>NC_089824.1:193864996-196264996 GCF_035046505.1 Tiliqua scincoides | reverse complement strand
ACATGTAGATTTCTCAGGTGCCTGAGTAAGGCATGTCAAGCTCCCTGGAAACTACATATCCCAGGGCTTCTTGTGATGAGCAGATTAATGACATTTCAAGGTGGAGAGCACTTACTTGGGGACCTTGCACTCAGTTCATAATGCAGCCAGACATTATGAGCTGGAGAAATTTGCATTCTGAGTCTGGTAAAAACAAACTTTGATGACATCGATCATTGCAGAATGATAGCCTCCATGTGAAACAAGATCTCAAAGTCATCAGTTTTCCAAACTGCTAGTATATTAAAATATGCTTTAAACTGCAATGTCTTGAGATAGATTTCTGTAAATAATGCACATTTTGGCATGCAAGTTTTAACAGAGAATAAATGATTACTTTATTTACACATTCAACATGGTGTTGCATGGAAATTACATGTCAGTCATGCAGTGTGTGAATTTCATTGAGGCATTAAGGAAGAAGTTCTCCACCCTGCCGGGGAACACTCTCATTCCTTCCTCTCTCTGCTGTGCTCTGCCCCCATAGCCATCAGACCTTTCTTTACTGGTCTGTCAGGGGGCCTCCTGTGCTGCTGTGAGTTGCTGCACTATGCGCAAAATGGTTGCTGGTTGCATGCTGTGTGCATCGCCAAAACCAACAGTGAACTCTGTCCCACTGTTATACACCCCTGCACGTCATTGTCCCACCCCTGCAGTGCTATCCCAATACCGGATAGGTTTGGGTCATCACGCAATAAAAATGTCAGCGCCATCAATATAGCCTCTTTCCAGAGCAATTATTCTCAGTGTTCCACTCCTAACATCAGTGCTGAAATGTTCTCCACTAATGTCACTACTAACCCGGTATTGCCTGATTCCCATAGTTCTCCTGAGATTGCTGCTGTCCTTTGAATGCTTTGCTCCATCAGAAAATTCACCCCCTGTAAAACATATGCTCCATTTGAGAAATGGGGAGGGGGGTGTGAATAGAGCAAAATTGTATGCCCATTCAGAGTAAGGACAGAAAGCATTGCCTTCGTTCTGATTTGGCTTGGTGATGTCATTATGTAGCCAGCCTGTTCCTGCTCTTACTCTGATTTCACTTTGAGCCATAGCTGTCATAGCTGTCATGTAGCCATAGCTGGTTGTGTGATTGCATGACATTATCGCATTGTCTATGTAATCCCTGATAGGCTGGGATCATCTCAGAGAGATGATCCTGCTTTTGTTCACTGCCACGTCACACAGATTGGAATATAAGATGCCTGCTACCAGCAGCAAAAAAGTGAAAGGTAAGCAAAGGGGTTTCATGAATGTTTTGCCTGTGAAACCCCTCTACTTGCCATTTTTTGTGGGCAGTTGTGTCCCCAAGAGCGCAATCCTAACCCCTTATATCCGTGCTTTCCAGCGCTGGCATAGTGAAGCCAGTGGGGGGGGGGGTGTGCTGCATCCTGCAGTTAGGTGTCACTCACCGAGGCCTCCTCAAAGTAAGGGAATGTTCGTTCCCTTACCTCAGAGCTGCATTGCCCTTATGTCTGTGCTGGAAAGTGCTGGAAAGCACGGACATAAGGGGTTAGGATTGCGCCCTAAGTTCACAAGTGAGGCAGTAAGTCCTATTAACATCTTCTGACTTCTGATTGACATCTGAGACCCAGTACCTTGACCCATAATGCTGGGCCGTGGAGCTCCACTGAGGTCGAGAGAACTGATATGTGATGCTACTACTGCATGGCTTGCTAAGATGCATGAAATAGATAAGGGCGAAAGAAACTCACACACATAGTATATTGTAGCGGAGGATCCCTTATTTCTTGTCCAGCCCCTCAGACAGCTGGACTCCTTTCATTTCCAAGCCTCTGGCTACTAGTTTTGTACACATGGTTCCACTATCTTCTTTCCTTACATGGTGTAAGGTAACTTCTTAATCTGGGTGCGAAGGACTCTTCTTTGTGTAGGCGCTGAGCAGAGCTAAAAGGCTACTTGCAGTTGGAAGTTGCTTAGAGGGGAATTCATGTAACAGTACTGATGAAGTTCACATTGCAGTGATAGTTATCAGTGCATTAACTGACTCTAGGGGGCTGACACTTTAGTACAGTGCTGGAACATTGTGTCTCCTGTACAGTAATGTCTCCCAGAGTACCAGCTTTGACAGAATGATATTGTGAAATGATCCTGGGTTTGGGGAGATAAAACTCACTTAACATTCATCCATCTCTCTCACACACTTACCCACACAGACTCAGGCAAGCTGGAAGAGGCGGGGTTGGGAAAGGTAAAATCTTTTATATAAAAATACTGTATTTTGTAGATCGGGATCAGATTTCCCCTACTGGTCTTCCACTTTTACATTTCACTGCTGTACATTTAGTGAACATCTTTTTGTGAAAGTTGTAAGACAACATTCTCATTATATCATAGATTGCTACCAAGGGTAGGCCTGGAATTAATGTGGCAAGTGTAGTCCAGTAGTCTGCTCTGTTTTTTCAGCAGCAAGCAAAGTGTGGTTGATGTAAACACTGTATTTGTATCTTTAATTTTCTGTGTATACATACATTAGCATTTAAAGCCAGGATGCTGGACTTAGATCTCGACGATCCCGGTTCAAATCCCTACTCAAACACGAAGCTTCCTGGATGACCTTGGACCAGCCACTATCTCTCAGCCTAATCTACCTTGCAGGGTTGTTGTGAGTACAAAAGGATGGATGGAACTATGAACACCACTCTAAGTTCCTTGAAGGATGGGTGGTATAAAAATGAAAAAAATGAACAAATAATCATTAACATATTTTCTATGGCATCAGTGTTTATGGGCCCAATCCTGAACTTGAGCAGCACCGGTGCTGAGCCTTAACACTGGTGCTGAGTACTATAAATGTGACATAAAGCACATTTACTGCACCTGGTGAGTAAAGAGCTCTGGCACTGGACCTGCCCAGCACTGGCAGAAAGAGGACGCACTGCTGCCAGGGGTAAGTGTGACCACTGAGCAGCAGTGCGGCCTCTGAAAGTTGGGGGGAAGGCAGAACGAGAGTAGGAAGGAGGAGGAACCAAGGCGTGAGGGGGACAAGATAGGTGGAGCTCTGATCTGCTGTATCCTGAAATCTGTATCAGACTGGAAGGCCAGTTCCTTGACACCCTGAAGTTGTTACAATGACATTTATTTTCCTGTTTTTTTAAGCCCAAATTGATAACATCCTTAACTGCTTCCTATAGTGTAAAAGAGCTCTCTCTCTCTCTCTCTCTCTCTCTCTCTCTCACACACACACACACACACCCCTGAATATTGATGGACCTGAAATATTTTATCCTTTATTTCCTAATGTGCATTTTATTCCTTACGTCCTTTATTAAAGTTCTAAAACAGGAATTGCTCGATTGGCGTAGAGCATGACGCCAGGGGCTGCTTCCGACGGTGGGAGAGATCATTGCATCTCATTGGGCAGCTACCGCCCGCCTTAAGCTGGGCAGTCCCCAGCCAGTAAGGTGTTGCCTCGCCACGGTCCGTTAACCTCATGGGGTGCGTGGGGTTTAGGGTGAAAACCG
The DNA here is from genome assembly GCF_035046505.1 of Tiliqua scincoides. Classification (NCBI taxonomy): domain Eukaryota; kingdom Metazoa; phylum Chordata; class Lepidosauria; order Squamata; family Scincidae; genus Tiliqua; species Tiliqua scincoides. The sequence continues at coordinate 196,261,472 of NC_089824.1, read as the reverse complement.
ACAAGCGGATCGACAACTCTGCACCATGCAACAGAAAACAGAAAACTACTGCCCTAAAGCTGGGCACCTGGAACGTTAGGACAATGACACCTGGCTTCTCTGATGACCTGCAAGCCCAGTTTGAAGAGACACTTTGCCAACAGTCTGAGGCTAAGAGGCAAAGAAGGAAGGCCCATAGCCAGGGAGACAGAGCAGGGACAGACTGCACTTGCTCCCGGTGTGGAAGGGATTGTCACTCCCGGATTGGCCTTTTCAGCCACACTAGACGCTGTGCCAGAACCACCTTTCAGAGCGCGATACCATAGTCTTTCGAGACTGAAGGTTGCCAATACAATAATAATACAAAACAGGAATGCAATGAGGAGGTAGGCCTTCCCCTTAGACTTTAGGAACTTCAGGGATATCTAGACCAGGCAGTATATTATGGCTCTCTCTCGCCAAATGCCTAATGTGCAAGTTGGAACACTGATTTTATTACTCCTTTCTTGTGTGCCTGGATCAGGGCTGGCTTAGCAATGAGGCTGACTGAAAGGCTCACTTTGATAAGTAAATTGGGAGAGCAGCACAATGACAAGGGGTACTCTGCGCTCCATGTCTGCCTGCCGCCACCACCCTGGCCAAATGCCCCCCAAGCTGCTTCAGTCAACTCTCTTTTTGCTCATCAACAGTGACCAGGAAGAGGATTAGATCAGCGACACCACACCTCTTCCTCCAACATCACTGGATGAAGGAGATGAGGAGGAGCAGCTGCTGCTGATTGCCAATACCTCCTCACAAACACCTTTCCTATGCAGCTTGTTTTGGTCATGGAGAGATAAGTGCAGTGATCTCCAGAGCAGTGTTTCTTAAACTAGGGGTCAGGACCCACTAGGTGGGTCGCGAGCCAATTTCAGGTGGGTCCCCATTCATTTCAATATTTTATTTTTAATTTATTAGACTTGATGCTACCATGGTAGGTGACTTCATTTGGGGAAATGTTACAGACCTGTATTTTTAACAAGCTGCTATGTACGAGTATATTCTTTTAACAATGATAGTAAATGGGACTTAATCCTGGGTAGGATTGCAGCCTAGGATTGTTAAAAATTTTCCGACTTGATGATGTGGCTTTTGGTCATGACATCACTTCCAGTGGGTCCTGACAGGTTCTCATTCTAAAAAGTGGGTCACAGTACTAAATGTGTGAGAACCACTGCTCTAGAGTGCACCCCACTTGCAACCCTGGCCCATGTGCCATCCAGGGCCAGGACCACAGAATGCTCCCCCACCCCCAGAAGACTGCCATTATTCTCCTTACCAGTCGATTCTGGAGCCCCGTGTGATGTCCTCTGGCCCTTGTAAAGGCATTTGAAGCCTTTGGAGGGCCTTTAAGCATTACTCTGGTTTTCTTTGGAAAACAGGAAGTAATGTTTAAAGGCCTTCCAGAGGCTTCAGACACCTTTTGGAGGGCCAAAGGATGCTGCACAAGGTCTCCCTGGCCCTCAAAAGCGCTCTGGAGGTTGGGTGGCAGTGGTGGCACACCAGTGGGGGGTGTAGATAGCAATGCCGCACCCACAAGCCTCACAGACATGGTGCCCCAGGGCATTTACCCCCCTAATTCCCCCCAGGAATGCCACTGGTGCATATCCTTATTTGGGAGCTCCAGCACCACCTCCTTCCTCCACATCCATTCTGTTTCAAATAAACAAGATGAGAGGAGCATGGCACTTCCATCATATTCTGCTCTTTGTATTTATTTGAAACTGGACAGACAAGGCAGTAGAGCTGTAATGGATTGCCCCATCATTACTTGATGTCGTGATGTCATGTCTGGGTTCTCCACAAACAGAGGCGCTTGTTGTGACTGCTTTGCATGCCCCATTGCTTCACAGTGGAGGCTGGGAGTCTCCAGAAGAGAAGAACCAGGGCACTAAGAGCCACCAGTGCCTCCTCCTCTGGGTGACTGCCTTGCTCTGCATGTGCCTCCTCCATAACTAAGGCAGAGCCTGGGGGCATTCATGCACCCCAGCTTGGTGGTATGCCCAGGGCTGGTGTTCCTCAGGCTCTGCCCTTGTTACAGCACTGGGAAGAGATGACAACAGGAATGGAATGTGATCCAGAATCTCTTGCTGCTTTCCTCTCTGTGCCCTCACCCAACAAGGAGTCAGGCAGGGAGGCGGTGGCAGCCAACACCCAGAAGGGTGGCAGAATTGAGCTTTCTCCATCAGTGCCTGAGCTTCAGAAGGCCTGGCACGGATCATGGAATGAAAAACCCAGTGGAAGTTGTAGTCTTTTTTATACACCTATTGAGGGAAGCTCTGGATTCCCTGGGACCAGAAGGCAATAATTTGTGGATTTGTAGCAATTGTAATCCCTAGTTATTGAGCATTCAATATGCCCCTAATAAGGTTGGGGGAGGGGAATACAACCAGTGTACTGGCTACAAAATATCTTCTCAGCCTTCCTGTCCCAAATACTTCTGCAGACAGAAATTCTGCCGTTTAGCTGCAAGTGAACGGCCTGACCTGTACAGATTTCTTCTGATAACACAGCGTGAAAAAACTAGGGCGAAGATACTTCTGTAATTTCTAGGGATTTGGGTGTTTTTATTGTACTCTCTTACTCCATCTTAGATTTCAAAAATGTTTCCTCTAAAGCCACATAAGAGCTGTAAAGGAAGTAGAGCATACAACTGAGATAATAAGTTGCTTTTATTTATAGAACGAGAGCTCCTTGGGAGGTCAACACAAAGATAGTCAACTCCAGTTTTTCTATGCTCAGAGACCGGGCTTCACCACAGGTCATAATTCAAAGAAAGTCAAGTTTATTTAAGTTCCAATGAAACTGATAGAACTTAAGAGCACAACTATGTTTTCAATTGTTCTTTATTTCAATATAATATTTACTGGAAAGACCCAAACCGAGCAAGGTAGGAACAAGGTGTTAAGAAAGCAAACCATTGCATTTAGTATAAGAGCAGAATATTTGAGTGCAGTATTTGTGTTGCTTGAGATCAACTAGAAAGGACCTCTCTATTTTACATTGTACAGCATGCAGTGAAGATGTGGAAGAGTGGCTGTTAGATGGACAGAGGAAGCCTAAAAAAATACACCAAGCCTTTCATTCATTCATTCATTCATTCATTCATTCACCTTTCACAGGATCCTTTGAGAAGACTAGATTAGGCAAAGGCTAATGGACAGATGACACACAGCCCAATCCTATCCATGTCTACTAAAAGGTAAGTTCCATTGAGTTCAGTGGGGCTGACTCCCATGAAAGCATGCATAGGATTGCAGCCCCAGAGCTTCAAAACTACTATTTTATTTTAATCAGACCTGAAACATACACAACATGCCCTGGGGAAGTTGCAGGAATTGTTTTTCCAGTGCACTAAAACAGACACGTGAAATTTTAGCAGATGGAACGTCTGCTTTTGCATCATATCCCCCTACTCCTTGTTCCCTGTGGAAAAAGCCACACACCCCCAACCCTTGTGTTTCTCTTACACTCCTCTAAAACTTCTGGAGTGGGAAGGGAAGCAGAGGCATGTATTGAATGCTAGCTGATATATTCTGCACAGTGATTAGTTTGATCAGTGGGTTGCAGCAGTGAGACCCCACTTCACTTTATTCCCGGGAAGGATTCTTGCAAGAAACCAGGGTTGGAAAGTACATCCTGTCCAAAAGTGTTTCATAGTGGGAGGAAAACATTGAAAGTTGGAGTGGGGAATCACATGACATGGGCACACTAGTAAGTTTCCTGCCCTCAAACGGGCAAAGCCTCAAGAGGAAGCTCCTGCCCTGTTTGTTGTAAAGGTTCCTGGGATTTCTACAGAGTCATGAAGTTGTCAGATAAAAATGCAACTTTATGTTTATAAAGTTTATATATTTTTATTGTCTTAAATATCATGACATACATAAAACATGCATACACATCACAATATTATTGTGATAATCACAATATTGTTCAAAATGATTTTATTTTATTTTTACTTATTACTGGGTTTATGTACTGCCTTTTCTTCTCCTCAGAGAATTCAAGCAATACCTTTCAGATATTGCTCAAAGCGGTTTACATAAGTAGGTATTCTAGACCCAATAAAGGTATTTATGGCAGCAATTTTCAACCTTTTTCATTTCATGCCATTCTGACAAGGCACTATAATTGTCCAGACACACCATCAGTTTTTTGACCATTGACAAAAACACTGCATTGACAGCAGGGGCTCCCATTCCCCAGTGGTCCTACTAACAAATGATCCTCCCCCAAACTCCCACGGCACACCTGCAGATCATCCGCAGCACACCAGCATGCACTGTGGTTGAAAATGGCTGCTTTATGGTGTTGTTATATGTATATAGAACACGTCAAACTCCAGCTGTTGTCCTTCAATGGTGTGGCCAACTTCCAGCCCAAGCCTATGCATGTCTACTCAGGAGTAAGTTCCATTACAGTCAAAAAGTGCAAATAGGATTGGGCTGTTCATCTCTACCAGCAAGGGTGACAACAGCTTATTCGTGACTTTTCTGGTCTCTCCTCTAGACACAACCTGGGCTGTACCTGCTTAACTTTTGGTAGTCTTCAGGCAGCTCTTCCTCTGCACCACACCTGCTGCCCACCTCCTGATTTGTGTGCTGTAATATTTTCTTTTGTATTTGAGAAAAGTAATCAAATAAACAAGTTTGTCCTCCTAGTCTATGGGTTCGGGACCCATGGTTTTGAGTTAAGGTTGGTCCTGACCCACAACTGAAGGGTCTCCATGGAATCTCTTGGACACAACCAGAAGTGTTTTCCAGTTGCATCCAAGAGGTGCACAGGGAAGCTATGCGCGCCTTCCCCATGCCTCAGAAGGAGTCCCAGAGGCTTCTGAAAGGCACTTCTGGTTTTCCATCAAAATTAGGCGTGACATTTCTGGTCACGCCTAATTGGTTTGGTGAGGCCCTCCAGATGTAGATGGGGACCCTCATTAAGTCAAACTGATAAGGAGGACCAACTTGTATAATCATGTTTGTTTATGTTTCTAAAAAACAAGAGAAAATGTTTCAGCACACAAATGGATCCCCCATAGATATGGAGGGCCAACCTACATACCAGCCATGTGGATTGTGGCCTGCTAAGCACCTGATATTCTCTCCCCCCCCCCCCATTGTTACAGTCCCAGGCAGGCAGCAACACCAGGAACATTCTTAGAGCTGACCGCTACATCAACACAATGTAACACAATTAGCAATGCTTGATAATTGGGACATGATAACATGGTGTTAATACTCTTTGTACTCTTTGCTCTGCTCTGTCATTCAGGTCATGCTGACAAGGATATAGTCAGCCTTAATCTTGAAAGCTCATCACAGCAACTAAAGAACAAAGCAGTTACAATACATATTTTTCTTCTATGTATTTATCATATTGACACATTGTTCCTTAGCTAAAGATGTTTGAAGGACAGCCTGTTCCCAAATGAATGTATCTGTTAGATACCCTTGTCCAGGGCCTTGTACTTCAAGGTGTGTGGCCAGAGCAAGAGTCGCCTAAACTGTGATTAATCTGTTTTTCATTTAAGGGAAAAGCCATTGTATGGTTTCATGTGTTTCTGGGTTTTCTGTTTCATGAATTTCCACTTACATTCCTCAGTGTTGAATCAGGATACTAGGGAGAGGATGGGCTTTGTATTCTCTGTCATTTTTGCTGGTCCTTTTTAAATTGGCAAATGCAAACCAAGAACTTGATTTCTGCTTTGCTAACATGGGTCCTGCATTTGCTTTAATACATTATTGTCACTAGATGGCGCTTGGTGCTGCTAGCCACATTTTTTTACCTTTTTGTTTTGTGGAGGTCATTGTAGCTTGAAAAACAAAAATGATGTTGAGCCCTTTTTTTTGGTCACTGTGTTTAATCCAACTTCAGCTACCCATCAAGGGAGGTCCATATAAGTACGTATGCCACCTGAAGTGAGTATAGGCTACCAGTATCTGAGATTATTCTGCAATCTTGCTACTTTTGTGGCATAATTATGATCTTAAGGCTCTTCCATTGACAAGTAAACCTTATACTAATGATCTTTGCATCTCACAACATTTACACCACAGATGCACACACATAACACACACATTTTGACTTAAATTATTATGCCAACTTTCTGCCAAGACAGAATACATGGGATCTTCCTATTTTATCTTTGCTGAGCTTATTGGTGAAACAGAGATTTGAATTCAGGTCTCCCTGGTTCAGATCCAACACTGTAGACCACATGCCACATTAGTGTTGACAAAGGGCACTCTTTCTTTCTCTCCCAACTCCAGTAAAAGTGTTTACAATAGTATAGTAATGGGATAATGGAGTTCAGTTACAGCAGAGAAAGGAAATCAATATACCAATTTACAGCAAGTGGAAAAAAAAAACACCTTGCAAACAAAGTTATCACCCAATGACAGCAGATGTGATTAGGCTGTATAACTGTGTGCCCCCTCCCCCAATGCCACGGAACAGTTTGTAGGAGGGCTTAGCTTGATACAATTGAATGTGAAAAAGCAAGTCTGGGTGCATGTTTTTTTCAGTGTTTCACTATGTGTCAGGAGTCACAACTAAAGTCCCTTGGCACTTTTGTAGCTGCAGAGTCTGCTCTGAAGGGCATGAAGTGCTTCCCAGCCTGTCAAGTAGACCTGTGACTCATTTACAGTAGGAGTACGTACTTGGATTTAAACAGATTAGTGGTGAAGTCAAAAGGGAGTAGGGACAAAATCCAAAAAAGTCCAGCTTAACTGGGTTATGGTTTAGATCCAATTGTATGTCTAAAGCCTTATAACCCAGAGAATTATATTTGAATGTCCGTATTTGCCTAATGATGCACAGAAAGCCAAGACCAATCCAAGATGTTTCTTTTCTGCCAGGGTTTGTGTCCAGCTTGGAGGATATCTCCAGCTCCATTGTAAATAGATTAGAATTCTTTGGCTGTTCCAGTGGCAAATCATGCATTCTTTTGGTAAGGAATTTTGAATCTCGGCACAATGGAGTAATTGGTTGAAATTCAGATTTGGACTTGCAACAAGAATCACACTAAATATGGCAGCATGGTGTATTGGTGCATCTTTACAGGTACTCTGGCAGGCCTGGACATACAATTTTTTTTAAGATTAAATATTGCAAACTATGGTTTGTCAAACTACGCTCCCTTATACTAAGACAAATCAATGGTCTGTGTAGCTTGGAAATGAAAAACTTCATGGTATGCCAGGGTTTCAGTTTGAGGTTTTCTGCTAGTGAGCCTCAAACTGGAGATGTTGGTATGAGAATATGAGCCCTCCTGGAACAGGCCAAAGGCCCATCTAGTCCAGCTTCCTGTACCTCTCAGTGGCTCACCAAGTGCCTCAGGGAGCACACAAGACAACAAGAGACCTGCACCTTGGTGCCCTCCCTTGCATCAGGCATTCAGAGCTCACATCAGAGGTGTTTTCTGCTCCATTGCAGCAATCAGCATGTTACAGTTTGATCCTGGTTTCTGAACTTCAGCCCTATTACATCTCCTGTAGTCCAAGTCCTCTCCAGGACAACACAGTCCTGGAACGTGCTGGAATCCCTAGCATGTATGCACTGCTGAAACAGAGACGCCTGCATTGGCTCGGTCATGTCGTGAGAATGGATGATGGCCGGATCCCAAAGGATCTCCTCTATGGAGAACTCGTGCAGGGAAAGCACCCTACAGGTAGACCACAGCTGCGATACAAGGACATCTGCAAGAGGGATCTGAAGGCCTTAGGAGTGGACCTCAACAAGTGGGAAACCCTGGCCTCTGAGCGGCCCGCTTGGAGGCAGGCTGTGCAGCTTGGCCTTTCCCAGTTTGAAGAGACACTTGGCCAACAGTCTGAGGCTAAGAGGCAAAGAAGGAAGGCCCATAGCCAGGGAGACAGACCAGGGACAGACTGCACTTGCTCCCAGTGTGGAAGGGATTGTCACTCCCGGATTGGCCTTTTCAGCCACACTAGACGCTGTTCCAGAACCACCTTTCAGAGCACGATACCATAGTCTTTCAAGACTGAAGGTTGCCAACAGTCCAAGTCACATGATGCCACTCTTTGTGCCAACATTTGTTTAAAATGGCACACTTTGATTTGTTTTATGTTTATTGCTTTAGAGTGTTATACCATTTTAACAACCGACAGCACCGATGATGTCTTGCAACTGTGAAATATGCATGGCATAAAACTCTCCAGAGGTTTTAATTAGGGAAAATCAACTACTGAGAAAATGAGAGAAAGATGGAAGCCCATGCAGAATTGGACATATTTTGATTCCGGGAACATTTTTTTTCCCCATTGGAAAACCAGCTCTTAGTCTAGGATCGTGAAATTTCTCTGATACATTTCTTAAATATCTCATTGCACTTTTCAGCTTATCAATAGCCCTAAGAAACAACTGACCTTGTTTCATCTAACCACAGTGTTTCACAGTCCATCTTGAAGATTTGAGGAATAATAATGGCCATGAATACAACTCCATCTACATGCCTGCCTGGCCCAATACCAGTGTGAGATCTCATAAGACTTGCCTACTTCTTTTTAGTGATTGTTTCTAGAACTATCAACTTAGCCCAAAAATACCTAATTGAAAACTCTGGAAGCTTCTCCAGGGCAGTGGCTTCCAAACTGTGAGTCGTGGCTCCCCAGGGAGCTATGGAAACCAGCCAGGAGAAAACCAGAAGTGTGCTCTGATCGCTGATTGGAGCAATTACAAGCAGTGGGGAGGTGTGCAGAGGTGCCCTCCCCGAAGGGACCACGACCCCCCAGGTAAGGGTACAATCCCCTAGGTTCTCTCAGTGTTGCAATCACTGCGACGCCATTGGGGCACCCATTTCCATATGGGGAATGACCCCTTTCTGGTTCTTGTGGTAGGCTGAGACCCACCACTTTGGGAACTGCTGCTTTAACTAATATAATGCTCACTCTGTAGTGGGAATGTATATGTGTGGGAATGTGGCCATTAAGATGTTTATTTTGGAGATGTTTATCCTACCTTTCAGCATCCAAGGTGGCCCCTAAGGTGATTCATATAAATCAGGGGTGTCCAAAGTTTTTGGCAGGAGGGCTACATTGTCTTTCTGACACTGTGTCAGGGGGCCGGGGGGGGGGAAGAATTAATTTACATTTCAAATTTGAATAAATTTACATACATGACTATATTAAAGATGAACTTATATGAATGAATAAAGGCCTTGCACAAAAGCAAGGCTGGCTTTTCCTTTTTTGCTGCTACTGCATCACAGGTGTGAAACAGCAAGCAGTGGAGGGAGCCCTTATCCCACAGCTCACCGAGAGGTCAAACAGTTGCCCTCTTAGTGAGAGCAGTTGCATTGGGCCAGTGTGGGCTCCAACAAATCACCGGAGGGCCAGAGGCTCATTGGAGACTGGGAGCTCCCTGAGGGCCACATTGAGAGGCCTTGAGGGCCGCAAGTTTGGGCACCCCTGATATAAATTATCATTGCCCAGTAAATAAAATACAGTGAACAAAAACAAACACATCTTTCCTCCTCCTCACAAGGTAGTTGGTGCCCCCATAAGGGGGGATGTGCACACTTGAAACTTCTTAAGGAGGCCATAGCAGGTGAAGGCAACAATGATGGGATGTAGTTGAACAGGTGAGTGCATTCCAGTCTCAGCTCTCTCAGCTGACCCTTCGTCACCCTGATCCCTGCCTCCTTTTTGTCTCTAACTCTTGGAGTCTTTATCCCTCCAGCTCTGGGAAAGGAAGTGAGACAACATAGCTCACTCCATCTGCTCAGCTGGAACTGACTGCCATTTGGCTTTTCCTCTCTCAGGACACTACTGGCAGCCAGATCTACCTGTCTGTAGAGGGGGAGAGTTAAACCTACTTCATTGGCTGGGACCAGCTGCCGTTTGACTCCTCCCCTCCCAGAACTGAATGAAGGGGGGGGATTCCACTGAGACATTATGTTGCTTGACAGTTTTGGTACTTGAACTGGCAAATCTCCTCCCCAGTCCTTTTTTCTGTTTGCATCATGTTTATTAGATTGTAAGCTTATGTACAGCAGCTAGTTTGAGTGTTTTATAAAAATAAATACATCATTCATTCATTTATATCCCACCATTCACAATTAGTTGTGGCTAACTAAGGGCCCAATCCTACCCAACTTCCTAGCAGCGGTGCAGCCACAATGCAGCCCTGAGGTAAGGGAACAAATGTTTCCATACCTTGCGAAGGCCTCTGCCTCTTCACCACAGAATACAGTGCAAGCTCCATTATCACAGCTGCACTGGCACGGGAAAATTGGATAGGATTGGGTCCTAAGAGCCCAATCCTGTGCTCAGCAGCACAGCTCCGTACTGCCAAGCACTGTCGCAAATGTGCCATAAGTTGGGGAGGAGGTGTTCCAGGGAGGGGGAGGCTGGCGGGGGGGCGGAGAGAAGGCAGACAGGAGGCATGACGGGGAGGTGTGACGCAGGGAGGGGGCGGGCTGGAGGCATGCCGGGGGAGGGAGGGAAGTGGGTCTGCGGAGCTCCGCTCTGCAGGATCCAAGGCGCTCAGGGAGGGCTCCGTGCCCTACACAAGTGCCTTTACTTTCCTGCTGACCTTTTGGTTGGCGGTAAAGTGAGTAGCCCCATTGCGGGTCTGCTTACCTTACCCAGGGGAAGGGGATGAAAGTCCCCTTCTCCCGAGGCGTCTCCCAGGGTAACCCGGGGTGCGCAGGATCCGGCGGCAGCCGTTCTTGGTGCCGCCAAGCCTGGGCACCCTGCGCAGCTCAGGATTGGGCTGTAAGTCTAAAAGCTCTTTAAAAGTTGCAATAAAATAAAATTTAAAATAACGATTTAAAAAGATTTTAAAAATGAAATACTTCAAATACAGTTCCAACTATAACAGAAAGCAGGTATTGCCTTGGATGTATATTTAAAAAGGACTTCTTGACTCCCTAGGCAGAGAGTTCCACGACCAAGTGGAGTCATAGACTCACACATGCACGGTAGCAGCACTTGCTCCTTCAGATGGAGTTCAACCTGTCAACCCCAAGACTGAACACCCATGGCTGTATTTTCCCTCCTACTTTTGGTATCTCCATCCTTCTTAGATTAATAGCTCAATCCTATCCTTTCCCTCCCCTGCCCAGAGCAGCCGCACCACTGTCCCTGACTTCTCCCTCCCCCCAGTAAGTGAGCTTTTGTTCCCCTGGCTGATAGCAAGCCTCCAGCACTGGAATGGATGTACTCAGACTGGCGCCAGTGATTTAGCTGGAGCAGCTTAGTGGATCAGGGAAGATGGATCAAGGTTGGAAGGAGGACAGAATATTACTGGTGCCACTGCCCTGATACCACCCCCTTCCAGGCTGTGATCCAGACCCTCCTTGGGGTAAGGGGCATTTTTCCCCTTATACTGGGATAAATCCCAGCCACTGCAACAGGTCAACACAGACCTGCGCCAGTGATATCACTTTGGCAAGTTTGCATTGATCCATGGAGGTGAATCAGGCTTGGGAAGGGAGTTTGACTGGCACTGCTGATCCCGCCCACCTCCAGGGCTCCATCTACCTACACCTACACAGGTTGCCATCCCATTCCACTCCTTCAGCCAGCACAGGACCTTGTTAGGATTGGGCTGTAAAGTGCTGATCCAGTAGGGGAATGAAAAGGGTAAACAGCTACCCTCACTCCTGCAGTGTGGCTCTGCAGACGGATTCAACATGACTCGTTTATCTTTGTTAAGATATAAAAGCCCTTAATGGGCCTGCTTGCTGATTGCTTATTTTGATCCAGTGCCAAATGCAACAGCTATTATGCGCATCTCCCCTGCCTGGTCTGCGCTGTAGCACAATATGTGCCCTGCATCAGACCCCATGTTGATCTGTACTGTGCGCTAATTGGTAGTAAGCACTTAGTTGCCAAGCTGAAAATTGTGCTGAGTGGAAGAGGGGCACATTTCCTCTGCTTCATCTCACCATGCTGCGAAAAATAGGGGGAAGTGTAAGTCTATGAAAGAAAATTATGGCTATCATAGACTGTGAATTAGTGATAATTTTACCAAGACTTGAAGGTGGTAGGAAAGAACCACTGTCTCTGGTTCACATCTTCACTGCATTTCTTCTGTTCCACTCTGGTCTCTGATCAAACAAGTTTTGCAGGTTCTCAAAGCATTCCAAAAAACTTGTAAAACCTGTTGGATAAGGGTTTATGGGGGGAGGGGAGAATGAACATGTACTAAGGACAACAGTGACTTGCCACATCACTATCAAGTCTTTCAAAAGCATTGCCCCTTTTTTAAAAAGTGCATAATTTTTGTTGCTTTTTTCCTTCCCAGGATTACACTTTTCTCAAATTCACCCCAGAAGTCCTCATAATGCGATATGCAACATAAAAGGCATCGTTAATTGCTCCCCAGGAGTGTGTAATTGTGTGGGCGCTTCTTGCTTGAGATTTCTGTTTTCCAAAAGGAATCACAGAATGTTAGATTTGGAAGGAAACTTGGAGGTCATCTAGTCGCACTCCCTGCTTAGCGCAGCCAACTGCTACACCATCCCTATAGAATCACAGAGAGAGGAGGCAGAACAACTGGGAGGATGAAAGAAATCCGCAAATGCGTTTCAATAGGGTGAACTCCAGTGCTCCAGAATATCCCAACCACATTGCATATAAAACAGTGTTTCTCAAACTGTGGGTTGGGACCCACTAAGGAGGTCACAAGCCAATTTCAGGTGGGTCCCCATTCATTTCAATATTTTATTTTTAATATATTACACTTGATGCTACCATGGTATGCTACTGCATTTGGGGAAATATTACAGATCTGTTCTTCTAACAGGCTATTGTGTATATGATAGCAAATGGGACTTACTCCTGGGTAGGATTGGGTAGGATTGCAGCTGAGGATTTTTAAAAGTCTTCCTGCTTAATGATGTCGCTTCCGGTATGACATCACTTCCAGTGGGTCCTGACAGATTCTCATTCTAAAAAGTGGGTCCCGGTGCTAGAAGTGTGAGAACCACTGATATAAAAGATGTCATCATAAAGGATAAGATGGAAGCCCCAGAGAAGCATATAAAGACAAACCAAATGGATTGCTCCCACACTTCACAGGGTAACATGAACTGCAGATTTGTTTAAAGTAAGCTTTTCACAGCCCAATCCTATTAATGTCTGCTCAGAAGTAAGTCCCATTATAGTCAATGGGGCTTACTCCCAGGGAAGTGTGGATAGGATTGGGCTGTCAGTCAGAGCTTTGTGGTGGAGTGGAATCCAGAACTGCTGATGTACAAGGTAGAAAATCAAACCTGCTTCTGTTACTGTCTCTTTCCTTTCCTGAGTCTTCTTTGTACCGAAGCTTCACAAGCATTGCCCTTCAGTTGATGGCAGCTTAAGGAATGATTCTTTCCAGAGAATTGTCGTCAAATTCCGTCGGTGCAGATCTAGCTGACAAAGCTTCTTAATTCCTGAAGCTTTGCTTTGGACCATCTCTGGAGCTTGTTGTCCTGCACTTTCTACTGCTGTGTCATGATTCATTATTAATACTTAGTGGTGTGTTCCAAACATTAACTGGCATCCTGGCGAATCCCAATTTACTATCTCCCCCACTTTTAGAATAATGGATGGCATTGGAACTGGAGAAGTGGAAAACAAACTGTGGCCTGTGCAAACTATGTCCCAGCCAAATGTGTCCTGATTATTGGCATCTTTGGATATTTATGCCTGTTTCCCCCCCCCCTTTTTTTGCATTCTGGACCAATATTTATATTAGGTGTACTTTTTTGTTTAAGTAGAGTTAGGGCTGGGAAAAAGGTTTAGCATATATAACATGGGATTTGTTGCCCAGTTTGTTTGTTTGTTGTCAGTTTGTTCGTTGCCCAGTTATAGTGGGATGCAAATAACTGGGACAAACATACACAAAAATGAATGTAAATGTCCAGGGATACCAACGACCAGGGCGCATTTGACCAGGACCAAATCGTCCAGGATACAAATGTCCTAGTGCCCATAAAAAGGGCTGGACCAGAGAAAGAGAAGAGTGAGTGAGGAAGGGAGGAATGGAAGAGTTAAGAACATTAAATCACAGCAGGAGAAGAGGACAGAAAGGAGGTAGACTGGAGAACACAAGAGCAAGAAAGGACACCTGAGAGGTGGATCTCTGGGTAGGAAGGGTATGAGCCTCCCAGGGAAGGTTGGGGGGATAAGGGGAGATACAACCCAGGAGAAGGGGAGATATAACCCTGAACCCCTCAGCAGGTAGGAGCAGTGGAAGACAGGATGAATGGAGCCTGAAGGAGCAGAAGGGAACTGAAGTTCCAGCAACTGTGAGAAGATGACAGGTCTGTGGCTTGAAGGACCCAGGTCTCCTACAGCACCAGCCTATGCATGTCTACTCAGAAGTAAGTCCCACTGTGTTCAATGAGGCTTAAGACCCAGTCCTATCCAATTTTCCAGTGCTGTTAAAGCCACAATGCAGTTCTAATATAAAGGAGCAAATGTTCCTTTACCTTGAGGAGTCCTCTGTGTCTGCCCACCCCCCACTGCAGGATGTAACACATGCCCTGCAGGCACAGTTGCATCAGCACTGGACAGTTGGGTAGGATTTGGCTCTCAGGAAAGTGTGTACAGGATTGCAGCTCTCGTGAGCTGCTGAGTAGTTTGGACTTTACACCACTCAAGCCACCCATTTCTGGGAGTGGGGAGAAAGGCCATGTGGAGGCAGAGAGAAGTAGTCATCTCAGGGAACTATCCGAGAGAAGCCAGAACCTGCCAGCAGGGTGATGAAAAACCCATCAAGGTGAACAAGGGCATTTGTTTTTATAGTTGCATGATACCTCTCCCCAGCTGTCCCATTTCTGTTTGACTTGAATGAAACAAGAATATTGGAAAGGTGTATACATAAATGGTCTGTACTAACCCTTTTGATACTGAGTTGTCCCCTTGAAAGAAGGTGGAGGAGTCCACACCAATATTTTAAGGGGTTAATTTGAAATTTGGGGGTAACAGTCTGTACAAAGCACATGGATGACTGCTTTGTGGATAATTGAAAGACGGATTCTATCCCTCCAGGAGTGAAAATCTTGCATCTGACTTCTTAGGTAAGCACTGTAAATTGAGACCAATTAAACTTGATGGAAGCTCATCATCAAACCTCTTAATGTGTGAACTCTAAAAAGGAGGAATAGAAGCTCTCCAGACTGGAAACAGTCCTAGAGAAAGGACTCTGAATGATGGTTAAAAATTACGAAACTTTTTCATAAGACATAAAATTAAGCAGTATCTTATAATTTCTGGAAAGCTTGGGGCCATTCTTCATTTTTAGTGTCTGATCCTTGGGTTTCATGGACCTAGGAATATTTCTTTTATGGCACATAAAAATGATCTGGAACAGATTTAATTCTTTTAGAGGGATGGGACAGTTTGAAATTTCTGAAAGATTATAGGGTTACACTGGGGAGTAAGAGATCAAGTTAAAGGTAACTACATTATTGGGAGAGGAGAGTAGGTGCGTAGCTGGAACTAAAAGAGGACAAGGCCTCTGTTGTTCACATAAGAAACTCCTCAGCTTCCCTTCCATTGCTGAACCCCTGTGGTTGCTTGCAGGAAAGCACTATTCATATGTTGGAGTGCTCTTGTTCATCCCCAACCAATGTATACTATGAGCATCACTTTATATGAAGAATCATTCCCCATAAGTTTAGGATAGCATCATTCACATGAAATACAAAATTATGGGCACAATCCTAACCAGGTCTACTCAGAAGTAAGTTCTATCTTGTTTGTTGGGGCTTACTCTCAGGAGAGTGTGGTTAGGATTGCAACCTATGTCTTTCAGAAATCTAAAACATGGTTCAAAGCTTCTTCCCTTGCCTCCCAAAATGTGCTTTGCCCATTCTGTGCCCCCCAAATATTTCTGTTCTGGTGTCGCTGCACTGACCTGGTGGTTGTGTTACAAGGGAATGTAGGCCCACTTCTGAGCCTGTCTTTTGCCTCCTATGGACCACTCTCTACTCTTTAGAGAATAGTACAGGTGATCTCATCCCTGCTTTTTCCTCTTGCAACAGTGTATATTCCCTTCTTCTTCTGAGTCATATGTGCTGCCTTAGTGCTGTACTGCAATTTGCTACCATACGTAACTGACCCAAATGAAACGCTATTCTTTACAAGCTTGGTTTTTTGGTTTGCCATAATCTGAGCAGCAGCCTGAAGAGTTCTTGGAAGAGATTAACAGCCCAATCCTATGCAAGACTGAACTGTACTATGAAGTGCTTTGCAACAGTGGATGGCACTTCTGCTGTTGCAAAGTGGCTGCCGATGAAGTGCGCAGTGCTCTGTCAGTGGCCATTTTGGGAGCACTGCTGCAAGAGGCAGCAGCGCTCCCTAGACATTGCTGGACTTTATTGCATTCAACAGGGCGGGTAAGACAGTGGTGGGGCAAGGGAGCAGGTGAAACTAGGTGGGGAAAAGGCAGGGGGGATGAAACTAGGTGGGAGGGAAGGAATGGGGTAGGGAGGCTGTGGGGGGGACCCTGCTCCCCCAGATCCTGAACTGTGTCATGCCAGAAGGCCTAGCACGAAGGCTTTCACATCTATGCTGGCAAAACAGCCAGCACAGATACGAAGAAACCCATTGCTGGGGTTGGGGTTTCCATCGGGGGAAATTCCCCAAGGAGATTCCTGGGGGCTTCCTGGTGCCTGTTGGATACAATGGTAACTGCATGAGCACCACTGCTCCTGAGCGCACCAGGAAATAGGATTGGGCTGCCCAATGTCCTTTCCCCTTTGAAGCCTTCCAACCCACCTCTCCCACTGGACACATACACTCCTATTTGGCAGAAGGAGGGAGGGGAAGGGTAGGATTGGGCTGCATACCTTCATGCTCAGGTGCTCTTTTGTGGTAGTTAAAGTTGCAAAGAATGAGGAGGGAGCTCATTTACCAAGAGCCAAAGATAACTTTTTGTCTTTTGTGTCTCCGAAGAAGTCTTAGTATGCTGCAATTTCCTCCCATGGAAAGCTCTTTACAATATGATGCAGGCCTTATAGTGAACCAAGGTGCATTTATCTTGGGCAATACTACATTAATCACACAGGGGAGGTCCATTGTGGAGAATTCTGATTGAACAGTGGCTGTTTTGCTTGTTTGTTTCAAAATGGAGTTAATGGCTCAGCACCGGTGGAATAAAGTAAAATAAATGTGCCGCGGAAGGCTGCAAATTTCTCTCTGAATACCTGAATATTCCTGAAGCTGGCCCTACTGAATACTTGATTGACTCCTCTGGCTTTGATATTTTCCTCTTTGCTTTCAAAACAGGGTGAGCTGAGCTGCTTTCTATATCTTTCAAAGTACTTTTACATTTACCTTCTGTCTTCTCTCTTGTGGGGATACAAGGCAAAGCATGCAGGCAATATTGTATCCAGCCACTTCAACTGGGATTATCGGATCTTAAAACCACCCAGGATCATTCTTGCTCCTGCAGGATCACCAATAGATGATGTAGCCTTCTATGTGAAGTCTGCTGTTGGGCAGGATGGTGGGACAGTCTTGTGGGTCCAGTTGTGACTTTGGGCTTTGTGTTTCTGTCCACATGCTTCCACCACTGTTCACTCCAGGCAGCTGAACCTTTCTCTCTCTCCTGTCACAGTCATGCTTATCACAGATATCAGGCTGTGTTAGGCCACCAGAAACCTGCTGTGGCTTGCCCAGTGTCACCTTAGGTCAACTGTGTTTATATTGGTCCAGATCGATCGTGACACATTGTCAGTGGAGAGCCGCCCACCACTTGCCTCCCAACACTTTATTTCATTAAAATGTTATTGTACTAGAATTATTGAATCAGTTCAATAATTTTGAATTTGACTATTGAATTAAGTTTTTGCTATCTCCCATTGATTTACAGTGCTGTCCCTGTATTTCTGGCTCCAAACTTAAGTTGCTCTCTCATTTTCAAAACTGCACTGAGGACTTTGACTGATTCACTGACATAATAAACAAAGCCTTTGATCTGCTAGACAGAAGGGTTTTGTTTTTGTTTTTTGCATTGTGGTGGGCAAGTTTCATGAATGGGAGAGGATGGTGCTGACCCAATCTATTAGAAACAGACTGATTGGTTTCCTGAATAAAGTAGAAAATTGCCTAATTCCAGAATTGCGCATAAGCTGTTTCAGGAATGCATCAATATTTTTCTCATTTCTTACATGAAACAATTTTGGATATTTAGTGAGATATAATAACTGAAATCCAAGACTTGGATTTAGACCAGAAAGACTGTGAGAAAAAGAATATCCAATTAATCATTTATTTATTCTCAGCACTGTCTACTTCAAAGTATCCAAGCACCCATTATAGGCAGTATACATAAATCACTTCTGAGACTCTCTGTTTTCTTCATTGCTTTTTTTACCCTCTTTAATTACTATTTTTTGATGCTGGGAAGGATTGTGGGCAGGAACAGAGGGATCTTTGAATATGCGACTGTACGTATGGTTTGATTACAGCATGATAGCTTTCAGTGAAGGCAAACCGCGAGAACCTGCCCCATATACGTGAACTTACGACCACAAGTAACAACTTCAGAGAAGCCTGAAAATCAGACAGAGGGATGCAAAAGGCTTTGGGGATTGCAGTTGGCTGTCAGAAACTAATGGGTTAGGAGATCACAGGGCACAAGATGATTCTTTCTAGTAGCTTTAGAGAAGCAACGTTGGCTGCAAGCTTTTATGCGTTTTGGAAAATTCCATGACCTGCCGCATCTTACTTTGGTCAGCATATTTGCACCTGTAAACAAGCGACATCTTGGGAACCTCCTGACTTCAGAGTAAACCAAGTTATTAGTGACACAAAAGAGATGCCTTCAGACTCGTCTTTCCAAATTCATTGTAAATGTACAGCCAAATCCTAAGCAAACTGGTGCAGGCACGAGCAGGAACATGTCAGTGGATCGGGCTAGAGGAGGCATAGGATCTGGGAGGAGCCTCTGCCACCAGCTCTGCCCCTCCTAGGCCTGCTCCACCCTCCCCAGCCCTGTTTTGCCCTATAAGCACGATCAAATGGTGAGGGAATGTAACCTCCATGCCAGGCTGCAGCCACTCCTCCACAGGGGTCTGGCAATGTAGGGAGGCTTACCCAGCTGGCTGCCTGATGCATCCGGTGGACAGAAGCGTGAGAGACTGAGAAGCTTGCTTTGCAGAGGTGGTTTAATTGAGTCAATCTCTTGACATCCACGAGGCCCTGTTCCTGCACAGGGACCCTCAACACGAAAGGCACCATTCTTGTCTTGCTGCTGAGACGCAAGCCCAATTTCCCTTCTCCAAGTACCTTTCGTCTCGGCCTTGTTTGCAGTCGCCACGTGGACTGGGACTGGCTGTGTGGGGTTGCTTGCCCTTGTAGAGACTCAGTCGAGACTATGCCGCTAGGCAGGGAGGTGTAGCTGGCCCTTGCTGTTTGCCCTGGAGACTCCCCCAGAACTGCCCCCTGTGACTGCTCAGAGTTGGTGTCCTCGGCCCTACCTAACTGGCGCTGCCCACCCAGAAGCCCTGGAGGGTCCTGGTCCTGGAAGCTCCCAGTCCTGGTTCCTGTGACCTGGGGCTGGGATCCTTAGGACCCCTTTCAGCTGGGGACAGGCTGGAGAAGTGTGGGGTGATTGCCCCAGATGGCCACTTCTCCAGCGCTGCAGCTGCCAAGAGAGGAGCAACCTCTCCCGACGGCTGCCTGACCCTTAATGAGGTTAGCCACCTGGGTGGCCAGCCCCATCCCTTCTGGGTCTTGCGCTGGCCCAAGATCTCAAGGTATCTCGGACAGGCTTGCAGGTGGAGAGGCGTGCGCCCATGCTTCCATGCCACTCCGGCTTCTGGCTGGGGTGGCAAGCTGCAGCCTGGCCGTCCAGCCTCCCTGGCTGCCGGTCATCCACTCGCCCCATGCTGCTCCTTGCCGCTGCGGTCCTGGGGCTAGATAATCCCTGGGCTGTCCTGGCTCATCCCTAGCCCTGTCACAGCTGTTCCAACCCCACACAAGTGGCAGGGGAGCCCAGGTGAGTTCCCCTGACGTGCTGGGACTGGTTGCTCCACTCGAGGACGGCAAGTTTCTCCCATCACATGTGACTGTTCACAGTCTGCCAAGTCTGGTTCACTTCTAGCCTGATTCAGATTACAGAGAGCAAGGAGTCAGTCTTGCACCACAGCTTGAACCTTGGTGCTTTCTCCACTTCTTTCTCCCTCTTTCCTGCAGTCCTCCTAATCTCCCCTTCCCTTCATGTTACTGCACAAACCTCAATTCTTCAGCCCCTGTTCTCCATAGGTAACCCTCCTGACTTACCTACATTCTGCTGCCTCCCCCTTTCTCCTTGGTGGTTGGCAACCTTCAGTCTGGAAAGACTATAGTATAAGCCTACAGCACCCGGTATTTCCCGGCGGTCTCCCATCCAAGTACTAACCAGGCCTGAGCCTGCTTAGCTTCTGAGATCAGACAAGATCAGGCATGTGCAGGGTAACCGTTGCTGCCTTAATTTGCATAATAACCATAACCTTTTCCCTGTACAGATTTATTCTTTGACTTAGAAAACACTACTGTTCAGGGCCCGGTGGTGTGATTGTTAGCTACCTTGCAATGCATTTTGATTTCCCTTCCCAGTTATCTGATTATTATCCACACAGAAAAGGTTATCTGTTGTACTTTCAACCTCACCTCCCCCTCTTTCCATGCTATTTTATTGTGCTGTGCCATTGGCCTTGGCATTTGGTCCCTGAAGAAGCAGATCAGTGTTTTTCAACCTGTTTCTCCTAATGTGCCACTTACATGTTGTAATTATCTTAGTTACCACCAATACCTAAAATACCTGGAGCCATGGCATCACTTCTGAGTTCACAAAGCTTGGAGCAGTCTCCTCTTTGCTCCAAGAAGCAGTCAAACACTCGAGAGAACAGGGCACAGTGAAGACACTAGAGTGCAACTGGGTTTAACTTGTGCTACTTTATTAAACACAGTGACCAATTTTTAATGCATGAAACCCACTGAGTATACCTTCCTTCCCTTGCCAGTCTGGGGTACGTGAAAAAAATGCCATCCACAGCCAATTTGGATGACAGAAAACAATTCCCAGCCAGTAATCATTTTGGTAGCTCTCTTCTGCACCTTTTCTAATTCCACTGTATCCTTTTTTGAGATGTGGGAACTGGAACTGAACACAATATCTAGGACCCTCCTGAGGATCTGGGTTTCTCAGCAGCTGCTTAAGGCTGCCAATTGCTTATGCTGATCATGTTCAGAAGAATCTGATTGATCACTGCTGGAAATGCACTGATCAGTCAGAATGCTGGACAAGATAGGTCTTCGGTCTGACCCAGAAAGGTTCTAACTTCTCAAGAAACTGCATGGAAATAGTTCTCCAGGCCCTTTGATATAGCACAGGTCATTCTGATGGTGGTTATAATTGTAGGCTGCAGAATGCCCTAACTAGTAGAAATTGTAAAATTCATTTGACCCTGGTGCTTGGTTGCCTTGGACTCTGAAATAATAAATGTCAGGATGGAGTGTGCAGGGAAAAAAATTACTGGTATCTTCATCTGCAGGCCTTGCTTAAACAGTCCACCAATTTGATGTACACATTCTATCTCCAGGCTGTGCAAATAACAGCCAGTGATTTTGGTGTGCAAACAAAGATGTTTGGGTAAGATAAAGCACTCTTGCTACACTGAAAATATTTTAAACAGACCTTTGTCTTTATTCACACCAAGTGCTGTGGAGACTGTCAATATTTACCAAATGGCAACGGACAAAATCTGCAAGAGGAAAGGTGGGGAGGGAATGGAGAGAGATTCTTGTTTTCAAGTGAGATTATAAGCATGACAATGACATCCTGTCTTTTTTATCAGGTAACTCAGGCAGACTGCTAAGAACTTACGAAAACAATGGGATGACCAAAAGGACTGGGTTGTAAGAAAGATTAAAAGAATTAAAATGCTCAGAGAAGCCTGTATCAGTGATGGTTTAGAAACATGGAGACAAGGAATATGTCCTAA
Source organism: Tiliqua scincoides (assembly GCF_035046505.1). Lineage (NCBI taxonomy): Eukaryota > Metazoa > Chordata > Lepidosauria > Squamata > Scincidae > Tiliqua > Tiliqua scincoides. Next base: position 196,239,517 of record NC_089824.1, on the reverse strand, counting down.
AATGCAGGCCTTGTTTTTCTTCCGCCTGTTTTGTATACCGCCGACTTTTTTCAGAGCCCTGAGAATGTCAGCATATATTTTTGAAAATCGAAGGCTCTAGTCCATATGATCAAGGTAAAAATCTTAAGCATATGCAGAGAAAATATTGAAAATGTCATGAAACTACATCTGGGAAGCTAAGCAGGAGAAGGTCTGTGTTGTCCAGTCACAATGGAGTACATACTGAGCAGAATTAATAAACAGTTTCTCAAAAGCATTCTTAAATAATTTGGGGGTGTTTTTAGGCACAGAGCTTTAATTATTCTGATTCTCCAAGTTATTTGCTTTGAGCTGGTAGATTGTGACTCAAAAGAAAATTGTGCCCTGAGTTTTGTTGGTGCAGCTGACAGATTCTACTAATTTTCCTTTTATTTAACAGTGTCATGATTTCAAACTCTGTATTTCAGAAAAAAAATGGTGTGCATGCTAACATGTCTGTGCTAAAAGGTTAAAATAAAATTAGAAATCAGCAAGGGCATATGACAAGGCTGTTTTTACTTTCAGCAGTTCGAGGCTGAACACAGTCACACTCTGGCAACTCCTGTGACGCCACTGGAACCAATCGTATTGGCTTCTGCCTTTCCATTGGACTATTCCAGCAATGTGGAGAGGGGGGATTTGCTGCATGGGTAAGGGTCTATTCTCCATACCCACTTTACCCAGGCCTTGCGCACTGGAGATGACACTCCAACTTCGCCATATGGTGTCGGCACAACACGGGAAGCAGCAGTTTACTGGTTATAAGTCTTTGCTCAATTGACGTAGAGCGTGATGCCAGGGGCTGCTTCTGATGGTGGGAGAGCATTGCATCTCATTGGGCAGCTACCAGCCACCTTAAGCTGGGCAGATCCCAGCCAGTAAGGTTCTGCCTTGCCAAGGTCTGTTAATCTCATGGGGTGCATGGGGTTTAGGGTGAAAACCGACAAGCGGATCGACAACTCTGCACCAGGCAACAGAAAACAGAAAACTCCTGCCCTAAAGCTGGGCACCTGGGACGTTAGGACAATGACACCTGGCTTCTCTGATGATATGCAAGAAATAGATGATGCACGCAAAACAACTGTCATCGACATGGAGCTGAGCAGACTGCAGATGGACATCGTCGCCCTTCAAGAGACTAGGCTGCCAGATTCAGGATCTGTCAAGGAGAGAAATTTATCATTTTTCTGGCAGGGAAAACCACCAAACGAGACCAGGGAACATGGTGTTGGCTTTGCGGTCAGAAATACCCTGCTGAAATCCATCATCCCACCTTCTGCAGGAAGTGAAAGAATTTTGTCCCTACAGCTCCATTCATCAGCAGGACTTGTCACTCTCATGAGTGCATATGCACCGATTCTGTCACCTTCAGCAGAAGCTAAAGACAAATTCTACGATGACCTGGCCACCACTATCAAGAAGATCCCTGTAAAAGAGCCATTGTTCATCCTCGGCGATTTCAATGCTAGAGTTGGTGCTGATCACAGTTCGTGGCCCACTTGCTTAGGCCAGTTTGGCACTGGGAGGATGAACGAAAATGGCCAACGCCTGCTAGAGCTTTGCTGTCATCATGGTCTCTGTGTCAGTAATGCATTCTTCAACACGAAGCCCCAACATAGAGTCTCTTGGAGACACCCAAGATCAAAGCACTGGCACCAGCTTGGCCTGATTCTCACCAGACGCTCCAGCCTTCCCAGCATCAAGATCACACACAGTTATCAGGGTGCTGCCTGTGACACTGACCACTCCCTGGTGTGCAGCAGAGTGAAACTGCAAACTAAGCAACTGTATCACATGAAAAAGGAAGGAAGACCTCGCATTGACACCAGCAAGACCCGGGATCAGGGAAAAGTGGAGGAATTTGCACAAGTGCTTGAGGAATCTCTTCCAGGCCCGGCCGATACAGATGCATCCAACATATGGGAACATTTCAAGAATGCCATTTACAACACCACCTTGTCCATATTCACAGGAGAAATGCAGGGAACAACGACAGCCACTCTTTATAGCCTTCATAGATCTCACAAAGGCTTTCGACCTGGTCAGCAGGGACGGCCTCTTCAAGATTCTCCCCAAGATCGGATGTTCACCCAGGGTCCTCAGCGTCATCAGGTCTTTCCATGAGGACATCAAGGGCACTGTAGTCTTTGATGGCTCCACATCAGACATGTGAAGCCATCCTTTGACATCTGAAGCGGAGTGAAGCAGGGCTGTGTTCTTGCACCGACCTCGTTTGGGATTTTCTTTGCTGTCTTGCTGAAGCAGACCTTTGGAACTGCAAGAGAAGGCATCTATCTCCGGACCAGATCAGATGGAAAGCTCTTCAACCTCTCTAGATTGAGAGCAAAGTCCAAAGTCCAGCTGAAATGTCTGCGTGACTTCCTCTTTGCCAACGATGCAGCTGTCACCGCCTACTCTGCCAAAGATGTCCAGCAGCTCATGAACTGTTTTAGCAAGGCCTGCCAAGACTTTGGACTGACAATCAGCCTGAAGAAAACACAGGTCATGGTTCAGGATGTGGACTCACCTCCCTGCATTACAATCTCTGCGCACGAACTGGAGCTTGTCCATGACTTTGTGTACTTTGCTCAACGATCTCCAACACTCTTCTTCTCGAATCCTAGCTAAACAGATGCATAGGCAAAGCAGCTACCACGTTTTCCAGACTTGCAAAGAGAGTCTGGTCCAACAAGAAGCTGACGGAACATACCAAGATCCAGGTCTACAAAGCTTGCGTCTTCAGTACACTTCTGTACTGCAGTGAGTCATGGACTCTTCGCTCACAACAGGAGAAGAAGCTGAACGCTTTCCACATGCACTGCCTCCGATGCATCCTCGGTATCACCTGGCAGGACAAAGTTCCAAACAATACAGTCCTGGAGTGAGCTGGAATCCCCAGCGTGTATACACTGCTGAAACAGAGACGCCTGCGTTGACTTGGTCATGTCGTGAGAATGGGCAGTGGTCGGATCCCAAAGGATCTCCTCTATGGAGAACCTGTGCAGGGAAAGCACCCTACGGGTAGACCACAGCTGCGATACAAGGTTATCTGCAAGAGGAATCTGAAAGCCTTAGGAATGAACCTCAACAGATGGGGAACCTTGGCCTCTGAGTGTTCTGCTTGGAGGCAGGCTGTGCAGCGTGTCCTTTCCCAGTTTGAAGAGACACTTTGCCAACAGACCGAGGCAAAGAGGCAAAGAAGGAAGGCCCATAGCCAGGGAGACAGACCAGGGACACACTACAGTTGCTCCCAGTGTGGAAGGGATTGTCACTCCCGAATTGGCCTTTGTGCCAGAACCACCATTCAGAGCGCGATACTATAGTCTTTCGAGACTGAAGGCTGCCAACAATCTTTTACTTTTAGTTTGGCTTTGAACATCTGTGTGATGGACAACTTGGGAACTCAAAACTAAGCCATACTGCGAACTGCTGCTTTGCTCCAAAGAATCATTCCTCCTTCACTACCTGTATCAAAATATATGCTGAAATGGCTGTTGTGAAGACCAATAATTATGTTTCAGAATTTAAATCTGGCAGACCTGGCTGACATGTTCTTATCTTAATCACTTTTGATTCATCAAAGCTGTTTTGAGACTAATCGCCCATATTGATGGAGTTCAGGTTTCTAGATATTTTTTTTTTCCAATAGGTATTCCATGCCATTCTTGCTGTTTTAATCATCCCCATTCACTAATCTGAAAAGATGCAAGTTTATTGAGCATTGAGCCAAAAGAATTTGTAGAGCATGTTCATCAAGCACTTTGACACCTACATATTGCTTTTGACACCCGGGAGACTGCCAGGCAAATCAAATTTGCATGTGTCTTTTCATTTGCAGTGTAGCTAAATACAGGATATTGAAATGATGACCAGCAATGGAGCTTCAAAATGATTTCCTGCTGAGCAGACAGGATGATGCCAGTCTCTCAAATGTGACCCAAGAAACAAAACAAACACAAACAGCATGCACTCCCAGAGACCATTTGACACACCTTTTTAAAGGACATTAAGAAATTGTCAGGGGTTTTCTTCTGTCTTGTGAACTCTGCTGATCTGATGCAGGAGTAGGAATGTCAAGTGATTTTTAACAACCCAGCTCGGGTCTGTTCCTATGAAGTTTAGCAGCAACTTGTTCAATTGAAATCAGTAGGTAACGCTTGTCATGGCATGAAAGATAAGCATTATTACCTGCTCATGTCTGTTGGTCAAGGTATCGTAAAGGCACCAGAGCAGGGGCAGTTAAAAAATTGGCATGTCAAGGGAGTTTATTTTAAGAAAATAGCAGATGAAGAACTCCAGGTGATTCCTTTGCTATAAGTATTAGAAGGCACACTATTTGTGGTCAGGCCACTGAGAGGAATTTTATTCCGGGGTGCAAGGTTCCTTTTGGGCCACTTCTCCCTTCAAATGTGAATTTGTCTCCCGGGCCCCCTTTTTTGGCTGGCTATTGGGTTCCCTTTTTTATTCCAGGCCCAGGTACAATCTATCCCCTGCACTACCCTCTCAATGTCCCTGCTTACGGTTATTCTTCCTCCATTTTAAGTACAGTATATGTGCACCAGCAAACCATGAGTGCGGGGATCCACCATCATGAAAGGAAGACAGTTACGCTGCTGCAACATCTGCACAGAGCCAGAAGTCTCAAGGAAATGGAAGAGTCCCAACTACCATGATTAACTGACTGCCAAATCTAGGAATACCTCTTTGTTCAGTCCCAGACTTCACAGTAGCTATACAGATAAGCATGTGAGTGGAGATAGTACTCCAGAGCTATTAAGTCCTTGATAGTACTAGCTCACCAACTGTTAAGTGCAGAGAGGTCGAGAGCAGTGGTAAGCAGCCAGCAGTCATGTCAAAGATTTCCTGTTGGCATCTTATTGACTGTAGACCCTTTTGGGTGGCAAATTATTGGCCAATTCTTGGGGCAGCAAAGCAGCCAATTTAGTGCCTACCTCCCCATGGATGACCTGAAAGAAGGTGAACTGGCACCACACTCCTTTGCTTTTTCGTTCCATAGGGAAAAGGAAAGAGGTGAGATGGGATGGGGGAGACCTGAAAAAAGGAAATAGTTAGAGATTTGATGTGACTCTGTTAACAAAAGAGAAAGGGGTGGGAGGGAACCAAATGCCATTTGTTGCTCTGCTTTAGGCAGCAAAATGCCATGGTGAGGGAGACTGGTTCAGGTAAGTGGGAGCAAAGAAGGCAAGGAGGAAGGACACAGAGCAGAAGGAAAACGGAGATGGAACAATGCAGGATAAAATGGTTGTTTTGGATGGAACAAAAGAACAGGCATTTACTGGGGTGCTTGGCATTTAGTAGTGTTGACAGATAAAGAGTTGTCGGCTATTTGCATGATTGTTGATGCAGCCATGCAATTAACTTATTTAAAAGAAAGCTAATTATGTGTAGATGATCTACCTTAAAAATGAAATTATTACACGATGTGATCCATAAATGTAACAGTTGTGTATATTTATGTGCCACTGCTTAGGCAATGCCTGAATGGTAAAAATGACTGCCAAATGAATACATTTCTTGTTAACTAAATGGTACTATAAAGACAGAGATAATCAGGCCAGATTAAAATGTAAATAATACATTTATTTGATAGACTCTCCAACCTTTAGTACCAAAATGTTCAGAATAATTTTGTTGCAAGAATGGCGTTATAGCAGACGGACATTCATGCGAGGCTTATACAATATCTTTTATGGCAAAGAAAATTGCATATCTTTGTCTGGGAACAGCACTGCCTCCCCTGGATTTCTGTCTGCTAGGCTCTTCTAGGAAGTCCACGCTGTAGTGGAATTGCGGAAGATCTGGCGAGGAGGTAGATGTGGTATCAGCAGTGGCCCCTTTAAGGGTCACTTGAAGGCAATAAGTCCTCAGGCATAAAAGCACCTGATGAAGGGAGAGCTTGGTGTGGGTAGCAGAAGGAGGAAAACTTGAGGAAGGACAGACTGGATTAATGGACTGAGGAATTGATGGCTAATGGACTGCTGGAACTGCTGATGGACTGATGTGTGAATGAGCTTTGGAGGCTGTTGGAGCAGAAACTACTGGAGACACTAGGACTGATGTTTGGCTGCTGTGCCCAAGACCTGCTGAGGACCAAGGGGCTGCTGTGGTGGTGGGAGGCTGCTGGCAGGAAGGAGGACCTCTGTAGGTTAAACAGGTGAGCTACCCTGGAGGTGGGGTCCAGCAGTACTGCAAGGCAGAACCAGGGTCACTTTTGAGAAAAGAAGGGGAGCTAATTAGCTAAAAGTGAGCATAATTCTCCAGGCAGAGCTTGGACTGGGAATCTGGCAGAACACACGCCTCCTCGTGATCACCCGGCCAGCTGCTGGCATTACTCGGGCAACCCAGTGGTACATCGGCAATCCACTGCCAGCACTGCAAAAGCTAAATGAGCCCCAGGTAGATCCAGTGACTACTTACATGTCTCTGAGGCTTGTCAGGCAGGTTTCCAGATTGCTTGAGTCAACAAGAATACCAAAGAGCAGGATTTTGGTGGGGAAAGGGGTGGAGCTGCATGTGCCCATCAGGCAGGCTGCAGTATAAAAGCCTCAGCCAGGTCCAGTGATGACAGGATGCAACGCTTTGGGCTCTGCAGCCTTGAAGAGGCAGTGGATCAGAGAAGTGCTCCTGTGAGAGGAGGAGAAAGTAGTGTGTGCTATACAACCCACTGCCCTCTCAAAGCAGCATTGAAGATAAGGCCCCACAGGTAAGGCACTCAGGACCCGGAGAGGCCACTCTGAAGCTTGGTAGAATGGTTCTGTGAGTTCAAGAGAGGCGAAGCCCTTCCACCTGTGCTATCAGAACTGTCTGTGCTTTCAAAACTATGCAGCTGCATAATATCGTGATATTCTGAACATAAGAAGAATCCTGCTGAATCAGCCCAAAGACCCATCTAGTCCAGCATCTTCCTGTTTCTCAAAGTGCCAACCTGATACCTCTGAGAAGCCTCTAGGCAGGATATGAAGGCCTACCTCATTCTTGTCATTGCTTCCCTGCCAGTCTTATTCAGGGGCCTCCTGCCAATGAACCTGGAAGTATCTTATCACCTAGAAGGCACTACTTCCAAGGGTGACAACCTTGCCAGTGTAGAACCCTGCCTGCTAATGGACACACTATGGACACCAGCCAACGTGGGAAAAATACTGCGCCAATGTAACTCAGATGTCATTTGGACACCAGTACGACTTTACTCCACCAGTGAAATGACTAAAATGGGGAGGAGTTTGGGGCATTATGTGGAAGGGATGTCTGAGGAATGTGGGAGGGAGAAGTGTGTACCATGTCCTAATGTCTCTTCAGACAGCGGGCACTCCCCCAATGCTGGAAAAATGCTATACCAGTGACAGAGCTGGACTAGGTAGGAGTAATCCCATAAGGAAAGAAAAAAATAGCCAGGTTCCTAGCAGTTCTTGGCTTTTGCCCCACTGCTACTGATGCCACTGTGACTGGTGTGGGGCATGAGGGTTGCTGTAGCATTCTTGCGTTATGCTGTACGTGGGTGTTTTTGTGTATGGTGTCCTTGAGTCTTCTCTCCATAGTTGAGGTAGTGCTTCATTCATTCTTAATGGCTGCCGGAGGGGGTGTCCCCCCAGAATTGACTTCTTATCGACCCAGCCCTTGCTCAGTTCATCCGATCAGTGGACTCTCTGGCTGACAGTGTTGGGGTTAATTGGATGAAGTGATCGATTTCTTGGACCGTTAAACACAGATGTCACATGGATGATGTGCCAACTTCATGGCAATGACATATAGATGACATACCAATGCTGCTGTGATGTCATGCCAGTGTCATTTCAACAACATGCCATCAGGATGCCACTCTATGGGTAGCAGACCGTGCCTGTGTTAGCATGGATTCTGGAAGTGTTACCGGGAAGAGCCACAATAGGTTTAACATTTGGCCTTTGTTGTGCTGGGCTTGTTGCACTCTCAGTGTGGTGTTGCCAGGACAGGCTTAGGATATGAGCGATGCCATGCTGGCATCTGTGCAATGTTGCACAACATCCAAATAGGATTAGGCCATGAGATATTTATAATGGGAATAATGGATTCCACTGACAGAGATCAAGTGCGGTGACTCATAATTTGGGAATTAAGCAGGAGCCTAAAGATGTAAAACTACATATAAAATGTACGGGTGTGTGTCAATTACTCTGACAAATCTGCATAGCAAGTCACATCCCCTCAAGCTGCACAAGGACTTAGCAGATCTGATGAGCTAATATAGGTACCTTATTGGATCAGGCAGGACCTGCTTTGCCGTCCTACATATTCCCACACTATCATTCAGTGGATATGCATTTGTGGAGGGGTATAAAGGGAAATATTTATGTTTTGGATTGTATGCAGAGAATGTATCAAGACTGAGGCGGCTTCCTGCTGGGTATATTTGCATCTGTCAAACAGGAGGGAAATCAAGAGGCGAGGGCAGAGCAAAAGAGAGGAGGATTGCTTTTGATCATTTCAGGTTTATGACTGAGCTCTGTTAGGTGTCTCCAGGTAGATGAACACAACCGTCGGGCTTGGTTTCCATCTGGATGAACTAGGCTGCAGGCTATCTTTGATGATTGATCCTTTTTTTAAAAAAAATGTAGCACATGCAAGAAGATTTAAGAGCCATGTCTAGAACTTGGAACGTCACTGTCAGTAGCAAAGTTTGCTTGGACTTCCAGGAGTTACAACAACGTTGATCAAATTGCCAATTTACTGGTCTGGATCCAAAGAGCAATTTAGGCTTGTCAAAGGGTTCGGATATGCCCAATAGAACCTTATTGGAGAGACACCTTCTCATGCCATATCACAAACTGCTTTTCAGATTTTCCACAGTGTCAAAAGAAGTTTCCCTGGCAGGGGGCACTGTTCAAGGAGCAGAAGTCCAGATCTCCCTTGGGTGTGCAAAAACAGATATGCAAGTCTACAACCCAAGCCACCCAGTGGCATTCCTGCAAATTCCTGGATAAACTGAGTTTTTTATCTGCAACTTTGAAAAAGGACTGGCATGCAAGCCTACTCTGTTTGTAGGGGATACTCTTTCTCCATCTATTTTGTCTCTCCTGATAGTGAAGATTTAGTTGATTCAGTTAAAAAAGATTCAGTTGAAGAGAAACTGGTGTGGTTTTTTCCCCAATTGAGCAAAATTGCAATGCTTGGCATTTTTGTAAAAACACAGTCCTTAAACTGTGAGTTGGATCTTCCTAAAGTGGTAAAGGCGTTCACCCTGCCTCTCCGAAGGTCGTTCTTGTGAATCTTAATTGGACCAGGAGATACTATAAAACCTCACTAAGTGAAAACTAGATAGACTTTTGGCTCTGTGTTGCATTGACTGACACGCATGGAAGAAAATGGGACAAAAATCATTTTTTTTCAATTTTAGTTCTGCGTTCACGTGGTTTCAGCTTTGAAGATCGTAGAAACTTGCACAAGTCTAAGTGCATGTGATCAATTTCTTTTGATTTGTTTTTAGTATTTGATTTGTTATTAGTAAAACCGCCTTGGGTGCCCTTCGGGGAGAAAAGCAGAAAATAAATAAATAAATAAATATATTTATATACCACTTTTCAACCAAAATGTTTATGTAAACTGCTTTTCACAAAGTGTTTTACATGGCAAGGTAAATCAGTGAATGGTTTCCTGTGTTCGAAGGGCTCATAATCTGAAATAACAAGCAAAAACACACCAGCGACAGCCACTGAAAAAGACGCCCTACTGGGGTGAAAAGGGTCAGTTGCTTTTCCCCACTAAATAGGAGGATATAACTTTGGATGGTACTTTTTTGCCAAATTGGCAAGGTATTTGCTTCATATTGTACTATCTTTATTGTTTCAAGGTAACATTCCATCTTGACCTTCTGCTAAGGAGCTCAGAACAGAATACAAAAGTCCTCCTCCTCCTCATTTTATCACCCCAACAACCATGTGAGGTAGGTTAGGCTGAAAGATAGATAATAACTGGCTCACAGTATCCCAGAGAGATTCATGACTGAGGGCCCAATCCTATCCAATTTTCCAGTGTCAGTGCAGCTGTGCCAATGGGGCATACACTGCATCCTTTGGTGGGGAGGCAATCACAGGTGCCACCTCAAGGTATGGGAACATTTATTCTCTTACCTTGGGTCTGTATCGCGGTTGCACCGGTGCTGGAAAGTTGGATAGGATTAGGCCGTGAATGAAGATTTGAATCCAGGTTTCCTGGGTCCATCTAACATTCTAATCATTACACCGCACGTCTGCATTAGAGAAGAATGTGAATCAAGACTACACAATTTGTCTTTTTCATTGTGACTATGCTTGGAAATAGAATTACGTAAATTTGAAACTAGAGGCTGGATTCCAGAGGCTTGCTGCAAGAGCTGTGGATCACTGGTAATGATAGACAATCATTTGATAGGCAATGCAGACAATGCAATGCAAGGAGATAAGCTGGTTTTTCCTCCCAGATCATTTCAAATATTAGATATTTGAATATATGTACATGCAAAGCTTTTTGTAGATGTTTGCACATCAAAAATGGTGGCTCTTTTCTTGCACTTTTGGCCAATGCACTAAATGCTCAGTGAACAGTTCAGTTTCTGCCCTGGTCATGGTAAATGGATCCAAATGCCTCTCATGGAAGGAACTATATATTTAGATAGAGATGAGGCTGCTTCTCAAAGGGTTGAGTTCTCTGACCTGCCCTGTACCATAAAGTAAAACTGTGAATAGGCTGTGCATTTATCCAGCCCCACCAGTGGCAGCACACCAGTGGAGCACAGGTAGAGATGTGCATGTTTGATAAGGAAGAGGAGGGGAAGAACTCAACACGGGGCACTGTTTTTGGAGGAAATCCAGCATTCAGCATAATGTGTCGTTCCGCCCCTTCAAAATCTCCCATAACTGACAGCTATAGATTGCATTTTTTTATTGGCCATTTCCCACAGAAAAGAAATGTGCATAACATGGCCTTCAAAACTGCATGAACAGCAACTTGGTAGGAATTATTAAATTCCAAATGATGGTCATCACAGCCTTTGCTGAGTGATAGAAATTAATGCGCCATCTGAACGGTTCCCTCTCTTTATCTCTTTGCTCTCCGTTGATGTCCCTCTTTTGAAATGAATCTCTCTAGACCTGAAGGGTATTTGGAAACAGCTGATGAGGCCTATAATGAGGATTCCAATTTTTAAGTTGCTGCTCTGAAATTAGACATATGTCCTGGTGTGTTGACATTAATTTGCCCTGTTGTAGCTGCTAAAGGGTTTATTTTGGAGGGTTTTAATAGAATTGCTGGGGAGAGATAGCCACTCTGTTGAAAAGGGAACAGGGAAGGGGATCTGCTGAGCAAGCATAATTCCAAAGGTTAATTTGAAACTGCTTCACTTGTCAGAGCCTTTATGCATGTTGATACTTTCAGAGAAGGTATTGCAACGTATTCTTGGAAAGAAGGCTAAGATGGCCCAGCTCTGCTTTTCCTGAGCAGTGGCGATGGATGTTCCAATGTAGTATTGTACAGGTTGTTGGCATCCTTCAGTCTTGGAAGACTATGGTGTCACGCTCTGAATGGTGGTTCTGGAACAGAGTGTCCTCTCCAGTGCGCGAAGCCTGGGTAAAGTAGGTATGGAGGATAGGCTGTTACCCATGCAGCAAATCCCCCCTCTCCATGTCACTGAAATGGTCCAATGGCAAGGCAGAGGCCAATACGTTTGGTTCCAGCGCCGTTGCAGGAGTTGCCAGATCGTGACTGTGTTCAGCCATGAACTGCCTCAGGGACTCCGGCTCCGGATTTTGCCTCGAGGTTGACTCCTGAAGCCTTTTCCATAGCTGGATGTAGCCACAAGGCAGTGGAGGTTTGGGATCAGAGTTTTCCTTCTCTCAGATGAGCTGCCTTCCCAGGCTGAGTCCCATCTACCCGGTGGCTGTTTAGTCGCCTCTTACAACAAGTGCAGCCAAACTGAGGGCCTATTCTTATCCCCAGCCCCTAGGGGTAGTATTATACAAGGAGAAGTTAATTTGTATAATGTGACTACACTGGACCAAAACAGGTGTTCACATTTAATAAATATTAAAGTTGAGGTTGTGCCACCACCATCCCTCAAGAAATCTCACTTGTCTACTACAAACTCCTTTGGCTTCCTTTATGTTTGCTCAGGGATGCTAAATTTCTGAGCTTTTCTCCACAACAGCAAGTGCTGTGGGGTTAGATGTGGGAAACCAAACTCCAATTTACATAAGAACATAAGAACAGCCCCGCTGGATCAGGCCAAAGGCCTATCTAGTCCGGCTTCCTTTTCCTCACAGTAGTCCACCAAATGCTTGAAGGATCATACAAGACTACAAGACACCATATGCATCCTGGTGCCCTCCCCTACATCTGGCACAATTTCCAGGGGTCAGTATGACAATGTGCATGCTTGCAGCATCATCAGCACCAATGTGTCAGCACTATGAGTTGAGAAGAGAATGCTCAGGAAATGTATGAGCTTCTTCTGAATGTTCACAGATGAAACTTGGAAATTCTGAGCCAGTTACAAACTGAGCCGAGACCTTGCCCATCATTATTTCTGACTGGCAGTTTCAAGAGCGCAAAACACATGGAGAGTCCCTCTCTCCCCAGTCTGAAAGGTCAGAAAGCCCAAAAGGTCAAACATATGGTTAAAAGGAAATAGAGTTTGAGTCTAGTTATTTGCAAGGGTTCTGTTCCCAGAATTCACATGGATGGCAAAAATCACATTAAATCAAATCCATTTTAAGAACACTGTCTATTTGCTAGGCAATTTTAAAACAGCCTTGCTGACCTTTGTGATGTAAAACAGAGTCATTAGGCAGGCAATTCATCAATCAGTCTTGGGGGGGGGGGCTTAGAAAGGCTTCACTCCAAGCCAGCGACCCCTCCCCTCACCTTGAGTGCAAGCTGGGAAAGAATGTAAAATGATTATCTTTCTTTCACATGCTCAGGAGGAAGGGAGTGCCTTGGAGTGAAGCTGTTCTAAGTGCCTGCAGAGAGAATGATTGACAGATTGTCAGTAGGCTGCCCTCTCTTGCATTAATGAGGTTATTGTTAAACAACTTTTTTCCTTTAATTTAAAGTGCCCTTCTCATTGCATTGAAATAAAACTGCAGGTAAAAAAATCCAGGGATAATTAGGTTATACCTGTATGAGCCATCTTCTCTTTCTAAAAAGGGAATCAAAGTCAGGATGAGAAATTGGGTAGAACAGAGAAACACCTTGTAAGATGGCAGGATAAAGCATGTGTGTCATAGATAAATATATTATTATTATCACTAATATTTATAAACTGTTTTTCAGCAAAAAGTAGCTCACAAAGTAACTTACATAGCAAAAGTAAATGGCTCCCTGTCCCCTAAGGGCTCACAGCAGTAGCCACTAGAAGAGACACCATGCCCTAGCAAACCTAACTGCCACACGGAGCTCTTTCCTTGCTCTGGGCAGCATCCATCCAGCACTGGAACTGGTTCTGGGGCAGCGCCGGTGGCCCCTTCAAGGAGGGTCCTGTAAAATGTGCTTTACAGCACGTTTACGACACCCAGCGCCAGCGGTTCGCTTGTACCACTAGAATTGAAGAGCTCAAGATTGGGCTTCTAGATACCTTTAAAAGGGCATTGGGCAGATTTCTTCAGGAAAAGTCCAACACAAGTTACAAACCATGATGACTATATGCAACCCCTGTAGGTCTTAGAGGTAGCCTGTGTCTGAATGCCAGATGCAGGGGAGTGGCAAGAGGATGCAGGTTTCCTGTAGTCTTGGTCTTCCCTGGGGCAGCTGGCGGGCCACTGTGAGATACAGGAAACTGGACTAGATGGGCCTTTGGCCTGATCCAGTAGGGTTCATGTTTTTATACCAGCATCTCCAGTTTGAGGCTCATTAGCAGAAAACCTCAAACTGAAACCCTGCCATACCATGAAGTTTTGCGTTTCTGAGCTACACAGACCATTGATTTGTCTCAGTATAAGGGAGCATCTTACTAACAAATTCCTTTTGTGCACTTCAGATGCTTAATATCCTGCTTAAGTCTATGCTATCCAACATATTTTATACAAACAAGGAAATCAATAGCCTAGCTACAGAACAGCCAATCTTCCACCATTGAAAGAAGAATGCAACATGGTGATGAAATCTCTGAATCGGATTTCCTGAAACAAAAGCTAACGAATTTCAACTGACTGGATTCATGTACACAAGATGAAATGATGCCACAATCTTAGAGAGCAAGAGTCAGAAAAAGAGTTAATCTCGAGCAAAACATAGGAGAATAAGCCTTTTCCTCTTTCTGTAGTTGACTGATTTATGAAGTCTAATATTGATTGAAGGATTTTCCCACAGAGGAAATCATATAGATGGGTTCAAAGAAGCACGGGGAGAAGTAAGGGCAAAATAAAAAGTGATTAATAGGTAGTAATTAGTCAGTCAAATTAATTTTATTTTCATGAAATGCATAGCTCAGGGTGTTTGAATTGGTCGATTCACAGCAACAGAGAAGTGAAACATTTCTCCTCGTGGGGCCTAGCTGATGATAGAAAATCACAGGAATGAATGAGTTCAAAGCAAAACTGCACTTATCTTTCAGGAAGTCTTACAAAAGGTGCAGAAGTGTCTTGCGACATTTTAAAGACTGACAGATTTACAACCCAGTTCTATCCTCAGGATAAGAGAGCATTTGATCCTTTGCCCAGAGGTAAGCCCCAGCCAGGACGCTGGGTCTACTTGGACCCATAAGTCTGAAGGTGGATTGAGGCCATGAAGGCAGATTGAGGCCGGGATTTGGCAGACGCTGCTGCCACTAAACCTGGTCCCAATCTGCCCTACTCTGTGCCTCACGGCCACCCCTTTCTGCCCATTTCCCTCAGCCCTCCCACCCCCATGCACATCCACCAGGGTTGATGGGCATCCAAAGTCTCCTGGCACGTGGAGCTGGCTACTTGCTGCTGGCAGTGGTGGTCAGCCTACCTGCTTCGGAGTGTTACCTTTAGCTACAGCCAGAAAGTGCCATGCACCACAAACACTTGTTCTGCCAGTAGGACTGGGTTACGAGTAATTTTTGTCCTCTTCTCAGTATTAAATTGTGCGTCGTTTCAAAGTGAAATGTGGTATGATTGAATGCCATGTGGGGTTTTTTTTTTTTTGTTTGTATTTTGCTACATGGTGAAGTGATAATGCTGTTTTTTCAGCCCATGCCTAGATTTTGATTTAATGTACTGCTGCAAAGCTTCCAGAAAGGGGGTCGAATGATGGCATAGCAACATGTGGCTTTGTGGTAAAGGACAGGCATTGAAGAAACCACACGATTGCTTTGCTGTCAGTATACAATCCTGTGCAGGATGGGGCTGCTGGCCAGAGTGCTTTGTGATAGCAGAACATTGTTCCACTGTTGCAAATTGGATGCTGAAAGTGCATGGAATACTCTTGCTGCAGCCATTTCAGGTGTGTTGCTGCAAGAGGCGATAGCGTTCCCCTTCTGGACCCCGCCATGGCCACCAGACCAGGTAAGGTAGTAACAGGGAGGGGAGGGGGTGAAATTGGGTGGCGATGGGGGAGAAATGAGGGAGAAACCACATAAGGTAGTAGCAGGGAGGGAAGGGGTGAAATTGGGTGGGGAGGAGGGAGAAACGCGGGTGGGGAGGCTACAGGAGGCAATAGCACTGTGATGTTATTTATGGAGATATTACTGATAGAGATCAATTGTAAAGGTCAACGTCTGACCAAATTGTTTGGGGTTATGCATGCTGTTCATGTCTGATGCAGACATCCATGAACTCTTGCAAAAAGCCCAGGCCCTAAGTCAATCAAAACTGTTGCTTACACAAACCACTAATTTGATAAAATGAACTGGAAAGCATCATCAAAGATTCATCAGTAGAAATAAAATTCAATTAGCAGACAATTGAGATTTCCCATTAGAAAAGGAGTCTCTTTTATTATGAAGGCATATTCAGCTCAGGTCATTCATATCAAAATAGGTCATGTCAACATTAAATACGGCAAATGATGCATTTGGCAAAGTGCTGTCAACCAAGATCCATGCCCTTCCAGTTATTTAACATTTATAAAGGATCAATTGTACTTTCAAATGTATGTGAATAGACAACTTAATAGACAACCTGTCACTGCTCAGGGACAACTTAACTTTAAACTGTAGTTTTTAAAAGTTATCTATGACACAACATATACATGAGTTTGCCACATATATGAGCGTATGAGTTTGCCACAGTTGTTGCAGGGAAAGAAAAGAGTGTGGACTGTGCAGTGTGGCGTGGAGGAGTGTTGTTGCTTGAGGCAAAAAGGTGAGCCCATTGTGAATGAACTTGTTAACCTGGAAGGGTAGAATCTCGTTCAACAAGGACCTCTGGAGGCATCATGATATGCAGCCTTTTTCATGGCTTCTCTTTCTTCTGCTTTGGCTTCATTGCAAAAATCATGTTTTGCACCGCAGCGCCAAAGCTTCACCGAGGGATTTTTCACGGTGTGATATACCCTTGCTGTGTAATTATCACATATGCACCCTTTTTCAGTGTCAGCAGTGCCTTTTGCCTTCTCCTGCATTGCAGACTTCATTTTTAGAGTCCATCATATCAGGAGGCCAAATCTTGTGTCTTGAACACATGTTTCCGTGTGAGACATATTCTCACTGCATTTTTCACATACTAAACTGATCCTCAAATAGATGCTGATATCACAAGATAATATTCCTTCTGGTGTGACCGTTCTGTACAGTTGTTATCCTAGAATAATTGCTAATACACAATAAAAAATTTACTGTGACAGCAATTAAGGTAGTTAATTTCTGGCTCAGAAATAGGACTCTTGTGAGTTTCAGATAGAGATGGCTAGGACAAATTCAGCAGGTGGGACATATCCACTTGAATTTCCCAATGAGTGGTAGTTTAGGGAAAGGGGAAGACCATCATCCCTCTCTACAGTTTCAGATAGCCTATGGATTTTCCTTAGGATCACCTATATTATGGGCCAACTTGCTGTATCCAGATCAGAGATCCACAAAATTTCAACAAGCAGAGCCTCATCACTCAGCTGTGCTTTTATGGGTTAGAGCAGCTATCTTTTTCATATTGTGGCACACTGACAAGGCATTAAAATTGTCAAGGCACATCATCAGTTTTTTGACAACTGACAAGGCACACCATGCTGCTGGTGGGGGGCTCATATCCCCATTGACTCTCCTAATATATGACCGTCCCCCGAACTTTTGCGGTACACCTGCAGAATAGTCGCGGCACACCAGTGTGCCACAGCACAGTGGTTGAAAATGGCTGGGTTAGAGTGTGTCAGTTATATGCTGGTCAACACGTGTTGGTGGGCTGGGTGTGGCCTGTGGACCTTAGCTTGGGGACCCTTGTTCTAGATACTTATTGCTAAAAACAGTTATAAATGACTGGCTAGTGTTAATAAGCAAATAATCACAACAAATGCTCTTAAAATACATTGCATGTTTGCAATTTAATCTTGAATAGATCCCAGAACCAGTGCCAGAGGTCAGTCAGGTCAGGCACTGGTCAAGGGTGTTCCTTTTCATCCACCCAGAAAGTGGGCAGGAGAGAGATGTAGCCACCAGCAGGATGCCTTGGGGTCAGCAATGATATCATCACCACAGGCCAGCTGGCTGGATAGCACAGACCAGGGTAAATGAGTTAGGGAGGGTGCAGCTGCTGGCAATGCACTGGGGAAAGGCTGAGGGCCACTGCAGGATGGGGTGGAGAGAGACAGGTGAATGTGGAAGGAAAGATGGTGGGAGTGAGAGTGAAGACAAGAAAAGAGATAGAGGCAAGAAGCAGACAGGACCTGGAGGAACAGAGAAGAGGGCAGAGAAAGCCAGCAGGGAGCTGCAGGAGGTGGGAGTGAAGAGGGGAGCAAGGAGGAAGCCCAGAGTGAAAGTGAACAGGGAGCAGGGGGAAGACAAAAGGTAGAAGACAAAGAGAGAGGAGTACAAGAAAAGGGAGCACGTGGATCCCAAAAGTCCAAACACTGATATTCCCATGGGGGGGGGAGGACACCAGCTCAGGTGCACTGGTTGCTCCAAGACACAGGGGGTGATCCTTCAGCCAACCTCCACCCTCCCAATTGGAAAGATCCTGCCCTGCAGGACCCAGCCCTCCTTCTGCCCTTTCCAAGCCCCTTCCAAGAGTGGGCATCCGAGCCTCCCTTGTGACCAGGTCAACCCCAGAAGAGGCTGGAAGTAGACCCTAGGGTGAAGGGGCATGCCAGGTTGCCCAGCTTTTCTGTTGTGTTTTTCTCCGCCTCCTTGGGGATGAAATAAAAAGGATGAATGTGCATATTTCCTCTCTTCATCTGCATGCTGTACAACTTGGCTATGCCATCCAAGAACCCCTTAGTCACTGTGATCTACCTCTGTAGGGGAAGGAGGAGGATGCTGCCATGGTCACAGGTCCTTGAACTTCCAAACGCCCAGCTGGCTGACTCCTGAAGTCCCTCCCCATGCAGGCATGGTGGCATGAATTGCTCAAGCAAGCAACTCATGCTATTACTGCCTTATTCTGCTCTCCTCAGGCTTCTGAAGAGACCCCTGAATTGATTCAGAGGCATACTGGGAGCCCACATGGATGGGGAGGACAGAAGAGGAGTCTGTTTGGTCACCCCTCCCACTGTATCACCATTGTTGTTGGCAACCTTCAGTCTCGAAAGACTATGGTATCATGCTCTGAATGGTGGTTCTGGAACAGCGTCTAGTGTGGCTGAAAAGGCCGATTTGGGAGTGACAACCCCTTCCACACTGGGAGCAAGTGCAGTCTGTCCCTGGTCTGTCTCCCTGGCTATGGGCCTTCCTTCTTTGCCTCTTAGCCTCAGACTGTTGGCCAAATGTCTCTTCAAACTGGGAAAGGCCATGCTGCACAGCCTGCCTCCAAGCGGGCCGCTCAGAGGCCAGCGTTTCCCACCTGTTGAGGTCCACTCCTAAGGCCTTCAGATCCCTCTTACAGATGTCCTTGTATCGCAGCTATGGTCTACCTGTAGTGCGCTTTCCTTGCACGAGTTCTCCATAGAGGAGATCCTTTGGGATCCTTTGGGATCCTTTGGTCATCCATTCTCACGACATGACCGAGCCAACGCAGGCGTCTCTGTTTCAGCAGTGCATACATGCTAGGGATTCCAGCATGTTCCAGGACTGTGTTGTTTGGAACTTTGTCCTGCCAGGTGATGCCGAGGATGCGCCGGAGGCAGCGCATGTGGAAAGCGTTCAGTTTCCTCTCCTGTTGTCAGCGAAGAGTCCATGACTTGCTGCACTACAGAAGTGTACTCAGGATGCAAGCTCTGTAGACCTGTATCACCAGAGCATTGAGGAAGGGGCAAACTTGAATGATCTCTCTCCCTTCCTGCTACTCTAGTGCCATAGTAGCTGTGGGGATGGATACCAATGCTACACAGGTTGTCACTGCTCTGATGGGCATAGAGTGATGAGTGCATGCTATATGGCAACTTTTTCAAGGTATACTCTGACTCTTCTCTTGGCACACTGGTCTGCTCTATGGTACACAATTTGGGAATCCTTGCTTCAGGTTAACAGGAGCAGTTGGGGACAAGGGGAGAGAAAGCCTATCTCCTTCTTCAGGCTGGGAAATTGGCAAACTTGGCTTGGGAGGCAGCGGCAGGAGAATGGGAAAATAGACACAATCCAGGCGGTCATCTTCTGGAAAGTGACATTTCATTGGAATGACGCAGGTTGCATGTTGGTTTATTGCTGTTGACTTGCATTTGCCAAAAAGGCAAACAAACTCACTTAATGAAAAGTAAAGCTTTAAAGATACCTATAAAATATTATGCCCTTTGTTCTGGATAGAGCAGTGTTTCTCAAACTGTGGATCAGGACTCACTAGTTGGGTCGTACGCCAATTTCAGGTGGGTCCCCATTCATTTCAATATTTTATTTTAATATATTAGACTTGATGCCACCATGGTATGTGACTGCATCTGGGGAAATGTTACAGCTCTGTACTTTTAACAGGCTACTATGCATATGCTTTTAACAATGATAATAAATGGGACTTACTCCTGGGTAAGTGTGGGCAGGACGGCAGCCTAGGATTGTTCAAACTTTTCTTGCTTGATGATGTCAATTCCGGTCATGACATCACTTCCAGTGGGTCCTGACAGATTCTCATTCTAAAAAAGTGGGTCCCGGTGCTAAACATCTGAGAACAACTGGGATAGAGTATGTGAATGGGGTAGGGCGCTTGGTCTTGTTTTTATGATGTGCCTGACTCACGTGTACTTTATGCAAAATTTCTCCTACCTCACATGCATTTTACATCCGTCTGCTTTCACAGTCTGCATGTTTTATAATTAGCTGAATTCCACTTATCAGATTAGGGTCAATGGTGCCGTATCGTCCAAAAGCCGCCTCTGCTGATGGACGGGGGCAGTGAAAACCTTGTTTATCTGCAGGAGCTGTAAATGTTCAGTCTCTCCTATATTTGCTGCAAAGTACATTATTTCAGTTTTGGTTTTTCTGTGTAATTCTTTGAGAGAGTGGATATAGTGCTAAGGCACTTGAACTCTATTATGATGTCAAGCATCTGGTCCTCTCTATTATCCGTTGGACAAAAGCAAATGAAAATCCCTTACATTTTCTGTAAGACTGAATTCCTCTGAGGTAATTGTACCTCTTGCCCAATGCACAACCAAACCTACACAAATTAACGGAGCAATTGCCAATCTTACACCGTATATGTTTATGAACCAATATATATTTTTCTCACAAAATAAGGCAATTACAAGCATATAGCTGGTATTCCGAGGACCCATTTTACCATCTTATGTCCATCCTCACAAATCCCTGACGAAAAGATATAAAGCTATCTCTTTTTATCGACTGTGATTTGGATTTAATGGCTCTTTCCTCCTTCTCCATCCCCTTCCCATCCCCTTCCACTGGGTCAGTTAAGAACACAGTGTATATATTTGCCCTCCATTTCTCTTTTTTATTATCCCCATCTGTGAATTTCTTATGCGCTATATTTCTTAGCAGGGTGAGAAAACAAAACACAGGATGTAAACTGGTGTTTTCTGGTCAAAGTGTTTCAAACTATCAGTTTATAACAGTTTATAATTTCTGATTTAATGACACAGTTATAGGCCAATCCTATCTAAAAGCCACTCCACAGGAATGCATGCTGCATTGGTAGTGGGGCAGTCCTAGAGGTTTCCTCAAGGTAAGGGATCATTAGTTACAATCCCATCTAGACAAACTAAAATGCAAATAATACCAAGATAACCAGCCATATTGCAACTCTTCCACTGTCTTGAGGGGCAGGACATATCCCCTTGTCAATATCCTCTGCAAAAGAAATGCACTCAGCATGTCTACTTTAATTAGAGGTTGGCCAGGTCAGACCCATGCCTGTCAAAAGGTCCATGTGTCCAGACTGACCCATCAACCTTCAGTACCAGTGGCAGTGGTGATGCCGAAGGGACCATCAAGGTGGAGCACCAAATGGAGGAGGACTCAGTGCAGGACTTTGTTCCAGGGCTCTCAACATCAGCACTGCCTTTAAGGCGTTCGACATGGTCCCTCACCAAAGGCTACTGAAGAAACTCCACAGTCAGGGAATTAGAGGGCAGGTCCTCTCTTGGATTGAGACCTGGTTGAAGACCAGGAAACAGAGAGTGGGTGTCAATGGGCAATTTTCACAATGGAGAGAGGTGAAAAGATGTTCCCCAAGGAACTGTCCTGGGACGGGTGCTTTTCAACCTCTTCATAAATGACCTGGAGACGGGTGAGCAGTGAAGTGGCTAAGTTTGCAAGTCGACACCAAACTTTTCCGAGTGGTGAAGACCAGAAGTGATTGTGAGGAGCTCCAGAAGGATCTCTCCAAACTGGCAGAATGGGCAGCAAAATGGCAGATGCGTTTCAATGTCAGTAAGTGTAAAGTCATGCACATTGGGGCAAAAAATCAAAACTTTAGATATAGGCTGATGGGTTCTGAGCTGTCTGTGACAGATCAGGAGAGAGATCTTGGGGTGGTGGTGGACAGGTCGATGAAAGTGTCGACTCAATGTGCGGCGGCAGTGAAGAAGGCCAATTCTATGCTTGGGATCATTAGAAAAGGTATTGAGAACAAAACGGCTAATATTATAATGCTGTTGTACAAATTGATGGTAAGGCCACATGTGGAGTATTATGTCCACTTCAGGTCGCCACATCTCAAAAAGGACATAGTGGAAATGGAAAAGGTGCAAAAGAGAGCTACTAAGATGATTACTGGGCTGGGGCACCTTCCTTATGAGGAAAGGCTATGGCGTCTGGGCCTCTTCAGCCTAGAAAAGAGCCGCCTGAGGGGGGACATGATTGAGACATACAAAATTATGCATGGGAAGGATAAAGTGGATAGAGAGATGCTCTTTATACTTTCACATAGCACCAGAACCAGGGGACATCCACTAAAATTGAGTGTTGGGAGGGTTAGGACAGACAAAAGAAAATATTTCTTTACTCAGCGTGTGGTTGGTCTGTGGAACTCCTTGCTGCAGGATGTGGTGACAGCATCTGGCCTGGATGCCTTCAAAAGGGGATTTGGACAAGTTTCTGGAGGAAAAATCCATTACAGGTTACCAGCCATGATGTGCATGTGCAACCTCCTGATTTTAGAAATGGGCTATGTCAGAAGGCCAGATGCAAGGGAGGGCACCAGGATGAGGTCTCTTGTTATCTGGTGTGCTCCCTGGAGCATTTGGTGGGCCGCTGTGAGATACAGAAGCTGGACTAGATGGGCCTATGGCCTGATCCAGTGGGGCTGTTCTTATGTTCTTATGTTCTAACCCTACCTTATTTCTGTTTTGAAGGGCAGAGTATGGCCCCCCCATTGTTTTTCCATTCATCACTTACTACTTAACTTCTCCCTGCGGCTCTAAGGCTGTATAATGCTAAAACCAGGGCTCAATTGCTTTATGTTTCTGAGATTGCTCCATATTTAAATACCAGGTCTTTAGAGGTGATCCAGACCAAATTTCTGCATCAACTGATGTATGTCCCCCGATGTGTGCTGAATACTGTGGTTAGGCTGGAATCCGGTACCCCAAGTATAGAGATGTCGATGTGGCTAAATGCCTTGCATTATTTTCTGAAGATTCTCTCGCGACAGGATAACTTTACTCATTTGATCTTTTTGGATCCTTTTGAAGGCTCCTGGGAAAAGAGGTGCCTGGACTACTTTAATTTTTGTGATCTTTCCCCAGAGTCTTTAATGATGATGAGCCTGGGAGATGCAAAAGAAATTTTGCGTCAGAGGTTGGTGGACCTTGAAATGAGATCTGCGAGAGCCAGACTTTCTGCGTATGTTTTTCTTGGGGATCAAGCTTTTATACTTTCTCCTGCCAGATATTTTTATAATATTGTAATTCCAAAATTCAGGATTGCCTTCACTAAAGCCAGGTGTAATGTACTCTTATCAGCAGTTCTTTTGGGACGTTATGCAAGGCGTCCCTATATAGAGAGACTGTGCCCCTGCCATTATAATGTGGTGGAGACAACTACCCACATTATTCTGCAATGTCCAAATTATGATGATTTGCGATCCAAATTTATTTCCCCGATTTTCAGCACTGTAACAGGGATGCAGGTGGAGGAGCAGCTTGCTTTTCTGCTATCTGATGTAAACTCTGATATATTGCCGTTTCTGTCATGCTGCACAGTTGGCAAGAAAGAAAATTGAGAGTATAAATCGATGATTTTATGATTTTATATATGTGTAAAGGGATGTTGGTTTTAATTTTGTGTATTTTGTTTTGTGAGTAGCTGGTCGGATGACCGTTAATAAAGTATCTATCTATCTATCTATCTATCTATCTATCTATCTATCTATCTATCTATCTATCTATCTATCTATCTATCTATCTCTTAACTTCTCTGTTTGCCTGGAACATTACAAGAGACAGAGAATAGCAAGGAAAGGTGGTGGGTAGAGTAGATCTTCTTCTCCTCCTCCAGAAATCAGTCTCCATCCTGATGGAAGAGAAGGGCCATTGCCACACATCAGCACTCTGATCTCTGTGAACAAGGTCTGGTTTGAGGTTGCTAAATTTGGAGACAGTCCATGTCCACCAGCTGAGAAGAGTTCCTCTTTCTCAGGGATGAAAGGAAGGATCTCAGATGCAGGGTGCCCAACTCAGGAAGAAACACAAGGCAAGGCAGCAATATTGCTTTTTCTGTTTAGGGAATGTCTCTAGGTAGGAGGTCCTACCTGCTGGGCTGATTGCAGGTAGCAAAGCCTTTCTTGTTCTGGTTGCCAAGGCAACCTTGGCTGAACTGACTCAAAGAGAAAGTCGGAAAACAAGAGGAACATAAATAAACAAAGGGGAGTGAGTTTTGTGTTCCCTCACTCAGGGCTCCTAAACTTTTCTTCCTTCTTCGGTGATGGCAAAGAGGGGCCAGCCTAGACTGTAGGGTGCCTTATCTGCCCATAGCTGGGCTGTTCCATGGTAGCAGGCAGATCTTACATCTTTGTTCAGGTAGTGTACAGGTCCATGGCGTCTGCCCTTTCAAAAGAGAGAAGAGGTGTGCTGATTGAAGCACCTTTTGTTCTGCCTTCTTCATGAAGATTTGATCCCCCACCCCAACGTGGTCTTCTCCTTTGTTTTTCAAAAGGAAAAGTAGCAAGCAAATTGTGTGGGGGGTGGGGTGGGGGGAGCCATAAGAAGCCAGTCACTGGAAATAACATTTCCATCAGTTCATCCATTGAAGGGGAGGTAAAATAAGTCACATGCCTGCCACTACTGACCCCCTTGAAAATGTAGAGAACAGATTGCATGTACTGTTGTATGCGTGTCGAACATGATGAATGTGTGAATAACTGCAAATGCATACCGATAACAATCATGTGTACGTTGTACTGAGATAGTATGTACAGTATATTGAATGTATATACAATCCTTCCCCTGTATATATATATGTGTATATATATATATATATATATATATATATATATATATATATATATATATATGTCCAGTACTGGTCGACATCTTTTCCCCAATATCTACCCTACTTAGGTACATATACCCCTGGGGGCTGGGGGCCAAGAATAGGCCCTCAGTTTGGCTGTACTTGTCGTAAGAGGCGACTAAACAGCCACCGGGTAGATGGGACTCGTCAGCCTAGGAAGGCAGCTCATCTAAGAGAAGGAAACTCTGATCCCAAACCTCCACTGCCTTGTGGCTACATCCAGTTCTGGAAAAGGCTTCAGGAGTCAACCTCGAGGCAAAATCAGGAGCCGGAGTCCCTTAGGCAGTTCATGGCTGAACACAGTCACGTTCTGGCAACTCCTGCGACGCCGCTGGAACCAACCGTATTGGCTTCTGCCTTTCCATTGGACCATTCCAGCGACGTGGAGAGGGGGGATTTGCTGCATGGGTAACAGCCTATCCTCCATACCTTCTTTACCCAGGCTTCGCGCACTGGAGAGGACACTCCAACTTCGCCATACGGCGTCGGCACAACACGGGAAGCAGCAGTTTACCGGTTATAAGTCTTTGCTCGATTGGCGTAGAGCATGACGCCAGGGGCTGCTTCCGACGGTGGGAGAGATCATTGCATCTCATTGGGCAGCTACCGCCCGCCTTAAGCTGGGCAGTCCCCAGCCAGTAAGGTGTTGCCTCGCCACGGTCCGTTAACCTCATGGGGTGCGTGGGGTTTAGGGTGAATACCGACAAGCGGATCGACAACTCTGCACCATGCAACAGAAAACAGAAAACTACTGCCCTAAAGCTGGGCACCTGGAACGTTAGGACAATGACACCTGGCTTCTCTGATGACCTGCAAGAAATAGACGACGCACGCAAAACAGCTGTCATCGACATGGAGCTGAGCAGACTGCAGATGGACATCGTCGCCCTTCAAGAGACTAGGCTGCCAGATTCCGGATCTGTCAAGGAGAGAAATTTCTCATTTTTCTGGCAGGGAAAACCACCAAACGAAACCAGGGAACATGGCGTTGGCTTTGCGGTCAGAAATACCCTGCTGAAATCCATCATCCCACCTACTGTGGGAAGTGAAAGAATTTTGTCCCTGCAGCTCCAGTCATCAGCAGGACCTATCACTCTCATCAGTGCTTATGCACCGACTCTGTCGTCTCCAGCAGAAGCCAAAGACAAATTCTATGATGACCTGGCCACCACTGTCAAGAAAATCCCTGTAAAAGAGCCATTGTTCATCCTCGGCGATTTCAATGCTAGAGTTGGTGCTGATAACAGTTCATGGCCCACTTGCTTAGGTCAGTTTGGCACTGGGAGGATGAACGAAAATGGCCAACGCCTGCTAGAGTTTTGCTGTCATCACGGTCTCTGTGTCAGCAACACATTCTTCAACACAAAGCCCCAACATAGAGTCTCTTGGAGACATCCAAGATCAAAGCACTGGCACCAGCTCGACCTGATCCTCACCAGACGCTCCAGCCTTCCCAGCATCAAGATCACACGCAGTTATCATGGTGCTGCCTGCGACACTGACCACTCCCTGGTGTGCAGCAGAGTGAAACTGCAAACAAAGCGACTGTATCACACGAAAAAGGAAGGAAGACCTCGCATTGATACCAGCAAGACCCGGGATCAGAGAAAAGTGGAGGAATTTGCACAAGCGCTTGAGGAATCTCTTCCAGGCCCGGCCGACGCAAACGCATCCAGCAGATGGGAACATTTCAAGAATACCGTTTACAACACCGCCTTGTCCATATTCGGCAAGAAGACCAACAAGGCGGCAGACTGGTTTGAAGCCCACTCTGAGGAGTTGACACCAGTCATTGAGGAAAAGAGGAGAGCTCAAGCAGCATACAAGGTCTGTCCCAGTGAGCGCAACCTGCAGGTCCTCCGAACTGCTCGCAGCAAAGTCCAACAGACTGCCAGGAGATGTGCTAACGACTACTGGCTCCAGCTCTGTTCCGAGATACAGATAGCAGCTGACACGGGCAACATCAAGGGGATGTATGATGGTATCAAGCAGGCCCTAGGTCCAACACAGAAGAAAATTGCCCCTCTGAAGTCTGCCACAGGCGAGGTCATCCAGGATCGGGCGCAGCAGATGGAACGCTGGGTGCAGCACTACTCTGAGCTATATTCCAGAGAAAATGTAGTCACCGAAGAAGCACTGAACAACATTGAGTGCCTGCCTGTGCTGGAAGAGCTTGACAGTGAACCAACCCTAGAAGAACTTCACGTGGCCCTGGACTCCCTTGCCTTTGGCAAGGCACCTGGAAAAGACAGCATCCCTGCTGAAGTCCTAAAATGCTGCAAAGAGATCATCGTCACTGAGCTGCATGAAATCCTCTGTCTCTGCTGGAGAGAAGGTGGAGTACCTCAAGACATGAGGGATGCAAACATCATCACGCTGTACAAGAACAAAGGTGACAGGGGTGACTGCAACAACTACCGCGGCATCTCTCTCCTTAGCGTTGTAGGAAAGCTGTTTGCCCGAGTTGTACTAAAGAGGCTCCAGGTACTTGCAGAGAGCGTCTATCCAGAATCGCAGTGTGGATTCCGAGCCAACAGGTCCACCACTGATATGGTATTCTCCCTTAGACAACTGCAGGAGAAATGCAGGGAACAACGACAGCCACTCTTTATAGCCTTCATAGATCTCACAAAGGCTTTCGACCTGGTCAGCAGAGACGGCCTCTTCAAGATTCTCCCCAAGATTGGATGTCCACCCAGGCTCCTCAGCATCATCAGATCCTTCCACAAGGACATGAAGGGCACTGTTGTCTTCGATGGCTCCACATCAGACCCTTTTGACATCCGAAGCGGAGTGAAGCAGGGCTGTGTTCTTGCACCAACCTTGTTTGGGATTTTCTTCGCTGTCCTGCTGAAGCAGGCCTTTGGAACTGCAACAGAAGGCATCTATCTCCGGACCAGATCAGACAGAAAGCTCTTCAACCTCTCCAGACTGAGAGCAAAATCCAAAGTCCAGCTGAAATGTCTGCGTGACTTCCTCTTTGCCGACGATGCAGCTGTCACTACCCACTCTGCCAAAGATCTCCAGCAGCTCATGGATCGTTTTAGCAAGGCCTGCCAAGATTTTGGACTGACAATCAGCCTGAAGAAAACACAGGTCATGGTTCAGGATGTGGACTCACCTCCCTGCATTACAATCTCTGAGCATGAACTGGAGGTTGTCCATGACTTTGTGTACCTTGGCTCAACGATCTCCGACACTCATTCTCTCGATGCCGAGCTAAACAGGCGCATCGGTAAAGCAGCTACCACGTTTTCCAGACTCACAAAGAGAGTCTGGTCCAACAAGAAGCTGACGGAACATACCAAGATCCAGGTCTACAGAGCTTGCGTCCTGAGTACACTTCTGTACTGCAGCGAGTCATGGACTCTTCGCCCACAACAGGAGAGGAAACTGAGCGCTTTCCACATGCGCTGCCTCCGACGCATCCTCGGCATCACCTGGCAGGACAAAGTTCCAAACAACACAGTCCTGGAACGTGCTGGAATCCCTAGCATGTATTCACTGCTGAAACAGAGACGCCTGCGTTGGCTTGGTCATGTCGTGAGAATGGATGATGGCCGGATCCCAAAGGATCTCCTCTATGGAGAACTCGTGCAAGGAAAGCGCCCTACAGGTAGACCACAGCTGCGATACAAGGACATCTGCAAGAGGGATCTGAAGGCCTTAGGGATGGACCTCAACAAGTGGGAAACCCTGGCCTCTGAGCGGCCCGCTTGGAGGCAGGCTGTGCAGCATGGCCTTTCCCAGTTTGAAGAGACACTTTGCCAACAGTCTGAGGCTAAGAGGCAAAGAAGGAAGGCCCATAGCCAGGGAGACAGACCAGGGACAGACTGCACTTGCTCCCGGTGTGGAAGGGATTGTCACTCCCGGATTGGCCTTTTCAGCCACACTAGACGCTGTGCCAGAACCACCTTTCAGAGCGCGATACCATAGTCTTTCGAGACTGAAGGTTGCCAATACAATATATATATGTATATACAGCTTTCCCCTGGGGGCTGGGGATAAGAATAGGCCCTCAGTTTGGCTGCACTTGTCGTAAAAGGCGACTGAATAGCCACCGGGTAGATGGGACTTGTCAGCCTGGGAAGGCAGCTCATCTGAGAGAAGGAAAACTCTGATCCCAAACCTCCACTGCCTTGTGGCTACATCCAGTTATGGAAAAGGCTTCAGGAGTCAACCTCGAGGCAAAATCCGGAGCCGGAGTCCCTGAGGCAGTTCATGGCTGAACACAGTCACGTTCTGGCAACTCCTGCGACGCCGCTGGAACCAACCGTATTGGCCTCTGCCTTTCCATTGGACCATTTCAGCGACGTGGAGAGGGGGGATTTGCTGCATGGGTAACAGCCTATCCTCCATACCTACTTTACCCAGGCTTCACGCACTGGAGAGGACACTGTTCCAGAACCACCATTCAGAGCGTGACACCATAGTCTTCGGAGACTGAAGGATGCCAACGATATTGAATGCAGCATGTGAATAGGACTTCTTGACTGTTGTCTCCATCAGGGACACTAGCTCCGAATGGGTCTTGGGTTTGAATGTATTAGTGCCTAGGTACAGAGTTTAAATATGATGGTGTGTGTATGTATGTGTGCGCATGAGAGAGAGAGAGAGAGAGAATTATAAAGGAAGTGATATAAAGCTCTGTACAGATGGTCAAAACGGTCGGAATGAATGTGGGGAATGGGATTACAACTGCTGGCCCTGCTCCTAAGCTCCATGTGTTGATCAGAAGTTGTACACAGAGACCACAGTGCATACATCATCATCATCATCATCATCATCATCATCATTATTATTATTATTAATAAAATTAAAGTTAATAATTAATACATTCCAACACATTTAGGCTGCAAAAATGGAGATTACAGGCTACATATTAAGAGCTTCTGTGCATTGGGGTATATGTAGTGTTTTTGCTCTCTGGGGACATCGGCATGCAATAGGACTACCTGTTTTGTCTCCCGTTATGCTCTGCTTAAATGTTTGCAAAATAAAGCAACTGTTAAAAAGACATTACCAAACTCCATATACTCTCCAATCTCCAATACTCTCATATAAAGGAGGCCAAAGCCCCTTCTTTGCACAGTCACACCTGTATCCCAACCTGTGCTACTGGTCTTGGAGAGCAGTTCAATTTACAAGTACCAAGGTCTTACAAAGAGCTAGACCTTGAAGACAAATAGAAGGAGGAAGAGTATTCAGGGGTTAAATCAGCTTTGCCCAGGGTAATGTTCCCATAGATGAGCTTGTTTGACAGAAAAGAAGCTAAAACCACTTGGCCTTGTTCCAGCAAACTGTGAAAAGGCTACAACAGACTTGTAACGATAATGGAAAATATGGAGCCCATCAGCTTTTAGTAGAGTTTAGGTGCCATAGCTGTGCCATCTGTCTGATATTTCTGTTGAAAAGGAATCCAAGCTTGTGTTGCTTAATCTCCTGACAAATTAAATTGTGATTATTTACACCACCAGCTTAGCAATAACGAACTGCGCTCAAATCTATGTTATGTATAGGAGGTTATTATTAATAGAATAAGCATTGTCTTCCTTTCCCCCTCCCTATATACCTTAATTAGCTCTGCTCAATAAAGGGGCTGTGTAGACATTTTCGTCTGCATATCGCTCTCACCATATATATTTTTAATATTATTTTAAGAATGTTTATGTACAACTTTTCAACAGAGTAGTTCACAAAGCAGTTTACATAGAAATAAATCAGTAAATGGTTCTCAAAGAGCTCACACTCTAAAAAAAAGCAGAAGAGACACCAGAAACAGCCTCTGGAAAAGACACCATACTGGGATGAAAAGGGACAGTCGCCCCCCCCCCCCGGTGCTAATTCAGCCCAATCCTATCCACATTTTCCTGGGAGTAAGCCCCACTGAATCTAATGGGACTTACTTCTGAGTAGATATGCAGAGGACTGGGCTCTATAAGAGAACACCACTAATACTCTGTGGTGATGTTGTAAATCAGAGAGGTGCCCAGTTTCTAGTGCAAGGATGTGTTTATTTATTTTTACAAGCTTGATCACTGCCCTTCTCCCTTGGAACCCAGAGAGGTTTCCAAGAAATAATGTAATGGCTGTCTGGACTGTTCATCTTAAACCAGGAGGACCCAGGTTTGAATCATGAAGAATAAATAATAATACAGGTATTTCTATATCACCTTTCTTGGTCCTCAGAATTCTCCTTAGACTTTATTCAAGGCAGTTTACATAGGCAGGAAATTTAAATCCCCATAGGGGTTTTTGCAATTTGAAAGAAGGTTTCTATCTTTCAAGAAACCACAACATTCAGATGTTTCTTTCTTGATCTGGTCGCACATTCTGGCCTCCATCCTCCCACGCTCAGAGCAGATGGAATAGCTTGGCTCAGCTTATCAGCTGCTTCAAGGTTGCACAGTGCCGGTGGTCTCGAACTGGCGACCTTCGGATGTTATCTTCAGGCAAATGGAGGCTCAACCCTCTAGACCAGATGCTCATTGGGTGACTTGCGGCCACTCATGCTCTGTTAGCTTGACCTATCTCATACGCTTACTGTAAGAATGAAATGGGGGACACAAGAGCCATGTCAATTCTCAGGCTCCTTGGAGGACAGACAGGATGATATACAGCAACTCATTTAGGAGGTTTCAGTACTGACCCAAACCCTCCCACTACATGAGGCAGTGGGTCTCCATCACCTCTCTTTCCCTCCCTTCTCATCTCTCATTTGCAATGCACTTGCCCTTCTCTTCCTCCTCTGCTGACCCACATCCTCAGAGCCACCATAGTGGCCTCTGCCTTCGTCACCTTCTCTTGCCACTTCTGCTGTCAATATGAAAAAGTCAGAGAAGAAGAAAGAGGAATCATGGGGAAGAGAAAAGCAGGGGTGGCCTATTGCTTCTTCCTAGGACAATTTTAGACCCCCATCACTGACTGGACACTCTCAGTTTCCCCACATTTCCACTCTTCTCTGCTTTTTCACATGGTAGCAGGACCGGAACTTGGAAGACAAGTGAACAGAGGATGTTGCCACAGCAGGAGTGCAGTGGGGATCAATAAAAATGTCTGGCACAGGTGTTAGAAGTATGTGTACAGGGGTCAGTCCTTTGAACATAAGAACATAAGAACAGCCCCACTGGATCAGGCCATAGGCCCATCTAGTCCAGCTTCCTGTATCTCACAGCAGCCCACCAAATGCCCCAGGGAGCACACCAGATAACAAGAGACCTCATCCTGGTGCCCTCCCTTGCATCTGGCATTCTGACAAAGCCCATTTCTAAAATCAGGAGGTTGTGCATACACATCATGGCTTGTACCCCATAATGGATTTTTCCTCCAGAAACTTGTCCAATCTTTGCTTCCTGCCAGGCTTGCTTTTTAGCTCCAGAAACGATGTGACATGTTAATGGGTAGTCTTTTGTATCCTTATAGCTGGAATCATTCTTCAGTATGCTTCTCAGATGTTTATCCCTAGAAGACCCTAGGGTGGAGGTTCTCAAACTTCTTGCCCTGGTGACCCACTGTGTCATTCACAGTGGATCCAGGACCTGCCAAGGCCAAGAAGCTGCAAACTAAAATGATACATGACCTGTAAGTTGCTTCTGGGTTGCGCCGGCGTGTGACCTGCTTTGGTGGTCACATCAGTTCTCGAACTGTGTGTCAAGACACACTGGTGGATCATGACCTGACGCAGCAGGCTATGGCCACTGAAGCAGGTTGCACGCCTGTGCGACCCAAAAGTGACTTCTATTTTGGCACGCCTGCATCAGCGGGACAGGGGGGCATAGAATTGAACTGTAAATGTGTTGTTGTTTTTTTTAGTTTGGGTTTTTTAAAATCTTAAAATACCCATGCAGGTACTTAATCTATGTCCAATCTGCCTTTCACAACCTCGCTACACCCAATCCTTGAGGATACATTTGTTCATGTTGTGAGTATCCATTATTATTTTAAGCATAGTGCTCCTGCAGAGCACAGGGGATTTTTCAGAGCACTGGAGCAGAAGCACTAACAGCTGCTACTGCCCTGGTTCTGGGTGCATTGCCTTCTTCCAAATTCCCCACCCACTGCAGCATAGTAGACATGTAGGAGATGTAATAGGATCTTACAGAATGCAAATATTAAAATAGCTTTCTTGATTTTCTTGGCTTTATTTAATTCTGGGTCAAGCAGCTGAGACCAAAGATGGAGGCTTTGTGTGCATGGAGGAACTTTCTCTTTCTTACATTTTCGCAGCTGGCAAGTTTGCAAGCCCCTTCGGCCTTTCCTCCCATTCATCTAATGCAATACAGTTTTTACGTTTCTGAGCTAATATGGGAGAATCTGTCTCCAAATCTTGTGCAGTGTAGAAGAGCAATCTCCAATTAAATTGGGCCCACTGGTTATATTTGTGTGCAAGTGGTCCATAGGGATTGCAGCTCTGTCTCTAGAGAAAGCATCTCTCTGCCTGTGGAGATAGAACACAACTAGAGCAAGGATTTGATCTCCATTCTGCTCTGAGTGGAATCCCAAGAGATCAAACGCCAAAGTTTGTTGACGAAAGGAAGTGAATTAGAAAAAATCCAAAGTGCTAACTATTCACTTCTAAATCAGTAATAACTTGCTAATCTGTCAGTCATGAAATATGCAAAGAGAATATTTTGCATCTTCCCTCTGCCTCCCACATTATAGTTGTTATACATGGTGGGGAATTGTTTCAAAGTCTCAACACCTTTACATGATTTTCCTTATCAACTTAGTTCACCCAGCCTTTCCATCTGTTTCTTTCTTGGTTTTGCTATTTAAATTTATCTTGGGTGGAAAGCATTATATATAGTTTGGCTAGAAACTTTTCCTAAGCTGCAAGCCGTCTGGCAACGAGACCAGTAATGCAGTGATGAACACTGGTAGGAAGCTTGGCTCAGTGGGCAGAGCTCGAGGGCATGCTTTTTGCGTGCTTGAAAAGCCCGCTCACTTGCCCTGAGCCTTGACAAGAGGAGTTTAGCACATTGCGTCTGGCCTCCCAATGTGGAAGTTAACTGGTGACGACCTAATCACCAGTTACTTCCAGTGGTACTTCCAATGGGTAGTACTGCTACTGCCCTGGTTCAGGATGCATTGCTTGCATCAGTCTGGTTGCTGGGGGAGGGGGAGGGGGCGGAACACAAACACAGAGAGATGTTACTCTACCACTTAAAGTGTGATGACTCTGACCCTGTTTGCATCTTTATTCCATTTCTATTTTGAGTAGAAAGGGAAATGATGCAATGGGTAGCCGATGTTCAGACATACGCATGTGACAGAGGACATTGTCCTTTTCTACATTAACATCATTGAGTGCTTAATTTTGTTTGTTACTTTCAAGACTGAAAGAAATCACACCTTTTCGTAAACTAGCTGTTTTTGCCTGATTCCCAAACAAACACTTTCAAACAACTTTAGCTTTAACATCTGCTCAAGTATCTAAAAATGTATCTGATATCTCAGGAAAATCACCCTATTTCACACCATATGTGGTAACATGAGAAACATGTACAGTAATCTTCAGATGCGTTTCTTCCAATCCACCACCTTTTGCAAAGTGCTCTGATCTGACTGTGTGTCACAGAAGGCACAGAAGAAAACCTAGCAGTCTCCCTCAATCCTAAATTGCCTAGACTGAGAGAGTACACATACAGAAGCTTCTTGAACACTGCTCTGTCATTCCCCCTCCACACATATGCCAAATGTGTGGAGCAGCAAAGGGGCTACACTTGCAGGTCACATCCTGAATGTCAACATGCTGGTAGCCTGTAGGATGGATATCGCCCATGAAGAAATTTATCTGCCTTATAGCAATCCCTACCACATCTTACTTGAGGTGTGAGGAAGTGCTTGTGGACAGACCCACTTGCAAGAAAAGAAAATGTTTTTCCCAAAATTGCACAATATGAACATGAGCTGTAAACATGAGCAGATAAGAATTTATTTATCAATAAACAGAGCACACTCCTGACCGTAAGTAATTCATTGGAAGGGTTTATTTCTCCTACAGCCCAATTCTAACCTGTCCTGGAGCAGGCAGAATGGCTGGCCTGTGCCACATCCAGAGCAGGGTTGGGACTGGCTGTGGCACAACCTGGGGCAAGGGGAATCAATTCCCCTTACCCCGGGTGATGTGCCAGCAGTCCAAATGGGGCCACTTGGATCTGCGCTTCTAAAGAGTCTGCGCCAGCCCAGCATTGCCCTCCAAGTTTCTTGATTGTGATGCCAATCTATTCTTGCTTCTGGAAATTAAGTTGGCCCTGGGTGGTCTGGCAGCTAGATACCCAATCTGTGTCCATCTCAAGACTTCAGCCCATAACTGGCTGAACCGAAAACTGAAGAGCTCACAAGAGAAACTCACACCTGTGTACAACTACTAGACCAGTCACCTGATCCAAAAATGCTGCCTTACTCACATCTTGGTGTAAGAGAGAATTCCTGATGCCTATAATATTTCTGACCTGGAATTTCTCATTGACTGAGGCTTAAACATTGTCACCAGCACTTGTAAATACAGACTGTATTCAAGCTTATGATGAATATCTGTTTTTTTCTCCTATTTCTTGCTTATTTCTCAATATTTTTGGATACTTTTAACTTCCCAGAAGCTCATGTCCTGAAAAACTGCTGGAACAGTTTGGGCAAGTAGCCTGTGTCATTTGGAAATGTCATTATTAGCAGATTACTCTGGTAAATGAAAGTGTACAGCGACTGAACATTTTTCAATAGCTAGTCGCGTTAGTGGCTCTTTGGGTTTAGTACACATACCCAAGCATGATTTAATCTCTTTCTCATAAAATTTTTATAACAAGGTAATAAACTTTAGAAGAAGAAAAAAATCATGTTGATAAATCTTTCTGTGGTTTCTACTGTGTGCAGTCTGAGATAATTGCTTGTGGGCTAACTCCTGAGATTCGGAGCATTGTAGAAAGGGCATCAGGCTTGCATCAGTCAGTTTTATCTCATGCCAAGGCTGGTTAACAGATTAGGAATTAGGAAGTCTCTTTTCCAGCTAATCATGCCCCCATCCCCAAATGTGAGAATTGTCCACTGTTCTGTATAATAATGCCCAAGGATGTTAATCCTTCAAGCCCTTATTTTGCTTGAAGGATACATCCTTATACATTGGGGTGCATTGGCCGGGAAATTAGTGACAAATTGGACTTAGGATTTTTGCCTTTGCCGCTAATAATGACAGTGAGATTTGTATATGCAGGAAGACATTTTTCTTTTACTTGTGTGTGAAAAGTTTAAATGAACCCAGATGCCAACAAGACTGGAATTTCAAATAGTGGTTGAAAGTCATTTGTTGGAAAAGCTCAATTCAGGGTTCACTCTGCTGTCTTGCTCTTATACATATACAGTTGGCCCTCATTTTCCACAGGGGATTCAAAACCAGACTCCCTCTCCCTGGATACCTTTACCCATGGATAAGCCAATTCACAGGTCTGAGCCATCAGTGGACCTCTGGCTACAACCAAAAGACCTTCTGGTCACATGTGAAGATGTTCAGAGGCTGCACGCAACATCCTCTGGCCTCAGAAAGTCTCCCAGAGACAACAGGGACATGCTTCCTGTCATGTCTGGTAGGTCAGGTGAGACCCTCCAGTGCAGGTTTGGAACCTGCTCTGAGTCAAATTTGTGGATTCTGAATCTGCAGATAAAAAAGGCCTATCTGTACACATTTGCTACAAATCACACTTTCTTCAAGCAGATTAGTGGTTTCCAAACTGAGTCCTGAGGGATTGTGGGATTTCTCAATGAGTAGGGTCTCAGATGTCTTGTCAGGGGCTCCTCAAAGAGATCATCTGTAATAATGGCCAACAATTTTCCCTCCAAAAAAACAGCTTATCCTCTGCTACTGTCTTTTCCAGTAATGTGTGGCTGCAGGAGAGTGTCAAGTATGTCCTAAGTGACTCTTTTTCTTCTGAGGGGCTCACTCAAGGTCACCCTGACTTTGTTGTTCACCCTGGCCTTGTGTGAGCCCCAACACTGAGGAAGAATCAGGCAGTGAAGAGTCCTGGGAACCTGACTCCCAGATCCAATCTTTCCTAAACCAGATCCTGACACACCAAGAATGTCTTGCTTTTCACTGCCCAAATGGCCAAAGCAAGAAGCATGTCAGGTAAGAGGTGGAGGAGCATGCTTGGCTCCAAGCTTGGACGCTTTGCAGGAGGAGGGTGAGGCCTGGAGGACAGGAGACATAAAAGGGCTCCGCTGGAGCTAAGGATTCGACTCTGTCCAATGGGTAGCCCAAGACTGAGCTGCCCGGTGCTCAGAGGAGAGAGATGCCAGAATTGGTGCTGCTGCTTCCAGGGCTCACCAGGCAGCCACTGCCAGCTCCTTGGGGGAACAGTCATCCCCTTCCCCGGGTTAAGGGAGCAAACCCTGCAATGGGGCTTCTTAATTCTGCGCCAATGCAGATAGAACAGCGCAGAATAGAGTGGCCCTGTGTCAGACTGCGAGGACCAGCGCAGGGTTCTGGATCCGGCAAAGCAGAGCAGAGATTCTTCCATTAATTAGCAAATCTTGTCATACATGAAAGTGAAGGCTGGTTAGAGAAAGTGGACTGACTCTATATACCGTAGTGTCCAGCTCACACCCACAGCACACAAGCAGTTGACGTGGCCCAGATTTTTTTCCTCAAACAGTATTTATTCCAGCAAGGCAACAACAAAAAGAAAAACACAACCAACATATTTACCATTTACAACAGTGAAAATGCAATAAGGGGAACTGTATCTTGAAATGCATCCTTCCAAAAATTCACAAATAAAGACCATTTTCCTGTGAATTCATGATTTGCCTGAAAAGTTTGCTAATGCCTCCATCAGTGCAATTCCCCAGAGCTTCTTAAACCAAAGAGACAATGGTGGAGGCTTCAGATTGCTTTCAAGCACTAGCTATAGAGATTTTTCGCTGCAGTAAACCGATAACAACAAATCCATTCGTTGCGCCTGATCTGTCAACGGACATAGCAGAATTATTTGGGGATCCATAGAAGTCACATAACTAGATAGATCTTGGATTAATGGACTTGCTTGTTTTCAATAATTCTGTGTAACTGGGCAATGCCAAAAGATATGCATGCAATCTGCTTAAACAGCAATTAAATCCAGAAAGTCTATATGAAAAACTACCAGCCAATCAGAGTACACTGAATGCAGAGTTCTTCCTTGCTGCAAGCCCTTTGTTTACTAAGCAAACAAACGCCAAATTTTCCTGTTAGTTTTGTGAAGTGGTAGTAGCCTGTTTTGTGACAAACAATAATGCGTTTCAGATATTATCCATATCAGATGGACACAGGCCATGAACGCACCTATACATGGTCAATATCATGTGTGAAGAAAGCCCCTCCTACATATGCATGGGACCATATATGCACAAGTACAGCCAAACTGAGGGCCTATTCTTATCCCCAGCCCCCAGGGGGTAAGAGGCGACTAAACAGCCACTGGGTAGATGGGACTCGTCAGCCTGGGAAGGCAGCTCATCTGAGAGAAGGAAAACTCTGATCCCAGACCTCCACTGCCTTGTGGCTACATCCAGTTATGGAAGAGGCTTCAGGAGTCAACCTCGAGGCAAAATCCGGAGCCGGAGTCCCTGAGGCAGTTCACGGCTGATCACAGTCACGTTCTGGCAACTCCTGCGACGGCGCTGGAACCAACCGTATTGGCCTCTGCCTTTCCATTGGACCATTTCAGCGACGTGGAGAGGGGGGATTTGCTGCATGGGTAACAAACAGCCTATCCTCCATACCTACTTTACCCAGGCTTCGCGCACTGGAGAGGACACTCTGTTCCAGAGCCACCATTCAGAGCGCGATACCATAGTCTTCCAAGACTGAAGGATGCCAACAGATATATGCACATTTTAATGAACATACATAGGTAAAGGAGGAGGTAATGGTAACGTACATACATAGGTAAAGGATGTTGCTGCCCCCACTCACACGCTTTCATGTAGCCTATGACAGTATCTCCAAAGGGCTAAAGGTAAGCATTCATTGAATACCTCTAATAGGGATAAAAATGCTTGAAAAATGAATCTAGATCGGATTACGGTGTCTTTCATCAGTGACAGCAAAGCTTATATCAAACAGTAGTGTGTGAACAATTACTACAAATCAAGCCCCCCCCATATGAACTGCAGTTCAAAAGAAAGAAGAACCTGCCACAGTTATCTGTTAGCTATACACAGTGAAAATTGCCGTGAATTATTATTATTATGTTGCAGAGCAAACAAATGATGCATGGTGCACGCCGGTATCCAAAGAGCATTGTAAACATCGGTTCACGGAACACCTATTTTTCAAGGGTTTCTAATGTATGTTGGCTTTCAGTAAACAGAGAGAAGAAAATGAAGGCATTCAAGCAGATGGAGAATTAACAGCAAGAGCTAAGAGAGCAAACTTCAAGTGCATTGTTCTCCCTTGTTTTGAAAAGTCTCTTTTACAGCCTTCAATTGTAATTTACAAATCAAAACCATTGTGCCCATTAAAACAGTGCATGGTTAAGTTGGAAGGGCTATAGATATGCATGATTTAATGGCCAAATTTGATTAGAGCCTTACACTGACAAATCTTGCAATCTATCCGCATAAGTCCCGGCCCTCCTTTGCACAAGCCGCTCTGACATCAGGCACTTTCCTATCCATGGCATGGAACCCAGGAAGCTTCATGATGTTAAGGGTGAGCTGCAGAACTTCCACTGGAGCAGACAAATCGGTAGAGGTGGCAGTTCAGGAGAGGATCAGATCGAGCCAGGCCAGGAACAGGCCTAGGAGTGGATCTTGGTGGCAGCTGCATCTGTAAAATTTTGTGACTCTGGTCTGGGACCAACACTTCACTTTGGACCTACGGGATTTATGCCAGCAAAATAACTGGCATGGATCAGAGTAAGCCTATTGGAGTAGAGTAGTGGGGGCTGCCCAGTCCTAAAGCCAGCGACTTCGCCGGGTGCAGTGGTGCCAGAACAGCTACCACTGCATTCAATGGCACCACCAAAGTAAAAAATTTCTTGACTTATGTCTTCAATACTACCTGGGCCCCAGTCGGCTTGCAGGATGTAGTGGGGGCTGTTTTGGTGCCAGTACATTGCTTAGGATAGTATTGAGTCATAAGGCTACTATTATCTTGTTTAACAGTCAGATGAGGCTGCAGAGGAGAGAAAACTGGGAAAGAGCATCAATTAAGGTGGAAAGGAAAGGTTATCAATTAAGGTGGAATGGACAATGTTGTGAATCCCATTTCTGAAGCCTGGAACTGTGTAAACTGTCACCAAGCTAGCACATATCATCTCTATTTTGTTCAGAATATTTTTTATACCACAAACAAAAATTTCAGAGTGGTTTATATAGGGAGAAGGAGAAAAAAAAAAAAAGAAGATTCCCTCTTCCAAAGGGACTATCAATCTTTAGAAAGACAGAATAGTGCACCAGCAAGCCTCCACTGGAAAGGACATTATACTGGGTGAAGAGAGACAGTTACTCTTCCCCTGCTAAATAGATGAGAACCACCACTTTGAAAGGTCCTCCTGCTCAGTTAGCAGAGGTTCTGCTAGCTTTTAGGAAGCTGACAATTATCTGACAAAGATAAAAATGACACTTGCCTTCAGGAGACCTTTTAAAGCTTTATTTTGTTTTGAAAAGAAGAAATGTATGTAATTTTTCAATATTATGAATATTTAATGTTATAAAACTTAAGGTTCCTACTTCTCTGAAGGCAGAACGAGATGTTAGCTCAGAAAAAGCATGTTCCCTAAGGTGTGGGTCTTGCAGAGAATGATTGGAAAGTGAAAGGAAGGAATGCTTCTTCACTCTTGCACCTGACACGTTCTCCCTCTTCCCTGAAAACACACACACACATAGGCCTTACTTTGGAGCCTAGGTGGAGAAAAAAAAAATTAAAAATTGATAGGAAAGTGACCATAGCACAGTGGTAGCCTACATGCTTTGCATATTGAAAACCCCAGCTTCCATTTCTAGTATCTTAAGCAGGAAAATCATCCGGAAACAAACACTGTAAAAGACTCCTGCTTTGGAAAAACCCTGCACAGGCATCTCTGCCCAGAGCAAACAATACTAGGCAACCAGTGCTCTGACTTGGTATAACTTAGCAGCATTATTCTGAATCAACCTGGACTCCTGGTCTATATTTGATTACCATAACCATTTTCAACCACTGTGCCGTGGCGCACTGGTGTGCCATGGGTGTCAAAAAAACAGTGGTGTGCCTTGACAATTTTAGTGTCTTGTCAGTGTGCTGTAAGATGAAAAAGATTGAAAATGGCTGAATTACTATTTGAAATTACCATTTGAAAATTGCCATTTTCAAGAGAGAATCAGAAAGGCGATGCACTCCTCCCAGCTCCTCATTTTCCTTTGCAAGTCCTGAACGCCCCAGGCCACACAATAGGATTAGGAGGCAAATACAAAGCAGTCAGCGCCAGTCTTAAAAATGGCTGCACACCACTCAGTGCACTGCTGGTAGCATTGGCAGGAAGGACTGCCCCTTTCTGCCCACTCCAATGCTTCTCCCAATGTTTGCCAGACCAGGTAGATCAGCAGGAGATGCAAGGGTGAGGGGAACTGGGCAGGGGAGGGTGGCAACAGGGAGTGGTGAATGGGTGGGTCAGGCCTGGGAAGAAGTATGTTTAGTAATGGACATTTCCCATTGAATAAGTGAATATTAAAAAGCAATATTCACCCGGGTTTCCTTGTCCTGTGGGTTCTGTGCCACAGAACATCAGTGTGTTCTTTGCCACTAGTTGTCCTCCTAATCTGTAAATTTGAATTTTTCCATGTGGGTTTTTGTAAGAACATAAGAACAGCCCCACTGGATCAGGCCATAGGCTCATCTAGTCCAGCTTCCTTTATCTCACAGCGGCCCACCAAATGCCCCAGGGAGCACACCAGATAACAAGAGACCTCATCCTGGTGCCTTCCCCTGCATCTGGCATTCTGACATAACCCATTTCTAAAATCAGGAGGTTGCACATACACATCATGGCTTGTACCCCGTAATGGATTTTTCCTCCAGAAACTTGTCCAATCCCCTTTTAAAGGCATCTAGGCTAGACGCCATCACCACATCCTATGGCAAGGAGTTCCACAGACCGACCACACGCTGAGTAAAGAAATATTTTCTTTTGTCTGTCCTAACCCGCCCAACACTCAATTTTAGTGGATGTCCCCTGGTTCTGGTATTATGTGAGAGTGTAAAGAGCATCTCCCTATCCACTCTGTCCATCCCTGCATAATTTTGTATGTCTCAATCATGTAGTTGCAAAACCCACACGGATCTCAATAACTGTGATGCTGGTAGGTGAGACAGCATCCTAGACCATCTTCCTGGGTAGCCCTTCTTTGCTACTGCTTTCATTCTTGCTTGTCCTGGCTTTAAAAGGCAGCCATTTCTGCCCCATCACTTGTGGTGAGTAGGAATGAAAGGCATGAAAATGGACCTATTTTGAATTGCGAATCTGATAACTTTGGTGTTTGTCCTAGATCACTACCTTGGAATGTGTGGGAACCATTGGCTGCCACCCCTCCTCTTCCCATCATGCCCCTGCGGTGGAGCATCACACTTACATAGAAAGTCTTATAGAGCAGATACAGTTCCAGTCTGGAAACAACTCTATGTAAAAGAGACCTTATCTAGTTGCAAGTAAACTGCTCTGTTTAACAAGCATAAGCATGAGTCACTTTATTGTGAAGTCAGCACTGCAGGAACTGCTGCTGCAGAAATCTCATCTTCCCACATTGCCCCACAGGCCTGGAACATTTTAAGAACTCAATACTATGGTGATAAGCGATGACAAAAGAGAGCAGGTGAAACAACCAGTGCTCTTCGCTATATTTACCATATAGCTGTTTTGTTTGTTTGTTTTTATTTTAAAAGCAAACAAGACGTACCTGCAGCGGGCAATCAAGGTAAGACTACTGTTAAAATAAAAAGAAAAGAAGCAGATGTGCAAATACCATTTGTTGGCACTTAAAAAGCAGCACTTCCTGCAGATATTTTTTTCCTGTAAAGCAAGACTGTAGCTAATGTAAGCAAACTTTATTTCCTTATTAAGAAACACATAAGGAGTAGTGACTTTTTTGTGTGTTTGACAGCCAGCATAACATCCACAGTTAAAACTAATAAATAAATCCAGACCATTGTGTGAATGTGTCCCTTTCCCTCAAAATCCTCATTATAATAATGTTCATTTTTAGCAGCAATTAGACCAAACATTTTTTAGTACGCTCCATGTCAGTGACTTTCAGACTTGATGTGATTCTTCTGACTGATGTCTTGCTAGTTGTCAGTTCTCAGAATACAAAATGTATTGTATTCTGTTCTAGGATAAGGAGTGGGAAGGCAAACTTTTGAATATAACAAGGCTCCTTGCTTAATACATACTGGTATTTGCATTTTATCAAGACATTTTGGCTGATATAGTGCCAATTCTGACTGTGAAAAATAAAATTCTTACTATAATTCTAATGAAATGCAAAAAAACTAGAGAAGAATATTGTAGTGCCCAAGAGAAACACTTAGTGCTTTTAGGTCCTGAATTAGTTTTTATGAGGCTGACTGATCAAAGCAAACCTGAATTAGGCCCTGAATTAGTTTTTACAAGGCTAATTGATCAAAGCAACCCTCATCTAGTGAACTTCTAGATCCTCAGCTTACCAACAGGATCACTGACGAATGACTGATTGGTGGAGGTCCATTTTCCTCTGTGTTGACTCAAGGACAATTGCATGAAATCAACAGCCCAATGCTATCATCCCCCCCCCCCATGGTGTAGCTGTACCGAAAAGGACAATTCCATATCCAACAGGGGGTGGTGGTGGTGTGGGAGGCTTCAGAGGGGAGAAGGGATTTCCCCCTCCACCAGCCTTCCACCCTGCAATAGGTCTCCTTGGCCTGCACAAGCAATTTTGCTGGAGCAAGTCTGAGGAGAGAAAGGGGATGGGGAAGCTGCTGCCAATGGGGATAAGATCTGGCATGTGTCATCACTGCTGGATCTACCCACTCCTATAGCCTCCCTGCCCCAT
This sequence comes from Tiliqua scincoides, assembly GCF_035046505.1. Lineage (NCBI taxonomy): Eukaryota > Metazoa > Chordata > Lepidosauria > Squamata > Scincidae > Tiliqua > Tiliqua scincoides. The sequence continues at coordinate 196,195,482 of NC_089824.1, read as the reverse complement.
TTCTCCCCCCTCTTCTGCCCAGTCCCCACCCCTTCCTCCCCGTTTCCTTCCTTGGCAGAGAGCTCATGCTCATTTGACACTTGCAGGAAGGCTACTACTGTTCCAAGCAGCAAATATTTCTTGTGTTGGATGCTGGAAGAATTTTGATCCCTGTCTTGCTAACATTGTGGTTCTACGATATGCAGTAGCACCTGTGAGTCTTGATACCCAGCGTCACCAGGTATGCATTGAAACACACATAATGTGTGCCAAGGAGACAACTAATTCTGGGATCCAGTTTGGTGGCCAGTGGCACAGCTTTCTGGTTTATCCAGGAAGAGAAAGGGAGGTGAGAGTGAAAGGTGCAACAATATGAGCTTTATTGTGGGTATAATTAGGACTGATTGATTGATTGGTATAATTAGGATGGGGATCAAAATAAAGCAATAAAAATAAAAGGCCTTGCTGAGGGAGAGTCAGCATGGCTTCTGTAAGGGTAAGTCTTGCCTCACGAACCTTATAGAATTCTTTGAAAAGGTCAACAGGCATGTGGATGCGGGAGAACCCATGGACATTATATATCTGGACTTTCAGAAGGCGTTTGACACGGTCCCTCACCAAAGGCTACTGAAAAAAACTCCACAGTCAGGGAATTAGAGGACAGGTCCTCTCATGGATTGAGAACTGGTTGGAGGCCAGGAAACAGAGAGTGGGTGTCAATGGGCAATTTTCACAATGGAGAGAGGTGAAAAGTGGTGTGCCCCAAGGATCTGTCCTGGGACCGGTGCTTTTCAACCTCTTCATAAATGACCTGGAGACAGGGTTGAGCAGTGAAGTGGTTAAGTTTGCAGATGACACCAAACTTTTCCGAGTGGTGAAGACCAGAAGTGATTGTGAGGAGCTCCAGAAGGATCTCTCCAGACTGGCAGAATGGGCAGCAAAATGGCAGATGCGCTTCAATGTCAGTAAGTGTAAAGTCATGCACATTGGGGCAAAAAATCAAAACTTTAGATATAGGCTGATGGGTTCTGAGCTGTCTGTGACAGATCAGGAGAGAGATCTTGGGGTGGTGGTGGACAGGTCGATGAAAGTGTCGACCCAATGTGTGGCGGCAGTGAAGAAGGCCAATTCTATGCTTGGGATCATTAGGAAGGGTATTGAGAACAAAACGGCTAGTATTATAATGCCGTTGTACAAATCTATGGTAAGGCCACACCTGGAGTATTGTGTCCAGTTCTGGTCGCCGCATCTCAAAAAAGACATAGTGGAAATGGAAAAGGTGCAAAAGAGAGCGACTAAGATGATTACGGGGCTGGGGCACCTTCCTTATGAGGAAAGGCTACGGCGTTTGGGCCTCTTCAGCCTAGAAAAGAGACGCTTGAGGGGGGACATGATTGAGACATACAAAATTATGCAGGGAATGGACAGAGTGGATAGGGAGATGCTCTTTACACTCTCACATAATACCAGAACCAGGGGACATCCACTAAAATTGAGTGTTGGGCGGGTTAGGACAGACAAAAGAAAATATTTCTTTACTCAGCGTGTGGTTGGTCTGTGGAACTCCTTGCCACAGGATGTGGTGCTGGCGTCTAGCCTAGACGCCTTTAAAAGGGGATTGGACAAGTTTCTGGAGGAAAAATCCATTACGGGGTACAAGCCATGATGTGTATGCGCAACCTCCTGATTTTAGGAATGGGTTATGTCAGAATGCCAGATGCAGGGGAGGGCACCAGGATGAGGTCTCTTGTTATCTGGTGTGCTCCCTGGGGCATTTGGTGGGCTGCTGTGAGATACAGGAAGCTGGACTAGATGGGCCTATGGCCTGATCCAGTGGGGCTGTTCTTATGTTCTTATGTTCTTAAAGCAGGGGTTGTAGGGTATAGGGAAAGAGAGAAAAATTGAGGCAGATAAATAAGAAAGAAATGTTCCTGTGCCTGGACAGTGCTTCTTTGTTGCCCAAACCAAAAGCTGCAGATATCCTGGGTGGGTTTTAAAGTAACTTCATCCACCTGCAGTGGGGGAGAAAAACCCTAACTAGTACAACAACTACCTGAACCACTGTTGGAGAACTAGGTTTGGGACAGTTGTGATGACAAGAGTGTACCTCTCACTAGAAGGCCTGGGACTATCCTTAGACCTCCTCTAAACCGTTTAAAAAAATAGAATGGATTCACTCTCACACATATACTCACACCCACACACACAGAAAAGAGAAAAACAGTAAGCAATGAGCATGTCATTAATTTGACTGCTTGCAAGTCAAGCAAGGAGTGGGGAGGGGGAAAGGAATGGGGAGGCTGCAGGAGGGGTGGATCCGGCAGCAATGATGCAAACCGGATTCTATCCTCCCTTACTGCAACCTCCCCACCCCCTTTTCTCTCCTTGGACTTGTGCCAGCTGAAGAACTGGCACAGATCCAAGGAGGCCCTTGGTGGAGCGGGACACTTATGGAGCATAAATCCCTTTTCCCCTCCAATGCCTCCCAATCTGCCTTCACCCTGCTGGATGCAGCATGCATCTTAACCGGCACAGAATAATATAGAGAAAAATATAGGATTGAGCCATTAGTTTATTATTTTGCTACACCATTATTATTTCATTTGTTATTTTGTCCTTTTCTATATCTTTACCCTTCTCCTTGCTCTATCTTTCCTCTCACCCATTCTCTGACCACAGCAGAAAGCTTAACCCTCATGATTAGTGTACAGAAATTTTAGAAGGGCAAACTTTTAAGTACAGGAGAATAAACTGCACTAAATTGCAGCTATGAGGATACAGCACACTGGGAATGCTTTTTAGATGGATTTTTATACAAGATGACCTTCATGGGTCTAGTTCAAATGCTAGGGTTGGTACTAAATGGCTTGTTAGAACTACAGAGCACAGGAGGTTGGCTTTAGGGTTGACTTTTAAAGTATAGTGAACGTACTGACTTCCAAATAACGTGCAGTGGGGGGAAGAAGGCTTGCTTCCCACCTCCCTTCAGCACAAGTGATTGAAAAAGTTGTCTGCATTGATTGATGTCTCTATTCTGAAATATCGATTGGATGTGCTGAAAACAGTCAAATAAAATAAAGTAGCATTTGGTTTGGTTCAGATTGAAAAATTCATCTCTTGCAGCCTTTTACTGATCAGCTCATACTGCATTATCATCTGCCTCTTGGATCTGGCCTGATATTGAAATGTCATAGATCCCTTGAATAAAAGGCTATCGTGAAATGTGTGTCTGCATTATTGAAATCCATTTAAAAAATTTTGGGGGGGGGGCAGTCTACCCTTTTATTTGAATTTATATATTTCCAGCATTTCTGAATTGCTTCTCCAACAGAGTACTCAACACAATATACAAAAAAGTCGAATTCAACCATCCATACAATGCCATCATCAGTCTTAAATCATAACATTCTTGTTGAATTTTAGGTAAGGATTTTGGTCTCAATCTAGAGAAAGTTAGGTGCACTTAAACCTCATTGAAACCAGTGGGACAAATTAGGCACATGTACGTAACTTTAGTCCTTTGCAATATAACTTAAGCCTTATATTATCTACATGTTTACTGAACTTAGGGTCCAATCCTATCCAACTTTCCAGCACTGGTGCAGCCACAATGTAATCCCAAGGTAAGGGAACAAATGTTCCATACCTTAAGGTGGCCTCCGTGACTACCTCCCCATCACAGGATGCAGTGCATGCCCCATTGGCATGGCTGCACAGGCACTGGAAAATTGGATAGGATTGGGCCTTAGGCAGGGGAAATGTGCCCCTTGGCCCACCCCCACCTGTGGCTTCTATGTGGCACAGCCCCCAGTTTCTGTATATTGAGAAAACATGAACATGGGCTCTACATACAACTCTGTGTGAGTTGGGTCTATACTCATCAGGAATCCTGATTGGGCCATAGTTCCTGAGTGTATACATACCATATGCAGATATAGTTGTATGCTAGCAGAGTTCTTTTGCACTTTCTGCCAAACTTGCTGAAGTTGGGTAGGATCAGTAAATACAAGCCACTTCACAGAGTTGGTGAATCTGCAATTACAGAGAGGAGAATAGGGCTTATATTCTCTGCATTTGGGCTACAGAGTGCAGCCCATTAGTCACTACTACACAAGCCCCACTGAAATGAATAGGAGCTGTGTGAGTGCTCAGTTGTGCTGAAGAACTGAAAGAAGGGCTGGGACAGAGCAAAATCAAATGGTTATTTGCAACTATAACCATTTGAAATTGTTATTTGCAACTATTACATAAATGGTTAGAGAAGTGGTTTTCATGCATTTAGCACCAGGACCCACTTTTCAGAATGAGAATCTATCAGGACCCACCAAAAGTGATGTCATGACTGGGAGTGACATCATCAAGCAGGAAAATTTTTAACAATCCTAAACTGGAATCCTACCCACACTTACCCAGGAGTAAGTCCCATTGACTATCATTGTTAAAAGAATATACACAGTAGCTTGCTAAAAGTTCAGGCCTGTAACATTTCCCCAAATGCAGTCACATACCATGGGAGCATCAAGTCTAATATATTCAAAATAAAATATTGAAATGAATGAGGACCCACCTGAAATTGACTCATGACCCACCTAGTGGGTCCTGACTCGCCGTTTGAGAAACATTGGGTTAGAGAGAGCCTAGATTCAAGGGCAATCTATTTCTGAATATTAGTTACTTGGGAGCAAGAGTGGAAGAGAGGCTATTGCTTTCATGCCCCTGTTTTGTGAACTTCCAAGCTGTATCAAGTTGGCCTTTACAGCATGCTGGACTAGATGAACCTTTGTTCTGATTCAGCAGGGCTCTTCCTATCTTCTCATTTTCAGTGTGAAAACTGTGCTTTCAAAAGACAAAAGATTGTACTCCTGTTGATGTTAAACCAGTGTTTGTGGTCCAATGAGCAGCTGCTTTGACTCCATTTTCTAAGAACGAAGGCTTCTTCATGCTATGTGATTGCAGCCAACTGACAATAATGTAACAACTAGGCTGACATCATGATGGTGCCACTAAGCCAAGCAGATCTGACTCCGTGTCAGTGTCACTGAATGATTTGGAGCTTGCTTTTCTCACTCTGAATGAATGAACACTGGCCACTAGTTCACCCCCCCAACTAAAAATGGTTGAAACGGAGGGTGCTTTTAGCAGCTTGTGAAAACATTCATAAAAAGCCACCTGCTTCAGCCCAGCCCTTAATATAAGCAATCTACTGCCTTATTTACATTTAGTAGTCACCAGTAGCGTAGCTAAGGGTATGCAGGGGGTAGCAATCGCACCGGGCAATGAGCTTTAGGGGGTCAACAAGCTGAACTTGACATTAGTGGCCAAAATCTTGGTATGGTCGAAGAATACAAGCATGTTATACATCATTGGAAAGGTTATTTAATGCCGAATGCAATGAAACAAACCACATTGGAAAATCTATATTCTATCAAAAGTTATGGCCAATTAACTAAAGGAGTCGGTGGGTTTTCCAATTTTCACTTTTTTAAAAGACTGGGTGAGACATCACTTCCAGTTGTGACATCACTTTGGGGCATGATTTTGAGCTCAGCACTGGGCTACATGACCATGAGCTAAACCACTTGCAGTCACTGAAGGGTAACTGGTTTCCCTTCCTTAATTGATTTTCTTCTTATATCACAGGAACCTAATCCATTTGGTTTCTCTGAAAATCTTTAACGATTTCATTACAGTATGTTATAGAAATTTTAAACCTGTGTTACGGTCCAATAAATCTTGGTGGGAAACACTGACAAATCTGGATAAAGGAATTCCAGCATGCATTTTGCCCCATTGACTGCAACTTAATTATATTCTCTGTGACTCTGGTAGAAGACATTTGCTATGCTTTATCGACTACAAAAGCACAGTCTTCCCTTTGTGCGGTTTTTTTTTCCCCTTTCCAAATTATGTCACGAAGCCACAGTTGTGTTCAGAAAGGAATTTATTTTTATATGACAATATTGTGCAAATGTTCAAAGTCCTGCGAGGAAGGGGTAGGGTGGGGGGAAGGATAGCAGCTTAATTCCAAAGAAGGGCTTGCTTGCTTGTTAAGTACAGTCATTTAGATTTGTCATTACGGCAGGCAAAACCAGAAAGTGCCAGTATCCTGAGTGCTTCAATTATTCTTGTGCTTTGGGATGCTGCCTGAAAAAGAAGGCGAGTTATTAGATTGAATAGAAATGTATATCAGAAAATGACTGCTGTAACACATGGAGACCCAGTTGGGCGATTTGGCTGCATGGGATTGGAGAGTGGTTGGAAAATAGATTTTGGTTGTTTGTTGCTCCTTTTCTTTTAGCCATGCATGGACATGAAATCACTTTATCTTTGCTCATCTTTTATCAGATAGGTTCAGTGCTATGTATCCTCAGAAGCCGAGAAATGAAAATCCACAAACCCTCAAAAAACATAATAACTGAACTCTTTCTCCACAATGAGCTGAACGGATGTTTCTAATGCCCTGTCTCCCAAAAGTTAATGAATGGTTTCTAAGGCACTTTTCCTATTCCAAGAATCAATGAGGTGTTCAACTTAAAGTTAAAAGCATCAGTTAATGTTAAAAGCAAAGTTAGTACAAGTTAAAAGCAAACTTCCATTGCAAAAACAAGTACGCAGCTTGGGAGGTCATCTGGACTCTCAGCTCTCTCTAGAGAACCAGATGGCAGCAATTGCTAGAAGTGCATTCACCAAGCTTAGACTAGTGTTCCAACTGAGACCATACTTGAGCCTTTTGGACCTGGATACGGTGACCCATGCTTTAGTGACTTCAATACTGGACTACTGCAATGCACTCTACATGGGGCTACCCTCTAAAACAATTCAGAAACTGCAATTAGTGCACATTGCGGTGGCTCGAGTGGTTAGTGTGGGATAGATGTTATGACTTGGCTGGACCACTGCTTCAGCAGCTACACTGACTGCCCATCCACTTCCTAACCCTAACCTAACCCCTTATGGCAATTGCCTTAGGGCAATCCTAACCCCTTATGTCAGTGCTTTTCTGAGGTACAGGAACAAACATTCCCTTACTTTGAGGAGGCCTCCATGAGTGACACTCAACTGCAGGATTTAGCACATGTCCCATTGGCACTGCTATGCCAGTGCTGAAAAGCACTGAAATAAGGGGTTAGGATTGTGCCCTCAAGTTGCTAGTTATAACCATTAAGGCCCTCCACAATCTGGGTCCAGGCTACCTGAAAGACCACCTCCTTCCATACATTCCACCCCACCCTTTTAGGTCATCTGAGGAGGCTCTTCTATAAGTACAGAGTCTGTCCCAAGTGAGAGGGGTAGCAGTCTGGGGGCAAGCCTTCTCTGTAGTGGCACCACAACTATGGAATTCCCTTCCAGGGGAATTAAGATCTACTTCCTCTCTCATGGCTTTTTGGCAAGAGCTCAAAACACACCTGTTCTGTCTGGAATTTGGTTGCTGAGTGGATACTTGCCCTCTGTGCCTCTGAAGTAAGGATGTGACTCGACAGCTTCCTTGGACTAATTTATTCCCCATTGGCCCAATGATATTTGTAAGATTTTGCTCTGTTTTGATTTACATTTCAATATGTAATGTTAAAATCGATGTGTTAATGCCTTGTTTGACATTTTTATCTGTTGTGATACTTTGTACTTTATTATAAAGCTTTGTAAGCTGCCTTGGGCATTTTCTTCAGTATGAGAAATAAATAAATAAATAAAAACAAAAGCCAAAATGCCAACATTAAAAATGAAAAAAAATGTCATTGGAAGCAGAGCCTCTGAGAGGAATTTTATCAGGGGGTACAAGTTTCTTTTGGGTCCCTTCCCAAGGAGGGAGGGGGGAAACAGAGTGGGGGGATGGCAATGGGTGGGTGGGCAAAATGGGGGCAAAACAGGCAGAGGGAGAATGGCAAGAGCAGGAATAGACTTTGGAGCCCAGGTCTACCAGTCTTCCCAAAACAGAGCTCAGGTCTATCTGCCTGCCCGACCTTGGCAGTTAGACACAGTAATATGGAAAACCTTGAGTTGGCAACCTTCAGTCTCGGAAGAATATTGTATCGCGCTCTGAATGGTGGTTCTGGAACAGCGTCTAGTGTGGCTGAAAAGGCCGATTTGGGAGTGACAATCCCTTTCACACTGGGAGCAAGTGCAGTCTGTCCTTGGTCTGTCTCCCTGGCTATGGGCCTTCCTTTGCCTCTTTGCCTCCGTCTGCTGGCCAAGTGTCTCTTCAAACTGGGAGAGGCCATGCTGCACAGCCCACCTCCAAGCGGGACGCTCAGAGGCCAAGATTTCCCATCTGTTGAGGTCCAATCCTAAGGCCTTCAGATCCCTCTTGCAGATATCCTTGTATCACAGCTGTGGTCTACCTGTAGTGCACTTTCCCTGCATGAGTTCTTTTACGGAAAACCAAACACACTCCTAAGGGCACAATCCAAACCCTGTGTTCGGCCAGCCCAAGTCCCAAGTCCCTTGGGCCGGCCTAGTAGGGTCGCAAACGTGCCGTAAAGCACCTTTGCGCCTCCTCGGAAGGAAGGCAGGCCAGTGCTCCCAGAAGCGCCAACCTGTGGAGGCCAATGGAGGCCCCCGCGCTGGCTTCCTTTGGGCTCCTTGTGTTGTCTCAGATGAGCTGACTCAAGGATGACAGGTAAGCATGGGGGAGGCGGGGAGGGGGAGGGAGAAAGGTGTTCCTGGGCGGGGGAGGGCGATTGGTGGCCCCAGGGGCAGGCACGTGGGGAGCCGGAGGCAGGGCTGGGATCCGACAGTTATGCTGGATCCCAACCCCCGTCCCCGGGGAGAATGGAGTGACTTCAAGCTGCTCCGCTCTCCTCAGACTTATGCCACCTCAGGAGGTGGCACAAGTCCGAGGAGACCCATTGGGGCCAGCAGCCCTTACCTGGGAGATAAGGGGAAAAGTTTCCCCTTGCCTCTGGCTAAGCCGCTGCTGGCCATAATCCTGCGCTGGATACAGCGCAAGCCTCCTGACTTGGCTGTTCCAGAGCAAGTTAGGATTGCGCTATAAGTCTCTCTAAAATCTTGCAAATATAGGAAATCATTGCAGAAGATCAGTACCATTGTACTGAGGCTCACACTAGAATGGAAAGTGTCCTATTTGCACCAACATTGACTTTGGCACCTGTAGGCCTGCAGCTGTGACCCTGAACTCTGATACACTCCTTCATGGTAAATGGATCCACTGTAGCAGGTCACCTTCCTCCCAGATGTGACACTGTTAAGGAATGTTCCTGGGCCTGGTGTGTATGGCTTGTGGCAGTAGTCACCACCATGTTCCCAAGGTAATGCCCCCAGCATCCCATGTGGGTAGTGAGTCTGGGTGAGGTTGGAAAATGTAAGATCAGGAATTTCTGGGCCCCCTTTCTGACTCTGGACCCGGGTACATATTACCCCCTTTACTCCCCTCTCCTAGGCCCTGATCAAAAGAGCATATCAGCTTTCTAATTCTGGTTAGACACAATTCTAATTCTGGTTAGACACAATTGGTGGAGAAGTATGGATGAAGGGAAAGGTGGAGGGGTTCTACAGCAGGTACATCCTCATACAGTACCACACATAGCATATAGGCACTGCTAAGTTGGGTAGCCCACTTAAGTTCATGGAACTAGACCTCTGTATTCTTTGGATAAAAAAGACACCTATAAAACAGATATTATCTCAAGCTAGGACAACAGTGAGGAAGACTGTTGTCTTGAGTGTTGAGTCAGGAAGAAGGAGTGTCAGAAGAGAACAGAAGATAAGTTTCTGAAAGAGACAATGGACTGGTTTGTTCATATTCAAAAGATATGAACACAGTAGAACAGAGGGTAGATTGGACTGATGCAAACCTTTCCAGCTTCCTTATAGCATCCGTTCCATAACTTGGTAAGGGGGACCTGCTCCATGAATAATCTTTTCTACTCTAGGTACTCAGTTTCTACACAGTAGTTTCCTGGATCCAAGCTCTTATATGGAAGACACATGTTTCTATGATTCAAGACAAAATACATACTTTTTGCAACATGGAAAAACTTGGAAAGAGAGAAATATGAAGTGACCCAGAAAAGGTGCGTGCTGTTTTGGTTTGAATCTCAGGAGATTCTGTTGTGTTTGCTTTTTGCTGTTCCACTTAGTGAAAGCTGTTGAACTGATAGAATTGCAGCACTATCTGTGGAAACCCACCCCCGGGGAAAAGAATCCAGATCTATCTTTTCCTGTTTACAAAACCACTTTGTCTCATAATGCTTTGGAATTATTTTTTTTATCATACTGGTGAAATGTATTTTTTTGCAGCACTATCTTAGGCATGTCTATTCAGAGGTAAGACCCATTGTGTTCACTGCAGCTTACTCCCATGGAAAGTTGTATAAGATTGCATTCTTAGGTTTGTATATTCAAGTGGTGTTTTTCTATTTTATATTATGTTTTTATTGTTTGCATTTGTCTTTATAGTAAATCACCTTGTGCTTATTTTAATAGGAGAAGGTGGGTAACAGTTATTAAATAAATAAAGTGAACATCCCATGTTCAGGTCCTAACCAACTTTCCTGCACTGACACTGCTGTGCCAATGAGGCATGTGCTTCATCCTGCAGTTGGGTGGCAGTCACAGAGTCCTCTTCAAGGGAAAGTTTGTTCCCTTACCTTGGAGATGCATTGCCCTTACCTCTCATTCCTGCTCTGACTGCTCAAAGCAGTTGCTTCTTTGTCCCCCCTGGGCCACAGGTCTACCTGACCCTTTGGCAAGATTGTTTTGCCATTCAGCCAGCTGAAGATGATGCTAATGCATTTATGTCAGTTTCCCTACTGCTTATCCTTTTAGTGGTCATCCCTGCAAACATTTAAGATGCTTGTTCCTGCAAAAAGGGCAACAGTCCAAACCAGAATGTAACGCTCTGCCTCTTTCTATGTAAATATGTGCCCAACCTTGTCACTGGTGCACAGATTAAAATACAAATCTGGAATTATATACCCAGTGGCACTGTATGCATCTTCATTTATTAAATATGATGTGTAGAAGACACCATCAAATGGCAAAAACAACAAAGAGTTTTGCATACCTTAAAAATGAGCCTATTTTTTTTTGGCATATGCTTTTATGGTTTAGAGTTCATCAGATGTAGGAAGCAAAATCTTCAACAGGAAGTAGGGGTGTGCAGTGCAGGGGTGGCAGGTGAGCAGGACAGCTCCACCAGCATCCTACGAAAATCACCGTAGCCTAACCGAGTGATTATACCCGTGTTCTGCCTGTTTATGCGGGCGCTGTGCCACACTGCATATCCCTAATAGACAGGTAGCTATCAAGTGGCCATTGCTGAGACTATTGTAGAAATGCAGTGGAATATAGAAGGTGGTCTGGATTAGACCCAGCATCCAACCTAGTGCTGGAACACTTCTGATGGTCTGGCACTGAGTGTGTTCAACACAACTATGACTGCAATCCTAACCACACTTTTCTGAGAGTAAGCCCCATTGAACAAAATAGGACTTACTTCTGCATAGACCTGGTTAGGATTGTGCCCTATGACTGCTTATAATTAATGGCAAAAAAAATTAAACAATGCCCTTACCACATCTACAGGTGATATACTTTATAACACCGCTCAGATCTCTTGTGTAACAGGATTGCCCCTATTGAGACTTCTGGGTCATTCTATAGGTACTTGTAACTTGCCAATTAATTTTAACATATTGTTTTGGAATCCTTACCTTAAGTAAAGCACTATGAGCAGTTCTCACTTTGCAAGCAGCTTTTGAAAGAGCAAAAAATGAAAAAGCACCAAGAGTAAGAAACAAATGGCTTGGCTGCTCATAAAAATGAATTTATCAAACCTAATTTTGTACTTCAGCAGATACAATGTGTTATCAGTACATAGAACTTGGTGTTTTCCTTATGATATCTTTTGCTTCCTGGCTTAACACTGTTCTCACTTGCTGCCAGAGGGCAGTACATTCCCATGGAGAGCTCCCCTGGACCCTCGAAAGGCAACGCAAATGAGATCTTCATCCATAATATTTATTAGCAAACTCTCAAAAACGGCTTTCCAGTCTTTCCATCATATATGTTTCAAATGATCCGCCCAGCCAAACAAATTGTCTGAGCCCAATTTCCAAGAGAAATCATTGTCAGAACTGCTGACCCAGTTTAATATCAAAGCATATAGTGTATAGTATTTATACTGAGCTGCAGAAATCATATTGCCTTGCGTCGGTTACAAATGGGAAGAGGGGAAAAAAGTTTAATCGGAAATTAGATTAGGTTTGGAAATGGAGGAAGGTGTCACTGGCTGCTAAAACTCATATAGGCAGTCATGCCATGTATTTTGTGAGCAGGTCTTAGAATTGAGAGATTGCCTGCACACACACACACACACAAAGAGAGAGAGAGAGGGAGAGAGAGAGAGAGAGAGAGACTCCCCAATAAATACAAGAAGCAATGTTTACGTTCATACTGGGTCATATATATTGAAATTAATGCCAATTAGCAAGCAATTGCAAACTCAGCAACCGGTTCTGTCTCCCTACACTCTTCTCTTTAGTGCAACATACCTCCAACTGGCCTGAGCCCCGCACGGGCTTGCACTGTGCCAGCTCCAGCGCCCACCCAGCACAGACTGTCACAGAAGTACCTTACGGCATGTTTGTGACAGTGCATGCTGGTGCTGGGCCAGTGTGCAGGCCATTGAATCAAGCTCTAAGCCTCCTGGGGCAGGGACCTGCCTTCTCACTCTATGCACACTTACGGACGATGCTATATAAACAGATAAACAAATAATAACCATTAGACCATGGAGAGTGGGAGATGTAAAAGTGATTAGCCTTGAAATGTGTTGCTTGTAGCAGATTGTGGGCTGATATCCAGGCAAATAGTAAGGCTGTTATTTTTGGTCTATTGTAGGTCTGATATGATGCATAGTCTGGTTTTTGGCAATATAGCATCCAAAGTATTGTATTGGCAACCTTCAGTCTCGAAAGACTATGGTATCATGCTCTGAAAGGTGGTTCTGGCACAGATTCTGTTCAGATTGAGCCAGAAGTCACATAGCTTGATTTTAAATAAAGAAAATTTAAGAAGTAACCCTAAGAAGGCCAGAAGCAACTAAAATAAAATATGAGGTGCTCTTTGTCAAAGTTCTTCCCTCACAGTAGTATTTAGTATTGGCAACCTTCAGTCTCGAAAGACTATGGTATCGTGCTCTGAATGGTGGTTCTGGAACAGCATCTAGTGTGGCTGAAAAGGCCAATCCGGGAGTGACAATCCCTTCCACACTGGGAGCAAGTGCAGTCTGTCCCTAGTCTGTCTCCCTGGCTATGGGCCTTCCTTCTTTGCCTCTTTGCCTCAGACAGTTGGCAAAGTGTCTCTTCAAACTGGGAAAGGCCATGCTGCACAGCCTGCCTCCAAGCAGGCCGCTCAGAGGCCAGGGTTTCCCACTTGTTGAGGTCCATTCCTAAGGCCTTCAGATCCCCCGTGCAGATGTCCTTGTATCGCAGCTGTGGTCTACCTGTAGGGCGCTTTCCTTGCACGAGTTCTCCATAGAGATCCTTTGGGATCCGGCCATCGTCCATTCTCACGACATGACCGAACCAACGCAGGCGTCTCTGTTTCAGCAGTGCATACATGCTAGGGATTCCAGCACGTTCCAGGACTCTGTTGTTAGGAACTTTGTCCTGCCAGGTGATGCCGAGAATGCTTCGGAGGCAGCGTATGTGGAAAGTGTTCAGTTTCCTCTCCTGTTGTGAGCGGAGAGTCCATGACAGCATCCAAAGTACTGTACAGCTTTTAACCTAAATGCAGAGGGTGGGAGTAATGCTTCAGTTTGTGGATCTATGCTCTATGTACAGAAGCCTACTCCAAGAATGGATGGTGTGTATTCTGTGAATCTCTACCTCAGACACCCAACTGGAATCTCTACCTCATAATCCCCAACAGGGGAAGGATGACACATCCCCCACAGGTAAGCCAAGGGCACAAGCCCATCTGACCTTCTCCATGCAGTCTGGCCTCCATGCAGACAGTGAACCATCTGGTGCAACCAGACCTCAGTGACACCTATTACTTGGTTGTCTGTTGGATACCTTGCAATGGCACAAAAGTCCTGCTTGGAGGAGATGGTTGGCAACCCCACCTGTGTGTTTCAGATGCTGCCCTGTCACAGATATCATTGAAATTTTTTTTTGACCTGATCACATTTGTCATCTCTGTGACAGTAGATAGAGAACCCCCAAAGGAGCAACTCATGAACAGAGGGGTCTGCAGGACCCAAGACACTCAACTCCCAGGGTCCCAAGGGGGATGTTGCACAGGTGTCAACAGCTCCTGTTACCTGCCATCAGGATGCCTGGTGAGAAGGTGCAGAGGAGAGAGGGAGGGTTGCATTCCCCTGGCCATGCTGCCATGTCCCCAAGAGAATACCAGGAGGGGGGTAACTGTGGGTGGATTATGTGCACCATGGCCATGGCCAGTGGGAGTGGGTGGGATGACGATGCTGTGTAGTAGTGCCAGGAAAACTCTGGTGGTTCTGGCAGTGGCCCCAGAGGGTGCAGAGTGGCAGGAGCAGGTGCTGGTGAATGTGGCTGTCTTGCTGTGGGAGGCGACACTGGCTGGAGTGCCAGCTCAGTATGTGGGGGAGGGACTGTCCATGGATAAGGGAACTGGCACAGGTGCCCTGCCAGTGGGGCTGGTGCCTGGCATCTGTGTCATTGGATATGTGACTGAGGGGCCAGGTGGAAGGGTACCCATATCTTTGCTTGCCTCGCCTCCATTCCCCCTTCCCCTCCCCTCCCTCTTCTGTTTCTCCCCAATGCATCCTATGTGCAGCCTCACTGTGGCATGGATGTGTTAATGCTTGCTGAAAGTGGCCTGGCAGTGTACTGGTATGTGACCAGGCATGGTATATACCAGGTGTTGCTCTGTGGCTGCCCTAGAGCTATCACAGGCTGCTCTACAGCATCCAGCTGCCTTCTAGGTGAGGCTGTGTGAACACAGCAGTGTCAGGTGGATAGTGGTTTGTGTGGGCTCTGTTCTAGCTGCTGGCTTTTGGGCATGGCAGCCAACACATCCTCCCTGGTCTCCATGGCCATTCTGGTTTTGGCTTGGTCCTCTGAAAGTCTCCACAAGTGTAGGTTCCATTGCATCTCAGGATGGTTGCTTGCAGGCAGGTATGTCTGAAATTATGGCCCATGGCAGCTCCTTGGGATTAGGTAGCTTGGCTGTCTTTGCTGGAGTGCGCCTGTGTGCTCCCTTTCAGGGGGGTAGGGCTGGTATCTGGTTTTGGGCTTGGCAGGTGGCTGTGCCAACCGGGCTGCATGTCTGGGAATGCGCCTGTATGGCATCATTCGGTTGCCAGAGTCACTGCTGTTCATTTACTGCTTGCCTGTAGTGACATCTGTGCAGCATCCTTTGGTCTCCCTGGGTCCACTGCACATGCATGGCTCGGTTGCTAGGCCACAGTGGCACCAACGCCATGGCACCAATGATGGCACCTGAGCAGCATCATGGCTGCTGGGGTGCAGGCGTTGTTGCTGGGCTTGCTGTGCCAGTGGGACATAGCTCATCCTCCTGTGTTTCCTCTCCTCCATCACCTTTGCTGGCCAGGCTTAGGCATGACAGACATTGTACTGCATCCATGTAGCATTGACATGTGACTGAAAAGGATTGGGTCTTAATTCTCTGGTTGTGAGACTTCAGAGGCAACCCTGGCTCTACATTCCCACCAGAACAATTGGCAAGAGACAACAATGGCACATGCTACCTCCAAAACTATCTCCTTCCAATGTGAGAAATAGATGACACTCCATTTATTGGTTAATGGGTCTTACTGGAATAATACATGGATACAATTGATCTCTCTATGATACATCTACATCCCAAAGTTGCATAGAGTACTTCTGACTGTCTTGATGCTTATATTCTGGTTGTACCTTTCCCTTCCTTCCTAACAAAGGATGCAACAGTCTTCTCTAACAGAATGGTACTATTGCTCCTGCACCTCTTTGTGTTGCCATTCAGGTTACTGTAATTCAAGAAAATCAACCATGCTGCCTTGACCTTCTCAATGCATCATTGTGGTTTTATGCCATGACACAAAGTCTATTCTATGATGTATTATTATTTGGATGCCTCAATAACTTTATGTTACATTCAGATGACAGTGTAATCCCTGGATCAATTATATATATATATATATATATATATATATATATATATATATATATATATATATATTCCATTTAAACTTAAAAATAAGTTTACAAATTCAGTGTCTTTTTTTTTGTTTTGTTCTTGTTTGAGAGTTGTTCTGGTGGGTACATGCTGGATTTTAGCCCAGATGTATCTAGCAATAGGCCTGTACGCACTTGACAATGATGTCAACAATGAAGTAGTTTTATATATGTGCAGAGCCAACCTTGAAAATTTCCAGAACTTTGTCAGCTGTGCTCAAGCTGGTAGACCCTGTGCAGTGATGTCACTAGGCTCTGCATCACCCAGTATGGGAGGTCAGTGTGTCACCCCTATGATGCACCGCCTTCCATGAAGTGGGCAGGGCAACGCCCCAGGTGGTAGGTGTGGTTATGTGCTATTGTCCTGCCCTTCCCCTGGTTTTTTGGCTATAACTTGATAGTATAGAGCAGCCATTTTCAACCAATGTGCCGTGGCACACTGGTGTGCTGCGAATGGTCTGCTGGTGTGCCACTGGAATTTGGGGGAGGCTCATTTATTAATAGGAGCATTGGGGGATGTGAGCCTCCCAGCAGCACAGTGTGCCTTGTCAATTGTCAAAAAACCAATGGTGTGCCTTGACAATTTTAGTACCTTGTCAGTGTGCTGTGAGACAAAAAAGATTGAAAATTACTGGTATAGAGATAGTTCAATGCAGTTTGTTTCATTGAATTCTGCATGAAATTACCCATTGATTGATATATAACATGATGATATTATTCAAAAATACTAAGATTTTAAAAATTTTGGCAAGTAGTGGTGTTACCCCCCATGAGCATCACCCAGTGCAGCCCTCACCCCCCAGACTCCCCTAACAACACCACTGACACTGTGTATTGTTGCATTGCCTTGTTGCATGCCTCAAGCATGAGAACAACACCCAGATCCTCAGTTCTTCTGAGGACCACCCCAAGGTTTGAATTGTCAATATAATAGAGGGCTTCAACCCTTGGACCAGAATTTGGAGAATCTGACATGTAGAGGGGATGGTTGGCTCATGTGTCTGCACAGAAGATTACTTGAAGAACTAAAGTTACAAGTGAGCAACCTGTCCTTCTTGGTGGTCTCTGTGAAGTCATGCGGGGACTAGCTAGCTTTAGCCCCTTGTGTTAGAGGTGGGTGCAGACCAGTCAAAAGAGGATACTCTGTAGCACTGTTTGTGCAAACAAGGCTTTGGCTCTCGACCATGTTTCAAGGGCGTCATTCTTGATGAAAGTAGATCTTGTTGATCAGTTTGAGGCCCTCTGGATCTCTGGGAGCAGACAATTTCTCAGGGTGGCAGCAGGGATGAGACCACTCTGGGAAAGCGAGCTCAGTGGCACTTTCTTGGTCAACTGTTAAGCCAGGGAGAGGTATTTGTTACCCATTGAACTAACCATTGGGTTGATATATTCTTCCCCCTTGTGGGGTCCTCAAGAGCAGAAGAAGCTCTTCTTGTCTTCCTGAAACAGTATCACCCTCTTAACGCAGAAGGAAAGTGCTTGTGGATGTGCAGTTTATTCAGAGCTCTTTTCTCCTCTGAAATGGAAATGTAAAAAAAGACAGGCAAGGTAAAAATACGAGTTATGTGGAATGCTGAGACGACTGGGCACAAAGATAATGTCTGGATTCAGCACAATTCTGTCAGGATGAACCCTGATAAACCGGGTATCATAGTCAAGTGTAGAGTTAGCTGGCTGTCCAAACAGCTATTGAAAAGCTATTCTTAAAAGTGAACTGTTGTAGGTCCACCATGGTCAGAGATTTGAAGTGTTTACACTTAAGCTGTGCTTTGATCAGTAACAGACTTCATGATAGTACTGGAGTAAATGTTGGAAAGCCTGTTTTTTTAAAAAAATCATTTGACTAGAGGATGGGAAAAAACAGATGCATTGTCCACTGCTGAGCAGAAGACAAATTGTGGCAAAATGAACCCTGAGGGCAGAGATCTCCAGGCCTACTGACCAGAGATGGATTCAGTATTCTAAACTGTCCACAATAGTGGCCTCCATCAGCTGCAAGTCCTTGGATGTTGTATGGGTGCAAAAATGATTCCATTTGGACCAGTAGGTCTCTACACATACCTTCCTGGAAGTAAGTTCCATTGAACACAATGGAACTTACTTTCTGAGTAGACACACCTAGGATTGTGCTGAAGGTTTTCTTTCTTTAGCTCACCCTCGATGCTTTAGCATTATTTCCTGTCCAGGTATTGCAGAGGTCTTGATAAATGCATTATATAATTGGCTATTGCTGAGCTGAACCAGAAAGTAAGATTTTCAGAAGAAGAAGAAAAGAAATGCTTAGAAAAGCAGCCCCCATTTCCAAGAACTTTAGGGGTACTTGAGGCACAAAAATGTTTGCTGAGGAGATTTGTGGATTTTTTTTTAATCCAAGGGTTTATGTGTCTCAGTGCATAGCAGCCAGCTTAAAAAAAAAAAGCCTTTTAATATGCATTAGAATGCACATTAGTCAACAGCAGAAGGCTTTAAAAAAGAGTCCTTTAATTCCTCAATTGTTTTTAAAGCCAGGCATATATTTTTATTAGCACACAAAAAGGTTTTAAAAATGTTTATCTTAGGTCTTTGCATGCAGATCAGCTCGTACCAATGGAACTGAAAAAGTGTGCTGACAATGCTTCAGATGAACAAATGGCACTGTGGCAGAAGGCTATGAAGGGAAGGGAGGTGGATAAAGTGATGGACCAGAGGAAAGCGTGGAGATTTTTACACTTTTCAATCCACTGCACCAACTATGAAAGGTTGGGTTAATAAGGCACGGGATTTCACTCTGTTAGCTAAATTGGAGGTGCACACTGACTCCTGACCTCTTCCCTGGCCTGATCCACCTTCCCAGGTCAAGACGAACATGCACACCAACTACAGAACTGGAGCAGGTCCAAGTTGGCCCATTGGACCAGCAGGGGCTTACCCCAGGGCAAGGAAGAAAATTTTCACTTACCCCAAGGAGGCCTTTAAGGCCAAACTCCCTTGTTGGATTCAGAGTAGCCTGTGCCACTTATCTCTGTGCAAGGAGTTATGGTGGGTTGAGCTGTCTATAGAAGTTATATATGGCGGGGGGGGGGTGGAGACAGAAATTGGACATTTGTAAACAGATAGACTTCCTTGTTGATTTTTGTAAAATTAATCATGTGCTCCAAAAGGACCAATTTATGTTCCAAATCTGTAGTTGCCTACTGTCTAATCACATCATTGTTTCACTGTGAAGACCTCTTCTCTTGCCCCTTGGTCAGCTGTGCAGGAATGGTAATAATAGGAATGTAGCTTTTCATGATAGTGAATTGACATATGCTATATGGTGACAGCTGCCAAAAATATCTACAGAGAATATGAAAGGCTCTCAATTATTATAGCTCAGAAAAAAATTAGACTGAGGACCCAATCCTATCCAACGTTCCAATGCTGATGCAGCCATGCCAACAGGGTATATGATCCATCCTGAAGTTGGGGGGAGGGGCATCGTGGATGCCTTCTCAAGGTATCTCCTTGGGGCTGTATTATGGCTGCATCGGTGCGGGAAAGTTGGATAGGGTAGGGCCCTGAATTGTTTTATCTCTCTCTTCCACTCTGTACTCTTCAAAAGCTTAGTATATAACATTTTAGGTTTTTTCCAGTGCTGGATTTTCTATTTTAATGACACTCTGTGAGGTGGAAGATAACTAAACAGCCGAAGATAACTGAATGGAGGCACAGGCAGTGTGGTTTTACCCCCCCCCAAGGGTAACACCCAGTGCAGTCTGTACCCTAGTGATGCAACTGAGCCCCACCTCTAATGATAGTTGCAGCTGGTGCTGCCAAGCACCACATTTCCAGGGTAGAACATTTTTCCCCTTCACTCACTACAATGCCTCAAGGACAGCAGCAGTCATAGCAGAACAGAGGGTTTAGCTTCACATCCCCTAAGCATTGTTCTTGGCTGCCCTGCTACTGACTGAGGGCCCAATCCTAACTGAAGTGCACCGGCCCACTGCCAATGCAGACTGTCACAAATATGCCATAAGGCGCGCCTTCAACAGTCAGTGCTGAAGCAGGTTTGTTGCGAGCCTGTGCTCTGATTCCACCAGGCGCTCTATGCGAGCGGTGGGCAGCAGAACAGGACAGGACAGGGAGGGAGGTGTTCCTGGGCTGGGGGAAGGCGGGGGAGGCATGGTGGGAGAAGGAAGTGGGGCAGGAGGGTCACAGAACTGACAGAGCTGAGCTCTGTTGGATCCAAAGCCCCGCGTCAGGCCACCTGGTCCAACACAGGACTACCTTACACTGCACCAGCTAAATAGCCAGCAAGGAGTCGAGGAACCCATTGCAGGACTTTATACATTCTACAAATGTCCCCTTCCCCCACAGAGGTGCTGGGAGCCTCAGGCATCCATAGGGTGCAGCAGTGAGTGCTGGACAGCTCAGGATTGGGTTGTCCATTGCTTTGCATTGCATGATGCTAATCTGTTCTAGGCTACCACGGATATCATGCGATTGAATTGCAGGGTATCAATCTTTACCATACTTAACCAGAGATCTAGCTGGATTTTGGTGGTCTGTATGCATGCCAAAAAGGGCACTGGGCACAAAAGAGTTCTTTATTTTTCTTCACTGCTACAACTACTCTTTCTTTGTTTCTGTATTTGTGATAGCAATGCCATTGCAGATCATCCTCTACTGGAATCCACAGTTGCTAATACTAGTTATTGTCTCAAGTCCATAGACAGCTAACGTACGTCCACCAATCTTAGTGGGAAAAGGTGTATGTGAATTTGCTAGATCATGTTGATTTGATGGAATGCCACCCGCCCAACAGTGGTCTTTAAGACAGTGGTCTTTAATTCAATAGCTGGAAAAGATTCAGTAAATTTTCCAAGCCCTGTAGCTCAGAACACATTATATACTCATCTATTCCTGAACTCCCACGGCTGTAACTATTGACAGTTGTTGAAAGCAAGCAGCCCTGTACAGCTCCATAATGTTGTTTCACAGCAATGTGATTTACATATGCCAGGTGTAAATGACAATATCTGTTCAAAATATACAATGCCTTTTTTATTTGTGTTTTTACATCATAACTGGAATAAATCTGAAATTGAAAGGGAGTTTTATGATAGAGGATTTCTGTGTGTGTGCTGTGCCTCGGATATACAGAAAGTTTGATGCCATGTTTATTTACATTTCAAGAATCAGAGAAATAATCACAAGCACATTTCTGTTGGGGCAGAACGTGTGGGAGAAATAACATTGACATTTATGACAGAATTGATGGTACAAAATGGGTGTCTGTGTGACTCATGTTACTTTTCTTCTTCTCCTGACATTTAGGGATGCAGACTTTGAAGACAATGGGAAGCTCTGTTTTAGATGCCAAAAACCGTACAAAATGAGATTATTCTTTCTCATCTCGCATTAATAAGAAAAACGAAAATAGTGTTGCTTAAAAAAAGACACTGTCTGCAAGTAGATGCTAGTTGCTTAGATTCTGACCAATGGGCAGTGCAATCCTAACTTGCGCTGGAACAGGCAGGCCAGCGGGCCTGTGCTGTATCCAGTGCAAGTTTTGGTCTGGCTATAGCTCAGTCCAAGGCAAGGGGAAATAATTCCCCTTACCCTGGGTAGAGCAGCAGTGGCCCCAGTGCAGTGGCCCCTACACAGATCTCTGCCACATAAAGAGGTAACACAATTATGAGCAGCCCAGAGCTGCCCCAGGCTGCCTAGGAACAGGGCTAGAATCTGGCATAAGTGCCCGATCCTGCCCCACCCCCTGCTTCCCTGCCACCTGCCCACGGGACTGCCACCTGCCCTTCCCCCACCCCAAAAACCTCCTCCCTGCCTCCTCCTCACCCCTCCAACCCCCACACTGGCCTGGAAAGGCCGGTGCAAACTTAACAAGTCTGGAGCCCGCATTGATGCAGGGAGGCCGGCCCGCATTCTTGCACCTCCCCGACTCACAAGTTGGTGCAAACATGCCTTATGCCCAAGGGTGCTTTAGTATTGCACCCTCAAACTTCAACCAGTTCAAACTGAACAAGAACATTCTTCCTTGCATCTTCAGGAACCAGACCCTGAAATGGTCTGCTCATGGGGGCCAAATTTAAAGGGAGAGAGAGAGAGAGAGAGAGAGAGAGAGAGAGAGAGAGAGCACCAAAACCAGTTTTCCTTCACATGGCCAAACCACACCTGGTGCTTTTTGGGGCAAACCTGGGAGGAGCAAGTAACCTCCATATGACCCAGGAGTGGGTCTTTGAGTTCTAAAAATAGCTGTAGAAGCTGGAAAGTGGCACAGTTTGACCACACAAAGATAGGAAAACTGTTCTTGGCATGCTTTCTTTCTCACTCAGGCCTTTAAATTTGGCCCCCAGTGTCCGCTGGCATCCATGGTGAGCTAAATCCACAGATACAGGCCCCACAGATATTGTGGGTCCACTGTACATTTTCTGAAATTTCAGCTGGAGATGTCAACTATACAGTGGAAGTGTACAGTTTCTAAAAGTATCACCTTATTTTACAGATTTATATCCTGCCATCCCCCCCTAAAATATAGTGTGCTTAAGGCAGCATCAAATGACATCTGTGGAAAACCTGATACAAGATGCACTACTAAGGAATGAAATCTCCCTGTGTGTTGCATTTTTTTGCTTGCATCCTTTATTGTTTCAAGATGGCATTCATCTTCCATTTCTCATTCCATTCTGGAGTGTCTTGTGTTTCTGAATGTTGTCCCTTAGTGTGACACTGTCATCATTTTTCATCTTCAGGACAAACCATATGAAGATACGAAGCTGCCTTTATACTGAGTTGCTCCATTGGTCTGTCTAGCCCAGTGTGGTTGACTCTGACTGACTTTCTACAGAATTCATTCCCAGCCTTGCTGCCTGAGATGTCTTTTAGCTAGAGTTGCTGGTGACTGACTCTGGGCCATTCTGAATATAAAATATTGCTCTACCACTGAACAATAGCCCTTCTCAAATGGGCTGCATTTGTCACTGCATTTTATCTAAAAATTTCTTATCAATAAAATGAACTTCCCCTGTACCTATCTGTCTTAGTTATGATATTCAAATTATTATACCCTCTGCTGTGTTATACATGTTTGAATAGGGTTTCTTTTATCTGCATTTAAAATTTCCCAGATTCCAAGAACTGAAGGGAGTAGATCTAACAAAATATCCTGTTGATTTTTATTATTTCGTTTTGTGGTTTCAGTAGACATTTGAGCATATTGAGGAATATCATCAGAGTTTGATACCTAGTGCTAATAACAATTTATTTATTTATTTATTTATTTATTTATTTAAAGGATTTTTATACCACTTTTCTAAAAAGCTGGGGGAGGCCTGCAGGAGGGAGGGAGCAGGGAGGGAGGGAGGCGAACTCCACCAGATCCAAAGTTTCCGCGTCAGGCTCACCGCCCGACATGGAGGCTTTTTCCTCATTGTGGGGCTACCCCCTTTACCTGGGGTAAGGGGATGAAAGTCCCCTTCTCCTGAGTTGCTGCCCATGGCTGCCTGGGTGCACAGGATGCAGCGGCAGCCATTTTGGATTGGGCTGTCAGGATTGGGCTGTCAGGCAGCACTCAAGACAACAAGACAACAGGATACCTGAATGCTGTTGTTATTCTCCTGCATCTGGCATTCACAGACAGGCTACCTCTAAAACCCAGAGGTTGCATATACTAATCATGGCCTGTAACCTATGATGGTCTTTTCCCTCATAAATCTGTCCAACTCCCTTTTAAAGGCATCTAGGCCAGGTGCCATCACAGTATCCCACAGCAAGGAGCACCATAAAGCTTCAGTTCAACAGATTATAACTGTCGGCATGCCCTGTGAGAGGAGGGGCCACTTTTGCCTTTCCTCTCCTCATCCCCACCTGGTGTCTGGTCCCCAATAGGGGAGGCTCCTGTCAGGGGCAAACCAGGGTCCTTGGGGCCCCAGATGGTTAGGTGGAGACAGAGTTAACACTCTCTGAGTCTCCTCCACTAGCCCTGGGGTCTCCATCAAGGGGCATGGCTCAGCTGTGGAAGCTCCCAGGGGTGGGTGTCCTCTAGGTACTGCCCTCAAGAGGACTGTGAGTCCTCACAGTTATATGCTAACACCAACATTATCCATTATTCTGTTTTACATATTGGTCTATGGTAGGAATCTGGAGAAACATTTTACCAGGTCTGCTCCTCCCTGTTTAAATTTTGCTCAGTTTTTCAGTTCCCTATCTATTTGAGTCAAGGTGTACCTATGTTATGGTCCCTTTGTGAGGGAGGACTTGATTCCAAGGCAGGAAATCCACAGATTAAAACTCACAATACGTATTTCCATTCATTTTCAACCTTATGAATGCTCTTGTCAGTTTAATTGATGGCAAATCTGTACCCTTTGATAGGGAGGAGAAATTAATTAAAGGGAGAAAAGAAATTCACTTCCCCAGCTGCAATAGCTTCCCCCAGAATTTAATCTGGATTCCATAGGCAATCTTCTCTCCTTCGACTTGAATCAGTGCCAACACATTGGTTTCCGGCTTCACCCTACAATGGCAACTTTCCTTCAGATTTCACTGTGAGGGGAACTTTGCAAACTTTAGGTTGTGGCCTGAGAAAGTAAATTGTGCTCCTATCTTCTTTGTTTAATTGGCTTTCAATTATGATGGTTATTAACTGTTAAACTATTCACATGAAATGCATCATTGCCAACAGAACACATGCAGCACTCATCCCCTTCCCCTGGGTAAGGGAGGAAGCTCCGCTCTGGGACTACAGGATTGGGCCCTAAATCTGAAAATACTGTAGTGGGAAAGTTAGGAAATGTGCAATACAATAATTAGTTGAAAAGCGGTACATAAATACTGTTAATAATAAATACTGTTAATAATAATTCCGGTGGCACGTGTATTAGCGCGCCACCGGCGTTTACCCTGCCCCCGCACGAGGCATAGGAGGGGCCAGCCTCACAGCTGATTGGCTGGGGGCTAATTGGTCTGGGGCCACGTGCAGGCTGCTCAGAGAAGCCCGCGCAGTCGGGACCAGGCAGCGGTCACCCACCTGCCCACCCTTTGGCAGTCCAAGACTAGCTGGTCGCCTTCTGGGGCCAGGTAAGAATTTTTGCCATCGGCCTAATTGGCACATCAGTTGGTGGTTTTTTTGCCTACCCCGGACTGTGGAGTTAGGGGCAGAATGGGGGTTTTCCACAGGTCTTCTTGGTCACTTTAGGCAGGTGTCGTGCGGGTTTTGGGTAGGTAAGGTCATATCGGTGTACACCGCAGGGTGGCAAAGGCCAGGTGGACTCCACGCTTGGTCATGCTGGCATTCCCGGCTGGGTGAGGCAGGCTGGATGAACCTCGGCCTGGTGGTAAAGGTGCACCGCGGGTTCACTTGGGTGGCCTGAGCTAGCCTGCCACCCTGCCCCTTCGGGGTGACAATGAAGGGGGCGGCAGGCTTGTACTGACGCTGCCCAGAGTCTGGTGTGATCACCCAAATCACTATAGGGGGCAGTAGACGGGCAGCTCCGTTTCCCCCATGTAGAACCCGCATGACTTATTTGTTAGGTCCTGTTGCAATCTGAAGTATATTTAAATAGTTAATAAAGTGGCCCTTTGTACCATATGCCCTTGCCTGTGTCTTTATTGGGGGGTGCAGGGTAATATTCTCCGACCAATGATAATTCAGAAATCATGGACATGTACACCCTTTTCAACATTACAGAAGCGTGTAGCTGTATGGATGGGTGAGTCACGACAGGATGCCAGTGAACCCTGTCCCCATGCTCCAAAGCTCTGCCCCATCCATCCACAGTATTTATGTTTATGTGTACAGTGTTTATGTGCAGTAACAAATGCTGGATCCAGGAGAAGATCCTTCCTAGGCTTAAGAATGCTGTATGCCTATTGTCAACTGCCATTGCAAATGAGCCTTTATTACTAATACTTAATAAGTAGTGGTTTTCTAATCTCTGGGCTTTTATGGTGCTTCAGTTTCTTGTATATTTACTGTATGTAGTGCATCTGATCTTTAAAGCATACAAACAGTTGCAGAAGATTTGGATACAAAGGTAAATTCATGAATAGACACCCCCCCCCCCCAAATTATTAGAAAATCAGATCTTTTGGAATTCAAAGCATGAAATGAAAAAAAGAATATCTTAACCTGGCTGAGAAGCAACCTTCTTTGTCTCACAATGGCATAAAGGGACAAGGCATACACCTGATTCAGAACCCAATCCTGTGGTCCGCGGCATGGCTCCGAGTCGTGGACAGGGGCATGGAGGAGGCGTTCCAGGGAGGGGGAGGTTGGCGGGGGCGGATGGGAGGAGTGCCAGGGAGCAGGCGGGAGGCATGTTGGGGGGAGGGAGAGAGGTGGATCTGCCGAGCTGTGCTTCGCAGGATCCACGGCACTTGTGCAGGGCTGCGCGCCCTACACGAGCGCCTTTACTTTAGCACTGACCTTTTGGTCGGCGCTAAAGAGAGTAGCCCCAATGCGGGGCTGCTTCCCTTACTTGGGGGGAAGGGGACAAATGTCCCCTTCTCCCGAGGTGCCTCCCGCAGTAGCGCGGGAGGCGCAGGATTCGGCGGGAGCCCTCCTCGGAGCCGCCAAGCCTGGGTACTATGGGCAGCTCAGGATTGGGCTTGAGCCTTGGGCCATTTCAGAATGATTGCAGCTACATGGCTTCTGGGCTCAGGATCAGCTCTGGCCAATTCTATGTATTGTAAGCAGATGGAGAAAAGGAGACAAGTAAGAAGAAGAGGAACCAAAGAAGTTTCCTGCCCTCCTTTTAACACCTAACCCACCAGGAATCAGCGAAAAACCACATGTTGTTAGAACTTTGCAGATCTATGAAAAAGGAAATCAGTCAGGCTAGCATTCTGTCACTTAATGCAGACTTGTGCACAAGGTCATGGTGTATGTTGTCTGGTTCCTTAGCTGAATTTTGCAACTGAGGGAAAGAGACCATAGACAAAAGGCAGAATCCTGCCAGGACCATTAATTTATCTGCTGAAATCTCTTCCCATTATGATGCTAATCATCTACAGTCCTACTTAGAACAGAGCAAGGCATTAGGGAATGAAGAGACATGAATGGACATCACTAGTACAATCCTGCGAGAAATTAATTAGTCAGTGTTTGAAATTCATTTGGTGCTTTTCTGATGAAAGGTGCCGAGAGAGTAAAATATTATTATTATGAGAAATATCCCACATGGAAAATATTGTGTATATAGATGAGTGATTTACATTGATTTACATATAATTTGTTCCTCATTTATTTAGCTTTAAAGACTGTGTAAATTCAGATTTAAACATCACTTTACATAATATGTGTACACTAAAGCCAGTGAAATTATGCGCCAAGAATAATTTATCCAACACATTTATTATCCCTTTTTGTGTTCATGAGTTATCTATGAAAGACTTTCAACATTATGAATTTATCCATTATTCATAGAGATGTGATAACACTTTGGACAAACTCCTGTGTCGATGTGCATGAGTTTAACTCCGCTGGCAGCCAAAGAGCCACAATGACCTATATCAACTGAGGATTCGTCTCTTTGCACAAACAGATTGTTTGCTGCCTCTTGATCAGATATGTTAATTGATGCAAGTCAGGTTTGATTCCTGAGAAATGTAGCATTTTTGTTTTGATTTACAGGGAGTTCAAATGTCAAGATCCGAAAAGGTACTCTTCACAAAGACTTGCAATCTTCCAACATATTTTAAATCACACGTTTGTTTAACACTCTGAATGGTAAAATGATAGATCTCTGCAGAAAAAAAACTGTTTCAAGAAGGGGTGAAATTTCATTGCTTCAATTTAATTTTTAATTTAATTCCAGTTAATTTTCTTGTGCAGCAAACATGTTTCTATTGCTGGGTGATTGCCGGGTGAATTACAAGAGGATTTTCAGAGCAAGATCTGGCAGTCGTAGGAAGATGCCTAGATTTTTATCCAATCCCTTCCAGTGTTCCAATCCCAAACCAGACTGCACTCTGCTGAAATGCATGATGTGAAGTGTTCATTATAAAGCATCATTACTTCAATTGCCCTCTGATGGAAGTCAATGAGGCAGCTCCTTTGGGAGAAACAACCTGACTTTGTTTCTGAAATGGAGAAGTGCATTAAGGCTGTAAAGTGACATTAAGGAGCTGCATATCTGTGCTTTGCATTTTTCCTGTCCAGCAAAATATAGTGACACTTTGTTAGTTATGGTAACTGGAGACTCCCTGCATAGCTAATGATCTGCTTTGTTCTGCTATCTATCCAATTATTTGTAGGCCTAAGTAAAGTTTAGCCAAAATTACCTTACAGACTTTAATAGTACGAGGCAGCACATTTTACCCAGAAGACTCTTGAAGTTCTTTAAAATTATTTTCAAATCCTTTCTCTTCTTGGGTACCAGAGAATTTCAAACTCCTGTGTAACAAAAGTCAGTAAGAACAAAGGACTCTGGATGATCAAAAACGTGTGAGAGCCTGAAGTAATTCATTTGCCATTGAACAGGACATTTTGGAGTGGGCATCACCAATTAATAGCTTCCTGCTCCTTCCCTGCCTGAACTAATTGTAAGTGTGAAGTGCATTGCACAATATAAGTGTTGTAATGATCAAGGGATTCAAAAATTCCTTCTTTCCTCAGAACTGCTGTAACTTTCATCAGGGCTTGAGATTTAGAACTCAAGCTCTGTTTTAATCTTTCACACAGGCCAGAACACTTGAAAGACAAGGCATTAGTCTTGAAATCCATTTGAAATGTGATATATAATTGTTTTTAAATCAACCAATCAATCAGTCATTCTCAGTCACCAGTCCAACAGCTGACAACTACTCCTTTTTCCTTCAGCATGATCATTTTTCGAGGCAACAACAAGAGACATGACCAATTACTTCTGCGTTACATGGAGACAGATTTGTGTCACCACCAGATTTGATTGGAAAATGTATCCGGTGGACGACAGACAAGGAATGGGGTGGATGTGGCAGTGCCAGGACGAGACTTAAGAGGATTGGTTGATCTGGAACTGTGGTGGGCACATTGGGGTGCCAAGATGGGCATCTTAAGAACAGCCTGCTGGTGCAAGTTCACTCATGAAAAAACAAATGTATTTCTCTTGAAGAAATCTGTGAATTGAATTAATGTCTTTAATATTTTTGTTTTGCTTTGAGGTGCTTGAAATGCCAAATGTTCCATAAACATAAAACACCATTGGGCTAGGTGTTGGGCAGTCCAATCCTATATCTCAGAAATGCAGTTCTGAACAGTATGGACACGGCATATGCCCTTACGCTGGTGCTCCCTCTGATTGGTCCATATGCTACATCTCTCAGTCAGTAATTAATAATTACTAAAAAACAAACAAAAACCCACACAGTTGCTCTCCACACTTCTCACATAGTTTCTTTAATTAAGAAGTTGAGGACCCCCCCTTGTGTCTGGGGCTGGACTTACCTGACTCAAGAAGCAGCCTGACTGGTGACCGCAGGTCCAGTCGCACACCAGGAGAGACTGGGAAGGCCTCAATGGGGAATTGGCCAATTGAACAGTGTGCCTACCCCCTCCCGCAACAAGTATCTGCAGGAGCATTCCTATCCCTTGGAAGAGGAGGCCTAGGATGCAAAGGGTGATCAAACAGGGAGGGTAGAACCAGGAAGGGGTGGAAGGACCACTGAAGCCAAGAGAATATGAGCAGTGGGCCATAAGGAGAGAACCAAGGATGAGAAGGAGCTAGAGGCTGATTGGAAAAGAGACTCCAGAGCCCTGGGAGGCTGGAGCTGGATGCTGTAAACCTCCTCCCTGCCTTGGCTCTGAGGCCCAGGGGACGAAGAGGGAGACAAACCACGTGGGTGTGATGTGGAAGTCCTATGTAGGCTACAGACCCAATAGTGTGGGGACCCCGGTGGCAGGCAAGAGCCTAAGACCCCTCCTTCTTAGAGCCCCTGACAGTTTGATCTAGGGACTGTATGAATGAAGGTGCCCCTTTGTTTGTGCAGTCCCTGTAAATCAAGTCAGAAATCTTGCATTTCTGCATTTGAAGAAACCATGACTGGAACAAAATAAGGAAGGCGGTGATCCATTTTCTGTTTGCATTGAGCAGGTTGAAAGCAGATAAGGTTTGAGGCAGATGGTGGAGGTGGCAGGCTTGGAGTGAAGGGTACCTCAAATTTGCCACCCTCTTCCCCTACAGACTGCTGCTAATGCAACCCACATCATTCTGCCTAATGGATGGGTAGCCCCTGCCTCCAATGTCCCCACTTCAACCTGCATGCTTTTAGCCCCATGTTTCCCAAACTGTGGGTTGGGACCCACCAGTAGGTCCGAACCTGTTTGTTGGTGGGTGCTGAAACTGACAAGCTAATAGTTGACAAGAAAAATGTATTGAGCTCTATAGAAAGTGAAACTTGTGTGTTTACATGCAAGTAGGTAAATTAACTCCTATAAAAGACCAGGCAAAAGGGAATGGAAGAACATCAGAATGGTCATGATCTGATTAACATGAAGCTCAACACATGCTCCAGAAGGTCTCCCCCCCCCCCCCCCACAGTAAAAAGGATAAAAACAGAGACTTGAGTAGCTGGTAAAGTCTTAGTCTTGTAAAGCTAAGTGTGCCCTGATAAAGTGTTTTTAAAAGTGAGTCCCAATGCTAAAACGTTTAGGAACCACTGTTTTAGCTGAAGATGTGTATAGAGCTGACATGCTGTATTACAGGGGTGTCCAAAGCTTTTGGCAGGAGGGCCACATCATCTCTCTGACACTTTTTGGGGGGCGGGGAAAAATTAATTTACATTTAAAATTTGAATAAATTTACGTAAATGAATATACATATTAAAGATGAACTTATATGAATGAATGAAGGTCTTGCAACAGCTCAAGGCCTATAAAAGGCCTTGCACAAAACAAGACTGGCCTTTCCTTTGCTGCTTCTGCTGCTACATCACAGACGTGAAACAGCAAGCAGTGGAGGGAGCCCTCATCCCACAGCTCTCAAGAGAGGTCAAACAATTGGATTGGGCCAGTACAGGCTCCAGCAAGTCTCCAGAGGGCCAGAGGCTCACTGGATACTGGGGGCTCCCTGAGGGCCGCATTGGGAGTCCTCAAGGGCTGCAAGTGCCCCCAGGGCTGGGGTTTGGACATCCCTGCTCTACTAGATACACAGGGACTCTCTGAAAAAAAATTAGGCTCTACAAAAAGTCCTTGATCACATATCTATAGACTCCTTTCCTATGATTACCAGATACAAAATGGGACAGAGTGGCTCTACTTTAACCATTATATAGAAGAGGGAATTTTGGCAGGTGCAGCTTTTTAAACCCTTCCATGTTGAGCTGCACCTGCCAAAATTCCCTCTTCTACACAGTGGTTAAAGGTATAGGCACTCTGTCCTGCTTTGTATTTGGTAACCCTAACCACGTATTAGTTGTTTGTGCACATGCTCTGTTCACAACACATGGAAGGCAACAGAGGGAATTCTAGTACTCCTCCATTGTCTTGCCTGCTTATACAGCAACGCATCATGCTGGCTGATTGCGAATGGACAGACAACTGTCTGTCACTATTCATGATGAACTGGGACAGTGAGCCAGTATGGTGTGTGCACTCTGTTGCTATACATTTCTGGTTAACATTTGAGCCATGAATTCGATGGATGGGGTTGGACAAACAATTTGCTCAGCACCTCCCCTCCAGGTATAATATGAAACTAGCCTGCCTTGCCCAGTTGTAAGTCTTTCTAGGATAATATATAAAGAGCAATTAGGAAATCTGTTTTATCTCAGATTTGTACTAATTAAAGTAGTAATGATTTCAGCCTGCACTAGATGATTAGATGTACAACTTCTGCAAGGTTTGCTAATTTTCAGTGTTATATATTTCCATAATTGTTTATGCTCCTGAAGTTGCAAAGAACCTTTCTCTTAACTTTTTTAAAAAGAAAAATTCTACTCTTTGTGCCTTTCAATTTTTCTCCACACTCAAAACTGTAAGTCCGGAACTATGCTCCTTTTTTTCTTTACAGATTGCTCATTTTGCAAACCATTCATTTTGTTTTCCTGGGACTCATGCTCTTGATTTTG
Organism: Tiliqua scincoides; assembly: GCF_035046505.1. Classification (NCBI taxonomy): domain Eukaryota; kingdom Metazoa; phylum Chordata; class Lepidosauria; order Squamata; family Scincidae; genus Tiliqua; species Tiliqua scincoides. Next base: position 196,163,293 of record NC_089824.1, on the reverse strand, counting down.
AGCATAACCTTGCATGAACTTCGAAACTTCTTTGTCATCTGCGAGCGATGTAGCAGGTGCAAGGAAAGATGAGAAACAAGATCAAGTGGCTAACCAGCCCGGTGTGGAATGCGAGCAAGTGCCCTATTATTGCGAGCGGATAGATTCTCTTTGAGAAATCTATATGCCACAGTTCCATATAGTGTTTGCATTCTGCCTTAATAATTCACTGAAAAGTCAAGCTGAGTGAATGAAACAGCTGTGTCCAAAACAAGACACTCTGTACCTACACATACACATGCATTTCTTTGCCCTTCCCTCCTTCCACGTTTATTCATTCCATCTGCTGGGACTGATGGGTGGAGGATTCCCTCTCATTCCATGTCCCTGCTTGGCTTCTCCTATGGACTTAAAAGAAACTTGCTCTATTGACATTGAGCCCAATCCTTTCATTTCAATCTCACAGCACCAATGCAACTGCACCAAATGTATTTCCCCTTACCCTTTTGTAAGTCTCTGGTTCCACAGTGGGTCTCCTTGAACCTGCACCAGTTTTGTAGCTCGCACAAGTTCAAGGAAAAGAAAAGGGCAGAGAGGCTTGAACAACGTGGGATAGGATCTGGTGTGTGCCAATGCCACTGGATCCACCACTTCCCCACCTCTGTTCTTCCCCCTCCCTACTCCATTTTGCCTCCTCCCTGACCCCTCCATGCCTACCCCTGCTTGTGTGTGTGTGTGTGTGTGTGTTATCCTGATTCAAATTAAGATGACTTAATTCAGGCCCAAGTTTAGGATGAACAGCTGCAAGAGAAGACAAGATTCTTGCAAATTAAGAGCAAAGTTAGCTGTGCTGTGGGAGTTTGGAATTCCTGATGTTTTTCTTTTACCAAATGCCATTGTGTAAAGAGGGGTGAGACAGAGGCAGAGATGGCCCAGGATCCAGGGGGTTTGCTCCAAGGCCCCAATAATCTGCCCCAGATTCCTATTCCCTGATGGTACTTTTGGGCACTACTACTGTCACTGGTACTGAGGGTTCAGGCTTTAGCCTCACCAAGTCAGCCTTTTGCTGGGTTATGGGTTTTCAGGCAGTGCCGATCTCTGCCAAATGTGCCTGTTGACCATCATATTCCCTTGGGAAGGCTTTGCAGGCAGGGAGATGGAGGGTTGACCTTTATACTGGCTGTGCTCTTACGAAGGTGTGATATCTCTGGAAGGTGATGCAAAATGGCAAGACCACTTTCTAGAATTTTCCAGAATGCTTAATTGTCCTCAAAACATAAGAAGCAAAAAAGCTCTGTACAAAAGATAAAGACTTTTCGAAGGAACTTTTTTGAAAATGAACCATTCATTTTTAGTAAATGCTGATTCCCCTTTCTGTTTATTCTTATGCTGACAAGTTATTTCTGTTCTTCTATGTGGGTTTCTACATGTATTATAAGAATGTGTGTTTATTTGGAAAAGTGAAATGCCAAAATGGAGACCACTGCATCCAGTGGGGCTGAGAAGCAGCACCAGGTCTCCTCGGGGTAAGGGAGCTTACATGCCCTTATCCTGTGTAAGACACAGGGTATCTGTGGCCCAAATATCACAGGGAATCTTGGACCACACTGGGTGGGCCCAATGGTTCTCCTTGTGTCTGCACCCACTATTGAGCAGTTGTAGAATTGAAGAGACCCATGTTGGATCTCCCGGGCCAGGATCGGGGTCAAGATATGGTAGCAGAGCCTGCTGCTGTCCCCGCTCCCCTCCCAACCCAGTCCCACTCCTGCTCCACCTTCTCCCACCCCACACCAGGCCTCCCCCTGCCCTCACTCACTGTTCCACCACCCGGTGTTTGCCTGGTGGTGTTTGACCAGCCTCCACCTGCCAATGGTTCAGAGCAGGATTGCACTGAGCCAGTGACGGTGTCGGCCCAGCAGTAAGTGGCACAAGCATACCTTACAGCACATTTGAGACACTGAAAGCTGGCGCTGGGCTGACGCGAGCCCGATAGGATCAGGCCCTTCATCAGGCTGAACGTTAAGCAACATAAAAGGCAATAAGAAGCCAAAGCAATTTTTAATTATTTCTAAACTTGAGGGAAAGAGATGTCACCTTGGTTGGTCCTAACAAAGATATTACCAGATTTAGGCTATTGTACAAAGTTAGAAGACAACACGTTGGCTTCTGTACTACAAGAAGCCTTAAATGTGGAGATCAGGCCCTCTAGTGGTTGGTGGAACTCGGATGGTAACCTGTTGTCTCAGTAGTGCGATCGGTTTTGCTCCAAAAAAGCTGATATAAATTCTCCCTTTTGCACTTTAGCCATTACTTTGAAAGCCGTGAGCTGTTGCTTTGGAATGAAAAAGGAATGTATTCCTCACACATTCCAGTTTGTTGGGCAGAGATTGAAACAACGGGGGGAAGAATATGTGCAAGGCTACTTAATTAATCATGTGTTCAAATCCCTGTGCCTTAATAATATTTTAGTATTCGCTTTAATGAACAGCCATTATAAGGGAGCCCAGAACATCACCATAAAGTCCTGCTGATAATTATTCAGGCATTTTGCTAAAGATAGTAAATAGAACTCGCTGACGTGCCCTTTGAGACCTTGAGACAATTCAGTATTCATGGTAAATATATCGCTGTGCTTCATAATAGAAAGGTTTTTAAAACAAAGCCCAACCAGCTACTTAATAATTTACTGATACCGATAGCAAGGAGAATATCTAATAATGAGCGAGATTGACTTTCAAATAAAAGGGAGAGAATTTTTATTTTCAGAAAGAAAAACAACCCCCCCTCCCACCCACCCACCCACCCACCCACCCAAAAATCCCTACCATTATTACGATTAGGATTGTGTTATTGTGACATTCCTAGATTGTTTTATGAACTCCTGGGGCTGGTGAAGGAAGGGAGCAAAGAAATGTACTTGACTGTTGAGGAATTCACAGAGCCCTGTTCATATATATTTTAGAATATATCTGAGTTCAGACGGCTTTTCCAACAGTCATGTAGAACCAGTGCATTTGCTGTGTGCCTTTGTTTTCAACCATACTTTCCCCAAAGCAGGAAAACATGGCCTTGGTAGAAGATAATTCAGAAGCACATCCCGTGGCGCTATTACTAAGCAACCTGATCAACAGTGGAATCAGTACCCAGAAAAAAATGCCAGGAGGACACAGAAGGAGTAAAGTGCATTCTTTTTTTTTTTTTTGGGGGGGGGGGAGGGAGATTGTGTTCCGCTTTCTCCCACATGCTAGATTTCTGAAAGCAAAATAATTAACAGATCTATCCTAGCTATAATTGCAAGTGAACTTATGAGAAACTGCATTCTCTCTACATCTCTCTCTCTCTATATCTGCCTCTCTCTAGATATCTGATATGCTTGCATATCCCAAGTTTGGTCCTGGGCATCTCTAAAGCAAGCTAGGAAAGACCTCTGTCAGAAACCCTGGGGAACTGCTGCCCGCTGGTGTCAATGATCACCTGTAAAAATGTTGAACAAAGACCTGCATGGCCAAGAAATTGCAACACAGTGCATTGTGTCAGGCTACCTGCAAAAACGGTTGTTTTGCTGTGAATATGAATGAAAACAGAGAGGTAAAAAGTGGCAGGGTCTTGGTTGCTTATCACATGTGGATGCAAAGATCAGCCACAGAAAATCCAACAGCACAGCAATCAGTAGATACTTAAATTCATAGCGAATTCAGGACTTGCTCTCTCTTCCTTGCATATTTTTGCTACCTCAAAACTTGTGTTCCGTTATCACTTCTTTGCACTGGAAAGCAAAAGATGGAAGTCTTTCATTCAAACTAGTAAATAGTTTGAAATTCCTGCATGAGCACACATTATCTTCTGCACTGACTATGCCCTGCAGCTTCCCATGGAAAAGAAAGCACATGTGTTGAACTTCCTACGCACAGTAAGCACTGTTGCATCCATCCATGAACCACCTCCACCTACATAGAAGCTTCATATTGAAGCTCACATTCTCCTTTAAAATGATTATAACACCTCTGTCTCTTGAGGTTGGCGGTGGGCTAGAAACTTGAACAAAAATACATAAGAAACAAATACAGTTTAAGTACATAAGATGAATCCTGCTGGATCAAATTTAGGATACAATCCTAACCACACTTTCCTGAGAGTAAGCCCCATTGAACAAAACAGGACTTACTTCTGAATAGACCTGGTCAGGATTGTGCCCTTAGGGTCCATCTAGTCCAAATTAATTGTGCACTGTGGGCCAAATCTTATCCAACTTTCCAGCTCTGGTGTAGTCCTTGGCAATGGGGTGCATGCTGCATTCTGTGGTGGGAGGGTAGTTATGGAAGCTTCCACAAGGTAAGGGAATGTTTGTTCCCTTGCCTTGGGGCTACATTGCAGCTGGACCAGCATTGGAAAGTTGGATAGGATTGTAATTGTAACACCAGATTTTAGTATTACAAGAGAGGGAGGGAAATTTTTTTTCCCCACTTTCTCCATCTTTTTTTTTTCCTAAATGGAAAAGCCCCAAACACTGTGAACATGTCTTCTGATAAATATTCTGAAAGCCCACAATCACTTTGTTTACACTTTTCTGCTCCTTGTTCATCTCTATGATAAGCTTTTGAGATGGGGCAATCAGAACTGAACACAGGATCAGCCTGAAATTCAGCATTCCAGAGATTCAAATAAAGGTATTGATAGTCTATAGGGGCAGGAGGTCTGGTCTAGAGGGTAGAGCCTCTGTTTGCCTGAAGATAACATCTGAAGATCGCCAGTTCGAGGCCACCGGCACCGTGAATGGCGAGACCTTGAAGCAGCTGACAAGCCTAGCTGAGTTATGCTGAGTTATTCCACCTGCTCTTTGGCCATTGTCAGCCTGTGTGGAAGGAAAATGGAGGCCAGAATGTGATACCAGATCATTAAAGATCCATCTGAAATATTGTGGTTCTTGAAAGACAGAACCTTCTTCAATTGTAAAAATCCCTAGTGGGATTTAGTATTGCCTGCCTATGTAAACCACCTTGAATTAAAGTCTGTGGAGAAATCTGACAACCAAGAAAGGTGGTATATAAATACCTGTATTATTATTATTATTATTATTATTATTATTATTATTATTATTATTATTATTATTATTATTATAAGTCTAGCTGTTTTATTTTCTATGCTTTTCTGAATAATTGCTAGGATAAAATTTTGTCTTTTCACTGCCTCCACCTGCTGACTTGATATTTCTATTGAGTTATCACTGTGATCCTTTCTCTTTGATGCTGGCAGTTTCAACCACATTGGTGTATACATGAAGTTGAGGAGGGGATTCACTGACCTTCTTTTGCCATTAGGTTGCCCATTACTCCATTTGGAGACATCCATTGGGGACTTGTTGCAATATTTTTCCTGAGTAATTTGGTGTCATCCACAAACTTGCTTACCCCTGCTGCTTACCCGTGACTTTAGACCAGTGTTTCTCAAACTGTGGGTCTGGACCCCCTAGATGGGTTGCAAGCCAAATTTCAGGTGGGTCCTCATTCATTTCAATATTTTATTTTTAATATATTAGACTTAATGGTATGTGACTGTATCTGGGGAAGTGTTACAGCTCTGTACTTTAACAGGCTACTATGTATATGTTTTTACCAATGATAGTAAATGAGACTTACTTCTAGGTTAGTGTAGGTCGGATTGCAGCCTAGAATTGTTAAAAATTTTCCTGCTTGATGATGTCACTTCTGGTCATGACATAACCTCCGGTGGGTTCTGACAGATTCTCATTCTAAAAAGTAGGTCCTGGTGCTAAAAGTGTGAGAACCACTGCTCTAGACCACTTATAAATAAATTAAATAGTATTATTCCCAATATGGCTTGTTAAGGGGGACCCCACTACTTACTTTGCTTCACAGGGAGAATTGACCATTGAGTCCTTGGCTCCCCCCCTCCCCATAGACTATAGCTTTAGGGGAAGAACTTTGTGAAAAGTTTCTTGGAAGTTCAATTATTGTGTGTCACATCAGCTCATGTTCCAGCAGTGCAGGGTGCTTTCCAGTGGTGCGAAAGTTGGGCTGCTGTTGCACACTGCCAGAGTGCTTCTGCAAGTGGGCAATGGTGGTGCTTGCGCAGCAGCAGCTCAAGAGGCCCCTGTCAGCACCAATAAGTTAGCAACAAGGGGGTGGCCTGGATGGGGAAAAGAGGTCAGGGGGGCAAGGAGGGTGAAGGAGTAGACCCTGGTGGTAGCAGCTTACAATAGGATTCTGTTGTTTTTGAAACTTCCCTGCCACTTTTCTCTCTTGACTTACACCAGGAAATAGCTGTCCCATGTCCCAGGGGACCCACAGGTGACTGGGCAGCATACTGGATGTTGAGTAAGCCATTGGCATGGCTGCACATTATAACATGGCTTCTTCCCTTACAAAGTAGTTTGACCATGGATATCGGACGCCAACATCTCCCACAGTGCAGTTTATGCAAAGAAGTACTTTCATTTTCTCCGCAATCTGCTTGTCCCCCTGAAATTATTTTGCACATTTGTAATTAACACACAACTACTTCCCTAGCTGGTTTCCTGCTTTGGGTATATTTAAAGATTTTTTCCCCCTATCTTAATGTTTCTAGCAAAATGCTCCACAGTTGTTTCTTTTCCCTTTGGCAAAATAAATATCAGTTAACAATAAGACAAAGTCTGTGTTCCTTGGGGGCAAAACTGCCACTTTTTACAAGGACAACTTCTTTCCTTTCAGAACTTCCTTAACTCTATTCATTTCTTTGGTCTTGATGGATCAAGCCAAGATGTGTGTCATTCAGCATTTTGTATACAACGCAGGCTGTCAGATGCCTCTAGACATTTTAATGTTGCTACCTCCTCAACATCCAGCAATCCACTCAGCAATGGTGCACTGCTTCTGACCACAGAAATTCCAATGGCTAATAGCCACTGATAGACATTTACAGATAGAAGCTAGATATCCAAATGTAAGCCCGGAAGTATGGCATTCCCTTCACGCCGGAGTACACATGTACTGCATGCCAATATTCTGCCTGGACAGCGGCCTTCACCGTGGAAGTCGTCTGCTAGCCTGAAGTATGACTGTCAGTGAATCTTGAACAGTAGTAGCTGACTAGCCAAAAACAGCCACAATCCATCATTTTCTCTTATCATCCCCCTGAGCCATTGAGGTTGTGCTTCCTATCTGTCACCTGGCGGGTGGGATGGCAGGTGGACTTGAAAGGGAACAGCCAAAATGACTCCTATGAGGAAAGGCACACAGCGTAAAGGGGCTTGGGGATCCTGGGGTGGAAGAAATGATGAAGAATGGAAGGGAAAGTCTCATCTAGTGTGACACAAACACTTCAAAATGACTAAGAAGGGACAGGGGTTTCTTTCTCAACAGCCTAAGCTGTCACTAGACAGAAGAGACCACATGCTATTCTAGGCAAAGTCATTTGAAGACAAGCATAAGGGGACAAAAATAAGGGGTTATCTACATTCTTACCACCATTCTTCAAAAGATTCACACAGTAGTACAAGTTACAATAATGGTGGGTAATTTTTATCACTGCTAGTTACTATTGTAGCTATACTCACTGAGATAATAAGGGTAATCAAATCTCATGCTTCAGGGCATAAACTGATCCCCTGAGGGGATCAGGGAGAAATTTATTTCCTTTCCACCTACAGCACTGCATATTAACATCATGGAGGGTAGCCACCTTCCTCTGAAGCATCACTGAATTCTGGAAATAGATCTCTTATTGGACTGATCTGGGAAAACAATCTTAAACCGGTAATTATGAAGCAAATCCTCCAGTCCTGGAATGGGCCAAAGACTGCTGATGTTCAAACATCAGCTTTGCCTCAGTAGAGCTTCTTTGCAGGAATGAGGTGGAACTTTGATCTTAACTTGTGCTAGCAATTTGAAGTCCAGGGCTGGCTTTAAGCCAACTGGATCAATTGTTCCCAATTGGACCTCAAGCCTAAGCTCAGACCTCTGAGCTAGGATAAAAATTAAAAATAAAATTGATATTTTTATTAAATCATTTCACAGTCACTAAAGCAAGTGGTTTTGTTACTATTTATTAATAGTTAATAATAATAATTTGTTAATTATAATAATTGTTAATAATTATTTGTTAATAATAATAATAATAATAATAATAATAATTTATTTTTCAAAGGTAATCTACACGTTTTCTTTGTTTTAGGCTTACACATATGCAGTTTTGTATTATAGTTTTATATTTTATTTTATATTATATTTTATATATATTATAGTTAGATCAATTTAGGGCCCAATCCTATCCAATTTTCCAGTGCTGGTGCAGTAGTGCCAGTGGGGTGTGCGCTGCATCCTGTGGTGGAGGGGCAGTCACTGGGGCCTTCTCAAGGTGTGGGAACATTTGTTCCCTTACCATGGGGGGCTGCATTGCAGCTACAGCAGAGCTGGAAAGTTGGATAGGACTGGGCCCTTTGTCCATTAACTCACATGCACTTTTTAAGCGTACATTTTGATTGCTTTCCATTCTACCATAGAGATATAAAGTCTATAATAAATTTTCTTTATATCTCTAAGATTCTACAGACCTTGGCTGTGAACCTGGGGCCCCACAAAAATTTTTTCCATGTGGGCCTTTCTGCTCCTTAGGTCAGCCCTGTTCTAGCCTTACACGGCAAGTGATCACAGTGATCAGTGAGGGCCAGCCAGATGAAATGTTGGCTTTGATGGTGGTAGAACCCAGTTTCAAATTCCTAATCAGTTGGGAAGTTCCCACTCTCAGGAGAGTCTTTTTTTTTTTTTTAACATAGCACAGAAGTAACCTGACTTCAGTCTTCTGGTTTTCTTTTTAATATTAGAATCTCCACATGCACTGAGGTGTTCAGGATTTCTTCAGTCTTCATTGAAGATGTATCTGTACTCAGGAACTCCAGCTTTGTGAATTAGGTGCATCAGATGAAAGTCTACCAAGTCCAGCTTTCCTTGCAAGAATCTCAGCTCCTGAAAGCCCACCACAAATTGGACTGTGGGGCACTATAGAAGATACCTTCTAGCCATGAATAACAATGGTGAAACACTTTATAAATGGGCGTCTATATATGTGAAGAATAACACTAGTGTTGTGGATGTTTCATTGCTTGCATTACAAACACTCATTTTTTTTTTCTTTCCTGATTCCTTCTTTCATGATTTTTTCTTTCATGATTCCTGGTCATACAACAACTCCTGGTAAGTAACTTAATATGCTCAATTTGGTGTGCATATTTTGACATTACTGCTGCAAGCAGCTGTCAGGAGTGGTGTACTTTAAGAAATAATTTAAAAGAAATGTTTAAAAGAAGCATACATTTTAAGTGCATGAAAGTAGGAGCACTTAAACACATATAAGCAGGTACAGCTTTAAAAAGAAAGTTACACAAGGTGACTTCATCGATTCTTTTGGAAAGGCAGGGTATAAATAAATAAATAAATAAATAAATAAATTTTCCACAATATGGTGTCTCTGTAGAAATGACATTGACTGGACCATAAGTCAGAATTTGATCTAGTCAATTTTACTGCTCCGTTGTCTTGAATTGCATAGAGGTAGAAGAAAAACAATAGCAATTAGAAAATAAGAAATTGATTTAACATAGTTTTCCAGCTATCTTACCAGATAAATCTCAAGTAGCCTTATGAATTCTATGATATAAGAAGGGGACTGTCTGTCTGTGTCTGTCTGTCTGTCTGTTACAGATGGGTTAAAGTGAGAGAAACTTGCAAATCAACTAAGAGTGCAATCCTATGCATGTCTATTCATAAGTAAGCCCCATTATATCCATTGGGACTTATTCCCAGGAAAGTGTATATAGGATTGCAACCTCATTTAAATAGGCTTTTACATGTTCACTACCTATTACTTGACAATGTAAAGGGAGAAATGTCCATGTGTTCTGGTTTGTGGCACATCCTCAAAAACTGATCAAGATATTCCATTCTTACATTTCATTGCCTACCCTGTTCTATGTTTATATCTATCATAAAATGCCAGAAGCCAAAATGAGCTTTGAAGCCAGCTCAGTTACAATTAATGGCAATTGGTCAAGGGCATGCCATTCATTTCAGTGGGTAGAATTTCCTGTGTCAATGCATCTAATATATCTTTCCCAGACCTCATGGCTTCTTATGCCTTTTTGCCAAGAAGGTGCCCTTCAAAAATTCAGGTCTCATTATCTTAAAGTGGAATTTCTAACATACCCTGCAGTGCACTCTGCACGTCCACTTCATTCGTATCTAATCAGTGACATAGGACTGACCCCCCTGCATCTTCTTCCCACACCAGTCTGGGAACTTCTAGATCAGGGGTGCCCAAACCCTGGCCCTGGGGCCACTTGTGGCCCTTGAGGACTCCCAATCTGGCCCACTGGGAGCCCCCAGTCTCCAATGAGCTGTGGCCCTCTGGAGACTTGCTGGAGCTTGTGCTGGCCCAAAACAACTGCTCTTAGTGTGATGGCCAACTGTTCGACCTCTTGTGGGAGCTGTGGGACGAGGGCTCCCCCAACGGCTTGCTGTTTCATGTCTGTGATGCAGCAGCGGCAGCAAAGGAAAGGCCAGCCTTGCTTTGTGCAAGACCTTTTATAGGCCCTGAGCTATTGCAAGACCTTCATTTATTCATAAAAGTTCCATCTCTAATTTATGTAAATTTATTCAAATTTAAAATATAAATTAACTCTTTTTTCCCCCAGCCCCTGACACAATGTCAGAGAGATGATGTGGCCCTCCTGCCAAAAAGTTTGGAAACCCCTGTTCTAGATGATGGGACCACATGGGTGCAGAGGATGGCATGCTTCTTTTCTGAATGAACATTTCTCAGCCCTCAGAAGGCATAATTGTCAAGGAAATATATCACTTTATTCATCCTACATGGCCAGGAGAATCGCATGGTTCCCACACTACTGCAGCAACATAAATTGAATATGCTTTGGTTTCTCTTGCCTTCCATTTCTCACATACACTTATTCAACCAGATGTACATGCTGCAGAGAGTCCACGTAAATGCAGTTTCTGTAATTCCATTTAGAAGGTGGGACGTCACTAATGGCCCAACAGTATTCAACTTTCCATTATCGATGCATCGCAAGGTAAGGCAACAAATGTTTCCTCACTTTGAAGAGGCCTCTGTGACTGCTCCCACCCCCCTGTAGGATGCAGCACATACCCCATTGGCACAGCTGCATCAGCACTGGAAAGTTGGATAGTTTTGGGCCCCAAATTTATTTATCCCATAAATGCATAACTGAAATAATCACATATCCTCTCCCCATTGTTTCCACTGTCACAATGATAACTAGATAGTGAGTAGAACCAGTTCACCCATGCGGCAGGATTAAGTAACCATTTCAGACAGTGGGTTGCGTGGATGCATGCCCCATGGGCACCCCGTGTCATCCTGCCACCTCGTCCAAGTTAACCAGGTCACTCACTTTTAAGTCTGTTGGGCCCAGACAGGTCACTCTCAGCTTATGAATTAATCAATGGATAGAAGTTGAAAGCAATTTGTGGTGGCCTGTTCCCACTGAGTTCCCAGGTAACTGGGAAACAGATAGCTGCTGGAGCATCTCAAGAGGTGGTGCAGTTTCAAGTACCCCCATTGGCTTTCCCTGGTGTAAGGGGCGAGTCTCAGGCCAAGCCTCAGCTGGCCCCCAAACTGCAATAGAAACAGCGCAGGCCTCCTGGCCTGCCTATTCCAGCACAAGATAGGATTGCGCTGCCCCAAACTGAAATGTTTAGATGTTTTATCTTCTGTACATTTCATCTCTTTGTTGTACACCACTTTGAGTTTATAAAAAGTGGTATATAAATCTTTTAAATAAATAAATAAATCTAGTTCAGTGTCAAGCCATTTCTGTGATAGCAGCATTGCCAAAAATGGCCTGCTTGAGAAATCCTGCCCTCCATATACAGAGGTTGTGTGTGTGTGTGTGTGTGTTGTGTGTGTGTGTGTGTGTGAGAGAGAGAGAGAGAGAGAGAGTAAATATGGTTCAACTGACGGATGGTTGCTTAATTTCTCCGTACGCAAGAAAGAAATTTACGAAGGAGATTGGGATGTCGGAGATTGGTGCCAATGTGTCAGATATCTATTAGCAATTTCATATGGCAGCCAGATTAAAGAAGACAGCTGCTATCTGTATTTATGCTCTTAGTTAGCTTCATATGTGCTAACAACTCTGGAAGAAGAAGCTGAAGGCAGACAGGAACTCACTTAAAGGATGGTGGCGGCTGTCAGGTGGTCAGACGCTCATTCTGCTGGCTTCCCGTCAACTGGCTGCTATTCAAGATGCCAGGCATTTATGAACTGTTCATCTGTTGGCTGTGTAATAAAGGAAGATATCTCTGAGAACTCCATTCTGCACAGACTTCTGCATATTCTGATATGCCAGAGGGTAAGGGGGCCAGGAAACCAACTCTCCTCTGAAATTCCCATCCATATGTGGAGCGTGCTACCATTTTAAAGTCTGGCTACTTACAAGCAGCTGCAGAACCAATTCTGTATTCAGGTTCTTCAGCTGTTCAGTCCCGGGGAAGTTAAGAAACAAGTTCAATACAAGGACTATAGTGTTCTGGTACTATTGTGGGAATGGAACAGGAAGCTAGAAAAAATCATCCTTTCTAGAGCTCTTCTTTCGTGGGAGCAGTGGTGTAGCTAAGGGAGGTGGGGGTACATTTCCCCAGGTACCGCACCTTAAGGGTGGTACCTCAATACCAGCGAGGTATTGAACAAGGATCCATACCTCAATGGTGGATCCTGCCTGCCATGTCTCCCTGTCTGTGGTGCCCTCTCCTGCAGCCCCTTTTCCGGTATTTTCTCCTGCACCCCCTTTGCAGGCACTTTGAACAGTAGGAAGCTGCTATGAGTAGCTGAATGCTTTTGGGGGGAGAGTTGCAGGAGAAGGTATAGGAAAAGAGAGTGCAGGAGAATTTTTTTTTTTAAGTGTACAAAAAGCAGCTGGCAGCTGAGAGCAGCTTGCTACCACTCTGAATGCCGTAACCTGGAAGTAATTGGTGGTCACCACATCACCGCAATTGATTCTGAGTCAGTCACTTTCTCTGTGTGTGCATGTGTGATGTGGAGAGTCACAGTCCCAGGTGCCAGAGGGGGCAGCTATGTGAGGAGAGAGGATAGTCATATCCCCAACACAGTTACAGGCAGAGAAGTTTGCATGCTGTTAGTGATCGGCTCATATCTTATCTCGTTCACAGTTGGAGGGTTACAAGACATGTGTACAAAAAAACAGTGTCCACTTACTGTCTTCACAGCATATATGAGGACCAAGACTGCTCAACCTCTTCCTACAACCTGAAATATTTTTGCTAAAGCATGGAACTTCATCCATTACTGAAGCATGAGGGCCCTTACTCCCAATTAAGTGACCCTAGGTTTGCAGCAAAATTTCCTAGTTGTTTTATAGCCCAATCCACCATATCTCCCTGCGTGATGATGCAGCAGTGCCAGCATGGTGTCCTCTGAATCCTGCGGGGAAGATATGACATGCTGGGAGCTCCTCAGGGTATGCTCCAGCTGCCGCTGTGGGTCAACTTGGACCTGTGCCAGTGATAATGCTCAGACATATCTGCAATAACCCATGAAGGTGAATCAAGCCCAGGGTTAGGATTCAACTAAAACTGCTATTGCCAAACTTGCCCCCTTCCCAGGCCAGATATGCCCTCCTCCCTGACCCATCTCATCCCTATTTTGCCCATTCCATTCCCTTGCCACCTCCCTCCCCATCCTTGCATAGCTTTACCAGCACAAGTGGGCATTCTAGGTCTGTGTTCCCATGACCCAGCCACTTGATATATTGTGGTGGCCAAGCTGCTCACTCGTGTTTGCAACAGCTACAAAGTCTGTTATGCTGGCTGAATGCGCATTCTGCTGGCATAATGCACGCATAGGATAGGGCCACAAAACATGTAAGCAATAATTGTATCACTTCCGATAAATCTTTCATTTTGAGCACCTGTTTGAGACTTTGCCTCCCCATTTTTCTCCACTTGTTGCTGTCTCCTTTTCTTCACCCCTCGAAGAAGAGGTCATCTTCCTGATCTTTGCAAAGGCCAGTGAATATTTTGAATTCTGAGAGCTGGATGATAACCACACAAAGCTTTCTTTTATTTACTTCTGTGCACCCTTCCCTGATTAACTGGCCAATATTTATAATTAATATTAATTGATTGATTAATATTAATATTGTGTAAGCTCCATATTGAAAAACCTTAGAGGACATCTAAATAATTCCTGCTTTATAAAAACCAAACAAACAAACCAAACAATCCTGTACTCCTGTGTCTTGATGCGGTAGCAATAGAATTTAACAAGCAGGACAATTATCCTCTAATGCTTTCTATGGAACCTGGTTTTGTGCCCACTGCATTTTTTCCTCTCCCCTCTCTGCCTGCTGCCTTTTGCTGGCTATTGCTTTGAGCCCCTTTTAAAAAAAAACAAATCATTTTCAGAGCCTGGCATTGAGAGCCAACCACATCCATGCTGACTTTTGTTTCATCTGCCTGAATTTGAATGCAGGCACGCTGAAGTGGCTGTCCCAGTTTCCAACTTGGAAACCATGTAGACCTGGATTCCAATTTACTGTGCCACAGCAAATGTTCATTTTGAAATGCTTGTACTGAAATCTGGATATATAGTGCAGTGCTCGGATGCCTGTTTGAACACACCCACGTTTGAGCCAAACTGACAGAGGAAACAAGCCAATGTATATTGAAATTAGAACAGAGACGAACCTATTCACTGTTTTTCATGAATATTTTTACCACGATGCATTTGCATAGTGCTGTAAATATGACCTGTTATAATTTATTGAGGCTGTGAATGTGAAACATGCATTCCACAACTGATGAGAAGGTTGCTTCTGTTGCTCTTGGAGTGAATGCATTTTCTCACTGACTATTCTGTTACGGAACATTAGCTGTGGTCGAATGTAGGAGAACCATTTCAAGCAACCAAACTTAGAACTAGGAACTTAAGCCATTTCTGCCCAATGTTGCATATATGCAACAGGGACCAAAAGTGTACACTTGTGGGCTGGGCAAAAATGGGTTAAGGTACAACCTGTTGCAGTGCAGACTTCACAAGTGTATCAGCACCATTTCAAAATGGGTATGCAAAAAACAATTTTTTTTTTTAAGGAAATTTCTTTCCTATTCCATTGTGTGTTTTCATATCTGGAAGGAATGAGAGAGAGAAATCATAGCACTACACAGCGGCCATTCATCATTTTGATCAAGCTTATAAAGGCCTTCTCCACATTTTATAATATAAAGCAGGGGTTCCCAAACTTTTTAGCACTGGGACCCACTTTAAAACTCTACTGGGACTCACCTACCTTTCCAAGACCCAAAAAAAAAAAAAAATTCATCTATCTGCTTAAGGGCGCAATCCTACCCTGTGCTGGAACAGGCAAGCCAAGAGGCTTGCACTGTATCCAGCGCAGGATAAGGGCCCAAGGCGGCTCACCCAAAGGCAAAGGGAAACTTTTCCCCTTACCTCCGGATAAGGCACCCTTGCCCCTATGGGTCTTCTCAGACTTGCGCCACCTCCTGAGGTGCCCTTCCCCTGCCCAGAAACACCTCCCTCCTGCCTCCTTCCAGCCCACCCCAGAAGCCCAGTCAGGCCAACACAAGCCTCGCTGAGGAAGCTGGTGCGGAGGCTTGTGTCAGCCTCCACAGGATAACACACTTCCATACACCAGCCCGGCCTCCTCCTGAGGAGGCTCAAACGTACCTTACAGCACATTGCGACCCTCCTGGGCCGGCGCAAGGGACTTTTACTGGCCCAAGGGCGCCTCTGGATTGCGCCCTAAGTCTCTGTTTTAATCCTTTTTACTGTGGTGGGGAGATTGCATTCTGGAGCGTTTGATGAGCTCCGTGTTCATCAGATTGGGACCATTCTGGTGGCCTTATGTTTCCATTTCCCTGGCCTTTGATAAGAGCTGAGGCATGTTTGCCTCCTTACAAGTAAATGTTCATTTGTGACTTCGGGTGCAATCCAAAGCTCACCTTGTGCTAGCGCAGGCCTGCTGCACCGACTCCTGAGAGTTGCAAAAGTTCCATAAAGCAAGTCTGCAACTACTTGAGAGCAGCTGTGCTGGCAGAAGGATGTGCGCTGTCCTGCTTTCACTGGATCCCATCCCTGCACCAGCCCAAAGGGGTACGTTTGTGCCAACCTGGGTAAACTGGTACAGGGGGTGGGAGAGGGTGATGGGAGCACATAATGGAGGTGGGGAGGGGTGTTTTGGGGCAGAGTAAGGTAGTCCAGGAGGCAGATTGGGAGCAGGAGGGGAGTGGGATCAATGGCATAGCTGGAGGGGGCGGAGCACTCAGGCTGGCAACGAGGTGGGCAAGCAACCCCTCCCTTCGGAGCCATTCCTGGCAGGGGGAGCAAAATGGAGCCATACGGCTCCGTTTTGCTCCCATACGGCTCCGTTTTTGCTCCCATACGGCTCCGTTTTGCTCCCCCTGCCAGGAATGGCTCCGAAGGGAGAGGCCGCTTGCCCACCTCACTGCCAGCCTGAGTGCTCCGCCCCCCTTCCAGTTACGCCACCAGGTGGGATTGACCACAGCAGCCTGTGCTGAATCCTAACCCCTCATCCCTGGCCTGAGCAGCCTAACATGAGCTGCTCAGATTTGTGCTAGCAATTTTGCTGGTGCAGACCTGAATAGCCCCATATGGGTGACTAGGGTGTTACTTAGGATACGGGGGAAAATATCCCCTTACCCTGAGTTGCTCTCCAGCCAGCAAGTTAGACTGCTTGTTCCAGTGCAGGTAAGGATTGGGCTGCGCATTTCGCCTTCCATAGGGTTCAATATATCTTCCTTGTCAGCTTTTGCGGGGGGAGGGGGAAACGATGACTTTCTTCTCTAGAGTTTATTGGGGTCTGCGTTCATTGGATCAGAACCATTCTGGTGGCGTTGCTTTCCACTTGGCCCGCACTTCAAAGTGAACTGAGGTACGGTTGCTTTCTTGCAAGTAAACATGGGCATCTCCATTTTGGTTTGCATAGGGCTCAATACACTTTCCTTGTCAGCTATCAGTGTGTCAGTTTCGCGACCCACCTAAAATCTGCCAGGACTCACATTTTGAGAACTGCTGATCTAAAGTATAATATAATAATAGGTCAGTGGTTTAGCACATGCATAAGATTCCTGTTTCAATCCTTAACATCTCGAGATAGGACAGAGGAAAATTCCTGGTGCTAACCAATGTTAATAATACTGAACCAGCTAGACTGATGTCTGCCTTGGTATGAGACGGTTTCCTTATAGCGATAAGTCTTTGGGAACTATTGATCCACTTAAAATAGACCTGGTTTTTGTGCGACAAGAACATCATATTGTTGACTAGCATTCCATTTGCTAACAGTGACAACCTCAATTTTCCTCGCACTTGTGCATTTGGGTACATTTATGTGCAATGCCACCATTTTTTGAGATGTTTTTTGTTTCCATCGGCCGCTCTCCGGTTTAATGAAATTGTTCTGAATGATCATCCCATTCCCTCAAGTGTGTGCAATTCCTTCCAAATTCATGTCATCCATAAATTTGATAAGCGCACTGAGGTGCCAAGGTTTGGTTTTGGCAGTTTTGTAGCCCACAGACCCCAGCAGGGTGCAGAACAGGGCAGAATTCCCTTACCAGCTCACATGGGCTAGTTACCTTAACCATATGCTAAGCTAATACAGTATTACTAATCCAGTGTTTCTCAAACTGTAGGTCCCACTGGTGGGTCACGGCCTGATTTTTGGTGAGTTGCATAAAGGTGATGGAGAGATTTGATAACTAACTGCTTCAAGCCCTGAAGCTATTCAAAAATCAGATAGCTGCTAATTACCCTGCCTGCAAAGAGCTTAGCTCCTGCAGTTTGCAAGATAGCTGCTAACTGTTCTGCAAGGAGCTAAGCCCCTGCAAGCATGTGTAAATATTGCAAAATAAATGTTTGAGGATATTTTTTTTTCTGGTTTTTATTACTTGCAAGTAAATAATTTAAAATTTAAATAAATAAATAAAAATTAATTAATTAAATTAAGTAAATTAAATTAATTAAATTAAATTAATTAAATTAATTAATTAAAATATTATTTCTTTCTGGATCTCCTTTTACTTAAAGTCAGTAAACTCTAGGTGGGTTCTGACAGAGCAGCAATTTTCAATCTTTTTCCACTCATGGCACACTGACAAGGCACTAAAATGGTCAAGGCACACCATCAGTTGTGTGTGTTTTTTTTTTTAACCATTGATAACTCACACTATGTTGCTAGTAGAGGGCTCACATCCCCAACTGCCCTACTAATAAATGACCCTCCCCAAATTCTCAAAGCACACCTGCAGACCATTTGTGCCACAGCACAGTGGTTGAAAATTGCTGTGATAGACTGTTGTTTGAAAAAGTGGGTCTTGGGCTAAACGTTTGGGTACCACTGTACTAATTCATTCCCAAGTTGCTCACTGCCGTCTCTTTCCAGGTCCATCCTTCCTCACCCTCTGACCAGTGAGAGAGAAAGCCCAGTGTCGGCCAAAGATGAAAGCTCCATGAGATGTAGAACCTTCAAAGGGTGGCAAGCCTGGGTCAATACGAAAGCAAATACTCTTGATGCATCAGCACCCCTTACTGGGTATGCAGGGAGTGACGCTGTCCCACCTTGGCGAATGAAGGCATCCTTTGCTTTCTTGCAGGTAGGTATAGCCGGTGGGGAAAAGAGCAATAAAAGGGGGCAGGCAGACAAAAGAAGCGGCGGTGTAAAACAAAAAGGCAGGATAATTAACAGCATCATTAGAATAGTGGAGGAAGCTGCGCTCCTTGGATTGGAAGCGCTCTGACGCCAAGGAACCCCCCATGGGGCGCGCAGGGAGGCAGCCTTTGAAAAGCGAGATGCGATAAAACGCTGGGAGGGAGGGATGGAAGGAGAGCGTGGCTGGTCAGCTGCCAGCCTTTGGGCGGTAGATCCCCAGCACTGGACCTCTGCAGTGGCGTAGCCAGAGGGGGGGGCAAAGCACGAAGTTTTGCAGGGAGCCTCACCACAGCGTGCAAGCGGGCCCCCTTCAGAGCAATGGACCTCTGTTCCAGTGGCGTAGTCAGAGGGGTGGGAAGCACTAAGTTTTGCAGGGAGCCTCACCGCGGCTCCCTGCAACACTCAGTGTTTTGCTCTTCCTCTGGCTATGCCACTGCTCTGTTCCTGGGGGGAGGGGCGGCGGGGAGAGGAGAAGCTCCCGAAAGTGGCCCTCCCGCTTGTCTGACCTAAAGCGGAGCGCGCATCTGCGGGCGCGAGTCTTGAGCAGCCCAAGTTAAGTGAATAATGACGAAGATGACTATTTTCCGCCGCACACGTGTCTGCGCGCCTTGGGAAGCTTTGATCTCCTAATGGCCCCCCTGCCAAGCTCGCCTTTGGGCGACTTTCAGGCTCCTGGCAGGGGGCTCATCTTCTCTCCGCCATCCTCCTCCTCCTCCTCTTCCTGCTGGGGCTGGCGTGCGCGATCGTGGTTCGCCCAGTGGCGTAGCTAGAGGGGGGCAAGGCGCTAAATCTTTCTGGGAGCCTCAGCGTGCAAAGGGCCCCTACCGCTCCCCTTCGTATGCCTCTGCTCCCCCCGCCTGGAATAGCTCCGAAGGGGAGCGGGAGGGGCCCCTTGCACGCTGCGCTGAGGCTCCCCGCAAGACTTAGCGCTTTGCCCCCTCTAGCTACGCCACTGGGTCCGCCTTCCTTGCCCGCTCCTTGAACGTGCCGGTTCCCGTTCGCTGCCAGAAGACGGCGGCTCATCAAAGGAAGCCAGCCGGTCTGCTCGCAACAATTGGCTCTTTCCCTGCTCCTCGCGAGGAGCCGGGGCTGCTGGCCCGCCTAAGGAGCAGCGCAGGCACAGATGAGCCGCTCGTTCTGCCCTGGCTTTCTGCAGCCTGTTCTGCAAAGTGGCTCACTGAGAGTCTTAGGCTACATTCCTCTCCACACTTACCTGGGAGTAAGCCCCGTTGACTCTAATGGAACTGGCTTCTGAGTAGACGTGCTTAGCTGGGGCTCTTAGGCAGCAACCCTATCCACACTTACCTGGGAGTAAGCCCCATTGACTATAATGGGAGTGGCTTCTGAGTAGACATGCATAGGATGGGGCTGTAAGGCTGCGTTCCCATCCACACTTACCTAGGAGTAAGCCCCACTGATTATAATGGGACTGGCTTCTGAGTAGATAAGCACAGGATTGGACTCTAAGGATGCAATACTATCCACACTTTCCTGGGAGCAAGCCCCATTGACTATAATGGGACTTACTTCTGAGTAGACGTGCCTAGGCTGGGGCTCTCACTTCCTTGCAAGGGGGCAGGGCGTTGGGTCCTGCTTAAAAGCATCTTGTTAATAGCATTGACCCCCCCCCCGCCCCTGCCGAGACAAAAGAGGAGTGTGGAAGGAGGTTTCCCAGCGAGGGCGGGGCGTGGACGTGTGTGTCTGCTTATCCCCCCCCCGTCTCAGGCAGACAGGAGGAGAAGCGGCAAGCGTTAGGACTCGGGGGAATCTCTCTCCTTCTCCCCCCCCTTCCCTTCTTCAATCAGCTTGTGCTACTCATCAGATCAGGGAGAGCTGAGGCTGGGAGCGCGCCGGAGAGCCAGAGATCCGCTCCCAACTCTCCGGGCTCCGCCAAATGCCAGGGATGGTTGCGAAGCGCGCCGAGGACCAGCTGTGGGGCCACCGCCGGCAGGGGATGTGAACTCCCGGGGAGAATGACCAGGGTCGCCGCGATCGCCCTCCTTCTGCAGCTGTTGCAAAGAACCCAGGGACAGGGCTTCGCAGGTAAGGGGGCGCGCCGGCTCTGGTCACCGGCTGCCGCTTGGACCCTCCGGGCTTGGGGGGTGGCAGGGGGCTGGGTGGCACCCATGGGGTGTGCGCCTGGCCGCTGACTGCGGTGGCCGTTTCGTCCACGGTCAAGTTCTTTGCAGTTGTTGAATTAGGGTGGCTGATGGAGATCTTTGGTTGGAGGAGATGGACTGGAGATGGGGGGGGGGGGGGCTGCCAGACCCCAGGCACAGAATCTGCCCTGAATTATACCTTCCCTGTCTTGAAGACATGCCAGTTTTTCTCCCCCCCCCCCCAATTTGGAAGCAGCAGCAGAGCAGGGATCCTTTACATATATCCAACCAAACCCCACAGCCAACAAGGGAACTCTTGATCGGAAGCCTTGTAGTCAACCTCAGGAATGGAACTTCCAATAAACTCTCGTCTATGTGTGTCACTTGACTGGGATTTTTTTTTTTTTTTTTTGGGGGGGGGGGGGGACGACCATTTTAGACATGCTTTTTAAAAAACCTTTCCAGTCTTGGGGGCCACTGCTTCTTAAAAAGTTGTGCCTTGCGTGTGATCTTAAAGGCATCCCTTCATTCTTGAAGTCAAGGCGCTCCAGTCCCTTTTTATAGTAAACAGCTGGTCTCCATCAAAGGCGGAGGAGCATTCCAAAAATGTGTTCCATCAAAATGAGGGGCCCCACCGTACCTTTAAATCAAAAACTTGGGTAGCATATTTAGAAGTTGGGTGACTTCTTCTCTCCCTGCCACCCCACCCCCAAGCTTCTCTACTACCCCTTGGGATCGTAAGAGTTGGAATAACTTTCTTTAGGTGGCTGTTAACATGGACTTGTTCTTTCACACTTGTCAGAGTCTGTCACTTCGAGGGAGGCTGTGTCGTGGAGCTTAAAAAAAAAATGAAGCCTCTTGATATCTCATTCCTTAGCTGGAATTTCCTTCTGATAGATGATTTCTGCATCCACAATATCTGTCCCTCTCCCAATAGATCAAAAGTATGGGAAGCCTTGTGTGATTTTTCTTTATCCTATTATGGAGTGTACTTTAACTGAGTAGTAGCTAATTTCTGATTTCTTTAAAGTAAGCAAATAACCATTCCCTGTAGCTAGACGTTGAAGAGGAATATTTTGAAATCTGTGTTACATGACTGCGATCCTTTTATGGTGGTGGTCTCTATGAAGCATGGCTGTTTCTGTGCTCCATGTTTTGGGGTTTGGCTCCTAACATCTTCAAGTTTAGGTGGACTTGAGTTAAGGGGTCTGTTTTGGTTAAGGAGGTGTTGAAAGATCAAACCACACTTGCCTACTTTTGCTAAATACAAAGTCTTGGGAGTCTGGCAAGATAGGGATTTTTGTACTCTCTTGTTCAGAGGCCTGAAACAAATCTTGATGTTTCAGTGGAGGATTTCAAGGAAAGTTTAACATAAGCTCACTTCTATCCTCATAGGTTAGCCATGTCAAGTAGAGAGTAATATACATGCTGGGTACTTCTGTATACACAATTTAAAATTGTAGGCAGTGGAAGATCTTCTTACTGTTCCATAATTTAATCTAACAATTGCTAAACACCTGCCCTGGTGAAGGAGCTCACTAAAACTATTGTCTTGGAATAAGGGACTTCCAAGGTGTGCGAATCTCAGGGCAACTTCAAATTTAAGTTTGGATCCTGATCCTAAATATATTGACTTTGAAAATCAATGATCCTTCCAAGAGACTCTCTTCTTAGTAAGTACATTTAGAATTATTGCATAATCCTTAAATTTGTGCCTGAATCCTGAATGCGTTTGAATACTTGCTTCCTGTGTTGAGCATTTGTTTAGGATTTCAGGCAGTAACCTGTGGCTATAATCTTATGTATGCTTACTTTTGCACTAAGTTCCACTGGAATCAACAGGTGTTGCCATACATTTATGTAATTTGTGTAAGCATCTAGGGTTTCAATCCTGTACACACTTACCTGGAAGTCTGTTCCATTGAAATCATTGGGACTTACTTCTGAGTAGATGTGCAGTGTGAGTACTGTTGAGAAGATGATATTGGTGATATAGCCAGCTGCGCAGCAACAGCAAAGGGAGAAAAAAAAAATCTTGAGGATGAGGTAAGCAGATGGACTGATGGCAGTTCATTATCAGATAAAAGAACCATGGTTGTTAGTATGAATCTCAAAACAAATTTCCAAACTTTATGTAGAGGAATTGAAGGAGATGGGCATGGGAGAGGCTGAGCAAATGTAATTATCAAATTAAAGTGAATAGGGCAACAAGGATTAGCAAAGAGGTTAGAAGCTTCCATTATCACTGTTTGTTAAGGAAGAAAGCCCATGTTTGCTCTGTGTGATTGTCACCTTACACCCTCTCGCTCAGTGCCTGCCTTGCTGCTTGAAAAGATAAAAGAATCTTATTTATAGAAATAAACATGACTTGGCTGGGCACTCTTGTAAATGAGGTTATGGCTAGTGGTGCCTTTCATTTTTAAGATTACACTTAACCACTGAAGACTTAATGCCCTGTAACCAATTTGCACAGCTAATACTTGGATAATGGAAGCAAAGATGAAAAATGTTCTAGAACTCTGCACCTCTCTGATGGATTTTAATGTGGAAACCCTATGAAATCTTCCATCGCCACCAATGCACTTTTGCCGTTGTCCATCAGATGGTGCTGCCTCCACAACTATTAGAGTGCAACTGTAGACTTGTTCAGGGCTTTGTCACTGAACTATGTTTTCAGTGTTTGCTTAATGTGTTTATTCAGCAATCTTTTGTCCAAACTTCCAGCATGACTGCTTTTGTGAAGCTTGTAGTTGGGTCTTCTATTTTTGGTGCTTGGAAACATGGTATTGCAAAATATTGGACAAAGGTGGGAAAGTAAGATTTTTTTTTTCAGTACTACTTATATCTTTGTATCATAAAAGTCTGAAGATCTGATTTTTTTTTAAAGGGGGGGATACAGATGTGCTTCTGTTTTGTACCAAATCTGGTACAACCATTTCAGTGACATTAAGAATGAGTTGTTCTTCTTTTTGTACATCCCTTCACAAAACATTTTCCATACCACGCTACCAGCTGGTAAACTTCTGAGCAATGCAGAAGAACTCTGAAAATTTATGGGAACCAATATCAGTCAGGGCTGAGCACAAATGTGGATGCAGTACATCCAAGCCAAAAAATAAAATAAAAAATTCTGCCACTGATAATGGTGGGCAAACTGTTTATGGAGCATTGCCCACCATTTCTGATCTCCTTTGGAGAATTAGCTATGAGAGCAGCACTGTTGGATCAGACTGAAGATTCATCTCATCCTGCATTTGTTTTTAGTGATCAGGCTGCTTCTGAAAGCCTGCAAGCAGGACATGAAGGCAACAGCCACCACCCTTATGTGTTGTCCCACATCCTCTGCAACTAATGCTTAGTGAAACATCACCTTTGCATATAGAGCTTTCAGCATCTATGACCTGTCTTTCATGCATTTAGTCTAATCCCCCTCCCTTTAAGCCATTTCTGCCTAAAGGTGCATATATGCAACAGGGATTAACTGTGTACACCTGTGGGCTGGGCAGGAATGGATTCAAGTCATCCAAGGCATTGACTATCACATTTTTGTGGCTGGGAATTCCATAGGTCAATTGTGCATTGTGTGAAGAAGCAGTTCCTTTTGTCTGTCCTGAATTTACTGATCAGTTTCATTCCATTGGTTCATTCCCTTCAACACGGAGTTGCATCACGACAAATTTTGTCTAGTTTAGAACTTTCATATTGGATGAACAAATGTACCAAATGGGTAATGCATCAAGGTTCTTGGCAGTCTTCTGTAACTGATGGCTTGCCTAGCTGTATCAGGGCCCAGTTCTATCCAACTTTCCAGCACTGATGCAACCCCAAAATAAGGGAACAAATATTCCCTGACCTTGAGGAAGACTCCATGAGTACCCCCCACCACCACTGGATGAAATACACACCCTATTGGCATGACTGCATCAACACTGGAAAATTGGATAGGATTGGACCCTCAATCATTGGGTTAAAAGGTCACCTGTAATCCTTCATAAGTATGTTCCAGTTTCCCCAACTATAATCCTGCTACTCCTTATCGTACACAGTACACACTTGTGGTGGAGCACCTGCTGTTGCTCATGTATGACACACTGGGATTGCTTCTTCACTTACAAACCTGCAGGTTGGCTATTATCACTTTCTGTGGGGTTTACCTTGCAGTGCTGTGAAATAAAATACAGGAAGCCAATTCTTGTACTATTTAAACTGGAACAGCCCAGTAACTTCAGTGGAAAGTTTTAAGTAAAAGTTTAAGTACTCAAGGAGAGATCTTGGGGGGTGGGGGTGGAAATCAAGCTTTTGTGGCTTGTTTTTAATTTTTTTAATCAGCTCATAAACGTTTGCACAAGTTGACTTTCCCTACTGGTAGCATTGCGTTTCTCACATTTTCATTTATTGACAACAACTTTGGGTGTTAACCTACAAGAAGCAAAATTCAGCCTGTGTTGTTTACCGCTGATCGTATTTTGATTGTGCAAATGCAATGTGGAACACCACACTTGTTCTAAAAGCGGTGAACGACCTGGTATCTTGTTATCGACCACCTTAAAGACTGCCTGGGGGAAAATCTTGTATGCCTTGAAGATCACTTTTCCCTGCACCAGTACCCTTTTCTTTGACCTTTTCTTTACATTCCAAATTTAAGGTTGTCTCTGGAGTGTCATTTTTCTCCCCATGTGTAGAATGTGAATGTTTGGACTTGTCGTGAAATGGTTGATTGTGAAGATGGATACAAAATCATTATATGAGGTAGTAGGGTGTTCTTGCAGGAAGAGATAATTGGGAGTTGGAGGTAAGAGGAGGAAACTATAAGTAGGGCGTAGTTAATTTACATTAACAGTCTCCTGCCTTCAGTATGCTGATTGTGTGCAAAATAAACCTCAATTGACCCTGTGCGAGCACTGTACTGTAAATGGCAATTCTTAAAACATAGCAATATAACTCCATAATCACTTTCCTCTTCCTCTGGGGAACTGTTAGTTGCACAGTTCAATGTTGTTTTCCCTCTCAGCTAGCTGGATTTGGTTTCTGATAAAAGAACAATTAATGTTAAAAAGGTACTTAGCAAATCGGCCTTTTCTTACAATTGCAGGAAATGAGCCTTTATGTATGAAAAGCAAAATGATTGCTAGATTTTGAAGCTTCTTTGCATATTTTCTTCTGCAAATATCTGGCGTCTTATCCATACCCAGCCTCAGCAGCCTATTCTCCATTCAGTTTTGGAACCCTTACAGTATGTCATCCCTATGAAGAGTCACAACCTCTAGTTGAAGAGTGGCATGTTTTGGACAATTACTATGGAAGACTGTGAACTATCTTTTCTTTAAGATAAGAGTTCATCCTTGGTTACCATGGAAACCACTGGACTGCCAAAAAAGAAGGTAGATAAGAGTTTTTTGGAACTCCATAGAGCAGCGTTTGGGGCAAAGGTTATTTCTTCAAGCAACTGCTGTTTATGATGTGTATTGAAACGGATCATTGGTCATAGAGTGAATAACACAAATTGACTCTGGCTCTTTGCAGCTCGGAAAATTTTCTGCCTGTAGATGGATTAGGAAGTGTTCATTTTCTTCTCTGATTGGATTACGTAGCTGCCAGTTCCAAATGGCTTACTCTAGAGTAGTTGCGCCAGGTTTAGCAGACCAGTCTTAACTAGTGGGGCCACATGGCCTCCACTGTATCCAGCACTAGTTGGGAGCAGGTTGAAGGTCTCCTCGGTGTAAAGGGATATATTTCTCCCTTACCCCGAGTAATGCTCTAGCCTGCCTAATGGGGCTACTCAGAACTGTGCCAGCTAATTTGCTGGTGCAAGTTCGAGCAGCCCCTTTTAGGGCTTCCAGCCCCGGAAGGGAGGTTAGGAACAGCAGAGGTCTGCTTCAAAGATCCTGCCCTCCCTTCCAGGAATGACCCACCCAGAAACACCCCCTCCCATCTCCACCCTCCCACTGCCACTCCACTGCCTGGCACTTTACCAGTGGCTGATCTTCAGGATGCAGCAGTAGCGAGTTGCAAGTTGGTGCAGGCCTTGCTCATCAAACCTTGCTCATCAAACCTTGCTCATCAAGGCCTTGCTCATCAAGGTGCTACTTGCTTTCTAGGTGCTGTACACTTGCTTTACAGCATATTTGTGGCACCCTTGGTTGGTGCAGCGGCCTCTGTGCCAGCCAAAGACAAGGTTTGAATTGCGCTGTAAGATTATTATAACAGCAACCGATCTGTTGCTGCCACGGAGCATGTTAGCGCAAGTATGTGTTGTCTATCTCTTTGGAGCTAGCTACAAAACCAAATAAGGGCGCAGTCCTAACCAACTTTCCTGCACTGGCATAGCTGTGCCAGTGGGGCATGTGCTGCATCCTGCAGTTGGGGGGCAGTCATGGAGGCCCCCTCAAGGTAAGGCAATGTTTGTTCCCTTACCTCGGAGTTGCATTGCCCTTGTGTCAATGTTGGAAAGTGGGTTAGGATTGCTGCCTAACTTCATTAAAGGAGGTGACAAGCTGGCAAGTATCACTTTCTGATTTTGAATGTGGTGGACAAAGGGTTGTGTTTCAGAGTCATGGTTATGTGTAATTACTTTTTAGATCATAGCACTGTAGCCTGTTTAGTCTGTTAGTACCTTTTACAAAATTTACTAGGCAAAAGTGTCAAAACCTGGAAAAGTCTGGGACAGAGCACTGCTCTGATTTGAAAATTGGGATGTTAATTCTTACACTGTGTCTGTGTGAAGTGCTAATCAATAGTTGTCTTAACTCTGAAATAAGAGGAATTTTTTTATTGAGTCAAAATTATGTATCCTAACAAATTAAGGTAAGCATTATAACATGCAGCAATATATTGAGCAATGGTTAAAATCAGTGGCGATCCTGGCCCTGCTGCTGCTGCCCAGAGTCACAACCAAGAGTTGCTGCCCCCCCCCTACCACTGGCTGGGCTTCCCCCCCCAGGTCCCACTTGTATGCCCAGAAAAAACATATCTTCCCATTTCATGGAGGAAAATGGAAGTGAAGTTTTGATGCCCTTAGAAGGCCTTCTGAGGGCCAGGGAGGCTTCCTTCATGAAACTGGAAGTTATGTAAAGCTCTCCAGGGGCTTTACAAGGCCTTTGGAAGGTCGGGAAAACTGTGCAGTTTCCCCAGCCCTCAGAAAGGGGAACCCCTTGGGGTTCCAGCCCTATCCCTTGCGGGGTAGCTCTCAGATTGGTGCACCAGCTGATTGAGTGCTTTGGGGAGGTGGGAGGAGTGGATGGCAGCATAGTGTCACCCCCCCCCCAAGCCTGGCATCTGTTCCCCCCTTGCCCCTTAAGTACCCCACAGGTTAGAGTTGTTGGGTGGATTAAATAAATTTTAAAGGGAAGGAAATCTGTAAGGTGTGATCAGAATTCTCTCTTGATGAGTGTCCCTTAGATGTTCTCCTAGTTGTGGCAACCGTTATCCATCTACATAGTTGGGTGAACACTCTCATGACCCATTCTCTGGAGCAGAACCTATGGAATTGGTACTGCATTGAGAGGAGCCACAGCGACAGAGCACAGTCTATACCTCAAGAAGGTCCTAAGATGAAGAAGGACCTTGGAGAGCTGCCATCAGGCTGTGTAGGCAATACTGGGTTAGAAGGTTACCAATTAATATCTCAGTATTAGTATCCTGACCCTTAGCCCAATTCTACTCATATCTACTCAGAAGTAAGTCCTATGGTAGTGAATGGCGTTTGCTCCCAGGTAAGTGTGCATAGGATTGAATTCCCAATTGGGTTGCCAACTAATGTCTCAATAGAGTGAATTGTAAATAGGTAAATGGGGCAAGATTGGTTTACGGGTCCCGTCTTAAATATATGCAGTATTAGCTGGAGAAACTTCATGCTTTGTAAGCAAAGGACTTTGCATTTTAGGCATGGGTAGATAATTCACACCTCTATTATTATTATTATTATCATTATCATTATCAACAACAACAACAGTATTTATATACTGCTTTTCAACAAAGTTCACAAAGCGGTTTACAGAGAAACATCAAATAACTAATGGCTCCCTGTCCCAATAGGGCTCACAATCTAAAAAGATGCAAAAAGAACACCAGCAGGCAGCCACTATAAAAGACACTGCTGGGCTGAGGAGGGCCAGTTACTATCCCTCTGCTAAATAAAAGAGGAGCACCCACTTGAAAAAGTGCCTCTTACTCAGTTAGCAAGGGTTAATAGGTATATTACCTATATTTTATACCTATATTTAATAGGTATTATAATAATTTAATAATATAATTTAAATAACATAATATTTTAATAATATAATAATATATTGTAATAATCCTTGAATATATAAATATATGAGTAGTGAGCTGGCCAGAGGGTCTCAGGAGGAATGATTACATGTAATCTGCACTCCTGTCTTGGGTGAAAGATGATGGAGTCCTCATTCTCTTAAGGAGTGGTAAATGCAGGGTTTTTTTTGCCCGTGCCTCAATCCCTTTGCCACTGGCATTGGAGAAGCAAGGTCTGGGATGGTGCTGTCTTCTGAAGGCATTAAGCCACCACACTCTGAGCCAACAGTGTTGGTACTGTAGGGTGAGTCAATATGCTCTTTGGGTCTGTCCCAAAGGTTGTTGGCACCTTGGAGCACTAGGAAGCTGTGGCACTGATTATTCTAAACACTACTGCAACTGTTTACCTTCCAGTGAATTGTGGCAGTCCTTAGGCAACTTGGGGGAAGGGGTGACAACATCCCAAACCACATTTTTAGATACCCTCTATGAAGAATTGGCCACTTGCAACCTGGGGCTTACTTTTTAATCAGGAGACAAGAAATAGATGGCTTCTCCACTCTGTTCTTTTGCAGTCATTTCATCCACCCTCCCCTATTACCAGCTTCTGGACAGTTTCTAAAGGAGCGGGAGGGGGGAACTGGTGTGGGGAAGAAGCCGTGTCTAACATATCTCCTGAAAGATGACTCTAAAGGTATGGGGAGAATTTCTAATTGCAACACGGCAGTGTTACCTATATGCAGTGCTTTTTTTTGTAAAAACAAAGGTGCGGGAACTCACAACTTGTTAATCTTTTATTTATTTATTTTTAAACCATATTTTATTGGAGAAATAAAATATTTTTTGTATGCTTCCTCCCTAAAGATGAACTTACTTCTGAGTAGACATGCATAGGATTGGGCTGTCAATCTCCACATCCCCTTCCCCCTAGCTACTTTTTCTAAACAGGGGGAAAAATACTGTACAGGTGCACTTGTAGCATGTAGTATGTAGTGTGGCACTACTTCGAGGACAGGAAGCAGTGAATGGATTCCAGAAAATGGCTTACATGAGTTCCATGTAGTAAAATTACTCTAAGCAACTGCGGGAGTAAGAACAAAAA
The DNA here is from genome assembly GCF_035046505.1 of Tiliqua scincoides. Classification (NCBI taxonomy): domain Eukaryota; kingdom Metazoa; phylum Chordata; class Lepidosauria; order Squamata; family Scincidae; genus Tiliqua; species Tiliqua scincoides. Next base: position 196,133,121 of record NC_089824.1, on the reverse strand, counting down.
AGGAATTCTTACACGAGAGGGGTCCTTAGGTGCACATAGAAACAGTGATTAAATATGGTTTAATTCAGGTATCAGAATACTCTGTGTCTTTGGGAAGGCGCTTGGCATGCAATTGTATGTTCTCTGCTGCCTTGAGCAGCTGCTGTGCATTGCTGGAGAGGAGCTGCAAACGCTGGCTGGCGGAGGGCATGCTTGTGGGGGAAGGATGAGGAGGATCTCTGGCAAGGCTGGACAGCACGTTGTACACACGGAGAATCCCTTTTCACCTGCCCTTAGCATGTGAAAACGGGTGCAGATATATATCTCTGCCAGGATTAAGAGCCCAATCCTAGGTATGTCTACTCTGAAGTAAGTCTCGTTCAAGTCAATGGAGCTTACTCCCAGGAAAGTGCCTAGGATTGCAGCCTAAGAGCCCAATCCTATGCATGTCTACTCAGAAGTCCACTTTAGTGAATGGGGCTTACTGTGGATAGGATGGCAGCCTTAGAGTCCAATCCTGTGCCTGTCTACTCAGAAGTAAGTTCCATTATAGTGAATGGGGCTTACTGTGGATAGGATGGCAGCCTCAAGGCCCAATCCTGTGCCTGTCTACTCAGAAGTCAGTCCCACTAGAGACAGTGGGGCTTCCTCCCAGGAAAGTGTGGAGAGGACTGCAGCCTCAGAGCCCTTCCTCTGCCTGTCTACTCAGGCTGCAAGGCTATGACACTTTCCCGGGCGTAAGCCCTATTGAACACAGTGGAACTTACTTCTGAGTAGAAATGCATAGGCTTGGACTCTCGGGCTGCAAGGCTATGCACTCTTTCCCAGGAGCAAGCCCCATTGAGCACAATGAGACTTACTTCTGAGTAGACATGCCTAGGCTCCTGCTGCAGATTGGCACCGGGGCTGCACCAGCCAGCTTCCTTCCCCTCCTTCTCTGCCAAGCCAGTACCTGGGCGTTCTGTGGGTGCTGCAGCCCATCTCCCTGGCTGGCTGGCTGTCCATCCTCCTCCTATGCGTCGGTGCTTGTCCCCCGCGCCCTCCACCGGCTTGGAAGCTGCATGGGGAAGCAGAGCGCGGGGGGAGGGGAGGCGGGCTGGGCTCAGGTGAGAGCTTGGAGATGGGGGCAGGAGGGGGTCGTTGTGCGGTCAGGCAGGGGCCAGACACCTGCCCACCCCGCACCCCCCAGAACCCACCCAGCGAATGCCTCTGTTTTGCTCCCCCCCTCCTGGAATGCCTCCGAAGGGGAGGGGCCCCTGCAAAAAGGTGCCAAAACACCGTTCCCCCGCGTTCCATTAGAAAAAAAGGCCTGCCTATATGGAAAGTATGTTTTGATGAACACCTTTAGGATGGAATACAATAATAAGTGCACTCTGCACTGTGTGCACTTACTATTATTATGTGCTGTGCATCCTCGTCCTCCTTTTCTTGAAGACTCTGTGTTATCCTTTGGGCAGCCTTCCCTTTGCATGTGTGCCCTACTTCACATGGTAGGTACCCTCTTGCTTGTGCCCATTTTATCTCAGCAGCGCTCTTGCTAATGAATAATATTCCTCATGCAATCACTTTCTCATGATGAATTGGAGCTCAGTAGTCTGACCGTGTGCTGTTATTGTTTAAGCTCTTCCCACTATTTTTACTATAAGTAAGGACCATGTTTCCTCCTTATATGTTTACTATAAGCAAGGATCATGAGAGAGAGAAAATTGTTATGTCTAAATTAAGCACGCCACATGTATCTTTTAATCAGACCTTCTGTTTTTTCTTTTCTTTTCCTAATAGCAGATAAGTACATATAATCTTATTATGCAGGAACTCTGGGATGCAGAAATGTTGCAAACCAGATCCTGATGCATTAAATGAAATCAAAATAAGGGATTGTAGTGACTTAATTGATATATAATGTGTTCCTTGGTTTAGCTACAAAGTGTGCTAAGGTACTTACCCAAAGGCAAGGCTTGTAGCCAGGCAGACAAAAACATGCAGTGAAAAAGTTATTTCCTCCCTGTTAAATAAGCTTAGTAAGCTGATGCAGAACACATGAGAGGTGCCATGTAGGATCAGACGAGTGGCAGTTTCGTTCCACGTCTGGATTCATACGGTGACAAGCTAGAGACCTCTAGGAAGCCCCAAGCAAGGCATGAAAACAGACCTCAAATTGTTTATATGAGGAATTCAGCGGTGTGCTACTTTTAAACATGTAAGTTTCGCATAGCTGCAATGGCTAATAGACCAATAGGCCTGTGCTCAATGAATTTGTTGAATCTGCTTTTAAATCCACTTAGATCAGTGGTTGTCATCACATCTTGTGGCAACAAATTCTCCAAGGCAGGATCACCCTCAGTATTTTGGCCAGAAGGGCAGAAGCACTAAACTTATTATTTAGGCTGGGTATTTTCACCTGCAATGATTCTGTGGAGGAGTTTTCTAGTTTGGTTGAATTCTATACTCTTACTGGCATACAGAGCTATACCACTCCAGGAATACCCTTATCCCACCAATTCTCACCATTCCCCCAGGTTTCCTTTATGTGTGATATCTATGAGAGGATATCTGTCTTCCCTTTTGCAACCAAATGCTCCCTCACCCACCTTGGTTCAGAGCCTTGACATTTACATAGAAACACCCCTTTCCCTTGCTGAAGGCTTGTGATCTGATCATCTTTGGATAGAGAATGTCCATTTTTTAGCACGGCTGCACCAGTGGGAGAAACAGTAAATTTGCACAGCATTATACTGCAAAGCAGTTTTGACTAAGTTGGCTATGGTCCGTGATTGTTCATGCATTCCGCAGTTGCTTGGTGGTGTAGCTAGAGGGGGTGCAAAGTACTACATTTTGTAGGAAGCCTCACTGCAGCATGCAAGAAGCCTCTCACCATCCCTTTTGGAGCCATTCCAGGCTCCATAGTCCTCTGTTTTATTCCCACCACCTGGAATGGCTCCAAAGGGGGGGGGGCCTCTTGCATGCTTCGGTGAGTCTCCTGCATAACTTAGTGCTTTGCACCCCCTGTAGCTATACCACTGCAGTTGCTAGTTCTTTGCAGAGAAAGCCACAAAGTGTGGTGCTGCCTTAAAGACCAACACAGTTAACTCTCTCTAGAATTTTCCTTTCTGGATATAAAAATGGTGAAACCTGGTTCAAATCTAACCTGGATAGATATTGGCAAATATAAACCTGATGCTGAAATCCAATGTGCATTTTTTTCTCTATTTGAAAGGCCCCAAGTCAAAGGCCCACAACAGATGTTGAGTCAACTAGCAGCTAAGCTATGGTTGTCCAAATTACCAACCAGCTGTTGAACAACTCTGCTACCCAAAAGGAAGCCTCAAAAAGTACTTGCAATGCCTAAAGATCCTTTAGCATTAACAAGGCTGTAGTAGTTGTGGGTAACCACTGATTGCTTGCTTCACCATGTGTCATGCCTATCTTACCATGATGCACAAATGGAGATCTTATGATGGCAGATTTCTAACCTACCTGCCTATTTTTGCTTTTATAGACAGACAACCCAATCTTGAGATGCGCAGCGCACAGGGCTGCAGCAGGGCTGAAAATGGCTGCCATTGCATCCATTGCACTCCAGGCAGCTGCTGCCACATTCTTGGGAGAAGGGGACTTATGTCCCCTTCCCCTGGGTATGGTGAGTAGTCCCGCAGTGGGGCTACTCGATTCTACAGCAACCCAAGGATCAATGTAGAATTTAGAGCCTCCATGTCAGGCAGATGACCCAACACGGAGGCTGAGGATCTGGTGGAGCAAAGCTCCACCGGTCCCGCCTCCCTCCTGGCATGCTTTCTCCCTGCCCTCTCTCTGCCTTCCCTCTGCCTCTCCCTGCCCTGGCATGCCTCCTCCCCACCTCCCCCACCTATCTCTCTGCTGCCTGGCAGTCTGTGCAACCACCAAGCGGTGGAGCGCCGACGCTCCAGTGGTGCTAGCCATTGCATCAGCGCTCCACCGGTGCAATGGCCTGCAAATGTGCCTTATGGCACGTTTGCAACAATGCATGCTGGTGGAAAGCTGGCGCACACTCTTTGGGATTGGGCCCTTGGTGCTATGAGGATACTTTACCAACATGGATAGACTGAAGCCCTGAAACTTGCACCCCTAAACCCTCAGGTCACAGATGTTCATGTTGCACCATTTGTTTTATATGATATGAGTACTCGGAGGAATATTTTAACTGTGCTTCTGGCAAGTGCACCATAAGCAAATCCTATTGCCAAAGTTTCTGTTGGCTTAAAAGTTGTTCCAAAACTGATGATATGCCAGCCTGCTTCTAACTCCCAGGCCATGTTCTGTCAGTTGTTTGCATTGGAAAATTACTCCTCCTGGAGAAGCAAATATTGAAATTCTAGCACAGTGAGTAAATGTTTGCATTAACAGATCTTCACTGGATTTCACATTGCATTCCGCTGTTTATTTCTCTCCACCCCCATCTTTAGACTTGTTTCCTTAACATTTTCTTGATGATCTTTGATATGTCAGAAAGCACCTTGCTATGAGAATTTGAACAAGCATTAAAAATGCGTATTTAGTGATTTGCATAGTATAACTTTTGTTAAAGTCTCATATCTTATTTAAAAGCACAAGTGATGAAATCCATGAAGCACTACCAGATACTGTGCTGCTGTCTCCATAACACTACATTGACCTGTGAGTGTGTGAGAGAGAGAGCGCGCCATTGTTGAGATAATATGTTGAGCTGATGAATCCCAACAGTGTTTTCTTTTTAATTTGGTTTGTTTATTGTAAGCTCCATTTTTTTAATGAAACTTGTAAGACATGAAACTTGTACAAGGCCCTTAAGATTGGTCACAGAAGTTGATTGGTGGATACCAATGATAGACCTTATCAATACCACCTAAATTGTGGAAATTCCCTTCCCCAGTTGGTTCATTCTTCAACCATTTTTAAATGGACAATGAAGTCATTTATTTTGTGTTGTGATGGCTCTGCAGTTTCTATTTTATTTTGTGTTCTGTGTGTGTGTGTGTGTGTGTGTGTGTGTGTGTCTGTGTGAGAGAGAGAGAGAGAGTTGTAAGCAATTTTCCTTCCTTAAAAGTGGGATATACATTATTTATGTGTTAATTATGTGGCCTTCGTTAATCTATAGCAATAGATTGAACACTTGTTCACAAGCACTATACACTGTACCTGGATAATATCACCTATGGCCTAATGAATTTTGGCACATGTCCTCCTGAGTGATCTTACAGTAGCTCCCTCCCTCCATTCTAACTGAAGAACTTTCTTTTAAACCCTGTTCACCAAATATCTCTCAGGAATTTGCTGGATTTTATTAGGTTTCTATGATTGAATTTTCTGCTGTTGCCATGCAGCGTGACTTTTAATTTTGATTTTTTTTTATTGCAATTCTATCACTTTATCTGTGTATTAGAATGACTGGGTTTCTTGAATTGCCTGCAAGGACTTGGTTGCCATGTATATTTCATGCTGTAATGAAATGGGAACTTGAGCAATCAAGTAGGAGAAATTGGAACATGGTGGAAACCAACAAAGGGGTGACAAGCTCACAAATAAGCAAACATGCTTTCTTTCTGGCACAGAATTAACCCCAGAGGCTGCCAGCACCAGCGCTTGAAAAATTAGAAGTCAGCTAACAGCCTCTGAATAATTAGTTGTCCTTGCATGAACTTGCTAAATAAACAGATCTTTGCATAAGAATGTTTGCATAATGCTGTACATATGTAGGGCTGTGGTGGTATTTCTGCAAGCGATGTAATGCCCTTTTTTCAGGGTGCAGCTCAGTATAAGTATTGGATAGTAAAAAAATTTTGGCATGGCAGTTTACAAAATCCTGGGGTGTAAGTAAACTAATACAAAATGAAATTTTTTGCACAGTATAGATGACACTTCGTAACTACAACCATCATGCTAGGTCAGGGGTATCACTCGTTTCATACAGTGAAATAGCATTCATAATGCCTGCTGAAGACCAAAAGTGATGCCATTAGGCAGGAAGTGATGTCATTAAACAGGTCTTAACCAAAATTAAGCCCTTTTTCTCACTTAGGAGCTCATTAGCTGCAAATGATAGAAGAGAAAATACGCAAATCTTGATCATATTTCAAGATATGGGAGAGCCCAATTTTCATGTGGGCTGCCCTTTCAGCAGTAACTCCTTAGCACTGCTCAGTGGCTGAGAGCCTGAGGGCTGGATAAAAAGCTTCCGCGGGCTGCATCCAGCCCCCGGGCCTTATGTTTGACACCCCTGTGCTAGGTAATTATTGATATTTTGAAAAGGGAAATCTTAAAGTGCCTGCACATGCCTGATCTCGTCTGATCTTGGAAGCTAAGCGGGGTCAGGCCTGGTTAGTACTTAGATGGGAGGCCACCTGGAAATACCGGGTGCTGTAGGCTTATACCATAGTCTTTCGAGACTGAAGGTTGCCAACCAAAGTGCCTTGCCAATCCACAAGGAAATCCTGCATAGTGCAGAGCCAAATGGAGAGAGGGGTAGTCAAAACAGGAGGATAAGACTTTAGAAATTTAGGCAGGATATTAGAATTTATCACTGGAAGAGAGTGACATGCATCTCACATTCTTGAAACAGCCCAATCCTAACAGGACAATTCTATTGTGCTTGCATACAATGCAGCGGCACCGAAACGGCACATGGGTCTGTGATTCTGTACCGTAGGGTAGAAAGGCATCTTGAGGTCATCCATGAGGTAAGGGAACATTTGTTCTCTTATCCTGTGTCAAGATCCAGCAACCACTATGGGTCAACTCAGATCCACACCAGTAAGATCGCTGGCGCAGAACCAAGTAGCCCTGTGTAGGACTTTCAGGCCCAGGAGAGGGGATAGGACCCAGCAGCAGCCGCTGCTGCTCTCTCTGCCCCTGTCCCAGGCCTGGTCCACCCACCTCTGGCCCCTGAATCACCTGCCCCCCTTCCCGCACATGAGAGAGGCCCTGGAGGATGGGGCTATGAGCACTGTTTTGCTAGATTCATAAAAACATCTGTTTTTTTGTGTGTGTTTGTTTTTTGAAACAGTGGCCATTCAGATACTTCTGGGAAGCTCACAAACAATCTAAGATGGTGTCAAGCTATTTCCCATTGTTTGCTCCCAGTATCTGAAAATCCTGCAAAATACGGCTTCTGAACATGGACAGAACATGATAATAACACTTTCTAAATTAAACTGAGAGGTAAAAATTTTTCTCTCTGTGTGTATTGCATAACTCTGTGTATTCTTGGCAGAAATCCAAATTGTTCCCCAAAGTCAAAGATGGCTTTTGTATGACTATGATGTACTGCAGTCATGACCCAGTACAAGTGCATTATCTGTAGTATGTGTAATTACATGGAGCTTATGGTTAAAGACTTATGTATTGCAAGATAAATTGAGGCTATTTCCCCTCTGCTTTCCTTAGTAGCCCTTTGTAATAATTGCCCTTAATTAATCTCCTGAAAGTCAACCTATTAGAGTTGAGTTTATGACAACAGTCTGCATGTTTCTTCAGGATCAGATAATTGACTTTTGTCATCCAAGTTTGACTTTAGGGTTCTCCTTTTTTAAAAAGTTTGATGTAGATTGGATTTTAAGGAAATTACAAAAACAGCGATATATACTACAAAAAGAAACCTGCACATCCCAAATTTAAATTTGCACAACAAAGCCTTTGCCTCCCACCCTTGTTGCTCAATGAAAAGACTGGGTAACTAAAGAATTGGTTCAACCTGACTACTCCAACATTAACATTATTTTATTCTGAGGAATTCCATATATATTCAAATTATCCTGGTTCAGGGGTTTAGCTTCCTGATAAACACTGACTACTGTTATTACAGATGTCCTTGTATCGCAGCTGTGGTCTACCTGTAGGGCGCTTTCCTTGCACGAGTTCTCCATAGAGGAGATCCTTTGGGATCCGGCCATCATCCATTCTCACGACATGACTGAGCCAACGGAGGTGTCTCTGTTTCAGCAGTGAATACATGCTAGGGATTCCAGCACGTTCCAGGACTGTGTAGTTTGGAACTTTGTCCTGCCAGGTGATGCCGAGGATGCGTCGGAGGCAGCGCATGTGGAAAGCGCTCAGTTTCCTCTCCTGTTGTGAGCGAAGAGTCCATGACTCGCTGCAGTACAGAAGTGTACTCAGGATGCAAGCTCTGTAGACCTGGATCTTGGTATGTTCCGTCAGCTTCTTGTTGGACCAGACTCTCTTTGTGAGTCTGGAAAACGTGGTAGCTGCTTTACCGATGCGCTTGTTTAGCTTGGTATCGAGAGAAAGAGATCTCTTGGTGTCAGAGATCGTTGAGCCAAGGTACAGAAAGTCATGGACAACCTCCAGTTCATGCTCAGAGATTGTAACGCAGGGAGGTGAGTCCACATCCTGAACCATGACCTGTGTTTTCTTCAGGCTGATTGTCAGTCCAAAATCTTGGCAGGCCTTGCTAAAACGATCCATGAGCTGCTGGAGATCTTTGGCAGAGTGGGTAGTGACAACTGCATCGTCGGCAAAGAGGAAGTCACGCAGACATTTCAGCTGGACTTTGAATTTTGCTCTCAGTCTGGAGAGGTTGAAGAGCTTTCCGTCTGATCTGGTCCGGAGATAGATGCCTTCTGTTGCAGTTCCAAAGGCCTTAGGGATGGACCTCAACAAGTGGGAAACCCTGGCCTCTGAGCGGCCCGCTTGGAGGCAGGCTGTGCAGCATGGCCTTTCCCAGTTTGAAGAGACACTTTGCCAACAGTCTGAGGCTAAGAGGCAAAGAAAGAAGGCCCATAGCCAGGGAGACAGACCAGGGACAGACTGCACTTGCTCCTGGTGTGGAAGGGATTGTAACTCCCGGATTGGCCTTTTCAGCCACACTAGACGCTGTGCCAGAACCACCTTTCAGAGCGCGATACCATAGGCTTTCGAGACTGAAGGTTGCCAATACAATACTGTTATTACATAAAATGGCCTTTTCGTGGTTTGGCTTGTTGTGTTATGTTGTGGCTTTTCCATAATTAGTAGGTCCAAGATTTCTTGGATCCATTCCTCCTTGGATTGGCACATTTCCACTGAAATGCTGTAAAGAGACATGCCACTAGGGAGTTATGAATCAGTCTTTGTTAAGTTCAGCAACTGCCCCTTTCATTAATGTCCCCTGAAATCCTCATTAACAGGTTTAAATTCAGCTACAATCAGGCTGCAGAATTTATCATTAAAGGTGTACAAAACATTTTTGAAACTGTCTTGCATGTTTTCATAAGAACTTTTGCAGGCTGTGATTCATTAGTGCCTGGAGAAATATCTTTCATTTCAACTGGTTGGTTCTCCGTTGTAAACCGGACAGATGAAATTGTTGCTTCTGCTGAACCCACATGGCCGTGTCAGATTCCATCCCTGAAACTCCTGAGTTCATGGCTCAGTTTAGTCATGAACTGTGATGGCAGGCAGCCCAATCCTGAGCTACCGTGGCACACAGCTTTGGCGGCACCGAAAACGGCTGCTGCTGTACCCTGTGCGCCATGGGCTACTGCAGGCGGCACCTCGGTAAGGGAAGTAGCCCTGCAATGGGGCTACTCAATTCACGGCTGACCAAAAGGTTGGCGGTGAGGTAAAGGAGTTCATGTAGGGCGCCAAGCCCCACACGAACAGGCAGGATTCGGTGCAGCAGAGCTCTACCGGACCCACCTCACTCCCTCCCTCTAGCATGCCTCCAGCCCGTGCTCTCCCTGCCTCCCCTGTCTTCTCTCTGCCCTCCACCCACCTCCCTCCTCCCTGGAACACAGCTTCCCCCCACACCCCTGCTTTCCTTACCGTGGCTTGGTGGTCCATGTGACTGCTGAGCAGCGGAGGCAGGGCACCCGCCCGGCACTAGCCCAGCACAAACCAGTGCGCGCCAATGGTAAACCGGCACATCAAGCCCAGGACTGGGCTCTTAAGCTTCAGTGAAAACCATTCCCCATCCATTCTACTTGTTGCACACTTATCGAATGCCTCTGCCTATTTTGAATGAGTCAAAGTCTCCCATTCATAGTGTACTGTGTCTGGATTCTGGTATAAAACTCTTATGCAATTCAAAAAGTACCTCTAAATTTTTCTAAGGTACCGTGTCTTAGAAATGTATTCTGCTCTGTTAAAGACTTTCTGTGCATCTAAGAAGGTAAACAAAGTTTCCTTATCTTTTCTGGCTTTCATTAACAAGATCTATTTCTTGTATAGTCAACCTGTAACTGATATGGGGTAAAGCTGATTTGATCATGATGTGCATCATTTATTATAATTTTGTTTAACCTTCTCACATATTCAGATGCCGCGATTTTCATAATCCTGATTAAAAAAAGATATCCTTAGATGTGATGTCAAAATTGAAGCTCCAGCCTTTCTCTGTATAGTATTGAGTCATCTGTATCATTTCATATAGCTGGTATTTTGACTTGGGCTATACATTCATCAAACAGATGTTTTAAAGGAGCTATCAGATTATTTGAAAAGGTTTCATTAAACTTTCCTGGAAAACCCTCTGTACCTGGAGGTTTATTTGATTTTAAGGATCACATCACTGCTGGAATCTTACCAGTGTATTTAAATATTGTCTTATTCACTAAAATCTGAGCCATCTACTTTGTTCAGATAACCATTGACTAAGGGGACATTTGTTTCCTTATCTCACTGGTTGCCAAAATGGTGGGTAGCAATCCACTATAGGAACTAAAAAAAAGGCCATTCCCCTTTAAAGGGGCGTGATCCAGGAATGGGTGCCCAGGCGGCGCCATAGCGATTGCGGTACCGCAGACACCCAGAGGCTTGTCCCCCTACCGGGGGAGTCAGCTAGCATTGGAGAGGGTCCAGGAGGCCTGCAGCCCCCTCTGCAGGTCTCCCCAAACATCTTATTGCTCTGATCTGCAGGTCAGAACCCACTTCTGGTAAATATATCCCCCCCCCCAGTCCCTGCCCTCTCAAGCACTTACCAGCAGTTCTCAAACTCCTGGAAAGTTTGAGAACCACTACCTTATCTCAAGTAAACCCACAGCCTGCTCAGTGGGACTTCTTGAGTCTGCGCCAACTACTCACTGCCACACACTCAAGCTTTGCTGCCACACACTCGAGCTTCCACCAGTCCCACCTACTCCCAGACCTTTTCCTTCCCGTTCTGCCCTCCCTCTGCCCAGGAACGCCTTCCCGGTGCCCCTCAGTGCTTACCTGCTCCCTGATGGTGGCTGGAGCTCCTGCTGCAGCGTCAACAGGGCAGCACAGGTCTCCCTACCAGCACAGCTTATTCCCTGGGTGGCACCAACATGCCTTATGGCATGTTGGTGACACCCAGCGCTGGCACTGCAGTTGAGGTGCCGGTGGTAAGGCAGCATTTGCCCAAACTGAATTCCTAATTTCTTGGTCTGGAGTCTCTGTTTATGTACCATGATATATATATATATATATATATATATATATATATATATATATGGACTCCTACAGTCCATATTAACTGCAGAAATATGTAGCAGCAAAGATGGGGAAACAAAATCCATATCTATCCTTGTGGTGTTCTGATTTGAAATGGGGGGGGGGGAAGTAGAATTGGAATACCTTCATGCATCAATCAAATGCATTAACTGTGTCCCTTTTTCAAAATTCCATGGGAGACTATTAATGGAATTTATAACGGTTTTTTTTTAAAAAAATCAGGATTCACAGCATCATTAAAACAACTTCAAAGGAGATCTTGTCTTCTGCAAAAACTGTTATCTCGGCAAATATGTGGTTATAAAATAGACCTTGTTTCTAATTAGCAGTATAAACATTAATTTTGGAATGACATTCATAATTTTTTTACTGTTATCTATTATAAATTGCCCTTCTACATCTTCAATTTTTTTCCTTTCCTATATATCAAATTGAATCATTGGATTAACCCAACAACTACTCTCTTGATTTTGGAAAAGGCACCGGAAGCAAAGATTTTACCAAACTTTAATCCAAGTGTTACCCTGCACATGCCCGATCTCGTCTGATCTCGGAAGCTAAGCAGGGGATGGGAGACCGCCTGGGAATACCGGGTGCTGTAGGCTTATACCATAGTCTTTTGCAGTGCTTTTTTTGTAAATAAAAAGGTGCAGGAACTCACAACTTGTTAATCTTTTATTTATTTATTTATTTATTTATTTATTTATTTATAAACCATTTTTTATTGGAGAAATAAAATATTTTTATGTGCTTCCCCCCTAAAGATGAACTTACTTCTGAGTAGACATGCATAGGATTGGGCTGTCAATCTCCACATCCCCTTCCCCCTAGCTATTTTTTCTACACCTGGGGAAAAATACTGTACAGGTGCACTTGTAGCATGTAGTATGTAGTGTGGCACTACTTGGAGGAGAGGAAGCAGTGAATGGATTCTAAAAAATGGCTTACATGAGTTCCGTGTAGTAAAAGTACTCTAAGCAACTGTGGGAGTAAGAACAAAAAAAGAATTCTTACACAAGAGGGGTCCTTAGGTGCACATAGAAACAGCTACGTTTGCAAACAAGCGATTAAATATGGTTTAATTCAGGTATCGGAATACTCCGTGTCTTTGGGAAGGTGCTTGGCATGCAATTGTATGTCCTCTGCTGCCCTGAGCAGCTGCTGTGCATTGCTGGAGAGGAGCTGCAAACACTGGCTGGAAGAGGGCATGCTTGTGGGGGAAGGATGAGGAGGATCTCTGGCAAGGCTGGACAGCAAATTGTACACATGTAGAATCCCTTTTCACCTGCCCTTAGCATGTGAAAACGGGTGCAGATATATATCTCTGCCAAGATTAAGAGCCCAATCCTAGGTATGTTTACTCTGAAGTAAGTCTTGTTCTAGTCAATGGAGCTTACTCCCAGGAAAGTGCCTAGGATTGCAGCCTAAGAGCCCAATCCTATGCATGTCTACTCAGAAGTCCACTTTAGTGAATGGGGCTTACTGTGGATAGGATGGCAGCCTCAGGGCCCAATCCTGTGCCTGTCTACTCAGAAGTCAGTCCTACTAGAGGCAGTGGGGCTTCCTCCCAGGAAAGTGCGGAGAGGACTGCAGTCACAGAGCCCTTCCTCTGCCTGTCTACTCAGGCTGCAAGGCAATGCACCCTTTCCCAGGAGCAAGCCCCATTGAGCACAATGAGACATACTTCTGAGTAGACATGCCTAGGCTCGTGCTGCAGATTGGCACGGGGCTGCACCAGCCAGTTTCCTTCCCCTCCTCCTCCGCCAAGCCAGTACCTGGGCATTCCGTGGGTGCCTGTGGGTGCGTCCCTCCTCGGCGTTGGCACGTGTCTCCCGCACCCTCCACCGGCTTGGAAGCTGCGCTGGGAAGCAGAGCGCAGGGGGAGGGGAGGCGGGCTGGGCTCAGGCGAGAGCTTGGAGATGGGGGCAGGAGGGGGTCGTTGTGCGGTCAGGCAGGGGCCAGGCGCCCACCCACCCTGCACCACCAGCACCCACCCAGCGAATGCCTCTATTTTGCTCCACCCCTCCTGGAATGCCTCCAAAGGGGAGGGGCCCCTGCAAAAAGGTGCCGGAACTCTGTCCCCCCGCGTTCCATTAGAAAAAAAGCCCTGGTCTTTCGAGACTGAAGGTTGCCAAGCAGATTCATTCATTCAATCCTACTATATATTTATTATGGTGTTTTTTAAATGTGTATTGTCTGTGAATAAATAACTTCTTTTTTTCTCGTTTCAGAATGCTTGCTTTAAAAAAGGAGGGGGGAGGATTTAGGCTGGATTGGGCTGTTAGTTTTATTTTTCCTTCTGGTCCTTGAGCTAGTGGCCACATATGGCACCCTGTGTTTTGGTATCTTCATGTCCTTTCCTTCAGATTCTGGTTCTTCTAGGGTTCTTCTCTGGTTCTTCTATGCTGGCTACAGACGTATACAGACCCTGAATTTTCCCCAGAGTATTTCCAGCCCCATGATAGTCACTTACTCAGTATTATTTCACTCTGATATTATTTCATTTAAATGAAGGAAGTGCTGGTATGTGCTTTTATTAGATGAAGCGCATGCTGCTTCCATAATGGCTCTGATCAGTAGATCTTTGGGGCACTGTCCAAAGCTTTCCCTTTCTGGTGCATTTGGATAGGAGAGAACAGAAGTGTTTCATAGTGCCATTGCTTATATGAGAGTTCGCTAGTTTAGAGCAGTCAGCAGTAATATCTATTTTTGCAATTACTTTTTAATTTGTTTTTTTTTTTCCTATACACAGCATTGAACTATTCAGAAATCATTCTGGGCTAATTAATTAGCAAAGACTTTCTTGGTGGTTAGTAGCTGCTGTTTTTAGAAGAGCTTCTTACTACCTCCAGCAGGACATTCCGTAGCATGCGGCAAGGGTGGTGGTAGCCAATCACAATTGGTATGCATGTTGCTCTAAGAAAGATGGCGTGATCAACTTTATTAAATAGTAAGCGCATCACAGGTGCAAGAGTGTGCTGAGAGAGAAGGCTGAGAAACAAATAAGCTCTCTGATAGATTCCCCGGAGATGCAGTTTGGCAGTGGTTATTTGCCTTTCCAGGAGATAGAAATACAATTACATCTATATAAAATACACACAGAGGCTTATTGCTTCTTTTCCTTGCAAGCAAAACAATGATCAGAATGTTTTAAGATTTGTTGGGGCTGCTGGTGGCCAAATGAAGTGACTTTGGAGACTGGAAAATGGGCCCATGGGCTGTCAGTTAGCCATCCCTGATGGAAACAAGTTTAAGGTAGTTAATTTTGGTGAGCCCCTGTTGATAGCTCCAAGAGAAATGAAGAAATCTCTCAATTTCTCTCTCTCTCACTCACTCATTCACTCACTTAATGAATGGACACAGGTTGCCTCTACTCAATCTTGGGGGTCTAACTGCTGGCTTAAGACTGTCTAAGGGGAAGATGTAAATGTAGATGACCGCCATGTGTATGGCTCAAGAAACTGTATCACTTTATAAGCATGTTACCTGCTTAGGGCCATGCATAAAGGCTGTTGGTGCACTGGCCAAATGCATATAGAATCCAGCTGTTGGCATGACTTCAGTCCTTGTAGATTGCAAGCATGCATGTGCTGCATTTGTTTGGTCACTGCTTGTTGGGGGGGGGGGATAAAACCCTCTTAAACATGAAGACTCCCTGTGTAAGAGAGCAGAGGGGGGAGCCTAATGTCAGATTGAGCGTGGGAGAAGGCAGAAGCTTGTGCACACTCTAAGATTAAGTGGAATGCAAGACCTTGCCTGTGTGCTCTGACATGCACATGGGGATGTGGGGAGGTGGGCTCTGTGTGGTGGTAGTGTCCTGCCTCTTAAGAGTCAGGGGCACTCTCCCCTACAGAGAAGATCTAGCACAAAAGAACTGGATTCTGTGTTTGGGTGCTTCACAGGCATAAATCAATAGTGATCACGGGTCATGAACTTCTTTCATACGAATCTAGATGCACTTTAAGATCTTCTTAGAAGATCCTACTTTGGATGCTCTCAAATGAGTGAACCATTAGGAATGGGGCCCTTCTCTGTAGTGGTACTAATGCTTTAGAATTCCCTTTCTAGGAAAGGTCTTCTTTTTGGCTCAGACAATGTTGTTTGGAAGGTTTCTTAACGGCATTAAGCTGTGGTTACATTTTTATTCCAGCATTTTTTTAATGCTACTTTTAGCTGCTGTTTTGATCAGTTTGTGATTTTTAATAATACAGTGAGCTGCCTGGTGGTATCTTGAATCAAAAGTTGGGAAATAAATGATGAAAAGAAGAATAGGAGGGAAAGGCAGGGCTTTAAACTGTGTTCATGTTGGAATAACCTAGGTAGGAGCAGTGTAATGTATGGAAGACTTTCTTGCTTCCTTATTTTAGCTGGATGAATAGAAAAGGGACCTGTTGTTCACTCTCGGCCTAAACCACATCCATGAATTTTTATAAAGAAAAGGGTGGGGAAGATAACCTTGTACATCTGTGGTGGAAGGGTGGGTTTTTGAGTTACGGCTGTGTGATAGTTAGGAGAGTGTGCTCCTGTACCTAGTGCTTGTGAACGGAAGGACCAGTGGCGTCACTAGGGGGGTTGCAGGCTGCACTGGGTGATGGACATGGGGGGGTGACACCACTACTGGCCAAAATTTTTAAAATCTTGGTACTTTCAAATAATACCATCATGTTGTACATCATTCAATGTGTAATTTCATGCAGAATGCAAAGAAACAAACTGCATTGAAATAGCTCTATTCTATCAAAAGTTATAGCCCCAAAACCAGTGGGGCAGGGCAATGGTGCATCACCATTGCCCCACCCACTACATGTGAGGAAGCCCATCATGGGGGTGACACGCTGGCCTCCCGTACCAGGTGACACAAACCCTAGTGATGCCACTGATTGGTTTCTTGCAAGGGTGTTGCAAAAGGCAGGAGGTGTAGTCTGGAGGTTGAGCTGCCACCTTGCCTAAAGAAACTAAGCAGCTTCAGTCTTGCCTTGGATTAATGACTGGGATGCTGCTGATGGAGCTTGGTGGAGGAGTATGGAGTGTAGAAAGTCTGCTGGCAAAAAAACATCTTGAGAGCCAGCCTGAGGGGTGATTGAAGGCTGCCTATGGAAGCTTGGTAGGCTAGAGCTCTGCAGCCAGGATGATGACTATACTATGAAGGGAAGCATCTGGAGAAATGGAGAGTTCTATGGATTTCTCTGATAAAATAACACTTGTAAAAAACGCATTTAAAAAAATGGGGGTTTAGGGTCAGCCTGCCTATGTAAAGCTCCTTGAGACTATGGGAAACATGGTGTGTAAACAATAATAATTGTAGTGATGCTCTGTTGAGATAATGGAACAGAACATCTTTTAAAGGACACTGCAATGAGAAGCATGCAATGGTTGCAAATGTTTTGAGTGATTTTTTTTTTGAGATCACCTCTTTCACTTGTAACTAACCTAGTGGCCAGTCCTATCCAACTTTCCAGCATCGATGCAGCTGCAATGCAGTCCCTAGGTAAGATAACAAATGTTCCCTGACCTTGAGAAATCCTCCATGACTGCTGCCCCCCCCCCCATGACTGCCTTGTTGACATGGCTGCATCAGTGCTGGAAAGTTGGCTAGGTTTGGGTCCCTATTCTTATGTTGTATTGGAGAGAAGAAAGGTTATAGTATTTCTTCTGAGTGATGGGAGCACTTGGATTAGGGTCATTGTTCTTCCTACTTTTATGTACAGACCATTTGCCTTTTTATTTGGAGATGTTTTCTTTTTCTACCTACAGAAGAAATCAGAGGCA
Organism: Tiliqua scincoides; assembly: GCF_035046505.1. NCBI lineage: Eukaryota > Metazoa > Chordata > Lepidosauria > Squamata > Scincidae > Tiliqua > Tiliqua scincoides. Next base: position 196,115,952 of record NC_089824.1, on the reverse strand, counting down.
AGACCTGCGTTTGAACCTAATTTTTCCAGTTGCCAAATGGGCATTTATATTTTTGCTGCATTCATCAGCTGCCTGTGGCCAGTGGACACATGCATGACCTGCTAATATGTGGCTGGGTTAGTGAGAAGAATTGCAGGCTGCGCTTCATATATTGGCACTTTGTCTCTTCTTGCATGTAAAAATAAAGCAAGTTTGGTTTTGCAACATTGTTGAAGACAGCTAGTGAGGATCCCAATTCCCAGATGACTGCTTGTCTTACAGAACTTCAGTTTGTGTGCTTCTTGACTTGATTTTGCACGCTGACATACAGTGTGCTTTCCAGCCGATTTACTGTCATCTTGCTGTCTGTTTTTGTGAAAGAAGGTAATACTTGTCAGTGGGGATTACACTGAAGTTCCCAAAATAAACATTTAAGGAAAGGGACTAAAGAGGAGAACAGAAATATCTTACTGGCATTTTTTGTCCTGTAAGCCTGATCATCTCAGATGAGTAGGCTTGTTGGTAGGCAAGGTCAGTGCATGTGGACAGTCATGTGATCAAGCGCTGCCGTTGTCCTCTGGCATGCTAGGTCTGTGAGTGCTCATGGGCCAACTCTCCCCTGCCCAACTTGGATTGGCCCAGAAATGACCTGAGCTCCCCTCCCAACAATGTGGGTCATCTATCTGAGCCAGTTGGAGCAGACTTGGAAAATGACCCTGCCAGGATACCTGTCAGTTTGCACTCCCCCAAAGTGCACCCTCTTCTCCCCTTCCTCTTTCAATCCATTGCTTGCTAGTCTGGATGAGATCAGCAGCTGTGGTGGTGGGTGAAGGTTTTTACCCCCACCCCATTAAACTCCATTGCAGTCTCTGGGAAGAAGGGTCCTTGGCATCTAAAGACTTTCCAAGGGCAGCCATTACTTTTCTCCTGTTGTCCTAGAAAAACAGTGGTCTTCAACCTTTTTTGTGCCATGACCCCAATAAATAATGAAATATGAGACTGGGGATACACTGTTGATCCCGCCCCTCCCAGAACCCTATCCACCTACTCTCTGCCCTCCTAACACCTCCCCAGCACTGTTTACTGTAACTGAATATTCTTTTTAGAAAGAGCAGAAAAAGTTTGATGAAGCCTGGTACTAGTGAAAACTGTTTTAGCAGAACCTGAGCAGGACTGGAATACAATCTCCTGGTACCTGAAGGGGTACACCAGATGCCTCCCTCTTTACCTGGTGGTTAGTCCAGTGGTCTTCAACCTTTTTCATTCCTGTAAGTTGCCACAATTTACGAGGCTGCGAGGCCACAACGATGGAGGCTTCGTGACCCCATTGGGGTCCTGATCCCAAGGTTGAAGAACACTGTCCTGGAGTGTAGCATTCCAGAGTCTGGATGTGGGGAGGCACAGAAAAAATGTTTCCCAGTGGTGCTTCTGCAGCACATCAAGATGGGAGGGAGGAGTAAAATCCCCTACAATACATTTTGACAGGGCTGCTGTTCTTACTGTTGTCTTCTGTGCAGGACCTCAGTGGTTCTGGTTGGAAAGTTAATGCCACCATCTTAGCTCTACAGCAACTGTTACCCTGCACATGCCTGATCTTGTCTGATCTTGGAAGCTAAGCAGTGTCAGGCCTGGTTAGTACTTGGATGGGAGACAGCTTGGGAATACCAGGTGCTGTAGGCTTATACCATAGTCTTTCGAGACTGAAGGTTGCCAACCAGCTCTGCACCTGAACTATTGAGAGCTTGCCTCTCAACACTTTTTATATTGGTTGAATGGTCACACTATTACAAATAATTCCTGTCCATTTTTGGTACCTAACTTGTTAAAAGTGGGGACCTTGTTAAAAAAAACAAACTACCACTGCCCAAACAGCTTTTCGGGGAGAAACGTGATGGGATTCTGTTGTTGTAGAATTCTCTTCTCCCTCCCATTTGAAGGAGGACAGTTAAATATAATATTAACAATAAATGGAAGGGCTGTAAATAGTGGACTTGGTTAGTTTAAGAGATGTGAGCTATCAAGTTGATGGTTCCAATCAGATATCTTCCTCAAACTCCCTTCTATTGTTAGGCCTTTGCAAGCGATGGAAGTTATTTGCCAGGCGTAAATGGGAAAGGAGGCTGTCAACAGGATTGCTGGGGTTTGCACTTTTAAAACTTAGTCTTTTAATTTATTAGTGACCTAGAAACGATGCAAAGATTACTTAACAGGGAAAAGAAAAGTACACTGAGTTTCAGGTTTTGCATGAATAGTGGCCTTCATGTCATGTCAAGTCTATGGTACTTGAAATGCCTCCGGTTTCAGTTGCTAATCACCTCGGGACCACACTGGCATTTTGGCTCGCTTTCTTCTAGACATTAATAATGTAGCACTTGCTTTGTAGACTCCTATTTCACTCACACTCTTGACAAACCAGCAAAATGCATCATCATTATTCTCTCTCTCTCTCTCTCTCTCTCTCTCAGTACTGATGGAGAACTGACATTGCAAGTGACTTGCCAAGACCAACCAGGGAGTTAATATCAGGATCTCATTTGAACAGTAGTTACTAATGATCAAAAACAGAATTTGGTGGGCAGTTGCTTGGTGGCCAGGCATAGGCATTGAATGTACAGATTAAATCCCAGCTAGAAGGATCTGAAGGAAGCAGGACTGGAGAAAAGCTCTGTTGTAGATCCTGTGCAGCTGCTCCCTGTTAAACAAGACTGCATTCAGATAGATGGACCGATGGTCTGATTTGTTTATGTTCGCTTCATGTTATCATGCCATCTGTCGGGCTATGCTTTCCTTACTGTATCCCTGCTACTAATTTTGGTAGCAGGGATACAGTAATGGTTTCTTTTTAGCTTTAGCTTCTGATAAGGATAGCTGGTTGCCAGAGAGGTTTACAGTGTGTTTGGACCAGGAATTTTGGGTTTAAGTCCCCTTTGGAAGTTGCTTGTGGTTTGGGGCAAGGATACACTTTGCATCTTAACCTCTCTCACAGGATTGTTGTGAGCATAAATGCATGTCAATAAATACTTGTGAACAGAAGCAAGAGGAGAAATGGGGGGGGCGGTTTGTTTCACCACAAGTTTTGTTGCTTGTGTTTGTTCCCATATTTGTGTATGACAAAGCTGTGGAAGCCTGCTGAGAGAATGGAAGTCTTTAAGTAATGGATGTGTGTTTAATAGATTCTTATGCAAATATTGCATGTAAATGAGGTTAGAAGCAAGGACTGAGGCAAACACTAAGCATCAGTTTATCATTCTGAAATTATCTTCAGTCTCTGAAACAGAAACTGAATATAATCGCCTTCTATAGCTTCCTCCATGCATTTACATTATGCTCTAATGTTTTCTGTGTAATTGCTGGTGGATGATGCTGAGAATTCTTCCATCAGTGGCTCTATTACCCCAGTGATACGCCATTATTTTGATACTGCATTTGTTTCCGTTATAAAAAACTGTCACTCATTTAGTAGTCTCATTTGTTTAAGGCTGTCTTGGAGTAATGGACTTCTCCCCTTTTCTGCTGTTGAAAAGGAGTTGCAGGCCTTCTTTTGATATCCATATCTAGTGGCAACCATTTTGTTCCCCAATAGTGTCCTGAATGTTGCACTCTTTCAAGGCACTGTAAGGGGAAAAATGACTGCCACAAAAAACATGGCAGTCCCAGTGGTTGTGGTCATTTTTTTCCCCACAAAGGCACTATAGTTCCTTGGATGCTGCTTAAGTGTTGCCTTTGGAACATGTTTCATTGCTTTTTGTTGCTAAGGCACAGTATTCCACCATGAGAATTTCTATGTGGAACTGTGGATGTATGTCCTGTTTGATTTATGTCCTGTTTGATTTTACCTGTTCTAAGTGCTGTGTTCCTTTTATTATGTGCTGTACATTTCTAAAGCATTCACCACACATAAGAAGAATGTGCTTGATCAATTTCCAATGGAATTCCAAAACCATAGATAGAGGCAGGGCTTTTTTTGTAATAAAATGCACTGGAACGGTATTCCGGCACCTTTTCTTTCCACTGAGGGAGGGATTCAAACTTTTGACCTCGTGCTCCCCATTTTTTTTTTTTTTGCACCTTGTGCTTCACTTTTCTATTTTTATTTTTGCATTGCCAGCTAGGGAGAGATTTGAAACTCCGACCTTGTGCTCCACAGCCCAGCACTCTTCTCCATTGGGCTATAGGAAAGCCTGTAGTCAAAGTGCTCAGAACTAATATATAAGGTCTTGAGCCCAGCTGGTGGCCATCAGCGCCTCAAGTATTAGTTCTAAGCATTTTGCATTTAAGAGCTCCTATGGCTCAATTGCTAAAGGGCTGGTCAGTGGAGCCAGAAGCTAGGGGTTCAAATCCCTGTGAGAATTTTTTTCTTTTTTAGGTGGGGAGGTGCTCCATGGCTGCAAAATAAAGGTTGGTTGCCAGTTGCCAAAAGAGGGGCCAGCTGAGGCTGCAAAACTCCTCAAAGTTCAGTTCCAGGCAGGCATTTATTTTTTTTTTAAGTCCAGGGTAGGACTTAACCCACAGCCTCCAGCAGGGGGCTCACTTCAGGAGCTACAGCAGCAGTTACCGGCCAGGGCAGGTGTTCTGAACCCTCCTCCCTGAAGAATCCTGTAGGAGATACATGCGCGCACATAATCATCAAAGACTATTGAGGGGATCCTGTATTTGGAGCCCTCCCTATCTCAGCACAAGAGACTGAGAGCCTGAAAGGTCCAAGGCAGACACTCCCAATGGGTGATGGGGGCAGACCTGATCCCTGCAAGGTCTTTCGCACCCCTTTATGTTTCACTCCAGCTGTGGCAGAAGTGCTTTTGCTATCAGGGAGCTCACACGGGATGGACGTGTGTGTGTATAGTTATTGACTACGTCTAGTTGTATCTTATTGCTTATTTCGCCAATAAAAAATGGTTTAAAAATAAATAAATAAATAAAAGATTAACAAGTTGTGAGTTCCTGCACTTTTTTTTTACAAAAAAAGCACTGGATAGAGGTGTTTGAAAATGGTGCTATTTTACTCGGCCGTAAGCCCATTGTGTTCAGTAAGACTTAGACCTGCAGTTTTAAAACTCTCTGGGAGTTTGAAAGTTGCAGTAAGTGCTTGCAGGGGAGGGAGGCAGTGGGAGGGAAGGCAGAGACACTATAGTTCCACTTTAGCTTTCTGCATGCTGGGGAGCCTTGCAGATGCAGGCTGCCTGCACCCCGGGAAGGCTGCTGCAGGGACTAGTTAGTGCATCCCAGTCCCTGCAGCCCCATTAGGCTTAGCACCCTGCTCCCTCCCCCTAAGGGAGCAGAGGCCAGGGCATCACGACGCCCCAGTCTGAATACCACTGACTTAGGATTAGCCTAACTTACTTACACACCTTCAACCATAGATAGATCACCTGTTTCCTCCAAGTGTGTCACTGCTGATCTCCACGACTAATTTTTTTTGGTAGAATGAGACATAATAGGTGTTCCATATGTGCAAAGAATGCATATGTGAGCTGCTTTACGGCAGTCAGTGCTGTCACAAGGCAGAATCTGAGGCTAGGTGGCTGTATGAGGTAAGTATAAGATTGGGCTGAAAATCAAATAACTAAATGGCTCCCTGTCCCAAAAGGGCTCGCAATCTAAAAAGATGCAGAAGAAACACCAGCAAAGAGCCACTAGAAAAGACTTTGTGATTGGGTGAAAAGGGTCAGTTACTCTCTCCCTGCTAAATATAAGATGAACACCACTAGAGAAAAGTTGCTCTCTGCCCACTGAGCAGGGCTATATATTGGTATATCAGATTATTCTTTCTACACTGTGGTTCTACTTTTTTCCCCAGTTAATAAGCCTGAGCAGTTTGTACAATTTATAGTGAGAATTAACATGGCTACTGCTCCATTCCTTTCAGTGCTCTCTGAAATAGTAGGTCACTCTTAACCATCATTTCATCAGTCCGTCATCTATCAATTATCATTTGCATATTCAATCTAAACCATGTTGTTATTCACTTTATCTGTCATATTTGAAGCTCAACAGATCTTTGTTGTTTTCCTCAAAAATAGTAGGGAATGATTCTTGTCCCTTTCATTGTTGTCCAGTACCTTGATTTCTGTTTAAGCTACTATAGAAGTGTGTCTCACTGGTAGTATGTGCTGCTGCTATCCTGGCTTAAACAGCAGCTGAGACAGTTTTCCAGAAATCATTTATGTCCCTGAAGGCATAGCTGCTTACAGTGAAGCTGGCATCAAGAACAGCTCATGTGCACACTATTCCTAGATTAAGCCAGCTGAGCACAAGATTTAAATTGCTTTTGTTTGCTTGTATGGTATTTGGATAAGTGGTGTTGTCTTCCACGTGCAGCTCAATCCTGTTGTGCTTTATGAGACATTTCTGCTGTGTGTCACTGCAAGATAGTGCTATTTCTCTGCTCCCTAATGCTACTGCTTCAGTTTGCCTCATGGTTGGGCCAGCCCTTAGGATAACCATTAAAAATGGCAAGCAGAGGGCAAAATAATGGTACCCTCAGCTTGCAATTTGGGATTGCCTTGCAAGTTAGTGAGGTCATCCATTTTTACAAAGGGTCATGCTTCACCAAGGGCATGTGTAAGTGTGCAAGTATACGGAGATTTTTTTGTTCCCTGTGAAAATGATTGTGAGAATCTGGGATCAGTTCTTGCTGTGCCGTGTAGGAGATTTAAAAGCTTCTCCTCCTAAAGTGTTGTGCAAGCAACACTTTTATAGATGTGAAAGAGAGCCTCATCGTTGGGGGGGGGGGAGGATGCAATTCAGAACCTCTCACTTTAGCCTAAATGTACTCTGAAAGCTTGTCCTGGCTCTGCTTCCTGCTTGAATCTTACTGGGTGGAAGGCAGACATCATCTAGGCTGATAAATAGCTGAATTCATATAATAAAGCTTTCTTACAGAATCCTATAAATCCGATACTGGGAATGAAGCAGTTAGAAGCGGTAAAGAAGTGCTGTGATACCAATGTACAAAATAAATGACATGAAGAGGAACAAAGTCCAAGTATGAGAGTTGCTGAGAAACAAAGGTGTTAATTTATAACCTTCCAAGTCACTAATAGCTGTTTTACTGTTGGCAACCTTCAGTCTCGAAAGACTATGGTATCGCGCTCTGAATGGTGGTTCTGGAACAGCGTCTAGTGTGGCTGAAAAGGCCAATTCGGGAGTGACAATCCCTTCCACACTGGGAGCAAGTGCAGTCTGTCCCTGGTCTGTCTCCCTGGCTATGGGCCTTCCTTCTTTGCCTCTTTGCCTCAGTCTGTTGGCCAAGTGTCTCTTCAAACTGGGAAGGCCATGCTGCACAGCCTGCCTCCAAGCAGGCAGCTCAGAGGCCAGGGTTTCCCACCTGTTGAGGTCCACTCCTAAGGCCTTCAGATCTCTCTTGCAGATGTCCTTGTATTGCAGCTGTGGTCTACCTGTAGGGCGCTTTCCTTGCCTGAGTTCTCCATAGTGGAGATCCTTTGGGATCCGGCCATCATCCATTCTCACGACATGACCGAGCCAACGCAGGCGTCTGTTTCAGCAGTGCATACATGCTAGGGATTCCAGCTCGTTCCAGGACTGTGTTTGGAACTTTGTCCTGCCAGGTGATGCCGAAGATGCGTCGGAGGCAGCACATGTGGAATAGCTGTATTGCTCAGAATATCATGCTGGATCAGACCAAGGGTTCACTTTATGCAACATTCTGTTTCCAACAATGGTGAGCCAGATGCCTTTTTTGGAAAGCTTTCCAGAGATCGCCTGGCTGGCTGTTTGGAATGTATTCTGAACACTGTTGCACATTTCATCTGTAAAGCTATTCTAAGTGAGTCTGTGAGCAGAAGATTTAAGTCTTTTCCTCTATGGCCCTTTAGAGATGCTCTAAACTTGCCATGTACAGAACCTGAATTATGGGGGAGGGGAGTAGGGAGCCTCTAATGAAATTTATAAATCCTACTGCCCCTTTATCCCAATTTTAGCCATGTCAGCCTCTCCTGACCTTCTCAAATAGCAACTAATGGGGGCTGGCATAGAAGTTGGGGGGGGCTGGCCTCCTCTTCCTTGCCCCCCCACCGTATGTGCTGCTTTTATGTGAGCAGTAGAGGCACGAAATACTTCTGAAGGATGTTTATAGAAGTACCTAGTTTTATTTGTTCATTCTCAAATAGGAAAATACTCCTTCTCCTTCACAATTCACTTTTCCCTATTGTCTAGTGCTAACCGTACAATAGAGATTGTAACATTCTAGGGATCTTCTGGTTCTTTCTTTGCTCTCTTATGTTCTACTCCTCTTGAATGCCTGTTTAACTATAAGAATTTCTTAAATTAATAACAGTTTCAGAATTAGTGCATACACAGTTTGTCATGGTTCCTTCAATTAATTTACTTCTTCTCCCCTTACCCAATCATCAATGCTCATTGACAACCACTACAAAAAGCAGTCTTGATGTAATCATATAAATAATTGTTTCAAGAGTCTTCATATGTGATGGTTTGTTGATGTGTGTATGTGCTCCTGCAAACTGGCAAAAGAATCTTGATGTAATTGATTATATTAGCTGCAAATGACAGAAGAGAATGTGCAAATCTTGTTCATATTTTCAAGATCGCCCAATTATCAAGCTGGGATAGCCCGTTTATAATGGGAGCCAGATAAATTGATTCTGGAGGTCGCATTCAGCCTGCAGGCCTTATGTTTGACACCCCTGAGCTAGACAATCTTCAAACTGGGTAACTGATTTAGGAAGACATTTTTCTTGAGAAAAATGTTACCGTATTTTTCACTCCATAAGATGCACTTTTTCCCCCCAAAAAAGTGGGGGGGGGGAGTGTGTGCGTCTTATGGAGCGAATACTGCAAAAAAGAGTGCATGTTATGCTTCATGCCAGTTTATGCTCACATTCACCCTAAGAAGGGGGAGGATCTTCATTCCAGTTTATGCTCACATTCACCCTAAGGGGGGGGGATCTTCATGCTAGTTTATGATCACATTCACCCTAAGAAGGGGTGGGGGAGATCTTCATGCCAGGATGGATGGATGAAAATGGAATGAGAATATGGGTTGAAAAGGTGTGGTCCAAACTTCCTGGAGGACTTCTGAAAAAATGGGTGAAAACATCATGGGACTCAGTAAAGGAGGAGATCCTTGTACAGTCATTCAAAAAATGTGGCATTAGCAATGCCTTAGATGGAAGTGAAGACGGTATCTTATATGAAGACAGCGAAGAAAGTGATGTCAGTGATTGTGAGCAAATGAGCTTCATAAATTCTGACTCTAGTGATGATGAGTTCTTGGGGTTTCCAGAAAACTAGAGTACTCAAATCTTTAAGTCTCTCCATTTGTTAATGACAGTGATAATGGTTCTTAATGCCACTGTTGACTGCTGTTCACTTTACATGGTTCAAATGTTATTCTGTTATAGTTTATTAAATATTTTATTACACTATTTGGTTCAGAATATTTTTTTTCCTGTTTTCCTCCTCTAAAAAATAGGTGCGTCTTATGGCCAGGTGCGTCTTATGGAGCGAAAAATAAGGTAATTTTGAAGTGGTTTGATTAGGTAGCAAACTAGCTTGGCAGGCGCACCTCATTTTTTGCTCTTGCATGAATGTGCAAATGAGTCTGCTTGTTCCATAAGATCTTTTAGGGAAGCCCTCTTGAAGGTACCACTACTTTCTGAGCATCAGCTGGTAGTGACTCAGAAGACGGCATTTTCTGTTGTGACCTCCATATTGAACTTCCTGCCACTTGATCCATTCTGCCATGCAAAGGATCACATCCCTGCCATGTGATGCACTTTCATCCACCCTGCCAGTCTTCCTGGTACATATTCAAATACTGCAGCTGCGGCAAAGCCTCCAATTTTTTGTAAAGTGGTTTCTGCTTCATATTATAGTTCCTGTTTTATTTCACCCGTGTCTTGTGTTCTGCAGCCCTTGGAGGTTTTTCTTTTTCTATGATTGTTTAAAATTTGATTATTTTAAGCTACTTTGGGTCTCCTTTGGAAAGGAGAAAGGTGGGAAAGGGAAAGGTGGGATATCCATTTTTTAAAAATGTAATAGAAGTTACCGAAGACATGTATTTTTAAAAAAAAAAAAATCCTGCAACCAAGCTTTGGCTTTACAATATAGCTTTTGCAAAGCGATTGAGTGGAACTTGGTAGTAATCTGATGACAATGTTTCTTATAAAGAGGTAACACAGAAATCTTGTTTGCAGGCTTCAGGCGGCCTGTCTAGACTTGAGGCCAATGGCTTTAATCTGAGCAAAAGACATTAATTTTGTAGTTTGATTCAATTTTCATTCTCTTGGTTTTTATCATTCTTTTAGTAGCTTGATTTCAACAGGAAATAATGGACCTTATCTGGGGATGGGAAGGAGAGAGACATCTTGTAAAACTAGATAGGTCTCTGGTGCTGGTTTTGGAAATGAATATTGAGAAATATCAAAGTGTGGTGGAGGAGGAAGCGGGGCGGGAGGGGGTGGGACCAATGCAGAGTCGAGAAGCCCCATGGTGGGCCTGCTTCCTTTACCCAGGGGCAGGGGATGAACGTTGCCTTCTCCTAAGGAACCATCATCAGCTGCCCAGTGTGCTTTGGATGCTGTGGCGGCCATTTTGTTGCCATGGCAGCCCCATGCACTGGGCAGCTGAGAATTGGGCTTTACTTTGGGCAACTCTACCCTAATGATGGGATCCAGACTACTACAATGAAAATCTTTTATATGTGAGTTTTTGAGATACCCCAATGTCATCTTTTCATATTACCAGGAAAATGGCTTCCAAAATTTGCGAATCACTTCTAGGAGCTTAAGGAAAGGGGAGATGCTTAAGTGCGTGTGAGAACCCACCTGAGTGCATTAACAGGGCTTTTCTGGATTGTAACCTAAACATCTGCTATATTATTGGCTGTGATAATTCCGACTCTGTATTGCACCAGTCCACTTAACTCTTGAAAGCAGCATCTGACTGAAAGAGTCATGACTAGGGAGTTGAGAGCTGATGCAGCATGAGCTACAGCATGGAGGACTGACTAAAGTCACAGCTTGGCCGTGGACACAGTGGACTCAGGAAGCTGCTCTCTTGCCTTCATTCTCTCATCTGTAATAAGGCAGATAATTCCAACATTTCTTCTGGTGGGAGGAGCTGTAAGGGTTACCAAGATAATATACGTTTAAAAAGAAAAAAAATTAGTAATAATGGAACACTTCTCTTAACTATCACTATTCAGGGTTACTGGCTCTATTGATCTGACTCCATTTACAAAGATCCTTTTGTTAAACACAGAAACCTAATAAAAAGCAGTGCATTGTTTGGCTATGAAGGAAACTCTGAAGAATTGGAGATGGTACGGTCAATAGGACAAAAAATATGAGCCAATCAATAAAGCGGATGGCTCCTGTGATCCAAGCACTGCAGAACATGGATTTGTAAAGAAGAATATGTGCGCAGCAGAGAAAATATGCTCTGTGTACACACTTTAGATAATAAAGTCATGAAAGCTGCCCTCTGTTTCAATCAAAGACAGACAGTAAATCAACGAATGGCAACACACCTCCCCTCTGAAAAAGGGAAGCTGTGAAGCATGCAAATGTCTACTGGAGCCATGCAAAATAAATGGCCTACCAGGAAGAAGCTTACACCCAGAGTTGCTCCTCATCACTCAAAAGCTGAGTTGTCCTCGGTAGCCAGTGTAAAGGCTTGGAAGAGCTGAGGATAATAGAAAGGCAGAATAGAATCTCTGCTAGTACAGGGACATATCAATAAAGTGCTGGATGTCTGATTCAAACTCTTAGCAAGATGCTCTGAACCTTGGGGAGGGATGCTGAAGAGTCTACAAAGACAAATTGGAAAATCTATCAAAAGAGATTTGTCTTTCAATGCCCTGAAGGTTTTTTTGTGCATCGACTCAATCCAGTGGGAGTTTCTCCTGTTCAAGCTTCTCTGAAATGAAATGGGACCTGCACAACAGCCCTTTTGTGAAGCTGTACCCTGGTGAATTGTGTCCCATCTCATTGTAATTGAATCTGGTATCTTCATTTTGATTCAAGGATTTTTTTTTCTCCTACTTTTGACGCAACAGTCAATGGTAATTTTATTGCTAGCATTTTCATAATTTGCTGCGGAAAATTTAGTGGTTAAAAAACATCATCAAAATCTGGTTTCTCTTTTTTTTTTCCTGCTGAAGTTAAAAAAAAAATAGTTACTTGTCAAAGTAAATATTTGATTTCTGAAATATACACTGGATTTATTAAACTATCTACTGCATAAGAGAATGCATTTTCTTTCAAGAAATTGATGGAAAGAATATATATACAGTAGGCCCATGCTATCTGTGAGTTCCCAAACATGCAGGGTGGGTCTACCTGGTGTTTTGCCAAATTCCCTTTCCAAACTTGATCTAGAGAACTTGTGCCCACTTTAAGCTAATTAGTTCCCTTCCTCACTTGAAATAGCCCTAATCTTGCAGAAACCACAGCTGGACCCCACCACTAGGGTAGCTCGCCTGTTGAAGCTACAGAGTTCCTCCACTCTCCTGCCAGCAGCTTCTCCAGCCACTGCAGCAGCACCTTGGTTCCCAGCAGCTCCCAGCAGCCAGCTGGAGACTGGCAGCCACACACCAGTCTCCAGCATTTCTGTTAGTTGGTCTGTCCTCTTTCCTCCAAGCTCCATCCTTCTACACACACACATTCTCCCTTCTCCAGGTGCTGCTTTTATCCTTGAAGACCTTGTTGCCTCTAGTGGCTGTAGCTGTGCAGCAAACCCACTGCTAAAAGTCAAGTTTTTACCCCTTTCTAGACTTGTGCTTTCTAGACTTGTTAAAGTGAGGGGCCACTGTTGACACCACATAACACCCTATCTCCTTGCACGTTTTCATTACACCTAGACCCTCAGGATGTGACTGGAGCTGTGCTGCATCTAGAAGGTGTTCTGAGAGCTGGGGAAGGAACCCCTGCAGATACTGAGGGCCTCCCTGCACTACTGAGGAAAAATATGCGAGGAGTACCTTTTAGCTGGAGGCATGGTAGGGTGGGACATCAGGGTTTGAAGCTTTGAAACTTGAAGACTTAGTACTGGTTCATCCCTGAATTTTTATCTCTTGACCAGTACATGATTCCTTTAACTACTGGCTGGCTAGTGATTTTCCCCAGAGCCCAGCAAAATTGGTTTCTCAGCTTCTTACAAGTACTCAGTCTGGATTGTGCTGATGGTACAGCATGTATTATATATGTGAACTGTGTAGTTTTTGCAGCTAACAGCTACCTCTTTTTTAAAAAACAAATGAGTTCTGATCTTGTTGGAAGCAAGCAGTTCAATCCAGTCCTTGGCCATGGACGGATGTCCATCAGCTGCAAAGTGAAGAGTGCATGGTTTTATCAGGATGGAAACTCAAGGCAAGTGACTCAGATTTGAGTTGTGAAAATCATTGTTTTTTGGTGACATGTTTATACTTGAGTCATCTGCATGGAGACTCGACAAAACACTCAAGTCATGAGCCCCTTGACTTGGCACTTGGTCCCCATGCATGCAGACTCTATTCTGTGTCTGGGTGTGCTTGCTTACTATTTTCGTGGTGTGAAAAACCTCATGGGTCCATCATTTAGACTGGGCGAATGGCAGGGAGGTTTTAGCCAGGAGGCAGGGAAGGGTTAATGTTTGCTTTTGCATCTGAGCAGGAGGGGAGAGGTGAGAATGGGCTCTCTTGCCCATCAATGATAGGAAGTAACCAATGATCATTGGATGAAGGATGGGCAGCCTGGTTTGTTTCTTTGAAGGAGGGAAGGCAGTAGGAGGAGCCCAAGGGGGTTCTTGCCTTAGAATTGACTGGAGAAGCTAAGGGAAAATGAGATGGGGAAGCGGTGTGTGGGGGAGGGGGTTGTAGCAATCACGCTTTCCAATCACATGGCTGCTGTGAGCGCCGTTGTTACCTAGAAGCGCCGTTGTTAAGCTGCTGAGCGCCGTTGTTACCTGTTACCCCAGTGGGACTGCTTCTGAGTAGAGCTACAAGATTTGGGTCATCTTGATAAGCCTCTCAGCTGCTGCGCATGACCTTTCTCCCTCTTGCCGCTTCTGTTCCTGCTGTCACGCAGTCTGTCCCACCCCCTCCCGCCTTGTTAACAGATAGGAAGTGCCTAAAGAGAACTCCAGCACACAAACACACTCCGGCAGCAGCCTTGATTTTTTTCTCACTCATGACACATGTATCAAAGAGACTCATGGCTCAAATCGCAAAAAGGCTACGTCGACTTGGAAAGTGCCCATTATGACTCATTTTTGAGTCTAGTCATGGGGGGTGGAGACTCGTGATTCAAGTCAAGCTGCACTGGATTTGCCCATCCCTGGCTCTTGTGCCTCCTGGTTCAACCCTTGGCCAAACTTTCCTTTTTCTTCAAAGAAACTGCTTCCTTGTGAACTGAGAGGGAAAGCCTCCCCCATCAGTAGAAAGTAGATATGTTTCCTAGAAATTCAAATTTTTGCATGAATGTAAGTTTCCCTGACTTTGAGTTTTGCTAGAAGAAAAAAGTGTGTGTGAGTGTGTGAAACAGAGAACACATTTTAAGGTTTATATTGTTTTTCTAGACTTTAGCATTAGTTTAACCCAACAAGTATTCCAGAAGTTTAAAACTTGCCAAAGATAAGCAGTATAGTGGGAGATATTTTGGAACAATAGCTGGATTCCAAAGGGGCATGATGAAAAGACCCTCTTACCTATTCTCTATGATGCCTACAGGAGGTCTGACCCTTAGCGCAACTTTCTTGCGCTTTCTTCTACATCAGGGTGTCAAACTTGTTTCATACCGAGGGCCGTAGCATTCATGATGCCTGCTGAGGACCAAAAGTGATGCCATTAGGCAGGAAGTGATGTCATTAAACAGGTCGTAACCAAAAATAAGCACTTTTTCTCACTTAGGAACTCATTAGCTGCAAATGATAGAAGAGAAAACACACAAATCTTGATCATATTTCAAGACATGGGAGAGCCTAATTTTCATATGGGCTGCCCTTTCAGCAGTGCCACCTCAGCACTGCTAAGCAACTGGGAGCCCGAGGGCCTGATAAAAAGCTTCTTCGGGCCGCATCTGGCCCCTGGGCCTTATGTTTGACATCCCTGGTGGTCTCTTTCTCTCACCCCCTGACCACCAAACGAGAAGGATGGAGACTACTCAGCTCCACCTCTGTAATGGTGGACAGCCATTATGAGCATCCCCTGCCATAAAACACACACAAAGAGAACAGCTATAGGATTCCATAAGTAGCAAGAGCATCTGATACTTCAGAAGATGTGCATTCTTGAGAAGCTGTTATTTTACTAAGTATTTCTTTTGAAACCTTAACAGCCTCTGCTTCTTTGTGTTTATTGATAGCCGAAAGCTGTCTGGGTGGTGGAATTTTCCACAGGTATTCTTCTGCCAAGTACTCTGATAGCTAGAAACCCCAGAGCCCCCTTTTTCAAAAATTGCATCATTTGTGTGAATGGTAGTATACAAAAGGACAGGTTGTCCTGATGGGTTTACAATATATAATTTAATGGAGGGGAGGGGAGGGGAAAGGAGGCAAAGCCAAGCAAGGAAGACTGTAGTCCTACTCTGTCTTTCTGTTGGGACGAATGACTAATGCATGAGGCTTCTCTAGAGCATGGTGATGACGCATGTGCTTAACTTGTACTACTCATGATCTCCATGTACAGCAAGAAACACTGAATACAGAGAGTTTATCCCTTGATGAATTCCAGGTTGGCAGTCACAGGGAGCAATTCTCCCCATGATTGACACTTGCTCTAGAAAGACCTTCATGCTTTTGTCTCCCCACAGAGATGAGCAACTGAATAGGGCTTATGTATGCTACAATTTGATAAAAATTTGGTTTTCATCTTGTGTTCAGGTATGTGCACAGAGCAAAAATGAAGATGATTTCATGAAATATGTTTGTAGCAACTGTAGATTAACTGATTAGGAAGTTGATACATAGGAGAGGCTCTAATGTGTTTATATATATATTGCAGAGTTAAAATTCAGGCAGGCTGCATCATGGAACATTATATAAATTACTTATTAAGAAAGGCACAAAGATGTTTCTCTTAGCAAATTTAAAATAATCATTAGACTCCTTCAACAGATTGCTGTTAATTGGATTGGGAATTAAACAGCTTTGTATGAGTGCAGTTAATTAATAGCTCATTACTTTTTTAATAAGGCAAATTCACTTGTAAGTAAGGAAGATGCCATGGAGTTTATCACAGATTGGATGCTGGACTGGGATTTTAACATCTCTTTATCCATGGAGGGAGTTAAGCTTAAACCTCAGAAGGGCTAGACTGTATTTAGAAAGACTTAAATTAGCTCCTCTCAACCCTTCAAACATGCACATCAAAGAATTCCTTATGCTTTTAGTTGAATCTACCAAGGAGAAGGCATGTTCTCTTTTGTTTCTACATTTAATCCATATGAGGAGAAAAAAGAAGCTAGGGAGTCAATCTTGAAACAAGATGTCCTTCAAAGCCAAGCTATGAGGGCCACCTATATCCGCAGATTCACTTACCTGCAAATTGAGTCTGCGGGCCCCCACATGCACCCCCTCCTTCAATGTGCTCCTTTTAATGCCTTATAAGGCATTAAAAACATCACTTTCGGTTTCATGGAGCAATTGGGAGTTGTGTTTGTTGTTGTTCTTGCACTGTAAGACTCAGTCAGAGGCCGCGGACACATCCTCTCTCCTTCAGAGGGTGGGAGGCATTCCCTGATATTTGCGGTTTTAGTTTACCATATGGAGTTCCGGAACAGAACCCCTATGGATACTGGGCACACCTGTATTTTTTTTAATATACCATCAAAGATATATGATCAATATTGACAAATGTATTTGTTGCCAAAAAGTTTTATTGTTTTAAAAAAATATTTATTTAATAAATATTTTATTTTAAAACTTAATAAATTATCAGGTGTATGTGTTTTTTTAATAGGGTGAAAGCATCTTCTCTCCAGTTCATGCTTCTGTTATAAAGAAATTTCTCCAGCACTCATCATAACAGTATTTTGAGATTCACGCATTTATCTATGAGATTTTTACACTGCATGTCAACCAATGATCTCAATAAAGGACAATAAGCAATTGGTATTCCAATCAAGCAATATTTGTGGAATAACATAACATATCCTGCTAAAAGGGTCACAGAATGAGGATGCCTTCACCTGTCATTGTGGAAAGCCAACAATGACAAATAGCAACGTGTAGAAGGGTAATCAAAGGCTACCACCAAAAATGTGATTGTTCTCTCAGCTGTGAAATACGGTTTTACAAGTGTCAGGGCATTTTATGAACAGTATAGGTGTCTAGAAATGAGTGGATTTCCCCATCTCATTTTTTGGGTTCACTCTGCTCTACGTTCTACTCCTCCAGAATTCTGCTTGAAGTAGGAGAGTCTCTGAAACTAATTCTAGACTTGATGTGTGACTTGCCGTAACTTTCCGTTTCTTCAGTTTATGTTCACCCTTTTCCTCTGTTAAAAACACTGCACAGAAAGGAATCATGATGTGTTTGTACATATGGTTGTATCAGTAGTCCTTCTGTTGCAGTGTCTTCTCAAGGTGCATGTAATGAGGCAGGGGAGAAACACACAATTGATAATAGGAGATTAGACCATATTTGGAAGTAGCCCAAGCATCTAGCTACAGTGCCCTTTCCAGTTACTTGAATTTTTTTTTAAAAAACTTGGTGTTAGATTTTAGCACTTCTGTTTCATGAACACTTAAATACTTTCCTCATCTCCTGAGAAAGGAGGACTCTTTAAAAAAGACCCTGATGCTGGGAAAAATTGAAGGCGAAAGGAGAAGAGGATGGCAAAGGATGAGATGGTTTGATAGTATCACTGAGACAATGAACATGAATTTGGGCACACTCCAGAAGTTAGTAGTAGACAGGGGGACCTGGCGTGCTGTGGTCCATAGGGTCATGAAGAGTGAAACATGACTTAACAACTCAACAACAACAACAATTTCATAAACATTTTTAAATGTTTATTAAAACTCCCAGTTTTCAGTCATATTGAAGATGATCGGTGTAGATTGGCGATTTTCAACCATTTTCATCTCACAGCACACTGACAACACGCTAAAATTAAGGCACACCATCAGTTTTTTGGTAATTAACAAGACACACTAAACTGCTGGCAGGGGAGTCACATCCCACAATGGCCCTACTAATAAAATTATCCCCCTCCGAACTTCTGCGACAGACCTGTGGTCCATTCATGGCACACCATTTTGCCATGGCACACTGGTTGAAAATAGCTGGTGTAGACCTTCAACATTCATTTTTTGTTCATTTTTCCAAAAGTAGGACCCTAAATCCAACTGTCTTTTGCTTTTCTTTTTGTTCCCTCCCCCAATTTGATACAATACAGTGAATGATAAAATTCATTCAGGCAAAACCATCATTATGAAAGCCATAAAGAAAGTTTCATTAGTTCTTGTCCTTTTTGAGACACAAGGATGACACAAGAAGAATGCCCTGTCATTGATGGTTTTAACATTTCTACTTGGAAGGATTTCATTCACAAGGTCTAATATTGGTCATTCTACTGTATGGATGCCAATCACCATTATGCAGTGGGAACCAATAGCCTAATCTTAAGCTCTGGAGGCACCCAGAGGAGTGGCAAGCATTCAACATACAAAGCAGCACTTCATGGGATTAGGAACTCTGTAGAAGGAAAGATCTCAGTCCACATATTTGTTTCCACTGATACAGACTTTCAGCTAATTACAGACTTGTAATTCTTTAAGTGTGTCTTATCAACACTAGGATTTTTGGTTCAAAGACAATACTTTTGCCCTGTATTGTCAATGTACATTGCCAATGTAGAGGGGAACTTCAGACAGGGTCTTGCTGACTTTCATAGTGAAACCACAACTCTAAAATCAGGGGGTCTAAATTCAGAGTCTGGTAAAATTTAGTGCACAACTGGAAAGTACATGACATCTGTAGTCATGTGCAAAATCCTAACACAGGTACAATTTGTATTTTTATTTTTTAAAAGTGTTACTCTGTACTGAACAATATGAAACATTAATAAACATTCATATAGAACATTAGAATATAATTTTATTAGATGAGAAAAATCTGAATCTTACACACAATTATTTACTATTTTGTAACTTCAGTCTTCTTTAAAAAATGAAAAGGTTCATGGGTAAGCTTTATTGCTGTGCTTTTTTTTTTTTCCAGGGAGAACTGGTCATAAATAAAGGTGTTCTGTACTGCAGGCCAAAGGCTTTTGGGCCGCTTACAAAAATTGTGACTTGCTCTGAATAAATCACTTTAACCACAGGAACGGTTGTGAAATTGGAAATATTGATTATGCCATTGGAAAGGAAAGAATCTAATAATGTCTTTAAAACTAAAAACAGGAGATACCACATCTTAGGTGGAGAGCTTTATTCAGCTCCATTACTGCTCAAATTATATACTGTATCAAATTGTTTTGAATTACATTTTTGGGATAAAATAAGGGTGCCTTGTTTTTTGCTGTTGAAGGGGCAATCAAGACTTAAGATATTGCTGTTCTTTTTTTTGTTGTTCTTTTTTCAAGAGAGGACTGGTGAAGAATGCCTAGCCTCCTTTATATTCCCAGAGCAAACATCCTTTCAAGTGATAAATAACTGGGGTGATGATGTTTGCAACCTCTGCAGACTCTCAGCTACCACCCACACACTTCCAGCTGCATATAAATCTAAAGATATTTTCCCCTCTGCAAACATTGCTTCAAGATGTCCCTGTCTTTTTTATCTGGCAACTTCATTACTGTACACTAACTTTAGTATTGCTTCAAAGAAACTTTTTTTTAAAAAACCAAAGGACATGCTCAAAATACTGAGGACAGTCTTTCAGTAGCATGTCGTATAGGTGGTTCTCATTTTTTAGGAACTGCTAATCCACCTGTTAAGGGGGTTTTGCGTATTCTTTATCACAGAAGCAATACACCTAGCACTGTGACACACGGAAGCTAAAAGCCAGTTGATCTGATTTTATGCTGACATTGTTCTTGTGTTACATCTCAAAAAACAGTATCAAACTACAGTGGAGATAAATTGTCACTTTGGGCTTTGAATTCGATACTACAGTACTCGTTCTTTGGTTTGGCAAAGAGGGTTTCTGCTTGTGCGAATGCAGGAAGCTGCTGAATGTAATATAATAATATAATAATAATATACAGTATTTATATACCGCCTTTCTTGGTCTTTATTCAAGACTTTATTCAAGGCGGTTTACATAGGCAGGCTTATTAAATCCACGCAGGGATTTTTACAAATTGAAAGAAGGTTCTTTCTTTCAAGAACCACTACATTCAAGGTGTTACACTCCGATCTGGTTTAACATTCTGGCCTCCATCCTCCCACGCTCCGAGCAGATGGAACAGCTCAGCTGCAGCTTGCCAGCTGCTTCAAGGTCACACGGTGCCGGTGGCCTCGAACTGGCGACCTTGTGGATGTTAATCTTCAGGCAAATGGAGGCTCTACCCTCTAGACCAGACCTCCTGCCCCTAGACCAGACCTCCTGCCCAGATGTGAAGTCTGATCACTGGGCACCTTTGGAATAAGGAATCTAAATCAAGCAGAAGAACCTTTTTCCTGTTGCTCCCAAACAACCCCTGATAGTTTGCTGCTAATGATAAAACAGGAGTAGAAGCAGTAAAAAGGTTTCAAAGAAAATACTTACACTTAACAAGCATGTATCCTTTGTGGGCTGGACAGGTTAGCCAACCTGCTAAGGGGTGTTAAATTAAGCTCTGTGGGCAGTGCTCGATAATTGGGCTCTCTTAGCAGCACCACCACCACCACTGAGTTGCTCTCAGCTGCTAAGCTTTGTAATGATGCATTGGCAGAACCAGTAATTCTAAAAGGATGGCATTGGGAGAGCCCAATTATCATGCAGCTTCTACTAAGGTGTCTGTACTGAAGGGTGGCCCCTTTCAGCAGTGCCACTTTTGCCAGGGAGAGGGAGAGATGGAAGGAGCGTTCAGAAGGTGTGGAATGGTACAGAGGAAGGAACTGACAAAGAGGAGTGGGGAAGAAAGAAGCTGCCAGGGCACTGGGAGAACCCAACTATCACACTGTCTCCCTTTTCAGGAGGGTCTCTTGTACCAAGCTGTCACTTTACAGAGTTCAGGAGACAGTAAGCAAAGCAGTGGACTGTGGTTTCATGCACAAGGTGGGAGTCACTTCATCTATTCAGCTGCCTTTTCTACCATACTGTATTTGAGCGTAGTGGAATGGAATGATTAAAATGCTCTCCTCCCTTTGTATCTTTTCCTATTCCTTTTTTTTTTTTTTTTTTTTTTAAAGGCTGGTATGGAAATGGCTCTGGGGAAGCAAGTAGTATTTGTCCAAATACTGCAGATGCTCATAAGAACTGTAACCACAGACTCTTCTTTCTAAATTCATCACCTTTGCCCTTGCATCATTCCCCCCTCCCCCAATGTTCACTGAATGCCTTTCATTTTATTTTACTAAGGCCATTCTTCTTAGGATTTCACAGCTGTTGGCCTTTGGTTGCCTCTCATTTTTTTAACGTATTTGGACTTTCTAAGCTTAAGGGGGGGGAACCACACTGGTTTTAATTCCATGTGAAAGAGGAGCTGTCTTCCTCCTGCCTTGGTTTGTACAGTACTCCTTGCACAGCACTCCTGCACTCTATACAGTACTCCTTGGTTTGATGTTGACTAGAGCAAGTATACCTATTTAGAGCTACTGCCATGATGTCTGATTCAAGGTTTGCTGATCTCCAGTGCTGCTTTCTAGTGCCATTCAGTTTCTTCTGAATTGCTGCTTTTGACTGTTTAGGGAGCTGAAACTATGCAGCTGAAGAAACTCCATTGGCATTCAGCTCAGGCAGTGCCAAAGTTCCCTGTGTTCTTCCAAATAGGGTCTACAGAACACACGCAGACCAGCTGATATAAGGCCAAGGGTGGCAGGGTGGCAAGGCAGGCCTTTCTTTGTTTGATGGCAACCTGTAACAAAAACGAGCCCATTTTTGCTGCATTCATTTCTTTAAAAAGGTTTGGATTTGATACCTCATTATAGGGTGAAGTTTTCTTTGACTATTCTCAGCACTACCTGTTGATGACCAATCTCCAAGGGAGAATTTCTTGCAGCGTTAAAGACCATGCTCTTGAAATCTCATAATTCTCTTGCAGGTTTCGGTCCACAGTAATATATTCTCCTTGGCAGGGAGCATGAAATCTCTCTCCTGTTCCAGCAAAAATGGGGGGCAGAAGTATTTGGAGAGCTGCATGCAAAGTCACGAATAGCTTCTGAACAGAGAGGGGGGGGAAGCTTTTTTTTGTTTTTTTAAAGTGTTGCAGTAGTGTGAAGATTGTATATTTTTAGTATACTTTTTAGCAGTTACTTACCTTCCTTTGTCTGTACTGCATGTGGAAGGCATTTTCTCACCTGTTTAGGGCTGAGCTTCTCCTTGAATCCCTCTGCTTCATTCTGCTAATCCAAAATAGATACCACATTCATGGTCCAACAGTCCACTGTTTTTTGTTTTAGTTGGGGTCAAATCCCTCTTTCCCCCCTTTCTTCTTGTCATGTGCCCAGTTTCATGGACATGGTGGTTTGTTTGATCACAATGTGCTGTGACATCCAAGCCAGTAAACTGTGGTTTGGACATGCACTGTGAACCATGAGTGCAAACTCAAATTTCATCCTGTTCCTCAACCCTGAACTTTACAGTGTGCTTCAACTACAATTTCTTATTTTAGATGTCACAGCAAATTCTGTTTTAACAAATAAGGGCCCAATCCTATCCAATTTTCCAGTACCGGCGCAGCTGTGCCAATGGGGTGTGTGTTGCATCCTTTGGTGGGGAGGCAGTCACAGAGGCCTCCTCAAGGTAAGGGAACATTTGTTCCCTTATCTCAGGGCTGCATTGTGGCTGCACTGGTGCTCAAAAGTTGGATAGGATTGGGCCCTGAGTCTTCTGTGAAGCTGGGTCTGAAGGGTGAACAGAAGGTAAAGTGTCATTTGTTCCTGGAACAGCAAACCATGACTTGTTGTACTAGGAATGAGATGCCTGCTCTGATAATGGAAATTATTCATAACTGTTTTTATATGCATCTGTGGTGAGAAAATCATGCAATTTAAAGTAAAAAAAACAACGCACACACACACAAAAATTGCCATTGTCAGGCAGTGTAAAGCAAAAATAAAGGCAAGATATGAAATCTAACCAAATTACCTTGTACTAATGCTTGCAAAGGGTTAGCTCCTCAAGAGAATAATTTTTCTATTAACACATCTTTTTCATATTTCTGTAATAGAATCAGTTCATCAAATAATAGCTGTTGCTTCTCACTGTGCAATATCTGAAATAAATAAGCAACTGAAGTACTTTCAGTAATATTTCATATGCAATTGTGAGCAGAGCTGCGGAATGCATTTTGACTGGCACCTTCTTCAGCAGCTGTAATAAAAGGTTACAAACTCAAAAATCGAAAATTACATCTTCTGGCAATATTCCGAGCAAAGCGCATCAAAAAGCAGTTAAACCTCAGCATGTGTCTTCAAACATTAGCAATATAAGCACATTCCTTAGCAATATGCTGTGTAGTTGGATGGGAAAAAAAAAAATCTTCTGTATAGGCTGGAAGCAAGAGTTCTCAGACAGAGAGGGCCAGTTTGCTCATTTCCACTCTCTAAAGTTGTCAGACTTTCATTCTGACAAATGAAATCCATTCTGCTTGACCAAATGTCCATCTTAATGTTTGTTAATTCAATTTATAGCCCCCTTTTCTCTTAGATGGGTACCTAAAGCTGCGTACAAAATATCAGAACAATATAATGATTAAAGCATAATCTAAAATAAATGTACAATTTTAAATGTTTTTTTTAAAAAAAAAATTTAAAAAAGCTAATAGGTGGCCAAAGTGAATTCTGCAGTCTGTTCTGTCTGATTCAGAAACAGTGATATTGTGAGCAGATGTAAATAGAGGAAGGAGTTGTACCGTTCACAGCTGTGCAAAAGTGGCAATTGTCACTGAAACACCTTGATGGGACAAACTTTCTCACCATTTGGTATCCCTTTTCTAGAATAGTATCAAAGATTTGGGAGTTCAGGTCTCCATTTCACCTGTTCATCCCCCCCCCCCCACAACAGTGAATGGTGAGATGGGCCCAACATTCAATATTCAAATATTGTCTTTGTTAATATAGAGCAACCCATTTATATTGCGCTTAACATAGCCTGAAATGGCATGTCCCTGCACTGAGGGCATTTGAGTTGAGATGATACAAGGGAGACAGCAAAGGGAAGGGGATGGAGGCAGTGCAGCTGAACAGGGGAAGCTTTTGTGATTCTGGGCCCATTCGAATGACGCTTTATTCTCTCAAGCAAACCCTATGAAATAAGAGGTTATACTCATTCTGTGTGTGCATCCTTACCTCTCCTCTTATTTCCTGGAGATTCCAGGACCATTTCCTTTAATTTTGTGGTGGCAAGGCGATTCAGGTGAACCAATATATGCTCCTAAATCTTCTGTAAAGCAGGTTTACTAGTATATGCAGAGGGGCAGTTTGGACCAATGGCCTCCTTACATGGTTAAAGAAAACACCCCCAATATTTTTGAATGCTAGGGGAGGGGCCAGGACTGTGCAGACACCATGGAGTCAGTCTGATGGGTAAAGTGTCATCCCAACTAACACCATATCAGTAGTACATATTGAAGTGAAGTTACAGTAGAAAAAATGGGCTAAGGCAGTGGTTCCCAAACATTTTAGCATTGGGACCCACTTTTTAAAACAATGATCTGTTGGGACCGACCTAGCTTTACAAGACTAAAAAAATTTTGCGTGACTGTTTTTATCCTTTTTACTATGGTGGGCAGGCTCCTTCTGGTGCATTTGTTGAACTCCATGTTCATAGGATTGGGACCATTCCTGTGGCACTGTGTTCCCTTTGGCCCGCCCTTCGAAATGGACCAAGGCACGATCACCTACTCGTGAGTAAGTGTGCATGTACCGTTTTGGTTTCCATAGGCTTTATATATTTTCTTTGTTTCATGACCCAACAAAAATCAGGTCGCAGTGCACTGGTAGGTTCTGACCTGTAGCATGGGAACCGCTGGGCTAAGGTGTTGGGCTAAAGACTTAATGGAAAAGGCCACTTTTAAGAAGGGATTTGAAGGACATGCGAATGGGAGGTGCTTAGGAAGGTAGTTCAAATCAAAAGGGGTAGCATGGGAGAAAGGATAGAGTTGTGTGAATGACCATGAGCCCTTTGACAATTGAAGAGGGGTGAACCTGAACAAGTTGTAGCAGGATACAAGAGCTAAGCGGGATGAGATCTTTATTACTTCAGAGCTGCAATTCATCATGAGACTGGGGTACTTGTCAGTGGGGAGTTTGCACATGATCCACCACATCACAATCAGCATGCATGCTGTGATTGGAGATACTGATGACTTTTTTTAAAGACACTGTTGCAAATGTATGCGATTTTCCTTTTGATCGTGTTTGTTGCAGACATATTTCATTTTAGCCAGGCTTTTGCTACCAGAAAAATAAATGCATTAAAGTTTATGCTTAAAATTAACGATGCTACTTATCTTTTCCCATCTATTGCCATTTTGTAGTAAGCGAATAGTGTGAAGTGCATTTGCGGGCAGCTGGAAAACATCAATAATATTTTTCTTGGCAGACAAACTCTGGCTTGTGTATGTGTTTATATGTGTGTACGTGTGCTGGGCTGAATTTGTATTATAGATTTAAAAAAAAACTCCTATCTCTGGGTTTTGGAAATCTTTTTTTTCCTGCAGAACTAACATTATATTGATGCCCTTCAGTAGCCTTACTGCTAGGAATTCATACGTATAGCATGAAAATTCACAACTTCCTGAAAAAAACGGCAGCAAAACATGACCATCTCTTGACCATCCTTGGGTTTTGACTTTCTGTTGTGTGCCTCTTGGCAAAGAGACTGTTGTTAATTCTTCCCTGCCACGTTCTTGACACCGACCTCAAGAAACATCTAAGCAATGCCAATTCCTTTGTTTTTTCTCAGCTGCGAAGCTGACTAAATTGGAGGCACCTGTGCCGTTCTCTGGATTCTGTCAGCGCTCTTGCTACAGCTGGGTAATGGTGTAACTATAGACACTCTTGCAAGGAAATGTGTGGGTTAAGGAAACAAAGAAAGCTGGTGCCCTCCCCCCATCTTTCTGCTCTCCTGCCACCAACTTTTAAAACATTCAAGACACGATTCTCCACAGTGTGTGTGCATCTTTGCTTTCCATAGACTGCAAATGGAACGAGTGCAGCCCCAAAGGTACTCCAGAATTATTTTCTTTGCTTTAAGTCTCCTGCCGTGTCACAAATAGATGTGAGTAAGCCAGTAGTGTGGTTGCCAGTTTACAGAAGCAATGACATGATGTGCTCCTATGCCTTTTCATAGGCCGAGGTGACTCACTCATGACCCGGTTGAGACAATGATTTTGAATGGCATCTTAGGTGAGGCGGGGCACCAGGATGAGTTGCCTTGCACCTGCTGCCCACCCACCAGACACCCACATGTTTGGAGAGCAAAAAAAAAAACTGCCACTAAGGCCAATCGGTCAAAAGTTGTTTTACTTGGGAAGCCTATGACTGTGACCGAGAGCACAGTCCTAAGCCGGCACAAGGGACTCCGGCTTCCAGGTGTTGTGAACTTGCTATAAAGCGTGTTTGCACTACCATGGGAGTAGAAGAGGCTGGCACAAGGATGTGCGCCTGCCTCCCTGCACCAGATCAAGCCCTGACAAAGGTAAGTTAGCGCCGGTGGTGTGCTGCCAGCAAGGGAGTTTGGGGAGGGTGGGGGAGAATGTTTCAGGAGCATTCCAGGGTGGGCCAACTGGTGGGCGGAGCATGCCCAGGAGGAACTTGGGACCAGCCTCCAGCACTTAGGTCAGATCCTAACACACACCCCGAGCAGCCCGGCCTTACACTAAGCAATTCGGGTAGTCCCATTGTGGTGTCTGGGCTCAAGGTAAGAGGAAAAATATCCCCTCATCCGGAGTTGCACCACAACCACCAGCTGTACAGCACAGGCCTGCCTGTTCCAGCACAGGCTAGGATTGGGCTGCCTGTGCTTCTTATAGGGATGCCACATTTTATTAGATTCTCAACATTTAACTGGTGAGCCTGCAATACAAGGCTCTTGGTTCTCTTTAGTTTTTGTATTTTCAGGCTTTTGGTGACAATCCACTAGCCTAGTTAGAACTAGGTTCCTTTATGAGCAGGTCTTTCTAAGCTGACTGCCTTGGTCACTATGAAGGTAAAACTTTCTGCTTTCCTTGCTGACTTCAAATCCAGACTCCCACAGGCTGTCAGATTCTTCAGTCCAGGGTGTGTGGCCTCTACTTAATAGATAAGCAAGGTTAGGAGACTGTAAGTTCCACAATTGGGGACTAATTAGGTTTCTGGACATGAATCGCTTCACAAGCTCCACTTAGAGGATTTGTCTAATTGACTGAGGAAATCATTTGAAGTGGGAGAACATTTCTTTTCATTAGTGTTCAAATGAAGTGCAAATTATGGAACCTCCAAGTCTTCATATTTCCTAAAGATAAAAGCTGCAAAGAATATGTGGGGTGGGGGTAGAATATAGTTTCATTTTCAAATTGGAAACAAATATATATATATTTTTTTTTATTTGGAAAAAGTGTTGGCAATTTTCAGCATAAATTTTCAGCATGTTACCTTGCACATGCCCGATCTCGTCTGATCTTGGAAGCTAAGCAGGGTCAGGCCTGGTTAGTACTTGGATGGGAGACCGCCTGGGAATACCTGGTGCTGTAGGCTTATACCATAGTCTTTCGAGACTGAAGGTTGCCAACCATTTTGTGAAAGAAGTGGTGGTGGCCAGCTTAGCAGTCATTGTCATTCTTTGAATAGTTTTCTCTTTGTGGTTGTTCCTGAATGTCTGAATTCAGTAACTCTGGAATGAAGTTCCCATTCCTTGGTGTGGCTATCTTAAGGAGGCACTTGCTAGCATATGTTCTGCATTGCTGAATTATGAAGTGAATACTGGCTTCTCTCTCTCTCTCTCTCTCTCTCTCTCTCTGTGTGTGTGTGTGTGTGTGTGTGTGTGTGTGTGTGTGTGTGTGTGTTTCGGGATGCCAAGAAAATGATATGAGAGATCCAGGTTCACTCATAAAGAGGGTTTTATTAGGATACTTACAATACAAGAGTGTATGCAGACATCTGGAACAGGATAGCAGGTGACACCTGGGTGCCAAGACTGCTCCAAATATAAAGCATTATGCAGTGGTGTACCTGAAAGTGGCAAGGGGGACAAATGCCTCGGGCGCCAGGCTTGGGGAGTGATGCCGCACCGCCATCCACTCCACCTATGGTGCCCTGACGGCACTCAATTGGCTGCAGATAGTATTGGCACACCAATCTGAGGGCCACTCCTGGAGGGCCTCCTCCCAGAGGCATTCTGAGGGCCGAAAACCAGACGTGACTGTTTTTGGCCCTTAGAAGGCATTCTGAAGTTTGAGGAAGCTGTGTGAGGCCAATCCAGCCCTTGGAACACCTCCAGGGGAAAGGCAGTGGGTGTGGGAGGTGGCACTTCCAGGTGGGGATGGCACCCCTGGAGGTGTTGCTCCAGGCACCGTGGTGCCTGGGAAAGCTACTGACTGCATGATGTGTGCGTGTGTTGCTAGTTACATAAAATGTAGCAATAGATAAAAGTCATAGTAAGTCTAGCATAGCCAGTAAACAAGAGAAAACAAGATGCATAGAACTTGAGCATGGACGAGCTGCTCTGCAGATAAGGCTGACTACATGTTAGGAATAGTGGGAGGACATGACTTTAAAAGGTGCTTCTTAGCTGAGCTAGCAGGGGGCTGAAATAGTGCAAAATGAATGACTGTATCTTGGTGGTTAGGAAGCAGGGCATAAATTATCTCTAGATGTCTGTATATGTTGCTTGCCTCGTGTATTAGAAATTCTACTGTGTCCTCTTTCTCTTAATGAAGAATATGAGTATTACTGGAGAAGCGACATCTTGAGATGTATTCTTTGGCTCACTTTTATATACCCAGATGGGTCCCTTTAGTGAAAAATGCTATAACAATGTTACAAGAGTATATGTGTTCATTAATGGGTAGAAATGAATGTGCTATATATCACTGATGCAGTAATCACGAATAATAATTTTTTTATCATGTCTGGTATAACCCAAGAAAATAAAGATACCAGATAAAACTACTCTGAAATGTGTCCATTAAAAAAAATTCCAATATAGATAAGTTTTACAATATTTTGTGGAGACGGACATAAAAGTTTTACGGCTGCATCCTAAAAGCTTCTTGCATTTGTGGATGAAGTTCCATTGACCAACATTTGACCATCTGGGTCTTGCCAGGCTCTGGAGGGTCTGCTAACACTCCAGAGGTGCAGGATGCTATAAGAACATAAGAAGAGGAGAAGAAAAAAATCTGCAAAAATATCAGCTCCCTCTCTTTGTGTAAATGAAATGTATCCATGGAACAGAAGAAGCTCTTAAAATACAATTTATAATTTTAGATTGTGTTTAATCTTGGGTCAATTCTTTTCTTGTATATTGATCTTACTCTTTAGCCTCTCAAAATATCCGGCAGCACATGGAGCATTCCATTGCCTCCCTACCTTCTTAGGTCTCCTGACTTGATCAGAGAAGGTCTCGGACGGTCTTCCAGTTGCATCCAAGAGGTTTTCTGAAGCAGGGAAAGGCCAACAGAGTGGGTCACGGGCCTCCCTGCACCTCAGAACACTTCCCTGAGGTAACTAGAAGTATTGATCTAGTATAGGTAGATATCTAGGCACAACTTTTCATGATTCCTACAGGATGTGGCAGGAAGAAGTGGAAAGTTCTCTTTGTAGTGTGCCCATATTTACATGCTCTCCAAAGTAACTGTCTACAAAGAGCTAGCAAGTTCACAACTGGGATGGACTAGCACCTTCTCTCCTACATGTTGTTTTTCCATGGAATATATTTAATGTGCATGAGCATTAAAATGGATGTTTTTTTTCCTCACTTCCACCTGCAGTATGAATTAGTATAGTACCAGGAAGTCCATGTAGCACAATTCATATGAATGTGTAAACGAGGCCTTAAACATTTCTCTTCAGCTACCACAGAATTCTTTTGCCACCAGATATATATTCTTCAATTTGCATAAAAGCCAAAGGGTACCTTAAATCCAGATACTATTGTTGGCGTTATTGCAACAATAGGGGAGAAAGAACATAAAAATTAGAGTTGTTATTTCATCTCCAGAAGTCTCTGGGATCTCCTCTACTGCACTGTTTCCTTCCTGAGTTTGGGTTTCAATTAATACTTAATAGAGTAAGAAAATGTGTAGCCAGTAAAAACATGCAAAGGAAGATTCTTTTTTTTGTGTGTCAACTTATTTTGAGCTGTGTTAAACAGAAATTAGATACAAAGCAAAAAAGAAGTGTTGAAGATATTGTTTTGTTTTCCCTTCTGAGTCTGCAAGCTCTGTTATTCCTCATTCTAAGTTTAAGTTACAAATATGTTGTTGCAACTGCAGAAGCCCAAACAGTAAAATTGAACACCTGATATGTGGAAGAAACATGTGCACTTATTTGTGTGAGCTCACCAAAGGGAATGAACATTCCAAGCATCGTTGCCCAGCCTACGCATTGGCAAGTGTACAGTAGGCCCTCCTTATCCACACATTCCACAATTCACAGATTCCTTCCCATGCCTCAGAAGGCCTCCAGAATGCGACTGGAAGCCACTTCCAGTTCACGTCCCCAGCTTCTCGTCACCTCTGGGAAGTATTCTGAGGTGCACTGAGGCACATGGCCCACTCTGTTGACCCTCCCCTGTTTCTGACCACATCTTGAATGCAACCAGAAGGCCTTCTCAGGCCTTCTTTCGTCATGTTGGGAGACCTTCTGAGGAGGTGGAGAGGTGATGGAATGGGCCACGTACTACTAGAACCTCTGGAGGGCTCAGCACAGCATTAAAATAAGTGCCAGGACCTAACTGTCATCCAGGACTCAGGCATCCACAGATTTTGGTATCTGTGGTGGTGGTGGTCCTGGAACAAATTCCCTGTGGATATCAAAGTCCCACTGTACTAGGGGAAAAAAAGTCAGTGTCTGCTGGCTCAGTGAGCTTTCAATTAGTTTTATTCATATGTACCCTTTCAGATCAAATAATAGATTTGTGGCATGCTGACTTGGTTCTTCCTTTGGGTACTATACATATTCTGAAAAGGGTTAATTCAAGCTTGCAGCATGTGCACACTTACTAGGCTTTAAGTGTCAACAAGACTGACTTCTGAATAGATGTCTTTAGGATCACACTCATTTATCACTCACTTTTACTTTTCTACCGTTTACTTTTTTGCCCTCCCACAGGCACATCATTTTTCCCCAAAGAGATGTATCTGTACAACTCTACTGTTTTGTCCAAATCTTTAAACTTTCCAAGCTCCATTGTTGTAATAAATCATTCCAGGTAACTTGACAACAAATGTGAATGGCCTGTCCACACCTACATATGGGGAAAACCTGCCTTACCATACCAAAAACAGTTTTAGATTCATCAACCAGAAACAGCTTTATTATAACTAGATTTTTTTCCCCAAGTACTGTGCATGAATAAAATTTCAATGAATTCTAACTAATAGGGAAAGCGTGTTCCATTATTGCTAAAATGATTTTGCATGAAAGAAACTGTTTGATTAAAAAAAAAAAAAAATCCTGGGTTTCTTTGCATGATCCATTTAAAAAGCTAATCATAGCTTACAAATGAATTAATGGATGTGCTTGTAAATTTGCAGAAAAATTAATTCTATGCCTCCAGTGAATATCTGAAGAGGACCTGTACAGTAGTTGTCATGCATATGAAAAAGTTGAATTTTGCTTCAAGAACCAAACGTAGCTGAATGTGCCTTTGTAGGACTGTACAGAATGTATGCCCATTTTACTTCTTGTATTGTTTGTGGAGAGATATATCTCCTGGTTAAAAAAAAATTAATTCTGACTTTGTTCAGTATCTTTTTCTCTTCTGTTTTCTTTTTAATGCTGTTTGTACAGCAGCATTTTAGCCTTTTCACTGCATTGTTGCCTTGCATGAGCAGCCAATGAGCAGCCATTGACGTTGTAAACAGAATGACGACATGACACCAAGTAACTAATCAGTTTAGTTCCTGATGATAAAACCAGGGCAAATGAAAACTGTTGGTGATATATTGCCCTCTCTCTGAATAGGCAAACAACTTTGTGAAAACAAAACAAAAAATCACAATGAGGGTGGCAGTGATGGCTATCTTTTACACAGGACTGCAAATGCTGACAGATCTCCCTCTTTCCAGTTTAGGTCTATTTCTATACAATATAGCTGCTGAAGTCCCACTATAAGACAGGCTTTAATAATTAAGATGTTCCCAAGATTCTTGTTGGATTCACCTAGAATGCAGCTGCCTGTACTTCTTCTAACTGATTGCTAAAGACCAAACCTGAGTACAGAAGTTGTACCAAGTAGTTTCTTACTCTCATTTGAAAGTCAACCATGTAAACCAGAGGTCCCAACTTACTAGTGTCATGATGCTCTTCTTTTGTGGCAACTTTTTCTTCCCAGCTAATGAGATGTTGCATGATCCAAGATGTCTTGCTCAGGAGATCCAACAGAAGAGGCTGCCAGGGATATCCCATGGTGCCCATATGAGCTTGCCATAGCAGTCTCAGGTGTCATGGCACACAGTTTGGGAACTACTTATGTAAACTTCTGCGACATGTACTAATCCAACAATATTTGCCAGTGGTGTTGGAGGGGTGGCTGCGGCTTATGTTGTCCTGCAAGATGTTGTATGTGGAAATATAGATGAAGCCAGTCCATTTAAACCATATGGACACTCCTTACCATCTTTAAATGGGCTAAATCAGTGTTCCTCAATCAGTGGTACAGGTACCACCAGTGGTATGTGAGGTGGTGTCTGATGGTACTCACAGGATCCCTGGGCACCTGCTGCCTGGCAGCGAGACTAGGAACAGTATTCAACAAACAGTGGTAGACGGCTTGGCTCAGTGAGCAGAGTTCCAAAGCATACTTTTCCATGCTTGAGAAAGTCCTCCCATCCACCTTGTTTCTCTTACTGGTGCTTGTCGTGTCTCATCTGGCCTTCCAACTCAGAAGTAACTGGCAATGATGTCATTGCCAGTTACTTCCAGTGGTACTTCAAATAGGTGGACCATGTGAAGTGCTATGGCAGAGGACAAACATTGAGAAACACTGGTCTATATTGCTCATATTTCTTTTATAGATGAAAGAGATTGAGATGCTAAGTTGGTGAAGGCTTGGTTTTCAAAACTGATGAAATTGGTGAGTCTTGTCTGGTACTGGGGTATGTCTAATGGTACATGAATGATGCCTGGCAGAATCTGTCAAATCATAAGTAAAGCCTAGGGGCTACTATAATCAATAGCAAAAAGTAAAATAGCATTTTTGATTGGATCTTTGGGATTCCAGCACTCATTATCTGCCAAATGTAGATTTACTGATCCAGTCCAATTGCAGGGATCCATTGACTTGTCACTTAGTGTTGCATGCTCTGCCCCGCCTGGGAGTCTGTGAAAAGAGGACTGAACTGTTGTTCCCTGTTGTGTGTATGCAGTCTGATGAGATGGATCTTGTCATTTTAACAAGGCATAATTATACACTCTGTTCTTTTTTTATGGCAGAGATTCAAATTCTGCATAAAACATTTCCTTTCAGCTTCTCTAGAAGTCAAAAAGTGGGTTTTTGATACAGATTATCATCAAGAGAAATATGCTTGCCTAATATGGTGATCTGCAAACAAAACTAAACAGCATGTGTTATGAAAACTACATGTAGGAAGCTAGGTCATCCTCTAATATCTTTGTTTATTTCCTTGTAATTTTTAAATGACAAGTTGGAATCTGTTTGGCATATTCTTAGACAGAATATATTTGGTTTCCTCTTTCAGAAATCATAGCAGTCACAGCTGAAGAAAATTAAATGGATGATCTGTCATAGTCACAGATGAATAACTAGTATCAAAGGAAGAGTTATGAACCTTGACACTCTGCATTAAGTTTGAAGCCTTCAGGGTCACTATACAGAAAATGTTTTAGGTTTTTTAATGAATAGTAGTTAGTGTAGCATGGGAGAAGTTTGCTGACCTTTTAAGAGAGACTTTCTATATGAGCCCACACAAGAGTCCAATTCACACATTTGCCCCAGATTTGACATTCTCAGTATTGCCAGGACCAAAGTAGATGTGATGGAATGCCAACTCGCTCTCCTTTAAACACACAAACAAACCCCTGGGGACAATTTATTCTATTTTTATAAACAAGTTCCTCCCCTCCTGTTGTCCTAACAACAACCCTGTGAGGTAGTTGAGGCTGAGTGCTAGTGACTGGCCCAAGGTCACCTCGGAAGCTTCATGGCTGAGCAGGGATTTGAACCTGGCTCTTCCAGGTCTAAATCCAACTCCTGAACCTTTACACCATCCTGGTTTCCAATTTGGATTGGAGTTGAAATGGAAGGGGAGAGGGGTTAATGCTTTGCCCCAAGCTAATGTGCCAACTTAAATTGCTCCCGAAGCTGCTGCTAGCCATGGGGGGGGGAATTTATGGGCCCATAAATAATGTTTGTGCTTCAGTAGTTTGAATAAATGTAGTTTTGGTGAAATGGTGGCAATCTGGATTGGGACCATAGTGTAACGAGGAAAGCTGTCTCCCTGCACCTCTCTCTGCACCATGAACTTGTTCCAAATTGGCAGGGTGGTGAGAAGATTACTTTTAGAAAATAAGACATTGGGATTTCTAGTCATAGAACTCCCAAATCCTATAGCTTATGAATGATCTAGTAACTTGGGATTTAGAGAGTTCGCTCAGAGTGGTTGAATACATGTGTGGCATCTAGCAGCCAAAAAACTCTCCTGGAGCGTGCATTCCACAAGTTAAGCTCTATCACTGAGAAGGCCCTATCCCTGGTATTTATTAGAACAGGGGTTCTCAAACTGGTGGGTTGCAACCCACCAGCCTGAGAAGCCTTGTGTCTGGCCCCTTATGGGGTGTGGGCAGGAGACAGTGACAACACAATCAGAATGGCTGCACCACCAGCAGGGGCAGAGGGTCTTTTTTTACTTATCCCTTTTGCGGCGGCCTCTGGGGGGGTGCAGGGGGCCCTACAGAGCCCTCTGCTTGGCTCCACGCCTCAAAACATTGAAAAAATGTGACCGTGACCCATTTCAATGGGGCAATGCGATCGTGACTCACTTTTCAGTGTTTTGAGATATTGGTAGCTCCGCAGAGGCTCTGCAGGGCTCCCTGTGCCCCCTGGAGGCTACTGCAGACAGGGGTACGTTTTTTAAAAAAACAAAAAAACAAACCCTGTGTCCCTAGAGCAGCACAATCATTCCAATTGAAAAAAACATTCCTCCACCACCACCCCCAGCAAGACTTATCTTGATTCTCAAACTCCCTGTGAGTTTGAGAAACTGCTTTGTTAAGACATTTCAGTCAAAATCAGGCCAGAGAACAGGGTCATTGATGCCCTGATGGTAATAGGCTTTACATAGTGTTCAGATTTACAGTAGTAGTGCAGCTAGGCAAAAGAGGGTAATGGAACATACTTTGTTTTCAGTCTTTTTAAATGTACTGTGCCAAAGCTAATGAAAACCTTCCTCTCTTGGAATTTAGCACAAGAGAGCAAAGGGGGCAGTCAGCAGAACAAAGGCTGTGTGCACACTGCTGACTTGAGATCCTATCGCTGGTTATGCATCAAAGAGCCAATTGCCTGCAAATACTAAAACATCAAAAGATATGTTGATGGAAACAACCCGGTTGTGGAAAAATGTTATAATCTCCAAAATCCTTTTAACAGGAAAGTAAATTAGATACTGAGCTTGATGCTGCTCTTATTTAAAGCCGGTGAAAGATTTACTACTGTTGTCAAAGGGAAGTAGGAAGAGGCCAGCTGATGATACGCTGCAGCAGTAATGAATTACACAGAACGGACAAGGACCATCTCTTACATCTAATAACATGCACATTTATAGCCTGCTGGGAAGGATTTTGAATGGGTAACATGCACACTCCAAACTAATAGAGCAGAACAGGGAAGTCTCAGCTGTGAATAATTTATGGGCAAAACTATTTCAAGCACAAAATTGGCTTCAATTCTCTGTGCACTTTCTTTGGAGTAAGTTCTGTTTTAAGTTGATGATACAGACTTCCAATTAAATGTTTTGGGTCCAACCAGGCCAGGTTGAAGTAAAAAAGGTGCCTGAAGCCATCCCCTTCTCTCTACTGCTGCCCCATTCATATGTCCCTACTTCTGTTTAGAAGTGGAGGAAAAAGGAATGATTGATGGCGGAAGACACTGCCTTATTGCACCCACCTTCTTTCTCCAGAAGTGAGGAGGAGAGGAGAAAGCGATGGTAGTACTGTGGTCTTCTCTTCTTGATCCAGACTGTTTTCGTCTCCCAGGGTTTATCTGTTGTGTTCTCCTTTCTTTGTTTGGGGGGGGGGAATTCTGGAGATCTGCCATCTTGCCTTTCGAACCCTGAGAACGGAAATGCAAGGCAACTTACAGAGTTAAAATGAAACAGCACGAACATTCAAAAACACTGCAGAATGTTTCTTAGGCTTCATTGTTCTGCCCACTCTGTTACTTTATTTCAAACCATAGAGCAGCAGGATAGCGGGGGGGGGGGAGAGTAACCGGGCAACTGCAGGTTAGCTTACCTGAAGCAACCCATCATGCCTCATCTCATGGCTGAATCAGCCCTAGATCTAACTGTTAGATAATTGTGTGTGTGTGTGTGTGTGTGTGTGTGTGTGTGTGTGTGTGTGAGAGAGAGAGAGAGAGAGAGAGAGAGAGAGAGAGAAAGAGAATGTCTTTTAGACATATCATAATTTATTTCTTGCAAGTACCCAAGGGCAGTGTAAAACTTCATACAGGAAGTCTGTCCAACCACTTCCTGTATGGTGCTGAATAAATTGGTGATCAAAGTGTATTGCCTCTGCCGATCAGTGTCATAGCTTCCACTGCTGCTGCCTCAAAAAAATCCCATTGCATATTACAGTATATAGATTACTAACCTTCATTTAACTCACTGCTGCAGCACATAGAAATGACAGTTTCAGTAAACTTTCTGCTATGATTCCAAGCCACCAGGGAGAAAGGCAGAGCAGAAATCAAATAAATAAATAGATTCATTTCTGGGTAGTTGCTCACATGTTGATGTGATCCAAATTGTCTACAAA
This sequence comes from Tiliqua scincoides, assembly GCF_035046505.1. Classification (NCBI taxonomy): domain Eukaryota; kingdom Metazoa; phylum Chordata; class Lepidosauria; order Squamata; family Scincidae; genus Tiliqua; species Tiliqua scincoides. The sequence continues at coordinate 196,078,726 of NC_089824.1, read as the reverse complement.
CTGAGGGGTTTAGGCTACCTTACTGTCAACCCCTCCCTCAACCCATATTTATGTATATGGGCAGCCCAATCCTATGCTTACCGGCGCTGTTGGATACAGCGGCATCAAAATGACCCCTGCTGTATCTTGCTAGGCCTGGAAAGCTGTCGGAGGTCCCCTCAGGGGAATGGGACATTCGTCCCCTTTCCCCAGTAAATCCCCAGCCTGCTCAATGGGACTTCTCAGGTCTGCGCCTGCTGTTTAAGAATTGGTGGAGGAAGCCTCTGCTGGTTCCACTCCCTCCTGGGCCATCCCGTTCCCTGTTATGCCCTCTCTCCATCCGTCCTCTGCCCCAGAACGCCTCCCTAATGCCCTCCCTCCACCCTCCCCAAGCCCTCCTCACTGCCAACATTTGGGGTCCTGTGGCAGCATCAACAGGGTGGCGCAAGCCTCCCCATCAGCACTGCTTACTTGGGTGGTAGCCTTACTGCACACCTGTGACACCCACCACTGTCACTAGAGCTTCAGGGTTGGCAGTAAGGCAGCATAGGATTGGGCTGTAAATAGCATTGATCCCAAAGCCAGCAGTAGTCCCTTGGAGAACCGGGTTGCTGAACATTCTTTTACTGTGAAACTGTCTACTGCCTACTAGATCCATAAGAGAGACTGCTAAATTTTCTTGGGACCTTTTGGGATTATGCCAAAAGGTAGTTGGAAGTTTATAACGTCTAATATATTCACCCTATAACATACAGCATGCTTGCTAGCATAACTCAAAGAATTCTAAAAAGCAGGTGAGGCACAGTGTCCCATTGTACAAACCATACTCATTGTTCCTTGACAATGCATGTTCCTCTGTTGAATAATTCTACCCGTAATTATACTTTTGACCCCTGTGTCTGGAACAAAAGTTGGCTGACATACATTTTGCTTTAATTTGCTGGATCCTTTAAAAAAATAAAAAACAAAACAAAACCGCAGGTGTTGTATTAGCTGCCTTCCAATCCTTCACTAACATTAATTTTAGCAATAGATCATATATTTTAGTTAGAAGATAAAGAATTCTGCATGTGACTTTTTTGAATAAATACCATCTTACCCCATTGACTTGTTACTTCTTAATTTGCCAATCACTGCAGACATCCGCCTATAAGTCGATCTCACAGATAAGACGAGGGCAGGTTTTGAGCCCAAAATCATGGCATTTGCTATGACCCTCAGATAAGTGGGGGGGGGGTGGTTAACTTAGGGAGGTGTCTGACTATAATTTTGTCTGATTTTACCCAAGGCCAGATCCTGAAAAATAACCTCCCAGTAATTGTTACCTAAGAACTGTACAGTCACTAATTTATTAAAAAACACATTATATATACATAGTATGTATACATCTATACATACATGTATACATACATGCACTATTTTTAATACTGTTTTTGCCATACTATGTATACATGTAGTATAGCAAAAATAGTATTAAAAATAGTCTCTAATTTATTAAAAACTATGATCTTATAGATCATAAGATACATTTTTATTCACGAATTTTTTAAATTGTTCTCTCAACAACCATTTGTAAACACTATCAGAGTAAGGCCACAATCCCATCCACACTTTCCTGGGAATAAGCCTCATTGACTTTAATGGGACTTACTTCTGAGTAGACAAGCCTAGAATTGGGCTCTAAGTACACTGGAAACAGCATACCAGTAGAACCATTAATGAAATCCTCCTTTAAAGTGCCTGGTGCCTTAAGCCAAAAGCAGTAGAACACACAACTGGGAGTGTGCAATTCAGTTCACAGTAGAGAGACAAGCAACAAGGAGTGACTGAGCAAGTGCAGCTGCACATAGTTCCACCTGATTTACTTGGAAGTAGAGCCTCTGTGGAGGAAGGGCAATGGCGCTCGTGTGGAGGTCCTGGCAGGGGGATACTGCAGAAGCAAGCATGCTCTCCTAAAAGCTTACTACATAAGCAGCTGTTGCAAGTGCTTCCTAGCTCCTGCCAGCACGCAGCTAAGATCTCTGGCTAAAATACCTGTTGCTGCAGAATAATTCTACTTTAAATTCTACTCTCTGCTTTTCCTGTGTTTTATATCTTTGCAAGGTCTCCAGGACTCTTCCAGTGAAACGGACACACACACAGGGAAATTGCCTCTCTCTCTCTCTCTCTCTCTCTCTCTCACACACACACACACACACACACACACAGATGCTCCCCCCCCCACACACATAAATGCAGGGACTTTTCCCCTCCAGTCTAACTTCATTGGTGAGGATAGGGCAATGAGGTTTGCAAAAAGTTTTGCAAAGGAGAGACTGAAGTGTGACTGTAAGGGGAGAGGTGGAAAGGAAAGCAAGAGGAGCGAATAGACTGGGAGCCCAATCCTAGGCATGCCTACTCAGAAGCAAGTCCCTTAATAGTCAGTGGGGCTTACTCCCATGAAAGTGAGGCTAGGATTGTAGCCTTAACTGTTTTAAGTGCTCTCTCTCACACACACAAACTTTTCCTTTTATAAAAGTTAACTCTTCCTCCCCCCCCCCTACAACTTCATCAGTGGTGAATGATTATGGGGAGAGGGGCTAGCAAGCCTCAGCTTTGCAACAGAGAGTTTAAAGTTTGGATTCAATAATTGGGAGGGGCAAAAACAAGAAGGAAAGAGGAGATGGACTTAACCCTTTCAATGGCTTGAGAAACAAAGGTACAGCCTTCTGCAGGCTGCCTCTCTCTCTCTCTCTCTCTTTAAAAAGATCACTCTCCCCCCTTCCCCGCCCTGTCCAACTTCATCTGTGGGGAGATGGGAAGGGGGTTAGCATGTTGGGCTTTCCAATGGAGTGCTTGAAGTTTAAATACTGTAGAAAGGAGGGAAGGGGGAACAAGAAGGAAAGAGGAGATGGACTCAGCTGTTTCAAATGACTGCTTCTCCCTTGCTCAGATGCCCCCTTCCACACACAGCTCATTGTCTCCTGCTCTGTCTTGGGTGCCGCTCCAGAGATGCCTTGTGGGTGCTGGTGCTAAGCTGGGGGGGCTGCTGATGGCTGCGGTGGCAATTGCCCTGCCCTGCCCTTGGAGCTTCTGCAGCTGGGTAACAGCCTGAAGGAACACGTGGAGCACACCCGCAGGCAGCTGCAAATGCTCAGCCTCCTCTCAGCAGAAGATCACTTGCTCCCTCCCACAATAGTGATTGGCTGGCTCACTTGCCTCTCCCCTACCCCTGCTGCTTGCCTGCCCTGGAGATAAGGGGGGGCAATGATTCAGGCTGCTTTTCTGGGAAGAAATTTTTTGCCTTGTAGGTGAGTATCTATGGTACTTCTAAAATGTAATCCTTCATACTTTCTATTTGACAAAGTTCTTCTTTTCTTTCTCCCCAAACAATAGTTCAGGTGTAGGTGTTTGTTTCAATGTCTTTTTTTCACTGAACACTATAACAATTTGTTGAGTTTGAAAGGTAGATACTTCCAAAGGGATTATTTCATCCTTCCTCAGCAGTTTTATCCATCTTCCTTGATATCCTTGCTCTATGCAAAAGTGATAGATTTGCTGGGTGAATGGGATCTCTCACTAATGTCAGTGGTCTCATAGAAATACTTCTGTCTCTCATCCAGCTTCCCCAGTTTCTTTGACTTTTGAGTGATGGACATAGGGGTTGTATTTTCATTTCATAAGTTCTGTTTGTCAGGCAGACAGCCATATATGTGCCATTCTGTGCAAAATATTGGGGACCTCTCATGCATCAGTGGACTTTATTTCTTAATATCTTTTAGTGGCATTCATGTTTTAACCCTGAATAAGACCTGTAAGGGACAACGGACACAAAAATGTGATGCTAATTTTATTCCTCTGAGGAACTTTTAACAGCAGTGTAACTATCCTGTTATTTAGCCACAATGAAAGACTAAACAGACAGTCATGCTTAGTTATTTGAGTTCTGCAGTATTGGTACAGTTGTCTCAAAACTGTACTGACAGCTTTAAAGTATCTCCAACTGTGCTAGGGCCCTGTTAACCTGCTGCCATGAATATTCAACTGAAAACTTGGTGTATTAGCTAAGAACAGATGTGCTTCCAAACTTTCAATCTGTACACTCTGTGGGAAAGTTGCTCATATGTTGTAAGCATCTTCTGCTGCGAGTCTGGCATCGACAGGATGTTAAATCTCCTGCCACTCATAATTTACCTAGTTCAGCTTGTTGTGCTGGTAATGTGAGACTGTGTTTCAAACTGAGCACCATTCCCATGAATGTTCTTATCTAGTCTGGATTGTAATCAGAGCCAGAGATGAACTTTTCCTTTCCTTCCCATCACTACGCTTGCATGGAGTGCTGAAGAGTCTGCAGTAGTGGAAAGAATGGGAGGTCTCCACATTTCTCTGGCACCTAGAACACTGCTACAGTAGCATTCCAAATGCCAGGAACCCTGAGAAATGTAGTTTTCCAAGCTTACATGGTCCTTTTTCATGATACACCAAGTACCATAGCAACTGCATTTCAGAACTCCTGGCACCTAGAATGCTGCCATATCAGCATTGCTTGTTGGCACATAATAGTGTTGTGGGAAATGAGAAAAGTGGAAGGATTATGGGTAGAATTTAGGGAAGTACTTGACTTCATTTTCCTCCTAATGAAGGGTGTAACGCTATTTGAATTGGTTTCAGAATAAATGGAGTTACACTGAGATATTTTTACCCTCGTAATAGTCTGGTTTGCCAATCCCACATTTATGCAATGCATTCCAAATTGTACTGTAAGACTTTTATTTATGAACTTCTTTAGAAACATCAGCAAAATGTGCTTCTCTATGCATGCATCCATATTCTCATAGGGATGCCTTTGAAATTTCAGATGCAGTGAATGAATCTGTTCTCTGGATTTGCACCCATGCCCTTTTCTCTTTTATATAGCTTGTAGGTGACAACGTCGGTTCAATTTTACAGGTAAACAAAAGCACAGTTTCACATCATGCTATAACATTCCCCTGCCACTTCTTGACCACTCTGTATCTGGAAAACTCTTGAGACAATTATTCAGGTTCACTCAGAGCCCATAGATGATGTTCACAGCATGCCCTTGATAGTTACAGCATGTTGCACATGTTTCTTTGCAAGCTTCTGTTTATTTTGTGTTAGCTCTTCAGTTCTTTGGTGAATAGAAGAAGAATCATGTATGCTCAGCAAGAGTTTTGAAAAATGCATTCACCTGTGCTTTTGACATTGCTTGCTGGAGTACTAAATGCAGATGATGAATATGGCAGTGGATAAAGGCAGCTTTGGAATAGCTGTTTTTATATTTTTCTGAACTCCTCTTGTCTCCCAGGACATAACTTTGGCTTTAATGTAGCTTTTGTCAGGTTACTTTCCTTCTATCTTCTTCCATTAGGGGAAGTTGGACTAGATACTTGAGCAAAGCTTTAGCAACAGATGTGGTGTAAGAACCTTAGAAAAGCCCTCCTGTATTAGATCAAAGGCCCATCTAGCCCAGCACTCTGTTTCCCATCCACCAGCTGCCTATGGGAAACCTGTCAGCAAGAGAGAAAGGCATATTTCTCTCCCACTATTGTTCCTATGCAACTGGTATTCAGAATAATACTGCAACTGAACACAGAGGTATAGCCATAACGGCTAGTTGCCCTTGTTAGACATGAATGTGAATGTGCCCAATCACCCTTTAAAGCCATCCAAGCTAATGTATTACTATATGTGCTTTTGAGACACATGGGGGGAAACCTATTGAATGTACAGGGATCAAGTGGGGTAATTAACATGCAAGTCAGTGGAATGAAAGAAGAAGAGCGATAAGGTAAACATGCAATACTAGAAAACTTTAATTTGGGGATAGAGCTGCAAGCGCGCCTCTGTGGCACGCTAGCAATAATTGCCAGGCTTTCCCCCCTATCAGCCGGCAGCAGGGCTTTGCTGCCAGCTGATTGGCTGGCTTGCCAAGTATGGTGTAGGTAGGCAGAAGACCTTCTCGGTGTCCAATCTAAGTCAGCAAGGGCAGGGGGTGAACCAGAACCACTCCCATGATGCCTGACCGGCTCGAGGAGGCAGGCTGGCTAGCTAGCCCCTTGTCTGAACTTGGGGGCCTTGCAGGGGTGACCTGAAGGCATAGCAGTTCTGCTGACTTACCCTCTTCAGGTGACAGTGAAAGGCAGGATTAATAACAATTGAGTTACGCCTGGAGTCAGGTGGATGCCCTATGAGATTGGGGGACATAGATGGCTAGGGCCGTTTCTCCCACTTAGAACCCCACACTTGGGATGGGTATTGTTTACCCTGTTGTTGCCTTGTTGCTATCTGTTGGTATTCAATAAAGTGGCCCATTTTAATTCCATACCTGTTGTTGGCTGTATTTATTTGGGGAGTGCATGGTAATAATACAGTTACAGGAGGGGTAATCCATGATCTCTTGTGTTCTGACTTCGATTGTGACTGTGACTTTCCTGGTGGTTGAGACCTGGTTTTAACATGAGTGATCTGTAAAGGAGAACTGATTCTTGATTCTGGAGGGATCATGTCATTTGGCTTGTATGTTACCCAAGAACCCCCCTAAATAAGCACGTGAGATCAGGTCTTGAGATAAATTGGACCACTTTTATTTAAATACAATTAAAGCAGCAGAGCAAAACTCCAGCCCCACCCCCCAAATGTGAGGGTGCTGAATCAGGGGAAAACAGCCTTGGCCGTCTACACCCCTAGGTGCAAATGCACATGACACAAAGTAGCGCTAAGTCATGGACCTAGCACATTCATCATTGCTAAGCCCGAAGGATTGAGGCAGTTGGAAAATGCCAACTCCCACAGGTAAAGCCTTGTGTGGTCATTGTCAGTTCCAGCCCAGGCTCACCAGCCAGCCTCAGTAGTCCAGACAAGCACCATCTGAGTGGTCCTGGCTCACCCCCTAAGCCTTGCTGACCTTGGCATGTACACTGAAACATAGCAGGCCGACTATTCAGCCTGCACGAACCTGCCGCAAGTGACCTAACAAGTGACAACTAACCTAACATTAACAATCTCTCTCCTGGTCCTAGGCAGTCTGGGGTAGGCGGGAAAACTGCCCGCCAACGTTCAGTTCTGGCTAGCAGCAAAAAATTCCTATCTGGCCCCAAATAAGCGACCAGCTATTCTCAGACTGACTCAAGGAGAGGTTGAAGCTCCAGGTACGACTGAGGGCATGGAATACTGCTGCTTGATTCCCTGGCTTGCAACCTCTCCCTCTTCAAGACCTTCAGCCAATCAGGTTGTAATGGCCACAAGGCTTTGGGCAGGTAGGCAGGGCCAGGTAAATAGACTTGGGCCAAGGTGTGCTGACTGACCTTTTACAAAACAAGACAAGAAGTACAAACTCTCACTTTGACACAAAACAGTGACATGGAAGGTACTGGTGAAAATGGGAAGACAATAAAAAGCCAAAGATGATCAGCAGGAGTAGTTCTTAAGTGAAGAAGGGGGCTGGAGGCAGGAATGCAACTTTAAAAGACAAACATACCCTGTCCTGACACCTTGGTAGCAAGGTGCATTTTCACACCTTGCATAGCCTGGCCCCCTGAAAGCAAGTGCATTCTGGGCTCCTGTTGGGAACTGACAACTCCATATTTATTTGTAAGCAAACAAGCAGACTTTCTTTGGATGGCAGTTTTGCAAAGGCGCGTTCTATTTCAGAGTCATTCAGGCTTTGATGAAGAAAGAAGAGCCACGAAGCTGACTATATGCTGATTTCATGGCTCTTCTTGATAAGATATAATGGGTCTAGAAGTCTTACTCATTCTTATGAGTATAAGAAGTCTTATACATTCTTATGAAGATATAAAGGGTCTAGAAGGGTGTAGATATAAAGGGTCTTATATAGGTCGTCCCTCCTTATCCACTGGTGTTTCATTCCAGAACACCTAGTTGATAAAAAAAATCAGTGTATTAAAAAACAGTGGAAAAATGGATTTAAAGACCCACTTCCAGGTTTCTTGCCCTTCCATTGCTCCAAATGGAATAAAACTGTGCCTCAACATCTGCAGGGGTTTGATTCTGGGACTCCCTGCTGATACCATAAAATGTGTTAAAAGCAGTTTAAAAAGACAAAAAAGTGCATTCCTTTACAACTGTGGTTTAAAAACAGCTTTTCTTACTGTTGTAGAGAGGCAGTCAGCAATTAGAAATGCAAAGGACCCCTGCCTTTGCCTGGCTCAGCTGAAGAATGGAATTAGCACTTGCATGACTGTCTACCACAGTAAGAAAAGCAGTTTTTTTTTTAAACTGAGATTTTAAAGGGATGCATTTTTCCCTTTCTCCAGCACATTCCTTCTCATTTGCAGTGGCCATTCATTTTGAGTCAAATCTATGTATAAAAAAATCAGCGCATAACAAGGTTGGACCTATACATTCTTTAGGGGCACAGCTCTGTATTCCAAGAAAATCCCCCCTCCCGGATTCATCCTAAAGAAAATTTTGTTGGAAGCAAATGCACTCCATCTTAGTAGAGCATAAATAAGAAGATGCTGTGACCATTGGGATCAAAAGTCTAACAGCTGTTTTGATATCTTAGTAAGGGGAAGAATAAACTGGCTGGAATGATCTTCTCAGAAATTTGAAGAAAAATTAAAAATGGCTGCCACCAAAAAACAATTTTGATACATTTTCCTTTACAGATGTTTATTTAGTGGTGGCCTCTTTTGGCCCTTTCAGCTAACATGTTTTCCTCAATTATTTGAGAGAGTCATCCATTCCAATTTACTCTCCATCCTTCTGACATATCTGAATAGCTGTCACTTGTTTCTGTAAAATGGTTTCAGTTTGCCACTTTTGTGCTAGGTTGATTAGTTAGGTTTTCCAAAAGATCTGAGCTGCATATTCAAATGCATATGCAGAAATGTTGTTCTACCAAAACAAGAGTGAGCACTTACACTGGGGCTTGTGGGACTGCAATCTGGTCTTGCAGCTGCAAAGAAATCACCTTGGGCATTGCAAATACTCCACCTGCGTTCCGTTGAAATATTTGTTCACTGGCAATGATAGTAAGCGTTTCTATTTCGCAGTAACAAATGGACTACAGTTACATTAGCTTTTCCCTACCCATAAAAGTAATCATGGAGAATATTGTGGAGACACAGGAAGATGCCAATGTTTATAAAAACTGAAAATCTGACGTGTAACATCCTTCCTGAAGTAGCTTGCATATGACAACCGCATTAACTTTGCATAGAAGTTTATCAGTTAATTTCTTCCTGCTCTGTGCTTAAATATGCAAAGCTGCTAAAAGACTATTTTTGCTTTAACCATCCCTGGGTGCTTTTGTGTCCTAATTTATTCCACATTTCCAATTAGGCCACAAGTAGCATTTATTTTTTCCTCTTTGTTTAGATGTAAAATTGAATCAGTCTTGAGGCTTCCAACTGCTGCATGCTGCGACTTTGACAGTGAACTCCATTCTCCAGTTTTTAAAATGGAGAATGTAAAACCAACAAGGCTTAGGAAGCAGATTTGTTTTGAAGCAAAGAAGTCTTGTGCAAGCCTCCTGAATCAACACTACATGGGGGGGGGGGAGTGCTGCAAGAACCACCACAGCAGTGCATGGTGGCCTGTGATGTTGTATTGGTATTATGTTTAGGGCTAGGACATGATATACAGAGTAGCCCAGGACAGCTGCCATCTGCCAGTATTTCCCAAAGCTATTCCACGCTATGGAAGTGATACGCAATGGGCGAGTCTAAAATGAGTTGACACTGTACCAGTTGCATGATGTTAATGTATGCATTTAATATCTAGCAATAAAGTGTTAGAAGTGATTGCTTACTGCTTTTGTATGAATGAATTCATTAAGCCAGTTGACTGCTGTTTTCATGTAGTTTGGACCTGCACCCATTGTTGCCAAGGGTTGGGTGAGCTGTGTTGGGACATGGCCTGTCTGGTGATGATCATTATTGGCTGTCTGGTTGAAGGAAGACACCCCCCCCCCCCAACCAGACATTACATGTAGGTTAACAAGCTGGAACATCATGTTAAATGTAGGTTATCAAGCTGGAAATGTGAATTTGGCCTAGACAGAGTAATGGTGATTGGAAGACTTGAGGTTCTTAGAGCATGTGAGCCCCTTACTATTGCCGTATTGTTCCTCTGGCCGTGAAGGTACGCATGGTAGTGTTGTCATGGGGCTACTGATGTATTAGCAGTGTGCTATGGATTATGAAACGCTTTTAAGAATTGGGTCTAAAAATTTCTTTTATTAAGACATGAATTTAATCACAGACTAAAATGAACCCACATTTCAAACTCTGAATAGCCAGTTCAGTCTGGACAGTGGATTTGCCTTTTCCCATCTAGGAGCAACTGCCACGTGGAGGTACTGTTAGCAATTCTTCCAGCATAATCACTAAAGCCCTCTACATTTTCATAAGGCATGGTAACGTCCATGGCGGGAGGAGGCCCCTTCCCTGGGGTTGTTACCGACCGTGAGGGGCTTACCCGTTCGATGTGCAGTGGTCGGCAGTGAATGAAAGTACGGGCAGCAGATATGGTAGCTTTACACAGGCGGTTTAATAGCATCAACTTTTTTACAGTCATGTGGACAGTTACTGCACGGCCCACCACACTCTAGGCTGACTTGTGCCATCATCTGATCGTCTCAGGACTCGGCCCTTCCGGCTCCTTGGCAGTTCCAGCCCACGCTTTCTGGTCAGAGTCTCTTGGCCCTGAGCCCGGGCTCTGGAGGGCCACAGCCCTGCTGGCCGGGGTCAGGTTGGCTGGCCTTGGGAGGGCCCACGGAATCTCTGTGCTGGATCCCCATTCAGTTAACCTCCATGGGGTATAGTTGGCGGCGAGCATCCGGCTCAAAAACCCAGTCTCTCCGGGGTACACCCTCTGGGCCAGAGCGGGTCTTGGGTCAGGGAGGTCCCTGCCCCAGCCTCCTTTCTCTAGAATGGACCGCAGCCCCTTCCCTCTGGAGGCCTCTCTCTTTCCTCTCAGGCAGGGGAGCCTGTTCCCTTCTGGTTTCACTCTGGCCTTCCACCCATCTGGAGAAGAGTGACCTCCCTCTTCCCTCTCCAGGCTCCTTATGAGGCCAACCTCAGGTCCAGCCCCACCCCTCCTGACCACGTGTCTGCCTGTTCCCAGCTGTTCCTTATCCCTACTCCAGGGTAGGTGTTCTGCAAGGGCCCCCAGTCCTGAAGACACTTGGGGCTTACTCTGGGCTGGGCCCAGGTGACAGGCTTCATCACAGACAGCCAATGCATGATGGGGACAATTGGGAGCACGGTGGAGTGGAAGTTATCCCCGCCACCGAGACATGCTCACTGGTGACATCTGCTGGGCAACTCAGTGTATTCTTTGGATGGTTCCTCAAATGTGGTATGGAATTCTGAGACCCCATGTTTGTTGTTAGATGGCTTAGTAAGATTAGAGTGCTTGCCATCACCAGGTGCCAAAGCCTCCCTCTGCCAAGGAACAGAGGGGGAAGTGGACTTGACTTTTATCGAAATTTACCATTGAGTTTTCACAGAGCTGATTCAGAATTTAAAAAAGAGTACATTTTGTATTCTTAGACCAAAAAGACAAATCCATTCTGGGCACTAAGCCTTTCTTGGCCCTCAGATATCACCCTGCTGTGCATTAGTTCAAGTTCACAACTCATTCATTATTGCCTAGCCTTCAATTTGCATTGTAACTCTAGGAAATGAGTGAGCCATTGGAATGCTTGAAAGGCCCTCTACCCTCCAAAGCTGCAGATGAATTAATTATAAGCCATAGTGATGGGGGGGGGGGAATAGAGAGCAAAGATAAAATTCAGGAACAGGGACTAAATATTCAGCTGAAAAAAAACAGAAACTCCTTTAAAAAACCCTGTGTGTTTCTCTCCGTGTTTTGAAGTGTTATGCCTAATTTGAATAAATTCCTTTTCCACTGACTGAGTTTGAACATTTGAAATGTAGTCATGCATTGGGATTAGTGTTTCAAGCAAAACATGGAGGGTTATCATCTCCCATTGAGTTCTAGGAAATGTTCCACAGCATTTCATAAGGCAGTTTCAATGGTATTTATCCCACTATTAGAAAATAAAAAATAAAATAATGGCACCATTATATAAAGGAGCTCAGTATTACTGTTTCCCATGAGGTCTCCATGTTAAATGTTTTCCAAGTACCCTTGTTCCATCAATGTACTTAGTAGCCATGGAAGTTCTTGCTTACCCTGTTATTTATCATGATGTTGTGACAACTATGTGTTTAACATTGTTTTAACATTTTAAACCTGATGTGAAGATTTGTTAGGTTTTAAAATGATAATCAATAGCAGACATGCAGGTCCTACTTTTTTAGCTTGACTTTGTTGATCTATTGAATTGAAGTTTCTCTGACCTCGATGAATTAGAGGTGGGTCTGCCTGAGTTAGAAACATATCTGTATTGCCAGTTCCCACAGGATCACCATAAGATTAAGGGTCACAGAATAGAACATGCTTGTTTTTTCAAAAAGTACGAACGATACACTAGGAAAGCCCTTGGTTTCAATATGCTCCCTTAGAGAGTACAGAACACCAGAATGGTCCGTGAATGTTCGTGATGTATATGCTGGGGTGGGACAGGTGTGTCTTTTTCTTGGGCATCCATTGGTAGGTGTGTTTCTACTTTTTCTGGTTTGGAATACAAACATTGGCAATTCATAATGGTGATCTCTAACCCAAGGTGATTGCACAGGCCAACATGTATTTTGCTTCCTTAAACATTACACCTAATCTTGTCTGATCTCAGAAGCTAAGCAGGATCAGGCCTGGTTAGTACTTGAATGGGAGACCACCAGGGAATACCGGCTGCTGTAGGCTTATACCATAGTCTTTCGAGACTGAAGGTTGCCAACCAACCACGTATTTTGCTTCCTTAAACGTTACACCAATTCCTGGGTATATTTGGGGTGCTGATTCCAAAAATGGCATCCATTTTGCCCTATCATGTCTAGTTTTGGAGACACGGCATAGCCTCTTTAGTGAATGGTTCAAGTAGCTTCCTCATGAGGAAGCCTACACCATGGCTTCCTCATGAGGAAGCTGCTTGAACCATTCACTAATGAGGCTATGCCGTGTCTCCAAAACTAGACGTGATAGGGCAAAACGGATGCCATTTTTGGAATCAGCACCCCAAATTCATATCAAACCACCATAAAGTTTGGTAAAAAATTTTCTGACCCTCAACTATGTAGGCCTGTGTTATTACAACTCCATAGAAGTCAATGGATTATTTTAGTAAAAACTGGACAAGAATGAAGTTCCTCCCATCACCCCACTTAGCTAGCTGTGGCTTCTGTGGCAAAGGCAGGGGGTACAGTCAGTCTCGCTCTTCTTCACCCCCTTTCAGCTGCCTGGAATAATATGGGTAACCTGCTGAGATTACCTTTGCCAGAGTTCCTGATGTCTAGGTAATGATGAAACATCATTTGAAACCCTAGGAATGGAATGGGACATTCTTTTCCTGCAGCTACTGCAATTACTCGTATGTGGGTGAGAAGGGGCAAGTTGCAGCATGTAGCCAGATAAGAAGAATTGGGGTGAGGAAGGATTTTGGTTTCATTACTCTCTTGGTGATTTAAATGGGGAGGGCTGTGATGATGTCTCAGATCAGCTTCTGATTGCTCTCAGAAATAACAGCTATTAAATGACTTCTCAGAAAATCACTTTCTTAATTGAATCCAGTTATGAATCAAGTTTGGGGATGGGCTGATGATGCATCAGTGCCTGTCTCATCATAGATATACAGTATTGCAAGTAAAAAAATAGTTCAGTCCAGTAAGTCTGGCCCTAGAGGGCTTCCAAACTCGGTAGTTGGAATAGCTGTTTCTAGGAGCATATTCTGAAAAGCATGTAGAATTATACTTGGGTTTTCCACTTGTAACCTTTTCCAATGAAGTGGCTGAAGACCATTGCCTGTTCTTGCAGTATAACTGTCCTGAGAAAAGATGGAACAGGAGTTAGAACCCCAGCTGACTAACGCTGTTAGTCAAAAATCTAAAGTAGCAGACTTTGCTATAGTAAGCATGGCACTGCCTAGTAAACAGTGTGAGAATTGCAACTCCCTATGAATCTTGTCTTATATTCAATCACAGGAGTCATTGCTGCCAGACAGTATTTATCATATAAAGTATGGTAAAATATTTGCATGGTAATTACAATATAATTTTGGAGTAAATATATCAATCTTTAGCACAGTGGGTAATTTAATGATGGCTACTGAGCTGGCAGACATTTGCAGTCTGTGATTGTTAACATATGCAGATTTTGAAATGTACTAGGTTCCTGTCACTTTTCTATGGCATGGATGCACAGTGGTACCCCCTTTCCCTGTTTTGGCCCTATAGCACAATATCATAAAAGCATAAGAAGAGCCCTTTTGGATTAGATCAAAGTTTCATATATATCAGCATTCTCCTTCCCACAGTGCTACCAAGCAGATGTTTCTGAGAAGCCCAGAAGAGGGGTCATGAAGCACTCTCCTACACTTGCTCCCCCAGAATTGGAATTAAGGGATATGCTGCCTCTGAAAGTTGAGGTTCCATACGGTCATCATTGCTAACAGGCACCATGAATGTTTGTAGTGACCTTTTACTGCCATCTAAGTTAGGTGCTATTGCCACATCCCATAACACTTTGGAAGAACAGGAATGTACAGTGTTATAAAGGAGAAGATGGTGTTGCATGATCTGATCCATGATGTCATGCTGCAAAGCTTGTGCTTGGATTCTAGGTTTCAGTACAGGTATATTAGGATTAATTCCTTATTAGGATTCTAGTGTATAGTACAGGGAAGAAACTCAACTGTGGCATCAACTTTCAGGCTATCTGGAGTTGATGTTTTAATGAATGCACATCTCCCCACAAATGCATTCCCTTACAGTGCGTGAAAGGTGTGCCCTTTTAATACAGAGCACGTCTTTATAGCACAACTCTTGCAATCCATCAGATTTGATTAAAACTAGAATATTATCTCAAATTCAACTTTTCTCAAATGGCTGCTTAGTTGGTAAGAGCATGAATTCTTGGATCGCATCACCCCATCTTCAATACCCTGAGTGCTGGGCTTTTTATTTGGTTACGAGAGCCATAGATTCAGTCATTCTTAAATAATTTATCTTGAGGACTTTTGAGTCTCGCCTTGTGCTCTGAGAGGCCGGCTTGCTGCCTGGGTTGAATTCTGAATGTGTCGCCAAAAGAACAAAGGATTGCTCATATTTTGCTCTCATGCCAGCCCCCACTGCTGTGGCGCTTACTCTTTTCCAGATATCAGTGCCCACACTTCCACTGCCTCATTGTCCGCTCCATGGCCATACTGCAGCTGCCTGTCAAAGTGGCAAGGAAGACACAGCTACCAGGAGAAGAGTCTGCTTATATTGCTGCTCTTCATGGGTCACGGGAAAGTGGGGGGGGAATGCCCTCTTGCTGCTGATGTCTTGGTAATTCGTATTTCTTGACACTAACAACTTTTCTGACAAGGCCTGAAAAGGGCCTAGGACAAACTTCTCCATTTGCCAGTGGGGAATCCTGTTGACATCTTCCCTCCCCGCTCCTCATGTTCCTATCCCCTCTGCTGCAGCTCTCCTTTTTATCCTAAGACAGATGGGTTCATGGGAATGACTGTTCAGGAGCTTAGTTGGCAGGCTAGTGTGGGACCGGGAAGCTTTGATGGTATTAATTAATGTCATTAATATTGTATTAGCTCATTATTTTTAATGTTAGGCCTAAAGTAATAGTTAATGATGCTGCAAAGTACACTAATAAAATTGCTTGTAGTAATTAAGAGAGAAGTAAGGAGAGTCTCATGGGTAATCAGTCATATACAGTTACAAATACATTTAGTCTTGGCTAATAGTATTGGTCAGCATTTCGTCTTCTTCTTGCCATCATTTTATCCTTAGTCATGTAGTCATGCCAGTTCCATACTGGAATGTTCTTCTGTAACTGGGAAAAAAGATCAGTGCAGGCAAGGGAATGTTTAGGAGGAGTTTGGCAAGCCAATTCCAAACCTCTCCTGAATCTAGAGAGGGCTCAGCTTGGAATGAGCTTGGGGACAGAATATGTAAACTCATATTTTGGAGGGATCACAAATGAGGGGATTTAGTTCTGCCATTTAAATCAATGAGCCATATTGTAAGCAAGCCAGAACATATGGGTTTTCTTAAAAAAAAACAGATGCAAAGTTACTGGCTTTCCTTATCTCAAAAGTTAGATTTGCAGAGTCCTGTATGACATAACTGTCTTTTAGTTCACAAAGCTGCAGTGTTGTAGCACAAATGTCTGTGCCCTTGTATCAAAATATTTCACAGTAGGGAGCTTTTTGGGTCATGAACTCTTAATGCATTGAACAGATGTAATAACTGTTAAAAGGAGAATACAGTATACCTGTACACCCTTGGGAGAGACAGTGTTTGTTGAATATTCAAATCCCGCTGTGTTTAGGAATCACTTATTGTTGTTTATGGATTCATCAGATGTCAGTGCTGGCTGGTTTTATAAGGGCAAGTTTTTAGGTGAAGGGCGGGAAGGATAATTGAAAATTTAATATTGTTAGAATGGAGGACAATCCTTTGGGAGAAAGGACATTTGGTTTTCCAACCTTGCTTCTAAAGCACAGGTTGGTATAATGTTAACTCTGAGCTTATAATGTTCTCCCTTTTCTTTCCCTTTTCCTTTGTTTTAAATTAAATTCAGCTGAAATACAAGAAAGAGGGGAGTACTCCCAGATAATCCTCCTAGACTACTTATGACATTTTAGCTTGGATAAAATCAGAATAAATCTAGAACCTTTCCCCATCAACTGAATCCAACAGAGAATATGGGGTTTATTGTACCACCTATTGATTGCTGAAAAAGGCAGAAGCATTAATCAGTAACCTATGATTCAAAGGACTCTCTATTTCTCTTTGGCACTGCTTTGGGGAAAACTACTTGTCTACCTTTGAAGCATATGCAGAGATGAATGGATTTTCCCCCATTCCACTGGATTGTTCTGTAATTTCATATTGTCCTATTATCAGAGAATTTTTGAATTGGAAGGGATCTTGGAGACCATCTACTCTGGCCCCCAGCTTAATGCAGGCATTCTGCATTCTACCATCCCCAAATTTCATATTTACCCAGAGAATTTCTAAAGTTTAAACTCTGGAATTTGATCAGGTGACTGAAGCTTTCTGCTTCTTCAATTGATCTGTGACTCTGTGTCCTCACTTCCCACTCCAGGCTGTTGTGCATTGATAAAAATATTGCAAAAAGGCAAACTTGATGCAACTGTAGAAATGATTGTATAGCCTAGTACTGATACACACATAGACCTTTCCACACTGGTAAAACACTGCACAAAAATAATCTTGATACAAGCAGTCACACCAAGTCATTGCCTTATAAAAACTGAAGCTGCAATATTATATGCACTTTCCTGGGTGTATGCCCCACTGAGCACAATATTTACTTCTGAGTAGATACATATAGGATTGTACTGTGGATAACGAACCCACATTGCAAGTTTAGGGTGAAGAATATTTAATCTTGGAAGCATTTGCCTATTCATGTTTTCTGGGGAGTATCTGAGTTATGCTGTTGGAGGAGGTAAAATCTTGAATAAAACAGAATTTTCTTTTTGATTTTCTGTCTGTGAACTTGAGTGAGAACTTTTCAGAAGCATCTGGCTTGATTTATGTGCCTTCACGCTGAGGTCCACAGAAGAATAATTTTTGCCTTTTTATGTCTCTTCTGTGACTAGAAATAAAACCATTTCAAAATGACTAAAAAGTGAATCCTGAACCATAGGGAATGGCAAGGGAAGCATGTTTTATTTTTAAGCCTATTTAACACAGTGGTGAATTCAGGATAATTGACAGTGTCTTTTTCTTAACTATTGAGCTGGCTTTGACATCAGCAAGAGGGATGGGGGCTGCCTGGATTTCGAAAGTGCTGTCTGAGCATACTGGGATTGAGTTTAATATTCATCGAACTGACAGCAAAGTCACACATTAAGATAGCGCAAAGTAAACAAGAAAACTGACCTCGACTTTTGTGTCTAGTGCTGCTTCAGGATCAATGAGTCAATTGCAACAAGCCTGGTGAAAAACATCTGCCAAGTTCTGAACTTTGGTAATGATACCTGCAAAGATAAGTGCAGCTAATAACATCATGCTTCCTTTATGTTGTGGCCTTGCGCTGAGGATTGTCTTCTCTGTGCCTATGTGGTTGTAGATTTTGGCCATTACCAAGGACTGTTGGCAACTGTGGAGTACACTGTTCGTGTTTTGAAGAGGGACTTCAAAGCATCTTTATATGAGAAACCTTTGGGAGGAATGCATGACGTTCCTGGATGGCATGCAAAATGCACATCTCTGTGACACTTAACTAGAAGTTGTTAAATGAGGAATTCTCAGGTGTTTGGATCATCAGTTTTTATTTGAATGACACTTACTGGGAATTAACCCTAACACCCAAGAGTCTACACTGTAGTCAGAATAGGGTAACAGGTTTCAAAACAATAAAATGCTTAGTGCAAAGGACAAATGCAAGCCACATTTGTAAACATCTGGCTGGCTCTGTAAACCTCTGGCGGATCACTTAATAGTCTACCTGGGGCCAAAGAGTCTTTATAACTGGATGCTCATTCTGTCAGTGAACAGTTTTGTAGCCTACAGTGTGCATATAACAGAATGGCATGGTAGACATTGGAGGTTGTAGAATGGACTGTACCAATCCAGCCTGAATCACATTTTATTAATAATCTCCTATATAAAAATGAATATTTTTCCTTGCTTGCTGCTTCCAAGTAGTTTCTCTCGCACAGACACAGTCAACTGGAGTTAAGTCTTTCTCCCTCATGACCCAATTGCTTATTTATAGAAAATGATTTTTGTTTTTTGTTACTGTTGGAAAGAGGGGTAATAAATGTGAACCACCATTCTCAGTCTTGGGTGTCATAGACCTTGTTTAATCATTCCTCCTCCTGCATGTTATCCTTTGTAGGTCCAATCTGTTGATGACTATACTTTCCATCCAGCTATACAGTCAGCAAACATCTTCTGCAAATGCTACATTCCGAGGTCAATGCTTAAAGCCAAAATCGAGTTGAAACACCTTTAAAGCCAACAAATATATACCGTCTCTTTAGAAACTAAAAACATAGTACAATAGACACAGGAACTGAGGCAAACAGCTTCATTCTCCCATTTAAGGCTCATTTCTGTCCATATAGAGAGAAAGTGGAATGACAGGTGGAGTTGCTTGCATTTTTTAAGATGTTTATTTTTCTCTGTCTTTTGGGTGGGGGCAAGCATGTATATTTCTATTCACACAAGTTCTGAAAATGTTGTTTTCAAACAAATGCGCATAAAAATTTAGGAAAGTATAACTTACTACCTTTTTAGGGTAGTTTTTTTTTTTCTTCTTCACATTAGAGAAATCTGTTCCACAATCATTTGTGAAAATTTGTCCTCCACTTGTTACTGTAGTGCTGGGGTGTCAAATTCATTTCATATAGTGGGCTGAATACTATTCATGGCACCTGCTGAGAGTCAGAAGTGACATCGTTAAGCAGGAAGGGATGTCATTAAGCAGATGATGGCCAGAAAGAAGCACTTTGTTCTCACATAGAAACTCATTAGCTGAAAATGACAGAAGGCGAGCAAATCTTGACCTTATTTTCATGATATGAAAGTCTAATTATGTGGGCTGCACTTTCAGCAGTGCCATTTCTGCTGAGGTGTCACTTCACAACTCAGCAGCTGAAAGATGCGCTGCAAAGTGACACCTGCAGAGCCTCACTCCCTCCCCGCCCTTTTGTCCTTTTCTTAAAAGAGAAGGGGCGCTCATTATCTCTGCTGGAAAAGCAGCAAAATGCTGAATGCTCGCAGGCCCTCTAGGCACCCCCTGCACTCTTCTCCACTCCTCCAGCCCTGACCAATCCCAGGACGCCCAGGGCGAGGGGTGCGCTGGGAAATGTTCTCCTTGGGGCAAGGTTGCACATGGAAAGATGGGAGAGGAAGAAGTGCTAGTTGTGTGAGGTGGATGAGGGAGGGAGGCTGTACAGAATGGGGGATTGTTCCGCAGGTACTCAGGACTCTCCACTTGCTGAGTATCAACCAAGCAGTTGACCTGCTTCTGCAGCCCTACCCCCCTCAGCCACTTGAGAAACAGCTGCTTTACGAATTAAACTTGGGGAAAATGGAGCTCACTCTAGGATAGGCAGAAAATGAACTGCGAATGGAATTTAAAATATTCATTCATTGCTAAGTTTGCAACTGTTTTCTTTTTTTCATTTGAAGAGTCCTTTGTAAATAAAGCCTAAATGTTCTAGGGGCATGACAATATGCTCTTTGAATGCATTATCTTTGTAATCTTTTGTAAACCAGCCGCAGAGAAGCACACTTTTCAAAGACATTTTCTGCACAGTATTTGATGCCAAATTAAAAGTGTGTGTATGTGTAGGGAGGGGGAAATTAGAATGTCGTAATCAACTAATTCTGATAACAGCTGCTAGCTGAGGAGGAAACCCTAGAAAAACCCTTGTTTATTTTTCAAGAATTACAGCAAAGCTTTCTAGTATAGTACAATGTATATAATAAATGTACAGTGTTTTGGTGTTTTGTCTTGGTTTGCACAGCTGCTCTTAAAAAGACTCTCATTCTTTAAACTGATTGCTTATTTGATATAATATAGCACCCTTCTTGGCCCTTCACCACACCAACATCTGTGTGTTCTTTATTTCTTTGCTTCCTTTTCCAATGCTTCAGCTGCACACAGCATTCACTGAACTGCAGAGTTGCAATCCAATTATATGCATACATTTAGTACAGATTTTAATGAGACTTGTTCCTCCTTATGCATAGGACCTTAACTTTGGTTGGGTACTCATGTTCATTACTAGATGTTTACAACATCCAGTTGTTTCTTTATATATGAAACAGCCATCATAGGACCAATGAGAGACTGAGAGAGCTTTAATCATGTGTGCTTTGAATTAAAGAACTTTCAAGGGAGGCAGTGACTTCAGACTTTCCACTCTGAGTCTCTGACCGTTTACATGCATTGGAATTGGCCTTTAGAAATTGAAGTCATCTTTTGCTCACAAAAGGGACAAGTATGTTTTGGCAGGCCAAGCTCCATGAGTTTTTGACATGAGTCATATGACATTTATGTAACAAACAATGAATTGGTGGTAAATTGCTTTTGCCAGATGTCGTGGGTGAACTAGCAAACCTTTGTGGAAATTACCTGTTGGCTGGGTGTGCTCCTGGGGATAGGGCAATCCAACTTGGTGCCCCGGATGGGCCACTTCGTAGCCAGAGAGGTTGCCACTACAACTTAGTGCAAGAAATTTGTGGCAGACTCCGTCCAGCACCCTGGCATTGGGGAGGTCTGAGCCAGGGTGTAGCTCAGTATGGGGAGGTGAATTTCCCTATTATGGATTAAGGGAGCGTATCCTTTAGGAATACCTATAGGTGACAGGGACTCTTGTATCACAACAATTAAAAGATGTGTGAATATGAAATGGGGACATTTGGTCTGACCTGTGAATTCCCATCTCCAGGCTCAGTCTTTACATTTTTGGCCTGTTCCTGTGCTGCACAGAGGGACTGTAGATTTGATATTAGGTTATCAGTTCTGTCTGGGAAAACAGGGGGAGCCCTTCCCCTTGGTGTTTTGTGGATCATTTGACCCTATGTGTGACCAAGAGGAAGAGCTTCCTACATAACTAGCCCATCTCACCCCAGCAGTGTCTGTTCTGGTGGCTGTCTGCTGGTATTCTTTTGCATCTTTTTAGATTGTGAGCCCTTTTGGGACAGGGAGCCATTTAGTTATTTGATTTTTCTCTGTAAACCGCTTTGTGAACTTTTAGTTGAAAAGCTGTATATAAATACTGTTAATAAATACTGTTAATAATACATGCAAAGACTGAGCCATCCCAGAAGCACTGAGAAGGGGAATTCACAGGTAAGACCAAATTTCCCCATTTCATATTCACACATCTTTTAATTATTATGGTAATTTAATTTATGGCTAATTAATTCTGCTCTGTCCCTAACCTATCCCTTATTAGCAACAGCAAACAGGGAATCGCCCTGTGTATGGATAGCTGTTGTCCACTTGAATTTTAGCAGAGGAGTTTGCTAGCTGCCTCTGCTCCAAACAGATGAAGAGGGAGGGAAAATAAAAGGGATCTTGATTTCTTATGGAAGCATCAAGACTGTTGTGTTCAGGTCTGTTCTGAGAGTTAATGACAGCAAAGTGTGTGTTGCTGTGATTTGTTGGGGGGAAGGGTGAGTAGCGGGGATGTCGGCTACTAATTAGATGCAACAAACTTGGCAAACGGAATGATCTGAAATGTAAACCAGCCTTGTGGAATGAAGAGGATGTAGAGGGAATGTGGGCGGGAGGAGGAGGAAATATGATAATGCAGCACACAGACGCGCTTTGATCATAGGTATAATTCAAAGCGGTCTAGTCCTGCTGCCAGTGGCATTAGATAAAAGCGCCATATTTCCTGGGTGGATTTTACTGGCACTGCAAAGTAATTAGTTTTTGCCTGTTTGTAAAGTGAACATAAACAGGTACTGGGAAAAAAATCCCATTTTCCCTTCTGGATTAATTAAAGACACGTCTGCCAAAGGGATCAACAGCGGTGGGAGGTTGTTCGGTTTTGTTTTGTTTTTTTATTGAGAGATTTGCTAAAAATGGGACATGGGCTAACGACAGGCAGAGCTTGGAAAGGCTCAACAAGTTGCTTCCATAGCCACATTCAGATACTTGAGTTGCAGTCTAGATTGAGCACAGTCAAGAAGTCTTCTTAGGCTGCCATCCTATACACACTTACCAGGAAGTAAGTCCAGTTGAACTCCGAGGGTTGAGTTCAATGGGTTGAGTTGAACTCAGTTGAACTTACTTCTGCGTCGACATGCATAGGATTGTGCTGTTACTCTCCTAAATAGTATGAGTATCTGTGTAAGGTATGTAAGGATCTTTTCTGTGGTTTTAAAGCCCTTCTGACTGATGTACATTGAATGGGGGCTGTCCTGATGCCATATTTGTATCTTTGCTGCCTTTGTGATATTTGTAGGATACATGGAGGGAAACATGTTTTTATTCACTGCATAGCCAATGATCATGCATACTTTCTTTCCTCTTCTGTGTGCCAGGCAAAGCCCAGACCTTTGAATGATATTAAGTGCTAGAGCTGGAACCAATCTGTAGTGTATGACTTGTAACCTAAATGCATAATAGAACCAATCTGCTTCCCCGTTCTGCTTCTTGTAGTGTTCATAATATATGTTTGGTCAGTTGCTTGCCTACCCTGCTTGAATGTTTTGATGTGAACTTGGTTCTGATTTGAGATGTCAGGTTTGTTGCATTTCTTCTAGAGGTTTTGTCTTCTAGAGGACTGGTCAGCCTGCCAGCTTGCAGCTCTGGGAGTGTTTTCTGAGAAAGATCACTTTTCAAGACAGATCCCAATGTCCCTCTGTCAAGATACCATCACGTTTATTCAGTTCTATTTCCACGAAGCGTAAAATAGTACTCTAGTGACAGCATTGGCTAGGCTCATGGGATAAAAGTCACGTATCTGGAGAAATCACTGAAATCTTCATCCTGTTCACAATTTAATCTTTCTTTCCTTTTCCCATACAGTTTGCTAGGAAATTGCAGTACCAATACTTTCTCTAAAGACTACACAATTATCCAGCCCTAAGAAACATTTATTGGAAGGAATGATGTGTTTGTACAAGTCAGAAAGTGGTATGCTGATGATGCTCTTGGTGCAATGGATATTTGTTTTTGAACATGCAAAACTGTTTTGTACTGAATCAGACCTTTGTTCATCTACACCAGGGGTGTCCAAACACTTGGCAGGAGGGCCGCATCATCTCTCTGACACTGTCAGGGGCCGGGGAAAAGAAGAATTAATTTACATTTCAAATTTGAATAAATGTACACAAATGAATTTATTAGAGATGGAACTTATATGAATGAATGAAGGTCTTGCAGTAGCTCAAGGCCTCTAAAAGGCTTTGCACAAAGCAAGGCCAGCCTTTCCTTCTCTGCCACTGCTGCATCACAGATGTGAAACAGCAAGTAGTGGAGGGAGCCCTCATCCCACAGCTCAGATGAGAAGTCAAACACTCATCCTCATGCTGAGAGCACTTGCATCGGGCCAGCATGGGCTCCATCAAGTCTCTGGAGGGCCAGAGGCTCATTGGAGACTGGAGGCTCCCGGAGGGCCTAATTGGGAGCCCCCGAGGGCTGCAAGTGGCCCCTGGGCCGGAGTTTGGGCACCCCTGATCTACACCATGAGTTCAGCCTGTGGGCCAGATCCAGTGCACCATGACAATAATCTCGGGCATGGCAATGGCAAAGCCTTACCATTCTGCAGCCTCCTCTTTTCATGCTTGATCTCAGCAGTAACTTGCAATGGGCAGCGCTTCCATTCCACATTACCCCAGAGGGCTCTATGCCCCAATTTCTGAGGGGAAGCAACTACCCAGCACAAGTTGCTACAGAGATTGGGTTCATAAAAAAAGGAGGCTGCAGAGTGAAATGGTAAGGCTTTGCCACTGCTGCACCATGTCTGAGATTATTATCATGATGGATCATGGGCCAGAGTATGGAGACTCCTGATCTACACTGACTGGCAGTGGTTGTCTATAAACAGGGTTTTAGGCAGGTGTTTTTCCTGGCTAATCCTGCAGATCCCACCAGGAATTGAACCTGGGACCTTCTGCAAGCCCAGGATCTCCTCTGCCACTGTACTATGGGCTATTTTTTCCCATAAACTTCAAGATTTTTTTTAATGCTCTCCTTAAATATTTATTTAGTGATTCATCCAACTGGCCATTTAATTTTTATCTCTTCCATAAGATAAAGTCTCTTCTGGTAAAACCTTTCTTTGAAAACCCTTAAGGAAGGATATTCTGTAATCCATCCTCTTTTGTTTGAATATTTTTCCTGACATTGAACTCCATTATTTTTCCAGTCTTCAGTAACACTGTCATAATTTCTAACCCTTGGGTGGGTGGTGGGTTTGAAAAAGCTTGCCAAGTTCTGTGTGTTAAGAAAGAACACCAGGGGTCATTTTTTTCACATTTGCTATCCCTCTTTTTTCTGACACACTACAATAAAGAATGAGCGTAAGAGTGAAACATTTGCAAGTCTGAATGTTCATCCCATTCAGCAACTTGCTTGACCTTCACACTAGTTACCTTTTATGTTCCTTTTCCTTCCCTTACTAATGATTTAAATAAAGCGATTGAAGAATACCTTTTTGTAGCCTTTAATCAGCCATGGTCTGCTGTGGCTCTCCAATTTATATCCTTGATATTAAATATTACTATTCTCTGAAGTTTAACTTCAGCTATGCGAGCCCAATTCATATGTGGCTGTGACTTCTTATTTTTCTATATACATACATGGTGGTTACCCTTCTAAAAATACCGCCACCCAAAATAGAAGCAATTACATATCTGTAAAGTAAGCGTGGTGTTGGGGGCCAGTGTAGTAAGATGAATTTGCACTGCCAAGACTGAATCCAGTCACAAAGTCCTTGGCTCAGATGCTGCCTTGGTCATGAATTTACTAGGCAGCCTTAGGCAGGCCAATCTTTCCCAACCTCTATCCCTCTCTTGCTTAATTGCAATATGGAGGCAATAATGCTGACCTACCCACTGGCGTTCCTGGGGGCCCCGCGCTCGGGGCAACCCCCAGTCTTCCACCCCCCACCCCTGTTTTTACCCACCCACCCACCCTCTTCTCCGCACCCCACACCTGACCTGGAAGTAATTGCAGTGATGTCATCGTCACTGCAGTTACTTCCGCGCAGCTACCTGCTCCATTCCCCCTTTGAAAACAAGGAGGAACAGAGGAGGCAGCTGAGATCCCGACGGAGCCTTCCATGCCTCTTGTAAGTGGCGCGGAGGTCTCCATTGGAGCAGTTTGTAGCGGCTGGAAGCAGCCCACCATCAGGTCGCGACCCACCAGTGGGACCCGGCCCACAGTTTGGGAACCACTGAATTATAGATTTGTCGGTATGCAAAGGAATAGTTCACGCACTTTCTGGTTTTACTGAGGTGCGTTTACCTTTGCTCATATTTAAAAACTTCTGATCAACTGGTTGTTCTTTTATATAGTCATGCACTTAGCACTCATGACTACTATGTCAGCAGAAGCTTTGGAATCCCTGGATATTTTCACATCTGTTCTGCATGATCTATGTCATGTTTGAAAACATTCAAGTAATCACACGAAGCGTTTTCCAGATATATGTGAGGATGTGATCTATGGAATTTTTTTTAAGTCTATGAATGAGCATTTGCAAATGTGTGAACATAAAAGAATGCTTTTGTATCATACCAACAGTTCATAAATCCAGCCTCTGGTTTCCCACATAACTAAGCAGGAGCTGGTATTTAGTTCCATACATTCGGGTTCATGAAGGCATCATACTCAATAGCTGTAAATGTGAGAGATCTAATCTTCATAAATATATTTAATTCCTTGTAAAACCACCTGAGCTAGTAGCTATCATCATACCTTTTGGTGACAAATTCCGTAAATCAATTACTTGATTGTTTAATTAAATAGTTATGCCCTGTCCTTAAAAACTTCTAATATCCTATGTAAAAGCATTAAGCAAAGTAGCAGCTAATTAATCAGACCAACCAACGACAAGCAGTGCAAAAGAATATCACCTGGGCAACAGACAGTAGATTAGAGTTGACTGGAGAAGACTTGTTGGAACAAAACAACAAAACAAAAAGTCTTCAGCCTCCTCTGAAATATCAGAAAGGGGGACACCATTGAGAAGACCCTTTCATGCATCCTCACAAATTGTACTCCAGTCTATAGTGGGACCTGCAGGACAACCTCCCCTGAAGACCATAGGGAATGGAGAGGCTAGCATGGAGGAATGCAGTTTTTCAGGTATCTAAACCCTAAGCCATTAAGAGCTGTTAAGGTCATAACCAGCAATATGGGTCATGCCCAGAAATGATCTGGTAACTGATACAGACAGATGTTGTGTATTGTATGAAGACATGCTTTCTTTTTGCCTATACTGAGTCTACTGGCAATCAATTTCATATGAATTACCATGTTGGTGGGGGGCAATCATGTAGGTCAGAGGTTATCATTGCAAGGGCAGTGTTCAAGCCATTTCAGAAGACTGCCCAGCTCTGTCTCCTGCTGTACTACAGCCAACATACAATCACTTGTAATTCCAGGTGTTCTGTGTTGTAAAGTGCAGAACTCCTCTCTGTTACATGATCCTGCCCTTTTTTTTGCTTTGTTTCTATCACACACAGACAGCCTTTTTAGGCTGACCTCTGGGAGTTTCAGTTCACATTCAAGCCACTGCCTCTCAAAACCTTATCTCTAGGAATTAGTTTGGCGGCAGGGTGGAGGGAGGGAAAACAGCTCCTGCAGTCTCCTTGGCCATTTGCCGCTTCACAGTGTAATTGTGCATGGCTCTCCCTCATTAGACAGCAGTATTTACCTCTGGGAAATGGGGCTTTGCAGAACAAGATGAATTAAATTGAAACTTTGGCAAATGTCGCTGCGTTTGGCAGCTCTGAAATAAATGAGCACTCTCCCTGTAATCTGTTAGGGCAAGGAAGGAGCAAGCAGCACCTGGGCTTTTTCGCATAGGCTTGAGAATTTACATGTCTAGGAGGTCAACTGGCAGGTTTGCTAGCAAGGATCTGTTGGGACTAAAGGGTCTGTTTAAATAAGAATTAGGGCACTTAACCTGCCTAAGCCGAATTGTGCCAGCGAGACACTTGGAAGGCTTCTTGGCTAAGAAATCTATTGATGACACTTTGCCAGGTCATGTCATATATAAGCACTTGAGATTCGTAGCTGTGTCTTGTGGGATGGATCACGTCTGTTATTGTGACTCAGGCATGCATTAACAGCCTATCTATGTTTGCAGCCAGGGGATGTTCTTTTAATTTGGGGGGAAAAAATGCCAGCTGTAGCCAGAATGATGCTTTTTATGCTCTTTGTTACTCTTACGTAATGAAACACAGCTGCCAGTTCCCAAATCATAATAGGTTGTATCCTCTTCAGATCAAGAGTGTGGTTTTTTTTTTACCACTCTCTTCACCCTTGGCAGCCCCATCCTTCAATGCTTTAGAGTAGACCAAGGTGAGATTCCATCCAAAATGGGAATGTTATGCTGAGTTTCTTCTCAACTCACTCTGTAGCAAGTGACATTTGTGATACGACACAGCATTTCATTCTATAGTTCCCTGCTAAAAGTTGATGGCTACTGTGGGGGGGGGGGCAGGGAGGACATGATGTCACAGTGCACAATTCCATATCTAATAAGCATGGTGAAAATCCATGATTCCCTCTATGTTTCTGCATATTTTCACCTGCTCTCAATCTTCCTGTCACCTGGAGAACTTTCTATAGTGCATCAGTATCCTTAAGGGACTTGTGAGTTACTGTCACTGTTCAGATGCTATCACCATTCTTACTTGGACCTTCTAAAACAAAAGACTTGAGTTTCTCACTCTTGGAAGTCAGGTGGGTTTCACAGTCCAGTGAACATGTTCAGGGACTGTTAAGGGTTCAGCCTCCTTCATCACGTCTCTAGGAGCTAAATTTCTGTGAGTTCCCTCAAATGAGAAGGCTGGTTAGAAGGAGGTTGAAAGGGAAGGTAAAAAGAGTCCAATCTCTCCAGAGTGCATGGAGGCTGCTTAAAACAACAGTAATAGAGGCCCAGCAGAAGTGTATACCACAAAGGGAAAAGGGCTCCACTAAGTCCAGGAGGGTTCCCGCATGCCTAACGAGCCCAGTTAGAGAGGCCATAAAGGGCAAGGAAGTTTCCTTCCATAAATGGAAGTCTTGCCCTAATGAGGAGAATAAAAAGGAACATAAACTGTGGCAAAAGAAATGTAAGAAGGTGATACAGGAGGCCAAGAGAGACTATGAGGAACTCATGGCCAGCAACATTAAGGGGAATAATAAAAGCTTCTTCAAATATGTTAGAAGCAGGAAACCCACTAGAGAAGCGGTTGACCCTCTGGATGGTGAGGGAGGGAAAGGGGAGATAAAAGGAGACTTAGGCAGAGGCAGATAAAAGGAGATAAAAGGCAAAGAAATTAGATGAGTTCTTTGCATCTGTCTTCACGGCAGAAGACCTCGGGCAGATACTGCTGCCTGAACAGCCCCTCCTTACCAAGGAATTAAGTCAGATAGAGGGTAAAAGAGAAGATATTTCAGACCTAATTGATAAATTAAAGATCAATAAGTCACCAGTCCCTGATGGCATCCACCCAAGAGTTATTAAGGAACTGAAGAATGAAGTTGCTGATCTCTTGACTAAAATATGCAACTTATTCCTCAAAACGGCCAAGGTGCTGGAGGATTGGAGGATAGCAAATGTCACACCGATTTATTTTAAAAAGGAAGGAGGGGGGACCTGGGAAACTATAGGCCAGTCAGCCTAACATCTATACCAGGTAAAATGGTAGAATGCCTCATGAGAGATAGAATCTCAAAACACATAGATGAACAGGCCTTGCTGAGGGAGAATCAGCATGGCTTCTGTAAGGGTAGGTCTTGCCTCATTAACCTTTTAGAATTCTTTGAAAAGATCAACAGGCATGTGGATGTGGGAGAACCTGTGGACATTATATATCTGGACTTTCAGAAGGCTCATCAAAGGCTACTGACAACTCCACAGTCAGGGAATTAGAGGGCAGGTTCTCTCATGGATTGAGAACAGGTTGAAGACCAGGAAACAGAGAGTGGGTGTCAATGGACAATTTTCACAATGGAGAGAGGTGAAAAGCGGTGTGTCCCAAGGATCTGTCCTGGGACTGGTGCTCTTCAACCTCTTCATAAATGACCTGGAGACAGGGTTGAACAGCAAGGTGGCTAAGTTTGCAGACAACACCAAACTTTTCCAAGTGGTGAAGACCAGAAGTGATTGTGAGCTCCAGAAGGATCTGTTCAAACTGGCAGAATGGGCAGCAAAATGGCAGATGCGCTTCAATGTCAGTAAGTGTAAAGTCATGCACATTTGGGGGAAAAAAATCAAAACTTCCCATATAGGCTGATGGGTTCTGAGCTGTATGAGCAGATCAGGAGGAAGATTGTGGGGTGGTGGTGAACAGGTCGATGAAAATGTCGACCCAATGTGCGGCGGCAGTGAGGAAAGCCAATTCTAAGCTTGGGACCATTAGAAAAGGTATTGAGAACAAACAGTTAATATTATAATGCCGTTGTACAAATCAATAGTAAAGCCACATCTGGAGCATTGCGTCCAGTTCTGGTCACCACATTTCAAAAAGAACATAGCGGAAATGGGAAAGGTGCAAAAGAGAGTGACTAAGATGATTACTGGGCCGGGGCACCTTCCTTATGAGGAAAGGCCATGGCGTTTGGGCCTCTTCAGCCTAGAAAAGAGATGCCTGAGGGTGGACATGATTGAGACATATAAAATTATGCATGGGAAGGGTAGAGTGGATAGAGAGATGCTCTTTGTCCTCTCACACAACACCAGAACCAGGTAACATGCACTAAATTGAGTGTTGGGAGAGTTAGGACAGACTAAAGAAAATATTTCTTTACTCAGCCTGTGGTTGGTCTGTGGAACTCATTACCACAGGATGTGGTGATGGCATCTGGCCTAGATGCCTTTAAAAGGGGATTGGACAAATTTCTGGAGGAAAAATCCATTACGGGTTACGAGCCATGTTGTGTATATGCAACCTCCTGATTTTAGAAATGGGTTAAGTCCGAATGCTAGATGCAAGGGAGGGCACCAGGATGCAAGTCTCTTGTTGTTTTGTGTGCTCTCTGGGGCATTTGGTGGGCCGCTGTGAGATACAGGAAGCTGGACTAGATGGGCCTATGGCCTGATCCAGTGGGGCTGTTCTTATGTTCTTATGAGTTCATCCATGCAGCTTGTTTCTTATGCAAATGCACAGGCATTTACTCGTTTAGTACCATGTCACATACTGGTGATGTTCCATTCCAGCTTTACATGCAAGTGATGAGTGTGTTTGCCACTGTTGCAAATGAAAGCATATAAGGCAGATTTGGAAATGTTTTGCGTCATGGATTACTAATTTTAACAGCTGATCTACCTCCCACTCTTCTGAAAGGTTGATCTAGCAAAGTTGCCTTTTTTTCAGTGGGTTTCACCTAAAGGGTAATGAAGGGAAAAATTAGCAAAATGAAGGTAACTGTAACCAGGAAAAAGAAAAAAAAAACTGCATCACACTGAAAAAGTAGCTATTGCATTAATGAGCTGGCTTCTAAATTTCATTTACAGTGGAGATTAATGCCTATGAGAATGGATTTTGTGAGTTTAATACTGCTTCATTATTTTCATTTTCCCCTCAAGAAGAATATTTTGTCTTCAGAACACATTGGGAAAACAGCTTAACAAACCCTTTTTAGCATTCATTGGTTTTCATTCTCATCACTTAGCAATTAAGTGACGCCTTATAAAATCTGAGCGTCTAGGAAGAAGCTTCTCTCCCTCCACGTTTTTATTAAAACAGACTTTGTCAAACTTGACCTACTAGAGCTTAGAGTGCAGCATAGCAGCTAAAAGACTGAGGTCGCAATCCTAACCCACTTTCCAGCACCTACATAAGGGCAATGCAGCTCCAAGGTAAAGAAACAAACATTTCTTACTTTGAGGAGGCCTCCGTGAGTGCCACCTAACTGCAGTATGCAACATATGCCCCACTGGCACCACTATGCCAATTCTGGAAAGTTGATTAGGATTTGGGCCTGAGTTGTAAATCAAGACTTTTCTGGTTCAAATCTTGCATCTGCCATGAACTCATTATGGGCCACAGGCCGGCCAACCCCTCTCAACCTCAGTACCCAATCTGCAGCATGGAGGTGATACTTAGCTTACGTGGTTGCTGTAAGGATTGCATCAAACCAATCCATGTGAAGCACTTTGCACACGTGGGGAGTACTATACAAATGCTGTTGTGTTCGGTTTTGCAGGCGGTCATCCTTGTAAGCCATTATCCCCCTTGGCTAGCAAGCTAAGCTGAAGGTGCCTTGATCATTTGCATGACAGAAGAATAGATTTGCATATGCTATTGAGCCAAAAGCTTCCTAATATGATTCAGCTCAAGATGGCTGCATTTAATGTTCATTTAGAAACCTCGTCTGAATGAGTTCAGATATTGAGATAACAGCATTCATTGTCATTATGCATTAAGGAGGACAGAAAGGTCCAGAGAGGGAAAGCATATACCTCCCTCATGGGTGTTTT
Organism: Tiliqua scincoides; assembly: GCF_035046505.1. NCBI lineage: Eukaryota > Metazoa > Chordata > Lepidosauria > Squamata > Scincidae > Tiliqua > Tiliqua scincoides. Next base: position 196,046,514 of record NC_089824.1, on the reverse strand, counting down.
TTGTTTTGTTTTTTATTTAATGACAGCCCCCCTGTGGAGGAGCAGAAACTGTTCTTCCTGTCTGTCATCTAAACCCCTTGAGCAAGTTCCTGTTTTGCTTATCACATGGTCTGTTAACATCTATGTGCCTCTGTATGCTCTCTTTTCTGTTCCAGAATTCAGGCATGACAAGTTAATGAACCATTTGAGCGCCAGTAAGTGACGATCTCCACTTAAGCTGAATAATGTGGGCTGCAGCTGTCTGTGTTCCTGCCATCAGCTTTGATAGGAATGAGACAAAAGGGGAGGAGAAGTTCAATTTTATAGAATGAAACCAGGCAGGCTTGTCACAGAAAAGGTTCATAAGACTGAGCGGTTTATATAGGGGAGTGTGACTGATGGTTCTTGTGCTTCGGGCTACTAATAGATCTCTTCACTATAAGCTGCTTCTTGTAACAGTGAAAAGACGTGTGGTCAGTGGATGCTGGGAAAGGAGAGAAAATGAGATGTGGAGCAGAATGGAATCTGTTCTGTAGACCTCAAAATTAGCCCTATGTAATACAATGTCTCTTATTTAGAATGGTTTATGATGCATGTTTGGAGAATTAAACTGGGTAACTGGGAGCACTGTTGACGTAGGATGTCTGCCTAGACCTTTCAGAACATGGGTTTTGGGTAATGGACATCTGATGTACATTCTTCTGCTGTCATCTCTACTTTACTTTGTTGGCATTGTTGTAGTTCAGGGTTGAGAGGCAGAGGTACCATGGACCATCCCTCTGCCCCAAATTTTGTCTGGCTAGGAAGAGCAGCATCAAGGGTTGCCCAGGTTGGATTTTGACTAAGCATCCATGCCTTTCTGAAGGCACACCTGGTTAGGTCAACCTGTGAGCCATCAGTACTGAGGGCAGTGGTGGCATCCAATGCACCATTAGGGAGAAAGAATAATGCATTGTGAGATACCCAGTGCAGAATTTTGCTATAGGACCCCCAGCAAAATCGTGAATTATAATGGTAACTGTCTGACTTAAGTGTCACCAAAGACCCCCGTTTGATGTCTGATACTTTGAATTGAACATTTTTGATATTTTATGTATTTGTAGATTTTGTTTTGATCTTTGGTTAAGCAAACGGATTTCCTGAAATTCACTCATGCCATCTGCACTTGGGTTTAGCACTGGGAGTCCTGATCTTTGGTCTGGCAGATGTGTGGCAGGAGAGCACATTGGACAAGGGCTGCATTGGTTGTCGCACTTGGCCTTTTGGAATGTCTGCCTTATGAAGGCTTCACCTCTACTCCCCTTTGAATGGGTGTCAAAAGGTTTGGCTATCTCAACAAGGAGTTTCTTTTATAAATCTAAGTAAAATATTGACTGGGTTGTCAGTGTGGAACTGTAGAGCCATTCAGGAACATCTCCAGGTTTCTTTGGGAATCTCAGCCAGCCAGGCTTCCTGGACTCCCTCTTACCTCATGGTGGTGCTTACTTGAATTCAACAGTAGATGGAAGAGAGAAGGAGATGATGGAGAGCCCTCTAGATTGAGAATGTCACTCCACCACCATCACCACGAGAAAGCTATGGGCACAGAAGTCTTGGCAGATCAGTTGGTCTTTTTGAGGACCCTGGATCCTTGGTAGTTTCACCACAAAGCCAGCCTCTGATGCTGGTTGTGGCATCCCTTCAACCTGTGCTAGACTCTATACAGATAGTTTTCACCTGTATTTTTTCCCCTCAGTACACCAGCTTGGTTGTATGAATTGGTCTTAATTCAAAACCAGAAGGAATGCAGTGGATCAGTCCTGTTATCATCACGTTATCAGCTGTTGTCAAATGTTGCTTAGGCAATTTAATTGCAAAATGATCTTTCATTATTTTAAAAAGAACTTTAACCCCATTATAGCACAATGTGTGGTGTTCTGATAATTTCACATTCAAAGCGGCCTGTGCAAATATAAATTACTTTGAAAACAATCCTCTTTCAGCCTTTTTTAAAAGCCCTGATTTGGAATATAGGTTTATTAATATTCACAAACACTGTTTAGTTAAGCCTGCTTTAATTTCTCTGTCTGTATTGTAAACAGGGATTACAGGGATGTTTGAATTTTGCATGCCAGATTTTTGGGCATTGTGTAAATTCGGCTTATTATCATGCAAAACTAACTGTGATCTTTACTAAGTCTGTCAACCCCATTCCCTGAACTGCAAGTTTCTCTCATTTTGTTTCTTTACAATATTGCTGTTGGAATCCTTAATTCAGTATTAGGAACTGAGCTGCAGAGATGTTTTGGGTGGCTTGGAATCCCAAGGGCTGAGAAAGTTTTTGATCTCTGAGGTAGGCATGTTTGGCAGGCAGAGAGTAGCATTAATGTTGGGAGAATGAAGCCTTCACAATTTGGAAAGCAAAGCTAGTCTTGGAGAAAAAAAGAAATACCACTGTTGTTGAATCTTCCATTAAACTGTGACAGTTGTAGGCATTAATTCCAAGCCCCTGTAACACTGGCCAAATGAGCTGGAAAGAGCAACAGCCATTTCTAATTATGTTTCACTGTTGGAGGTCGTCTTGCAGTGAAACATCTGTAGTCTTAGCCAGTGGCTGGGTGCAGATGAAGGTAAGCATGACAGAAGGTTAATCCCTAGCTTCGTTTTCTATTTAATTTTTTTTTAGCAGGAAATGTTTATGAATGTGTCCTTATTAATAGCATGGTTTAATTTGCAGTATGGCTCATCATAGTTAGCCCTTGAGGGTTTTCTTTGAACACTCTGTTCAGTCCTGGAATATGTAAGACAATAATAAAGAGAGCATACCTGAGCATGTGAAAAGTGCAGTTCCCTTCCTCCTGAAAAATGTGAGACTAGGCTAGATCCATTTCTGGATTACTAGGCTAAAAGGTATTTTTCCTGTGCCCTATTGTACCTCTTGAAAAAAAAAATTTTTTTTATTTATTTTAAGCAATTTATATCCCGCCGTTCCCATGCTGAAGCAAATGCCTAAGGCGGCTTACAAAGCTTTATAATCAAGTGCAAAGTATCACAACAAGTAAAAACTTACAGCAAGGCATTAAAACATTAATTTTAATATTACATGATGAAAAATGAATATCGGAACATAGCAAAATTTAAGGGGAAAAGAAAAAGAAATCATTGAGCTAATGGGGAACAGGGAGGCAGTCATGTCACCAAGGTATATCATAGACACAAAAATCCACTCAGCAGCCAAATGCCAGACAGTATAGGTATGTTTTGAGCCCTTGCTGAGAAACCATGAGAAAGGGAGTTGTTCTCAGTTCTCCTGGGAGGGCATTCCATAGTTGTGGTACCATTATAGAGAAGGCTTGCCCCCGAGCTGCCACCCCTCTTACTTGGGATAAAGGTGGCACATGTAGAAGAGTCGCTTCAGCTGACCCGAGAGGGTAGGCTGGAATATCTGGAAGGAAGCAGTCTTTCAGGTAGCCTGCACCCAGGTCATGGAGGGCTTTAAAGGTTAGAACCAGCAATTTGAATTGGGACCAGAAGCAAATGGACAGCCAGGTTAGCTACTGAAGCAGTGGTCCAATCAACTTATAGCATCTGGCCCCTGTAACCACTTGGGCCGCCGTATTCTGTACTAGTTGCAGTTTCCAAACTGTTTTAGCAGGTAGCCCCACACAGAGCACCTTGCAGTAGTCCAGTCTTGAGGTTGATAAAGCATGTGTCACCATAGCCACATCCAAATGGCTCAAGTATGGTTTCAGCTAAGCTGGGTGAATGCACTTCTAGCAACTGCTGCTACCTCATTTTCCAGGCAGAGCTGAGAGTCCAGGAGAACTCCCTAGCTGTGCACCTGTTCATGGAAAGGGAGTGCAACCCCATTCAGAGAGGGTAGATGGTTCAGTGCCTGCATTGTCAATTGATTTTGGAGACTGGAGATTACTTTTTACCCACTGGGAAACAAGGGCAACTTAGATAAAACTACCATTAATATCCTGCACAAAAGCAATTTCTATGCCTTGGTCAGTTCAGAATTGATAAGTTGGGAAATGGGCAAGTCTTAGAGCTGATTGATGTAATCAGTGGGAAACAATTCATGTAATGTCATCCAATGAAGAGCTGCAGGCTTGCACACTCTTCCATACTTTTGTGTGCAGGGGTGTTTCCTTCCTCCGATTCTGGCTTGAGACAAACCTTCACTTGAGCTTTCATTTGGATTTGATGCCATTTTCTGATCCAGGTTTGCAGAGCAAGTGCAAATTATATGGTTTTCAACCAGAATAAAAATGGTCATGGATAGATCATCTCAAACCAGGACTGAGGAGAGGGCAAAAGAGGAGCTTGGCTCCTCACTATATATTTGCAAAATGACAAACCATGGTTTGGCATTGCAGGTGAACAACTGCTACATGTTAGAACTAGGAGAATGGGGTTTTAAAACCGTCATGCGCAAGCACTCCTCTCCTCTGAACTTTTCCTTTTTTCCCCTCAAAAAGATGGCTCTCTGAGGCTGACTTAGAAAGCAGGTTGTCAGATTCTCTATTCTGATCAGAGCTCACATATCATACATAATCTCCCTCATTCCGATGTTACAGTCCCATGACTGCCTGGTATCCTCGGAGAAGACCAGCCTTAACCAAACCTAGCTCATACCTGAATTGGTTCAGTTTCGTTCACCTGACTTGGAAGTGGGAAATTTGAATGTGAGTTAACTGAAAACCAACCTGTCAGAGCTTGAGGGGGTGGACTAGGCTCCCAAAACAGGGATAAAAGAGAGCTGCCCAGTGTGAATGGTTTCAGTGGGCAGGCGGACCTCCAGCTGGGTGCAGGGGTGGAAATGAGACCCTTTATCTTATGTTTCTGGGGGCAGTGACTCTACCCCTTGTTTAGCCAGGGCATGATTGTACATGGAGCTTTGACGTGACCTCAGGATGGGGAAAATAGCACCTTTCAGGACACCCAAGTGTTCTATCACCATTGTTACCACTTTTCACTATACGTATTACCAAGACATCTTACAAGATGATTTCAAAGAAAAGATAAAATTACTGCATAAAATATTGTCATTAAAAGATAAGGTCTTTTATCTTACTGTTCTTGTACTGAGAAGATAACCATGCCTGGTATAAGGTGAGCCTCCTTTGGGAGATCATTCCACAGGTATGGAACCACAACTAAGAAGGCCATCTTTCTGGTTGCCACCCACCTCACTTGAGACACATGGGTTCTGTGGATAGCCTCACTGCATTGAGAGTAAGCACCAGAGCCAAAAACATATTGGGTTTTAAAGGTAAGTTCCAGCACTTGAATTGTACTTGAAAATAGACTTGGAGCCAGTCACTTTAAGCACTGACAAGATGTATTTAAAGAAACCAGTCCCAGGCACCCTGAGGCATTGGCTGGTGAGGGAATTTCTCTGGGCCAGTCTCTTGGTTATTTGTCTGGAATGGGGGGGGGGGAAGGGGGAGAGATGATGATGATGATGATGATGATTAACAGAATTTATATACCGCTTTTCAACTAAAAGTTCACAAAGCGGTTTACAGGAAAAAATCAAATAACTAAATGGCTTAGAGTTCTGTGAGGATGTCCAGGCCAGCCACTCTAGTCCATAGGGTTTAGGTGATGGTGGTGAATCATAAAGTCACTTTAGGAGCTGTTGCTATAACCTGGGATCTGTGCCAATCAGCTATGGATTACATGAACAGAACCAGAGTGGACTTCTCTAAGCTTTGACTGTGGGTGGGATAGAGACCTTTTCTACTGCAGGCCAAATAATTAACCACATTGGGGATTGGCTTGTAAACTAGCTAATGTCATGTCATGTCAGATCCTGTGTTGTGTAAATATAGTTGTGGTCCTTATACATCCCACTGAAGTCTCTTTCCTCTTCCTTACATCTTCCTACCTCTGGTTACAATGTAATAACCAGAGGTATTCATTCCAAATGAATGAAGTAATGTCTTGTTAAAGAAACTCTCCAAACATTTTAAATCAATTTAATTTTATTTAAAATATCTAAAATAGCTGATATTTTTAGACCTTCTATTAAATTTTCTTAGCCCCTCTAATAATCTGTTGAGGATTTGTTGTTCTCACAGATCTAGATCATCCCATCCTTTAATGCAGAGGATGATTAAGGGGCTACCTTCACAGCTTGTAGTTCAAATGTTCATATTCCAATAGATGACCTGAAACACATTTTTCCTTTTTGCCAAGTCACCTTTATAATGGAATATTTCAGTTTTTGACAACATAACGCATTTTGTAAGAGTCTATTCCACCTAAATTACTGTACTCTGCACCATTTTGCTAAAACTTCTATAAAGGTACCAGCTATACAAATTTCACACAGCAGGTTCATTAAATAACCCACAGTTAGGCTTAGAGGATTTACACAGAGCTTTGGAGTCCACAGACAGTCATTTTTTTTTTAATTCATACAAAACTCAGCAGTGTAAAAGTGAGTTTAGTGCCAAATTTGACGTTAAATTCCAGGAAGCAGCAGCTGTGAACTTGACATAACAGTGTTTCATGAGCTTTCCCTGAAGTGTTCTAATAGCGTTTAACATCTGTGGACCACTCCAGGTTGCCAAGATGTTCAAACCCACAATGAGAGCACATGCACATAATGGATGCCCCACTTTTGCGCTAGGCTGTGTGAATTGCATAGCAATGAGTGGACCACACATAACTGGCTAGAACCAGTATTTAGAAGATTTTTTTTCTGTTTCCATTTTTCTGTGCCTATCCTACTATATCCATGTAGATTTTTCTGCTTCCATTTTTCTATGTGTATCCTACTATATTCATGTAGAATAGACTTACTTATGGTTGGCAACCTTCAGTCTTGAAAGACTATGGTATAAGCCTACAGCACCAGGTATTTCCTGTTTGTTTTTTGTTTGGCTTTCACTTTTTTGTGAACTGTGATTGTGTGAAATTATATCGTTTTTGTGTGACAGCTTGGAAAAATAATAGGTCCAAGAGGACATCAATAAACTCTTGCAAAGGGCTGTAACATTGTTTAAATACTGTTGTGATAAGAATTTTAACTGGGAAAGGTGAAAGGATTACTTATTTGCAAAACTGTTTTAGAGATCTGGGATAACCGTTTTTTAAAAATCAAAACGGAATTGATTACTTGTGATAATATAGTACAAGTAAATGTCTGGTGCACGCTTTCCACATGCGTTGCCTCCGACGCATTCTCAGCATCACCTGGCAGGACAAAGTTCCAAACAACACAGTCCTGGAATGTGCTGGAATCCCTAGCATGTATGCACTGCTGAAATAGAGACGCCTGCGTTGGCTCGGGCATGTCATGAGAATGGATGATGGCCTGATCCCAAAGGATCTCCTCTATGGAGAACTCATGCAAGGAAAGCCCCCTACAGGTAGACCACAGCTGCGATACAAGGACATCTGCAAGAGGGATTTGAAGGCCTTAGGAGTGGACCTCAACAGGTGGGAAACCCTGGCCTCTGAGCGGCCCGCTTGGAGGCAGGCTGTGCAGCATGGTCTTTCCCAGTTTGAAGAGACACTTTGCCAACAGTCTGAGGCTAAGAGGCAAAGAAGGAAGGCCCATAGCCAGGGAGACAGACCAGGGACAGACTGCACTTGCTCCCAGTGTGGAAGGGATTGTCACTCCCAAATTGGCCTTTTCAGCCACACTAGACGCTGTGCCTGAACCACCTTTCAGAGCGCGATACCATAGTCTTTCGAGACTGAAGGTTGCCAACAGTGTAATGTCTGGTGAAGGTACTCAATTTAAAATCTGTTCTGGTTCAGCCATGCTTGAAATACTTCATTACTCCCTCACTCACAAACAACCCAAGACCTCTTGCTGCCTGAGCTGGCTTGACAAATTCTGTCGTCCCCCCAGCTGATGATGTGCTTCCCTCTGCTTCTCCCACTCCCCAGTGTTCTAGCTCAGCCCTCTTCTCCCCTCTACATCTCCATCTCTTTTCATTTTCCAATCCAGAGAGTGGAAAGAGAAGGAGTAGCAGTCAAGTAGTCTAACAGAGATGGTTGCCATCTAGCAATTTACTCATTGATGTGACTGCTGCAGTTGGCCTTATGGATGGGCTGGCCCTGCCCTCACTTCTCATTATGAGGGGGTCACACTCATCCCTGCTTTGAAGTGGATTGGACTGAAGCCCCAGTTGTCTTGGTAAGCTCAAGCCAAACTAAAGGTGACACAGAAGATCTATGATTAGATCTTCTATCCTCTTTCAAAACAGGTATGAGAGTCCTGAACTGGATGTGGCTGGTGTGGTGGGGATTGTTTTTCAAACTGAAATTGCCCCTTCCAAAGTTGTTAATAGCTTCACCTTAGGCAAAAAAAGGACACGTACCTGCTGAGCATATATGAAGGTCACCTTAGAAAATTTGTTTGTAGATAAGTGGAAAGAGGATTTCTTTTATTGGATGTAAAGAAAATTCAGGGACTTGAAATGAGAACCATTCTTCTGGTATAGTTAAGTCCTTTTCAATATGTGACTAAAAACTTCACTGATAAATCACTTGCAAACCAGTTTGCTGGCAGTGATTTTTTCCAGGTAATACAGCTTGCTCATTTTATTTATTTATCACATTTATATCCTGCCTTTCTTTCATCTTGGAGTTCAAGATGAAAGCTCTTCTCTACTTCAGCTAAGTGTGTTTTATGCGCCCTTGGCTCATACCCTGGGACCCCAACTCATGTGATTGTATTCTTGTGTGTTGCATACTCTTGTAACAAAACTTTGATTCTGACAGAGCTGAACTGCAGGTAGCTTGAGGAGGAGCCAGGAGGTCAAGCTAGGGTTCAAGGCAGATACAGTGGAGCTGGGAGTCAGAGCTTGTCAATTAGAACCAGAGAATGAGCTAAGAACTGCCTGAACAGAGAGGCATTTCAGCTTTTCCTGGCTGGTGTCAATCTGGTTCTTGGAAATCCTTTTCTACTAAGTGAGATGGTCTAAACTGGCATTCCTGATGGAGCTATTTGTGGCAGCTCTGCACATAGCAATGGGTTTCCTATCTAGGTCTGCTGCTCCAGACATCTAGCTATTGTCTCACAGACGTTTTTTGCTGATGTCTACACATGCATGACACAAAACTGTGTGTGTACATAAGAGCCCTGCTTAATTATCTTCCTAAAGAAGACACTATTTTTTTGCCTAAGGAAAAATATAACTGTAACCATATTTACAGGACACTTGAAAGCACTTCCTGGTTGTTAAAAAGCAGCTTATAATGTGTTTTTTAGTGGAAGCCACATGGTATTAAAGTTCAAGGAATCTTTTATCTGTTTATATTTCACCTGTCAGTCAAATCAACATCCTTAATCTTGTCGCCTGTAAGAGACAGGAAAGGAAAAGCAACTGCGAATGTGTGGGTGGCATAGACTTGATTGGCACATGAAATAGGTGCAGACAGGTGGCTGTGTTGTTGTTAAGGGAACTCTGTTAGTTTGATTCCAGGTAGTTCTCAAAAGAGGGCAAGTCCTTCTTTCAAGGAAAATGCCACTCCTGATTTATCTGTGTCAGGAAAGGTGGGGGAAGGCAATTCGGAAGTCGCCTTCTTTTAAATAACTGCTATGCTATGTTTGCTATGTTGCTTGTCACTACTTCAAGATTTCAACAAATCTTGGTCTTCTTTCTACTGTGTATAGCAACTGAAATGTTATATTTCTTATGTTGTGTGTATTTTTTGTTCTGCAGTATGATTTTAAAAAGAGTTAGACCACATGTGCTTGTCTGAGGTGTTCAATTTATCTTAGAATTGATGTCTTCATGGATGAAAATGAAGACTTCCAATTTTTTACTTGGAAATGAGTTTGTGTGAATATACAGTATATGCCAGATTTTCCTCAAATTGTATCATTCTGTTTCCTCAAGGGCTTCTCTGGGCCTCCCAATGTCTTATTAGGTATTAAAAACATCACTACAGATTTTTCCGTGAAACCAGAAGTTGCGTGTTTTTGCCTGCTGAGCTAAGTCTGAACTTGGCAAAGGCTGAGGTCAGACATCCCCGGCATCTACTGAGTTCAAAAACCTTTCCAAAGGCTCCAGAAGGGGTGTGCACACTGGGTGCCCCTGGACCCAAACAGCGGATAACTGAATGGGGCCCCCCTGTGTGTTGTTCACTGAGACTACCCAAAGCAGGGACATAGATCTAATGTGGGCAGGTTTAAAGAAGCATGCCAGAAGGAAGTGCTGGTTCCGTCCTTACCTCCTGCTTTTGATCCTTCCCTCCAGGAAGTTTTCTTTCAACCAGTCTGTAATACTAGAAGTGAGCACGGCTGGGAGAAAATCACCTGTAGAAAAGGGACTGTAGGAGTGGGCAGATTCAGGACCTCTTCTCCTTTTGTCTGTTTGAACCACCCTGTCTCCAATTTTGTAAGTCAATTGGGAAACATATGTTTAAATATAAAATATACATTTGATGTGAAGTGGAAACAACTGGTTGCACTTAAGAGAGTACAATGAAAACGGAGAGTCAGTTGATGAGTTTTTAATTAGCATGCTGAGAATTTTTTGAGTCACCAAGCTTACAAAAAAAAATGATGGACACACAATTAATCACAGGTAGGATGAATGAAGGAGCTCTACCTTGCTGAAATTGGGTTTTATAAAGTTTGCTCTAAGCTTTACTAGTCAAATATTCACCAATGGTCCATCTAAGATCTTAACCCTATGAGCTGCTGCACCAGCATTCCACTGGCCTGACTGTTGCAAAAAGTGCCATAAGGCACTTCCACGCCAGCAGTACTGGTGCACCACTGGCACTGGGCCCAGTGTCAGTTGGCACAGGGCCATGGCGCTAAAGGAAGCCTGGCAGTAAGTTCTACCAGTTGCAGGCCTTTTCAAGGTGGAGGGAGGGTGGGGGAGGGGATGAGTGGGCCAGGGAGGGGGTCAGAGACAGCGACAGGCTCTGCTGCCATATCCTAACCTCTCCTTCTGACCCGGGAAACTCAACACAGGTCTCTTCGATTCTGCGCCCGCTTAATAGCTCAGCAGATGCGAGAAGACCCATTGGGGCCACCTGACTGCTACAAGGGGAAAGGGCACAGACCATACTTGTTTGTTCCAAGTTATCTTCACATTTGTTTAGAGAAGTCTGTATCGCTTGAAGAAACAAAAAAGCTGGCCTTTATCATTGAAGAATATGTTGTATGCACAAATACGCAAGGACCTTGCACTACAAGTGGCAAGGGAAGTATAGGATTGGGCTGTAACTCACTGCATACCAAGCCAGGACACAGAGTGTAGAGGGAGGTGATGTGTATGTTTCATGTTGTCCTTCCATTAGTGTAAGATGACACTGTTGAAAAAAGGCAAAGTGACTGAAATAAAGATAACTGTGAACAATATTTTAGCCATGGGAATGTTCAGGCTATTGGATGAGACCTCTTACAGACTCTTACAGACTCTTTGGATTCTGTTCCACAGATTCCTTTGCTGTAAACCTTTACTCCTTGACTTTTGGCCCTTTTATCTCATTGCACCAAAACAAAGGATGTTCTCAATCATCTGTGAGTCCTTCATAAGATGACTTGGCATATAAAAAATGAAATTAGATGGATTTATAAGTAAAGGAAACTTAGATTCAACAGTTCTGTTATCAGGATCCACAGCAGCTGTACAAGGTGAACAACATATTGAGGAGCTATGCTTACTAAGGCAGATCTTCTTGCTTCCCTTTCTTTAACAACTTCTTTCAATCAAGGCTTAAGGCCAATATCTTTTTTCAGTCATGCTGCCAGAAACTCAACATGGATTTTGATCCGCTTGGCTCTGTATCATCATGGTACAGAGCTGAATGCAGTCCTCGGTGCAGTTTCCATAACATCGAAGCAGACACTTTTCATACTTAGTTGTGTGAAGTGGTTTGATTTATTTTTAAAGCAGTCATTTAGCACAAACCAGCTATGGGGAAGAGCTTTGTTGCTGCTACTTCATTTCTTTCTGGGGAGAAGGGGGGGAATTATTGATGTGCCATGGGAGCACAGACAGACAGCTAACCTAGAGGCTTAGGAGCTCTCAAATGTAGTATGTCTATTAAGAAAAGCAAAACAAAATCCAGCCATGGTGTCACAAGGCAATTGGAAGGGATTTTCCATTTTCTAGCTACAGGTTTGTCATATATTCTTAAAATCAAAGACCAGGAGACTGAGCTGTCTTTCCATGCCTGTGTCTGAAATTCTGCCTGCCTCTAAGGTCTGCAGCACTTGGCTCTTTCTCCTTTTAAGGGCTTGGTTGGGATAAAGCCAGCTAGGCATGTGGATTGTTTGCCCCAGAACATGCAGTTTTGAAGAAAGATTTGCGACTTTGGCTTTTGAGGTGTAGAAAAATACATTCCTTTTACAAATGCTAAATTGTCATCACCATGTATTGTTGGTGCTTTAGCTCTTTTTTATTTTTATTTTTAAAAAAGCAAGTACTCCATTATTTTCCGAATGGGCAATCATTCCAACTCCTGGCCCAGAATGTTCAATTCATGGGCATATCTGTTAAAAATTGGAAAATCAGGAAAGGGAGTAGTGTGATGATACACCGGGCTATTTTAGCTTGCCTCTGAATCATCTGATATACTAGTTAGGTAGACTGCTGCTCTGATAGGCCATTAGTCATTCAGCATGTATGTTCAACCTACTCTCTGGACTACAGCGCAGAAAGCTCTGCCTCCAAAGGCAGTAATAAGGGTTTTATTCTGAATTCTCACTGTGTAAAAAATGACACTGCCACATCCAAGCAAAAGGAAGGTGTGCTTTTGTCCAAGTCTTTGTTCTATGAAGGTGATTGAATTTAACAATATGCATTCCTGCAACGTGTGACAGAAATCTTCCTGTTCTATTTTCATGGCTCATTTTTGCTTTTCCATGGAGGTGCTTATGTTCTGTAGACCTACAAATAGATCATGCCTCAAGTGTTGTAGCCAGTTCGGATGTTAAAATTGCTGCCACAAGCAAACTCAGCTGTTGGGAATTGTGACTTTTCTTCATCTTTTTAGTGCTTGTCTGCCTGTCGAGAAATTTTCCATTGTGTTATGCTAAGTAACCTTCGCACCCATTCACAACTGTGGTCCTATGACCCTGATTCTAAGATGTATTGAATATTTCTGAGGAAAGCATCAGTAGGCAGTTAGGGAATGTTCCATTCTTTTTTCCATAACTTGCTTCATTCTGAAATAATGACTTTCAAATGCCCTCAACAGCTCAGGATGGATAGAAGATAAAACTGACTTTCATGGGTGAAGCTTGAACAATGTAGACTCATTTAATATTCCTTTGGTTATAATTCCAGAGCAATTAGCAGATACAGCCCATTGCTTTAAAGGTCCAGTCCTATCCAACCTTCCAGCACTGGTGCAGCCGCAATGCAGTCCTGAGGTAAGGGAACAAATGTTCCCATAACTTGAGGAGGCCTCTGTGACTGACTCCTCTCCACAGGATGCAGTGTCTCATGCCCCATTGGTACAGCTGTACTGGCAATGGAAAATCGGATAGAATTTGGCCCTAAGTTATAGTACAGAGCACAGTGGGGAGTGAAACTGTAGATTAAAAAGTAGAATTTCCTCAAAATTCAAATCCCACTGCAAGTAGATGGATGACTCCTTCTTATCAAATATCTTTGCCAGCATTAAATTCACAGTTTTCAGTTCCCATTGCTTAGTGACCACACATATAAGAACTTGAGGAGGGTGTGAGGAAAATATAGATAATACAGAACATAGATACTCTTGCAACTTACAGTTCTCGAAGTCCATGCTGTCTGAGATTCTGACATCAGTTTATTGGCTCACTAAAGCTCAGTATAATGTATAGCAAATTAGTGGTAACATGAAAAGTATTTTTTCCTAGCTGTGTTTAGAAAAAAGCATACTTTGCACAGCTCTATCTGATGTTTGGATTCATGTTGAAATGTATGCTTAGTTTAGTCTATGGTTCTCTCGAAAGTAGTAGAATTGCCTTCAAGATGGGGAGAAGCTAATGATTGGGGGGAAAACCAGGGTTTTTCATCCATCCAGGGAAACAGGAGACCATGATATGTGGACATGGTCTCAGTTACCATGGTGACAAAAGTATATTATTATACAAAGCAAAGTTGAACAGGAGATCTCTGTGTCTGTCTAGGAACTGTCCCTGGTACTGAAATAACTAGCTCTTGGAATATGAATGGGGTAAGGAGTCCAATTCTGAACTTAGCTCAGATGTCAATACATGATTGTTTTATATATAAATATGAAATAGTTCAGCTTTCAAGACTCCAGTAAATACTGTTATGTTAGAAACTGCATAAACTTAGCATTACTAGAAGGAAAGGCAAGTGACCTTTTATTTTCCGTGAAATTTCTGTTTCGTATTAATATGTTTGGGGATCACAGTGCTGTCAAAACTGAGCACTATTAAATTCCATTGATTTCAGTGGGAAAGGCTTAAGCAAGTATTTACCTACTGAGATCAATGGTACTTAAAAGTGATTAAATTTGCCTGGATTCTGTTTAATGTATTTTTATACCTTGATATACACATCCCTATACATTATATCATTTGAAGCTTGTTTGCTGAAGATTTGCAAAGTGTGTAGGGTTTTCTTCTTTATAAAAAGACCATTTTTCACTATTGGGTAAAGTAGAAAATGTATTAATAGATTCAGTTATAGCAGGGGTGACCAAAGTTTTTGGCAGGAGGGCCACATCATCTCTCTGACACTGTGTCAGGGGCCGGGGGAAAAAAGAATTAATTTACATTTAAAATTTGAATAAATTTTCATAAGTGTACATAAATGAATATATTAAAGATGAATTTATATGAATGAATGAAGGTCTTGAAATAGCTCAAGGCCTATAAAAGGCCTTGCACAAAGCAAGGCTGGCCTTTCCTTTGCTGCCGCTACTGCATCACAGATGTGAAACAGCAAGCAGTGGAGGGAGCCCTCATCCCACAGCTCACGTGAGAGGTCAAACAGTTGCCCTCATGCTGGAAGCAGTTGGGTCGGGCCAGTGAGGGCTCCAGCAAGTCTCTGGAGGGGCAAAGGCTCATTGGAGACTGGGGGTTCCCTGAGGGCCACATTGGGAGTCCTTAAGGGCCGCAAGTGGCCCCAGGGCCGGGTTCTGGGCACCCCTGAGTTATAGCAATAGAACCTTGCATAATTGTATTACCTGCTTAAAATTGCTTTAATTAACCACATTATCATGTTGCAGTTTAAAATGAAATGAAAAGTTAATAATTGTTCTTCAAGAGTGCTCAGCACTCAGTCTTGTTCCTTGCTATTTCAGTGGTTGCACTGCAAATACTGATCTCTTGACACAACAGTTTTCAGACTCTCTAGGAGAGTTTGCACTGCTGTAAGTCCTTGTGGGGGTGGGGGAAGGCAGCAACGTGATCCACAGGATCATGCTGCTCAGGGAGGATCATGCACTCACCAGTCCCTGCAATATCCATCCTGGGGTGCAAGAAGCCCTGCATGAGTGCCTGCAGTGCTCCTCAGCTTGTTAAAAGTGAAAATGGAGCAGTTGCACTCCACTTCTGGTTTTGCCGAGGCAGGGCGCGATCGCTCCACTTTCACTTCTAAGGAGCTGGAGAGCCCTGCAGGCACTCGCTCAGGGTCCCTGCACCCCAGGACAGCTGCTGCAGGGACTGGTGAGTGCATCCCAGTCCCTGCAGTCCCCCTGAGTGGCTGCCTTCTCCCTGCCTCTCCCCTGCCCTCGTCCCTTAAGGGGAAAGAGGCCAGGACATTCAGGCTGGGGCATCGCAACACCCCAGTTTGAAAACCGCTGCCTAAACAATAGAGGTCTGAAGTTAAGGAAGGGGCATCTGCTTCATTCTTCTATAACTGTAGTAAGTTGAAAGCAGGGGAACTTCAAGGACATTCCTACCCAAGGACATTCAGTGCATTCGCAGCTGAGGAGAGGACTTTTGGGTTCAGCCAAGCATGTTTTCAAATGGAAACTGTTGAGTCTCATGTGGACATATCTACACATAAGTGATTGCCTGTATTGTGAAATAAAGTGTCTGAAATTACCCATATCATTCTCCCAAACTTTATTTAGCTATAAACTTAATAGAACTTTTTATTGTTTGTTACTAAAATTTGCCACTTGTAGTGCAAGGTCCTTGCATATTTGTGCATACAACATATTCTTCAATGATAAAGGCCAGCTTTTTTGTTTCTTCAAGAGATACAGACTTCTCTAAACAAATGTGAAGACAACTTGGAGCAAACAAGTATGGTCTGTATATTATCTTGTTCTCATCCTTTATTGTTGTGTTATCTTATACGTGTTGTTTCTCCATCAGCTGCGAGATCACCAGTATTACATGTACACTCAGAAGCCAATCCTATTGTTCCACTCCACTGATGTAGCGTTACCAAAAGGCTACCATTTCATCTGACAGTAGGGGGGGTGGCAGCAGTCCAGGAGGTCTGGAAGCAGTCCAATAGTTTTCTTACCTAGGGGTAAGCCTCTGCAGTGTGGGTGGAGGGTCCACTTGGACCTGCACTAGCTAAATAGCTGGTGCAGATCTGTGTGAACCTGCATCATGGTACTAGGAAGGGGGTTAGGATTTGGTGGCTGCCGCTGCCACCAAACCCACCCCCTTCTGGAGCTCATCTACCCGTCCCTAGCCCCTTTCGCCACCCTAGTTCGCGCTCCTGCCATATGTCGTCTTATCTGGATTGGTAGGCTGCTCCAAATCTACAGACAACCACAGAAAGGCTCTGGTCTCCCTGCCAGTGTCCCTGGAAGCACCCTGAGGAGTGAACTGCTGGTGCACTTTTTATGACTGGTGCTGACTGCTTTATGGCAGTCAGTGCCAGTGGAATTCTGCCAGTATACCATAAGTGCAGTATTGGGACATTAGTGGAGTACTTCTTGGTTTGCACTAAGGCATTCATCAGATGTTTTCTCTCAGATTTAAAGCATGTGGACTCAAAGCCCTAGCTTCCCTTGCTGGTGTTGCAGAAGCAGCTCCAATGTAACGCCATAGTTCTTCAGCTGCTATTTTTTATTCAGTTTCCAGAGTCCCTTCAGAATTGATCAGATCTTTTCAGGCCTCCTTCCGTTGGAAATGTATGTAAGACACTTTGATGTGCTGATTTCTGTTTTTACTAGCTTTAAGTTTCCTGCTTGAGGCAAAATAAATAATAATCATCACCATCATCTGTGACACTCTGTTAACTACCAGTAATGGCTCTTCACACACACATTTTTGAGCAATCAGCAAAAATATTCAAAATTAGTTGCTTTTAGAAAACTCTGCAAGCACACGGTGCTCATTCTGTTTTTACTCTTGAGAGGTTTATGCCAGAGTTTGTGTGCCCATATAGCTCCTAGTTGGAAAGCTTAGATTTTTCAACAGTTTCTTACGGTGTAAGATGTGAAGCAGGGGGTGAGGCTAATGGATGATTAGCATCCATCTCTCTCACAAAGAGAGTCTGGTCCAACAAGAAGCTGACAGAACATACCAAGATCCAGGTCTACAGAGCTTGCGTCCTGAGTACACTTCTGTACTGCAGCGAGTCATGGACTCTTTGCTCACAACAGGAGAGGAAACTGAAAGCATTCCACATGCGCTGCCTCCGACGCATCCTCAGCATCACCTGGCAGGACAAAGTTCCAAACAACACAGTCCTGGAACGTGCTGGAATCCCTAGCATGTATGCACTGCTGAAACAGAGATGCCTGCATTGGCTCAGTCATGTCGTGAGAATGGATGATGGCCGGATCCCAAAGGATCTCCTCTATGGAGAACTCGTGCAAGAAAAGCGCCCTACAGGTAGACCACAGCTGCGATACAAGGACATCTGCAAGAGGGATCTGAAGGCCTTAGGAGTGGACCTCAACAGGTGGGAAACCCTGGCCTCTGAGTGGCCCGCATGGAGGCAGGCTGTGCAGCATGGCCTTTCCCAGTTTGAAGAGACACTTGGCCAACAGACTGAGGCTAAGAGGCAAAGAAGGAAGGCCCATAGCCAGGGAGACAGACCAGGGACAGACTGCACTTGCTCCCAGTGTGGAAGGGATTGTCACTCCCAAATCGGCCTTTTCAGCCACACTAGACGCTGTGCCAGAACCACCATCCAGAGTGCGATACCATAGTCTTCCAAGACTGAAGGTTGCCAACAAGATGTGAAACATTTTCACTGTTGCCTACAGTGTCTTAAGCCAACATGAGTTTCAAGGACAGGCTATCAAAATAGCTTCAGAGCAATATACGCCTAATTTTTCTGAACATTAGGGCTGTGTTAGGGATGTACTAAATTTCCACCTTCATACGGACAAACAGAGCTCACATAATGAACAGGTTAATAATGTTGCTTTGATACTTTGAGCCAAACACCATGTTACTGTATATACATAGTTTATTTCTTCAAGTTCAATTTCTTTCACTTCAAGTGAAAAAGTGGTTGAAAATGGCTGCTTTAATGTCACTGGGTTGAGGGTTCTATATTTGATCAGAACTGAGGGGTGGCACTAAGGAGTAGGGGCTTTTTTAACTATTAGTTTATCTCTAGGACTATTCACTTGTGTAGCAAGAATGCACTTTGACTGGCTCTGGTATATTCACTGAAAATTAGTCAGAGAGTTCAGGTTTTCTTCTTAGAGAGAACAAAGGAAACTGGCAGTGAGGAGAATAAAGTAATGGAATTGCGGCACTCATTTAATAGTAGATGAGTCCTACAGGGTAGGAACTGGAGTCAAGCGTGAGTACATAACGCAAGGCCTTGTGTATGTGCCCACTTACAAGCAGCCACCTGTCTTTAGGAAAACAATCTACGTTGACAGAATGCAATATTTTTATCTTCACTTTATTACAGTGCTTCTGTTTCTATGGAAACCAAAGATTTAAAGGTAGATAAAGTATCCTAGAGGGAAGCGAGAAGAGGCCAGAGCAGGCATTTACTGCAGTATACAATAATTTTGCATCCAACATTGTAACTGTGGGAAGATAAGAAGAGCTCAGTTGGACAAAAACAAAGGAGTATCTAGTCTGGCATCCAGTTTCTCATAGTGGCCCAGTATTGCTTCTGGGAACGCTGCAAATGGCTATGAAAGCAGAAGGCCACCTCTGAGCATGAAGATTTCATGTGTCTGAAGTGGGTAATAACCACTGATGTTCCTACACTGCATGCATTTGCCTAATACCCCTTTAAGACCACCTAAACCAAGAGCTCAAGGCGGTTTACACAGCTGCTCCTCCCCTCTTCCTTGTCCTCACAACAACCCTGTGAGGTAGGTGAGGCTGAGAGAAAGTGACTGGCCCAAGGTCACCCAGGAAGCTTTGTGGCTGAGGGGGGATTTGAACCTGGATTATCCAGGTCTAAGTCCACCTCCCAAACCACTACACCACCCTGCCTAACTTCTCCTATATTTTTAAATTCCCTTTGTTGTTTAGACGTTTAATAAGCTAAGTACATTTTGACCCTCTGTCTAGTCCATGTTCACGGGTAATTTGGTGGATTGTCATATCTATTTGCCCTGCAGATACTACTGTGGGTTTGATTTTGTTGTACAGACCCATGGGGTTTAGTGGTCTCATGGGAGGGGCTTTTTCCCAGATGGCCTACCTCTGCCAGGTGTCTGAGGCCTTGGATGAGATTACCAAGGTCTTTCCCAGTTCAGCCGCTCATCTATTAAGGAGAAAGCAGGGAGCAAGAAAGGGTGCTTGCACTCTAATCACAAGCTGCTACTCTCCTTGGTCAGTATTCCCTCTCCCTTAACCCAGACACAGGGCCCAATCCAATCCAGGTTTCCAGTGCCAGTGTGACAATGTGACAATGGGGTATGTGCTGCATCCTGTGGTGGTAGAGCTGGCACAGAGACCTCCTCTAGGTATGGGAGCATTTGTTCCCTTACCTCAGTGCTGCATTGTGGCTGCACTGGTGCTGGAAAGTTGGATAGTATTGGGCCCACAGTCATTGATTCAAATTTCTCACAATTCTGTTCAACAGATTTTTCTATAACATAAAAGGTCCTTTTTAATATTTGGATATTCTTGGCATTCCCTGCGCTCTGTACCACATTGAGCAAAGAGATGTATGCAGTATTCAGATTGTCATTGTTTTCCATGCTTAGTAATTTGTAACTTTCTTTGTTTGGTTTGGCATGCAGTTTGAACTGTTGGAACTGTCTTTGGTCTAGGACTATGGCTTTCTGCCTTTGGTTTTAGATTGTTGGGGTGGGTGTTGCTGTCCATGATTAAAATAAAGACAGATGGGCAAGGATGATAATGAGACATCAAGCAGAGTTCTCAGTAAATGTGAGTCTAGAGGGAAAGGCTGTGGTTTGGGTAGAAAATGAAGAGAATAGCCTGCCAATGTGAAAAAGTGGAGTTAGAAAGCAATTTGAAGTGACTTGCTGTGGTAATAGGTTAATAGAGGTGAGCACATAATCTCACTAAAATTTTGTTAGGCAGATGTTGGCTTTGGGCCACACCTTAACAGCACTCCTATACCTACCTATCAGGTGCTGATGGTTTATGCTTCTGTAGTGGTGGATAAATTACTGTGTTCCAAGATGAGACCCATAGTTTTGGCTGTGAATCAACGCCACATTTTTAAAAAAATGCATTTTTCTTCTTGTAAGGAAGGTGTTTGTGGAATGCAAAGTTAGAGAACATATAGCTATACTGGG
Organism: Tiliqua scincoides; assembly: GCF_035046505.1. Taxonomy (NCBI): domain Eukaryota; kingdom Metazoa; phylum Chordata; class Lepidosauria; order Squamata; family Scincidae; genus Tiliqua; species Tiliqua scincoides. The sequence continues at coordinate 196,025,949 of NC_089824.1, read as the reverse complement.
CAAAGAGGAACCATTAAAGTGGCAGCTCTCTTATATTTAAGAAAAAGGTAGTAATAATCTCTATTCATCCCAGTGTAGCATCTCTCAGCGACTCTTGCTTGTGCCTCCCTTGTGTTTCTTTTTATATTGTGATATGCTTTGCAAGAGGAAAACAGCTTTTCATTTCTTTTGTTAAGTAACTATTTGTTGCAGTTGTTCAAAAGCAGTATATTAGTATTCTAAACAATAATAAAAATATTCCTCCTAATGATTTCATTGGTCCAGACTAAAGAGACTCGCTCTGGAGGATGGAAAACATGATGCTACTCATTTGATGATGATGAGAAAATGGGCATCAGTCAACCAAGTTGAGCACTTCTAGGCCTCCCTGATTTAAGTGATTCTAGCAAGAAGAACAGTTGCACCATTATTGTTTGTTTCAGTGTTAATCATATGAATTGGCTACCCTGTGGTGAAGATAAGGAAGACTCTGGAAGCATGCAAGTTACCATATCACTAAATAATTCAGGTCTGGTGGGGAAGGCATATCTCTACTCCTGAAGCATAAAGGCAGCACAGGTGACTGCAGTTTCCATTATTCTTAGCACAAGGATTTGTTTCAGCTGCATTGGTGATGCTTGCTTTTTAAAGTCCTAAATATCCAGCAACTAATCTTTAGTATTGTCCCTACTTGACCTTTGTTTTGTGAACTCTTTCAGTGCTTTGCCTTTCACCAGTCTGTGCAGTAAATGTAGTCATCCAACAAAGTAAACCCTAACATACAGGAAAGTTCATCTTTTATGAGTTTTTTCCTCATTAGGCTGCCTGTTTATTACTTCGTTCCTTTTTGCATCTCCACATTACAATTTACGTTTTTGAGACCCAATGCCAAACCATCAGGTCAACCTAGAAAGGTAGTCATGAGAACTTTCCTCTCTGATTCATCCAGAAAAGCTCACTCTTTGAATTGCTCAAATCTTTGGATGTTCCAAATCTTTGGAAATTCCACTTCCAGTTTAATCACGCTTGGAACTTTCACTGTTTAGAAGCCGCGGAGAGCCCTGCAAGCGCTCCGCAGGGCTCCCCACACCCCCTGGACCCTTGGAGCACATATGGTTTGTTGAAAAATAGCCCCCACGCTCCCCGCAGGAGCGCAATCCTGGGGATCGCTTTGCTGCTTTCCCCCTGCCCCGCCCCTTAAAGGGAACGGGGCATCTTTACACAAGCTGGTGGGTCACGACCCACCAGTTTGAGAACCACTGCTCTAGTCACAAGTGTTTGGCTTCCAGGCCCATCAAGATAGCCCAACCAATCTCTTGGGCAGAGTAGGCCCAAATGAGAGCAACCGACCTCATGCTGGTATGAAAATATGGCTGCTCTCAGAACTTAAAACTTGGATGACAATTGGAAAATGTTCAGTATTTCTTTACTTTTTTTATCTCTCTAGTCCATTTATTATACACATGAATGGAGTAAGGGCTTCTTCAGTCAGCACTAGGGCAAATGGATGAATGATACTATCTTCCACGACCTTTTGCCCAAAGGAGTCATCAAGATTTGCTCGGTGAATGACATTCAGCTTTGCAGTAATGCTTTAGTTTCTTAAGATCTCCGGTGAGTCCTTTAAGGCAATAGATGGCAGAATTCACAATTACTTTCTGAACACTGCTGTCCATTTCTGCTCATTTTGTTCTAGGTGATTCCCCCCAGGTCTGTCCAATGCACGAACTCATGAGATGAATATAGGGCAATTGCCCTTGGCTGTCAAGGTTCAAAGAGAAACTTCCTAGATGGTCCACTGAAATTAGTAGTTTCTATCTGATTCATTTCAAAATCTGTCCAATGCAATTTTTCCCCAATCCAGTCACATGCCAGACCTTCTGGGAGTACCAGACCTGAAATAATGACTTTCTTTACATTTCCAGTTTGATTAAAGTAAGTCTGTTTGATGACTTCTTTGCTCACATCTGTCTAGTGAATTCATTTATTTTATATTTAAAATATTTATACCCCAGCTTTCTAAACCTACAGGGAGTTCAAGGCAGCTTAGAAGATTACAATATAAGAATACAATCCCAAAATCAAATCAAATCCAAAAAGCAAACTGCATCATAATAGAAGCAAAAGAAAATCAGAACCTTCCCCCGCCCCGCACACACACACATCCATCAATTAAAGGCTAAGCAAAATATAAATGCCTTTATCCCCCTTCAGAATACACACATAGAAGGAACATTCTAGCCTCAAATGGGAGTGAGATTCAGAGGCCAGGCTCCACAATAGGAATGGCATTCAGTGTGCAGAAAGTCAACCAAAGCAGTATTCTCTAAGCTAGTCGCTGACTATGGTGATTGATTCTATCTTTGCTCCTCCAGCATGCACCAGTCTGATGATTCTATGGGCACCAAAAAGCAAGAGAGGGGAAAGCCACAGTGCAGCCCCCATTGTATGGAAGTGTTGAGCAGGAACAGGAGCAGCAGCTGCGGCAGTGGTACTGGCACCTCCATATTGTTACTACAGCAGCAGCAGCGGCTTATGCAAACTCCAGGTTCTATATATGCTGCACTTGGCAGTGGCAGCTCATCCATTCATCCTTGTCCTGTTCTTCTGTGCAATGCTATCACTCTGGGAAGGAGAGACGGGAAAGGGCACTGTGAGCTTCCTACTTCTTCCAGCTTTGTTTAGTGTTCTTATTAGTTCTAATGCTGCTAACATTGTGTCTGTGTGTGTGTGTACCCTCATAGATGTGTACTGGTTCATGCAATTTAGAGGCAAAATATATATAACACGAATAGTTACAGGTACCAAGGGCATGCATTAGCATAAGCAAGGAAAGTTGTACTATCCAATCAATATGTACAATCTCTCAGTCATGATGCCCCATGTATTTGGGCAGAAGGCATGCTACTGCACTATACTACTGCTACGCATAAATACATATATGCTGTATTAGGGATGTAGGCAGGTACAAGAGAAAATTTTCATTTATTTTTGTTTTGTGTTTATTCACTTTGTCTACCATTTGATTTGTTGCTTTTATTCATTTTCTTTTTTCCCTGATTTCGGTGGATACCCACTTCATCCTCTGAAGCGTGTCATTTTCCACATAAATGACATGGAATTTTCAAGGATTTGTACGATTCCCTTGGGGCATCATTTGTGCAAAATATAATTGGAATTGGCTAAAAGGATCATTCTATAAGCTATTAAATAACCATATTCATTCCTATAAGATTTCCATTCATTTTTGACCTACATTGAGCCTAGTGGAGAACATGAGGTGGGCGCCTATTTCAATCAATGCAAAATCAAAAGAAGTGAGTTTCCATTCATTTTCAGTTTAGTATTCATTATCACAGTAAAATGAGGGAAAATTGCTGATTTTTTTTTTGTGCAGAATTTGTTTTGCTTTTTTTTGCTTTTTTTGGTGAAAATTGCTGAAAAGTTGCTGATCTCTTGACTAAAATATGCAACTTGTCCCTCTAAACGGCCACGGTGCCAGAAGATTGGAGGATAGCAAATGTCACGCCTATCTTTAAAAAGGGAAAGAGGGGGGACCCGGGAAACTATAGGTCGGTCAGCCTAACATCTATACCGGGTAAGATGGTGGAATGCCTCATCAAAGATAGAATCTCAAAACACATAGATGATCAGGCCTTGCTGAGGGAGAATCAGCATGGCTTCTGTAAGGGTAAGTCTTGCCTCACAAACCTTATAGAATTCTTTGAAAAGGTCAACAGGCATGTGGATCCGGGAGAACCCGTAGACATTATATATCTGGACTTTCAGAAGGCGTTCGACACGGTCCCTCACCAAAGGCTACTAAAAAAACTCCACAGTCAGGGAATTAGATGACAGGTCCTCTCATGGATTGAGAACTGGTTGGAGGCCAGGAAGCAGAGAGTGGGTGTCAATGGGCAATTTTCACAATGGAGAGAGGTGAAAAGCGGTGTGCCCCAAGGATCTGTCCTGGGACCGGTGCTTTTCAACCTCTTCATAAATGACCTGGAGACAGGGGTGAGCAGCCAGGTGGCTAAGTTTGCAGACAACACCAAACTTTTCCAAGTGGTGAAGCCCAGAAGTGATTGTGAGGAGCTCCAGAAGGATCTCTCCAGACTGGCTGAATGGGCAGCAAAATGGCAGATGCGCTTCAATGTCAGTAAGTGTAAGGTCATGCACATTGGGGCAAAAAATCAAAACTTTACATATAGGCTGATGGGTTCTGAGCTGTCTGTGACAGATCAGGAGAGAGATCTTGGGGTGGTGGTGGACAGGTCGATGAAAGTGTCGACTCAATGTGCGTCAGCAGTAAAAAAGGCCAATTCTATGCTTGGGATCATTAGAAAAGGTATTGAGAACAAAACGGCTAATATTAGAATGCCGTTGTACAAATCAATGGTAAGGCCACACCTGGAGTGTTATACAGTTCTGGTTGCCGCATCTCAAAAAAGACATAGTGGAAATGGAAAAGGTGCAAAAGAGAGCGACTAAGATGATTACTGGGCTAGGGCACCTTATGAGGAAAGGCCACGGCATTTGGGCCTCTTCAGCCTAGATAAGAGGTGCCTGAGGGGAGACATGATTGAGACATACAAAATTATGCAGGGGATGGACAGAGTGGATAGAGAGATGCTCTTTACAGTCTCACATAACACCAGAACCAGGGGACATTCACTAAAATTGAGTGATGGGAGAGTTAGAACAGACAAAAGAAAATATTTCTTTACTCAGCGTGTGGTTGGTCTGTGGAACTCCTTGCCACAGGATGTGGTGATGGTGTCTGGCGTGGATGCCTTTAAAAGGGGATTGGACAAATTTCTGGAGGAAAAATCCATTATGGGTTACAAGCCATGATGTGTGCATGTGCAACCTCCTGATTTTAGAAATGGGCTATGTCAGAATGCCAGATGCAAGGGAGGGCACCAGAATGAGGTCTCTTGTTATCTGAGTTATATGTGTGCTCCCTGTGGCATTTGGTGGGCCGCTGTGAGATACAGGAAGCTGGACTAGATGGGCCTATGGCCTGATCCAGTGGGGCTGTTCTTATGTTAAAATGGATGAGGTACATTTTTTTTTTAAATGAATGGTCATGCCTATTGCATACAATAACTAGTGAATATGTGGTTGAAGTGGAGAATATGCATATTGACCTGACAATTTGTGAAATACTCAGCTTGAAGTTTGGCATATTCTTATTACTATTTTGACATTGTACACACTGAGTGGACAAAATGTAAAATCCCTTGTTGGTGTGGTTCCTTTGCATGCCAACAACCATGGCATCTGGTGAATTTGCACAACAGCTGGTGTCTATGCACATCCTCTGTTCAACACACACTGGCCAGGACACATGCATTTTATAATCAGATATAATAGTCCCTTTTTCAGTTCCATCAACATATTTTGTGAAAGAGACCATTGTCTACTAAGACCTTTGCCACAAAATCTTAGTTCCTCAAGGACACATCTTTGATACTTGAGAAGTTTAAATATGGTGCTGTTTAACTGGACAATAAGTGGTTAGAGCCTGTTAAAATGTCAATTATGTAGGCTAAAGGAGCTAAAATAATGGACAACTCAGAAGGTTTGCCTAATCTGAGCATTTGTTCCCATACTGGCCACTGGAGGCCGCTATGTTGCCTGTGTACATTGCCTGACTTGTTTCTGCTGCTTGCTGCAGGTAGAGATGGGACTTTTTCAGCTGGCAGTGTGCTCAAAGCGGAAGGCTACATAACTTGCCTAGCTGGCTACCTCTCTTTTTCTAATCCACCACTGTAGAATGGAAGGGTTGACAAGACATCAAAGCGTAACATACCTATTACTTTGTAAAACTGTGAATTACAATTTAAAAGTTGGGAAGGAACTCTGTAATGGTGGCATTCTGGCATGTGTAGTCTGCGAGGATGGAGAACTCTGGGTTTGTTTTGGATTGTGTTGACTTTAGGAAATCACTGGGTTTTTTTCTCTATTAAATTATGTCTGTGTTTTGGAATGATGTTCATGTGACATGCTAGGATTAATACAATGCCTTCTGAAACATCCACAGGTATATAGAACTTATGTGCCTGGTGATTTCTGTTGGGCCATGTGTGGCTTTTGTGATCACGGTTGCTCATGACTGTTCTGGAAACTGAGGCATTCACTTTGCAGGAAGGGTATGCATGCATCCCTTAAGAGTAGGATTAAAGGAGTGGCAGGTGAAATGCTACAGGAAAAAGTGTGGATGGTACAGAAGCAAGGAACCGGGAGAAGTTTAATTCATACTGTGGATCATTACTACTTTTATCTGAGGAGGAACAATGTAAAAAATCATTAATTGTGACCTATCAGTATTCAGAATATCTGTAAGGAGCTTTCAAGTTTCAATGACCTCTTTCTCAGGCAGGATGTTATAAAATGGAAATAAATGTTCAGAGGGAAAGTTGTCTGAATGTCATGGTGTTGATACCAATCCACAGTTTATTTTAAGACAGAATGCTAAAGGAAGGCCCCTGGAAGCTTAAGTCTTAAGCTTTGTGCAAACAGATTGTTGCTAACATACGCATGCTGTGACTTCCCAGCAATAAAGACTTCCCTTTTGAAGCTAGAAAAATTGGCAACAATCAAAACCTGTCTCTGGAAATAAGCAGAAGGTGCAGGTCTCTTGGAAGATGGAAGGCAAAATAAAATGTGGTAGTCTTTATATTCACAAAACAAGAGATTAAAGCTGTAATCCATATGCACTCACATCACCGTAAGTCTCATTGAACAAAATGAGACTAATTCTGAATGAATGTGCATGGGATATCCTTACACGTTTCTAAGATACAGTAGGGGCTGGTTTGGATTATAGTGCTGATACCAACCTGACCCTGTGTGATTATGGATGTGCCTGCTGATTGTGTGCCTACGGCCTGACCCTTTTCCTTGCTTCCTTGTTAATTTATTTCAATCGTGTGTGTGGGGAGGTGGCTTACCTGATTAGGCTGGTGGGATGTACCAGCCAGGGAAGCACTTGTCCCTGCCCCTTGGGAAGGGGCGAGTGGAGGGTGGAAGGGAGCATTGCAGTCCCCAGGATTATGCTGCTGCTGAGGGGAGAGTTTTGTGTTTTTTTTACGCTTACCTCAGGGAGTGCCAGTGTTCATGTACAACTGCATTGATATCAGACTTACATGGTTGGGAATTAAGATGAAATCAGATAAACTAGGACACCCATAAGGATGAAAATATATATATTTATATATTATAAATATATATGCAGCACATAATCCACCAGCAGAGCTGTGTCAGAACTGGAAAGTTGGTTAGTATTTGGGCCTCAGTGGATTTGTTTTACAGCGAAACAGCTACAATCCTTGGCATGTTTGCAAGCTGTTTATCATTTCACACACAGCATTACACGGCAACAAACACAAGTTTACCATCACATGTATCAGAAGCTGCATCTTCCCAGTCATTTTCATGGGCAGTCCAAGCAAAATTTCATGGCAATAATCTATATTGGAGATGACTTGGGCATGGGGGCAACTGAGGTCACATATTTATCTAAGAGAAGGGGCTGCAAGTAGCTCACCAGTCAAAACTGGAAGTTATAATCTGAGCCAGTTGTGACATCTGAACATCAAGCAAGAAAACAGGATCAGTTCAGATTGGTACCAAGATATCATACATCATGACATTCAAAGTGAATGTCAGAGTTTTGAATATGTATGGACACACTCATGTACACCCTGGGAAAAAAATCTGAGAACATTCAAGGGAAGGTGAATGAGTTTCTATAAGACAAGTTACATTTTCTCAAGGGGATCTGCTTGTCTCTAGTCAAAATTTTCCCATCCTCTGACATCAAACCTACTCAAGTGGAAGTATAAATCCATCCAACACTTTCTATTGCTATGCATGTGTGGCTGACTCTTGTATCATCTTGCTGTTGAATGTAGATGATTTTTTTCCTTCTCAGTAATATTGTTGATATTTATAAGTGAACATTTGCTCCAGACTGTTAAAACTGTGATTCTGTTTACTTCCAAATTAGATGGTTGTAATTGCATCCTGATTAATACAAGTTCTACATGTTTTGCAGCAGATGACAAAACTATGCCCCCCCATTTAAATATTTGCTCAGTCCTTATTGGCAACCTTCAGTCTCGAAAGACTATGGTATCGCGCTCTGAATGGTGGTTCTGGAACAGCGTCTAGTGTGGCTGAAAAGGCCAATTCGGGAGTGACAATCCCTTCCACACCGGGAGCAAGTGCAGTCTGTCCCTGGTCTGTCTCCCTGGCTATGGGCCTTCCTTCTTTGCCTCTTTGCCTCAGACTGTTGGCCAAGTGTCTCTTCAAACTGGGAAAGGCCATGCTGCACAGCCTGCCTCCAAGCGGGCCGCTCAGAGGCCAGGGTTTCCCACCTGTTGAGGTCCACTCCTAAGGCCTTCAGATCCCTCTTGCAGATGTCCTTGTATCGCAGCTGTGGTCTACCTGTAGGGCGCTTTCCTTGCACGAGTTCTCCATAGAGGAGATCCTTTGGGATCTGGCCATCATCCATTCTCACGACATGACCGAGCCAACGCAGGTGTCTCTGTTTCAGCAGTGCATACATGCTAGGGATTCCAGCACGTTCCAAACTGTGTTGTTTGGAACTTTGTCCTGCCAGGTGATGCCGAGGATGCGTCGGAGGCAGCGCATGTGGAAAGCGTTCGGTTTCCTCTCCTGTTGTGAGCGAAGAGTCCATGACTCGCTGCAGTACAGAAGTGTACTCAGGACGCAAGCTCTGTAGACCTGGATCTTGGTATGTTCCGTCAGCTTCTTGTTGGACCAGATTCTTTTTGTGAGTCTTGAAAACGTGGTAGCTGCTTTACCGATGCGTTTGTTTAGCTCGGTATCGAGAGAAAGAGTGTCGGAGATCGTTGAGCCAAGGTACACAAAGTCATGGACAACCTCCAGTTCATGCGCAGAGATTGTAATGCAGGGAGGTGAGTCCACATCCTGAACCATGACCTGTGTTTTCTTCAGGCTGCTCAGTAGGCTTTAGCATTTGTTAATGGTGGATTGGTTTAGCCAGTTATGGATGAAACTGAAGTTTCCTGGCAACATCTTTCCCTTTAGGGAAAGTCACATGTAGACTGCAGGCTGAAATATACGTGCTTGCATTTGTCACATGTCATGTTACACATGTGATGTACATGTGGGTTTTCATCACACAAGTAATATCTGTGTAGAAAATTATAGCATTGCTTAAATGGTTCTCGGTAGTAATTGCATTCTTGTGCTGACTGATGCATGGAACAGATGTGCATTTTGTACCCTCATTCATGCTTAACATTACCTGGTAGGCTCCAAGCATGAGGATTTGTTTTGTCAGGGTGTAGAAAAAAGGCTCTTGCTACAGGTGAATTGCTGAGCATGAGGTAAAAGTTGCTGCTTTCATTATTTTTTCCCACAGATCCAAGCTTTGTGTTCTCCTTATTTCTTTCCTACTGATCTTCAGAGCTGCAGGTATTATGAGGCAGCTCAGCACACTTTCCTGGCAACAGCTTCAGTCTCTATGAAAGCTTTACTGTCATTCTGTTTCTTCTCATCCTGTATTGCGTGGACAATGTCCCTGGAGCCATCTTGATGACAACAGCTGCTCGTTTTAAAATTTTTATCAGGCCTTTGGTAATTAAAACGCAAGGATCTATGGATATTTAAGTTCCACATAAACGAAGTAACAGATGTTTGATCTGCAGTGGGGTAGGGTGGGGCTGGAAGAAGACCGAAATGGCAAATGAGATTTTGCTGTGAGGCCTGGAAAGGGAAATTTTTTTTGGGACTGTGGATGAGGCTCATTTGTGAAAATAATGCTTTTCTTCTGAGGGAGCAGCATTCTGTTGACCCTGATATTGTCATTCAAGTTGAATGCCAGACACTGTTTAAATAGTTCTTTGCATTTGGAACACAAGGTGGTTCTAACAGGAAGATAGAAAGATGAGGGCTTATGATGTCTGTAGAACTGCCTTTTTCATATTTGACCTTTTCCAGCCTAACAACCCAGTCCTATTCCCCACTATCTTCTACCATGTAGCCTTGCTAAGGAATATGCACTGCAGCTATGGTGTCAGGGATCTGGCATCCAGTGAGAGGAGAGTGTTTTGTTCTTATCTCCCAGCAGACCACTTGCTGGAATAAGTTTAAGGAGAGGAAGGGGGCAGGGCAGGTTGAAAAATCAGGGACAGGATCTGGAATCCACCTCTGCCACCAACATCCACCTCCTTCAGCCTGGCCCTTGCCCCCTGCCTTGAACAGCCCATAACCCATCTCTGCCACTACCTTATGTGGGGTGGTGAAGTGTTTGGGTGAGTCTGGCATGCTTGTGGAGTTGTAAGCCATTTTCATCACTGGCTCTGTCACATAGCTTTCACACTGCTGCAACCACATTCAAGTCTGTATTAAAGTAAGGCCTGAGAGCCGGGATGGTATAGTGGTTCATGAGATGAAGTTGGACCTGGACGATCCAGGTTCAAATTGCTGTTCAACCCTGAAGCTTCCTGGGTGACCTTGGGCCAGACACACTCTCTCAGTCTTACCTATCTTGCAGGGTTGTTGTGAGGACAAACTATGTTCACCACCCCCAGCTCCTTGTGGGAAGAATGGTATAAAAATAAATATGAGTAAGTGTGTTTTGATAAATCTGTAGTGATGACTACTAATTTCAAGTCAACCAACAAGCAGCACTTTGAACTTGGTTCACAAATTTGATGTTATATTTACAGGGGTTATGTCCTATCTTCTTTTACACCTGGCTTTCAACAGTGTGCCAGTGAAAGATGGACTGTTGGTTAATACCTTGAGTGTGGTTTCTGCAATAATGGGACTCTGCTATGTGTGGCAGACTTGGTAAGAAGTATATTAACAGAGAAACTAGCAGCTGCGGCTTTGCAACCAGCCTAGACTTTTCTGGGTCCTACGATCAATTGCTTGAAACACCAGGAATGGCCAACTCTACAGAGAATGTGTTTGCAGGCTGGAAGGGTATTTTTTGGCCAACATGTTCTGTAGCTTGAATGGACAGTGTTTATCATAAATGTGGTGCCTGCTAAAAGCCCTTAGATTTTACTTTTACAGAATGAATGTACTCCAGACATGTTATGGGAGGCACAAAATCCAAAGAGAGATGTAACGCAATTGCCAGCTCTTACAACATGAAGTATTTGCATTCTTTTCCTTGTGGGTGAAATAGCTGGGCAAATGGTTTATAATACCTTGAAAAGAATTTGGTGTGGCCCAATTACATTGGATCAGGGCCCACCCACAGACCCTTGCTTTGGTAATTGCATCTACTAACCTGCATGAGAGATTCTGTTATATCTGGCTAGTTGTTGAGGACTCACGATTACAACCTAGATGGTTGTCTTCAGCAATTTAAAACTTTAATCATATTCGTATGCTGTGTGTGTGGGGGGGTGGTGGTGATATGGACTTGGCGGTATCCTTTGAGCTTTGAGCCCTGAAAAGACCAAATGGAGATGGGGATGTGACGGTAGTAGAGTTATTACTGGGTGGAACCCTGAAAAGTGATGCTGGTAGGAGTGGACGGCAGCTTCAGCTGGTGGATGGGGGGGGGGGGAGGGAAGCACATTATAGGGTGGTGCAATGTTCAGCATAGTCAGTTTTTTGTTCATATGGTGCAATGAGCATGTTCTACCCCTGCTGAGACCAAGGTACAATATGTAAGTCCTTATGGTTAATTGAAAACTGCTTTGCAGTATTTTTACTTCTTTGTAATACTCTGGAATGCTTAAAAAAATCAGGAAATTATAAATGCTGTATGTTCCTTGTTATAAATCAATAGGAAATGATTGAGGTCTATTTCTGCAATTGTTCCAGAACCACCATTCAGAGCGCGATACCATAGTCTTTCGAGACTGAAGGTTGCCAACTGTTATTTCTGCAATAAGTATATTTGTTGATCCAAAGATAAATCCACAGAGAATGGCACATCTTGACCAAATCTGTTCAGTTAGTTCTTTGGGCTCTGCATCAATAGAAAAATATAGATGACAATGACAATGGAAAGTAGGTTGCTAAGACCTCATTATTTCAGGGGCAATTGCGGTCTATTAGTCCTTAGGTTCAGATTTTTTTCTTCTGAAGATACCTATTTTAATAGCAATGTGGAACAGAAAGGGAATAAGCCAGTGGCATGCAAGGATGGGAATCAAACAGAAAAGTTTAATTGGAACAGATATCAAAAAATGTTTAACTGGAACAGATAACGGATACCAAACCAAGTGATGCCCTGGCAAGATTCCTGTCCACTTAGAAATGACCTTGATGGTTGACATTGTCATTGATGGTTGAACATAAGAACAGCCCCACTGGATCAGGCCATAGGCCCATCTAGTCCAGCTTCCTGTATCTCACAGCGGCCCACCAAATGCCCCAGCGAGCACACCAGATAACAAGAGACCTCATCCTGGTGCCCTCCCTTGCATCTGGCATTCTGACATAACCCATTTCTAAAATCAGGAGGTTGCGCATACACATCATGGCTTGTAACCCATAATGGATTTTTCCTCCAGAAATTTGTCCAATCCCCTTTTAAAGGCATCCACGCCAGACACCATCACCACATCCTGTGGCAAGGAGTTCCACAGACCGACCACACGCTGAGTAAAGAAATATTTTCTTTTGTCTGTTCTAACTCTCCCAACACTCAATTTTAGTGGATGTCCCCTGGTTCTGGTGTTATGTGAGACTGTAAAGAGCATCTCTCTATCCACTCTGTCCATCCCCTGCATAATTTTGTATGTCTCAATCATGTCCCCCCGCAGGCACCTCTTTTCTAGGCTGAAGAGACCCAGACGCCGTAGCCTTTCCTCATAAGGAAGGTGCCCCAGCCCAGTATTCATCTTAGTCACTCTCTTTTGCACCTTTTCCATTTCCACTATGTCTTTTTTGAGATGCGGCAACCAGAACTGTATAACACTCCAGGTGTGGCTGTTGTGGAGTGTAGGAGTTTCTAGCAGAGCAATACAAACAGCTGCACAGCAGAAACTTGAAGCCGATGCTCAAGGCAGTCCCACAGGAGGCTCGTCAGTTGCAAATAACCACGCCAAATGAAAAGCTGGGTTCCACCACCAAGGTATATATATTTACAGGAGATATTTACAGCAACTTAGCAGACAGCAACACACATCTGGCTCCACAATCTGCTATGCCCCCAGGAGTGTTAGTTTGCAGGCCTGCTTTTATTCACACAACCACGCCCAAACTCAGGTGCACAGGGTTTGCAATTAGTATCACCTGCCACTTGGATACATGGAGCACAACAGTATTAAACACCAACAGGCTACATCAGATACAATGCCTGTAACATTTCTCCTGTGAACAAGACCTGAGGGATTTCTCTGGTTTCAGACCTCAACAGTGGCCTTACCATCAATTTGTACAACGGCATTATTATAATAGCCGTTTTGTTCTCAATACTTTTTCTAATGACCCCAAGCATAGAATTGGCCTTCTTTACTGCCGCCGCACATTGAGTCGACACTTTCATCGACCTGTCCACCACCACCCCAAGATCTCTCTCCTGATCTGTCACAGACAGCTCAGAACCCATCAGCCTATATGTAAAGTTTTGATTTTTTGCCCCAATGTGCATGACCTTACACTTACTGACACTGAAGCGCATCTGCCATTTTGCTGCCCATTCTGCCAGTCTGTAGAGATCCTTCTGGAGCTCCTCACAATCACTTCTGGTCTTCACCACTTGGAAAAGTTTGGTGTCGTCTGCAAACTTTGCCACCTCACTGCTCACCCCTGTCTCCAGGTCATTTATGAAGAGGTTAAAAAGCACCGGTCCCAGGACAGATCCTTGGGGCACACTGCTTTTCACTTCTTTCCACTGTGAAAATTGCCCATTGACACCCACTCTCTGTTTCCTGGTCTTCAACCTGTTCTCAATCCATGAGAGGACCTGTCCTCTAATTCCCTGACTGTGGAGGTTTTTTAGTAGCCTTTGGTGAGGGACCATGTTGAACGCCTTCTGAAAGTCTAGATATATAATGTCTATGGGTTTTCCCGCATCCACATGCCTGTTGACCTTTTCAAAGAATTCTATAAGGTTTGTGAGGCAAGACTTACCCTTACAGAAGCCATGCTGATTCTCCCTCAGCAAGGCCTGTTCATCTATGTGTTTTGAGATTCTATCTTTGTTGAGGCATTCCACCATCTTACCCGGTATAGATGTTAGGCTGACCGGCCTGTAGTTTCCCGGGTCTCCCCTCTTTCCCTTTTTAAAGATAGGCGTGACATTTGCTATCCTCCAATCTTCTGGCACCGTAGCCGTTTTGAGAGACAAGTTGCATATCTTAATCAAGATTTGCTGGTTGGTGAATGCTATTCTTGAGTTTAACATAGAAAGCAATGGACTGCCAGTTTCCTGTAGAGATTTGGTAGGGAAAATATTTTGTTGGCAACCTTCAGTCTTGAAAGACTATGGTATCGTGCTCTGGTTCTGGCACAGCATCTAGTGTGGCTGAAAAGGCCAATTTGGGAGTGACAATCCCTTCCACAACAGGAGCAAGGGCAGTCTGTCCCTGGTCTGTCTCCCTGGCTATGGGCCTTCCTTCTTTGCCTCTTTCCCTCAGACTGTTGGCCAAGTGTCTGTTCAAACTGGGAAAGGCCATGCTGCACAGCCTGCCTCCAAGCGGGCCGCTCAGAGGCCAGGGTTTCCCACTTGTTGAGGTCCACTCCTAAGGCCTTCAGATCCCTCTTGCAGATGTCCTTGTATCGCAGCTGTGGTCAGAATGTTAATTATCACTCAGTCTACTTCTTCCCAGTACCCCTGAAAGTCAAGCCAGCTTTTTTGTAAGTTCAGTACACCAATTCTCACAGACACCCACTTTCTAGAAATACAGTCCTTTCACTTGCAAACTAAACCCCCAGATCTCAAGTTCCTGGATATCACTAGATCAGGGGTGCTCACACTTTTTTGGCTCGAGAGCTACTTTGAAACCCAGCAAGGCCCGGAGATCTACCAGAGTTTTTTTTACAATGTTCGCGCCATCATAACATAACATTTATGTGTACAATGTATGTTGGTGTACCTTGCATAACCACATGAGCCAATATTGCACAACACAACATAATTAACTATAAACATTTTTTGTAATTACTTGAGTTTACTTTGATGACTTGCACTGAAGTGAATCAGCCAAGGATGCATAGTCGGACAGTAGCTGCTGACAGCCAGCTTCAAGCACACTTCCAAATGTTCATCAGTCATGGTGGAACGGTACTTGGACTTAAAGATCTTCATGTAGGAAAAGGCTGACTCACATAAATAAGTGGAGCCCTTCCTGCCTCAGGTGCTCTTATATCCCTGAGGGCCCTATTGCCTTCAAGTGGCTGCAGCTGTGCAGCACACTCTGCTGGATGCCCAGGCCTTACCCTTAAAGGGGCCACTGCTGACACCACATCTACCTCCTCACCAGATCTTCCTGGATTCTAATACAAGTGGGGGGGGGAGCAGATCTCTATACAGACCAGTGCAAAAACAAGGGAAAGGGGTGGGGGAGGGAATATCTCTATATAGACATCACAGCAAGACCAGTGCAAAACCCCTTGCACACAGAACCAACAGATGGAAGTTGGGGGGGGGGCAGATCTCCATACATACCAGTGCAAAAACAGGGGAAAGGTAAGTCATCCCCAGCAGAGTCAACGGGGCTCACTCCCAGGGATGCGTGGACAGGAGCTCACTCCCAGGGCGGGGCTCACTCCCAGGAATGGACGGGAGAGAAGCCTGCGATCTACTCATTTTGCCTGGCGATCGACTGGTAGATCGGGATCGACTTATTGAGCACCCCTGCACTAGATACATAGATAATCCTCTTGCATCTCTTTTCCTGGTTGCATGGTGAGCCGCAATGTACATGCAAGCATGTAGCCATCAGGACAGACTCAATGGGGTGCAATCTTGCTCTACACAAATTGAGTGAATGAGTGGGTGGAGAACATGTGGATGCTTCAGATATGATGAAGAATTAGTTTCAGGCGGCAGAAAATATATGTGGCAAACTATCCTTGGTGTTAAAACTGTGTGTAGTGTATGGATAAAGGCAGGAGTGGAACAGCATTGTTAATTTGCTGTTGAACATCTGTGAAAGGAAGAGGGATGTTTTGTAAACACTGTGTGTGCCTGAACTAGTCTATGTATGTATAGCTTACTGTGTATGCATGCACGCCTGCTTGTTGTTGTTTGTGTAAATTTAGTGTTGGATTCATACTTTTTATGAAGCATGTTGACCCATCACCTAGCAAAGGGAAAATGTCTGGGCTATAAGGGGTAAAAACGTTCTAATAGCTGATCTATGTAAGAACTTGTTACATTATGCAGCACTGTCATATGATCTCTTCCCCTGTTCATTCATTGAATGCATGGGGTGGGGAAGTGGGACCATGCCTTATGTTATGGTAATGGACTTGGTAATGGTTCTTTTGTAGAATGTGTTACAGCATCTCACTACTGCTGATTCTTCTTCCTGCAAAAGTCCAGTGGGAAGAGGGAGAATCCTCTCTCCCCCATTAGTGGTTTTTTTTTTTTTTTGTTCTTCCCTCAGAAGTCAGCAGTGAAGTGGTGCTGCTGCTTGTTGCAGAGAAGCCCAGCTTGAAGAAGAGGAAGCATTTCTGCTTTACCTCTCTCTGTTTTTCACAAAGGAAAGGAGGACAAATTTCATCCCCTTGGGCACTTGGAAAAGGTGCAGGAATGGTCACCAGATGATAAAAGGGACAGTCATCATTGGTGAGCAGGTGGACACATTTTTAGAGCCCCATGGATGCTTCAGGGCCACCAGCCCTGTTGCTTCACCAGTCCAAATGAGATGCTTTCCTGTACGTTTGGTAGGAAATGAGGGGTGGTATTTTTTGAAATTAGTTGTCTATCATATACATCTGCAAGGATACTTTATAGAGCCTATATTTCTGTGCTTGCAATTTCATACCCACAAATTAAATTTAGGCTTTTATTTAATTAAGCTGAAAGGAGCTAACTGCAAAGATACTGCAAGGGAAGAATGAGATTGAAATAACTTTGGGGCCATTAGGTTTGTCATTCCTGTAAATGAACAAGTGCTCCTACTGGGGGTGGTCACTGAACTGTACAGTTGAAATGCTTAGTGTTATCTCTTTAAAAAAAAAAATGCTGACTTTCTTTTAGAATTCTTCAAATGTCCATTTAAGAAGGAAACCCCCCAAAATTCATGTCAAATTTCACTTAAGGCAGTATTTTGGGGGCAGGTACATTTGAATCTCTAAGAGCCCAATCCTATCCCCTGTGAATCCATAGCATGCAGTGTCAGTGACAAAGTGCACTCTTTTTTTTGGGGGGGGGGGGCAAGTGGCAAATGGCTTAGGAGAGGCAAATAACACTTTTCTTACCTTCCCGTTGCCTTCCTGGCATCCAGTGAGTCTCCTTGAACCTGTGCCTGCTGTTTTGCTGGTGTAAGTCCAAAGTGACTCGGGGTGGGGAAAAAAGGCTTAGGAACTTGGTGTGTACCACTGCTTCTGAGATTCTGCTCCCTGTCCTGCTCCTCCTCCACACCGCCTACCTGCTCTGGGGTGTATGTGTCTGATGCTGTTGTTGCATGTGTGGGTCTTCTGGCCACTTGCACCTGAAGCATATGACAGTGCACGGCTTTAGCACTACTAGTCTGGGGCTAACAGTGGCGGATTGTAAGATCTGCCATCATAGGCCCCAGATAGGTTTGGACTGCCAGGTTTCAAATGTATACACACATATCAGGGAGTAAATTCCATTGAATTAAATGTGATTTGCTTCTGAATAGATTTGCATAGGATTGTTCTGCAATTTACAGTTCTTTCAATATTCTGCACATGGGCAGAATGGTTGGGAGCAATCACTAGAGCTGTACCTCCTTGGACTGTTGAGTCTGATGCAAGTCACAAATACAGCACTTCCATGTAAATGTTTCTCATGACTCACACTCATTCAGATGATAGAAGATGATAGCCAGTGTTAACTGGTTAGACTAAGAGCAGAAAGAGCCAGGTTCTTCAGATCCCCCTCATCAGCCATGAATCTTGCTGTGCGGCCTTGGACCAATCACTGTTGCCAAACCTTGAAGGTCCCTGGCATGGTTGTGAGAATATAATGGAGTAGAGAATCTTGTGTGCTGCCCTGAGTGACGTGGAGAGGAGACAGGATACATGCAACTAAAAGTAATATGCTTGGGGTGTTATGCCTGCAGGACAACTGCTGAGCCGCAGTGCTGCAGCAGTGCTAGCACTTGAGCTAGTGGCTTGGCACATACCAGAACAGCATTTAAATAAGACGAGAACCTTGTAGAATGCATATATGAGCAAGTGGCTACCTGTGACTTGCATTGCATCTAAATTGACCATGAACTCCCCCTTAGTTGTCTAGAAAAAAGGGCCAAATGGAATTCATTATACTCTATAAGTTTGATGGACAGATTCATTTTTTCCCTTGGCAACAAGAATGAGGTCCATTTCAGCGAGATACTTGTGTTAAGTAACACTTAGAGCTTTCTTGTCAGCTCAGCTTTCTTCAGGCCTTTTCATTAAAACATTGGCTTATTATCAGTTATTTTGGGGGCTCCAATTATACGGTTAGAGCAGGCTGTTACAAATTCGTACGCTGTAAGGTTGATGGTGGCATCTAGTTCCACTGTAAATATCTGTTATGAAAGAGAAACGGCTTATATTAATAGAAAATTCCTGAGGTCAAACGCCCATTAATTTCTTAACCTTCGGTGAATGATACTTGCTTTCAGCTTGCTCCTGCTGTGTGTGAAATGGATTGAGTGAAAAGAAACGTGGGAAGCAGCTAGAAGAGGGCATTAAGTGGAGGCTAAAGCATGGTTAATGCACAGTCAGAAAGCTTGATGTTGTCAACCAAGCAGGCTTCTTGTTCCTCTGCTCCACCCACACCCCATCCTACCTCTGGTGTCTATGAGGTAGATTGTAGCCAATTCTCATTAGGGTCCTCAGTCGTTTCAAAATGATGGACTTAATGTACCGGTCCTAGACTTTGCTGTTAAAATTGCATTTGACATTAAGTTTTCTTTTTAAGTAGATTTCATCAACATAATTATTACACAGCTTTATTACAGTAATAAAGCAACTCCAGGGGACCACTATTGGGGAGGTAATTGCAGGAACCAAGGCACTTCTGGATTGGTACATTCCCTCCGGCGGCCTCCTTGTGTTCGCTTACCCCACGGTGCACTTTTCATTTTTGCTGCCGTAGGAACTGATTACTCTTCCTGCTGCATAGGCCTTTTAAGTATACATTCGAACACCTAGCAAATGTATGTGGTTATATGAATAGCAGCATGGAAAAAGATGCCCCCCTCCCAGACATTTTGCCCTACTTTTGTTTCAGGAAGGAGTCACTTTTCTCCATTTTTACTGATGGTGCCGTAAGCAGTTTTCTGTATTGGGGAAAGGTAAAGGTGGTTCTCAGAATTTTAAGTACCAGGAGCAATTAATTTTCATTATCCTCTCCTACACCTTTAGCCAGCTAGCTTGAAAATGGTTTTGTATTATGTGCAAGAGAAAATGCTCAGAAGAGCAAAAGGGAGATCACACACATGTTAGCATGAATTGCATTTCTCTGGCTCAGTCTGGGTGTTTGTGGTATCCAGCCACTGCCACTCCTCTTCCTCCCATTCCCTAGATCTGAAAAGAAGGAAAGAGAGCATATGACAGGGCCTGTATTGAGCCCAGGATGCCTGATGCCTATGACAGTGCTGAATGCATGATGCTCCCCCCAAGTAACAACAGAGCTTACAGCAGCCATGTGGAGAAATGAGTGATTGCTATAAACCTCCCCCCCCCCTTTTCCCCTCTGTCTTTCTCCTCCTTCCTGGGCTTCTCAAGCCAATCTTAAGGCAAGAACACTCTTGGCTCCTCCTCCTGCTCTCCCTCATCCAATGAAAATATGAGAACACCCCCTTCCTCTAATGAACATTGATTCTTTCACAGATGGACAAGACAGCCCAGCCCAGCCTCCCTCGGCTTCAGCAGCCAATTGTAAGTCAAGAAACCCATTGGGTTCCTCTTCCTGCCCTCCTGCAGCCAATGAAACTATCAGAAGTTCCAAACAACACAGTCCTGGAACGTGCTGGAATCCCTAGCATGTATGCACTGCTGAAACAGAGACGCCTGCGTTGGCTCAGTCATGTTGTGAGAATGGATGATGGCCGGATCCCAAAGGATCTCCTCTATGGAGAACTCATGCAAGAAAAGCGCCCTACAGGTAGACCACAGCTGCAATACAAGGACATCTGCAAGAGGGATCTGAAGGCCTTAGGAGTGGACCTCAACAAGTGGGAAACCCTGGCCTCTGAGCGGCCCGCTTGGAGGCAGGCTGTGCAGCATGGCCTTTCCCAGTTTGAAGAGACACTTGGCCAACAGTCTGAGGCAAAGAGGCAAAGAAGGAAGGCCCATAGCCAGGGAGACAGACCAGGGACAGACTGCCCTTGCTCCCAGTGTGGAAGGGATTGTCACTCCCGAATTGGCCTTTTCAGCCACACTAGACGCTGTTCCAGAACCACCTTTCAGAGCACGATACCATAGTCTTTCGAGACTGAAGGTTGCCAACAACAGTGATTCAGAGCAATATTCCAGGCACTAGGGAACCTGCATCTTTTCCTAAGTACCAGAATACTTAGTACGGCCATCAGGTGCCCTACAAACTTCTGGCAAATGTGATGCACAAGGAAACTTGGGACATTCTGCAATATCCTAATTCTGATGTTTCCAGAATATCACCTGATATTGACTTCGAGGACTGTGTTTCCAAGAATCATTGCCTAGGATTCTGCTATTGCCTCATTGATAGTACTAGGTAGAGATGCACGGGTTCCAATAATAATTAATGGGAGGAAATAGAGCTCAATGCATAACAGTGAGCAATTTTGTATCCTGACCAGTTAATTACAGACTTCAGTGACATCAGCAGTATCCATTTCTGTCCTTTTAAGCAGCTCAATTCTATTCTTTCCATCCACCTCCAGTGCAGCCACACTGAAGATGCTGTATTCATGGGGGGGGTGGGGGTGTGTGGAGTGGGAGGCTCTGGAAAATAAGGGATATTTAAATCATTTTCCCTTCATAAGCCTTCTGCCCCACAATGGGTCTCCTTGGATCTGTGCCAGCAATTTCACTAACACAAGTTGAAGGAGAGAAAGAGGGCAGGAAGGCTTCTGCTGGAGGGGATAGAATCTGGTGCACGCCATCACTGCTGGACTCGCCCCTTACTGCAGTTCCCACCCAGTTTTCTCCCTCTCTGCTCCGTTCCACCCTCTTCCATCTTATCCACCATCTTACATGCCTTGGTGGGTCCTTCTGGGCCCACTGACACAGACAGGAAAGTTCCAGCCTTCCCTCCAGCACTCCAGTATGCTACTTGGGATGCTGCTGGAGAGTGCTTTATGGCTGTTTTTCAGCAGTCAAAGCCAGTGGAATCCACATTCCGCTGGTATCAAAGCGCAATAGGTTTGGACCATTAATCTTTTTGCACATTCCTACTAATTAATAATTAGGCAGACCAAGACTTTTTTGTTATAAGGAATCTCATATGGTCCTTCATATACACTCCCTAAAAAATACCAGAGGATCTGACCACAGTCACTATACTCATCCTAGTTTCTTACTAACTCTGGCAGATATCAAAGAGTGGCAACTGAGCTGAGAAGTTTTAATAGGCAATAATTGATGGTAATCACTGACTTCATACTGAACAAACTGCTAACTTGAATATGCAAAATCTCCAACAAAAACTACTTTTTCCTAACTCTCTGAGAAGCTAGTTCTTCCCAAACATTTGTCTTTGACTTTTTCCTTGAGAGGCCAAATGCTGAAGACTCAGCCTATCTTGATTTTCTCCAGAATGAAGATGGAAGTGTGGCAGTACGCTTAACAGAAGAGATCTTTCTACATCAATAGCTTAATAAATTTGGTAGCGGTTAAAATTAACTAGTGCTTTGTGGGTAATTAAAAAATGACACAAATTTGACAACTGCCATGAATACAAACCCACAAGGCCTGAAGCAGCAATTAATTCCTGAATTAAGAGATATTTAATCTAATCTCCTAAAGAAGGAACACTTGTCAGAGGTTAACTGTGTTTCTGTGTGTGGTTGCTATTTTTAGAGTCCAGAGGCAAAGAGTAACAGTCTGGGTTGTATGTATTTGCCCCAAATCCTACATTTGACTTTTCACAACATCACTACATTAGAAGGGATATGCGAACTTTTCACCTTCTGTAACTCCTTCTGTAACTCCACAAATTTGCATTTGAAATTGTTAGAATTTTATAATGTACTCTTGTCCTGGTAGTAAAGTACTTAAATTGAATTTTTGCTCTCACTCGTGCTGTTGGATCACACTTTAATAAAGGTGTTTCAGTTTTTTGCAACCCTAATGTGAGGTTGAACATGAAGGTATGCATAGGAGAAGACACTTTGCTATACTCTGTGTGGAGATGTATATCTCAGTGCTAAATTAACTTGTGAAATGAAATGAAGACTCTAGCCAAGACTGCATAAGGAAATAACTAGGAATATACAAACCATTATCTGTTTTTTGCAGATAAATGTTGGGCATCCTTTATCTGAAATGTTTGGGACCAGAAGCATTTTGGACATCAATTTTTTCTTTATTTTGGAATACTTGAATATACCTGATGCAATGGTTCCCTAACTTTTTTGACTGGCAACTTCCTTGACCTTCCATGGACCATTGCCATGGCTCCCCACTAGGTCTATAATCATATATAATTGGTACTCCTTATATGCAAGTTCACTCTCCGTGAATTCACTTATCTGCAAGGTGCAGAACTGCCACCTACCTCAGATAAACAAATCTGTGATTCTGTTCTCTTTATCTACTAACTTTGTGCCAATGCCACTTCAAATGGGCATTAGTATTGGCCTTTGGAGAATCATCAGACACATTTGTGTCTGCTTCCAAACTAAACTACCATCTTGGGCACCATCTCAGGGACTCCAACTGAACCTTCACAACCCTGGCACTGATCAGAGACCAAAGATGAGAGGTCTCTGGAAGGCTACTCGAGGGCTTCTTTGAGGCTGGGGAAAGCCAAGGGAAGGAGACAAGACGGGTGGAGGAGGAGGATGGGTGAAGCAAGCTCCTGCTGAATTTGGACAACTCGTTGTTGGGCTAGCAACCTTCAACGAGTTGAGGGATAGGTAGTACAGAGAAATCACCATCACCACAACCTTCCACTCATCAAGGGATATCCAGCATGGAGGAGGAAGAATCAGATGTTGGAGATATTGAGGAACCCTCACTATCACCCAGACCTGCAGCCTTCAAGTGAAGATACAAGTCCATAAAGTTAATAGAGTGCATGGTGAAGAAGGTCCCCTGGAACCTAACCCCATTTTTCCCATAGGCTCAATGATTCAGTATCCATTAATTCAGTATCTACTAGGTTTTCTATTAACCTAGCCCTAGTAAATAATGAGAACTGGCTGTACATTGTATAGGGCAGTGAGTTTTTCACAAGGAGTCTGCAGCTCCCCTGGCTGGCACAGCTCACAGTTTGGGAACCACTGACCTAATGAGATATCTTGGGGATGGGGCCCAAATCTAAACACAAAATTCATTTATGTTTCTTGTATGCCTTATGCACTTACCCTGAAGGTAATTTTATGCAATACATTTAATGATTTTGTGCATTTTGTGTGACCTGTCACATGAGGTCACGTGTGAAATTTTCCACTTGTGGCATCCTGTCAATGCTCAAAGTTGCAGTTTTCTGAATACTTTGGATTTTAGAATTCTGGATAAGGGATGAAAGCTGAAAGCTGACATTGTATGTTCAGCACATCAATTCTCACCTGTAGTTGTTAAATTTCCGCAAGGGTAGTGTTTCCCAAATGGTTTGCATGTTGGTGCGCTTAGGAAAGGCACTGAAGTTTTGAACAAGTGGAATTAAAAGTCAATTTCAGAGTTTGTTTCAAGGTGAAGCATTGAAAACTTTTCAAAGGAATCCAGCAAAGTTCTATAAGGCATTTGAATTTTCTCAGAGAGATTTTGCACATCAGTTTGGTTCTAAAATTATTGTTCATTGTTTCCAAATGGTTTCAGTTTTGGAAGCAGGGGGTCATCCTTCTATGGTTTGTTTTCTGACTGGTATTGTGCTGGATTATTGGTCATCTTGTACCTATTCACAGCACTGACTTATCTCCTTGTTACTCATGTAGCTCCCTGTACACTATAGTTTGCTATTTTTGAAGTCCAACGTGGTAATTACACTGTGCTAAGTATATACTTTATGAGTTGGCTGATACATTTTCAGTTTCATGTTGATCTTAGGATTTGTGGCAAGTCAAAAATTCTCTCTGTGTAGAGAGCTTTGGGCAGCTGCTGTTCCTATAGAACTAACATTGGGACTAGCTGATATGCAATGGCTTTTATTTTCCCCTTGGTGAGTTTGTGAGAAGTACTGCTGCATAAAAAAGGGGTAGGGAGTTTTCCCAGTCCATTTTCATGGGGGAAAGAAATGAACCCAGTGCCAGTGCTGCACCAATGAAATTGTGATCTCTCTGGGACGGTCTTTATACATTTACGGTCACTTTCTTTTCAAACTGGACTGTATCATTCTACTAAACGGGTTAATGGTAAATATGATAGGTTTAATTGCCTGGATGTCTTTAAGAGGAGATTGGACAAATTTCTGGAGGAAAAGTACATTATAGGTTACAGGTCACAGTAGGTATGTGCAAGCTCTTGGTTTTAGAGGCAGGCTGCCTCTGATTGTCAGATGCAGGGGAGGGCACCAGGATGCAGGTTGTGTCTGGTCTTGTGTGCTCCCTGGGGTATTTGGAGGGCCACTGTGAGATACAGGAAGCTGGACTAGATGGGCCTTTGACCTGATCCAGCGGTGCTCTTCTTATGTTCTTAATTTCAGGGCTTGTCTAAATGTTCTTTGAGGTGCCTCCCAACTGCATAATTTTAATAACCCTGTTGATATTGCTGTGCTTGGCATGATTCGCCACTCTCCCAGGTTTTAATGGAAGAGTGGTGAATCATGCCAAGCACAGCAATTGCAGACACGTCTTTGCCCTCCTGAAATGAATAGGTGCACAAGATGCTTCCAATTCCCTAATGATCTGAACAGTGGAATTGCAGCAATGAAACATGGGCAGAATTAGCTTGCTGATCATGGCTTTAGATTACCTGCAATTTGTCTGCATCTGCACTTGGCTGGGAACAATCCAGAAGGACAAGCTCAGCAGAACATTCTCCTGTGATAGATGAGGTATAAGTAGCCATTTTTATACCTCTTGCTTTTAAGGTTAAGAGATCTAATGGTGGTTGTGAAAATTGGGCATGGGATTACAGGCAATGGAAGAGTGCCTGACCTGGAGCATATATCAGCTAATTAGGCCAGAATCTGGATTGCTTATTTGTTCCTCTGGCTGTCAGCAATACAGATATTTCCAACAAAATTATTAGTGGTGTTGTGGTAACGTGTGTTTTTATCCACTTATTTCTGTATTGCAGTTTTAATTTTTTTAAATGTCTCTATGGAGGTAGTAGATGGTTGTTTGTTTTTTTTTTGGAGAGGGGTGGGTTGTTAATGTTACGAGGTGTGTTATTCTTCCTCCCACCTGCCTTTCTTGTTTTTAATAGCCAGCTTTGGAGAACAGAACAGCTGGGTCTCCGTGCGTGTGCCATGGATCAGGCATTTTAAATTTAAGATCTCCCAGCTGTGCATTTGTAAATAGAAGAGTTGGTTAAACAGGAAAGTCCCTCTGTGGATTGAAGGGAAGCAGTATCAAGTGAGGATTGTTCTACTTTGTGCCGGTTGTTTGTCACTGCTTTTCGTGGAAGCCTCCTTAAAATCTGGGCAAGTCTAGAAGCGCAACAGGAGACAGTGCTTGTGGCACTAATGATTTTCTGCCAGGTGAAGTCTCCACGCAATCCTACCCTCTTTGAGGCCACTGGGGTGCAGAGTACATTCATCCCCTTCCCCTGAATAAGGGCGTAAGCCCCACAATGGGGGCTACTCTGCAACAGCTATTCCGGGGAGCCTTCATATCAGGCTTTGCAACCCATCATGGAGGGTAGGTCCCACCCCATCCTGGATCAGACATTCCCCTGCACTGCCTCCCTCCACCCTGGAACACCATTCCTCATCCCGAAAACCTACAGAGCTGCCCAGCAGTGCAGTTTACCTCCAGGCACTCCTGCAGCGTCTCTTTTCGGTGTTGAAGCCCAGTGTCAACTGATGCTGGCCCAGCGCTGACAGCCCCTCCTCTCTAGGTGCCAGGAATGTGCCTTACAGCACATTTGTGAAACCCAATGCTGGCACTTGAGCTCAACTCTGACACTTCGGGCGTATAGGATTGGGCTGTAAGAGTCTTCATACGCATAAGTGCTCCATGTTTCATGAAGTATAAAAGTGGGGCCTCCATATCCTCAGATTTTGCATCCACAGATCTGGTTCAACGCAGATCCCCTGGACCTGAGTGGAGCCAGACTTGGCCCCGCCTGAGCCCTCTGGAGGTGACTGGAGCTGTGCTTTCTGAAGCAGGCTTTCTGAAGCAGGCTTCAGAGGACTTTCTGCTTTAGGTGCATCTTCCCACTGCCTCTGCAGGCTTCAGAATGGCCATTTCAGTCTGAAAAATGCAACTTCCGGTATCCTGAGGGAAACCAGAAGTGACGTTTTTATGCCATATAAGGCATTGTGAGGCCTGGGGAAGCCCTCCAGGGAGAAACCAGAAGTAGTGTTTTTCGACCTGAAATGGCTATTCTGAAGTTTGCTGAGGCAGCAGACAGATCAGTGTTTCCTCTGAGGGCTTCAGAAGCCCTCCAGAGGGGACCGGAGCACAGCTTCGGTCACTTTTGGAAGTCTTAAGGGGCTGATCGTGGATTTAATTATCCGCAACTTTTGGCATCTGTTGGGGGGGGTGTCCGAAAATAAACGCTCCCATGGGTACCAAGGTTCCACCTGTAGTTTCTACCTGGAAATGTCCCAGATATATTGCTTCCACCCTCCCTCATGGTGTTTAAAATAAATGAATTTATTGACAATTTGCTGCTGTTTAATTGTACTCTAAAGCACGTAGATAAAGTAATGGAAGCATGGGTAAGTTGAATTATTGCTGTGATGGCTTAAAGTTTGTAATTTGCTTGAAAGTCTTCCTCTTTGTTGGATTCTGTGTCCTTGCTTGCCCTCTAAAATCCTAGGGGGGTTGTCTTCCTGGTGCTAATAGCAGCAAGGGGGGAACAATTTTTAATTGTGATTGATATAGAGGAAGAAGGAACCTCTGGTAGGTTTGACAGTAAAGCATCTGCTTTTGTCTGAATTGGTGAGGTTTGTGTAATGCTTAGATAGCCCAGATATTGTGATGGGAATCTATCCCTGCTCAGATGGTTTTATGTTCTTTATCTCCCCAAGTGACTGAATGTAGAGATTGACAAACTGGTTCAGGTTTGCCTCTAAATGATTTGAATATGATCCAGTTTTTCCCTGACAGAATCAGATCCTTTGCCAAACCATTTCAAGGTCCGTAAATTTCTTTGTCAGCCCTCCCATTCTTCAAGCATTCTCTGCCCTTTGGAATCCCTACCCTCCAACAATGCTTCCTTATTCCTTTTACTTACAAAGGAGCTGGGGAAGCAGTAGGATGAGTGAAAGCAATAGTGTGGGGAAGAGGGTTCCTTTTCTACTGCCCCACCTTCATTTACAAGGTGCACTGCAAAGCAAAGCAGTGCACCACAATGAGCCATGGCAGTGATGAATCACTGAGTTGGAGGGGTCCTTAAAAGTTATCTAGCCCAACCTCCTGCTTGAAGCAAGAAAACCCTACCTAGAATAACCTACAAAAGAAGCATAGCAAGCCTCTGCTTAAAGATCTCCAGTAAGGGAAAACAACAGCTTTCCCTTGGTAATTGGGCAGGAGGTGTGATCTGGAGGTTGAGCTATTGTCCTATCCAAAGAAGCTAAGCGGGAGTAACTCAGGTTGTGTTTTGGATTGGAAAGCCCCTTACAAGTCATTCTAAGAGAATGGAGCTGCAAGAAGTTGCTTTGTTAACCTGCCATGAGAGTGCAAAGGAGTCACTGTGACAAGCTTCTTTGAGAAGGTGGAAGAATGTGGAGGTCAGCTGCCAAGAATGAGTAACAGCTTGGCTGATTTGTAGCTGCTCCTACAGGGGGCTTGGAAGGCAAGTTAGCTATGCAGCAAAAAGAATGATGACTGCACAGGGAAAAGGAAACATCTGGAATTGAAGGGTTGTGGGAGTTTGTTTTTTTTGTAGAACAATAATTGTAAAAACTCCATTTGTAAAAAATGGGTTTGATGATAGCCTGTCTTTGTAAACCACCTTGAGTCTGGAAGATTCTGACTCATTGAGAGAGTCAGTGAGAAAGGCAGTATATAAATACTGCCTGCTTCCATGTGTCAGCTATCAGGCATTTGAAGAGCATGATCATGTCCCCCCTCTCCAGATTAAATGTATTGAGTTCCCTCAACCTTCTTTCACAAGACTTGTTTTCCAGACCTCTGATCATCTTTGTTGCCCTTCCCTGAACTTGCTCCATTTGGCTGCATCTTTCTCAAAGTGTGATGCCCAGAAATGGACACAGTACTCCAGAAGAGATTTGACTTGGAAGGTGAAGGTGTAGGTTCCTCCCCCCCTACTCTCCCTGTCTTCGGTGCACTGTTAGCATTGGAAATACAGGGGATTTTGCAATGTCCCTCAGGTAGGTTTTTTGAAGGAGGTTGAAATGAATATCCTGTAGGAAGGTGACAATTAGAGGAGGTGGAAACAGACAGGCAGTGCTCATTTTTTAAATGTACAATGGAAAAAAGGAGGACCCCAAAATAGTTAATAACTTTCGGGAAAACTTGATAAATGGAGAATGCTTTCACAGAGAATCTGTTAACATAGTTTTATTGTAAAAGATGACGTCCCTCCAAAAAATCCAAACTTCTGAGATTTTCAAAAAAAATAGTGGTTTGTGCTGTTTGGGAATTCACCCATTCTTGTGCTGGATCGCTTTCTACTACCCTATGTTGTAAGCTATAAGCTTTATGAAGCTCACCAGGAAGTCCAGCATTTAACTTCCTTCCATTCTCTATTATCCATTTTGGCAACAAGGGCCTTAACAGTAAAATAGCTGGTGACATGCAATCAGTTAAGAGTTGAGTTGCTTTTTGAATACTGAAATGTGATAGTAACTAATTTTGAGGATGTAATAAAGACTTTGCCCTTTTATATCATTTACTCTGTACTTAATGCAAATTTATTAGGATGCATTAGACAAATGCTGTTAAATATTAAAGGCATATTTACTGACCCTTAACAGCATTGTAGTAAAAAAATACATAAACCTATATTTAATAGTAGTTCAACCTCACTAAATATAATTCATGCCAAGCCAACTCCCACCGGAATTCGTGTCCAGAAACAGCCTTATATACTGTGTAGGACTCCCTGAACGTTGTGTTTTATTGAGTGCCATGAAAGAAGTAGCTGCACCCATGATTTGTGCTGATATTTAACAATCACATTGTCTCATGTAGGATGTTGATATTTGTGGTGATTAGTGCTGTTGATTATGTGCAGTTTTTACCTGATTAATCTTGGTGTTCAGACCCTCTTCAAAACACGGGTCTTAGGTTTCATATGACAAGACAGAAATGTGAAAGTCTTGTGTGTTCTTCAGCTGAGGTCACACAGACAGAGGTGTAATGCAAAACATATGTCAGGATGCATGTATATGGGCACATTCCTAACCAGGCCTACTCTGAAGTAAGTCCTATTTTGTTCAATGGGGCTTACTCTCAGGAAAGTGTGGTTAGGATTGCAGTCGATGTCTCTGACATTTTCTGTTTCATCCTCCTCCACACTGTCCAAGTTCTGTTTACTTGCTCTCTTTGTGTGGCATCCATAGGTGCCACTGTTGCCGGACCTGGCATTTCTCAGTGCTGTGCTATGGAGATACTAAGATGCATAAGCACATGCCTAAAAGCTGGAGTGCAAGGAGAGAGTAAGGCAGGAATAGTGCCTCAACTCTGTGCTGCTGAGTTTTCTGTTTCCTTCTTTCTGACATGAACAGAAAGAGAGAGAGAATGGGAGCGCAGCCAGTTACCCAAGAGCCTGGCTGTAAATCCCAGCTAGAAAAATTAGCAGGGTATTCTGGCAGCTGGAACTGGGCAGGATTGACTATTGTAGTCCAACTGCACTCTTGGCTCTCTCTGTGTCTTTAAAGGGCAGGTAGCCTGACAAGGGTAGCACTCATTTTTTGATGCTGGAGCAGATCTGCCTTTTTAGGGCGACTGCTACCACCTTATGAAGCTTAGTACCCAACCATTTGCAAATCTGATGGCAGGAACTGCTGGGAAGTCTCTCTGCAATACAAATTGTTTCCCTCAACAGTGCAGTCCTATTCATGTCTACTCCAAACGTGTAAGCCCCATTGAGTGTAAATAGGACCTATCAGTAGAAAGGCTATCAGTAGATAGCTGTTGTTTCTCTGTTTTGGTGCAACGTCGCACCTATAAGTACCTCTAAAAGTCAAGCTACCATCCTTAGATTAAAATTTCTTTACAGTAAATCGACTCCCCACTGAAAACCAGAGTACTGTGATTTACAACCCAATCCTGACTTTCCAGCACTGATTCAGCTGTGCCACAGATGTTGAACCTTCTGGGCATAGTCTGTCAAAAATTAGGAAAATGCCTAACCTGATTTGCTGGCATGTCCCTGGAACAAAAGAGAAACCATCCATCCATCCATCTCCCTCTCCTTCTCCCTCTCCCTCTCCCTCATCCATCCATCTAAAAAATAAATTTTAAAAAATCAAATAAATAAAAATAGCATGCTTTACCCCAAAACAAAAATGTCTATCATATTATGAAATAATAAACCGGCTTCTGTAGGTAAATTCTCTAATGCTACTCTGGAAAGTACAGCTAAATATTAATGTGCTGTATTCATTAATCCTATTCTGATTATTACAGTACAATACTGGGTTATTCTAAGAAAGGTCTAATACCTTAACTGCTAGCAAAAGTATATAAGCCATTAGAATATGTTAACTCAGCAAGGTTTTTAAAACAGTGTGCTTCAAAACAGTAGTTGGTGTTTTCTAAAAGAAAATTAAATTAAAAAAAAAATTAAAACATTTTTTTTAAATTAATTTTAAAAGATTAAAAAATCCAGCAGAGGCTTCTTCCACCAGTCCCTCCCCTCTTCTGCTCCAGCCTCTCCCCCCACCCCTTAACGCCTCCCTCCTACCCTGAAAGGCTGCACTGTCACCTGGCACTCTTACCTTTCTCCAGTAGCAACATGGTGTCCTCCACCCAGCACTGGGCCCAGCGCCAACTGCTGCTGGCAGTGAACAGCTCAGTGAAGTCTTGCACTAAACAAGAAAACACCTGGAAAAAGAATGGGATTGGCAGCACAACATGTGAGCGGGATCTTGGACTTGCTGTGGATCACAGGATGAACATGAGTCAAGCAGTGTAATGCGGCTGCATAGAAGGCAAATGCAATTTTAGCCTGCTTTAGTAGAACTGTAGCTTCCAAGTCATGAGGAGTCATGGCTCCACTTTACTCTGCACTGGTTAGACTTCACCTAGAGTACTGTGTCCAATCCTAGAAATCTCACTTTAAGAAAGATGCAGCTAAACTGGAGCGGGTTCAGAGGAGAGCAATGAGGAAAACAAATCTTATGAGGAGAGGTTGAAGGAACTTGGTATGTTCAGCCTGAGAAGAGAAGGCTGAGAGGGGATATGATACCTAAAGGGCTGCCTCTGAAAGTAAAACTAGATCCAACAGGTACAAATTGCAAGAGATTCCTATTGGTCCTGATGGTAAGAGTCAGGGCCTCTGAGAGGAATTTATCAGGGGGCACAAAGTTTCTTTTGTGTCCCTTCCCAAAAGGGGAGGGGGCAATGGGGTCAAGCAGAAAGGAAGACAAAATAGGGCAGGTGGAGGGTGCTGACAGCCAAAATTGTCTTTGGAGCCCAGATCTTCTTGATGCGGAGCCCAGGTCTACCCAACCATGCGGCATTGGCAGCTCAATATAGTAATATGGTAAAGCAAACACACTCTCTTTAAAATCTATGATATTTAGAAGATCATTGCAGAAAATTTTCATCTTTGTGTTTGGGCTCACAGTAGAATGGACAGTGTGCTGTGTGCACCAAAATGAACGTACACAGCCCCTGTAGCCCAGCAGTGGTGTCCCTGAACTCCTATATACTCACTCCTTCATGGTTATTGGATCCACAAGTCAAAGAGCAACTGCAGCAGGCCAGTTCCTCCCATATATGACACTGTAGGTCATAGATGCTTTTCTGGGCCTGGTGTGTATGGATTGCAGCAGCAGTTGCCACTGCATGTTGTGCCACAGTTGTGCCCCCAACATCATGTTGTGCCACAGTTGTGCCCCCAACATCATGCACAGTCAGTGAATTCGGATGAGATAGGAAAACGTAAGATCCCAAGAACTTTCTGGGCCCCCTCCTTTGGCTCCTGGGCCTGGATACAAATTACCCCCTTTACCCCCCCCCCTCCTAGGCCCTGGTAAGAGTGATTCAGCAGTGGAACAGATTGCCAAGGGAGGTGGTGGTCTCTCCCTCACTGGAGATCTTCAAGTAGAGTCTCAACAAACACCTGTTGAAGATGCTCTAGGAGGATTTCCTGCTACAGGCAGGGGTTTGACCTAGATGACCTATTAGGTCCCTTCCAACTCTATGATTCTATAATGAGAGCCATGATATCGTGGTGAATTGCATGGCTTGGGTTCAAATTCCAACTCAACCATAAAGTTCACAGAGTGACATTTGGCAGTAGTCATTATCACTCAGTGTAGCCTACTTCCCAGGATGGTTGTACCCCTAAAATAGGAGAAAGGCCCATGTATTCTGCCCTGAGCTCCTTGGAGAAGTTACGTAGGATGTAAATGTAACTATTAAGAATAAAATAATTTAATGAATGTGTTATTCGAATATGCTCTCTTGCTGTTTCACATTAATTGTCTTTCTTTGGTCAGTAAACCTCTTAGGGGAATTATCAGAAGATGACCTTGCTTGACATTGAAGGGCAAAAAAGCAGGGATTTGAGTGGATCAAACATGATCTTTGGCAATCCTCTTTTTTTTTTTTTAGCTTTAACTAAGCTTGTATCATCATCAAGCAGAACATCTTTGCACAGCATTGCTGATTACAGGCTTATAACATGGAGTCAATGTATCAATTTATCTGGACTGCAATCCTATCAATATTTGCTTTCTTGGGAATAAACCTCTTTAGATGCAGTGGAGCTTACTTCTGAGTAGACATCCCTAGGATTTAGCTGTTGGGAGTATTACATTGACAAACAATTATGGCAACAGTTTTGGGTGACTGAGCTTCATGAAAGTGGGGGCTGTTTATCCTGAAAGTAAAATTTTATTCAGTTTATCTGAAACTGACACATTTTGCTTTTCAGCCTCCAAATTAGATTGAATGTTTGTTTTCAAACCTACATTTACTTTGAGATGCTGTTACCATCATTCACCCTACATCTATCACAGCTGTTTCCTCCCATATAATTTGAAACAACACTTCTGAAAAAGGTAGCAAGGTGTTTTTGCACCTTTTTGCCGCTACGGTATTTAAATGTGATTTATGTATGAAAAAATATTGGAATAGTTTCATTTCAAGCAGTGTGAAATACACACAGATTTATCACATAAGATGTAGTCTACAATGCTGAAACTGCAAAACTATTATCCACGTAATGAAATATTGGTTCCATGAAATATATACCCTCTGCTGAGTCAATCAACACCTCCTTAAAGTGATGATAAGTGTGGAGATTTTGGATGCTCTTTTGCAACCTGCAACTATAATTTCAATAATATACATCAGCAGTGCCCAAACCCTGGCCCTGGGGCCACTTGCAGTCCTCGAGGACTCCGAATCCAGCCCCCAAGGCTCTAGTTTCCAATGAGCCTCTGGCCCTCCAGAGACTTGCTGGAGCCCACACTGGCCTGATGCAACTGCTCTCAGCATGATGGCCAACCATTCGACCTCTCGAGTGAGCTGTGGGATGAGTGCTTCCTCCATTGCTTGCTGTTTCACATTTGTGATACAGTAGTTGCAGCAAAGGAAAGGCTGGCCTTCCTTTGTGCAATATCTTTTATAGGACTTGAGCTATTGCAAGACCGTCATTCATTCATATAAGTTCCATCTCTAATATATTCATTTATGTAAATTTATTCAAATTTGAAATGTAAATTAAATCTTTTTTTCCCGGCCCCCTACACAGTGTCAGAGATGATGTGGCCCTCCTGCCAAAAAATTTGGACACCGCTGCTGTACATCAAAGCCCTGAAGCCATTCCCTGACCCATAAGCATAGAGACTGGGTCTAACCTTAAGATACCATAAATATTGCTGCACCAGAAAAAGATAATTTGATCTTTTTGTTGTAAGATTTCCAAAAGCCCTGCTTTAGCTGCCTGGCTGTGACCTTTTATCCTGATTGGCCTGGGGTTCCTAGAAATATTTTCCAGAGTTCTGCTGAAAGCTTCAGATTTCAAGAGTTAAAATACAAAATCTTAATGTCAGAGACTGGATGGCAGTTCTCAACACTGTTTGAATGTCAATGGGAAAATTATAGTTTTTAAAATACGTGATTGCAAAATGTCATGCATGTGGAGTGCAGAATGCCAGCGGTGTGCTCCATAACACGCCACTGTTTTTAGTCCTGCCCACACAATGGTTGTGGGGTGGAGCCAGGCCACAAGGCAGCACAAAGCTTGCCTTTCTTTTGGGCTGTGATGGTAATCCCCTAACCTCCCATCCAAATCATAGTTTGAGACTAGCTGGTTGCCCGTTTGGGGGCTGGGTAGGAATTTTTTACAGTCTGCCAGATTGGCATGTAGGCCAGTGTTTTGTTTTGCCTACCCCAGGCTGGGTTAGTGGGATTGGGGTATAACTAGGGCCTGTAGGTCACATCATGTTGGTCACTTTAGACAGGTGTTGTACAGGTTTGGGTTATGTAGACATTAAGATCTTGGTATCCATTGTGGGATGGCAAGGTGAGCGGATGAGGCATTACTGCTCATACTTGCTTATTCGGCTCAATCAGACTGGCTGGCTGACCCCCTGGCTGGATATGGAAAAGGCTCACACAGGACTCGTCCTGTTTGGCCGGTGCTATCCAGCTGTCCCAACCATATGGGGTTGGCCATGATAGGCGTGCCAGGTTTCTGACCTGGCAAAGTTTGGAGTCAGGTGGTTTGCCTATACAGATCTTGGGGGAGGTAGATAGGTTGCCTCCTTCTCCCTGCACATGTCTGGGGGTGTAGATATATGACCCTGCTGCAGTTTTCAGTGCTTGTTACAAATACAGACCTCTGACTTGTGTCTTCATTGGGGTGATGTGGGAGTAATTTACTGGCAGTGTGCTCCTTACTTCCATTTCCAAAAGCCTACCTTTTGCTGTAGAGGATTACCCATTAGCAACAGAGAAGGGATCAGGATTACACTACTGGCCCAATCCTGCAGAATGTTGGAATGAAATTACAGTGTGATGGATAGATTTCAGGATTTTTTCTCTGGGTCAATGCTAAACAGGCACAAACTTTTTTAAAAGCATATAGAGGCTTTTATTTACAGCTATTTACAGATTCAGATTCAAGATTCAGATTCAGGTTGGACACAGAAGTTTACCCCCTGGTGGTTCCTTTGTTTCTCAGAGGACCACACCCAGAACTTCTCACTTATACTCTGTAACAAACAACTGACCCATGTGATATTGCATGTCATTTCCACCTCCTTATTGGGCATTCTATACAAGGTTCCAGCCCTAATTAGGAAGTCACTTTGCCCTGCATCACAAAGATTCCCAGCCCACAACTCTGGTTACACAAGAGTCTGAAATTTTCCTTTTGGGAAAGCTAATGATGTGTATGTTCTCTCATGCAGGTCAGCTTGACATAATGGCTATCCTGTTTTTAACAGAAACAGTAGTCGTGTTTTTGGCTCTAATGTCAGTTGTTTTCCTCATCTGAAGAAGTTAGGTTAACCCTTTAAAATCTATATCAGTGTGCATGTACAAAATGCACATTTGTAGCCTCTGTTCATGCAGTCATGGACCCTGTCTATTTGAGGACATGATCACACAGAACTGTTTGTACAATTGTAGCTCCTTCAGATATACCACTAGAAGTACACAGTAGGTGTAATTTCACTCCCCCTTCCACATGCGTTCAGATGAACAACAGGGCTTGCAGACTCTTCTGCTCAGCCCAGATGTCTTCATATGCCCTGTAATCTACATTTTTTAGAGTGATAAACAGTAAGCTTTCCGTTTCTCCAAGTATAATGTGTTTACATGAGGAAGGTAACCTGTCACTAGTAATGATAACGCAGGTCGGCAAAAAAATTTTTGGGGACAGCTGTTTTGGTTTTGTTGACTGATTCTTATGTTTTTTGGTGCGCTGAATCCAAAAATGATAGCAGTTTTGTCCTGGGACATCAGGTTTTCGAACAAACGGGTGGTCATCGTTTTAAAAAATCTCTTAACGCAAATATTTTATTTACATGAGAAATCTTAACTCATTTGCACAGGTGACAACAAAATTAACACCACACTCAAGTAGATTGCTTGTGAAATCGTCTTTTTTTAAACTCTAAACTTCTTTTTGAGCTTTTCCTCTTGTAGGTGGCTTCTGGAAGATCCCTATACAACATCCAGCAGTAGTCAGCCATCATCGTTACACTCCATTTCCCTTGATACCTTCTTTCCATTTCTTTTATATCTTGATGGAAACGTTCTCCCTGCTCTTCACTCACTGCTCCCAAATTTTTCAGGAAAATAGTCAAGGTGTGAGTTGAGAAAATGGACTTTTAAGCTCATGGAGCAACCAAGCTTGTGGAACGCTTTCAACATTGTTTCCACCATTTCCTTGTAACTTGGGTCCTTTTGGTTTCCCAAAAAGTTATTTATGACCACAGTAAAGGCAACCCACGCTTCTTATTGAGTTGGAGTCATTGAACTGATGAAGTCTTTGTCGGATATGAGTTTTCTAATATCCGGGCCAACAAAAACCCCCTCTTTCAGTTTTGCCTCCGTTAAACCTGGAAACTTGGATCCCAAGTACTTGAAGCATTCGCTATCTTTGGGAAGTGCCTTAACAAATTGCTTCATTAATCCTAATTTTATACGGAGTGGTGGTAATAAAACCTTCTCATGGGGTACCAATGTATCTCTGAGAACATTCTTTGCACCAACAACTAGACTTCTTGGTGGCCAATTTTTTTGCTTCCAGTGATTTTGTCGGTCTCTTCTGTCCCATAAACATAGAAAACAAAGGTATTTGGTGTACCCAGCCTGTTGTCCCAGCAGCATACACAATACTTTTAAATCCCCACATACCAACCAGTTTTGGTTTTGATAACCCACTTTCTTGAGTACCAACTCCAAGTTCTCATAAGTCTCCTTCAAGTACACCGAATGAGCAACAGGAATGGACGCATAACGGCTACCATTGTTAAGTAAAACTGCTTTTAAGCTTCTTTTGGAAGAGTCAATGAAAAGCCTCCATTCAGAAGAATCACACTGAATGTAGAACTGACCCATCAACCCCTCTAAATCAGAGCAAAACACCAAATTGCCCTCATGAAAAAAGTAAGACAGAAAGTGCCCTAGCAAGCACACTCAACAATGCAGTGTTCACCATCAGGACCAATAAACATGTATGTTCATGTTTTTGGGAGCACTGGCAGTGAAAATAAATTTGTTTTTCCATGTTCCGTTTTTTCCCCCAAGTATGATGAATTTGAAATTTAGCTATTTCCAGCTACCTGTTTGACCAAGGCACATTTCGATTGTGAAAAAACCTGACGTCCCAGGAAAAAACGGTGGTCATTTTCGAATTCAGCGCACCAAAAAACATAAGAATCAGATAAAATTATGAAAACAGCTCTTTGGTTGCAGACCTGTGTAATGAATACAAGCCTAGCTGCTTAATGGCGAGTTTCATGATCATGAAATTATATATGTTTTAGCCTCTGTGATTACAACAATGGCTTCTGCAGCCAACTATGTCAGCCAGCCAACCAGCCAACTAGCTCCCTGCATCCCAACCCCCCCTCCCCCCCAGAGAACATAATCTCACCATCTTCTTCCAGACTGCTACTACTGATTCTAAACTGACAGAGCTGGAAGGTATTTTGAAATGCACCAGTGGCATTGGACATTAGAACCAGAAGAAGGGCCCTCTCCATAGTGCTTCCTGGAAGGGGGGTTCATGCTGGCCACAGCAGCCTTCTCCAGCACCACTGTTGTAAGAGTTGACAGTGATCCTGGAGAAGGAGTTAAGCCTTCCCTGCCCACCATTCGCATCTTCAGAGCACACAAGAGGATGGGCCAGTGGCTGGGCACACAAACCAGGAGAGGTGAAAAGTAAACACAGGGTGCACTGCACTTTTCTGCCTTCCCCAATTCTTGAAGGTGCTTGAAGTGCCCATTTCATCTGTCGTCGTTACCAGGCTGCCTCTATCTCTTCGCAAATGCATCTCCTGGGACAGTTGAGGTGTGTCTGGTGGAGAAGATTTTAGATGTCTGAGTGGCATATCCTCCCTTCTGTTTCATTAAAGGTATAATGGGGGATCTTAATTGTTTTGATCTGTGTCATCAGTACACTGAAAGTTTGCAGAGCGACTCTTAGTGTTTTCCCCCGTGAAGGAATAACACCAGAGCTCAGTGATAGAGCACCTGCTTGTCGCTCAGAAGGTCCTAGGTTCAATCCTTGGCATCTCCAAGTAGAACTGGAAAAGACTTTTGTGCATATCTGGAGGATTTGAACCAATGGTAGGCTTGGTAGGTATTAAGAAATGGCATATGTTATCACACTTGAATTTCCTTCTTCTAAGGAGGAGCCACAAAGTTTCACAATTGTAAGAAGTAAAGACAGAGAAATATGATAAATTATGTGTCTTCCTGAAGGTGATTGAACACTGCAACTGTGTTAAGTGTTCATTCTTAATAGCATCTTTCTGGTGCCAATTAAGATTATAATTTAAGGCAAAGCTATCATGTGGGCTTAGCATTAACCTAACAGAACCCTTATCGTCCTTCTGTTCAATTACTCCTGATCTGAATTCCTCATAAAATTTTAGGGTTTCAGGAAATCTTTGCTCTCCAATTAATTGCCATGACAATGGCTTGCAAAGATACCCATTATCTTACCAAGATATTTGCACTCTTTGGGCTTACTTTGACCTTCTGCCTTAATTACTAGGTAGATTACTTGTTGCAGTTCTAGAAGAGAGAGGCTATGGTGCTTACTGTTGTTAAAGAAATGAGTGAAGGTCTCTTCCCTATCAGTGTTTAAATCCTGTTAAATGCAGGAACTTGTGGTGCTTTTTCTCCTTTACTTGCCTATGCTGTAAATAATATCCCTGCCATTTTCCTGCACTGAACTGTCAGCGTCCGAGACAAATCTTACCCTTTGAAGTTGGGCTGCCTTCTTTCCAGATTGTCCCCTGAAAGCAGTACCTCCCCTCCCCTCCCCTTAACTTCTCCTTATGCTGCCTGAAAACATTTGGGTAATGGATGGAAAGGGAAGAAAGGGGGTCAGATTAGGGCTATGTAAAATGGTACTTGTGTCAAGTGCAGTTGCTGTCAGATGCTTGGCCCATCTCTTGTGCTGGCTGTCTGGCCAAACTGGCAGCTGATCAGAGATCCAGATTCTCCATGTTGTGAATACATCTGCTGATGGTCACTTTGTCCTCTGAAATGTTTGATATGTATAATTGCTGTGTTATGCCAGAAGACACCATGTGTATGAGAATAACTTAGTCATAACCTGGAAAAGTGGGTTTGTGTTCCCCCTTCTGAAAAGAATACACAATGTCTTGTAGCGCAGTCTGACATTGCTCTTGGATTGGATATCCCCTGCAGATAGGTACAGTTGGCAGTATGAGCAGAAGACCAATCCTTAGAAAGGTGAATTATGGTGTTTATATGCAGTGAATGGAGTGTAGAAGAAAGAATAAAAGCCTCAACAGTTTCACATTCTAATTTCTCCTGGAATGCTGGAAAACTTCATTAAAAATATTTCTAGTGCCTCTGCTTTTCCTGCGCACACTTTAAACAAAGCTCAGCTTGCTCAATGAGTCTATGGTAACTTAATTTCTTCTCCAGTTTGAGAAGCGCTCTTTTTTCCGTGTGTCCACAAGTTTTTGACATTGAATGACTTTATAAAACATCCAACGAATTGGATTTGTTAAAATAAATAAATCAAAAGCTAATTGGGACGTGCCGTGCCATTATTTTTGCTTACTGAATTAGATATAATGGCGTGAAGTCCTTTTTATCATATTTGTGCACTTATTTAAACACCCCCCTGGCGCACACTTCTGCAAATTCAATTATACATTCAAAGAAAGCCCTCAATTTATGTAAGGCTGGTTTACATTTAATCCGGGGGCAAGACTCAGTAACTGATGATAGGTCTGTTCAAAATTAATTAGGATCATTCAAGGAGCAGCGGCTTTGTTACCAGCATGCAATGTAAAACGGGAGTTATTTCAGCCTTTGTGGCAATGAGTCACTCCTGCAGTCTAGTTGTGGGTCAAGGGAGCTTTTGTTTGTTTGGATTTATCTTTCTCTGCTAAGAGGTCACCTGCTCCTTGGCTTTGCTCCATCAGCGCCCGATAAATTCTAACTCCTTGTCTTGCTGCCATCCTCTCAATCTGTAATCTTAAGAATTGATTGTGCCAATAATTCTAACCTATGAAGGTATTAACTTGCTGTGGTTTGTATATGTAAAT
Organism: Tiliqua scincoides; assembly: GCF_035046505.1. NCBI lineage: Eukaryota > Metazoa > Chordata > Lepidosauria > Squamata > Scincidae > Tiliqua > Tiliqua scincoides. The sequence continues at coordinate 195,985,148 of NC_089824.1, read as the reverse complement.
CATTTTGTGGCATGCAGATAGACTCAAATTATGTATCTGCTGCCTCTTTAGGGGTCATGTTCGAAAGGCCTCAGGATTAGATGGAAGACAACTGAAGGAAACTATTTTAGTTCTGCAGCAGAAGTTTTTGGGAGTGGTTGAACCTGTGTGATCTCCTTAGGAGTCTGTTCAGTCTGGGGCCTAAACGGGCCAATAACCAGGTCAGTCATCCAGTAATGTGTGCTTGTTGACTTCCAGTCACATAGCCAAATCCTGTGGGTTGAATGTGCTGAATGATCTCATGTTCTCTCATAAAATCCTACTGGCCACTAGCACAGCAGTAGCTCTAGCAAGCTGATGCCTGTGCAGACCCCCAGAGGATGTGTCCAAGTGCACTGGACTCCAGACAGCCACACCAGTAATATGGCTGGTGTGGAGGGGAGGAGAATCGGGGGCAGAACAGGGCAGGGAGCAAATCAGGGGCACAAAGGGGAGGATAAGAACATAAGAACAGCCCCACTGGATCAGGCCATAGGCCCATCTAGTCCAGCTTCCTGTATCTCACAGCGGCCCACCAAATGCCCCAGGGAGCACACCAGATAATAAGAGACCTTATCCTGGTGCCCTCCCTTGCATTGGCATTCTGACATAGCCCATTTCTAAAATCAGGAGGTTGCGCATACACGGCTTGTAACCTGTAATGGATTTTTCCTCCAGAAACTTGTCCAATCCCCTTTTAAAGGCATATAGGCTAGACGCCATCACCACATCCTGTGGCAAGGAGTTCCACAGACCGACCACACGCTGAGTAAAGAAATATTTTCTTTTGTCCTAACCCGCCCAACACTCAATTTTAGTGGATGTCCCCTGGTTCTGGTGTTATGTGAGAGTGTAAAGAGCATCTCCCTATCCACTCTGTCCATCCCCTGCATAATTTTTTATGTCTCAAACATGCCCCCCCTCAGATGTCTCTTTTCTAGGCTGAAGAGGCCCAAACGCCGTAGCCTTAGCTCATAAGGAAGGTGCCCCCGCACATTAATCATCTTAGTCGCTCTCTTTTGCACCTTTTCCATTTCCACTATGTCTTTTTTGAGATGCGGCGACCAGAACTGGACACAATACTCCAGGTGTGGCCTTACCATAGATTTGTACAACGGCATTATAATACTAGCCGTTTTGTTCTCAATACCCTTCCTAATGATCCCAAGCATAGAATTGGCCTTCTTCACTGCTGCCGCACATTGGGTCGACACTTTCATCGACCTGTCCACCACCACCCCAAGATCTCTCTCCTGATCTGTCACAGACAGCTCAGAACCCATCAGCCTATATCTAAAGTTTTGATTTTTTGCCCCAATGTGCATGACTTAGCCTTCTTCACTGCTGCCGCACATTGGGTCGACACTTTCATCGACCTGTCCACCACCACCCCAAGATCTCTCTCCTGATCTGTCACAGACAGCTCAGAACCCATCAGCCTATATCTAAAGTTTTGATTTTTTGCCCCAATGTGCATGACTTTACACTTACTGACATTGAAGCGCATCTGCCATTTTGCTGCCCATTCTGCCAGTCTGGAGAGATCTTTCTGGAGCTCCTCACAATCACTTCTGGTCTTCACCACTCGGAAAAGTTTGGTGTCGTCTGCAAACTTAGCCACTTCACTGCTCAACCCTGTCTCCAGGTCATTTATGAAGAGGTTGAAAAGCACCGGTCCCAGGACAGATCCTTGGGGCACACCGCTTTTCACCTCTCTCCATTGTGAAAATTGCCCATTGACACCCACTCTCTGCTTCCTGGCCTCCAACCAGTTCTCAATCCACGAGAGGACCTGTCCTCTAATTCCCTGACTGTGGAGTTTTTTTAGTAGCCTTTGGTGAGGGACCGTGTCAAACGCCTTCTGAAAGTCCAGATATATAATGTCCACGGGTTCTCCCGCATCCACATGCCTGTTGACCTTTTCAAAGAATTCTATAAGGTTCGTGAGGCAAGACTTACCCTTACAGAAGCCATGCTGACTCTCCCTCAGCAAGGCCTGTTCGTCTATGTGTTTTGAGATCCTATCTTTGATGAGGCATTCCACCATCTTACCCGGTATGGATGTTAGGCTGACCGGCCTATAGTTTCCCAGGTCCCCCCTCTTTCCCTTTTTAAAAATACGCGTGACATTTGCTATCCTCCAATCCTCTGGCACCGTGGCCGTTTTGAGGGACAAGTTGCATACCTTAGTCAAGAGGTCTGCAACTTCATTCTTCAATTCCTTAATAACTCTTGGGTGGATGCCATCAGGGCCCGGTGACTTATTGATCTTTAATTTATCAATGAGGTCTGAAACATCTTCTCTTTTAACCTCTATCTGACTTAACTCCTCGGTCAGGAGGGGCCATTCGGGCAGCGGTATCTGCCTGAGGTCTTCTGCCGTGAAGACAGATGCAAAGAACTCATTTAATTTCTCTGCCATCTCTAAGTCTCCTTTTATCTCCCTCCCTCACCATCCAGAGGGCCAACCGCTTCTCTGGCGGGTTTCCTGCTTCTAACATATTTGAAGAAGCTTTTATTATTCCCCTTAATGTTGCCGGCCATGCGTTCCTCATAGTCTCTCTTGGCCTCCCATATCACCTTCTTACATTTCTTTTGCCATCTCCTCATTAGGGCAAGACTTCCATTTACGGAAGGAAGCTTCCTTGCCCTTCACAGCCTCTCTAACTTGGCTGGTTAGCCATGCGGGCACCCTCCTGGATTTAGTGGAACCTTTCTTTCTTTGCGGTATACACCTCTGCTGGGCCTCTATTACTGTTGTTTTAAGCAGCCTCCATGCACTCTGGAGAGATTGGACTCTTTTTACCCTCCCTTTCAACCTCCTTCTAACCAGCCTCCTCATTTGAGGGAAGTCCGCCCGTCAGAAGTCAAGGGTTTTTGTTAGAGATTTGCCTGATATTCTTCCCCCAACGTGCATGTCAAAACGGATCACAGCATGATCACTGTTCCTCAATGGCTCAGTAACATTTACATCTCTAACCAGGTCCTGCATACCGCACAATATTAAATCCAGAGTCACCTGTCCTCTGGTGGGCTCCGTGACTAGCTGATCTAAGCCACAGTCATTTAGCACGTCAAGAAATCCGGTTTCCTTATCGTGACCAGAACACAAATTGACCCAGTCAATATGAGGATAATGAAGTCCCCCATGATTACAACCCTGTCCCTCCTTGTCACCTCCCTGATCTGTTTCCTCATTTCAAGGTCCCCCTCCGATTTCTGATCTGGATGACGATAGCACGCCCCCAGTATTATATCGCTGCACAAGCCTGGTAATTTAACCCACAGAGATTCTACGGTGGAGTGGCAGGGCTGGCCACCAAGATCCTATGCACTGGCCTGGGCATGACATGCCTCCTTGGACCTACCAGATTAATGCTAGTTAAAAAGCTGGCATAGATCAGAGTAGACCCGCTGGGGACCAGGGATTGGTGGAGTAAGGAAGAAAAATTATTTACTATCTCTGCCTGGTCTCCAGCCGACCCACACATTATGCAGTGGAAGCTACACTGATATTGCTGCATTATGCAGGCTGGCCGAGCAAAAGATTGGGTCCTAAGTTGCCCTGCCTGGACCTTCCCAGTGAGTTATAAGCAGTACTGGCAATGGGTTGCTGAGAGCCTTGGACTGAGGTCCCTATGTTGTCCCCCTCCTGCTACCTTACCATTCATTTGGTTCTACCACTGCTACCATTACCAAGGGTTTGGGGATCAGCCTGACTAGGTGGCCGTGCCTGACCTTACCAATCCCTGATGCCACCCCTGGTTGTAAGCAATAAATCATTGCTTTCCAGAAGTCCCTGTCTTCTGCCCCTCTGTCCCAGCCCACTGTACACCTTAACTACAATTGTATGTTTGTATATACATATAGACATTGTAAATACATACAAACATACAATGTACAAAAATTGTATGTTGTTGGCAACCTTCAGTCTCGGAAGACTATGGTATCGCGCATTTACTACAATTGTAAGTTGGTGTAAGGATGAGTGATCCTTCTCTTTCTTACCCAGCAGAGCAAGAGAAACAACTGGCTTGGGTCTGTCAATGTTTATAAGATTCTGCTGGATAAGGTAGAAGAATCTTTTTTCCTTTGGAAAAACATAACCTGAAAGGGAAAGAGAATTTTAAAATTGGGAGAACTGTCTTGATGTCAGGGTTAGGATGTATGCTAACAACACAACAAAATATTTCACAGAGAATGCTTAAGTCCCAAGTCTTCTGAAAGCAAAGCTGAGAGAATCAAGCAACATGCTGGGATTCTTCTCTTCACCCAATACTCAGGCATTTCCACAGGCAGACACCTGCCTGCCTTAAGGAGAATTATGCTAGAAAGCAGCAATACCTGTTTGGGTTTTCTGTGACATGACCACAGCTATCAGGAAGGGTTGCAATGGGACAGGCAGACAACAAAAGGCAGATGAGACCTAAGTAGATGCAAGCTATGTTATTTCAGGATGACACAGCAGGCTTTCATATTCTCAAAGTGGAAGACAGGGTTCCATATTAGGTCATATTTCAAGAGAAGGGGCCTTGGCAAAGAACCTTGGAAAAATCTGGCTAGAATCAAAATGTTTATAAAATTACACATGGTATGGAGAAAGTGATTACAAAGAATATTTTTTTCCCTCTTTCTTAATGCTATGACTCATAGTCACCCAATTAAAATAGATTCAGTACAAGAGAAAAGAAAGTACTTCACAAAGCAAAATAGTTATAGGATTCAAAGCCTCAAGATATTACTGCTATCTTATATAGGTTTAAAAGAAGATTAGGCAAATGTGTTGGTCTGTCGGTTGCTATTGGCCAAATTGAACTCGATACTGAGAAGTAATTGGATGTCTGAATGTCATTTGCTTTGGAGGAAACAGAAGTGGGCTGTTGCCTTTATGCCTTCATTGTGGGCATCTTGGAAACATCAGGCTGGCCACTGTCGGAATCAGGATGCTTGGCAAGGTCGACCTTTTGAACTGGCTTAGTAGCAGTTCTCTTGTGCTCTTAGGAATCATAAACTGCATAATTATCTAGATCAGTGGTTCTCACACATTTAGCACCAGGACTCGCTTTTTAGAATGAGAATCTGTCAGGACCCACCGGAAGTGATCTCATGACTGGAAGTGACATCATTAAGCAGGAAACGTTTTAACAGTCCTAGGCTGCAATCCTACCCACACTTATCCAGGAGTAAGTCCTATTAACTATCATTGTTAAAAGCATAGTAGCTTGTTAAAAGTGTAGGTCCGTAATATTTCCCCAAATGCAGTCAAATGTGGTGCCAATTCCACAGTCAGGGAATTAGAGGACTGGTCCTCTCATGGATTGAGAACTGGTTGGAGGCCAGGAAGCAGAGAGTGGGTGTCAATGGGCAATTTTCACAATGGAGAGAGGTGAAAAGCGGTGTGCCCCAAGGATCTGTCCTGGGACCGGTGCTTTTCAACCTCTTCATAAATGACCTGGAGACAGGGTTGAGCAGTGAGGTGGCTAAGTTTGCAGACGACACCAAACTTTTCCGAGTGGTGAAGACCAGAAGTGATTGTGAGGAGCTCCAGAAGGATCTCTCCAGACTGGCTGAATGGGCAGCAAAATGGCAGATGCGCTTCAATGTCAGTAAGTGTAAAGTCATGCACACTGGGGCAAAAAATCAAAACTTTAGATATAGGCTGATGGGTTCTGAGCTGTCAGTGACAGATCAGGAGAGAGATCTTGGGGTGGTGGTGGACAGGTCGATGAAAGTGTCGACCCAATGTGCGGCAGCAGTGAAGAAGGCCAATTCTATGCTTGGGATCATTAGAAAAGGTATTGAGAACAAAACGGCTAATATTATAATGCCGTTGTACAAATCTATGGTAAGGCCACACCTGGAGTATTGTGTCCATTTCTGGTCGCCGCATCTCAAAAAAGACAGAGTGGAAATGGAAAAGGTGCAAAAGAGAGCAACTAAGATGATTACGGGGCTGGGGCACCTTCCTTATGAGGAAAGGCTACGGCGTTTGGGCCTCTTCAGCCTAGAAAAGAGGCGCCTGAGGGGGGGACATGATTGAGACATACAAAATTATGCAGGGGATCGACAGAGTGGATAGGGAGATACTCTTTACACTCTCACATAATACCAGAACCAGGGGACATTCACTAAAATTGAGTGTTGGGCGGGTTAGGACAGACAAAAGGAAATATTTCTTTACTCAGCGTGTGGTCGGTCTGTGGAACTCCTTGCCACAGGATGTGGTGCTGGCGTCTAGCCTAGACGCCTTTAAAAGGGGATTGGACGAGTTTCTGGAGGAAAAATCCATTATGGGGTACAAGCCATGATGTGTATGCGCAACCTCCTGATTTTAGGAATGGGTTAAGTCAGAATGCCAGATGTAGGGGAGAGCACCAGGATGAGGTCTCTTGTTACCTGGTGTGCTCCCTGGGGCATTTGGTGGACCGCTGTGAGATACAGGAAGCTGGACTAGATGGGCCTATGGCCTGATCCAGCAGGGCTGTTCTTATGTTCTTATGTTATGTTCACATACCATGGTAGCATTGAGTCTAATATATTCAAAATAAAATATTGAAATGAATGGGAACCCATCTGAAATTGACGGGTCCCACCTAGTAGGTCCTGATCCACAGTCTGAGAAACACTACTCTAGATATTTGCAAGGAACACTTGGGTCATCTTTCTTGGTAAGACACACTCTTCCCATCATCCATCTGTTCTTGCTATGAATGGCCTCTTAGGGATATTTAAAACTTCTAAATGCATCCATAAGTTAAGAGGAATGGTAGGCTGGGGTGTGTTTGTGTGAGTGAAAAAGAGCTTTAAGACTATATACCAAGTTGTTTTTAAACCAAAGGCTGAGACTCAGAGCATGCAAGCATTTCAATGGGTACATTAACATTTTTCATTTCCACTTCTTTGCATTGTCCTACAGAAAAAAATTTTGAAAATGAGATGAAAAATGTTAATGAACACATTGAAGCACTTGTGTGCTCCGAAAACAACAGAGTTTCTTCCATGTTTCGGAGTGTTTAGTTAGAGAGTATGTGAGGTTGAAGGGGAGAGACTTGGAAGTCCTTCTGCACAATTTTTTATGGAGCTTCCTTGCACTTTGTTCTTAGATCCTGGCTGTTGTTTTATAGATATTGTTTGCCGCAGACTCTGTCCGTATATTCTAGCTAGCCCTTGGTGCTTAAGCTGCATCCACTAAATATGTTGTTAATTTTCTAGAAATATACAGTATTATCAAAAAGATTCTTGCATCAGTGTTTTCTCTTTAAATCTTGAAGCAATGCTTTAGAGACCAAATTGCATTTATTTGCATTTTTCCTTGCCAGATTTTTCCATTGATGTTAGCTCCAGTGCATATTTTTTTCCCCAGAATCATATTGTAGAAACATTTCTTTTGCCTTCAGTGACTTCAGAAACACCAATTCTTGGTCTCTTTTGATCACCAAGTCCTGAAGATGACTCATCAGTGGTGTTTCCAACAAATAATGTCCAATAATTATTAAAATAACAGACATCTGGTTTGGCTAAAAAATTCAATTTTCTTCTCAGTTTGTAAAGTAATTTAGTGGGAAAGAGAACTTTCCACGAATATGCTTAAAATACGCTCTGCTTCTTTTTATTCCTTGTCAAATCTGTTAATTCTCTCAATCTGTCCAAAATCCAGTACCAGTGTCACTCCTGGTTAGCCCCAATTAAAAACTGAATATTATTTTCCATATTCTTTGTAGCTGCCTGCCACATGAGATAATTATGTCCTTCATGCTATTGCAGCTTACTTGGTTTACATTGTGACACTGACAATCAATTAAAGCTGCCCTGTTGTAGAAGTGTTTAATTACATTGTTAAAACAATTTACACTCCAGGGAACTCAGCAGGGGAATTCAACCTTAGGCAAAATTTCTAAGGTGGGATATTCTATGTAGTGAATGCAGTTGACAAGCAATTATTTTAATGGCCCATTAACACTTTGCAAACAGATTGGACAATGCTTGTGTCTCTGCTTGTTGACATAAAGAAGGCACAAGATGTTAGGTTTGAGACTATTGGCCTTCCTGGTATGTAAGCCATAATACAAATTTTTATCCTAATCCATGTCATCTCAGCAACCAACAGCTCCTATCATGTCATTTTCTCTATTCTTGATGCATCTTGTCTTGCTTTTATCTAATATAGATAAAAATGTTTGCTTCAGTTTTATTCCCCTCGCCATAATCTTTCCGTCTTGGAATCTGTCTTCCTCATCTTGACCACAGCAAATATTTTAAGCCTTTCAGTGGAATCTCCCATGGTATATCAGCTCTCATAATCCATTGTGTGATTGGTTCCTGTTTTATTCTGCTAATCAGGCTAACCTGGTAAGGCTTAGGCCACACAGGGCGCAATCCTAACCAACCTTCCAGCACTGAGGTAAGGGCAATGCAACTGCAAGGTAAGGAAACAAACATTACCTTACCTTGAGGAGGTCTCCATGACTGCTCCCCAACTGCAGGATGCAGCACCTACCCCACATGCACAGCTATGCCAGCGTTGAAAAGTTGGTTGGGATTGCACCCATAATCACTTATGGGACTTATTTTCCATCTGTTTTGAAACAGTTGGTTGACTGCCTTGTCTAGAAGCTATAGCCTATGGCAGTGGTTTTCAAACTCTTAGGGAGTTTGAAAACCGCTCTAAGTTCTTGCGGGGGTGGGGGGAGGCAGTGGAGGCAGGGGGAAGGCAGCGACGCAGTCCCCAGGATCGCATCGCTCAGGGGGCTTGGCTGTACTTACCCGAGCCTCCTGCAGCCTCCCGGGGGTGCAGAGAGCCCTGCACGACCTTCTGCAGGGCTCCCCGAAGCTTTGAAAGCAAAAGCGGAGCAATCACGCCCTGCCTCTGCTAAACCAGAAGTGGAGCACGATCACTCCACTTTCACTTCTTAAGCTTTGGGGAGCCTTGCAGAAGGTTGCAGAGGGCTCCGCACCCCCCCAGGAGGCTGCAGGAGGCTCTGGTAAGTACAGCCAAGCCCCTGCAGGCCCCTAAGCCTCCTCGCTGCCCCCACCCCTTAAGGGGAAAGAGGCCAGGGCATCAGGCTGGGGCATTGTGACACCCCAGTTTGAAAACCCCTGGCCTATGGAATGCTAAGTTGAATTGGTTTGTAGGTCCATTTCACATCCTATTTTAGGCCAACAAAACTACCCGGTGAATAAGTAGAGATTGGCAAAATCTTCTTGAGAAACTTCGTAATTCCTTTTTTTCCCCTTCTCTCAAAGGAACCTCCATCTCAAATTTATCAACTGGCAAATTATGAATTTGCACCCAGCCCCAAGAACATTTTCCTGCTATAACATAACCCTATTTTCTTTCTTTGAAATGTCATAATGCTCTATCCAACAGCAACCTCAAAAATTATTTGGAAATTTCACTTTAAAGTCAGCCCCTCCCCCCACTCCAAAAATTATGTGAGAAGATGCTTAATTGCCCAACTGTCATGCCCAACTCAGTGAGTTGGACATTTGTTTTCAGCCCATTTTTATGTTTAGTGCACACAAAGACTGCTTACAGAGTTTAAAACATAATGTAATAAATTTGTAAAGCAGTAATACACTATGAAATAGTACAGCAACACTACAATGAGATACAATCACTAAACAGAAGACCTTTAGTCAGTAACTACAAATTTAAAACACTCTGAAAAGTATTTTAAAGATATCAAAAAGCATAGAGAGACCAGGCTGGGTAGATCCCAGTAGAAACAACATTGTATAATTACAGTACCACCATCAAAAAGACATTGACACCAAAGAGCAGGAGCCTAAAACTGGCCCAGTTACTGATGAGGATGCAGCTGCAGAGCAACCCTAAAGCCTGATCAAACCAGTCGCCCACTTCTCCCTCTTTGGAAAAATGATAAGATCCAGAGCCTGCCTCCTAAATTGTTAACCAGATTCCCCTAAGATATTTCACACTCAGTCCTGGTCATCGGAGACCACCAAAAGACATCAGAAGTGCTACAGGAACACAAGGTTCCAAACATAAGCATGAACCCTTTAAGGCAGGGGTGGCCAACCTTTCAACCTTAGGGCTCCTGGACCTTTAACTGTTGTGTGGAAGAGGGAGTTTCAGCAGGTTAACCTGCCAATCTTCAGTCCGCCACACAACTGTTAAAGGTCCAGGAACCCTAAAGATGAAAGGTTGGCCACCACTGCTTTAAGGTGACATTGAATATCTGAAGGAGTTGGAGACTGACTGGGTCTACAGGGCCTGCTCCCAGCACCTTAGAATTAAGTCTGGCTCTGACCTTTAATAGCTCCAAGGTTGGCAACTTTCTCCAACCATTCCCTGCAGCTCTAGTTCAGTAAAACTAGCTACCTGCTTCCAGTAGTGTTCCCGGATGTTTGCTGCATTGGCCACTGCTATTATAGGGGTCTTGCATAACCAAATTGCTCCTGCAAGAACTTTGCCTAGTCCCTTGGTTTCCTGCCCAATGTCAGGTCACATACCTACATTTGGAAGCAACCAGAAAGTCCGTAACATAGATTTAAGTAAAGGCATAGTAAAGTAAAGGCATAGGCAAGTAAATCAAGAAGTGTTATTCCAATAGTTAGAGAGAAAATATGGCAGGGAAGGGAGTTTGTTTCAATAAGGCAGAGGAATGAATTTATGCATCTGCTTTCTTACACTGCTTGGAATAAAGCAGATGGTGAATGCTGAACACAGAGACCTTGAAGGGCCATTCTGTTGACACTCTGTGGTTGTCCACTGACAACACAGAGCCACTCTGTGCAACTAGCACAGCATGCCATAAGCACACATGGAAAACGTGACTCACAGGAAGGAATAAGAGGTCAAACAAACCTCTCTGTTGAGTTCTGTTTCTTGGCATCATGCACAGTGCAATTTGCTGTTTGGCTTGCAGAGTAAGTCGATGGTGTTTTCAGCCGCGCTAATTTGCCTTTAGCATTTCCCGAATTCAGCAGAGTGAAAAGAACTGTATGTTGACTACATGTGATGGGAGGAGGAAATGAATTACTGTACTACATGTCAGATGATTTAATTCGAGTTTCTGTAGCAAAATTATAATTGGACTGATTTAAAGTAGACACTGGATACATTCACTTACGTGAATATATGAGTGTGTATAACCAAGAACATATACTTGTGTTTCTGATCATTAGACAGGCCAGAGCAATATCATGTAGTGAGATTTTCCCTAAGATGGCATGCAAGAGTAATGGATTGTGGATTCTTTTGGCAAAATCTCAGAGCCCATGGTCCCCTGGAAATGCCCATATTTCTTTCCTACTCCCCATACAGTCAAGAGAGCTCTTCTGCATTATGGAATTTATAATATGCTCACAGAATAAAACTGTTCTCTTCCTTTCAGTGGAGTTGGGCAGTAAGTGTTGCAGTGAAAGGTAAGGAGGACAAAGGAGGTTGAGGGGCAATGAACATATTGCTGAAGAATAAAAGCTGGACAGTTCAGGTGATGGAGAAAGGAGGGGGTTCTCTCTGCATCACTTCTGAAGCAGGGTTGCCCCATACCTCTATGGTGTTCTTGTGCAGTGCACAACCTGCACATCTAAGGGTCAGCATTCTGATGTCTGGATGGCAGGAAGAAGAACGCCTTGCAGGGAGGAAGGGGTGCCTTTTTCTACTGCAGAAGAAGGCACTGTATGGTCTAGGATCACAGTGTTTCTCAAACTGTGGGTCAGGACCCACTAGGTGGGTCACAAGCCAATTTCATGTGGGTCCCCATTTATTTCAGTAATTTATTTTTAATATATTAGACTTGATGCTACCATGTATCTCACATGCCGCCTGCCCCCTTCTACTACAGCAGGCAAGCATGTGATCATAAGGGTTCTCAGCTTCCAAATACTAACTGATCTAATCTGGATGAACCCAGAAGTCTGCCCAAATAATAAGAAAAGGGTAATTTATTTACAAATACTTAAATTACATAGTACTACAAAGATACAGAAAACTGACAAGCCATTCAGTATTAACACAAAGACTCTTAATAAGACTAATAGAAAAACAACATTAATCTTTTACTAAGAAGTCTTCTCCCACAATACATTCTAAATAGCATTAACCTCAACAAACCCCAAGAAAACTCAGTCTCAGGGGGCGGAGCTAACTTTCAGCGAAGTTGCAGTGAACTTTGGGGGTTCCCGAAGAGACTGCGAAATAGATATGTTTTCATGTGCCTAAACAACTAAGGCACGCTTCGGTGCCAGGAAGACGGTACGAAGAGCTGAGAGCTTGAATGGGGGGTCCTTAGAAACAGGCAATTTCAAGGATTTCTCTCTGTTTTGCTCTGTGCTGAAGCATATCTATCCCGGGCGACATCTTTGAGAAGCTCGGAGAGCTGAAAACCCGTCCTCCCACGGCCTAGATACAACAACATTGCAGCGAAAAAAGCTATTAAGAGTGAGTGAACTTGGCTCGTTAAAAAGTTTTACTGAGAACTGTAAGTAAGAAGTCTGGAGGAGGAGGAGATAATTCAAGATTATTCACGCTGGCCACCCAGGGGGGGAATAGGTGAATTGGTATTTCCCCTGCTGGAGTAAGTACAAGATTATATTTTTTTTTAATGGTATGTACCGAAGAGAAATAAATAAGTAATCTTCAACGAAGGAAATAAAGTCTACCTTCATTTTCCCAGCAAAAAGCCTTTATTTAAGCCTGGACACTGCTGGTTTTGGTTTTGGTTTCTCAGCAAGAGGCTTGAATTTTTTTTTTCTTTTGGTCATTTAAAGGCATACTAACCTAATTTGACTGTGGATTTGATTGACTTTTTTTGGATATAAAAATTTGGAAAGTAGCCCTGGATACAAAATTAGAAAGTAGCCCTGCAGGAAGTGGCTCGAGTTGGTGTTGATAAAAATGGCTTTTGAAAATCTAAAAGATGATCATGAAAGCCAGGCCTTGTTGGTGGACTTTCTGATGGATTTTAGAAGAGAAATGGAGCAACAAGTCAGAGAACTCTCTGAACAAATTGGGCAAATAAGCTCCTCCCTTGTAAACTCGCAGGAACAGATTATAAACAATAGAGAAGAAAAAAGAATGGATCAGATGTCAGGTGAAGTTAAAGAAGTGGAGTATTTTGAAATGGGACACGAGATGGAAGAAGCAATTGTTATAATAACTGGGAATCTTAAGGAAGAAAAAAGACGAAATGTTCAGAGAGCAGGCTGTCTCAAGAAGAGGAAGAATTTATGGATTGAATTCAAGAGTAACAGAATGAAAAAGAAGAAAGAAAAACAGAGGGGAGGACTTAAGAAGAAAAAGAAGAAGTGGAAGAACCAGTAGGAGGACTAAGAGGGAACACCAATAAGATAGAGTACAAAGTAAACAATAAGAAGAAGGGCGAAATGGTTGAATAATAAATAGAATTTTTTTTAAACATATTAAATTAAAATAGATGTAAATGAAAACTTGAAATATAAATATTGTGGAAATTAAGTGGTATTAAGATAAATAAATAAGATAAATTTATTTATTAAGATTTATTAAATTATTAAATAAATTATTTTTATTTAATAAAATTTTTATTATTTTTATTAAATTTTTATTAAATAAAATTTATTTATTAAGATAAATAAATCAAGACATGAGGGATGCAAACATCATCACGCTGTACAAGAACAAAGGTGACAGGGGTGACTGCAACAACTACCGCGGCATCTCTCTCCTTAGCGTCGTAGGAAAGCTGTTTGCCCGAGTTGTACTAAAGAGGCTCCAGGTACTTGCAGAGAGCGTCTATCCAGAATCGCAGTGTGGATTCCGAGCCAACAGGTCCACCACTGATATGGTATTCTCCCTTAGACAACTGCAGGAGAAATGCAGGGAACAACGACAGCCACTCTTTATAGCCTTCATAGATCTCACAAAGGCTTTCGACCTGGTCAGCAGAGACGGCCTCTTCAAGATTCTCCCCAAGATTGGATGTCCACCCAGGCTCCTCAGCATCATCAGATCTTTCCACAAGGACATGAAGGGCACTGTTGTCTTCGATGGCTCCACATCAGACCCTTTTGACATCCGAAGCGGAGTGAAGCAGGGCTGTGTTCTTGCACCAACCTTGTTTGGGATTTTCTTCGCTGTCCTGCTGAAGCAGGCCTTTGGAACTGCAACAGAAGGCATCTATCTCCGGACCAGATCAGACGGAAAGCTCTTCAACCTCTCCAGACTGAGAGCAAAATCCAAAGTCCAGCTGAAATGTCTGCGTGACTTCCTCTTTGCCGACGATGCAGCTGTCACTACCCACTCTGCCAAAGATCTCCAGCAGCTCATGGATCGTTTTAGCAAGGCCTGCCAAGATTTTGGACTGACAATCAGCCTGAAGAAAACACAGGTCATGGTTCAGGATGTGGACTCACCTCCCTGCATTACAATCTCTGAGCATGAACTGGAGGTTGTCCATGACTTTGTGTACCTTGGCTCAACGATCTCCGACACACATTCTCTCGATACCGAGCTAAACAAGCGCATCAGTAAAGCAGCTACCACGTTTTCCAGACTCACAAAGAGAGTCTGGTCCAACAAGAAGCTGACGGAACATACCAAGATCCAGGTCTACAGAGCTTGCGTCCTGAGTACACTTCTGTACTGCAGCGAGTCATGGACTCTTCGCTCACAACAGGAGAGGAAACTGAGCGCTTTCCACATGCGCTGCCTCCAACGCATCCTCGGCATCACCTGGCAGGACAAAGTTCCAAACAACACAGTCCTGGAACGTGCTGGAATCCCTAGCATGTATTCACTGCTGAAACAGAGACGCCTGCGTTGGCTTGGTCATGTCGTGAGAATGGATGATGGCCGGATCCCAAAGGATCTCCTCTATGGAGAACTCGTGCAAGGAAAGCGCCCTACAGGTAGACCACAGCTGCGATACAAGGACATCTGCAAGAGGGATCTGAAGGCCTTAGGGATGGACCTCAACAAGTGGGAAACCCTGGCCTCTGAGCGGCCCGCTTGGAGGCAGGCTGTGCAGCATGGCCTTTCCCAGTTTGAAGAGACACTTTGCCAACAGTCTGAGGCTAAGAGGCAAAGAAGGAAGGCCCATAGCCAGGGAGACAGACCAGGGACAGACTGCACTTGCTCCCGGTGTGGAAGGGATTGTCACTCCCGGATTGGCCTTTTCAGCCACACTAGACGCTGTGTCAGAACCACCTTTCAGAGCGCGATACCATAGTCTTTCGAGACTGAAGGTTGCCAATACTATACTAAGATAAATATTTTATTAATTAGATTAAACTAAAGTGGATGAAAAGGGAATTTGGAATATAAGTATTGTGAAAATTAAAGTGGTAAATATATGAAATAAATTAGATGGAACTGCAATTTTGGAATATAAGTATTGTGTAAAATATAGTGGTATTAAGACAAATAAAAGGGTTATTTTATAAAAAAAGAAGGTAAATAAAATAAATTATAGATGTCAATTTATTTTGGAGAAAATATTAAACCTGTATTTTGGGTTAATAAATATGTGGTGGATAAGCAAAGTATAATATTATTGTAATTGGAGATATTTGTTTTTAGATGTGATATTAGAAATTAAGAATCAGATAAGAGATTGTATTTTAGAGGTTAGTTTAGTGGTAAGAAGAGTCTATAAGTAAACATTTGAAGCCTTTTTTGATTGGATAGTTATGGAAAATGATGTATAACATGTTATAGATATTGAAGGAGGTAATACCATGGTAATTGGAGACTTCTTTTTTAGATGTCATATTAGAAATTAAGAATCAGATAAGAAAGATTTTATTTTAGAGACTAGTTTAGTGGTAAGAAGAGTGTATAAGGAAAAGTTTGAAGTGTTTTTTTTTATGATGGGATAGATAAGGTTAGAGGAAAAATATGGAATGTTAAAGTATTAATCAGTTGGGTTAAAGAATATGATAATTTTTGTATTGATTATTAATTTCGTTTGGATTAATGTTTGTTGTAATCGATGGCCACCACCCTCGTGTGTAACCTATGTAGTCCTAGCCCTAAGTCTATCCAATTTTCCTTACCTGTATCTGTAATAAATAAATAAAGCATTATATATATATATATATAAAAGAAAACTCAGTCTCTTCCCACCAACTGAAGGAGGTTTTATCAGTAACACAGCTCACTCCCCCTTCCTTCCCTTCAGCCTCACAGATGCCTTCAACTCCCAGTCATCCAGGTCAAGAGGGAAAAAAAAAATCTCAGTTGGTATTTAAAGTAAAATGACCCCAATTTCTACCTTTCCATGACACCATGGTCTGTGACTGCATTTGGGGAAATGTTATAGACCTGTACTTTTAAGAAGCTACTATGTATATAATTTTAACAATGACAGTAAATGGGACTTACTCCTGGGTAAGTGTGGGTAAGATTGCAACCTAGAATAGTTAACAATTTTCCTGCTTGATGATGTCAGTTCCGGTCATGACATTATTTTCCTGCTTGATGATTTTCCTGCTTGATGATGTCAGTTCCAGTCATGACATTACTTCTGGTGGGTCCTGACAGAATCTAAAAATTCTAAATGTGGGTGCTAAATGTGTGAGAACTACTGGGTCTAGGAGCTTTCCTGCTCTGGAGCATCTTCATGCACATCAAGGCCCCACTCTCATAAGAACATAAGAACAGCCCCACTGGATCAGGCCATAGGCCCATCTAGTCCAGCTTCCTGTATCTCACAGCGGCCCACCAAATGCCCCAGGGAGCACACCAGATAACAAGAGACCTCATCCTGGTGCACTCTCAATTGTACTGACTGACCACCAGTAGCAAATGGCCAGTTTTTGGTAGTTCTAAGAATGTTAGTGAGACTTGGACTGTGTGTGTATGACAGTGAGAATGAATTATTGATATTGCAATTAATAAATGTGGTTCTGTGCCTTGTCCCCCCACCTGATTGCAGAGCAGAATTCTCACAATTTGCATTACACATGATGCTGTCGGAATGGCCATGCTAGTGTACGTTTGTTGTGTGTTTTGTTAATACAGAGTCAGGAATCTCATCCCCTTTATTTCTTTCCTAATCTATCTCTTGGAATTAGGGAAAAAGGTTGACTAGTGCAGTCATAGAAAATGATACTAAATATGAGGATGTACGTGTATATAGAAAAACTGCCACAGGAAGACACACAAAACAGGGGCATTTTGTAAGCGTAACATTCTTTTGTTGCTGTTTCAAAGGGAAACCCAGGTGACAGAAATGCTTCAAATTTTAATGTGCTGCTTATTTAAAGATCAAGTTGTCTTCTTCCCCTTCCATATGATCTTTTATGAACATTCGGTTTTACTGTGCAAAGCCTAGGGGACAGTTAGCTGAGATATGAGAACAAAACTTCATATTTATGCTTGGCATATGACACTGTTGTCTAAGCTGTGAAGATTGAAAGCCCCGACTAAGGAAAGTGACCTAGGAAAGGACTGCTTGTTAATTTGTTTTAAAAAGGCAAGTCATGTGTTCCAAGTACAGTATACATTTGCAGTCTAAAAATCTTTGCTGGATACCCTCTCTTCCCCCAGGACAATTGCAAGAGCTTAATGTGCCAGAAATTCATTTTATTTTTTGCCTTGCAGGGGTTTTTATAAAAGGCACTGATTTAAATGAAGTGACATAACGAGACAGAAGTAATTAAGACAGAAGTATTTATTCATTTTTCTTCTCCTTAGGCGGTTGTTCATTTGATGAACACTACAGTAACTGTGGTTATAGCGTGGCACTGGGGACCAATGGATTTACTTGGGAGCAGATTAATACCTGGGAGAAACCGACGATGGATCCAGCTGTCCCAACTGGTGAGTTAAAAAGATATACTGGATAAGGGAAGGACTTTAAACAAAGCTACTTAACTTGTGTGCCCGATAAGGATTTCAAATTTTGGAACTATATTGGCTTAAGAAGACATGAGAGACTGCTTCGGTTGTCGCACCACCTAGAATGGCATATCCACTACACACAGACACTGTAGCTGGTTGACTTTGCATTACTTGCCGTCCCGATTGTGTCTATCTCTGACTATTACTGGGTAACATTGTTTAGAGTGTGTGAGACTGGAATCCAAAGTTTTCTTCTATTCAGTTAGATAGGATACTGCCATAAGGTAGCTATTCAGATAACCTCTTCCCATTTTATTAAAGATCTATATGTTAGGGCGCAATCCTAACCCACTTTTCAGCACCGACATAAGGGTAATGCAGCTCCTAGGTAAGGGAACAAACATTCCCGTACTTTGAGGAGACCTCCATGAGTGCCCCCCAACTGCATGATTCAGCACACGTCCCATTGGCACCGCTATGCCAGTGCTGGAAAGTGGGTAAGGATTGTGCCCTTAATCACATGCATGACTTACAGATGTATCTACACCGCTAATCAGAGAATTTGACTGTGTTCAGCCATTTGGGTCATGGCAAAACTCATTTCCAATATTGGAACACAGTATGGCAGCTACATACAGTGTTGTAATATCAACAGCTTAAGAACCTGATAGAGTAAAAACAACATTAAAGGTCATTACAATTAGCTACATTAGTTGATACAAAACACAGTCTCCATTTCTGAGCTGCCACAACAAATTTGACATCTCAGTAAGCAATGAGCCTACCAGGCTGGATGATGAATAACAACCAATGCATTCTATTTATACATGTGTATAAGATGCTCAGAACAAAGGAAAAAAATGCATCTCAAGAAATTAGTAACTTAATGATTATTAATAATACAAATTACTAGTACTACTACACATGTCTGGGTTAATCTTGAGCAGTTCAGGTTTCTGTGAACATGAACTTAATTAAACTTGGTGCATATCAGTTTTTCCACATCTCTTGTTTTTCCACACACCCCTAACTCCAGTGATTGTGTTTGTACATTATATGCAATTTGTTATTATAGTGTTTTGCTTCTTGTTTTACTGGGCTACCATGTTCCAAGGGTAGCTCCCTTTTAATACCCCAGAGACCAGTTGGCTGTGAGAGTTTGGTTGAATTTTTCCCCTTCAAATTTATATTTTACAAATCATAGATCATTGGGGTTTCTTCAACATGTCTCCTTTTTCTCCCTTTCCTTTTGCTTGCCATCTGCCTAATAAATTCCGTAGAACTTAGAAGCATACTGATTTTTACTTTGGTCCTTTTGCTTTGATCCTATACAAAGCATGGTCCTTTGATCATATACAAAGCATAAAGCATTAGCTACTAAACCCCAAAAGTGGAGTGGTTAAACCCACAATGCAAGATTCTATTTGCAGGACATTTCTGCAACAAACTTCTATTTCCATGTTGTGATATGATGACAGTGATGACAGAACATCACAAAGTCACAGAAAAATGTGTGGTCCTGAGAACAGGAGCAGATTTGCCCCTCCTAAGCTGGGAAGGATGAGCCAGTCACATGTGCAAAACGGTCTTTTGTCAGCCAAAAATAAGAGAATGACTGCCCACGCTCTCAGGTCATCACAGCCGTCTTTGACATCATCATAATGCCACTGTAGAAATGCCTGCTACATTACACTTTGTGACAATATTCTGTTATAAATGTTGGCATGCCATATTCAAAAGAGCAGAAAGTCTGTCAGGTTGTAAGAGACGCTGAAAGAGAAATTTATAATAGCAGCTACCTCTTTGTCAGCGAATGGGGAGGAATGACTAGATAGTATGTTTACGTTATCTTGCCTTATGCAAAGCACCATGTATATTGATGGTACTATATAATTAATAAAACTGAAATAATAAAACTTCTGTAGTGGGACTGCCATTATGACCAAGCTGATGTTACTCATGCACTTTTGTTTGTGTTACTGATGGGAAATAATCAATTTACTCTCCTTTCAGTCCTTTTAGATGGAAATATTTTTTTATCTAGCATCTAATTAATCTGTAGAACTCCTTACCACAGGACATTGTGATGGCACACCTGGCCTTAATGCCTTTAAGATGCAATTGGATGGATTTATGGAGGAAAAGCCCATTACAGGTTACAAGTCACGATGACTGTATGCAACCCCCAAGTTTCAGAGTCTCTGAATGTCAGGTACAAGGGAGAGGCAACAGGATATAGGTAACTTGTGCACTCCCAGAGGCACTTAGTGGAGCCATTTTGAGATACAGGAAGTTGGACTAGATGGGCCTTTGATCTGATCCAGCAAGGCTGTTGCCCTGCCTCCTAGACTCTGCATTCAAGTTCTGCACATCTAACGGAGCATTATAGAGAGGGGTGTCTATGTGCATATGTTCTCCACACCAATGAACACTGTACACAATTTGAGTTTCCATTGTAGCAGAGACTCTAGAGCAGGGGTGTCCAAACATTTTGGCAGGAGGGCCACATCATCTCTCTGACACTGTTGGGGCCTGGGGGAAAAAGGAATTAATTAAAGAACACAATATGGGGGTTGTGTCTGAGGTGCACTAATGTTGTTCTTTATTGATTAATTTAATTAAAAATTTAATTAAAAAAAATTATACCGCTTTTCCTTTGTTCAAAGTGGTGTACAACAAAACACCATATAACATAGAGTTAATAAAAGCATTAAATAAAACAAATTAGAACAATTAAACAAGTGCTGAAATAGTTAAAAGATATAAAAAAAGAAATAACATAAAATTAAAATCTATCAAGTCCTCACTTAAAGTTGTTTAAGTGAAACTACTTATAACGAAACCAATTTTACTGTTAGCTAATTGATACATGTAAACAAGAGTTAAGTTCCTATAGCATATTTCTCGTCATGAAAACATCACCAAACTTCTGAAGACCCAAAACACTTCTAATGTTAAACACTGAAATAATCGTGAGCTTTCTGGGCTGGAGAAAAACCCACTTAGATATGGGGAGAATGTGCAAACTCCACACAGACAGAGGCCCTGGCCAGGAATCATTTTCCTCTCCCCCCCAACAACTTTAAAACGAAACGACTTATAATGAGGATGCTGTAGTATAAAAACAGCAACCAAAAACCTACAGGTGTCAGATTATCCTGCTAACTGGGCAAAGAGGCAGGTTTTCAAGAGGTACTCCTCTTCATATTTAGCAGGGGGGAAAGTAACTATCCCTCTTCACTCCAGCACAGTGTCTTTTCTAGTAGCTGTTTTGCTGGGGATATTCTGCATTTTTTTTGTTAGATTGTGAACCATTTTGGGACAGGAAGTAATTCAGTTATTTGATTTTCTCTTAAACTGTTTTGTGAAGTTTTTGGTTGAGAAGTGAACATAAGAACAGCCCCACTGGATCAGGCCGTAGGCTCATCTAGTCCAGCTTCCTGTATCTCACAGTGGCCCACCAAATGCCCCAGGGAGCACACCAGATAACAAGAGACCTCATCCTGGTGCCCTCCCTTGCATCTGGCATATCTGGCATAAGTGGTATATCTGTATCTAAAAATGAGTCCCTAGGATGTTCCAAGTCGAATAAAAATGTTTTTAAACCTCACTGGTATATAAAGAGCGGGCTGTCCTCAGATTCTTTAGAAGACATAGTGCCACAACAGACAAGACCGTGCATCTTGCCACTTATCCACATGGCTTCAAATGGCAGAGGTATCCTAAGCAGGGCCCTGTCTGACAATTGTAGGGGACATAATGGATTATATTGGGAAAGGTGATCTTTGAGATATCCCAGTGCTGACCTTTATTACATCATCTCAGAAGGCCAGGTGCAAGGGACTGGCAACAGGATGCAGGTGTCTTGTTGTCTTATGTGTTCCCAGAGGCATCTGGTGAGCCATTGTGAAATACAGGAATTTGGAATTGAATGGGCCTTTGGTCTGATCCAGCAGGGCTCTTCTTATGTTCTTACTTGCTATGTAGTATTTGAGAACTGGTTCATATCAGCCACCACAATGATGGCCAAAGCTGCTGTGTGAAGATGCTTCTATGTACAGTCTGGACAACATGGGGAGTAATGTACATAATGTCATGCACAGGAGGAGCTTGCGAAAAAAGTGGCTAGTTTATATATAGGAGGCACAGCCTTGATTGACTAGTGAACCTGTATGTTTTTACATTTTTGCAAGATGAGTTACTCTCATGTTCCTTTTTCAAAGATGGATTTGAAAACACAGAGCATGATGAGAATCTGCAATGGGAAAAATAGTGCCAAATGATTTTGGACTCTAAAATTCATGCTTAAGAAAAATGAAGTTACTATTTAGAGGAAATGACCCCTTCGAAGGTGGAATTTTTATGAACAAAGATCATATATGTGGTGTACCCTTTAACTTATGTTTCTGTCAATGTTTCAGAAGATTCATGCAAGAGCGTCCTTCTAGACATAGGATATGCTGGATCAGATTAACAGCCCAATCCTATGCATGCTTACTTAAAAGTCTCATCATCGTCAGGGCTTCCTCCCAGGCATGTGTGAATAGGATTGCAGCCTAAGTTTGTTTCTGATCTAGAGCAGCTAATAGGCCTTTCCTTAGATCTGCTTCCTTGTCCCCAGATCAGATGCATTGTTATGGAACTTTATTTAAAGAATAGAAAAGAAATGTGATTTAATACTTCCTGGCAGTTTATAGCAAAGAATCTTCATTTGAAGACATAAATTCATATGCAGGCATAAATCAGACATAAATTTATGTTTTCATTTCTCTAAAGTGTCCCTTCTGCAAAGCTTTTAGGAAGTGATGCAACTTGCTAAAATGTAGGAATTGGCATCACATTTCAGTTTGTACGGTAAGTTGTTAAATGTAATGCCTTTACAATTTTAGCCAACCTGTGCTTTTTTCCCCCTTTAATTTTATGTAGTGCATTCATTTGTCCAGACCAAACCTTAGGGAACTGCAGATAGTGTGTGCTCTGAACACTCTTTGTTTTAGATATTCAACTTGGCAGACTTATCAGGTACATGTGAATGCGCTGAACAGAAAAAAGAGGTCATTTCCATTCATTGCTTTATGAACCAGCAACATAAACAAGGACCGAATTTGATCTAGGAAATAGCTCTGTGACATGCTGCATTATATATTACCAATTTTGCTCCTTTAAAACACAACTGAAGGGTCCCTCCTACAGACTAAAATAATCTCTGGACCTTTCCTTATTTCAACTGGCTTGAAAATTGCTTCAACTGATGAATATTTTGTGTAGGACTGTGTACAAAATATGAGTGTGCCAAAGTATCACTTTCGCTGAATTCTTTCTCTTATCTCAGGGTTTCTCAAACTATGGGTTACAGCTCACTTGGTGGGCCGTGACCTGATTGTTGGTGGGTCACAAAGCTTTAGTTGATAAGCTGATAGCTGAGAAGACAAATGCATGGAGCCCTATGGAAAGTGAAACCGAGCCATATCATGTGTTTACTCATGAGTAGGTGAACTTGCCTTAGTCCAGGGCTTTTCAAACTGGGGCGTCGTGATTCCCCAGCCAGAGGGCCCTGGCCTCTTTCCCCGTTAAGGGGCGGGGTCAGGGGGGAAGCAGTGATGTGATCCCCAGGATCGCGTTGCTAAGGGGGCTGCAGGAACTGGCATGAGTGTCTGCAGGGCTCCCCGAAGCTTAAAAAGTGAAAGTGCAGCAATCGTGCTCCACTTCCGGTTTCATGGAGGTGGGGCGCGATTGCTGTGCTTTCAATTTTTAAGCTTGAGGGAACCCTGCAGATGCTTGCGCAGAGCTCCACACACCCCAGGGAGGCTGCTGCAGGGACTGGTTAGTACATGTCAGTCCCTGAAGCCCCCTGCCTTTCTCCCACCCCCTCCTCCCCTCCCCTGCAAGGACTTACTGCAGTCCTCAAACTCCCTGCGAGTTTGAGAATTGCAGCCTTAGTCTATTAGAAAAGGCTGCTTGAGAGAAATCCAATGACAACAGAATGGTCCCAGTCCGATAAACACAGCCCCCCAAAAACACCCGAGAAGGAAGTCCTTTCAAACTGACAAATGTATTGAGCCCTATGGAAAGAGAAACTAAGCTACATGTTTGAGCTCACCTGTGAGTAAGCAAACATGCATTGGCTTGTGGTTAGGTCGTGCAAAGAGGAATGCAAGGCCACCATTATGATCCTGATCTGATGGAAGTGGAGCTCAACAAATGCTCCAGAAGGCAGCCCTCCCAATGAGAAGAATAAAACAAAGGCTTCAGCTGGTCATGTGATTTTTTTTCTTTCTTAGGGCACAATCCTAACCCCTTATGTCCGTGCTTTCCAGCACTTTCCAGCATGGACATAAGGGCAATGCAGCTTTGAGGTAAGGGAACAAACATTCCCTTACTTTGAGGAGGCCTCTGTGAATGACACCCAACTACAGGATGCAGCACTTGCCCCATTGGCACTGCTATGCCAGTGCTGGAAAGCACTAAGGGTAGGATTGCGCCCTTAGACTTGTAAAGCTAGGTAGGTCCTGACAGTTATATGGTTTAAATATAAGAACTTAACTTAGACTGTCATTCTAAAAAGTGGGTCCTGGTGCTAAAAGTTTGAGAACCTTGTCTTATCTGGTTGTAAACTGATTCATGTCTGACATAAATGAAGTGGGGTCCTGCTCTGAACATATTCAAGCGCACTTTAAATGTTGTTCCAGGTGCATGGAAGCTACTCCTCTATGACTATGGACAATTCTGCATGGGTGGGATAAAGTTTAAATGACCCAGGGCTCAATCCTTGCCAGAAGTTGGGACGGTGCAAATCACATGTGCTGGCCTGAAGATGGCGCGGATGTGCCATGAGGCACTTTTGCGCCACTGGGAAAGGAGGGAAGCTGACCTGGGCCCTGCAGGAGAGATTGCGCTGGCTGAGTCAGGCCAGTGTGGGGGCTTGAGGAGAGCGGGGGGAGGGTGGATCAGAGGCATTCCAGGGTGAGGGGAGGGCAGGCAGTTGTTGGGTCTGTGGGCAGGCCGGGCCAGTGAGGGGTGGAACCAGGTTCCGGCACTTAGAACAGATTGTTACCCCATCCCCAGGTGACTTGGCAAAACTCTAGGCTGCTCAGATTTGCACCACCTCTTTAGATGGTGCAGAGCTGGGTCGCCCCATTAGGGCTGCTGCGAGGTTACCCGGCGAATGAGGAAAGCATTCCCCTTGCCCTAGGCTGAGCCACAGCCAGCCCCAACACTGCTCTGGATACAGTGCAGGCCAGCCGGCCTCCTCGTTTCAGTGTGGGATAGGATTGGGCGGCCTACCACTTCAGTGTATTGTGATGGTGGGGGTACTTGCGTGTATCATTTGCACAGTGTGTAGTCTTGGTGCATTTCTTATTCCTGTTATTGGGTCTCTTAACATCTGAAACATCTTATACTGTAATTTATATTTATATTATAAAACATACAGTCTGCACACATCTGGATAACAAATCGGTGACTAATAGAGGCCAACATGGATTTGTCAAAAATAAATCTTGCCAGACAAATCTCATCTTTTTTTGGATTGGGCTACTAGCTTACTGGACAGTAGAAATGCTGTGGATGCAATTTATCTCAACTTCAGTAGAGCATTTGAAAAGGTTCCCTGTGACATCTATCCTCAAGTAGGTAAAAAATGGGCTATGATACAATCATTAGGTCTATTCCCAACTGGTTGGACTCAAAGGATGCTCATCAACGGCTTTGAGTCAACCTGGAGGTCAGGTTGGGTGGAGTGCTCCAGGGATCATTCTTGGGCCTGGTTCTCTTTAACCATCACTGACTTGGATGAAGGGATAGAAAGAGGCCTCATCAAATTTGCAGATGGCACTAAGCTGGGAGGAACAGCAAACACAACAGAAGACAGTAGAAGCCTTTAGGAAGACCTAGAAAAAATAAAATATTGGCTGAAACAAACAAGATGAAGCTTAACAGGGACAAGTGCAAGGTTCTGCACTTAGGCAGGGAGAGCAGTTAAGTTTAGAACCTGCCACCTGTGTGTGGGGATCTTTTTGGTAGGGAGCAACTTTGCACATTTAGTCATGTGCAAAGTCCAGAATCCAGTTTGAGAACTAAGCTTCTGCACTGTGGTACTGGAGGGCAAATATTGTAACATTGTGTGGGGGATAGTGGTGGTGATGATGATTTATCTTGGCCTAACCTATATTTTTGGTTGTGGTTCTTCAACTGACAGATTTTCACATGAATGTACGGAGAATTCAATTTTACAACATTTGCATTTGGAAGGGGGGAATAATGCCCCAATAGACTACATATTTCCCCTGTGGGCTGGGGATAAGAATAGGCCCTCAGTTTGGCTGTACTTGTCGTAAGAGGCGACTAAACAGCCACCGGGTAGATGGGACTCGTCAGCCTGGGAAGGCAGCTCATCTGAGAGAAGGAAAACTCTGATCCCAAACCTCCACTGCCTTGTGGCTACATCCAGTTATGGAAAAGGCTTCAGGAGTCAACCTCGAGGCAAAATCCGGAACCGGAGTCCCTGAGGCAGTTCGTGGCTGAACACAGTCACGTTCTGGCAACTCCTGCGACGCCGCTGGAACCAACCGTATTGGCTTCTGCTTTTCCATTGGACCATTTCAGTGACGTGGAGAGGGGGGATTTGCTGCATGGGAAACAGTCTATCCTCCATATCTACTTTACCCAGGCTTCGTGCACTGGAGAGGACACTGTTCCAGAACCACCATTCAGAGCGCGATACCATAGTCATCCGAGACTGAAGGATGCCAACAAGACTACATATAAACGTCTTTGAAAGAAATATTTAAAGAAATTAGGAGTCTCCAATCATGTGTAATCCAGTTTTAATGTCCTGGGTTTTTTTAAATGCCATTTTGAAATTCTTGTTATCAAGTACAGAGAGTTTGTGTTAATGGTTCACAATGGGCTGTTTTACTTACTGCTACCCGAAGGACCTCTGACTAGAACAATTTCTTGGTTTTTATTTGTTGAATTGCAGAAATCAAGCACAGATTAAACGGTTCCATTGCCAACCGCAAATAATTTTTTAGGCAATTTGTTTTAGATCATTGCAAGCAAATAGTTGTTTGTTTGTTTTTATAATGGGTTCCCCAGGGCTGGAAACAAAGACTGTCTTAATTAGAGCATTAAGAAACAAGTATAGATTTTCTCTGCCTTACCTTCTTTTTGAATGCATTATCTGTTGATTTCTCTTGTAAAACTAATTCTGACCATCTAGTGGAACTTCAGTTCATTTCTACCTGCTTTGTCCTTGTTGACTCACAAAAACATTTTGTCATTCCTTCACAGATCAGCATGAGATACTAGTATAGTATTGGCAACCTTCAGTCTCGAAAGACTATGGTATCGCGCTCTGAAAGGTGGTTCTGGCACAGCGTCTAGTGTGGCTGAAAAGGCCAATCCGGGAGTGACAATCCCTTCCACACCGGGAGCAAGTGCAGTCTGTCCCTGGTCTGTCTCCCTAGCTATGGGCCTTCCTTCTTTGCCTCTTAGCCTCAGACTGTTGGCAAAGTGTCTCTTCAAACTGGGAAAGGCCATGCTGCACAGCCTGCCTCCAAGCAGGCCGCTCAGAGGCCAGGGTTTCCCACTTGTTGAGGTCCATCCCTAAGGCCTTCAGATCCCTCTTGCAGATGTCCTTGTATCGCAGCTGTGGTCTACCTGTAGGGCGCTTTCCTTGCACGAGTTCTCCATAGAGGAGATCCTTTGGGATCCGGCCATCATCCATTCTCACGACATGACCAAGCCAACGCAGGCGTCTCTGTTTCAGCAGTGAATACATGCTAGGGATTCCAGCACGTTCCAGGACTGTGTTGTTTGGAACTTTGTCCTCCCAGGTGATGCCGAGGATGCGTCGGAGGCAGCGCATGTGGAAAGCGCTCAGTTTCCTCTCCTGTTGTGAGCGAAGAGTCCATGACTCGCTGCAGTACAGAAGTGTACTCAGGACGCAAGCTCTGTAGACCTGGATCTTGGTATGTTCCGTCAGCTTCTTGTTGGACCAGACTCTCTTTGTGAGTCTGGAAAACGTGGTAGCTGCTTTACCGATGCGCTTGTTTAGCTCGGTATCGAGAGAATGAGTGTCGGAGATCGTTGAGCCAAGGTACACAAAGTCATGGACAACCTCCAGTTCATGCTCAGAGATTGTAATGCAGGGAGGTGAGTCCACATCCTGAACCATGACCTGTGTTTTCTTCAGGCTGATTGTCAGTCCAAAATCTTGGCAGGCCTTGCTAAAACGATCCATGAGCTGCTGGAGATCTTTGGCAGATCTTTGGCAGATGAGATACTAATGGTCTCACTTTAAACGATAGTTTTGAAAGAAATTAGAATTTTCTGACTGAGAAAACTGTTGCTGGAGAGTAAGGCAGAACTTGGAACTGTTATTCACACCCAGGCTGGGGGAGAGGAAGGGGGATGAGCAGGATTTCTAGTTACATATTCACACATGTACTGCTTTGGTACTGAATTCATACTTCAGTATCAATGTGCTTATAGCCCTGCCAAGAAGCTGTGTGTTTAAGTAAGCCTCTTAGGGCCTAATCCTATCCAACTCTCCAGCACCGGTACAGTCACAATGCAGCCTCAAGGTAAGGGAACAAGCATTCCCTTATCTTGAGGAGACCTCTGTGACTACCTCTCCACCACAAGATACAGTGCATGCCCCTTTGGCACAGCTGTGCCAGCACTGGAAAATTGGATAGGATTGAACCTTTAGTTACTAGGCATCTGAGTGGGACCTGAATTGAGTAGTCTAGGTTCAATAGACAACACCTTGTGTGGGGATTTGGACATCACCTGATTCTCAATCTCTGGACACTACTGCAGCCTTCAGCACAGACCTTGGGGAGTCAACATTCCCTTGTGGAGAACTGGAGGTTGCTCTACATGATGTGATGATAGGAGGCTGAGATGTTGAAGCTGTCACTCCCACATCTGAACACTGCTTTCACCCCCAGAAGCCCATCAAGACAACATAAAGCCCATTTGCTTGCCTAAAGCTTCCATTCCATCATTTCTACTCAAAAGAAAGAGGCAAACAGAAGTGCCTTTTCCATACCAGGACCAAGCTTCCTGGGATCCAGAAAGGGGCAGAATAGCTAGCTGCAGTATAAAACACTTTGGTTTCTGCCTGCTGACTGCTGGTGCTACAGTTCTGTGAGTAAACTCCCTTGCCTAGCCTTGCAGACCATCCCTTGCCTTGAGAAAGAAGTGCCAGGTAAGGCACCGCGAGTTTAGCATCTGTGTGCGAGTTCAGCAGTAGGGCGAGGAAGCCGGAGCCGCAGATACCGCCCTTTCTCTTCCCTTGAGAAGAGGGTAGCTAACCAGTGTAGGGTTTTTAAGTACCCCTAAACAAAAACAAACAAAATAAAAAAGCTATGCAGTCAGACAGCCAGGAGCAGGGTGGGGGCTATCCAGTGTTTTGCATCGAGTGCAACATGTATGACTATATGCTTCTGGGGCATAAGTCATGGGTGTGTCCTCAGTGCAAGGAGCTCCAGGGACTCAGGGAATGCGTCTGCTTCCTTGAAGCCTTGGTGGCTGACCTGGAGAAACAGAAGAAGGCAGAGAAGGACCATGGGGAGACTTCCGGGGACGATCAGGCTTTGGCCCACCCTCAGGCACGCAGCTTCTCAGCTGCCCAGATGAGAAGTCTCGGGGCTGGAGGATGTCACCCTCTCCTCCTGGAGAGGAGGGAAACAATCCCCTAGGGGGGACCCCTTCACCAGGGGACAGGCCTGCATCCAAACACACTCAGGATACTCCTCGGCAGGAGGGGGGTCGGGGGCTTCTTGTTGTGGGGGATTTGATTATTAGAAACATAGAGAGGGGGGTTTGCGACAGATGTGAGGACTGCATGGCAACTTGCCTGCCTGGTGCAAAGGTTGCAGACATCACTTCTCGTCTAGACAGGCTGGTACATAGTGCTGGGGAGGAGATAGCGGTTGAGGTGCATGTTGGCACCAACAATGTGGGCAAGTGTAGCCTGGAGGTCCTGGAGGCCAAATTTAGGCTATTAGGTAGGAAGCTGAAAGCCAGGACCTCAAAGGTAGCATTCTCTGAAGTACTACCTGTCCCACATGCAGGGCCAGCTAGGCAGGCGGGGATCAGGGGTCTCAATGCGTGGATGAGACGGTGGTGTAGGGAGGAGGGGTTTAGATTCATTAGGCACTGGAGAATGTTTTGGGACAAGTGGGGCCTGTACAAGAGGGACAGGCTTCACTTGAACCAGAATGGAACCAGACTGCTGGCGCATAACATTACAAAGGTGGCAGAGCAGCTTTTAAACTGATCCCTGGGGTAAGGCTGATCCCTGGGGTAAGGAGCCGATGGCCATCCGGTTTGGGACTCCTCATCCCTATGGGACGAGTATGGGGAGGTTAGAGAACAACAAGGCAAGGACAGAGTAGGAGAAGAAATTGGGAATGGTAGCATGATGGGATGTGATAGACAGTTTGGCACGATGAGAGGATGTGGGGACAAAGAAGCTAGTAAGCAGCCCATCCTGGGGCATTCCATGTACAAATGCTTTTATGCAAATGCCCAAAGTCTCCAAGCAAAGATGGGAGAACTGGAATGTCTGGTGACAAGGGAAAACATTGACATAGTGGGCATAACGGAAACCTGGTGGAATGCAGAGAATCAGTGGGATACCGCAATCCCGGGCTATAAACTCTACAGGAAGGACAGGGAGGGGCGTGTTGAAGGTGGGGTGGCCATTTATGTTAAGGAAGGGATAGAATCCAGCAAAGTAGAGACTGAAGGTGGGTCTGACTCCACCATAGAGTTATGCATGCACAAAATTATGCATGGGAAAGATAAAGTGGATAGAGAGATGCTCTTTATACTCTCACATAACACCAGAACCAGGGGACATCCACTAAAATTGAGTGTTGGGAGGGTTAGGACAGACAAAAGAAAATATTTCTTCACTCAGCGTGTGGTTGGTCTGTAGAACTCCTTGCTGCAGGATGTGGTGACTGCATCTGGCCCAGATACCTTTAAAAGGGGATTGGACAAGTTTCTGGAGGAAAAATCCATTACGGGTTACAAGCCATGATGTGTATGTGCAACCTCCTGATTTTAGAAATGCGCTGTGTCAGATGCAGGGGAGGGCACCAGGATGCAGGTCTCTTGTTATCTGGTGTGCTCCCTGGGGAATTTGGTGGGGCCGCTGTGAGATGCAGGAAGCTGGACTAGATGGGCCTATGGCCTGATCCAGTGGGGCTGTTCTTATGTTCTTGCTAAGCTGACTCTGCTGGACAGCTCACATCTTGTTCTAGGCCTCCTAGAAGCCTGCCTGTTGAACAGTTCCCTGTCTTGTCCAGGTCTCCTGCCATTTTTTCCTTTTGCACTGTTCAAGGCAGGCAGCAAAGGATGGTAGTGGAGGGTGTCTGAAACATACATGCTCAGTTCTAATTCACTATCACCTCCATCACACAGTTTTGAAGTTTGCTATGTACAGACTTGTTTTGTTTTCAAGGCAATCTTCAGTGGGTACAAAGCTGTGATCAGAGGTGCAATAAACTCACTGTTTTAAAGCACCTGACTATGTTCCTGAGTCCTGAAGATTTTAGGTTCAAGTCTTAATTGATCTTTCTCAAGATGGCACTTCCTAGGATATCGAATTCTACACTGTCCTCTGATACAATGGACTGAG
Organism: Tiliqua scincoides; assembly: GCF_035046505.1. Classification (NCBI taxonomy): domain Eukaryota; kingdom Metazoa; phylum Chordata; class Lepidosauria; order Squamata; family Scincidae; genus Tiliqua; species Tiliqua scincoides. Next base: position 195,953,685 of record NC_089824.1, on the reverse strand, counting down.
CGACTAAGGGTGCAATCCTAACCCCTTATGTCAGTGTTTTCCAGAACTGGCATAGCGGTACCAATGGGACGTGTGTTGCATCCTGCAGTTGGGTGTCACTCATGGAGGCCTCCTCAAAGTAAGGGAATGTTTGTTCCCTTACCTCAGAGCTGCATTGCCCTTACGTCGGTGCTGGAAAGCACCGAAATAAGGGGTCAGAATTGCGCCCTAAATAGCATTTTAGGGCAAGACATTCCCTGAGATACTACAGATCAAAATGCAAAGCCAAAGAACTCTATGATTTCCCAGATCAGAACAACTTTTATCCATTATAATGCATTGAGCACCAGAACTTGAAATCGGGTTCTGATTTGAACTCCTTCAATTGAGCTAAGGGTTTGTATGGAACATGCTCTTGTGTCTCAGCCACCATAGATAATTGTTATTGTAGTCTGCCTTGTTCCTCCTTTATGGGTGCTGGACTCTTCACCTCAGATTTTGTGAAATATGAGAACAGCTGTCATAAACCCAGGATCAATTTCTGCAAATGTGGACATGAATGGGGGTGGGGGAAAATTGAGCTTAGCTTTAGTTTCTCTCACCCTAAAAAGAACTCCTCATGAGTATACGTGTGTATCTTTGTAGAATGCAAACCCTTTATGGTCATCCCCTAGTGATGAATGTGCTGTCCACAGAGGATTACAACACAAATTTTTAAAAAACCAGTTTAATATCAGATGCTGCAAGTCTAGAACTCTGTGTGAACACATTCTCTTCCTATTTGTCCCTTTTTAATATGCTTTGACATGTGCTTATTTTCTTCAACACTGCTTGGTCCTTGATGCTAATAGTTTGGTTTTTGCTCCTACAGGATATATGTTGGTTCACTCTTACTGGTCCATTTGTGCTCCAAAGTCCTCTGGTTTTCAAGAGCATACCTCTTTAATACAGTAAATAAAAAATCCTGTCTTGAGGGCAACCAGGCAGAAATAGACTTTTTATGAGACAGGTCAAGATGCTTTTAGCATTCTAAGTACCCCACAGTTATCTGCTCTGATTGCCCTTTATAGTACTAGGAAGAAGGAAAAAAAACACAACCCACCACATTTTATATGTTCAAAGAATGTCATCGACATTAACTAATTAACTTCAGTGGAGACCCTACCAAGGCTAACTTGATTGGTGTAATTACTTTGATGTCATTATGTAAGAGCAGCCTATGAATACCGAAGCAATGGTGCATTTTCTTTTTAAGAGCAGTTTTATAAAGTGGGCTCACAATTTTTGCTCTTAACTTTTCAGTTCTCCTTCTGCAACAAAACAATTTAGTGCTAGTCATCTGCCGGGCACAGTATGCAACACAGAAGTGCGATAGCAGACCCCAGACTAAAATGGGCATTCATCTAAACAGGTATATGAAGAGCTGGGTTGGATTAGGGCAGATATTTGTCTGATTTGTCATTCTGTTATCAGTAGTGAACTGGAAGCTTCCAAACAAGTGCTGCTTGACACAATGATATATGCTTTCATATGATACTGGGTGCATACCAGGCAAGCATGAACCAGGCGTCCACAGCAATCAAGAAATTCCTGTTGCACCCATCTCAGGGTGATGCACAATGGAGGACAACTATTTCTACAAGAGATGGGTCATCAAAAGCGATCCAAACACAGAAGAATTTTCCAAGCTGAGCACACCCCACAACAGCATCTATGTTGTCCAATGGGAATTTCATCTGTTAAAAAACTGGATCACAGATGCCTCATTATTGCTACTCTTGTTTATTTACTGCTGTTCTTGCATCAAGCTCCCCCATTCCCTCTGTTGTCTGCGAACAGCTATACCAGCTGGCACCCAGAACACGTATGGAGCCACATTCTTCTTTTTTCAGTCTTTTCCCCCTCTTCCTTGCATGTTTCCCTCTGAGTGCTACTGCAAGCTACCACTCAAACAGCACCGAGTCACTTTGCAAGAAGACTTCTTGGTTTTCTTACCTTTCTTCGTTCCTCAAACTAGATTAGCCTACTGCCTGATCTCTCCCTAGTTTTGTGTATCAATCCTACCACTGCCTCTTTTGCAATCAGGAATCAGGAATTCACTATATCTTAGTGACCTAGCCACAAGTCCTGCAGCAACACCAGCCTTATCCCAGCAGGACAGATAATACTGGACTTCATCACCCTGACCATTGGACCTCCAAATCCCCCATCTTCTGTGTTTCATGTGCAGTCAAACTGGCAACCCTATAGACCCTCAGGTACTTCAACCCTCACTTTTCTTCTTTCCTTCCTTTGAATTTGTTTGATCAACCCTCTGGTGCTGCGTGAATCACCTCCATTCCAGCTGTAACCCAAGAACCACTGTGCCAAACTGGCACCTAGGAATTGTAACCATCTGCTCCCTTTTTCTTTCAACCTTCTTTCCAAGTTCCCTGTGTTCCCTGAGCACAACTGAAAACCACCATGCCAGTGCAGGCTGGACAGCCATCCTTTGTGGGCTCCCTTGCAATGAACTCCCTTCTCCAGGAAAACAGCTCTGGCTCTCGTGCCCTGCTTCCCTCCTCAACTCAGCTACATCTATAGTTGAGCCCCTGGACCTGCCTCAAAACCCTTTCCATCATTTGATACCCTGCTCTTGAACAGGAGCATTTCTTGGTCTCAGCATTCTAGCCTGTGACTTCTACAATGCAGGCCACACAAAACAGTAGAAATGGGCTGGTAGCTTTGGTCTTCAGCTCAAGGACCAATCCTTTTAAGAATTTCCTTTTTGCATTCTCTCCCTCTCCCTTCACTGTACAGCAAGTGATTAGGTTTAGGCCCTGGCCATGTGGGTGGCCATGTGGCAACGAATTGCTTTTATCTGGATAGCCCTTCCTTGCATTTGTAATGCAGCCCTACAATAACATTAACACAAGGACATCTGCAAGAGGGATCTGAAGGCCTTAGGAGTGGACCTCAACAGGTGGGAAACCCTGGCCTCTGAGCGGCCCGCTTGGAGGCAGGCTGTGCAGCATGGCCTTTCCCAGTTTGAAGACACACTTGGCCAACAGTCTGAGGCAAAGAGGCAAAGAAGGAAGGCCCATAGCCAGGGAGACAGACCAGGGACAGGCTGCACTTGCTCCCAGTGTGGAAGGGATTGTCACTCCCGAATTGGCCTTTTCAGCCACACTAGACGCTGTTCCAGAACCACCATTCAGAGCGCAATACCATAGTCTTTCGAGACTGAAGGTTGCCAACAACAACAATAACATTTATTTATGTTATTCATTCTTTTCTACCACTTCCTTCCATGCCAAACCATTGTGCTGTGCCATTGGCCACTGCACAGGGTCCCAGCATGTGCAATAGATTCCCCCTCCATGTGTGCATGGTAATGAGTTTTGAAAGCACACCTGGTAGCAGCTAATAGCCTCATGGGAGGGGGAGGCTTGATTCTAGTGTGTCTTTTTTCCATAGTCTTTTTCCTCACAGTGGACTAATTGCAATGTTGAGGGGGATTTGAACTAGGGAAACAATGGAAAGTAAAAGGGTGGAGCCCTAAGTAAATTTCCACTCCAGCTTTTGGCTGATCTTCTAGGTAGTTTGATTCTGAGATCAGCATGGCAATAGCTATCTCTGCCGGAATGGGCAGTATGCATACTCTGTGTTACTCTGGGACAGGCTGCAAAGTGTTAGAACTGGCTTTTTTCATTTCATTTTTCCTTTGCTTTAAGCTATGTTTCTGAGCATTTTATGACCCAAACAATATTAAAGGATCAGAAATAAGGAAGTGTGCAAGTTCAAATTGATTGCTTTTCACAGTTTCTTAGTGCATTGTTCAAGACTGGATCAACTATATTTCTGTGTGTGAATTTCTGCCTGTTGTGTAGGTTAGAATGAATATCTGCAGCATGTTATACTGCAGGTCATCAGAAGCAGAGGCAAGCTCAGCTGGATTGGATGCTGAGGCCAGAAATGAGTGCCCTAGTTCCTGTGACTCAGGGGTCCAGCAGGATGCCGTATGGTTGTTGAGTCAGGGAACAAGAAGCAGCGGGGAAGCCCCAAAACAGTCTGGTGGGATGGCTGGATGGTTTAACGCAGTGAAGTCTCTGGATTGAGGAAGTGCTTTAGGAGGCCCTGTTCCTATGAAGCAAGAAATGGCAAGGATTGGTTAATGACCCTAGAGCTCAGAAAGGTTCTGGTCAGTGATGTCTTTCCTGAAACACCCACAGTTTGCTGTTACAAATGCCCTCTACATATGGGCAAACATGGGAAACAAATAGGAAAGGGACTGCAGATCTCAGATACAACAGACCTCTTTCTGATACCCTAGAGCAGGGGTGTCCAAAGTTTTTGGCAGGAGGGCCACATCAGCTCTCTGACACTATGTTGGGGGCCGGGGGGGACAAAGAATTAATTTACATTTAAAATTTGAATAAATTTACATATGTTTACATAAGTGAGTATATTAAAGATGAACTTATATGAATGAATGAAGGTCTTGCAATAGCTCAAGGCCTATACAAGGCCTTGCAGAAAGCCTTTTCTTTGCTGCCACTACTGCATCACAGACATGAAAAAGCAAGCAGTGGAGGGAGCCCTCATCACACAGCTCATGCGAGAGGTCAAACAGTCGCCCTCACTTTGAGAGCAGTTGTGTCGGGCCAGTGCGGGCTCCAACAAATCTCTGGAGGGCCAGAGGCTCATTGGAGACTAGGGGTTCCCTGAGGGCCGCATTAAGAGGCCTCAAGAGCCGCAAGTGGCCTCAGGGCTGGGGTTTGGGCACCCCTGCCCTAGAGAGCCAGTATCATCCAGAACAAGTAATATTAAGCTTTGTGGACTAATCGTCTGACTCCATAGGTCAGCTTCACATGTTCAGATTTCTGAGCAGAGCTCATGAAGCTCACAATTTATTTCTGTCAAGGGCTAAGTGGCACAATAATAGGAGAGGTTCAAGCAAGACTGACTAATTGGTTCATTTTTCTACTGTTTTTAACTCCAGCTATCAGTCATTCATTTGAATCCCTTGCATACTCTTTTACTTTGTAACAGTGTCAATAGAAAGTCTGAGGAGGATGGAATTCTTTTTTTATATCCCTAAAAGTATTTGCATGCAGTACTTAAATTATTACCACGCAGCACTGAAAGGTGGTGTGTTTTAAATCAAACAATATGTGCATCTCCAAGTGCAGACATTACATTTATCTTTGTCTTTTTGCTCAGGCTGCTTCGCTTGTCAACAGCTGTTAAGGAAAAAAAATGTTTATTTTATTGCAAAAGCAAGCAATAAAATTATTACCATATTTTTGACTCATGGCTGGGTACATTAATTCTTGCTTACAAGGAAGTACACAGACTTCTTAAGTGAATAAATTTAGAATCTGTGTATATCATGAATCATTATCTGTGTTCTGATCGGAGTCAGAGGATGTGGGTGTTGGATTTTTTGTTTTGTTCGGAGAAAATTCTTGTGATACTCAAATAAAAAAGACCACTTTAAATATATACAGTAGAACCTCTTTAAGTTGACCACCCAAGGGACTGGAGGAAATTGGTCAACATAGGGAGGTGGTCAACATATGGAAAAAAAGGGCATTTAAATATTATTATGTTTAGCTCCCAGGACAACAAATGCAAGGCCAAGTTATTATTTAGATTGGATTTTTAAAAAGTTTTATTGCAAATATCAATGAGAATTGATCCTCTTGTGATGCTTACTATTTATATCATTATATCTATCTCAAGAGACAGAGAATAAACAGCCCACAATCAATGTTTAAAAAACCCTGAAAATTCATAAACTTAAAAAAAATGGTAAGTTTTACAATACTTGGTTTCATAGTAGACAGGCAGACCAATGCTATCCCTTGCCAGCCCATAGCATGTAGCATGTTACATAGCCCCAACAGCTAAAACACACGCACACACACACACACACACACACTTTTTTGCTTAGGCTGCCTGGCCTCCACTGGGTCTCCTCAGATTCACTAAATGCCAGAAGGTGTTTGATACGGTCCCTCACTAAAGGCTGTTGAGAAAACTCCACAGTCAGGGAATAAGAGGACAGGTCCTCTCATGGATTGGGAACTGGCTGAGGAACAGGAAGCAGAGAGTGGGTGTCAATGGGCAATTGACAAAAAAGGTGGAGAGAGGTGGAAAGTGGAGTGCCTCAAGGATCTGTCCTGGGACTGGTGCTTTTCAACATCTTCATAAATGATGTGGAAACAGGGATAAGCAGGGAGGTGGACAGGTTTGTGGATGACACTAAACTTTTCTGAGTGGTGAAGACCAGAAGGGATTGTGAAGTGCTCCAGAAGGATCTCTCCAAACCAGGAGAATAGGCCGCAAAATAGCAGTTGTGTTTCAATATAAGTGTAAAGTGTAAAGTGTAAATATAAGTGATGGGAACCAAAGTGAAAGGACAGTGACTTCACTGTGCACAAGCAATCTCATGTCCCTCACAACTGTTACCTTGCGCATGCCCAATCTCATCTGATCTTGGAAGCTAAGCAAGGTCAGGCCTGGTTAGTACTTGGATGGGAGACCACCAGGGAATACTGGGTGCTGTAGGCTTATACCATAGTCTTTCGAGACTGAAGGTTGCCAACCACAACTTGGTACATCTCCAGGTACAATCGGCAGCCGACGCAGGTATGTTGGCTATGTGCAGTGTTCCCACCTATAAAAAGCCTTTCGCACACGTGCTAGCAGGCGTAGGGGAAGGATTGTCACGTGGCTTCTTGCTTTTCCAAGATGGGACAAACCAGACAAAACACAGGCCCACAGTATCGTGTTCAGTGGGCAACTTACAGAGGGTAAATTAGTACTCTGTGCAATGGTCGAAGTGGTCAAGATTGGTCAAATGGTCAAATCTTGGTCAAAAATTAGGTCAACTTAAGGAGGTGGTCAATATAGAGAGGTGGTCAACTTTGGAGGTTCTACTGTATATTTGAAAGTAAAAACCAATTTAAATCGGTGATATCAGCATTTTGAATTGTAGGCATAGAATTTCCTGACTGTTGGCTAACTCAGCACATGAATTTTAATGCACAGTTACTATTATTTTTCTGTCTGCCCAACAGGCACTTGTTATAACATTTTTAAATGTTGTAGGGCACCATGTGAAGGTGTTAACGGGTAGGATATTAACTTCTTAAAAATGTGCAGCCTGCAGAGAATATGTTATCATAGTAGCATGTACTCTTCTCTCCATGGCGGTTTCAATACTAGCCACAGTCATCTAAGAACATGAGGAGAAGGAAGGTGCATGTCTCAGCAGGTTTAGGCCTGGAGTCAGGATAGAGCACTGTATCAGAGTTGTAGGCAGTGCCTAGGTTGGCATTTGTGTAGTCAGTGGTGTTGCCTGGGCATAACCCCCCGGGGGGGCAGGTGTCACCCGCTGCTGCAAGATACCTCCCTCTCACTCAGAGTGCCATAGTGCCACTGCTAATTGCTTCTGGACAGTGTGATCTCATGGGAGGGCCCTTCTGTTGCCTAATGTGGCATGGAGCTCCGCTTTGCAGATTCCTGCAATGCAGTCATCAACCACCACCACCCTGCCCTAGGGCAGGGCACCTGGGGAGGTCCACTTCAGTTTCCCTCCCCCACCAGCAATGCCACAGCATGTAGCATAAGTCAACACAGAAGCCCCGTGCAGATGTTCAGAATGAATGGGTAATGAACAAGGTTGGGGAGGAGGTAGATCATGGCCATGTGGATTGTCTTACCTATGAAGCTGATTGAAGAAGTCATGTTTGGTTCTGCTTTAAGGCTGGTTTTAATCCCTTGTGAGTTATATGACTCTAAAACGGTGGTTCCCAAACTAGTGGATCATGACCCACCAGGGGAACCAGAAGCAGGGCATTCCCACATAAGCTGAGTGGCCCTGCCTTGATGGCAATGATGGATGATGGCAATGAGCAGCACTGGCCACTTGCAGAGTCCTGGAGGCTGGCAGCCTCCTCTGATGTCCTCGAAGGCTTCTGTAAACTCCTGTGAAGTCCTTATCTCCGATCAGCAGCTACTTCCAGTTTTTGCAGGGCTGTAAGGCTCCAGGACCCTCCAGGAGGCCAGTGCTGTCCCCAAGGTAAGGAACAAGCCCCTTGGTAGTGGTGGCGCTGTGATCACTGTGGTGTCATCACTGTCCCCCTCCCCGCCTCTCCCTGCCCACACAAATACTTACCTGGTTCTCAACTCCTCTGTAGAAGTTTAGGAACCACTGCTCTAAAAGGTGTGTCTGATTATTAAAATGTATTTAACTTTAATTGCCACACCTTTTGACTAAAGAAATGGACTTTCACTAGTTAGTTTTCTTGTGGAAAAGACAATATTTTCCCTCTCATCGTATTTTGCCACTTAAAGGGAAAAGAATGACAAGGTCGGTTTCTGTCCAGTGTATATTCCAGAGGCACTGTGCTGCCAAAATCATATATCACCCACAGAGCTATAGAGACACTTCATCAGTCTACCCACAGATACCACCTAAAAATGTGGAGGGCAGAAAAAAGTGTGTTATGAAAGTGAGGCTCTCAGGGAGGCTTTTAATGGCCCAGAATGAATTGCTCTCCTTGGGGGTCCATAAAATCACTACACCCTGGCTGCGTTAAATGGTACACTTGAACTATTTTCAGCCTGCTTCCCCCCTCCTCCTCAGTGAAAGCAATCAAGAAGTCAGCACTCCTGGCTGTGAACGTTGGCACCTTCCCGTGATCACCATTATCAAGTTGGTAGCAGCATCAAGGACTCAGAGATGTGACCTAGCAGGGAAGGAGAGATACGGAACATGCCTGATGGGACTGCGCATTAGTTTCAGGAAGGATGCTAAAATGTGATGAACAGGACTCATTTCATTCTGGTTGGCATTCATCCCATGTCATGCACAGTGACCGTGAAATAGTCTCAAGGAAGAAGCAATGCATTTCCTTTGTGTGTGTTTTTCCCCCTGCTGCTAGCCAGAGCTTGGATGGAAGTGAGGGGGTGGGGCAGAAGTGACAATGTGACAGGATTTTGTTGGGGTTTTTGTGGGTTAGGGGCTATTTTGACTTTTGTTGAAGCTGCTTATGATTAATTATTACTAAGAGTATTTTTTCAACAAAAAAGTTGACAAAGTGGTTTACACAAGGTGGTGTAGCTAAGTCAGGGCCGGGGGGTGTTCATTACCCCCTGTGGCAGAGTGGTGGTTTTCTGCCATTTCTGATGGAAGGAGGGCTGACAGCACTTGCCATGGCTGCACAGCAAAATTGGCCCTTCCACCTGCCCTTGTCCCTGTACAGCTCAAAATGGATTCATTTTTGGGACCAGTACTGTGCATGTGTGGAGGAAGGGGTTGACTGCGCAAGCGCGGGTGGGTGATGCGATGACATGGTAGGTGCCATTGCATCACCCACCCCCAAGAACCTGCTCTAAACATCACTCATAAACAGCCACGAGAAAAGGGACTGTGCTGAAAAGGGACAGTAACTTTTCGCTGCTAAATAAAGGTCGTCCCTCTTTATCCGCTGGAGTTCTGTTCCGGAACCCCTAGTGGATAAAAAAAAAAAATCAGTGGATAAAAAAACAGTGGAAAAATAGATTTAAAGACCCACTACTCCTAATGGAATAAAGTTGTGCCTCAACATCCGCAGGGGTTTTATTCTGGGACTCCCTGCTGATATCATAAAATGTATTAAATAAAAGAAGTTTTAAAAAATTAAAAAGTTCATCTCGTTGCAATTGTGATTTAAAATGGCTTTTCTTACTGGAGAGGCAGTCAGCAATTAGAACCCCTGCTTCTACCTGGCTCAGCTGAAGAATGGAATGATCACTTGCATGACTGTGGGCGGAATCCTAACCCCTTATGTCAGTGCTTTCCAGCACTGACATTAGGGCAATGCAGCTCTGAGGTAAGGGAATGAATAATTCCCTTACTTTGAGGAGGCCTCCATGAGTGCCACCCAACTGCAAGATGCAGCACACGTCCCATTGGTACTGCTATGCCAGTGCTGGAAAGAACTGACATAAGGGGTTAGGGTTGTGCCCTGTCTCTCTACAACAGTAAGAAAAGCAGTTTTTTTAAACTGTGATTTTAAAGGGATACATTTTTCCCCTTCTCCAGGGATCAGCACATTTCTTCTTATTTGCAGTGGCCATTCATGCTGAGTCAAATCCGTGTACAAAAAAATCAGTGTATAACCAGGTTGGACCTGTATATGAGAAGCACCAGTTGAAAAAGTGCCTCTTTGCCCAGATGTCAGGGTGTTTATTTGAATTCCTTTACAGTAGTGAACTTTTCCAATGCTGCAAGTCATTTATTTCTTCTTTACCAAGATATTGCATACTTCTGTTTAGTAAGTTACCTGTACTTTAGCTGGAATGAGTTGTTTGAAATATTATTTTGTCTGACATGTATCAATTCTGTCACCTTTTCATGCCATTTTCTCAGCAGACTGGGTATCAAGATCACTTTGAAGTGCACATCTTGACTTTTGGCTTATTATAAAATATGTTATTTGACGAAATACTATTGGCAAAGATTAAGCGAATTCAACACCATGTTATTTTAGATTTTATTTCTCTTTACCATTTATTTATATAGTACTTCTGTGTATTTAATGTCCTCTTAAAATAAATCTCCTTGGTCTTGTCCAAAGTTGGACATCTTGAAGTGGTTCTAGAATGCCTAAGAAAAACATGTGAGTCATTTGGGAAACCACAAACTTAAAGGTGGGAGAAATAGAGATCATTTTCCCATTGAAATCAATGCAGAATGAAAATGGATGAATCTGCAAACAAGGATTGGTATTTTTTATGATGGCACAAATGATAAGGAAGCAAGCTAAGATTTCCATGTTCAGATGTAGATATGAACAAGATCCTTAGACATAAAAATGAATCAACATGCAATTTTTTTCTTGGCAAACCTCTACTACTTGGGTGTGTACTTAGCTGTCAGTTTAATGTGGCCAAATGGAGTGGCATAGCTAAGGCATCTGGTTCCCAGGTTCAAGAAGATTTTGGAAGGTCCTCCATATGATGCAATCAATAGATTGCTATAGATTCTTGCATTTGGCAAGTGAAGGGAGGGGTAGAAACTGAATTTGAGTTTTCCTAGAACCAAATCTGATTCATTATCCACTAGGTGACACTGCCCCTTGGCTAAATATTTGGGAAAGGCAAAGAATGAAGGTGTCAGCTCATCTAGATGTGCAGTTCTCAACCTGTTTAAAGGTTTTGGGAGTACTTCTAAGCTCTTCTGAGAATTAGGAACTCATTCCTAAAGCAGGGAATCAACTCAAAAGGAGTGGAATCCATTTGCTACACAGGGAGCACAATTCCTTAAGCAAGAGAGAAAATAAAAAAAATTAAAATTAAAATTGTTCACTGACTGGGAAGAGCAAACATCCTGAATAAAATTCATTCCCAAAACCAGGGAAATGATATTCATTAGCAAGAGCAAATTACTGGCCAAAGATCCTCTAGAGCAGTGTTTCTCAAACTGTGGGTCAGGTGGGTCATGAACCATTTTCTGGTGGGTCCCCATTCATTTCAATATTTTATTTTTAGTATATTAGACTTGACGCTACCTTGATATATGACTGCATTTGGGGAAATGTTACAGATCTGTACGTTTTAACAGGCTACTATGTATATGTTTTTAACAATTATAGTCAATGGGACTTACTCCTGGTTAAGTTTGGGTTGGATTGCAGCCTAGGATTGCTTAATTATGTCGCTTCTGGTCATGACATCATTTCCGGTGGGTCCTGACAGATTCTGATTCTAAAAAATGGGTCCCCATGCTAAATGTTTGAGAAATACTACCCTAGAGAGCTTTGTGCCAAGGGAAGGATTTCAGCCCAGGAATCCAGACCTTCATGATTCAAGTCTAGCATTTTAACCCCTGTACCACACTGGCTATCCAACTCCTAAGGCAAAGGAACCAATTCATAAAGCACTTTGTTAAACATAGAGGACAATCCATTATGTGGGGAAATCAAGCCTTTTTTTTAATTGTGAAAAATTTCCTACCTCTCTATGAATAACTTCTATTGAAATATCTACCTTTTGCTAGCTATATCGCTTCTCTTTGCTCAGATATTCATAAGGGCCTTGAATGGCCCAGTGGGTTAATACAGCTAGTAACTGCACTGGGTTACTGTAGTGTAGGAACCATAAATTCTAATCCCTGTTGGTATCAGCAAATTTTGTATTTATAAAATAAATAAGTTACATATGCAATGCAAAAGTAATTTGCAGACAGAGTGGATAGAGTGGATAGAGAGATGCTCTTTACACTCTCACATAACAACAGAACCAGGAGACATCCGCTAAAATTGAGTGTTGGGTGAGTTAGAACAGACAAAAGAAAATATTTCTTTACTCAACATGTGGTTGGTCTGTGGAACTCTTTGCTGCAGGATGTGGTGCTGGCATCTGGCCTGGACGCCTTTAAAAGGGGATTGGACAAGTTTCTGGAGGAAAAATCCATTATGGGTTACAAGCCATGATGTGTATGTGCAACCTCCTGATTTTAGAAATGGGCTATGTCAGAATGCCAGATGCAAGGGAGGGCACCAGAATTAGGTCTCTTGTTATCTGGTGTGCTCCCTGGGGCATTTGGTGGGCCACTGTGAGATACAGGAAACTGGACTAGATGGGCCTATGGCCTGATCCAGTGGGACTGTTCTTATGTTCTTATTTCAAGTGCAAAAATCACCTGTGAAGTTGCTAGGGAACCCAGGGAAGTCTCCTAAACAAATAAATAATAAAAGACATGGGGAACCCAGGGAAATCTGAGGAGAGGAGAGCCAGCCCACATGGCACTGGAAGAAATAAAAGTGCCAAACCTACTTCACGCCCCCCCCCCCCAAACTTCAGTAAATGTGCTGGAATAAAAACCAAAAAACCCCTTTAAATGTTCTGGTTGGTATTCTGAGTTGGCAATGCACCCCCTAGCAGTGTGGAGCCTGGGTCATGTGCCCACCCTGGCTACCTGTTAGCAATACCACTGTCCAAGTGTTATCCTTTGAAGCATCTGGTATTGGTTGTGTGCAAAGGCAGCATGTTTGGCTCACATAAAGTGGTGGGAGAGGGGAAATACAACCCTTTCCTTGAATGACAGGAACTTTATCAGCTGAACTATTTTGGCAAACATTGCTTAGAACTATAAGAGCTAATGCAGGTAGTTGGCATAGACTAGCTAGCAGCTTTCATACTTGATACCTGGAGAAATCCCAGTACTCACTTTAGCCCAGGGGGCTCCAAATCCCGGTCCGGGGGCCAGATGCAGCCCACAGCCAGCCTCTTGTCCCCTGAAAGTCTCTGGCCCACTTGGCCAAACATGACTGGAACTATGCGTTGGTCGCGTCTGGAATGTGTTCAAGGGCCAGAGAGGTTGAATGAATGAGCTCGTTCATCATTTATTCACTCATCTAAGTTCCATCTCTAATTTATTTAAACAAATTTTATATTTAATTTTTTTTTCTGGCCCTCAACACTGTGCCAATATTTGATGTGGCCCTCTGGCCAAAAAGTTTGGAGACCCCTGCTTTAGCCTCCTGGGGCAAGAGCCCTGTGTGGGGTGCCCAAATTGCACACTTTGGATGCTTTGGAAAAAAATGTTAACAGCAGACACACTCCCAGAATAGGCAATAGTTGTCCTCCACTGCCACCACTGAAGTTATGGGTCGTGGTGCTGGAGGTGGGGGGAGGCACCTGTAGGCTGCTGCCATCTGCTCCCTGCTTCCTATTGACCCGGGGTCTTGCTTGGCTTACTTGCGTATAGTAGAAGTGTTGCTGCTTGGAATGATAGAATGTTGCTACTTGGAAGAAGCAGCAGCAGCAAATTTGTAAACTGGCACCAGAGAGAGAAGAGGATAGTCTGCTGCTGTCTGTGTTCCTTGCTGGCATCTAGTAAGCCGGTTGCATCCCAGGGTCCAAAGATAATGCTTAGTTCACATTGGTGGGCAGCAAGCAGCAGCAGACCATTCTTTTTCATTCCTTGGTTCAGTTTCAACAATTCCAAGATCCTGGAGCCCCTGACAAGATGGGAAGTCCACAGATTGTAAAATGGCATTTGGAAATGAAGAGATTGCCTGCTCCTAGTCCTTCCCCGTAATTACCCTATGAGCAGTCCCATTGACCCTGGTTTACTGGACACCAGGAGCACACCCACGTTGCCTCAGGAGTTGGCAGGACACAAGACTCAAGACTTGCCCAAGTCTCATCTATAATTCCCAGGCCATAGCAGTCACTCTTCCTTCCTGCTTAAGAAATATTCAGTAAAGAAACCCCAAACAAAACTCATTCTGAAGCTCCCTGCCAGCATATCGCCAGTCCCTATGAGTCAAATCAGCTTGGCTTGATCATTACAAAGCTCAGATGTATCTCATGCTTTATTTAAAGGCAGCATTATTTTGTTTAGATTCCACAAACAAAAGTAATGAATGGAACATGGATACACTTAAAGCAGTGGGCTATTTTCAAGAGATTTGGTAGGGGGTGGGTGGGTTGTAGAACAGGTGGGTGGGTTGTAGAACACTATTGCAAATAGTTCAGGCATCTTTCTTGCAGAACATTGCAATGAGTAGAAGTTTTGTCTGAATTTCCATTATCACCTCCACTCCTCTTTAGTATGAGTTGCAAATATAGTGCCTGCAGTCCTAGGAGACGCAAGCTGTAATATTGTAAATTATCACTTGTTTTGCAGTCTTGACTAGAAAAATAAATGCAATTATGTTTATGAATGTTGGAAAATGAGGCAGAGTAAAGCAATTTTGTATATTTTGAGGGGTTTTCAAATAAAAAAGCATTGTTCAGTGAATTCTAATAGTCTTTTGCTCCTACATATGCTTGTTTGTATACAATTTTCTTGGAATTATGTGAACAGATGTAACAAATGATGCTAGCAATGTGAGGGGTGGAATTTAAAGGAAAGCAAGATGCTGTTTCAGAGCTTTGGAGCCTAAGTTTTTGTGGTGTTTCTCAACACCTCTAGTGTCCTTTTTATTTCATGTGTCGTAATGGGCTGGGATATGATCTTAAGTAAAAGTCCCTGGTAGTCTGCTGCTGTTCATGTTATCATAAATCAGCCAGCCTAGTTTCAATCTGTCTGTCTCACTGTAAGCAGAACTGAATTATTTTCAGGTGAACGCAAAATACTGAAGGAAAGTTCCCATGAGAGAAGCGCCCCCCCCATTAGAGGTGTACACGTTGTTTTTTTCATCTGTAGTGTTCCATAATTAGATTTCATCACTAGTTCCATCATTAGATTGCTCCATAGATGGGCATTATGGAATTGCAGTGCACTGAAATGTGTAGTGATGTGCAACACCACCTCAGGCGCACTGGTAATGGTGAAGAACAGGAGCTCTTTGTGATGATTCCATAGCCAGACCATAATCTCATAGCTGTGCCCTACTAAAAAAATTAAAAATAAATCCATAGGATTAGAGTGTGTCTCAATGGAGCTTTAGCCTAGGTTTCCATTATTCCTGTGTGGGCGTCCATGCACTCATGCACTCAAATACATATGCCAAGTATGTACAGAATCCCTTCAACATTTTAGTAACTGCAATACAAAAGTGCCTGCTTATTCAGTGGAGAAGAAAGCATTACACTGGAGGTAGAAATCTGATGGGCAGCATCATTAAAGTTGGAGGCAAAGGAGTGACGAGAGCAGGTGCAGTGCAAAAGAATCCTGTAACTCAGTGGATGAAGGAAGAGTAGCAGCCAGCCAGTTTTTGCCTGGTGGAACAACTGGCTGAGATTGGACCATTTGGGGGAAAGGGACGGAGTAGGAAAACTCAATCTGAAAGTGAGGGTCAAGACGCTTTTCCCCACCCCTCCCTGTAAATACTCATAAAAACATAAGAAGAGCCCTGCTGGATCAGGCCAAACGTCCATCTAGTCCAGCTTCCTGAATCTCTCAGGAGCCTACCAGATGCCTCAAGGAGTACACAACACAACAAGAGACCTGCGTCTTGGTGCCCTCCCTTGCAGTCTTCCTCCACCTGGAAGTCAGTCGCAAACTCTTCCTGGCAGTCACAACCCAAACTAGGGCGGCTGCAGAAGGGTACATGGAGATGGATGGTGTATCCATCCAATACACTCCCTATCAGCATCAACTTTGAGCCTAGTGCCTGGTATCCTTTACAACTGGGGTCTCCAGAATACAGCTTGGGGCCACATCTGGTCTGCAGCACCTTGTTATTTTGTCAGAGCATTTGCTAATGTTTGACATTTCTCAGTTTAAGCACTGCCTTGCATCTTTGTAATTGACACATTTCTGTGATGAATCATAACATGCTGATTACAAAAAAGGTCCAACTAAAACATATTCATTCACTTAAATTTCATTCATTTATAAAACAGATTTTCTTTTTTGCCTGCAAAATATGTAAAATATACATTGTGGCCCTTGTACTGAAAAGTTTAAGACCCCTGCAATACAATATCATTCCCTGTGTACAGTGTAGAGATGCCCCCATGAGATGAGCGGGAGGGTGTGAAAGGACCACAGATCCTGTAATATTTAGTCTCACTGAAATCAAAAGCATCATGTCTGAGTAACAGCTGGATCCAGTGCCTTGCAGCAGAACTGAGTAACAGCTGGATTATGTGCCTTGCAGCAGGACAGAGGGTTTGAGAAGCGGAATATTTAGAAGACGGGAGGGAGGGGGAAAAATAAAAAAAATAATAATAAAAAAATAAAAGCACAAGTAAAAGAAGACAGGGATAGATTTGCAGAAACGGCACAGTAGCCAAGAAACAAAGTTTAAGATCTGCAGTTCTCTGCAAATTATTTGGCAGTAAACCCCACTTAACAGTGGAATTTTGTTTCTAAATAAACGTGGAGCTGCAAGAGGAAGAGAAAGGGAAGGAGGGGCATTTGGCATCCATGCAAGGAAGAACTAGAGGGAAAGGAAGACGAGGAAAGAGATGCAGCCGTCTACTGACCACTTTTTTTTGAACAGATAGTGAGGGAACAGTCCTGTCCCCTACATCCTCCTTCTCTTCCGCCTTTATTATGAATATTTATTAAGCCTGCAATGAAAATGTCACAGAATTATTGCCTTATAGTTGCTGAAGGTATTCCCTTTAATCTTTTACTGCTAAGCATGTGATAGGATGTGCATTCCAGAAACCAATTGGCTTGTTTTTATAGCACAATTTTAATTCTACAGGGGGGAAAAGATGATGATCTGATCTAATTTAATTTTGTTCTCTGCAAAAAAAATTAAAAAGGAAAAAAGGGAGATCACTTGGGCCAGCTGCTGTTCTGAGTACATGTGGAGCACGAAGGCTACAAGATAAGCTTTGAACTTTATCAAATCTCTCAGTGGTGTATGCTAATGAGTGCTGTTGGAAGACTTCTAAAACTTCTGGCTTCCGATTGTATTAATTAGTGTGGTGCTTCTGAACTAGCAAAGCCTTTTTTGATTGAGCTGTAACTCCATCCTAATAAGTACAAATATACGCAGTGTTTCAGTGGGTCCTGCTGTTACTGTGTCACAGACCAGGTGAACTTAGGGGGATCAGACGCTGGCAGGATGGCTGTGCAGAGATGACTTTTCTCCTAAGGCCACCAGGCTTCAGCCATGGAGCCTGGCTTCAGCCAGAAGCTTCAGCTAAGCCAAAGCTTAGCCCTGGATTCTGAGAAGTGATAGTAAAGGGGAGTCCCTTATCTGCAACAGTTCCTTCGTGCTTGCTTAGCCATGGCTAACATGTCCACATACAGAAATAAGTGCACAGAATTTTGGAACTGAAGATAAGGCCACTAGGGAAACTTAAGCCCTGTCACTTATCATGTTTACAGGGTAAACCTTGGTGTTGACTGCAAACATAGATCAGGTTTACAGTGAGTCAGAGTTGTACATATAGTTCAGTAGCATCTTTTCTGACTGGTAGGTGTTCTCTGGGATCTCAAGTTGAATCCACTGGAAACTGCAGTGTCTTTGGGGCGAATAGCATGTTCATGCCTGCCATTGATTACACAGGCTTGATACCAGAACTAGTGTGGAAGTGTTTCTTTGCTGTAAATAAACAAACAAACAAACCATGAGAGCACAGTGTTTCCTACCTTGATTTGGTTACTTGCCCCTGAAGCTGCTGTTTGCTGCAAATATAACTACTTCAGGCTTCAGCCCTGAAGAAATGGCACAAGGAGGAAGCATGCCAACTGCACCACAGTCCTAACGCCAATTTCTAATGTTAAATACTGCTCACCAGCTACATGGGGAGGGTCTACACGGGGAGGGATCAGTTGTTCTGATGGGAAAAAAAAAAACAGGAGAGTTGCCCAGCACTTGGTTAGTAGATTACATTTGGCTTCTTGATCACAAGTTGTCTGCAATTGTTATTTACATAAAGGATTTGAGAGGACTTTTCTGAGGCACATGTTTGCAGCAGTGGCCAATTGAATTTATATTCTCAAGTGTCCGTGTCCGTGTCCGTCCGTCCGTGTGTGTGTGTGTGTGTGTGCTGGCCAACAAAATGTAAAAGGCAACAGCTTTTCTCCAGCTCTAAAAAGCTTCAGTTAATTGGATACTTCTCACAGGTGCCATCTCATGCATTGGCAGGAATAGGCTGTGTATGTATGTTGGGCTGGGGAGTGGAGAAACAAACTTAAAATTTCATCAACAATTGCAAAAAGACAGTGTTTTACTAATTGCCATTTTGTCATTTCCTGACAGTTTGCGTCACTTATCATTGAGCACAATCTGTCTCAAGGTAATAACATGTTAGTTGCAGGTGTTAGGTAAGGGGAAAAGACCATTAAATGCAACAGATTCTTAGAATCATGCAATAGTTCAGGATTCTTTGGGCTGGCGACACCCCATCTCCACCTAGCGTGAACTCTTTTGTTTAAGCACAAACTGCACATTTTATTTCTCCTAAAGCACAGGTCTGGATATGTTAAAGCCAATGTGGGGAAGTCCCTGAGTAGGGCCAGGACTGGATAGGCAGCAGGAGATTAAAGAGTTATAAGGAAACTGGCCAAACGAAGTTACAGGCACCACGGCCAAATTCCCACCTTCTTGTTTCATTTAGTTTAAAGTCACCATGAAATTCCTCAGCATTTGATCAAGTAACAGAACCCTTTTTTGACTCCACAGTGTTGTGCCCTCCCTAATGTGTCCTCTTTAATGATGATGGTGTCTGTGCTTGCATGTGCATATGCAGGCCATAGTCCTATGAAGCTGTCGACCATGCGTTCTGCCATGCCCAACACACCAAATGCCTCTTCTTTATTGTATGAGTAAAGGTGGAGAAAATGGTTTTATTTTTCACAGATTTTGGTGTTTTCCAAAAATGAGAAGTGCAGAAAGCGATGTTATATGTTTTTTATTCCTCTTCTTAAAAATTATAATCACTTTAAAAGTGTACTAGGTAATAGGTGCTATACTGTCATCAGATTCAGCCACAGTCATTACCAATATGAAGAGATGTTGGGAAATGGTTTTATTTTTTCACAGTTTTTTTTTTGCTTTTTTTCAGAAGTGGGAAGTGCAGAAAGCAGTGTTATGTTTTTATTTTATCACAAAACAACTCACCTCTATATGCGAGGAATTGTGGCAGTCTTTTAATGAAGCAGAACAGTTATAATATACTTAAACAACAACAGCCACTGAAACACACTTTTAGAGACTCCTCAAGCTTGCATGTGACTTGAAGGAGCCTTCTCTGCATTCCACAATGTGCGCTTCACATACTAAACATTTGGTTGTTTGGGGGTGTGGCCTGTGGGTATGTTGGTATAAGGGGCATGGCTAACTAGAATGCTCTGGTTCCCCTGTCCCCATGTTTAGTGAGTCAGTAATGCCTGAAGAGAGCTTATCCCCATGTTCAGTGAACTTGCTGCATTACTAACTGATCCACAAATTTATGCAAACTGAAAAAATGTCATATGGGTTAGTTAAACCAAAGACCTCACTTTGCTCATCCTGTTTTTTTTGTTAACAACAACTAGTGAACTGTCCTTGCTTGCTCCTGGCTGTTTTGAAAGGAGGTGGTAGAATTAAACTTGTGCTTGGCTATGAAATATAGCATTGAGTCCTGAACCTGAACATTTGTGTTCATTCTGAAGCCTCAGTATGCAAAGCATATATTGCATTGCGAGATGTTGGGCATAATATAGACCCCAAGGCTACTATATCCCTGAGAGATATTGGGTGTAATATAGCATGTTTTAGAACCCAATCCTATTCAACTTTCAAGCACTGTTATAGCTGTACCGATGGGATGTGCATTGCATCCTGTGGTGGTGGAGGCAGTCACAAAGTCCTTCTCAAGGTAAGAGAACATTTGTTTCCTTACCCCAGAGCTGTGTTGCAGCTGCGTCGGTGCTGGGAAGTTGGATAGGATTGGGCCCCAACTCTGATCTTTAAACCTTCATGTTACAATGTAAGTCAAATGACCAAGTTGAGCCAACCCAAGCCAAGCCAAAGGCCTCATTTTGTATGGCCAGTAATATTCAGATAGTGCTTGATTGAGATAGGCATTTACCAAGAACCATTCACCCAGTATAATGGACTGTACCAGTAGGTCTTCACTATACTCAGTTATAAAATTATTTCGTTTCAAATAATGTAGGAATCTCCTGAATGATTATAGATTTAAGTTTTCATTGTTTTAAACAGTCTTTAATTCATTTAAAAGTATTAATTAAATTCATTTAATTAACATTGAAAAAACTCTAAGCATATGTAAACTGCTCTTCTCCAGAGGGCTTCTTCTGCTGTATATGTCAGTAAGAATGTCAGATGATTTAAACAGCTTTCTTACCTCCTAGAATACTAAAATATTTTAAGAACTGGGATGGTGTTTATATTGCATTAAGCTGTGCAGTTTGGAGGCCAACAATTCATAAAACACCACTTCCTGTGGCAGGGCTACTGGTACTTGTAACAATAATATATTTTGTAACAATAATATAGTAATATATTAATATTATTATAAATATATATATTAATGGAACAATAATATACTTTGTTTGTATTTTAAATACTTTGTATTTTAAATTTATTGTTAGCTGCCCTGGGTGCCCTTCAGGGAGGAAGGTGGAATACAAATCTAATTAATTAATTAATTAATTAATTAATTGATTGATTAATTGATTAATTAATTAATATATTGCATTTCAAGTGTGACATATTTTCAGTCCTCATTACAACCCAGAAAGATAGGCTCACTTTCGCTGTGTCCATATTACAGATGGGAAGCTGAGCCTGAGTATGAAGGGATAATGCTTTGTTTGGAGCCCTTACTAGCTGTCAGGGAAAGAACCACCAGAAAACTGCACGGAGGGTAACAGTACATAGCAGTTAGTGCTCATGCATCCCACCCTGCTCTCATCCTTCTATTTTTATTAAGTCAGCAGCTGAATGGGGGAAGTGGACGGATGGATGGATGGTAGATTTACCTACTGCTACCATCCCAAACTAAGGAGACCAGACAAGGGGGGAAGGAGAGTATTTGGGAGAAATCACCTCTCTCAGGAGAGCCAAGAACCCCAGGGTTCATTTTATTTTAACTTAAAATCAAGCTGCAGAAGAGCTAATGGGTGATCAGGCGTGAGATCCCACTGAATTATCCATGAGCAATAGACTAGGTAGGCAAAGAGTAAAAATTTGCCAGTTTATTAAAACTGCAAGGAAAATTAAATCAAACTTTAAATGGGGGGGGTAGGTAAAAATGTACAACAAGCAGGTGGATGGAATGTCTGGTTTAGCTGACAGAGAAATAGCTCCACCAAATTGGATTTATATTTATTTATTTATACAGGTATTTATACGAGTATACCGTATACTCATATACCGCCTTTCTTTGGTCGTCAGATTAATCCAAGGCGGTTTACATAGGCAGGCTGTTCTGAACCCCCCGTAGGGATTTTAACAATTGAATAGTTCTAGTCTTTCATAGAACTCCTCCTTCCAGCGAGATTCCTTCCCGGTCTGGCCTCTCTCTGGCCCTTCGCCTCCCATGCTCCACTTGACGGCAACTCCTCTCTGCCACTGAGGGTCAGCTCAACAGTATATCAGCGTGTCGTCAGTTCTCGGGTACTTCCGGTTGTTTCGAACTGGCAGCCTCAGATCTTCAGGTATACAAGGTGGCAGCTCTACTAACTGAGCCAGACCTCCTGCCCTCAGTGACTAGTGGATTCAGGATTCAGTGACTAGTAATGTCCACCAGAGGGCACTTGGATGCGGACACTCATCTGCAATGTACACAAAACCCCAAGGCCCTGCTAAGCTAATGGAGTTTACAATCTGGCCTGGAGTAAAAAGAGAAACAAAACAAAATGAATTCCCTAATTGTGTCTAGCTAGAAATATATTCCCTATTGCTGGCTTCTTACATTGTTCCAGGAATGTGGGTCCCTGCACTTACTGGAGAGTAAATGGGGGTGCCTTATGGAAACAAACAGCTTGTTCCAATGACATACCTAGCAAAACATGCAAATAAATCCAACCCAAGCATCCCTGTTCTTGATCTTAGGAGAGCTAGGTTTGATGATATCATACGGTTACCTGATTGAATGAGTGGAACGCACCCCCTCCCCGACTACTGCATCCCTACCCCTTCACCTAGAGCAGTGGTTGCAACGCCCCAGCCTGGGGACCCTGGGCTCTGCCCCCTAAAGGGCGGGTGGGGGGAAGGCAGAAACACGCTCCCCTGTATCACACCCCTGATCAGGGCACAGGGGCATGCTTCCACTCCCCCTGCAGCAGCCTCCTAGGGGAAGAAGGAGCCTGGCGCCAGCCTCAGCTAGGCTCTCAGCTAGGCTCAGCTAGGTCTCCACACAGCGCAGACCTCTGAAGAATGTGTTCGTGACCACTTCCTATTTCATGATTACAAACCTGGAAGAGGTCGCAATCGCATTCTACAGAGGTCGGCGCTGGGTGGAGAGCCTTGCTGAGGCTGGCACCAGACTCCTTTGACCCCTGGGAAGCTGCTGCAGGCGGGGGTGAGTGGAAGTGCGCCCTTGTGGCCCTCTACAGCAGTGTGATGTTGGGCAACGTGTCGCTGCCTTCCGCCTGCCTCCACTGCCTTGCTCCCACCCATGCAAGCGCTTACAGGCTCTCAAACTCTCCCAGAGAATTTGAGAATCACTGAGCTATATAGAAATGTAGTGGCAGGAACAGCAGATGTGGTACCTCTTTTCATGTGGCTTTCCTCCACCAACTTCATACAGAACCCCTAGCAAGTGAGCACATGAGAATCTTTTCTGATGGGATGTGGGAAATTCTGCCTTAGATCTTTTAATTTTTAATTATCCGGCCTTGGAGATGGACTGTGTGTGAAGATTTCTCACCTTCAGAGGCTTTGATCTCTCCTCCTCTCCAACCAGAGTATATTTTTCTTCTAGTATGTTAAAAAAATAAGTGGGCACTTTTCCATTTTTATCATTGCCAGACTTTAAATGAATCTCATTTTGAGCAACTGGAGGGGGGAAATGGATTCCCCTTTATGGCAATGTAATGCTATCAGCCAGCTGTTGGGGAATATGAAGATGAAAATTCAAGTGAGAGTCAAGTTATTATAAGCCTGCACTAAGAATTGTAGGAACAAAATGCAAACATCCCAAGACATGTCCATTCTTGACATGATTCTTTGGTCACTTCTAGAAAGAAAGCTGCTCTTTGAATGGATGTTTGGTGATGTGATACCCCCAGACTCCATGTCAGTAAAATCATCTATTGAAAGAGAAAACAGATGCTTTTCTCTCCTTTTAAGTGACAAGTAACAAGGGCTTATTTGTATTTGTATTGGCAACCTTCAGTCTCGAAAGACTATGGTATCGCGCTCTGAAAGGTGGTTCTGGCACAGCGTCTAGTGTGGCTGAAAAGGCCAATCCGGGAGTGACAATCCCTTCCACACCGGGAGCAAGTGCAGTCTGTCCCTGGTCTGTCTCCCTGGCTATGGGCCTTCCTTCTTTGCCTCTTAGCCTCAGACTGTTGGCAAAGTGTCTCTTCAAACTGGGAAAGGCCATGCTGCACAGCCTGCCTCCAAGCGGGCCGCTCAGAGGCCAGGGTTTCCCACTTGTTGAGGTCCATCCCTAAGGCCTTCAGATCCCTCTTGCAGATGTCCTTGTATCGCAGCTGTGGTCTACCTGTAGGGCGCTTTCCTTGCACAAGTTCTCCATAGAGGAGATCCTTTGGGATCCGGCCATCATCCATTCTCACGACATGACCAAGCCAACGCAGGCGTCTCTGTTTCAGCAGTGAATACATGCTAGGGATTCCAGCACGTTCCAGGACTGTGTTGTTTGGAACTTTGTCCTGCCAGGTGATGCCGAGGATGCGTCGGAGGCAGCGCATGTGGAAAGCGCTCAGTTTCCTCTCCTGTTGTGGGCGAAGAGTCCATGACTCGCTGCAGTACAGAAGTGTACTCAGGACGCAAGCTCTGTAGACCTGGATCTTGGTATGTTCCGTCAGCTTCTTGTTGGACCAGACTCTCTTTGTGAGTCTGGAAAACGTGGTAGCTGCTTTACCGATGCGCCTGTTTAGCTCGGCATCGAGAGAATGAGTGCTCGCAGCAAAGTCCAACAGACTGCCAGGAGATGTGCTAACGACTACTGGCTCCAGCTCTGTTCCGAGATACAGATAGCAGCTGACACGGGCAACATCAAGGGGATGTATGATGGTATCAAGCAGGCCCTAGGTCCAACACAGAAGAAAATTGCCCCTCTGAAGTCTGCCACAGGCGAGGTCATCCAGGATCGGGCGCAGCAGATGGAACGCTGGGTGCAGCACTACTCTGAGCTATATTCCAGAGAAAATGTAGTCACCGAAGAAGCACTGAACAACATTGAGTGCCTGCCTGTGCTGGAAGAGCTTGACAGTGAACCAACCCTAGAAGAACTTCACGTGGCCCTGGACTCCCTTGCCTTTGGCAAGGCACCTGGAAAAGACAGCATCCCTGCTGAAGTCCTAAAATGCTGCAAAGAGATCATCGTCACTGAGCTGCATGAAATCCTCTGTCTCTGCTGGAGAGAAGGTGGAGTACCTCAAGACATGAGGGATGCAAACATCATCACGCTGTACAAGAACAAAGGTGACAGGGGTGACTGCAACAACTACCGCGGCATCTCTCTCCTTAGCGTTGTAGGAAAGCTGTTTGCCCGAGTTGTACTAAAGAGGCTCCAGGTACTTGCAGAGAGCGTCTATCCAGAATCGCAGTGTGGATTCCGAGCCAACAGGTCCACCACTGATATGGTATTCTCCCTTAGACAACTGCAGGAGAAATGCAGGGAACAACGACAGCCACTCTTTATAGCCTTCATAGATCTCACAAAGGCTTTCGACCTGGTCAGCAGAGACGGCCTCTTCAAGATTCTCCCCAAGATTGGATGTCCACCCAGGCTCCTCAGCATCATCAGATCCTTCCACAAGGACATGAAGGGCACTGTTGTCTTCGATGGCTCCACATCAGACCCTTTTGACATCCGAAGCGGAGTGAAGCAGGGCTGTGTTCTTGCACCAACCTTGTTTGGGATTTTCTTCGCTGTCCTGCTGAAGCAGGCCTTTGGAACTGCAACAGAAGGCATCTATCTCCGGACCAGATCAGACGGAAAGCTCTTCAACCTCTCCAGACTGAGAGCAAAATCCAAGGTCCAGCTGAAATGTCTGCGTGACTTCCTCTTTGCCGACGATGCAGCTGTCACTACCCACTCTGCCAAAGATCTCCAGCAGCTCATGCATCGTTTTAGCAAGGCCTGCCAAGATTTTGGACTGACAATCAGCCTGAAGAAAACACAGGTCATGGTTCAGGATGTGGACTCACCTCCCTGCATTACAATCTCTGAGCATGAACTGGAGGTTGTCCATGACTTTGTGTACCTTGGCTCAACGATCTCCGACACTCATTCTCTCGATGCCGAGCTAAACAGGCGCATCGGTAAAACAAGGGCTTAATGACAGAGCATATGCCCTGCATGCATAAGTTCCTAAACTTTAATCCATTCAAGTGATCCATTAAGATTGATCCTGTGTCTGACAGCTTTCAACAGGCGGAGTAGAAAATACTGAGTAAGATGGACTAGTGGTCTGAGTCAGCATAGCTTCTTATATTCAGACACACACAAAGTTTGTTTGAGACAAGACAAGGTGCTTACAGCTTTCACTATTGCTGTCACTAAGTGTTGAAATCCCAAATTAAGGTAGTTGTGAACTTCGCCATATAAGCAGTAAAGACTTTAACTTGTACCGCCTGGTATATTATGCTATTCTGACAAAATGACTCCATGCACCTACATTTTGTCTTGGTCTTTCAGCCCAACAATGAATGGATGTGTCCAGGCGGAGGTTCAACAGCCGGAGCTTCCAAACTGATCCACCAAATGAATGTGTGCCTGATGCTTCTCCACAATTAGAGATTTTGCATATGACTTTTGTTTGAGATGCCCAACTTCTAACAGAAGCAGGAGACAATTTTAAGAGTATTCCTGAGAAATAGTCCTGCAGGAGGTTACATCTCCCTTGGGAATGTTATCTGTACATCATTATCATTTCATCCCCTGATGAATAGCCATTTGTCTTAACATGCATTTGGATTGCAATTTATTTTTGTTCTTATTAAATTGGGTCCTGCATTTATTAGAACGTCTATGTATGATTTTCATTTGGCAAGGTCGAGCGAGCTTGTGGTACTTCGAGGGACCTGAATATATTCATGATAGTGCTGAGAGATGTGTAGTATTTTCACCTGGAATGAAGCAGTTACTGAAATTTCACAAGGATATTAACCTTTTTTGATGTTTTTAAAGTGTCAGCAGATTGAAAATCTGTGGATTATCACCTAATGCTTTTCAGGTGATAGCTACTGAATTCAAAAAGGAAATAAACCTCAGTAACTGCGGTTGGGCAGGAAAGGGAATGGGAAAGACTAGGTCATGCTGGGTGAAGGCATGTAATAGAATAATTTGATATCATCAAACAAAGCACCCAAACAAACAAGAAGCTCTCTTCTCTGTACTTAGACAGTAGGCAAGATTAGTGGCAGGCAGGGTGAAATCCAGCACATTGCTGAAAACTGTTCAGAAAAATCCTTTACAAAAAAAACAAACTTCTGGAATTAATAACATAATGGTTGGTTGGCAACCTTCTGTCTCAAAAGACTATGGTATAAGCCTATAGCACCCAGTATTCCCAGGTGGTCTCCCATCCAAGTACTAACCAGGCCTCACCCTGCTTAGCTTCCAAGATCAGACAGCCACACTAAGCTGAAAGATACCTTTCTGCTTCCATATGGAGATCATGTTTCTTGGTTACCAGCAGAGCTATCCCTTGGGTAAGGCAACTGGGATGATTGCCTTGGGCCCCATGCTTTCATGACCAATAATAAAGGAGTGAGACTCTAAACCTGCTTTAAGCTCTCCAACAAGTGTGTCACCAATTCAAAACTTTGGTGGGTTGAACTTGTTCAACTGATGCTCTGAATGGATCATGGTCCCAGTTCTTCTGTATATTTTCTAACAACTTCAGAGGGCTTGATGAATTGGTTAAGGGGAATTGCACCTACGGGGAATCTGGAGGAAATAGCTCCAGGCTGCTGCCCAACCTTGGTAAAAATAGATTGCAGTAAACAAACAAAAGCACAGAAAAAGAAGCACAAGAAGAGTGGTTGTTGTTTTTTTTTTTTTTAAACCTGCTCCTCACATTGGTTGCCTGCGTAGAAAGGGAACAATAAACAGAGAAGAGCTAGAAGCCAAGTATACCTCTCCAAGCCTTACTGAGCTGGAATTGTTTGGTGCAGTTCCAAGCAGCATGGCCAGACACTCAAAACAACAGGGTACTGGGATTTCTCAACCAAATAGCAGAGTTTCCAAAGGAAATGGGTGTCTGATGTTGATGTGAGTGGTCATTGGAGGGCCTTGGATAGAATAGCAAGGATCCATGCCAAGACTAGAAGAAAATACAGTGCAAAGTCTGGGGGTTTAGTAGATTAATTGTATCTTTCAGAACAAAAGAACACAAGAGGATTCTGGGGCTGAATGACCTGGGATGGAATGATATCTGTGGTCTTTGATGTAGTCTCTGTTGAAGACAATTGGCCTGAGAACCAATATGCTGATTAAAACAAAAGCATTCAGGTTTCAGTTGTAATGGTGAAAAAGTGCATTTCCTATGCAAAGTTTCTCCAGTGGCTGAGAGATTCCCTCAGGCTAGTCAAAGGTTGGTGTAGAAACACAAGACAGATTGAGTTTAGTGGGCTAGGCAATCAGAGGATCCTCTCTGCTAAATTGGGTTGTGGATAGAAAGGAGTTCATCCAGGGGAGAAAATAAAAAAGACATTTGCATTAGAACGGAGGTTTCCTCTTTTTCTCCCAGAGTTCCATGGCTTCATTACTCCTGACTTCCAAGCTTGACCAGACGCTAGCCAAGTGGGGCAAGCCCACAGGCAAAGATCTGTTCATGTGTCAGTAGGGAATGTTAAATGACAGCACTTTCATGTGTGACCTTCAGTATTGAACCGTGCCGATGAATATGAGCACAGAAATCAAAGAAGGAGAGAATCCATGTTTTTCTGAATAAATTTACCTTATATAAAAACGGTGGAATCTCATGGATGCACCTGAAGTTAGCTTGACCATATTGCTCATGATGCATGGTTTCTGCCCACATTATATGCTTGAGAACTCTGTCCAGTCTAGTTGGGAGAACTCAAGTGATGGGGATTCCATAACTGCCTTTGGGCAATCTTTTCACAGTCTAATGGACATTACTACTAGATAGTATTTTGTGATAGCCAACATAACTGTTCTTTAGGTCAGCTTCAGCAGCTTCTTCTCCATTGCACCCATTTAGATGTGTTCTTTTACCTTGTGCTGAAAATTTAAGTTTCAGGGTTTTCTTTATTGCTTATGGAGTATGTTCATATCTTTTTTAACTTGCTGTAAATAAATATGCATTTGGGAAGCATATACTTTCGTAACAGCTGTTAGCGCCAATCAGGCACGAGCAGCCGATTGCCCCCACCCCGCCTCGTGCACTGAGGCTGAGGCTTGAGCCGCGATTGGTTCTTGCGGCTGGGGAGGCAGGACTAGAGCTCTGGTGCGGAGCGCACGCTCCGCCCAGGCTCAGTGCATTCCCGAGCGGCAACGAGGACGGTCGCGTTCTCAGCAGGAGCGCTGAGCCTGCCTCTCTCCTCCTCCGGCGACCGGGGCTGGTTGGCTGAGGACGAGGAGCAGCAGAGGGGCAGCAGTGGGGAGTGTTCTTGCACCCCCTCCCCCAGGCAGCGGACCGCAACGAGCGGCGGACCTGCGAGGGAGGCGCCAGTGCAGCGAGCGACTGGGCAGCGGAGGAGCGCTTCGGAGGGGCGCCAGCTCTTTGCCTGGGGGGCTTGCATGTGGCACCTGCCGGCTTGAGGGCTTGGGGAGCCCAGGAGTGCACCTCCTCCCCTTTGTGCTAGCTAGCACTGTATCCTACTGTGAATATTAGCACACGGGGGGGGGCAATTTGTCACCGGGTTCCACACCATGGGGAAGAAGAGTCAAAAGCGGGGGGGGGAAGCCCCCAAGCGACCTGCTCCCCCTCCTCCTTCCCCTCCCGCCTCCTCATCTGATGGGGAGGATGAGTTTGATGAGCTTCGGGCTGTGCTTGCACGTTTTGATGCCCGGGAAAAGGAGAAGGCCCTGAGGAGGGCGGGGAAGGGTGATGGTGTTGGGGTCTCGGGTGTGGTTACCCCGCTGCGTAGGTCAACTCGGAAGGGGTGTGGTGCCACACTGAGAGAGATTTTATCTTCCAGGAGGCATGTGCAGGAGCCAGGTGGGTTGAGCGGCTCAGAGCCCCCTGCCCCGGTTGCCCAGGTGCCAGAGGTGGAGATTACGGGCACCTCGCAGGCCGTTCCCAGTGGCAGGCAGCCGGCTGTAGGTCCTTCAGGTGAGGTAGTGCAGGAGGTGGGCAACAATGTTGGCAATGTCTGGGATGAAAGGGAGGGCTCTACTTTCCCTTCAGCGGCCCTTGCTTCACAATGGTTGCCTTGGTCTCAGTGGGGGACTGCTAACCCTTATTACCCATGGGGTCCTTACCAACAGGGGGCGCTGGGCGGAGGTGTGCAGGCCCTGGCAGCTGCTGCTGGGGTCAGCGCCCCCCCCGCCTCCAGCCTGGGCACCCGGTGCCCAGGGCGTGCCGGGTGTGCCCCCTATGGGCCAATTGATGGGTCCTGTGTCTGCCCCCGGGATGCAGATGGGGGGCTGTTTTGATGCAGGTGAGCACCCCCGGGTGTCTTATGGGGACATTGTTTTTCCTCTCGGGGGGCATTTGGCTCTGTCTGTGAAAGAGAAAATCTGGCGAGGTGAGTATGTAGATGTATTCAGCCTTTTGCAGATGGAGCCTGAGCCCGTGCCGAAGGTAGGGGAACCAGATAGGGATCAGGAGTCTGTTCGGAGGCGTAAAATAGACAAGAACTGGGCCAATTGGCTAAATGGATATGTCATCTATGCCTCGGTCTTACTCCAGATGTATCCCAATCGCGCCCAGGCTCTGTTCAAGTATTTGGACATAGTACACAGCGCTTTCAGGGACTATACGGGTAGTGCTTGGGTGGCAAATGATCATCATTTTCGCATACGCGCATCACACGATCCTGCGCTGGACTGGTGCGTCCCGCAATGGGAATTGTGGACACAGCTAGTCCTGCCATCCAGGCCGGCATGGGGTGACTGCTCTGATAGCGGGCATCTTATTGCCAGGAATAAGGCTGAACCCGGCAAGGCACCCAGCGGTGCT
The DNA here is from genome assembly GCF_035046505.1 of Tiliqua scincoides. Taxonomy (NCBI): domain Eukaryota; kingdom Metazoa; phylum Chordata; class Lepidosauria; order Squamata; family Scincidae; genus Tiliqua; species Tiliqua scincoides. The sequence goes on along the minus strand of NC_089824.1, from coordinate 195,923,015 downwards.
CAGTGGGTTCAGAACCCGAGAACCTGCTTTGAGTACAATGTGTCAGGGAAGTACGGAAGAAATAACTGCACTTTCTTGCACGCCTGTGGCTTGTGCGGAGCAAAGCATACCGTGTCCTCTTGCCCAAAATTGGGCGGGCCAAGACAGGCCCCTGGGAGGCAAGCAGGCCGAGGCCGCGGGGGCGGGGCACCCCCTTCAATCCTGCAGATGGAAAGGGGGCCAACGCCGATTAAGTTACCACAGCTGTGTTCTTGGTTAAGAGTTTACCCAGACAGAGTTGCTGCCGGTCGTTTGGTGGAGGGGTTTTCGAAGGGTTTTTGAATTCCGGCGGTGCGGCCCGTTGCGCCTGTGCTGGCCAAGAATTTGCGTTCAGTTAAAGGGTTAGAGCATGTGGTTAGAAGGAAGATTTCTAAGGAGTTGGACCTGGGCAGGGTGGTTGGTCCTTTTTCGACCCCGCCTATTCCCAACCTGCGGGTCTTGCCTCTCGGGGTAGTTTCCAAAAAGGCCCCAGGGGAATTTCGATTGATTCATCACCTGTCTTTCCCGGAGGGATCATCCGTGAACGACGGCATCCCTGGCGAACTGTGTTCGGTCAGGTACACCTCTGGACCAGGCCGTGGGGAGGTTGCGGTCATGTGGCGTAGGGGCCTTGATGGCAAAGTCACCATTGAGTCACCATTTCGCCTGTTGCCTGTCCACCCAGATGATTTTTGTCACCTGGGGTTTTGCTTCGAGGGCGCCTACTACGTTGATAGGGCTTTGCCGATGGGTTGTGCAATATCCTGTGCCCATTTCGAATGTTTCAGTACCTTTCTGGAATGGGCGGTCCAATATCAGACTGGTCACGTGACCACTGCGCATTATCTTGATGATTTTTTATTTATGGGACCAGCAGGTACTGGAACATGCAAACTGTTGCTTGACTCATTCGTGACGCTGTGTGAGCAACTGGGTGTTCCCCTGGCACATGACAAGACCGAGGGCCCTGTAGCCAGGTTGACCTACCTCCGCATAGAGTTGGACACCGTTAATCAATGTAGTAGGCTCCCGGAGGCAAAGCTGGTCAAGCTGTCTGGCTTGCTTCGGCAGGCTTTTGCAGCCAGAAAACTGACCCTCAGGGAGTTGCAGGTACTTGTGGGGCACCTCAACTTCGCTTGTCGGGTGGTGGCTCCAGGCAGGGCCTTCTTGAGGCGCATGTGTGAAGCAATGGCAGGGTTACTTAGGCCATCTCACCGCGTGCGTGTTTCGCGGTCCCTTAGGGAGGACATTGCGGTATGGCTAGCGTTCCTTGACCAGTTCAATGGGGTGTCTTTTTGGAGGTTGAGGTGTTTGGTTGAGGCCGAGCTCCAGGTGCAATCTGATGCGGCCAGGGGCCACGGGTTTGGGATTTATTTTAGGGGCAGATGGTGCGCTGCCCGCTGGCCTGGTGAGTGGGTGCAGGACGGCATCACTCGGGACCTCACGTTCCTGGAGTTTTTTCCCATCTTAGTTGCTGTGCATGTGTGGGCCAAGGAGTTTGCCAATTCTTCTGTCCGCTTCTGGTGCGACAACCAAGCGGTGGTCAGAATCGTTAGCAGTCAGACTTCTAAGTCGCCTAGGGTCATGTGCTTGGTGAGAGCGTTTGTTCTCCAGTGCCTATCAATTAATGCCCTTTTTTCAGCTAGGCACGTGCCCAGTGTGCGGAACAGCATTGCCAACGCTCTCTCTCTCGTTTTCAGGGGGAGCGTTTTCGGCAGCTGGCACCGGAGGCGCAGCCGGACCCAGACCCAATGCCCCTATGGCTGTGGAGCCTTGGCTCAGAACTGCCCGGGACATGATCTGGGCCTCTCTAGCGACTGCCACCAGGGTTAGTTATGCCAGGAAGATTCAAGAGTTTGTGGTTTTCCGCAAGCAACAGTGTCTTGCGGATGCGTGGCCTCTGCCGGTGGATCACTTGATGAGGTTCATCATCGCCCTCAGGGATAGGGACCTGTCAGTGCGTTCGATCGCTGTCTATTTAGCTGCCCTCTCATTTCAGGCTAGGGCTTTGGGTTGGGTTGATAGCACTTCTGATTTTCGGATCAGGAGAATGCTGGAAGGGCTGAGAAGGAGTTGCCCCAGTCCCATTGATGTCCGTCAGCCGGTTACTCCTGGTATGTTGAAGGCCCTTTGTGCCGATTTTGATTCGCTCTGTACGTCTCATTACGAGGCGCTGTTATTTAAGGCTTGTTGCCTGGTTTTATTTTTGGGGGCTTTTCGTCCCAGTGAGGTTTTGTCCATTTCCAAGTTTAAGCCTGGGGATAGAGCCCTGCGGTGGGGTGATTGTGTGTTGGGAGCTAATCATGTTTCCTTATTTTTAAGGCATTCTAAGACAGATCAACGAGGTAAAGGGCAGTGGGTCCATTTGAAGAGGGCGGCTACTGTCGAGATCTGCCCTGTACAGGCGATTGTCGCTTATCGCAGGGTGGCGCCGCAGGGTGCGGGCCCCCTTCTTCGTCATGAAAATGCCTCTCCGTTGACCATGTATCAGTTTAGGGCTGTGTTTCACGCTGCCCTGCGGGGATGCAGCTTGGCGCCCGACCTGTTCGGCCTGCACTCTTTTCGGATCGGTGCGGCGTCGGCGGCAGCCAGGCTTTGCTTCCCGGCGGGGGCCATTAAAGAGATCGGCCGGTGGTGCTCTGGTGCCTTTCGGTACTATGTGCGTTAGGCCTGCGGGTCGGTGCAGCCTGGCTGGCAGTTGTTACGGGCTCCCCCAGTGGTGGGGGGCGTGTTGACTGGCGTCGCCAGCCTTGGTGCAGTGCGGGGGCCGTAAGTTGGGAGTCCCTGGTGTGTTGCCTGCGGCCATCTTGTGTTTTGTTGATTCAACGGCTTATGTTGCCTTTTCTATTTCAGGTATGCGTTGGTTGCCTCCGGTGAGGGTCCTGATCTGCGGACATTCGATTATCTTTTGGGCCTGGAAAAGAGCAGTGTCCAGCAGCTTTGGCTCCCAGTTGGGACTGGGGGGTTTTGCCAGTGTCTCCTGGGTTGCCAGAAGGGGCATGTGTTGGGGCCAGTTTATGCCTGTGCTACTGCATTATTTGGACCGGCATCCCCCTCCTCAGGTAATCGTAGTACATCTAGGGGAGAACGATCTGGGCCAGAGGACTTCGATGTCCTTGAGGCTCCAGGCACGTAGGGAGTTCTCGATTCTTCGTAGCTGGTTCCCGGGGATGGCTATCCTCTGGTCGAATCTCCTCCCACGGCATGTGTGGCAGGGGGCGCGGAGTATGCGCAGGATAGATGTTACTAGAAAAAGAGTTAATGATTACCTGGGAAGGGTAGTGGTTGAGCAGGGTGGGGCAGTTATCAGGCACCCGGCTATTGGGTTTAAGGAGCCTGCCCTGTTCCACAGCGATGGGGTGCATCTGTCGCCTGTTGGCAATGATTTGTTTTTGTCAGACCTGCAGCAGGGCTTGAAGGAGTTTCTCCTTGTGGGGAGCGGTGAGGACAAGTGCTAGGCTGTCCTCCCCTATGGCAGGGTACGTGCGGGGCTGGGTAGGTAGGGACTTGGCTCGGTGTCTATCCAAGGCAGCAGGGTTAGGGGTAAGTCTGAACCGCTCCCATGATGCCTGACCAGCTCCAGGAGGCAGGCAGGCAGACCCCTGGCCTGGACTGACAGGAGGGCGCAGCTCGGCCGGCTAACCTGAAGTCCGGCTGCCTTGCCCCTTTGGGGGTGGCGGTGAAAGGCCTAAGCTGGCAATTGACAGCTGGGGCCTCGAGCCAGGTGGTACGCCCAATGAGAACGTAGGAGGAGGCAGGCGGCTAGGACCGCTTCCCCCATATGGCCCCGCACAATTGATGTTCAGAGTTATTGCCCTGCTGCAGTTGAAGTTTAATAAAGTGGCCCTATTTTCATCCAAGCCGAAGTCTCGTGTCTTTATTTGCGGGTGTGGGGGTAACAAGCATTAGCACACTTGTACTTTGGTTGAGAAAGGCAACACCCTGATTATTCAGTGTATCTGTTGCTTTAAATTGATCCTCTTTTGTGTAGGCAAGAAAGCCTCCCCCCCCCCCCCATGGAAATGTAAGCATTTTAGCTTTCTTTTGTGGAAACACAAGTGCCATTCAAGTTGTTAGTACTTTGAAAAGGTTACTTTATTTTTTTGAAGGTGCTTTTCTCCAGTTAAAATGATTGGATTTTGCAGATAAACTCTGCATGTATGCTTGGAAAAGAAAACGTTGTAAGTGAATATCTACTTAAGGGATTAAGTCTAGCACAAGATGGTACACCTGTTCTATAATTAGAGGAAGGATTGTGGAACAATTCTATCTCCCACTAAAATAGGGGACAATGGTTTCTTTTTGTCCTTGAATTTCTCTTGGTTCAAAGGAAGCGGAATGCTTTGGGGATGGGAAGTAGCCATAGAGTAATTGAACTGATTGTAAAAGAAGCCTGCTGGATCAGACCAAATGTTCATCTAATTCTGCATCCACTCAAATTGGCCAGCCAGATACCTCCAGGAAGCCTACTATCAGGGTATTAAGGCAATAACCCTTTTCTGCTATGGTAAAAAAAAAAAAAAAGTAGTTGTATTTTGTCTTTGAACATGAAGATTCCATACAGCCATTATTAAATAGTCATTGGTTGATCTATCCTCCAATTATACCAGGGCACTATTCCCAGAAATGTACCTAAAAATCATCCATGAAACCATCTAGAAACCACAGTGCAGATGCATCTTCCAGGTGGTAAAGTCCCTGTAAAGTGAACCTTGTGTCAAAACTGCATCAGTTCCAGGTTGAACTACTCAAAAGAAAGGGAGCCTTCACTCACCCAAAAGTGAAGTGGTCTTTAGGTAGTGCCTGTTAACATTAGCACTAATGCGTACAGTGGTAGACCTCCCATTGTATTCGATGGGGCAAATGCGTGAGCCTTTAGGACCCCATGGAAACCTCTCTGAGGTCCCTGATGGGGATCAGAAACTGCTTCCATTTTTCTGTAAGCACAGCTTATAACATTGAGGAAGCCTCAGGAAGCTTCCCCAATGTTGCCTACAGTTGCGCAAGGCTCCATGAACCTCAGGTGGGGGGGCAGATTAGCACGTAGGGGGTGGCAACAGCCCATGGGGGTGCCACCGCGGACTGAATGTGGAGTTTTTCTACAACTTTAAGCATTTGCTTTTTGAAAATAGGTACTTGATTATTTTAAACTACCACAAGCACTGGCATGCTCATTTCTAATTTCCTTTTGTTTTAGAGAAGGAGCAGTTTTGTTTTCTAGCAACAAGCCTTCTCTCCAACTTTCCCCAAATTTGAAGAGTTATTGCACAGGATGGACAGAGGGGACCGTTTCACCATAAGTTCTACCACATATTTACTGTGGTGTGTGCAATATTGGCAGAATATTACAGGCCACCAAGCTATCTTGGGGTGGGAGAGATCATCCCACAATAGTTTTTTGGTTTCTGTGGACTAACTAATTCTGTGGGATTTGGGGGCTAACGTAGCAGTGGCACTGTTAAAGCAGTTAGTGTAATCACTCCCACAGATTAGGATGTACTAATGAGTTTGTTGAGAGGAGTAAAAAGTTAAAGAACTGAGTGTGCATCTTGCACCCAACAGTAAGGAGAGTGTTTGGGTTATGAAATTCAGAATAAAATCATTTTGCTTTTGAGAGTGGATGATGCACATTATGGCTTCTGTAGCCTCAGTAAGAGCAGTTCTCATTTGCTGTCAGCTCTGCCCCCTCCCCAAAAAGAGTGGCAGATGCAATACTGTTGTGTAACTCTTTTGAATGAGCCCATAGCACCCATTCAGCCTCTTGAAGCAAAACTGTCAGAAACTACGTACCAATTCCAATCAAAGGAATGAAGGCTCTTTAGGGGATTCTGTTTTTATTGCACATGAGTACAATAAATTTTGTTTTGCTTAGGCTGGACTTACACAGATCCAATTTAACTAGATTGCCACTGGGGCTTTCCTGTGCTGTGCTGCACTGTTTGGCATCATAAATTTATTGGGAGGAATAAACAACCAAAGCCGCTTTAAGACAAAAAACAAATTCACCCAAAGAGAAACATTCTTATAATTTCTGCCTAGATAAGCTGAATTGGAAATGCAGTGTTGATAATTTATAATCCTTTCTATTGGCCGACGTGCTGGTCTGAGTCTCCATTTGTGTTCAGGCAATGTAATGTGGGGAAGAAGGCAAGACAGAAGGGTTATGGTACAATGCTGTTGCCGCAAGGCATTTCAGCTGTGTCTTCAAATGGAGCCTGAGGTATATCACAACTTTTCAGAATAAAGACTAGGATGTTTCTGACCAAAGTTTGTAGTTTCCTTCTTTGCCATGGCACTCTGACTCAGAAATCTCTGGAAAATCTCTTTGGCTCCCTTATTCCTGCATATCCAAGGTGGTGGTAAAAACGTTTTTGTTGTTGTTGTTGTTTTGGAGGACATTTAAGGGTGGGAGCTTGTTGTTGGCAACCTTCAGTCTCGAAAGACTATGGTATCGCACTCTGAAAGGTGGTTCTGGAACAGCGTCTAGTGTGGCTGAAAAGGCTAATTCGGGAGTGACAATCCCTTCCACACCGGGAGCAAGTGCAGTCTGTCCCTGGTCTGTCTTCCTGGCTATGGGCCTTCCTTCTTTGCCTCTTAGCCTCAGACTGTTGGCCAAGTGTCTCTTCAAAATGGGAAAGGCCATGCTGTTTGTGGTTTATGTGGCTGAATGTGGTTTATACCCACAAGTACATATTGAGTTATTTTTAGCCCTGAGAGGCTGGCGAACCTCTCAGGCCAGATAAAATCCTCCCGAGGGCCAAATTTGGCCCCCAGGCCAGGATTTAAGCACCCCTGGTTTAGAAAGTCCAGTGGGGGGCTTTTAATTGATCTATTTAAGTTGATAAATTATTAATCAGATGTTGGAGTCCATCCCTACACTAGTTGGAATGAATGCTACAACTTTTTTTTCTTAACCCGTCAGAGAATCAACAGAGAGTCCTAGGTCCTTATCAAAAATATTTTTCCAGCATTTTACAAGCCAAGCGACATTCACATAAAGGATTCAACAACATTATTGTAAATTCACAAATGACAAGCTGTAGATGATGAGATGATTCACAAATAGGGATGGGGGAAGAAAGGCTGTGCTTCTGTTGGGCAAATTACTCGATGTGAACATCTCGCCTTGCTGTAGTCACAACACTGAGTCATATCTAGCAGCAGCTGTATGCATCTGCTTTTTTAAAATGATGCATTTTGTTTAATCCATTGACTCAGAATTTGGCTGGATCTAGCATTTCTCTGCCAGCTTTATTTCAAGTAATGATACCTTGTGATGGAATTCCAATCAACAATAGATGGGCACAAAATGGGGGTGGGGGAGAGAAGAAATGGCCGGAGTCAGTGCAGTCATTAGCCTTGGCAAATGCAGAAACTGTTTCAACACAGGCAGGTGAAAAAAGAATGCAAGGCCTTTGTGAATGGATTCATTACAAGAGCATACTGACCAATATCATTGCCCTACATTATTGTAATGGTGCTTGGTTGTCAGAAACACCTTTTATCATGAGAATTGCACTAATGCTGTGCTTCCCAAATATTTTTGACCTGCGGCTCCCTTGACCTACTGTCTGTTGGCTGTGGCTCCCTATTGTGGTGCACTTAAGAGAGGCACTCTTTACATGCTCAGAGGCACCCTTGCTTATGGGTATGTGTATATTAAAACAAAAAACAAAAACGCCCTAAGGTGGATTTCCCATGTTTAGGCCAAGCAGCAGCAAAGCCAAGAGTGCAGTCCATGGTGGGGTTGGGATGCTGCCTTCTCTCCCTTGACATCCCTGAGGCACCTTCCTGGTGGAGGGCACTGGTGCCTGGTGACTGCACTGCACAACAAAACGGAACAAGATAAAAACCAATAGGTGCAAAGCCGTTTTATGAATAAACTGGTTTCCAGATTTCCCAATGCATTTCAGACATGAATTATCTTCCTAAGGAAATTGAATATTGGTTTTAAAAACTAATTAAGCAATGATAACATAGAAAATAGAACACAGAATATACCTTTCCAATAAAATTCATTTCAGTGTGGATCCGCATTCATAGTGGGGGAAAGACATCAGTACAGGGAGAGGGGTCTATTCTGTTCAGCCAGGAAGAAGGGAGAGAGGCTGCCTGCGTCACTTGCCAACTGGTCCTTCCTTCACTGAATTCCTTCATTGAATTTTCTTCTGTATATAATGTATGGGGCTGCCTGTTGGTCCTTCCTTCATTGAATGCCATGAAAATATGCCATCAATGAAGGAAGGACCAACGGGCTGTGACGCAGACAGCCTTTTATATTATGTAAGACTAGAATAGAATCTTATAGCAGTGGTTCCCAAACTGTGTGTCGGGACATTATTTTTGGTGGGTCATGAAGTGCTAGACAGAGCCTCAATATAAACACAGGTAATGGCAAGATCAGTTAACTTGCTCAAGCCCTGAGACTATTCAAAAATCAGATAGTTGCTAATTACCCTGCAAACAGCTCAATTCCTGCAGTTTTCAAGCATGCATGAATATTGGGAGTGGTTTAGATGATAAAGAATTTAAAAAAAAAAAATCAGAAGACTTTATTTCTTTAAAAAAAATGTTTCTGGGGAGAAATGTGGAATAGGAAGGAGAGCATTCATTAAGGCTGCCTCATGATGAGAAATGGATTGAGTTTTTTGTCAATAAATAAACAAATTACTTGAAAGTATAATTTTTTTAAAAATCTAGGAAGAAATAATATTTTTATTTTAGTCTTGTAAACCCATGTGGATCATTTTAAAAAGTGGGTCCCAATGCTAAAAAGTTTGGGAACCACAGCTCTATAGTGTTTAGAATATTATTAATTAATAGCTTTTAAAAGGCCATTAAAAGCCAGTGCTCCCTTCCCTGCTTTCTGCAACACACTGGGGTTCACAATGCACATTTTGGGAACCACTGCACTTAGTGCAAGGGAACCTCGAGTGTGGGTAAGGTGTTGTTGAATGAATTCATCTCTCCTTCTGTTGACAGAAGCAGCTTCCAACAACAGAGTGCCACTTTGTCAAAGGTTAGGATGCAACCATTTATTTCACTGCATGGCACATGGAAGACAAGATTCAGAAATACATAAATACACTGCATATCCTCTGAAAGCTATGTCTTTCTACAAAAGTAATTAATACATGCTGCTCTGGCCAGGAAATATTATATTGATTTCTTTAGCATGCTGAGTGGCAGAGCTAGAGTTAGCGACATCAAGACCTTGGTCACACTTTGTCTAGAATAGATTGTGAAACCTGTGTGCACATGTGGCCTATGGCCTGATCCAGTGGGGCTGTTCTTATGTTCTTACCTCTTGTGAAGGAAGAAAGAGACCTGGAGCAAACATAAGAAGGCAATTGAAATTATCTCTGCATTTATTGTTGCTCTTCTTTTCATTGTTGCTTCACTCCGCAGAAGAAATATTTCATAGAAAGTGGAGATCCAGTACCACTGAAGATTCAGCAATGCATGCGTGCATCAGTGGAGGTGGGGCACTAAGGAAATTGCAAATGTCTTCTTGAGAGAATAAGGGCAGGTCTACAGAGATTCCAGGGTGATTTCCTTTATTGCAGGGTGGAGACTACTATTTGTTTCCTTTGATTCCACAGGCCTACAAAATTGAGGGTCAGAAAAGTTTTCCCCAAACTTTATGGTAGTTTGCTATGAATTTGGGGTGCCGAATAGTAAAGGAAGCCTTGGCAAGCGCAAGTCCAGAACAAAATCAACACACTTTTAAAACACACTCATTTCTCTAGTCTGCAAACAATAGAAAAGTCAGAAGCTATTTTTGTGACTGCTGAAGCAATTAGAGAGGTGAAGAAGTGCAATGTCTTCCTTGTTCTGTTTAGCATCAACATGAGTGAGGTCATCTGGGGATGGTGATCACTCCTGAATTATCTTACCAATAAGTGTCTAGGGTTGCTGCGCACTAGCCGGAAGGAGGATTCTCCACACTTTTTTTTTGCAACATACATAGGAGCGATTCGGATTGAAAAGATTGTGTGCTGAAAGGAATTAACACCCCTCACACCTTCCCTAGTGCTGCAACCCAAATTCCCGCTTTCCCAATGACTGCTTTTAACATTTTTAAAAAAAGACATGGGGCATCCTAACCATGACAATGAATCTGTCACAGATGAATTTGTTTGACCCTGCTAGAGCACCGGTTCCCAACCTGTGGTCCACAGGTTCCCACAGGTCCCACCGGTTCCCACAGGTGGTCCACAAGACCCTGAGAAGTGGTCTGCGAGGTTTCAGGAAAAAAAAAAATAACCTTTGATCACTTCCAGGGTCTCACCAAGCAAGCAATCTCCCACAGACCACCAATGACAGCAGAGAACGGACTGCCCACAGCCTCAACCACTGAAGTGTCAGCTGTGGCTGTGGGCGGTCCATTCTTCATCCTTTCTGATAGTCCGTGGGGGGGGGCACTTGAGGGACAGGCCATCAGAGAGAGCAGACACCCCACAGCCACATGTGGTCCACAACTATTCCAATTTTTGCTCCAGTGGTCTGCGGGTTCCTAAAGTTTGGGACCCAGTGTACTAGAGGAATTCCTGATGTAGTTGAAAATTTTCAGTGGAAACCTTTTGACAGTTTGGGAGTAGGAAGAGGGTAGGTGAAAATAGGGTAACTTGGAGGGAGGATAAGAATAAATGCAGCCAGAATTTCTTTCAAGGCAGAATAAGGAAAGTTAGATTGAGGGCCTAATTCTATCCAATTTTCCAGTATTGGTATTGTGCCAGTAGCGTGTAAGCTGCATCCTATGGTGGATGGGCAGTCACTGCGGCCTTCTCAAGGTTTGGGAACATTTGTTTCCTTACCACAGAGCTGCACTGTGGCTACACTGGAGCTGGAAATTTAGATAGGATTGGGCCCTGAGTCTCCATAAAGACTTTTGTGGACTTCTGCAGACATGAAATTGTTGATGTTGGCTGTGATCCAGGAGAGTGTGAGAACCATTTTTTCTCCTGTTTATAAGCCTTTAGTATGTCCCCTACATTGTTTCTCAGTTGTCTGTTGCAATTTAGAAAAAAAAATCTTGGGTCTTTTTGGTGGTGAGGAATTGGGGTTTATCAGAAAAAGACAAAGGTTCCTAGACATCAAGCCTATACATGTTGATCAAGGAACTCCCTGGACTGTAGCCATACCAATTATCAGGGAACATAATTCTGGCAGTTTTTCATCAATACAAGTGTAAACAGAGCAATAATGAGATCAGGCGCTTTGGTCAAAAATAGGTTTTATATTGGTGTGATTTTGTTTTACCAGCTTCTCACTCCAGAGATTTCTCCCAATTAAATGATATTCTAGGACACTAATCATTGGGGAAGATTCTCTGATTACTTTTCATAAAATAAGTTTCCTTATTTCCTGCATAAGTTTCCAAATCTCTGGAAGACTTTTGAGACGCTTTTGTAATGTGTTGCTGCATCCAGTTGGATACTTCTGGTTCTTAGCGAGCAGATTCCAGGTAATTTCAACAACCTTTAATGGCATAATAAAAGTTATTACGGCATACATAAATAAACGACAGAAATACAAAACAACAAATAAAATAAAATAAAACATAGAAACAAGGACACAGGAAAATGCTCGCCCAAATACACCATTCAGAGCTACCCAACACTGTTAAAGGTAAGGACTTTTGCTAGAAACTCGGCCACTAGAGTCGTAATTTCGTGCAAAAAGTCGTGTAAAAGGAATGCAAAAAGAAGGTGAGGGGGGGCCGGAATAACTTGAAAGAACAGGGCCCAAGAGATTTCAGGTAAATGTTCAGTAGCCAACCCAGTACTTTCTATAGTGTGGGAATCATTTTCATAAGCAAACGTAGGAATCTGATGTTTTTGCAAAGCAAAAGCTGCTACTCATCTATTGTAGAAAGAACACAGTGCTATAAGTTGGGAAGCCCTTTTTCTAACAGGGACAGCCCACTTCTCTGTGCAAACATAGTGCCTGCTGATAGCTTGGTAGCAGTCTTCAAAGCAGACTGTTGGATAGAAAGGCAGTACAACTGTCAGTTAAACACCACATGCTGGTGCTTCAGCAGTGTATCTTGGGCACAGTAACACTAACATAACTGAAATTTCTTTGGAGCATAGCAGTCTTGTCAGAGTGAGTGCCATAATTGGAGGCAGTTCCCAAGGGAAGCCTCCAGGTTAATCTGACACAGCATATAATTGTATCATTGCTTGAAGATTAACAAACATATTTTGGCATAAGTTTTTGTTCACCAAAGCCCATTTTTTTGGTTTGGAAGAAACAGGCTTTGGCTTACAGAAAACCTATGCTCAAGAGTGTGTCATGAGACTTTCTCATCATTTGGACTCAGCCACAGAATGGACAACAACTGGATGAATGCAAAAGTGGAGTTGATCTTGATCAATTCCTTGCTAGAAAGCACATGGTGCCAGTGGTACTACTGGAGCTAAAGAGGGATGAATGTGTACAACAGGAGACTCTTGGAAACCAATGTGTAAGTCAGTCTAACCTTCTTATTGGAAAAGTGTAGTATAAGCAGATTAAGCAGCAAAGTAGTCACTGCATCTCACCACTGGGCAAGCACTTTTGGATTGCATAGTCATCTCTGATCTGTTTTGTGCTTGCTACAAAGATCGTTTAACTTGAGCCAAGTTGTCTTATGTGAAAACTGGATGGCCTTTTAGTGCAAGATTTAATAAGTGACTTAGGTTTAAACTCTTCCAAATTTCAGTTTGGGTTTGGCTCCTATCCATAATGTTTTCATTGAAGAGGATTTAATGCTGGCTCTGGGTCAAATTGTGAAAGTCTATTAACGGGATTTTAGTCTTACAACCTGATTACATCAATGAGTTTGTAACAGTGCTAAATGCTGTCATCCTGCAAATGCCCTCAGTAAAGTGGCTGTGTTAACGCACGGCTAATTGCAACTTCTCATGTCTTCCAATAAAATAAGAGTTATATTTGAGGCCTCAAAGCATTTTAATCCCAATCTCTTTATTAGTTCAGACTGAATTGTGAAGGGCCTTAGTCCAGCAGTAAAGCACATGACATGCATTCAGAAAGTCCCAGGTTCAATCTCTGACGTCTCCAAGTAGGAGTTGGAAAGACTACCATCCTAACTTCAAAGAGCCACTGCAGATAATACTGGTGAAAGTTGTCTTGCACTCTTTGTCTGCTGCCACTTCGCTCTGCTGATGCCCCAGTTCTCTTTTTGCTCATTTGAGCAGCAGCAGTAGAAATGTTGGTAGGGGTCTTGTTCAGATAACTCCTAAAGCAGTGGTTCTCAAACTGTGGGTCAGGACCCACTGGTCCGTCACAATCTGGTTTTTGGTGGGTCGCCAAAGGGTGATGGAGAGATCAGATAACTAATTGCCTCAAGCCCTATTGAAAAATCAGATAGTGTAGCTGAAAGAGCTCCACTCCTGCAGTTTGCAAGATAGCTGCTAACTGCCCTGCAAGGAGGTGAGCTCCTGCAATTTGCACACATGTGTAAATATATAGAGATAAAATTTGAGGGTCTTTTTTTCTGGTTATTATTACTTATACTGTAAATAAATAATTTCTTTCTAGATCTCCTTTTTTAAAAGTCTGATAAACCTAAGTGCGTCTGGATAGCATGTCATTTCAAAGTTCTGTTGCTAAAATGTTTGGGGATCACTATTGTAGAGTGAGCAGAAGATGATTGTATTCCACCCTGCTTGCTGCTACCACTATCTCCTTCCTCTATACTTTAAACCAGACAGGGTGAGAGGAGGGTTGGAGAGGAAAGGAAATCTTGTGCTCCAAGCAGTCTTCTGTGTTTGTCTGATTCGAAAAAGCAATTGGACAGAGGTGGTATGGGGAAGCTTGGAATGCATACATGCTTTTTAAAAGGGACCCTGTTCAACTGACTCTTAAAAACATAAGAACATAAGAACAGCCCCACTGGATCAGGCCATAGACCCATCTAGTCCAGCTTCCTGTATCTCACAGCCGCCCACCAAATGCCCCAGGGAGCACACCAGATAACAAGAGACCTCATCCTGGTGCCCTCCCTTGCATCTGGCATTCTGACATAGCCCATTTCTAAAATCAGGAGGTTGTGCGTACACATCATGGCTTGTAACCCATAATGGATTTTTCCTCCAGAAATTTGTCCAATCCCCTTTTAAAGGCATCCAGGCCAGACGCCATCACCACATCCTGCGGCAAGGAGTTCCACTGACCGACCACAGGCTGAGTAAAGAAATATTTTCTTTTGTCTGTTCTAACTCTCCCAACACTCAATTTTAGTGGATGTCCCCTGGTTCTGGTGTTATGTGAGAGTGTAAAGAGCATCAGCTTTGCCTATTTGCAATATGTTTTTCACTGACTGCTTGAATCTTCTTTTTGACAAGGCCTTGCCACTCAGCTGAATATTTTCAACACAACAAGGTTCCTAACAACTGGGCTCATTTCTCAGGGCAAGCTGGATTTTGAACCACTGGATAACTGGATAAGGGGAAGAGAAGGGCAAAAGTCAGGAAAGAGGCAGATAGTTGGACAAGCTGGAGAGATTAGAGTTGGACAAGATGGGGACGGTGGCAAGAAACAAGGCTTTCTTGGTGGTAGCACCCGGACTGTAGAATTCCCTCCCCCTGGAATTAAGAACAGTTCCATCCTTGGAAACCTTTGAGCGAAGCCTTAAGGCCTTTTTATTTAGGGTGGCATTCGGTACATGACATAACAGGCTGGTGTTTTAATTAATTGCAATTGTAACAGTTTATGTGATCCATTGGTTTTTTTTTTTTCATTTTTACTGCTTTACCTTTTTAATGTGTTATTCTTGTTATAATTTTGATTTAATGGCTTACAACATTGATTGCCCTCACCATGAGAATGGCGGGTTACAAATTCTTAAATAAAAAATAAGTAATTGTAGGGCCAGGGCAAGGCAAGGAAAAGCAGAGAATGAATTAATATAGTGGTTACCAAACTGTGAGTTGCAGCTCATTGGGGAGCTGTGGAAACCAGCCAGAGGAGTCACAGAATCCTCACAAAAAACTTGCCAGCCTATACAGTGTATAGGTTTGTAAACCTAATGGAAAGCTGTGGCTAACGGCCCAGTAGATCAAGGGAGCCACCAGTTGAAGAAGTTTGGGAACCACTGAATTAATTGATTCAAGGCATAGCCAAGAAGCTCCAATAGCTCCAAGCTATTGGCCAACCTGCTAGTCGCCACTTTGTACTGCTTTTTGTAAGGACTTCTGGAAGGCTGGAGTCAAAGAGAGCTGGCACTTTAAGGTAAAGTGGAATTGTGGAGCTGTTTCTGATTATTCTGACCATGCCAAAGATTTCAAAAGCTGCACAAGCCCCTTCATCATCAACTGTGCTACTGCCAGTGCAAAGTTTTAAATGCTCTCTTAAGAAGCTGAAACCTGTTGTGAGTTCTTGTCTCTTACAGTGAGGGTTGATGAGCCTTTGCCCTCCTAAACAGAAGTATTTGATGTGTTAAGATCAGGAGCTGCAACCCCTGAGTGTTTAAAAATGGACAGATACATTTTTAAGATGGACTGCCTGTAGGCAAGGGAAATTGGATTCTTTCTCACAGTCTAAGCAGGCAGGTTTACAAAGTAAATTGTCAAAAGGAGCCAGCTCAGATTCTTTCCCTCCAGCAGTTCATATTATGATGCTCCTTATGCCTGCAGTAATAAAAGGATGGATGCATTTGTGTGCCTGTCTTCTCAATGTTATTTTTGCTCTTGGACCACAAAGCAACAGTAGCTCATTTTGCGTATATCTCCTGTCCAGTTATGGATGTAATGCAGCCAGGCTTATGAGCTGTTCAGAATAAAACATCTCCAAGGGTTGTCTTTCCGAGTATTAATGTTTCTATTATCACTGCTAGCCAAAGTGTTTTCTGAACAGTGGTATAGAATTACATGATGGGGCCTTTTTCAAAGTTAGAGAATGCACAGCAGTTGACCTCCTCATGTACTGGAATACAAAGCAATGAATCTTTATTCTCCTATATAGTATTACCCAGGTAGTGGACTCATTATGCAACATTTGGAACAATCGCCAGAAACATATTGCTATACACAGTGCATTTCAAGCTGCAAAGACTAGTTCTTGTGTCACCGTTGTCCTGTCCTGTTAATTGAAACCTAAAGATGGCATTGTTTATCTCTTTCATCTCAAATTGCTACATCTGATGACCAAGAGGGAAGTTTTAGGGAACTAGAATGATCACAGTAGCAAGTGCAATAGACTGTACCTCAACCACTGGTGGTATATTTATGCAAGTCAATTCTCTGCTTCTTAGCTGAATAAATATATGAAAATAAACTCAGCCATTGCCTATGAGCTTTATCATGTATATTGGAGATCATGAATCTAACGTATAGGTTCTGCGTATTGACTTACTATACTTGATATCTTTAGAGACTGGCTCAGGGATTGAGCACAAACTTTTACATGCAAAAAGCCCTTTTTTAATCCCTAAACCTGCAGAATCAATTAATTTAAACTCAAGTTAAAAGTGGAAGACGTGCAGACCAGAGGCAAAACCTATAATTTCAAAATTTAGAGGGGTTTCAGAATGCTAGAATTAAAAAAGAAAAGAAAAGAAAAATATGGTGGGATATTTGGAAAGAGCTACTGAACAATTATTTCACTTTATATAGTAGAGCTAATGTTTGCATTGCAATGGCCTAAAAAAATGGAAGTGACATTGCAAAAAAAGTTGAGTAAATCAGGATATTTAAATGTAACATTTATCTCTTTGAATACTACAAATCTGACTGTGAGGAATTGCCAAGAAACTGAGAGTTGAGAAATTTTGATAAAAAGCACCTAAAGTCAAAGACATCAATTCAGTTTTGTACAGGAAAAAAAGTAAAGCATCATCAATTTTGGACTGGTGCTATAAAATCTGGGATATGGTCATTGCCATAAAATGGGTTTATAAAAGAAATCGCCAAGGGCAACTGCTAAATACATGCATAAAATAGTGATCCTCATTCATTATGTGGTGGAAAATAAATTCCCTAATGATTTCTAGGGTGTGTCTTATAAACCTTAAGGCGCAATCCTCAAGAGGTGGTGCAAGTGCAAGGAGACAGGAGCGGCTTGAAGCTGCTCTGTTCTCCCCTGGAACGGGGGTTGGGATCCGGCATAACTGCCAGATCCCAGCCCTGCCTCCAGCTCCCCACCTGCCTGCCCCCGGGTCCACCCACAGCCCACCCTCCCCTGCCCAGGAACGCCTCCCCTCGCTTCCCTTTCTTCCTTGCATTGGCCCAGCTGGGCTGACGCCACTTGTGAGGAGGAAGCCAGCGCGGAGGCTTGCGTCAGCCTCCGCAGGCTGGTGCTTCTCAGAGCGCCGGCCCTTGCTTCCTCTCGAGGAGGTGCAAATGTGCCTTATGGCACATTTGCAACCCTCCTGGGTCAGCGCAAGGGACTTGTCAGCTCAAGGGCGCTTTTGGATTGCACCCGTAACCTCATAACCTTAACCAGCTTGAGTGTTTCATAATTCAGGCAGTTCTTCATGTGTTTCATGTGAAATCTCTTCTGAGGTCTCTTATATACTTTCAAGGTGCATCGAATGGTAGTCAGGAGCATAGGGCTCTCTGTTTCCCCCTCTGTGGAGGGGGAAAAGTGGCTGTTTTCCTACCCATACGCCATTTGTAGTAGGAGCACCACATGTGCATTTTGTACTTTGGCATCTATTATTTTTTTGTTCTGTTCCTGAGTACAAAGGTTAAAGTTGGAATTGGCCCAGTGAATGCTCTTGTATTTCTTCCAGCTGTCTTATCAATTCAGCCAGCAAGGGCTTGGACAGAGATGCTCTTCAAGTTAAAAGCATTCTATTTCTGCCTTGCACTGGGAATAAGGTCTTAGTACATGGTTTAATGAGCTTGATTTTTAATTATCGCTTTGTGTTTTGCTATGAAATTGAATCTGAGAGATGGGGGTGACACAGTGGTAGGTGATAGTAGCTGTCTTCTGGCATAATCCCCTACAGGTTTACTGCTGGCCCCATACTCCTGAAATTCCCACTGGTCCTGCTGTCCCCTGTGTTCAGTACAAGGGATTATGTAAGAAGAGGGATTTTAACTGCTGTCTAAAAACACTGCATGTTTTCTGTTGACTGAGTTTGTTTAATTAGAATGGCTTGAATCTGACAAGCTCCTTGAGGGAGTTGAGAGAACTTCTGCTTGTATGGGGGAAGCACTTGTCCCCAACAAAGTTCAGTGGTGATCTGATATTGTCATCACATTATCACGCATACTGCTGAATTGCTTCCAGAGCCGCCATTTGGAGCCATGGGTGGACGGAAGAGCCCATCAGCTGCCAAAGACAGTACAGAATTTCTCTCACCTCAGGGGCTCAGTTGGTGCATCTGTCACCTCCAGCCCTGCCTGGGGTGGTTCAGTCCACCCTTCTCCACTTAGCGTTGCCACTGGGTGGGAGAAACAGAAGCTGCAAGTGTCATTGAAGAGATCAGTAACGGCAACATTCTTCCCACCCTCTGCTGGCATTAGTCAGTGGAAATGGGATGTGGCTGCACATGCCCGAACTTGTCTGATCTTGGAAGCTAAGCAGAGTCAGGCCTGGTTAGTACTTGGATGGGAGACCGCCTGGGAATACCGGGTGCTGTAGGCTTATACCATATTCTTTCGAGACTGAAGGTTGCCAACCATGTTATGATGGTGGGATGGAAGGAACTACTGGCACAACTACAGATTACTCCAATTATTCACTGTTGGAGAAGGTGGGAGGAGCTACTACCTGCCAGTAAGGTTGGCAGCTCAGTGCATCATGTGGGGCAAGGCAGGTCTTTGCCCAAGATTCCTGCACAGTCTTACACCAGCACTGAGGGAATGTCTCCTTGTCAGCATGTTAGAAAAACTTACAAGCTTTCTACTTCAACTTATACAAATGAACCATGTCTGGAAAAACACCAAAACTAGGTCTGAACAATTTTTTCCCCCCTTGAGGGGGGAAAAAACAGAACTAACTCTCTCATGCTTATTTATATTTTTCTAATAATTTTTAGTGTGAAAAGGTGATTGCAGTTTTAAATGTACCCTCTGGCCATCTTTAATTTCCCTTCTCTAATTCCCTAATTCTCTAATCAAGCTTTCGGTATTTTTAAATTGTTTCTATACATCTTATTTAGGATTATTATTTTTATATCTGATTACACAAGATCATGCCTCATTAAGTAATCATTGTCTGATCATGATTTAAATGCATAATCTCCCACAAATACTCTGCAATCGCTTAAAGCACCACATATTTTTAATAAAGAAATTTTGCTGGAATAAAATGGTAGACAGATATTATACCGATTTAGGTCTCTCCTTTCTTTTTTTGTACTGGAGCTACAGTCTCTTTCATGTTTTGTACTTCAGATGACAACATATTTAATAAATTTTATTTTATTTGGAAACTTTTATTCAGGCATGATATCAATCAAATGATAAACAAGCTGTAAAGTGTAGTGCAAATTACAGAACAACAGATAACATGTTGAAGGTTTCTTATAGCAGTGAGCCTGCATTAGTTTTGGAATTTCATACTTTATTCCATCTGTGTGCCATTACTAATCTTCCAATAAACACTGTAATTATAAAAATTATAATTTTCCCTTCTGGGAACACAGGATGAATTGGATACTATACTGGAACATTCTGGTGGAGTACAGGTGCCAAACAGACTGTAACAGGCAGCCTTTGTGGGTGAATAAACTGAATCTTCATTCAGGCAAGGCAGAGGTGCTGCTGGTCAATAGGAGTACCAGTGTGGGTCTACAGCCAGTTGTCTACAATGTTATGCTTCTCTTGCAGTTTGAGGGTGTCGTAGACTTGAGTCTCACTCCCAGGGTTTTGGGTGCTCAGAGTTGTTGGTTCTGAACCCTAGAGCCCTCAAAGATCCCTGTTCAGTAGTACTGGCACCACCCTGTAAGAGCCAGTGCCTCAGTCCAGGGAAACCGAGACCCTCTAGGCTTAACTATATCCCTTGTAGGCACTGAGCACTTTCTTTACTTAAAGTCTCAGTCCTCAAGTTTCTAGTCCACAATGAGGATTTTTGGTAGCTTGCTGAATGGCTAGGCAGGATTCTGAACCTTTGTCCCCAACAGACAATGAACCAACATGGTAAAAAGATTTTCTACTTTATTAAATACATAGGGTTACAAAAGGTTACAAAAGGCAGCGAATGCTAGAAGCATAAAAACTTCTAGGAACATATCAGCATAAAACAACAAAGCTAACTGGCTAACTCTATTATTCTCTAACCCTCACCTGGGTCAGCTTCTTTTGTAGATCCTCAGGCCAGTTACCTATGGCCACATGGTCCTGGCGGGGCAGGATGTGCACCCACCACCTCTCTCACCAAGAGACAAGGAACAAAGACCCTGTCCTCCGGAAGTGGGGCTGGAAGCTCACCCTCTCAGCTCTTCCCTCCCCCCTGGAGATCTGCAGCTGCATTCCATCCTTGATGGGCGTCTTTCTGGCTGCCTAGGTGCTACATAATCACCTTCCATTGAGTTGTAAATCCTAGCAGCTAGGAAATGCAAGCCACTTCTGTGTTACTGTTTTAGCTTGGTTCAGGCCTTGCAATGCTACTAGGCCTGAACTGTACATATTCATGACAGAGAGTGATTTGTCTTTACCTTGAATTCAGGGTTGCTGCTGTGACCAAGAATGCACTTGCCCACTTCTGCTGGTGTGTCAACTGCACCTTTTTCTGAAGGGGACATTTTGCCTCAGTGATTTATGCCTTAGGACCCAGTCCCACCCAACTTTCCAGTACTGATGCAGGTGTGCCAATGGGGCTTGTGCTGCATCCTGTGGTGGGACAGCAGTCAGCAGGCCTCCTCAAGGGAAGGGAATTCCCCCCCCCCTTATCCTGAGGCTGCACTGGTTCTGGAAAGTTGGATAGGATGGGGCTGTTAGTGGGGAGTTGAGCAATGGCTTGTTGCATTTGGGGAGAACAAGTCATGGGGAAAAAGAAAGTAGACTGGAAAGAGAAATTAGTGGTCTAAACCCTGCTCTTAGGTTGCTGGGGTGAGATGGGGTTCTTATGTCGCACTGAAGAGTAACTTTCTAATATTAGGAGGAAGAAGAATGTACACAGTCTGGGGGTAAGCAAGTTTTATGGAGAATTTTGCTGTAGACCTGAGGTATTCCATCTGTGTGTCCCGCCTCCCTAGTGAGGCGTGGCTAGCCTCCAGGGGCATCGCCAGGCATCTCGGGGAGAGGGGCTGAGCTGCTCTGCTGCATGTGCTGCCTGCTGACTTGCTGCTTTTCTGCAGCTGTGAATGAGGTGGGTGGGGCAGCATGAGGCTGGGGGGGGGCTTGGGGTCTGTGTCAGCTTAACCAAGGATCCTCACCTTTCTCTTTTTCCTCCCCCTCCAAAAAAGAGAAAAAAAGCCATTCTTGATGGCTTTGTCTCCAAAAATTGATTAAAAATTAAAATCCCCATTCCTTTTTAGCCATTCCCCTTTTTCCTCCTGCCTCCTTTTGAGGTACTCTGTTGGCTGCTATTGTAAGACAAAAGGCACAATTCTAGCTAGGTCTACTCAGAAGTAAATCCTATTGTGTTCAATGGGACTTACTCCCAGGAAAGTGGGGTTAGGATTCCAGCCAAACAGTCTCTAGGTCTCAGTTTGCATCACTTTGCAATTAGCAGATACACCCAAAACAAAGTCTTCCCTGCCCCAGCAAATTCATCACTTCCCCCCTCCTTTTCCAAAACCCTCCAGGTGTGCTGCTAACAAACTCAGGGCACAATCCTAACCAGTTCTACTCAGAAATAAGTCCTATTTTGTTCAGTGGGGCTTACTCTCAGGTAAGTGTGGTTAGGATTGCAGCCTCGGAGTGCTGGCAGCCTTGTTTCTAGTGTATAATTATAACACCTTCACCCCCATTTTGGGGGTAACTGAGGTGAGGTGTTGTATTGGGGAGCCGTGGCCAATGGCTACAAGGATCAGGGGAGGCGCGAGCTGGAAAAGTTTGAGACCCACTGCTATAGACTAACACAGTCTCTTCTGGGATGAGCTCATCCTGGATCACTCTTTTGTTCTGAAATGGCTCTTGATAGGTTTCCTGTTGCTCATGCCAGGTGGAGGTGGTTGTTTTCTGCTGTACTGTAATGTATTCTGGGAAGTGTGTGGCTCGGGTCTGGGGTATTTGAGGGACCGCCTCCTTCCCTACAATCCTGCCTGTGCTCTTAGATCATCTGGGGGGGGGGGCTTTTGACTGTGCCACCACTAAGAGATGTGAGAGGGGGGCGGCCAGGAGGAGGGCCTTCTCGGTGGTGGCCTCCGAACTGTGGAATACCCTCCCCTTAGAATTGAGAACTGCTCCCTCGTTGCTAACATTTCGGCGTGGACTGAAGACCTTTTTATTTCAAAAAGCTTTTAATTGTTGACAGGCTGGCTGGCGTTCTTGCTTTTATATGAAAATCCACGGGGTTTGTTTGTTTGTTTTTAGATTTTTTAATTATTGTAAATTGTTGTTATTGTTTTTAATGTTTTATTTTTTAAAGTGTTGTAAGCTGCCTTGTGTGCCTATTGGGCAAAAAGGCGGGATATAAATTAATAAAATAATAATAATAATAATAACAATGTAGACTTTGCAATTGCTCAAGAGAACTGTGTTGCGATTAGCAATAGGTTGTAGGTTGAATTGTCATTGGAGGTGATGAGGGAAGCCAGGGGCTAATGGCAAATGGTCCTATTTATCTTAAAGCTAGGAAGCTTCTAGAATGTGGCCTTGTTTCTAGTTCTGAATAGGATGGCTGACTAAGTCTAGTCATGGAAGTTGGGGCTCATTACTAGCCAGTAAAGGAAGGGGTTGGTTGGTGTTGCTGCAATGAACCAACTACTTCTTTACTCAAAGACCTGTAGGGCATGATACCTTCTTGCCATCAGCCCAACCAAAAGCAACACTGGTCTTGGTCAACCTCTCTTGGGATGCACCCAGCACCCACATGTACCTGTTTGGATGGATACACATATGTATCCACATATGGATACACATATGTGTATGCACCCAGCATACACATGTACCTGTTTGGATGGAAAAAATAAACTTTCTCCAAAAATAACCAACAGTAAGTTAAAAAAAAAATAGTACTGCATGTTTAGTGTGTGTGACTATTTTTCCATTTTCTCATTCTTTTCCTGTTAGTGTCCTGTGATTACCTATTTCACCACAGTTGATTAAATAATCACAATTGATTTATCAATCATAGTGGTGGTTGATAAGAGCTCTATGTTTCATGTTAACCATGGTGGAAAACTGGGTGTGGGTCAGTGTGAGTCAGTTGCTGCAATAAATGGGTTAGGGCCCAATCCTATTCAAATTTCCAGCACTGGTGCAGCCTCAATGCAGCCCTGAGGTAAGGGAACAAATGTTTCCATACCTTGAGGAGGCTTCTGTGACTGCTCCACCACCACAGGATGCAGTGCACGCCCCATTGGCACGACTGCACTGTCACTGGAAAATTGGATAGGATTGGGCCCTTAATCTTCAGTCTTACAGGACTCCTCTGTGTGCGTGGGGAGGGGGGTGTCGTAGTAATATATAAAAATACAGTATATAGCATTACAGTATATCGTGTTTTTCAGTTTTCAATAAAAAATTTGCATTGTTTTGGAGGCCTTAAGTTTTTTCATATCTTTTTGCTATTGTCATGAGCCTTTCTTGCTTCTAGGTGGGAGTTGGACTGGAAGGCCCCTTCCTGGTCTGTGATTCCATATAACATTCATTGTTGCTTTTCTTTTTGTTAAGTGAAGATTTATCCCATATAGAACCGATAGTATAGATAAATCATGCCCTAGAACAGGTGTGTCCAAACTTTTTGGCAGGAGGGCCACATCATCTCTCTGACACTGTGTCGGGGGCCAGGAAAAAAGAATTACTTTACATTTCAAATTTGAATAAATTTGCATAAATGAATATATTAGAGATGGAACTTATATGAATGAATGAAGGTCTTGCAACAGCTCAAGGCCTATAAAAGGCCTTGCACAAAGCAAGGTCAGCCTTTCCTTTGCTGCTGCTGCTCCATCACAAACGTGAAAGAACAAGCTGTGGAGAGAGCCCTTGTACCACAGCTCACGCGAGAGGTTGAACGGTTGGCTGTCACACCGAGAGTAGTTGCATCAGGCCAGCAAGTTTCCGGAGGACCAGAGGCTCATTGGAGACTTGGGGCTCCCTGAGGGCCGCATTGGGAGTCCTCAAGTGGCCCCAGGGCCAGGGTTTGGGCACCCCTGCCCTAGAAAGTGATTACCAGAGAGGTTTAGCCTTGAAACTACAAAAGCATGAGTTATAACTGTTTGCTGTTTGTTATATATAGACTAAGGGTGGGCAATGGCTCAGGGAGTGGGGCCAGGATCTGGCACTTCTGCTGGAGCCTAACCCTGGTCCCGGGCAACCTGGAGCAGTTCCAGGCTGCTTGTATCTGCACCGTCTCTTCAGGTGGCGCAGATCTGAATAGCCCCATTGGGGCTGCTGCAGTGTTACCAAGGTAAGGGGAATGACTTCTCCTTGCCTCAGGCTGAACCACAGGCAGCTCCAACCCCATTTTGGATACAGGGCAGTCCAGCCAGCCTCCCTATTCTAGTGTGGGTTAGGATCGGGCTGCCCAATCACCATCACTCGCATGACAAACAATTAAGGTTATCCCCTACAAAGGAAATAGCATGCAGTTCTAATAGGTTCTGAAACAATTGGGAAAAATTCTATTTCCACAAAATGCTTACCTGCTTTTTTTCATTTAGTGAACCTGACTCATCCATGTGAATTTCTTAATGTTGCTCTAGCATTGCCGCATTGTAAATGTTTTTTTTTTTTTTTTCAGGTGTACACCAGTCCAGTCCCACTGCATAGTGATAACTTTTGGTGACAAATTTCACCAGAAATTGCTGTGAAAATTGTGTTTCTTTGTAATCCTTTTGGTGATGGTTTGAAAATTTCTGGTGGCTGGAAATCTTGAATTTTGTGTGTTTCTGATACTAATTCATATGTAAATATGGTGGATGTATTTGTGACTGAGAAGAGCACCTAATGGTACAAAAGTGCAAAATGGGAGGATAACAGGCCTGTTGTGATTGACTGATGCCCTTTCATATCCCATGGCATTCTACTGAGAAACAAGCTGGGGAATTGGATGCTTCAGATGTGCATCCATTGGATGCAGATTGGATGCTTCAGATGCTTCAGAGGCTCAAGGGAAAGATAAAGGAGGGTGTCAGGATTTAATGTAGACGGCTGTTAGACTTTAGATGTCAGTATGTGGCATGGAAATGAGACTAATGTTAATACTCTAATAAGGTTACTGAAGTATTTAAAGCATGCCACACAGATTGAAGTCTGGTGGTGCTTTTTTCCTCTTCCGCATGTTAGTCCTCTCCTTTCATTTTAGTGGAAGAGCTTGTGACTTCATTATTGCTCTGTGATTTTGGATTAGCAGA
The DNA here is from genome assembly GCF_035046505.1 of Tiliqua scincoides. Lineage (NCBI taxonomy): Eukaryota > Metazoa > Chordata > Lepidosauria > Squamata > Scincidae > Tiliqua > Tiliqua scincoides. Next base: position 195,897,577 of record NC_089824.1, on the reverse strand, counting down.
ACAACTTTAGAAGTAGATCCACTTTCAATTTGGTGTCTTATTTGTCTATCCAACTAATTTAAGTTAATTTTATTTCACGAAGAAAACAATATTAAAGAGCTCCCGTTTTGCATTTTAATTGAATTCTGATTTTTCTCCAAATGCAGCTTGACAAAAAGCATTAGTAAAAAGTTAATTATCTCGTAAATAACAGAGATTTCCTACCGTAATGAGAAAAGTAGAAATTAATTACTGATTAAGCACCTACAGCGCAAGGAACTTGTTTCCTGCATATGTGCATGAGCTGGGGGAGTGGGGAGGAGAACACACCAAATTCTGTGAGATAAATGAAGATGAAATAAATTCATGCATCTTGACCAATTATATATTATTTATATAGTTCCTATCAGTATATACAGTACTTGAAGAGTGTGGCTTCTGAGTCACTGGCATAGTTCTAGGCTTGTTTATCTAAAAGTAAGTCATCCTGAGTTCTTTAGGACTCTCTTCTTGATCAGAACTGCAGCCAGAATTTTTTCAGACAGATCAGCTGAAGCTACCAGAGCTTTTCCATGCCTCACACTTAGGCATGGAAACTATAGGCCGGTCAGCCTAACATCCATACCGGGTAAGATGGTGGAATGCCTCATCAAAGATAGGATCTCAAAACACATAGATGAACAGGCCTTGCTGAGGGAGAGTCAGCATGGCTTCTGTAAGGGTAAGTCTTGCCTCACGAACCTTATAGAATTCTTTGAAAAGGTCAACAGGCATGTGGATGCGGGAGAACCCGTGGACATTATATATCTGGACTTTCAGAAGGCATTTGACATGGTCCCTCACCAAAGGCTACTGAAAAAACTCCACAGTCAGGGAATTAGAGGACAGGTCCTCTCGTGGATTGAGAACTGGTTGGAGGCCAGGAAGCAGAGAGTGGGTGTCAATGGGCAATTTTCACAATGGAGAGAGGTGAAAAGCGGTGTGCCCCAAGGATCTGTCCTGGGACCGGTGCTTTTCAACCTCTTCATAAATGACCTGGAGACAGGGTTGAGCAGTGAAGTGGCTAAGTTTGCAGACGACACCAAACTTTTCCGAGTGGTAAAGACCAGAAGTGATTGTGAGGAGCTCCAGAAGGATCTCTCCAGACTGGCAGAATGGGCAGCAAAATGGCAGATGCGCTTCAATGTCAGTAAGTGTAAAGTCATGCACATTGGGGCAAAAAATCAAAACTTTAGATATAGGCTGATGGGTTCTGAGCTGTCTGTGACAGATCAGGAGAGAGATCTTGGGGTGGTGGTGGACAGGTCGATGAAAGTGTCGACCCAATGTGCGGCGGCAGTGAAGAAGGCCAATTCTATGCTTGGGATCATTAGGAAGGGTATTGAGAACAAAACGGCTAATATTATAATGCCGTTGTACAAATCGATGGTAAGGCCACACCTGGAGTATTGTGTCCAGTTCTGGTTGCCGCATCTCAAAAAAGACATAGTGGAAATGGAAAAGGTGCAAAAGAGAGCGACTAAGCTGATTACGGGGCTGGGGCACCTTCCTTATGAGGAAAGGCTACGGCGTTTGGGCCTCTTCAGCCTAGAAAAGAGACGCTTGAGGGGGGACATGATTGAGACATACAAAATTATGCAGGGGATGGACAGAGTGGATAGGGAGATGCTCTTTACACTCTCACATAATACCAGAACCAGGGGACATCCACTAAAATTGAGTGTTGGGCGGGTTAGGACAGACAAAAGAAAATATTTCTTTACTCAGCGCGTGGTCAGTCTGTGGAACTCCTTGCCACAGGATGTGGTGCTGGCGTCTAGCCTAGACGCCTTTAAAAGGGGATTGGACGAGTTTCTGGAGGAAAAATCCATTATGGGGTACAAGCCATGATGTGTCTGCGCAACCTCCTGATTTTAGGAATGGGTTAAGTCAGAATGCCGGATGTAGGGGAGAGCACCAGGACGAGGTCTCTTGTTATCTGGTGTGCTCCCTGGGGCATTTGGTGGGCCGCTGTGAGATACAGGAAGCTGGACTAGATGGGCCTATGGCCTGATCCAGTGGGGCTGTTCTTATGTTCTTATGTTCTTATGCACACTTGAATGGATAGGTGAGGACTTCATGCTTGGATCACAGAGAGAGTAACAGTATTTGCTGCATGGAAGAGTTAGATCCTGATATTGAATTATACAATTGGCCTAAAGAGGAAGAGCTATGCTCCATTTAATTAATCTATTTTTTCTTTGAATGTAATGATTATGAAACACAAATTTAGTGCCACTGCATTCTCCACTGAAACATCTCACTGGTGGTCAAGATACTATTTTATTTATTTATTTATTTATTTATTTATTTATTTATTTATTTATTTGTGCTCCACCTTTCTCCCTGAAGGGCACCCATCTTATATACTAGACTATATAAGTTTAACAATTCTGTATTGTAGATAATAATGCCATATAATTTAATAGAACAGCAGCACTTTAGAGAAGAGGCAACAAAGTTCTAGTGCAATACCTTACATTTTAAATATTGACACTGTATTGTAGTATGCTTTTGTGTTCAGGTAAATGTCGCTGCCACCTATGAAGAAAAGAGCTTATGAAAAGACAACTTTAATATTCTTTCCATTATTCCATTTTCTTTCAGCATTTTCCTCTTTCAGACTCTCTGAGGACAACTTGACATGGTATTTTTTCCCATCTGAAATGAATGTGAAGCTGCAAATTAAACAATTTTCCCTTTGTTGCTAAAATATCTGTTTCAGATTACCGATTATGAAAGACCACTCATGTTATCTTGCCTCTCCAGTAAAAGGAACTGAGGAATATCTATAAGAATAGGCAATTTGGTGGGGTATCTCCCCATATGATACATAAGAAAACCTGGTATGAAATAGGGTCATGTTTCTTGATCAGAAAATGTCAGTCAATATCTACTGTGGGTCTTGTCTACAACACTCAGACCTCCCAAGTGCAAGCACCTACCCTGAAGGAGAAATCTAAGACCTCCTTGGGCAAAACCATCCCGAATCAAAGCCCAGGATTACTTCAGGGTGCTTTCAACCTTTTTCATTGCCATGGGAAGCCATGGCTGGTTTGCACAAGTCCATTGGCATACTTTTCATCTACAGAAGCCGAGAATACATTTTGCGAATACTGCTCCGGCCACTCTAATATGTGGGTGGGACTAATTTCCTAACCACAATCTCCGTAGAAATCCTTCTAATTTCATGCATCCATTTCAACTTCACCATGATCACTTGCTCCATTGATGCTGCAGTTATAAGGCCTGTCACCTCCTTTAATGTGAGTTTGTCATGCATCAGTGAAGAAGTATCCTCTAAATTTAGACAAATGTATATCCTCCGAACTGCTCGCAGCAAAGTCCAACAGACTGCCAGGAGATGTGCTAACGACTACTGGCTCCAGCTCTGTTCCGAGATACAGATAGCAGCTGACACGGGCAACATCAAGGGGATGTATGATGGTATCAAGCAGGCCCTAGGTCCAACACAGAAGAAAATTGCCCCTCTGAAGTCTGCCACAGGCGAGGTCATCCAGGATCGGGCGCAGCAGATGGAACGCTGGGTGCAGCACTACTCTGAGCTATATTCCAGAGAAAATGTAGTCACCGAAGAAGCACTGAACAACATTGAGTGCCTGCCTGTGCTGGAAGAGCTTGACAGTGAACCAACCCTAGAAGAACTTCACGTGGCCCTGGACTCCCTTGCCTTTGGCAAGGCACCTGGAAAAGACAGCATCCCTGCTGAAGTCCTAAAATGCTGCAAAGAGATCATCGTCACTGAGCTGCATGAAATCCTCTGTCTCTGCTGGAGAGAAGGTGGAGTACCTCAAGACATGAGGGATGCAAACATCATCACGCTGTACAAGAACAAAGGTGACAGGGGTGACTGCAACAACTACCGCGGCATCTCTCTCCTTAGCGTTGTAGGAAAGCTGTTTGCCCGAGTTGTACTAAAGAGGCTCCAGGTACTTGCAGAGAGCGTCTATCCAGAATCGCAGTGTGGATTCCGAGCCAACAGGTCCACCACTGATATGGTATTCTCCCTTAGACAACTGCAGGAGAAATGCAGGGAACAACGACAGCCACTCTTTATAGCCTTCATAGATCTCACAAAGGCTTTCGACCTGGTCAGCAGAGACGGCCTCTTCAAGATTCTCCCCAAGATTGGATGTCCACCCAGGCTCCTCAGCATCATCAGATCCTTCCACAAGGACATGAAGGGCACTGTTGTCTTCGATGGCTCCACATCAGACCCTTTTGACATCCGAAGCGGAGTGAAGCAGGGCTGTGTTCTTGCACCAACCTTGTTTGGGATTTTCTTCGCTGTCCTGCTGAAGCAGGCCTTTGGAACTGCAACAGAAGGCATCTATCTCCGGACCAGATCAGACGGAAAGCTCTTCAACCTCTCCAGACTGAGAGCAAAATCCAAAGTCCAGCTGAAATGTCTGCGTGACTTCCTCTTTGCCGACGATGCAGCTGTCACTACCCACTCTGCCAAAGATCTCCAGCAGCTCATGGATCGTTTTAGCAAGGCCTGCCAAGATTTTGGACTGACAATCAGCCTGAAGAAAACACAGGTCATGGTTCAGGATGTGGACTCACCTCCCTGCATTACAATCTCTGAGCATGAACTGGAGGTTGTCCATGACTTTGTGTACCTTGGCTCAACGATCTCCGACACTCATTCTCTCGATGCCGAGCTAAACAGGCGCATCGGTAAAGCAGCTACCACGTTTTCCAGACTCACAAAGAGAGTCTGGTCCAACAAGAAGCTGACGGAACATACCAAGATCCAGGTCTACAGAGCTTGCGTCCTGAGTACACTTCTGTACTGCAGCGAGTCATGGACTCTTCGCCCACAACAGGAGAGGAAACTGAGCGCTTTCCACATGCGCTGCCTCCGACGCATCCTCGGCATCACCTGGCAGGACAAAGTTCCAAACAACACAGTCCTGGAACGTGCTGGAATCCCTAGCATGTATTCACTGCTGAAACAGAGACGCCTGCGTTGGCTTGGTCATGTCGTGAGAATGGATGATGGCCGGATCCCAAAGGATCTCCTCTATGGAGAACTCGTGCAAGGAAAGCGCCCTACAGGTAGACCACAGCTGCGATACAAGGACATCTGCAAGAGGGATCTGAAGGCCTTAGGGATGGACCTCAACAAGTGGGAAACCCTGGCCTCTGAGCGGCCCGCTTGGAGGCAGGCTGTGCAGCATGGCCTTTCCCAGTTTGAAGAGACACTTGGCTTTCAACAGTCTGAGGCTAAGAGGCAGAGAAGGAAGGCCCATAGCCAGGGAGACAGACCAGGGACAGACTGCACTTGCTCCTGGTGTGGAAGGGATTGTCACTCCCGGATTGGCCTTTTCAGCCACACTAGACGCTGTGCCAGAACCACCTTTCAGAGCGCGATACCATAGTCTTTCGAGACTGAAGGTTGCCAATATATATTCTCTTGCTACTTTTGTTTAAATAGCTTGTGATTCTTTTAACTTTTCTTTATATTCTCTACATTCTTATTGCGATCGTTTTTGGTGTTATAGTTTACTTCAATGTATTATCTTATATTATTATGTCCCAAATGGGACATGCAGTTTATCAAGGAAACTAATTGGTGCTGAACTTGAGTAGTATTATTCCTCCCCATACTCTTGCCTAAGGACTTTGGCATCTTATTTGCAGGTTATCCTGTTTGCTGTAATTCTCTATTTGTCTACTTTTGGTTTGTTTTTCCACCGCAGTGCAGGGCAGACCTCCTCCCTAGTAGAAGACACTTTTTCATTTTGTTTCAAATTATCAGTTGGTTGGAAGCCAGTGAGAGATGCTGATGATTTAACAATGCCATTATTTAGCTGTCAGAGGTCTTTTAAAACCAGCACCTAGCTTGATAATACCTGTGATTGACCAGTGACCAGTCCTGGGAAGCCACTGAAAATGTCTGCAATCAGCTGTTGCTCAATCAGACATCTCCAAAGAATGTCTGTGGGTTGCAATTATGAAACTGTGGGAAAGCTTAGTTTCCTTGGTTCAACTATTCTACAAAACCAGAGAATAGTCTTCTGTGAAGCTGCACAAAGGATACTATTTAGTGTGTCAACTGCTAAAAAGTCAAACAATTTTGTAAGTGCTGTATGAAATGATCCCAATTTTTAAAAACACACATAGAAGATATTTCTTTACCTCTCTGTTGCTCACTCATGTCAAAATTACCAGTGAATACCCTTTCTTGTCTTATTAGAGGATTCCCGAAATGTATTTAAACACAAATGAATAGTGAGTGCTCTTTTACAGCACACCATTTCAGATCTTTAATCATTTTTTAAAAAATGCTAACATTGTGACAACACTTGCTGGTGTTTTGTGTGCTTGGAAAGCTGCCAGCTATTGAATAAATAATACACAATTTCAAGAGGGTGAGCTTAACTTTCTTGGCTCTAAATATGCACATGTGTATAGAGCAAGATCTCAACAATTGTGAGTTTACATTTTAAATGTATAAAGTCTTCAAATTTAGCTTGATGATGACTGCGAACATGTTATTTGAAGCTTGTATACTGAACATGTTCTTCCACTTTGTCCCTCCTGCCTTTGGATAGGGTGGCTTTTGCAGGGCCTAGTAGGAGAGGCAGACATGGGGAATGAGTTTTCTTTGAACAAGGCTTCAAGCTAAAAGCTTCAAGCTACTTGGCTTCAAGCTACTTGGGCTAAAATACTCATGTGTTTGGGCTCCCATAGTTCTTTTTAAAGTACCAACCATGGAGAACCTCCTGAGTATCAGAATTATTGTAGAGGGGTCGTCTAAGTCCCTCCCCTCATTTTTTGGTTCAGGCATTTCCCTTCCCCAAAGCTCTTAGTGCCAATGACAACCTTCCTGGGGCAAACATCTGCTTTGGGAGAACTTTAATTAAGATCACCTCATGATGGTAAAGGGTTGGTGGTCACTCCCCATGGGTGCCATTAAGAAAAGAAAAATGAAAGGCCTAATAGTGATTAATATGTGTGTAACATATGCATAGTTAGGCCCTTAGGTTGGGGTGGGGTGGGGTCTAATGAGTGCTCATGCTTGAAACTGGCACTTTTTACGGTGATTGAAAATGATTATTTTTGTTAGTTCATTACGTTAGCCCTGATTGATCATTGGACTGACATGGTTTTCTGCTTCCTCAGGCTTTTCTTCTTTATAGTGGCTTCGTGTAAGCTAATCTATTTGATTTCAATTTTCCTTGAATATTTGTTTACCTTCAACACCAGTAACCTGCTAATGTGGACTTGGAAAAGGCCTAGGAGCATGGAAAGGATGAAAATATGTCTAGAAGGGTAATCTTGACTGAGATGTACAGAAACTACTCTCAGGTGGGACAGTTATCATGAGTAATGAATGATGGTGTGGTGCAAGTATTGGTGTTGTAGTTAGATCCAGTGGCAGAACGATTTTGCCTCCTCTTCTACCCAAAAGGAATGGGTTGAGCCCAACTTCTGAATGAATTGAGTTATATATTGATGCATTCTGTTTGTTGATCTATGTGAGCTCAACAGATTGGAGACATAAGAACCATGTTAACTCTTCACCAAGTTCTGTGGCACATGCCCAACGGGGACAGGAATTAGTCATTTCAGATTTAAACAGCACTATGTGCCTCTCTGGCCTGTGCCCTAATGACCTCCTTGCAGTACATGGCATTACCATTGCTAAGATTGCAGTGAAAATGGATGAGACCTTCTTTTCACTTTGAAGAAATGAGCATTCAACATAGGGCAATTGGAAAGAAGTGACTCATAGGCTAGGGAAAAAGAGGAACAGTAATGAAATACTAGCTGGAGGCAAACTTTACCTCATGTCTTGGTACAAGTTTGATATGTTATACATACAGGGAAGTTTTTGTTTCGTCCTCCAGACCATTACCGTAGATCTTTAGGGCTGATGTCCTATGATTGCTTTCCTGGGTATAAGTCCCATGGAACATAATGGCACTTACTTCTGAGTAGACATGAATAGGATTGTGCTGTAGGTCATTTTAATTCATGACTGGTTTGCATATTAGATCCATGGAAGGATCAGGATATTTAAAGAGAATCCCATTTCCTTCAAAGCTGCTTTTTTGTTTTTGTTACTTATGTTTAATTAAAACATTTCACTCTCCTATAGTTGTTAATGATTATATGTGCGGAATATCTGAAAATGGCAGCGTGTTAAATGTATGAACATTGTGGGCTCATTTAGCCATACATTGCTCAGTCATAATAAAAAGATAATATGCAAACAAGGTGAAATTTGTTCTCCTACTTGATCGTGGAAGGAAAGTGGTGTTCATTTGGGAAGAACTGCATTTCAGAAGACCCACTAGCAAAATCAGATTTACAAGTGATCAATATTTTTATTTTACTTTAACAACCCTATCCTAATCCAGCAGGCAGGGCCATCATAATGCCCCAATTTTGCTGGACTTTAAGGAAAAGAATGAATGAAGAGGTCACCAGCTATCTGCTTGTTAATCTGAACAGAATCTATATTAGTGGCATCACTACGGGGGTGAAGGTGCTGTAAATAGAATATTTACATGTATTATTCATAAAATAAAAGCATGTAGATGCTTTTTTCATGAACTTGCTTCCTTAGATCCATTTAGAATCAAGCCTTAATCGCTGCCAGATTGTGTGCTAAATGGATATGCATTGGGCCACTCTCCCAAGGGTCCTCTGAGCCACACCCTTCTCTTTTCCAGATATTTTGATGTGAAGGGTGTCAGCAAAAAGGTCATTAGTAGAGTTCATGATTTAGGTGCTAGATGTTGTTGTTATCAGGTGTCATAGCTTCCAGGGATTTGGAGAACCAAGGGGACTACGTTTCCCATAGCTTGTTACGTTCATGGGTGTTACGTCACATGTTCACAGCATCATATATGGTTTAAATCTTTACTACTAATACCATTGCCTTTGGACTATCCACTTTAACCAGGCCTATCCATTTTAGGCCCAAATCCTAATCAACTTTCCAACTCTGACATAGCTCTGCTAATGAGGCGTGTGCTGCCTCCTGCAGTTGGGGGGGCAGTCTTGGATGCCTTCTCAAGGTAAAAGAGTGTTTGTTCCCTTACCTTGGAACTGCATTGCCCTTAGGTCGTTGCTGGAAAGTTGGTTAGGATTGTGCCCTTAGCCATCCATTTTGTTAAGTTTGAGAAAGAGGAGGGCTGTGTGGTGGAAAGTTGCTAAATGCCATCACATTCCTGACGACAAAGACGATTTAGAGCGCAGTGGAGAGTGCAGTGAACTTGGGATTTGAAATAAAAAATCATTTTGTATCAGCAGGTCATCTACCTATCGCTATGTAAGTCCTAACTGTTCCCAAAGTTTCATGCCCTTGCACTGTAAACCTAATACAGCAATTTTGTATTAGATAAATCTAATAAGCCATTTTCAACCATTGTGCTAAGGCACATTGGTGTGCCGTGAATGGTCTGCAGGTGTGTAGTGGAAGTTTGGAAAAGGGTCATTTATTAGTAGGCAGAGGTGTTCCTGGGGGTCCCCACAACCCCCCATTTTCCGTCCCTACACCCCGTTTCGCCCCCCTCTTCTCCAACCCCCCCCGCACACCTGACCCAGAAGTAATTGCAGTGACATCATTACTTGCATGCAGCTGCCTCCTCCTTTCCCCCTTTGAAAACAAGGGGGAACGGAGGAGGCAGCTGAGTCCCCCACGGAGCCTTCCGCGCCGCTTGTAAGTGGCTCAGAGGTCTCCGTGGCAGTGGTCTGGGGCTGCTTGCAGCGGCCCCAACCCACTCCAGTGGAGACCTCCGTGCCACTTGTAAGTGGCGCAGAAGGCTCCATGGGGGCCTGGTAAGCCGCTGGAGCCAAGGAAGCGGCATGTGTCACCTCTGAAATTGGAGGAGGCACACACCGCTTCCCCTCCGCCTCTGAGAGATGCCCAGAGGCAGAGCAGGGGTGCCCAGGAGCGATCCTGGGAGGCAGCGGGAAGCTACCTCTCAGGCAAGCTCTCAGCGTAGACTAGGCCGCCTCCCCTCCCCTCTTGCTTTATAGGAGGAGTTGAGATGGACACCCTAGAGCGTCAGTGCCTCTCTAGGGCACCTGTCTCCTATCCTCCTTTAAAGGAAGAGGGGAGGGGAGTGGCTCAGTCAGCAACAAGGCGCTGATGGAGAGGCAGCAAGCTGCCTCTCCTCAGCGCTTCTGGGGGCTCGTCCTGGGGGGGCGAGGGTCCGAGAGGTGCCCCTGGAGGTTCGGTGCTTAGAGTATTTGTCCCGTTTGCCCCCTCTAGGTTTGCCAGTGCTAGTAGGAGTATTGGAGGATGTGAGCCCCCCCACACACACACAGTGGGAGCGCAGTGTACCTTGTCAGTTGTCCAAAAACTAGTGGTGTGCTTCGACAATGTTAGCATTTTGTCAGTATGCTGTGAGATTTAAAAGGTCTGAAAATCATTGACCTCTGTAAAAGCGTTTATATAGGAGCAGTTCTAATTATTATGCTGATACTTTTTTTCCATTGAAGTTGTGTGGATGCTGAATGTTCTTTGTGAACTGTCAGCATGAAAAGACTTGGAGTTTAGCTCACTGTGAAACCCAAACATTCTTGCAACATTTTCTTGCATTTCAGCCTCTTAAGTATATTATTATTGTACTTTGGTCCCCTTTCCCTGTTCATTTCTTTCCCAAGGCATCATAAGTTTCTCTCAGCAAGAAGTGCCACCATCAACAAAATTCTATCAGTTTGATGCACATTATAGGTCCCGTACGATGATCAACTGAAAAATTTCCAGTTATCATTTCTGCTTTTGCAAAACATCACACTCACACTCAGTAACCTGGTAACCCACTGTGAAAAATCCCTTGGTGGGATCGGACCCACCATTTTCAAATAAAGCACCAATGGCATTGCCATTATTCCAGATTAAGTACCCTGTTAAAGAACCATCTTTCCAAGTATAATTCACTGCTGTTTCCAGCTGAGCAAACCTTTCACTTCTTCTTTATTATATTTCTAATACAAATTGAAGTGAACAGACCCTCTTTGTTCCTAATGATCACACAACAACATCAGTGTCATGCACCTGTTTGCTGCTGGGATAAGTTGCTAATTTGTGAAAACCCTTTATGAGTAGATTTGTACTTTAGGGAACATGTTTCCTTTCATTTAAGCATAGTATGTGTTCTTTTTTCACATGTGCCATGAATTGCATTGTTTTTGAGCCCATGGAGAGAGGTGTTTCTTTCCAGTGAGCAAAATAGGATTGCAGCTTAAGGACGCAATGCAAAGCTCGTGCCCAGCTAGTACAAGTCTCTTGTGCCGACCCACAAGGGTCAGAAACATTCTGTAACGTACATTTGCACCTCCTCTGGTGTTGGCTGGGCTGGCACAGGGATGCTGCATCCAGCCTCTGCTGCGCCAAAATGAGGTAGGATCGTGCCAGCTGAGCTTGGCCAATGCAGGGTCTGGGGGGCATGGGGAGGGCAGGGAAGAGGTGTTCCAGGGCAAGGGGATGACAGATGGCAGACAGGTCTGTGAGTGGGTGGGGAGTGGGAGCTCGTCCGGTATCCGGTAGTTATGCCGGATCCTAGCCCCATTCCTGGGCAGCGCAGAGTGGATCCAGTCTGCCACCTGCTCATCAGGTGGCACAGATCTGAGTAGACCCATTGAGGCTGCTGTGGCTCTCCCTGGGGTAAGGAGAGTTTTTTTCCCCTTGCCTTGAGCTGAGCCTCAGCCAGCCCCAAACTCGCGCTAGATACAGCACAGGCCAACTGGTCTGCCTGTTCCTGTGCAAGTAAGGATTGTGCTGTAAGCTTACTTCTTAAGTGAGTAAGTAAGTATAGGGCTTACTTCTAAATAAAACTGTAAGACTTACTTCTGAGTAAAATAAATAACACCATTTTCAAACACCTCTACCCATGAATACAACTGAAGGAACAAAGGGAGGCGTGTTGTGTCATCCAGTGTTTGAAACTGCTCCTTAAAATGGGTTTCTCCATTTGGTCATAATTGTAAGGTGCTGGAAATTTATGCCTGAATAATTTAACATCAGTCCTCTTAATTGTGTGCGTGTGTGTAGAGACAGACAGACAGAGGATGTGTGTGTGTGTGTGTGTGTGTATCTGCTATAGTTTAGCCCTTAAGCAGCATGGCTACTGAAAGGTGATGCTGAAGCAACCCTGACTGTGATCAGTCTGAGGTGATCATGAGGGGGTGGTTCTCACTGGCTCCTTTCTTCAGCTGTCATCTGCAGGAACACAGTCATGTAATCTTAATGAACAATGTGCAAAGCCATTAAAAACTCAATTATTGGTTGTTGTTTTTACTGTAGACGTGAGAAAATGCAATCATAAAATGCTGTTGTGTAAACACAATAGGCGCCATCTGGTACCAAGTAGCATTTCAGCTCTGAAAAGAGGATATATGTTGCAGATGCATCAATAATAGGAGGCTTATCAAGGCATCATTATGCACCAAGGAGGGGGAAAAAAAATGAAATTTATGGGCATCTAGACAGCACTTCATGGTTTAATTCTCCAATTTTAGTGGTATGCTGAATAACTACAGCAATGTGGGCACCATTTTATGCTCCCTGTCATTTTAGTAGACATTTTTGTTAAGAAAGAAAAAAAGAAATCATCTATCGCTTTCCTTAATCCAGGCTGATCTGAGCACATAAAATTCACTCTTTTTGATGTTCAGCAAACTGGCAGCAACAGCAGGATATTAATTATGCGAACTTGTTGATCAAAGCACATTAAATGAAGCTGACCTGATATTCAATCTGCTTTAAATACTTCTTGCCCCTGCGTTGACATTACTAAGTACAAAACAGCTTGGCCTTTTGCAACGTGCAAAATGTTTTTTTTTTTTTTTTTACTTCCGCTTTAGGCTTATGTTATCTGTAGCTCTTGACATGTTTGCAAATTTACAAATGAAATAGCAAATGGCAGTACGGATGGATTAATGTTTAATTCAGGGGGAATAATGATAAAACAGAGCTGTCTTCTACAATTGCCAGTGATCCAGAAAAATTGCAGTGTTGGATATGTAAAGAAGAAAACCCTTTTCTGGTTACTTTCCTCATTAAATTATAAAGACAATGTAGTGGTTTTACAATCGTAAAGCAAAATGATTTTCATACCCCCTTCAGTTTGCCCCAAGTTTTGGTTTTAGAGCTTCAAGAAGCCTGCATCTATCTTGTTCTTAGTGGAAGAATGTGCATTGGGAGCAGAGAAGGTTCATTGGCTTTGCCCAGTGATATTAACAACTTCTGAATTAATCCTCTTGTGCAAATAAGGAACCTTGAAAAGCAGTGTGCCCCAAGCATCCTGGGACCGGTGCTTTTCAACCTCTTCATAAATGACCTGGAGACAGGGGTGAGCAGTGAGGTGGCAAAGTTTGCAGGTGAAGACCAGACGTGATTGTGAGGAGCTCCAGAAGGATCTCTCCTACTGGGAGAATGGGCAGCAAAATGGCAGATGCGTTTCAATGTAAGTAAGTGTAAAGTCATGCACATTGGGGCAAAAAATCAAAACTTCACGTATAGGCTAATGGATTCTGAGCTGTCTGTGACAGATCAGGAGAGAGATCTTGGGGTGGTGGTGGACAGATGAAAGTGTCGACCCAATGTGCAGCAGCAAAAAAGAAGGCCAATTCTATGCTTGGGATCATTAGAAAAGGTATTGAGAACAAAATGACTAATATTATAATGCCGTTGTACAAATCGATGGTCAGGTCACACCTGGAGTAGTGTGTCCAGTTCTGGTTGCCACATGTCAAAAAGGATATAGTGGAAATGGAAAAGGTGCAAAGGAGAGCAACTAAGATGATTGCTGGGCTGGGGCACCTTCCTTATGAGGAAAGGCTACAGCATTTGGGCCTCTTCAGCCTAGAAAAGAGACGCCTGAGGGGGGACATGATTGAGACATACAAAATTATGCATTGGAAGGATAAAGTGGATAGAGAGATGCTCTTTATACTCTCACATAGCACCAGAACCAGGGGACATCCACTAAAATTGAGTGTTGGGCGGGTTAGGACAGACAAAAGAAAATATTTCTTTACTTAGCATGTGGTTGGTCTGTGGAACTCCTTGCTGCAGGATGTGGTGACGGCATCTGACCTGGACGCCTTTAAAAGGGGATTGGACATGTTTCTGGAGAAAACTCCATTATGGGTTACAAGCCATGATGTGTATGCGCAACCTCCTGATTTTAGAAATGGGCTAAGTCAGAATGCCAATGCAAGGGAGGGCACCAGGATGTAGGTCTCTTGTTATCTGGTGTGCTCCCTGGGGCATTTGGTGGGCCGCTGTGAGATACAGGAAGCTGGGCTAGATTGGCCTATGGCCTGAACAGTGGGGCTGTTCTTATGTTCTTAAACAAAGGGAAGGAGGAGAATGCCTGCAGATCATTACGTCTGGTGGAGAGGAAGAAGTGCCTTTTTCTACTGTGCACAAAGACACATTTTTTCTAATGCACACAAAGGTGCTGCATAGGTAAGGCGTGGCCCTGATGGGTGCCATGCTCATATGTCCAACCCTGAAAGTGGTGTTTAAGGGCACAATCCTAGCTGCGTCCTATGTCAGCCCACATCCCTTGGGCTGGCCTGGGAGGGTCGCAAACGTGTGAAGCACATTTGCACCTCCTTGGGAGGAAGCCAGGCTTGCTTGCTTGCACCTCCTTGGGAGGAAGCCAGCCTGCGGAGGCTGACAGAAGCCTCTGCGCCAGCTTCCTCCCAGCTCCTTGCATCAGCTCAGTTGAGCCGACACAAAGACGAAAGGTAGGCGTGGGTGGGGTGGGGAGGAGGAGGGAGGGAGGCATTCCTCGGCTGGGGGAGGGAGGGTGATGAGTGGCCCCCGGCGGGCGGGCAGGCAGGTAAGGAGCGGGAGGCGGGGCTGGGATCTGGCAGTTATGCCGGATTCCAACCCCTGTCCCCGGGGAGACTTCAAGCTGCTCCGCTCTCCTCTGACTTGTGCCACCTCAGGAGGAGATCCATAGGTGCCAGTAGCTCTTACCCAGGGGTCAGGGGAAAAGTTTCCCCTTGCCTCTGGCTAAGCCGCTGCTGGTCACAATCCTGTGCTCGATACAGCGCAAGCCTCCTGGCTTGCCTGTTCCAGCACAAGTTAAGATTGTGCCCTAAGTTTGTTTGAGGTTGTAAGCTGGCCAAAAAAAAGTCTGTTTTGTACATAATAAATGGCCTGCCCATGATGAGCAATATTTCCCATTCTTCAGAATTAAAAGCATCCTCTGATTAAAGACTTTGTGGTATTTCCCGTGTTGCTGTGAAGCTTCAGACACTGACTGGCTGAGAGGGTGTGTTGGCCAAGAGTGTTCACGTACCTGAGGAACTGAACAGCAGGGTTGGGAACAGTGACTCAGACTCGAGTTGTGAAAATGTATGATTTGGGGTGACTCTGAGATGTACTCAAGAGTCTCCAAAGGCTAAAAGAAATAGAATGGAATGAGGAATGTAAAATGTATTTCACATTTTAATGTTTTCAGAGCTGACTGCAGGCATTTCCGGATGTATTGTGTTTGCTGTGCATCCCAAATCACTTGAACGCAGACAATTTGACTTTGGCCATTGTACCTGGTTCCATATATAGTGCCACACAAACAGCACAATCCTATACATGTTTATTCAAAAGTAAGTCCCACTGTGTTCAGTGGGGCTTACTCTCTGATAAGTGTGAATGGGATTACAGCCTAAACTGGGCTCATAAGCACCTACTTATCTATGTATTTGAGAATGTTTACCCTACTCCTTCAGCTCCAAAAGGAATTGACTTGCATAACTAAAACAAATTAAACAGTTAAAATAAGTAAACAATCAACAGTTCAGTAATTAAAACAAATCATCTAAAAAGCAGGAAATAAAACACACAAAAAACCCAAATAAATCAGCAAAACCAATTAGCAAGCAACCAGTAGATCAAAAACTTGCCAAAACAATAACACATCTTGTTTTTCTGTCTCAAAAAGTCAGCCTAGATGGTTTGAAGCAAAAGTTGTCTCAATGGCAATGTAGTAGCAAAGTTTGAAAATCTCATGCTGGTTCCACATGGGTGTCAGTTGAGTCTCTCCCGGAAAAGCTATTTATGATATTGCTTCAGATTTACAATGCACTAAAAGTTTTCTTCATTTTGACTCTGTTGTATTACTGTAATGGAAATATTATATGTTCCAGACTGCCAAATGGATGAAAACCAATATTAAAGAGTAATTGTAGATTTTTTCCCCCCATTAAATTGGAAGTTATGTCATGCTTAAGTCTTAAAGCCTTCTTTCAGTACAATCAGAGTGGCACTTGCATTGAGCTAATGGTTTCGGATGTCCATATTAAGATGTATGGGAAGGCCCTTCATATCTGTGGATTCGTTATCCACGGATCCAGGGACCTCCCACGTCCATCCCCCCCCATGCACCCATTAGTGCTGTTTAAAAGCTTACAGGCCTTGCTTTAATAGGTTGCCATAAGCATTCAAGCATGTACTGTGGTATGAGTTGGCTGCTGGCAGCCTGAATGCTTGAAAAAAACTAGATTGATGCTAACAGGAAGCAATTAACATCCTGTTTCCTGTTACCATTGGATCTGTTTACCCCTTACCATTCACTAGCAGTCTGCTTATGTCGCACTATAAGCTTGAATGCTTATAGTGACCTGTTAAAGCAAGAAAACTTCACCAGTAAGCTTTTAAACCAGTGGTCTCCAAAGTAGAAACTGCTGTGTCCTGAGAAAAGCCCTCCCTGTCCTAACCAGCACTTATTGTTCTGCCATGGTGCTGCGTTTCTTTCAAGCTGATCTGAGCACAGATCAGAAAGGTAAGTGCCACTCAAGAGGGTGTGTGTGTGTGTGGTTTTTTTCCCCAAACCCAAGACCTGGCCCGCAGACCAGGGTTTGGAGAGCCCTGTTTTAAACAATGGACATGTGGGGGATATGCAGAGGCAATATTCCTGTATCCATGGGGTGACCCTGGAATGGGTCTCCTATAAATATGGGAGCAGACCTGTAATTGATTCAACTTGCTGATTAGAAGTCAAGTTATTACTGAACATGCTTACTTTGTTGACAACCCAAACGTGTGAGTACACAAATGTTGATCTGTTCAGACAGACAAAAACCTTTGCAGTTTGTGTTTGGATTTATGAGAGACTTCTGATTTCTGATGCTTTCCATGGAATACATATTTGGGTGCATATGTTTTCATGGACCATCTTGCATGTTTTGCACACTGCCATTGTTCCAAATTTGCCATGGAGAAAAGACTGGGAGATCCACGTGAGTGTGGTGGGGGGAAAGCGGTTTGGAAGCAAAAGAAATTTAAAAATGCTTCCCTGTCCCAGAGGGCTCAATATCTAAACAAAGACCAAAAAGAGTCAGCAGCAAATGCCCAGAGGGGGGAAGGGGATGCTCTGTGGGGTTGAATAGGGACGGTTGCTTTCTCCCTGCTAAATATATGAATATATATGGTCCCCTTAGAACTGAGAACTGCTCCCTCATTGTTAATGTTTCGGCGTGGACTGAAGACCTTTTTATTTCAAGAAGCTTTTAATTGTTGACAGGCTGGCTGGCGTTCTTGCTTCTTGCTTCTTATATGAAAATCCACAGGGTTTGTTTGTTTTAGATTTTTTAATTATTGTAAACTGTTTTTAATTGTTTTTCATGTTGCACTTTTAAATTGTAAGCCGCCTTGTGTGCCCGTTGGGCAAAAAGGCGGGGTATAAATTAATAAAATAATAATAATAATAATTGTGAAGCATGGAGGTGACACCCAGAGGGCTGCTCTTTTCCTTTCAGCTTAACTCCCAACTCAAGTGATTGAGAACTTGTGCATGCCTTCTGCCCTCCACTGTCTGTATTCCATGGAAACATGAAAATATTGTGTGCACACAGCCCTTCGCTGCAGCCAGTTTAGGGAATTGGTGGGACGGGAGTCAAAAGGTCATTTGTGGAAACCACTTAAAACTTTGTCAAAAAGTGTATATAATTCTTCTTACCGGTAATATATCTGGTGCTGATGTACATTTTATACAATGTAATCTATATAGCTCAAATATTCTTTGTAGAAATATAGCATGATAATTCTTAAAAATTGGTGATTTTACTACATTCTCCCAGGATCATCCCAAGTATGCAGAATTCCATTCTAATACTCTCCACCCCTGCTCTGCTGTGCGACTTTTCTGTGTGTGACATGCACATGCTCTTTCTGTGCTGTGATACTATACAGTGAGAGACGAGCATATTTGGGCAAATGCCATCAGTGTCCCTTCCGCTAAACAAAATACATTTGGCTGCTCACTGAGCAGAATTGATCAGAATGTTTATCTGGCTCATATGCTGTCTGTCACACTGCTTCAGTGTGGCTCAGAAAAGGACAGCAAACTTTAATAGGTTAGAAGTGAGGCAAACCTTTCCAGACTTGGTCTTCAGTGAAGTGCAAGGGGGACTGGCAGGGAAATGTATTTGTAGTCTGATCTTGGTTCAAATGCTGCTGCTGCTGCTACTGGCAAGAGGACTGCACTGCATATGATAAAAAATTTTGATGCCTGACTGTTGAAATGGATATTCCTCCTTTGCCGTCCTCTCCTCCAATCTCTTATTACTTCTTGCTGGTTTTTCCTGAAGGCGTGTGCGAACACACAACAGATTCTTTTAAAGGGAATTAAACTAATAATTCTCATTATGTTTGTTGCTAGAGGGTTTGTTTTCTCTTGTTGTATTTATGCAGCCATAACGGGGGGATGTTAAATGCCTATGCCAAAATATGCCACTGTGAGTTTAAGTGGTTGTGTTCCCCACTATTATTTTAGCCTTATTCAGGAGGACATCTGTAGGCAACCTTCAGTCTCGAAAGACTATGGTATCGCACTCTGAATGGTGGTTCTGCAACAGCGTCTAGTGTGGCTGAAAAGGCCAATTCGGGAGTGACAATCCCTTCCACACTGGGAGCAAGTGTGTCCCTGGTCTGTCTCCCTGGCTATGGGCCTTCCTTCTTTGCCTCTTACCCTCAGACTGTTGTCCAAGTGTCTGTTCAAACTGGGAAAGGCCATGCTGCACAGCCTGCCTCCAAGCGGGCCGCTCAGAGGCCAGGGTTTCCCACTTGTTGAGGTCCACTCCTAAGTCCTTCAGATCCCTCTTGCAGATGTCCTTGTATCGCAGCTGTGGTCTACCTGTAGGGCGCTTTCCTTGCACGAGTTCTCCATAGAGGAGATCCTTTGGGATCAGGCCATCATCCATTCTCACCACATGACCAAGCCAACGCAGGCGTCTCTGTTTCAGCAGTGTATACATGCTAGGGATCCCAGCATGTTCCAGGACTGTGTTGTTTGGAACTTTGTCCTGCAAGGTGATGCCGAGAATGTGTCGGAGGCAGTGCATGTGGAAAGCGTTCAGTTTCCTCTCCTGTTGTGAGCGAAGAGTCCATGACTCGCTGCAGTACAGAAGTGTACTCAGGACGCAAGCTCTGTAGACCTGGATCTTGGTATGTTCCGTCAGCTTCTTGTTGGACCAGGCTCTCTTTGTGAGCCTGGAAAATGCAGTAGCTGCTTTACCGATGCGTTTGTTTAGCTCGGTATCGAGAGAAAGAGTGTCGGAGATCGTTGAGCCAAGGTACACAAAGTCATGGACAACCTCCAGTTCAAGCGCAGAGATTGTAATGCAGGGAGGTGAGTCCACATCCTGAACCATGACCTTAACTGGAAAGCACCACATAGTTTTAACCCTTGGAACTTTGTGCATTCAGTGCTGGCATTGCTGATGGCACTGCTGATCACAGGAAGGATTCCTCCATGCAATGTGAAATTCTAGGGGTTTGGCACTCCGTGCGGGGAACATTATTACCTTTGGTGCTGTTCTCTGCAGAGAAGTGTAGAAAGCGCAGAGGCCTTGGGAACAGCAGGAGGGCAGGATACTGCCTGCATCGGGATTACATCCAGAGAAAGCAGTTTTCTCTTGTTTTGTATTTTGTTTTAATTATAAAATCTGATGACAAAAAGTAGATGACAAAAAGCAACAAGATAAGTTAATAACAAGCCAAAAATCATATCAAAGCCAATTGGTCTAGTTTAGGACCTCCCCAAAAAGAAAATTTCAAGAATAAAAGATTGTTGTTTCTTAAAGTAATGTTCTTCAGTACAATGATTACTGTGTTCAAAAGCCGTTAATTGCTCCTCATGGGTAATTTCCAGGACTGTAACCAGCCAATTTTTTTTTCTGTCAGACATATCCTAATCTTCCAAATTTTTGCTCAGACAATTTTCATACCAGTCAGAGGGTTGATTATGTAATGATTTCAAATCTGCTTCTAGATGTCTCAGAATATGAGTCAAAAAAGAATGTTAGTGCATTTAATTCTGTCCAGTTATACAGAAAATAAGATTACCTAATAGTTTTCCAGAATTGTTGGCTATTGATATAAGTTCACTTCAAATGTATTTATATCTGCATCACTAACTACGTATTTCCAATACTTAAACAGATTTGTAGTTTTCAGTATTCTCAAGTCTTTGCCGGTTCAAATATCTGACAGCAGTGGTTCTCAAACTCTGAGAGAGTTTTACTCCCTCTCAGTAAGTCTTTGTGGGGGAGGAGCAGCAACCTGATCCCCAGGAGGCTTGGAATATTCAGAAAGAAGCAAGGAGCAAAGCACCTCCTGCAAAATGGAACCTCCTTTAGCCTACTGCAGCCCTGCCTACATAAGTCAGAAGCACCCTCCTCGCTCCCCCCATACGGACTCGATCCAGGGGATTGCTTCCCTGCCTCTCCCCTTCCCCGCCCCTTAAAGGGACGGTCGAACCTTTAAACAAACTGGTGGGTCACGACCCACCACTTTGAGAACCACTGTCTTACAGTATCTTAAATGGAGTTATCTTAGATAGATCAAGACAGTAGAAGTTTTAATCCCCTTGTGTATTTGGGGGCAAACATTGTCCATTATATCTAGTAATCCAAAGCCTTTTGTATATATTCATGCCCTGCTGTAATATTTCAACAGATTGAATTTTGATAAAATATTTTTTTTCTCTTCTACCTCCTAACTTTGGAAGATTTCAGATATAGTAACCTGCTCAAATATACAGGTGTTAAGTCTATGAGTGACAAATGTGTTAACCTCAAAAGACTGAAACCATGGAAGGTGTTAATTATTCATCACAGGAAGAAATTACTCTCTGGAAAGTATCTTGTTAACAATACAATGTCCCCAGACTACCACCGCTCAACTCAAGATAATGCCTAGATTGTTTTGCACAAATGTTTCACATCTCAGTACTCGAGGAAAAATACTAGGACTTGACCTCTTGTATTTAAACCAGGATTTTAAGATTTTGAGAAAGGATCACTTTGTATTTTCATGCAAGGCAGTCCATTCAGTTGTGTAACAAGCATTTCAGCTTTTTGTTGATAATCTATATGGATTTATCCTCATGAAACCATACAAGGAAGCCAAGAAATCTGTCTTGCCTCATGATATTCCTGGAGTGAGATACTCCAGACCGCCTTTAGCAAATGATGTCTGTAGAATATATGTCTTCATCTTAGAACACTGCCCTGTCCACACAAGCTTAATAAGAATATTTTCCTAGCCTTTTATTTCTCTAAAATCCAGACAAATCGGTAGAACCATGAACAGAAGTATCATGTGCAAGACAGCAATCTTAATCAGATACATCCCTAGGAATTCTAGACATTCCAGAAATTTGGGGGTGATGTAATGATGTAATCACATTGCACCCTACATTCTGGATTCTTACATTGCTTTAAATGTGAAAAGCCCATCTCTAGGCCGCCTCTGTTCAGCAATCTTTGGCCTGCTCCGAGCCCAGTTGCTTTCTGTTCTTGCTGGTAAGCAACAAAAACATGATTATCAGTGAGAGCACAAGGCAGCTGGGCCTGCAGTGGGCTGTAGATCACCAAACAGGCTTGGGCGGTGTGGTTTCACCCCTCTAGTGCAGCCCGCTGGGATTTTCTAACTCCCTGCAGCTAACTTTGCCCTGCTTGAGACATCTAACCACTCTCAAGCAGGAATTGCATTTTGCTGGGGAGTGATTGTGAGCATTGTGCAGGTGAGGCAAATTTATCATGCAAGTCTTTCCCACTTGTCAAGGGATGTATTGTAGCCTATTGATTGAGAAAAGTAGCCTGCATCATGGGTCTTGTATCAGTGGCGTCACTAGGGTTTGCGTCACCTGGTGCGGGATGCCAGCACGTCACCCCCCCCCCCCCATGCAGTGGGCAGGGAAACACCCCAGGTGGTAGGCGTGATGATGTACCATCACTCCGCCCCCACTGGTTTTTTGCTTGTACCTTTTGATAGAACAAAGATAGAACACATTCTGCATGAAATTACGCATTGATTGATATATAACATGATGGTATTATTCCTACGAACTGTGATTTTAGTGATTTTGGTCACTAGTGGTGTCACCCCACCCCCCCGGGTGTCAATTTACTAACACCTTATTGCAGCAGTTCTCAAACTTTTAGCACTAGGACCCACTTTTTAGAATGACAATCTGTCCAAGACCCACCAGAAGTGATGTCATGGTGGAAGGCAAATTAAAATAAATAAGTATAAATAATTAAAGTAAAACAAAGAATTAAGTAAGCAGAAGCCAACCCTGTTCCACCAAGTGAATTTCCTCTGTAGCCTGCCTGCAATAACACTCCCCCTCCAAAACCAGTAAGGTTTTCATCCCTACCCAGTGCCCAGTTCAATTTAAGAACTTCTGTTTAAACCAGATCACTGTCAGGATCCACCTGGCTTTGCAAGTCTCAAAAAGGTTCACCTTATCAGCTGAAGCCTCTTTTGATCCTTTTTAGTGGGGAGGGGGAGGCTGCCTTCTGGAGCACTTGTTTAGTTCGAGGTGCATAGGATCAGGACCATTCTGGTAGCCTTGCACTCTCCTTCACCTGATCTTCCACACCAGCCAAGACATGTTTGCTTACTCACGAGCAAACGTGACCATGAGGCTTAGTTTCACTTTCCATAGGGCTCAATACATTCATCTGCATGGAGGGAGGGACTTCCTTCTCAGGTGTTTTTTGGGGCTGCATTCATTGGATCAGGACCATTCAGGTGTCTTTGGATTCCTCTCAGCCTGCCCTTTCCAAAGGACTAAGGCAAGTTTGCCTACTCGCGAGTAAACGTGCAATATGGCTCACTTTCACTTTCCATAGAGATCCATGCATTTTTTGTTCTCCAGTTTTTTGGCGATAACTTTTGATAGAAAGGAGATATTTCATTCTGGTTTTTTGAATTGCCTTACGCTTGAAATTCTGCATCCAACAGTATATAATATGATTGGGTTACTCCTAACCACCGCAATTTTAGCGCATCAAGCCCCAGTGCACGTCACCCCCCCGTGTGTCACCTGTTGCGAACCGCACCGCCTGCACCCTCCTAGCGACACCACTGTCTTGTATAGAGTCTGAATGCTGAATAAGAGTTTCACATGTGTGTGCTTTCCACACCTGTGGTCAATATTTTATTACCAGCCTCTTGAAATTCAGAGAAGCAAATTTGAAAGTAGTGTTTTGTCGCCTTCTTTATCTATGAGGGAGGCAGTGGATAAAGTTTATTTCTAACTCCTGTAATTCTGATGTCTTTAAAAAAGAATGCCAGCATAAAATGAAAGGCTTGGATCCTCTGAGATGGCTACTTGCTTTGTTTTCTGTTATGAAGATTGTTTAGACACATTGGCTTTTCATCATTGTATTTTTCTGGAAGAAGTGAGAGAAATGACTGACCTTACTTTCACTGCTGTGCTCATCCTTCCTCTTTTCCTCTTCTTGTTTCATACCTCCAGGCTCCTTCATGATGGTGAACAGCTCTGGGAGGGCGTCAGGGCAAAAAGCTCATTTGTTGTTACCAACACTGAAGGAAAACGATACACACTGCATTGACTTCCATTACTACCTGTCCAGTCGAGACCGCTCCAGTCCTGGATCATTGAATGTGTATGTGAAAGTTAATGGTGGACCTCAAGGGAACCCTATCTGGAATGTCTCTGGGATTGTTACAGAAGGTTGGGTGAAGGCTGAACTCGCCATCAGCACATTTTGGCCACACTTTTATCAGGTGTGTTTGTGATTTCTCTTCCCTTAAACCAAAATAGTTGTTCTATTATCATAAAGTGTCCAAAGCTAGGATAAGTGTTCTGGTGTCCAAAGCTGGAATAAGAGTTCTAATGCTGAAATAACCATTGGCAAAAGAACAGCTAGTTTCTGCTGATGACAGAACATTTGTTAAAGCTGATATTCAGTATTGGCAAAGACTTTGTAAATTCAGGTATCTGAAGAAGGCAGTAAGTACTCAGACTGCTTTTCTGGCATTTATTCTCCTATTTATAGCAAGATGCTTTGTCTGTATACTTTTGGAAAAGTGGTGTTTGGAAAGATTTTATCATGATATCTGATAATATATTATGAATAGAGATGAGCAAGGTTCGCCTCTAAGACATTTAAAAAATGATCCAGTATTCCCTCCCCCCCCAAAAAAAAATATGGGGAAAAAAATCACACACTCACAAAAACAAAACAAAAAAACAGATTGTTTACCAGCTCATATGGAAGCTTGGTAATTACTAGCTCTATCATCCTTCAAGCACCCTCCTCTCCAGCCTTTCATTCCCCTCCCCCAATAGGCAGGACCCAAATTCTTCAAGCTCTATCTGGTTTGAAAGCAGAGTTTTGGGAGTTCCTTTCTTTTGTTGGGGTGGGGGTGGGTATTTATTACTACCATTCATTTCTGGACCTGGACCCAGAGAACTTTGGCAATACTTCTACCTGTGAAATTGTGGCTACCTGACATACCACAGAGGGCTGCAGCCCTGGGTACAAGATCACTGGACAAATAATCCCTACTTTACAATTTTCAAACATACAAATAAATGGGACGCATTCCCTTGTATGAGAATGAGGAAGGGTAATATATGGAGAGCCTTTTCTAGCAGAAAGCATCCTTGTTTCTCTTCTGTGGCAAGGCAAGGGCATCTGCTGTCAAGAGCAGGTTTAAATCCAACAAAGAGCCAAGCCAGGTGTTAGGTTGAACCTGAAATTATACTGATGGTGGGCGAGGAATCGGGACCATGATGGCCCCTACTGGTAGCTGCCATTCTTAGAAGACGTTAAAGACAGGCTAAACGTAACACATGGTTTAGTCTAAAGTTTTTCCGGATTACAGCCTTTTGTCATTTTGCTGTACTTGAAGATGCGAATCATTGCTCGGAAATCCACAGGTATTTTTGTGGTACTCCTGAGGGAAGCTTGAAATAAACGAACACATTTCACACATCCCTGCTAACTGATGTGGTAGGATTTTCATGGCATTATTTTAACTTGCAAGTAATGCATGGTATGAATGTGGCAAGAGCAGCTGTCCAGCATTCCAGAGTGGACAACTGAACATGGAGGAAGGTTTTTGTTAAGTAAATACCAACTGACGCATTTGTGAAATGTCTGCACAGTAGGAAACTGATGTGGTAAAATTGCCTTGGAGTGGCTTTTGCCTGTCAAAAAGAAACATAAACATCAGTCCTGATTGGCAACACCAATCTGTGTAACCCTTGAGGATGTTCAACAGTTTGAGGGAGTTCAGGCTTAATGTTTCTCTTCTACAGTCAGCACATTTCTGTAATATGATTTGCTTCCAACTACCCTTTTTTCATTCTAGAGTTTGCAAATTTTCCATGGGTTTTCAGCATAATCACAAACTGGATGTCAGATTCATGATACAACCATGTTGGGGCATCTCAAAATCTGAAAGGATGACTTATGCTTCATATTTACATAAATAACTTGCAACAACTTAATCCCAACAGTAATATAGTAAACAATTTGCCTAAACGGAAAGAAATATTGTGTCTTTCATCAAATGCTTTTTAAATTAGGCATATGCATATGAGTTAAAAAAATGAGAGATGTATTCATTTCAGTTCTGGTTATTAATTTCCTATGCATAATTACATTTTGACAGCACATTAAAAGGTTATTTAAATAAATGAAAAAGGTGACATGCTTTCTTTTTAAAACCTAAAGGACTTCATTTTTGTATTTTAAAAAATCATTCCAAAGACAGAGTATTTATAAATACATTAACTTGGAACTGTTACATTTTTTAAAGCTTTTCACAAGGTTAATTGGCAAACATGACTTATCCCTTCCTACAAAATTAAAGCCACTAAAGGTGGAGATAAAGCATTTTGGGGATTTGCCATCCTGGCTTGATGTGTGTTCCAATGACAGCATAGCTACCTTCTGTCACCCGTGTGGAATACTCTCTTTGGGGTAGAACTAGATGGAATGGAAGACTTGGGACTGCTACTGAAGACCATTCTGTCTGGTTCTCCCTATAACATCTAGTGCAGTTCATAGCCTGTTGATGGCGTATCACATGGGTGGGTTTCCCTCTTCCACAGTGGCTGCCAGAAAGTGAATTGAGCGAAGAAAACTCACTGTGTGACATGACATCTCTGATGCTGATCCAGATAAATTCATCAACGTGCATATAGCCAAAATGCAAGGGTTTCTTAAGGTTGGAGGAGCTGGGAAAAGCAGTCAATTTCATGAAGGTTGGGGGGAAAAAACAGAGTTGGTGACATGGATGACGATTTCAGCAAAATGTTTGCTGTGGAGCAGGTTACCTTTAATGCAGATAGTGGCACTGGGTATAATTTTACATCAACTGAAAATGTCACAGCTCTGAATGGTGGTGGTTGGTAACAACACCTTTTCCAGATAGCTCCTGCTTATTCAACTGAAGAATAACAACATGTAGTGTTATTCCTGGTGCGTTCCGGAGGGGGTGGGGGTGGGTGGGAGGTGATCCCATAATATCATTCAGCTGCTAAACTCAAGAGGTGCAGCATTTTCTGTTAAAATAAGAACATGCTGCCACCACCACTTGCAGTAAAGAGAACTCCACTCTGAAACATCCTGAGCAAACAATGCCAACAAACTTTAAGGGCTCCTATGCATTTTGCAGAAGACTTCCCACAATTTGCTGCCTATGAAAGGGGTGGTGAAAATAGTAAGGGGGGAATTCAGACCATCCCCACACTGTGAATTTCACTAGACATTACAGAGAATTGGAAGGGATAAAAGAAAGGCATTTTCTTCAGCAATCCTTTTTTCTCAACGCCTAGTTCTAGTCTCACTCATTTGCTTTGAAGGGATAACTGTCCAGCCTTGTTTCCAAAATCCCAATGGTACTTTTCAGCAGATGTTCTGCCCTTTTCACTGTTTCTTGTAATGTATATCATCTGCCCACTGGGATGCTGGGGCCCTCAAGCAAAGTCCTGTATGTGGCCCATGTTGCAACCCATTGGATGGTATGTCAGGCACGACCACTGGTACAAACTTTCAGGGGTGAGTGTGTCAGGTGGGCCCTTTAATGAGTGTGAGCCCTTGAGCAGTGCCCAGTCTGGTCAGCCAGGGCCACCTCTGCCGTCATGATCCTGGGGCTTTTTCTATTCTTCTGAGCAATCAGTTCAAATTAAAACATGCTGGTTGAGGATGGTGGGTGTGTCTCCTTCCAGCCTTTTTTATTCTCATGGGTATATATTATAGAACAGGAGTGGCCAAACTTGCTTATATAAGAGCTACATATGGTGAACATCAGATGTTTGAAAGCCAAAATATTTAAGAAGCATTTAAATTCTTACATATTTACTCACCATGAACATTAAACCATTATGTTCTAATTCAGTGGACTGCCAGGTTATACCCAGTACATATTTATATACGTGGGCAGGAGGTCTGGTCTAGAGGGTAGAGCCTCCGTTAGCCCAAAGATAACATCAGAAGGTCGCCAGTTTGAGGACACCGGCAGCTCCCTGAACGACTGAGAATGGCAAAACCCTGAAGCAGCTGACAAGCCAAGCTGAGTGATTCCACCTGCTCTTGGTGTGGGCAAGATGTGAGAGATGGAGCTGCTTGTCAGCCTATGTGGGAGAACTGGAGGCCAGAAGTGAGACCAAACCAGGAAGATCCATTCTGAAATGTTGTTGGTTCTTGAAAGAGAGAACCTCTATGATTGTACAAATCCCCTTGAGGGATTTAGAAACGCCTGCCTATGTAAACCGCCTTGAATAAAGTCAGAGAAGTAATCCGATGACCAGAAAGGTGGTATATAAATACCGAGTTATTATTAAAAGTTGATTTTTTTTTATGTCAGTTGTGATGCAAAATGGAGCTCAGTGAACTCCAAGCTGCATGTTATGTGTCAGACAGCCACATGTAGCTCACAACATGGTTTGGCCACCCCTTTTATAGACAATTCTTGAAGTGGGAGGGAATGAGGTAGGGGAGGGAATGAGGTAGGGAATGAGGTAGGATGTCATCATATGTCTCTTCAGTGGTACATACCTGAGTCTGGCTTCATCATTCCATTTCCTTTTTTTCCTTCCATTTTTTGAACACTAGTAACGGGGGTTAGCTTGGTCAGTTTGTAGGTAGTAAAACAATATGTTGACTTATGAATCTGCCAGCAAATCTGTGTTTTGGATGATTTGAGCTTAGGCTGTATGAGAGAGAAGAATCATTTCACAATGTTAATCTAAGGAACTTGTTTTTTTCCTATGTATTTCAGGTGATATTTGAATCAGTTTCATTGAAGGGACACCCTGGGTACATAGCTGTGGATGAAGTCAGAGTCCTTGCTCATCCATGCAGTAAGTATGCTTTTTCCTCCCCTTCCTACCAAACCATAGTAATATGTTACCATATGTCAAGATGAGCAACTCACCCAATTCACAGCCCAATCCTATGCATGTCTTTTCAGAAGTAAGTTCCATTGGAGTCAATAGGGCTTACTCCCCGGAAAGTGTGGATAGGACTGGAGCAGCATCTTCTTTCATCCTGCCCACATGCTTACAGACTGGAGGCGATCACTTCTGAAGAAATACATAAATTCTCAATCAGAATTGCTATGAATGTGCAGCTAGTGCCAAACTCCTAACCCATTATTAAGGGACTGTAAAGCCTAGATTTTTAGCTCTGATTCAGATCACTAAAGGGGACAAATTACTGATGGGTTCTGATGGCAACTTATAGAACTAATTCAAGGAGGTAAGCAGGGGTGGGGGTGGGGTCAGAGGGGAAGGCAGCCTTCATGCACACAACTCAGCAAATTAGTGTAACTTTCACTCTGGAAGGAATGCCCCGGAGTGTCTTTTCTTTAAAGGAATGTAAATCATTTCATTGCCTCCATGAAAGGAGCTAAAGAATATATATTGCTTTCAAAGCACTTGACTCTTACTGTGAAGTAGAAAAGTAAGTCAAAGGTTGTTTCACTACACTCCCTGGGCTGGTATATTTTCATTCAGATGTTTTATGATCCAGATAGATTTTTAAAGCATTCAATTAGGTCTGGAGTGTGTGTGCACCTGTGTTTTAAATGGGATTGTTATTAGAGGTATTCAGTTTGTAACATTCAAACACAAACTTGTCCAGATTCAGTGTGGTTACTGGAGGTAGGCGGTTCGACCCTGTCAGTCCGCTTCTCCAGCGGCTGCACTGGCTGCCCATTCGTTTCCGGGCCCAATTCAAGATGCTGGTATTGACCTTTAAAGCCCTATACTGCTCTGGACCAGGTTATCTTAGAGATCGCCTGCTCCCGTACAATCCGGCTCGCCCTCTCAGGTCATCAGAGAAGGCCTTTTTACAAGTGCCGCCGCCTAGGGAGGTACGTGGGGCGGCTGCAAGAAATAGGGCCTTCTCAGTAGTGGCACCAACGCTATGGAACTCCCTTCCCCTTGACTTAAGAATGGCTCCCTCTCTTGAGACCTTTCGGCAAGGCCTGAAGACCCTTCTGTTTAAACAGGCCTTCTGAGTTCTTGGCCTTTTAACATTTTTTAACATCTTTTAATATTTTTTTTACAGGCCTGATTCTTTTATGACTTGCTGCTGCTCTATGCTCTTTTTACCTATTTTTACTCTGACTGCTGTTTTTAGTATGTGTTAATATGTTTTTATTTGCTTTTAAATTGTTTTTAATATGTTGTAAGCCGCCTTGAGTCCCTTCGGGGAGAAAGGCGGGGTAGAAATAAAGTTATTATTATTATTATTATTATTACTTTCTGACAGTAAATTAGGTTGCCACTTATACTCACAAGAACTGTGTGGCATTAATATTCCCGTGAAAGGGTTAAAATTTGGTACAATATTATGTTGTTGGCAACCTTCAGTCTCAAAAGACTATGGTATCGCACTCTGAAAGGTTGTTCTGGCGCGAAGCCTGGGTAAAGAAGGTATGGAGGATAGGCTGTTACCCATGCAGCAAATCCCCCCTCTACACGTCACTGGAATGATCCAATGGAAAGGGAGAAGCCAATACGGTTGGTTCCAGCGGCGTCGCAGAAGTTGCCAGAGCGTGACTGTATACAGCCATGAACTGCCTCAGGGACTCTGGCTCCTGATTTTGCCTTGAGGTTGACTCCTGAAGCCTTTTCCACAACTGGATGTAGCCACAAGGCAGTGGGGGTTTGGGATCAGAGTTTTCCTTCTCTTAGATGAGCTGCCTTTCCAGGCTGACGAGGCTCATCTACCTGTTGGAAAGGAGAGCAGTGTTCAAACACTGCTGAGACACTGCTCAGACACTGCATCCCCCTCCTCCCTGCATCCCGTTTGTCTCTCCACTGCTCCCTCCCCAATTTCCTGATACCCAAAAACCCCTCTCTTGCCCCTCCCCCCTGCATCCCATTTGTGGGCATCCCATTTGTGGGTATCAGGAAATTGGAGAGGGAGCAGTGGAGAGACAAACGGGATGCAGGGGGGAGGGGCAAGAGAGGGGTTTGTGGGTATCAGGAAATTGGGGAGGGAGCAGTGGAGAGACAAATGGGATGCAGGGAGGAGGGGCAAGAGAGGGGTTTGTGGGTATCAGGAAATTGGGGAGGGAGCAGTGGAGAGACAAACGGTACAATATAGGCAAAATAAAATACATGCAAGTATGTGCCTTTAAAAATACCAATAATTCCAGGGGGAAAAACAACAACAAAACCCAGTTCTTCTGTAACTATGGTTCAGCAAGGTGAACCTTCTGAACTTTGAAAGGGCTTGCTGTATTCTTTGGTAGGCGTGCCTAGTTCCAGAATGTCCCACCTCTGAGTCAGGCTTCAGGTCTCTGGTGTATAACAAAGGCATCAGCATTCAGCAGGGTCTAAGTGCCTGTACAGTATAACCCCAGCATCTGCGGATTCAGCATCCACAGATTTGACGCACTGTGAATGCCAGCCTCCTTAAACGCACACAGGCATGCATGCACACAAAAATCTGGTTTCCCATATTGGCATGGCAAACCTACCCTGTTTCCAAGATGCTCAGGGCTAAAAAAATGGCTATAAAGACACACTTCTGGGTCTATAACACATTCAGTCACTAGAGGTTTGAATGTAATGCAATAATTTCATTCCATTCCATTGCATTACATTGAGCTCTAACTGGTGTCTGAATGTGGCATAGACCCAGAAGTGGGTCTTTAGAGCTATTTTTAGCCCTGAGATCCTTGGAAATGGCACAGTTTTGGCATGCCGAGATAGGAAACCCAATTTTCGCTCAGTTCCCCCCCCCCCCGTATTTAAAGATGTTTAAATTAGGATCCTGGTAACTGCAAATTTCCATATTCACATGGGGTTCTGCAATGGGATTGATCTTGCTTTTGTTCATGTTTTAAAATTAAGAGGTATTTCTGCTCCATAAAAGTAGATTGCCTTCAGTGTGCTCTACCCTTTAACAGTCAGAGCTACCCTAGTGTTGCTGGCAAGATCAGCCACCGTGGTTGGATTACTGTTGCAGCATTTAAAAAAAAAAAGAAAAAATAATTAATCTCTGGAATGCAGCTAAGAATCATCAGCCTGAATCTGGAGTCATCAGCTATGTTATTTTCTCCCCTCTTCTTCTGGTATCTCCTTCCTTTTGTTCCTCTCCAAAAGCCTGAAGGACTCATAATAGTAGCGTTATTGTCAATTACACAGGCCCCTTTTGATGCAGAAAGGAATGGAAGGTATGGGCTGTCAAAATTGCTTGCTGAAAATATATTTCAGATGCAGTGTTGTTTTGTACCAAGGCCTTTCCATTGCAGGTGACAGATCTATGACCTGTCTCTGCCGACAGATAGTACATCAATAAATTGTGACATGGATAAACTACTGACCAGCTAAAAGGGATGGCAGAGCACTATTTACCTCAGCTGACTGAGCTTGGTACTTCAAAAATGTGGTAAATACTGTTTGTGAAATACCAGCGTGTCTTTCATTATGTTACCTGTATATTTTCAAGAGCAGCTTCAGAGATGGGGGATTTTAAAGTGGAAAATGGTTTTGAAGCAAGAGTTAAATTTCCTTTCTATCAGCAGAACTACAGCCATGATCCAGTCCCCCTTCCCCATCATGGCTGCTGTCAAATTCAAGAATTCATGTGTGATCCTGATTATGGATCTCTAGCATCACACCTGTGACAACCTCCATTCAGATTATAAATTATGCTTTTTGGCAGATCACTTCTAGTCACCCTATCACGTGCATTAATCCCTTTTCCTCCTCAACCACTATTTAAAAACAAACATGGAAAGATAAAGGCATGTTTGCCATCATGACTACATTGACCCCAAATGTACATTTAATGCTAGAGTAGCAACATGGGTGGGGCATTACGGCTGAGCAAAAATGTCTGCTAAGTTTTGGTATGCAAATTTCTCATCAAACTGTAAATGATTTATTCCTTTAAAAAATCAATCCTTGCACATCATAAATTTTCTATTTGCTTTCAGCAAACACTAATTGAAATGTTTTCCTGGGGAAATGTTCTTTTGTTGCAAAATTGTTACTGTACATACTTATCATGGCCTTTTCTGGGACAGTGGAGCCATATTGCATTCCTTTCTCTCTCTCTTACACGGACACGGACACACAGAGACACACGCAAAAAGCCCAGCGTCTAACTCTACTTTGTTAAGTCAATTGAGTTGAAATTCTGTGCACACTTTCCTGGATGTAAGCCCTATTGAACAAAATGGAACTTTCTTCTGAGTAGACATGCATAGGATTGTGCCCTTGGTTTGTGAGAAGCTTTACATGTTCAAAATGACTGTCTTGAACAACATGCCTTTGGATTATTGTTATGTACTGTGGTGCTCTACCCAGGTAATATTTTATAATTTTGTTAGGAAAAGCTCCTCACTTCCTGCGACTTCAAAATGTGGAGGTGAACGTTGGACAGAATGCAACATTTCAGTGCGTTGCTGGAGGGAAGTGGTCTCAACACGATAAACTGTGGCTGCAGGTAACATTGACATGGAAACGTCATTTGATGTTTTTTAGAGGTTCCAATGCATGCTGAGCACTCCAAGGGCTTCTCCTGTTCTGTTCCATGAGCAGAGAGATACTCGGCAGTCCTCCTGGTGAATCCCTGTGTGCGTTCTGAACATTTTCCTTCTTATCAAGGAACAAGAAGTGTCTGCTTGTTTTGAACCATGTCCTTAGTAGAGATGTCAGCAAAATCCTTCCAGGCCAGACAGACATAAATTTCAGGAGCTCCACCTCCAAAGAGAGGTAAACTTGGAGCCCCCTGAATTCTTTTCTGACTCTAATAAAAGTCAAGTAGAAAAGAATTGCTTCTTGTTATTTAATGCAATAGAACTCTGTGGCTCTATTACACTAAATGGGGGGATTTTTACAGGACCACCCCCTGGCAAAATAAAAGGGGGTGGTGGAAGAAAGATTAAGGGACTGACCATTTGGAACAGAGGGAGGTGGAAGAAGAATTGCTCCCATAGATACTTTGCTTAAACAGCAAGTTGGAAGAATGAAAATAAATGTGAATTTTCAAAAGGACTTGATGGTAACATTTGCAACAAATTGCTGAAATATGGATTTATCACAAGGCCATACAAGGTCACAGTACATAAAGGAACAAAACATCAAGTTTATGGTCTGATTGTGCATTTTTAGTCAGGCATACCCTTCTTTTATTTCATATGAGCATGTGAGTTTTGGTCTGGGCCCTAATGTCTGCTGAAGTGAAACCTTGAGGCACTGTGGTAGTGTCAGGAAGAAATTAAAATCATGCATCTTGACCGCTGGATGAACCTTGATATGCCATGGATTACTCATGTTCCAAGACTCTTGCTGTGTGCAAATTCAGACTTGTTAGTTGTGATTTTTCATGTTTGTAAAAACTGTATGCCACAATACGAAAGGCAGTTAATTTTCTGTCATTAACACTATGTTGCTGGAATAGGGCTTCAGTTAAGTCAATTGGGGCCACATTGGATGTTGGTAACATGATGATTATAGAATTATTGCCGTTAGCATTATGGCATTAGTAGTAACCATTGCTTTACAGTCATATTATTCATCTCAAAAATACCTCACTCACTCACTCACTCACTCACTCACTCACTCACTCACTCACTCACTCACTCACTCACTCACTCACTCACTCACAGACTGATGGGGAAAAGTCATTTTTCATCCTTTATATAAAAATGCATTTGAAGAAACTGGCATTCTTTGCATTTAGAATAAACAGCATTTTTTTTCCCTCAGAGCACATAAATTGACCTCCAGAACTCTCTGACATAGAATTGCCTAGTAATGGCTAAAATTTGGTTCAGGAAATGACTGATCAAAATGAATTGTTGAAGTGTAGAGCATGTGGATTTTACATTGTCAGCTATAGACTTCTATAAATCTGTACTTTTTCAGATGTTTTACATGGTGTTTGCACTCCTGATAAATTTAAGTGACAATCCACAGCAAACCTACTAAGGAGTAACAGCCTCAGCTGTCCGGCACACGGGGCTGCAGCAGCGCCGAAAATAGCTGCTGCAGCATAAAAAACACACTCCAGGCAGCACACTTTTGCCCCCTTCTCCCAGGCAAAGCGAGTAGTTCCACAATTGAGCTACTCGATTCTACATCGACACAAAGGTCAACTAAAAGGACTGCTTGCTGTGTTCAGAAGGGATCGTCCTAGCATCTAAATGCACACAAAATAATCTGAACATGCATGCAATCTCTCATAACAAACGGGAAATAAAATAGTGTAGAGCTGCCTCTAAAATGTTTCCACAAGTTAAATTTGGAAATCTGTTTAGTCTGCAGTCCTGCCTTACCTAGGAGTAAGTCCCCTTCAACTCAGTGAGATTTATGTCTGAGTAAATGGGATTTACTGAGGAAATGCTTGGGATTGTGCGGTTGGTAGATGAAATATCCAAGACATTTTGATGGAAGCAAAAAGTGTTTTGATAAGGCATGTGACATTTTTCAGCAGGTTTCACATGTCACTATGTCACCACTGAATTCTAATTGAGCTTTCAAGGAACATATTCAGGTTCTTACTCGGAAAAACAGCTGAAGAAATTTGGAGGAAGCAAAGCCCGTTTCAACTAGGGATCAACTTAGTGAGCTGAAGCAGGGGGCCCTTTTCCATGATCACATACTAATTATTTGGGTTTCTTTTTTCCTGGACAGCAATGGAATGGCAGAGACACAGCTTTAATGGTCACCAGAGTGGTCAACCACAGAAGGTTTTCTGCTACAGTCAGTGTAGCTGATACTTCCCAGCGCAGCATCAGCAAATATCGATGTGTCATCCGTTCAGATGGAGGATCAGGGGTTTCAAACTATGCAGAATTAATAGTAAAAGGTAAGTGGAAGGCAATGCAACTTGTATATTTGATTCTTCATACCTGTACAAACAGAAGTATGTCTTAAGGAGAAATGGTTTCCAGGCAGATGTCTGAGAACGGACCGAGGAATCAAGATTCAGATGTTCCAAACTTCCTAGTTTGCCATTGATACCTATTGTCATTTGCTCTGATCCAATCTCTGTAATCATTAATAAGAAATCAAATACTATAATGAATGTAATTATTCATTAATTGCAGTGCAAACCCTACCTTATAGTCCAAACAGGGCTCTAGATTCTCTACACTTGGTGGGCAATCTGGTTAGGCCAGCGGTTTTCAAACTCTCCGGGAGTTTGGAAACCATTCTAAGTTCTTGTGAGGGTGGGTGGGGGGGATGCAGTGGGGGCGGGGGGGAGGCAGGGTCTATAGGGGCTTGGCTGCACTTACCAGAACCTCCTGTAGCCTTCCAGAGGTACGGGGAGACCTGTGCGACTGTCTTCAGGGCTCCCCGATGCTTCAGAAGTGAAAGTGGAGCGATTGCGCTCCACTTCCAGTTTAGTGGAGGCAGGGCATGATCACTCCACTTTTACTTCTAAAGCATCAAGGAGCCCCGCAGAGACTCGTGCAGGGCTCCCCGCGCCCCCAGAGGGCTGCAGGAGGCTCTGGTAAGTGTAGCCAAGCCCCTGCAGCCCCGAGTGGCATGATCCTGGGTATCGCGCTGCTGTCTCCTCTCTGCCTCCTCACTGCCCCCGCCCCTTAAGGGAAAAGAGGCCGGGGCCCACAGGCTGGGCTGTCACGATGCCCCAGTTTGAAAAGCCCTGCATTAGGCTATCTCATGCTATATTGTTTTCTGGGAACTGGAACTGAACATTGGGAGATTTGGATCAGGGAGTGCAAAGATACAGCTTTCCTGAATAGTGCTGGATTCTAGCTTTGATACAGGAGGTGGGAATCTCATCCTCGATCTGGGGAGTGCATTCTAGCATTGCAGATTTTTCTGTCTTGGATATCAGCATTGCCAGAAAAAAGGGTAAGACTGAATCCGCATTGTTCTTTAAGCTATGGAATTTTAATCTTGTTGGCACTATCTTTCATGAAAGACACCTTGGGGAGTTCATGGTCAGTTGTAGTCTGGCTTTGGGAGTTGCAGTGCTGCAGAAAACCCTGGCAGTACCCACTTTGCATCCACAATGGGTGTCCACTGGACAATGAATTGTCTGTAAACCTTGTAACTAGGTTACGGTGACCAATAAACCTACACTTAAAAACTTGCGGTACAGTTGCTTATTTCATATGAAGAACCTTTTACTTCTCACCTGAATAGTAAGGATAGTGTGACCATATCAGTGCTGTTTTGGAAGTCCTTTTGGTGGAAGGAATATAGTAGAAGGCACTTATTTGGCTAGAGGTACTATGCAATAACCTTTAAAGTTGTTCAGAATCGTCTGATTCCATTCATGGAGAACATATCCAGAAATCTCTCATGTGTAAAAAGAATACCAACCTGTGTGAGAAGCAAAATCAATTGAATAAATCCATTGGTCAGGAAGGCAAACATTGGTCACTGTTAAAAAATATTACTGTGGGTGTCATGATGTTAATGTAAACTGTATACAGTGATGAATGGCCACCCAATATATAAGACATTGATAAATTCAGTGTTGGAAATAAACAGCTGGGGAGGTGGTGAAGTGATTCTGGTAGGCAGTGCTGATAAAGAGGTCAAGATAATTGAGTGTAAAGTATTACAGTATTTTGCCAACACCATGTTTTCAGTTTTTCCCCCATTGATCAGGTAAATTTATGAGCGCTTGATGTGTGGTTAGTCTAATGAAGTACTGATGTCTCTTTGGAATTGCATGGATCAGTGCTTCCAGAAAAGTCTAATTTTATGAGAGCGATATCAAATTTGCAGTGGTGATCATGCACAGAAGCTGAAAGCAATGTAAATTAGAATTGCTTAATTCTAAAGAGCTGCTTATTGAATTGCAGTAATGTGTTTGGGTATACATTGAATTAGTCTGTAATTGAAGTCTAGCTCAATTGACAGTCTTGTCTTAAACCTAGATCAAGACAGAGCCAAATGCCCAACTCAATCAAACACTTTAATTCAGATATATTTTCAAAGGCAATGTAGAAGTAGAATGTATACATTTTCTCATTGTGCTGGTCTGAAGTTAAAATCTCATATAAAATACTAGACATTTTGTCAAAGTACTTTAGAGAAGTGACGGCATTCTGCAGGATGTAAGAGGGTCACACTGCTTCAGAAGAGCAAATTCGCAATGTACATACTGATGAAAAGCTAGACTCATTTATTTCTGTGTACAGGTGTGTCCCCCCCTGTATCCACAGGGGATAGATTCTTGCTGCTCTCATGGATACCAGAAACTGTGGATAGTAGTGAACCCTACAAGAAGCAGTTTGTATCGTGCAAATGACTTACCTTTGCCTGATTGCAGCCCTTCTGTTGCTGTCTCCTCTGTTTCTCTGCGGTGTGCAAACACTAGCATGAAGAGCTAACCAGAAGTGGGTTGGAAGACTGAAAACAACGCAATGATTATATTCTTTGAGCAGGTGGAGAAGCGAGAGCAGATTCATGCACAGGGTGCTCAGTCCTGAATGTTATACGTCAATTTGAAGGGTTCTCAAATGTGAGGACCCTTTTGCATATAGCCACTCTTTCAAGCTTCCGATGACTATGTAGAGGTCAAGAGATGGGAAAGCGCTTGGGTGGTAGTACTCCAGTGGTTCAAAATATGATAAGTGGGGAGACTATTTCAGCACCATAACAATTTATCTGCAGTTCCCCTATGTTATCCCCAGGGCTGTTTAATCTCACTTTGAACTACCTGAAGATATACGGATCTTTGAATGCTTTGATGACACCAAACTGCATTTCTTTACCTAGAGATTAAGAGGCACCATCTTGGTCCTAAATAACTGTAAGCTATTGGCAGGTGAATGAATCCAG
This sequence comes from Tiliqua scincoides, assembly GCF_035046505.1. Taxonomy (NCBI): domain Eukaryota; kingdom Metazoa; phylum Chordata; class Lepidosauria; order Squamata; family Scincidae; genus Tiliqua; species Tiliqua scincoides. The sequence goes on along the minus strand of NC_089824.1, from coordinate 195,858,992 downwards.
ACAAGATGGAGTACATTGGTGATCCTGATGTTCTTGGGAGAGAATCAATATTTTCTTTCAGGGAATTAATACTGAGCAGTCCTCAGGTAGCTTGTCCAGAGGCTCTCATAATCAGCCCCCAATGCCTTATGTATTCCTGACCTTCCTGGGCTGTCACTGCCCCATCCACACCCCTGGCTTTACCTTGCCCAATGCTCTTGTTAAAAGACCAGCATCACCCCAAGGTGGAGAGAACTTTGTCGTGCAAGGAACAACTGACCTTGTGCTCCAGTGGCTCAAAGGAAATGGGAGGATTGGACATGCACCCATGTGTTGGCAGCATGGTACTGACTGCTACTCCCCTGCCAGGGTTCTGATGAGGCAGCCAGAGTCCCGAGAACGGTGGGGCAAGTCCGCAAGCAGACACCTATATGAACGTTAATCGATAAATTTTAGTTCTTCTAAATTTTAGTTCTTAGTTTTAAATCAGTTCTTGCTTGTTTTTGTTAACCCCCATTATAATCAACTAACAGGGCATTGCAATTGTTCAAGGTTCTGGAATAATCTCTCTATGGAGGTTAAGATTATTTTCTTCTTTATGATGACCTCCTGAGACAACTATAATCCATATATTTTGGGTAGTATGCAGATTTAGGTGCTTCTCTGAACATTTTGGGGCTGCTGAATTTGCTAGTTGTTTGAAGGTTTTTGTGTTTTTTTAAATTGTGATATTATAATGATTTTATATTGCATTTGTGTATAAAGCTGCCTGACCCTAGGGAAGGCAGTATATAAGTATTTCAAATACAGATAAAATTCTGTTTTAGAATTTTAGATTTATGCTTTCATTTGCAAATAAAATTGTCTAGTGCATGTGAAGGAAAAGTGGACATTTTCTTCTAAAATTTTAGAAACTGAGGACAGGAAATCCAGTACTGGTGTTTTTAAGCTTTTATGTCCAGGACAAACATATTAGTACCTGTCCCCAAAATACCCATTCTTTGAGCTCATGCCTCAGTACTGTCCTAGTTCGCTCTGCCTTTGACTTTTCTCCTCCTTAACTATCAATCATCTTGCCAAAATGCTGCAAAATCCATGACCACTATGGCTGTCAAAATAATGTATATTTAAATAAATTAGTGTAAATATGGGTTTCTCTGCAGTTTTCGACCATTTCTAATGACAATACTTTGCAAACTTGCAATTCTGCAGTTTTTAGTATGCTAGAAGTATTGAGTTTTCAACATCACCTGGAGCAGATGTTCAAGGAGAGACTAATAAATGTTATGGATATGTGCAGTGAATTATAACTTGGTTTTACAGTGTACACCCAGTCCTGTTAATCTGACCTTGTGAGATACAAAAGAGCAAAGATTAACATGAAAGCTGCACTATCTTTGGCAGAAGCTGAAGTGCTTGTAAATTCCCTCACACTGAGATTGGTTCCCCCCACCCTAGATAAATCCTTTGTTCTGTGTCTTTGTTGGCCATATAGACTACATGGTTCCAAACTCTTGAGTAACTTTCTTGACCTAATATTGATTTTGCAATAAGACCCTGTTTGGTTCTGATCCTAAATCATGTTTTGCTTTGTGTCCTTTTCTTTATGCTGCTTGTCAGTGTGATTCAGCTAGTGAATACTGATGCAAAGTCTCTCGCAGGTGGGTGGCGTTCTAGCTTTGATCCTGTTGTTGGAAGCGTAGATATTTTATTCTTCAAATTTTGTCTCTAGTTTTCTATGTAGTACAGTACTCGCATTTTGGGAACCTTTCGGAAAGTCCTACTCCTACTTGAACTTTAGGAACCCTGTGAATATTTATGGGGGGGAGGGAAAGGGACGGGGACAGGGTAGCAACATAATCAGGATGTAAGGGCAGACACCAGGATGCAGGTCTCTTGTTGTCTTGTATGCTCCCTGCGGCATCTGGTGGGCCACTGTGAGATGCAGGAGGCTGATCCAGCAGGGCTCTTCTTATAGAATGACTGTGCTGTTGCTGGGGAGGGAAGGGGTTTTACAACTTACTTGGGGATTGCTAAGGCTTTCTGGAGCGTCTGGGGAGCCTGCAACCCCCTCTGCACCCTTCTTGGCAGCTTCAAAAACTCCTTTAAAAAAGAAAAAAACAACAACCACTTCCTGTTTTTGTCCTGAAACCAGAAGTGGTTTGTTTTTTTTTTTCCTTTTTCATAGAAGTTTGAAGCTGCTGGGAGAGCTACAGAGGGGGTTGCAGGCTCCCCACACTGTCCAAAGAGCCTTAGCAACCCCCAGGTAAGTGGAAAAATCCCCAGCAGCAGCTTGATCATCCTGATTGTGATGCTGCCGATTTCTGGGCCATTTCTCTTAAAGGGGAATGCTGTTTTCCAGTTTCCCTGGTGGGTCACACACCCCACCAGTTTAGGAACCACTGATGAAGTAGGTACAGCTTGGTGAAATTCAAGGTGGTGTCAAGGCTCTCTTTCTGTGGACTTTGCGTGTTGTTTTCCTTGATGGTCAGCTTTCCAAGACTGCAAATCTTTGAGCAGATTTATTTGGAAATAAGTTGTATTGTCAGTGAACTTAGTTCCCTATAATTTAGGGTATAGCTGTGTAGGTTGTGCAAACCTGAGAGATCTCCAATGCTCAGTGCTCAGATGCCTATATAGTAAGGGTGAGTGGTTTTAATATGAGAAGGCAGGACTCGCTGCCCAATCCTATTCCCCCATCATTGGCATCGATGCAGGCATGCTGATGGAGCACACACTGCATCCAGTGGTGGAGGGCGACAGGAAGCCTGCCAGAGGTAAGTAAATGTGGTATATGAATCTCCTTGGCTTAAGTCCAAGGAGGGAAAGTGGGTGGAGCAGACCCAAAAAATGGGGAATAGGATCTGACATGTGAATTTGCCACTGAGATACTCCCTCTGGCCTGCTTTCCACCCCCTGCCTTCCCCACCCCAACCTGAACCTCCCTCTCCCTGCCCCCAACTTACTGGTGCCTGCAGAACCTCCTGGAGCTGCTGCCCCATGTACTGTGCTTCTTGCCCTTTGCATCAGCAGCCCGGCAGCATGCAGCAGCAGTCCGGCTTTCGCATCATAGCATAGGGCCTTATGCGGCCCGAACACAAGGTCTGACAGCACAGGGCCACAATAGAATTGAGACCTAAGGCTTTTAAAAATACACAGTTTTGAGGAACAAAATTGCAGGTGTAAACACTGCATGCTGAGGTGGATGTAAATGAGAATGTGAGTCTCAAATCATTGCACTGTTACAGCAATTCATATTGTTGTTTCCAGTCCTTTAGTTGGAAGATGACATGTTATGTCACACAGTCGTCAGCAGCAGGGGCTAAGAAACCAGTGGTGCCTTGGTTGGATTCCCGTGACTCATAGTCCTAACTTCCTGGGTTGATTCTTTTTCTACTGAAATAGGTTAATGGTCTGACCTGCTGCTGAAGAGCTATTGGGGAATATTGAGTATTACGCATTGGATTTAGTGAACAGTTTAATAATAGAGCTAACAGTCATTATGGAACTAACTCATCACCACAGCCTCCACCTTTTCTGAATGGTGAAAGCTAACAAAGTACCAGGTGGAATAGGAGCCTGAGATGGAAGTAGCAGCAGAGCCTCTTCCTGTGTCAAGTACCCAATGTGGAAAGTTTTGAGCAGTAAGGTGGGAAGCAAACAGGTGACTTGGTCTGAGGCTTGAACTAGCAATTAGTTTGTCAGTATGTTGGTCTGCTGGTTCTATTGTGAATGCACCATGAGTTCTTTTTTGACATCTACTTTCATGGGCATTGAATGGATGGGATTACAGGTAAAGACATTTTGGTTCAGTGGCTTTTTGTCTCTGGCTTGCAACATTCAATTTAATTAATATACGTAAACAAAGAGAGCCCAAAAAGAGGGGAACATGCACAGCCCATGCAGCCTCTGCTTCCTGAACCAGTTAAAATCCTTGTTGTAAGGAAGCTAAAGAATTCACTTTGGCTCTAGCAGATGAGTCCTTAGCAGACTTTTGTTCATGTAAGGGGAGACAGGAGCATCAGCTAAGTTGAAAGCAACAGCACACTTCTCTTTTGCTATGGCTTTGCCAAGTTTACTGGGTAAACTGGGAATGAACTGAGAAAAGGCAAATTGCTGCCTCCTCCCATAGGTAGAAAGCCTATGATGAGAGGAGGAAGTTACGTGGGGAAAACCAACTTCCCAGATGAACAGAGAACCACTGAATCCAGAAGGTTTCTTTTAAAAACAGCCAGTTGCAGAGCAGTCTGGTCACATAACTCACTCCTAAGTGAGTAAACTGAGACCAGGGAGGGCAACTGCAAAAGGGAAAGCAGTTTTTTAAAAGGCTGAAACATCAAAACGTTAGATGGAAAAAGGGATAAAAAACTGCACCAATCAACTAGCAAAAGGGGGGGAAGGGTAGGGGAGCAAAGGATAGCAAGAAATTTTTTAAAAGCAGAAAATAAAGCAAAAGCCTTGAGAGAGTATGTGTGTAATTCCGCTAACCCGTTGGACTCATGCTGTCCCAGCACTTCCATGGCAGCAAGTGAGTGGGCAAGCCCTAGAGATTCACTTGCTTTCTATGCTGAACTGGGAAAATGCACAAAGGGTGTGACCTGAAAGTCCTAGCTGTCATATTTTGATTCCTAGATGCTGTCATGTTCTGGATAATAAAAGTTGCATCAATATTTTATTTTTTAAAATTATTTTTATTATTAATAAGAATATTTATAAACTGGTTTTCAACCAAAAAAAGTTTCCTAAATAAATAAGAACAAAAGAGCAGCCCCACTGGATTAGGCCATAGGCCCATCTAGTCCAGCTTCCTGTATCTCACAGCGGCCCACCAAATGCCCCAGGGAGCACACCAGACAACAAGAGACCTCATTCTGGTGCCCTCCCTTGCATCTGGCATTCTGACATAGCCCATTTCTAAAATCAGGAGGTTGCACTTACCCATTATGGTTTGTACCCTGTAATGGATTTTTCCTCCAGAAACTTGTCCAATCCCCTTTTAAAGGCATCTAGGCCAGATGCCATCACCACATTCTGTGGCAAGGAGTTCCACAGACCAACCACACACAGAGTAAAGAAATATTTTCTTTTGTCTGTCCTAACTCTCCCAACACTCAATTTTAGTGGATGTCCCCTGGTTCTGGTGTTATGTGAGAAGGTAAAGAGCATCTCTCTATCCAATTTATCCTTCCCCTGCATAATTTTGTATGGCTCAATCATATCCCGCCTCAAGCGCCTCTTTTCTAGGCTGAAGAGGCCCAAACGCTGTAGCCTTTCCTCATAAGGAAGGTGCCCCAGCCCAGTAATCATCTTGGGCCCAATCCTATCCAGTTTTCCAGTGCTGGTGCAGTTGTGCCAATGGGGTGTGCGCTGCATCCTGTGGTGGAAGGACCGTCACTGGGGCCTTCTCAAGGGATGGGAACATGTGTTACCTTACCACAGGGCTGCATTGTGGCTACATTTGAGCTGGAAAGTTGTATAGAATTGGGCCGTCAGTCACTCTCTTTTGCACCTTTTCCATTTCCACTATGTCCTTTTTGAGATGTGGTGACCAGAACTGGACACAGTACTCCAGGTGTGGCCTTACCATAGATTTGTACAATGGCATTATAATATTAGCCATTTTGTTCTCAATACCTTTTCTAATGATCCCAAGCATAGAATTGGCCTTCTTCACTGCCACTGCACATTGGGTTGACACTTTTATCGAGCTGTCCACCACCACCCTAAGATCCCTCTCCTGCTCTGTCACAGACAGCTCAGAACCCATTCGCCTATATGTGAAGTTTTGATTTTTTGCCCCAATGTGCATGACTTTACACTTACTTACATTGAAACACATCTGCCATTTTGCTGCCCATTCTGCCAGTCTGGAGAGGTCCTTCTGGAGCTCCTCACAATTGCTTCTGGTCTTTAGCACTCGGAAGAGTTTAGTGTCGTCTGCAAACTTAGCCACCTCAACTGCTCACCCTTGTTTCCAGGTCATTTATGAAGAGGTTGAAAAGCACCGGTCCCAGGACAGATCCTTGGGGCACACCTCTTTTCACCTCTCTCCATTGTGAAAATTGTCCATTGACACCCACTCTCTGTTTCCTGGTCTTCAAACAGGTCTCAATCCAGGAGAGGACCTGCCCTCTAATTCCCTGACTATAGAGTTTTCTCAGTAGCCTTTGGTGAGGGACCACCTTCTGAAAGTCCAGATATATAATGTCCATGGGTTCTCCCACATCCACATGCCTGTTGACCTTTTCAAGAATTTTAAAAGGTTTATGAGACAAGACTTACCCTTATAGAAGCCATGCTGATTCTCTCTCAGTAAGGCTTGTTCGTCTATGTGTTTTGAGATTCTATCTTTAATGAGGCATTCCACCATCTTACCATAGATGTTAGGCTGACCAGCCTGTAGTTTCCCAGGTCCCCCCTCCTTCCCTTTTTAAAGATCGGTGTGACATTTGCTATCCTCCAATCCTCCAGCACCGTGGCTGTTTTTAGAGACAGGTTGCATATTTTAGTCAAGAAATCAGCAACTTCATTCTTCAATTCCTTAATAACTCTTGGGTAGATGCCATCAGGGCCCGGTGACTTATTGATCTTTGTCTGAAACATCTTCTCTTTTAATCTCTATCTGACTTAATTCCTTGGTCAGGAGGGGCCGTTTGGGCAGCAGTATCTGCCCGAGGTCTTCTGCCATGAAGACAGATGCAAATAACTCATTTAATTTCTCTGCCATCTCTAAATCTCCTTTTATCTCGCCTTTCTCCCCCTCGCCATCCAGAGGGCCAACTGCTTCTGTGGCTTGTTTCTTGCTTCTAACATATTTGAAGAAGCTTTTATTATTCCCCTTAATGTTGCTGGCCATGTGTTCTCATAGTCTATCTTGGCCTCCCGTGTCACCTTCTTACATTTCTTTTGCCACAGTTTATGTTCCTTTTTATTCTTATTTTTATTTATTAGGGCAAGACTTCCATTCATGGAAGGAAGCTTCCTTGCCCTTTACAGCCTCTCTAAGAGCTCATTCTTGTGCTCGGTGGAACGGCTCCAGCGTTGCTCCAGTGTTGGGCTAGCGCAGGACGGTCGCCAAGCTTCCATGGCTCGGTTGTCTTTCGGACCACCAAGCTGCGGCATGGTAGGCAGAGCCGGGGATGGGGGCGGGGAGGAGGTGTTCCGGGGAGGGGGGAGGCCGGTGGGGGGCAGAGAGAGGGCGGGGGGAGGTGGGTCCGCGGAGCTCTGCTCCACAGAATCCAAGGCACTCATGTAGGGCTCCGCGCCCTACACGAGTGCCTTTACCTTACCACTGACCTTTTGGTCAACGGTAAAGTGAGTAGCCCCATTGCTACTTCCCTTACCTGGAAGAAGGGGACAAAAGTCCCCTTCTCCCGAGGCACCTCCCGCGGTAGCCCGGGGCATACAGGATCCTGGGGCAGTCCTTCTAGGTGCTGCTGAGCCTAGAAGCCCCGGGCAGCTCAGGATTGGGCTGTGACTTGGCTTGTTAGCCATGCGGGGACCCTCCTGTACTTAGTCAAGCCCTTAATAAAATAGTCCCTTGCCCTGAAAGGGCCATGACTGAGAAAAAGATGCAGAATAAACATTAGCAAGAGTACCTGTTGTTCCCAACTTAGGGAAAAAAGAATGTTAGATGGATTCGACTTTACAAGTGGAGGATTTGAATTAAGATGATGAGTGAGCAGTGGCAGACTTATCCTGGCCCACTCCTGGGCCAAAGGTCTGCAATGCCTCCTCCGCATGAGATGCTGCCCCCCCCCCCGCGCGCATGAAGCCCTCCTCTCACTTCCAAAGCACAACAGAGCCTTGCGTGACTTTCAGACTGACTGGGGAAGTGTTCTGAGACTTCCCCGCAATCTTATACTGCACTTCCAGAGCACCAGAAGTGCAGTTTCTTACCGCGTTGGGAGCCTCATTGAGGCTTCCCATGTGGTCCTAGCTTCGCACGGGCTCAGTATTAGGTCCACTGCTCCCAGTGAGATATAGGAACTGGAGTCTTTTATGTCAAAGCTGCCTTCTACATTTTTTAGGCTGCAGTAATGAGAGATTTCCCCAGTAGCGTTGACTGCTACAGCATTTTGTGTTCTCCTCCAATAAATGAGATTCAGTCAGTGGAATCTAAATATATGGTTTTCTATGAGAAGTTAACTATGAATTTGTTGTGCTGTTTAATGAGGTTGCTCCATTCCACATCTCAATGCACACATGAAAGTAATTTTTCTCCGTATGTACACTGTTGATGAAATCTGCATGGCTCCTGAAATTATTCACACAGTGAAGGACACCTCTGCTATCACATGCACAATCCTACGCATATCTACTCAAAAATGTCCTATTGTGCTCATTGGGACTTACTCTCAAGAAAGTGTGGATAGGATTGCAGCCTCAGTCATTGTAGGAAAGTGCTGCAGTCCATTGCTGGGATTTTGTCCTTGCATTAATTGGGCGATAGGGAGCAAAGAGTAGATTAGATTAGCGTTTTAATTTACTCCTTCACTATAGGTTGTTATCAGGAGACTCAAGGTGGAATTAAAAAACAGCAGCACAGAGTGATAATAAAATGGGAATAATAATCTGTTTATCCGTCATCTCCTATCTGGATATTCGTACATATTATTGATCGGACAAAGCTTTGTACTTGGTACAGGAGAGATCTCAGGTATGCATGCATGTCCTCTGTTCTTTGGTTGAATTCATAGATTCTTTGGAATTTTGTTTTACTCAATCTAATTAAACAAAGTAGGTTCTGAGGTAGCAATCTTTTGTTTCATTATTGTAATCTCTTGTGTGCATATATAAATACTGTTGTTGTTGTTGCATGGTTTTTAGTAGTTAAGTATTGGGTTAAGTACTGCAGACAATATTTACAGCCCAATCCTAAGTGGGCTTTATGTCAGCAGAACAGTAGTTCCTTTGACAAAACAGCCACTCAGCAGTGTGCTATCAGTGGCCATTCCAGAACCATCAACACAAACAGCAGTGGTGTCAGAAGCCCAATGTTGGATATTATTGGAGGGAGAATGTGGATCTTGGTGGCACCAGCATGTGGGCCAAAACCTATCCAACTTTCCAGCCCTGGTGCAGCCATGCCGATGGGATGTGCCTTGCACCCTGTGGTGGAAGGGTAGTTATGGAGACCTCTACAAGGTAAAGAAATGTTTGTCCCTTTGCATCGGGGCTGCACTGGCGCTGGAAAGTTGGCTAGGATTGGGCCCTGTGTCAGGATTCTATCTCTATTCCTCTCCCCTTCCCTCTCCCTTGCTCTCCTTGGGCTCGTGCCAGCAAAACGGCTGGTGCAGATCCGAGCTTGCAGCAGAGGCTTGCCCCAAGTTAAGGTTAAAAATGTTCCCTTACCTTGAGGAGACCTCCAACCCTGCAGCATGCACTCTGTTGGTGTGGTTGCATTGGCAGGGATTGGTTTGGTTAGGTTTGGGCTATCACTTTACTTTCTGAATATTGGAAAATGCAGATCATTGATGAGCCCAAGTAGGGCAAGGTGACTCTTGTTTCCATTGTGTCATCAGGGTGTGCTTTCCATCTTCTTTTTCCTTCTTTTATGCATACGAAACTTTGCCTAGATTGAATTTCATTTTCAGTTAATGTTCAGTTCTGCATAGTGTGTGTGTGTGTGTGTGTGTGTGTGTGTGTGTGTGTGTGTGTGTGTGTGCGTGTGTAAGACAACATTCTGATTTTGTCTCTGCTAGGGATTACAGGAACCAACTGATGGTTGAACCCTCATTTTAATAGACCTTGATTTACAGACCTTGGCAACAACAGATGTTTTCTGCTCCATTAAAGCTTGTCATATACATTTGGATTTAACAGAACTGCAGCATTAACAGACACCCCTTCCCCCCATTGGTCCAATAAATTGAGAGTTCCCTATACTTAGTGTTTTTGTTGGGTTTTTTTTTTTTTTAATTTAGTATCTGGAGTAAGCATCCTGGGTGAAAAAAATTCCACATTTTCAATGGTGCAAGTCACCTTTCGTACAGCTGTTCACAAGATAAGTTAAACATATGTTCAAGATTTGTTGTTGTGTTTACACCTCTGTAGCTGCTTCTAGCAACTGAAAGCATTGGCAAGCTCCCCTTGGTAACATATTTTTCCCCCCTTTATAGATTACTATTGCTTCATTTTGAGTTACAAATGGAGAGCAAGCTAATTCTGTTTGAAATGTCTGCATGGGGGACAGGGCAGGGTAGGGCAGGGCAACTGTTTTTGAAAAGTTAACCTAATAATAAATTAACTCAACTGAAAGGACATCTGCTGTGTAGTGGGCCTGGCAGAACTCCTTTTGTACAGGATGGAGGGTGACCCATCCATTTCAGAAATGCATACCAATGGCTGAGGTATATGTGGTTAAGACTATTTTTTTTATGAGCAAGAGTTGCTTTAAGAGTCAGACATTGATTTTGCTAGACCCCTAGCATGTATGCACTGCTGAAACAGAGACGCCTGCATTGGCTCGGTCATGTCGTGAGAATGGATGATGGCCTGATCCCAAAGGATCTCCTCTATGGAGAACTCGTGCAAGGAAAGCGCCCTACAGGTAGACCACAGCTGCGATACAAGGACATCTGCAAGAGGGATCTGAAGGAGTGGACCTCAACAAGTGGGAAACCCTGGCCTCTGAGCGGCCTGCTTGGAGGCAGACTGTGCAGCATGGCCTTTCCCAGTTTGAAGAGACACTTGGCCAACAGTCTGAGGCTAAGAGGCAAAGAAGGAAGGCCCATAGCCAGGGAGACAGACCAGGGACAGACTGCACTTGCTCCCGGTGTGGAAGGGATTGTCACTCCCAAATCGGCCTTTTCAGCCACACTAGACGCTGTTCCAGAACCACCATTCAGAGCGCGATACCATAGTCTTCCGAGACTGAAGGTTGCCAACTGTAACTGTTCCAAAAGTGTCACACTGATGAGACGTGCAAGCAGAGGGCGAAGTGCACGTCACAACAGCACCTGAAATTTGGAAGCACCCTATTGATCCAAGGAAAGCGCTAATGATTTGCCAAGCTATTTCAGACACAAATTGTTGAGAGTCAAAATTCTTTCCTGGCACCATACAAAGTAGAATGAAGCTTGATTATGCTCAGTTGAAGGCTTTGTTTCAGCTGACCTATTCAGCCCAAGCCAGTTCCCCCCACCCTGCAATTCTGCAAATGAAGTTGTACAGCGTGTTAACAGCGAAGAACAAGTTTCTTGCAAATCAAGCTGTAACAAAGGCCTGCCTTTTCACAGCACAATGTTTGCTTTAGTTTCTGATTTGAATTTTATTGTTTGTTACTTTTTTTTATAAAACGTGTTGATGAATCATGGTCATTTAATACTTTTAAAATGCATGGCCATGTCATGCCCATGTCAAAAGATAAATTGCCCACAAATGTCAGAATTGGACTTACTGTGCCTCGTAGAAAGAACTGATGAAATGTCATCTGTATCCTCATGGTGGTAGCAATGAATTTCTAGGTGTGCACAAAAATCTCTCATCCTCCCCTTTGGTTCCCTGCAAGTCTAGGCTAGTTGGCGGCCAACTTTGCATTGCACTAAGATTATTTTTAACTAGCATGTTTAAAAAGACTGGCCATTTATCATTCTTAACAAAGAATAGACATGGGGGCTGTGATCTGGCTCTGGATCACAACACAGTGGGAGGGAGTTAACTGTCTTACCGTGTACCATTTTGCCACCAAAAATCTTCCCTGTTGTTAGCTGCAAATGGCACTTTCACTGGCAAATAGTTACTGGAGGAAGGTGATTTTCATTAGGAAAACAAGTCGGGGAAAAGGGTTAAGCCACATCTTCCCCAGCCTGATGGCCCAGATCCTCCTCCTCCGTGACTGTCTTTTGTTAAGAAAGAGAAATAGCCAGTCTTAGGGTCCGATCCTATTTGTTCCCTTATACTGCGGGTAAAGCTCTGATGGCCCCAATGGGCCTCCTCGGAGCTGTACCAGCTCTTAGCGTGCCAGTGTTAGCGGCTCCCATGCTGCTCCAGCAACTGCTGTTGTAAAAGTGCTGAAAGGCACTTATGCACTAGTGATAAGCCCGCTGGGCCAGTGCCAGGAGGACCTCTCATGGGAACAATCAGTAGTAAGTTTCTCTGCCAGTAGGCAGAGCAGCTTTTCAGAGCATGGGGAAGGTGTGTGGGGAAAGCAGGAGGTGGGTGGAACTGGGCGGGAAGAGAGTGGATCAGAGAGAGGATGGCGCCATATCCTATGCCCCTTGCTGGACCTGGAAGCCCTATACAGGACTCCTCAGTTCTGTGCCTGAAAAATAGCTGGCACAGCTCCAAGGAGACCCATTGGGTCACCAGAGCTTTACCCGCAGTAAGGGAACAAATGTACCCTTATCCCAAGGAGACTACAGCAGCTGCCCTGTGCCCACAGGATACAGCAGCAGCCATTTCGGTGCCGCTGCCCCTCTGGGTGCTGGGGCAGCATAGGATTGGGCTGTTAGTCCAACCCTATCCAACTTTCCAGTGCCAATGCAGCTGCAAAGCAGCTCCAAGTTAAGGGGAGAAACATTATCTTACCTTGAGGAGGCCTCCTGGAGTACTACCTCCTTGGCAGGATGCAGTGCACAACCCATTGGCAAAGCTGCATTAGCACTGGAATATTAGGATTGGCTGTTAGGTATATTAGTTAAAAACAATGCGACATAATGCATACTTTGGCCCTGATAAAGAAGTGTCTAAAGCTATTGGGAGGTTTCTGTCAGGATTTCAGCTTGTGTGTGTTGTACCTATTTCAGCATCGCTCTCTCTCTCTCCTCCTTACACGCACATAAAGTATTTATATAAAAAATCAAAGGATTGGGGCAATTGAATGTCAGCCAGTTTGCCATGATATATTGTTACACGTGGTATTCCCAAGCAGTTTTCTAAGCTTTTTCTTTTCCAAGTCTGAGCCAGGTATTAATTATTCTATCGCCTGTCAGACTTGTCTAAACTTAGAATCAGAGATGAGAATATAGAGAAGATTAATTTGGGAATTAGCATAAATGGACTTGGCTTTGTGAGCAGGTGATTTGGGAGCTTTTTTTTTAATGACTATCCTGTGACATAAGGCTGAAACATGCCTATTTAAGTTTCAGCTAGGAACATGGGGATGAAAATCTGAAGTAATTCAGGGCAGATTTGCATGTAGAAGGTCTCATGGTTAGTCTTTTACGTCTCTAGATAGGGCCAAGAGTGACCCCTGTCTAAATCCCAATACTAACATAGCTGGATTAATGGCCTGAACTGGTACAAGGGAGCTTCATGTGTTCATTATAGCTAAATGTAACATGTCATCAGCTGTCAAGTTTCATCCACTTTCTTTAGGGGGAAAAATGTATAAATTATATTTTATGAACTTAAATATATAGATCATCGTGTCTGCTGCCTCTGGCTTTTGATAGAGTTCTGTACAGGTTCTTTATGGTTGGCCCACTTTTTGGGGTTGAAGCAATGAAGACTCAGAGTCACATTTTCAGGGTTCATGGAGGAAGCGAAGCCAGGCTGCTTTTTTGAGCCTCCTTGCCTTCTTTTATTAACCTCTATTTCAGCCCAGTACAAAGGTCAGTAGGTAAATTATTTATTATTAATTATTAACAGTATTTATATACCGCTTTTCAACTAAACGTTCACAAAGCGGTTTACAGAGAAAAATCAAATCAAAAATGAAATAACTAAATGGCTCCCTGTCCCAAAAGGGCTCACAATCTAAAAGATGCAAAAGAACGCCAGCAGACAGCCACTAGAACAGACACTGCTGGGGTGAGATGGGCCAGTTACTCTCCCCCTGCTAAAAAAAAAATGCAAGTTCCTTAATGCAAAAATGCAAAAATGCAAGTAAACAATGCAAGTTCGTTAGGAGGTTTTCCATTGTGTTGACTCAGCTTGTTTACCGAACATCATGTGTTTGCTTCATGATCAGGGCATGACTCAGAGTGTGCTCTGAGGGTGGGGGCGAGTGTGCTTGCCAGTCTTGCCAAGTCAGCAAAAGGGTAAGGTCCGGTTTTTCCTGTTTGTTCACTTCAGGGGTCACTTCCCAAATCATGCCTGGTCACTTAAGTATCCCCCAAATCATTCCTAAAATTGTAATTTGTTACAAATGTAGAAGGACATTTCTGCAGAGGTACACCTTCATACATTGAGCTTTTAGACAAGAAGCTGACTTTGGGAGAAATCTACAGCTCAATGTCATAGAGCTTAAAATCATAATATAAGGAAAGGCATAAATGCAGTGGACTGTCAGTGCTGTTTCAAGATTTCCGTGCATATGTGCCTTCTGGCTAAAAGAATGTGATACAGAATGCAGCACTTTCCATAAGAGTCTTCAGGGATGCTTATACGTTTGCAGCTTCGTTGGCATCTTCCTCCTGGCAACCTCTGCCAAAAAAAACTGGAAGGCTGGTCACCAGTTCTGTCTCAAAACAGCTTGGCTCTTGCAGAGAAGTCTGTCTCTGTGCCTGCCTGCTTGCCTGCCTGCTTGCTCTTGGGCCTCCTCCCTGTTATTTTGCTGCATCTGTTTTGAAATATTTTCTCAATCTTGCCTGAAGACCTGCCAGTTTGCTCACTGCCTCGATGATCTTGGACCTTTTGTCCTTTATTTTCACTCCAGGTCAGATTTTGCCTGTCATTTCCTGATATTGCCAGGCATCTGATGCCATGTACGCTCTCATATGAATTAGTGTACACAAGTGTGTATGCTCAGAGTTTGTAGTCAGATGCACATCCAAGGAGCTACATCAACTTTTCACTATCTTCATGTGATCTGCAGGGCTGACTTTGAGCCAGTTGGACCAATTGCTTCCAATTGGGGCCCATGCCTAAGGGCGCCCCACACTATTCTACACTACTCTAGATCCATTTGGTCCATTAACTCACAATCAGTTTTAAGCTCACATTTAGACTGCTTTCCATTCTACCATAGGGCTATAAAGTCTATAACAAATATTATTTATATCTCTAAAGTTCTACAGATGTTGGCTGTGAACCTGGGAACCTGCAAAAAAATGTTTCCAATTGGGTCCCGCAGCTCCTAAGGCCGAGCCTGGTGATCTGATACTATTCTTAGGTCCCGATCCTATTGCTGGGCAGCACCAGCGGCTGCCGTGCTACCCTGGCAACCAACATTGCAAAAGTGCCATAAGCCACTCCGGCACCAACAGAGAGGATGTGGTGCTGGCATAGAGGCCAGGCATTGTGCCTCAGTGCCAGGAAGATGATGAGGTTGCACAGTGAACAGTAAGTGCTCCCACTGACTGGCAGAGAGGCTTTTCGGGGTGGGATGGCACAGAAGGGGTGGAACTGGGTGGGGGCGCGTGGGCCCAGTAGGGGGTCGGAGACAGTGACAGACTCTGCCGCCAAATCCTAAGCTCCCACCCGAGCCAGAGAGCCTTATGAGGGCTTCCTCAGTTCTGTGCCAGCAAAACTGGTGCAGATCTGAGGAGACCCATTGGGGCCACAGGGGCTTTCCCCATGGAAAGGGAATAAATGTTCACTTACCTCAAGGAGACTGTGGTGGCTGCCCCAGCCCCATAGGATGCAGTTGTGACCATTTTGGCCACTGCTCCTCTGGGCAGCACCGGAGCTGAGGATTGGACTGTTAGTGTTGTTCCTTGAAAAATGACTGTGTGCTGTACTGGGTAAATAATTAGGCTTATTTATGCAAGTAACTTGTAATTACTCTGGTGGCATAAACCTGACGTACGTAGGAGATGCTGCAAATTAAGGTTTACTCTATTTTATATAGGCATAAGGCCAAAGTACTTGTGATGTTAATAATTTTTCTGCAAGCACTCTAGGGTTGCTTTTGTATTTTGTACTTGTGAGCAGCCTATGTGCACGGACCCAATCTGGACTGGGACTGTAGAAGAATCAAACTGCTACAGCCCTTCCCCTCAATTCCTCTGCAGTGATCCCAGCCCAGATCAGGTCTCTGTGTGTGCGCAGTTTAAAATGGAAAATAGCCCTGATGTGCTTGTGATGATGATACCACATGATACTTTGGCTGTTATACTAATTCTTCCTTGCGTTTGATTTATCTCTTCAATCCTTTTTTTTTCTTTTCTAGACACCCTGTAGCCCTGCTCACATTTGTATTCTTGGTTATGTGGGTTTCCTAGTACATCCAGAGCAGAAAATCTTTCAGCAATAGTTCGCATGTGTCCATCTGAGTCAGACGCAAATAACAGAAAGAACTTGTGTTATCTATCCTTGGATCCCATAATTCAGATTTGACATATACTTTGGTGCCCTGTTTGCTAGCCTGAAGCTAATATTGAATTACACAATGGAACACAATGTACAAATTGCTTGTTCCGCCGCAAGCCTGGATGGCTTGTTTTCTTTCTTTCCTTCCTAATAGTGAACGTTACAGTTTTAAAATGCCTCCCATTCTTTCTCTTTTCATGTGTTAAAACAGCTGGAAGTTGCAAGTACTATTATTTTTAAAAGCACTTTGCCCAGCAAATACCTTGTCAAGCAAATACAATGAATAATATAATGCTCTGGAGCTTTTCTTATAGACAGTGGAACATCACTGCATTTCTCTCTGGTGTTGACTATAGATTCCAAGAATTGGAATGTGCACCTGATTTGCCATCTCTTTCCAGCAGATTATATGTTTTACTTATCTTGGTTTCTGGGCTTGAAGTTTTCCAAAAGGCTTATGTATTTTACATGAGTATTTTGAAACAAAACATCAGAATTTGGTGCAATTAGTTGGGGCAATAAAAACCATGCATTTTATTTTAGACAGGACCTTTAGTAATCTATGTTTATACAGAGTACACGATAATTTTCCTACTTTATTTTTATGCCAGTTTTCCTCCAAGTTGCTAATAGGTCCTACATAATTTCCCTTCTTATTTTATCCTTGTAGCAACCCTGTGAGTTAGATTGAGGTGACAGATGGTGGATGGCTCAGGACCCACTGACTGAGCTTTGTGGCTGAATAGGAATTCAAACCTAGATCCCCTCAGTCCTAATCTGACTATTCTACCAGTACTCCTTCCTGGCTTTCATTGAAATACAACATGGATCCTAGAAACTTGAGCAAAATCCAAATAGCTCATGTTCAACTGAGGAATCTTTTTTCCTCATCCATGGTGGTGCAAACACATGCACCACTCTCAGTCAATTTCAGGTCATCTGTTATAGTAATAAATCTGAAAATGTGTTGACACACACATTTACACATACCACACAGTTGAACAAAATATCCCCAGAATGAGTTTGACAATCATGGACTGCCAAGCGGTAATGAAAGATTTACAACATATTATGTACAGGTGTGCAGTAAAAAATGCTCACCTGTAACCACCCAGAGACAATAGAAGCATGGGCAGAGATTTCAGTACATGGGGGTCCTGCAGAATGATATATTGTTGTGTTCAGTGAGCACACATCAATTCATCATTCTGTATGACCACCATATAAATTTTGCTCTGACATTTCCCTTCCCTCTTTTCCCTCAGATTCTAATACTTGTTTCCAGAAAGAGTGCCTTTTGCCCAAAGACAGCTCTAACCACTGCCCATTTGTAAATAGAAAAACTAATTATCACTTTTAGTGGATTTTGTCAGAGAAGGGAGGAACCTAAACTCATTACCAGGGATTAAATCGCAGATACAAAGGCTCCGATCTCAAAATAGAAGGATTATTCAGACACCATGGAGTAGATGATTCAGGATGGGATGAAAGCCCAAAGGTGTTTAACCCATTGCAGTCCTCGGTGACTAGAAATAGCCATGCATTATAGAGTTTCCCCAGAAACTCTGGAGAGTGCCATAACCTGTGAGGTTTCTCAGATTTCTAAGCAAGCGATTAATATATTAAGCAGTTCTATGCTATTCAGAAATTGACGTCCCAGTCTTATTCTTTGATAGCCACTATACCAGTCAGTAGAGCGCTGTCGCTGGTGCAAAAGCTAGAAGGCTACACCACTTCCACCAGTGCCTCACAGACTGGCCCCAGTGGACTTCTGCAATGGTGGAGTAGATCACAGTGGCTACAGCATCCATTGCATCCTGAGCCTACATTCCTATGCCTGAAATGCCTCCACAGTGTTTCAGATCTACACAACAAAAGAGCTGGCACAGATCTGAAGAGCCCAGAGGTGACCATGCATGGCTGGCTAGGAGTATATAAAGTTTTTTTTTTTTTTCTTACCTCTTTCAACAGGCCTTTTTGGGACTGTTTGGGACTTACAACCCTGCATCATGCACACTGGTGTGGGATAGGATTTGGGCCATTAGTCCATCTAGCCCAGTATTGCCTTCTCTAAGAGATACCAGCTTCCGAGGCTCTTCTCATTATTTGCTATTTGATCCTTTATCTAGAGATGCCAGAGATGCCTTTGCAGTGCTTTGTGATTTGCAGTCAGTTGCTATGCTTTGAAGCATGATGAGAATTCCATAAAAGTTATTGGGATCCACTTCCTTATAAATATGTTTCAAAATTAGTCCATGGAGGTTGAATTTCTTTCTTTTAAAGCTGATCCCTTCTATATTGTGTAAACTAATTTGATGTAACAGCACTTACTTTGAAGGTAATCAGGAATTCCCTGTCTCTAAAACCATTTAGCACTACTATGGTCATGTTTGAAAATACGATAAATGAAAGAAAAAACTCGTAACCTTCACTCATCTTACTACTTTCTCTAAAACTTTAACTTCTGTCATCAATTTTCATTACTTCCCATTGCCTTTGCAGCCTATGATATGGATCAGTGTATATTTTGAGACACTCTATAGGAAACGAAATGCAAGGAAAGCTTTATGGTAGGCAAGAACAGTGGCGGAGCTCCCACTGACTTGATGGGGACCCCATGGAAGCCTCTCCTTGGCTCCCAATAGGGTTGGAATCAGTGCTTCTGGGAAACTAGAAGCGCAGTTTAAGGCATTGGGGAACCTTCAGGAACCTTTCCCAACATGCCCTGGAGCCATGCGAGGCACTGTATGCTCCAGGTAAGTGAGGGGGGCGGATTTATTCACGGGGGGGGGGCACCATCTCAGACCTTTGCCCTGGGGCACGGTGCTGGGAAGATCCACCACTGGGCAAGAACACAAAGGTTTTATAGACTGTTTGCTTATTCTTGATTTGAGCAAGTTTTACAGTAAAGCTTCCAGGAATCGTGTTCTGAGAGGGCACAGCCACAGTGTAATGTACTGTGATATAGCAGTGACACTTTGGGCTTGCTGTGCCTCTCCAGGTTTCAGGCCTAATTTATAAATAGAATAAGCCATGCATCAATAATTTACATATGTAATGTCCCACAAGACCCCTTCAGGTTTGCTTATTGCATGTACTGGCATATGTATGTATAGTATTAGCACACTAGCAGTGTCCCCATTCAGGCTGCATATCATCTATAAATAAGGCCTAAGGTTGTGTTGTATGTAGTTATTGTTTTGTCAGAGACTTGGAGACATGTCAGAGCCCTGGTTGCCTACAGTACTCATTTATGGTTCTCTGATGATGGTCAATTTTAGCAGTCTTTAAGCTCTATAGAAAACTGCAGGACATGTTTAACCAGCAATCGTGGCAGGCTAAGATTGTTGTGCCAGTTTAAGAACATAAGAACAGCCCTGCTGGATCAGACCATAGGCCCATCTAGTTCAGCTTCCTGTATCTCACAGTGGCCCACCAAATGCCTCAGGGACCACACAAGACAACAAGAGACGGGGAGGAGCCACAAAATGGCCGCCTAGTAGGTTATCTTTGCTGGCCACTCCTAGTTGTCTCTACATTTTTTCTTCCTTAGATAGGACTTCTGGTTTACTTTTTGTCTGGGAGGTCTCATAATCTGTTCCTGAACCAAAAGGCACTGGCAGCGCTTTTTTTGTTTGTAACTACGCATGGATTGCAGTGGATTGTTATTTCATATTTTGAAACACGGAGGCCATGGGGAAAAAGAGGAGGCAGAGAAACCATTCAGAACATGGTAACTCCCCTGGCAAGTCCTCAAAACAGAGACGCCTGGATGAACTCTCCTGGATGCAACATGTGAGTGAGCCTAATTTTATATCTTCTAATAAGTTTGCTGTCCTTGATGTCCAAGACACTGCCGTGGAGACAGAGGGAGACCAGCGGCCCTCCTCCTCCCAGCTGGGAGATATTTATGACTCACAGTCGCTATATCTCCCCTCTCTGCATAAGAACATAAGAACAGCCCCACTGGATCAGGCCATAGGCCCATCTACTGCAGTTTCCTGTATCTCACAGCGGCCCACCAAATGCCCACCAAACTGGATATGGTTAGAGCAGAGCTGCAAAAGGTTGCAGATGATTCTCAGTGTCCAGTAACTTCACTTGTTTCTAACTCTCGGTCCAGTTCCTTTTTACTGACTCCCTCTAATCACAAGCATTTACTGACAGTTGATGTTCATCGTGATTACTCATCACAAAAACTTTTAAGGAGTGAACAAAGTACAACTGAGCGTCTGGACAAAGTCAAAGCAAAGTCTCTTAATGACACTGATGATGACGTGAGAGACGCCAGCCTCCGAAGAGACTCATTAAAAATGAAACAACAAAACATAGCAAGCTACCCGGAGAACGACCAGTTGGATACCAGGATCAATTTGGAGCTTTAGGAGGAGACGTCCCACATTGTCACCTATTCAACACAGATACCTGCTCAATGTCCTATTACTGAGGATCTTACAGTAATTCCATCCCTTCCCAATTCGGATTTCACTGTGCCTCAGGGAATGATTCCTACTCCGTGTGTATCCTCTGATACCTCTGAAATTGAGGTCCTAACACAAAATGATAAATGACTAAATAATCTGCCTTTGGCCCATGCCCCCTCTTCTCATGCTCTGATAATACTATCATGGAATATAGCTGGTTGGGGCAGAAAAAAGCATGGCAGCTTTCAGATTATTTTAAGACTTTTGACATTATAGCATTGCAGGAAACCTGGGCAAAGGATTCAATGCATATCCCTGGTTACAGTACTTACTCCTGTCCAGCCATGCAAGTTAGTACTAGGGGACGCCCTTCAGCAGGCCTAGCTTGTCACAAAACATCTCAAGTCAAGCCATTTGGAGATAAGTCAGGGCTGCTGTATAGTGCAAGCCACAATGATATTTGTATTTGAGATGAAATTAATTTGTGTTAATGTTTATGTTCCCCCTTCCCTTAATTCCACCCAACGATCTCTATTCTGGGGCAATCTTTTGTCTTATGTAGAAACTCTAGAAAGCTTGCATCCTTCAGCTCAGGTCCTGATAATGGGTGATATGAACTCTGGGGTGGGCAGCTCAAAGGGCAGGTTTATTATAAGGCATTGGAAGTATATGATGATTTAGCTATTCCCCCGATCTGCTTGCTTAATAGACATTCTAAAGACAGCCACCTTAATGCTGCTGGTATTGCTAAATTTAGCATCACCCTTGATAAGGTATGGCTAAATGGTCTAAAAGATTTCCCATACTCTGGGGAGTTTACTTATGCCTCTGCCCTGGGTGTTAGTGTGGTGGACTTAATTTTGGTCCCTATAAGACTGAGACCCTATGTGACAGATTTCTACATAGGTGATAATACCATGAGTGACCACCTGCCTCTTATAATGACTTTGGACCTATATGTCCCCACATTCTAGACTTTATCTAGAATAGAGGATAACGTGGAACACAGCTATAAAATACGGTGGGATAGTAGTACCTCTGTGAAATTCCAACAATTAATTATGGGAACTCAATGTACTAAATACCTTTCAGATATTTCAAGAGAGGAGGACACTACAGTTATAATTAGAACTTATGAATCCCTCATGAGCTGGCTGTGTAAGGAATTAGGATGCAAGACGTGGCTGATGGGTACCCGGAGAACAGGATCTAAAAGGGAGGGGTTTGACTCTGAATGGAAGGATGTGAAGAGGCAAATTAGAGAAACATACCGCAATTTTAGAAAATCCAACGATCCCAGGCATCTGTTTAAGTACTCCTAACTTAAAAAACGGCTAGGTAAAATAACACTGGATAAGAAACAGAGGTATTACCAAGAGCAATGGGGGAAGTTGCTCTCTCTAAATATTCTCAAGCAATTCTCTCTAAAAATAGCAGAGTTTTTTGGTGTATTGTAACAGGCTTGCTAAGACCTGAAGGAGATAGAGTCAAGAAGTTATTTTGTGCTTAATATGAAACAAGAAATGCTATGCTCCTTTGAAATAAATGTAACATCGGTTTATTTTAGTGGCAATGCACCATCCGTTTTTTTGTTTAGTTTAGTTTTAAGTTTGGTGGCTCAGGGCGCAATCCAGAAGCACCCTTGGGCGGATGGAAGTCCCTGTTCCTGGGGGCGGGTGGGTAGGGAGCGGGAGGCGAGGACAGGATCCAGCCCGTATGCCAGATCCTTAGCCCATTGCCCAGCAGCCTGGGACAGTCCTGAGCTGCTCAGATTTGCGCCACCTCCTGAGATGGTGCAGATTCGAGTAGCCCTATTGGGACTTCAGTGGCTCTCTCTGGAGTAAGGATAAAAGTTTCACCTTACTCCTGGCAGAGCCTCTGGTTGCCAGAAACTTGTGCTGGATACAGCGTAAGGCTTGCCGGCCTGCCTGTTCCAGCGCAAGTTAGGATTGGGCTGTCAGTCTGTAGGAGAGATTCAGCTTTCTTCCCTTTCTTTTCTGACTATAGAATTCTGCTCAAACCAGTACTGCAATCATTATACATAAGCACCCTCCTCCCCTCTTGAAGGATATTGAACTACTTTCAAACATCTTTTACTGCCCCAAATATATTCTGCAACAGAGAGCAAAATAATTGATCTTTCGGTCTAATACTCTGTGTAGTCTCTTGTGGGGAAGCAAACTAAATTAAGAAGCATGTTCCAGAGTTTAGCTTTGAATAGTAAATAAGCACTTGTACATCACAAGCCAGGGAGAACCCAGGGAAATATGCTCAGAAATGATCAGTGCTGTGTTTGGCACAACATGTGCAATATTTAGAAGATCTTGCTACAGGCTCCCAGAAACACAGGAGAATGTAGACCAACCACCAAATCCCCCACGTGATGCAGCTGTGCCATTGGAGTGTGTGCTGCATCCTGTGCTGGGGGCAGTTGTGGAGGTCTCCTCAAGGTAAGGAACATTTGTTTCCTTACCCTGAGGTAAGTCTCCGCTGCCCCAATGAGCCTCTTCAGATCTGTGCCAGCCATTTTGCTGAGGCAAAACTGAGGAGACTAAGGCAGAGAGAATGGGGTGGGGGAAGGAATGTGGGTAAGATCCTGGTGCATGCCAGTGCCACCAAGATCTAGCCCCTCCCACCTCTCTGTTCTCCATTCATCTTCTCCCCCCTGTTCATCCCACTGCCAACTCCACCCCCTCAATACTGGTGGTAGCAGTGGGTGGCTCCCCAATTGCCACGCACGTTGTTGCCCACTACGTTGTACATGGCATCGTAGTGAATTTCTGCCATCGCAGCAGCACTTCGCCTGGCGGAATGCTTAGGGCACAATCCTAACCTGCACTGGAACAGGCAGACTGTCTGGCCTGCACGGTACCCAGCGCGGGTTTGGTGTAGGCCGGGGAGCAACTTGGAGTAAGGGGATTTCCTTCCTCTTACCCCAAGGAACACCCCAGGCAGCCCTATAGGGCTACTCGAATATGCACCCGTGATTTGGGTGTGCAGATTTGATCGACCCAAGTAACGCTGCTCAGGACAGGGGTTGGGATCGGGCCTGCACCATCACTGCCAGTCCCACCCCCCACCTGGGCCTGATCTACTCCCCTGGGCTGCTCCCTGTCCAGGAACACTCCCTTCCCGCCTCCGTTTTTTCTCCCACTGCCCTCTCCCACCCCCTCTGCCTGGGCCGGCACAAACCTAGCATCTCTGGGACCACAGCTGGCTCCACAAGGCCAGTGCACGTCTGTGAGCTGGCCTATCCTACTCCTGAGTCCTTGTGAACATGCTTTACAGCATGTTCATGACTACTGGGAGCTGCACAAGGGGTTGTGCTGGCTGGGGGTGGAGGTTGGATTGCCCTGTCAGTCAGAATCGGAACCCAATTCACACAATTGGAGAAGTTGCAATGTGACTTTCTCCCTCCAATTTAATAGTTATCTTGTGAAAGCATTCCTCACAAAGATAGATTTCTGTTTGTCACAGCCTCCTAGGCACTAAGTTTGGGGGAACGTTTTATGAAATGTAGTAAACAGTGACCTTATCGCATGTTCTTGAAATATTAACTTTCATGCTGCTTCAATAACACCATATTTCTCAGTAATCCACCTTTCTGGTTCTTATCTATGAACTGTTAGAAAAACAATTCATGTTTTCTAAAAATGAGGGAATAACCATTATTGTTACTTTGTCTCAGTAGCCTTGCGTGAACCTAAAAGCAGGTTCTAGTGCTTTGTGTGGCTGGTTGACTTAAAGTCTTTTACTCCCAATAGTTCCAAAGTGAGCAGTTTATATCATGATTAGATTCTTCCCCCCTGCTTCCTCTGTGCGCCCTTTGCTTGCTTTACTTTGCTTAACGGCTGGTCTGATGAAGACTTCTGGAGAGTTGGACAGATTGATGCTCCAGACTTTTGGCCCAATCCTATCTAACTTCCTGCATGGCAATGCAGTGGCACTGGCACAGGTAGCTGTTGGAGGTCTCCTTGGGGTACAGGGAGGTCTCCTCGGGGTGCATTCGTCTCCTTGTCCCGGGTAAGCCTCAGCAGCTGCTATGGGTTCATCGCTGGTGCAAGTCCACATTGACCTGGCAAGGCAGATCAGGCCCAGGAAAGGAAATAAAGGTTTGTTTAACATGCACGAGCGCACACAGCCCATGACTTTCTACACAGTTTTGCAAAATGCAGGCTTGTTGTCCCAACTTGCTGCTTCTGCACGATTTATCTACTTGAAAAAGTTTCTTTACCGCCTGATCCCAGCCAGAAATCAGGTGGCCAATATGACATCGTGAGACTCAATTATGAATGTGAGTGGAGACATTATGCATTCTTGTTGTCCAGGCAGCTAGGCTGATATGCCCAATGTTGTCACATTGTGCTGGCAGTTTCATTGTCTATGTCAGGGGTCTCCAAACCCTGGCCCGGGGGCCAGATGCTGCCCGCAGCAAGCCTCTTTTCGACCCGCAGCCAACCTCTTGTCCCCTGAAAGCCTCTGACCCACTCAACTGAACATGACCAGAACTGTGCTCTGATTGTGTCTGGAGGGTGTTCTGAGGGCCAGAGGTTGAATGAATGAGCCCACTCATTCATTTATTCACTCATCTAAGTTCCATCTCTAATTTATTTATTTAAATTTTATAGTCAGTCAACAAAACCTTTATTAGGCATAAACATTTGATGGGTGAAGACTCTGTACAGCAGCTATTTTCAACCACTGTGCCGTGGCACATTGGTGTGCCGTGAATGGTCTCCAGGTGTGCCGCGGGAGTTTGGGGGAAGGTCATTTATTAGTAGGGCCAATGGGGGTGTGAGCCCCCCTCCAGCAGCATGGTGTGCCTTGTCAATTGTAAAAAAACTAATGGTGTACCTTGACAATTTTAGCACCTTGTCAGTGTGCCATGAGGTGAAAAAGGTTGAAAATCACTGCCGTACAGATACTGTAGAGAGAATAGAAACCTAAGAAATACACAAATATATTTATATGTGTGCGCCTACATGTACACACAGATATAAACATACATTACATTATACATACACACATGAATTTAAAAGACAGAAAACAATCAGTTATTCTACAGACATTACCAAGATGTAATCTACTCAGTGGTTGCTTGGTACAAAAAGCTTGGCTTTAAATTTATATTAAATTTATTTTCCGACCCTCCACACACACCAGATATTTGATGCGGCCCTTTGGTCAAAAAGTTTGGAGACCCCTGGTCTATGTCATCATAAAAATATAGCCCTGTGGTATTTGCTAGCTGTACTTCATTGTGTTTTCAAGCCACCACAAATCTTGTGTTCATTTTTTGCAGTGCCAAATAGGAAAATCAGTATTTGGCAAGTAAAAAGCTTGGAGGTGCTTGTGTATCTCTTAAATCAAAATTGAACTATTAACAGATGCTGGGGTTTTCTCAGCAGCCCACAATGCTGACACCTGAGTTTTTGGTTTTGTACGGGTAGGGAAGTAGAAACAGGAAATTGAAATGATTTATAGGGGGAACGGGTGATGTGCCTTTCCACTTGTTCACTGACAAATACAGCAAGATACAGGGCTGTAATGTGTGCTGTAGAGAAGCTTAAATGTTGATTCAAACATCTGTTAAGCTAGATTGGAAACCTCTCCAAAAATAGATAACTTGAAGCACTTTGTCAATTCTAATGCCAATTCTGGCTACAATGAAGAGGTGCCTGAGAAACTGAGAGATAAGAATTTGTAAATTAAATTAACCCTTTTACAATAGCTGCAGCTGCTTATTCATAGAATTCTCCCCCCCAACACCTTTGCAGAACTCCGATTCAAACGTGAACAAAAAACACTGAAACATTCAACACTGAGTTGAAAATATCTGTGAAATTGCTGCTTACTCTAGCTTGCCATTGTATACAGCAGTGATTCTGTTCTGAAGATGAGAATTCCATGGTCACTAAGTCTCAGCAATAAAGCAGCCTTTCTCCATTGCTGAGAAAATTCTTGACACTGAGACACTGGGAGATTCACAATTGATATCCCAATACTTTCTTTTAGTGAAAAACAGCCCAAGCCAAGTAACTCAGGGGGAGGGGGATCTGACCGTAAGACTGGCCCTTAAGACAGGATTAAGCCCTTTCCCCTTGCATTTCATGAAAAAAACACAGAATTGATCACAAATTTCTTGGCATCACATGTGGTTTGATCTATGATATCATTGTTCCTGGTCTTAACACAGCGATTCCTAAAATACTGTGCTGTGAGCAGACCCAAAGTTTGTCATTAAATAGTTAAGCCACTGTATTAGATTCACCCACTTCTCTACACTTTTTGGATCCAGAAAAACAACACAGCACAGATTCCCCCTCTCTCTTTGTTTTAAGAAGGCAACTGAATAATCCTAAAGGACATGCAGCCCAAACAATAGGTGACAGGTACAGGTGAAACAGCACCAGCTGGGCTGACTTGGCAAGTGGCAGGCAAGTATCTAGGACAGCCATTTTCAACCACTGTGCTGTGGTGCGTTGGTGTGCCGCAAGTGGTCCACAGGTGTGCCACAGGAATTTGGGGGAAGATCATTTATTAGTAGGACCAATGGGGGATGTGAGCTCCCACTGATAGCATGGTGTGCCTTATCAGTTGTCAAAAACCTGATGGTGTGTCTTGACAATTTTAATGCTTTGTCAATATGCTGTAAGATGAAAAAGGTTGAAAATCGCTGTTCTAGGAGGCCGTACTATTAGTGCTATCCAGCAATTGCCTTTCCACTCTAGTCCTTACAGCAGATTGAGAAAATATTAATACATGATTTGTTTGAGTTCTGATATCTGAGGAGGAATGTTGGATATATGACTGTCAGCTGCTTCAAGTCCGTGGTTAGGGCCAAAAGAATTAGAAAGAAGTACATATTTGTCCCAAAGAGTGAATTCTGTCCAAATGTTTCTTTTCTCTGGTAGAAGGAAGGAGCTTGATCTAGGGCAGTAGTTCTCAAACTGTGGATCAGGACCCACCCAATTTGGTCATGACCCAATTTTTAGCAGTTCACAAAACTAACAGGCCAGATTAGGCTATGTGCATCAAGGGTTAAACAAGCTGCTACTTAAGGGAGAGTACTGCTGCCCAGTTACCATTATAGCCACACCTTTTGGCATTTATAAATCAGACAGCAACCTCTAGGTCCCTTAAAAGTGTAGCTCAGAACCACTGATCTAGGGACAGGTAACTTTTGGATTCCAGCTGATGTGCATTACAATCAGACTTACTATTCATATCAGATTGTTCCAAAAGTTCTTCAATGAATCAAAGCCCTCCTGTTGGCATAAGGCATCAGTTCCCAAACTCACAGGGACTCTGGGAACCTAGGTAAGTGCTTGTGGGGGAAGGGGACAGGCAGTGATGCAATCACCAGTACAGGGGGGTTGTGTACAGGGGGGTTGGGTACCAGTGCTGGGTATAGGGGGGTTGAACTTACCTATACTGTAGCACTGTCCTCTGGGGTGTGCAGGAAACAGGGCTCTCTGTAACTCTGCAAGTCTAAAAATAATGATTGTGACCCACTTTCAGTTAGCGATCATGAAACTGGAACCTGGTCACAGTTGTTTTCATGATGGTGATAACAATGCTGCCTTCCCCCCTCCCACACATTTTGCCAGGGGCAGAAGCAAGGCTTCCCTGGCTGGGGCATCACAACACCCCAGTTTGTGAACCCCTGGTGTAAGGGAACCTTTGAACACAGTCCAACAATTTTGTCATTTGTATAATCTGCTAATGATATAATGGAAATTGGAGGTTAAAACCTGGAAGCTCTTTTTTTTTTCCTTGAAACTTGGAGCAGTGTAAACTATTCCCTCCTATATAAAATATAAAATCTTAAATTTGCTCTCTGGTTCAATATCGGTGCCAATTTCATTATAATGTACTGTTTTTCTTCCACCATATTTTGGATGCATATATTTCACAATATTGTATTGGAATGGGTCATTTGTGTAGCTGGGTTCACATTTCAGCACAAAAAGCATGTGCTTGGAAGCAGTGCCAGTTTTAACTTCCCACCACAAGCATACACAATGATTATACAGGATTTGTGCATTTATAATCTACTTGTGGGGATTTCTACAAGGAGGAGACATGAATTTAATTAGTAATTATAGTTTTTTTTTTTGTTTTTTGTTTTTTTAAGGATATAGATTTTTAATGTGTGATATGGACAACTATCAAGCAGTCAGGGTTAACTGACTTTGAGATTATAAAAAATATCTACATAATTTTCTCCTGTTTCAAAGATGTTTATATTGTCTTGAGTAGTGAAAGGCATGAAGGTCTTTAAAAACTGCCTTTAAGCTTTGCCTGTCACTTTGGATCAATTAGCATTTTATTTCCCAATTTTCAGAAAGGATTGCAAATGTAGTTAGTCAACAAATACATCCCCTGTTCCTTAAAGGATGCCTTAGGGGGAGCTGTTTTCATTTAGGTTAAAATTAGATTTCAGTGTTTTTAATAAGGTCAGCTTGAATATTTTAATGGTTTATTTTAATACAAGATGCTTTCCTACAAACTGATAAATGAAACCACCAAACACCTCATTAAAATTATATCACATCCACAGAACATTTTGGTGGCTAGGGTGGAAAGTAGAGGAAACATTATTTAAAATATACATTAAATTACATTGCCATCTGTTCTTCTTTATTTCAAACACATTGACTGAGAGTTGGATTCAAAAAACTTAAATATGAATTAAAAATAATTCTGGGGTCTTCTGATCTAATTTTAGGGGTGACTTGATTTCATTCCACTAGATATAATTTCTGACAATCGTCTTTTTCTATGGGGTGCATTGGATTTGTGAGAACAAATGCACAATAACTTAACTATGTATTGCTGAGAACTTACTGGAAAAGCCAAGATCATTCACATTCAGCGCAATCCTATCTTGTACTGGAACAGGCAGGCCAAGAGGCCTGTGCTGTATCCAGCACAAGATTGGGATCAGAAGTGTCTCATCTGGAGGCAAGGGGAAACTCTTCCTCTTACCCCTGGGTAAGCCACCATAGCCCCAATGGGTCTCCTTGGACTTGCGCCACCTGATGAGGTGGCACAAGTCCAAGGAGAATGGAGCAACTTGAAGCCGCTCCGCGCTGCTCAGGGAACAGAGTTGGGATCCGGCATGACAGCCAGGTCCAATTCCTGCCTCCTGCCTGCCCGTGTCTCAGACTGCCCCAGAACACTTCCCTCCCACCTCCTCCCCAACCTCCCCAGACCCATGTGTTGGCTGAGCTCGGCCAATGCAACCCTGCTTCTCCAAGTCGGCACAGAGGCTATATCCAACCTCTTCAGGTTGGTGCATGTCCCTGAGCTGGCCCAGCCAACTCCCAAGAAGGCACAAATGTGCTTTATGGCACGTTTGCAACCCTCCTGGGGCGGATTTTCACCAGCCTAACCCAAGGTTAGGACTGTGTCCTTAGATAAGTTAGGGGGAGAAAATTCAGGTTATCTATAGACTATCTCTTGTTTCCTATCCATCTGGGCCTAGGGCTGTTCAGGCACCTGGGGAGGCCATACAGGCCCAACCACTCGCACTAACTTCTGTTGCAAAACTGAAACTGTTTCACCAGTTTTCTCCATGGTTTTTCTGATCCTGAGGCCTTCTGAGCTTTCCTCCAAAAGAGACAGTTGCAACAGTGTGTATTTATGGCCTTTATAGGCTAACTTTGAAAGAATCTGGACAGCTCTTTTTGTTAAAAGAATCTTGAATATAATGGAGAAATCCTTTGGGTCTGAAGATAAGTATGCTTATTCAGCTGATAGTTTATCCCAGCCATTTTCAACCACTGTGCCGTGGCACACTGGTGTGCCGTGAATGGTCCCCAGGTGTGCCACAGGAATTGGGGGGGGGTCATTTATCAATAGGACCATTGGAGGATGTGATACCCCATTGACAGCATAGTGTGCCTTGTCAATTGTCAAAAAGCTGATGGTGTGCCTTGATCATTTTAGTGCCTTGCCAGTGTGCCCCAAGATGAAAAAGGTTGACAGTCACTGGTTTATCCACAGAAAAACTACTTAAAAGCTATCCATGCATACATCACTTTATTATAGGCTTGTGGATCCTGAGTGTTGGGAGAGTTACGGCAGACAAAAGAAAATATTTCTTTACTCAGCATGTAGTTAACCTGTGGAACTCCTTGCCACGGAATGTGGTGATGGCATCTGGCCTAGATGCCTTTATAAGGGGATTGGACAAATTTCTGGAGGAAAAATCCATCATGGGTTACAAGCCATGATTTGTATGTGCAACCTCCTAATTTCAGAAATGGGCTATGTCAGAATGCCAGATGCAAGGGAGGTCACCAAGATGCAGGTCTCTTGTTGTCTTATGTGCTCTCTGAGGCATTTGGTGGGCCACTGTGAGATAAGGAAGCTGGACTAGATGGGCATATGGCCTGATCCAGCAAGCTGTTCTTATGAGCAGGCAGGTTGGTTAGATGCAATGCTGGATAGCATTAAACTAAAACATGAGTGCTTGTTTCATCTGTATTTTCTCCTCTTGCAGTTTTTCTCATAGGGATGTAAAAGGGAATTGACACTGTCTACTCAACTTTCCTTATCCATAGTCACATGCTCCCTTTAGTATTTCTCTCTCTGGATCCTTTTATTAGTCTGCCTGTTGCCCCCACTGGCTGCTTCTGCATTGCTCCTATACCCTTCATTGTGAAACTCTGTCTGAAAATGGTGGAGTTTAGCCAATATTGGTGCAGGAAAGGAGGGTTATGGGCAATGTTCTAGCACTTAAAATAGCTCAATTTGTTATGAATGGTGTCATTGCATGGGTTAATATGTTTGGGTACATGACAATTTCACTGTTGCTGGAAGGAACAAAGCTGATTTGAAATTAAAATAGAAGCAGCATTCAGCTGGGTGGCAAGTAGCAATGAGCCTATAAAATAAGGTAAGTGGGGAGGGGGCATTTCAGAAATTTTGACCTTAAAATCCGCCCCCCCCCCTCCTTTTGGGAGCTGAAACTGGAAACCTGTGAATATTTAACAAAGCAAAATACTGGCGGCTGTATCCAATATCCTCACCACGCATGCAATGAATGCACACTGAGATTTTTGCTGGAGTTGCCCCAGAAGAAAGTTAAGAAGCATGCATTGCTCATTTGAGTGTATTTGTGTGTATATTTGGCCATATTCTAGGCCTGGTGGGTAAGCTGCTAAAATTTGTTGGCATCCTTCAGTCTTGGAAGACTATGGTATCGCACTCTGAATGGTGGTTCTGGAACAGAGTGTCCTCTCTAGTGCACAAAGCCTGGGTAAAGTAGATATGGAGGATAGACTGTTTCCCATGCAGCAAATCCCCCTTCTCCACGTTGCTGAAATGGTCCAATGGAAAGGCAGAAGCCAATACAGTTGGTTCCAGCAGCATCGCAGGACATACCAGAACATGACTGTGTTCAGCCATGAACTGCCTCAGGGACTTCAGCTCTGGATTTTGCCTCGAGGTTGACTCCTGAAGCCTTTTCCATAACTGGATGTAGCCACAAGGCAGTGGAGGTTTGGGATAAGAGTTTTCCTTCTCTCAGATGAGCCGCCTTCCCAGGCTAATGAGTTCCATCTACCCGGTGGCTGTTTAGTCACCTCTTACAAGTACAACCAAACTGAGGGCCTATTCTTATCCCCAGCCCCCAGGGGAAGCTGCTAAAATATTGCATGAATAAAAGAAAATTCAGAAACTCTGTTAGACTGTAGCTGTCCTTAGTTGGAAACATTTTCAGAAGTTTATGGCAGCCAAGGGGATCAGTTAAACCTTGGATCTTTTAAAAAGAAAGGAAGAAAAAAATCCGCAGCAGTATGTGAATTTGTCCATGTCATACAAACAATGCAGAAGAGGGCAAAGTGAATGAGGCTACAGTCCTATACACAGCTAACTGAAAGTAAGCGTCATTGACTATAATGTAACTTACTTCTGAGCAGATGTGAAGATTGGACTGTGAATCATCAGAATGGTGATCCAGAGGTCAACTCCAGGTAATCAAGCTGTTCAGTGAGTCAAGGCAAGACACAGAATAGGCCAGAAGCAAATGAAAGGGAAGACAACTAGCTGGACAGCCCTGAAGCTGAAAAGAATCAAAATCTGGAATGCAAAAGTAATCATCGTAGTGATCATCAAGTAATCACAGTCACATAACTTCACATTATGGGGAGAGGAGCAGAAATTCAACTTGGGGCCATTGACAGTGGCAATCTCATGATTGATTGCTGTTTCATCTGGATCCAGTTCAAGAGCTCTTGTTGCATGCAAGTATGAATGAGTGAATCCTGTATTATCTTTCACTAGAGCTCTGCAAGCGTGAAAGAGTGCTCAAAAAAATTATGCTAATGTGGACAAGAAATAGCCATGCTTAGCCCCTGCAGTCTGAAAGCCCAAAAGAGCAGATAGTTTCTGAACATCTAGTGATGAAAGCCGGAGCTGTCAGACTGACATTTTCTAAAATTTGGATGTCTGGTATTGAATCCTGGTCTTAAAGGAAACCGGGAGTCAGCTGTAGAATGGGTTTTAACAGACAGAGATAAAGTCTTATGATGAGTTAACACCAGTAATAGTAAACAAGTACATGCAGAGTAGCTTTACATCACTACAGAGAAAAATACACTCTATTCCTACCCTACTCATTTGGGATTAAGGGGTTTGTGATTGTTGCCAGCAGTGCTTTTTAAAACACATGTAACTTGCACACATGGGGGAAAAAAATGGTGTGCAGGGAACCAGTGTAATGGTCCATGGCATGACTATAGAAAGGCAGTTCAGACTGGGCCTAACCAAATCACCATAGCTCACACATGTATGAGCTATGTATCCAATGAGGCCAGGGAGGCTGCTGGAAGTCTCCTCAGGGAAGGGGACTTTTGTCCCCTTACCCAACTAAAGCCCCAGCTCCCACAATGGGATCACTTGAATCTGTGCTACCTATTTTGGTGGCACAGACTTCAGAAGCCCCGTATTGGGCTTTGCAGCCTTTTGTGGGGCATAGAATCTGGCGGAAGAAGTCTTCACCGGTTCCACATCCCTCCCAGGCTGGTCCCTCCTCCCATTCTACCCTCCCTTGCCCTGAAACACCTCTCCCTGTCCAGAAAAGCTGCTCCAGTACACAGCAGTGCTGCTCTTCAGGGCTTCCTCCTTTCCAGTGCTGCAAATGTGCTTTAGCCCATAGGACTGGGCTCTTAAAGAAGACAGGGAGGTTCTCCAGTTTGCTATCACATCAACAATGAAGCTCGGGTGAAAGTGGTTAGAAGGAGTAGAGACTAGGGCCCAAGCCACACATGAAATAGTGATTTACGAGTGCATCAGTGCATTCCATGAAGATGATCAGACAGTTTGGAAGTACAACATCCAGTTGGTGAAAGTTTCATTAGCATTTGCACTGCCCCTAACAAAACACTGGCGCAAGCAAAGTTTAACAGGTATGAATGAGTTGTGCAACCCAGTGTGCTTAAAATAATAGCTCCTTTATGGTAATAGAACAGTTTTTATTATGATCCAATTGCTTGGTTGTTGTATTATCACCAAAAAATCACACCTCTGCCCAGAGGGAATGAACCACCGACAGATCCAGCCCTTTCTTTTTCAAGAAGTCTTTTAGTTGGCTGTTAATTTTTTTCTGCAGCTGTTTCCTCTACTAAACACTTTCTATTTCTTTTAATTGTACTTGTGTATTTTACACTTGTAATTCTTTAGCACTACTTTGGAACCTGGTATACATTTTTAAAAATATGTATAATACCGCAGAGTAAAGCAAGCATACACAGGTTCTGAGTGTATCTCAGACAGACAGACAGAGACAGACAGAGCCCCAACAATCTTCATGTCCCACGTAGTGAAGTTGATAAATGCCAACTCATTGTAGGCATTGCTTAAGTCAAATTGGAGATAGCATATTAATTATTCTGATTGTGGCTAGGATTTTGAAAATACTTAAATCCCATCTTCAGAAGCCTTTTAGGAGCTTAACCCACTTACTGTGGAATAATCCCATAATTGGTTCTGAAAGCCCTCAAGCCATGATGAAGTCATCAGAACTCTGGTTAGTAAAGACAGAAGTACTGAAGTACAAATCTCACAGAAAACCAGTGAGGCTAGGTTTTAAAGTTAAAAGTATCACAGTGTGTAGTACTGCATAGTGTGTGCATCACATCAAATGAAATAGGACCCATGTTCTACCTATAAGGAGTCAGCAGTCGAAAGACACATGTGGGGGTCCTAAATATTGCAGCCATATAATTTTTTATATGCTTGGATTGGGAAAGGTACTATAAAATGCTCAGCATTGCATTGCATTGGCTTCTGAAGAGAAAACTGCATTTATGTAAAGGATGGAGACCTTTAACAGATTTCACATGTGCTGTTGCTGTACATGTGTGAAAGACATAAATTTTGTTTTAAACTCCTGTTAGCTGAACAAAGAGGCACTTTTTCAAGTGGTATTCCTCTTATACTGAGTGGGGAGAGGGGAAGAATAAGTGTCCTTTCTCACCCCAGAACAAGTTTTCTAGTGGCTATTTGCTGGTGTTCTGCATCTTTTTGTATTGTGAGCCCTTATGGGACAGGGAAATATTTAGTTATTTGATTTTGTCTGTAAACCATGTTGTGAACTTTTTTTTGTTGAAAAGTAGTATATGAATCATAATATACTTTCACCTGGTTTTTAAATGGATTTGATGGTCAGGTAGCTAAGTCAACAACCTTTCCTTTTTGAGTCAACTTAGAGTCCATGTGGTGTTTCTAAAGTCGGTTTTAATCCTCCACCCATCATTTCCCCATAATATAGGAGACATTTGAGAATGCTTTTTGCACCTGTTCTCTTTCTTGTACAGAAGTGTCACTGTGAACTGGCACAGTTCCCTTTCCCTCTTTTTTATCCTCTTCCATTCCCATGGGCACTTGGTTCATTCTCCCTCCTACCCTTCATTCTCTCTCCTCTCTGGTCTGCAATGAAACTGACATGGTCTGGGGAAAACCTTGTTAATTTAATTTTTTGTTAGCTTTATTTTTCCTTTAAAAGAGCATGTGTATACCACTAGGTGATAGTAACTCTTCGCTTAAAACGCACATACGAACCCAGGATTTTACAGCAGCAGGAAGGGATAGGACCAGGACAAGAGCTAGGGGAAAAAGAAGCAAAAGCGGTTCCAGGGTTTTGACTGTGGTTGACTTGCTGCCTTTAAACCAAAGGCTGCAGTCAAGGGGTGAGTCTCTTGTCAGGCTGTGAAATCATTTCACTCACTTGTGGTGGGAGAACTAGTCTCTCACCATGCAGTTCCTCTTAACCAGCACTGCAAAAGCTCAGAGGGGCTTCTTCCTTTATATTACTGGGTAACCTGGGTGTTTGAGCACTCACTGTGATGATTAAGGGTGTTCACCTAAAACGGAGGGCTGGGGCTGACCTGAGGCTTGTCCCTGAAACAGTTTAGAGGTAGACTGAGAGCCCTAGGCTTTCTTTTTTTCTCATATGCATGCACATATACAGCACTTGAACAGAGGAAGAAGATGATAGAGGCACCAAGCATACTGTTAATTTGCCGATGCACAGGACAGTCATCTGGGGGTCAGTGACTAGGCTTGCTAAAGTCCAAAGTTGTCTATGTCTGCTGCCTTAAGTTTGGCATGTTGTAGGAAATACAGAAGTAGATTGCCCAGACCAAAGAATCTTCTGATTCAAAGCAGGGTGGAAAGGATCTGGAGAGGGCTGAGAGCCTAGCTTGAGAACCTGAAGTGCTGGTCTACAGCTATAACTTGTTCCAATGAGGGCAATAGAGAAATTGAGTCAAGGTTGCTTACCCGGTAAATATGTTGCAAGGCTGACCACAAAAGAATAGCTGCATTGTGGGTTTTGGTGCAGCAGCTTTGTGCTTATGGCTGCCTGCTTAGTAAGCTAGTAGGCGGTCTGGCACAGGTTACCACCCCTTAATTTCAAGAAAGTTTCCTGTTCAGTTGGCACTGGGGCAGTAATTTTTCAGTTACGTTCAGGGAATGGCAGGGAGGGAAAGGAAAGGAAGGCTTGGAAGATAAGGGAGTAGTCAGTTACCACATCCTCACATTATTGTAATTCAAATTTGCACCTGTTGGCACTCCAGAATTTATAAGGCCATTTTCATTTCCTCAAACAGCAGGACCCCCATATGTGTGCTTTGGAAAGGAAGCCAAATCTGAATTGGTTTTGGCTAGTCAATGCTGGCATGCAGTCTTAATTACCTTAATATACCTGCAAAGTGCCTAAATAAATGGCTGATAATTGACAATCATTACAATACACATAAAACCACATTATGCTAACATGAAAAATCTTGTTGAGTTTACAATTGTAAAATATGAAGAAGAGAAAAATCCTCATATTTTCCGATTAATTGCATCTACATTTTTTAAAAGATACCACTCAACCACCAGGTTTCTCAAAAATAAATATAGCATATTTTAGCTAAGTAATTTTGGGGAATGTTTTGTTTCTCCTCAGTTTTAGGCCAACTTTTTTTCTTATTTTTGGACCCCCAGCTTGTATGCTGCTCAGTATCTTAAAAGCCACTGGGATATCCATCTGTAGGAGACGTGTTCCTTTGTTTGAAAATGCCATTCCTACTCAACCATGTGCTATATGTGAATCTGGGTCCTTTTTCATGGTTGGAGTAGCTAAGTTGCCTTCTGAGATTAGTGTTTGCCTACTGATTGGACAGCCAGTTTGTCTAGGAATGGTAAACAGGTGGAATGGTGAGGCCAGGTAATGTTATGACATTATTAAACATAGGTTACTTAAGTGCAGGGATACTAGTGTGTGCTTCTGCTAGGCCTGTTGTGAAATTGAATGCTGATTTACAAAAGGCATATCTACTTTCCAGGAAGTGCAGAGACCGAAATTCCCAGGATAATGTAAGTAGCAAGCAATAGGGAATGTATGCCTCAGCAAACTTGTTCAAGGGATTAAATTTGTTTATCTCCTATGCTTCCTTCTTTCACCTTCTCTTCTTGGGCTGCATCTCTTCTGCTCTGGATCAGTGACCCCCAGAGATACTCATTCCTCTTCTTTATTCCTCCTCTGGGTTCCATGAGATTGTTTCTCTCCCTTTATTGTTTATCTTGCTCTCCTTTCCTCCTCAGCCTTTTCCTTCTTGCACTCTCTTCACCTCTTGCTTCCCCCTCCACACTCTGCTGCTGGGGAACCTCTTTAAAGGGCTGGATCCAACCCCACCCTCCTGTGGCCAGCTGCAGTCTATCTGCCTGACTGCCAGATTGACATCTGATGACATTACTGGCTGTTGCTGCACTGACCAGTAGAGCCATATGCATCATTGCCCAGCCTGTTGGCTTGGTCACGCTCATCACTAGCCAGCAGAACAGCAATGCCATGCCATCTCCCTGGTGACTCCTTGTTCCCTGTGGTGTGCCCTGTTGGGGCTCACAGTAACCCGGAAAACATTTAGCTTACTGTTGCCTATGGGCAGGGTTACCAGATTCCCCTATGGCATTCATTTGGATCATGTTTAGTTCACATACCCAATTTCAGCCTAGGTTGTCCATCACTAATCTGGATGGGCTATTATCTTTTCCGACTCTTTGATGTTAATTTCAGCTAGATGGCAACCTGTGTCTTTTCCCTCTTAACAGGGGTAATGGAGAGTTCTTAAATTGGATGCACATAGTCTGCTTGATTGAAATTATATCTTTTAACTCAATTGCTCTTGAGTGCTAGTGAGCTGCTGGCCTGTTGTCTTCACCCTGCTGGATGTGGCCATTTATGCTGGTTCCTAAAATAGATAGTGTATTAATGTCACTCAGGATAAGAATACAAGTTATGCACCCCTTTTTACCAATATTTTATATAGCCATATTTTTCTCTTCTATAAGATATCATTTTATCCTGTTACCTTGTTCTTCCAAAGCAAAGTTAGATGTGTTCTGAAGAATAGGGAACTGGCACCCAAATGCAGAAGTTGCATAAGTTATCCCAATTATCTCATTCAGGGTGCAATTAATGCATCTTCTCTGGCATCTTCCTCCTCCTTCATTCAAAGTCGCTACTATTAAACAAATCAGCCATCATTCCATTCTATTCTTATTAATGTAGATTATAAGGAAGTCAGGTATCTTTCGTGGCTTTTGTCTCAAAAGTCAAAGCTGGGATGGGGCAGAGAAGGATTCTTTGAAGAACTAATCAAATTCTCCATCTTTGGGGAAGAAAAAAAATGCATGTTGACATTTCTAACCTTAAACATGCTCCCACTTTTGCCAGATGTTCTCTCCACTGGCATTTGCAAGTCTCTAAAGCAGCGATTTTCAACTCTCTGGGAGAGTTTGAACCGCTCTAAGTCATTGCGGGGGCAGAGGGGAGGCAGCGGGGGTGGGGGAAAGGCAGCGACGCGATCCCCAGGATCACACAGCTCAGGGGGCTTCAGGGGCTTGGCTGCACTTACCAGAGCCCCCTGCAGCCTCCTGGGGGTGCGAGGAGCCCTGCGACTGTCTGTAGGGCTCCCCGATGCTTCAAAAGTGAAACTGGAGCAATTGCGCTCCACCTCTAGTTTAGCGGAGGTGGGGCGCGATCGCTCCACTTTCACTTCTAAAGCATCGGGGAGCCCCGCAGACACTCACGCAACCCCCAGGAGGCTGCAGGAGGCTCTGGTAAGTGCAGCCAAGGCCCTGCAGCTCCTAAATGGCGCAATCCTGGGGATCGTGCCAATATCTCCTTCCTGCCTCCTAGCTGCCCTGGCTCCTTAAGGGGAAAGAGGGCAGGGCCTTCAGGCCGGTGTGTCGCGACACCCCAGTTTGAAAAACCCTGCTCTAAAGTGATGGAGAAAAATTGTATTTTTTTTTCTGTTTCAGTCATACTAGAGCTCTGTCAAAATTCTTTGACTAATAATTTTTAGTCAGTCATTCAGGCTAGATGCAAGTTATAAAAAAAACCAATTGTGGAAAAAAACAGTACATACAAGAACTCATTTTCTGTACTGTGCTTGGCATAGAACTAACAAAAAATTTGAAACTATGTTTTGAGGATCTGAACATAAGAAGAGCCTTGCTGGATCAGGCCAAAGGCCCATCTAGTCCAGGTTCCTGTATCTCACAGTGGCCCACCAAATGCCTCAGAGAGCACACAAGACAACAAGAGACCTGCATGCTGGTGTCCTCCCTTGCATCTGGCATTCTGAGGTAGCCTACTTCTAAAATCAGAGGTTGCACATACCCATCATAGCTTGTAACCTGTGATGGACTTTTCCTCCAGAAATTTGTCCAATCCCCTTTTAAAGGCACCCAGGCCAGATGCCATCACCACATCCTGTGGCAAGGAGTTCCACATACTAGCTGCACGTTGGGTAAAGAAATTTTTTTTTGTCTGTCCTAACTCTTCCAATGCTCAATTTTAGAGGATGTCTCCTGGTTCTGGTGTTGTGTAAGAGGGAAAAGTACATCCCCCCCATCCACTTTATCCATTCCCTGCATAATTTAGTATGTCTCAACCATGTCCCCACTCAAGCACCTTTTTTCTAGAGCAGGGTTGTCCAAACCCCAGCCCAGAGGCCACTTGCGGCCCTCAGGGGCTCCCAATCTGGCCTGTGGGGAGCCCCCAGTCTCCAGTGAGCCTTTGGCCCTCCAAAGACTTGCTGGAGCCCACACTGGCTCGATGCAACAGCTCTCAGCCTGAGGGCAACTATTTGACCTCTTGCGTGAACTGTGGGCTCCCTCCACTGCTTGTTGTTTCATGTCTGTGATGCAACAATGGCAGTGAAGAAAAGGCCAGCCTTGCTTTGTGCAAGGCCTTTTATAGGCCATAATCTATTGCAAGACCATCATTCATTCGTATAAGTTCCATCACTAATATATTTATTTATGTCAATTAATTCAAATTTGAAATGTAACCATTCTTTTTTTCCCCTGGCCCCCAACACAGAGAGATGATGTGGCCCTCCTGCCAAAAAGTTAGGACACCCCTGTTCTAGAGGAATGCTGCCTCCCAGACATCAAGGGCCATACCAGATCTATGCCTTGTCAAGACCTGAAAGGTATCTCCATGGCAGGATCCCTAAGATCATTGTCTAGACCAGAGAACTCCTGAGCTGCCTAAACTAGAGGCTTAAACATCAGTATGTGATGTGAACACACATATTCCCTTCCATGCCTGAGGATATCTCAAAGACCTGAGCCCATGTTGTATCAGGTACCTCTAGTACCTCTTTCTCTTACCTTGAGGAAAGAGCACCAGTGCAAGATGCCCTTTTGGCAGAGCTGAATAGACACTGAAAAGTTAGGATGAAGCTGTGAGTGAACTGCTTGTTTTGGCTGGCCTTTAGCCCATGACTTTCTGAACTTATTCTCACAAGACTACTTTGTGACATTTAGGGTGGCTTGTGTGGTGTGACAAAAGATGAAAATGAGACAGGTGACATTTGCTCCAGTCTTTGTCACTACGTTCTGAGGAGTTGTGATTGGGAAGCAACTTTTATTACCTGTATTGCATGTTTTGTTGTAGCTCTTACAGCCCAATCCTAACCAACTTTCTAGCACCCTTGCAACTGCAGTGAAGCTCTGATTGTAATGGAATAAACATTCCCTTACCTGAAGGAGGCCTCCTTGACTACTCCCCCCCACCTGAATGCAGTGACCCCAGTAGACCTGGGGTCCAAAGAATTTTCTGGCTATTGCCGCCCTCCCCCTGCCCTGTTCTGCCTTCTCCCCACCCCTGTTCTGCTCCCCCCTTGTCACCACCCTCTCCTTCTCTGTTTCATTCCCTTCCCTCCACCTTTGGTAAGGGGCGCAAACAAAACTTTGTGCTCCCTGATAAAATTCTGCTCAGAGGCCCTGCTGGAGATAACAGTAGGTTTTTCCTTTGTTCTATGGAAATACATTCATCAGTGTATGGAATGAGGGATCTGATGTACACCATTGGTTCCTTTTGAAACTGAAGACTTAAAAAGGATGAATTATTTTCACAGATGAATAAGGCCTTTTGCTCCCATTTTGTTTCTTGATTGCTCTGAGAGCAACAGAGAATTAGTGGATTCTCTTAAGTGCAGAGATCACATAGGACAGTTGGAGATGGCATTTAACAAAAATGTTCATTCTCCTCTTCTTAGCATAGCTTCCAACTTTGCTATTACTCATTTTACTTTACATTTTACTTTTACTCTTT
This sequence comes from Tiliqua scincoides, assembly GCF_035046505.1. Lineage (NCBI taxonomy): Eukaryota > Metazoa > Chordata > Lepidosauria > Squamata > Scincidae > Tiliqua > Tiliqua scincoides. Next base: position 195,817,265 of record NC_089824.1, on the reverse strand, counting down.
AATTTCTCTTAAAGACCCTTTTTCTGTCTTTCAGTATCTGATATAGGAGGATTCCCTCCACCTGGCTATAGTTTCAACACTGAGAACAGATTTCAAATTTTCCTTATAGATTTGAAAAAGGTCTTCATGAGAACAGTTGGGTGTTCTCATATAAAAAAAATTATTGCATAGATCTACATATAAAATTTATAATTGTATCAGATAATGTACACTACCCTATATAGAACATTTGTTGCAAGACTTTTTCAGAACAATCTAACACATGTAAATGCTTGGGAATCTCTCTCTCTCTGTGTGTGTGTGTGTGTGTTTGTAATAATCTGTAGATGAGAGCTTTGTTTCAAAATAGGCTAGCAATACACTATGCATATGCAGATTCATTTAATTGAATATCAGTAGTCGTCTTCCAAGTAAATGGGTTCACACTCGCTGTACATGAATTTTTTTAAAAAATAAACATAATTATTTTAAAAGAGATGCAGTTGTTACATGAATCTTTGTGCTTTGTGGTAGAAATGAACAAAAATGTATTTTTTATTATTGCTGTAGTTCATACGTATGTCAGTTGCTTGTTAAACCTGCTCATGTCCCTTTTGCTATGTTACTGAAATTCCAGATACTTTTTTTCTTTTCTTTTATGAGCTATGTTAACACAGTCGCAAATGAAATCCATAAAGGCTTCCTTCTAGTCTCTGTAGTCTACTTAGCTCAGTTTTATGTCTGCAGCTAAAGATCAAAGTTTTATTTCTGCAGTTAAAGATCAAAGCACATTATTTGCACATAGAGGTTTCCCAATTCAGGCCTGATCACCTGGCATAAAGGACCTCCTGTAGCAGCAGGAAAATATTTTTATCTGACCTGTGGAAAAACTGCTATCAGTTGGATTGGACTGTATTGGGCTTGTTAGGACATTAGTCTGACTCCATATTAGATAGTTTCATATATCCATTCCTAACTCACACTTTGTATATATGTGTATAGCAATGCATTAATCTGCTGAACAGGAAGAAAAATCCAACCACACCTTTGTGCCTGATCAGAAAGCCAGAGAAGCTATGGATGCTTCTTACCAGGACAAAGCAGATAACCGGCTCAGTGAGTGGTGGTAAATGGCTGAGTATTCCCTCCCTGCCTTGCAGCGCAATCCTGTCCACAATTTACTGACTCTAATGGGACTTACTTCTGAGTAGATATGCATAGGATTGGGCTGTAAGACAGCAAGGGGTTTATCTCCTCCTCTGTTTTGCTAGGCAAGAATTTTAGATAAAGTCTCCTAGTTATTATGTGAACCTGGATTATCTCTGATGATGCTTCTCTGGTGCAAATGCATTTAAAAAGTAACTTACAGTAACCAACACAATGGTTCACTGATTCTTTGCTAGATTGTCTTCCATGCCTAAGTGGGAAGGAGGAAATAACTACTCTGTGGTCACTCACCAGGTGGCAGGTGATCTAGTTTCAGGTTATTAAGTAATGCCCGCAATTACCACCTTGTGAGTATAGTGAGTGAATTTGCCCTGTGGAATTTTTGGCAGCAGTCAGGATGATGCAGGCTGCAATGCTAACCCTGAACTGCTTCAGTGCTTTTCAGACAAGGTTCCCACAGGACAAGCGCATATGCATGTATTTAAGGTAATGGCTGTAGTTGATTTGGGACTGCTGTGGGTTGCAGCCTCCTTGACCTGAAATAAACCCAGGTCAGCCTCTGTGAACAGCTCTGTAGCAGTCAACCTGCTAGTTTGCAGCACCTCTCAGCATGGCAGTGGCTACTAGGATGCTGTTCAGAAACTGTAGCGTCTGCTGCTGGACTTCAGCCAGAGAGGTTTTTTGTGTCCATAATCTTCTAAGAAATGAAATCTGCTGAAGGCTTGCTGCCAAGTCAGCATTTGAGCCATCTGCAAACTAATTACTGTGAAAATAACAGGCAGGCTTTATTGATCTCTTGAACAACTGATGTTTCACTTGAAAGGTAACATGACATGATAGTGCCTGAGGACGCAAGTGGACGCAAGAGGATGAACTATGTATCATCAGTTTTTGTCTATTGAATAGTACCAAATTTCTTATGTTTAGTAAACAAACAAATCTGGAAATGACAGCGCAGTGAAGAGTCCACTTTCTACTGTGTGTACAATGCATACGTTACATTATCTTTATTAAGCCTACCCTTGTGGGGAATATATATCAGCAAAGTAGCCCTCTTAAACTTCAAGTTTCTGAGTAACTTAAGCTGAACCGAAAGCTGATTAGCATGCTTTAAGCTAATGCTTTGTTGATAATTGTTCCGTCACACGCTTGATAAATTTAATGCAATAGAAGCTGATTGAGAAGCAAGTGAAACTTTCTTTGACTGAGGGGGGTTGTTTTACTGCTCTTTACCTTTGCTTGATTGTAAAAGAAGAGGCCTAATTCTAATATGGTACTGGGTATACGCATCTGCAGTGCTTCTTTGATGTCCAATGCAGAATGCTTCCTCTCTTTCTCTCTCTCTTTTTAAAACTTTGGATAATGTTGATGTGGAAGTTGAGCATTGCAGAGTCATGTGCTAGAATTTAAAAGAGGAAGAGGAGTGTGTGATTCAGTGATAAATTAATCTTAAAAAAAAGTAATTAACTTGTATCAGATGGAATTTTATAAAACCAAGCCTTTCATGTGACAATTTACCTTTCATGTGGCTACCGTTGGTCTCTTGAGAGAGGATATTGATTTGAAGAGCTGGCGTACAGCTATTATATTAAGTGCAGAGGTGGCAGCATACAAATCAAAAGGGAACGTGTGAGTTTCTAACATGCAATTTGTGTGAAATCCACTTTAAAGATACTTTCAGAAGTCATTTAGGTCAAATTTCTCAATTATGAGTGTTAGCTTATAGAGTGCACTTTGACCAAAGAGCAGTGGTAGTAACTAGGATTTCAGAGGCAAATGCGGTGCTACCGTGAGAGATTTGCCATCAGATACGCGGTCAGCAGAGTTTTTGTCTGTTTCATTTTGGAAGTGCAGAAAATCCTGTTGAGTGATTGCTTTTGCAAAATAGGTTCTGTGTAGCAGGGCCAATAAATTCCTCCTAAGTGCCTTATTGCTTGGGCTTCGTAGATATGTGCTAGGTGAGTTCTTAATAAGTCTTTGGCCAACGTTTTCTGCAAAACCAGCTTCTCTTTCACTTCTGCATGGTCTAGTTCTTCACACAAAGGGGTGCTACATCATCTAATCAGAAGTGCTTACTTCCTTTCCTACACACAATTATGCAGACACAAAGCAGTCAAGTATATATTTTAAGCGCAAATGGCAGCAGAAGAGGGTTGGAAAAAAGGGATAAATTCCTGAAAGCTTATCCTTTCATTTCACAAATCCATAATCCTTCTCTGGCTAAGGAGAAAGCAGGGCACTCAGGAAGCTTTTTTATGGGGCTGAAATTGGCCGCTGGCAGCTTTTATGGTCTGGGGTGTGTGCGTGTCTAACATAAATAAGAAGCGAGACTGTGACAGGATGGCGGGGCTAGTAGTCAGATTTGCTCAGGAGTTTTACAGGATGTTTTCGCACAAGATGCAGATGGCATGAAAGCGTATATCCTAGCTGGGGATGGTTCTTGTCGTTCTCATACAAACATGCAAAGTCAGCTTCTATTGAATTAGACCATCAGTCCATCTAGCTCAGGGATGTCAAATTCATTTCATACAGAGGGCCAAAGTTAGCATTCATGGCGCCTGATGAGGGCCAGAAGTGATGATATTAAGCAGGAAGTGACATCTTTAAGCAGATGATGGCCAGAAATAAGCACTTTGTCCTCAGCAGAGGACAATCTTGTGCAAATCTTGTCCATATTTTCAAAATATTAGAGAGCCCAATTATTAAGCTAGGAGATCCCAAGTATAACAGGGGCTGGATAAATTGTTTCCGGGGGGGGGGGCACATTTGGCCCATGGGCCTTATGTTTGATACTCCTGATCTAGCCCGGTATGCTGACTGGTACCAACTCTTGAGTGTCATAGGCAGAGGGATGTCTATCCCATTACCTAGTACTTGATCTTTTAACTCTTTTATTACTTTGTTTTAAAAAAAAAATCTACCTACTTTTTTCCCTGAAACAACTCAAAGTGGCTTACAAAAAACAAATAAAAAAATTATACAGGTTTGTGCCCCTTAGCAACCTACCGGCTAATGCCAGGATCACATATGCTAAAACCACATGTTGTCATGTTGCACACCTCCACCTTCTAAATGCAAGGGGAGCTCAGCTCCTCTCACCTCCGGCTTCCTCCGTGAAACTGGAAATTGCAATTTCCCTCAGTCTGAGCCTTCACAGAGGCAGTGCTTGGTCATGAGCTGCCTCTGCGAGGCTCAGACAACCCTCTGGAGGGGATGGGAGCGGAGCATCCCCTTCCCTGCAGAGGGTTCGGATAGCATCAAGCGCCACTTGACAACAGGGATCGCGGTCCCGAAGTTAACTGGCGCACGACTGGGTATATATAAATATACACCTCCACAGCAACTTACAGAGGTTCCAGCTTTCTTGGAAAGTTTGGGAACCTCTGTCTTAAGGGATGGACAGATTCATATGGACGAAGATGGTCTGTTGCCTGGAGATGCATGGGGCTGAACCTGGGGCATTCTACATGCAAAATATGTGCTTTCTTACAGAGCTATACCTCCCCCTCCCCTTTCATAGGGAAGTTTAGGGGAAAAAAAATCCAGGAGTGATATGAAGGAATTCCTTTTGTCATTTGAACATATATGTTCATATACTGTTTACAGACAAAGCAGACTCACACATGGCAGGGGGCAAGGGGAGGACACTTGAAAAAGTGCAGTGCTTCTCCTCATTCTCCACAGGCTTGTAAAAGGGCTAGAGATGTGTGTAGTTCTTTCAGATCCATCCCCTTGGGCTAATAGAAGTCAAATCTCTGAGTGAAGGTGGGCAAGAGATTCTAAGCAGCTACTCTGTAAAAAGTACAACTAGAGATCCTTTACATTTTTGGAAAACCTGTTGTAGTCAGTGTCCTAACATGCCTTGCTTCATAAGGAAGTGTAAAACAAGCTGCTGCAGAGTTAATTGATACAGTGGCTAAAGAATAAGGTTTTGCAGTGTATGATCCTCTGTGTGTGTGTGTGTGTGTGAGAGAGAGAGAGAGAGAGAGAGAGAGAGAGAGTGCGCGCGCGCGCGAGCGAGCGAGCACACAAATTAAGGCAGTGATTCTTCTCCTGTGAATAGGGAGTTGACTGTCACCATTGTCATGCGAAATGTTGAAGGGTATGTGAAAGCATTCCTGGCTCGAGTTGGTGTTGGTCTGCCCAGAGTTAATACCATCTGAGTGATAGTGACCTCAGAGTTTATTGCTGAGACCAGTGATGAATGGCTGAATGACTGAGACCAGTTATAAATTTTCTTGGACACCATTCCTGGAGATGTTTTTTAAACCACACATACATCAATCTACTCTTTGCCTGCCTGAATCATCTGAACTTGGGCTTCATGTCCTGACCTAAATTCATTGCTCAGTCTAGCTCTTTGCATCATGTGATTAGTCTACGCACATTGTTCTCATTTGCAATGCAATATTCTGAAATTTCTTTGTTGTTGTTGTTGTTGTTATCAGTATCTATATACAACTTTTCAACAAAAAGTTCACAAAGTGGCTTACAGAGAAACACCAAATTTCTAACAGCTCCCTGTCCCAAAAGGACTCACAATCTAAAAAAAATGCAAAAGAACACCAGCAGACAGCTGCTAGAAAAGACACTGGTTACTCTCCCCCTGCTAAAACGAGGAGCACCCACTTGAAAAAGTCGCTCTTACCCAGTTAGCAGGAGTAAATTGCTAATTGGTTAGAGAGCCAGAGTGGTGTAGTGGTTTGGGAGGTAGATTTAGACCTGGATGATCCAGGTTCAAATCCCCCCTCAGCCACAAAGCTTCCTGGGTGACCTTGGGCCAGTCACTTTCTCTCAGTCTCACCTATCTCACAGGGTTGTTGTGAGGACAAGAAGGAGGGAAGCAGCTGTGTAAACAGCCCTGAGCTCTTTGGAGGAAGGGCAGTATAAAAATGTGAAAAATAATAAATAAATTAGTTAGTAGTTGTCACAAGTCCAAATATATTTAAGCTGAGATGCTATTTAGGGTTTGTCTTGTCTTCCTTGAGGATGGTAAGGTCTATGATCAGTTCTATAAATTTTATTTGTGATGGTGAGGATGTATCCCTGTGACATGTTTTGGAATGTGAGTGTATGAACTGGAGCTGGAAAGTGGACCTCATCTTTTACCTTCATTTTTGACTTCTACGTATTTGTCCAAAGCTCTGTGTGGATATAGAATTTGTTTATAGCTTAGGACAAGTGAGTGAAGTTTGAACCTGTAAGCATGATCCCCAATATGATATGATTTGTCAGCCCAAACCTATTTATCATATGAAACGCTACCAAATTGTTCTACTCAACTACTCCAAATTCCACCAGCATCTCTTGTATTTAAATAATACAAGAAGTGTCTCACAACAAAATGTTGAATACAGAATTTTCCTTTGATGTCTCACTGGGCTCTATGAGACTTACCTCGGATAAAGACTTGTCTGCTGCTGTAAAGTACCATGTAATTGGTGCCAGATCAATAACAGTAGTAATTAGAAACTGCAGATTTTTTGTTTCAGTCCTATTAACAGGGAGGTAGGGACGTCAGAAATAGACGAATTGCATGTACTATATACAAATAGTGTTTTAACAAAGATTTTTTTGACGTAAGCATGCCATAAAGCCCCTGTGAGCTGTTCCTTCCTGCCAGTGCAAGCTCAGGAAGCAGCACTCTCCAGACAAGGTAAGTTCCCCACTAAGTGGCACAGTGACCAGTTCTGGAACATGCCAAATCCTATCCTCTTCCCAGGTCTGATCCATCAACATGGTTCAACTTGGACGTGCGCCAGCAATTTTGTTGGCATTGGTCCAAGTAGACCCATTGTTCTGTCTAGGGTTTTCCCTGGAACACATACCTCGAAGAGACTTCTAGCATGCAGAATTCCCCCACAGGATGCGGCACAAGCTATACTAGTACCACTTTATCAGCCTGGAGAAATTTGCGCTGGATTGGGCTGACATTTATTGACTGTCAAGTCTTTCTCTGTTTCTCTTCCTCCATAAGTTAGTTCCAAACTTTCATCTGACCTTGGATCATTCTTTTCCTCCTCTGATGCGAGGAGGCATCACACACAAAATGTGGCAATATAAAAGTGCTCTTCTTTATAGACATAGTGATGTATCGAGAGCAAACAGCAAAGCCAGCTTCCTGACCAGAGTTTCTGAAACCTGGCAGGGATATTTCTCATCATTCGTGGGATGGGAGTCTGTCTGTGTGATGAAAAAAGTGTCTTTGTGCTATTGGATTTGTAATAAGTTTGACACCTGGCTTTAAATTTGGCATTTTGAGGAAAGTTTTTGGTAGTGCGTGTATAGGCAATTGAGATGATTTATACAGTGCCGTATAAGTAGTATTTGGAGGTTTAGGTGTCTGATGGTGTTTAAGTCACTAGCTTTGAACACTAAATCTATACTGACAATTGTGTGTGTTAAATTTTAAAGAGACCCTGCAATGATGCTGATCACCTTTTGAGATAAACAGCGCTTTTGCCGGGAGGGGAATGTGAAAAAGGCTTGAATCCAGTATTTCAGTGCCCATAGTGTTACAAGCTCTTGGAAAAACCTTTCTGCCAATACTATTACCAAAAGTTTCTTTGGTATCAATAGTATATGAGGACAAGGATATTTGGGAAATAAAGCAGAAACTAACAGTTTTGCATATGTTCATTTTTTTTATAAGCACCCACTAAAGAAGGATGGACCCTGAAGAAACGGGAAAGGGGGAAGAAAGGAATCCTAAAAACACAGTACAGTGGACCCTCCATATCCACAGATTTGGAATCCATAGATTTCATCGTCTATGGGTTCTGAACCCATGGATGGACCCTCTGGAGACCCCCAGATGTGACCGGAACCTCTAGCACATCTGGGAGGCTTTCTGAGGTCCACAGAAGCTGCATGCAGTAGCTCCTCTGAGGGCTTTTGCACTCTTCCGCGGGCCTCAGAATGCTGCCTGGAGGAGTTTAAAAGCTCCTCCTTTAAAGGTTTAAAGTTTAAACCAGAAGTTGCTTTTAAACTCTTTTGGGCAGCATTCCCAGGCTTGCAAAAGTTGTAGGTGGCCCCTACAAGCCTCAGAACAGCTTTGGATACAATCGGAACAGGTTCCAGATGTGTTGGGAGCCCGTTTGGGTCGGAACCCATGGATTTCATTATCTGTGGGTTTTGGTATCTGCAGGAGGGTCTGAGAACGGATCCTCCGTGGATACCGAGGGCCCACCTGTAACAGTTTGTGCTCTGCTCCCTTATTTATGGCTGTTTGACTATGTTTTCCCACTTATATCTCTTGCCAGATTTATTTGTATAAAAATCTGGCTGTAAGCCCCCAGAGAAGTGTGTCTCATGAAGTGTTTAATGATGTGGCTTTTATGAGATATGGATAGATGGATGCTAGTCACTTACCTGTGTGTGTTAAGGACTAAGCAGGAAATGTCACAGCATGTTACAAAGCAGAGTTCAAAGCAAAATCTTCTGGGGGTGGTGATTTACCTTGACTTGCTTGCTAATTTGTAATAATGGTATGCATGTTCTGAGTCAAAGTGATCAGTTTTGAAACATACAGGAAAACTTGGTATTGTGAACAGTGGAGTGTCTGAATGGGAAGCAGTGTCTCTTCTGACCCAGGGAGGAATTGAAGGGAGCCTGAGCTATCTACTGTCTTCTTGGTGGAGAATGAAATATGAAGCTCCTTTGTACTGAGTTTGGCCAACTGGTCCATCTTGCTCAATATTGCCCTTTGGATTTCTGGCAAGTGGTCACTCAGCAATATCTGCATGACTATAGCAGATACTACACAAAGTCTGTAAGGAAACACCACTCAAGAATGTGCAATATAAGGAGACAGGTGAATGCTTTAAACAGCAACAATGGAGAAATGGGAACTGAGTGGCACAGCTGCTTATGGTGGACTGGCATTTAAATATCAATTGACATTGTAGCTTTGTTTTGTAGTGTTCACAGAATATTATATACAGCATATATTAACACCAGTTGGACAGGCAGGCACTGTTTAAATCCCTCATTTATTTGTTTGTTTGTTTGTTTGTTTGTTTGTTTACTACTCTTCCTCCAAGGAGCTCAGTACATAGTTTCTTTGTTCCTTTTGTCCTCACAACAACCCTGTGAGGTAGGTGAGACTGAGAGATAGTGACCAGTGGCCTATGGTCACTCTGGAAGGTTGAGTGCTGAATAGGGATTTGAACCTGGATCTTCTAGTTTTAACTCCTGGACCACTACACTTTCTTGGCTATCTTGGGTTATTATAGTTTAAGAAGGAGAAAACAAAATTGGGGCGGACCCAGAAGAGAACAATAATGCTAATAGGATTTGAAACTCATAATATTTGAGGGCAGATTCATATGCTCTCCTTTTGGGGAATCCTATACATGCAATGGGTACTGGGTATCTTATTTCACATTGCACATAAGATATGATGTGGAATCTATGTTCTCCTGTCAGATATTCTATTGAATACATGTGGGGAAGGGGGTTTGCAGAAGCACACTCTTTCCTTGACCTTTTTACATTAAGATCCCAACATACATGTTTATTGCTCAGTACTATTGAGCTGTTTTGGAAGAGAGTTCTCTCTGTATGATCAAGCACCCTGAAAAACTTGGTTTCCAGTTATATAGAAGAACCTTGGTGCATACTGTTAAATTATGGGACAATCTACAGATGTATCAAGGTCAGAGTGGAGCCAACTCCTTCACTTAGCCCTGCTGCTGCAAACCCACTCCCCAACTCGTGAGCATTAATTAGAAGATTTGACAGTGCTTGTGTCTAAGGCTGTAATGCTGTACACATTTTCCTGGAAGTAAGCCCTGTTGAACCCCATGAAACTTACTTCTGAGTAGGCAGGCAGAGTATTGTGCTGCAAATCCATACACATGTCTTTTTAAAAATGGTGCTGTTGTAATATTTAATATCTGGATACTTTAATTTCAGCTACACTTTTCAGTTGCATTCCATTGCTGGGTCATAACCCAGTTGTGTATTGTAATTGATTTATGATAACTCAGTAATATTTTGTTGAGGGCTCAGTTGGAATTCTGAGCACTGCTGAAAAACCAGTGGTCAAGGACTCAAGGGACGCCTCCCTATCAGAAATCATTTGGATTTTATAGAAGTAAATGGATCCTATTCTTAATTACTATAAGACTTGGAACCACATGTTGAAAAAGTAGGCAATATATCAGAATATGTGGTTCAATGCACTGATAAGTCTTGCTTTACCTGATTTGCCGACAATTTACCCCCATAATTTTGTCAGTACTTCATGTTGTTTAGCTTTAAAAATGTATTAAAGCCATTAGAAAGCTTGATTCGCTTTCAAATGACAGATAGCTTTCCATCTAGCACTTGATCACAGATGCATGTGCAGTGGCTTTAAATCATCATGTGAATTCACTGCACTCTATCTTTTACTCAAACAACTTTCAATAAAACATTTATAAAAATAAAGTAGAACTGTCAAAGGGATTGCCAATGGGAATTGCAGAGACGCAGACAAAACATGTTAAAGGGCTGCCAACACCTTGTGGAAATTTGTGAAACATATCTTGTTGGGAAACAGATCTGCTGCTTTCTCCAGCGTGTTCAGAAATATATTCATTAGCACATCTAATTGCCCAGAAAAATTATATTAAACCCAATTATTTTTTTCTCCTAAAGAGTTTCATTGGTACATGCATAAAGAAGACTCTGGGGTCCAATTTTCTCCATCATTTTCTCTTAGTGACCTGGTCTGAATGAAAAGGATCTGATCAATGTAATAAGGTCGGGAATGTATTGTATGCTGGAAAACTTAAAAGCTGTGTTTAGAATACAGTAATTGTCCATTTTTACTGGAACGCATTGAAAAACAACATTCATCATGTGAAAATAGCATGGAAAAAGTCACCTCTTGGTGTCTTAACTGCATGGGCTGAATTGGACAACACATTTACTTTGGTTGCTTTCCCAGATGGTTGATTTCCAGGTATTATCTGCCAGTGCTTCCCAAACTCCTACAAGGGAGTACTGTAAGTATCTATGGAGGAGGGGCTATGGCAGCAATACAATCCCCAGGATTGCACTACTGCCAGTGATGGGAAGGTTTTTGAACTTACCTGCAACCAACTCCAGAGTCCTGGGGAGGTCCGTGGGGTCTGGGGAGCCATCTGCAGGACTCCCCATGCCTCCGTAAATGTTAAAAAAAAGAAAGAAAAAATGGACACTTCCAGTTTTTGACATTAAACTGGAAGTGCCCATCTTTTTTATTTTTTACACTTACAGGAGCCCTGTGGATGGCTCCTCATATTTCCTGAATCCCCCCAGGACTCTGGAGCGGGCTGGAGGTAAGTTTAAAAGAAAGAATCACACACACTTCAGTCTACTCATGGATTACTGAAATTCTTCATGCAGGAATGCCAGCACATTATGCATATTCCATAGACAGTCACACTGTGTGGCAATCAGTGCTGCGGTGTGAACTCATTAGTAGAGGTGGGTTTTATTAGTGATAACGAAATAAAAACACATAACACTTCTGCACGACATAACACTTTCTGCACTTCTAACTTTGGAAGACACTGAAATCCACGAAAAAATAAAACAATTTTCATCCATCTCTACTCAGTAGTAGTTTTTATTAGCTTCATTTCCTGTATTGTCACCTTATACCTTCACATTCCTGCTGCTGGTCAAGGTACTCTGTACATTACAGACATGACATTTAGTGGATTAAAAGAAAATTGTAAGGGAAAAATCTTGGAGTCATCAGGAACAGATTGGGAAAATTTATTACAACAAAAGTTGGAATATTTGCTTGATATAAGTCGACAACAAGTGATCCAAACTTTACAAATTCATGGAAATCTTAAGCCAACAGATAAATAAGCTTAATGAAATGGAAGTTAAAACTACAACAACGAAGAATAATGATCAACAATGTGAAAGACAATTCTAATGGAGATACAGAGAGATGGAGCAGACTGGAAGATAAGAACCCAAAAGTTATTGGACCAGAATGGAGAAGAGACATGTCAACTAATAAGCGTAGCTGACCAAGAGATTGACCAAGAGAAGGAGATGACTTGCCAGGATTTGGATTTATTGGCAGGAGTAAGAAGACTAAGAAGAGGATGTATATCAAAGCACAAATTTTTAAGAGACATTCTTGTGAAGTTTATCAGGAAAAAAAGATGGAAAAGAGAGGGGGGGAAGTTTAGAGATGATATGCTGTTAATAATGATATAAATACTGTTAATAATAATAATGCAAGATTTGAATTGCTATTCAAGATAATGATATGATTTGGTAGTTGTGTAGTATTTGATTTGAGAGAAAAAAAGATATATCTAGGTAATTTATAGGTTAATTTTGATGAATTAGATTTAAATTTGTTTGATATTCTTTTGGAATTTATAGATGGGGAAATGATATGAAGGTAGAAAGTAAAGTTTAGAAAGTAATGGATATGTAATAACCCCTGCTAATTGGGTAAGAGGCACTTTTTCAAGTGGGTGCTCCTTTTTTTAGCAAGGGGAGAGTAACTGGCCCACCTCACCCCAGCACTGTCTGTTCTAGTGGCTGTCTGCTGGTATTCATTTGCATCTTTTTAGATTGTGAGCCCTTTTGGGACAGGGAGCCATTTAGTTATTTGATTTTTCTCTGTAAATCGCTTTGTGAACTTTTAGTTGAAAAGCGGTATATAAATACTGTTAATAATAATAATAATAATAATAATAATAATAATAATATACGAGTGATTTGGTAGTTTTGTTTATAATTAGATTTATGATAAGCATTTAGTAGTAAATTTGTATTAGAAAGTTGTATTAATAAAAGAGTATAATTTTATTGAAAGAAGGAATATAAAGAATGATGGGAAAAGAAGGGGAGAGATAATTATTATGATGGAAATGATGTATAGAGAATATGAAATAGGGTTTTTAGAGATGAATATGTATTCTTTGTATTTTGCTTTTTTCTTTTTATAACGGTTTTTTCTTTTTGATTATATTAAGAGATATGAAATTATTCGTAGGATGAATTATTGATTAATTTGTATCAATAATTGGTTGGTTAATTGTATTGTATTGGTTAATGCCAATAAAGGTTCTCAAAATCGAATTTGTATATGGTATCCTGCAACCTCAATGTTCGTATTTATGTGTTTTTGTTTGTGTGTGTGTTTATGTGTTTATGGAAAAGTAAAAAAAGAAAAAAAAAGAAAAATAACTGTGCCATTGGGTCTTTTGAAAGTAATAAATGAATCAGGTTTATCATGTGTTCTATCGTCACAAGCATCATGGACAGATTTATGGAGGAAAAGTAAATTCCAGGTGACCAGTAGTGATGAATGTATGCAACCTCTGGTAGCTCATTTCTGAATGCCAGATGCAAGGGAGTGTCAACAGGATATCTTGTGTGCTCTCAGAGGAAGCTGGTGGGCCACTGTGAGATGCAGGAAACTGGACTAGATGGGCCCTTGGCCTGATCCAGCAAGGCTGTTCTTATATTCTTATGTGGGGGCAAGGGAAGTGGAGACACTTCAGCAGTCAGGGAGGCAGATCTCTGCAGTCCCTCTCAGCCTGATCAATAGCTATGCCCTCTTCTATGAGTTAGGGAATCCTATGATTATTTTGGTATTGTTATATATTTTACCCACTTTTGGATTTGATCACTAGGAGGTGCTTTCGGTAGAGCTGTCCCTAAAGACTGTTTTGGATGCTTCATCTCATTCAGAATGTGCCTGGCTGATTTTTGACTGGAATACATCACAGAGAAGATACTGCACTGGTATTAATGAGACTCCATGATTACTAATTTGTTTCTGGGCATGAATAGGTGCTGTTTTGGCTCAGCCGAAATCAGGGTACAGCATTACTTCTATGTGAGTTCCACACACACAAACACATCACAACATACTGATTTCTTGAAGAATGTAGACGTTCATATACAATATTATCTTTCATCTGTGCATTTACACAAGCTGCATTCAGCAACAGACTAAAAACCCAATCCTATAGTGTGCGCCGTGCCTCTGTGGCGCCAGCCACAGTTGCAAACGTGCCGTAAGGAACATTTGTGGGGCTTACTGCCGGGCTCCCACCAGAGGTGGCTCAGCTGCAGCCAGCACTGAGCCACCGGGCTGCGGAACGGGGAATGGAGGCGTTCCCGGGGGCGTGGGGGAGGCGTGGTTGGGAGCGTTCCTGGGGCGGGAGAGAAGTGGGTCCGCGGAGCCAAGCTCCGCAAGATCCAGGGCACTCAGGTAGTGTTGCTCGCCCTACACGAGTGCCTTTACTTTAGCGGTGACCAAACAGTCGCCGCTAAAGTGAGTAGTCCCATTGCGGGACTGCTTCCCTTGCTTTGGGGAAGGGGACAAATGTCCCCTTCTCCCAAGGAGCCTCCCGCGGTAGCATGGGTGGCTCTGGATCCAGCAGGAGCCCTTTGTGGAGCCGCTGGGTCCCGCAGCTCCGGGCAGCTCAGGATTGGGCTGTAACAGAGCTGTCCCTCTGAAATTTACAGTCTGTAATGTGTGTACAGAAGATCTATTGCAGACATGAAAGCTTGTTTGTACATGCAAAGTAGGGTTATACTATTTATTAATTCATTCTTCCCATGCATGTCTTCCTTTCTCATGTGTAGTGGCAATTTTTAACTCAGATTTAATGTATTAATGATTTTAGAACAGTGGTGTCAAACTCAATTCATACTGCAGGCCAAATAGCATTCACGGCACCTGCTGAAGGCTGGAAGTGATGTCATTTAGCAGGAAGTGATAACATTAAACGGGTGATGACCATAAATAAGCAATTGTTTAATCACTTAGGAACTCATTGGCTGCAAATGACAGAATGCAAATATTGATGTCTTAAACATATTTTCAAGATATGGGAGACCCCAGTTATCATGCAGGCCACCCTTTCAGCAGTGCCTTTCTGCTGAGGCATCACAGCAGCTCAGAAGTGCTCTGCAGAGGGGCGTCTTGGCAGAAGCAATGCTGGTGAAAGTGCAGCCTGCATAATTGAGTTCTCCCAGCACCACCCTTTCAGCAGTGCTGCTTCTGCCAAGGCATCACTTAACTGCTCAGTAGTTGATAGCAGCTGAAGGTGGTGCTGGTAGAATCCGATTATTACATGGGCCAGATAAAGAGCTTTGGTGGGCCATATCCGGCCCAGGGACTTCATGTTTGACACCCCTGGTTTAGAATTTCTACAGCACATAGTGAATGATTTATAGGGCACAATCCTAACCAATGTTCCAGCATTGGCATAGCACTGCCAGTGGGGCATGTGCTGCATCCTGCAGTTGGAGGGGCCAGTCATTGAGGTCTCCTCAAGGTAGGGCAAGAAAGCGCAACCTCAGAGTTGCATTGCCGTTATGTCAATGCGGGAAAGTTGGTTAGGATTGCGGCCATAGTCTGGAAACATGGATATCTACTCTTTGCTGCAAGTCCCAAAACCAAGTCTGAAGAACAAACAAAACTTTATTTATTCACTCTGAGGTAAAACTTTATTTATTTACTCTGAGGTAAATTTTATGCCACAGACTGCTGGATATAAAAATGTCCCACTGTCAGATTTGTTTAGTACTGTGTGTTTTGTGGGTTAAAGTGTAACAAATTCCAGTTTTTCTGAATGGACTGCAATGACCTTAACCATTTTGGGACATACTTCTTGGCCCCTAGACAGAGATTTCAAGCATCTGTACTAATCTGGGTGACTTGGCCTACAAGTGTCTGCTAGATGGTGTGGATGTACCTGAACTAAGATACCCCTATTTTGAAAGAGAGGAGGTGTTCAGAGTCCCTTTTTCATTCTTTTCAAGTTCTCTGGGTATCCTGAGCTATATGTATGCCAAGCTCTGTAGACCTGGATCTTGGTATGTTCCGTCAGCTTCTTGTTGGACCAGACTCTCTTTGTGAGTCTGGAAAACGTGGTAGCTGCTTTACCGATGCGCTTGTTTAGCTCGGTATCGAGAGAATGAGTTTCAGAGATCGTTGAGCCAAGGTACACAAAGTCATGGACAACCTCCAGTTCATGCTCAGAGATTGTAATGCAGGGAGGTGAGTCCACATCCTGAACCATGACCTGTGTTTTCTTCAGGCTGATTGTCAGTCCAAAATCTTGGCAGGCCTTGCTAAAACGATCCATGAGCTGCTGGAGATCTTTGGCAGAGTGGGTAGTGACAGCTGCATCGTTGGCAAAGAGGAAGTCACGCAGACATTTCAGCTGGACTTTGGATTTTGCTCTCAGTCTGGAGAGGTTGAAGAGCTTTCCGTCTGATCTGGTCCGGAGATAGATGCCTTCTGTTGCAGTTCCAAAGGCCTGCTTCAGCAGGACAGCGAAGAAAATCCCAAACAAGGTTGGTGCAAGAACACAGCCCTGCTTCACTCCGCTTCGGATGTCAAAAGGGTCTGATGTGGAGCCATCGAAGACAACAGTGCCCTTCATGTCCTTGTGGAAAGATCTGATGATGCTGAGGAGCCTGGGTGGACATCCAATCTTGGGGAGAATCTTGAAGAGGCCGTCTCTGCTGACCAGGTCGAAAGCCTTTGTGAGATCTATGAAGGCTATAAAGAGTGGCTGTCGTTGTTCCCTGCATTTCTCCTGCAGTTGTCTAAGGGAGAATACCATATCAGTGGTGGACCACTTTCGTCCTGAGCTTGCGTCCTGAGTACACTTCTGTACTGCAGCGAGTCATGGACTCTTCGCTCACAACAGGAGAGGAAATTGAGCGCTTTCCACATGCGCTGCCTCCGATGCATCCTCGGCATCCCCTGGCAGGACAAAGTTCCAAACAACACAGTCCTGGAACGTGCTGGAATCCCTAGCATGTATTCACTGCTGAAACAGAGACGCCTGCGTTGGCTTGGTCATGTTGTGAGAATGGATGATGGCCGGATCCCAAAGGATCTCCTCTATGGAGAACTCGTGCAAGGAAAGCGCCCTACAGGTAGACCACAGCTGCGATACAAGGACATCTGCAAGAGGGATCTGAAGGCCTTAGGGATGGACCTCAACAAGTGGGAAACCCTGGCCTCTGAGCGGCCCGCTTGGAGGCAGGCTGTGCAGCATGGCCTTTCCCAGTTTGAAGAGACACTTTGCCAACAGTCTGAGGCTAAGAGGCAAAGAAGGAAGGCCCATAGCCAGGGAGACAGACCAGGGACAGACTGCACTTGCTCCCGGTGTGGAAGGGATTGTCACTCCCGGATTGGCCTTTTCAGCCACACTAGACGCTGTGCCAGAACCACCTTTCAGAGCGCGATACCATAGTCTTTCGAGACTGAAGGTTGCCAATACAAATAAATGTATGCCAAATTTCAACATTTTCAATAGTTCGGAAATACTTTAATTGTGGGGTAGCATTTGATACGCTGTGAGGGAAAGATGTTCATTTTGATATTTTGGTTGTGATCATTGTGGCTTGGACTATATGAGTGCCTAAATTTCAAGACTCTGTCTCACAGGCAGGCACATTGAAAACACTGGAAATGAGGGAAGTGGGGGGGGGATGCCCAAGAATATATAAAATAAAAAGTGCTTCATATTTCTTACCACATTTATATCTCAACAGCTATCCTATGAGAAACCTTAAGCAGACATAGTATGCTTAGTATGCTCTCAAGGGCAGAATCCTGCCCACTTCAACATACTCCTCAAGATACAAGTAAATGATTGGTTCATTAATCACGAATTAGAATAGGGATTTTAATGCTAAATTTTAATTAGTAAAATCTAACAAATTATGAATAAGACCTTCTATTTGCAGCAGGAAAGATGAGCTGAGCAGCACATATAACACATGCTGCATGTAAATTTTTTTTCGAATGAAATTAAAGACTCATTTTGAAATCTATGTGTTGGATTTTTGCCAGGATACCTGACTGAATATTCAGTTTAACATAACTAACTTCAATACTGGCTTGGACTCTTTGTCAGTGTAGTCACAATGTACTTGGCAAGACTGTCAAGTAATTTAATCTTGTGTTTAGTTTGTCTGAAATGCCTCCTTTGTAGAAGTGGGTGGGTGTGGGGGGGCTTGGTGGTAGAGAGAGTTAAGACAGTAGACCAAGCAGACCAAGCAGTTGATATTTTTCTTAGCAGAGTCATTTCAGAAACAAAGTGGGCAGGGCTTTCATAGCCACCATAACCCCATCAAATATTTTCAAATGGTTGTGCTTCAGAGGCTGCAGGCCTGTTCAGTTTGGGCAAATTGGAGTCGTCAGAGAAAGTGCTCTGAAAAATGCCTCTTTGAGGTCAGGGCTAAAAGGGCTCACTCTGAGGTGTTTTCTAAATCACACTGGCAGTTGAAATAATGGAATGCTTTAGTTAGTTGTGCTTTATTTTTTGTATTTTCAAATTTGACTTCCTTGGGGGAATTTCCAGTTGGTGGTTAAAAAGTACAAGTCCAGTCAGGTTAATGCATCCTGCTGCATTCTCTCTTTCATTTGATGAATCAGAAAAAGAGAAGGTCTTTTCGTATTTTGTAGAGCTAACTGACCAATATTTGGCCGAACAATTTATTTGGCAGTCACAAATAACTGATGCCAAATTATCACACTGATGCAGACATAACCATGGTTAAACAAAATTGTGGTCCAGCTTCAGAAAGTGTGCTCCCTTCCTTCTTAAAGCAAATACCCTCCCTTAGGCAATTGAAATTTATCAACTTGTCCCACAACCTATGTAGTGCTCTGATTGGGAAATTTCCAACTGGAAATTCAAACCAGCATCAGCCCCATCTCTAACATGCAATATTAACAACAAACTGCATTTGAAGGATCATAGTAAACTACTCTTTCTCAGTCATAATACCTCCCTAAAACCTCCAATAGGTTTTGGAGGTTTGAAGCTAATGGACTGTGAACTTGGCAGGCAATTATTTAGAATACTTTCCCCCAGGAAGCAGCAGTGGCACATGCGCGCGCGCACGCACGCACGCACGCACGCACGCACACACACACACACACACACACACACATTTTTACACATAAAAGAAGACCTAAATTAGAGCACCTGTTTTTTCTGCTAACTTAAGGCCCAATCCTAAAGAGTGTATGCTGGTGTGTGTTGTTGCAAACATGCCATAAAGCATGTTTGCAGGCCTTAGCGCCAGTGAAGCACTACTCAGCCATCGCACGGACTGCCAGACAGTAGAGAGGTAGGTGGGGGCGTGGGAGGAGGCAGTGAGTAGGCGATTCGGTGTGGGGGGAGGCAAAGGGAGGGTGGAGAGGAAGCATGCCGGTACGAGAGAGCGGGACGGAAGGGAGGCAGGACCGGTGGAGCAACTCTAGTCTCTCCCTCTTTATCTGCTAATCTGTCAGCACTAATCTTATCTGCAGTTAACACTTAACAAATTTATCTTTAACCATGATCTGAAACATGATTCAAACAAGGTTTCAGTTCTATAACTGTGGGAATTACCAGTTACTTTAAACCACAGTTAATATGAGAAGAGCCTTTATTCTAGGTAGGAAAGGGAATTTGTACCTCAAGGCTGGTTTTCATGTACTTATGTTTATTAAGGAACTGACAGAGCCTCTGAGAGGAATTTTATCAGGGAGTACAAAGTTTCTTTTGGGCCCCAAGGGGGAGGGGTGAAACAGGCGCGGGTTGTGACAGGGATTGGCAGAATAAGGGCAGGGATGGGCAAAACAGGGTGGGGGAGGGTGGCAACAGCCAGAAAAGCCTCTGAAGCCCAGGTCTACTGGGCTTCCCAGTGCAGAGCCCAGGTCTACCTGCCCATGTGGCATCTGCAGCTAGATATGGTAATACGGAAAGCCAAACACACTCTTCCCTAAAATCTTTTAAATATAGAAAATCAATGTGGAAAATGAGCATCATCGTATTTAGGCTCAAGCTAGAATGGAAAGTGTCCTGTGTGGATCAAAACCTGCTTCTGCAGCAGCTGTAGTCCCACAGCAGTGTCCCTGAGCTCCTATGCACTCCTTCATTTTAAGCGGATCCACTAGCCAAAGAGCTACTCTAGCAGGCCAGTTTCCTCCCAGATTTGACATGGTGGTGAGGAATCATGTATGCATTCCTCAGTCCAGTGCAGATGGCTTATAACAGCTGTCACTCCACAGCCAGCATCCTACAAGGTAGCAAGTTTGGTAAGAATGCAAAATAAAAGGTTCCAGGAAATTTCTGGGCCCCCTCTTTTGGTTCCTGCTCCCTCTTTTTGAACTGGGATCCTGGTACAAATTATGCCCTTTACCCCTGTCTCGTGAGCCCTGGGAATTAACATTACCCTGTGTGCAGTGTCTTTATGGGTGAGTTGAAAAATAAATGTAATTTTAAGTATTCCTCACACACATTACGGTTCTTGAATTTATGACCATAATGATTTTCTGTATACTGTACTAACTTGCTTCTTTCTATTAAAATCTATGCCAAGCACATTAAGTGCACTATCATTTGAGAATTGGAAACTCTGACTCTGTATTGATCTGTTCAACAAAAAAGATGAGAAAACAATCAACACACTATCTTCAAGTAGTGTGTTAATATTGTGCTGTAAAAATGCTTTAAATGAATTTCAAAGGAGTAAAAAAAGTAATTTGTATAAGTACATTCTGCTGAATAGGAACAGATTATAAAATGATACTTTGTCTTTTAGAACAGCATGGTGCAGATCTAAGCATGCATATTTGAAATGAGTTCCACCAAATGTCATATATTCCCTCACCACCCTTAAGTGCAATTAGTTGCAACAGACACTGGCATGGGGGTGGGGGTAGAACAAGAGATCATATTACAATAAAAGTGTATGGGACTGAGGCACTTGTCCCTTCTTCAGCTCATTTATTGAAATACTTCACATTGTAAAGTGGTTCTCAAACTTCTGGTGTCAGGACTCTAGTCTTTTGTCGAGACTCTAGACTTTTAGTGTCTGGCATTGGAAGGGGGGACTTTTTAGAATGAGAATCTGTCAGGACCCACTGAAAGTGATGTCATGACTGGAAGTGACATCATCTAGCAGGAATTTTTTTTTTTTTTTAACTATCCTAGGCTGTAATCCTACCCATACTTACCCAGGAGTGTCCCAATGACTGTCACTGTTAAAAGCATATACATAATAGTCTGTTAAAAGTACAGATCTGTAACATTTCCCAAAAGCAGTCTTCACATCTTGTCTTCCCTGCTACCACACATCCCCCCCACCCACCCAGTGTCCTTGTAAGTGGAGAGGACTTCTCCTGTCACTCACACACAACACAAATAAGCTCACACACAACTTATTGTCTGCTTAGCAGCATGTGCTCTTACACATACCCCTTTGGCTTCCATTGCCATTGAGGCAACTGAGGAGCCACCTGCATGCTTGTGAGAGAAAGAGAGCAGTAGCAGCAGTGACACCCCTATACTGTTTTGTCCCATTAGACTAGATGGTGCTGTCCTATGGCATTTTGCTACCCAAAGGAAGCACCAAATGGTGTCCCCTCCATTGTCTCCCTTTTCTCTTTTTACTGTTTTTTTTTATCACATGACCTGTCTTCCTTCCTAGGAAGGCAAGAAGAGAAGCAGTGAAGTGCCATTTCACCTTCTGTCTTTTGCAGACCACCCATAAGGGATGGATGGGCTGCCTTGCCATCCCTCAGCAGTGGACCTCAGGCAACTGTCTGAACTTGTTTGCTTCATTCAACTTCATGTTAGGGTTGATCATAAGAGGCCTGCTCTTTCAAGCCAAAGACCCATTCAATCCAGCTTCCTGTATCTCACAGTGGCCCACCAAATTCCTTAGAGAGCCCACAAGATGTGTGTATCTTGTTGCTATTCTCTTGCACCTTGCATTCAGGGGTAGCTTAGTTTTAAAACCAGGAGGTTGAGTATACCCATCAGACTTTTTCTCCATAAAAAAGTGGGCAGTCAGCTTTCAAAGGCATTTAGGCCAAGCGCCATCACCACATCCTGTGGTAAGGAGTTCCACATATTAATGACATGCTGGATAAAGAAAAATTTTCTTTGTCTATTCTAACTCTCCCAACACTCAGTTTTAGTGGATGTCCCCTGGTTCTGGTGTTGGTAAAAGAGAATTACATCCCTCTATCCACTCTGTCAATCCCATGCATAATTTTTTATGTCTCATTCATATCCCCCCTCGGGTGCCTTTTTTTTAGAATGAAGAGCCCCAAACACAGTAGCCTTTCTTAGGGCATCTCCCTCATAAGGGAGATACCCCAGCCCAGTAATACTTTTGGTTGCTCTCTTTTACAACTTTTCTAAGTTGACTCTGACCCAGACCACATCTTTGGCTGTTTTGAAAGCTTGCTCGACTAGTTCCTGCATGAGTAATTAGCCTTAGACATCTGTGTTCATTTTGGACTTTTATAGATCAGGGTAGACTCCATGCTATTTGCTTTTAAATTGTGGGAGCCACCCTATAGACCAGGGGTCTCCAAACCTTTTGGCCAGAGGGCCACATCAAATATCTTGCTTGGTTTGGAGGGCTGGGAAAAAAAATTAAATAAATTAGAGATGGAATTTAGATGAGTGAACAAATGAATGAATGGGCTCATTCATTCAAACTCTCTGGCCCTCAGAACACCCTCCAGAGACAGAGCACAGTTCTGGTCATGTGCAGTTGAGTGGGCCAGAGGCTTTCAGGGAACAAGAGGTTGGCCGTGGGCTGGAAAGAGGCTTGCTGTGGGCCGTATCTGGCCCCCTGGGCCGGGGTTTGGAGACCCCTGCTATAGACCATCAGAATATATGTAATATATAAATAAGAGGAAACAAATGTGCCTGGGAATGTGGCATTGCCTGAACAGCTACTTTTTGTTGTTATGCACAGATCTCAGGGAATGGTGGAGTTTTGTCTGTCTTTCCCCACTTGTTTGTGTCTGGCAGCTATGAGTAAGTAGGGGGTAAAGGAAGGCTAATTTTACCTGTTGCCCTACTTAAATATAAAATCTGCCTTAGGCTTTCAGCTGCCTGCATAGCAGTTTGCTATGGATTAAGCTGACTAATCAGTCCAGGCAAATGCATCTAAAGAGCTCTTGCTATGAATACCTGCAGTCCCTTGCCATCTCAGCAGCTTACAGGCTGGCATTCTTTTCTTCTTCATGCAGGAATGTGCTGCACAGTGAAAACTGTATAAATTGCCTCTATAGGTGACCCTTTAAAACCTTACTGCCTTAATTGTTTCCCTACTTGTAAACATGTAACACAGCAACTGATGAAGCTGCCTGAACTGAAATTGACCCAAAATAACATGTTTCACAGCTTGCATGATTTCCCCCCTCCCCCCCCCATGCTTTCCTCTTTCTGTACTATATAGTGGTCTTTGAGTGTAAATAGCCAGTACCTGGGGGAGATTAGCAGCTTGCTCATGCAGAAAGCTGAAATGGATTTAATAGCAAATGATAGACAAGCCAGAGGACGCAGAGTTAAGAATATGAGCCACAACGAAAGCTAGGCCAAACTACTTAGTAGCGCAAAAACCCTTCCTTCTGCAAGGAAACCAGTGCCATTTGGGATTATATTAATCCACTCCACACTAAGCTTGGCAGCTTTACTGAGTGTCACTTATGTATTCCTGCAACTAGGTTAGCCAGCTATCATGATTCAACAAAATCCTTAGAAGGTGTCTTATAATGTGTACACTGGCACAGACTGCAGTTGATTGTAATTTTTTTTAAATGGGACTTTAGGGAGCTTGTCCCTCTAAATCAGTGATTTTCAGCCTTTGTCATCTCATAGCACACTGAGAAAGTGCTAAAATTGTCAAGACACACCCTCAGTTGTTTTTTTTAAACAGTTGACAGAGCACACTGCATTACACATCTCCCAATGGCCCTACTAATATATGACTTTTCTCCAAATTCCCCCAGCACATCTGCAGACCATTCGCAGCACACCAAAGTGTTGTGGCAAAGTGATTGAAAATCACAGCTTTAAATAATTCTTTAAAGAGTAAAGAATTCTGATGACTCATTGATAAAGCAACCTTGCTGAAGCTAACCATCTGGCCAATGCCTTAATTGGAGACCTCCTGGGAATTCTGTGTATGCTGTCTTGAGTTCAGGTGGCATAAATGCAGTAACTAAATACTCCCCAAGTAATCATGTTAGTTGTATTGGCTTATTGTGATTTGAGTTTTCATCTTGGCCTTTTCAATTATAAATATCCTGGCCTGCTTTACTTAGGGCACAATCCTAACCAGGTCTACTCAGAAGTAAGTCCTATTTTGTTCAATGGGGCTTACTCTCAGGAAAGTGTGGTAGGATTGCAGGCTTAGGTACATAGTAAACTGCATTCTGCTAAGTCAGATGATTTGTCCCTCCAGCTCAGTATTGTCTACCTCAGTGGTTCCCAAATTGGTGGGTCATGACCCAGCAGCCAGGGAAGCACTTGTTCCTGACCCTTTAAGGGCAGGGAGGGGGTAAGGCATCATCCTAGTTCCTAGAATTGTGCTGCTGCTGTGGATGAGAAAGGTTTTTTACTTACCTGCAGCCAGTGCTGCAGTCCTGGGAGGTCCCAGAAGTTCAGGGAGCCCTCTACAGGGCTCCCCATGCCTGCAAATGTCTAGAAAAAGACCATGAAAAATATGTCTAGAAAATGTCTAGAAAAAGATGATGTGATGAAACCAGAAGTACCCTTCCCCCCTTTTTTTTAAAGCCTTCTAGACAGGACTGCAGTGCCAGCTGCAGGTAAGTTAAAAAAAAAAAAACATCCCTGGAAGCAGCGCAATCCTGGGAATCATGTTGCTGCTTTCCCCCCTCCCCTGCACACACTTACAGTGGTCCCAACTTCCTTGTAGGAGTTTGTGAAGCCCTGGTCTATCTGACTGAGAGTATCTGTCAAACAGCTTTCCCAGCACCAACTAGGAATACCAGGGAATGAACCTGGGATCTTCTGCATGCAAAGCACATGCTCTACCACTGAATTTCATTCCCTTCCCTATCGTTTTCTCTGGACCTTGATTTTCAGAAATCATTAGGTAAAGCTTTTTGTGGCATGGAGATGGTCATTATTGCCAGCTAACGGCAGCTCAGCAGGTGCAGAGACTGGTTTAAGAAAAGTTGGCAGCCTTAGGTGCTGGAGATAGAAAGCCTTTAGAAAGGAATATAAACTCATACAATACTGCAGTTTTTTCTTCTTACACTGTGTATGCTTGGAAAGAGATTAAGGGCCCAATCATATCAAACTTTCCAGCACTGATGCAGCCAAAATGCAGCCTCAAGGTAAGAGAAGTATTGTTTTACCTTGAGGAGGACTCTGTGACAACCCCCCTGGATGTATTCCATACCATATTGGCACAGCTACATTGGCACTGGAAAGTTGGTTAGGAGTTGGGCATTAGGTTTCTCTATACGTGATAGAATTTCCTTGTTCTGTAGTTTTTTTTCTGTTTTTTCCTCTTCAGCCGTGTACTTGGAGGGGGGCAATGGGGACAAATGCTCCAGGTACAAGACTTGGGGGTGGCCTGCTCACTGATTTTTTTCCCCTGTGGTCTAGAACCTTGCCAACAGTGCTTGCGTTCCCGCAGCCAGTGCTTCTGCAGCCTCTGTTGGTACTGTTCCTGATCATGTATGAGGAAGTAAGTGCTGCTTTCAGGAGGCAGGTGGCGCTCGCCTTCTGGGTGCTGCTTCTAGTGGCTTGTAAAAGCTCCAATGGAGCCTTTTGCTTTGCTTAGCAGTGGCACAAAAGGCTCCATTGGAGCCTGGGCCATCCGCTGCCTTCCTTCTCCCTTTTTTTTTCCAAAGGAGGCAGCAGCACAGAAGTAATTCCAGTGACAATGACATCACTTCTGGATGGGGGGGGCGGCAAATGGAGAGCCCTGGTAAGAAAAGTGCCAGAACTGCCACTGGTCACATTTGATATATTTGATGTCTTTATCTCTTAATATCTCTTTTCATTATAAGCCATTATCTTATATTCTAAAGCCATCACTTTCTTCTACACTTCAGAAATTTTAGTTCCTCATTTACTTTAAATCTCTCCAAAGAACCAAAGAGCTTACGGACAGGTTCTACATCTGTTTAATGGTAGAACTGTCCTATTTTCTTTTGACTATAGCAATATATGTGTTTATTCTTTTTAAAAAAAAATTATAATGCATCTTTATCTTTGTTGCCCATTAATTTTTATGTTTTAATTTCAAAACCAATTACCTGATAGTTGCTCAAATTGGAGTTAATTTCTTACATGTAAATTCCAATTTAATTCCTTCAATTCAAAACAAGTTCATCAGTCTTTACCGTAATTACTTCAAAACAAATTAATCAGCTTTTACCATAATTATATTCCTCTAATTCTATCAATTCATTTAACATACTGTATTTTACTAATTAATCCACTTGTTTCACTTCCAGCTTTATTGTGTCTTATAAATTAACACACTTGACTTAATACCATACTTTTGCTTATGTCAATCAACAACCAATTCAGTTCAGAAAAATAAATAATTAGTTAAAGTCCTGCAGGGAAGCCCACCATGTTAGAAAATACATTTTTATTCACCTGGTGACGCAAATACAATGATGGGGCATTGAGTACCCACCACCACCACCACCATGGCATTGCATAATCTGAGTTCAAAGGCTTGCTCTGGAGCCACAACTTTGTGGCATGTTCAAACTTCTACTTTTCAGCCACTTCCCAAGGAAAAGTGCCACCCATTGTTCTGAGACAGACTGGAGACTGCAGGCCCAATGACTTAAGGTGGTGGACTGGATTTGGCCCACAGACTATAGGTTTCTGACCCCTGCTCTATAGCCTCTTGCCTGGCAATGTGCATTAATTGAGCCCATAGCCTTCTTGGATAGTGCAGCAGGCGCAACATCTTGCTTGGGAGGGAATTTCTGGAACCTATCCTCGGACTTCTGAATGCACTTGGGCATGTTCAGACGCCTACACCTTTTAACAGAAAGCTGCAGTGAAAAAGCTGTATAAATGTTCACACCAGCCCCAATAGTAACCCAGTATTTGAGCCTTTGTTAATTATCCTGGCTCCCCACAAGACTTCCTAACAAAAATTAGGCTTCTCAAGGCCATATAAACAGCTGCCCCCATACAGCAGAAGCCCTTCTGCCTGCAGTGGCCTCTCAGAAATGTGCATGTGATTTAAAAAAAAATTGTGGGGGTGTAGTACCTGCTGTGGTGATATGAGCAGTGCGGTTTGGCCCAAAGGGCTGTCCAACATCTAATATGCAGAGTGTGTAAGCAAGGGGGGGGGAATTCCTCTGCTGTCCTGGCACATCACCTGGCATGTGGTGATGGCGACTGGCCTGGACGCCTTTAAAAGGGGATTGGACAAGTTTCTGGAGGAAAAATCCATTACGGGGGTACAAGCCATGATGTGTATGCACAACCTCCTGATTTTAGAAATGGGTTGTGTCAGAATGCCAGATGCAAGGGAGGGCACCAGGATGCAGGTCTGTTGTTATCTGGTGTGCTCCTTGGGGCATTTGGTGGGCCACTGTGAGATACAGGAAGCTGGACTAGATGGGCCTATGGCCTGATCCAGTGGGGCTGTTCTTATGTTCTCACAGGCACCATTCTGGATTGCTGTGCCACCACCTGCTTGTCCTCCCTATTCCCTCCCCTCTCTAATACTTGTATTTTCTGTCTTTTTTTATTATTATTAAGTTTGCCCTGTAACATAGGCTATTTGGCCTCTAATGATATGTCCATGCACCTATCTTCAAGAAGCAACATCTAGGCTTCAGCTGGGTTCCAGGCTGAGTGACATGCCAAACAACCATGCGTGGTGCCTCCAGACTTGGAATTCTGGGCTCAAACAGTGAGCAGCAAAGACTCAGACCCCACCCTCAAGGTCCAGAGCAACAATCAGGTGCTGCCTTTCCCTGCCTTGACTTGTGCAAGACAGGAACAGGCAAACGAGAAACCGCCATCCTAACACAAAGGGGCTGCATTATCCAAAAATAGTCATGACTAGGTTCACTGAAATCAATTAAACAAATTATTAATTTCCATGGGACTTAAGGCCAAGTCCTATCCAAGTTTCCAGCACCAAAGTAGCTGCAATGCAGCCCCAAAGTAAGAAGAAAAATATACCCTTACCTTGAGGAGGTCTCTGTGACTGCCCCTACAATTACAGAACACAGTGCATGCCCCATGGGCACAGCTGCATCAGTGCTGGAAAGTTGGATAGGATTGGGCTCTTAGTCATAACTCACTTTCTTCGGCCATAATGCAGAGTCTTTTCTTTCAGGGTAGCGAAATTTGGAAGGAAGTAAATAATATGGTTTCATAAATGGAAACTACCACTCAGTGTTTTGAATTTTAAGTTCAATGTGTCTATTCAGTGTGTATGGGAGAAAAGGTAATATAATCTTTAAAAATCAGTACAAAATAGTACCAGTCTTTGAATGATCATCTGGAACCTAGTACAGCAGTGGTTCCCAAACTGGTGGGTCATGACCCACCAGAAAACCAGAAGAGGGCCATTCCCTGGTTTTTGTGCGAAAACTGGAAGTCTGCTCTGATTGTCAACTGGAGCTATTTGGAGCAGTGGGGAGGCCCGCAGAGGGGGCTACAAGCCTCCCAGACCTTCTCAGAGGCCAGTGCGACCCCGCTAGGTAAATTTAAAAGCAGCAAATTTAAAAGCACCCTGGCTCCTGGTGCTACAGCGATTGCTGCGGCGTTGTCAGGGCCTCACCACATCCCGTCCCCCTCCAATAATTACCATGGTCCCAATAGGACTTCGGGAACCTTTGTAGGACTTTGGGAATCACTGTACTACAGACATTCAAGTAACCAAAAAATTGGTCTCGAATTTCTTACTTTTTTTACTCATAAAAGATGAATGGTCTGAATAGGCTGGGAACAGTTTGTCAAAATGGGAGGTGAAGACAGCTCTGATGGAAGTGCTGAGCATTTGCCTCTACCTTCCTGACAATCCGCCTA
Source organism: Tiliqua scincoides (assembly GCF_035046505.1). NCBI lineage: Eukaryota > Metazoa > Chordata > Lepidosauria > Squamata > Scincidae > Tiliqua > Tiliqua scincoides. The sequence goes on along the minus strand of NC_089824.1, from coordinate 195,788,289 downwards.
CACAACAGCACTGAACTGTTCCTTAACAAGAGCAATGAAGCTGTTACGAGTCATTTTAAGTTTTTTGCACTCAAACAAAAGTTAGCCTTTTTCTCCCACAATCTACTTTGCCCTGGCCATTTTCCAGCATGTTAGCTTTGCCTTGAATATTGGTGATTGAAAATTCAGATACCACAATGATTCAATTCAGAGAAATGTCTGGGAAGACCAGGATGAGCAGCAATGTATTATCCTTTTTTGGAACAATACCCACACCAATCAGAACATGCTTTTATAAATCTCTCAAGTTTCTAAGACAAGCTTGTTTGGTATGGTGGATGATCTGCTGTTTAAAAATAAATGAGAACAAAAAACCATAGAACCTTTGTGCACATAAGTAATTGGGAGAATTGTGATATAATCATTACTTCTGCATATGTGGTCTTGTGCCATTCTGTTCAGCTTAGTAATTTTTCAGTGCATCCTTTTAAAGTGTAGCAGTGAAATCCATGGAAAATTTTCCTTGCTTTTGCACATTTGAGCAAACAGTCTCAGAAGGTGGTTCAGCCTTTCTGCTAGAAGAAATTTATAAATATTGACTTTGTGCTAATACTGGCACTGGGATTGGTCAGACTGCTACTCTCCTTACTCTTTCTTCAAAAGTACAAATAGAGACTCCAAGAGGAGCTTTCTGTTCCAGTTTATGCAAGATTCATAATAAGCTTCACAATTAGAAGAACATGAATTCCATTTAATTCATTTAATTTACGCTGAGAAATGAGATACAATTCCACTAATCCAATGCTATTTTCTCCTTAATCAAAGAATGAAAGCATCCTCCAAAGCTCTGTTGGGATTCATAATAAATCTTTTTAGAGAAAAATAGCAATGAGCGGCTCATGAAATGGAATGGCTTGATAATTCTTTCACAATTCTGTGTCCTTGTAGAGCAAGCCTTTCTTTTGATCCAGAAGGACCTTGAAGGTGGTCCCCCTGCTGAGATGCGAGTTTTGGCTGGTGCCTTTCCAAACAGACACCTGAGAGGGTGTTCAGGGGACATGTCACAATTCTGAGTTATCACAAAAAGAGGAATTTGGGACAAATTAGGAGAGTTCTACTCAGGCGAAACACCTGAAAACATTCTGAGGGAAGTTAAGAGTGCAGAAATGTTTTAGGGGAGTGAGGAGAGAGGAGTGAGGAGAGAGAAGATTGCATTCCACAGGAGTTGAGAATCTGGACACAAATGAAGCAGGGTGCCAGATAGAGAACAGCAAATTGATTGGATCAATCAAGGCCACAGTCAGAGAAGATAATGAACCCAATCCTTATATGATAACCAGCTAGCACACTGAGCAACTTTGAGATCAAATAGTCTTTGAGTCGCCTGAGATACCTGGACAAGGATACGAGTACCCAGTCTTCAGGATGGACTTAGCTGATTGAAAAGCTTATGCCAGCGGTTCTCAAACTGTGGGTTGGGACCCACTAGATGGGTTACAATCCAATTTCAGGTGGGTCCCCATTCATTTCAATGTGTATTTTATTTTGAATATATCAGACTTGGTGCTACTATGGTATGTGACTGCATCTGAGGAAATGTTACAGATCTGTACTTTTAACAGGCTACTATATATATGCTTTTAACAGTGATGGTTAATGGGACTTACTCCTGGGTAAGTGGTGATAGGATTGCAGCCTTTGGGGTGTTTGGGGAATTATTTTTTTTAAAACAGATCAGTAACTACTTAGGAGGGTTCTTTTTTATTTTAAATACATTTTTAAACTTTGTAAACTTTTAATTTACTTTCATATTTGATTTGATTTTGTCATATGGAGAATTAAAAATTTTCCTGCTTGATGATGTCACTTCCAACCATGACATCACTGTCATGTAATGACATCACTTCCGGTGGGTCCCAACAGATTGTCATTCTAAAAAGTGGGTCCTGGTGCTGAACAGTTTGAGAACCACTGGCTTACGCAAACCCAGGTGAATGGTTATATAGGTTTGTCACATATGGGGTACACAGAGGGTCCAATCCTATCCAACTTTCCAGTGCCTGTGCAGCAGTACCAACAGGACATGCACAGCATTCTGCAATGGGGAGGGGGGAGGTGGCAGTCACAGAGGCCTCCTCAAAGTAAGGGAAGGTTTGTTCTCTTACCACAAAGTTGCATTGTGGCTACATCAGTGCTGGAAAATTGGTTAGGAACTGGGCCCTAAGCTAGGCTGTCCTGTTCTTTTCACCCCATGTATATTTTCTGAAAACTCAGATATACCTCATTTGAAATAAGGCACTGACACCTACTTAAGCTATACTCAACCCACTCAAGTTGGGCTCAAGCAACATGTTATGTCAAGAAAACACTGTCACCAATACTTAGCCGGAAATAAGATGCCATGTAGTGCTCGGCTGACTTTTATAGTGATTCAGCCTTTTGCTGAATAGTGTAATAAAAAAAAAATCTGTTCATCTCTAAAATAAAATAGAAGACTTGGAAGTTCAAGGAGATAGCTGGTAACAAAGCTATCATGTTTACAGTGCATGCCACAGAAATGCCTTGTAGGAATTGCCAGTATAAATACTGCAATTCGAAGAATTCTGGCAGCTGATTATTAAACTGTTAAAACAACCAACAAAGCTCAGGGACAATAACTTCAAGTGAATGCTCAGCTGAGAATGTGAAACATTAACAGCAGGTAATAGTCATAAAACCAAGTTAATAAAGCAGTAAGTGAAACAGTACTGGCATTTTTTCCCCGTTGGAACAAATAACCAGGAGCTTCCGAATGTTCCCATTCTTCTCTGGAAAAAGCTCCTTGACATTTCAAAACTAAATAGAAGAAGTCCATCATGTGTTACAGCAGCTTTTAGCCTGTTGTACACCCTGGAGATATTGAGAAGATGCTCAAACAAACGTGACTACATAATGTTTACTGTTCACTCAGTAAAGGAAGCACCACATAAACTTCTTTGACCACTTTAGGGCTTGTAAAGGCAATATGTTTAAGGGAAACAGAAGCATTCTTGTCCTCTTCTTTATGAACTGCACATAGTTTCCCCTCCTGTTTCATCACTAACAATCAGGTCTTTTAGGAATCTTTGATGGACTCATAAGGGTTGAGAAAGCGGCTGTTAAATGCCATAATAAATAAATGTTGTACAAAGCCTCAGGAAGCACGCATCAAAATCTTCCCCTAGAAGTTTAACTGGTGTTGCAATGAGACAAGCATCTTCATTATTGCATACTGTCCCAAGTACCTGTTGGACAGTGCCTATACCATCACTCATGGCAAGACACAATTCTTTGTCTTCCCCCACCTCAAACCTGCAGCACCAGCACAATTGTGATCTAAATGAGTTTTTAAAAATATATTAACATGCACACAGATTTGTTTGGCAGAAGCCTAAACCCACTTTACCATGTGAGTGTGCCTGAAGATCTAGTGGAAAGCTACCTCTTCCACTGTAACAATGCTACACCATTTCAGTACCTTATTCTTATTCATGATTTTCTCTTTGAGGGATACACACTCCCTGTTTCTAGCAGGCATCTTTCTTTCTTCCCTGTAAGTGTAAACAGGCTTTTCTCCAGCTCAGGGTGCACTTATGTCCAGTACAGGAATTCCTTGAAGCCCTTATTACGGTTCTACACTTACTACCTTCCTTTTTGAAAGATTTGGGCTAGTAGCACTATAGTGCAAAGCTAGACACGTTCATATTGCTTTTAAAAATTATTCCCATTACCTATGAGATGTGCATCAGTAATTGAGGTATGAAAGGAGAGAAGGTTAGCACTCCCCTTGATAAGGATGGAAGAGGTCCTAGTGGCCTGTACAACACACATATGGTTAAGGCATTGCCACTTACTTTGTGGCATCTAACCAAAGTTTGACAGCAACTGTTACCCTGCACATGCCTGATCTTGTCTGATCTTGGAAGCTAAGCACTAAGGTTAGTACTTGGATGGGAGACCGCCTGGGAATACTGGGATGCTGTAGGCTTGTACCATAGTCTTTCGAGACTGAAGGTTGCCAACCAACCATACACACACAGAGGAATCTTTACTTCCAAATTCTGTCAAAATGAGATAAGTGTCTATTCAGTGGTTTGATATATATTCAGTGGTACACTTGATATGCCTGAGTGTGTACAGATATAGTTAATTATAGCCTTATTCCTGATTGGCCCCATGTTTCATAAACAAATTTCAGGGATGAATTTTGGCTCCTGACTAATATTAAGGTGTTTGAACTTCTGTGCTCTGGTTGGCTTTCTCTGCAGTTTGATTAATAAGGTTGTTGTGTTAGAAGAGACGGGTCATCAAATCCTGTATACATTAACTTACTCCAGAACAACCAACATAATTCAGGCTGAAGTGTTATATAAAAGAGAGCAAAGACAAGCAAGATGCAGCTCAGTAAGCAGCATGGTACAGAACAAGTAACTTCAAATAAACAAAGGAAAATGCAGCAGTAATCTTGTTGGTTCCAGTTGTAAAGTGGATATTGTAGTTGTGGTAATGTGGAACATTATTGCAAACCCACCATGTGTCCAATTCTGTCTGATTTTACTGATCAATATGTGTTTGTGGAAGCATGCATCATAGAGGTACACTCATCAGGGAACCATGGGAAAGTGCAGCTCCTTGCTGAATGCACCAGTGGCAAAACAAGGCATTTTTTCTGAGTATCATATGAAATGGCCTAGCAAAATAAGAATGTATTCATGCTATTCAGTTTGGGATCCTTTCATAATTTTGGGAACACAGAAGGATAGTTAGTGCAACTTTCAATTAAATTGATTTCTTATTTTGTAATCTTATATTTGTACTTATGTAGATTATTTTCCTTTAGTGTTTGCTCTTTGTATTTATATATTAAAATCATAAAGACCTATTCAAAGTATTGAAACTTAGTGGCTAGGTGAATGCCTGATCCCATTGATTTCATTGGGATTTAAATGCATTGCATGCAGTAGCAGGATTAAATAACAGTAAACCATATTCAGATTGTATCTTTTACCAGACAATATATTTTTATGGGGCCTCCCTCTCCTTCTGTGCTCCTACTTCCAGCAGTAAAATTAACAGTGCATCAGCTAACACAGCAAACCTCGTTACAGTTTCAAAGATTTTACCGTTCCAACGATTTTCTATTGATTTAGATCATTTTTTAAAATTGATCATGTCCTATATGGTTCCATCCAAAAATGATCAAAGAGTTGAGGCTTTAACTATACCCACAACGATAGTTAATACAGAGACAATTTAATGGTAATGAAATTGCCAGAAGCATTTAAACTACTGGCTGACTTTTTCCAGAGATGAAAGATTTGTGCTATCTTAATCCAGCAAGTAGCCGCTAATCTTGAATCAGAAGAGTCAGTCTGTGTAGTTCCTATAGATGATAATGTCAGAATATAATTCAGAGTAAGTACTAATTGTGCACAGATAAACTTGTCATGGAAACAGAATTATGAGGCTCCTTTTTGTTTCTTATGTACTGTAGTCGGAATTGTACTCTGAGGACAAATGGCTGTAGACTGTAATAACAAGCAGAGGTGATTGAGATTAAAGATCCAGAGAAGGTCATAAAATAGGTGCTGGCACTCTGGAGAACAGCTATATGCTGGTGTGGAGAGTGAATGCTTCTCCGCAGAAGGGCATTGCCCTTAAAATGGAGAAAGCAATCCTTTTGAAAGGACCCTTCTCGGAGATGAGGAAACTGCTGTTATCCTGACATTGTTAGAGTTGTTTGATACATTCTGCAAAGCCAACCACACCCATGCTAGGACAAGTACTTTGTCAAAATAGCAGTGGTGAAATGTTAGAAGGAATGTTAAAGGGGTGGGGGGAGATAGACTACAAGGAAGCATGAGCAGAGAGTAGTGAGTACAGAGAGTAGAGATTGGGTATTCTAGATAAAGACTTGAGGTGCTTTGTTGAGTTTTCTCTACAAATGGTGGTTCTCTGGATATAGGTGTTTAAATTTTAATGTAGGCTGCCTATGACATAGTGCAGTGTTTCTCAAGATTTGTTCTCCACCATACCACTTCACATGGTCCATCTATTCAAAGTACAACCAGAAGTAACTGGCAACGACATCATTGCCAGTAAGAACAAACACCAGTAAGAAGCTTAAGGTGGACGGTAAGGCTTTTTTGAGTGTGGAAAAGCATGCTTTGGAGCCTCAACCTCCTTCTACTGTTTGCTGTGTCGCATTCCTGGTTTTGCTGCTGGGTGACAGGAGTCCAGGGGTCCAGCAAGTACCACCAGACACCACCTCAAGTACCACTGGTGGTACTCATACCATTGGTTGAGAAACACTGACATAGTGCAACATCACCTCCAGTATTAGCAAGGAGTTATTGTATTATACATCCAGAGATATCAGTGTCCAACCAGGATTTGGATATGCCTCTGATCAGTGCTGTATACCTGTAATCTCTTACCCCAACCCCTTTACCTTACTTTTGAAATATTGAACTTGAATATCTTATAGCATGTGCCTAATCTATTCTCATTACTTTCCGTGTGAAGAAATCCATTCCAGAAGCTCCATCCAGATCCCGTTTAATGTGAGCCATGCTGCCAAATGCTGTCTGTTGCCCTCATGGGGGCTAGAAACTTTCTCTATCTTCAACTTTCTTAAAAATTAAATTATGGAATGCTATTGCATTTGTACAGACTTTCCTTCACAGTATATAGTGTATTGCAGTCCTGCAGAAACCAGTATTTCATTCAGGGTTGTTGCTCCCCAGCTCTCTTTCTACGTACCAGTCAGCCTTTCCTTATGAGAATGTGTCCCTTACCTCCATTTTGCCCTGTTTCCTGAGCTTTTGCAGACTGTTCTAATCATATCATACAGTTTCTGCCATGGGCAGGATTTACAGATATTTTCAGTTTAAAGCAATCAAGATTTGCTGGTTTTTGTACAGGCACCTGGTGAAATAGTGCTTTTGCCCCTAAGGCTCCATTTGGCATTTGTACCATGGCACCCTATTGTTGGTTGGATTTGTGTTTTCAGAAGCAATTATAACGGATGTTCAGAAATTAACAGGATTTTCAGAACCGGTTGTGCCTAATCTTTCTTCATTTCTTTATAGATCTAATGATGTGTACCAATCAGAGGTTTATAAGATTTAGCATCTGTTAAAATGATGTGCCTCGTGGTTGTCTTGCCATAGCTGGTTATTATAGGAAATTGCATATTCCTGCCAGCATCCAAGGCACTCCATTATTGATGCACATCCAAATGTTTTATACAGAAATGTGTCTATTTGACCGGTCAGCATGTTCCAGCATCCATTTTTGGTATCTGTTTTTATTTCTGAGGGCTGGATTAACCATTATGTTAAAGTGAGCTACCAAACAGAGCCAAGGCTGATATGGATTTCTGTGTTTATTGACTGGATAGAATGTTGTCTCTGCTCACATCAGTGGAATGTGCATTTGTCCTGTTTTCCTCTGCCTTTCTTTAAAATTCAGAATGTAATGCTGTACTGGAGGAAACCTTTAATATCCAGCTGTTTCTCTTTTTTCTTTTAAGAACACAGGATCTACCTTTAGCGACCAGACCATATTTAGGGTTCAACTAGACCTGCTCCTTCTTATGTGATGTGTCATTGGGTATTTACGGTTTTTGTTTTACCTCCTCTAAATAGCAAATGAAGGGGCTTTCAGTGAAATCCCCCCTTCTAAAAATAGCACACCGGAGGGAAGAGCTGCTATTGGGATCAAAACTGAGGTGGCAAATTACTAAAGACTCCCCTCCACAGCCCTTCTGCTATATTTCACAGCCCTTCCTCTTGTTTTTTAAAAAGGGGAAAAACAAACACACACAGGGTCATGTTGCATGATTAGTCATACATCTAGTTTGACCCTTAGCTGTATTTTACCTGGCAGACCATTCTACTTAGGGACAAGACTACATGATACATTAAACACATAAGCTCATGTGGTTGTGTGCATATGTTATTTAGGGCGCAATCCTAACCAACTTTCCAGCACTGGCATAGTAGTGCCAGTGGGGCATGTGCTGCACCCTGCACAGTTGGGGGGCAGTCATGGAGGCCTTGTCAAGGTAGGGCAATGTTTATTCCCTTACCTCGGAGTTGCATTGTCTTTATGTCAGTGCTGGAAATTTGGTTAGGATTGCGGCCGTAAACTAGCAGACAAAGGTAGAAGACTGGGATTGAGACAATAGCATGCAGGGAGGGATTTCTTTTTGACAATTTCCTCTGACATGATCCTGAACAAAACTAAGCTTCCGCTCCCACCAAACCTCTATTGTCTTTGAGAGAGAAACTGCCGCTGTATCCATGTAAAAAGATAATCATTTATGAAGTGGCCCCTTGGAAGGGTGGTTCAGCTGCTGAAATGCAGGAGTTAGATTGAATCCTGAATCATAGCCTTTCCAAATCGATTCTCCGTTCTGAAATTACTGATGGCAGAATTGAAACTGCAGAGTGTTTTGCCTTGCCAATGTATATTGCTCTGCTTTTTGTTGCGCTTTATTCATTTTTCAACGATAGCCCTGCAGCTGTCTTCTGATGAATGGAGTAAGCAAAGAACACATTTTTATAGGTTTCTAACTTGTCGCCTTTGTTTTTTTAAGACTGTGAATCACTAGGGAAGCCATTTCATTGGGTAGGCTGGAGGTTTGTGCACACATCCAAGAACAATATGCAATGGATCCACCTACCACGTTGGCGTTCTTACAATGTTTTGTAATTGTTTACATTAACCATGCTTACAATGTCTTGCTGATGGGTGGTTTTATTATGGTAACCTGGCCAACTCAGCTTGAATCTCTGTAGTAAATACCATTGCTTAAGATATGTTTAGAATTAATCATAGAAAAGGACAATAAATAATAATTGAAATAGCCCACCCAGAACAAGCACAGGCAGATCACCTGTTTCTGTATAATGCACGATAAAGGCCACCGCCAGGTCCTGTTGCAGGTTCTCGTTTTGTTCAAAGAACAGCTTTACTGGAAATGTTTTTCACTTAGGATGAACTACTAGAGCATACATGCTTAATCATGATTCAACAGATGTCAATGTTAAATCCATAATTGACTTCAGTGGCATTGAGAATAAGCTCTAACTAATCAGTTAAATGGAAGATTTCAGTACTTAGTGAAGTTCATGGCATTTTTTGGAAATTACCGTTTCAAGTGCACCTGCCAATTCAGAAGGTGAACTTGCCATTATAAACCATGTGACTTCTGTCTATATCTGTGGGATCTGGCCAGTTTTCCATTCCTGCTGAGCAGAATGTTCATGATAATATTGAGTTTTGATGAAAGGTGGCTTCTTCTTGGAGGCTTGCAGAAGGCTAGTACCTTCTACAATTTTGCAATTTCCTTTTCCTGACTGAAGCAGTATTTGCTCCCAATCTATTGCTGCTTCAGCACCAATAAAACACAAAACAACTGGAAAAGTTTAGGCGCTATGTTATTTCAGCTAGTCAAGATGCAGCAAATGGGATCACTGCACAGTGCCATGTAGGCAATCAGATTGAGGGTGCAAACCTAACCCCCAGGTTAGGCCGGCACAAGTCATTTGCGCTGGCTCAGGGGTGTAGCAAATGTGCCATAAGGCATGTTTACACTGACTTGGGAGTCTGGGAGGCCCGCACAAGGAGTTGCACTGGCCTTCCCACGCCGGATCCAGGCCCAGCGGGGTAAGTTTGCGCATGGGTCTGGGAGGGCATGGGGAGGATGGAGAGGAGGCATTTCAAGGCTGGGGGAAGGGAGGGAAGCAGGCTTTCCCAGGGGCAGGTGGGCAGGGAGCCGGAGGTGAAGCCAGGATCTGGTGGCTGTACCAGATCCTGACCCTGTTCCTGGGTGGCATGGAGCAGCCTCCGGCCACTTCGTTCTGCTTGGATCTGCTCCACCGCGTCAGGTGGCGCAGATCCAAATAGACCCATTGGGGCCAGTGCAGAGTGACATGGGGTAAGGGGAAAGTTTTCTCCTTGCCTTGGATTGCACCACTTCTGGCCCCAAATTTGAACTGGATGCATTGCAGACTCACTGCTCCGCCTGCTCCAGCGCAAGTTAGGATTGCGCTGCACGTGACATAATTGTGTCACTATACCAGTTTGCTATTTTCCTGACCCAACACTTGAAAGCCCCTCCCTTTGTACCCTGATGTTGCCACAAATCTTGTAGGGAGTGGTTTTTCAGATGAACTGCCCCTCTAGGCATGGTTCAAATGTTATATTCAATGCAGTATTTGAACGCCTCTTAGCAGAATGATTCACAGCCCAATCTTAACCTGCTCTGGAACGGGAAGGCCGACTGGCTTGCCCCATATCGAGAGTGGGGTTAGGGCTGCCTGTGGCTTGCACCAGTCCATCTACAGATAAAGATTGTGCCCTCAGAGGAATTTCTCTGCGTGTAATAAAGCAAAGGCATCCAGTGTTATTAATGATTTTATTTACTGTTTTTACATATTGTACATTTCAGCGAGGAACTTTGTAAGCCAACTTGGTTATTTATTTTGGCATAGGAAATGTGGGATATAATTTTTTTAAATAATTAAATAAATGACTAGTTGTCATGTGGATAGGGATGTGGTGTTAGATTCTACTCCGAATGAATTTTCACATGCACGTTCTTTCAAATGATAGTCAAATACCCCAGTTTGGATCAACAAGGTAGCACTGAAAAAGGGAGGCAAGAGTCATTTTAAGTTTTATATTTCAGCAAACCCCAGCTTCTAGTGATCTTTCCCTTCCCAAGATTGAAGTACACAATTATGTTAGGAAATGAAGTATAGTTCGTATTTTGAAAATATAGCAGGAGGAAGGACAATCTTTCCCCTTCTCTTCACAACCACGTAGCTAAAGAAATAAAAGTAAAAAACCCCCAAAAACTGAAAGATTTTTTTTTTCTGGTTGGTTGGCAGATCTGCTTTCCATTTGCTCAATTATAAATACCTCAATTATCATTTTCTAGGACCCAATTATCCACATTCATTGTTGTAGATCTAGGTTAGTGTAACCTCAACTAAATAGCATCCTTTTTTGGGACTAATTATCTGAATATTTATATAGCTTAACATGTTTATTGTATCTCTGATCTTGTTCTCTAGAGTTTCTTTGTTGGTTATTGTATGTTCCCCTGCGAATGAATCTTATATAGCTAGTTACTATAATGTGATCACCAAATACAAATCAGACATAACTAATTTAGAAATATTTGTCTGAGATCTTTAGAATTTCAAATAACTCTACAGAATTAAGCAAATGTTTCTTCTTTATAAGAACTTGGTTACCAGTCACAGTAGCCTACACATCAGTAGTCATTGTTGATGTTCTTCTACACATATTTATTTTCTAGGGCAAAAATTCATTAAAGCACCAAACAGCATGGAAATTTTAAGTTAAGACCTTCCAATTTAACCTTTGCATTGTGTAATCAGCATGTTCTGCAGACTCACATATTGAATTCATGCACAATTTAGCTTCCTGTACCCACAAACACTGGAAGTTCTTTGATCCCCAATAGCGCAGCATATGTTTCACAAGGTTTCCTTCTACACAAACCCCACTTACCATAACAGTAACCATTTTGCTAGTTTAAAGTAGAATGTGTGTCTTGCACAGATGTGGTAAATGGGGGTTAGTTGCAGAAAACAGTGAGCACTGATAAAAATGCCAATTAAATGTTATTATTTATCATTCATGATGGTCGTGATGTAGTTCAACCTGCAACAAAAGAAGAGTGTGGTAGTTTCTCAGTGCACCTTGGACCTCTTCAGATGTTCTAAACCTGTAGAAAAGAACACAAAGAAGGTGCCCGGGATCGCACTGCGCTAGCCTTACCCTTTGCAAGTTTTGTGCCTGTAATGACAAACACTGAATATAGGGAGAGTTTCTGGAACATTCCAGAGTGGTAGATATGAGGCAAATTTTCCTTATGTTCATATTTGTCACTGTAGACAAGCACTGAATGATGGGACAAGGCTAACTATTGCTTCACTTGGTGGTGGGCACACACAGCGCAATCCCTGAAACCCACCATGTGTTCTCTTCCACCAATTTGGTACATCTGAAGGAGGGTCCTCCTGTAATTCATTTACAATGCTACTAAGGGTGTAATCCTATCCTTCACCCCTTGCCAATACAGCTGTGTGAAAGAAAAGGCACACTATTGAGTGAGGGAAGGCGGATTGGGAGGCTTTGGAGAGGAAAGGGAAATTATTTCCCCTTACATCCCCCCCCCAGCATCTCACTCCTCATTGGGACTCCTCAGACCTGCACCAGCTCATTAGCTGATGCAAGTACAAAGAAAGGGGTGGAAAGCCTTGGAAAGGAGGGACCACTGGATACAGCTCCCCCACCTCCTCCCTGCCCCCATTCCCCCCTCCTTACCCACCTCCACTTCTTACCTGCAGGCAGTGGGGGCTGCTCCAGATCCTGCCACCACATGCAACACCTTTCCTCGGAAAGGAAGATACAAATTTTACAAACAACACCTGGATTCATTTAAATTGACTGTCACAACACATTTTGTTGTTGTGAATCAAGTATAAGTCCCTGCATGTAGGCATTCTGACTTTTCAGGAGAGAGGAAGTAACAACATTTGGAAGAGTTTCCAGAAAATGTTGAAAAGGAAAAAAAACTAGAGAACCTTATTTATGACGCTGTTTATTTCATTTAATGTTTGTAGCTGCACATTCCACCGTGTGCATTTGAAGCTTTCCAATTTCCTGCATTTTATTCAAAGACTGCTTGTATTTTTATTAGCTTGATCTTCATTTTCTGTTCTCTCACAGAAGAAATACATGATGTTTGACTCGCATCACCTGATACTGCCACTGATCTCTCTCTCTCTCAGGGAAACAACCAGTATCATGCACACTCCTTTAAGTGCCTTTGCATACAAAGTTATATAAATTTTTGGTTCATAATCCCCAAGGAATTAAGTAATTGATTGATGCTTTAACAGTGGTGACATTCTTGACAACGTACAGCATGCATGGAAGTCTATTAAAACAAACATAGTATTTTCTACCATAGTAGTTTTTATTTTTATCCCTTCCCACATCGGTTTTTTCCTCTTTTTAAAAGAAAAAAAGTAAATGAAACAGTCTTACAAATAGGTAGATTTAAAATATATATTCCGTCTAATCAACAATTTGGATTAGTGAGATGCAGATAATGATTGTATTAAAGCAGAATTCTCTAAATACAAGGTGGGCAACAGGTCTAGCAATGTTGAGCTGGGTTAGACTTAAATCACAGTCTGGAAAGCCACAGCGGACTTTGCTGTGTTACATGTGTGTTATAATTTGCATATTTTCATGAATGTAAATATTATTATGACTATATACCATTTTTTTCGCTCTTCATTGTTTGTTTTGCAGTGATAGTGATGTGCTGTTTGCATGTCGCCGCCCTTTGTCCCGCCCCCAGGCATTCTGGGGCAAGGCTTGTTGGGCTGGCATCTGGGTGATCGTTAGCCCTGTGATCGGGGAAAGCATCTATTTAATTGCACTCAGCCCGCCCAGCTGGCAGTTGGGTGATCTCCCAGCTGCCAGATTTACAGTCTGATGATTAGCTGATCATTTCAGGGGCTGGGTAGGAATTTTTTACCCTCAGCTTGATTGGCCTTAGGTGGGGTTTTTTTTCACTACCCCAAACTGTTGTGGGTAACAGGTTCACGGGTTCAGGAAATGTACTGGGGTTTGGAAAGTGTTGTGCTTGACAAACATCCTGAGGCGGCAGGGCCAGGGAATTGCCAGGGCAGCTCACACATTGCCTACTCAGCTCAATAAGGCTGGTGGACTTACCCTGGCTGGATTCTGTAAAAGTTACCTTTAGGTTGGCCAGGGTAAGCCAGATCGGCTAGAGCCTTGAGTCAGGGGTATGTCTGTTGGACATCCAGATCACCAGGGGAAGGCAGATGGCTAGATCCATTTCCCTCATTTAGATCCCACATGCTCTGGGTTGCTTAGTTAGTGCCCTGTTGCAAGTTTTTGATTTTACGTTAAACATTTTGATATGTTATCAATTAAAGTGGACCATAAGTCCAAAAGCCTTGTTCTTGTGTTCTTATTTGGGGGTACGAGGGTAATGATGTCATTACTAGGCAGTGAAGCTTTGTGAGACCTGGCCAGCAGAAGAGAGTGCTGGGGCAGGGTGTTGAGGATGGCGCCATGGGTGGGCTGACCCGAGATCTGACAAATGGAAACAACAAGGAGGCTGGTATGGACTACTCTGTCCCCCCAGAACAAGGTATAATGTCTGAACCTTGTTTGGTCATGCCATATCCTACCAACTTCCAAATGGACTTCTCAGTTATGCAGTTTTGTTTTGATTTTTACCATGTTTCTTCTGCTTCTTAACTACCAATGATGAATGGGTGACATTCCCAGCAAATATGCTAATTGTGAGAGATATCTTTTATGGGGAGAAAAAAAAATACTTTCTTGGCATGAGGTGGTCAGTTTAGGTAGCCAAAAGTGGTGCAAATTTGCAGAACTTTTGGAAATCCTCAGGAGGATCCTCAGGATAAATGTCTGGAAGTTTGAACTAAAATAAAAAATAAAACAACTTTGAACAAATTCTTTCAGGTCCAGACTTGGCTACTGGCCTTTGCGGTATTTTTAGCATGAATGCAATCGTTTCTCTATAACAGGGGTCTCCAAACTTTTTGACCAGAGGGCTGCATCAAATATCTGGCATGGTGTGGAGGGCCGGAAAAAAAATTTAAATATAAAGTTTAAATAAATAAATTAGAGATTGAACTTTGGTGAGTGAATAAATGAATGAATGGGCTCATTCATTCAATCTCTCTGGCCCTCAGAACACCCTCCAGACACTATTAGAGCACAGTTCTGGTCATGTTCAGTTGACTGGGCCAGAAGCTTTCAGGGGATAAGAGGTTGGCCGTGGGCCAGAAAGAGGCTTGCTGCGGGCTGCATCTAGCCAGGGTTTGGAGACCCCTGCTCTATAACAATGGCATTGGCCTCAAGTGTGTAGCTGTTCAGAAATAGCATGACATGTTATGTACTGTTATTAAGCATGTCTCACCATGAGTTCAAGGTGAATTGAAGTAGGGGAAACATTAACCTTGTTTAGTCATCATAGTTAATGAATTTCAAACATGTGTGCACTGTGCAACTTCTGAACAGATTGTGGGTGTATATATACATTTCTGCATGCATAGGCAGCGACCTGCAAGGTTCTTCATTGTGCAGAACATAGGGGCATATGGTTTGTAGGTATTTAGGCTCTGTTCAGAAGCTATGCTGACTATATATAATGTGGCAAGACCTCATGCACATTTAGTCAACAGATGTTGAACAGGGCTATAGTCTTCAAGCAAAGTTGAATGTTTTCATGTGTCCTTCCATATGAGACTCATAAGTACTTTCTCTGAAATAAAATATTGATCCCTTTTGCTAAGTGAGTGGCTCATAATTTCGGAGTATGTGCAATATCTGTGAAAACACTTGAATGGAAACATTTCTCAAATTAAAAGGAACATTAGCAGTATTCACAGACATATATTATTGTTGCTTGCAGAACCTCCCACGCCTATTGCACCACCAGAGCTGCTAGCTGTTGGAGCCACCTATCTCTGGATCAAACCCAACGCCAACTCCATCATTGGAGATGGACCTATCATCCTGAAAGAGGTGGAATATCGTACGACAAATGGGAACTGGGCTGAAACCCATATCGTTGATTCACCCAATTACAAGTTATGGCATCTAGACCCAGATGTGGAATATGAGATCAGAGTACTTCTTACTCGCCCCGGAGAAGGAGGGACTGGACCTCCTGGGCCTCCACTTACGACAAGAACGAAATGTGCAGGTAGGCCATCGTGGTTTAGCAATAAGTATTTTGTTCAGTGAGATACAAGTAGGGGTATGTTATGATTTAGGTTGTCCTGTCTTTTTTTTTATATATGTTTCTGCTAACCAGTGGTTAAGTACAGTATGTGGTACGGGTAAGTGGTTATTTTATTTTTCTGCCTATAATTTTTTCCTGATAATATTATTTTCTACTTTTATAGAGAATATGCATTTTAATTGTGTATGTATCATTGTATCCTTTCTTGTTCTTGTCCCCAAAATGGCTTATAATATATTGTAAAGTAAACACACACACACTCACACACAGTACCTGTTTTGTAGCTACATTGGTGCATTGTACAGTAACATTTCAATAGTCCAGGACCCAATTGTCCAACACTCCTTATAGTTTACATCAGAATTGTTTGGGAGCAGACTCCCAACCTTGCTGAAGCCTCTACCTGAGCAGTCACTCCTTGCTTGGCAATATTGTCACTGAGACAAGCTGTTAAAGACTCTTGGGAACAACTTGAGTAGCTTGGCAGTAATGTAAAGTGACCTGTTTCTAGATCTGGGCATTAATATGTGATCCAAGAACCATCGGGAGGGATAGCACTTCTTTTTAGTCCAGCATGTCCAATAATCCCATATCTCCTAGGTCTCAAAGTTGCCAGACTATTGAACTTTTACTGTATCATGTGTACTATAAAAAGTGAACCAGGAATACTTCACAGTCTGAGTGAGGTGGAACTGAAGTATGAAGGAACTGAAGTATAGGTGATCCTGTCTTGGAGCAGAGATTTTCACTGTATTGTCCTATAATGCTTTCATTCTTTTTTTTAATATGGCAAGGATGTCCAGGGTATGTATAATAAGCGCAGATGTGTAATAAGCACAGTGTCTTTTCTAGTAGTGGTTTGCTGATGTTCTTCTGCATCTGTTTAGATTTTGAGCTCTTTTGGGACAGGAAACCATTTATTTAATGTTAACAATAATAATAAATGGATAACATTTTAGAAAGATTCTCATCTGGCATCATCTATATATTTGTAGGGTTTCTTCTTGGTTACCATTTTAGGAGTCTTACCTTGCTCCGAAAAAGGTGGTTTCAAATTCAAATGTGTAGATTTGCTGGGGGGAGGGGAACAGTTTTGCAAATTTGCTGGATATCCCCTGAATTTTGAGAGAGAAAGTTGAAGTAAAAATGGCCTGTCAGTTGATCATCAAGCTTCAAGTGCTCCCTAGTAATGGTTCAGCTGCTATCATATGGCAGATACTGGTGAAGGTTAAAGTTCATGTTAAAACATTGCTCTGACATTTGTTTATTAAAATAACTGTTCTGATTGAATTGTTGTGATGGTTTGGAATTCTAACTGCCCTAGGTAAGCGATCAACACAAAGGGCCTAATGACAGAAGTGGCAGTATACTTTTGGGAGGAAGGTCTACCTTCAAATTAAATATTTTTACAGGTTATTTCCCCCCCCCCGACTTTCAATTCTGCACATGTACTTTAGCTCTACAACCCAAAACAAGTCATCATTGGAAGCAAAGTAGCTTGAAAATAGAAACTGGTGGTTAATGTTTATACATTTTCTATAATGGGCATCTTCATAAATACAATTCATGGAGTACATTTTCCTTTTCAAACACTCAGAAGATTTAGAAACTTTTGCCACATTTTCCTTGCTATGATAGCTGTGTCAGTCACTATAGGTGGGGCCTCGGTATCAGCGGGGATCTGTTCTCGAACCCCCCACAGATGCCAGTTTTCTCGAATAAATAAATCCATGATTGGTCCCTTTAAGCCCTCCAGAGGTGGCCATGTAAGGCCTCTGTGGGCCTCAGAATGCCTTATATGGCTGAAAAACATCACTTCCAGTTTCCCCAGGAAACAGGAAATCATGTTTTTTTTGCCAGAAACTGCCATTCTGAACCCCAAAGAGCCAGCGGGCACGCGTTGCCTCTGCGGGCTGCAGAAAGTCCTCCGGAGGGCGACTGGAGCACAGCTCCGGTCACCTCCAGAGGGCTCAGACAGGGCCAAGTCTGGCTCCATGTATTTCCAGGGGACCCGCTTGGACCCTGATCTGCAGATGAAAATTCCCTGGATAAACAGGCTCCACCTGTATAGCAGGAGAATTATGCAGGTCACGACACAGCACTGATCTCTGAAAATGTAGGATCATTCTTCAAAACACATTATGCAAGCTCCAGGTTCATTTTGTTGGGGAGGTCTGACGATTGGTCAGAGTACCTTTTTTCTAGTATAGTGCTTCCCCCTTTCCCAAAAGCTCTTTCTGGGCAAATGCTGTTTATGTTCTACACCAGGGGTCTCCAAACGCTTTGGCCAGAGGGCCACATCAAATATCTGGCGTGGTGTGGAGGGCTGGGAAAAAAATTTAAATATAAAATTTAAATAAATAAATTAGAGATGGAACTTAGATGAGTGAATAAATGAATGAATAGGCTCATTCATTTAACCTTTCTTTCCCTCAGACACAATCAGAACACAGTTCTGGTCATGTTCAGTTGAGTGGGCCAGAGGCTTTCAGGGAACAAGAGGTTGGCCATGGGCCAGAGAGAGTCTTGCTGTGGGCTGCATCTGGCCCCTGGGCCGGGGTTTGGAGACCCCTGTTCTACACTCTTTTATAGCAATTATAGGCCAAGCCTGTCTGCAACCTACACATCTTAAGCTAGAACTTACTTGTTCATCTTTTAAATTGTTTAATTTCCACCATGTTAATTTGTAAATGCCATGTAGCATTTGTAAATCCATTATGTTAACATCATTCTTATTGGATATGGTGGAAAACACAGTGGTTATGGTGCTATTTTTAGACCATGACATTTTTACTGAGCAAGAACCAGCATATGTACAGGGAGTGGATAATCCTATGTAATAAGAAAAGATCTGACCCCCTGTCAATCCCCTTAAAGTACTATCAGTTTATAGATCCTTTGAGCTGCTATATACAACAGCTAAAATGTTACATCATGTCCCAGCAAATTCCCTTTTCCTCAAAGTCTCTCTCACCTAGCATGTGCAGAGTTTTCATGCATCAAGTACCAGATCAGCTGCTGGTGTTTTCACTTCAATTTCATACACATAGGACTGAGAAATATATCTTATGAGTGCTTGGTTTGGGAGATGATAGATAACTTAGGTCCCAATCCTATCCAATTTTCCAGGACTGGTGTAGCCATGCCAATGGGGCGTGCATTGCATCTTGTGGTGGAGAGGCAGTCACAGAGGCCTTCTCAAGGTATGGGAACATTTGTTCCCTTACTTCAGGGCTGCATTTCAGTTGCACCGGTGCTGGAAAGTTGGATAGGATTGGACCCTTAGAGAGCAGTCTTATCCTACTTTCCAGCACGGATTCTTCCGCAATGCAACCTCAAGGTAAGGGAACATGGCATGGAATTCCCTTGCCATGAGGGGGCCTTCTGGATACCCCCACCACAGGATGCAGCACATGCTGTATTGGCAAAGCTGCATCAGTGCTGGAAAGTTGGATAGGATTGGGCTCTTAGTTTGGCTGGTACTTGATGCCAGACTTATTGCACAGGGCTACATTGGAATGATTTGGCATGGGTTAAATATTGTTGTTTCTAGTTCACCTCCCATCATAATGTAAGGCAAATGAATTCAAAATATCTGACCAAAATGAGAATGGAAAATCAAAAAGAGAATAAAGAGAAGTGAAAATCAAACTTCTGACTTTTTCCTTTGATGGTTTTGCAAAAGGCGCTTTTGTCAAAAGTGGAAGGCACTTGCTGAAACTCAGGCTGATTTAGGGGCTAACTGAGGGGACAGCATTCCTCCAGAGCAGGGGTCTCCAAACTTTTTGGCCAAAGGGCCGCATCAAATATCTGACGTGGTGTGGAGAGCCAGAAAAAAAATTTAATTATAAAATTTAAATAAATAAATTAGAGATGGAACTTAAATGAGTCAATAAATGAATGAATGTGCTCATTCATTCAACCTCTCTGGCCCTCAGAAGACCCTCCAGACACAATCAGAGCACAGTTCTGGTCATGTTCAATTAAATGGGCCAGAGGCTTTCAGGGGACAAAGGGTTGGCCGCGGGCCGGAAAGAGGCTTGCTGTGGGCCGCATCTGGCCCCCGGGCTGGGGTTTGGAGACCCCTGCTCCAGAGGTTCACAAGTGATGCCTGGACTCTGGGGCATATTTCCATGATGTCTAATTCTAGTCTGGTCAGGTGCAGAGCACTCACTGGTATCCCACTCACAACAGTTGCATAGCTAGAAATGGTGCAAAACATCAAGTTTTTCACAGTGCCTCACCACAATGTGCAAGTGGCCCTTCCCCTTCCCTTTGGAGCCATACCAAACAATGATCTAAGGGCCAGAATGGCTCTGAGGGGAAGGGTCCACTTGCACAGTGTGGTGCCACGCAAAACACCGCAGAACAGTGTTTTGCACTCCCTACTGCCTCACAAAAATCTGGAGCCATCACTGCATGTTCTGTCACTAAGTTGGAAGCTTATTTTCTTCCTCCTAATAAACAAGTGTTTCATTTTTATTGTATCACACTCAGTAGTCAGCCAATGATTTTTGTGGTATGTGCGCACATGCATGCATGGGGGAATAAGAGTTGCCTTTAGTAGTTGCAGGTAGAGTGGGAAGTGAGGAATGCCATCTGTCACATGCCAACAGACTCCTTATCTGAGAACATGCCGGTCTCCTCTTATGTTAATTCTTCCAAAGTTCATTAGACCAGTGGTTCTCAAAGGGGTATGTTGTGACCCACCATTGGAACTGAAAAGGGTCACTTTCCCTGTAAGGAAAGTGATCCAGAAATGAGTGTTCTGACAGCACCACAGCAATCATAGCGCCGCGGGCACCCAGCAGCAATTAAACTTACCTGGTGGATTGTGCAGCCTCTGGGAGGGTTCTAGAGCCCCCTCTGCAAGCCTCCCCTCTGCTGCAGTGGGCTCCTATCTGCAGTCGGAGCCCACTTCCGGTTTTGGAAACTCTGCGCTCCGTAGCTCCAACCGCAAACTGGAAGTGAACATCCCAGGCTCCGCCCCCACAAGCACTTATCCCCAGTTCTCAGGCTCCTGGAGAGTTTGAGAACCACTGCTTTAGTCTGCAACCAAAATTCATTTTGTAAGAGATTGTTTTGAAGGGGTTAACTCCTGTAGAAAAAAGTGATTTTGAAAATTCCAGATTGCCAGAGATCAGGAGCTGATTACCACACAATGCAGGATACGTGGGGTTGAGATTTGATTGTCAACTACAGCGGTGATTCCCAACCTGAAGGTCTGCTACACACCAGCTGGTCCAGACCCAGTATTTGATGGGTCATGAATCTGACAATGCACAACCTCCTGATTTTAGAAATGGGCTATGTCAGAAGGCCAGATGCAAGGGAGGGCGCCAGGATGAGGTCTCTTGTTATCTGGTGTGCTCCCTGGGGCATTTGGTGGGCCGCTGTGAGATACAGGAAGCTGGACTAGATGGGCCTATGGCCTGATCCACTGGGGCTGTTCTTATGTTCTTATGACAAGGCAGATTAGACTTATATGCATACATCAAGGGTTAAACAACCTGCTACATGGGGGGAGGGGGGCTAACCATTATAGCCACAGAGGCGTCAGCAGCAGATAAAGTGAAACTTTTGTAGGTGGGTCCTAATGCTAAAACGTTTGGGAACCACTGAACTATAGCACCAACTTTCAAAGTGGAAATTTGCTATCCACAAGCTTCCCTGCTGTAACGGAGGACTCTGCACACTCCTCCAAAATACTGTACAGTCTAATCCAAGATTGTGCGTCTGCTGTGATTCACACTGTTTCTGTATTAGTACCTGTCCTTTTCTATAGTTGTTAATGTACCCCTGGGGCCGTTAATGGCAGAATTTCCAGCATTTAAATGTGCCTCATTCCACCAGAAACGAAAATCCAAGACTGCACCTCAGATTTTCTGTGAAATGAAGCATTTATGAGAACATGGTGTGCTCCCTGGGGCATTTGGT
This sequence comes from Tiliqua scincoides, assembly GCF_035046505.1. NCBI lineage: Eukaryota > Metazoa > Chordata > Lepidosauria > Squamata > Scincidae > Tiliqua > Tiliqua scincoides. The sequence continues at coordinate 195,766,493 of NC_089824.1, read as the reverse complement.
GGGCCGCTGTGAGATACAGGAAGCTGGACTAGATGGGCCTATGGCCTGATCCAGTGGGGCTGTTCTTATGTTCTTATGTTATGTTATGTTCTTATTAACCTCTGAGAAATTGTAATGATTTCAAAAGTCATGGTCAGAGTCATGACAAGAGAGGAGAAGCAAATGCCGGTAGAGGAATGTCTAGCTCATTTCATACAGAAGTTAGCATTCGTGGTGCCTGCTGAGGTTGGTGCCGAAAGTGACATCATTAAGCAGATCATAGCCAAAAATAAGCACTTTGTTCTCACATAAAATCTCATTAGCTGCAAAAGCCCTTCACAGTTTGGGTCCAGGTTATCTGAGGGACAACCTTCTCCAATACATTCTGACCCAATCTCTTAAGTCATCTAAGAGGGCTCTCCTTCAAGTGCCACCTTTATCTCAAGTTAGAGAGAGAGTGGCACAGGGGCAAGCCTCCCCTGTAGTGTCACAACTATGGAATTCCTTACTGGGGGAACTAAGAACTATACTTCTTCATGGCTTTTCATCAAGGGCTCAAAATATTTCTGTTCAGTCTTGTCTGTGTGTGGTCTGCTCCTGTGCCTCTGTATGCCCTTATTTTGTTGTTATTTGTTGTATATATTGTGGGGTTTTTGTTTATTTTTGTTTTCGGTTTAAAGTCTGAAATTGTAAGCCACTTTGGGCATCTGCTCTGGCAGAGGAAAAAGAGGGTATAAATCTTTTAAACATATAAAATAAATAGAAATGACAGACGAGAAAATGTACTAATCTTCTTTTCAAGATATGAGAGAACCCAATTATCACGCTGGGAGAGGCCAATTATAATGGGGGCTGGATAAATTGCTTCCAGGGGCTGCATTCAGCCTGCAGGCCTTATGTTTGACACCTCTGTGCCAGTACAATTTAGATCTCTAGATTGTTTTTGTATCTAGATACAAATCTAGATAAGTTTTTGTTTTTGTCTTCAGTAGCATGTGACCTCATCCTTGCTTTGCACACGTAAGCTAACACTGGTACCCTTAAATCATACACTTGGCTATTGCAAACAGTTAAGTAGCACATTGTTTTATATTAATAATAGGAGCACTGACTTTGGTACATTTGTCTTTTCTTATAAAACAAAACACAGTAGTGGAGATTATTTTGCTAATGTAATATAGCGCTTAGTTATTTTCTTTCAGTGAAAATGGGAATTGAATAAGATGGATGTTCTGCAGTTTGGTGGTTGTAAGCTTTCATGCATCTAGAAAAAAATGATCAAACATTCTCAGGAATACAAAATCTCTGGTATTAAGGGCCCAAAAGCCACATGCCATACAGGCAAAAGCATGTTTCCTAAGTACATATTTGCTGGTTAATGACAGTGAATTAATGGTGGCCATTTCTAGGGCACAGATGGCAGGCAGTGGAACATAAGAACATAAGAACAGCCCCACTGGATCAGGCCATAGGCCCATCTAGTCCAGCTTCCTGTATCTCACAGCGGCCCACCAAATGCACCAGGGAGCACACCAGATAACAAGAGACCTCATCCTGGTGCCCTCCCCTACATCTGGCATTCTGACTTAACCCATTTCTAAAATCAGGAGGTTGCGCATACACATCATGGCTTGTACCCCATAATGGATTTTTCCTCCAGAAACCTGTCCAATCCCCTTTTAAAGGCGTCTGGGCTAGACGCCAGCACCACATCCTGTGGCAAGGAGTTCCACAGACCGACCACACGCTGAGTAAAGAAATATTTTCTTTTGTCTGTCCTAACCGCCCAACACTCAATTTTAGTGGATGTCCCCTGGTTCTGGTATTATGTGAGAGTGTAAAGAGCATCTCCCTATCCACTCTGTCCATTCCCTGCATAATTTTGTATGTCTCAATCATGTCCCCCCTCAAGCGTCTCTTTTCTAGGCTGAAGAGGCCCAAACGCCGTAGCCTTTCCTCATAAGGAAGGTGCCCCAGCCCCGTAATCATCTTAGTCGTTCTCTTTTGCACCTTTTCCATTTCCACTATGTCTTTTTTGAGATGCGGCGACCAGAACTGGACACAATACTCCAGGTGTGGCCTTACCATCGATTTGTACAACGGCATTATAATACTAGCCGTTTTGTTCTCAATACCCTTCCTAATGATCCCAAGCATAGAATTGGCCTTCTTCACTGCCGCCGCACATTGGGTCGACACTTTCATCGACCTGTCCACCACCACCCCAAGATCTCTCTCCTGATCTGTCACAGACAGCTCAGACCCCATCAGCCTATATCTAAGTTTTGATTTTTTGCCCCAATGTGCATGACTTTACACTTACTGACATTGAAGCGCATCTGCCATTTTGCTGGCCATTCTGCCAGTCTGGAGAGATCCTTCTGGAGCTCCTCACAATCACTTCTGGTCTTTACCACTCAGAAAAGTTTGGTGTCGTCTGCAAACTTAGCCACTTCACTGCTCAACCCTGTCTCCAGGTCATTTATGAAGAGGTTGAAAAGCACCGGTCCCAGGACAGATCCTTAGGGCACACCGCTTTTCACCTCTCTCCATTGTGAAAATTGCCCATTGACACCCACTCTCTGCTTCCTGGCCTCCAACCAGTTCTCAATCCACGAGAGGACCTGTCCTCTAATTCCCTGATTGTGGAGTTTTTTCAGTAGCCTTTGGTGAGGGACCGTGTCAAACGCCTTCTGAAAGTCCAGATATATAATGTCCACGGGTTCTTCCGCATCCACATGCCTGTTGACCTTTTCAAAGAATTCTATAAGGTTTGTGAGGCAAGACTTACCCTTACAGAAGCCATGCTGACTCTCCCTCAGCAAGGCCTGTTCGTCTATGTGTTTTGAGATCCTATCTTTGATGAGGCATTCCACCATCTTACCCGGTATGGATGTTAGGCTGACCGGCCTATAGTTTCCCGGGTCCCCCCTCTTTCCCTTTTTAAAAATAGGCGTGACATTTGCTATCCTCCAATCTTCTGGCACCGTGGCTGTTTTGAGGGACAAGTTGCATACCTTAGTCAAGAGGTCTGCAACTTCATTCTTCAATTCCTTAATAACCCTTGGGTGGATGCCATCAGGGCCCGGTGACTTATTGATCTTTAATTTATCAATGAGGTCTGAAACATCTTCTCTTTTAACCTCTATCTGACTTAACTCCTCGGTCAGGAGGGGCCGTTCGGGCAGCGGTATCTGCCCAAGGTCTTCTGCCGTGAAGACAGATGCAAAGAACTCATTTAATTTCTCTGCCATCTCTAAGTCTCCTTTTATCTCCCCTTTCCCTCCCTCACCTTCCAGAGGGCCAACCGCTTCTCTGGCGGGTTTCCTGCTTCTAACATATTTGAAGGAGCTTTTATTATTCCCCTTAATGTTGCTGGCCATGCGTTCCTCATAGTCTCGCTTGGCCTCCCGTATCACCTTCTTACATTTCTTTTGCCACAGTTTATGTTCCTTTTTATTCTCCTCATTAGGGCAAGACTTCCATTTACGGAAGGAAGCTTCCTTGCCCTTCACAGCTTCTCTAACTTGGCTGGTTAGCCATGTGGGCACCCTCCTGGATTTAGTGGAACCCTTCTTTCTTTGCGGTATACACCTCTGCTGGGCCTCTATTACTGTTGTTTTAAGCAGCCTCCATGCACTCTGGAGAGATTGGACTCTTTTTACCCTCCCTTTCAACCTCCTTCTAACCAGCCTCCTCATTTGAGGGAAGTCCACCCGTCGGAAGTCAAGGGTTTTTGTTAGAGATTTGCCTGGTATTCTTCCCCCAACGTGCACGTCAAAACGGATCGCAGCATGATCACTGTTCCCCAATGGCTCAGTAACGCTTACATTTCTAACCAGGTCCTGCGTACCGCACAATATTAAATCCAGAGTCACCTGTCCTCTGGTGGGCTTTCAGGAAGGTGGTGAGCATGCGCTCCTGCTCAACATTTTCCCCCTATGTGTTCATCACCATTTGTGTTCCAAGCCAGACTTGCCAGGTGTATTCACATCATTCAAAAAATTCCTTGCGGTACTCCAGGGTGGAGTAATAGTTTGGAGAAACTGTATTTGCCCCCCTCCTCCAAAAAAAAAAAAAAAAAAAAAAAAAAAAAAACATGCCTGAAAGGTGCCTGGTGCAATTACATCCTTTGAAGCTAAGCAGGTCTGTGCCTGGCAGCTCTCTGTAGCTGCTTTATGTGGCTGCTGAAAGGTCAATAGAGGAAATGTGTAATACAGATATAACAAGTTCGGAATGTCTCTCCCAGTTAGTATGGGGTATGGGAGTGTATTTTGCCCCATCTTCAGTATGAGGTGAGGTTGCTGCTTTTACCAGCCCATTGTCTGATTTGAGTTTGGAGACAGACTTTGCAGTGCCATTTGAGCCCATGTGTGTTGACTCTCTTTGGTCGAGCAGCAGAGTGAGGCTCTATCCCCACCCGTTCACCCTGAAAGCAATCTGTGATTAGCTGGTTGCCTTTGGAACTCAGTAGGGATTTTTGGCTTCCTGCCTTATTGGCAATTGTGTGGTGTTTGGGGGGGGGGGAGCTACTGTGGATTGTTGTGAATTTGTTGTGGGTTTGTTTGGCCCAGTTGGTAGCACCTGGCAGGTCTTATTGTGGTTTGTTTGGCCCAGTTGGTTGCAGCTGGCAGGTCTTATTGTGGGTGTCGGGTTAAGCACAGTGATTGGTGTGCACCCTGAAGTTAGCTGTTTGGTTAAAGGAGACCCAAGACATCTTCAAGCTGTTGGATGGGGATCCTTTTGAACAAGGATTAATGTAGTCAGCTCCAAGTTGTGGCTTGGGACAGGCTTTGCAGTTCATAGCATCCTTGACCCCTGGTTTTGTCCTGGGGAGAGGTAGATGGTGAGAAGCTGGGAAATGTCAGTGGGGTGTTCTTGGCTTTGAGTCAGGGTGACAATGCCCAAAAGCAGACATAGAAAGCAGCTGTTGTCTCTCCCAGTGTTGGAATCTGCACTAAAGGAGGTACAGTTTAAACTGCAGAGTTTCTGTTACAGATGTAATATTAATAAGCTGTGACCTATTTTAATGCACCCCACTTGTCTCATGTCTTCATTAGGATATATGGGCAATATGAAGCATGCTACTTGTGTGAGAGCATAGACTGCAATCCTCAACAGCGATTAGAGCAGATCAGCGATTTTCAGTCTTTTTCATCTCACGGCACACTGACAAGGCGCTAAAATTGTCAAGGCACAGCATCAGTTTTTTTACCATTGACAAAGAACACCCATTGGCAGCAGGGGCTTGCACCCCCCCAGTGGCCCTGCTAACAAATGACCCTCCTCCAAACTCTCATGGCACACCTGCAGACCATCCGTGGCACCCCAGCGTGACATGGCACAATGGTTGAAAATGGCTGGAGTTGATCCTAATGAACACAGTGGAACTCATTTCTGAGTAAGCATAGGATGGAATTGTTCTGCCCAGGATGTTCTTGTCTTCTCTCTTGAGACACTGGGGAAGATAAATTGCTGAATTTTAATGTTCCCAGAAAGTTAAAACTTTCTGTATGTCACATTATCAGGAGTAGTTGAATATGAATTCGAGCAGCTGCGACACAGCTGTTATCGGTACCATTCACAATGACTGAGATTCCTGATTACAGAGAGGATGGACTGTTACTAAAGTTTGCAAAACCTTTTGATTTATTAAAAAAGATGATTTTGAATAAGTCTTGCTTTATCAATCCATAAAACTACTTTGCATTAAAGCAGATAATCTTATCTGTATTCTGAAGTGACAAAATATCCATACCCAGAAGTGATTTTTTTAAAAAATTATTTTTGCACTGATGTAGCTACATTAAATTTTCAACAAGGCTGGATTTTATAGGTCCTTACCACTTTTGATGTTCAGAAATTATATTCAAAATAAATTAGGCCTGTCTGTTGACTATTACACTAACTGTGTACTGACTCAGGGAAAATGTTTGCCCGCCAGAATTTCAAGAGAAACACAATCTTGCTGTGTGGATGGAACCTCTTTTCGAGCAGTGACTAAGGAGCAAAATGGGACATTGTATGTCAGGCCAATGCCATACATGGATTTGCATTCTGTGTTGGCACGCCAAACTTATTGGCCGTTCTAGAACCTGAAGAAAAATGGAATGTGTAAAGAATCTCTTTGCTGTAGGATGAGTCTGGCTTTACAGCTGAAATGACAGGCACGTATATCATCTAATTGAACACTGGCTCAGTCATCAGCTTTGTCCTTTTGCACCATGCTTCACGTTCACTGTCCGCCTTTTTAGAAAGATTTAAAAGCTTCACTTTAACGACTTATATGGCGACATCAATTTGACATGTTAATATTTTGAAGCAATTTTTTTTTTTTAGGAAAAAGGGCAAAATGACTACAAAAGTTAAGGAGAGGGGTCACATTTCTTGTGCCAAATATTGTTATGGACAGCGCACTTTTCTGCTTTGCAATTGCAGGACATCTCCCTTGTTAGACTGCAGCAACAAATTGGTGTGTTCTGCTAGAACAGGGGTGTCAAACTCGTTTCATACAACAGGTCAAATAGCATTTATGATGCCTGCTGAGGTCCGGAAGTGATGTCATTAGGCAAGAAGTGATGTCATTAAATAGGTCATCACCAAAAATAAGCACCTTTTTGTCACTTAGGAACACACTAGTGTAATTGGTGCTAGGCTCTGGCCTGGAGAGTAATGGGCCAGACCAGTAATGTGGCTACCTACAGAACTGATGTTTTTGGAAGCTGCCTTGAGTTCCCTTCAGGGAAAAAGGTGTGATATCAAACAAATAAAACAATAAATAAATAACCAGGCCAGAAAGGCCACATTTCTTTTTTCATTGAACCATATAATCTTCCCCCATTGATCTGTGGAGCCCAACACTCCAAATATTAACAGAAGCTTGTTTATACCGTAAATTCCAGGGGATTTCTGGGACCACCAAAATGGAGATGAAGCTTTCCAGCTAAAATTCTGCTGGAACAGCATACTGGATGGTTTGTCCAATACCAGAGCCATCTCCCTGAACTCCTGAATTTGGGCAAAACAACTTTTGTAAAACAAAATAAAAGTTTCACCTTTCCAGTGGTTCTCCCCAACCCCATGGTTAAGCTCCAGTCTCAGAACAAAACATTGAGCTAGTTACTGAATCCTCAACTGGGCAGGAGAGCAAGGCAGAACCCAGCAGGTGCCTTCAGCTAGCAACTGAATAACCCTATCCATAAAATCTTATAGGTAAGACTCTAGAAAGAATTCTGGGCACTAGAGCCACATGTTCTTTGCTTCCCCATCTCTGGCTTTGCTGCTGGTCTGTGGATTAGCAATCCATTGGTGCCTGAAGTTACCCCCCATTCCAGCCTTCATCTGCAAACTCAAATAGATAACACCCCACAGCCCCCTTTCTTGTCCAGCTTTCTCTACTGCTATCTCATCAAGTGCTATCAAAGAAGAAAGTGTTCAGCTAACCTTTTGGGCTACTTCTCTCTTAAAGTATCCCTTCCTTTCTCTCACTTTTGCCCACTTTTTGTCTTTGATACCACTTTTTGCCCAGGGAGATTTACTCAGCCAGCCCTTTCCCATCACAACCCCTGCAACTCAGTATTCTCAAGCTTTGCAGATAGGTAACCTTGGTCCTTACTAAAGCCCCTCACCAAAGACCCACTATTTTCCTTGTTTTTGTCTTGTGTGATGTCGTACTGACTGTACTCTTAGTGATTGTCTCTGTTTCTCCTCTCTATGAGTGCTGTGTGTCAGTGCTGGGAACTTGACACTTTTTTGCTGACTCATGTATGCTCTAGTCAGGTGTGACAATGACTCCAGTTCTGACTCAGGTCTGTGGCCATTGACTCTTAAATGAGTTCCCACGCATACAGACTCAGGTCTGCCTGTGACTGGGTGTGCTTGCTTACTTTTTTGCAGCATGAAAGACCTTGTGGGGCCATCATTCAGACTGGGCAGCAGCAGAGAGTTTCCAGCCAGGTCTCAGGAAAGGGTTAATGTTTTAGTTTTGCATTGAGCAGGAAGCAGGGGAGATGTGGGAGTGGGCTTTCTTGTCCATTTCTGAAGGAACCGATGATCATTGGATGTAGGTTTTTTTCCTGGATGAATGAGGGGAGAAGACGGAAGGGGAGGCAGTTCTTCTTCATCCAGAAGAAATGACATGGTTCCAGTAGGCTCATTGAATAACAGGCCACAATTGGACTACTACTGAATGGAGCTGCAAAGTATTGGGTCATATTGGTAAGCCTCCCAGCTGCTGCCTCTGACCCATCTCCCTCTTTCTGCTTTTAGTCCTTCTCTCACTCAGTTCATCCCACCTCTCCCCCCTTGTTTACAGACGGAATGGGGGCATTAGGGGAGTGTTTAAAGAGAACTCTGACACACACACACACATACACCCTGGCAGCAGCTCCGTTTTTTTCTGCAGAGCCACAGCTGACTTTTTACTGAAAAGACTCTGGGCTTGAATCTTTTAGAGTCCCCAAAACACTCTGGGTGACTCAGAAAGTCCTCCCGTTAGGACTCATTTTTGAATCGGCTTAAGGGGGGTGGAGTCTAGTAACTTGAGTCAAACCACACTGGATTTGCCCATCTCTGCTGTATGTTTGTGAACATGAGCAACCCCCTCCCCACCAATGAATTTTGAGGCCTGGGTGGGTGCCTATTTCTTGACCACAACCTCTTTATACTACTCTCTCTTTTCCTCTGGACCAAGAGGGATCCAGACCCCAGAGGGCCATAACCTTCTTGTGACAACCCTGCCCAGAGGCAGAGGGAGGAGGACTGTACAATTGTAATATGCTAGTAATGCAAATTAATTTTTATGGCCTTTTAAAATGTAATGGGCCTAAGTTTATTTTATGAAAAGATAACAGATCCCTAGATCCCCAAACCTCATAGTTTAATCTCATCTATCAGACTTTTTTTTATATATCACTGTTTTTCCAAGCATGATTTATATCCTCTGTTAAAATATATGAATGTAGTTCATGTCTTTCTTTTTTTCCCCATTCTCAATATGACTCTACTGAAGTCATATTTATGGCCCCTAAGGGTCCGCAGAAGCACATTTGCATTATATTGATGATGCAATTAATACAAGTTCAGTCTCTCTTTCTAAACTGGCAGATGGGCATAATCTGCACAGTGTATTACTGCAATACTGGGTGATTTTGAGAAAACATTCAGGGTTGGAGGGGATAAAAGCACCTTGATGGAAATCTCCTTTTCTAACACCTAATGCTTCAGTCAGTACAGCTAGGGACAGCATTTTCTTGTAAGATAGTACTCTGCAAAATAAAGTTCTGCTGAACAGAAAGAGGTGGCTGTTTTCAAGAAACGCTCTTTTTCTTATCTACAAGCTCCAATTGGACCTCGATACCCGGAATACTTGTTTCTGCTTCAGTGATACATTTGGAAAGTGACTTGATTACTATAATATGCACAAAGACAGAGGCCACAACATATCTATTTTTTATTCCCTCCCTGTTTTAAAGCCTTTAAAAGAAAAGGTGTTGATGATACAGAACCATTTACTCAATGTAATTGCTCCTGCAATATTTTCATTTGCATTCTTAGTCTGTCATGCTAAGTGATGATAAATAAGAAATATGAGCTTTATTCACCGTCACAATAATCCTGGAAAGTAAGCATGTTTGGATATATCTATATTGCAGCTGGAGAGCTGAGACGAAGTGGCCTGCCTAAGGATACTAGTGAGAGTACATGGCAGTGGCCAGGGAAGTCCTGATGGGCAACCCAATCCTATCCAGTCCAGTGCCCAAGGCTCCAGCGGTGCCGAAAGGGCTGCCACTGGATCTTATGCGTGTCAGGCTAGCGCTGGGAGCTTCCTCAGGGAAAGGGAGCATTTGCTCCCTTTCTGCTTGTAATGCTGCTGTGGCATCAATGGGTCTCCTTGGCTCTTAGGCTGCCTTTGACCAGGAGGTGTGTTTCAGGCTGCCTGGCCCAGGAGGGAGGACAGGATACAGTGGCTGAGGCTGCTGCCATTTCTGTCCCCTCCTGGGCCCAATCCTCCCTTCCCCCAGCTCAGTTCCACCCTGCTCTCCACCTTTCCCTGAAACACCTTGCCGTTAGGTGGCAGTGGAACTTACAATCGGCTGCTGCTGTGGCGTCCTATTCTGGCACTGGGCCCAGCGCTGGCAGCCCCTTCTCACCAGGTACTGCAGATGTGCCTTAAGGCATATTTGCAACACCTAGAGCCGGTGGTACGGGCAATAGAATCAGGCTCTCAGTCTTTTTGCGTCTATGTCTTATCAGCTCATTCCCATCTCATTTTGCAGATGCAGAACTGAGAGTGTCCAAGTGCAACCTTATGAATAGGAATGAGAATGGAAAGATGCCTTCAAAATTGCCCTCAACTCAAATATTTTCAGATTCTTCTAAGTGTTTGGATTGTGATAACTGTGGTGATGTCTCTGATCCAGTGAACTCTGTGTGTAGCCATCAGTCATAATCAGCAATGTAAGGTGCAGAAAAATGTTCTATTTATGTGAATGTTGAGCAGGATTCTCTAAATCCTGCCGTCATGACTTAAAATATTATTTTCTCAATTACCAACCCCTTCAAATACACTACACCATTACCAACCGGGCAGCTTTGAGAAAAACTGATGTGCTAACAGAGCATTTAAAATACTGGGCAGCACAGAATGCTGCATAGATGCATGCTTTGCTTATGCTCTGTATGTTGCATATACAGAGTTGGCATCCTTCAGTCTTGGAAGACTATGGTATCGCACTCTGAATAGTGTTCTGGAACAGTGTCCTCTCCAGTGTGCGAAGCCTGGGTAAAGTAGATATGGAGGATAGACGGTTACCCATGCAGCAAATCCCCCCTCTCCATGTCGCCAAAATGGACGACGCCAATGGAAAGGCAGAAGCCAATACGGTTGGTTCCAGCAGCGTCGCAGGAGTTGCCAGAGTGTGACTGTATACAGCCGCGAACTGCCTCAGGGACTCCGGCTCCTGATTTTGCCTTGAGGTTGACTCCTGAAGCCTTTTCCATAACTGGATGTAGCCACAAGGCAGTGGAGGTTTGGGATCAGAGTTTTCCTTCTCTCAGATGAGCTGTCTTCCCAGGCTAACGAGTCCCATCTACCTGGTGGCTGTTTAGTTGCCTCTTACGACAAGTACAGCCAAACTGAGGGCCTATTCTTATCCCCAGCCCCCAGGGGTTATGTTGCATATATTGACTCTCTAACTGCAGGTGTTAAAGTCATTTCATAGACTACAAAGGAAGGGCCTAGTTATGCCTATGGCCACTCATTTGGTGTTCTCATGCTTTTCTCCATAAACTATCCTTTCACAAACAGCACACCACTTTTATTCTAATTTTGTAGACTTTGTCAAGCAACAGAAATGAAATGTTGTAGAAGTTTTGGTGCTAAGTTACAAAAATGACTGTGCCCCTAATTTCTTTGGTTAATTAGGGATTCCCACCTCTGTGGGACTGATAACTGAGGCAAAGGGAAAACACATCTTTAGGACTCAGTTTCTTTGAATATCAGAAACTGATTCTCATACATCCCCTGGGACTGGACTGGAACTTCTTGACTCACTTTGGAATAACAGTTTCCTTTGCTTTCCTTTGTCTCTGTTTCATGTTGCTGTAAAATGGGAAGTAACACAAGCTGCATGTAGTAGGTGGGTGACTCATTTCAGAGAGGTGGCTATTTCGAAGATCAAGAGTGTAGCATGCCCTGGAGCAGGTTTTGATAGAATCTTCAAAATTGTGTACTTGGCCTGGCACATACTTCTTCATTCTTCCATTTGCTTTGACCTCTCCTGGCCCATAAAACCTACATGTTTGAAGTACATGACAAAGTAATAAATTGCTGCTGAAGTTTATGGCTTGTGAAACAGAGAGATTTGATTTCACACTGTGCATTAAAAAGTAACCCTAACAATGAATGTATTTTTGCAAAGGAAAAGGTATGCTTAGTTAGCAGATAAGTCTTGTTTTCACACCTACCTGTTTCAGTTAATTCCTTGATAGCTTTTTATTCTCAATCCTGAAATGTTTTTTAAAGTCGTGTCCTATGTTCTTGCATGTCCCGTTACCTAAACACACAGTTCCACGATGGTTTCCATTGCTGATGCCGGTATTCAAGAGTGTTTTTTAACCCATGTAGTGCTGTTGAATCAGCAGCCCTTTCTGCCAGTTGATTACCAGCATCCCTTTCTGCCTAGAGCAGGATTGCAGATGGAAGAAAGAACAGAAGCCACACACCAAGCTGGGTTGAAAACATGCCACCACTTTTATTACTTACCGATTCCAAGATTTTGGAAGAAAGCACACAGGACACTGTAGCGTTCCTGGCAGCCTGAGTTCTGTCTGGGAACTTGAACCAGCCTCCTTACTGGTCCATTGGGATGGGTGAATGGGCCTGAGATAGCAGATGATGTGGGCTGTGCATACTTCCCATACTTACCAATTTGTTGGGATGATTGGCTGGCCTGGTGACTAGTTATGGTGACTCAAAGATGAGTAACCATCTTGTATGTTCAAACCTTTGAGATCTCTTAAGGGTCCCCTAATGAAGTGTTTTGGGTAACCCCACACCTGCTTATCTTCCCTTCTGAATTATGGTCTATTCTTAGTGCTCAAGAACCTCTTGTTGCAATGTACAATATTACAAACCCGCATAATCAGTTCCGTATACGAAATAAGGCAAACTGGAAATTAAAGCCAACATCGCAGGGTCCACTTTGCTATTTTCTGGGATGGAATAAAATTCTTTCTCGGCACCATTAACCAGATACCTATTGAAGTTCACCGCAAAGGAAAGTAGCAAGCCCATAATCTGTCGGACACATGGATTACATGTGTGAGGTCAGATGTGCACTTGATCTTTTCCTGGATCAGGCACCTTTCTTAAAACAAAATCCAAGGCACAGCCATAGCAGAGTTGTCTCCTGTCCATTTTACCCAGTTAGCCACATCCTCCAGCAAACCAATGCAGACTGTATTGCCTGCAGTTTCTTTCAGTTCCTGTCCCCCACCGTGTGGGGTACCAGTGGTTGCCTCAGCCTGAGGAATTGTGCTTTTTCAATTATTTCCAGATAATTACAAAATTGTCATTTCCCCCCCTTTTTTTGCTATACACTTTAGCTATGTCAGATCCATTGCCGTCATCCCATCCCTGCATAATTGTAGAAAATTGAGCGAACCTTGCTATAGGGGGGCACAGCTTTGCTGTAAGTAGATAGCCAACTTCCATTCTCAACTTTAATGGAAATTGGAGAAGGAGCTGGTGTGTGCTACAGCAAGAGAGAGGAGAACTGCAGGGAAGAAAATAGTGGAACATTCCTGAGATAGCACTTATTGCTATGATGTGGAGACGTCTAGCTCTAATGGCATACCATACTTTGCTTATTGTTCTTAGAGGACGTGATGAACAGTCAGAACTGCAGAAGTGTAATGTGGGGAGTACTAAATTTTTGAAACAGCAAAGCAGTGTTTTTATAATGACATTTAAGAACAGATCACAAAGTTATGTCAGTGGGAAAAAAAAAATTACATCTTTACCCATTACTACTGCAGGCCTACCTGTACATTCCTACAGTTCAGGCCTTTATCCATTCCTACTGAGAGTTTCACAACCTCAGGAGCTGAACTTTGGTTTTCTCAATTGGGGGTGGGGGGGAGGAACATTACAGGCTCAGTGATGAAGGCTGCAAGCCTATCCACACTTACCTGGGAGTTTGTCCCATTGACTGGGAGTAGACAAGCATAGGATTGCAGTGCTAGTAATTATGATTGCTTTTTTTTAAGTTCCAGGAGCAAACGTTTGTGAAAGTAATTCCTTAGTTGTGTTTCAGAAATTGTTGTCTCTAACAAATAACTGGCAGTGCATTCGTGCAATGCTTTGTCATAGGTACATGCCTGCTTAGTTTCAAGTGGGAGAGATTTAGTAGAAAGGGCACAGGTGTGTAATAAGGCACCATGGGAAATGGAAAACGAATGAAATCTAAGCTAATTTGCCAGTGCCGTGTCACAGGAAGCAATGATGAATTAACCAAGACGTATTGTCCATCAGTACAATTTAGAAGCAGAAAGAGACCTGAGCGTAAAAGCAAAAATTGCAGCTTGGGGATTCTCAATAAGGTTTGTCCAATTCTCAGTGGTTTATGGACACATTATGGGTCTAATGCTTCAGTGGAAATCATCCTGTCGAGAATTGGTAGTATTATTGTGTTTATAATAACGTATAGCTGAAACCTCTGAAGCAGGATAGCTTCTGTGTCCTTTGCAACTCTTAATGTTGGCTGTGGGAGGAAAGACAGCAGTTCTTGTGAGAGCAAGGCAAGGAACAAGTGGCTCGCAAAATAACTGCTTTGCTGGATTGAATAAAACAGGTTGAGCACCCCTTATCTGGACTGCTTGGGACAAGAAGTGTTCCGGATTTTGGAATTTTCTGGATTTTAGCATATTTGCATAAACAGGAGATATCTGCATCTTAGGGATGGCAACCTGCTTCTTGCAGGCAAAGAACAGACCTGCCATTGGTGTGGTCCACAGTGTGCTGACCAGGAAACATGAGGCCCCGCAGCTCACCCCTTCCTGTCACCCCCTGAAAGCTCCCTGAGCTACCTGCTCAGCTCCATACTGCCTTCCACACTGCCTGGTTTCCTTGCTCGTCAGCATGCCACCATGCATTGCACTGTGTCATCCATCTCCGGCTGGTGCACAAAACAGTAAAGTAGTAGTAGTAGTAGTAAAGTCTGTGCACTTTTGATTTTGATATACCAGGTACAGATAATCAACCTGTAATTCTTCTTCAAATAAATAATGATGATTGTTTTTGTTGTTATTGTGGTAAGGGCTACAACTTAGCAGTGTACAAAAAGAGTTTGGATGAAGGCCCATCAAGTATTCTGATTTCAACAGTGCAACCTGGATGTCTCTGGCCAGTTTACAAGTAGAATGTGAAGACAACAGCTTACCTCTGTGATTTATACCCAGGATCAGGTATCTAGGAGTATACCATCAATAGAACATGCTTCATTTAGCTCTCTGCAAATAGCTGTTGGTACACCTGTCATTCAGGCTGCAGGTTGTGATATGCCTCGAGTCATACAGGTGTGATTTCCTGTATCATGGAGAAATCATAAAAGGCATTAAAAGCGTAATGTTCAGTTTCTTCTGGAGGGGGTGTGTGCAGGGGTGTGCACTGGGGGGCCCTGACCCAATCCGTGAATAACCGAACCTGCAGATACTGGATCCACGGATATGAGGGCCCCCTGTATGCCCTTGATGTCCTTGTGAACATACTCTTCTGTTGCTCATTGCTGCCCATCTTTTCTTCAAACTATCTGGCTTCCAAAGTTTTACCATTTCAACAAGGCATGGGAAGTGAGTGCCACTATATTCTGATAGCAAAACTTGAAGGAGTTATTTTTAGGTTTATGTGAAATATTTATATATTGTGTTTGTATGTGCAAAGGTACAGATAATTACATCTCATGCTCCAGGCACAAGATGACTTCATGCAGTGATCAAGGAGAAGGGGTCAGAGAGAAAGAAGGTACTCTTTCTCTTCCTCATTCCCCAGACTCTTTGAGGAAACTATATTTCCTAGGTCTTCTTATACACATGAAGCTCTTATAAATGTTACTGCAAAACTGTCATTATATCATTTAATGCTTGTTTTCCACCTCCATTTTTGTTAAACTTGAATTTAAATTCTGAAGGATTTATTTTTAATTAGGATTTGATTTTTTTTCCTTTAGCCCAAATAAGTACTGCAGCTCTCAATTCAATTCTCACATTTTGTTTTGTATTTAGCAATTCATTTCACCATCAGGCTGTGTTTGTATAAATTATTTTTGACGTTTTGATGTCTGACTTCTGACTTTAGCAGGGTGTGAATTTAGCATTATATTTAAGCAGCTAAAAGGATGGCAATTAACAGGATAACTTCAAGGAAGACACAGAATTTTCTATTAACCTTATACTGTTGTCACAATGTAAATATACATGACATTAATAATATGGAATCTACTTGAGATCCTGCGGGGTTGTCTCCAACAGATTCATATTCCCTTGCTTAGAGACACATGTCTTGTGAAATCACATGGGGCGAGAATTACCATGGCATGGCGACCTCCTCCCAGTCTTCTCAGGTTTGGATTAAACCATCTTTAACCATCTAAATGTTCTCCAAACTTCCTCACTCTCAGCTACTTTATCTCGGAACAGTAACCTGCCAAGTCTCCTATGCCTTGACTCTGAACTCAAGTGACAATTGAGGAATCATTCGCTGGCAGAGGAAGAGAACTCAGTCTCTCTGACCCTCGCACCAGCTATGCAGGAACCAGGCTGTTGTGGCAAGGAACCTTTGGAAACCTGAACCTGGGACCCAGAAATGGTTCCCAGTGAGCCCAACTGGGATAAGAACCTGACATGCCAGGAACCACCAGCTGACAGTCAAACCCCCCGGGCACCAGTTGGCATTTGTGCAGCAGTATTCTACACTAACTGAAATTTCCAAGTGGTATTCAAAGGCAGCCACACTGTCCAGAACAGGTTGGCAATCCATCCATTTGGTGGCAGATCTCCTTTTCTAACACTACCTCTGTTTTGTCCAGATCCAGTTTCAACCTGTTTGCCCTCATCCAACTTATTACTCACTCCAGGCAGTAGTACAGAATTTTCACAGCCTCTCCAGTATTAAATGAAATCAAACTAGAGCAGGATGTCAGCCATATAACTTTTTTATGGGGTATTCTGCTAAGGACAGGGAACAGTACACTGTTCCCTTCCTGTTTGAATATATGCTATCCTGTGGGGTGGGGGGGAGGGGAGAGAGAGAGAGAGAGATGTAGTTACTATTCTCCAAAGGTGCAACCAAATTTAATTTTGTGAGTTTTGAAAATGACCTGAATTGTGACTTCAGTTTCAGTTTGTAATTTTATTTTTAATACTTTAAGGCTAAACTATATTGTATTTTCTGGTCAGATTCTAAGCAAGTGAAAAAAGGTTCACTTATACAGAGGATGATAAATGACCACAACAGGAATTTGGTCCTCAGTTCATAACACAAACTTTTAGAGAACTGGGTATGAAATCTCTTTTGAGTTGTCATAAAATCCCCAGCTAAAAGCAATTAGCTCAAATTGCATGGTGTCTTGTACTGTTTGGTTAAGTGGCATCTTTCATAAACTTGATCGCTTCTCTTGGCATATCATTATTATCATCACCATTGTTTCTGTGAGATGACAGATGAAATTAGTATTTAGAATGTTGCTTGACGTCTTGGAATTCAAGATGTCTTGTAGCAGAAATCTGGAAAGTGGATAATGCTAGGTGTTCAGTGTTGTCAGGTATGAGTTAAGCTGCAAGCTAGATGCTGTGAATGTGTCCAGAAGGATATTTCTTATCTTGTGGGATGTGTCCCAAAGTTCATGATTTTCTTTCACATGTTCTTACTTGGTACCTCATGAAAGATTGGTGAGGAGTCACCAGGTTGGGTGTGAATGTAGAAGACTATGAGGACAAGTAAAGAAAGAGAGTTCTTTTTTGATGCATTAAAAAAAAAAATAACATAAGTCTTATGAATACCCTACAACTTTTGGGAGCTAGAAAGAGTTAAGGACTTATACACAGACAACTAGAGTGGTAAAACTATCCAGGACTTTACCACTTCAGGCATCAACTTGGAGACAGTACTGCTGAATGTTTCCTTCATATAAGAAAATTCCTGTTTAGAGAAAGCACATCACAAAGAATGGATGTGCTTTTACATGTCAGACCCTTATGTCTGACATGCTAGATTTTTTATGTATGTTAGTTTTCTGTGTAGAGTGATTGCTCTCCCCCATAAATAATAATAATAATAATAATAATAATAATAATAATAATAATAATAATACAGGCATTTATATACTGCCTTTCTTGGTCGTCAGATTTCTCCTCAGACTTTAATTCAAGGCGGTTTACATGGGCAGGCTGTTCTAAATCCCCATAGGGATTTTTACAATTGAAGAAGTTTCTATCTTTCAAGAACCACAACATTTCAAATGGATCTTTTATGGTCTGTTATCACTTTCTGGCCTCCAGATTCCTCCCATGCAGGCTGACAAGCAGCGCCTTCATCTCTCCAAGAGCAGGTGGAATAACTCGGCTGGGCTTGTCAGCTGCTTCAAGGTCTCGCCATTCACGGTGCCGGTGGCCGCTGGCGACCTTCGGGTGTTATCTTCAGGCAAACGGAGGCTCAACCCTCTAGACCAGACCTCTTGCCCTCCTAAAGTGGTGTTATCAGAAAATAGTTTAGCACGTGAGTCATCAACATTGTGAGAAGCATTGGCAAGGGGGGCAGGAGAACACTATATTCATTTGGAAGAAATATCCATTAGAGGGCATGAACCAGAGGATATTAGGATCACAAATGGTAAGAGAGAGAAGTGAGGTATTTTGCCATTGACTGTGTTGGGAATTGTCATCTGCTGAGTCTTGTTTAGACAGCCGTGTGTCTTAGACCTAATGCTTGCCATCTGCATCTTTGAAGTTGGATGGTAGCCAGAAGCACATCTCTGTGTTGCAGATGGTTATAGAATTTCTAGAGCACAATAATGAGGTGTATCTGCAATTTGGGGGATGCCAAGATAATTGGTTCAAAAGGGGATTTAGTCCAGACTGTGAAGTTAACTTCCTCTGGTCTCTGTATACCATGTGAGTTCCTTGGTGAAGCTGATGTTCAGCTTTTACTGCCCATATATATATATATATTTTTTTTAATATGTCTTCTCTTTTTAATATGGCTACACTGAAAATTCTCGTGTATCGATATTTTAGCAGAGATTAGACATCTGGGGTAGAAACCATTCCCCAAACCCCTGCTGTTATGAGAATGTTCACCATTTTTCTTTTCTAATCCTGTTCAGTGTTATTGTTTTCTGTAACAGCAGCTGCTTTTTTGGGGTCCCATTTTTTTTTTCTGATATGGATTTATCTTTCTGTCTTGCATTTCTCATTAGGGATTGTAACTACCTAGCCAATGAGATATGATTGTGCTCACATTGGTGAAAAGGAGTTCAACTTAAAGTGAGGACAATGCAGTAATCCCTGCCAAACAGGAATTGTTTAGTGAACTTGATGGTGTCATGACACTACATAGCCAGTAAGATAAGGCTACATACTGATGCCACTGAGAACAAAAGAAGTTAGTTTAGAGCCGTGATTTCCATTTTTTTTTCATCTCATGGCACCCTGAAAACATGATAAAATTGTCAAGGCACACCACCAATTCTTTGACAATTGGCAGGGCACACAACACTGCTGGCCAGGGGCTCACAATGGGCCTACTAATAAATGATCCTCCCCAAGACTCCCACAACACACCTGCAGACAGAGTCATTGAGATGAATTTTATTGGGAAGGGGAAAAGTTTGTTTTGTGCACCTTCCTTTCTTCCTTCAAATATGAACATGGCTCTCAGCCACCCCTTTTATTGCTCCCAGGCCCACTTTTTGACCCAGGGCCCTGGTACAATGCACCCCCTGCATTCCTCTCTCATAGGCCCTGCCTGCAGACCATTTGCAGCACACCAAAGTGCCACAGCAGAGTGGTTTAAAATCACTGGTTTAGAGTAAGCCAACACTTTCTGAATTGTTGAACACTTTGAAATCAGTTTATTGTTAAACCATCAAAGAAAAGGGCATTTTCTGATGCTCACAAAATAGAAAGTGTGAAAACATTGTTCCTGGCAATGTTCTACCTTCATGGGCCATCAACAAGCCAGTATAGCTGCTGGGGATCCTTGGCTATGCAGCTGCGTAGGTCTCTTGCACACGAGTGGCTGAATTTGACATACTGTTGCTACCCTTCTCTTTCGAAATGTTCCCTTTCTGTTGCTTACTAGAATGGATCATGTTTAGCCTCCAGACAACTGCAACATTATTTTGATCTTCCAGTTGCATGCTTTATAAGCCTGTATGTAGAAGTTTGTTGTTCAGTTCTGAGAAAGTCATAAAAGAAAAAAAGAATTCTGAAAAGTTCAAAACATCAAATTCAGCAGGTATTCAGCAGTTGGTCACATGCCTTCAAACTTTTTCTCTAGGACAAAAGGCAATGAAATCCTGAAGTTCTACTCTAAGAAACATCTGCAGGTGATCAAATATGTGTAAAGCACAGATTCATGTATGTCTTAAAACACAGATTTGTTTTTCAGTAAATACACTTACTATAGAAAAGTGCTGGAAGCTGTCCTCTCATTTACCCCCCCCCTTTTTGCGTGCGTGCGTGCGTGTGTGTGTGTGTGTGTGTGTGTGTGTGTGTACCTTTTTGCTTTTCCAGAGACAGCTTGAAACCTAAATGATGCTTTCACTTTTTAAAATGTATTTTTAATGGGCACAACTCTGCATTAAAAAGCACTCAAATAATAAGAGGCATTTTGGTTTACACACTTAAAGTGCCCAATTTCAGACATTACAAAGAATAAAGTGCAATTTAATTGGCTTTTTGGAAGCTTTAATGTGTAATACAGGAAGGTGAGAAAAGGGCGATATTTAAACGGACACTGTTAAATACATTTTTATAGCATTATGCTTTTAACCTCAGGCGTGTAAGGCATTATGAAGTAATCTTTTCTTTTTGTGTTGGATTGTTTTTCACTATGTCAAAAATGGATATTTCATTGCTCCCTTAATTCCTATTCAAAGCATCATGAATGTTGCAATGAACATGGACTTTTGTTTCATCTTGCATTCTGTAAATGATTATAATGGACTCAACAGTATAAACATTTCTACTCAAAGAGCATGTGGATTTTTAGGATTGATAGACAACCAGCAGGGAAAGGCAATTGTACAAAGCAACCAATCATCCTTGTGGACCTGAGATACGCATCTACACCTTGTATTTGCTAAGTGCTGATTTTTTTTTGCAAATCTTACATCCCAATTTCCTTGTGAAAGAGCTGTGCTTCTGGGGCTGCAATCCTAAGCACATTTTCCTGGGTGCAAACAATTGGATTTACTTTTGAGTAGACATGCATAGGATTGTGCTATGAAGCATATGTAATTTATTTCTGGAACCAACAGCTGCGAATGTAACATCATCTTTCATTTGACACCCCCCCCCCCCAAGATTTGCATCATTGCAGCATATTAAGAATATTGAACATATAATCAACTAATTATGTATCCAGCACAAAGAACACCCAGGTCTTGAGTTTTGTGATTTTCCAGTTTTACCCACACATGCACCAAATAAAGATACCAGACTGTGGCTTGGATTTATAAAGGGGCCACTTTATTAAGTTAACAACACTTGCAGCAGGGCAAGCTTCTAAGCAAAACATTCTAACCCAGCATTTCTCAACATTTGTCCCCCATTGTGCCACTTCCTATGGAAGTACCACTGGAAGTAACTGATGAATGGCATTGTCACCAGTTACGCCCAGATGTGACATGCCAGACTCCAGTAAGAAGCTCAGGGTGGTGGTGGGGTTTTGAGTGCAAGAAAAGCATGCTTTGGAGCTCTGCCTGCCAAGCCAAACCTCTGACTGCTATTTGTCACATTGTGTCGCTGGTCTCGCTGCCAGGCGGTGGTGCCCACGGATCCTATATGTACCACCAGACACTACCATGGGTACTACTAGTGGCACCCATACCACAGGCTGAGAAACACTGTTCTAACCAAAATGTGCTGCGTGCTGAACTGGGGAAAATGACCCTAGCCGTCTACCTCCCCCATAAGTCTCATTGGGCGTACTAGCTGACTCCAGATCTCGCTCCGTCCTTGACAAGATTTTGTCTTGACTTGCCAAATGGCACAAGATCTAACCCCAAAAAGTAATAGTGGTTATTGTCTGAATAGAGAGGGTTCTAAAAGTTGCATCTTCCATCCTGAAGGCTTGTAACTTTTAGATTAATTAGTTACTTGGTACTGTGGGAAAAGCACTCTGCACTGACTCAGATATTGTCTTGCACAACTTAGGGCGCAATCCTGAAGTGCCCTTGGACTGGCACAAGTGCCTTCCATTGGTCCAGGAGGAGGGTCGCAAAAGTGCCATAAGGCACGTTTGCGCCTCCATTTGAGTCACAGAGACGATTGCAAGGACTTGAGCTGGCCTTCCCACACCAACATGGGCCCCGGGGCAGGTGAGTTTACGCCTACCTTTCCAGGCCAGTGTGGGGGTCTGGGGGTGTGTGGGGAGGGTGACGAGGAGGTGCTTCAGAATGGGGGGAGGGAGGGCTGGCGGGAAGCAGGAGGCAGGCCAAGATCTGGCACGTATGCTGGATCCTAGCCTCATTCCCGGGCAGCCTCTATAGGTGGTGTGTATCCGAGTAGCCCCATTGGGGCTGCTGCAATGTTACATGGGGTAAAGAGAAGTATTTCCCCTTGCCCCAGGCTGGCCTGCAGTCAGCCCCAAACTTGTGCTGGATACAGCACAGACCCACCAGCCTTCCGGTTCCAGTGCAAGTTAGGATTGTGCTGCCCAGCTTTTCACAGTACAGACTGTTACGGTGGATAACTTGGGATAAACTTGAAATTACTCAGTACTCCTGACTGGCTTCAATTGCCCCGACTGCAAACTTCAAGGTTTTTTGGGGTTTTTTTTTCAGATGTCATGGAAACAATGAGATAGAGCCAAGATTTACTAAAAAGGAGATTTATTAGGCCACTTACAATTCACATGTGTACCCAATAAGTTGGAATGGTCTTACAAGGAGCTGCAAACAATCTTCAGGTCTAAACCATAAACCGGCAGAATTACATATTAAACAGTATAATAAGACGTTTACCACCAAAGCTATGGTTGGGTTGCATAATGACATTATTATTATTATTATTATTATTATTATTATTATTATTAACAGTATTTATATATCAATATTAATTAATTAACATGATAGCTCAAATATAGGTGGGGTCTTCAATAACAAAGCTTTCTCACCATCCAGGCTTGGACACAGCTGGGCTATCTCAGTGATGAGAATAATGCTGATTTCGTATTTTGGCAGGGGATATCTTTATAATTGCATACACCGGAATGCGGATTCGTTAGCAGGCAAACGAATTTCAGAGCGCGATACCATAGTCTTCCGAGACTGAAGGATGCCAATGATGAATGATAGCAGGCAAAATAACAGCAGCAACTAGGGCCCTGGTTCTACTTAAGGGTACATAGGCCAGAAAATAAGTGGGGAAACTTCAGGCCCAGCTCAGTACGTGGGTCAACCAAGACCACTGCAGGAAGTTCTCTGGTAGTCTGCTATTGGTTGGCTTGCTGAAATTCATCCTACTTTTTGGCACCTCCATTTCAATGATCTGGAGACTTTGAAGTTGCTGGGAATTTATTGTTCTTATGCTAATTCTCATTGCATCCCTGCCAGCAGTGACAGGTGCCATTTTTTTTTCCCAGACTGTTTTTTTTGAAATGCTAGGTGCATTCTCGTCAATCTCCAGTACAATGAGTGTCAAGTTGTACTGCCCAAAATAGACATTTACGAGAAGAGATTTGACTTGAAATTCCAGAGTAGTTCATGATCTTGGCAGCCTCTATTGTAGCAGCCCATTTGTTCTGATGCTGTTGGTGGCATTATCATCCTGTGTTCAAGATGGAAAAAAAACAACACCACCACCTCTTCTCGGCAGTGAAGGTTTTTCTTTTATTTCCTTTCTCTGAATGCATTTTACACGTATAGCAGAGCATTTGGTATTGCTGTAGAAATTTCTGTGATCATGTAAGTTCTTTCTTCAACTTTTTTTTTCTGCCCTACTGAACCTTCACTCTGCTCTATAGGAATTGAGGTTTCAAGTTTTTTAAAATCTGAATCAAATCAATCTACCTGGGAACCTTATACTTGTTACAGTTTGATGTTATCAGGAGATACTTCCTTGATGGCTGTTTTATTCTCTCCCCCCCCCCCAACTTGGCTGAATCATGACTTCATAATCCTTTAGTTCTAACTCAGGGGTGCTCAAACTTTCAACTTTAGGGATCCTGGACCTTTAAAATTGTGTAGGAGAGATAATTTCAGCAGGTGCAGCTTGTCATCTGTGGGATGACAAGTTGCACCTGCTGAAATTCCCTCTTCTATATACTTGTTAAAGGTCCAGCATTCCTAAAGTTGAAAGTTTGAGCACCCCTGTTCTAACTGGAGGATTAATTTCATGCAACAAGCTATCAACAGTAAATTATTCTGGGTCTATGAGAAATGCAGCTTGCATTTTGTGAACAAATGCAAACAGGTTTTGGGGTGTAGAGTGTAGCTTGCTATCCTTTTGCAACAGCTTGCCATGGAAATGGCAATGATGAAAATGACTCATAAAAATTGTACAAGATCATGGCAGGAGCTGTTATGGCTTTGAAATAGGGAAATGAAAGGAGATGCTGAATGTGCAAGCGTCAAAAGGCAATGACTGCTCTGCTGAATTTTGCAGACAAAAGGTCCACCTAGGCTAGTATTCTGTATTCAACTGTGTTCAGCCAGATGACCACTGAAAGCTCACAGGAAAGGTATGATAAAAGTAGCCAACCCTATGTTTGGCTACACGTAATTCAAGGAGGGTGCTAATAGCCATTCACAGTTCAAGTTGCCGTGAGTGTGTCTCAATCTTTTTTTGAAGCCATCAAAGCGAATGGTCATTCTATTGGGTGGCAATACTCCATAATTAAGAATGGTATGAAAGAAAAAAAGAAAAAAACTTGTTTGCTTTTCTTGAGCTTTGGTGAACTGGTTCATTTGGAGTCCCTAAGCTACAGAATAGGAAGGAGGGGCCATGGATGGAAGTGCACTAGATGACACCATCAGGTGTGATTTGCCCAGTTCCATCCACTTCCACGGTGCTCAGCTGTGCAATTAGAGTTGCTGCAAGAGGCGGTCTCTCTCTCTCCCCCCCCCTCGCAACTACACGTTCTGAGAAACTCAGTAGTGTAGAGGGTGTGGTGTAGGAATGCACAGTGCCACCAGGCTGTAGCATGTGGTATCTTGTGAGGGAAGGATTGGGGTGCCTTCCCTTTTAAACACACCTCAGCTGAACTGAAGTGGTGCAGCCTGCTCAGGGCATGTGATGAGTTGGCAGACATAGACAGCCATGTGAGGAGAAAGAGGGAGTGATCTGAGCAGTCACTGGGCATGCGAGGAGGTCCTTGGGGGTGACACAGTGAGTTACCACACTGGGTGGCCCCAACCTTAGTGACACCACTGAGATATATCAAGTCAGGGTCCTACTTGATCTCCTAAATGCTGGAATATAATTCAAGCTACTGGGGAGGGAAGTATCAGAGAAAAAGTTAACCTCTTTTCTGTATTGCTTTTGTATTCTACTTCAGAGATGTGTAATAGAACCACAATGCACTGTGATTTTTATCTCTCCTTACTATCATCACTGGCATTTCCCCCAATGTCTATAATTGCACGATGCTCATTAAGTGGCCAAGGGATTTGCAAAACTCTCTTCATCTGAGGAAGATGCTCGCATCAACTGCTTGTGCGATTATAGAAAATGGATATTGATGCATGTTTTGACGTGTGGGAGAAGCAATACTGTTTCCCTCACTTAAATAATGACAGTTGTTTTAAAATGGAAAAAAAGGAATGGGAATTTTATGAAATGTATAGATATCTATCAGACCACTTGCATTCATACTGCAGCAGCAGATGGATGGATAAAATGTAATTACTTGAGTAGAATATCCATTATGGTATAATATATATTCACTCAAGCGATGTGGTATTATTAAATGTTCTCTGTGAATCATTAAAGGCTGTGCAAGTTTATCAAGAGCTGTTGACCTGACAAGGCACTTTCCCCACCATTAAGGCGTAAGGATATTACTTCAACAGTATTTTTGCATTGCAGTGAATGCAATATAAATTGCAGTGAAAATGGACTTCCTTGTCCAGTAGACAGTCTAGGTAGACTGTCAGGAAGCGGAAGTGTAAACCAGAGTCTTGGTTATTGAAGTTGTATATGCCCCTTACATTGCAATCCTGTGCATAGTTAGTTGGGGGTAAGCCCCACTAACAGCCCAGTTCTATCAGGGCTGGCCAGCAGCAGAATGCACATTTCACTGCTGGCAACTCTGAGAAAACGTAATAAAGGATTTTCCAGTAGCACGCTGAATAGCACGCTGCTGGGACACCAGGAGGAAGTCTGGAACCTTCCCTTGCATGTAATTGGCTCTTCCACTGCCTGCCAGGGGAGGTAAGTTGGCAGGAGAGGTAGGAGGGTTGAGGTGGAGGGCAAAACTGGGGTGGTGCGGGGCAAAACTGGGGTGATGCTGGGGTGCAACAGAGTGGGGTGGCAGTAGGAGTGGTGGATCTGAAAGCAATAGTGCACACTGGGTCATATCCCCCTTTCCTGCAGCCTTCCTACTCTCCCTTCCTGAGACTTGCATTAGTGAAATTGCTAGTGCAGGTCCAAGGAGACCCATTGAGGAGCAGGAGGCTTACAGAGGTGTAAAGGCGTTTAAATCCCCTTTCACCTCATGCCTCTTGATCTGCTGCCTTACCTGCCTGCTGGATTTAGTGCACTCATTTTGGTGTGGCTCTACCAGCAAGGTTGGAAGGATACGATTGGGCTGTTAGTGGAACTTATTTCTAAGTAAATCTGGATATGATTGCACGATAAGAGAGAATAGGTATTTCTCAAAGCTTTTGAACTTTTCCCTTCTCTCAGTATATTGATTGGTTGCATTGTGTTTATCTACAGTCTTTCTACATTGGCTAAGAAATTTAAAGTGGTTTGCAGGACTTAAATCAGGATCTAGAGTTACAAGATTTATAAAGATGGCTGCCAGA
This sequence comes from Tiliqua scincoides, assembly GCF_035046505.1. Lineage (NCBI taxonomy): Eukaryota > Metazoa > Chordata > Lepidosauria > Squamata > Scincidae > Tiliqua > Tiliqua scincoides. The sequence goes on along the minus strand of NC_089824.1, from coordinate 195,739,764 downwards.
TTTGCAAAAGGTTTAAGAGCAAGAAAATTCCTGGTTCCCCGAATCGCCAACACTCCTCTCTCTCTCTCTCTCTCTCTCTCTCACACACACACACACAGGTATTACAGTGTGAGGGGAAGAGCTTCCTGTGTTAATTGTGTTGGCTACCCTGTTCCTGAGCATAAAATATCTGAGACAGTGGCTGTCCTTGACAAGACAATTAGTTCCTTTTCCCTGCTGCTCTTCAAATTATTATTAATAATAGCTGTGAAAGTAAAGATGAATATGAAGCAACATTACCAGCTGCTTTCTTATCAAGCCTGGTTAAACTGCTTTCTGTTTATAAGGACAGAGAAAATGCCTACAAGATTCAGATCCTGCAAAAGAATTCATTGCACCGTTGTGTATGCTTGACTGGTTTGTAAATCACAGCACAGCTGGACACCCAGGTGCCCTTAAAATAACTAGCTGGAACAGAGAGTTATCTGTAAACTAATGAGGGTTCTGTAGTAAGTCATTTGTTCAGTACTGCCTCCCCTAAGTTCTAAAGTTCCCTGCTGTTGACCAAAGAAACCATGGTGCATATAACATGAACCCTGATTAGTATAACAGTCTGTGATGATCAATCCAATGAACTGTCTATCAAAAATAAATACATGAACATGTACATACATATTCTGTGTTCTTCAAAGACAGAAACGTGCTGGATGAGGCTTCCAGTAGTACAACTGATATAAAACTACAGTCATGCCTCAGCATCCACAGGGGTTCCCAGAACCCCAGGGATGCCAAAACCCACATATGATGAAATCCGAAGGTCAGTTATCCTGTAATCCATTGATGTGACAAGAACTGGTCGCATCCGGAGGGCCTTCTGAGGGCTGGGGAAGCTACATACAGCCTTCCTGACTCTCAGAAGGCCTTCTAAGGCCTCCAGAAGGCTGAAAATAGCAACTTCCAGTTGTGGCTGTGTGTGGCTACCCCAGCTGTCAGAAGGCAACCCAGATGTGACCGGAGTACTGCTCTGGTCATGTTCAGAGGGAGCAGTTCCAGCTGAACCTGCAGGTTCGGAACTAGTGGTTGGATAAAAGCATGGGTCCTAAATCTGTGGATAATCAGCCTGGAACTGTAGCTCTCATTTGTACCCTGTAAAATGTACAGGGGAATAGGGGAATGGCTGCATGGCTCATTTAAGTGTTGCAACTGCAGAGTTGAATGTTTTGGTCCTTTAAAATTTATTCGTCAGCTGGTTAAACATTTGTTAGCTAACTGTAGTGGAACATTAGAGTGGAGCATGGCACCCTTTGCTCTATTGACAGTGAAGTTCTCACTGGCCCACATCCAACATCATGCAGAACATTCAGCAATATAATTATCCAAATGGACACTGACTCACCCAAAATGAAGTTAATTCCCTCTGGAACAGATCCTGTTGTAAGACTGTATTCATTCACTAGCTTTCAAATAAGCTACAGACAAAAACAAAATGCATGAGACAGCAAGCTGTCTCCAGGTTTACTGCTGAGATGTTGTGTTTCCAATTTAATATGCTATCTGTGTGTACTTTTCATAATGAAAGCATATGTGATGAGCCCTTGTAGCTCTCATTTGTGAAGACTGAATTAACTTGGACACACATGTCATATTCCTTGATTTCCTCAAGCATAGTTTCCTTCCTTAACTTCTTGTTTCTAACGACTGAGTAGACTTCTTTGCAGGTTTGTTTCTGTGGCAAATTAGAAACAGATCTTGGGGTTGTGGTGAACTGCTCAGTGAAAACATCAACTCAGTGTGTGAAAGTGCTGAAGAAAACAAATTCCATGCTAGGGATCATTCAGAAACCAATCACAAATGAAATACAAATATCAGGGCCTCTGAGAGGAATTTTGTCAGGGGGTACAAAGTTTCTTTTGGGCCCCTTTGCAAAGGGGGAGGGGTGAAACAGCACAGGGGAGGGTGGTGATGGTTGAACAGAATGGGGGTAGGGAGGGGTAAAACAGGGTGGGGAGAGGGTGGAGATAGCTGGAGAAGTCTTTGGAGCCCATGTCTACCCATCTGTGTGACATCAGCAGCTACAGTAATATGGAAAACCAAACTCACTCCTAAGTATCCCTAAAAGATTTTAAATGTAGAAAATCAAGCAGAAAATTAACATCATTTCATTTAGGCTCACACTAGAATCGAAAGTGTCCTGATTACACCAAAGCATACTTCTGCAGCACCTGTAGCCCCACAGGTATGTCCCTGAGCTCTTACACACTCCTTCATGGTAAGCAGATTCACAAGCCAAAGAGCTGCTGTAGCAGGTCAGTTTCCTCCCAAATCTAACATTGTGTTCAGGCATGTCATGTATGCATTCCTCAGCCCTATGACTTTCTAGCAACTGCAGTAACTGCAGCTGCATACTCATGATAGTGACACCAGCATCCCATGTAGGCAACAAGTCTGAGTAGATAAGAAAATGTTTGATTCCAGGAAATTTCTGGGACCCCTCCTTTGGCTCCTGGGCCCCCTTTTTGACCCTGGGCCAGGGCACAAATTACCCCCCCCCCCAGGCCCTGACAACTATTATAATGACCTTTATAGAAGTCTGTGGGGAAGCCACATTTGGAACACTGTGGTTCTGGGTCACCAAATCTCAAGAAGGGTATTGTAGGGCTGGAAAAGTACAGAAAAGGATAACCGAAATGATCAGGTGGTTGGAACACTTTACTTCTGTGTAGGGTGCTTTGTTTTGTTTGAGGGGGTGTGTATGATATTTTCCCCAAAATTCTTGATTAAAATAGCAAATTGTGATGTTTTATGTTTTTATCCAAATTCTTATTCAAAATTGTCCAGGCAGCACAATAAGCATTTTATCTGTGAACTCTGTGTCATTTTAGACTGTTACCAAACATATATACATATATATTCATCGGTTTTCCAAGCTTCTCAAAAGTATAGCACCACACAAACAATCCCTAGAAGAGGCACTTACAGAGAGTGGCTTGGGGCAGAGAGATCTAGATCTGAGCTCATTCATCTGATCACAGATCCGTACAGATCACAGCATAGAACTCAATCGCCTCACCTCCAGATTACAGTACAGTGCTGGTACCCTACCTGGGCATCCCACCAACACCCACCCACTCATATCTCTTCCCCCCCCAGCTGTCTCATATACACACACCTTCTAGCACAGAGGTGCTCATACTTTCAACTTTAGGGATCCTGGACCTTTAACAAGTGTATAGAAGAGAGAATTTCAGCAGGTGCAACTTGTCATCCCACAGATGACAAGCTGCACCTTCTGAAATTATCTCTCCTACACAATTTTAAAGGTCCAGGATCCCTAAAGTTGAAAGTTTGAACACCCCTGTTCTAGCAGATACTTTTATTCAGCTACTCCATCATCAGAAACGCTTCATGGTCTTGCTGCCTTAGCGAAAACTACTTGTGGATTCCTCAAAACAAGCAGAAGTGGTGTTATTTTGTGAAATGAGTGGTTTTTCATGTTTTGATCTTCATATCAATTTATATCATGATTTGAGCAGAAATTCTCTTTACAGTAGTGTGTCGGTTAGCAATAGGGATGCAGACCAGCACCCCTGTCGCCAAGCAAGGCTTGACATTATGAAAAGCCTCCAGAGGCTTTTTTGAACCTCACAGAGGCAGTATGTATTTGTGCACTGCCTCTGCAAGGCTCAGAATGCCCATTTCAGGTGAAAGCACGCGACTTTTGGTTTCTCAGGAAACAAAAGTCATGTGCTTTTGGCTGAAACAGCCGGGCTGAGCTTCATAGAGGCAGTGCGCAGATGTGTGCTGCCTCTGTGATGCTCAGAAAAAGCCTCCAGAGGCAAGGGCTTTGAAGGCTGGAGGAGGTGAACAGGGACCAGCAGTAGCCATCGCATATGCGGGCTGTTGCTAGTCAGAATGGTGCTAAGCAATGGTCACCTATATTTTGCATTCTGTGTTGATCACCCGGGGGTGGGAGAAACATCTCTACTTATGAGGAAGGTCATCCCTTTTTTAGTTTTAGAAAATAGGTGACCCAATGATTGAGGCTGCAATCCTCACTTACCTGGCAGTAAATCTCATTGAACTAAGTGGGGCTTACATCTGAGCAGACTTGCATACAATTGCATTGTAAGGCTTATCAAATTGTGGATGGTATGGATAAAGTAGATAGAGACAAGGTTTTTTGCATTTCTCACAGCACCAGAACCAGGGGTCAGTCAGTGAAATTGATTCTTGATGAGCAGAAGGAAGTACTACTTTACACTGCACATAATTAATGTTATGGTATTTGCCATCTCAAGGTGATGCCCACTAGCTTAGATGGTTTTATGTGAGGGCTAGAAGAGTTCATGGAGGACAAATCTATCTTCATGGGTATGTTACTACAATCACACTTCTGTCTACCAGGAAATTGGACTTAACTTTCCCCTTTGTTTCCTGTTTGCTTTCTGTCCATGCTTAAAAGCTTTAAGGCTTGCAGAGCATGATTCAGAACATCAAAATTTTCTTCACACTCTATTTCACCCTGAAAATATGTACATATTCTTTGCATGTTGATGTGTAGGAGTGACAGAGAAGCTAGCAAGTTATTCAGGAACTATTTATACAGAAATCTAGAACACCAACCCCTTGACTTATTTCAGCGACTGAATTGTCTGTGCACTCAAGGTATAAATTGAAAATTGAAATGAACTGAAAGTGAACCAGTTTCTTGCCCACTTAAATTCTGACTTCTGTGTGTTTTGTTCAAGGAATCTATTATAGGCTTTTTGAAAATTCCAGTACAATAATATATAGTGGATCATTCCTATCTAGATGCATATTGACAGTCTCAAAACAAAACAAAATCTACAAAGTTAGTGAGGGAATAATAGCCCATTGTATGTGTTAAAATATTTCACTGACATTACCTCATGTATCTTCCATTTGCAGGAGCTGTGCTGATTCTGGTGTTGCTGTCGCCTTGCCCCTTAAGGAGGCAATGACAGAGATTCCCTGGTTGGGGTGACATGACACACCAGTTTGTGAACCTCTGCACTAGGTGTTAGTCAGTCAGAGCAGGCAATATGGAGCTGCATAGATCAGTGTTATGACTCCATGTGAGACATCTTCCTAAGTGCTGTTTACTAAAAAGAAGACTAGAAACAAAACAAAAGAAGGTTGAGTTTTATCTGTCTTGTGGCAACCATTGGAATGACAAAATGAGTCTTCTTTTCCTGCATATTAACCATAATGAAGTAATGATGAAGTTTCATATGCTCCATGATGGTTCTTTGGACCCTTTGTATTTAGAGGCCTTGTACTGAATTTTAGTAGGTTGCTGGATCAACAGTAGAGAAGTACTGGTTGTCCTGATGTTCTGCTTGTGGGCTTTCCAGAAGCACCTGGTTAACCCATTTTTGCCTAGTCCACACGTGTACACAGTTCAATCCCCGTTGCATAAATGCAACGTTCGGCAGAAATGGTTTGATTTCAGTTGGAAACCGGATGCAGTGCTGTGCTAGAAGGACCTTTAGTCTGATCAGGCAGGGTTCCTTTTTTGTGTTTATATATCTAGATGGGCGACTGACTCACAGCCAACCTGAAAGAGTGCACACTGGCTAACCACCGGCACGCACTGTCGCAAATGCGCCATAAGGCGCATTTGCGGGCCATAGCACCAGTGCCGGTGAAGCACTGGAGCTCCGCCACTCTGCAATCTTGTGGACCACTGGGTAGTAGATAGGTAGGTGGGAGCATGGAGGGGAGGAGGTGCTCCGGGGTGAGGAGAGGAGGAGGCGTGCCAGGGGGAGGGAGCGGGCCAGGAAGGAGGCGGGTCCGGTGGAGTTTTGTTCCACGGGATCCTGAGTCTCCATGTCAGGCTGTCCGCCAGCTCTCAATTCTACGCCAAGCCTTGGGTCATTGTAGAATCTAGTAACCCCATTGTAGGGCTACTCACTTTGCCCAGGAGAAGAGGACGAAGGTCCCCTTCTTCCAAGGAGGCGGTATTGGCTGCTTGGGACATGCTGAATGCAGTGGCAACTATTTTTGGTGCCGCTGCACCCTGTGCACCAGGCAGCTCAGGATTGGGCTGCCCTTCATTGCAAAACTAGGAAGGCTGTTTAAAGCGGCCTAGTTTTAATATTGTGGTTATCCTTTCTGTGAATGGGATGAAAGAAGAGGCTCTGTGTGAGTGTGTGAATGAGTGTGTGTGTCCATGTGTGTTGCAACATGTCTGCTGTGCTGCATTGGATCATGCTGCTGTTAAGGTGTATTTCTTCCTAAAGCTTTGTGCTGTGCTTTTAACTTGGGGAGAGTGATGCTTTGTCTTAACTCCATAAATTCCATTAAGCTGCCTTTGTAAATCACCTGAACTGCTGGACAAATTGTGTAATGCCGAGTTGTTGCCCCAAAGTGCCTGTATGAAAGAGGCCTGAGCTAATTTCACTCAGTGGGTAGCTGCTTGGGCCAGGCTTTAAAAGGCACCATTTAGGTGAAAAAAAAGATATGTTCAAAGCTGGCATTTTTCAAGGAAATAACTCTTCCACTTTGATATGCCTGTTTCATGCTGCCTTGTCAGTCTTAAGGGAAAACATACCTTAAATCAAAGTGGACAGCTGAGAATAAAAGTAAATAACACGATTATATATAATAAAGAGAAGGAACACAAGTAATATTACAAAATGACATTGCTTTTTACCTACCATAACAAGCCCCTTAGGAATGAATTCCTAATCTACAGGCTAGACTGGGATGCATTGGTGGACTTTTAGCATTGCTGGTTTAAAACTCTGCAAGGCCATATCAAACACAACAATGCAAACATCCTTCCCATGTGTCAGCTATCATTGTGATTATCATAATTCATGATGAGGTGGTTGTTGGAAAAGAAGGCACTTAATTTTAAGAGTGCTACAGCCAGGGAAGTGGCCTTTCCTGATAGCTCCATGTGTTTACTTAACTGAAGTACAGTAGCAAACTAGCAATAAAATGCTATGTGACTGAAACTATCTTGCACAGTTTCAGTCTTGCACTATCTTGAACCAGTTGGCTTCTTTCAAGAAAAGAGTGCTGTGTTTGCTGACAAGGTGAAGTGCAGTGAAATGAAGAGACAGGTTATTTTCAACTACAAATTGGTTATGCCCAGTCAGAAGTAGTTTGACATTATACAGCAGGAGTTGGCAACTGAAGGTTTCTGGTTCAAATCCAGCCCTCTAAGGCAGGGGTGCTCACACTTTTTTGGCTCAAGAGCTACTTTGAAACCCAGCAAGGCCCGGAGATCTACCAGAGTTTTTTTACAATGTTCGTGCCATCATAACATATAACATTTATGTGTACAATGTATGTTGGTGTACCTTGCATAACCGCATGAGCCAATATTGCACAACACAACATAATTAACTATAAACATTTTTTGTAATTACTTGAGTTTACTTTGATGACTTGCACTGAAGTGAATCAGCCAAGGATGCATAGCCCGGACAGTAGCTGCTGACAGCCAGCTTCAAGCACACTTCCAAATGTTCATCAGTCACGGTGGAACGGTACTTGGACTTAAAGATCTTCATGTAGGAAAAGTTTGACTCACATAAATAAGTGGAGCCCTTCCTGCCTCAGGTGCTCTTATATCCCTGAGGGCCCTATTGCCTTCAAGTGGCTGCAGCTGTGCAGCACACTCTGCTGGATGCCCAGGCCTTACCCTTAAAGGGGCCACTGCTGACACCACAGCCTACCTCCTCACCAGATCTTCCTTGACTCCAATACAAGTGGGGAGGGGGAGCAGATCTCTATACAGACCAGTGCAAAAACAAGGGAAAGGTGTGGGGAGGGAAGATCTCTATATAGACATCACAGCAAGACCAGTGCAAAACCCTTGCACACAGAACCAACAGATGGAAGTGGGGGGGGCATATCTCCAGTGCAAAAACAGGGGAAAGGTAAGTCATCTCCAGGAGAGTCAACGGGGCTCACTCCCAGGGATGCGTGGACAGGAGAGAAGCCTGCCAGCAGCTCCTCTCCAGGTCTACTCATGAGTCACCCCAGTAGAGTCAATGGGGCTCACTCCCAGGGATGCGTGGACAGGAGCTCACTCCCAGGGATGCGTGGACGGGAGAGAAGCCTTCGATCAACTCATTTTGCCTGTCAATCGACTGGTAGATCAGGATCGACTTATTGAGCACCCCTGCTCTAAGGGATGTTGACTGCTTCTCCATGGTTGCCAAACTATCAGGTAAAAGACATATGAAGAAAGTGGCAGAGGAATTGGAGATAGAAGTGCTGGCTTACCATTCCTTTCTCACTTCCCCACAGGAACACTAGTTGTTGGCCAAGCTTATATAGCTTCTGATTCATCCTTGTGTTTAATGTAGTTGAAATTACTTGCCATCATGTGTACAATAGCCTCTGAATAGCTTTCATTGAAGAAGGGCAAATTTGTGTTCCATAAATAAATGCCCAGAACGCTGCATAAAACTTGGAGGGGAGGGGGGAGTGGTTGATTGATCGTGGAAGTAGAACCAATGCTTCAAATGGAGATATTTTAGGATGAGATCCATCTCTCATTTTAGTAAATAGCCATTGTCCCTTTAATGATCATAGACTTAGAGCCAGATTTATATGAATGATGAACTAATCACATATAATGCAGGTTTATTATTTCGAAAAGGGCAACAGTGGTGAAAGAGTTCTTTAATGACCCAAGGGGAGGGAGTAACCCTGCAATGATTAATGCAGTGTTTCTCAAACTGTGGGTCAGGACCCACTAGGTGAGTTGCGAGCCAATTTCAGGTGGGTTCCCATTCATTTCAATATTTTATTTTTGACATATTAGACTTGATGCTACCATGGTATGTGACTGCATTTGGAGAAATGTTACAGATCTGTACTTGTAACAGGCTACTTCAGAGGTTTTCAGACTGGGGCGTCATGACACCCCAGCCTGAGGACCCTGGCCTCTTTGCCCTTAAGGGGCGGGGGCAGGGAGGAGGCAGCAGTGCAATCCCCAGGATTGCGCTGCTCAGGGGGCTGCAGGAGCTTGGCTGCATTCACCACTGCCTCCTGCAGCCTCCCAGGCCTAGGGGGAGGCCTGCATGGCGTCCCCAGGGCTCCCTGAGGCTTTCAAAGTGAAAGGGGGGCAATTGCGCTCCGTTAAACCAGAAGCGGAGCACGATTGCTCCACTTTCACTTCTGAAGGGGCTGCAGGGACTGGGGTGCACCCTCCAGTCCCTGCAGCAGCTGTCCCGGGGTACAGGGAGCCTTGCGTGAGCCTCTTTTGGGCTCCTCAGGTCAGCAGCAGTAAAAGGAGCGATCGCACTCCACGTCCGGTTTTGCGGAGGCAGAGCGTGATGGCTCACTTTCACTGCGGCTGACCTGGGGAGCCCTGCAGAGTCTCGCACAGGGCTCTCCGCACCCAGGGACAGCTGCTGCAGGGACTGGAGGGTGCACCCCAGTCCCTGCAGCCCCTCTGAGCGGCGCGATCCCGGGAATAGCGTCGCTGCCTTCCCCCGCCCCCGCTGGCTCTCCCCTGCCCCCGCAAGGACTTACTGCAGGACTTAGCCACTGATATCTAAAGTGGCTAAAATATTTGCATCATTAAGTGATCTTTTTCTTTCTTTCACCCTCTTCCAAAAAATCCCTAGTTCACTTTTCCACTCTTCTGAATGAACGTTAGTGCTTGTCCAGTTTTCTGAATGAAGAACTGAGCCAGTCAAATACTACCTGGCCTAATATTTCTGCTACACTGAATGTGCCCTCTGATCATGGCAGAAACAGTGTCTCTGCATTCTGTGATGCTTCCTTTATTTCTAGTTCGTGGCTACCGGCACGTAAGTATGCAAAGAGTCCTCTTCACATCAAGTGTTTTACTGTAGCTGATGTGTCAGTGAGCTGTGCTACATGACTTTAGGAATTGATGAAGTTTGAAAGTAATACTGATCAGGTCTGCTGTCATCACATTATCAGTCTCATCTCCTATCATCATTCAGTAATGAAAAATGAATATTTGAATCTCAAACTAAGTTGTCTGGGAACCAGATGTGCTCTGTAAGCCAAGTGTAGTTTTTTCCTATTTGTTTTTGTGTTGATTAAATTGTTGACCAGATTGTTTCTCCTGCATTCTAGTCATCTGCATAAGGTATGAATAAAGTTTTATCACTTATCACCTGTTGCAACTTTGTTGGGACAAGCCACAGGGAAAGAATCACAGAGGAATGGCAGAAGGCAAAGTCAAAGTCAGGTTGAGGTTAACTACTAGGTAAGACAGATGGGCTGAGAACCAGAGGCAACATGCATAGTCAGAGCCAAGGTAGAGTTAAGTGCCAAAGGAATCAGTCCAACAGTTGGTCTGAGGTGGGGTGAAATGAGGTAATACAAGGGAAGGTAGAGTTTAGTTGATTATTAATTGCAGGAGTGCTCCCTTATCCACAGGAGTTCCATTTTGGAACCCCCTGTGGATAACTGAAACCATGGATACAGACAAAAGCCCATCCGGTGGTCCTAGGGGGCTGCCCCTTGCCTCTACAGGGCTCCCCCAGTCCTCCCAATGCATTAAAAACATTACTTCTGGTTTCTCCATGAAACTGGAAGTTGCGTGTTTTTTTACTCAGAGCTCAGTCTGAGTTCACAGAGGCCGGGGATAGACATGTGCACGTACCCAATCTGTGGATAAGTGAATCAGATCCACTGATATGAGCTCCCCCTGTACTTCAACATTATAGCCCCCTTTCTTAGTTGGAATCAAGGCGACATGATCAGGAGATTTAAAAAATAATGAAACATTCTAATGATAAAAAAAGAAATGAAAATGGAAACAGCCACAAAAAAATTAGTCCATGAAATGAAAGTGAAACACTGAGAAAGGAAAAGCTAGAGAACGGTAAAATAAGCCAGGGGAATGTGAATTACTTACTACTTGCGACAAGTTCTTTGCCTGCTGGGTGGCTTGGAGGCATAGATTCTATAAGGCAGTGTTTCTCAAACTGTGGGTCGGGACCCACTAGGTGGATCGTGAGCCAATTTCAGGTGGGTCCCCATTCATTTCAGTATTTTATTTTTAATATATTAGACTTGATGCTGCCATGGTATGTGACTGCATTTGGGGGAATTGTTACAGACCTGTACTTTTAACAAGCTACTATGTCTATTCTTTTAACAATGATAGTAAATGGGACTTACTCCTGGGTCAGTGTAGGTAGGATAGCAGCCTAGGATTGTTAAAAATGTTCCTGCTTGATGATGTCACTTCTGGTCATGACATCATGACTTCCTTTGGGTCCTGACAAATTCTCATTCTAAAAAGTGGGTCCTGGTGCTAAATGTTTGAGAATCAGTGTTCTCACTGTTTAGCCTGGTTTGCTGAAGGGTTAGGTTGTGATAGTACAAGAAGTAAAGGATTGGAGAATTCTTTCCTGTTTGAGAATTTCCCAGTGCCTTACAACAGAATCCCATTCAAACTTTCAACAGCTAAACATTTTGCATTATTTCATAAGTGTGGGTTATGCTATGCTGAAATACCATTAAAACACTTGATAACCTTGTTGATTATGCCATTATGGATTTAGTCAAAATGGTTGGGGTCTGTTTAATGAGCACCAACAATTTTAACACATCACACATGGTGTTGTGAATTCATTGTCAACTTGTGTGTTACTGTAATCAAAGAAATTAAACAGTAGTGAGCCAATAGCAGTGAAGGGAACAGGAAGACAGTGGTACTAAGAATTATAGCCTAAGAGCAATGTAAATACTGTATATTCAGAATGGATGCCAAATGTTCAAAAAATGTTCCTGTTTTGACATGCATAAGAATAGACACAGCATCAAGTTAGGAGTTTGGGCTCTCCTGCTCTTTAGTTGAAACGAAAATTGACCGAGATCTGGGCAGTTTCGGTGTTGAATCACAACTTGTTCACAAAGTCGGAAGTCTGAATCTCTGTACACTTGAAACAACAAACAACATTTGAGTATGCACTTGTCCCTACTGTGTCACTGCTGCTGCTTCCTGCTGTCATTTTATTCATGTGTGCAGGCACCCCGATATACATAAATGGCCAGTATCTTTAAATTTTATAGTGGTCAGCCACAACAGTGAGGATAGTGACCAAGGGTAGAGAAACAGCAAGTAGCATAAAATTGAAGGAGGTGCATTAGTTATAGGGGGTATTGAGACCTAACCTGAATTACACCATATACTGAAACTCCTAGATGAGCCGAGTGTCAAAACCTGAATACCTCCCTTAAGACAGGCCTAACCGTTGTGATTGTGTCGTTATTGAGAACAGAGCTCATACCTATACACAAGCCTATTCTTGTGTGGAATCTTTAGAAACTAGGAGGAGTCAGATCTGGACTTAACCCATTTTTGTCCGGTCTACAGTTGTACACATTTGGTCCCTGTTGCGTATATGCAACGTTGGGCAGAATTGGCTTAATACTATATGACTACTGCTGTATGATTTTATCATATAATATTACCATAGGTGAGTTGAGGTAGATTTCTGAGGTTGAATGGGCAGGAAATATATGATAACACAGCTAAACAAACCCAAATACCACATGAATGATCATCCCACCATAAGGTAAGTGTATTATTTTGACTAGTCTCAGATAATTATTAATGCTTACTGCCTGCCTTATTTTCTCATAGTTGCAAATTAATGAAATGATTTCTGTGTTGCACATTAAGTACAGTAGGGGTATCCAAACTTTTTGGCAGGAGGGTCACATCATCTCTCTGACACTGTGTCGGGGGCCGGTGAAAAAAATTTACATTTAAAATTTGAATAAAATTACTTAAATTTACATAAATGACTATATTAGAGATAGAACTTATTTGAATGAATGAAGATCTTGCAATAGCTCAAGGCCTATAAAAGGCCTTGCACAAAGAAAGGCTGGCCTTTCCTTTGCTGCTGCTGCAGCATCACAAATATGAAACAGAAAGCAGTGGAGGGAACCCTCAGTCCGCAGCTCACACAAGAGGTTGAACAGTTGCCCTCAAGCTGAGAGCAGTTGCATTGGGCCAGCACAGTCTCTGGAGGGCCAGAGGCTCATTGGAGACTGGGGGCTTCCTGCAAGCTGGATTGGGAGTCCCCAAGGGCCGCAAATGGCCCCAGGGCCGGGGTTTGGGCACCCCTGATGTACAGGAACAAACTTCCACGTAGGAAATACCTTGAACTCTACATGTAGAATTCCACATGAGACTACAGGTGGAGCCTATTTATGTGCGAGTTCCATTCCGTGACCCATCGCGATTAAGGAAAAAAGTGTTGTGCTAAATTGCATAGAGTTATGCAAATATGCTACAGCCTGGGGATGGAAGGAAACTAAGGCAGAGGTTCTCAATCGCCTCCCCCTCCTCTGCTCCGTACTCAGACCTCCCCATTGGCAGCTGTCCCCTCTTCTTTCACAGTTGGGATGCTGAGCTTTTAAGAGTCCTGTTTTATGCATTTCTACTTGGAAGTAAGCCCCATTGTAGTCAATGGGGTTTACTCCCAGGAAAGTGTGGATCGGATTGTAGCCTAAATCTCATGCTTTGGCTTGCCAGGAAGACTTGCTTACTGGGCTGTTTTGTTTCTGTAGGCTGGAGCACAGAGAGCCTGCACCATCTCAGTCTGAAGGGGGGGCAAATTGGGAAACACTCCCTGGGTTTTTTAAAGTAATCCCCTTTGTTACTACCACACCTGCCCCTATGTGTGTGTGTGTGTGAGAGAGAGAGAGAGAGAGCTCCACCTTGCTGCACGTGTTCTGGCTACAGAGGTTTTCTGCCCCCCCCCTTCCTTCTTCAGCCTTGGCTGCCTCAGGGGCTCCAGGAGTCTTACTGTTCCTTCTCAAGGGAAACCTCTTCCAGGGCTCCAGAGCTATTCCCTTTGGAGCCTTCTTGCATTGTTTTGGGCTGCCTTGAAACAGAACGAGACATCAGCACAGGGCAAAGCAGGCAAAGGTTTGTGTGACTTTGAATTCCCCCCACCCTTTGCATTGAGACAAATTGTCAGATAAAAAATCCATGGATAAATAGGTTGCACCTGTATTGTTACTCATATGGGGTTTTTTGTTGTTGCATGTATATGAGTAGGAAAGTGGTACTGGCCATCACTTTTCAATGCACATGCAGACACTGAATTAATAAAGACATTAATGCCATCTGTTCAGCCATTTTCAACTTTTTTTTCCTGCTATGGCCCCTTAGGAACTCTTCTCAGGCTCAAGGGCCCCCCGTCAAACAAAGATACAACATGAACAGATAAGCATAAAACAATTTATTATTAAACTCCAAGAAAACTTCAATATTCTGACATTCTGAGCTGGGGGGGGGGGTGTATGGTTCCCATTAAGAATGGCTGGTTTACATGAAGGTTTGCCACAATTTTTCCCCCACTGGAAGTGCCTTCCTTTCATGGAGAACAAGTAATGTTTGAAGTAGCCCTGAGAGGACAGTTGGGAAAGCTGAAGACAATCAGAAATAGTTTCTGAAATTGAGGTTCTCAACCATCATCTGAATATATAGATGAAAATAAATAGATAAGATGTATGAAAAAAGCAGGTGAATCATGTAATAGCGCAATCTTTTGGGTTTCCTGCTGTGCATGATGCCTCTGGATCTTCCAGGAACATATGCTGCTGTAAATTCCCGCAAAAGCAAGAGGTGGTTTTGGGTGTTTTAAGCAGCCACCCAGGCAGATCTGATCATTCGTGATCAAAGACTAAATTCTAAATGATTGAACAGCTTTTGAGACAAAGACTTAGAATTTGCTTTCCTGTTCAAATTTATCAGTTATTCCAGCCTGGTCAACTCAATCTGCTGGCATAGAATACCAAATCACCTCGCTGTTTAGTGGGATTTTCTCCATATTGCATTGTATCTGCTTTAGTGATGGGCAAACTCCCCGCAGTTTGATTAGAAAATGGGTCCACAGTTAATGAGTATTTTTGGAGAACTCTAAAAGAACCCACATTCTGAGAGAGCTAAATAGACTCATAAGTAAAAACTGTACACAAACGTATTCTGTAAATTTTACAGAACTGGTCAATTCTGAACCTTGAATTTGAAGTTGAAAAGATTAGCAAATTATAAGCTAGGGATAGCTAACTGACAACAAAGAAAACACTACTGCAAAGGTGACAGGTTAATTGGGTTGGGGAGTTTCCCAGGGCTTGGTCAGACGTTGGCTATCCCTAGCTTATAATCTGCTTACCTTTTCAACTTTTATTCAGTTTACAGTGAGATCTAGATAAAAACTTTCCACCAGAAGCTTCTGTATTTTACATGTCAATTTTATCCAGAATTTAGGATGAAATAGATTTTTTTTTGTTTTTTTAATGTTTGAAACTTGTTTGAGACATACAACTTCTTACAGATGCTGTATAGCAGCCATTCTCAACTTTCCTTCCTTCCTTCCTTCCTTCCTTCCTTCCTTCCTTTCTAGTCTGTGGCCCCCTTCAGATGTGCCAGGGGTCCCCAGAGGGCCATGTGGCTCTGCTTGAGAATGGCTGCTGTATAGGACCAACAGCAGCACACCATACTAGTCTCTTCCTATATATGAACAAAACTGTATGCCTTCCAGTATTTGACTGTGGAGAACAGCATATGTTTACTTTATCTGTTTACATTTTGGCTTTAAAGCATGGTATTGAGCAAGCCAAATGGTACTATTTTGGGATTTGATCGCCTATTCCACCAAAGATATTTTTGGATGTTCATTTCAAAATATCAATTTGTTTGCATTACAGCTAGATGAGCACATTTTTATGGCCATACAAATGGCAAAAGATGTTGTGAAATTCAGAAACACTGTTTGTGTGCTAGCAGGATCCATACACAGATCTGCCTCCCATTGTTAACTATGATATGGAAAATACTCCAGTTTGTATGTAGATATAAATCTACATCAAAATAAATACAGTAAGAAGATATAATTAGAGAGTATGAAATTATTGTCCTTAGCAATTTAGTGTGTTAATTTTAGTAGCCTTCTTGTGAAATTGAAAGTGAGATTTATGACCCAATTCTATACCTCTCCCCCACTGGCATAATTAGCCTTTTGCCAGCAGAGGCTGCTTTACTGCTGTCAGAAAGCCCACAGACACCCTCCGGTGCAAGAAAGCTCATGCAGGGGGTTGGAAGGAGGTAAGGAGGGAATTGAATGGGATGGAGTGGGTGGAATGGTGGTGGGTGAAACGGGGTGGTGACGGGCACTGGGAGTGGGTGGTTCAAGCCCGGTAGGGGGTCTGATCAATGTCGGGAGCACACACCAAATTCCAATCCCCTTCCCAGGCCTAATCAGCCTGCATGGAGCAACAAAGACTTGCACCATTGATTGAGCTGGTGCAGGTCTGAGTTTCCCCATAGCAACTGCTGAGGCTTACCCTGGGCGAGGGGGACAAATGTCCCCTTATCCCAAGGAGACCTCCAGTAGCCAAAAATTCCATGGGATGCAAAGGAAGCCGTGTCAGTGCCACTTCATAACCTTGCAGGGTTTAGATAGGCAGAGTTTAGGTAAGGGTTTAGGTGTATTGAACTGTAACCTTCAGCATGTGCTTCAGTGTTTCCATCAGTGGAATCTGGCTTGTGCCCCATGTATTTGATTTTATTAACATCTTCAGATATTCTTGTCCATAGTGCATAGATCTGATTGTAAGTACCAGCCTTTTAACTTTTTTTTCAACATAAAAATGTATTTTTTCACCTATCATTGCAGACAAAGGACAAGAAAAGGCAGTGACTCTGCTATTCTATGACCTTGATGCTTCATCAGGCAAACTTTCAGATGAGGATGCCTTGTTGTTTTTCTAGCGCCAAGACTGGATGCCATTTTGGAACTGAAATATCCCGAGTGCTTAAATTAGAAAAGAAATTTGAAATGCACACATGAGCTGTACTGCCCAGGGCTCTGTGAAGTGCACTGTGAGTAGAAGAGGTTGTCAGCAAACAATATAGCATGTTCCAAGAGAGCAGTAAAAGCAATTATCTTCTTTGGCCCCTTTGCTTTGAAAAACAACAGTGTTGTAGGGCAGGGAGCTAATTGTTCCATCTGTTGCTTTGGATATGTTGATGACGAAAGTGCTGTTTTTTCGGTGTTGTGTTTCATTGTCTAATTCATGCAATGCCCAGTATGAAGAGAGCCACCAGATAAGAGTGGGTGACAGGCTGAAAGCGATAAATACTAAATGTGTTCACAAAAAAATCGGAGGAAGTTGTGCTGTTTTCATGAGGTCCATCTGGACAACAGTTTTGTTGTATGATCACAGTGAATTTTTAGTATTTTACACCTTGTGACAATATTTTATTTTTAGGATTACATTTACGAAAACAGCAAATCTTATAATGTAGCAATTTGGGGAGACTTCTTTTGTACACAGTGTGATTTTTTTCTTTGTTTAGTCAAGAAAAGTGCAGAGTGCATTGCAAGCACTGAGGGATGACCCAGTTGGGGAGCTTCCCCATACTTGATAAACCTGGAGTTTGCACACTTCCTTTTCCTCAAAGGGTCTATGGTTTATTGGGGTTTTTCCATATTTCATTGAGCCTTAAATATCTTCCTTTAGAGCATGAGCTGCCAAAACCCCACCCACGGGCTGGATCCAGAGTGCCACGATTCCGGGCATAAGCACAGCAGTGGCTAAGCTTTACTGTTCTGTGCTGCAGCCAGCAGTTTTTGCGCCAGATCTTCATATAGATGTGCACTGGTCAGCCACTTCCTAGGAAATCACCCCAGATGGCTCTGGGCCTGGATTCCCTGGGAGAAGCGACTGATGGGTGAGCACCTGTATGAAATTCAAGCACAAAAACTGCTGGCTACAGTACTGAATGGTAAGGCTTCGCAGCCAACATGCCTGGAATCATTTTTCTGACACCCCTCAGACTGCACTTTGGAGACCACTGCTTTAGAGGCATCCACTTAAATCTGTGTAAGAACTTAAGAACATAAGAACAGCCCCACTGGATCAGGCCATAGGCCCATCTAGTCCAGCTTCCTGTATCTCACAGCGGCCCACCAAATGCCCCAGGGAGCACACCAGATAACAAGAGACCTCATCCTGGTGCCCTCCCTTGCATCTGGCATTCTGACATAACCCATTTCTAAAATCAGGAGGTTGCGCATACACATCATGGCTTGTACCCCGTAATGGATTTTTCCTCCAGAAACTTGTCCAATCCCCTTTTGAAGGCATCCAGGCTAGACACCATCACCACATCCTGTGGCAAGGAGTTCCACAGACCGACCACACGCTGAGTAAAGAAATATTTTCTTTTGTCTGTTCTAACTCTCCCAACACTCAATTTTCGTGGATGTCCCCTGGTTCTGGTGTTATGTGAGAGTGTAAAGAGCATTTCCCTATCCACTCTGTCCATCCCCTGCATAATTTTGTATGTCTCAATCATGTCCCCCCTCAGGCGTCTCTTTTCTAGGCTGAAGAGGCCCAAACGCTGTAGCCTTTCCTCGTAAGGAAGGTGCCCAGCCCCGTAATCATCTTAGTCATTCTCTTTTGCACCTTTTCCATTTCCACTATGTAAGGCGCAACTGGCACCCAACTCATTGACAAAAAAGTATGCTTAAATTAAAAACACACGCCTCCCCCAAAAGCACTGTCTGCATATGTGCAGCATCTCATTTTAGATTCTAGGCTACAGGAGGGCTTCAGAGAGAAATAACATTTGATTTTTATTGCATCTGAGTGTTATGAGCTAAGCAAATAATATTTTTGAATTGTGAGGTTTAACATCTTCATTAGTTACGAATGAGTGGCAGTTGTTTTTATTTCTGATTGAATTGTACCATTACTGTTCAGACTTGAGTTCCAAATTTCAGACTTTGAAACGTTGGGAGGGCCTAGATCTCTCTCCTTTGCATACCAAATGTCTCAGATTCAGTCTCTGACATTTCCAGGTCAGGATCCCTGTCCGAAACCCAGGAGAGTTACTGCCAGTCAATGTAGACAAAACTGACCTAGATGGACTAATTATCTGGTTCTGTAGATGGCAGTTCCATATGTTCAAGCTGAGATGACGGTCATTATCTGACAAAATGGCTTTGTTGTGATGTTGAGAAGGACCATAATTCAGTGGCAAAGCACAAGCATTTGCATACAAAGGGTTTCCAGTTCAGTCCCAAGCATTTCCAGATAGCACAGGGAAAGATTCCTGTCTGAATTGTAAAGGGACACTGCCAGTCAGTGTTGACAATATGGAGCCAGATGCATCAATGTTCTGACGAAGACAGCTTTGTATGTTCCAAAGACACATTTCTTAATAAATTGTGACTTCCAGTGCTTGGCATGGATCAAAACTTCTTGCACTCGGATGAAACTTACGTCATGGGAGTTAGTGAAGACAAACCTGTCACTTGGTAACTTTCCTGCACCATTTACAATTGCATAAAAACTAAAGCTGATTTTCTTCTTGGAACAGCAGTCCAGTGTCAACTGCAAGCTTATCACATAACACTGTGATCTTTGCGCTGTCATTGCACTGGGCTGAATTGAGCCTGAATTTGTGAAAAGTCGTGGCATAGTCCAGAATCATTAACACATGCTTGCTATTGACTTCAGTGGGGTGTAGATTGTACTTTTATCTTATTAAGTAACACAAAGGAATCTTTTCAAGTAATGGGTTGTAAGCACTAATTCCTATTGAATCTCACTGTGTGACAAAATTAGCTGCTGCCTTTATCTGAAAATACTGCACCGTTTTAACATGGCTGAGTTCATTTGAACCAGGGAATCATTGACTCTTCCTCACTGTGAAATTATTTTTAAAATGTATAAACAGTCTGTACTTTTCTGTGTGCTAGATTCTCTTGAATAGAAGTTCAGAAATAGCAGCTTTATTGTAGCTGCCACTTACAAAAGGCATAGAGCAGAGCAGGAAGAGTTTCCCTGCCAGTGCACACTGTTTACTCTGGCCCTGGAAAGTTGAGTGTGTATGGGAGGCATAGAATAGCTATTGACAGTTAAGGACAAGAGATAAGAAACAGCAAGTATGCTGTACAAATTTATTTTCACTATCTGTATGGAAAAGGCTATGAAGGAGTAAGGAGAGATGACTTTAAAGTCAGGCTCCTGCATCTCTCTCCCCAGAAACAGCTCCTATAAGAGTTAGGGATAATGGCTTCCAAACCATGTGCCGTGGTACCCAATGGCACTGTGGCAAACTCACAGGGGCAATATGAGATGTTCCCGGTGGTCTCTTCTTACCAGCTCTCCTGGGTGCCGCCATCTTGAATGTTTTGAAGTCTCACGTGATTCAAGATGGTCACTCCCAGGAGAGCTGAGCGATGGCGTTGCAGTGACAGAGTGCCATGACCACAGGGCACTGTGACCGTGGTAAGTTTGGGAATTGCTGGGTTGGGGTATCAAAGTATCAATTGGTGCACATGCTATTTTTTCTTGGATTATTTAATCCATACTATTTGCCTTTTTTTTTAGCTTGGCACTAAGTATCACTAATGCAGATTGGAACCCCCCCCCCCCATTCCAGTCACCAGCACATGTAGAAATAAGTGTATGCATCCCCTTTGAAATGATCAAATGGAACATACAGGCAGATGGTTGTGGTGTACTAATCTGTATGGAACTATTTTTTGTATGTGCATCTTAATCTCAATAGGAGGCTTTCCCTTCCATAGCTTTTAGGCCATAATCCTTATAGGAATTTGTCTCTCCTATTCTTGTTTTGTTTCCTACATATTCACTTTGCGTAACATGCCAATTTACAATTGGTAACATACCAATTTACAATAAAACTGTAATCGTTAATCAGGCAAAATAGAATTGAAAAACATTAATTTTCAAGAGCAGACAACTAGCAGCGGGAAATATATAATCAAGAAACACTGGCCATTTTTGACCAAGCAACACCACCTTTTACAAAGGGCAAAACATTTTGTAATAGATTCATTGTTATGAATCTATAGTCCCGTTTAAAAAGTCTCTGTTCACACTATATCATATATATTATTTTTACTGAACCCTTCCTTGATGTATTCTGTAGTTCATTTACCATGCTCTTTGCTTGGCATGGTATCTAATGACTCTTTTAGGTGTGTCCAAGGACTTGGGCATGCTAAATTTCTTTTATTTATTTGTCAATTAGTTATCCCACCTTTCACCAGTGGCTCCAAGGTTCTTTCAGCAGCAGTTCTTCTTGCTGTATCACAAATTGCTTTTGAAAGTTCCCTCAGTTTCAAAAGCAGTTTGTCATGTGGCATGCTGGAGAAACACAAACCAAACCTCTCCTTGGGCGTGAGAATTGTGCTGCTCTGATTTTTGGACTCAGACCAGAAAAGACACTGCGGTAAAGAGCAGAATGAAGATAAGTTAGCATCAATGTGTGCTAAACAAATGTATTAATAAGTTTTTTTCCAAGTTTTCTATTGTGTGAGAAAATGTAGAAATTGGATATTTGACCAACCTGCCTTGCACCCATTGGTTCTGCCTTGTCTCCCTTCCTCTGGAGATTCCAGCAATATTATAAAAGAGGAGTGAGAAAGGCATATGAGAAGAATACGTCCTTGACTTGTGACTTCATCCCTTCTCCCGCAGCTTCTAGCTGAATGGGCATCTGGCTGTATCCGTTAATTTCAGTAAGTTGCTAAGTGACCAAAATATCTTTATTTTGACTTTAAATATCTTTGGTGATGGTTCTCTTTCTATCCCCAGGAATATAATGGATAGAAACGTACAATTAGCGCACCACCGTATTCCTAAATGTCTTGTTTCTTATCTCTATGCAGGAGTCCACAGTATATGCATTGTGAATTCCATGTTAGCTTAAGGTTAGTTACGGGTTAGCTTTAATACACATAATGGTTGCCTGAATATATGCAAAATGTGTTACTTAAAAGTTCCATGCGTCAGAGATTGCTTGGGTCTTCGTGCAGCCTTCATGTGTCTCCCTTTCTGTACATTATTATTGAGGCAGCTGCATAAGACTTGGATGGCTCACCATTAGAGGATAAATAAGCACTGTTAATAGCTTTATATTCCCAAGCTTTCAAGAAAAGCGGAAGAATGGCCTCAGTTCCTGTCATGTGCAAATCTTTAAAAAAAAAAAGTCAGTGATTTTTCCTCTTAGTTGCATTTATTTAATAGCTTCTCCACACTAGCTTTTAGCTCCTTTTTTCAAAATTGCAAATGCACATTTAATGCCGGTTGAAGTCAGTAGATTGGCAGTCTTTGAGAATGTGTCTACCCAACAAATTCCCTGGAAATAATAGCAAAATAAGTTTCTTTTGCCTTCCTGCCAGCTGGTTGCCCAGCTGCTTTGGCACCACACATACACTGGTTACACCTGTATATTCCATATCTCATATTTTTAGGTAACTAAGGGCACAATCCTATGCAAGCCTACTCAGAAGTAAGCCTCATTGCACTCAATAGGACTTACTCCCAAGTAAGTGCACATAGGATTGCAACCTAACAGACTTGTGTTATTGTAAAAAGGGCATATGTGAAGCCACTTTGATTCAGTTTTCCTTTTGCTCTCAGAAACGTTTGTGTGCCTGAACAAAACTGAATTTCCCTTGATCTTTCAGTTGAGACGTTGCTGTTCAGTGTAGTCACGGAAGAGCAGACAGAAGACTTAATTGTTGGCAGAACTTATTCATGTTGTTCCGCCCACTTCTAGCATCCTAGAATAGACAGCTGGAATGAGTTATACGTACTCTAAGTTATGAATATGCTATATGAGCCTAACCTTGTTTTACTCCATAATGAGAGCATTTGCACCCTCAGAGCTGCAACATGGTATTTTTGCACCTGCTCTTCAATGTAGTCAGGATGTCTTTCTTTGTCGATGAAATAACCTAATATTTAGCTAAATGGTGAGGCTTTGTACCAAGAACTGAGAAAGAGATGGCTGATGTAGGCAGCAGTGGCTCTGGTACCCAGTTTTCAATTTCTTACTCTCTAATCAGAAGCAGCATTGAATTTCACTCAAAAGTGAAACTCAGAGCAGTCTTCAGGGTTCCTTCCAAGGAGGAACATCTGAGAATTTACAAGAGAAGCCAAAGTGGGAAGAGAGGGGTTATGTACATCCCTATGTCCAGCATTCACAGACACTCATGCACTTAGAACATCCTTTTAGAACAGACAACTCCCCCTCCATTCTTCCCAATTGTTGAAGCCTCTTCTCACCCAGGCATATTGTTTAAATTTGCCTGGCAACAGCCTGTCCTGCACTGGCTTCTGAAGTAGTGGATGTTACAATTGATCATAGTAGTCTCCTTTTATTTAAAAGAAAGAATACTTAATATTTAACCTTACAAGTATGTACTTATTATCAATTATTTGCAACATTTTGGAACATTTGAGCAACATTTACTACTTGGGTAAGTAGTAGGTAAGTAAGTAGGTTATGCTAGGGGGAAGGAAAGAGGTTTTGTTGAGAAAATTTTCTTTTGTGTATAAATACTTGGAATACTGTGTTCTTGCACCAACCTTGTTTGGGATTTTCTTCGCTGTCCTGCTGAAGCAGGCCTTTGGAACTGCAACAGAAGGCATCTATCTCCGGACCAGATCAGACGGAAAGCTCTTCAACCTCTCCAGACTGAGAGCAAAATCCAAAGTCCAGCTGAAATGTCTGCGTGACTTCCTCTTTGCCGACGATGCAGCTGTCACTACCCACTCTGCCAAAGATCTCCAGCAGCTCATGGATCGTTTTAGCAAGGCCTGCCAAGATTTTGGACTGACAATCAGCCTGAAGAAAACACAGGTCATGGTTCAGGATGTGGACTCACCTCCCTGCATTACAATCTCTGAGCATGATCTGGAGGTTGTCCATGACTTTGTGTACCTTGGCTCAACGATCTCCGACACTCATTCTCTCGATACCGAGCTAAACAAGCGCATCGGTAAAGCAGCTACCACGTTTTCCAGACTCACAAAGAGAGTCTGGTCCAACAAGAAGCTGACGGAACATACCAAGATCCAGGTCTACAGAGCTTGCGTCCTGAGTACACTTCTGTACTGCAGCGAGTCATGGACTCTTCGCTCACAACAGGAGAGGAAACTGAGCGCTTTCCACATGCGCTGCCTCCGACGCATCCTCGGCATCACCTGGCAGGACAAAGTTCCAAACAACACAGTCCTGGAACGTGCTGGAATCCCTAGCATGTATTCACTGCTGAAACAGAGACGCCTGCGTTGGCTTGGTCATGTCGTGAGAATGGATGATGGCCAGATCCCAAAGGATCTCCTCTATGGAGAACTCATGCAAGGAAAACGCCCTACAGGTAGACCACAACTGCGATACAAGGACATCTGCAAGAGGGATCTGAAGGCCTTGGGGATGGACCTCAACAAGTGGGAAGCCCTGGCCTCTGAGCGGCCCGCTTGGAGGCAGGCTGTGCAGCATGGCCTTTCCCAGTTTGAAGAGACACTTTGCCAACAGTCTGAGGCTAGGAGGCAGGGAAGGAAGGCCCATAGCCGGGGAGACAGACCAGGGACAGACTGCACTTGCTCCCGGTGTGGAAGGGATTGTCACTCCCGGATTGGCCTTTTCAGCCACACTAGACGCTGTGCCAGAACCACCTTTCAGAGCGCGATACCATAGTCTTTCGAGACTGAAGGTTGCCAATACAAACTTGGAATAATAATGGAAACTATGGCAGCCTAGTGCTGCTGATTTTTTAAGAAAACCAAAAACAATCCCTCAAAATCAGTGCTAAGTTTTTTGCTTGTTTTGTTTTTGTGGGGGCGGGGTGGGGGTGGTGGTGGTGGTGGTGGTGCAGTGGGGAGCAAGTCTTATTGGTGTGCCAGCAGGAGAGCGTGTCTTTAAGCTCAAAAATGAGTCACTGCCTCAGGGTATTGACAGCAGCAGAGAATGTAGTGCTTGGCTCCTACTGGGTGCCATTTTCTCTCCCAGAGAGAAAATGTCCCCCAGTGCTATTTGGGGGGTTCATAGAAATGGAGTGGGGTGATTTGGAATGATTTCACTACATTCTAGTGTGCGTGTATGCATGTCAACAAAACATGATTGCAAAAACATTCCCAAAATGTAAATAGGGAGGCTGTTTTGTTAGGGATAAGGCATCAGAAAGTAGAGATTGTCAGGGAGGTTTTTTTTTTTTTTGTAGTTTGTTCACAGCACAAGTGCCTCTCCAACAGGAGCACAAGTGCCTCTCCAACAGGAGCACAAGTGCCTCTCCAATAAGAAAGTCTTGAGGTGAGTTCAGGTCTTCCTCTCTCAGAGTATATCGTATCCTGTAAGATTTGTACAATACAGTTACATTCTTTATGGCAGTGGTTCACTATCTAGGAACCTGAGAACCACTGAGGCAACAATTCCAATTTTTTGTGTGCATTCCCCTGCACACAAAAATTACAATTCAAGTTGTAATAATTAGAGCAGATTTATTAGAGACGTTAGATTTCTTATTTATAGAGAAGTTTTCAAGGTTGCTGCTTTTGTTGCCAGCTTCTGTTGCAGCTGGTCCATTCTCTTTTTTAAAAAATATTTTATTTATTTATTTATTACAGATACAGGAAAGGAAATAGGTTTTACTTAGGGTAGGTACAACACAGGTTACATATAAGGGTTTGGCCCTAGATTCCAACATACATCATTCAATTAAAGAAAAAAAACAAAACACAATAATCATCAGTACAAAGGCTATCATATTTATCAATATAAAAAAATTGACTTTAGCGAAACACCCAATATTGTTTAACTAAATTTGTCTACCCAATAGTAAAAAAAACTTCCAATATTTTCTTACTCTATCTAAACCTCTCTCTTTCATTCTTTCTGTTAGAACTTCCATTTCTGCTACTTCATAAATTTTATCTATTAAATTTTCTTTAGTTGGCACATCTATAGATTTCCATTTTTGCGCAAACAATATTCTTGCCGCTGTAACAAAATGTACAATCAGGTGTTTCTTAGATTGGTCTTTAATTTCTGATGTCACATTTAGGAAGAATATTTCTGGTTTGAATGGTAATACACAATGCAATATCTCTTGCAACACTTTATGTATCATCTTCCAGTATTTCTTTGCTTTTTCGCATGTCCACCACATATGATAAAAAGTTCCTTCTACCTCATTACATCAGCTGGTCCATTCTCTGCCCTCTCAGGTGGTCCATGGGAAAACATCTCCCAAGAGAGTGCCCCATGGACTACCAGAAAGTGCAGAGAAAGGACTGTCCACAGCCACTGCTGACGTTTCTGTTCCTAGTGCAGCTGTGGGTGGTCTGCTCTTTCCTCTCTGGTGGTCTGTGGGGCATGCTCAGTGGTGTTCCCAGAGCAGAGGGGGGACACAATGGTAAGTTTTGCAGGCACCTCAATGTGCCATGTATGCGGCCTGTCCCCCTTGACTTCAGAGCCATTCTGGGCTTACTGCCCCCCCCCCCACAGGAATGCCTCTAGGCATGCTCACTCATCGAGATGCTGGAAGTGTTTGAAGGTGATTTTTTTCCCCTCTGAGACCTTGCGAGGTCTTCTCAGGGTCTTTCTGATCACCTGTGGTTCATGGAACATGGTATGGGAGCTGGTGGTAAGAACAGTTAAGATTTCTATTTGGGATTGTTGTAGTGCTAATGGAGGAATTGGCAAAGAGGACAGAGCACCTATATGATTCTGTTATATGTATATGAACAACAATACTGTTGTTGTTATATGATTCAATGAGACCACAAACTTTAAGCCACAACTTAGGACCTTAAAGGTGTAGGCTGAATCTGTCAGTTATGTTAAGTCCTTCAAGTAAAATTTTATTAAGTACAACAATGTTGTTCCAAATTAAAAGAAAAGGAAAAACAAAGAAATCAATTGGCCTAAAAATACATATATTGTTTCAATTGGCTCCGATGTAATGAAGTTCTATCTATTCCTAGACCTTGACAACCCCTTTCAACATTTTCAGTTTTTGATTGTTTTGTCAATATCTTTGTGCTTTACGGTAAAATTTAAACTTCTGTTTTAAAGCCACTTTCATTAACACACACATAAAGGTGCTTATTTCCCCATAATTTAGCTGAAGCAATCTTGAGCTTGCTACAAATTGGCACTTGCCGTAGTCATTGTTTTTGAAGAAAAGGTCCACTGGTAATGTATCGTGATGCAAATAAAGGAAAAGGGAAAGTTTTGAGGCATAGAACTTTCACCCGAAGTTTGCATTTCAGACTGTATTCCGATGGAACAAGATCCCTATATTTCCGATAGCAACTCTGGAAGAGCCCTTGAACATCTTCTTCAGGGTATCATTAGGGGTCGGTCAGCCCAGGCACTGGCCAGGGCCCGCTCCCATCAGAAAGAGTGTCATAGCACCCACTATGTCATCAGGAGGTGGGTGGGGCATCATGTGCACCCAGTTCAGGCTTTGCACCAGGATTCTTAGCAACCTGGTGCAGTCCTGATGCCTTTGCCTTCCTGAGACCTCCACTGTTCCAAGGTGGATGTACGAGGGTCGCCCAGAAAGTAATGCACCACATTTTTTTTCTTCAACAATTATTTATTGAACACAATGAAACTTACACACAAGAAAGAATGATGTTTCTTCTACACTCCCTGTTTTTCGACGTAATCTCCGTCTAGTTCTATGGCCTTCCTCCAGCGAGACACAAGGGCATGTATGCCCTGTCGGTACCACTCCTTGTTCTGGTCACGAAGCCATTTCTGCACTGTGCGAATCACCTCTTCGTCATCCTCAAAATGTCTTCCGCGAATGGCATCCTTTAATGGCCCAAACAAGTGGAAGTCTGAGGGAGCTAGGTCAGGGCTGTAGGGTGGATGGGGTAACACAGTCCAACCCTGTTTAGTGATGTGTTCCGAAGTCCTCAAACTTGTGTGAGGCTGAGCGTTATCATGTTGAATCAAACATTCACCTGGGTTGTTATGGCACCGAAGTCGCTGGAAGCGCTTCTTGAGTTTGGTTAATGTCTTCACATAAGCTTCAGAATTAATGGTGCTGCCTCTTGGCATCACATCAATGAATATGACAATCCCAAAACACAGTGATCATGACCTTACCGGCGGAAGCAGTTGCTTTGAATTTTTTCTTCTGTGGAGATTGACGATGACGCCATTCCATCGATTGTCGTTTTGTTTCGGGCTCAAA
Organism: Tiliqua scincoides; assembly: GCF_035046505.1. NCBI lineage: Eukaryota > Metazoa > Chordata > Lepidosauria > Squamata > Scincidae > Tiliqua > Tiliqua scincoides. The sequence continues at coordinate 195,711,754 of NC_089824.1, read as the reverse complement.
ATGGTGAACCCAGGTTTCATCACCTGTCACAATCCGGGACAAGAACGCTTCCCCCTCATCTTCAAAACGTTTCAGCAACTCAGAAGAAATGTTTTTTCTGAGAGATTTGTGGTCCACCGTAAGACAGCGCGGAACCCATCGTGCACACACTTTTGAGTAATCAAGAGCATGGATGATTGCATCCACACTTCCTTTGCTGATTGACAGCTTCAGCGCCAACTGCCTAGTCGTTATGCGTCGGTCCTTGTGAATGAGCACATCAGCAAGCTGCGTCTTGTCAGGTGTGACAGCCGTGGATGGCCGCCCCGAATGCTGCAAATCTTGGAGCTCTGCCGAACCGCCTTCTAATGGCCTCACCCTCTGTGCCCAGTGACTAACCGTACTTCTGTCGACTGCAGATTCTCCATAAACTGTACACAAACGTTTGTGAATGTTCCCAACAGTTTCTTTCTCCGCAGTGAGAAATTCAATGACGACACGCTGCTTGTAACGTACATCACTTACAGACGCCATTTCGAAACACTGCTGCAGCTACGCTATCTGTCTGAAGAAACCAAAAATTTGTGTGCGCACTCCTGAAAATTCAAATAATGTATATCTAAAGTTTCGCATTCGTACCATTACTGTAGGCTGAAAAAAAAATGTGGTGCATTACTTTCTGGGCGACCCTCGTAGTATTAGTTTTATTGTAGACATGAGGATGCCTGCTCGAACCTCCTCTCCCCTAGGCTTCTTCTCATCTGCTTTAAGTCCACTGGTGCAACCAGAGCATGGTGTTGTTGCCTGTTCCAGAAATGCTTGAAAGGTGGGTGCAGTACAGTCTTCTTTTTTTGTATTCCTTTATTAATTTCATTTATAATAATAAAGAAAAAAAGGAAAGGAAAAACACAGTAACAGAAGAAGAAAACAGAGAAAATTAGCAAACATTAAACATTTATATTAAAAATATAAAACAATACTAAGAATACCTCTAATAGTGCAGCACAAGCTAAGCCGAATATTCTAATTACTTACAGCTTTATATCTTAATAATCTAAATTTCTACCCATATATACATTATATCTCCAACAGCCTCTCTTATCTTCTCATTATAAGTATTCTATTTCAGATTATTATTTCAGATTAATGTTCTCTGTTCCATTCAATCTAATCTTCAAATTCATAACTCATTAATTCAGTTTTCTCTCTCTCATGCAGAAAATGAATAATTGATTTCCAGTTATTCATAAATTTTTTTTGTTGATTTCTCTTTGAGTAAGTTCACAAGTTGGTCCATTTCTGCAAAGTCCATAACTTTCTTCCAGTGGGTGCAGTACAGTCTAGCTATGATAAACTCACTTCCCATGTCTGGAGGCTTGCCGATCAATATAAGAGACCAGTTCTATGACTGCTCCTTGTTGCAGCAGTATTGGAGTAGATGGAAGGCCTCGCTTGGCCCAGGGAAGGTCTCTGAAGCTCCAATGATATTGCCAACCCCTCATGTGCCAGAAACCTTAAAGCAGTGGTTCTCACACATTTAGCACCATGACCCACTTTTTAGAATGAGAATCTGTCAGGGCGCACCGGAAGTGACATCAGCAAGCAGGAACATTTTTAACAATCCTAGGTTGCAATCCTATCCACACTTACCTGGCAGTAAGTTCCATTTATTGTCATTGTTAAAAGAATGTATATAGTAGCTTGTTAAAAGTACAGGTTTGTAACATTTCCCCAAATGCAGTCACATACCATGGTAGCATCAAGTCTAATATATTAAAAATAAAGTATTGAAATGAATGGGGACCCACCTGAAATTGGCTCGTGACCTACCTAGTGTGTGCCGACCCACAGTTTGAGAAACACTGCTTTAAAGCATGTAAGGAGGGCAGAGCAGTGCCAGGGATGGTTCAAAAAGTGTAGTGCTCATTTCTCATGTGCTTTGTGGATGTACCTAGAACTTACCAAAAAAACAGTACTTTCTTCCTACATCTAGAAAAATGCTTCAGTCTAGGCCGGAGCAGGCAAACCCTGGCCTGGGGGCCTTTTGCAGTTATGGGAGTCCCCCAATCCAACCCACAGGGAACTCCCAGTCTCCATTGACCCGCTGGGTATTATTTTAACCCTGCCCATTGCTTCTGAACAACTTATGTTTCCATGTGTTTCTGGCTTGGTCTGTAGGCATTCACTGTGCAATAGGTGTGTGGCAAACAGTTCATAGTTCTCATGTGGTTCTGCATGCCTCTATTATAGTTTTATTATTATTATTATTATTATTATTATTATTATTAACAGTATTTATATACTGCTTTTCAACAAGTTCACAAAGCAGTTTACAGAGAAACATCAAATAATTAATGGCTCCCTGTCCCAATAGGGCTCACAATCTAAAAAGATGCAAGTTCTCATGTGTATTATAAAGAAGTTCAGTAAAATTCATTCATTCATATAAGTTTCATCTCTAATGAAATGTAAATGAAATGTATGTATGTATATAAATTTATTGATTTATATACATTTATTCAAATTTGAAATGTAAATTAATTCTTTTTTCCCCAGCCCCTACCATAGTGTCAGATAGATGATGTGGCCCCCCTGCCAAAATGTTTGCCCACCCCTGATTTAGATGACTCAGTACTGCTGCTCCATTTTTAATTTTGTCAGCTACTGCTTTCTCCATTCAGAGAAGGCCATTTACTGCCCAAGTACAGAGAAATTCTTGCACTCACAAGGTAGCGATAGTGGTTGCAAAGGATGATTTAGTGTAGACCAGTGTTTCTCAACCAGTGGTACACATACCACTGGTGGTACTTAAGATGGTGTCCAATGGTACTTGCAGGACCCCCAGACCTCCCCACTTGGCAGTGGGACCAGCAAGACAACATGACGAACAGTGGTAGGAGGCTTGGTTCAGCAAGCTGTGCTTTTTGCATGCTTTAAAAGGCCTTCCATCCGTCCTGAGCCTCTTACCAGTGTCTGTTGTGTTATATCTGGCCTTCCAGCTCAGAAATAACTGGTGATGACGTAATCACCAGTTATTTCTGGTGGTACTTTCAATAAGTGGACCTTGCAAAGTAGTACAGTGGGGGACAAACATTGGGAAACCCCGGTGTAGACAGAAGTGCTAAAATCCAGGGATTAGGTGTCAGTAAACCAGTTCCTGAACCCTCCTGTGTTCCGTCTAACTCTTCTGAGTTTTGATGCAGAGAAGTCTGCTTCCTTTCTCTGATAAGACAACTGATAAGTGGTATGTTATAAGTATCTTATTAATTCTGATAAGAAACAAACATAAGAAAACTCAAATCTACATTTTTAGGGAATATTTGAACTGAGTGATGCATCAGACTATGTGCTTCCATGCTCACAATGGCCATGGGGCAATAACTGCCCTGTATGAAGGAGTAGGAAAAGCAGGAAAAAAAATTCAGATTTTCTGCATTCTATGGTATAATTTTTTTTTGTCTGAAATAAAACATCAGATCCTTTGTTTATTTGCAAAAAAAAAAAAAAAAAATAGTAAGGAGTTTGAGTTATGCATTTCCAGCTGTCACAGTACCCATTTCCAAACTCAAATTGGGCCTACAAGAAAAGTATTCCAAACTTAATTTCTTTGAGAGATGATGTTCTGCCTGCTATTTTGTCTGTTCCAGTCATCAAAGCACATCTTGCTTTGATGGCGGTAATATTTGTTTTAATCTGTCTTTCACCATGATGGATAACACACTTATTCAAAAGCTTAGTACATCAAAAAGAGGAATGCATAAAAGCAGGAATGGCTTATTCCTTGGTGCTATAAAAATAGATAGCCATTTCAATGCATCAAAAATATATGTAATAAGGAGACCTTGCTGAATGGTTTGTTCATACCTGCATCTGTGCTCTTTTTGGAAGATATTTTTGGATGATCTCAGCTTCATATGTGGTAGTTCTATGAGTGACTATTTAAAATCCAGTGATGATGGTCAAGTGTGGGGGATCTCAGTGTTGAAGCAATTATGCACATTTCTCACACCTGCAAAGTTATTGTTATGAAAATAAGTGAACAGGCCTTTTATGGCAGGCATTACATTAAATGAGGATTACAGCCTAACACAGCAGTTGTCAAACTCCCAGGGAGCTTAATAACTGCTGTAAGCCCTTGTGGGGGAGCGGGGAAGGCAGCGGGGGCGGGGGAAGGCAGCAACGCAATTCCCAGAATCGCATCCCTAAGGGGGGTGCAAGGACCGGCATGTGCTTACCAGTCCCTGCAGCAGCCTCAAGGGGGTGCAGGGAGCCCTGCTTGACCCTCTGCAAGGCTCCCCAAGGATCAGAAATTGAAAGTGGAGCAAACTGGAGGTGGGGCTTGATCGCTCCACTTTCATTTTCTAAAGCTTGGGAAGGCCTGTGGAGGGTCACACAGGACTCACTGCACCCCAGGGAGGCTGCTGCAGGGACTGATAATATATGCCAGTCCCTGCGTGCCCCTTAGTGATGCAATCCTGGGGATTGCGTTGCTGCCTTCCCCCCGCCCGCACCCTTTAAGGGCACAGTGTCCAGGGCCCTCAGGCTGGGGCGTCGCAACATCCCAGTTTGAGAACCACTGGCCTAACAACTGGTTGGGGCTGCAATCCTATCCACACTTACCTGGGTGTAAACTCCATTGACTATAACGGTATATACTTCTGAGCAGACATGCATAGGATTGGGCTCTAAAAGAATAGCCATTCAGAAGCATTTCTCAACATTTTTCTTCCACCATACCACTTTACTCGGTCCACCTGTTTGAAGTACCACAAGAAGTAACTGGTGATGACATCATCACCTGTGACGTCTAGGTTGGGAGGTCAGATGCAATGTGACAAACACTAGTAACAGGCTCAGGGTGGACAGGAGGGCTGTGCCTGCTCAAAAAAGTGCATGGAAAAACATGCTTTGGAGCTCTGCCCACCAAGCCAAGCCTCTTACTGCTGTTTGTTGTATCCTGTTCCTGATATCACTGCTGAGTGGCAAGTGTCCAGGGGGTCCCACAAGTGCCACCAGGCACCACTTCGAGTACCACTGGTTGCGAAATACTGCCATACAGTTACAGGTGGTAATAATAAATATGGTGGTGGAATGTAGCATTAGCAAAACATGTTATGTAGCTGCATCACATTTTGGCAGGATTGGTGGGTCCTACACAGTATTTTAGAAATTTGGGAATGGAACTGAAATTTGAAGTGCGTAGGCCAGGGGATGTGACATGATGAATTACCAAGTTGAAGATCCATCACAGTTAGTAGGATTTCTTAACTAGCAGTAATATAGTATAAAAGTTAAGACTTGTATGATCTATGGTGTTTGGTATTCACTATAACCAACTGTGATACCCCAATCCTATCCCCAATCACTTGCATTGATGCAGTCACGCCCTGAAAGTGTGTGCTGCATTCTGTCATGGGATGGGGGATTGAGAGGCCTCTTCAAAGTAAGGCAACTTTGTTCCCTTACCCACAGGTAAGCCCTCCGTTGTCCTATGGGTCTGCTCCTATCTGTGCCAGGTCTTTGGCTGATACAAGTATGAGTGGACACCCCAAAATCTGGCAAGACCAGGTGGGGAGGCATAGGATATTGATAACACCTTTGCTGCCACTAACCACCCCCTGCCTCCCCCAGTACACCTCCTAGCAGTCCTAATCCTCACCCTGACCCTCTCCTTCTCTGCCCAATTGCTCCTCCCTCCCTGCCCACCATCCACCCTATGGATGGATCTTACCAGTTCTGGGAGAGCCAGATGAGCCACTGCTGCATGGCCAATCCCACTTGCCATTTGTGGCAGTGACCCAGTAGCATGTGTCACATTTTGTAATGCCGCAAAGCATGCTGCCAGATCACGACTTCTGGCAGCGCAGATGGGGGATAGGATTGGGCAGTGGGTGAATGAGACTACTGCACTGTCATTAGGGCAGGGGGTAATGCATCACCATACCCATGTAGTTGATTTTAGTGTCAACCTGTCATCTATAAAGCCTTTGGATAGAATATAGAAAATAGAGAGTCTCTCTCTCTCTCTCTCTCTCTCTCTCTCTCTCTCTCTCTCTCTCTCTGTTACTAATGGTCATTAATATTGCTTCCCAAAAGACCCTATCGCATATAGGGTGAATGAGAGTTGGGGAAGTTTGATATTCCCCAATTTCAGCTGGTTATAGCAGCAAGAAACTAGCTAAGGGCATACCAGCCAGGGTGAGTGTGTATCTGAAGGAATGTGGTCTGCTTCAGCCACCATCATCCTGTTTCTGTACTAAGGAAATAAAAATGGGTCTGTTAAATGGGATTAGTCAGAATTTGCCATTGAGTTCCACCCAGTGCTCTCTGCATGTGTACTCAGAAGTAAGTTCCATTATAGTCAATGGAACTTACTCTCACGAAAGTGTGAATAGGATTGTAACATCTCTCTCTCTCTCTCGCTCTCTCTCTCTCTCTCTCTGTGGTGAATTTAGATATTCTTTGTTGAGCAAAACAATAGAGGAATTATAAGGAAAATTCAAATGTCATTAAGACTAAGGAAGTTTCATTGTGTTCATTTGCACACTCCTAGTCTTAATGGATTTTTAGAATCAGAACCAGGAGCACCACCATCAAATAGCACCACTCAACAAATAGTGAGTCTAACTTAAGGGCTGTATAGCTCCCTAGAACCTAAAAAAAAAATCTATTTTGAGGTTCTGCGCAGATCCAGATCAGTGCTTTTTGTCTAAGACAGGGATTAAAAAATAGCCTAAGTTTTGCTTGGGCTATTGAACACACATCAGACAAGGAAGTACTTTTGATAATGACATAAGTGAAATCACAAAGATAGTTTTGACTCCATTCAAATAATTTAAAATTCATTTTCAAGGTTGTTGCGTAGGCTTTTTAAGTTCTGTGGACTATAGAACAATCTTACATGATAAATTCACCCATGTGCTATGGACATTTAATACAGTTCTGCGCAGATTAATTCATAAAGTCGAGGGTATCAATTATGCTTTAGAAATCTGTAACAGAAGTAAAGTACTGAAGTTATTTTTAAAAAATCTTATTATTATATGACTTTTTCTATTATTAAAATCCATAGAACTCCTGGAGGTGGTTTTTATTTGATTCCTTTCATTTCTTCCTCTTCATAAACTCTTAGTTTAACTGGAAAAAAATTCATAAAGTGAAAATAGGTTATGATGTGTATGTCAAGATAAAATTACTGCACCGAATCTGAACTTATAACAGCACAATAAGCGTATATGTTTAGAATGGTATGGGCACATGCTCTTTGCCAACTTGGTGAAAACTCTATTTCAGAGGGTCATCTTCCATTTTGTTCAAAACATTTCAAAACTCTGCTGCCAAATTATGTGTCTCTATCATCATTCTTATCCTGTGCTTTCTCCCTTCAGATCCCTTCGCTGAATTTCCATCCCTTTCCATATCTACCTTATTGTCTCATTTATCCTGACTATTTGTCCCTCTCTGTGACCTTGGTTTGTTCTATCTCGTAACCCTTGGTTCTCATGAGATGTCATCCTGTGACATACGTTCCTGCGGTTTTTACCTTCCCCAGCCAGCTGAAAGTTCCCTGCTCTTTTGCTGTGCAGTATATAGGTGTGAAAAGCAATGCCCACATTCTTTATTCCTTACATTTGTTTACTGTCCTTTTTCTGTTATTATCCCACTGCTTGTTTTGAACTGTCACGTGGGTGCAGCAGTCTGTCTTTGGATAAAGAGGAGATTCAGTGGTACTTACTTTTGTGTAAACATTAATAGGATCATACTGTTGCTGAAATTTGCATAGGCAAACAAATTGATTTCCCCCACACACAAAAATTATTTACAGATTTTGTTACAGAGCATCCAAAATCAAGTACATGTGGAAAGTACAGGATTCAAGATGAACAGGGAGTATTTCTAGAATCAGATTTGGTTTGATTTGATGTTTTGTTTTGTTTTGGGTAAATCACTTCAATAAGGTTCACAGGCATTTTATGCAGTCGTTGTGTAACTGGCATTCCACATATCAGTGTTCAAGCAGACCTGCATGAGAGGATGATTCAAAAGTGTGCAATCATGGTGCAGAAATGATAAAGATATACTCATATTCAATTTCTGTTCATATGGAAGTAGAATATCTATTTGGTACCTAAATATTATTAGTCTTAAATCTTTCTGGTTTGATCAACAGTTGTAATTCAGACTTGCTTCATGGAATCTTATCTTTTCAGTAAATCTGGTTTGTGTCACCCAGTGCAGGAGGCCAGCGTGTCACCCCATGCAGTGGGCAGGGTAACACCCCAGGTGGTGGGTGTGGTGATGTACCATTGTCCCTCTCCCACTGTTCTTTTGGCTATATCTTTTGATAGAACAAAGATATTTCACTGCAGTTTGTTTCATTGCATTCTACATGATATTACGCATTGATTGATATATAACATGATGGTATTATTCTTACAAACTGTGATTTTAGTGATTTTGGTCACTAGTGGTGTCACACACCCCCACCTCCGGATGTCAACTTACTAACGTCTTATTGCACAGTTCTCAAACTCTCAAAGTTGCTCAAACTTTTAGCACCCACTTTTTCGAATGGCAATCTGTCCAGGACCCATCAGAAATGATGTCTTGGCCGGAAGTGACATCATAAAGCAAATTAAATTTTTATAAATAATTAAAGTAAAACAAATAAATAAGAAGTAGTCAGCCCTGTTCTACCAAGTGAATTTTCTCTGTAGCCTGCCTGAAATATCCCCCTCCCCAAATCAGTAAGATTTTCAGCTTACTACCCAGTGCCCAGTTCAATTTAAGTTCTTATGTCTAAACCACATCACTGTCTGGATCTGCCTGGCTCTGCAAGTCTCAAAAAGAAAAAAAGTTCAGCTTACCAGTTGAGGTTTTATTTTTATCCTTTTTGGTGAAGTGGGGGAGGGGGCTGCCTTTTGGAGCATTTGTTGAACTCCAGTTCCATCAGATGGGACCATTCTGGTGGCCTCACATTCCCCTTTGCCTGGCCTGAGCACAGGCCAAGGCACATTTGCTTACTTGCGAGTAAATGAGACCAAAGGCTTGGTTTTGCTTTCCATATGGCTCAATACATTCGCTTGGTTGGAGGGAGGGACCTACTTCTCAGGTGTTTGGGGGGGCTGCATTCACTGGATCAGGACCATTCTGGTATCATTGGATTCCTCTCAGCCTGCCGTTTCCAATGGACTAAGGCAAGTTCGCCTACTCGCAAGTGTACATGCAGTATGACTCGGTTTCACTTTCCATAGGGCTCTGCATTTTGATTTTCCAGTTTTTTGCCAATAATATTTGATAGAAAGGAGATATTTCACTCCAGTTTTTTCATTGCATTCTGCTGTAAATTCCGCATCCAACAGTATATAACATAATGGTATTATTCCTAACCACCATAATTTTAGTGCGTCACCTCCCCAGTGTGCATCACCCCCCCTTGCATGTCACCCCCTAATGACCCCATTGAGGGATACTGTTAATTCAGAATTAAGATAGACACATTTCTCAGATGAAGTGCTAGAAAGGGCAACTTCAAATGACAATTTATTTTATTTTATTTGCTAATTTATAGGCAATTGTTCAACAATTGTTCTCTAAATGGGTTATAATTAAAAGGAAAATGAAATAGAGGTGATGCCTTAGCATCTGCGGAGGGTTCATTTCCTGGAACCCCTGCAGATACCACAACACACAGATAAACAAATCTGTGGGTCAGGGCACTCAACACAACTGGAGCTGTGCTCTGGTTGCATCCGGAGAGTGTTCTGAGGGTCTCTGGAAGGCCTTAAAACATCGCTTCCAGTTTTCCCCCAAAAATGACGTTTTAAGGCCCCCAGAACACCCTCTGGATGTGATCGGAGCACAACTCTGGTCGTGTTCAGAGGATGCAGGTCACGCCTCAATGTGGGTCAGGGGACCCACGTTGAATCAAATCCATGGACTAAATATCCGTGGATGATGAGGTCCGACCTGTAATAATATCACTGCAATAATAATAAAACAATACTTGTTGGCATCCTTCAGTCTCGGAAGACTATGGTGTCACGCTCTGAATGGTGGTTCTGGAACAGAGTGTCCTCTCCAGTGCGTGAAGCCTGGGTAAAGTAGGTATGGAGGATAGGCTGTTACCCATGCAGCAAATCCCCCCTCTCCACGTCGCTGAAATGGTCCAATGGAAAGGCAGAGGCCAATACGGTTGGTTCCAGCGGTGTCGCAGGAGTTGCCAGAACGTGACTGTGTTCAGCCATGAACTGCCTCAGGGACTCCGGCGCCGTTTTTTGCCTTGAGGTTGACTCCTGAAGCCTTTTCCATAACTGGCACAAAAAGTTCCATAACTGGCACATAACTGGCACTTTTCCACAAGGCAGTGGAGGTTTGGGATCAGAGTTTTCCTTCTCTCAGATGAGCTGCCTTCCCAGGCTGACGAGTCCCATCTACCCGGTGGCTGTTTAGTCGCCTCTTACAACAAGTACAGCCAAACTGAGGGCCTATTCTTATCCCCAGCCCCCAGGGGAAATAAAACAATATAGAAGGGCAAATTGAAACAAAAAGCCAGATACACCCTTGATCTCAACTAAGGTCCCAGCAGTGAATGGTCCAATATTTGGACAGTCCCTTTTGGAGAAATGCCTTCAACTATGGGTTAATGGCTTTTGCTGGCTTTTACCAGCCCCAATCCTGTATGTATTTGAACTTGACTCAGCCTTAGATGCCTACATGTGCTATTCTGCATGGTAAAATGAGCCACACTGAGTGAGAGATAAGTTAAGCTTTAAAAAAAAAAAAAAAAAAAAGACACAGCTAACTGGGAAATTCAGAATTTTAGAAATTTTCATGTTAGCTGACAGCCGTACTGTCTTAATTCTGCCATACTTTGACAGGAATTTAACTGAAGTTTCTATCCTATTAGTCAGTTTCATCAGTCCTGACAGTATTCAGTAGGCTGACAGTGTGAATGTTTTTCATCTTCCTTCCTTTTTCAAGTAGCCAAACCATTCTGGAGAAATACAGTGGGAAAATCCTTATTTATAGGTATAGACTTTGGCAAGCAGACTAAAGAGCGCTATAAATTCCATGTGCAATTGTGGAATCTTCCATGTGGTAGTAATGTTAAAAAGGAAGGGTATTATACTTGAGAATCCAAGCATGAATGCAGCACAATGTTCCTCAACTGCTGAGGGTACAAAGAGGATACAGGAAGATAAGGAGAACTTTGGAAAGCAAGACTTTTTTTTTCACTGAAAACCTGGGAAGATTGATATATTTGCTGTAACATTCTTACTTCAGGTACTGATATTCAGTTCTATGGAGACTTTACCTTGTGTTTGTCTCACGCTTCCAGTCTGGCTGGATGTGCGTGTTATCTTTACTTGGAGCCTTGCATAGTATTATTCTTTTTTTTTTTAACTTAGTTTTTCTTTTCAAAAGAAAAACCCAAGAGATGGGGAAAAAAGGTATGATGCTGAAAAAGAACACATAGGGCGCAATCCTAACCCCTTATGTCAGTGCTTTCCAGCACTGGCATAGCGGTGCCAATGGGACATGTGCTGCATCCTGCAGTTGGGTGTCACTCACAGAGGCCTCCTCAAAGTAAGGGAAGGTTTGTTCCCTTACCTCAGAGCTGCATTGCCCTTATGTCAGTGCTGGAAAGCACTGACATAAGGGGTTAGGATTGTGCCCATAGTTCTTTAAAAAATGCCATCAATAATGCAACCTGCTTCAAATCAAATAAAGTGGGTTATTTGCTGAACCCCTCCTTTCCGTTTCCGCTGCCCCCACCTATCCATGCACATGGAGTAGGTTCAGAATATATGCAGCATTCTGGTTCCATACTTGACGCAATGCAAGCTGTCAAAATGCTGGAATACATGCCTAGGAAGGCATATAGGAGAACGCAGTAGAGGGCTAAGATGGAAATGAACATATTTAGCTTAATATTGGCTTGGGTCCAAAGAAGTGTTTGGGCATGCCCTGTAAAACCTTTGCCTTTTCCCTTTTGAGTGACAGATCTCCATGCCATATGGCAGTTGCCCCTCGTCTCCATGGAAGGGTAGCTTGATGTGCAGATGGCTTCGGAATGCCATAATGGAGCAGGAAACACAAGGAGAAGCAGAGGGAAGTCCAAACTTAAGTTTCTACTGACTAAACATAAGTATCAACAAAGGAGCCAGGGTATTTCCTAACTCCCTGCCTTTCCCGGTTCCCTCCAAGTCCTGGAGGGAACCTTTTGTTCCTTCCCATCACAGCACCTAAGACTCTGCTGGTCTCCTCCAGAGGGTTAGGCTGCCGAAATTAGTGGAGGGCCCATAACATTTGGTGGCATGGGAGCATTCCTGGGTCTAGGGGTCAGACCAGTTCTCAGTTCCCTTCGAGGTCACCCAGAGTTCACCATATAGTGAGTTTACCATAACTGGAAACGTTCTCTGGTCACTTTGGCATCCTGGCCCTTCTGCTGTCCAGAAGTTCCCCCACTCCTGTGTAAATTCAATACAATTGTCAGCACAAATTTTGGTAGCCTTTCCAAGTAAATGCTGTTGATGCTAAACTTGTACTCCAGAAATCAATAAAACAGCACCAAACTTTTATAGGTTTATTGAAATGACAGCAGGAAAGTTGCTAGGAAGAAAAAAACCCCACGAAAACTCTGAGTAGAAAACAGGCACATTTTTCAGGTACTGAAAAATTGGTTATAAAATATTTAGTCACACAGCCGGTATAAAAGAAAAGGAGTAGAAAGATTTGTTTTTCTGTTCCAGGTTTTAAGAAAAAGATTCATTTACTTCATTTTAATCGCGTCAAGAGAACTAGCAAAAGCTGGAAGTTCAGTAGAATGAACAAATTGTTACACATGTTTGAGAACACAATTTCTTTTTTAACTATATAATGGGCAGCCTGATCCTATGCCTGGGCCAATGCCTGAACACTGCCGTGGCAATGGCTGTTGCAAACATTCTGTAAGGCATGTGGTGGTGGCTGGGAGGGGAGAAGCATCAGTAGAGAGACCAGTGCCTTTTGATGCAGGGCTTCTGCAGAGGTGGGATGATGATCTTAAGTGCACAGTGATTAGTATCCCGCCAAGTGATGGGGAGGCATTCCAGGGTAGGGGGAAGACACAGGTCTCCTCGGGTCTGCACTAGCTAAAAGAGCTGGCACAGCTGTGAGTAGATCCATAGGGGCTGCTGGGCATCTACAGGGAGTTGAGAAGGAAGTGAAGAAAACACAGCATGGTTTTAGTAGCCAAAGGCAGTTAGCTGACCAACTCACAGAGGCTTCAGCAGTTTTGGTAGTTCTTGGGAGCAGGGAAAGGAGAAACCAGAAAAGGGTGACTTGTTGCAGCACCAGCAGTTTAACAATCTGCAGGCCAGTAACAAGGAGGGTAGCAGAGGGAACGAAGAACAAGAATGTAGTGGAATGAATAACTTGCATCTCTAGAGCAAAAGGTTTATATAAGTTTTTGCCTCATAGAATCCTATGGGATTCTTTGGTGGAATGTGTCAGTCAGGAGGTCCTGCGTTGTCAGTCAGAGACACTTGATGGATTCTGTCTTCTCCCGATGCCTGGTTGAGGGTGCAGTAGTTGGATGGACAGCTGTTGGATTGTTTCCACAATGAGGCTTCATCATAAGGTTGGTGGGGACCATTGGGAGTGTGAAACCTTTCCTTTGTCTTTTAAAAGTTAGTTTTCCCAACATAGGTCTCCAGAGAAGTGGCTTAGACCATTGCATGTGCTTTCCTAGCAGGATTCAGAGCTGGAAAGCTTCATCGCCAATTTGGAATTGTGAAAATTTCATTAGCATTAAGCAATAAACAAGCTCAATCCAAATCTGGAGCATAGAATTCCAAAGGTCAGTTATGGGGAAGGTGGTTTCCAGTACAAGATCAGAAATGTGGTTTTCCTGGACAGAAGATTTGTCAGATTTTGTCAGAAGATCTGACAAAAACCTTCGAAAACAGTATTGATCTGGTCCTTTACTCTTCAGGTATTTGAATCAAATAAGCTGAAATAAAATATTGACTATGTAACACCCTCACCTCCATCCAGCTTTCTGCTGCCACAGTTATTTCTTTTGTTCACAACCCACCCCTCTTTAAGTCCCTGCACTGAATTCCTGTTCTGGTTCTCACCTTCAAATGCTTTTAACAATGATAGTCAATGTGACTTTTTCCTGGGTAAGTGTGGGTAGGATTGCAGTCTAGAATTGTTAAAAATTTTCCTGCTTGATGATGTCACTTCCTGTCACAACATCACTTTCAGTGGGTCCTGACAGTTTCACATTCTAAAAAGTTGGACCCAATGCTAAAAGTTTGAGAAACTTCTGCTCTAGTCTCTTTACCAAACTGCAACTAAGCTGAAATATATGTGTATAAAATAATGACATATTCCCGTATTCCCTACCTCCTTTTCTGTTGTCTTCCTTGTGTTTATTTTAGATTGTGTGTCTCTTGGAGCAGGTATTTGCCTTCTCTTGAATTGAAAAATGTCATGCACACTAATGGTGCTATAGCATTAGTAACAGTAATAGCTAAATGTATTTATTTGCATTAAAATGTAGGAAGCTTTAAACACTGATAGAAGCTGAAGGTGTGACTAAGCCCCCTTTGTTAGTTGATAGAAAGGGTCCAAACAAATCTCTGGGCTGCAGGCTGGCAATCCTACTGATTGACCATGGATATTTTGGACTAATCACTATAGATATGTTAACATGCAGTGGTGGGAATTTGCTTTTCCCTCTCTTCTCAGAAAGTATGCTTGGGATCAACAATGGGAAAAGATTGGTTAAAAATACTCTGTACACAGGTTGGAATGTAGGGCTTGAATCCAAGACATAAATAAAGTAAAACACACTGAAATCCTTTGCAAACCATTCCACTGTACAGGAGTAGGAGAATAAGTACTTGTAGGAGAATAAGCTCTTGATATAAAACACACACAAACCCATCCACCCACCCTCACTTCTTGTACAAAGTAGACATTTCCATTTATTTTATTGTCATCTTACCCTGAAGCTGCTCTATTCATTTAACACCTTTAATGGAATTCAGAAAGTGTGCTAAATGGAAAATGTAGTTTATTTGTTTCTTCACTGCTCTTGAAATGATGGAAGATGGGCCCATTATTCTGAATGTTTCCCCCTCCTTCTCTCTCTGTACACGCACGTGCGTTTAGGTGGGGTTTAATGCGTGATTCCCAGAACACCTTCACCAGTTCATTTTACCCAAGAACGTTTTGTTCCTTTCCTTAAAACAGATGTTGCATCTTTTTCCATAGAAAAGGCCTGTGTGTGATCTCTTTTTCTCCCCGTGGGATCCTGAATGGTGTAGTAAGAACAGATCGCTTAAGATTGGTTGCACCTGCCTAACCCAGAATAATTGGAAATATATCTCCAAATGAACTGGCACAGTATAGGATTAATTCGCTGGGTCCCTACTAGTACTTATAAGCTTGAAAGGGGGCATATTTTCTGACCTGTTTTAAAAATTGATGAATTGCATGATTATCAATTAATGGCGTAACAGGTGCAGTGTTAAAATTCAATGTATTCCTCTAAACAGCGTGACTCATATCATGCTAAGTCTTAATTAGTAGAGCTTTCATAACTGATGGAGCTCTGCGAGAGATGTTTAAAATGAACTTATTCCTACATGGCTGGTTGAGATTTGTCAGGGTCTGGCCTCGCAGCAGATCCCTGACTTACTGACCACTAAGGAGGAAGATGGGGGTGAGCCACTGCGGTGCAGCGAGGTGCAGACTCTGACGGGGCTCCTCCCGCCTTGCCTACCACCATGAGAGGCGGCGTGGCAGCATGGTGTGGCAGCTTGCCAGCCCCCCCTCCACAGCCCAGAGGTTGGGCAACTGGCCTGGGCACACCTGTGGCAACTGCAGCACCTCTGTCTTGGGGGGGATGGCCTGGCTGGCTGCAGCACACACATGCTGGGATCTGGGGAACATCAGGAAATCCCGGCACCTCCCAGGACCACCGCAGACAGAGGCAGACAGTTGGGCTTCCCTGTGGTGGCTGTGGGGGTGATGTTGGCAGGTGGGACACCACCGACCTGTCCTCCCAGCTCAAGCTGAAAGGCTGTGGGGCTCAGGGCCCCTCTGCAACCATGGGGGAGGGACCCCTGGCCAGCACAGCAGCTGAAGGGTTGCCTGAACTTCAGGGAGGGGTCAGAGGCAGGACAGGGAGGACCCGGGGGGAGGAGAGGGGCAAAATGGGGATGACTTTGGCCACCAGGGAGGCCAGTTGGGGGAGGCACCCATTTAAGCTTACCCAGCAAGGAAGGAGTGGAGCTGGGACAGGAGAAAAGGTAGTATAAATGGCTAGGAGGCCCATGATGGCAGGGAGAGCTGCTGAAGGTGAGGTGCATGGCTGGAGTTGAAGCCACTCGCTTAGGAACAAGACCCCACAGCCAACTGTCAGGTAGGAGGACTCTAGTATAGTGAACCCCCTCCCCCCGGGTGGCTGAGGCTTTTTTTGCCTAGTGGGTGATGACCAGGGAACTGCTGCCAGGTCACCAGGCTCTCTAGGAGAGTCAAGTAGCTAGACAGCAGACCACTTCCCAGAGGGTGACACCCGCCAGCGTCCCAGGCTGCAACTGACATACTAATCTATCACAACTTTTTGCTAGGCTTTCTGGGATGTCAATAGTATTATCAGTTTAACACATTGGGGATGTAGTAGGTTTCCCATCATTTGTTTTAACTTGGAAATCCTGACATTGGGCAGTGTTAGCAAACATTTCACAAAGAGATGTAAGCACCTCTCCCTCGTGATTTTCAGAAGACTATTGATTTTTCCTGCTCTAAACAGTAGGTGTTAATGGAAAAGCAAAAGATCTCTAGAAAGATTCAGTATCTGGAACCTGAGGGAAAAAAAGAAGGTCTTGTTCTATGTAGAAGTTGTACCACCATAGAGAACCGTAATATCAGGCACAGGCCAATGGCGTTATTGGTTTGTATCTGTGCCTCGAGGTTCTGGCAGTGCAAGATCCTTTATGGTGGTGTGAAAGCCAGGTCCCTGTCTCATGCTTCCACTGCTGCAAAGGGGCAACTCTACAGCTTGTACAGCAGCGAATTCAGAGGCCTCCATCAGCACCAGTAAGTCGGCAGCAGGGACAAGCCGTAGGTGAAGAGGAATGGCAGGAATGGGCGACTTGACTCATAAGACTTGGACTCAAGTGGCCAAACACACATTTCTTGGACTTGTGCGGGCTCCAGACACGTGGTTTGAAACCAGAAGTGACTTAGGTGCTTTTCTCAGGAACAAGTGGAGACAAATGAACAGAGTGGATGAGCTTGTCACGGGGGTTCGTAAGGAACTGATCACTGCTTTCTGCTCTGCTGGACTTATTACCCAGCACCCCCCAATAAAGACACAGGCAAGGGTATATGGTACAAAGGGCCACTTTATTAACTATTTAAATATACTTCAGATTGCAACAGGGCCTAACAAATAAGTCATGCGGGTTCTACATGGGGGAAACGGAGCTGCCCGTCTACTTCCCCCTATAGTGATTTGGGCGACCACACCAGACTCAGGGCAGCGTCAGTACAAGCCTGCCGCCCCCTTCATTGTCACCCCGAAGGGGCAGGGTGGCAGGCTAGCTCAGGCCACCCGAGCGAACCCGCGGTGCGCCTTTACCACCAGGCCGAGGTTCATCCAGCCTGCGCCACCCAGCCGGGAATGCCAGCATGACCAAGCGTGGAGTCCACCCGGCCCTTGCCACTCTGCGGTGTACACCGATATGACCTTACCTACCCAAAACCCGCACGACACCTGCCACCCGGGGGGTCAGCCTAGCGCTTGGCCCCACCGCCCCACACGGAAACAAATTTCCGCAGGCCCAGTTGCAATTCAAGAAGAAAAGGATAATTGCCCAACACCAAAAGGTGTACTCCATCGCTTCTGAACAACTGGGGCGCATCATAACTGATGCCTGGGTGATAAATGACACCGACTCCGTAAAGGGGTACCGCCCGCCTCACATATGAATTTACCTTCGTCCTATCCAGTTCAATCTTTTTAACATCAGAGGCATAACACCAAACACTGTGAGGCAAGAGGTCAGACCATAAGATGACCGTCCTGCAAGATGCTGATTAATGTGGAGAATATCGCTGTAGGCCTGAAGCCTCAAGGACAGAGTCGTCCTCTGGCCCAGGTCGTTCCCTCCCAAAAGTATAACAACAATGTGAGGCTGGGCATGGGCATGCACAAACTCATAAAAAGCAGGAAGAAGCTGATCCCACAGCATTCCCCGCCGTGCAACCCAATGGACAGTAGCCAAGGAACCAAGCTGCAACTGCATGCCAAAGCTACTGGATACCGCCCTCTTCCTTGCCCAGAAAACGATGGAGTGGCTGAAGATAATGACCCGAACTGCTCCCGCCCTGGAACCTGTGGACAGGAAAACAGGAATCACAATTCCAGAAACATGCATCACTTAACCATATAGCACCTGGCAAAGTCAGTGCAAGTGAGTGCCCAACCGCTGTCACGGGACGAGCCCGGAAATATAGCATGCAAAACAGGAACATGTGGCAGTGCCACTATAAACTTCTGGCAATGCCAGTATAAAGAGCGCCCAACCGCTGTCACGGGACAAGCCCGGAAATATAGCATGCAATACAGGAACTTGTGGCAGTGCCACTATAAACACCTGGCAATGCCAGTATAAAGAGCGCCCAACCGCTGTCACAGGCCGCGCCTGGAAATTTCTGTGGTATCTGCATCACCCCTCGCCCCTACCACCAGGGCGAGGGGGAATAGCCGAGCGAATCCTGCTCAGCGCTTGTCAGGCTCTCTGACGTAATACGAAAATGCGCAGGAGCGCCAACGGCCAATCCTCTGAATGTCCCGGGCTGGGAGGCCGATATCAGCTGCAGCCGATGCAGCCCCAATCCTGAAAGAGTGCAGGCCGTAATCTTCCGTCCAAAACCCCAGGTCCGCCACTGCCCTGCGAAAAAGGACCCTAACTGGAAAAACATAACAGGTGAGGCATCAACATGACAGAACAAGGCATCCCAAACCACAGGACGTGCAGCCAAACAAGACCAGCATCAGCAAAACTTGAGGCCTTGGCACAGAACGCCAATGCCGCCAAGTACACTGATAAAGACCCACACGATACGTTAATGCCCTGCAGGTATAAAAGAACCGCATCAGGTGTTCTGGCGGAATAGGCCAGACTTGGGGTACAGCCAGGGCTGCCCAAAAGGCCTCAAATTCCCTTGCCGCCCTTTGATAGCTGTGAAGGTAGACGGCGCAAGCGCAGACAAAATTACATGCTGCGCTCTGCACAGCCAAGGGTCCTAAGCCAAAGAGGCATCTGGTCGGGATCCCGCTGCACCCCTGGAGCCAGCTGCCGGAAATGCTCCACCTAAAAAACGAGATAGGGTGTCGGCTATGCCGTTATCAAGACCCTGGATGTGCCTAATGAAAAACAAGGTGCTAATCTTAAGGCAATGCAAAACAAACACCCTCACCAGTCCCATTACCTGTGGGGACCGGGACGTCTGCTGGTTAACGACAAAAACCACAGCTTGGTTGTCGCACCAGAAACGCACAGTGGAGTTGGCAAATTCCTCTGCCCATAATTGAACTGCCACCGCAAGGGGGGGACAGCCCTAAAAAATCATGTCTACAGTAACCCCTTCTGAAACCCATGTATCCGGCCAAGAGGCAGAACACCATCTTTCTCTAAAATAACTCCAAATCCAAAACCACCCGCAACATCAGAGCGAACTTGCAGCCCCGCCCCAAGTAAACACTCCTGCTGCCAAAAGGATACACCATTATAAAACTCCAAAACTGTAACCAGATTACCCAATCTGCCTTCATGTCCTAGGTGATCCGCAGGCGATGGTGAAGCCTCTAGTACCCGCCATGCAGGCATGCAGCCCCTGAAAAAAGGCCTGGCCAGGGGCAACTACCCTGCAGGCAAAATTCAGATGCCCCACGAGAACCTGCAAATGTCTCTAGGACAATTTCGGAGCCTGGAGGCCAGCACGTATTAGCTGCTGCAGCCTAACCAACCTGTTTAGCTGCTGCAGCCTAACCAACCTGTTGCCAGGCGGCCTACTGCACCGCTGTACAGTGTCTAATTCAATACCAAAAAACGTAAGGGTAGTTGCGGGCCCCTCAAAATAATAGACCATTGAGGCGAGTCGTGCTCTGCTCACCACTAACCACCCCAAAAGGGAGGCAGATTTCTCGAAAGGGCACAGGAAATTGCGCATCCCATTGGTAGCACTTTATCCAGATATAAGGAACCATTAAACTGAAAACCAAGCAAACAAAAATCATCAGGGTGGACGCGCAAGAGTCTGATTGTAGACACAATATCTGCCTTGGCCATAAGGGCGTCAAGGCCACAGCCACGTACTACCCTGATAGCTTGGTCCAAAGAATATATCATAATGAACTAAGGTGTGCAGGGATCCTATCACTAACTGAACCCCCATAAGGATAGGACAGATGGTGAATGAGAGGGAAGGTCCAGGGACCTTCTTGGAACTACACGTAACGGGAACACCTAAACAATGGGAAACTGAGGAGACTTAAAGGGGCCCACCAGATGGCCGGCTCCCTATTCCTTATCTATCTTAGCTTAAACTGTTCCTTCCATACCCTTTACCAACAGGAGATTCCTGGCCCAGGTAGACCTGGAGGGAGGGGCCGCAGGAATCTGAATCCCTTGTCACTACCTTCAACTAATGATTGAGCGTCCGAAAACTTAGGATACCCCTACAAAATACAGCCAACACCTCTACTCTAATCAGGGTGGGCCACCTTCCCAGCTTGAGGGGGCTGACCACCCCCACTTTTGGCCTGCCCAGCTCGGAGCCTGGGACTCCTCCTAAATCCTGCCAACTCGGGGCACACGGACACCAAGTGCTGGCCGTTGTACTGCCCGCTGACATGTGCAAGGGTGCAACCTGCCCTGCCGCACTGCCCCATGGAGTTAAACTCATAGCAGGAGCGGAGGGTGAATGCATCACACTCCTAACATCCCTGCCACTGGCCCGGCTGCGCCCAGAGCAAATGCCCACTAAGGATCAATCGCCCAAATTGGACCAGGCCAGCCAGATAATTTGAACCCACAATCCTGCTCTGAAATCTGCCAGTCGAGGGGATAATATCCAGGTACTTAAAGTGCAGCTGCCCATGCTGCCTACATTTGAATAACTACTGCAGCATAAATATCAGGTCGACCAATTATTCCAATTTTTATCAATTTTTCTGCCTTCACCCCACTTGAGGGACAGGCACTGGGTCACCCGCCTTCAAGGCTGGCTCAGGTTGCTCACACAATAAACTAAACACAGTAACAAACTCGCCCTGCTAAATTTTCCTTTAACTGCCAAGGCGAGTTGACCACCCAAAGGCAGGGCCACATCCCACTAGGCCACTCGTGGACATTCACCTGACCCTTCTGTGGCTCCCTGAGAGAAAAGACCATACAGGACATCAGCATAAGGAGCTAGGCTGTAAGGGACACCAGAGACCATCAAGATCCGATGCCTGTACCTGAACAACTGGAGGTCCCGGAGCCTGTCGCTCAATGAGCTTGTCCAAAGTGGTTAATCTCTTCTGTGCCCAGAAAATGATGGAGTGCCCACAGATAAGAACCTGAACTGTCCCTACCCAAGAACCTGGGAAGATGCCACCTGTGGCTGCTGCTGCTCATCAGGGTCCCACTGTGCTTGCACAACCGGAGGTCTGGCTGGAGCCTGTCACTCCTTAAGCTCCTCCAATGGTTACTCTGGAAGAGAGGATTTGCGTTAGGTTCGCCCCACGTCCCTTCCTGGTAGACCTCCCTGGGGAGGGAAGCGCCTGATGCATTGACCATCACCCAAACCAGCGTTTGCACCTTGCACTCTCCTTCTTAAAAGCTTCTGCCTGTGCAACCAGAGCCCACAGCTCAGCTGTATCATCCTCCTCCTCTGAGGAAGAAATCAGTGCGAGCTGGGGGGGGCCTTCCCCCCTGATTTCTTATTCCTCATTGGGCATACAGACGTCTCAACAAAAAACCTGGGGGGGGGGGAGTGGTGGCAACTGACAGCCACCTCTCACCCCTCCAATATATTTCTATTAGAGAAATCTATATATTATTTCTGAGAGCCCAGTCCTATGCATGTCTACTCAGAAGTAAGTCCCATTATAGTCAATGGGGCTTACTCCCAGGAAAGTGTAGACAAGATTGAAGTCTTATTTATCATGACCGTCTTACTATTTAACAATCATTAATTTTCTTTTTTTTGTTTTGTTTTGTTTTGTTATTAATTTATATTTTAACTACAACTTCCTTAATTATGGAATTTGGTTTTTTTTTTGTTTGTTTGTTTGTTTGTTTCGTTGTTTTGTTTTTTTTTAAATTAAATTTTTTTTTATTATTATTTATTATTTTTATTAATATTATTATTTTTAATCTCACCTCTTTATTTATTTATCCAATCAACTTCTTATTTTCTTTCCTCTCCCCCCCCTTTTTTTTTTCTCTCTCTCTCTTTTTTTTTTCTTTTTTTTTTTTTTTTTTAAACTAGCATGCAAATGACACAGCAAAACAACTATCCAACTTGCGGTCTCCCATCCAATTCTAAACCACAGCTGACTCTGCTTAGCTTTGCTAAATGTTGAGTGTAAAACACCACTCAGCCAGCAGGCCTTATAGGCAAGCAAAGGAAGCAACTCCTGGGAAAATGCCCTTCCATACTATGTGCTGGGGAGGAGGCTGGCGACGCCCTGAAAGCCCCAAACACACGGAGGAAGGTGCGGAGAAAAGCTCCTGGTGCCTCTGCCGGCAGGCTCAACAAGCAGCCGGGCAGGAGGCAGAGCAACCCCAAGGGCGGCAGGCACCAGCTGCAGCCAGGGACGCGCCCAAACAGCGCTCCCACGGGGCGCCTGCACACCAAGCAGGCGACCCGTTTCCCACAGGCACCCCAAACAACCAGCAGGCTCAAACACTGACCCGTGCAGAGCCGCCAGGCGTCCAAGCGCTGGCCACCCAAACTACCCTGGGGAGGTGGGGGGGGTCGGGCACTGAGCGAGGGAGGTGGGGGGGAGGTCGGGTGCTCAGCGGCTCCCGCTGAGCGCTCTCACTGAGCGCAGCCAGCAGCCTGGAGGAGAGCAGCCAAGCACCAGCCCCAAGGCACACCAAGCCCATTGGAGGCGTGGGCACACCAGCCGCACACACGAGGCCAAAGAGGGGCGCAGCTGGACCGCCGCCCCTGCAAGGCAGCCCACCGCAACCCGGCCAAGAAGCCCAACCCAGGCAACACCATCAGCAACCGCTCGCTGCCCACAGGTAAGCCGAGAGGGCAGGCGGGCGCCTGCAGCCAAGTCTGCTGGGCTCGAGGCCCCAGCAACGTGGCCTGAGTCGGGGAGCAGCGTGCAAGAGGTCCTTCCCTGACCGCTGCCTGGTCCCGACTGCGCGGGCTTCTCTGAGCAGCCTGCACGTGGCCCCAGACCAATTAGCCCCCAGCCAATCGGCTGCGAGGCTGGCCCTTCCTGTGTCTCGTGGGCGGGCAGGGTAAACGCCAGTGGCGTGCTAATACACGTGCCACCGGAATTCAAAGAGCAGCAGAGCTTTTGTATACTGATGGAGTGGGGACATCAGGGGAGTGTTCAGTGAGAACTCTCTCTCTCTCTCTCTCTCTCTCTCTCTTACACACACACACACACACACAGTGCCAGCGGCTCCGTTTTGGGATATGTTGTGGGAGGGAGTGGGTGGATCCAATGACAGCAATGTGCCCTAATCCTAATCCCAACACCCCAGAATGCTCTCTGTCTCTGCTTTGCTGGACCCACACCAGCAAAATGGCCACATTGGTCTGTGGAGACCCATAGGCAATTGGTAGAGGTGGGAGAAAACACTTTTTTCATGGATTTTGGTGTTTTTCCAAAGTTAGAGCGATGTTATGTGTTTTTATTTCATTATCGCTGTTTTTTCCCGCCTCTAGCAATTGGGCAGCCTACAGGGAATGAAGTAAAAACAACCTTCTGCAGGTTGTCCGATTGCCTCCCCCCTACATAGCATGCAGCGTATGCTCTGTTGGGATGACTGTGTGTAATACAGGATTGGGGGATAGGATTGGGCAGTCAATTGATTCATTTTTATTGTATATTTTTTCCCCATGGAATTCAAGTCAGCACCTATGGATACCCAGGTGGTCTCCCACTTGGTTGCTATAGTGCAGGGGTGCCCAAACCCCAACCTAACATACTTAGTGCCTCCATTATACCTGGGTATTTGTTGCTTTTTGGTTTTGATTTTCCTTTCCTATTGTTAACTTATCCCCACTATAAAAGTTTGCTTGTTGCACTTTCAGCATGACCCCCCTTCCATCCCCAACTACTGAGTTCTTCCTTTGGCCACTACACAGGGTCTCAGCACATGGGATAATTTTCCCCATGTACACATGCTAATGTTTATTTAAAATCACAACTGTAATAGAGAAGTCCCTGTCCCATATTCCTGTTATAGTGATATGTAAGGTTACACAAACCAGCTTTTGCTGAACTCCCAAGCAGCATTCTCTCTAAGCCATACGGCCAGAATCGAAGCCCTCCACATCCTCTGTTGGGGTGCTCCAGAGCTCAGTGATAACTACAACATCATTGCCGAGCTCTCCAGAGCTACACCCACACAGTTCCATTTATCCCGGTGGGTCAGAAGAAGTCTTTCTGTTTTGATAGATCATTCACCCCTGCTTGATGAACAAAGGCATAAGGTCAGTGAGATGAACAGGGACAGAAGCACTGAATGCCTTGAATAGCAGCAAAGTTTTTTTCTTAGGGATTGTACACTTTTATGAGATGAGCACTGAGAATAAAGCTCTATAAAAGTCTCTGCAACCATAGTCTAAGTGAGAATCTTAATAGCAGAATGACTGAAAATTTTAGAGTAGCTTTTCTAATGTTTCATAAGAATCTTTTAAACCAAAGCAGCCCTTCTCACATTGATTACTTATACATTCAGCCATACTGTAGGGACTTGGCTAACAGGCTGGAAAAGTTAGGAATCAATGATAAGATATCAATAGAATGTTGCTAGTATAATTCCTTGGCTTGGGACAAGAATCTCAGGAGTTTGTAACTTTCCTTGACTGTGAGGCAGCCCTGAATTTTTCTCCCGCTCAGAGGTTAACTCCTCTTTCCCACTCCAACCCATTTGCCTGGTCACTGGGACAGTAGAGGGAAGATTCTCACCCCTCTATAACACCTCTTCTCCTACTTCTGATCTCCTTCTCCCTCATTTCTCCTCGTGGTCACCTGCCTCTGCCCCTCTGGTCCTGGAAACACTGCTTGGTCATGTCCCAGGCACCAGGAGTTATACATACAATGGGAGGGGGAAGAATTGAGGCCGGGGATGCTGCCGGGGGGGGGTATCTGTCAGCAGTTTCATGTACCAAATCTTATCCTTTCATTTGGCAGGCTCTTCACCCCCTTTTCTCCTCTGACTTTTGCCAGCTGCCAGGTGAGGAGACCAATTGCATAGACAGAAGCTTACAGAGGGGTAAGGGGATTGAAATCTCCTCTCCCCTCCAAAGACTTCCAATCCACTCTCCCCTCCCTCCCCGGATACAGTATTTTCCTTTTTGGTGTGGCTGCACCAGCGGATCGGGCGGGGGGGGGGGGGAGATACCATTGGGTCCTAAACATATTTCAGTAACAGACAGCACAGTGACGCATAATGGTTTTTGAAACATTTAAGAATAAACCGTGTCTTGCTTTGCTTGGTACATTGCGTCTACTAATATCTTCCCTGTAAATGAGTGCAAGAATCAGCAGTGGCTCAGGCTTCACTCATCTGGCATTTCGTGTATCATTTCATCTTAGCTGTCGGTTCATTGTCTGTGTGATTTTTTTTCTGCCTCACCCTTTGATTGTTTCTTTGAGTTTCTGCTTTAGTTGAAATGTATATAAAGCAGCTATTTGAATCTTGTGATTATTCCTGGAACTGGCTACACTTTGCTGTGAGTCCCTGAGCAATGGATCATCAGTTCTTCCCCAACTGTTCTCCTCATGGTTTATTTGGAATACCAGATGCTTGGAAAGGTTCTCTCTGCATTCTGTTATATTATAGAAATCTCCTGGAGTAACACAACTCCACAGATGGATTATGAATGGCTTAGACACATGTATGTTCTTGTGGTATACTTGTTTATAGGCACAGTGACTGTTTCCTCAAATATGTGTACCTTGTTGACATGCACCTCATATGCATGACTACTAGAACATGCCCTCAAAAGAAACCTATTTGCTGGCTAGAATTCTAGGTTTCTCCATTTTTATACCAGAGCAAAACATTTTGCTAGGCTATACTGAGCTTCAGCATGATAGGTGGGAAAAAAGTCGTCCTTATCCATGGATTTGGCACCCATGAATTTGACTGAATGCAGGTGCCAACCCCACATCTGGAGGGCCTCAAGAACAGCTTAGATATTCTTGAGGATACAAATAAAGTTTATATGACCAGAAGGTCCAGAGGGCACTTTGATGTTAATCAGAAGTACCTTCCAGATGCTTCCGGGGGGGCTTTCTGAGACCTGGGAACGTCAAGCATAGCCTCCCCATGCTTCAGAAGACCTTCTGGGTGGACCAAAGGCATTTCTGGTCATGTTGGGGGGGGGGGTCCTTGAGGCTGTCTCAGTGCAGATATTGGTATCTGTGTGTGTGTGTGTGGGGGGGGATCTGGAAATGTTATCCCCCACAGATGCCAAGGACTAACTGTATAGAATATGTGGACAATGCTTATGTGATACTGAAAATATATTTGTGGCATTCCAACATGCAAATATCTGTATTCTAGGTAACAGGAAATAACACATCGTGAAATTCAAATTACAGTTTCCAACATTATTTTCATGAGGCTAAACAAACAAATAAAGAACAAAAAAGAACAGGAGTTTTCATGGAAATAATTTGTTGTCACTATTTTCTTCTTTAGGCCTTCTTCGGCGAGGCCTGAAGACCTTGTTGTTTAACCAAGCCTTCTGACGTTCTGGCCTTTTTAACATCTTTTATATATCTTTTAGTTGCTTTTTTACAGGCCCAATTCCTCTAAGAACTGCTGTTTTATGCTCTTTTATTCTGACTCTTCTGACTACTGTTTTTATGGGTTCTGCTAATGTGTTTTTTAATATGTTTTTATCTGTGAAATTATGTTTTAATTTGTTTTATATGTTGTTAGCCGCCCTGGGTCCCTTTTTGGGAGAAGGGCGGGATAAAAATAAAGTTTTATTATTATTATTATTATTATTATTATTATTATTATTATTATTATTATTATTATTCTTTACTATTGATCCCCCCATGCAACATCAAGTCTGTATATGAAATTCATCTGATGAATGTTAGAATTTGCACCCTTTTGCAAGCTCCCAGACTTCAGAATCAAGAAGATCACTTTCTGTTTCATTATTTATTTTGTTACAAAAGCACTATGGTTGTTTGAATTAATATGTTGGATTGTAAGCCATTACAGGTCCAGCGTATTTATACACAGATTTTTGGATTTGACTCAACAGGAATGGCCACTGCAAATGAGAAGGAATGTGCTGATCCCTGGAGAAGGGGAAAAATGCATCCCTTTAAAATCAGTTTAAAAAACTGAACAGTCCTTTAGCAATAACCTTGTTAATGAAAGAGAGAGAGGGCAGCTGGTTGACAATCCATTAATCCTTCTCTCCCCAGGGGACCCCTCCCTTCCCCCTGAGCAGTGAAAGAAAGGTGATCACTTTGCATTGGTGAAGGGAGGGGCTAGCTTGGAGGAGGACTGATTGATGGATTGTCTTCTTAATGACTCTTATCTTATATCACAAAGGTCAACAAGGCTGTTTTTAAATCACTGGACCAAAGAAACCTTGTTTTTCAAATTGATTTGCTATAGTGCATTTTTTGCCATCTGAGTGAGTGCTTGGAATGAGGCTCAACCTGTATTGTAAGTTATCTTGAGTAGTTTGCAGAATGGTGGTGTATAAATGTTGTAAATGATTGCATGGATCCCTAGATCACATCACAGAGTGGTGGTTTTTATATATGATAATAGTAAATCCTCAATCCTCTGTTCAAGTTCTGAACAAGTATTCTGTAAATCTGTCATTCTGATTATTTCAGTTAGACTTGGTGACAGATTCCACTGTGCAGGGAATGGCTGAGTTAGGATCCTCATTATTTTCCTAATTAATATATAGAAGTATAGAATATGATGATCTAATTATTCTTCTCTCTAGAATTGCCTAATAGAGCTGAGTTATAGATCTCTGAAGAAGGCAGTAAAGAAGAGGAATTTTTTTAAAAAAATGATAAATCTTACTCAACTGAGAAATTTAGGGGAACACTAATATTTAGAAATGTGCATGTTTCTGATTAAATGCCTAATTAAATATGATTATCTAACCTGATAATTAAGCAATAAGGCACATCAGGCAAAGCTGTTGTGGGTGATTATAGTCTGCCTCAGGGGGCGCTATAAGGCATGAGGTTGAAGAGTAATTGGTTTAAACCACCTGAGAAATCAATTAATTGCCTCCAATCTGAAGTGTTTTTGTTGCACTTGCAAAATGAAGTACATAAAAATAAGGGATGCTGTCAAGCCCCTTGTTAATGAGTCATTTAGGCAGTGTTTCTAAGACACCTTTGGAAGCTGCAGCAGTAATTCAGCTCATAAAACCTATAATGGTATGGAATTTCTTCAGCCTGCCTCTGTTGAAGCAGTCCTTCCCAGCGCTTGCTTGTCTTTCCTGCCAACTTCCTCCTCCACAACCTGCTGACAGGTTAAAGAAATATCCTTCATAACCTCACTCACTTGGAGGTTGACTGTTTCCTGAGAAATGAGGCCATAAAGACAGTTTTTTGGCCTCCTGCACTACAGAAAATATTTTGTTTTTCCATTTGTGTTCTTTTCATATTCTGAGCTCTTAATAGTATCCTAGGAGCTCTGGGGTATATAGTAACCAGGTTGCCTGACTAAGGTACCCTGGAAATACTATCTTGCCCAAGATCCCTGAGACACTACCATTACAGTAACTTAAGGCACCGGGGAGAGAGAGGTATTCAATTTACAACAACTTTGGGGAAAATGCCACTCAGTAGGTTATATAGCCAAATAATATGCTTGCGTTTATAGCTTGTAGACTTGCTAGCAGTATGTTGTTGTCCTGCTATCTTCTTTTTCCTGCATATACTTGCTGTTTGACTCCCATTGGGTGTAACTACTGAAACAATGCATCCCAGATTATGTTTCTGCTGTGGCCATGCTGTGTGAGAGCTGTAGGGCTCTGGTTCCTGCTTCCAACCTACAGGAGTTGGTGCCTCTGCTGGCACTGCTCCCGTCTTACTTGCAGGGCTCCCTTGCTCAACAAAATCCTCCAGATCTTTAAAGAAGAGCTGGCATCGAATGCTGTGGAAAACCAGCATACGATCCCACCTGGCACATACCATGGCAGGGAGCAGTCTGAACTGGGAATCTAGAGAGGGAGATGGGCACATGCACAGGACGAGGGCCAGGCTGGCCAAGACCCTTCATCGCAGCATTGGAGGGGAGTGGCAACAGAGGACTGATGGGTCATGGCATTGGCCTCCTCTAGCCACTCGGGAATTGTTTGCTGGGGATTGCCTTCTCTGGGAGGCCTGCCCAGTGCCCCAACACAGATCGTTAGCCAGTGGGTCCCTTCCCCAGACAAGTCATGGCTCAGCAGGCAGCAGCTTGGCAATTTTTTATTTACCTTAAATGGTTGGCAACCTTCAGTCTCGAAAGACTATAGTATAAGCCTACAGCACCCAGTATTCCCGGGCTTTCTCCCATCCAAGTACTAACCAGGCCTGACCCTGCTTAGCTTCCAAGATCAGACGAGATTGGGCATGTGCAGGGTACCTTAATTGTGATGCAAAACGGAGCTCAGCCAACATATTTCTGCAAGCTGCACATTATATGTCAAAGAGCCACGTGTGGTTCATGAGCCATGGTTTGGCAACCCATGATACGCAATTTCCCTCTTTCCTTTCAGTCAGCAGTGCTAAAAAACAAGCCAGTCCCAGCCAGGCTAGAAGTGACATATTGCTACAGAAGATAGTTCCACTTGTCATCAAGGATAGGATGCTTGTCATCTGTTTGGTTTTTTGTTGGATGAAATATAATTGCTCCTGTGGTTGACATTGATGAATGGTGTTGACTGGAATGCATTCCTCTGATTGCTTCAATGAACGATGCACACACCATGCTGATTTCTGAGTGACATTAAAAAAATATCTGCTCTCTGGAGCAGCATGATAATTAACCTCTCAACAATGGTGTTGCTTTGGGGGCACTAAAATCTCAACAGCATATTGGTATCAAGTTTTTGGCTTAAAAAAAAATTAGTTCCTTCCTTATACAGAGGTTAAGTATCAACTGTTTTTAGACAGAAATTTGTGGGTGTATACGTAAATAATACTTGTAAGTTGAGTCCTACAAAAGTGAACTCTAACGAAGCACCATTGAAATAAATGAAACAGGTTAACTGTGACTAACTTGTCCCATTCATTTCAATGGAATTCAGTCATCAAGGCCAGGGGTGTCCAAACATTTTGGCAGGAGGGCCACATCATCTCTCTGACACTGGGTCAGGGGAAAAAAGAATTAATTTACATTTAAAATTTGAATAAATTTACATAAATGAATTTATTAAAGATGGAACTTACATGAATGAATGAAGGTCTTACAGTAGCTCAAGGCCTATAAAAGGCCTTGCACAAAGCAAGGCCAGCTTTTCCTTTATCTGCCGCTGCTATATCACAGACGTGAAACAGCAAGTAGTGGAGGGAGTTCTCATCCCACAGATCAGGTGAGAGGTCGAACAGCTGTCCTCATGCTGAGACCAGTTGCATCGGGCCAGCATGGGCTCCAGCAAGTCTCTGGAGGGCCAGAGGCTCATTGGAGACTGGGGGCTCCCCAAGGGCCAGATTGAGAGCCCCCAAGGGCCATAAGTGGCCCCTGGGCCAGGGTTTGGGCACCCCTGATCAAGACGGTCAACCCAATCCTACTGAAGTTCCCGTGTGGTGATGCCGGTGTGGTCTATGCTGCATCCTGCTTGGGAATTTCAGACATTTGTCCTCTTGCCTCAGGGTAAGCCCCAGGAGCCACAATGAGGCTACTCCAGCCTGTGATATCAGTGGTGCAAGTCCGTGTTGATTCATGCAGGCAGATCAGGCCTAGGAAGAGGGTTAGGATAAGACATGCACTGGTGCCACCAATTCCACCTCCTCCCGGGCCCGATCTCCCCACCCCATGGGGGAGGTTATATACCCTGACCTGAGCTCCCTGGAACAGTGGAATAAAAACGTAATAAACAAAACATTCCAGCCTAGCGTACACTGGAGGTTTGTTGGGTAAGTATTGAAGTTGGGCTGCATCTTACCCTTGGAGAAAGGAGCTGGCCTTCCCTGTTTTTCTTACTTTGGCCACACAGTACAAATGGCATTTTAAGGCATTGTTGGGCCACATCGCAGGTCATACACCCAGGGAATAGTAAGATTTCTTTCTTTCTTGATGAAGTCCCATGCTGATGTATTCTAGCACCTGCTTCATTTACATGTTTTGGTTTGTGGTATAACGTTCATGCAAGGTTCGGTTATTTGAATACAAAATAGAACTTGCAGAAGTAGATGGAAATTGTCTTCAATTTGTATTCAAATACAAAAGGAAAACTGTTGAAATACAAGAAGAAAATAAGCACGGCACTAACAAATATGCATTGCAAACAAGCCCAAACGTATTCATGTTTAGCAAGGGAGATTTCATAGTTTGTTTATGGTACCTACCATACCAGGGCAATTACATTGCAACTAACAGCTCACTCTCAAGTATTTGTTCTGTGATCTTCTGCATGTAATTGAAAACGCCACCAGCATACCAGCTGTTTTCTCCTCAATTTATATGAAAGTGTAAATGTCTCTGGGAAGCCCATAAGCTAGGGATGGAGGCATACCTCCCCCCTGTGGGGATAGCACACATTCTTTGGACTAGTAAGAAGGGCAAAAATCTGAGGTATAAATAATGCCTGGAAAGTTCTAGGTTTCCCCCTTAACTACCAGGGATTAGGCCAATGACCTCATAATAATTCATCTTTTTACTTTCACAGGGAAGCATCCTTCCATGTTGCTTCATGGCTTGTGATTCTCTTTGGTAGCATTTCAAGCATGTGTAGACATCCTGTGTAAGAAATGTCTGTGTGCCTGCTGCAAAATCCGTAGTGCAATGGTTCTCAAA
This sequence comes from Tiliqua scincoides, assembly GCF_035046505.1. NCBI lineage: Eukaryota > Metazoa > Chordata > Lepidosauria > Squamata > Scincidae > Tiliqua > Tiliqua scincoides. The sequence goes on along the minus strand of NC_089824.1, from coordinate 195,679,520 downwards.
CCGGTGGGTCATGACCCACCAGCTGAAGAACCACTGCCCCTTTCCCTGTAAGGGGTGGGGCAGGGGGAAGGTAGCGATGCAATCCCCAGGATTCGCAGGATTGTGAGGCTGCGATTGAAGAGGGGGCTTTTTTAAACTTCTCACATGCTGCCAGGATTTGAGGGGTGCAGGGAGCCCAGCGGAGCCCTCTGCAGGGCTCCCTGGGGCTTGTAGAAAGTAAAAAAAAGTGATCATAACCCACAACTGAAAGGAAATGTCCTCCTCCTTATTTTTATTATATGCAAGCTGTGCTGGGTCAAATGCAGGGCTGTCATTCCTATACCTGTCATGTCAAGTTGTAAGAACTGGTTGCAATGGCATTTTCTCCTCTTGCTTTTTTTTCATAATGAACATCACAAAGGTTTGGGCGTGTACAAACGTGAGCATTGCTAATGCAAGGCACTAAGAACTGTCTCGAAAGCTAATGCAGTCAACCTCTTAAACTAGCTGTACCCGACGATGCTCGTATTTATAACAGCCTTATAATTTAAAGCCTTGTATGTAAGGCTTCAAAGGGACTCTCTCACTGGATCAAGCCTAAAGTGCTGACTACCTCTCCGGCAAGCATCCATAATTGACACGGCTAAGAATCGTGTGCGTTTGCTCTCCCACTGGGCTTGAGTACGGTGACAAATGTCGAATTGAGTTTTAAACAGAACGGTTCCAACATTGTCATTATTTCTTAATGCGAATAGCAGGCTTTGAGCACTGCTTCGCGCCTCTCTCTTCTCTCTGTATGCAAAAAGCAAACCTAAATTTACGGAATGATCAGCTTGGAAATGCCACAATGCCATCTCACGTAAAAACTGGCATTTCAGCGGATGGAGTTCAGTAAGGCTGATTTAGAATTATTCCTACCTTGCTATTAATTTCCTTTTACAAAGGAGAAACTAGCAGATATGCCCGTGGCTGCTGGTGCCACATGTGGCTTTCATTTTTCAGAACTCTCTCTTAAGCAGCAAGGTTTGTCATATCTCAGATAGGGGAATTGACACTGAGAAAAGCATTAGCTCTGCAGTTAATTATTTTTTAGGTCTACCCCCCTTTTTTAACCCATCCCTTTCTTTCCATTCTGGAGCTACTGTCAATACAAGAGATCCATGTATCTTCAACCTCTGTTTCCTGCAGATCAAACCTATTTCCCTTTTGGGAGGGAAGAGGAAAGCTCATTCATCTGTATCATTAAGCCACCAGCTTTGCATATTTTTGGTAACGTCGTTGGTGCTGACAATGTGACCCCTGTTCTTGCAGGAAACTGGCCCTGGTTTGCAGTCTTCTCACGAATACTGACAGCAAGCTTTTGCCGTGTGTCAGTGCATGTTTTTGTCTTATCACATTTGGTCAGGGCAAAAATTGATTAATCTATAACAGTAATTGAAATGTTTAATTCAGAGCACACAGTAGCAAAATTTTCTGTAATAAGAGCAATATTTCCTGCATCCCATTTAGCGTAATCATTTCCCATTTCTTCCAAGAAGCCTGCTGATTGCTGCCCAGCATGGTTCCCTGGGCAAAATGGGCCCATGTTGCTTTATAGCCTACAGGTTTTAGCCAGGATGCATGTGCTGTTTTGGCACAGCTTGTCCAGAAAAAGTGAAAAAAAATTTTGCAGAAGGTTAAATAATGCCTGGGCATTCAGGCAGAGGTATATATTGATATGTTGCTTAGCAATTCTAGGTATAAATAGAATAAAAAAATCAATTCCAGAAGCATTGTGAATTCTGTATTACATAGCACAATAGGTATCATGCTATACTTTCGAAAAACATTTTGTTCTGCAAATGTCGTCAGTGGTGAACAATGTAGTAGCCTTGATATGGGTGCATAAAGGACATTTGTGCCAGCGAATAGCTGGTGCAGATCCAAATAGGCCAATTCAGGAAACAGAGGCTGACCTGGAAGAGAACTCCAGGAGTGCCTCAACCTGTGAGATGTAGCATGCTCTCTGGTGGAATGGTTGAATTGGGAAGAGAATTGTTTGAGTGAACTGGGCTGTGAAGACAGTGGGCCTGCTGTTTTTGTGGATTCAGGACCCACATATTTCACTATCTGTCGGTTCCAAATCCATGGGGTCAGCCCCACATGGACTCTCCAGAGAGTGTTCTGAGGCCTGTGGAGGCCACACAGGGTCTTCATGGACCTCAGAACGCCTTCCAGGGTCTTTGGGAGGCCTCAGAAAGTCACTTCTGGTTTTATGGAGATACCAGGTGTGATGTTTAAAGGCCTTCAGAGGTCGGGGGGGCGGGCTTCTTAACGCAGCCTTCCAGGCCCTCAGAACTTCCTCTGGAGGCGATGGGAGCACAGCTCCCATTGCCTCAGGAGGATTAGAAGGCCCAGACCCAAGAATTTCAACATTCATGAGTTTTGGTATCCATGGGGGTTCCTGCCACTTAACCTCCATGGATAATGTGGGTCCATAAGAACATAAGAACAGCCCCACTGGTTCAGGCCATAGGCCCATCTAGTTCAGCTTCCTGTATCTCACAGCAGCCCACCAAATGCCCCAGGGAGCACAGCAGATAACATGAGACCTTATCCTGGTGCCCTCCCTTGCATCTGGCATTCTGACATAACCCATTTCTAAAATCAGGAGGTTGCGCATTCACATCATGGCTTGTACCCCGTAATGGATTTTTCCTCCAGAAACTTGCCTAATCCCCTTTTAAAGGTGTCTAGGCCAGATGCCATCACCACATTCTGTGGCAAGGAGTTCCACAGACCAACCACACACTGAGTAAAGAAATATTTTCTACCTGTATACTTAAAAAAAAACATATATAGTGGTAATCTATTTCTCTCCCATGATAAAATCAAGCTTCACATAACATTCAATCAAATAGCTAAATGGGATGATGATTGAAACTCCATTAACATTTCCCTCAAAAGTTTCTCAGTTTCAGGTAACTCAATTGCCATTGAAGTTCAGCTTGAGGGAAAAGAGAAGGTTTTTGTTTGGACAAAACATCCAAGACACTTGAAGAACGTTTTGATAAGGCTAGGAAATAAGTGTGTATGGAGGGGGTGTGCCTAGACACTCTGAAAAATTAGTGTGTGGAGTGAACAAATAGAAAAACCAATTTTCTTTCCAAGTATTTGAACTCAGGGTCATCCAATGAAAATAACAGGCAGCAGTCTTAAGGATGTTTGATCATACAATGTATACAATTTATTACTAAAAAGGTTTTATTACTACTCTTTTTTAACAGTGATAAATGTGTGGGAAAATAATTTTCATCTTGTAGTTGTACTAGTTGGAACAATAACATATATTTTGAGACAATAGATTCTTGGCTATCAAATGTTGGTAGATGCCACCATTGTTTTTATCCTGGTTGGCCACTCTCAGAGACAGTATGGTAATCCTGTATGGTAATCAGTATGGTAATAAACCCCTGCTAATTGGGTAAGAGGCACTTTTTCAAGTGGGTGCTCCTTTTTTTTAGGAGGGGGAGAGTAACTGGCCCACCTCACCCCAGCACTGTCTGTTCTAGTGGCTGTCTGCTGGTGTTCTTTTTGCATCTTTTTAGATTGTGAGCCCTTTTGGGATAGGGAGCCATTTAGTTATTTGATTTTTCTCTGTAAACCGCTTTGTGAACTTTTAGTTGAAAAGCAGTATATAAATACTGTTAATAATAATCATCATCATCATCATCATCATCATCATAAGGAACAAGGTTTGTATGGTCCACTATAAGTCTTTCATTAAGGCTTATGAAGATTTTTCTGGCTCTTTTTCATAGAATCATAGAGTTAGAAATCTCTACAAGGTCATCTAGACCTGCCTGTAGCAAGAAATTCTCTTGGAGCATTTCCAACAGGTACTTGTTGAGCCTTGCTTGAAGATCACCAGTGAGAGAGAATCCACCACCTTCCTCGGCAATCTGTTCCACTGCCAAACCATTTTACTATCAAGAATTTTAGACATCCTGATGTCCAACCAGAATCTTCTTTCTTGCAGTTTGTACACGTTTGATCTAGTTCTACTCTCGGAGGCAGTTCAGAACAAATTTGTTCCTTCTTCTGTATGACAGTCCTTCAGGTATTTGGAGAGAGTTTTCAACATAAAGACTGAGTGCGAAGCTTGTAAAACAACTGTGCCAAATGTGAATAGTGGATTTGATTTCAGGTGATTTCATAGTTTATTTAGCAGCCTCAATTCCATCCTATGAGGGAAGATTTCTGCTTGGATACTTCAGATTCTTTAGTGCTTCTTTGTTGATTTTCAGATGTTCTTTTCTTTCTGCAGTCATGCTTTTGAGCTCTGTTCAGCTGTGCATAGCACGAAAAGCATTCAACGTGAAATGTGCACATATATTCAAATGCAACTTTCTTATAGTAAAGGTGTGGGAAATGAGGAAAATGATAGGTAGCACCAAGTATGTGGTAATCGACCATGGTATCCTTCTGGGCCGATTGGCCGAGTTGGGAGTTGGAGGCACTGTTTTGCGGTGGTTCCGCTTCCTACTTGGAAGGTCGGTCCCAGATGGTGGTGCTGGGGGATAACTGTTCGACACCCTGGCCTTTGAGGTGTGGGGTGCCGTAGGGTTCAATTCTGTCCCCCATGCTATTTAATATCTACATGAAACCGCTTGGAGAGGTCATCCGGAGGTTTGGAGTGGGGTGTCATCAATATGCTGATGACACCCAGCTCTATCTCTCCTTTCCTCCAGACTCCAGGGTAGTGGAGGGCCTGGAGCGCTGTCTGGAAGCAGTGAGGATCTGGATGGGGGCTAACAAGTTGAAATTAAATCCGGATAAGACAGAGGCTCTCCTGGTTCGGAAATCCTCAATGCAGGTGCTGGACTATCGGCTTGCTCTGAATGGGGTTGCACTCCCCCTGAAGGAGAGGTCCGCAGCTTGGGGGTCCACCTGGACTCGCAGCTGCTCCTGGATTCCCAGGTGATGGTTGTGGCTATGGGGGCCTTCGCTCAGCTTTGGCTGGTGCGCCAGCTGCGGCCGTACTTGGATCGTGCAGACCTGGCCATGGTGATCCATGCTACGGTGACATCGAGGTTAGATTATTGTAACGTGCTTTATATGGGGCTGCCCCTGAAGACGGTTCGAAAACTGCAATTAGTGCAGAATGCGGCGGCCCGTGTGGTCACTGGAGCTAGGCGGTTTAGGCGGTTTGACTCAGTCGGTCCGCTTCTCCGGGGACTACATTGGCTGCCCATTCATTTCCAGGCCCAATTCAAGGTGCTGGTTTTGACCTTTAAAGCCCTATACTGCTCTGGGACAGGGTATCTTCGAGATTGCTTACTTCCACACAATCTGGCTCGTCCTCTTAGGTCATCAGAGAAGGCCTTTTTACAAGTGCCGCTGCCTAAGGAGGTATGTGGGGCGGCGGCAAGAAATAGGGCCTTCTCAGTAGTGGCACCAACGTTATGGAACTCCCTTCCCCTCGATTTGAGAATGGCTCCCTCTCTTGAGACTTTTCGGCGAGGCCTGAAGACCCTTCTGTTTAAACAAGCCTTTTGAGCATGGCTTTTTAACATCTTTTTTACATCTTTTAGTATTTTTTACAGGCCTGATTCCTCTACGATCTGCTGCATTATGCTCTTTTTATCTGACTTTTTATCTGACTACTGTTTTATGGTATCTGTTAATGTGTTTTTAATATGTTTTTATCTGTTTGTTAAATTATGTTTTAATCTGTTTTTAACATGTTGTAAGCCGCCCTGGGTCCCTTTAGGGAGAAGGGCGGGGTATAAATAAAGTTTTTTATTATTATTATTATTATTATTATTATTATTATTATTATTATTTATTAATACCCTTTTGCATTTTTTTTAAATGAGCATGTGAATAGGGTGCTCACTCCTTAAGAATGGTAACAGCCATGTAACGGGTCATGAAAAGACATTCATGTGCCAACTCAGTCTATGTTTGCATTGACATTCCTGCCATCATGTATATATGTGCTGGTGTGTGTTGGTTGAGTGTGATCAGGGCTAGGTCAGTGTGTTGACAAAATTGTTGGTTGAAGTACTTCTGTATTGTCCCTTTTCTACCATGAGTGTGAGGTTTTTGCTATGCAATTTTGATTGATAAACCATTCAGATGTTCAAAAAGCTTGACAGTGCTATCTATCCATCATTCTCACCAGGCATCTTTAGGGCATCATTATTATTTCCAATCTACCAAGGTTTGTGTAAGGTCATTCAACAAGAATGAGGGACAGCTGGGTTTAGAGCCAAGAAAAAGAAGCATACACTTACACTTACATTCTCTCTCTCTCTCATGCGCACGCGCACACGCACCCGCGCACACGTACACACGCACGCACACACATACACACGCACGCACACACACACACCCGCACACACACTTGGTCACTGAGTGACTACTCAGAAAAAAGTAATGAAATTCATAACCAGTGTTTGGTTTTACTGCAGCAGTTCTCATTGCCTACAACAGTGGTTCTCAAACTGGTGGGTCACGACCCACCAGTTCGTGTAATGCTTCCCCCGTCCCTTTAAGGGGCAGGGGAAGGGGAGGGAGGCAGCGATGCGATCCCCAGGATCGCGTCACTAAGGGAGGCAAGGGGGATGCTTTGTACTTACTTTCAGAAGGCTGGTCTGCAGCAGGCTACAGAGGCGCAGGAAGCCCTGCGCAGCCCTGCACAGCGCTCCCCGAGGCTTGAAACTTTCACTAAAAGTGGGTGCAAAGCACTTCCATTTTGCAGGAGGTGCTTTGTGCCCGCTTTTAGTGAACGTTCTAATCCTCAGGGAGGGCTGTGCAGGGCTTCCTGCGCCTCTGTAGTCTGCTGCAGCCCTGCCTTCTGAAAGAGCAAAGCACGCCCCCTCGCCCCCTTAGCGAAGCGATCCTGGGGATCATGTCGCTGCCCTGGCCCCTCCCCCGCTAGAACTTACTGAGGGAGTAAAGCTCCCTCAAAGTTTGAGAACCACTGGCCTACAAGACAAACACTTTTAAATATGAACAATAGCTTACTTATTGGTTGTGGTGGTCACTGCAGTAACAAAAGTAAGCAAGGTTTCTCTAGGTTTGGAACCTTGACTTGGGTGATTTGGAAGTTCACTTTCTCTTCAGTTGACCAAAGTAGAGTTGAGGCATGGAACATCTGTTGCATAAATCATGCTGTGGACTTTACACTACAGTGATCCCTGCTCAGCCCCTCAAAATGTTCTGGGAAAGTTTCATGAAGCAGTTGATCCACAGATCTCCTTATAGCACCTTGTCCTATCGAAAGGTTTTCCCCCGTCTGGACTTAGACCTATTCAGTTTCAGGAAGGTTGGTGCATTGTAATGTGCCATCAGAACATGATGCAGAATCTTTTGAAGTTGCACATTCTGAGTCCATCTTTTCCTTTCCAAATACGCTGCTATAACGTCTAAAATTCTAAATCTAATGAGAAGCTGGGCTCACCATATGTGTGGGGATACTTTTTTGGAGAACAAGGAGATAGGAGCAGACAGCATTCATGCACCTGGTTGAGCCACACCTCTGTGTAACTCCTACAGAGTCAACAAGAACTGTTAGGGTAGGGCTTGAAGTTGAATGGACAGGGAACTTCTTTCCTCTGGTAAGCTCCTTTGTCTATTGGTGACAAACCCAAGTGTCGGTCGGTGTACAATAAATCACATATTAAATCATATATTTGTACTACATTTTACTCAGTAGAGCATCACATACATTGATGGGCCTTTGTGATAATAGTATTTGCCCATTATCTGCTCATAGCTTGACTTTCATCTACTTTTTTCTCCTCTCATTTCTGTGTCAAAACCCCATTAGTCAATTGATCCTAGAAATGTGATTGTCACTTCCAAAGCATAACATTTGCAAATGTATTACTAATGGACTTTAAATGTGCCCTTGCCTGTTCTAATGTATTTTACACATAAATACATGAGAAGGAGCATTTGTGCCAGAGTATTCTTTGTTGTCTCCTGTCTCCCATAAACCACATTTATGATGAAATCCCAGTTGGTTTCATATTCCTTTAAAAAGTATATATTTGTTTACGCCTCCCCCCCCCCCTTTTAAATGGGTGAAAGATGTGTGTCTTTTCAAGGAACTGTTTAACCAATCTAATGGAAAGGCCTTGGACAATATTTAGAAGTGGCTAGATAAGGACTTACCAATGAAACATCTCTGATTCAATTGATTGATATAGATGCAAGTCAGGCTCATTGAGTAGCTCTCCAGCATGCTCCTTGCCAGGGTTCCTAATGGACTGAATATCAGAGATGCCTTGTGGATGCATACTAGATGAGCCATGCTACCTGCTGACATACAATAAATTTCACAGCATATACTCCACAAGAGCAGGGAGTACACTATACTATAAATCCTACACTATGAATAATGATGATGATGATGATCTTGTATTGAGCTCTCTGTATGTGTGAAATTCTTCACATGTATTAACGTTGTTCCTACAGTCTTGCAAGGTGAAGAAGTATTATCTCCATATTGCAACTAGGGTGCTGAGGCTATGAAAGGGACTGGCGTGCCTTAAGGCTACCTGGTGAGTTCATGGCAGAAGCAAGATTCAATCCAGGAGAGACCTGATTCACAACTCAGCCTAATAACTACCACATCACACCAGCTCTTGTAGATACACAAAAGATTATGACTTACCAATTACCTTAAAACAAACAAAGTTTCTTCCCTTGTGAGTTTGAGACTCTCCAGCCCTTGGCCCAGATGTGTGTGTGTGTGGGGGGCTCCTCCCTTGTTGTAACCACAGTATTTAGGCATTCCTTATCCAGAATTCCAAAATACGGAATATTCTGAAATACAAAACATTTTTTGAGTGTAAACATGACTTTTAAACTTTTTTTTAAATTATAGTTTTATTTTAAAAGATCCAAGATTGAAACATACAAACTCACTAGGTTAGAAATACAAAGTAGAAATGAATGAAAATAAAAATTAAAAGGAAAAAAGAAAGAAAAAAAAATGATATTGAGAGTTGTGTGGCAGGTGCAGAGTTCTCGATCTACTTGGTTCTACCACAAAATCCTTTAATGAATTTGTTATCACATCTTAAAAGTCTGATAATTATTTTAAAATGCATTTTCAACAAGAAAATTGTCTTCTCATCAAATCTGTAATTCATTTGGTCCATTTTCCCCTTCGCACACAGGAAATCCATGAAGACTTTTAAAATTGTCTTGCCTAAAAAAATAAAATCACAAACTATGTTTCATGCACAAACTTTGTTTCATGCAAAAATTATTTAAAATATTGTATAAAATTACTTCCAGGCTATGTGTTTAAGGGGTGAATGAAACATATGAATTTTGTGTTTAGACTTGAGCCCCATTCCCAAGATATCTCATTAAGGGCGCAATCCAAACCTGATCTGGAGCAGGCAAGCTGGGAGGCTTGTGCTGCATCCAACGCAGTTTCGTTGGCTGCAGCGGCTCAGCCAGGGGCAAGGGGAAGCTCTTCCCCTTACCCCTGGCTAAGGGCTGCTTGCCCCAATGGGTCTCCTCGGATCTGTACCACCTCTGGAGGTGGCGCAAGACCGAGGAGAGTGAAGCAACTTGAAGACACTCCGTTCTCTGCAGGGACAGAGGTTGGGACTGGCATAACTGCCGGGTCCTAGCCCCGCCCCCAGCTCCCCGTGCAACTGCCCCCGGGGCCGCCCATCGCCTGCCCTCCCCCCACCCAGAAACGCCCCCTTCCGCCTCCTCCTCACCCCTCACACCTACTGTTGCTGCTTGTGTTGCCGCAGGCAGCGGCGAGGAAGCTGCCGCAGAGGCTTCTGCCGGCCAACGTGGCTTCCTCCTGTGGAGGTGCAAACATGCGTTATGGCACGTTTGTGACCCTCCTGGGGGATTTATGCCGGCCTATGTGCTGGTTAGGATTGTGCCCCAAGTATATGTAAGTATTCTGAAATACAGAAAAATCCAATATCCAAAATGCTTTTGGTTCCAAGCAGTTCAGAGAAGGGATGCCCAACCTGTACTGCCATGATGGACATTACCCATTCATCCATGGAAGGATACTGCTTCCTGGCCTGGAGAGCCTTCCCCTGTTACATTAGTTTTGAGAAGAGAGGGGCTTATATAGCACCTACTTCCTCTACTCTCCCCAGGACTGCTACTGTCATTGGGCTACTATCTCTTATAGTTGTGAAGACTGAGCCCTCAGCCTTGTATCCTATTGCTACTGCCTCCTCACTGGCATTGATTGAACCCATTTTACTGGGTCCTGCCTTATGGGCATGTGCAGCTCCACCCCCTTTTCAACCCAGAACCCACTACCCTGGTTTCCCTGTTGCCCCAGTTTCAAGGACAACTGACTTGGGAAAGGCATAAGTAGTCTTAGGACCTTCCTGGGGCCCTCCTACTGGCTGCAGTGTTAGCTGGGGGATTAGTGATGGTTGGGTAACTGTACACTCCTCAATTACCTAGGATTCTAGGTGATTGTGGCGTGGGGCTCACTAGCCATATTTGGGGAGGATGGCTCTCCGAGGGGGTAGCTTGGTGGGCACAAGAATGGGGGCTTCTGTGGAAACACCTCAACACTATGTGTTAGGTGTGTCACCTGAGGTGGCCATTTCCACCTGTGAGGAATCTGGCCGCACAATGAAACCAGCCTCACAGTACTACAGTACTGAGTGGAAATGTAAGGTTGTTAAGGATACAGTTAAATCAGCTCCATAGCATGGAAGATCACTGCAAAAAGCCAGCTCTCACTCTGGATAGCAAATGTGTGATGATATTACAACTGATCCCATGCAAATCTTGGTGAGCTGAACCACCTTTGCTCTCTTCCTAATGCAGAATCAAATGTATATATTGAGCACTTTTTCACACTCTCTACTCCAGTGGTGCCTCAAAAACATTTGGTAGATGGCATGTGCTATTGTTTCATAACATGCAGATTAAATCATCAACACGTTAGAACTAACATAAGAACATAAGAACGGCCCCACTGGATCAGGCCAAGGGCCCATCTAGTCCAGCTTCCTGTATGTCACAGTGGCCCACCAAATGCCCCAGGGAGCTCACAAGACAACAGACACAACCAGTGGCCTGGTACCCTCCCCACATCTGGCAATCAGAGGCAGCCTGCCTCTAAAATTAGCATTGCAGATTATAGGGACACCAAGAAACATATTTCCATTCATGAACTTAAAGTTGTAAAACAATACAACTGCTGTGATTTTTCATGTTAATGTGAATTTTTAGGGTGGATCAGTCTTGCTTTCTCAAAACATAGAAACCAGATATGATTTTTTTTTTAAGTCAAGGGAATCAAAATCTATATTCATTGTTGTCCTGACGATGAGTGGGTCATAGTATCATTAATATTGCTGCAGGTGAGTATGTTTGACAATGTATGCCTTGTTTCAAGTGGGAGACTAAATTAATTGTTTGCAGCAGCAACAATTAGAAAGCAATTAGCTTGATTGAGGAGACGTCATAGGTCAAGTGGTTTTTGTAGTTTGTATTTGAGACTTAGTGTGGGCTTTCATGTGCTTGAAACATGCTGCTGTCAGCAAAGTTTGCTGTTGTTTTATCTAGTTATCCCACCTAAAAAGATCAGGAGCCAATGAAAGTGGGAATTCAACCTGGAACTGCATTGTATGTAGGGATGGAGCAGAGATCCACCCCATCCATAAGAACATAAGAACAGCCCCACTGGATCAGGCCATAGGCCCATCTAGTCCAGCTTCCTGTATCTCACAGCGGCCCACCAAATGCCCCAGGGAGCACACCAGATAACAAGAGACCTCATCCTGGTGTCCTCCCTTGCATCTGGCATTCTGACTTAACCCATTTCTAAAATCAGGAGGTTGCGCATACACATCATGGCTTGTACCCCATAATGGATTTTTCCTCCAGAAACTTTTCCAATCCCCTTTTAAAGGCGTCTAGGCTAGATGCCAGCACCACATCCTGTGGCAAGGAATTCCACAGACCGACCACACGCTGAGTAAAGAAATATTTTCTTTTGTCTGTCCTAACCCGCCCAACACTCAATTTTAGTGGATGTCCCCTGGTTCTGGTATTATGTGAGAGTGTAAAGAGCATCTCCCTATCCACTCTGTCCATCCCCTGCATGATTTTGTATGTCTCAATCATGTCCCCCCTCAGGCGTCTCCTCATAGCATTTCATTTGTTGGAAGTTACACAATTCACCTAGTCAAGGCTTTAACACTTCTGTACTGTAGACCAGTGGTTCTCAAACCTTTTAGCACTGGGACTCACTTTTTAGAATGACAATCTGTTAGCACCTACCAGAAGTGATGTCATTAACTTGGAAGTGATGTCATGGTTGGAAGTGACATCAGCAAGCAGGAAAATTTTCAACACCCTAATATGAAAAAATTAGTAAATTAAAATTTACAATAAGTTTAAAAAATTTATTTAAAACAAAGAAACCTCCTACCCTCTCAAGCAGTTGCTGATATGTTTAAAAAAAATTCCCCAAACATCCCAAAGGCTGCAATCCTATCCACAGTTACTCGGGAGTAAACCCCATTGACTATCATTGTTTAAAGCATATACATAGTAGCCTGTTAAAAGTACAGAGCTGGAACATTTCTCCAAATTCAGTCACATATCATGGTAGCATCAAGTCTAATATATTAAAAATGAAATACACATTGAAATGAATGGGAACTGAAATTGGCTCACAACCCACCTAGTGGGTCCTGACCCACAGTTTGAGAAACACTGCCTAGCAGGGCCTGAGAAAACTTAAAACTGGCTTGAAAGTACCAGGCCTTTCAAGCTTCCCAGCCTCAGGTGACTGTGGGTGAAGCTGGGATGGGTCCATTCACAAGGGGAGAGGCCGCTGACAGTTGCATGAGCTAGGGAAGGGCTTTAATGAGGCAAGGAAATGTGGCTCAGTTGAGCTGGGGAGCTTTTTCAAGCAGAATTTGCTTGGGTTTGCAGAGGGGTGACAACGTCCTGAGCTCTCGCATTCAGTGAATTTGATCCCTTGTGGGGACTTTAGCTGAAACTGCAGAGTTCCTCCAGGCTTGTGCTTTTAGAGTTCACATGGGGATTTACACCCCCCTTTCAGCAAAGGCTGTGGAACTCCTTGGGACATATTCTTTAGGGTTTGCCTGGGAATTTCTCTGTGCTAGGCTAGGAAGCTGCTCCTCCTGCGGTGAAAAAACCTCAAAAGCGTCAAAGTTTTGCATAGGTTACCTATCTTTTTAATGAAAACTCCTACCCTGTTGGGGGGGACAGGACAACTTTCAGTATGAAAAACTGAAACTGATTAACATTTAGCTTAGTTCTAAAAGTAGTGTCTAGAAACAAATGAAGAGTTGAGACTCCTCTCTCTTCCGTATATGAAATGATCCAAAATTGTCTGAGGGGAAGAGCTTCTGCTCTTTCCTTTTTCTTGTCTGCATGTGTTTAACTTTCTTATTGGAAAAAAATAAATAGCCATTCACTTATAGGTTAAACGTAAGTGGTTGCTATAGAGCAGAAAAGATACAGAAGAGAAGAAGAAAACAAAAAAGAAATCTTAAATAGGAAAGGAGGCATGTAGTGATGCAGGATAAGATAAGTGAGATGTAGGAAAATTATGTGGGTTTCACAGAGATACCTGGGGATAGGAAATTGGGGGTCGTACAGTCCAGTCCTACCAAACTCTTCATGCAGTGATGAAGCTGCATCAACATGGCATCCACTGCATCCCAAGGGAGATTTTTATTACTATTTTTGCCTCCAGAAGCCTCTTCAGGGCAAGATAACATTTGTTCCCTTTCCCTGGGGAAGGCCTCTGCTAGCCTGGTTGGTCTACTTGGACCTGTGTCAGCCAAATCACTGGAACAAGTCCACAAGAACCCATGAAAGTGGATTGAACCCAGCAAGGGGGTGAGGATTCAGCGGATGCCACTGCTGCCAAACCTGCCACCTTCCTAGACCTGATCTGCCTCATAACTGTCACCAGAATGGTTGGCAACCTTCAGTCTCAAAAGACTATGGTATAAGCCTACAGCACCCGGTATTCCCAGGTGGTCTCCCATCTAAGTACTAACCAGGCCTGTCCCTGCTTAGCTTCTGAGATCAGACGAGATCAGGCATGTGCAGGGTAACAATTGCTGGAGTTGCCTTCTCATTCTGTCCAACTCTGCCTTGTTCCACCCCTTCCTGCTCACCCAGATAGTCCTATCTGGAGCAGCAGCCAGTCACTGACCATTGCCTCATGGGGCAGGCTGCTTGCCTCTTGCAGAAGCGGCCAGCCCGCAAACACCGCAAGTTACATTTGCAACTGCCAGAAAGCAGATTACACTGCCACAACTCTCATTCCAGTGGTATAAATGGCACATAGGATTGGTCTGCTAGAGCAGGCGTCTCCAAACGTTTTGGCCAGAGGGCCGCATCAAATATCTGGCATGGTGTTGAGGGTCGGAAAAAAAATTTAAATATAAAATTTGTATAAATAAATTATAGATGGAACTTAGATGAGTGAATAAATGAATGAATGGGCTCATTCATTCAAACTCTCTGGCCCTTAGAACACCCTCCAGATGCAACCAGAGCACAGTTCTAGTCATGTTCGGCCAAGTGCGCCAGAGGCTTTCAGGGGACAAGAGGCTGGCTGCAGGCTGCATCTGGCCCCCGGACCGGGGTTTGGAGCCCCATTTGCTAGAGTGTAGGGAAGGAAAAGGTGGGAAGTTGGAGGGTCAGGATGGAAAGAACAGATAAATGTTCCTGCAGTTCAGGCCATGACTGTAGAACGAAGGGTGAAAGGCAAGGGCTGAGCCCCTCAGTGGACTGTGAAATCACATCACTTACATGGGGATCTAGTCTCTCTCACTAGGTAAAAACTCCTAACTGGTACAGCAGTTTCCTCACCCAGTTTTGGAGAACTAGATTTTGATGGTTGTGGTAACAGTTATGTGTATCCCTAATTTGCAGGCCTGAGGCTACATTCAGCACCCACTCCCCACCCTTGAGATTTGTGAAAAAATAAATTCACTGGCACAAAGAAGGAAATCCCAAACACTAAGCATGTCATCAACTTGACTGCACATAAGACAGATAAGGAAAGATAGCTGGAAATTTGTGTTTCTTTGGCAAGGTTGTGCCAAAGACCAAGATTATCAGTCTATATCTGCTGGACTGTCAGTGACACATTTCATGAACTGTAGGCAGGAGTGCCAAGACTGAACCAATCTCCTGATTAAAGGCAGGGTACAAAAGCAGAAAATAGGCTTGGAAGTGAGCCCTAAAATCAATGCAGTAGCCTTCATTAGTTGAGGGAGGAAAACAGGGCAAGAGAGCTAGAACTGCTTTTCCAGGAGGAAGGAACATACTGCAGTGTGGCCCATGAAGATGGCTGCCCAGCCCACAATGGCATGCATGGTGACTTTGATTGGACTTGGGAGAGAAGTAAGAAGCAAGAATAGAAAGTAAAATGGGGATGGGGGTTATCCTGGGTACGATGGTCCTTGAATTGTGTCTGGAATGGAGGTGGCTTAATGCAGCACCGGCAGGTCAAACACACAAATTCAGTGACAACTAAGGCAGACAAATGAGTGATGAAAAATGTGTAGGCTTGGTGACCCTGCTTTTTTATGCAATTTTTATCCCATAGGGGTCAGTAGGATCTTTTGTGATGTAAGCTCATCAAGGAAGTTTAGCTCTGGTCCTAAATGGTCCTACTTTTGTTCTTGCACCTGGTTGAAAGTATAGTAGCTAACTCAGGAGGCCAGTTGTGCCAGTAGCGTGGCTCCTTGACTGAGTTCTGCCATGCAGTTGGTGCAGCAAGATCCTTCTTTTGTGTTCCAAATGACTCTGTTTCTCCATGAGAAGTGACAGATCTTTACGTTGCCATCCAATTTCTCTAAATTCTCATCAAATTTCACTAAAAATGAATGTTGAGGTGAATTTGCTCAGGCAGAACATCGGCAAGACCTTCAATGAAAATGAGGGGGGAAAAGTTCTATAAGATCAGTAAAATACCTCAGTGGTTTTCCACTTCTGAGATTCCTATTTGCCAAGCATTCATGATACGCTGAACAGTAACTGCAGGATGTGAAACCACGGGATTTGTCAAGGCTGGTGTTAGCATAATGGAACTATATTGCATCCCTCACCATTTAAACTATTGAATGCACCTGAATATTTCAGAATTGAAGTGTATGAGAACACCTCAGAGGAAGGGCAACATCATCTTTGAGGGGGAAAAAATGTTCACAGGATGCTACTTTTTGGTCTGCGAAAGTTTGCTGTCTATTGTTTGTTTGTCATGAGCAGAGGAAAATCAAGAGCAGCAAGGCGGACAGCCATCTGGCCTTCAAAAGGACCCACAGCATTCTCTCCATGCGACACAGACATGCATCGCACACAATTCACACCACAGGTGAAGGCACTGCCAGCCTGCCAGGTCTTCCCTGTACAGAACAAATGGAGAAAGCATTTTACAAGCATCAGGAAGGGCTGCTCGACTGCATATGAACAATGGCACAGCTGTGGGGGAATCACTGAAGCCTTACAGTTTAAGCTTCTCCACATCTGTTCCGTAACCAAAAAAAAGAAAAGAAAAACAAAATGCCTCCAACAAACATTTTATCTGCGTCTTCTTTCTCCTGCTCTTTCTGCAGTGTAAAGCACTGACATTGTAAAACATCGCTGAGGGCTGTATTCATCTGAAAATGGGCCTATGAAGGAATTTTGCAGGACATGGCTGTTTCTGCGCTCGCTTTAGGTTTTGTCCTTTCCCTGGACAGCATCACTTTCTACATTTGAAGCTCAGAGCTTCAGTTAAAGCAGTGAGGAGGAAAACTAATCTTTTGTGCTTGCTTTTCTTCAGTGGCCTTGTCTCATATACTGATCCTAATGGGGTGGAAATGAGCTCAGCTGCCTAATTCTATTAAAAAAAACCCTGACTGTTATTTGCACATGGATGGTCATATGCTCGCTTGCAGCCTTGTTGCTATAATGCTGTAGAAAAATGGAGGAGAGCCTAAGACACACACAAATGGGGGTGGGGTAATTCCAAGGTACTCAGCCCCAAGATACTCAAACTCCTAAAAAGAGAAATGCAGAGCTCCTTCCATCCGGAAACTTGCATTATCTCCCCCAGATGCTCTGATTCTTAATTGCAGATAGGATAGGCTGTTTCACTGATGAGTTCTCACGTTGGACAGTGGATTCTGGAGGTTGGCCAGGGCCATTAATCAAAGCTTCCTCATGCCCTAAAAAGAGTATTAATGTTCAGTGCTTCAACTTATTTAGAGTATGAGCCTTGTAGCACTACTTGGAGTTCACGAAGTGGGTGGGGACGGGGGGTGTGTGCTAAGATAATGTTATGCAAAATTTTCCATAGCTAGCCCAAAGATGATCAAGCTCTAACCCAACCCAGAGACTTTATTTTATTTAGAGTTCTTGGTCACTGTTTGAGAAGTAGTCTTAAGACACCTCTCTCTCTCTCTCTCTCTCTCTCTCTGTGTGTGTGTGTGTGTGTGTGTGTGTGTGTGTGTGTGTGTGTGTGTGTGTAAGTAAAGGCTTCATTTTTGTTACAGAAAGGCATAAAATTCGTTACATTGCTTTGCTAATTTGCCCCAAGTTACTTTGCTTGCAAGGCCTCTTGTAGCAGTTTCATGCCTTTCTTTGCCCTCTAGTACAAGCGGGACTAACTGTAGCTGGTGTGGATGATGCACACAACTACACCTCCTGCTGTGTTGAATGTTGCATCCGGAACAACTCAGAGCATATCTTAGTAATAGAAGCATTCAATCATGCATTTCTTGCCATATGACCAGGGAAAGATTACAGGCATTTGAGGCATTTAGAATCACTTACAAGCAAGCCAGTTTCTGGGGAGGCAATTAATCCCTTGCATTTTCATGAAAGCTTCCAGGTTTTCAACAAAATATATTTGGTCTTAAAAGAAAGACCAAAATGACTTAAAATACACTGGATTTTGTCAAGACTGTATTACGGCCCAATCCTGTCCAACTTACTGCATCCTGCGGTGGGGAAGCAGTCATGGAGGCTTCCTCAAGGCAAGGGAACATCTGTTCCCTTACCTCAGGGCTGCATTACGGCTACATTGGTGCTTGAAATTTGGATAGGATTGGACTCTCAATCTCTTGTGGCCCGCACAGAGCTGCTTGCCAATTCACACTGGGATGTACCAGCTGCCCTGGAAGCTACTTTACCTTCAGATGGCTCGGTATATTTAAAGGAAAAGAGAGGACAAATCCTCAGTGTTAGAAGGTTCTGCTTTAGCACTGGAGTAGGAGAGGGAATTTTTGAAGGTCTGGCAAAGAGACTGGTTTGTCGAAAATGACATAAGTTTGTGGATGAGGTCAGAAGTGAACTGGAGACTTCCTGGGTCCATATTCTTTATCCCTCGGATTGGAAATTGTTGCCAGGAAAAAGTGATACATAAATTCATTCATTCATCCATTTTAAAGAGTTAAAGACCACTTTTCTGGCAGTTGGTGTACAACACAGAAGTAAAACATACAAAATATATAACATCTGAATAAAAAAAAATTAAAATAAAACCGTTAAGGGTGCAATCCTAACCCCTAACTGACATAATGTCAGTGCTTTCCAACACTGGCATAGCGGTGCCAATGGGACATGTGCTGCATCCTGCAGTTGGGTGTCACTCATGGAGTCCTCAACGTAAGGAAATGTTTGTTCCCTTACCTCAGAGCTGCATGGCCCTTATGTCAGTGCTGGAAAGCACTGACATAAGGGGTTAGAATTGCACCCTAAAATAGATAAAAAAATAAACCAAGATATAAGAGCAGATTAAAATGTAAAAGAGCATAGCATAAAAGAAGCAATGTGAATTGAAAAGGGATTCCTAGGAATTTCCTCCCTCCTAAAAAGTCCAGTGAAACAGATAGGTCTTTAAACTGTGCTGGAAGTCGTATAATGTGGGGGGCTGCCCACAAGTCTACTTGATTCCAGAGTTGTAGTGCCACAACAGAGAGGGCCCTGCATCTTGCTGCTACCTCCTTGTCTTCAGATGGCGGCAGTAACCTAAGAAGTGCCCTCTCTATTTATTGTAATGCTACATTGTAGTATTATTAAATATTACATGGTAGTATTATTTTCAAAGGAATGAACAATAAAAGAACAAAAAGACTATTAGCATTAAAGTTTCAGGGTCAATGCTCAGGAGCTAGAGGGGAAAAGTATAATTCTAGTACGTACCACAGAGGGATAATGTTTATAATCGCTTCACTAAGATCATGTCCCTATCTGTTAATTAATGAATCCAATAATAACTGGCTTTGTTTTGTCTTTGAAAGTGTTTATATTTGTGATAAAGGAGCCCCCTAAGTAATCCACGTAAGCAGTTTTTGGTTTTTCTTGTTAGCATTAGCTGTTTGACATAATCGTTCTTTCCCTGGGATTGTGGTGTTCTTGTTCTTTGCAAGCCATCGTTGTACAAATATTTATCAGCCGGAAACTGCTGACATAACTATGGCAGAGGACTTTTGTCAGCAACTTATGTAAATGGACACTGCAAATATGAAAAGGCATCCCTTGCCTGGCTGTTACTAGTAATGCCTCACTTTATGAATATTTTAAATCACTTGATGAACATTAAAGCCTGGAAAGCAGAACTGTGAATGCAAAAAGATCCACTCTTATTAGTCTGTCTAATGTGTGTGTATAAAAACCCAATTACCCATTTATGCACGTTTTGTTGTTTGGATATATTGCAACATTAAGAGAAATTGAAAAAGCAAGAGGGGTTTTCCAGAAGTGCAGGCTGGGGCCATCCTGAAGTTTAGTCAGCAATCTGTGAGGAGTTGACTCTGACTCTTTGCAGTAGGTGCCTTGATGGTCTTGGAAAGTAGAATATCACCTTATGCACTCCCAGTGACTCGAGTATAGATGTTTTCCTGTCCTCTTTTGAGTACTGATAAGGTCAAATTCACGCATTACGGTTTTAACTGAATGCATAATGGCCCAATCCTATCCAACTTTCCAGTGCTGATGCAGTTGTGCCAAAGGGGCACATGTGGGCATATTCCTGTGGTGAAGGGGCAGTCATGGAGGCCTCCTCAAGGTAGGGGAATATTTCCCCCCTTACCTCAGGGCTGCATTGTAGCCTAATTGGCACAGGAAGTTTGGATAGGATTGGGCCCAAAGACACTTAAGGTGTGCACCTAACCTGGGGATGCATTCAAACAGGTTTTCAATACCCTACGCAGATACATTTGCCAAGGAGTCCATACTGACTGCAGCCACTCCTGAGTGTATAATCCATGGAGAACCCGCTCTGCGTGTAATGTATGAAAAATCCCTTGGCATTGGTGATCAAAAGGACTAGCCCAGTGTTTCTCAACATTTGTCCCTCACTGTATCACTTTGCATGGTCCACCTACTGGAAGTACCAGTGGAAGAAACTGGCAATGATGTCATCACCAGTTACTTCCAGATTGGGAGGCCAAACGCAATGCAAAAAAGACCAGTAAGAAGTTCAGGGCGGATGGAGGGGCTTTTTCAAGCACTCGAAAAGCTCATGCTGGAGCTCTGCCAAGTCTCCTGCCACTGTTTGCCCTGTTGCATTATGGGTCTTACTGCCAAAAGGTGGGGGTCTGGGAGTACCATGTGTACCATCAGACACCACTTCAAGTAGCACTGGTGGTATCACTGGTTGAGAAACACTGAACTGGGCCTTAAGTTCCCTATGATTATTCCCTTTGTACCTTCCCCCTTGCTTAGGTTCACCATGGGAATATTGTGTATTGGAACAAAACTCAGTCTTCTCACTCCGTACAAAGCTGATCAAGCCACATCCATGATGTGGATGCCAGTCTGGCAGAAGCTGGTAGGAAAATCCTTTATGTTTTTTGTTTGTGTTTACTGTGAGTTAGCCTGACAGAAAAACAAATAGTTTGTCCATGCAGATTGCGCAGTTGAGAACAAAGCCATCGCTGTGAAAGAGAAATGCTTATCAACAGAAACAATCGTTTGATTTTTGTGGCTGTTTCCCCCCCCCCCGTATAATTCAACACAGCAATTATGAAGACGTGTCTCCATGTAAGCAATGGTTTCCACAACCTGCAATCCAATGCCTCATTACATATATTTGTGTGTGACTTGCATACTACAGCCCAGAGGTTGTATATGAACAGAATCAAATCTACCTTACCTATCCAAATTATGGAAGCTGATTGAGTCCCGACGATACTGATGATACTGGCCCATATATTTTTAAATGCCTTGAGCCATCATGTTTTATCTTTTGCTTTCTGAAACCCGAGAAATCTGCCTGCTCTGTGGCCCCATTTCCACTAACTTATTAATCACCCTTTTATAATTAGTGCTTAGAATAGTTAATAATGTCTGCTGAATTCTCAGCTTTGAAATAAACCTAGTTCTGTGATTGTAGGATGGATACGCTTTTAATAAAGTCAGTAATTATCTTTTATTGTTGCTGGTTTATTTTTAATTGTTCTTTTTTGTTCTTATGTAGTTAGAGAACAATAAAGTGTTAGGTATGAAAAGGAATGCGCTATTTTTAAACCTTTGCATAATAGGACTGTAACTAGGTTAACAAGTACTAAAATATGTGGGAGTGGAACCTTGAAAAAATGGATTGAAAAGTTTTTTGCAAGAAGCCAGTCTGAAGCATATTTACATTGGGGGGGGGCAGCTCCCAAACTGTCTTGTGTGCTCACTGTGCTGTAGTTCACAGCCAAAACTAAGAACATATGAAGATTCCCATGGGATCAGTCAAAGTTTCAATCTAGTCCAACCATTTTCAACCACTGTGCTGTGGCACACTGGTGTGCAGCGAATGGTCCCCAGGTGTGCTGCGGGAATTTGGGAGAGGGTCATTTATCAATACGACCATTGGAGGATGTGAGCCCCCATTGACAGCACAGTGTGCCTTGTCAGTTGTCAAAAAGCTGATGGTGTGCCTTGACCATTTTAGTGCCTTGCCAATGTGCCGCGAGATGAAAAAGGTTGAAAATCACTGATCTAGTCCAACATCCTGCTTCCTGCAATGGTCATCCATGTGACTCTGGGAAGCCCATAAGCAGGGCTGAAGGCAGTAGAGCGATCCCACAATTATTCCAAGTAGCTTGTTTTCAGTGAAAGCCTGCTTCTGAACATGGACCTTTCATATAGTTCTTATACTAATAGCCATTTGGTTGACCTCACACTGTGAATTTGTCAAGTAATTCTTCTATAAAATGATGGATGTTCGTAGTTTTCAACACATCTTGTGGTAAAAACTGGTTCCAGCAAGTAAAGTAGAATTTCACGTTTGACCAACCTTATTATCTGATACCATGAGCCTTGAAGCAGAGAGCCTTTGAGTTGGCCCCTTCAGTACAGCTGGTCAACAGACTGGTTGCCCTGCAGTCCTTTCAAGGCAACAGGCAGAAAACTCAGGGCAAAGGCCTTCTAGCAAAAGAAACCAAACCACCAGGGCAGACGGGACAGTTTGGAGAATACTTGGCTGCCTGAATCAGCCCTACACAATAATAAATGTGTGGACATGTGTATTATATAGATGTGTGGACATCCTGACCCCTCTTCTCACTTCCTGTAGAGGCTGGATACAGTTTTCTTAAATATGGGGAGGGAGGGGAACAGTTCATCAAAATCATCTCTACACACATTCCTGAGCCTTCTAGCAGAGACCTGATTGCCATGCAGGTGAGGGAGGGAGACAGATTATTGGTTTCTGGAAAAACAGGAAGGAGAAGCTTGGAAATATTGCCTCTTGTATGTCAAATGGACATTTAAAAAGCATGCCCAGTCTGTATGGTAAGAGGTCACAACCCTAGAATATAGCCACTTAGCTTCTCTCAAGTTACTTTTCAGACCACGTTCCCTGACTATGTATCCTGCTTGCCTAATCTGTTTACTGTGTAGCTTCCAATAATTTGATTCCTTTCCTTTTAGTCTCTGTGATTTCAATGCAGCTAATTTGTTCTCATTGCTCTCAAGGGTAGGGCCAGAACAAATAGGTTTAAATTATAACATGAGAGATTTCATTTAAATATTAGGAGAACTTCCCGACAGTACAAACTGTTCAGCAGTGGAACAGACTGTCTCCAAAGGCAGTAGATTCTTCATCTTTGGAAGTCTTTAAGCCAAGATTTTTCAACATTTGTCCTCCACCATTTGTCCTCCATCATTTCACACAGTCCATCTATTTGAAGTATCACCAGAAGTAACTGGTGATCATCACCAATTACAACTGGGTTGGGAGACCAGATGCAATGTGAAATATACCAGTAAGAGGCTAAGGGTGGGTGGAAGGGTTTTTTCAAGCATGGAAAAGCATTCTATGGAGCTCTGCCCATTGAGCAGAGCCTCCTACAGACGTTTGTTGTGTCACGTTCCTGGTCTTACTGCCAGGTGACAGGGTCCAGCAAGTACCACCAGCCACCACATCAAATATCACTGGTGCTACCTGTACCACTGGTTGAGAAACACTGCTTTAAGTGAAGGTTAGATAGCCATCTATTGGGGATGTTGTAATTTTGGACAGCCTGCTCTGGCAGGGGGTTGGATTTGATTACCTTTTAGTTCCATTTCAACCCTAAGATTCTGGAATTCTGCCTTGTTTTTTTTTCTGCAAAGATCATACCACTGAGCAACAAACACTGAAACTTAGGATTTGTACTTTTGCACCTGTGGACTGTGCTGTCCCTGTGTCTTTTGGAGAGTTTACTTCCATAAGTTACTGCTTATTTCTAGCCATGTGACTCATGGTTGCTAATAAAATCCATTGTTTTTATGAAGCCTCCATTCTTGTGCCGTTAGCCAGAGATTATCTTGGTTTTCTGTGATAGTAATTTTTCTTTAACACCAACAAACCTGTCGCTGAAAGGAAGTATACTTGTGTCTTGCATTGCACTTAAGGTGAAGCAGCCTTGCTTTTTTTATTGCTCTCTTCCTCTTTCCAAGATTCAATGCTCAATCTAGCAGGACGAAGAAGTTGTTGGCAAGGGTGTTTTTTGTTATTAAGAAGGTGAAGTTGTCCCATTTATTGTGCCTTCAGGATTAAGGCAGGAGCTGATATTTCCTTGCCCAATCACTGTGAAATAGAGTGTAATTCCAAAGTCCAAATCAAGATATGTTCTCTTCCAGATTTTTGACTCTCTGAAATGACTCCACACACCCTTGATGAAGCTGGTTGCACAACTCAACTTGAATTCTGTGACTTTGCTAATTTTTTCTCAAAAATTGAAGTATGAGCATATTCACATCATCCCTAAATATGTGCAGCTATGATTCCTGCATTGTTCTCAGGGGTCACACTGGGGATCAGAAAGATCACTGCCTCATACCCATCAGGGAGCGCATTTGGCCAGGCTGAAACCAAAACTCTCACTATTGGTGGCAGTGAATGTGGCATCCAATTTGCTGTTAGGGGCTGAGCGAAGAGTGCCATAGATGGTCTAGTGCAGTGTTTCCTTAAAGCCCAAACAACACATCCCAATGGACTGAACTGTTGCTGGACACAGTTCTTTTTCTGAATATAGTCTTTAGCTATATTTTTGCATAGCAAACTGGTCTACAAAGGAGTTCCTTGGGAAACAGTTTGGGGGGCATTTTGTGCTTTGAGTGTATGCACACATGCGTGACTATAAGTGTCAGTACCTGAGAAAAGAAGCACCTTTTAAAATGGTGTCCACTTATATTTAGTGCGTAGAGAGCAATTGTCCCTTTTCACTCCATGGTGTCTTTTCCAGTGACTGCTGATGGTGTAAATTCTGCATCTTTTGTTAGATTGTGAACCTTTTGGTGACAGGGAAACATTTCTTGAATTATTTTGCTATGTAAGCCACTTTGTGAATTACTTTTTGGTGAAAAGCAGTATATAAATATTCTTAATAATACTAATACAGTATAGGATACCAGTACTGACTTGACTGATAGCTTACTTGCCCAAACCTCAAAAGTGATGAGGAAATAGGGAAGTAAAAATATGAAATTTGTGGTTTGCTTTCCTTGTAAATGTGATTTGGAGTTCAATTTACTGTGGTTTCTATAGCTTATGAGTGTTTTCCTGCCAAAAGAGTAAAGGCAACGAAGTAAGATTTACTTGCGTGATGGCTGCTCATCTCATTTCATACTAGCACACAGCTATAAGGCATTTGTTGTCCTTCCAGTTATTTATATGTTTGAGTTTTCTATCAGAAATGTGATTGGCATGGACTGAATCTTGCAAGTTCCTGATGTAAGGCAGCAGTAGGTCTGTTTCACAAATGGATGTGCTAAACTGCAGTGATGAACACAGTGGTCTGTCAATTTGACATGCCTACACAGGGCAGGTAACTGAAAGAGAGCTGTCAATCAGAATTAGAGCCTTGTGATGATTTGATTGAATTGTTTAGGTGTGGACATCATGAACTGTAGAGGTGAGTATTGTAACATGCACAAATAAGCACTGAAGTGTGTATCTGAGCACCTTTTAAACCCTACCATCTTTAACAGTAGTCTCTAGGAGCCTGAGACCTTCTAGTAAAAATTCAAAGAAGACATGGGAATCTTGTCTGTCTTAAATCCAGGAGATTCAATTCATGTAACTACTATTTGTTAAACCAAGTAGTCTACAGATATGACTATTTTGATCAAGAAAAACAACATTAACCTCTGGAGAACAAATGCTGTTGAAATTATTATTATTATTATTATTATTATTATTATTATTATTATTATTATTATTATTATTATACTTTAATTTTACCCTGCCTTTGTCCCCGAAGGGAGAGAAAAGGCGGCTTACAAAACAAGGTTAAAACACATTAAAAGCATAGTTTAAAAACAGATAAAAAAACCATAATGTATAATAAAAACAGTAGTCAGATAAAAAACTAGTCAGATAAGAGCATAGCGTAGCAAATTAGAAAGGATCAGGCCTGTAAACAGATGTTAAAAAATAATAAGAGATGTTAAAAAGATGTTTAAAAGGCCAGGAACTCAGAAGGCTTGTCTAAACAGAAAGGTCTGTTAAATTAAAGAACATCTAAAGCTAGGTTTACACACAGTTTAAATAGAACATGATTCCTTATAAACATGTAATCAGCAGGTAGTACAGAGTTAGGAACACACAAAGAGGAAGCGACTAGGAGAAAGGGAGACTGTAAAATATCTTTAGAGCATAGGATGCACATTATAGCATGGATGTGACAGGGCTTTCCCTACAATACTAAGAAATTATCTAATTGTTTCCAATGAAGCTTGACAGAAAACATGCATGGAACTGGAAGGGACTGTCAGTTCTGCTCAGGACTGTAGCTGCAGTTCTCAGGTTCAGCCGAATTAACATCACAGAGACATGGGATTTATTCTGTACAGGAACCTGCCAGGTTTGAGTTCAAGGCTTGCAGGACCTGTGAATCTTGACATGTATTGAGGATGTTCTAGTTCCTGAGATATACTACTTGGTCTAGGAAAAAAGGAAATACAATAGATTTTAACCCCGCAGCTTGAAAATGAGGCAGATAAGAGATTAGACAATAAGTTTTGAGGGGCTTTTATCCTACTTGGCTAGGATTAAGTAATCTCTCTCTCTCTCTCTCTCTCTCTCTCTCTCTCTCTCTCTCTCTCTCTCTCTCTCTCTCTCTCTCTCTCTCTGTGCGTGCTTGCACACCTTAAGGGAAGACTCTACATATAATGGTCAATGTTTTATCATTACTCTTCCACACCAACATACATACACACTTGTAAGATCTGGAGTATTGTTGCCATGGTGATGCCATTGGTAAATGGTTCTCACCCCTCTTCCCAATTCTCCTTTTGATATCTACAGACAGAGGTGAGGTTACTCTCTGCAATGGAAGAGACCCACACAGCAAGTGGTACTATATATTCCACTTATGTCAGAAATCACTGGTCACAAGGAGGCCCTAATTGAAAGCATTTCCATGACAATTGTAACATATGCAAACACCCTAATTTGCATCATCCAGATTAGTGTGTTACAAATAGGTGTGAAAACTGTAATGTCTACCAGATGTGCCTTCATGGTTCATATTACAGGTTTTATAAAACAATTGAGATAATCCGCATAACTATGACCAGAAATTTCCACTGGACTGACCTGAAGAGGCAATTCATGTTTTTCAAGATAGGAGTTCTAAATTTTAACTCCATGGGAGGGTGAAAAAGTTACAGCTGTGAATTACAGTTTAAAGTTGAAGTCTCTTTGTGAATGAGTGTGAAAGTAGAAATGATCTTGGAACCCTGGTGGAAAGCAATGAAATGATATTTTGAGCTCTGAAATGATATTGGTTGAGCTCTGTCTTTTAAATCACAGTTCACATATGTCCACATTCTTGTGGTGCAGTGGAAGATATTCCTTTATTTTGTATTCCTTTTTCTGTCCAACATGGCAATGGTTTCTGCATAAAAACATATTTCACAAAGTGCTTTAACACAGAACTTGTCACCAGTTCTTGTGTTTCCAGCTTTAAAAAAAAAAAAAGGAAAAAAGGGGGGGGGAACCTTTTCATACTCTAGATTCAAAGAGGACACCTGATTGAAATGAATACCCTAAACAGATGTGAACAGTGATTTTTTTTTTTTTTAACTGATGGGATTGTTATCTCCTTTTTCTGCTACAATACTCTGTTCTGGGAAATCTAAAACGATATAATTTAGAAAAAAGGTTTTTTTTGTTTGGTTTTTTCCCCCAAGTTTGATTTCTTTTCAGCACAAACCATTTTAAACGTTTTTTTAGTCTCTCTTTTGTACAAGAAAGAGCAACACAAAAGTGTGGTCATGGTCTCTTGTTCAATCCTTCCAGCAGTTTGAGCATCTTAAAAATCAGTTCTGCTTTCCTTATCAGGAATTCTGTTCCTATATTTGATGGAATACAGTACTTTATAGAACAGCTTCCTTATTGCAACATGGTAATAGTTACTTTCCCAATGAACAAGAAAAAAAAAAAAAAGGAGGGGGAATACGTTTTCAACCTTTTATTTTTATATCAGACAGTTTTGAAAGGTCTCTTGTCAGGCTTAGTTCTTTGTAAATAAGGGCCCAATCCTATCCACCTTTCCAGCACTGATGCTGTTGTACCAGCGGGGCATTGGCTTCATCCTGCAGTGGGGGAATAGTCATGGAGACAACCTCAAGGTAACATTTGTTCTCTTACTTAGGGGCTGCATCTGTGGCTGCATCAGTACTACAGAGTGGGTTAGGATTGGGTCCTAAGGGAGTTCAGTATGGTAAGGCCACACCTGAAGTATTGCATCCTATTTATCTCAAAAAGGATATTATGGAAATGGAAAAGGTGGATAAAAAGAGCAACTAAAATGATTGGAGCGCTTCCCTTAGGAGGAAAGGCTACAGCGTTTGGGGCTCTTCAGTCTAGAAAAAAGGTGCCTGAGGGGGGACGTGATTGAGACATACAAAATTATGCAGAGGATGGACAGAGTGGATAGGGAGATGCTCTTTACACTCTCACATAACACCAGAACAGGGAACATCCACTAAAATTGAGTGTTGGGAGAGTTAGGACAGACAAAAGAAAATATTACTTTACTCAGCATGTGTTTAGTCTGCGGAACTCCTTGCCGCAGGATGTGGTGCTGGCGTCTAGCCTAGATGCCTTTAAAAGGGGATTGGACAAGTTTCTGGAGGAAAAGTCCTTCACAGGTTACAAACCATGATGTGTATGGGCAACCTCCTGATTTTAGAAGTGGGTCACTTCTGAATACCAGATGCAAGGGACTGCACCAGGATACAGGTTATCTGGTGTGCTCCCTGGGGCATTTGGTGTGCTGCTGTGAGATATAGGAAGCTGGACTAGATGGGCCTATAGCCTGATCCAGCAGAACTGTTCTTATGTTTTTATGTAGTGCATAGAACACAAAACAGGAAGGGACATTGGAGTTCATTTTGTCCAACCCCCTACTTGGTGTAAGCAACTGCCACAGGATCCTTGACAGGTGGTTGTCATCTTTTGCTCATAAACCTCCAATACAACAGGAGCCTAATTATTCCACCCTGGACAACTTTAGTTAGGAAATTCTCCCTCTTACCTAACCTAAATCTTTGTCCCTGTAGTTTCAATCAACTGGTTCCAGTCCTGACCTCAGGAGACACAAAGAACAGGTCTGCTCCTCTTCAGATGGATCTCATATCTCCCCTTAGTCTTCTTGTTTCCAAGCTAAACATGCCAAGACATTGTTCCTCATAGGTCCTCATGGTCAGAGTTCCTAGACCCTTCACCACCTTTGTTGCCCTCCTCTGAACCTATTCCAGCTTGTCAATGCCCTTCTGAAAACATTGCAGAACTGGTTTTACTATTCCAAGTAAGATCTAATTTAGAGGCATAGGGCACAATCCTAACCAAATTTCCAGCACTGGCATAGCTGTGCCAGTGTGGCCTTTGTTGTATCCTGCAGTTGGGTGGCAGTCACGAAGCCCTCCTCAAGGTAAGGCAACGTTTTTTTCCCTTACCTCAGCATTGCAGTGCCCTTACCCTGGTGCTGGAAAGTTGGTTAGGGTTGCACCCATAGAGTCCAGATTATGAACAGTAATCATTCCATCATTCTGCGCTAATATTTGCAGACTGTACAATGGCAGAATAATATTGACCTTTTAATTCTCAATGCTCTTTTTTAATTACCCTGAGTATGAAATTGGCCTTCTTCTCAGCCGTCACACACTGGGTCGAGACCTTCATCAAGCTTTCCACCAGCACCCCCTGATCTCTTTCACAGTCATAGACTGCTCAAAATAACCTATCAGCAAAAATGGGTATATTTATTTGTGCTTGTTAGGAATTGTTGTTCAACTAGCTTTGAACCCATCTAAACAGTAGTATATCTAGCCCATATTTTACCATTTCATTCACGAGGATATTATGGGATATCTTGCTGAAATCTAGGTAGTCTATATCCACAATATTCTCTTGATCTGCTAAACTTTTCAGTCCATCAAAAAGGATGGCATGACTTGTTCTTGACAAACCCTTGCTGACTCCTAGAAATCACCCCATTATTTTCTAACTGCTCACAGGCATCCCACCAAATAATTGCTCTGGGATCTTTGTGAAATGAATGAGAACAGTTAGTCATGACAGCCGTAAGTCCTACTGGACTGGCAGGAAGTCTGGTCTAGAGGGTAGAGCCTCCGTTAGCCTGAAGATAACATCAGAAGGTTGCCAGTTCGAGGACACCGGCTGAGAATGGCGAGAACTTGAAGCACCTGACAAGCCCAGCTGAGTGATTCCACCTGCTCTTGCTGTGAGCAAGAAGCGTCTTGGCTGCCCTCCATGTGAGAGATGGAGCTGCTTGTCAGCCTGCGTGGGAAAACTGGAGGCCAAAAGTGAGACCTAACCAGGAAGATCCATCTGAAATATTGTTGGTTCTTGAAAGAGGGAACCTCTATGATTGTAAAAATCCCCTTGAGGGATTTAGAAACGCCTGCCTATGTAAACCGCCCTGAATAAAGTCAGAGGAGGAATCCGATGACCAGAAAGGCTGTATATAAATACCTAGTTATTATTATTATTATTGTTATTATTACTGATTTCAGTGGTGCTTATCCAGGATTCACTTTCTCTGTAGTGAACCCATTTTCTTTTGTTTGAAGGCCCCGTATACTCTTTTGTACACTAAGGACTTCACATTCTTTCAAGAAAAACACTACTCTTGTCATTCTGCTACAGCTAGAATTGCCCTGCTTTCTGTCATCCTTTTTGACTGATGAAGATGATTTTCTTTCCATTTTGTGATTTCTGGCTTATAGCAAGCTGTGGGATTGGGAATTTTGATTTTAGCTTTGTTAATAACAGCTATCTACTTTGTCTCCCACTGCCAGGCAAGCAGAGGGGAGGGAAGGCAAAGCTAATAGTGAAGTGTTATACGCTGAATGAGGAGCTTGAGCTAAGCAACAAAGCTAAATGGAGACAATCAGCCATTGCCCTTCAGGTTAACTACCTGCTGCAGAAGCCTAATTGCAAGCAATTGTTCCTGTCACTAATGACACAGCATTGAATAGAAGGTGTCCATATTGCTCTGAGCCCTCCAGTGCCCATCTTCTTTGACCCCGTGGATCACACATACAGCACAGTATTTTAATGGTGTAGATCCCACTGATTGAATTCTGTTTCCCAGCAGTAAGTTATATAGTCATGGTTTCAGAAGCAAAATAAATGAGCATGGCGCATAGAAGAGCACTGAAAGAGAATTATTTTTTACCTTCGATTTTGTAGCACAGTATATGCTACTATTAAAGAGAGATTCATTCAGTAATTCATGTAACATTATTATATCATTTGGTCTTTGCCTATCCATGTCAGCAACAGGTCATGGGAATCATAGAATCTTGCAACATCAAGACATGATGAAGCTCTCCTGGTTGTTAGTGATGGAAGGTAGTCAATGTGGCTGCCATTTTTAGAAGCAGTCATGGGTCTAGATTAAACATGATACAAGACACACTAAAAGGAACTGACCCATGACTCATGTGGGATTCCACATGATTGTCCTTGCATATATATGGTGTTCCTAACAACTGCACATGCACCATGTGCAGAGATCCATGACCTGGGAGTACCCAATGCTGTCACCGTAATGTTGATAATACAGAAGCCAGCAACCCGGTTTGTAATTGATGTTGAAAGCATGGAACTCCGGATAAGTTGTTATATCCACCCAGTATCATATTTAAACTAGATCTAGTTAGTTTCAGCTTTCTAGATATTCTACAAATAACAGGAAGTCATGTGGTGACTGCTTTTTCAGACAGGGGTCTTGTTAAGAGCTGAAACCCGCTTTAGATTGCAATCTGCAACATGATAGCCACCTTCAAGAGCACAGAGGGCATAGGGGTAGACGGGTAACAACATTGCTCCTACCTGATGGCCAATCAGTGTTTGCTGCTAGTGTGTCATTTTGTCCCTTCTTTCCATCCTTGTCAGTTGGCAACAGAGAAAGGGCACAATATACAGTGGCAAAAGTGGGTGGAAAAGAGATAGTGATGGCCACAACGTGCCTGAGGTCAGGTCATAGCCCCTTCTGGGT
Source organism: Tiliqua scincoides (assembly GCF_035046505.1). Classification (NCBI taxonomy): domain Eukaryota; kingdom Metazoa; phylum Chordata; class Lepidosauria; order Squamata; family Scincidae; genus Tiliqua; species Tiliqua scincoides. Next base: position 195,647,547 of record NC_089824.1, on the reverse strand, counting down.
CCCAATCCATGTGTTGAAGACCACTGCTTTGAGAGATGCCTGCTTTACAGAAAAAGTATTACTTTTAATTGCCTCCATTAGCTGTTGAAATATTTATTGTTCGCATTGTGTAAACCCCTGTTGGCTAAGCATCTGTGATAACTAAAAGGATTGGATAGGAAGCAATTTCTAATGTCAAGTAGGTAAAAGAATTGATCTTTGTTCTCATCTTCTTCTGTTATTTCTAGAAATTTCATGCTAAGAATCTCTCTTTGATTAATTGCTTTACATGCTCATTCAGTTGTGCTTCTCGAAGTATTACAGAAATCGTGGGGTTGGAAAAGCTATCAGACTCTGCATGAGAAAGCTGCACTAGTTTAACTGAAGCATGTGGATTTAATATTGTTTAGTTACATTTGGGCAGATACTTGGAATGGAACCTTGAAGGGATGTTGAGTCTTATTTCAGACAAACAAACAAAATAGATTCTTAATTCCCTGGGCCTAGTTACGAGAATGTGGAGGTTGCACAAACTATTATTTTTCCAATGATATTATTTCCAATATGATTGGACTAAGACCTGGCACTGAAATTAATTTGTAAGATTTCCCTGATGAGACTTGTATTTAAAACAAGTGAAAATGAATTTACCTTTTGATTACAAATGGTTGGAGAGGACAAGAGAAGCCAAATCAAGTTTCCTGCTTGGTGGTTCAGGTAGGTTTTCCCTTCCTATGCAGGTACCTCTTTCTTGTTCAGGAGAATGAGGGTGAAGCTCCATAAGTACTTCATACCCCCCCCCCCACCACCACTTTTTTCAGCACTCCAGGAAAGCCAGGCTAAGGCAGGAAAATGGGGGCACCACATTGGCTGTTGCACAAGTAGGGGCCGGGTAGGCTGATGTCCTGAAGGATGTGTACCTTCTGCAGTCAGTCTGTCAGAATTTTTGACACCCACCCTCCCATGAACAGTCTGAAATTAACTGTCAGGGTAGGAAGTTTTTGTTGCCAGCCTGACTGGCCTTGGCTGGTGATTTTTTTTTTTTTTCACTTACCCAGACTGGTGTGGTAGGGTGTTGGTTTATACGTTTGGGGTTATTTGGCTTTGGTCACTTGGGCAAGTGACATGTAGGCAGGGTAGCCAGGGCAATAGGAAATCTGGTATACATTCTGAAGTCAGTAAGGTCAGGGGGCTTAGACAGTACTTGTTTGGGTCACTGAGGCTGGCTAACAAGCCCCTAGGCTGAATTGGGCAGAGGACAATTCTGGGCCTGGCCTCTGGGGTATCCGCTTGTCCAGCTGCCTCAACCCCTCTGGCAGTGGTTTTCAAATATTTAGCATTGGGATCCACTTTTTATAATGAGAATCTGTCAGAACCCACTGGAAGTGGTATCATGACCAGAAGCTGACATCATCATGCAGGAAAATTTTTAACAATCCTAGGCTGGAATCCTACCCACACTTACCCAAAAGTGACTATCATTGTTAAAAGCATCTACATAGTAGCCTCTTAAAAGTACAGATCTGTAACATTCCCCTAAATGCAGTCACATACCAGTCTAATATATTGAAAATAAAATATTGAAATGAATGGGGACCCACCTGAAATTGGTTCGTGACCCACCTAGTGGGTCCTGACCCACAGTTTTGAGAAACATTGCCCTAGGGCTGGGGTCGGCAACTTGTGTTTTCAGAGCTGCATGCGGCTCTTTCAGTCCTCTGATGCAGCTCCCCAGTGGGGGCTGGAAGCGGGGCGCCTTCCCCTTGGCAACCGCCCAGCCAGCCCAGCCCTGAGGGCGCCTCACTCCGGTGCGTGCTCTCCATGCCCCACTGCGAGCAGGCGCCCTTCGCCCTGCAGTGGGCAGGGGGCTGAATGGAAGAGGAAGAAGTGCGGGAGAGGCAACGCTGCTGAGGCGATGGGAAGGAAGGAGCGAGGTGAGCTGCATTCCTTTCCACACTTTCCTGGGAGGAAGCCCCATTCCCTCTGCTGGGGCTGACTTCTGAGGAGACAGGCGGGGAAGGGCTCTGAGGCTGCAGTCCTTTCCACACTTTCGTGGGAGGAAGCCCCGTTCCCTCTACTGGGGCTGACTTCTGAGGAGACAGGCAGAGGAGCCTGTCCACACTTCCCAGGGAGGAAGCCCCTTTCACTCTACTGGGGCTGACTTCTGAGGAGACAGGGAGAAGATGGTTCTGGTGTTATGTGAGAGTGTAAAGAGCATCTCTCTATCCACTCTGTCCATCCCCTGCATAATTTTGTATGTCTCAATCATGTCCCCCCTCAGGCGCCTCTTTTCTAGGCTGAAGAGGCCCAAACGCCGTAGCCTTTCCTCATAAGGAAGGTGCCCTAGCACCTACAAGGGAGCTACAAGAAGGGGCTACATTATAAAAATGGGACCTGTAAGAGGGGAGCGCATTATAAAAGTTGCATATACAAGAGGGGAGTGCATTATAAACTGGGACATACAAGGGGGATTAATAACTATAAATCTCTATTGTATTGAAAAATACTTGTCGTTAGATTTTGTATTTCATTGTACCTCTTTTACATTACTGTGGAAAAGACACAAAGATGACTATTTACTGTTGGTCAGGATTTTCTGCTAGGGAGGGCACCAGCCCAAGTCTTGCCTATAACACCAAATTGGCTAGGGCAGGCCCTGGGAAAATAAAATAGTATTTAATTTAAATGTATTTTATTTTAGCTCTTTCGTTTTTTATATGTAATTCTAAATTTAAGATTATGGTGATCTTGTAACATTAAAATATGTTACATATTGTTTTCTCTGTAGCAGTTCATTCATTTCAAAAATGCAACACATTATAGTTTTTTTTATACATAGCATAAAGGTAAAAAAAAAACTGTATATGCAGTGTTATCTTCATTTTAGATGTCAAAAGGGTTTTGTGGCTCCTGAGGTTTTCTTTTCTCCAGAAAATGGGTCCAAATGGCTCTTTGAATGTTTAAGGTTGCCGACCCCTGCCCTAGGGGTTGGTGCTGTGATACCTGTGGTGCCGTTTCCCCCAAATTAGTAGACGGCACATGTGTGTTTGTGTGCGGAGGGGTCATTTTAGCTTGTTTATAACATGCTGCAGGTTTTCTGATTGTATTACTAAAGTGACCTTTATCCCAAGCCTTTGTCTGGTGTGCTCATTTCACACCAGAAAGTGTGAAGTGAAATGTGCCTCTGTACTGCAGTAAGGTATGGAGGAATCCCTACCCACTTTCTCAGAAGAAAAGCGGAAGCATATTACTGAGCAAGACAGAAAGCTAAAGCCTTGCCTAAAATGAGTTTTACTAATGTCCCAGATCCACTCTTTGTAACATCCCTATATCAGTACCATTCTGGGGAGGGCTCCTGTGCCTTTAAAAACTGCATGATTGGCAGAAATAATGTAACAGGTGCAGCATTTCTATGCTGGGGCTTGCTGCAGCTGTAAACATTCCTGCCTAACATAAATCTTTTAAAGGTGTAGGAGTCCTGCCAGAACAGAGGTGATGGATGACCTTAGAACTGCGGTCATTTTTCTTGAACTTTGGGAGTGCCCCACTTCCATGTGAGGGATTTTTCTTTTGCATGTTTAGAATTTCAACCCGTTCTTGTTAAAATGTGGTTTTAAAATAAATATGAGTATGGTGAGGTTGTTTTTGTTTTTAAATGGTCCTCCATTTTACAGCTAGAAACAGCACACCAGGTATTCAACAGATCCAAGCCTTGTTCACAAGCAGTAACACAAATGTTTAGCTGACGATTTATTCCCCAGTGCCTTTTCTAAAAAATTCTACTCTTAGCACCAAATGTGGCTTTTAAGGACAAAAAAAAAAAAGACTGTAGATTTCCTTCATTCTGTTTCTGTGCATTTTGGGGAAAAAAAAAGTGGGTTTTTTTCTGAATTCACACTGGGAAACATGGAATTAGCAAGCAATATATTTTAATTGCACTTTGAGATTCAGGAATTATGACTGAAATTATATATGATCTTCATTACATTATGCATGCACATATGCATATCCCGTAATGAGCAGTTGGTGACTAAAATAATTGAGATTTACCTAATCTAACATTGAAGGGCAACTAACAGTCCAATACTATACATGTTTACTCCGAAGTGTGTTCTGTGTGGCTTATTCTCAGGAAGTGTGTATAAGATTGCAGCCCAAGTTATTATACGTACATAAACACACAGGCCAACACACATACATGCAAAATGCTTGCAGTCTCTCGCACACAAATAGGCTGGGGGAGTACTGCTTGCAGTTCCATTCTGAGAGAAGGTGGACATAGCAGTTATTGAATGTGAATATACAGGCGTGCACCACTTAACAACGGATCTCATAACAACAGACCGCATATATGACGGTGGTCAAAGCACACCAAGGGATCAGGCAATCAGGTCTCCTATAGCCTGCAGCAGAGTGTCTGTTTACACAACAGAGAGGCTCTTAATGCAAAGAAGAAGCAGTCTATCTCCAGTAGCCTGTGCATCCAGCAAGTGTCTGGCAGGGAGTGTCTGTTTACACATCTAAGGCACTTGATTGGGTGGGATGTTTGCTTAACAATCTAATTGCATAACAGCGGAGATCAGAGAACGTATCCATCGTTAAGTGGGATGTACTTGTACTGGGAATGATTTATTGTTCACGTACCCCCCAATAATACAAGTGGTTTGGATCAGCAAGGGGCCGCTGTTTGTTTATAAAATATGTATAATCTTGCAGCAAGTTCTAGCTCTCCTCATGCTCCATTCCCTTTTAGTGCAGGTTCCTTCCTTTCTTGCAAAGGAGACGTCAAGCTACTGCCTATTCCACCTTCTGAGCATTTCTATCCTGACTCGAAGTTTTGGGGTGTTAATTGACATCCAGGTTTATCAACAAGTTTATTGGGGTTGGGGTCATGAAACGTAAATTGCAAGGTTGTGACAAATTATGGGAATGAAAAAGGTTGACGACCATAGGACTAGAGCACCACCAGGTAGAGGGGGAGGTATCTGGTATACCCCTTCAGGTACCAGGAGATTGTGTTCCATTTCAGCTCAGATTCTTAACAATTGTGCTAAACTAGATTTCCTTAGAGCCAGGCATCAAGACTCTGATAAAAGGTTCTAACTTTTTCTGCTCTCCCTAATGAGAATATTTGGTTATGTGAAGAGTGCTGGGAGGGCATAAGGGGGGCAGCAACAGGGGCATGAGGCAGATAGGGTCCTGGGATGTGGGTGGGATCAATGGTGGGTTCCCAGTCACATACTTTATTCATTTGGATCATGGCATGAAAAAGACTGAAGAGCACTGACATTACAATTAGAACATGTATCAAACACACACACCTATTTTTACTCTACATCTCATATGAATTGTATAAGCAATTCTGGATATCATCACTAAAGTGAATCCTTTTCCTGCTCTGCAGTGTTCATTCAAACACTGTTGATTATGTGTTGCGGAATGTGATAACTAACCAGCAATGATGCTACATCTGTGCCAGACACTCATGTGTGAGGTCATTAGGATCTGTTAGCTAACTGTGGGCACAATCCTAACCCCTTATGTCAGTGCTTTCCAGCACTGACATAAGGGCAATGCTGCTCTGAGGTACAGGAACAAACATTCCCTTACTTTGAGGAGGCCTCCATGAGTGACCCCCAACTGCAGAGTGCAGCACACGTCCCATTGGCACCGCTATGCCAGTGCTGGAAAGCACTGACATAAGGGGTTAGGATTGCGCCTTGTATGTCCTCTCTCTTCGCTTAACTTGCCTGTATTAGAGGTGATTATGAACAGGGAGTTCAGTCACACCGATTATAAACGTGATCTGTATATACATTTTCCAGTGTACAAATTGTGCACAAAGAGTCCTGCAGCCGTTAGGGCATGTACGCTCAAGTGTCTGTGAAGATAGTAGTATCACTAGGCATGATTTTGACACTACTTCTTGGCATGTAACTTTATCCAGAAAGACTGATGCAGGACTTCAGTTGTTCCAAATTGAGATCCATGTGGGAATTGAATTTATGAATGAGATCCATATACAATTGGATTCCTGGCTCCTATTTGAATCCTTACTTTGGCTTGGGTGTGCGATGACCTTTTTTCACCAAAATAGGCAAACCTGAGCAATTATAACCACACTTTTCCACACGTTTTCAGAAGGCACTGCAAGCCAAAGAGATTTCAATTGTGTCTCCTTTTAATTCTTCTCCCGAATTAACTCTGCCCAATCATGGCTGAAAAGTACCAGGGTGTGCAGGGTGTAGAAACAGCATTGCCATATATCAAGGTAGAAGATGCCTGAGCACAGCTTGATGGAATTTTAGGACTTGAAGAGTCCTAAACTGTTCCACTGAACATGATCTAGACTAATGCTGCAAGTGGGGTGAAGACGCACCATATAAGATGCCTGTAGAGTAGATAGCACCATGTTACTCCAGGAAATGAACCAAATTACAAACTATATATTCATAGTTATTTGTTCAAAGCATTTTCCGAATACCGTTGCAGAATTCCTGATAGGGTAGTGAGACTTAAATGCATTTTTTTAATTAAACAGCTTCCTAGAGATAGCTCAAGATCTGTTTGTTCCTGAGGCAGAAAATCTAAATGGGGCCCTCCATAGTAGTAAGAAGATAATAATGAACTAAATAATTGGCAACTTGCTGCCCCACAACTTTAGTAGTGCCCCAAAATCTGCCACTTGAGACAAGATACCTACTTAACCTATGGTTCCCTGAAGACTTTCTCCATGTAATTTATCTGTTTATATGCCCAACATATCTGAGGGCATTTAGAAGTCTTAGGAGCAAGATCTTAGTACATTAATATTGGGAGCCTTCACCTGTGAAGTCTGGAAGGCTACATTGCTTGCATACATGTTTACCTGGATGTCTTGTGCTTGTTCTGCAGACCCAGTACATGGTCCCCAGAATGTGGAGGTTGTTGACATCCGATCTCGGCAGCTGACATTGCAATGGGAGCCCTTTGGTTATGTTGTCACCCGCTGCCACAGCTATAACCTGACTGTCAATTACCAGTATGTGTTCAACCAGCAGAAGTATGAAGCGGAGGAACTCATTCAAACATCGTCGCACTACACTTTGCGAGGATTGCGCCCCTTCATGACCATTCGACTGAGGCTGGCTCTTTCAAACCCAGAAGGCAAGATGGAGAGTGAAGAACTGGTGGTGCAGACTGAGGAAGATGGTAAGACAGAAAAAGTTTAATGACTTTTAAACAGTTTGAGCCTTAGGGTCAGATTGAATGTGCAGGTACAACAGAGATTACCCAGTGTCTTTCTGGAAGAAAGCTCAACTAGCGTCTTTCACAACACACTATGAAAAATGTGGCAGACAAGTAGGCTTCATCATGGCAGCTAAAGAGCCGGTAGTTTCAAATGAACTTAAGTACAAGTGCCAAGTTGGTAATGAGCATTCCTAAGGATTTGACCCTCACTCTCTATATCCTGTAGATTTCATAATTAAGAATCTCTCCACAGGAAGCATACAGAAATAAATACATACAAGGCACCAACATGGATAGTACAACAGAGGCACAGAGCATATCCCGTTCCAGATGATATCCAAATTGAATGTCCCATATTTTACAACAATGAGCAGGCCTGAGTGTTCCCTTTTCAACTGCACAATGCAGTGACTCTTAAGGAAAAAGAGGCGGGAGATGTAGCTATCACCTTTTTTATTTCCTTTTTAGTTCCTGGATCTGTTCCCCTAGAATCTATTCAAGGAGGACCCTTTGAAGAAAAGATCTATGTTCAATGGAAGCCACCAAACGAGACCAATGGGGTCATTACACTCTATGAGGTAAGGGGAACAGATTGCCCTGTATATGTACCCATGTATGCACCATATATGTCCTCCCTCAATGGCAAATGTATAGTTGGTGTGCCTTTTTAGGCCTATGTGATGTTATCTGACAAAAGGATTGGGGGTTGTTGTGGATATCTAATATTTATGTCCAGTATTGGAGAGGGCTATCTCTTTTCCAGATGAGTGAAGCTGATTATAGCCTATCTGAGGTTTTAGTGGAGGGGGTTTAGAGGAGTCTCAGCTACCTTGTGGCTTGTATCTGGGACTGTGGTGCTCCTCAGAGACTTTAGACTGACGGTGGTGTTATCTTAATTGGTGGCAAAGCAGTGTGAAGCATGTAGAATAAATACTAATCACAGGGTGTGGAGAGTAGTATTCCTCAGTATATGTGCAAATGCACTTGGAGCAGAGGTGAAAGATGTGCATCATAACTGTAAAAAGATACCATCATTTGCCCATATTTTTGGTAGCTGTCTTCAAACAGTAATTGAAACTTAACCAAGTTAAGGTTAACTTAACCTTTTCTGGGTGGGCTCTGACTTTTTTCCAAGTGAAAGTGTTGCATGTGCTTTCTGATAATAAATCATCATTTTATGGCCCACAGACCACATTCAATACTTTAACTTTTCACTGTAGTATATTTGTTATTAATCTGATTATCCCAATTTTCTTACAAGAAGTCAGTGTGGCTCATAATAAAATATAAAGGACAAATAATGGTGACAAAAAACAAAAACAACAAACCCAGTAAACCAGCAACAATGGCAAAATGATACAGACCTGCTAGTGCCCATATAGTGAAGATGCAGAGGGAACACACAAACACACACAGAATTTCACTCTTTGTGTTGTGGTCACTATAGCTGTTTAAGTAATGTGATTTTTGTTAATGAGTCTCTTTATTTACTACTACTACTACTACTACTACTACTACTACTACTACTAATAATAATAATAATAATAATAATAATAATAATAAACTTGATTCTGTTCCTTGATATATTTGTTTTGCCTGTATCGTTATGTTCCCTTAATTGGGGGGGGGGGGGTGTGTGTGACTTGACTCACTTCATCAATTGACACCCAAAATCACACATTTGTAGGTAAACTTCCCTGGGGGAAGTTATATTGTCCCAATGAATTTACAGCATATAGTCTGAAGTTTTAATACTTATAGGTTAGAATGTCAAACGAGGACTGTGAGCACCTGGGTTCAAAACCATATTCACCCATGAAGCTCCCTGGGTGACCTTGGACCAGTTGCTGTCTTTCCTTTAATGGGTTGTTATGAGGATGATGGAAAAGTGTGAAAACTGCATATGCGGGGCTGGCCCATCCATGAGGCCAGCTGAAGCAGTTGCTTTAGACAGCAGTTTAGTGGGGAGGGCGCCCATCTCTGTCCACCTGTTTGCCTCCACTACTCCTCATTCTCCTTCTATACCCTGGATTGGAAAATGAAGATGGTGGCAGAGAAGAAGAAGAAGAAGAAATGTGGAAGTGAGGAGAGTGTTGAGCTGAACAGGGGTGTCCAAACTTTTTGGCAGGAGGGCCACATCATCTCTCTAACACTGTGTCAGGGGCCAGGAAAAAAAGAGTTAATTTACATTTCAAATTTGAATAAATTTACATAAATGAATATATTAGAGATGGAACTTATAGGAATGAATAAAAGTCTTGCAATAGCTCATGGCTTATAAACGTCCTTGCACAAAGCAAGGCCAGCCTTTCCTTTGCTGCCACTGCTGCATCACAGACATGAAACAGCAAACAGTGGAGGGAGCCCTTGTCCCACAGCTCACACGAGAGGTCAAACAATTGGCCTTCAGGCTGAGAGCAGTTGCATTGGGCCAGCATGGGCTCCTGCAAGTCTCTGGAGGGCCAGAGTCTCATTAGAGACTGGGGCTCCCAGTGGGCCGCATTGGGAATCCTCAAGGGCTGCAAGTGGCCCCAGGGCCGGGGTTTGGGCACCCCTGAGCTAGAACGTTGGAGACTGGGAGGAGCAAAGGTTGGCACACCATCAGGTAAGGGAAGGCAGCATTCGACATGCCTTAAAGGGGCAGGGACAAGTGCTTCCACCACTGTATTCACTGGCATTTTGTGGAAATATAATGCCTCGTAAAGATGCATCAGGCAGTAATTCATCAAAAGACTGGGGTAGCTTCACCTTTTGAATTTCTACCTGGATACATTCTCTCTGAAACTCAATATCAGGCTGAAAAACCAAGACAAAGTGTGGGCGTATGGAGTTTAATTTGTAAGGCAAGCATAATGTAAGACACTGTACAATGCATTTACCATTTATATGACATAGAAGTTAAGGTGACCACCTAAACTTCCAATTCCAATGCTTTTTGGAGCATAAGAGAAAATGGAAATGCCTTAACTTTCAACGTAAACTGAAGATTTTTTGGTATTTGAAACTAAAACAATCTGCAGAATAAAAAAGCACTGTCCCCTTTCAGAGAAGGCAGAGTAGCTCAGTAAGGAGCTGTGTTTAATGAAACAATGAAAAGAACATAAAAGTGGAACCAGGTGGACTTCCTTGGGGCAACATTCTACAAAGTCAGAGCCACAGTTGAAAAGGCCCTGCACCTTGTATTCACCAGCTGAACCTCAGTTGGCAGAGAAATGCAGAGCAACACCTCAGATTGAACAGCCTATGCAGGAGGAAACCAATAGGAAGCCAGTGAAGATCATAGAGATCCAGAATAATATGCACCAGTCAACCAGGTCCAGACAAGAACTGCAGTGGCGTGCTAGACCAATTGAAGCTTCCAGGTTCTTTTTAAGGAAAGTCCCATGTTGAGCATATTATAGTAATGTCTGGACATTACTAGTGCATGAATGACTGTGCTCAAAACATTTTTCCTCTCGTAAGGAATGAACTCAGTACATTTATTTGTGTGTGTTAGGGTAAATCCATGCATAGTTCAAAGGGGTTCACGGGCCATGCATCGCTACCCATATCAAAGGGAGGTTTCAAAATCGTATTTGTACAGAGGTTAAAGTTTGAACTTTGGTGTTTGCCTTTGCATACAATATGATAGTTAGAACCCTCATGTAGATTAGATGCTCTGGAACATTGAATCCCATCCAGGTTCTAACTATCTGCATCCTCATATCCAGATTACGTGTGTGTGTGTGTGTGTGTGTGTGTGTGTGTGTGTGTGTGTGTGTGTATAGTATATCTGAATACTAAAATTGCATTAGCTACCTGTCTGGACTTTCAGAAGGCGTTTGACACGGTCCCTCACCAAAGGCTACTGAAAAAACTCCACAGTCAGGGAATTAGAGGACAGGTCCTCTCGTGGATTGAGAACTGGTTGGAGGCCAGGAAGCAGAGAGTGGGTGTCAATGGGCAATTTTCACAATGGAGAGAGGTGAAAAGCGGTGTGCCCCAAGGATCTGTCCTGGGACCGGTGCTTTTCAACCTCTTCATAAATGACCTGGAGACAGGGTTGAGCAGTGAAGTGGCTAAGTTTGCAGACGACACCAAACTTTTCCGAGTGGTAAAGACCAGAAGTGATTGTGAGGAGCTCCAGAAGGATCTCTCCAGACTGGCAGAATGGCCAGCAAAATGGCAGATGCGCTTCAATGTCAGTAAGTGTAAAGTCATGCACATTGGGGCAAAAAATCAAAACTTTAGATATAGGCTGATGGGTTCTGAGCTGTCTGTGACAGATCAGGAGAGAGATCTTGGGGTGGTGGTGGACAGGTCGATGAAAGTGTCGACCCAATGTGCGGCAGCAGTGAAGAAGGCCAATTCTATGCTTGGGATCATTAGGAAGGGTATTGAGAACAAAACGGTTAGTATTATAATGCCGTTGTACAAATCTATGGTAAGGCCACACCTGGAGTATTGTGTCCAGTTCTGGTCGCCGCATCTCAAAAAAGACATAGTGGAATTGGAAAAGGTGCAAAAGAGAGCGACTAAGATGATTACGGGGCTGAGGCACCTTCCTTATGAGGAAAGGCTACGGCGTTTGGGCCTCTTCAGCCTAGAAAAGAGACGCTTGAGGGGGGACATGATTGAGACATACAAAATTATGCAGGGGATGGACAGAGTGGATAGGGAGATGCTCTTTACACTCTCACATAATACCAGAACCAGGGGACATCCACTAAAATTGAGTGTTGGGCGGGTTAGGACAGACAAAAGAAAATATTTCTTTACTCAGCGCGTGGTCGGTCTGTGGAATTCCTTGCCACAGGATGTGGTGCTGGCGTCTAGCCTAGACGCCTTTAAAAGGGGATTGGATGAGTTTCTGGAGGAAAAATCCATTATGGGGTACAAGCCATGATGTGTATGCGCAACCTCCTGATTTTAGGAATGGGTTAAGTCAGAATGCCAGATGTAGGGGAGAGCACCAGGATGAGGTCTCTTGTTATCTGGTGTGCTCCCTGGGGCATTTGGTGGGCCGCTGTGAGATACAGGAAGCTGGACTAGATGGGCCTATGGCCTGATCCAGTGGGGCTGTTCTTATGTTCTTATGTTCTTATGTCTGTATTTTTTTAAGGCCCTTTTGATACAATTTTTAAAAAGAAGGTAGAAGAATGATCTTGTATGAATGTGTCTCATTTCACCTATTGCTATAATGACAGCAATTCTACTGGCTGCTTCTCTAGTAAAGGCAGATGGCAGAGGACTGAGTGTTTGCAGAAAGGTTAATGTGCTGAGCTTTCACATCTGGAAACATGATTTTCCAAAGTGGCTTGGGTCAAAGAAGGGAACTGCGTTTAGTGGCTTCAGCTGACTCTGATGGATGTTGGTGCATGTCACCGAAAGGTTTGCACAATTTGCTGTGTCGTGTAATCTCTGCACAGGGGAAATCCTCGGCTGCATGAGACAACAGTGTTGTGTATTACAGTGGCGGCACATGGCAGGTCTGTAGAGGGAAAATACTTATGATGCTTGCAGAGGAATCAAGACAATACTATTTTTCTCCCTGGTTGTCATGAGCTCTAGGTTGATAGTCCTTAAAAGGTGTCGACCTAGCTCAGTCCTCATGGTGGTGGTGGGGGGGGGGGGGGAGACAAATTGTAAAATATGGTAAACTTTATTTTTCCTATCAACTGGTGACTGGCAGGATAAAAAACAGACAAATTATTTTCAGTGCTTTTGTATGATCTGATGAGTTAATATGTAAATAAATTGATAGCAGTTACACTCAAAAAGTGAACACCTTGTCATTTTAAAGAGATTTGGCTACTTAAACATTGCCCATGGGTTCAGCATGCTCAAAAGGACTTCCCTACTTCAGAAATCACTTTCCTGACTGAATAGCTGTATAGGAATACTCCAGTGCCCTGGGAACGGTGATGTGTTATAGCAGTGTTTTCATCTTTTAAATGATGTTGTTCTTTGAATCTCAGTAGAAGTAACATCAGAAGCAAACCTTTCTGATAATGAGCCATTAGGGAAGTCAGGATTAATTCTATATGCATGCCTTCTCTACTGCACTTTTTTACAGTAGAGAAATTATAGACACAAAGATCAAAGCATTTAGATAATTCAGGAAGCACTTCTCTAAGACGCCTTGGGGTCTACCAACACTAAAGACGGAATATAAATGGAAAAATAAAGTTCACTAAAAATATTACACAAGCAAGAATTAAGCCAACTATCTATTGGACATTTTTGAATTGTGGCATGGGCATTTCAGTTCAACACTCTTGCACACATGGAAGGTCCTATATAACCAACATGACTGGCTATCCTCCCTCAGAAGGTTGTTTTTGACTCTGACAGTCTCTATCCCATTGGAAGACCAAAGAACCAAGACCGAAATGTTTTCTATTTGACACGGTCCCTCACCAAAGGCTACTGAAAAAACTCCACAATCAGGGAATTAGAGGACAGGTCCTCTCGTGGATTGAGAACTGGTTGAAGGCCAGGAAGCAGAGAGTGGGTGTCAATGGGCAATTTTCACAATGGGCAATGGAGAGAGGTGAAAAGCGGTGTGCCCCAAGGATCTGTCCTGGGACCGGTGCTTTTCAACCTCTTCATAAATGACCTGGAGACAGGGTTGAGCAGTGAAGTGGCTAAGTTTGCAGACAACACCAAACTTTTCCGAGTGGTAAAGACCAGAAGTGATTGTGAGGAGCTCCAGAAGGATCTCTCCAGACTGGCAGAATGGCCAGCAAAATGGCAGATGCGCTTCAATGTCAGTAAGTGTAAAGTCATGCACACTGGGGCAAAAAATCAAAACTTTAGATATAGGCTGATGGGTTCTGAGCTGTCTGTGACAGATCAGGAGAGAGATCTTGGGGTGGTGGTGGACAGGTCGATGAAAGTGTTGACCCAATGTGCGGCGGCAGTGAAGAAGGCCAATTCTATGCTTGGGATCATTAGGAAGGGTATTGAGAACAAAACGGCTAGTATTATAATGCCGTTGTACAAATCTATGGTAAGGCCACACCTGGAGTATTGTGTCCAGTTCTGGTCGCCACATCTCAAAAAAGACATAGTGGAATTGGAAAAGGTGCAAAAGAGAGCGACTAAGATGATTACGGGGCTGGGGCACCTTCCTTATGAGGAAAGGCTACGGTGTTTGGGCCTCTTCAGCCTAGAAAAGAGACGCCTGAGGGGGGACATGATTGAGACATACAAAATTATGCAGGGAATGGACAGAGTGGATAGGGAGATGTTCTTTACACTCTCACATAATACCAGAACCAGGGGACATCCACTAAAATTGAGTGTTGGGCGGGTTAGGACAGACAAAAGAAAATATTTCTTTACTCAGCGTGTGGTCGGTCTGTGGAACTCCTTGCCACAGGATGTGGTGCTGGCGTCTAGCCTAGACGCCTTTAAAAGGGGATTGGACAAGTTTCTGGAGGAAAAATCCATTATGGGGTACAAGCCATGATGTGTATGCGCAACCTCCTGATTTTAGGAATGGGTTAAGTCAGAATGCCAGATGTAGGGGAGGGCACCAGGATGAGGTCTCTTGTATCTGGTGTGCTCCCTGGGGCATTTGGTGGGCCGCTGTGAGATACAGGAAGCTGGACTAGATGGGCCCTTGACCTGATCCAGTGGGGCTGTTCTTATGTTCTTATGTTCTATAAATAAAGATTTTATTTCTTTTTTCCATTGCATTTTTATCCCACCAGGATAATCCTGACTAGCTCATAATTATCTGAAAGTCTAAAATAGTTCTTACCAAGAGTCTTTATCTTAAGTCCATGTTGGATATTCTGCTCTTCGAAGCTGATACAGTGTTGTAAACATAAATACAGCCTTGTTTATAAACACTGACCTTGTGAACTTTTGTGATTCAGTAAACCCAGGCAGACAAATTGAGAAAATAAGGTGAGCACACAATTCTGTGGATTTCAAAACCAAAATGAACATAAGAACAGCCCCACTGGATCAGGCCACAGGCCCATCTAGTCCAGCTTCCTGTATCTCACAGTGGCCCCACCAAATGCCCCAGGGAGCACACCTGATAACAAGAGACCTGCATCCTGGTGCCCTCCCCTGCATTTGACATAGCCCATTTCTAAAATCAGGAGGTTGCACATACACATCATGGCTTGTAACCCATAATGGATTTTTCCTCCAGAAACTTGTCCAATCCCCTTTTAAAGTCATCCAGGCCAGATGCCATCACCACATCCTGCGGCAAGGAGTTCCACAGACCAACCACACACTGAGTAAAGAAATATTTGTCTGTCCTGCTCTCCCAACACTCATTTTTAGTGGATGTCCCCTGGTTCTGGTGTTATGTGAGAGTGTAAAGAGCATCTCTCTATCCACTCTGTCCATCCCCTGCATAATTTTGTATGTCTCAGTCATGTCTCCCCTCAGGCACTTCTTTTCTAGGCTGAAGAGGCCCAAACACGGTAGCCTTTCCTCATAAGGAAGGTGCTCCAGCCCAGCAATCATCTTAATTGCCCTCTTTTGCACCTTTTCCATTTCCACTATATCCTTTTTGAGATCCAGTGACCAGAACTGGACACAATACTCCAGGTGTGGCCTTACCATCGATTTGTACAATGGCATTCTAATATTAGCCGTTTTGTTCTCAATACCTTTTCTAATGATCCCAAGCATATCAATTATCTAATGATCTAATGATCCCAATGCATCTAGAATCTACTCCATAGTAGAATGATAACTATCATTCAAGGCAGGCAGCTCATTGAAGATGTGATGGAGAGAAGATGTTGAGAAGATGAAGTCATAGGTTTCAAGGAACAAGAGACATAGCGCAATATATTTTGAAAGGCGTCGGGTGCAAACTGATAGGTGACTAACAGCTCAATCCACCGTTAACTCCCCCTGTGGTGATGCAGCTCTGCAGTGCCAGGTTTGCTGTATCCTGCAGGGGAGTTTCAACATGTTGGGGCCTCCCTGGGTTAAGGGAACATTTGCTCACTTGCCCTGGGGTAAGGCCCAGCTGCCACCATGGATCAACTTGGACCTGCACCAGGGATGACCTTTGAAGGTGAATCAGACCCAGGAAAGGGGTTAGAATTTGGTGGATGCCACTGCCCAAGCTCAGTCCGCTCTCCACCCTGCTCCTTCTCCCCATTCTGCCCTGCCCTGTTCCATCCTCTCCCTGCCTCCCTCCGACCCTCTCCATGGTGTTACCTGCACAGGTGAGCATCCTTGGTCCATCTTCACACAGACCCAGCTGCTTGCTGCTTGTAGCAGAGGCCAGGCTGCATGCTCCGACAATGTTGCATCTGTGACAGCCACAAAGCGGTAGAATAGACTGGGGATACATTTTGTACCACGTGCATTAATCCTGATCCAAGCTTATTGTGTTTTATTGTTTTGTTTTTTATTGTATATATCAATGTTTTAGTATTGTTTTATTATTTTATTTGTAAGCCATCTTGAGTGCCCTTAGCTAGGTAGAAAGGTGGGGTATTAATTCTATAAATAAATAACACTGTGCATCTGATGCAGAGTTTAGACATTTGTAGAGACATATCCACAATCACTCTAATAATTATGTAGAATAGAATGTGAATTCTCTCTCTCTCTCTCTCTCTGCATGCACGCGTGTTTGACATGCTTATAGAAGAATTTCCACTAAGATTGTCTCCTAGTTAGTTGTGAGTGGCAAAATCTACTACAGTGCCCCCCCATTCAACCCTGTGGAGAGTGATGAACTAAACATCCAAAATACCCAAGAAGAATGAAACAAGCACTGCCCCCGATTTTGAAGATTTGTCTGCTTTTTTTCTGTAGGATGTAAAGCCATCCCTGCAGTTTGTGTCATACTGAGCAGCACAAGTACTATTCTCCTTACAGACAACTATGATTGTCCTTGTTCCATTGTGGCAGTTGGAGCTTTATATACTCATAGGATGTTTATTCCAGCATTGCTGGCAATGGGAGAGCATTGTTTACATGCGCGAAGCTGCCCTACTGTACTGTGCTCAGAAAACAGTCAGTAATGCACTTGAGTACCTTAAAGAGAATCGACTTGCATGAAGTATAGAAAGATGTCATTAAAATAATAATAATGAATTCAAAACACTGTTTCATATATTGACTTATTGCATATTTTGGGTACTTGCTTGTTTTTGTTTTAATAGAGGCCACAGATTTTTAAGCCACGTAGGCACAAGATTTTCTGGTGCCTGAGGCCATGTAGAAAATGTTGTCCCATCCCATTCCACTTACTTGGTGATGTGCCAGTCTCTGCTTCCCCCACTTCCTGACTTAGCAAAGGAAGAAAGGAATGAAGCAGAATTATGGAGGAAAAGAGACTGGCGGACTAAAGTGTTCAAGTGAGAGGAGGTGGAGCAGCAGTGGAGACAAAGAGGTAATTAACTGTCTAAGAAGGGCAACTCAGTTGCCCTCATGGCTGGACTCGTCCTTCCAAATTCTTTGTCCCAAAATGCAATTTCTATGTGACAAGGGAGGCAAATTTTTAATGTTACCTTGCAGTGCTTTCTATGGGAATCGTTAAGAGTGTCAGCTTTTCATAAGTAATAGAACAGTGTTCTGCCAAGCACTTGAGAACTCAACACTATTTTTGGACTTTATCATAGTATTGGGGCAGAACGAGACACAAAGCACCCATTCCTTTTAATGCATGCGTTGAACTGTTTTGTTGTTGTAAATAGAGGGCAAGGGGGCCTATGTCAGTAGAAGCCTTGTTTGCTAATGTAAATAGCATGTGAGGGAGGGGTGTGTGCAAATGGGAATGGAATTGTGGTGGCAGCAAAGTGTTCAACCCCTCTACCCTGTATTCTGCTCCACTTTTAGCAATAAAGTACCACTTCAGTTGTAGAGGCATAAATCATGTTTGGATTGCAGCAGCCGAATTGATTACAAAGACCAAGGTGTTTATATCTTCCAATCTTTTATTCATTGTTAGACACTCTTAAAATCCTGTAGCATTCAGTAAATGTGATGTGCAATGATCTGGATAACTGTCTTCCTTGATCCATTTAATTGTGTTCTGCTTTACAGTAAAAAGATTATTTACAGTTGCTCTTCATAGTAAAGACCAAAAAGTTATGTAAATTATTTTTTCAAGAATTTAAGGCTGGACATCATTAAAATACTGTATTAAAAAGCAAAAGCCCAACGTTTACAACTGAGCCTACCTCTGTTTCTGATTCTCCCTTATTATCAAGTTTTTAAAACCTCTGTGATGCAATCATATGAATCCAGTGAAATGGGATATTAAATCTAATATTTTCTTGGTGAAAGAGTTGGGGGAGATTCATTTTGAACGATTCAGTTTGCTTCCCTCTGAGCCAAAAGTGGTTTCTAGTGATGCTTTTTAGTTTGCATTTAAATGCAGGCTTCTGGAATCCCTCTGGGAGTATCTGATCCATACAAGTCTGAAAGGATCTCCATCTCCCTCCTGTAATTTGCTCATTGGGCTAGATGGAATGTGTGTTTTTATTTCTTGCAGTTCCTTATTCATAAATGGTATTTCTTCCAAGTGAGGAAAAAGACATGGTTCTTAAGAGTTTATAATCTCCCCAAAGAACACTTTGAATGCAAAGTTTGTGGAATATAAACGAAGCTTAAAAAAAAAAAATCTCCAACTTCACACATTGACACAATACCTGCTTTAAAATCAAATGATGCTGAGAGAGCATTATGTTATTTTTTTTTTAATCTCTCTAGGGGCCTAATCCTATCCAATTTTCCAGTGTTTATGCATCCATGCCAAGGGGTGAGCACTGCATCCTATAGCGGGAGGGGGGATAACGGCCTGCTCAATGTAAGTGTATATTTGTTCCCTTACCTCAAGGCTGCTTTGTGTCTGCATCGGCACTGGAAAGTTGGATAGGATTGGGTTTTGTCTTTCAATTTAGTGAATGGTAACCCCCCCCCCCCCCAATAGTATAGTAGCCTCCCAAAAAATGTGATTGAGTTGCTTGGTGCAATTGAATTATGGACCAATGTTGTCTAAAGGCTACTCCAGTGGAACACGTGTTCCACTGGTGCGCACTGTAAAGTGCTTTGTGTCTGTACAGAAAGCTGGCACAAAGCTGGAAGGCCTTCCTGTGTGCCCCGGCAGTTGTCTAGAGTCCTGCTGGAGCAGGTAACTCCAGAGCAAGGGAGGAGGGGAAGGGGTTAAGTGGGTTCAACAGAGTGGAACAGCAGAACAGTGCAGCAATGGGGGTGGCGGTGGAATTGGCAAAACCAGTGCGTGCCATATCCAAACCCCTTTCCAGGCCTGATCTACCTCCATGGGTTAATGTGGACTTGTGCTAGCTATAGAGCTGGTGCACACCTGAGCTGACCCATTGCAGATGCTCAGTCTTAACCTGCAGCAAGGAGAGAACTGTCCCCTTATCACAAGGAGAACTCTAGCCAAAATTCCCCCAT
This sequence comes from Tiliqua scincoides, assembly GCF_035046505.1. Taxonomy (NCBI): domain Eukaryota; kingdom Metazoa; phylum Chordata; class Lepidosauria; order Squamata; family Scincidae; genus Tiliqua; species Tiliqua scincoides. Next base: position 195,627,942 of record NC_089824.1, on the reverse strand, counting down.
GGGATGCAGCATAGCCTGCGCTAGCGCCACTGCATCGCCACATGAGCATTTACAGCCCAATCCTGAGCTGCCTGGTATGTGGGGCTGCCGTGGCACCAAAAATGGCTGCTACAGAATTCAACGTGTACTAGCAGTTGCTTGCAGCCCCTCAAGAGGCAGGAACATTGGTCCCCTTCCCCCACGAAAGGAAAGTAGCCCCAAAATGGGGCTACTCGATTCTGCGGAGGCTTTGCAGCTGGCACAGAATCAAATAGCTGTGAGGCCCAACACAGGGCTCTGGATGCAGCAACACTGAGTTCTACCAGTCCCACTTCCCTCCCACCCTGCACCCTCCCACCATGCCTTCCCTCTGCCCACCCCAAAACGCCTCCTTCCCAACTCCCCCCACACCTTTCTGCCACCAGGCTCTTCTCAGAGAGCACCTGGCTGTGCAGGCAGTGAGCTGGCGTGCACTACTCTGGATCAGGCCCTTAGTTAGGATAGCTAATTCTGTTTGGAAGAGGATTAGCTAATATCAGTAGTGCATACATGCTGAGACGCCTGCGTTGGCTCGGTCATGTCGTGAGAATGGATGATGGCCGGATCCCAAAGGATCTCCTCTATGGAGAACTTGTGCAAGGAAAGCGCCCTACAGGTAGACCACAGCTGCGATACAAGGACATCTGCAAGAGGGATCTGAAGGCCTTAGGAGTGGACCTCAACAAGTGGGAAACCCTGGCCTCTGAGCGGCCCGCTTGGAGGCAGGCTGTGCAGCATGGCCTTTCCCAGTTTGAAGAGACACTTGGCCAACAGTCTGAGGCTAAGAGGCAAAGAAGGAAGGCCCATAGCCAGGGAGACAGACCAGGGACAGACTGCACTTGCTCCCAGTGTGGAAGGGATTGTCACTCCCAAATTGGCCTTTTCAGCCACACTAGACACTGTTCCAGAACCACCTTTCAGAGCGCGATACCATAGTCTTTCGAGACTGAAGGTTGCCAACTAACTAGCTAATATCAAGGTAATATTCCTTAAAAGCAGCCAGAGAAGGGAGAAAGAAAAGATGGAGCTGATTGCACAGTTGCACAAGGGCTCTTCCATGTGGTTTCCCCCCCCCTTTTCTCGTGTAGTGAGTGATATGACATATTTATTTTTTATTTATTTAAGATATCTATATCCACCTCTCCATGAGCTTGAGGCGGTTCACAAAATCCATATTAAATAATATATCGGTCATCAATAATAAATTATACATAATCATACATGCATCATAATAAATAATATATCAGGCATGCTCTCGTATATTCATTTAACTAGAATATTTAAATACTGCTTTCCAACCAAAGAAGCTTATATATGGTGGAAAGTGGAAACAGAGCAAAGCAGTAGTCAGATGGCCTCATTGTTTGCTTCGTCACCACCTGATGAGCTATGCGGGGGAATAAAATCCTGTGTTTTATTACAGCCTAACCAGCAGTTTGGCCATGCAGCAGTTCCAGTTCCAACAGTCACTGCATGATAGATAACCCACATTCTACGGAGCATAAAGGGGAATTGAGAATTGTCCTGGGGTGAAAAGAGAGGATTCACACTTCAGAGCCGTCTTTCAAACTAGTGGAGGACATATATCCAGTTTTATGAGAAGCTCTAAACCAGTTGAACTCATATCTTCAAGGCTGTTTATAATAATATCTCAGGATATTCATACGTGCCCTAAGTGGCCTAACTGGCCCTGGGTTCCTGATTTCAAAGATTTCAACAAATATGCAAACATTTTTTTGAACACTCAAAAACCTTATGCAAATGTCAAGTACCATGGATGATTTCAAAGATTTCAACAAATATACAAACAGTTTTTTGAACACTCAAAAACCTTATGCAAATGTCAAGTATTAATATAATAATATGCTGACCCGAGTCAAGATGTTTGCCTCAAGTTTGTTTACATCACCATGAAATTTCCAGGTATTTCAATCACATCCTTTGATGCTCTTTCACTCTCATATCATACTAGACTTGCTGTCAATTTAGTAAACTTAAAAAAAATCTAGTCAACCCCTCTCTCCCCATTTTCTGTAAAACCTGCAGCCTGAGAAAAATTTACCAGCAACTTTGATCTTATTGTAGTCTACCTTGCAAGGTTATGAGAATAAGTGATAAATGAATTCTGAGAACATTATTTCCCTGAAAAGTGAAACCCAGCAAAACTTGGGAATAAAATTTTAAAAATGTTTAAATTTTTAAAATGACTAGTTTGGGCATACAGCAAGACATTTGTCTGTGGATAAAGGACTTTTTGACAAATAGGCCACAATCAGTTAGGATGGGCTCTTATCATTCTTCCACTCTGATATTAAATACGGGAGCTCCCCAAGGCTGTGTGCTGAGCCCCTTCCTCTATTCCCTGTATACACCTGATTGTACCCCATCACATAACACCAATGAAATTACAAAATTTGCAGACGATACTACAGTGGTGGGGCTTGTTAGTGGGAATGATGAGTCTGCTTATAGGAAGGAGGTACAGGAATTGTTATTGTGGTGCAAAGAAAATAATCTCTCACTTAACATCAAAAAAACTAAAGAACTTATAATTGACTTCTGGAAAAAGAGGGATGTACACACACCATTATACATAAATGGTGAGGAGGTGGAGAGGGTTGCTAGTTTCAAATTCCTAGGTATTTACATCACAGAGGACCTCTCATGGACTATTAACACCAGCATGTTGATACGTAAAAAAGGCACAAAAGCGGTTATATTTTCTGAGGAAGCTTGGGAGGTTAAATTTGTCACTGCAGTTGCTTGTGTTTTACTATCCTTGCACCATTGAGAGTGTCCTGACCTATGATATCTTGGTGTGGTACGGAAATTGCTCTGCAGGGGACAAAAAAGCTCTGCAGAGAATTATTAAGATCGCGCAGCACATCATCAACCTTCATCTGCCAGCTTTGGAGGACATCTATACATCTTGCTGTCTGCAGAAGTCACATAGCATTCTGAGAGACCCCTTCCATCCGGCTCATAAGTTCTTTGAACTGTTGCCTTTGGGTAGATGATACAGAACTATTAGAGCAGCACCACATGACTCCTGAACAGTTTTTATCCCACAGCCACAATTACGTTGAATAAGGCGATATAGTTGTTAACCATGTTCCTGGGCGATATAGTTGTTAACCATGTTCCTCCATGTTTTATATTATGATTCATGTTGTATAGAATGTGTGGGTGAGTGTGATTGTTGGAATTGTAGTATATATTTATGCTTGTATCTCAAAGGTGCATAAATTTCGTTGTGCTGTAGCACAATGACAATAAAGTTACTACTACTACTACTAGAATAGCTACAGCCCTTTGAAATCAGTAGGGCTTAGATATTTGACATTACCGTTAAGTCCCCTACTTTTTCCAATGGGAATTAGGCACATTGAATTTAGGATAAATTATATTTACTGTGTTCAGTGTATGCATTTTTATATACTACCAATGTGAAATATTTGTGTACATTCAAAGGCATGTTTGGGGGTCCTGCTCAATAGACATTCATGTAGTTTTGTAAAAACAATTTCCTGATGAGCTATTCATTACATTCTTTTGAGGATGCTAAAAATAATTAATAAAGCTTTCCCAGTTCCCAGGAAGAGCTGGCACAGCAAGTCGTGTGTGTGTGTGTGTGTGTGTGTGCGCGCGCGCGCGCGCGCGCACGCACGCAGCAAAATATTCTTAGCCCCAAGGACTATGAAAGGTACAGTACAGGAGATTGAGTAACCCCTAGATGCTTTAATCTTATCAAAGCAATTTCTGTAGTTGTCATTTTATGTGCTATTAAACTGAACAATGCTGTTTGCCGATAAAGCCATTTGAAATAACAGCTCATTAAAACTGCTCCTCTAATATATAGCTTTCTAATTAATGTCAATGGGTTACAGAGCTTGGGAAGCAGAATTTGCTATAATGTTGGGGAAGTAGGTAAAATAAAAAAAAAGATATTTTATCACTAATGACCTTTTCGTAAACCTAATGAAATCCTTAATGGTCTGTATACATCACAGTGGAGTTCACACTTGCTTTGTTATCCACTCCATTTTTCCCCTTTTAACGCTTACATGTTGCTCCATTTAGTTTTATTTATAGCCAGTGAAAATAATATCCTTTCTTTGGAAGCATATTGGGCAATGAGAGTATGAGTCTTGAAAATAGATCTGATTATGCTTCAGAGTGTTTTGACTTTCTGATTCTTTTGGGAATGGAAAATGATAACTTGAGGCAAGGAGCATAAATTACCTGAAATCTTCATTGGTATGGTGAGTGGTCTATTTTTATTGATTTTTTTAACACTGGAAACTCATCAGATACTATTAACATGCTAGTATGAATATTTTTTTAGATTATAATACAGGTTGTGCTTCATTATCATCTGGGGTTCCATTCCGGAACCCTCAGTGGATTAAAAAAATCAGTGGATACCAAATCAGTGGAAAAATAACTTTAAAGACCCATTTCCAGGTTTCTTGCTAATCCATTGTCACCCCAGAACAGGGGTGTCCAAAGTTTTTGGCAGGAGGGCCACATCATCTCTCAGACGGGGGGGGGGGCGCCCTGGGAAAAAAGAATTAATTTACATTTAAAATTTGAATAAATTTACATAAATGAATATATTAAAGATGAACTTGTATGAATGAATGAAGATCTTGAAATAGCTCAAGGCCTATAAAAGACCTTGCACAAAGCAAGGCTGGCCTATCCTTTGCTGTCGCTACTGCATCACAGACGTGAAACAGCAAGCAATGGAGGGAGTCCTTGACCTGGAGCTCACGCAAGAGGTCGTACAGTCACCCTGATGCTGAAGCAGTTGCATCGGGCCAGTGCGGGCTCCAACAAATCTCCAGAGGGCCAGAGGCTCTTTGGAGACTGGGGGCTCCCTAAGGGCCACATTGAGTGACCTCGAGGGCCGCAAGTGGCCCCAGGACTGGGGTTTGGGCACCCCTGCCCCAGAATGTATTGGTATAGATGCTATACTGCATTCAGCCACTAGATGGGGTGAATAATGGTGGCATCTAATGGAATTAAACTAGATTCCATCTAGGGACTGAATGTGGTATGGCACCTATACCAATGCATAGGGGCAATAATGAAGGAGCAAGAAACTCAGTAGTGGGTCTTTAAAGCTATCTTTAACCCCAAGAAGCTTGCAACAAGTGCGGTTTAACAGTGCAAAGATAGGAAATGGGATTTTGCACTTTTCCCCCTGTTACAAGGCATTTAAAGGTGGACCCCAGGGTCAGTGGTGAGTCAAATCAGTGGATGCCAAATCAGTAGATAACGAGGCACAACCTATATTGCAATGTGAGCTACAATTTGGGGCTTGGGTGCACAGATTTGACTTTTCCTGTCAGTTCCTTCACACTAAACCATCCCACTGCTTTTTAAACTCAAAAAGCAAGTTTGCAGTTTGATAAGGCTCAGGTGTGCATGCCTGCATTATAAACTCCTGGCTTGTAGCCTCAATCTTGTTGACCCCACAACCACCTGTGAGGTCAGTGTATGACATGCCCCTTTACAGATAGAAAACGGTGACCTACAGCGGTGATTGTCAACCTTTTTCATCTCACAGCACACTGACAGGGCAATAAAATTGTCAAGGCACACCACGCTGCTGACTGAGGGCTAACATCCCTCAATAGCCCTATTAATAAATGTCCCTCCCCCAAACTTCCATGGCATACCTGCAGACCATTTGTGGCTCACCACTGTGCCACAGCACATTGGTTGAAAATCACTTACCAAGAGACTGCAATTTGCTAAGTTATTCCGTGACCTAGGATATCAATGCAGGTGGGATACCCTTTCCACCTGATTGTACTAGCTCAAAATTTTCACATGTCTTACCTTTGTTGGCAGCTCATTTGCTGTTAACTCCCTTGTACCCACACTTTCTTTCATTGTGGCATAGCATTCCACTAAGCAGCAAGATGGCGAATCATCCACAATCTCCATTAACTCTCCACATCGCCTGCTTTTATCTGCAATGTCCAGTGATAAGCAGGAATTTATTAATGCTCTTTTCTTCTGAATTTGATTTGATTGAGTGCCGATCCGTGATTTTATTTCTCCCTTCACCATTTGGAAAGATATTACAAACAGTTGGCTCACCACATGGTTACATGTATATTATGATAGTCTGTATTCATCCCTATACCTGTTAGTTTTGGATGAAGAAAAATCATTGAATTGTTACGTTATGTACACCAGAAGATATTTCCAGTTCACTGTTGTGTAAGAGAAATTTACTTTATACAATTTTCAACTGAAGTACCCAGATACTGTTTGACGTCGTACAGGTTGAGTCTCTATATTCGCGAGTGTTCCATTCCCAGAACTCATGTGGATGGCAAAAATTGCATTGAAGCAAATCCATTTAAAAAAACAATGTCCCTTGCTAGGCAATTTAAAAACAGCCTTGCTGACCTTTGTAATGCATCAAGCAGACAATCTGTCTCTCTCCAGGCGCTTAGAAAGGCTTTACTCTGAGGCAGCTATCCCTCCCTTCACCAGGAGCCATAGCATGAAGGAGGGAATGGGGGAAGTGATAATCACTGCCATTTAGCATTCTTTCACATGCTCAGGGGGAACAGAGGGGTTGCTTGCCTCTGAGTGAAGCTGTTTTAAGTGCCAGGAGAAAGAATAATTGGTAGATTGTCAGCCAGCTGCCCTCTCTCAGCTATTGTTAAATGACTTTTTTCTTTAATTTAAAGGGCCCTTCTCATCACGTTGAGAGAAAACCATGGGGGGGGGAAGAAATCCATGGATAATTAGGTTATACCTGTTATTCTAAAATCACCTGTGGTGAAGGAATGATCTTGAGTAATGTGGGCAGCAGATAACTCTCAGACCAGACTGGCCCTTGGTCAGTAATTCTGTTTTTATTATACTTATAGAATCTTTATAATCAAAAGTTCCACTTATGTTCAGTAAGATGTGGAGAAGACATAGGCAGGTTAAGTTTTAAGAGTATGTGCATACATGCAGAAAGAGCATTTTGTTTTCTTTCCTTATCAAAACTCACACCTGAGGTAAACAAAACATTCTTCACAACTCACTTGTAAATCCTTGAAGTGGAGTCCGTTCTATGGAACAGAACCTCACGTGCCTTCTGTTCCAATGTTGTTGCCTACTTGGAAGAATCTTTAAAGATTGCAAAGAGGTGGGCTTCAGTGGAGCAGCTGAGAGAGTCAATCTACCAAGGAGCTCTGTACCCCTCCATCTGGCACACCTATCTTCAGCCTACTTAACTGCAATTCTGTGCACTAGATACACATCAAAATAATCATTACACACATGTATGTGTCACACGCACTTGCAGTTTAACACCAGTAGTAAACAAAACTTAAAGCCTACAATCATCTGAAACAATGTCCATTTCCAGAATGTTCTTGTATGCATGCCTTCAGCTTCAGCATCTGATTCAGCGTATAGGGCAGTATATAAAGATTCAAACAGAGGACTAGCTATTGGCAGGCAACACATAAATCTGGAGAAACTGGCACTGAAAAGATAGTGTGAATAATGGTTTGAACGATGTAGATGGTTTGATGATTCTCATTGCATATCACTAGATCTTAGGAAAGCTCGCACTGTAAACTTTTAAGAATGGTGAGTTATTTTCTTTTTATGGTACTTTGTGGGTAATGAGGGCAATATAGTTAAAAGGTATACAATAACTGCCCTTCTTCATTCCCTGTTCACTTTTAGCTTTGGAAGATGGCACTCTGAACCTTGGACATTTAGGGCACAATCCTAACCCTTTATGTCAGTGCTTTCCAGCACTGTCATAAGGGCAATGCAGCTCTGACGTAAGGGATCAAACATTCCCTTACTTTGAGGAGGCCTCTGTGAGTGACACCCAACTGCAGGATGCAGCATATATCCCATTGGCACCGCTATGCGAGTGCTGGAAAGCACTGACACAAGGGGCTAGGATTGTGCCTTATGTGTTTTTTTATCTTCAGAGACTAGCCACAGGTTGCAAGAAGGTTAAACGTAGGTCTTAACACTGAGATTATCCAACAAGGTACTCCCCTGGTGTATCCCTAATGGCAGTGAATGGTTCCCCTTGCCACTAATAGTTCAATGATACAATGAAAATTGAAAGTGGCTAGGGAAGAATAGTGAAGTATAGATGGTAACTGACCCTAAGGAAATGTTGATCCTCCACACAAATTATGAAAATATTGCTTTCCTTCCATGTTTTATCTGTGTTTGAAGCATATGTTCTACATCATCTCAGTATCTTTTCCATATGATAATAATAAATAATAATGCAGGTATTTATATACCGCCTTTCTTGGTTGTCAGATTTCTCCTCAAACTTTAATTCAAGGCAGTTTACATAGGCAGGCTGTTCTAAATCCCCATAGGGATTTTTACAATTGAAGAAAGGTTCTGTCTTTCAAGAATTGCACAACATTTCAGATGGATCTTTTCTGATCTGTTATCACTTCTGGCCTCCAGTTGCCTCCCACGCAGACTGGCAAGCAGCTCCTTCACTTGAAGGGCGGCCAAGACGCTTCTTCGCTCACACTAAATAGCAGGTGGAATATCTCAGCTCAGCTTGTCAGCTGCTTCAAGGTCTCGCCATTCACGGTGCCGGTGGCCTTGAACTGGCAACCTTTGGATGTTATCTTCAGGGCTCTACCCTCTAGACCAGACCTCCTGCCATATTATTATGTAGAACTCTCAGTCCTACACTCACTTTGTTCCTATTCGGTGATCTGAATGAAAACTGCATTATGTAGAGAGAGGTGGTGTGTTTACAGTTTGAATATTTTATAATATTTATAGGCAGTGAATTTAGAGAATGGTGCATTGTTAAATGCAATACTGAACTTGACTCTATTACATTGGCTAAAGTGCAACCTTTGTAGGTTAAGTCTGGATAACTGTATCTTAATTTTCCACAGCTTGCTAATAATGTAGACATTATAGAGTGCTTTTGAAGGTAGCTCCAAATCTTTTTCATATTCCATTCAGAAGCATAGCTATGGGCTCTGGTCACAAAAAATTTTAACATCCCGGGGGGGGGGGGCAGTTTCACAGAACGCCAGGGTTTGGAAGACTGCTGGAAGTCATGGAAAGGCACTTTTGGTTTCTGCAGAAACTGGCAATGCCTTTCTAAGGCTTTTGGAAGGATTTCCAAGACCCAGGGAGACCGTGCATGACCTCCCTGGGCCTTGAAAGGCCTCTGAAGGCCTTTCAGTGGCCTTCGAAAGGCACTTCCTTTTTTTGCAGTTTGGCACCCCCTACAGGTGCAGTACCCAGGGCAATGTATCCTCCTGCCCCCTCCAGCTACGCTACTGCTTCCAGTACAGTATGGCATAATCAGATGATTCAAAAATAAGTAGATATCACAATTATTGAGTTAGCAGTTTGATAAGAACCCACAATGGTTTTTTTGTACTTCACAAAATGCTCAGAAAGCAAGCTTTCTCTTAGTTGAGCTGTTCATGGTATTTGGTATGAATTATGTGGACTTCCCCCAATTCCCAGTTTTACTCAAAGACATTACATCAGTAACCACATCTCCTACTTGATGTTAAAGTAATTGTCACCAAGTCACAGCTACTGTGTGTGAATGTGGCCACTGAGGATACATGTATATGCTCACACATTTCCCATGGTGCTTAGGCTCCACGGCTACTGCACCCCAACTGTATTAGCAAGGGAATTGGCAAGCCCCTTGCACATCTAATGCAAGATGTTCTTATGACCTTGGCTAGGCAGAAATAATGAGGCATAGCCTTGGGCTATAAATCACACTGATTTGGGAACTGTAGGAACTCATTCTGTTTTGCCGGAGGCAAAGGTCTGCTCTGCTGTCAGCAGAGTTTCTGAGACTCTTGGCTTCCTCTGTCATGGTAATCAAGTGCCAAGAAGTCTGCTTATAAAAGAGTTTTCAGAAAGTCCCCAGTTGCTCACTGTTGGTTTAACTCATGTAGTCCCAGCAGCAACATGGCTGTGGCAGCAGGGAAGAAGGAAGGACTGTTTCTTAGCTGCTTTTGTTGAGTGATTTAAATACAAGAAAGAAAACATTTTAGACCTTTACAAAAACCTTTCTGGATCAGAAAAGCCCCTGCAGCGAGCGTGGGTTATTTTATAGGCCTCAAATGAAGAAGTCTAATTGATGGACTGCTATCTTCTCCTGCAAGCCTGGGGTTGGTTTTGTTTTATTTTGTGTGTTAGCTTGTGGTTTCTTCAAGGAACAATAAGGATAATGAGATTATGATGTTATCAGTTTGAGAATGCTAACAGGAAAAGCATGAGACTTGTGATGTTTTTAAGCCACAACAATCTTAGATGGAAACCAGCCCATTTTGAGAGTTGACTTCGGAAGCCAAGAAAAGACGTGTTAGTATTGCAAGCGTTTCCTGTGCCTGTAGTAGAAACAAAGAAGACTGCACTTGCTGTGTAGCACTTTCCAGCAAATCAAAGCACCTATGTGTGTTAGCCAGGTGTTTGCTTAGCACCTCCTAGCATGAATACCAGACTTGTAAAACAGAAGGAAAGAGAAGCAGATGTTGGACTATTTCATCTGGTATTTCCAGCTCCCTGGAGGTGTGGCGTCTAGCCTTTTAGGTTGTAAGACTGTTCAGCAGACAAGATATCAAAAGATACTATGAAAATACCTTCAACAGAATAGTTCACAACTCAGGGTGAGCCCTGTTGTTACATGGCAGGTGTCTTCCAATACAAGCTTGTTTCCACAGGAAGCAATCTTGGGAAGCTGTGATCAGAAATTGGGTAATGAGGGAAGGAGGGAGTACAGTGGACCCATGGCATCCATGGGGGTTCTGTTCCTGCACACCCCAACTCCCTTGGATGCCAAAATCTCCAGATAGTCAAATCCACTTTAAAAATATATTTTAAAAGTTTTGGTTTTTTTAAATCATTCCCTACCTTAGCACTGCAAACTGCGCCAGCTGGAGGGCAGTCTCTGGGGCTCCTAGAAGCCACTTCCGAGTTGTGCAGAGGGTCCCATGACCCTCTGTCTTGGCCTGGGTGCGCTCTATGCAGTGGATGAAGCATTGAAGTGGGAATGGTGCAAGGAAGTATCAAAAGCTCCAATGCTCCTATAAGGAGCTGTGGAGCAGGAATGAGATGAAGTCTAATGAGAAACTTTAGAGAGTTAAGAGGTGATCATTTTTGCTTGGTTGATTCAGAAAGTCTGATGGCATTTTCAGAATGGGGGGTGTGTGTGTGTGTAAGTGAGAGAGAGAGAGAGAGAGAGAGAGAGAGAGAGACTTATCAACAAAAGTGCACTGACTTTCCCATTGCCTGTCACCACTGGCCTCTGAGATTTTGTATTTTAGCCAACGTAATAGAGTCAAGTTCTGTATTGCATTTAACGATGCACCATTCTCTAAATTCACTGCCTATAATAAATATTATAAAATTTATTGCTTATAAATATTGCTAGCAGCTAAATGCATTGCAATCTGGTTTAAGTGTTCTCTGCCTTGGCAGGATGTTGAAGAGCGCTTGTTTTAATTGCCATAAGTTAACATCTGATGTGGCAGAACTTCTTTCTAAGGTGGTTGTTTGTTTTGCTTGCCCAATGTCACCCTGGTAGACATCTCCTTGGATGAAACTTTGGATGCAAGAATGGTGCCTTCTGTTCAACAGCATTTGTGCTTCACATGAAGGGCCCTGAACTGTGCTTTTTATTGCACTATACCAAATATCTAGTGCTGTGAAATGAAGATTAAGTTTAAATCGATACTGCAACCCTCTACGAATCAAATCAGGAAATGAAGAATTAACCACAAAGCCACGAGATGTGACAGCTTAACTGGGACATTTTATCCAGTTCATCTTGATGCATGTAGCTTAGAAACTGCACATGAAATAAATTATTTTGTCATGTTTCTGATGCTGCCAAGTTCCATTCAGATCAGATATACTGGTCCCATAAGATGTTGATGATTATATTTTTGGTGCATCTATTGCTGAGTTCCAAAATAAGAACAATTGTAGGAAGGAGCATAAACCTTGAGAATAAAGGGTGAGAATTGGGAGATCAACTTGCTTTGTGTGAAAGTAAAGGTGCATACAATGGTTCAAGCTTGAGCATAGATTATACGGTGGTTAATTACGCCTGATCTGTTTATCGTAAGCTTCCTCTTATAACAGAATATCTCTCCATATTTTCCAATACGAATTCCACTTGTTTTCTGTTCTGAATACATTATGTTCTGAAGTGTTCTGAGTACATTTCACAAATTTCAACTCCTTGAGCTGTCTTTGAAATATATTTAGTTAGCAAAACCGAAAGCTAACCGGATTATTAGACCGAAAGCACATCGGATCATTAGAATTGTTTAGTGCATGAAAGTGTTGTATATCAACAATTGTTTCTCAGCTTACATTGTGTACTAAACAATCCAATGAATTTCTAATTAAAAGAAAGATACACCAAATCAAGAATAATATAGCTTAGGCTCAAATCCTATCATTTCCCTCTCCTGCTGATGCAGCTGCACCACCACACGGCATCTTGCACGGGGGGGGGGGGGGAGTCCTGGAGGTGGTCCCTGGATAATCCTCCAGTGCTGGAACTGGTCTACTCAGATCTACAACAGCAGTTTAGCTGGCTGAAATCCAAGTAAACCAGGGAAGGTGGAATGAGGCCTGGAAGGAGGATAGAATATCAGCAACACGACCACCAACAATACTATCCCCTTCCCACCGTCATTCTGCTCCCATTCCACCGCCTCCTCCCTGTCCCCTGTCCCCCTTCCAGCCACTCCCTGCTTTGGTCTTCCCCCCTCCCCACCTCCCCCAGTCCCACCACTGACTTACTGGCGCCAGGGTATGTGGAGAATCCACTGGCGGGCTGCTGCTGCCTCTCACAGTGGCCCAGCTGCTTTGAATGTCTTGCCATGTTTGGCAACAGCTGTAAAGGATCTTGCACTGCTGGAACGCTAGTGTGGATGGTATAAGACCCACATAGGAGTGGGCTATTAGTTACATCTTGGGTGGGGGATGGGCTTGATGGCAGAATGGCACCAAGGAGAATGGCTATCTCATCTGACATAATTCTCTCCTGTGCCTTAACCAAGAAATTGTGGTCAGAAGCATGATTGTACTTATCTTGGTGTTGGGGCTAAGCTGGCAGGATTCAGCCCCAGATACACAGGTCCTAGCTGCTCCCAGGATATAGCCTAAGCCATATCTGAAACTGAAATCCTCAAGCTATTCTTTACAGAGTAGCAGTGTTCTAAGCAACCTGTTGGAGAGTTCTAACTCCCCAAGACAGGGAAACAGATGAGAAGGTGGGCCAGCAAGCGTCACAGATGCCCTCTTCTGAAGTGGTGGCTGGTAGTGTGAGTTCTGCATGGCTGCATCTGCCCTGTGAATTTGGCAGGCCTTTGATGGACTGCTGTATAGCCATAGAATGCAGCTTCCATAGAATCTCAAGAACAGTCTTGTTTGCACTGAGTGGCAGTGGTTTTTTTAATGTTTCAGACAGGGATCTTTCCCAGTTTCACCTCAGACCTTAGCCATGCAAAGCATTCATTCTCCTATTAAGCTATGGTCCCTCCACTCAACTTCAATATGCTTCTGAATCTCTCTCTCTCTCTCTCTCTCTCTCTCTCTCTCTCTCAATAAAGCTTGCAATCTAAATGAAAATAGAAACATGGCATGATATGAAAAGTCCATCTGCGCTTGGGGCACTTTTTATTAACAAAAAATTCCTTACTAGTGCAAGTGAAGTTTAAAACAACAGGTGATCCTTTTTATTAAAACAATTTCAGGGAATTGAAGTTGATGACTCCCTCCGGGTTGTAAAAATATAGATATTCTATTCTTGGCTTATGTTCTTCTAGAGCTGGATTATGAAAATGTTTCTCTGGAAGGAGCTTAGTGTTTTCTTCTTCAAAAAAAATTGTACTTATTTATATATTCATTTATTTGAAAATTATATCCCGTATCTTCTCAGAAAGATTGCTATTTTAGCCCTAAAAGTTGGGCTTTTAAATCCAACATCTATACTCCTCTAAGGCCCCAATTCTTTTTCCTCCCCTGCCATTGCAGCCATGCTAAGGAGGATTGTGCTGTTTCTGAGGAGAGGGGGCATGATGCAACGGGAAAGGGAAATAAGGTTAAGTCTTAATTACCGTATTTTTCGCTCCATAAGACGCACTTTTTCCCCCCCAAAAAGTGGGGAGAAAAGTGTGTGCATCTTATGGAGCGAATACTGCAAAAAAAAAAAAAAAAAAAAACCTTCTCCGCCCCAGCCCCGCCCCCTGCCCGCTCGCTCTGCTCTGCTCTGCATGGGTGGGTGGCAGTCTCACTGCGCAAGCCCGCATGTCTACTCAGAAGTAAGTCTCAGAGTCACTGGGGCTCACTCCCAGGAAAGCGTGGGTGGGGTGGCAGTCTCACTGCCCAAGCCCAGGTGTCTACTCAGAAGTAAGTCTCAGAGTCACTGGGGCTCACTCCCAGGAAAGCGTGGGTTGGGTTACAGTCTCACTGCCCAATCCTGTGCATGCCTACTCTGAAGTAAGTCCCATTAGAGCATTCATTAGGGCAGGAGGTCTGGTCTAGAGGGTAGAGCCTCCATCTGCCTGAAGATAACATCCACAAGGTCGCCAGTTCGAGGCCACTGGCACCATGCGACCTTGAAGCAGCTGACAAGCTGAAGCCAAGCTATTCCATCTGCTCTGAGCGTGGGAGGATGGAGGCCAGAATGTGAAGCCAGATCTGAATGAAACACCTGAATGTAGTGGTTCTTGAAAGAAAGAACCTTCTTTCAAATTGTAAAAATCCCTATTTAATAAGGGATTTAAATAAAGCCTGCCTATGTAAACCGCCTTGAATAAAGTCTTGAATAAAGACCAAGAAAGGCGGTATATAAACACCTGTTATTATTATTATTATTATTATTATTATAGAGTCAGGGGGGCTTACTCCCAGGAAAGCCTCTCTCCCCCCCAAGCCTGGAGCATCACAGCTTCTCTCCCCCCCAAGCCTAGAGTATCACAGCCTCTCTCTCTCCCCCCCCCCCAGCCTGGAGCATCACAGCCTCTCCCTCTCCCCCCCCCCAAGCCTGGAGCATCACAACTTCTCTGCAACACAAACACTCCCTCCCTCTCTCTCACACACAGGCTGCCCCCTTCTCTTACACACACAGATGCTCTGCCCCCCCCCACACTCACACAGCAGGGGAGGGGTGCTTTCACTCACCTCATCCAGCATCTGAATGTAAGCCCCCCCCCATCACAAAGAAAAAACTGTCTCCTTGGTCAGAATGCCAGTGTTTGCTTATTGCACAAGCCCCAGGTAAGGCTCGGTTCTCACCATAAATCCAGAGGTTTGTTGTGTCTTGAGAATTCAAGTTGTGGTTGGACTTTCCACTTGTTCATTTGTATTGGAATCACGGAAGAACTGGTGAGGAGGTAGATGTGGTGTCAGCAGTGGCCCCTTTAAGGGTAAGGCCCGGGCATCCAGCAGAGTGTGCTGCACAGCTGCAGCCACTGGAAGGCAATAGGGCCCTCAGGGATATAAGGAGTATCTGAGGCAGAAAGGGTTTGTGGGTCTTGAAGGAGTGCAGGTTGGAGAGGAGACTGACTGGGTTTATTGAATTTGGAATCTGACTGTGGATTGTGACTGGACTTGGATACCCTGACAGATTTGACTGACCTACCTGGAATCTGACCTTGGACTGTAATTTGGCTTATTGGCTCTGGACTCTGATTTGGCAACTCTGATTGATGGGACTGATTTACTTGGCATCTGTGGACTGGAACTGGACTCACTTTTGCTTGCTGCACTGGTGAGTTGCACAAGGGGGACTGATCAGCCTTAAGCAGGCACGAGGCCCAGTGGATTGAAATTTGGCAGAACATCATTGTAGCAGAAAGATAATGTGATCCTCTATTTGTGTGCACCTGCTTTTGTGAGCTTCATAAATTCTGACTCTAGCGATGATGAGTTCTTGGGGTTTCCAGAAAACTAGAGTACTCAAACCTTTAAGTCTCTCCATTTGTTAATGACAGTGATAATGGTTCTTAATGCCACTGTTGACTGCTGTTCACTTTACATGGTTCAAATGTTGTTCTGTTATAGTTTATTAAATATTTTATTACACTATTTGGTTCAGAATATTTTTTTTCCTGTTTTCCTCCTCTAAAAACTAGGTGCGTCTTATGGTCAGGTGCGTCTTATGGAGCAAAAAATACAGCACTCTTCCCCCACCACACCATGGACTCCTATGGGCCTACTTGGACCTGTACCAGTCCCTTGGATCCTGACTGATCCAAGAAAGGACACAGTTGGTGTCCAACTGTTGGCACCAACTGTGTCCTTTCTTGGATCAATGGCACCAACTGTGTCCTTTCTTGGATCAAACTGCAAACCTGATTCTTCAAGGGGAGTGCAATCCCATCCCAAACACATTGACTGTCCAGTTCCTGGGTACCATATCTCCTAACCTGTAGCACCTCTGTTGCGTCAAGATTTAATTTCAGCTTGTTAACCCTCATTCAGCCTATACAATGATTCACAACTTCCACAGTCTCTCTTGCTAAAGATGAAAATAAGAGTTACAGTGGTGACTCACTTGCATATAAGTGATTCACATATTAATGAGATCAAACCTGAGATTGCCTTCTTCAGCTGTTTCATGTAGATATTAAAAACATAGGGGATAAGACTGAACCTTGAAAGACAGTAAGCCAGTGGCCAAGGTGTTAAAATCACCCAGCATCATCTTCTGGAACTTAGACTAAAGTCACCTTAAAACAGGGTCCCCAATCTTCACCCTGGCAAGACAGTCCAGAAGGATACCATGGCTGGCAGTATCAAATGTAGTGAGAGGTCAAGCAGCACCCACCAGGATGTGCTCCTCCTGTCTAGTTCCCAACCTAGATCACTGTATTAAAGTGACCAAGACTGTAATCCTCAGGCAGAGGTTCCCAAACTGGAGCATTGCAACACCCTATCCAGGGACGCCCTGTCTCTACCCCCTTAAGGGGTGGGGCAATGGCAAAGGCAGCCACCTGATCGCCATGACTGTGCCACTGCCAGGGACAAAAGGCTTTTTTTAACATACCCTTGGCAGAGCCAGCCTTCCAGGGGCTGTGGGGATCCCACACACCCCTCTGCTTGACTCCTCAAGGCTCAGAATAGCTAGAAATAGCGACTGTGACTGAATTCCGGTTTGTAATTGTGAAACTTGAAGTGGGTCACAATCACTATTTTTAACTATTCTGAGGCTTGGGGAAGCCTGCAGAGGGGTCCTTGGGCCCCACACTTTCCCCAGAAGACCAGTGCTGCCAAGGGTATGTACAAAAAAAAAAAACAACACACACACACACACACACAACAAAATTCTTTTGTCCCTGGGAGCAGCGCAATCATGGTGATCACCCCTCCCTCACAAGCACTTACAATGGTTCCCAAACTCCCAGAGAGATTGGGAACCACTGTCCTCAGCGATAATGCAGGATTTCTGCCAAAATGATCACCACTTCTACTAAGAAACAAAGCCAAAATGCTTCTCATGCTAGTCAGAAGTAATGCACCGTGTATTGAATACAATGCAGCAGAATTTCCAGCATGGATAATAAAGTTCAAACAATGCTTGAAGGTGTGTCCTTGATGCTGGTTACAATTGATCAGAAAATTCTGAATAAATGTTGTCTCCTCAAATGGTTTTTCTTGTAACAGCTTTTTCAAGAGAGGAGATATTTCAAAATCCAAGAAGTGAAAGTTATTTTATCCTTTTAAATAAAAGGTGGCATAGTAATCAAAACATTCCAGCAGGTCTTTAAAGCCCCATCTTTTCCAACTCCTACCCAGAAACGTCCTTTCATTGACCTTTCCTTCTTGTTGCTTGCATTGCTTCGTCGAGCTTTCAGCTTAAAAAGTAACTGCAATAAAACAAAATGTCAGAGAAAAAATCACTAATATATAAGTGATCTCTTATCCCACTGCTGATTTATTTTTGCATAGTGAATTGCTTGCTTTGTAGATATTGCGTCATCTTTTGTTCCTGTGGCCTTCTGTTCTTGTATCCCACTGTCCTTCAGTCTGTGACCATCATTGCTCAAGCTCCACCCCCCTTAGCCCCCCTAAAGGGAGCAGGCTGCTCCTGCTCCATTAAATAGCTTTACTCATTCTCCTTTGCTACCCCTTATGCCTGGAACTCCCTTCCTGATCTCCTGAGTGATGCCCTCTCTCTGAGTGAATCCCTCCTCAAAACCCACCTTTTCCTGGAAAACATTGGCACTGTCCTCTGGCACCCTTCCCCCCCTTTCTCTGTGGTGTCCCTTGTGTCTACATTAGGTAATGAATTATTATTATTTGGGCCTGGCATTTCTACCCACAGTGATTCTGTGAAGGGCTGGGGTCAATCTAAGTTTTTAAAGTTCATTGGATTCTGAGCAGAGAGAGCTCTATCACTCCCTGAGTTTTCTAGCGAGTTTGTATCCTAGAAATAATTGCACCCCACGGGTTCTCTCTGTACCACCAGGTTTCCAATATGTCCACTATATCTGCATTCTCCTGGTATTTGTGCATAAATACCTATCTGTTTTGTCCCAGATATTGTTGTTAAATATCCTGTGGCAGTGAATTTCAAAAAGTAACTTTGTGTTTAATGCAAAAAGTAGTTTAAAACAAATGTTGCCTCAAATCTACTGCCAACCATTTTAATTCCTTTTACTGTAGTAGTGCTTGCAAGAGGAACCTTAGCTAAGAAACATCCATAATCTACATCCTGAGTGTAGGAAATCGGAATGTTTCTAGTTGTTTCTAGTGATTGTTATTTATACAGCACCATCAATGTGCATGATGCCTTATGACAGAAGACAAGACAGAAGACAAAACAACAAAAATTAAGCTGTGTGACACTCTGCACCAGATCCCAGTTGAATGAAAACACTCTCTGGTCTATATACTCAATGATTTGCTTAACATATTTACTCTAGAAATGTATAACCCAGTTTTTGACCAGAATACTTAAAATAGTTCATAACATAAAACAATGTACTGTATACAGTACATAGTATATAGTATACTATATAGTATACTGTATACTATACTGACATGACATTTTTATTTTATCATTTTTCCAAGGAACTCAGAATGGCATATGTGGTTTTTCACCCATTTCTCCATCTTATAGTACAACAACCTATAGTAAGGTAGGTTTGGCTGAGAGTGTATGTGGCCAAGTCCCAAGTCACCTAATGAGCTTAATGGCTGAATGGAGAGTTGAACCCGGGTCTCCTTTGTCCTACTCTGACATCTTTGTACAACATCATATAAATAATATTATACTCAACATAAAATAGGACTTATCCTATGTGGTGTCCAGGACCTACTGCAAGATGTAACCATTGTTGCCTCAAAAAGAAACATTGGCTATAGTGCTATCCAGTTAAACGCATATGTAATTGGAAAGCTTCCAAAGATTAGGGGATTTCTAAAAAATAAGAGAAGAAAGGTCAAGAAGGTCAATTGTATCTAGAGAGCATGGAGGTTATTTAAAACCACAATGACAGAACTCTCATGATGTAAGTAAGAAAGGCACCACCAGATACAGGAGGAGGCCAGCATGCCTCATGAATGGAGTCCAGGAAGCTATACAAGAGAAGACATCTTTCCTTCAGAAAATGACGTCTTTCCTTTTTTCCTTCTTTCCTGACGACTTCTTCAGAAAATGGAAGTCTTGTCCAATTGAGGTGAACAAAAAGGAACACAGACTCTGGCAAAAGAAATGTAAGCTGACAATAAGAGATGAGAATAGTGAATATGAGAAGTGCATGGCTAAAAGCTTCAAGGCAAACAGTACGAAATGTCTTTAAATACATCAAAAGCAGGAAACCTGAGGGACTGAAAGGGAAAGATGATTTGTACAGAAGCTGAATGAATTCATTGAATCTCTGTTAACTACAGATGATGTAGAGCAGTCTTTCTCAAACTGTGGGTCAGGAACCACTAGGTGAGTTGTGAGCCAATTTCGGGTGGGCCCCCATTCATTTCAATATTTTATTTTTAATATATTAGACTTGATGCTACCATGGTATGTGACTGCATTTGAGGAAATGTTACAGACCTGTACTTTTAACAGGCTACTATGTACAGGTGTGTGTCCCTTAGCAATGTTCTGGCTAATGCCGGGTTCACATATCCAACAACCATGTGTGGTCATATGGTCTGTAGGGGCCTTCCCCTGGAGGAGCCGCGAGCAGGCTTGTTCCACCCCAAGGAGGTCTCAGATTGGCTGGAGAGGGAGGGGGTTCCAGCACCCTTGTCCTCCTCCCTAGCAGAGCTGCCAAACCTGGCCTAGGAGCAGGGGCTGTTTACCTCACAGCTCCCTGCTTCACACTGACTGCCTCTCATCCCTGGCCTCCCTGTTTTATGGAGCAAGCCTGCCCCCTTTGGCCCCTCCCCTTCCTCCAGGTGGGACAGAAAAGGCCTTTCCTGTTCCTGGCTTGTTTCCTGTAATGTTCCTTGTTGGCCCTGCCAGCCCCCTCTGGCTGGTTGAGGTGAGCCAACCTGCTTTGCCCCCTTCAAGGGCAATGAAGCCTCCCCACCCTGGGCCTGGGGTGCCTGCTCCAGGGTAAGTCGGGGGTCAGGGCATCTGGGAGGGGCCCCGACATGGTCATCGGGGGCGCACAACCCCACCCTCCAAATGTGAAGGGACCTGTGCTCCCTTTGCCTCAGGAGGGTTGTCTGAGCCTCCCAGAGCAGCACATATCCACATGGTGCCACTGCAAGGCTCCGACTGAGGGAAATTGCATCTCTTGTGCGATTTCTGGGTTCCTCCGTAAAACCGGAATTTGCATGAGAGACATGATTTCCCTCTCTCTGAGCCTTGCGAAGGCAGTACGCAGACATGTACTACCTCTGGGAGGCTCAGTCAACCTTCCAGAGGGGAGGGAAGTAAAGCATCCCCTTCCCTACAGAGGGTTTGCAATGCGTCAAGCGCTGCTTGACGACAGGGATCACAGTCCTAATCCCTGTCAAGTGGCGCATGACTGTACATGTCTTTAACAATGGGCTTACTCCTGGGTACGTGTGGCTAGGTTTGCAGCCTAGGATTGTTAAAAATTATCCTGCTTGATGATGTCGCTTCCGACCATGACATCACTTCCGGTGGATCCTGACTGACTGTCATTCTAAAAAGTGGGTCCCAGTCTTTAAAAGTTTGAGAACCACTGATGTAACAACAACAACAGCAACAACAACAACAACTTTATTTTTACCCCACCTTTCTCCCCAAAGGGACTCAAGGCGGCTTACAACAGGTTAAAACAGATTTAAAACATAATTTAAAAAACAGATAAAAGCATATAATACATATCATAAAAACAGTAGTCAGATAAAAAGTAATCAGGTAAAAAAGAGCATAGAGCAGCAAATCATAAAAGAATCAGGCCTGTAACCAAGTATTTAAAAAAATATTAAAAGGTGTTGAAAAGATGTTAAAAAGGCCGAGAACTCAGAAGGTTTGTTTAAACAGAAGGGTCTTCAGGCCTTGCCGAAAAGTCTCAAGAGAGGGAGCCATTCTTAAGTCAAGGGGAAGGGAATTCCATAGCGTTGGTGCCACTACTGAAAAGGCCCTATTTCTTGCCGCCGCCCCACATACCTCCCTAGGCAGTGGCACTTGTAAAAAGGCCTTCTCTGATGACCTAAGCAGATGAGCCGGATTGTATGGGAGTAGGCGATCTCTAAGATACCCTGGCCCAGAGCAGTATAGGGCTTTAAAGGTCAAAACCAGCACCTTGAATTGGACCCGGAAACGAATGGGCAGCCAGTGCAGCCGCTGGAGAAGTGGACTGACAGAGTCAGACCGCCTACCTCCAGCAACTACACAGGCCGCCGCATTCTGCACTAGTTGCAGTTTCTGAACCGTCTTCAAGGGCAGTCCCACATAGAGCACATTACAATAATTTAGCCTCGATGTCACCGTGGCATGGATCACCGTGGCCAGGTCTGCACGATTCAAGTATGGCCGCAGCTGGCACACCAGCCAAAGCTGAGCGAAGGCCCCCCTAGCCACAGCCGCCACCTAGGAATCCAGGAGCAGCTGTGACTCCAGGTGGACCCCCAAGCTGTGGACCTGCTCCTTCAGGGGGAGTGCAACCCCATTCAGCGCAAGCCGATAGTCCAGCACCTGCATCGAGGATTTCTGAACCAGGAGAGCCTCTGTCTTATCCGGATTTAATTTCAGCTTGTTAGCCCCCATCCAGATCCTCACTGCCTCCAGGCAGCGCTCCAGGCCCTCAATCACCACCCTGGAGTCTGGAGGAAAGGAGAGATAGAGCTGGGTGTCATCGGCATATTGACGGCACCCCACTCCAAACCCCCGGATGACCTCTCCCAGCGGTTTCATGTAGATATTAAATAGCATGGGGGACAGAATTGAACCCTGCGGCACCCCGCACCTCAAAGGCCAGAAACAGGCATCCCCCAGCACCACTATCTGGGACCGACCTTCCAAGTAGGAGCGGAACCACCGCAAAACAGTGCCTCCAACTCCCAACTCAGCCAATTGGCCCAGAAGAATACCATGGTCGATGGTATTGAAAGCTGCTGAGAGGTCCAGCAAGACCAACAGGGACGCACTCCCCCTGTCCAGTCCCCAGCATAGGTCATCCACCAAGGCGACCAAGGCGGTTTCTGTCCCAAAGCCTGGCCTGAAACCAGATTGAAAAGGATCCAGATAATCCATTTCATCCAAGACCCTCTGGAGTTGAGACACCACCACCCGCTCAATTACCTTGCCCAGAAACGAGATGTTGGAGACTGGCCAGTAGTTGTCCAACACAGAGGAATCCAGGGAGGGCCTCTTCAGGAGGGGGCGAACCACCGCCTGCTTCAAAGCACATGGCAACGTCCCCTCCATCAAGGAAGAGTTGACCACCCTCCCTGTCCACTCAGCCAGTCCACCCCGGGCAGCTCTTATCAGCCAAGCTGGGCAAGGGTCAAGCAGGCAGGCAGATGGCCTCACACTCCAAAGGAGTCTGTCCACATCCTCAGGCTGTACAAGCTGGAAAGAATCCCACAACACTGGACAAGCAGTTGCCAAGGGGACATCGTCAGACATTGTCAATGTGGCATCCAAATTGTGACGAATACGATCGATTTTATATGCAAAATGTTGTGCAAATACGTCACAGCGGCTGACAGTGTGTTCCTCCTGGTCTACTGGAGGGGCCTGATGGAGGAGGCCCCCCACCACATGGAGCAGCTCTGCCGGATGGTTGTCAGCAGATGCAATGGTAGCAGAGAAGAACGATTTCTTCGCTGCTACCACCGCCACGGAGTAGGCTCTGTAATGAGCTCTACTCCGTGTCCGATTGGATTCATCCCAAGTTTTCTGCTACTGTTGCTCTAGACATCTGCCCTGCCGCTTCATCATTTGCAGCTCCTCAGTAAACCAAGGAGCTGCTCCGAGTCTGCGATGTGGCAGAGGTCGCTCCGGAACAATCTCATCCATTGCCCTGGTCATTTCCCCATTCCAGAGGGCAACCAGGGCCTCAGATGAGATGCCAGTCTTGTCAGTTTGGAAATCCCCCAGAGCCCTCAGGAAACCTTCAAGATCCATTAGCCTCCGGGGGCGGACCATAGAAAATGGTCCCCCACCGCTGCGGAGGTAGGAAGTTGCAACAAGTCTAAACCTTACCAAGAAGTGATCTGTCCATGACAATAGAGTGATCTTGATCTCCTCTGCATCCAGATCACTACCCCCGTGCCCAGCTATAAATACCAGGTCCAGCACGTGTCCTGCAGTATGTGTTGGGGCCAAGATCTTCTGGGACAGGCCCATGGTTGTCATGGCGGCCATGTGAGCTGCACCTGCTGCAGGGGCCTCAGCATGAACATTGAAATCCCCCAGCATTAGTAGGCGGGGGGACTCCAATGCTACCCCCGAGATCACCCCGGTGAGCTCAGGCAGGGAGACTGTTGGGCAGCAGGGCGAGCAGTACGCCAACAGAATCCTAATCCTGTCCAGCCCTCTCAACACAACATGCAGGCACTCAAACCCAGCAAACTGCTGGACAGGGCACCTGGCAAGGGAGATGGACTCACGATAGACCATTGCAACTCCCCATCCCTGCAATCTTGGCTGCTGCAACACCTGGAAAACTGGTGGACAAAGTTTGGAGAGACTAACTCCTCCCGCCATGTCCAACCAGGTCTCCATAATACATACCAGGTTGGCTTCCTCATCCAGGATTAAATCCCGGATGATGCAGGTTTTGTTATTCACCGACCTGGCATTCAAAAGCAGCAGCTTCAGATTCAGGGACTCACTGCCAAGACCACCAGGCATCCGATAATTGCCTGAACAGCAATGCCTGAACAGGCAGTTTTATGGAGGGAGTCTAAAGAACTCAAGGCCCAATTCTATCTGACTTTTCAACACTGATGTAACTGTGCCAGTGGGGCATGCACTGTATCCTGCGGGGGGTATGCAATCATGGAGGCCTCATCAAGGTAAGGGAAAATTTGTTACCTTACTTCAGGGCTGTATCAGCACTGGAAAGTTGGATAGGTTTGGGCCCTCAGTCAAATTGAAATTACGAGGTTCATGAGCATATTGAGAAATTAAAAATTGGCAAATCCAGCCTCTCATACAAGAGCTTTTTGACTTGTAATTTCAGCCCAGCCACCCTAAGCCACATAGCAAATCACTCCAAAAAGTGAGGGCTTTTCCAAAGCATGATATAGCATGGCAATCTGCAGTTCAAAAAGAGATATTAAAATATTACTAAGCATGCTCAAGCCTGAAGTAGCTCTTTGGATCCCAGCCATTGGTTCCACAGCCCTTGAATATTCCTACTATGAAGCACAGTCAGAGCTTGTCACTCAGTAATTCTAAAACACTAAAGTAGGTAAATTAGTGTTCTCTTTCTTGCAGTGAGTAAACATTCAGCTGGCAGATGCAGGCACCCAACAGTTGTTTAGCTTGGGGTTTATGATAGTGAAAGGAAAACTGCTTATTTAGGTCAATCAGCTGGACGTCATTTGACAATCAAAGGGTGGGGGGCGATAAATAAATAAATAAATGTATCAAAGAAAACTTCAATTGCAGTGTCTTTAGGCGAAGGCTTTGAAGCAAATCATTACTTTTCCAATAAATTACCCTTAATTTGAATTAATAAAAACTTGTCTGTTCTATTACTTGTGATGATTCTTTTCAGTTCCCCTGTGTTTTGGCAAGACTGTTTTATTTTCATGCCTCCAGTCTATTCCCACAAGAATAGGGAAAAGCTGTTTGAAACGTGTTCCTCTTCTACATATTTAGTTCCAGGCAAGAACACTGAAATATCACCATGTTGAAACTGTGCAGAGAAAAAAAAAAGTTACCCACAATGGAGCTATTGCTATTCTTATTTGACAATTTAATGCAAATTTGTGATTGCTTGAATTTTAGAATCACTACCAATTTATTTTCTTAAAAGCATGCAAGTAAACAAGCTGAATCTTTACTCCCCCCCCCCCAAAAAAAAAAAAAAAACACCACTTCCTTACTATCCAACTTTGTGGGCCTACCTTGGCTCTCCCATGGCCAATATTGAGCTCTGGCCAATCAATCCTATTGAGCTCTGGCCAACAGCAGAATATGTGCTGCTGCTATCTTTTGAAAAAGTGCCAGAAAGCACTTTCAGCAGCCACTACCCAGATGCCAACAGGAAGGGCAGAAACTTTCCGCCCACATCACCAGAGTTCAGCTGCAACAGGAGCAGTTATACCTCTGCAGCAAGCGAGAGGGATGGGGGATGGCAGAACTGGGTGGAGAAGAGGACGTGATGGGGCAGGGAAACTGCAGGAGGGGATGGATCCAGGAGCACTGGCTCACGCCGAATCCTATTCTTATTATTAACAGTATTTATATACCGCTTTTCAACTAAAAGTTCACAAAGCGGTTTCCTACCCTCCACTCTTGCTGCTTTCCTGCCCCCTTTCTGTCCTTGCTAGCAAAATCGCTTGCACAGGTCTGTCTCATTGTAGGTCGGAAAGCTTATGCGGGGAAAAGGGGATTTAAATCCTCTTTCCGTGCTGAAGTCTCCCGATCTGCCCCTACTGCTGCTGGATACAGCACACCCATTTCAGGCGCAGCTGCACCACTGTGTGTGGGGGGATATTACTTTGCTGAATATCATTTTTCCACATGAAAAAGGGCTCCAAATGACAGTCCAAGAGTCACTTTTTCCTGTTTTAGTCCACAAGATGCTGCTGCTCCTGAATCCCCATTAGAATGACCTCTGTCATGAAAGATGATGATTTCATGCTTTTAGCTGTTACATGTATGATATACCCAAGAGGCTTTCCAAAAGTGTTGCAAAGAACATTTTTAAGTTTAAATAATGACATTTAGTTCTCCTGAAATGTAAGTAACGAAAAGAAGAAAGGCAGTCAGTTGTCTGGCACAGTTGGTCTCCCTTGTTATGAGAGCAGGGATGAGATGATGAAAATAAATGAGGACTAGGGTCCCAACCCCATCTTCAATCTCAGGAGTGTCCAAAGTTTTTGGCAGGAGGGCCACATCATCTCTCTGACACTGTGTCGGGGGCCGGGGGGGAGAATTAATTTACATTTAAAATTTGAATAAATTTACATAAGTTTACATAAATGAATACGTTAAAGATCAATTTATATGACTGAATGAAGGTTTTGCAATAGCTCAAGGCCTATAATAGGCCTTGCACAAAGCAAGGCCAGCCTTTCCTTTGCTGCTGCTACTGTATCACCAATGTGAAACAGCAAGCAGTGAAGGGAGCCCTCATCCCACAGCTCACGCGAGAGGTCAAACATTTGCCCTCACGCTGAGAGCAGTTGCATCGGGCCAGTGCGGGCTCCAGCAAGTCTACGGAGGGCCAGAGGCTCCTTGGAGACTGGGGGCTCCCTGAGGGCCGCATTGGGAGTCCTTGAGGGCCGTAAGTGGCCCCAGGGCCGGGGTTTGGGCACCCCTGTTCTATCTCATAGCATCAGAGGTTTAGAGTTGCATCCTTCTGGTCAGTTGAGAGAGCTACTAGAGGGGGACTATAGAGGGTGACCTGAGGATATATTGTAAAGCAGTTTGAACACGGGAAAGTCAATATAAACAAATAAGGAGGCTGCTCCCTCGTTAAATGATAATCATGATTAAACTATAATAATTACATTATTATTAAAGTATAAAATTATTTTTAAAGGCCAACTATTTTTCAGGGCTTCTTTTGACTTTTGGGAGGCCAGATTATGTCAATTTCTGAGTTCTACAGTACTCATACAGTCTCTGTCACCTTGACAATTAGCCTTTTTCCTGATGAGATCTGCTCTGAGATTTTTACATAGGGAAACAAATTCTTCCCTTGCATGGAGATGGAGATTTCAGTCCCCAGGGGAGAGATGTGAAGTCTCCCACTGTGGGGTCAGTTTGCCCATTATCCCACAAGGGGAGATACAAAAGATGTATGTGAACTTTCACATGCGCTTTCTGTTCTCCTGCTTGTGTCCAAGATGCTTGTAGATAGTTGGAACAGGGCAAAGAGCAGGCTAAAAGTACTCCAAGAACGTGCGTTACAACAAATGCATTAAAGCAAAGGAAAATAATTTCTTCTTCAGCAGGGAAATTCTCCAAATGTCTCCCTCTCTGCTTTTCCAATTTTCCTTTGCTACTGAAGACTAATGAGGTATGACTTTTAAAGAGCTGCCAAATCCTGTCAGGATCAGTTTAGTTCCGAGACTCTCAGCATGAGAAGCTTAAGCTTACATCCTCAGCAATTAACCTCACTCACCTCCACACCACTCAAAATTTCAGAACAGTTGGCCTCCTTTGTGACCACCTCACCAAGGTGCAACTGTTCCAACCATCTTTTTTTTTCCCCCTAAGCAAAGGCACTTATGTAGCAAAATGTTTCCAAGCAGTGTATAATGTACAGCAATCAGGTACTTATGAAATATTGTTTCATTTCTTTCTCAGAACAATCAGTGACCAAGCGGGATAGCAAACTGGAATGAGCTGAGGATATATAAGTCAGAAAAGGGAAGATGATTTCTCTTTCAGAGTGATAACTTGTTACAGTTTGGTGCTACAGTTAGGACTATCAAGATTTAGTCTATAAAGTTTTTTTTCTCCCTTGCTGGTCAGTTGTTTCCCCGTCCCATACAGTAATAGTTCTGAATGGACTGCCAATAGTTCCCTAACTGTGCACCTTAGTGCCTGAGCGCACTGTGGTGAACTCACAGGGGCATCACAGGATGTCCCTGGTAATCCCTTCTTCCCAACTGTCCCTTGCACCACTATCTTGGATTGTATGAGATCATATGAGGGCATTGCCATCTTGCCAAGATGTATAATGACCAGGAGAGCTGGCAATAGAGCTGGCAGTGCCCGGGAGAGCTGGCAAGAGCAGGCTGCCATGAAAGAAGGATACTGTGACCATGGTAAATTTGAGAACCACTGGTCTAAGCCAGGGCTGCCCAAACCCTGGCCCACGGGTCATTTGCAGCCCTCGGGGACCCCGGCCTCCTGGGAACTACCCATCTCCAACAGGCACTCGACCTGCTGGAGACCCGCCGGAGCCGTTGCAGGCCGGATGTGACTGTTCATCGCAGCAGTGGTGAGGGGGTGGCTGGCCCTGCAGAACTCTCATGCTCTTGTGTGAGTTCTGCAAAAGCCCTGCCCAGCCAGCAAACACACTGGCTGTTGGGAAGGCCACAGCTGAGGCCACACATTGGATGGGGGTGAGAAATCAAGGCTGCTTGAATGTGCTGCTTGGCTGTGCTCTGTATGGGGAGGGGCAGGCGGGTGCTGAGGGAGATAGTTGCTTAAATGTGCTGCCTGGGTGTGCTTTATGTTGGGGGGGGCGGGCAGGACCTGAGGGGAGAAGTTGCGGGTTGCTTCTATATTTGGAGTGGTGGGGGGCTGCTGAGCGGGAAGGAGTCGCATGGGTCTGTTTATGAAGGGGGTGACATTGACTTTGCTTGCTTTGGTGGTTGAGGGCACTGCTGAGTGGGAGGGAGAAGCTTGTGTGATCCTTATTCCATGTTAAATTACTCCTGGCATGTTTGGGTGAGTGAGTGTCTCCTGCAGGTCAGAAACATTCTCCCCCCTTCTCTCTGTTGCTTGTGAGATCCTTGTTCTGTGTTAACTTCTGTATCCTGCTGTATTTGGGTAAATGTGTGTCTCCTGCAATCCACAAATGGTGGAACTCTGTTGGTTCTGAGATACTTGGTTCTGTGCATTTTTGTAAAGTGCTGGGGGAGGCGGGTTGGTGAAAAACTTTTCCTCATGTGTTTCTGTCTTACTGGGATGAGTTTCTGCCTAGAAATATTTTTCCTCATGTGTCCCTTCCTTGCTAAGATGAGTCTCGGCCTAGAAGTATTTATACAATAAATAAGCTCAGTAGAATTCAGTCATTCATATAAGTTCCATCTTTAATATATTCATTTATGTAAATATAGTCAAATTTGAAATATGAGTTAATTCCCCTCCCCCGGCCCCTGACACTGTGTCAGAGAGATGATGTGGCCCTCCGGCCAAAAAGTTTGGACACCCCTGCTCTAAGCAATGGGAGAGAGTCCCAATTGGAAGTGAATTTGGGGAATGCCTTCCACTCTGTGAGCGGACCTTACCGTTCTGCCTCCCCACGGCTCATCATCCAAGTAGATCTGGGCACTGGAATGCTCTGGGCAGTCACATCTGCATGGACATGCTGTTACACATCTGTCTTAGACGCCAGGCAACAGACACGGCTGCCCAGGCCATCCCGGTGCCCAGTTCTACTAGGATGAAAGGCCATGTGGGGATGGAACAGTAAGCTGCGGTCCGAACGGGGACAGCACTTTCAATACATAATGGTTGCGAGTTTGGTGACC
Organism: Tiliqua scincoides; assembly: GCF_035046505.1. NCBI lineage: Eukaryota > Metazoa > Chordata > Lepidosauria > Squamata > Scincidae > Tiliqua > Tiliqua scincoides. Next base: position 195,598,089 of record NC_089824.1, on the reverse strand, counting down.
GCTGGTCTAGTCCTACCACCTGCCTGTAGCAGGAAATCCTCCTAGAGCCTCTGCTTGAAGGTCTCCAGTGAGGGAGAATTCACCACTTCCCTTGGCAATCTGTTCCACTGCAGAACTGCCCTTAGCATTAGGAATTTTTTCCCCAATATCCAACTGGGATCTCCTCTCTTGCAGTTTGTACCAATTTGTTCTAGACTCAGAGGCAGTGGAGAACAAATATAATGTTAAATTAAATGTTAAGATGTATGCAGTACATATGCATTGATCTTTGTATTGATTGTGATTCTTTTGATGCCCCATTACTATGGTCATATCAGGCTGCACTGAAATTGCTCTGTAGAAGGCTCATCTCTGCCAAGGATGTATGTACAAATGTATGTACAGTACATAAGCATTTGACAGACTTTTATCTTGCTTTTCCTCTTACAAATTGATGCTCAAGTTTACAGGAAACATAAAATATAATTCTGAAATATTATAAATATATTTATAATTCTTCAAAAAAGAAAATATAGATACTTATAACAAAGTGCAATCATTTAAGAACAACACAAGTAAAAGCAGCACATACCAGCAATCATAAGAAAGCCACATACCAGCAATCATAAACAATAAAATCACCTTAAAAGCCTTGAATTATAACAGCCAAAACAAAAATGCATCGAACAGTATCCAAACTGTTATTTAACTGCACCATAAATAAACCAAAACACAAACAAATCTATGGTGGAAAAGTGTTTCGCTCCTGCCAGCAAGATAGTTGGGAAGGCACGTACCTAAGTTCAAGAGGGTTGGAAGTTTCATAATTGTGGTGTTACTATGAAGAAAACCCTATCAACATAGTCCCCATCAAGGATGGCACACAAAAAATGTTGATATCCAGATTAGCAGTTATACCCTCCCTTCCCCCTCCTTGATTATTGCAGGTACATCATAATGTATGACACCGCTCAGGATATTCAGTGGCATCACTAGGGTTCAAGTTACCCGGTGTGGGATACCAGCACATCACCCCCATGCAGTGGGCAGGGCAACACCCCAGGTGGTGGGCGTGGTGATGCACCATCACTCCGCCCCCACTGGTCTTTTGGCTGTACCTTTTGATAGAACAAAGATATAACACATTCTGCATGAAATTACACATTGATTGATGTATAACATGATGTTATTATTCCCCCAAACTGTGGTTTTGGTCACTAGTGGTGTCACACCCCCCCCCCCCGGGTGTCAAATTACTAACACCTTATTGCAGCAGTTCTCAAACATTTAGCCCTGGGACCCACTTTTTTAGAATGACAATCTGTCCAGGACCCACCAGAAGAGATGCCATGGTGGAAGTGACATCATCAGGCAAATTAAAATAAAAACGTATAAATAATTAAAGTAAAATAAATAATTAAATAAGCAGAAGCCAGCTCTGTTCCACCAAGTGAATTTCTTCTGTAACCTGCCTGCAATAACACCCCCCTCCAAAATCAGTAAGATTTTCAGCCCTACCCAGTGCCCAGTTCAATTTAAGAACTTCTGATTAAACCAGATCACTGTCAGGATCCACCTGGCTTTGCAAGTCTCAAAAAAGTTCACCTTTATCAGCTGAAGCCTCTGTTTTGATCTTTTTTTGGTGGGGAGGCTGCCTTATGGAGCATTTGTTGAGCTCCAGTTCCATCAGATCAGGACCATTCTGGTGGCATCGCATTCCCCTTTGCCTGGCCTGACCAACAGCCAAGTCACGTTTGCTTACTCATAAGCAAATTTGACCATGAGGCTTAGTTTCATTTTCCATAGGGCTCAATACATTCATCTGCTTGGAGGGAGGGACTTCCTTCTCAGGTGTTTTTTTTTGGGCTGTATTCATTGGATCAGGACCATTCTGGTGTCCTTGGATTCCTCTCAGCCTGTCCTTTCCAATGGACTAAGGCACGTTTGCCTACTTGTGAGTAAACATGCGATATGGCTCAGTTTCACTTTCTATAAGGCTCCATGCATTTTTTTGTTCTCCAGTTTTTTGGCCATAACTTTTGATAGAAAGGAGATGTTTCACTCCAGTTTTCTGCACTGCATTCCACTGGAAATTCCACATCCAAGGGTATATAACATGATGGTATTACTCCTAACCACCGCAATTTTAGCATGTCACCCCCCAGTGCGCGTCACCTGGTGCAGCCCGCACCACCTGCACCTCCTAGTGATGCCACTAAGGATATTAACATGATCTTTTTAAAAAAATGGTTCTGGAAGAAGCCTCTTGCTTAAGAACATAAGAAGAACCCCACTGGATCAGGCCATAGGCCCATCTAGTCCAGCTTCCTGTATCTCCCAGTGGCCCACCAAATGCCTCAGGGAGCACACAAAACAAGAAACCTACATCCTGGTGCTGTCCCTTGCATCTGGTGTTCTGAGGTAGCCCATTTCTAAAATCAGGAGGTAGCACATTACGCATCATGGCTTGTAACCTCTGATGGACTATTCCTCCAGAAATTTGTCCAATCCCCTTTTAAAGGCATCTAGACAAGATGCCATCACCACATCCTATGGCAAGGAGTTCCACAGACTAACTACACACAGAGTGAAGAAATATTTTCTTTTGTCTGTCCTAACTCTCCAAACACTCAATTTTAGCAGGTGCTCCCTGGTTCTGGTGTGTGAGAGTGTAAAGAGCATCTCTCTATCCACTCTATCTATCCCATGCATAATTTTGTATGTTTCAATCATGTCTCCCCAACCCCAAATGCTGTAGCCTTTCATCATAATGGATGTGCCCCAGCCCAGTAATCATTTTGGTCGCTCTCTTTTGCACCTTTTCCATTTCCACTATATCCTTCTGAGATGTGGCAACCAGAACTGGACTCCAGGTGTGGCCTTACCATTGATTTGTACAATGGCATTATAATATTACCTGTTTTGTTCTCAGTACCTTTCCTAATGATCCCAAGCGTAGAATTAACCTTCTTCACTGCCGCCGCACATTGGGTTGACACTTTCATCAAGCGGTCCACCAGCACCCCAAGATCTCTCTCCTGGTCTGTCACAGTCCTCTCAGAACCCATTAGCCTATATGTGAAGTTTTGATTTTTTTTCCCCAGTGTGCATGACTTTACAATTACTTACATTGAAACACATCTACTATTTTGCTGCCCATTCTGCCAGTTTGGAGAGATCCTTCTGGAGCTCCTCACAATCTCTTATGGTCTTGTCTTCTTGAAAAAGTTTGGTGTCGTCTGCAAACTTAGCCACCTTGCTGCTCAACCCTGTCTTCGGGTCATTAATGAACAGGTTGAAAAGTACCGGTCCCAGAACAGATCCTTGGGGCACACTGCTTTTCACCTCTCTCCATTGTGAAAATTGCCCACTGACACCCACTCTCTGTTTCCTGGTCTTCAACCAGTTCCCAATCCATGAGAGGACTTGCCCTCTCTGTGGAGAAGACTTGCCCTGCCCTGACTGTGGAGTTTCCTCAGCCTCCTTTGGTGAGGGACCATGTCAAACGCCTTCTGAAAGTCCAGATATATAATATCCACAGGTTCTCCTGCATCCACATGCCTGTTGACCTTTTCAAAGAGGTTTATGAGGCAAAACTTACCCTTGCAGAAGCCATGCTTATTCTCCCTCAGTAAGGCTTGTTTGTCTATGTGTTCTAAGATTTATCTTTGATGAGGCATTCTACCATCTTACCTGGAATAGATGTTAGGCTGACTGGCCTATAGTTTCCTAGGTCCCTTCTCCTTCCCTTTTTAAAAATTGGTGTGACGTTTGCTATCCTCCAATCTTCTGGCACCATGGCCGTTTTAATGGACAAATTGCATATTTTAGTCCAGAAATCAGCAACTTCATTCTTCAGTTCCTTAATGACTCTTGGGTGGATGTCATCTGAGCCTGGTGACTTATTGATCTTTCATTTGTCAATTATGTCTGAAACATCTTCTCTTTTAACCTCTATCTGACTTAATTCCTTGGTCAGGAGGGATCTTTCAGGCAGCGGTATCTACCCAAGGTCCTCTGCCATGAAGACAGATGCAAAGAATTCTCCAAGTCTCCTTTTATCTCCCCTTTCCCTCCAACATCCAGAGGCCAACCTCTTCTCTGGCAGGTTTCCTGCTTCTAACATATTTGAAGAAGCTTTTATTATTCCCCTTAACGCTGCTGGCCATGTGTTCCTCACTGTCTTTCTTGGCCTCCCATATCATCTTCTTACGTTACTTTTGCTTACTTGCTTATGGCAGGCCTTGGAACAGGAAAATCACCCTACCTGTTCCTAAAGTTAATTTTCGATGGGGTTGAGTTGCACTGGTTATCAAACTCTACACGACCAGCCAGGCTATATTTTAGAGAATTATTACTAGCTGGGAAGTGTGAAGGTATTAATTTTAAAAAATGGGAAAATGGGGTTAGAAAATTGCACAGCCTATTTTCATCTTTTCCTTGCATTGAAACAGCTTCTTTTCAATCTTCCTTGGCAGGTAGAAACCCAATCTAGGGCAGCTTGACAGTGTAACTTGCAAAGGCACTCATCCAAACAGCAATCAGAGTCATTGTTTTGAAGAGACAATGACAGGAAATGATCACGCCTTCCACTTTTGTGCTTTTTTGTCACTCCACCATCTTAGGCAAATTCAGCAGCAAACTACAGTAGTAGATAAAATGATCCCTTTCATCTAGTAAGGCTCCTTGATTGGCTGCATCTGCTTTTTCTTGTAAATTTCAGTCAAGGATACTTCCTACCAGAAATACTAGCATTTTTTTTCTATAAGTTTGGAAGATTACAGTGAAATCTGCCTAGTGGCTTTAATGGTGTCTTTCTAAGAGACAGTCTGTGGTAAGAATATTCTATGAGAAGAATATTGTATTATATTATACAACGAACTACTAATAGAGCCCTCGCTTTCAGTTTGTGGACAGAATGGTTGTTGCTAATCTATATCCTGAGTAATAAATGGCCAGTATGCTAGTCCGCCCATGCACACACAGAAACCCACATGGGTAATAAGAACCAAAGAACATAAGAAGAGCCCCACTGGATCAGGCCATAGGCCCATCTAGTCCAGCTTCCTGTATCTCACAGCGGCCCACCAAATGCCCCAGGGAGCACGCCGGACAACAAGAGACCTCATTCTGGTGCCCTCCTTGCATCTGGCATTCTGACATAGCTCATTTCTAAAATCAGGAGGTTGCACATGCACATCATGGCTTGTAACCCGTAATGGATTTTTCCTCCAGAAACTTGTCCAATCCCCTTTTAAAGGCATCCAGGCCAGACGCCATCACCACATCCTGTGGCAAGGAGTTCCACAGAACAACCAGACGCTGAGTAAAGAAATATTTTCTTTTGTCTGTTCTAACTCTCCCAACATTCAATTTTAGTGGATGTCCCCTGGTTCTGGTGTTGTGAGTGTAAAGAGCATCTCTCTATCCATTCTGTCCATCCCCTGCATAATTTTGTATGTCTCAGTCATGTCCCCCCGCAAGCACCTCTTTTCTAGGCTGAAGAGACCCAGACGCCGTAGCCTTTCCTCATAAGGAAGGTGTCCCAGCCCAGTAATCATCTTAGTTGCTCTCTTTTGCACCTTTCCCATTTCCACTATGTAATGGATACAAAACTTACTTAGGTTTCCTTATCCCGTGGGTTTTGTCCATGGACTGTCCAAGTGTCTTTTTGCCACTTGTTGCCCTCCTAATCCATGAGATTCTTCCATGTTACTTTTTGAACATGTGGTTCCACATAGTTATCAATATCCATTTGTTTGGTAGATTAGAATGGCTGTGGGCAGAGCCCTTGTTCTCCACAGCTCCTCCACTCCTTGTTTTTGACTTTAAAGGGCAGCCACCTCTCCCCTTACTCATGGCAGGTAGAGAGACAGGAGTAAAAGAGGCTTTTGCTTGATGTTTTCCTGTATTTGCTTAGGATCTGGGAATGAGAGAGGGGGGAAGCCAACAATGCTTTGATCCTCTTCCTGCTTTTTTTGGGGGGGTGGGGGGTGGAGAGGTGCCATCTGTTTAATTACTTTAGTGATATCTACTGAGAAGTAAGTCCCATTGTGTTCAATGGGATTACTCTTGGAAAGTATGTATAGGAAGTCGGCCGAGGCAGAGAGATTGAAAAGTAGGGGCTGGCACCTTTCCAGACCCCCCTCTCCATTCACTGTTAGCTGTCTCCCTCTCCTCTTCTTCCTGCTGTTCCAACTGGAGAAGACAGCTTACATCAGTGAGACAATTCTATCATGATCATCCTATGCATGCCTACTCAGAAGTCCAATTGTGTCCAGTGGGGTTTACTCCCAGGAACATGTGTATAGGATTGCAGCCCAAGTCACATAGCAGCAGGGTCAAACAAGAGTGAGGCAGAGAATGATATGAAATTGAAATATCTTTGAATGGGGGGTGGGGGTGGGAGAGTGCCTGTTTTGGGGCACAGTCCCGCCCCCATGTGCTCAGAAGCCCCAAGGAGTGGCTGGCAGCTTGATCCTGTGCAAGTGGGTCAGCCCTATGGCACAAAAAACCAATCAGCGCATGAATCCTGCTGTCACTGACGAGAAAGGACATTTATTGCCCTTAGGAGAGCAAACCCCAAGGGGGTGTTTTCACCTGCTTGTGCAAAGAAGTGTGGCTAGCATGCACGCACGCACCTGCATCGAAGGATTATTGACTGCACAAGAGGAGGGAATAGCCCAGTTTTTGCCTTGAAGCAAGCCCTAGCTTGCTATGAACTTCTGCTTGTAAATCCCATGTAAGCTGAAACTCATGGATAAATTTTATTTCCAATGGAATAGCTATATGTTTGGTTTGTCCTAAGTCAATGCCGCTTCATTACAATTCTTTCTCTATATGGTTTTAGCTGGTGACTGAAAAGCATGCAAAAGGCAAGAGTGAATGTCAAGTTGAATCTGTATCATAGGCCTTCTACAAGCCCTCTTGTTCCTGTCCAGGAATGCTACAAACCCCTGCTGTCTATGCCATTTAGAGTGCCATAGGCTAGACATCCATGTGTTAGGTTGTCACTGCATATTGCTAAGACAAAAATTTTCATCTCTACGAGGCACCTAGATGACAAGCATTTCAGGGATTCCAGTGACTACAATTTGATAAGAATCTTGTATTGAAAAGAATTCAGAAAGGCCATTAAGAAGAATCTTAATTTCCTCATTTCACTGAGCTAAGCTCACTTTTCACCATAACCCAATATAAAATGAACCAAAACTGTTTCCTTCTACCCATGGTGCATTGTGTGGATGAGGGAGCAAAGTTCCACCAAGTCTTTGAGTAGATAATTTTCTGGTGTTGCTTCAGATAAGTAAATGTTACTGTGGCTGTCTATCTGCAAAGCTAGTACACATCTGAAATTTTAATTACTATAATCAAATCTTTGGCATATTTCTATTAGAGCTGACAATGTATCTTTTTAAATTTACTTTAAAATGTTCTGCCTTCCTCAAAAATAGATCTAAGTGGCTACAACAATATAATTAAATACAACAATTCAATACCAAAATCACAGAAGCAGCACAAGAGCAAACAAGGAACATTAAAATCAACGCAAATACAAAATGAAAGGGAGGTCAGAGAATGATTTCCAAAGCAGGAGAGTCTTTAGCTTCCACAGGATCACCAGCAGGGAGCAGACCAGCTGAACCTCACATGGGGAGGGAGTTCCACAGAGTGAGGACCACCATGAAGAAGGCAGATTGTTGTCAACCATGCTTCTGAAGAATCTTAGAGACTGGATAGCTTCATATAAGAAGAGATAGCACTATAGGTCCCAAGGTATTTAGGGCTAAGAAGGTCATATTCCACACATTCAATTGTATTGGAAACACACTGAGAGCCCAGATCTACCTGTCATTGTGGTATCTGGAGCTAGATACAGTCATATGGAAAACCATCACACTGCTAAGTCTCTCTTAAACGCTTTTAAATATAGAAAATTCATTCCTGAAAATTAGCATCATCGTAGGTTCACTCTAGATTGCAAAGTGTCCTGTTCTGCAGCAGCTGTAGCCCTGTAGCTGTGTCCCTGAGCTCCTATACACTCCTTCATGGCAAGTGGATCTACACACCAAAGAGCGACTCTAGCAGACCAGTTATCTCCCAGATTTGACACTGTGTTAAAGAGTGACATGTATGCATTCCTCCATGCTGCACATTTGGTTTATTGCAGCATGCCCACTGTAGTGCCCTCAGCATGTCATGTGGGCAGCGAATCTGAGTGACATTGGAAAAGATCCCAGGAAATTTCTGGTCCCCTGCTTTGGTGCCTGGCCGTTGACTGAAGACTGAGTATTATAAACAGGCCTTGTGGGCCAGAGAGGGACTGGCCCCCCAGCCCACAGGCTTCTGTCACTACACAGAAGTGGCCAACTTCAGTGAGCAAGAAACAGCCAGATCACTCCTGTCTCCAGTGGAAAGGAAATAGCCACAGACTCAAATTACCACCAAGCTGCAGCTTTACTCATACAAATCACACAAAACAGATAAGAACTTCCACTGGGACTCTCTTATGTCTGAAAGACAAACACACACACACACACACACACACACACACACACACACTACAGAAGATATTACCCAAGAGCAGCCGTTGTCATGGAAGAGATGACACAACTACAACCTTGTGGCAGAACTCTCATCATATGAGAAAGAGAAATCCCAAACCTGGGCATGCAACCCATTTGTCTTCTATCCAATCCCCTGTCCATGATTTCCCTCTCCCTATCTGGATATTGTCTTTTGTCCAATCCATGGTTGTGACAGAGGCAATCAGTTGGGAGCAGAAAAGCAGAAAAGTCAGACTACGAATAGATTCTAAAATGGCAGAACTCTGGCTAAGTCAAGCCTAGGACCTGACTGGGTTCTGATATGAGCACCATGTTTTTCTTCAAATGAACCTTCTTTCTAGCAACAATGACATCACGTTGCCCATCAGATTTGGTTATGTGATTATGGGCACAATCCTAACCCCTTATGTCAGTGCTTTCCAGCACTGACATAGTGGTGCCAATGGGATATGTGCTGCATCCTGCAGTTGGGTGTCACTCACGGAGGCCTCCTCAAAGTAAGGGAATGTTTGTTCCCTTACCTTAGAGCTGCATTGCCCTTATGTCAGTGTTGGAAAGCAATGACATAAGGGGTTAGGATTGCATCCTATGCCATTGAGGGCACATGAAGCAGACAATACAGGTATAACCTGATTAACCATGATTTTTCACTCACGGTTTTATCTCAACATGATGAGAAGGGTCTTTTAAATTAAAGGAAAAAAGTTGTTTAACAATAGCCTCATTAATGCGAGAGAGGGCAACCAGCTGACAATCCATCAATCATTCTCTCTCCAGGCACTTATAACAGCTTCACTACAAGGCAAGCGACCCCTCCCTTCCTCCTGAGCACTTGAAAGAAAGATAATCACTTTGCATTCTTCCTCAGCGCTGCACTCTGGATGAAGGGTGAAGTCACTGGCTTGGAGTGAAGCCTTTCTAAGCACCTGAAGAGAGACTGATGGATTAATTTTCTGCCTAATGACTCTATCTTACACCACAAAGGTCAACAGGCTATTTTAAATTGTCTAGCAAAGGGATATCGTTTTTTAAATGAATTTGCTTTAATTCGATTTTTGCCATCCATGAGTTCTGGGAACGGAACCCTTTTGAATAATGATACTCAATCTGTACTTTGTTAAAACAGGCATTGCCACGTTCTGAATTAATTGTGTTTGTTCTTGGTGGTAAGGTCATCAAATCAATAGGAAGAACTTTAAAATGAGGATATTGTTCTTCAGGAACATCAAATTGGGGCTGCAAACAGTCCTAAAATAAGTTTTTGGGGAGATGGATTTCCTGAGAAGCATGTTGAGAACCGAAGATTTTCAGAGCCTAAAAAATTCCCTGAGGACACTTCTATCCATGTTCCTGACAGCAACAACTGCACCTTATATCTCTCATGGAGTGGGTAAGAACAGGCGTTGTCACCATGAGGGAAGCCTAACATGCTCAAACCACCCCAATCTAGACATGTGGCTTATATAAATAACCCATGTAGTAAGCATAGCCATTCTGGGAGAGTTTAAGGGAGGATTTGGAATCTCTAGAGCAGCCATTTTCAACCTTTTCCAGCTCACGGCACACTGTCAAGGCACTAAAATTGTCAAGGCACACTCCCAGTTTTTTTACTTACATTAAATTACTACATTACAATTAATTTTTAGTTAATATAATTAATACAATTAAATCATTACATGTCAAAGGACACAATCCTAACCAGGTCTATTCAGAAGTAAGTCCTATTTTGTTCAATGGGGCTTACTCTCAGGAAAGTGTGGTTAGAATTGCAGCCAAAGACTAACAAGAAGTTTGGAGAGGAAAGTATATTGATTCTGGAAAGGAGGAAAATGTTTTGAAGTATGGTGTTATTCCAGTAAGTGCTGGCAGAGAGGTCAGATTGAACACATAGTGAAAAGATGTGGGGTGAGGGCAGTGAAGAAACTTGATTGCAACAACTGCAGCCATTCAGCTGGAGTGGGGGGAAGAGACTGTGAGGCAAGTGATTATGGACCTTTGAAAGGTGGGGACAAGTGAGGGGGGACAGTAAGAGAGGTGCTAATTGCAATGATGAGATTGGGGGTGGGATGTGCCTGTGGGACTTACTTCTGAGTAGACATGCCTAGGATTAGGCCTTTGGTTGCACTCTTTTTTTCTCAAATGAGCAGGCAATTGGCACTTCTCTCTCCTCCTCTCCCCCACCCACCCCCTCCCACAGGCACATTCCCCCCTCCTATCATAATTGCAGTTAGCACCTCTCCTACTGTCCCTCCCCTCACTCGTCCACACCTTCCAAAGGTCCACAAGCACTTGTCTCACATTCTCTCCCCCCCCACTGCCAATTGCATGCTCCTGTATTTCAGAAAAAAAGAATGTGACCAAAAGCCTAATTCTAGGCATGTCTACTCAGAAGTAAGTCCCATTATAGTCAACAGGGCTTACTCCCAGGTAAGTGTGGATAGGATTGTGGCCTGACACCCTTCCTCTGTAAGGCAAAAGCCAAGGCAGGGAGGGTCGCTTTGGGGAGTTGCAGGCAACTATGGTAAGGCAAAGGGACTTTCGTGGCCCCTGAGCCAGCCATTCTTAGGCAGGTGGCCTCAGCAGACTCAGCAGATGGCTTGCTTGCCCTTGGCTCCCTCCTTCTCACTCAGTCCGCCCAGACCTCCTCCAGGCTTTTCTGGTTGCCCAATCAGCACTCAGGGCAGACAATGGACTTGATACCCAATCCTAGGCGTGTCTACTCAGAAGTAAGCCCCATAATAGTCAACAGGGCTTACTTCCAGGTAAATGAAGATCTGGTTGCAGCCTGCCTCTTGCACAGCAGCAGGAGATGCAAAGCAGCCTGGGCTGTGAGGGTCAAAGCAGCCGCTTCTCCCATACATGGCTGCTGCCTGCTTCCTCTAGCCCCGCGGCAAACCAGTGTGCCAGTTGAAAACCCCTTGAAAGCGGTTGAAAGTGGTTGAAAATCGCTGCTCTAGAGCGCTGCCCTGGCTGCTTGCCTGCAATGCTGTCTTTATTCGTTAGGAACATCACTGGTGCATTCTGCTGTTTCACATGATTACCATCTAAGGAATCTTAACTTTGCACATAGCCTCATGAACAACTCAAAATAGCACCTGGCAGAAATCATTCGGTATATACTGCACTCCCCCCCCCAATAGTCTTTAGTTGCCATGTTTGATCCAGCTCTGTCTGTCCTCTGTAGCTTGTAGTGTGATTGCTATGACAATACTTTTTATATGCAGATTAGCCCAAATACTTTGCATTTAATGTCACATTAGATGGGGAACTAGCAAAAACTGTCAGGTATGTGGAAGCATTGAACACCAAGCGCATAGGGAATGTTGGATTCTCTTAACACCAACCCCCCACCCCATAATAGACAAGAACTGAAATCAAAGAATTCCGGTGGCACGTGAATTAGCCTGCTGCCGGCATTTGCCCTGCCCCCGCACAAGACACAGGAAAGTCCAGCCTCGCAGCCGATTGGCTGGAAGCTTACTGGTTTGGGGCCACGTGCAGGCTGCTCGGAGAAGCCCGCGCAGTCGGGACCAGGCAGCGGTCACCCACCCGCCCACCCTTTGGCAGTCCGGGACTAGCTGGTCGCCATCTGGGGCCGGGTAGGAATTTTTGCCATCAGCCTAATTGGCACGTCGGTGGGTGGTTTTTTGCCTACCCTGGACTGTGGAGTTAGGGGCGGAATGGGGTTTTCCATAGGTTTTGTTGGTCACTTTAGGCAGGTGTCGTGCGGGTTTTGGGTAGGTAAGGTCATATCGGTGTACACCGCAGGGTGGCAAGGGCCGGGTGAACTCCACGCTTGGTCATGCTGGCATTCCCGGCTGGGTGAGGCAGTCTGGATGAACCTCGGCCTGGTGGTAAAGGCGCACCACGGGTTCGCTCGGGTGGCCTGAGATAGCCTGCCACCCTGCCCCTTCGGGGTGACAATGAAGGGGGCAGCAGGCTTGTACTGACGCTGCCCAGAGTCTGGTGTGATCGCCCAAATCACTATAGGGGGAAGTAGACGGGCAGCTCCGTTTCCCCCATGTAGAACCCGCATGACTTATTTGTTAGGCCCTGTTGCAATCTGAAGTATATTTAAATAGTTAATAAAGTGGCCCTTTGTACCATATGCCCTTGCCTGTGTCTTTATTGGGGGGTGCTGGGTAAAACGCTTTCCTCCCAAAGCACCATGAACTCAAAATCTAGTTAGGGTTTTACTTTGAGGTAGAAATGAGTTAGCAAAACTGCATAAGGGCTTGGCAGGAACATGTCCAACTCCAGGCAAAATAGAGTTTTGTTTTGGGATCAAGGCTATTTCTATGCCAGGCTCCCATAAATCTGTGTGTTTTTTTAAAAATTAATTTTGAAAATGGAAAATGTGTTTTAAGGAGGTATTATGAAATAGCAGAGTAATAGGTGTTTGTACATTTATAAGCAGAACAAGGGAATAAGCTGAAATCAGTCTTCGGTTAGAGATGTTCATAAAACTTATCACTGGCTTTATGCAGTGTATGAGGGTATGTGTATGAGATAGGAAAACAACCTCATGATTTAAAAAAGTGTGAATTAAGATATTTTTTCATGAGCCTAACTATCTATGACATAAGGCAACGTACCCTCCCTGATTTTCTGTTATGTACTGTGCCATCTTTCAACAAAATGAGTTCACAAAGTGATTCGTTTCATGGCTGTTGTGCCTTGTGTTAATTCAGGAGGTAAAAGTAGAGCAGAATCAAGAATTAACTAGTAGCAGAAAGGGTTGAAAAGGGATGTCTTAGTTGGATCTGAAAAGTAGTTGCTGAAGTTTTGAGGTTTGGGGAATAGAAGGAAATGGCTGGTGAGAAAGGAGGAAGTTGCTTTCACCAAAGGGACCAAAATGGTGGAAGGCTCAACAGAAATATAGAGAAATGGAACCAGAGGGCTATGGGCAAAGAATTGTACCGAAGCAGAGCTGGCTAGAAGAGAGAACCGAGTGCAATAAACCAGTTGTTGACCTATCATCGGGCTCTATGGGGAAAATGCCCCAGGTGTGAGCCTCTAGGACCCCACGGAAGCTTCTCTGAGGCTCCTGATGGGGTCAGAAACTGTGCTTCTGGAAGCACAGTTTATAGCGTTGGAGAACCTCAGAGAGGCTTTCCCGATGCAGCTCCATGAGACTCAGGTGAGTGGGGGGTGGATTTTCCCACAAGGAGGTGGTGACAGCCCTCGGGGAGCTCTATCGCAGACCTTTGCCCTGAGGTGTGGGGCTGGGGAGTTCCACCACTGCAATAAACAGCACTTCGCACAGTCACTGCTTCAAATAAATCATGCTTTTGTAGTGAAGAGGGGCACATATATTCCTTTGGAAGGTCAATGGGCTAAATTCTGTGGAAGCAAATGAAATAGGTGACACAGAAATGAAATGATACAGTTGAGATGGTGGAAAGTACAGCCTTTCTTTTGATATTTGAGTCATTGATATGTGGAGCCACAGGAAAGTACTATTTCCAATGCAGTTGTGTCTCTGATTGCAATCACTGTTTGCGTCCTCTAGAACTCAATGGGGAGCCATTCAGGTTTGTAGGGGGAAATTGCAGCCGCCAGAACTATCAAAGAAGTCACCTTTAACATCTCATTGCATCAAGAGAAACAGCTGCTGCTACCCTCCTCAGCACTGGCGCTCATTACTGCCCTTCTAGAGATTCAATATATAGAGTAGGCACCAGAGCTGGTGAGGGGACAGGTAGGAAGTAGCAGGCTTTTTTCCCTAGGGGGGCACTGAAGGTAATTTTCTTTCTCTATCTGCAGTTCTAGAATAGTCAAATAAGAAATAAGAAAGAAAAGCATTCTTTCTTCGCATGTAGGCTGCAATCTTAACCACATTTTCCTGGGAGTAAGTCCCATTGAAGTCAATAGGACTTACTTCTGAGTAGACCTGGTTAGGATTGTGCCCTTATATAATTAAGGAAGACTCAAGTTACGAAATTTCGAACTTACCCAAACTATTCCATAAGCCTTATCTATAATACATGCCTCGTCATCTTTGCTTTGACAAGCTATCCCTGCTGCTCCCAAACCCTTCCATGGAGCTGTGCATGCACAGAAAAAGGTTCCGTTTTGGTAAAACTCAGGTTTTGTAAGGTGGCTGGAACAGAACACTTATGTAAGTTGGGGAGTGCCCATACCACCTTTCCTCCAAGGAGATTGTGGTGGTGAATCTGGATGGGGTTGCATCCTTTATCCACACAACACTGTGAGGTGAGTTAAGCTGAGAGGGAGTGAGGGCCCAATTCTAACTGCCTGATTTGATGATGGAAGTGCTGTGGTGATGGCACTGGTGGTCCTAGAGGGGCAAATGGGGCAAATGCCGCGAGCACTGACCCTCCAGGGGCACCTTTCAGGCTCACCCCAGCCCCCGACGAGCGCCCAGGAGTGCTGCGGAGAGGCAGCTTGCTGCCTCTCCGTCAGCGCCTCGGCGCCAACAGAGCCACCCCCTCCCCTCCCCCTTTATAGGAGGATAGGAGACAGGCGCCCTAGAGAGGCACTGACGCTCTAGGGCACCAATCTCGTCTCCTCCTATAAAGGAGGAGGGGAGGGGGCGGCCCAGTCGGCACCGAGACGCTGCCTGAGAGGCAGTTTCCGGCTGCCTCCCAGGGGCACTCCTGCGTGCCCCTGCTCCACCTCTGAGGGCAACACTCAGAGGCGGAGGGGAAGCGTCAGGGGCCTCCTCCATTCAGAGGAGACGCGTGCTGCTTCCCAGGCCCCCACAGAGCCTTCCGCACTGCTTGCAAGTGCCGTAGAAGGCTCCGTGGGGGCCTTGGGGGCCTCCTCCATTCCCCCTTGTTTTCAAAGGGGGAACGGAGGAGGCAGCTGCGTGGAAGTAATTGTGGTCACGATGACGTCACCGCAATTACTTCTGGGTCAGGTGCGGGGGTGGAGAAGGGGGGCAAAATGAGGTGGGGGTGGAAAACTGGGGGTTGCCCTGGGCGCGGGGACCCCCAGTAATGCCACTGGTTGATGGCACATATTATGTGGCCTCCAACATACTCCAATGGAGGAGCCACTCACCACCAGCACCAGTAAGTTGATGTTGGGAAGGGAGTGCTTGGGCAGGGAGGGGACAGGTGGGTGGTGGAACAAAAGATAGAGGGTGGATTCTGGCAGCTCCGGCTTGCTCCAGGATCCCATTCCTACTTCTTCCTTCTCCCTTACTCTCCTCCATTCTGCACAAGCAAATTGATGTGCACCGATCAAAGGAGACCCATTAGGGCAGCAGAGGCTTGTCCCAGGGTAAGGGAACAAAAATCCTCTTACCTTGAAGAGACCTCCATAACTGTCCCCCTCAGTAGGCAGTGCATGTTCTGTTAGTGCAGTTGCGTTGGCGAAGGGGGGATTTAGGTCCCAATCCTGAGGCCCTCCAGCAATGACACTGAGCTCCATGCCAGTGCTGGGTGTCATAAACATGACGGAACATTTACGGAACGCTGTGATGAAGGAGCACCAGCACCAGTCTGCGCTGGGCCCAGCACCAGACGGACACTGCCCAGAGCAAGGTAAGAGTTCTGGGCAGCAGTAAGAGATTTTGGAGTAGGGGTGACATTCCAGGGAGGGTGGAGAGTGGGGCTGTGGAGGAACTGCCCCAGAAGGGGGGGTGGGACCAGCGGAGCCCTGCTCCACTGGTTCCTATCCTCCGTGTTGGCTGAAAAGCCCAAAATTGAGGTTCTGTCTGCACTGGCAAAATAGCTAGTGCAGATTTGAGAAGTCCCGTTGTAAGGCCTGGGGCTTTCCTCAGGGGGAAGGGGCAAAAGTCCCACTGAGGAGACCTCTGGTGGCCTCAGAGGGGCCTCTGGATACAGTGGTCGCCATTTTGGCGCTGCTGCACCCAGAGGCCCACTAGGGATAGGATTGGACTGTTAGGATTGGGCAGTGAGTGATCTAACAATTCACTTACTGAGCTTCATGGTGCAAGTTGAACATAACATCACATTCCCTCTCAAACAACTAAATGCAGCCCATTATTTCAGGGTATCCTAGAACATTCACCACTTCACTGAATATTCATCATTTCACTTAGAACTCCATGGTATCTTTGAACTCTGCAGAATAAATGGCTCAGCCATTATCATTCATTTTTGAAGTTTTGATCTAGTGACCTTAGTTACCCCTGCTCTTGGGGCTGAAATGAAAACAACTCTAACGGGCAAAAATTGTTAACCGACTCAGAAAATTATCAGCAATAACCTAGGCTTCAAACTGAGAAATGCCTTAAAATCAATCAGTAACAGGAAAATGAGCTGTCGTTTAATTAGCAGAACGGGGGTGGGGGGGTGGGGGAAACCTGTCAAGTGATCAAGTCTCTTGCCTTTATTTTGATCATGTCAGGTTCATCAGCTCTGTCTGTGCAGAGCAGGATTATGTCTGACTCTGCAGGTGTGTTTGTAATGTGTTCATTATTCAATATTCACATTTGTCCTGGAGGAGACAAAGTCAATATTTAGTGTTGGGTGAGTTACATGGGCATGTAAGCTGACGAAGTCTTCCATCTAAATGAATGAATGAGGTGTGTGCTTCATACCCAATGCTCTTCAAATGCTTTAGCAAAGGAGCTAGCTCCTATAACAGCCACCCAAGGACCCATAGATTATTCCCCGTGCACATAAAATTATGTGGCAAGACTCATCATATAAATAGCCCTGTTTCCATGGTTCTGGCTCACACCAGAATTAGATTCCTTCCCCCCATCATTTGAAACATGTTCCCCAGGGGCCCAAGTCCAGATCCTGTCAAGGTCAGGAATGCAATTATTTATTTTTTTTAAGTCACCCTGTCCCTGCTTCTCACTTATCAGAGTTACAAGACCATTTGGCTCCTGAGGCATTAATAAATATTTGCCTCTAGCTGTTGACTCAAGGTACTGAGAACTGAGACACAAGGGATTGCTAGGCTGTATTTTATATGTACATAGAATTGCAATGGAGATGGGGAAATCAATGCAGTGGGGTTTATGTTGGGATTGTTAAAATAAATCACGCATACTATAACAAGGGTTGTATATAATCTGCAATAGTCATATCCAAATTCAGGATTAAAAAATTTCCAAAAATCTATGTTAGGATCAAAGCGTGTTTTAAATAAATCTGTTTAGATCTACCAGCAAAATTTATTCTGCTTCCAAGACTTCCTTTTTTGTTTTTGTTTTTCTCCCTCCTAGTTTAATGTTTCTTTTCTTTTCTATGTTCAGTGTGCAGAGATTATCTAAAATGGGCTATATTGTGAATCCAAAAGGAAAAATATGTGCTATCCCTTTAAAGCTGCTTTGTTCATGCTAAAAAGAGTTTACATTAAAGTTTTTAAAGGATACATTTAAGGCAACCAGAAACTGATTAAGAGCCCAATCCTGAGCTCTTTAGTGGTACAAGTGTACTGCCAGTGTGAGTGTCACAAATGTGCCATAAGGGATACGTGCGGCACCTGGAGAGGAGGGGCTGCACAGCGCCAGTTGGCACTGAGCCTCAGTACTGCTCAGAGGGCTGGCCACCACTTCAGCAGCACTGGCCAGCAGTAAGTAATATTGGGGCAGGGGGAGGTAGGGAGTGGGTGCAACAGAGTGGGGGAGGAACCAGGGCAGGAAAGGGGTGGAACCAGCAGAGCTCTGCTCTGCTAGATCCTGAACTCTGTGTTAGGCCAGAAGGACCGACACAGAATCTCTCAACTCTGCTCCAGCAAATAGCCATCTCAGACTTGAGGCTTGGAACTTCCCCCAAGGGGATCTCCGGTGGCTGCCATAGAACTGCAGGATGCAGCAGTAGCCACTTTAGCACTGCCGTCCCCAGAGGCAGTGCCACCTTTAGGACTGGGCTGTAAAACTACACAAATGGTTCAATCCTATCCCCCGCCAGCCCAAAGCATGCAGTGCTGCTGCTGGGGCACACATGCTATGGTGGGATGGGCAGTAGCCAACCAAGTATCCCCAGAGAGGTAATTAAAACTTTTTTTAGGGCCACCTCAACTCTGTTGGTGAGATGCTATTTAGCTGCCAAGGAGACTTGGGGGTGTGGGAAGGGGATCAGACCTTGGCTTGTGTAGTTTTTGCAACTCTGAATAGTTTGGTAAAAACAACAGTTTAAGAACATAAGAACAGCCCCACTGGATCAGGCCATAGGCCCATCTAGTTCAGCTTCCTGTATCTCACAGCGACCCACCAAAAGTTTAAAGCAGTGGTTCCCAGCCTGTGGTCCGCAAGACACTGAGGAGTGGTCTGCAAGGTCTCCAAAAAAGGATGGTTACTTTTTATTACTTCCAGCATCTTGCTGAGAGAGTGCTCCCCCATGAGAGAGGATTTTTAAATTACTGAACGTGGAAAACACTCACAGCCACAGCCAGCACTTCCAGTGTCTTGCAAAGTGAGCGCTCCCCCATTGGCAACCAAAGAGGGCCAAAAATGGACTGCCAGCAGCCAGCTCTGAAGTGTGCGTTCCATTCTCTGTCCTCTCTGGTAGCCAGTGGGGAAGCACTCGCTGGGCTTGATGCCTCCCCATGGAGCCAATTCATTTTGAAACAAATAGAACCTAAACTGAATAATTCCCATTCAGTTTGTGTTCTCTTGTTCCAATCACGAATGCACACAGGAACACACACACACACACACACACACACACACACACACACACACACACACACACACAAACTCACAGTTAATTTTTCCACTGCGGGGCCTCCTGTGGTACCCAGGTTTTAGCAGGATATCCAAGACGATTTCCTACTTTTTATCATTACCATAAGATTTCTGAGCAACTTTTGTGTGGAGTATCAGCACAGTCTGGTCAGATGGGAGCTGAAGATAGCTGCGCACTCCATCTCGGAGTGGGTCAGTTTGCTCTGGATTCGATCTAAATGAGAGTCAGTACAGCCTTACCAATTGGACAGCCAAGACACACAATCTACAAACTCATGTAACGAATAAATTACTGAACGTGGAAAACTAGTATATCAGCCCAAACCAAACTGCTGCCTGATCGCTGCACCCACATTCTATACCCTTTTTAAAAGCATGCACATCAGTGTTTCTAAATCTCCCCTTACCACCACCACCGCTTCCTCCTTCCCTAGTGCCCACTGCTTCTTCAGAAGAGGTGGGATGGAAGGATGCTGGAAGTGGAAGTAGAAATCCTCCCACCAGCCTGTTTAGAATAAGCAGCTGGGTAACAAAAAAAAAAGGAGATGCAAGTGGTAAGTGGCCATTCAATCCTGTTAGAGCTCTATAGCTCATACACAGTAGGAAGCCCTGGAGGAAGAGGAGGGTTGCCCCTGCTACCAATGGTGAGTGCACATCAATCTAGCAGCATACGAATTTCTCAAGCTAGGTACTCAAAAAGGCAGTGCTGCATTACTGGATGTTTCATGCATGTTTGTTCATTGCTGAAATTGACTTGAACTTTTTAAATGGATTTGTAATTTGCAGATCAGTGTTGAGGCTCTTCACATTTGCCCCCAAAGGCAGAGTTGTACATCATGCAAATGTGACCTTTATAAAAGCAAATCAAGCAAGCCTAGATGTTGGGAAAACAAATACCTGCAGCCGTTTGGGAAACAAAACTGTTGTGCTGTTATGAGCAACAGAACAGCCAATTGTCAGGAAGCCACATTATCACTTATCAGGATGGGACCATTTGGCAGTACTAATTATGGGACAAAATTATTTCCCATGGGGAACATGGCACCACATAGAATGCGCCATGTATGCAGAGAGAAAGAGGGTTTTGTTTGGTTGCTCAGGCAACCCTCACCTACTGTTCTATAATTCCCAAGCAGCAGTGTAAGAGTGTGGACATGTGAAACAAGCGAGACAATTAAGAGCTCTAAATTAAACAAGCGAGACAATTAAGAGCTCTAAAAATGTGGGTGTTCTGCCTTAAGAGTTCATGAGTTCGTATCTTAGATATGTTCAATTATGTTAGAAATAGGCCATGTGGCTAGGGAGGGGCTAGTCCTCTTCCTCTTTAGGCTTTCCTGTCCCAACACAGGGCTGTCCAATTCTTGTGTTGTGAGGGGTGGCAGGTTTGCATTTATCTTGGTGCAAAGAAATGCACTCAGAGCCCACATATTAGCAACTGCAGTTGTTATTGTGATAGATCACACACAGATAACTCTTGGCTGCTGAGACTCTTTTATGGCCTCAGAGTCCAACAAGCAGGTTAGAACAGACATATCTACCCAAGCTAGCTGTTGCTGCAGAAGAGCTGGCAGCAGTTTAACCTCAAGATGAAACTTGGAGCAGATGGAGAAGAGCGACACCCCAAATCTAGTTGTGCAACACCTTTTTCTTCTATCAAAGCTCCTCTCAAAACTTGCCTGAAACCTCCCTCTTCCCCCTTGTCCATTGGCTCTTAACTCATCCAGGGTCGCAACAGAGACAGTCGTGTGGGTGAGGATAGGGGTCTTCCAAAGGATAGGGAATGTTTTGCAGGCTGGAATTAACTGGCTGTTTACCTCATTATTCTTGGGTTAAGATGTACTGCTGAATCTCACAGCCTTGCCTCCTCTTATTACCTTTCTGCACATACCATTGCAATCATAGCTGACACTTTACATAGCTTCAGCATTCCCCTCAGTTCTCACCAGGTTGCTTTACCAATAGCTTAATTCTAGCTGCTGGTTGGTGGTGTAAGGAGCTTTACGGCTGTTGCAAACATGACCCACTGTTGGGAGCAGCTGAGCCACTGCTGCAAGCAGCAATCAGTGGCAGTGGCCATGTACCCCAAAGGCAGTACAGAGCTGTCACGTACCCCAGAAGCAGTAAGTCAGTGGGCAGGAGGGAGGTGAGAGGGAGGTGGAAGAGGGGCTGAAAAGGTATGCTATCAACGGCAGTGGCACAGCTGCTATCTCCCTTCCAGGACTCAATCCTCCTTCTTAGGTTCACTCCAGCATTCTTGCCCCAGTGACTTTCCACCAGGTAAGAGAACAAATATTTCCTTACCCAGAAGAAACCTCTGGACCTGCACACACACACCCCCGATGCAGCATGGCTGCATTGGTTGGGGGGATAGAATTGGGCCCCAAGTGACAGTACTGAGTCAAACAGCCCAATACTATCCTCCCCCCAATACATCCTGTAAGGGGCAGTTGTGGAGGTCACCTTTGGGTACGGGTGCATTCGTTCCCTGACCTGAGGGTAAGCCTCCACAGCGTGGAGGTTTCCAGGGATGGGAACTCGAGTCAGGTGACTCGAGTTCAAGTTGCACAAATCCGTGTTCTTCGCTGACTCGTGTATACTCAAGTCACATAAGTGGAAGACTCAGCAAAACACTTGAGTAAAGGACCCCTGACTTAGCACTTGGTTCCCCATGCACACAGACTTGAGTCTGTCTGTGATGGGTGTGCTTGCTTACAGTTTTCATGGTGTGAAAAACCTTGTGGGGCTTTTCACCTCATTCAGATGAGGTGAGTTGCAGGGAGTTCCAGCCAGGAAGCAGGGAAGGGTTAATGTTTGCTTTTGCATCTGAGCCTGAGGGGGGAGGCGGGAGCAACCTCACATTCCCATCTCTGAAGGAACCGATGCTCATTGGATGAAGGATGGGAGGTCTGATTTGTTTCTTTGGATGAGGGAGGGCAGGAGGAGGATCCCAAATGATCCTTGCCTTGGAATTGACTGGAGAAACCCAGGGAAAAAGGAGGCAGAAAAGTAGGGGGGGGGAGGTTTCTAGAGATCACACTTTCCAATCCAAGTTGTTACTTGGGGGGGAGGAAGACCCATTGAATGACTGGCTCCTGTGGGACTACTTCTTACAGCTGCAAGGGATTAGGTCATCCTGATAAGCTACGTACCCGCTGCACATGTCAGCCCCCTCCCTGTTGCTGCTTCTGTCCCCACTTTCATGCAGTCCCACTCCTCCTACCTTGTTTACAGTTTACAGTTGGGATGGGACACCAGGGGAGTGTTTAAAGTGAACTCACACACACATAACACACACAGACCCTGGCATCAGCTCTGTTTTTTTTCCCCGCCCCTGACACACATATCAAAAAGTCTTGTGACTCGAGTCTTTTCAAGTCCTGAAAACACCCCAGGCTGCTCAGAAAGTGCCCGTTAGGACTTGTTTTTGACTCAAGTCATGGGGGATGGAGACTTGTGACTCAACCCAAGTCAAGTCATGCTGGATTTGCCCATCCCTGGAGGTTTCTACTTAGATCTGCACTAACAAATTCGCTGGCCCAGGTATGTATTGACCTGTGCTGTGGAATCAGCTCAGGGAAGGGGACAAGGATTCAGTGGCCACCACTGAACCCTCCCCTTCCCAGACCTGATTTGCCACCCCCTCCCTCTCACCACCTTGTTCCACCCACCCCACCTGTGTTCCATTCTTCCTCCCACCCATCCCTCCTCCCCTGCCATTCTACTTGCCTCAGTGGGTTGCTGGTGATCATCCTGCAGGCACAAGATGTCTCTGGCCTTCCCACCAGCTGTCCTGCAGCACACTACACTGAGTGCTGTCAGAGTGCCTTTTACAACTGCCCTATAGCAGTTGCCTCCAGCAGAATGCATGTTCCACTTACAACTGGACCCAATAGTATTGGGCTGAAAGTTAAGCCGCTTTTGAGTCTATGCTATTCAGTGAGAGAGGGTAAGACTTTTCATAGCATCTTCATTGACCTCAGTGGAATGTTAAACAGAATCATGTTTGGCAGAACTGTGTTTTTATATTACTTACCAACAGAAACCACTATCTTATGAAACATTTAAAATGAATATTGTTTTACAATAATCAATTGTATCACATTTTCTTAAATGGCTAGAATCCACCATATTTTGTTACCTTTCCCTATGCTTCTGCTTGCCATAGGTGTAATTTAAAGTTGACCCCTGTCTAATTCACGGGAACTGGATTGTGATAATTATGTTTCTTTTTAAACCCCCTTTGTTGTTTGTTTTGCTTGCAGTATATTCTTCTCATAAAATAGCAGTTTTCCCTCCCAAAACTTTCTCATATACTTGTGAATTTGATTTGTGAGTCCTTCATAAAAAATTTAAGATGTTTGTGTATATTATCATATATTGATTCATTCACAGTGTTTCATTACACATAAGTGGGCATCCTGTAATATCAAGAAAGGTTAAGGGAGCAGTAGAGCATGGTATATTATATTGGCAGCTCTGTTGAAATTGAGCTACCTTTAAACTGAATTTGGAACACAGAAGCAATTTTCTGGTAAGTAAGTCATGAGTGTGTATATATATCTGCACATTTCCCATTGATAAGCATAATGAAACTCGGACAGAATTTCAAAAGTGTGCTTTAGGCTTTTAGCTATCTCAAGGTGTGTTAGTAGCCCCAGCCATGTATGTACTCATGAATATTTGCCTAGATTTGTACCAAAGTGCCCACTCTCTGAGGTGGAAATTTTATAGAAACTCTGAAAACCAAGGACGATGATCAGAAGGAGAAGGACAATCAAGGACAATTGAATATTCTTCTTGTTTTCTCTTTGCTAGTAATTCCACTGTGCTTAAATTTGAGAAACACAGTCGGCAAACCTGAAACCAGAATAGCCATCATGAATTAGGATTCTTTCATATGTCTACATTTATGATCATTGCAAAGTTAGGTCAACACAGCTTCATTATGCAAGCATTCCTGACAGTCTGTGCTTACAATGTTTTTTGACCACTATTGCCATGGTTTTAAATTGGGCACATGAGAACACCCTTAGGGATTTTACTCCAGATCTCCAGAACAAAAGCTTTAGTAAGCATAAGCATATCCAAATTGCACAGATGTTAATGGTCAATGTTCTAATTGATTTGAGAAAACTGTTCTTTAAATCCTCTGGCCAGCTATTCCTTTCATCTACAGTGTCACAAAAACTCATGTATACAGAAATCCTGCAGATTTAGGGCCCAATCCTATCAAATGTTCCAGTGCCAGTGCTACTGTGCCAATGGGGTATACACTGCTTCCTGTGTTGGGGTGGCAGTCATAGAGGCCTCCTCAAGGTATGGAAACATTTGTTCCCTTACCTTGGGGCTGCATTGCAGCTGCACCAGTGCTGGAAAGTTGGAT
The DNA here is from genome assembly GCF_035046505.1 of Tiliqua scincoides. Classification (NCBI taxonomy): domain Eukaryota; kingdom Metazoa; phylum Chordata; class Lepidosauria; order Squamata; family Scincidae; genus Tiliqua; species Tiliqua scincoides. The sequence goes on along the minus strand of NC_089824.1, from coordinate 195,573,527 downwards.
AGGATTGGGCCTTTATTCAGTTGCCATAACTTTTACCATCCATTCAGGGATTGTTTGGAAAAATTGGTTTGTCTCTTGCATTCACTTCTGTATGCCAACAGTTGTATCCTAAGTATAATGGAAATTTGCTATATATACCATGTGATATAATATGCACATAAAGATCAACGGGTGCTAAGGTCTCATCCTCCAAGTCATACTTTTAGTGATGGAGTCTGCTCCTTCAGAAGGTATACAGCCTCAAACTGCAGCTCTCAAAAACCCTAGCTATTTTTTTCAGCTGTGAAGAGGCCACCTCCATTCACCATTAAAGGTATTCTTGCAGTTGGGGGCAAGGAGCACAATACTGGTGAACTTTTCATGCTTCTTTCCTTGTATATTATATGGTACATTTTCATTCTACTCAGTTTCTTGCCTAAAGCATTCTCCATTCAGTTCTCACTGATTCACATGGCCCCTTTCCTCAAGTGCTGCCACAGGGGTACTTCTGAGACAAAAAGACAGTACAGAAAGACCTTTAGTAACAAAAAAAAAATTGAAAAATTGAATTGATTGAAAAAAAAGCATGACAGGATTATTTACAATCATATATGAGATCATATCATTTCACATAGCTTATGGGGTACAAGCCATGATGTGTATGCGCAATCTCCTGATTTTAGAAATGGGTTATGTCAGAATGCCAGATGCAAGGGAGGGCACCAGGATGAGGTCTCTTGTTATCTGGTGTGCTCCCTGGGGCATTTGGTGGGCCACTGTGAGATACAGGAAGCTGGACTAGATGGGCCTATGGCCTGATCCAGTGGGGCTGTTCTTATGTTCTTATGTTCTCATCAGAAGGGATAGTCAGGCAGCGAAACTGCCTGGAAGAAACTGTCATCTCCCCTCTCCAAACTGGTTACATCCATAGCCATTTCTCTAGTGGCATCAGAAAGAGGAGACAGCAAGGAGGCAACCTTGGTCAGGTTGGGACTAATTGCCATTTGGCTTCTCCTCTCCCAGAATTGTTTCAAGCAATGACCGTGATGCTTGAATTTGCTTCTTTCTAATTTTCCTCTCTGTCATCTCTTTCTTATATTTCAGATCACATACAAGGCTGTTGGGTCCCTAGATCCCACTGCTGACCTCTCCAACCAGAGAGGAAAGGTCTTCAAACTAAGGAATGAGACTCACCACCTCTTTGTAGGGTTATACCCAGGGACTACCTACTCATTCACCATCAAAGCCAGTACCGTGAAGGGCTTTGGACCTCCTATCACCACACGGATTGCCACTAAAATTGCAGGTACTCCCCTGAAGAAGAATGTGAGAAAGTTTCTCCTGTGAATTAGGTTGATAAAGTTTGGACTGATTAATATTTTGTTCTAGATTTTTAAAGTACTTATCTAATTGAAAAAAATAACTCATAATTCTGGAAAAGAATAATGGGACAATGAATTATCTAGCATTGTTGAATGTAAAAGTAACTGTTGCCAAGGGTAATTATTCAGGGTTTTTGAAGCACTGTGACTTTTCTGGTCAAGTACTGCTTCCTGGAACCACTTATCGTATGCTGTGGATTGAATCTGAAAGATGCAAAGCATACATTCTACCACTGAGGTTTGTCTGATCCCAGTTATGCCTCACAGAGAAACCTCATCCCTTTGCCCCATCAATTTGAGCTTAAAGCATTCTGTGAATAGGCCTGTTGTTTGCCTGTTTCTTGAATTGGAAAAAAAAAAAAAAAAACATGTTCACCAAGCCATAATTTTTGGAAATGTTGATACCTGTCGCAAAGTGGTCATCTAGGCTTCTGGATCGATTCTAAGAAATTGTATTAGTTTCTCTATGTAGAACTTACACTAATTGGGAAGGTTTTATATCACTGTTTGCCAAATTCCTACAAGAGAGTTGGGAGCACTGTAAGTGTGCGGGGGGGGGGGGGATGCAGCAATATGATCCCCTTGAGTGTGCTGCTGCCGGGGATGGGAGAGTTGTTGTTTTTTTTTAACTTTTACACTGCTTTGGTGAGTGTGTGTACCACCCAGTTTCACTTCTGAAAGTTTCCCCTCAAAAGATGGATCCAAAAAACAATATAATATCTCAGTTCTCTCAAATTCAAAAAGTTGTTTTGGACCTTGGTATAAGAATTTGGGCGGATAATAATGTATGTGTGCTGGTGCCATTCCCTATGTTAAAAAAAACACTTTGAAAAGATAATTTGCAAAGTCAAGAAAAAGAAGAAAACCTCTTTGAAAAGATCATCTGCAAACAGAACAGATAAAAGCACTTCCCCTGACATTCTTTAAATTGGCATATGGAAAAGGGATCAGAATTAGCACAAACATGAATACAGTATTTCCTGAATGCTGAACTGTAGCAACTGTGCAAAGATGTCCTTTGAGATTGTGATCAGCTAAAATAATGAGGTTGCAATCCTCTACACCAGTAATTTTCAACCACTGTGCAATGGCACACTGGTGTGCCACGAATGGTCTGCAGGTGTGCCGTGAGAGTTTGGGGGAGGGTCATTTGTTAGTAGAGCCAATGGGGATGTGAGGCCCCCCCCACCAGCATGGTGTGCTTATTAATTATAAAAAAAACTGATGGTTTGCCTTAACAATTTTAGTATCTTGTCAGTGTGCCATGAGACAAAAAACATTGAAAATTAATGCTCTACACACTTACATGGACTAAGGGCCCAGTCCTATGGGCCATTATAGCTGGTGCTGAACTCCAGCACCAGTGCAAAGTGTTGTAGATGTTAAAAGAGGGAGCGCCAGCACCGGGCTGGCACCGGTTGGAGGAGAAGGATGCCATGCAGCCCCTGGAGGCAAAAAAGACAGTTGGGTGGCAGTGAAACCAACCTGGGAGGGTCTTGGGACCCGTGGAGGCCTCCTCTTTTGGATCCTATCCTCCATGTCAGGCTGCAAAGCCCAACACGAAGTTTCTCAAGTCTGTGCCAGCAAAATAGCCAGTGTAGACATGAGAAGCCCCGTTTAGATGCCTGGGGCTTTCCTCAGGAGAGGGGGACAAAAGTCTCCTTTCTCCAAGGAATCCTCCAGCAGCTTCCCCACACCCCATGTTACAGCGGTAACCATTTTTTCGTTGCTGTTTCTCCAGGTGCCAGGAAGCATAGGACTGGACTGCCCATCACACCGAATTCATTGGGGTTTATTTATGAGTAGACATTCCTAGGATTGTGCTCTGAGACTCTAGTCAACAAAACTTGAACAGCAAGTTCTTGTTAATGGTATAACAATTGTAATAAAAACCCAAATTCAAAACTAGAAGATGCTGTACTGAATCTCTGGTGTTGTCTGTATATTACGACTGGCTTCAGACCTCATGGCATCCCAGAGATAATGTCTAACACATCACTCTCCCTCTCTGTTGCTTCACAGCACCATCAATGCCTGAATATGATGCAGACTCCCCTCTGAATGAAACTGAGACCACCATCACAGTCATGCTGAAGCCTGCACAGTCTCGTGGAGCACCTGTCAGGTAAAAAGTTTGCCTCTTCTCAATTGGTCTCTGTACATTCTGCTTTGCAGATGTTCCACAGGCATATGTTCTGTGTGTGTGTTAATTTTTTAAAAAGCAAGGCTTTGATTATTCAGTTTGTAAAGTAATCGCAGATTGTAAATGTCAGATGGTAATTAATTTCATCAGTGCTGATGGCACTTCTATAAGCAGACTGTAGCTACTTGTTTGTTTAAAATAATTCTACCCAGTCTTTCAGTTCAAACGTTCAAAGTGGCTGACAACAAGAATAATTGCAATATAACAAAGCCATAAAATTATTTTTAAAACTACAGTGAAGGCATTAATAAAAGCAATAAAAACAGCAGTCAAAACAGTAAAACAGCAGAGGCAACATGACAATTAATCATCCATTAAAATCTGGGGAAGATAAAATTGTCATTAGCTAGTACCTAAAAACTACCAGTGCTCATATGCCACTACTGAAAAAGCCCCGTCCCTGGCCCCAACTGAACCATCAATCCTTCATTTACCCTGGTCAGTCATTTATCAAAGCCAGCACTGTGGATTGTGCCCAGGAACAAACTGGGGGATTTAATAATGTTGATGAAATATGTCCTAACCAGCTAGTTCCAAAAACATAACCTGGCCATTGAACCAAGTTGTTTTCAGCAGCAGCCCCGCCGTACTAGAGTAAGCAAGCCTGAAATGTTATCAGGGCATGAATAATTGTAACAAAAACTAGTGTGCACCAACCTAATCTAGACCATGATGCTTTATGTCTTGGAAGTGACTTGGGCATCCAGTATAGATCCAGTAGGACCCCAAAACTGCAAATTCAGGGAAGGACTGCATCATCTGCTTTTTTTCTGGAAAAAAACTACCAACAAACAGAAACCCTCTGGACTGAGTTTCAAGTCTTGCCATTACTGTCTCTAGGTCAGGGCTGCTCAAACTTTCAACTTTAGGGATGCTGGACCTTTAACAAGTGTATAGAAGAGAGAATTGCAACAGGTGCAACTTGTCATCCCACAGATGACAAGCTGCACCTGCTGAAATTCTCTCTTCTATACACTTGTTAAAGGTCCAGCATCCCTAAAGTTGAAAGTTTGAGCACCCCTGCTCTAGGTACTTGTTCAGCACTTCTACCTTTCAGTTTGACTTCAGTGACTTTCAGTTGACTTCAGCATATGGATGACAAATGTGGGGTTCCTTTAAAATGTAATCACTGGAACTGATATACAACTGGTTTAGAGGGGATTAATTAGCAGTGCTACCATCTACACCTGCGAATATTGTTTGTGTGGGATGACAGCATTGCTAGGGGCACAGCACCCAGGAGGAGACATCGTGATGTGATGTCATCACCTGACACCATCACATCACTTTCTGGTTCTCCCAGAGGAGGAGGAGGAGGAGGAGGAGACAGCTGCAGCAGTGGCTTTGCCATTTATTGCCACCCCCATTCCTCCTCCTTTGGAGAGTCTGGTTGAATTAAGAATAAATTAGAAGGGGGCAGCCTGCCTGATCCCTTCTTGATTGTAAAGAGCCCAATTGGGCTGCCCTGCTGGCAGAACAATTGTTCCAACAGCACTGACTGCCATATGGAAATAAATTCCACAAATTATGCACTATGGGAAGAAGTACCACCTTCTATCCATCCTACATTTCCTGCCATTCAGTTCAATTGGAAAAAAAGTTGCAGCCCAATCCTCCGGTGCTGTAGCAGCAGTATAGTATGTGCTGCCATGGGGATGACCATCACGAAAGGGCCAGAAAACACTTCATGATGGTCAAGCGGTTGGAGGTATTGGTGTGAATGCCTGCATGGGCATATGATGGCCTCTTGCACTGGCAAGCGAGGCACTAGGCACGGAGGATTGTAAGTGCAGCACTGAGAGGCACGGAGAAGGAACTGGGTGTGAGAAGGGTGGTGACGTGCGGGCAGACCGGGGCTTGGGAGGTTCCGGCTGGATCCTATACCCCTTTCCGAACCCAATTTGCCAACATGGGGCTGCTTGGACCTGTGCCAGCAGTTTTGCTGGTGCAGGCCCAAGCATCCCCATAGCGGCAAGGGGGCAAATGTGTAAAGCTAGTTCACAAATTCCTGATGGTACTGTGCAGTAATGTTATGTATATGGGGGTAGCATCAAGTGATCTGAATACATAATCCACAATCCAAGAAGTATATAACTACTGGCAAGTAATATTATTTTGAAGTCCACTTTATGATATCCAAAACGTAATTTTAATATCAGATGTTGATTTTGTAGCTACATTTGTAGACCAACCCAAGAAAAAAGCTAAGAATCTATTATGGAGATTTCTGTGCAAAATGAAATTGACATGCAATCCTGATGAGGCATGTAGGAAAAAGCTTAGTGCCGGAGCAGGTTCATTCTACAACTCTCCATTAATATTGAATAGCTGCTTTATTCTGTGTTTGTCTTTTCTTGGAAAAAAAAAAGAAGTATATTTGCTCTGTAGAAGCATTAAACAAGTTCAGGGAAAACACATTTACAGAGAGCAGATGGAGAATGAGAAGCAAAAAAGATCAGACAGATTAGAACAAAGTGAATTTCTTTTCTCTCATCTGATCTACATAAGAGTCCATGTTCTTAACTTTGTTGCACTTGAACATAACTAAAAAGTGGATCCCAGGGCACAGACGTGTAGATCTACGAGCAGATTCAATTTGTATTGCTTCCGTTAGGTTCTGTGGGACAATACCAGTGGAGGGTAACTGGTAGGACTTAGCGAGAATGCCAAGAAACTGGTGTCACCAGGAGTGAGATACACATAGAGCCCTGTACTATAAAAGTTTGAGTGTAGCCCCTTTTTCATATGAGGACAATGCTGCCTGTCATTCACTCAAATGGAAGCATACAAAGCACTGTACTTGGAAGCGCTGTTGTGGGGGAACAAAATTTGCTCACTTCTTTGTTAGTGGCCATTATCAAGAGGGACCTCAGAGCATGGACTCCAGAAAAACCTACAACCTGCTGTATGTACCTCTATCTTCCACAATGCTAATCATGGCATCTTGCTGGTCATATTGAACTTCAATAAGGCCAGGGCCAGGAATTTCAAATTGTCTCCCAGAGTGGCATTCTCAGGTTATTTCTCCTGGTGGGGAAAAGATCATGAGAAGAACCCTGCTGGAATCAGACCAAGTGTCTATATAACCCAACATTGTGGATGCCACAGCTAGATGCTGCCAGGAATCCAACAAGCAGACCTTGGAAGCAACAGCCCTCACCTGATGTTATCATCCCATCTCTAACTGGTATTCAGAGGCATCCAGTTAGCTCCTGTTTAGCTGTCACCTGAACATAAGGAGAGCACTACTGGAGCAGGCCAAAGGCCCATCTAGTGCAGCTTCCTGTATCTCACAGTGGCCCACCAGATGGCTCAGGGAGCACTCAAGACAACAGGATTGGACAAGTTTCTGGAGGAAAAATCCATTTTGGGTTACAAGCCATGATGCGCATGTGCAACCTCCTGATTTTAGAAAGGGGCTATGTCAGAATGCCAGATGCAAAGGAGGGCACGAGGATGAGGTCTCTTGTTATCTGGTGTGCTCCCTGGGGCATTTGGTGGGCCGCTGTGAGATACAGGAAGCTGGACTAGATGGACCTATGGCCTGATCCAGTGGGGCTGTTCTTATGTTCTTATGTTCTAGGATACCTGCATTGTGTTGCCACTCCCTTGAACCTGGCATTCTGAGGTAGCCTATTTCTAAAACCAGGAAATTGCACATACCCATCACAACTTGTTACCTGGTAGCTATTATAATTAGTAATTAGGGATGGGTAAGTTCAGCATGGCTTGAGTCGAGTCGAGTCACGAGTCTCCACCCTCCACAACTCAACTCAAAAATGAGTCCGAATGGGGAAACTTTCCGAGTTGCCCAGAGTGTTTTGGCGACTCAGAAAGACTTGAGTAGATTCTTTCCCTTTAAAAAAAGCCAGCCGCAGCTCCATGGGAAAAAAAATGGAACTGCTGCCGGTGTCTGTCTGTCTGTCTGTCTGTCTGGGAGTTCTCTTTGACCACACCCCTGATGATCCATCCTGTCTGAAAATAAGGCGGGAGTGGGTGGGACGGACAGTGTGAGAGTGGGGACAGAAGTGGCAAGAGGGAGGAGGTTCATCTGCAGCAGCTGGGAAGCTTACTAGTATGACCCAAACCTTCGCAGCTCTACTGAGAAATAGTCCCACTGTAGCTTCTTTCAGTGAAGCCATTCAGTGAAGCTTCCTCCTCCCAAGTAACAATGGAGCCATGCAGTTGAGAAGCATGATGGCTATGATCTGCCTCCCCCTCCCTGGGCTTCTCCAGCCAGACACGGACAGACTTGAGTCTGCATGGGCACCATGCAGACATGGGGACCAAATGCTGAGTCAGTGGCCTCAGACAATGCCTCAAATTCCTATCCCTGCTATTAATCAACTTATGTCTAACCCTGCTTTAGAACTAGTGGCCATCACCACTATTCATTATGCATGGAAGTCTTCTTCTTCCTAGCATTGTTCCTGCCTTATGGCGGGGTCCACTTTCGTTATGCTTTTTTCAGATCTAGGGTCTATTTTTGAGATGGAGTGACCAGAGCTATATACAGTAAACTGAATGTAATGTGTGGATTTAATGACACTGTCCATTTTATTTTCAGTCTTTTTCCTAATAAATCCCTAGCATAGATTTCACTTATTTCACTCCTGCCTCTCATAGAATTGATGTTTTCATTGAGCTATTACCTGAGTTGATGTTAGTCTCCATCAGTTCAGACTCCCTGCAATGAATATATGAAGTTGGAATTTTTGCCCCCAGTGTGCATTACTTTACATCAGTGTTTCTCAACCAGTGGTCCTTGAGGTGGTGTCCAATGGTACTCACAGGACCCCCAGAACCCCTCCACCTGGCAGCAAGACCAGCAGTACAATGCAACAAGCAGCAGTAGGAGGCTCAGCTTGGTGGGCAGTGCTCCAGTGTGTACTTTTTGTGTGCTCAGAAAAGCTCTACCTCAGGGCTCATATGCCCTGAGCCTCTGAGTTCTCAGATACCTTAACAAACTACAGTTCCCCCAGGATGCATTAGGACAGGGTGTTAGGAAAGAGTTTAAACAGTAACCTGTAACTGTCAGTCAATCTCTGACCTGACTGAAGACTAGGGCTGTAGTCTTTTCTTAGCTAGGAAAACAGGTGGAAATGACATTTCTAGCATGCTGTTAGCATGCTTCCAGTGCAATTTATTTAAAAAGGAAAGTCAAAGAGTGTTGAACGTACTTCAGGGTGCTTTTGAAACATCTATTCATTGCCTCTAATCAATAAAGTCACTGTAACATTATCTGCCTTTGTATAATCCTTTTACAATCTCCAGAATAGATGGCTCTTTGTGTGCAAGTTCGAAACCCCCTCCTCCTCTGTCTCCCCTACTTGCCGTACAAAATGGCTGTGATCAGTTGTTTTGTGGGCACAGAGCCACAACATTACTAAATGCAGGTATCTTTTCTAACGCTGAGCTCACTGGGAGATAGTGTGGCTAACACACTAGAACCTAAAAAAAGAATGTGACCTCAGCACGAAAAGAAGAAAAAAAAAGCTCTCTAGCACTTCTAGTGCAGCTTTTGATCCAGACTTTTGGAAAGGATCCTGAGAGCCTGAGATGCACCACTTTATTCGTGAACCTGCTTTCCTGCTCTACGATTTCATCTTGGGCAGCTGCTGAAGGGACTACAGATGATAGCTTGTAGCTAGCATAGCTGAGACCATCTTTTGAGATTCTATCTGGTAGGGTAATGAACTGTATGTTATGGTCTCTTTTCTATGCTAGAGTTTTTAAAACCTTCTCTTCTAGTTAATACACTTTTCCATCTATTGCTGTTAACCTTACGTCAGTGCAGTTCCTTTTGTTCCACCTTTCTCATGAGCTCACCTATTCTGGGATAACCCAAATTTTCCCAACAAGGGTAACCAGATACAGTGGAAGACAGAGTGCCTATACCTTTAATCACACTAAAGAAGAGAACTTGCGTCTTGAGTATACTTCTGTACTGCAGTGAGTCCTGGACTCTTTGCTCACAACAGGAGAGGAAACTGAACGTTTTCCACATGCACTTCCTCCAACGCATCCCCAGTATCATATCGCAGGACAAAGTTCCAAACAACACAGTCCTGGAACGAGCTGGAATCCCTAGCATGTATGCACTGCTGAAACAGAAATGCCTGCGTTGGTTTGGTCATGTCGTGAGAATGGGTGATGGCCGGATCCCGAAATATCTCCTCTATGGAGAACTCGTGCAGGGAAAGCACCCTACAGGTAGACCACAGCTGTGATACAAGGACATCTGCAAGAGGGATCTGAAGGCCTTAGGAATGGACTTCAACAGGTGGGAAACCTTGGCCTCTGAGCATCCCGCTTGGAGGCAGGCTGTGCAGCATGGCCTCTCCCAGTTTGAAGAGGCACTTGCCCAACAGACTGAGGCAAAGAGGCAAAGAAGGAAGGCCCACAACCAGGGAGACACACCAGGGACAGACTACATTTGCTCCCAGTGTGGAAGGGATAGTCACTCCTGATTTGGCCTCTTCAGCCACACTAGACGCTGTTCCAGTACCACTTTTCAGAGCGCGATATGATAGTCTCCCGAGACTGAAGGATGCCAGTGATGAAGAGGGAATTTTGGCAGGTGCAGCTTAACATGGAAGGGTTTAAAATACTGCACCTACAAAAATTCCCTCTTCTACACAATGGTTGAAGGTATAGGCATTCTGTCTTCCACTGTATCTGGTCATCCTGCATTAGGAAAATAGAAGTGCACTGAAAGTGGATTAAAGCCGCAGTGGGAATTCAGTCCAGGTCTTCTCCATGAGAACCAACATGTTTTCAAACAATTCAAACAGGGGAAAGTGACACTTTTAGACCAGAACTGCCAGGTCCCAGGAGTAGGTCACCCCTAGTTCAGTTCACAGAATTCCTAGGCCCCAGTAGTAAACACCATCCCTTCTAGGTTATTGTTTGTATAGAACACATGGCCTTAGATCAGCCATTTTCAACCACTGTGCCATGGCACACTGGTGTGCTGCGAGTGGTTCACAGCTGTGCCACTGGAATTTGGGGGAAGGTCATTTATTAGTAGAGCCAATGGGGATGTGAGCCCCCCCCCCCCACTGGCAGCATGGTGTGCCTTGTCAATTGTAAAAAACCTGATGGTGTGCCTTGACAATTTTAGTGGCCTTGTCAGTGTGCCATGGAGATAAAAAAGGTTGAAAGTCACTGCCTTAGATCAAGTCTGCATTGTTTGAAGGTAAAATTAACCATATGGAATACAGATAGACTATAAGTCTGGGGGGCAAAAAAGAAAAAAAGGGGGGGTAAATAAAATGAAAAATTCTTTAACAAAGGCCAGGTAAGTTTATTTCTCTTGGGCTTTGTTTCAAAATCATCACCTAGTAAGTAATGAAGGAAGATAGTGAAAGCCAGTCCTTGGATGCTTGTGCATTATTATTAAAAGAAAGAGCAATTGAGGAAGACTGCTGAGGCAGAACAAAAGCAAAGTAGTAGCACTACTCAACTTATCCCATTCTGATAAATGTTTTCATTTACTGTAGTTTCAGTCTTGTTCATGCTAAGTTAAACTGTTGATTAAAAACTGGTTTTAAAAATGTAGTAACATCTGGTTTATGGGAAAATTTAGGAAGGCATCTTCCTAATCAGGCATCTTGCCCCAGGCCCAATTCCAGCTCTCAGTACCCTGTTTACCATGCTGTCTACCTGAGTGTTCACTCCCAATTAAAAATCATTTATAAATAAATGCATGTTATCAGTCACAATGAGGATCTTTGGGAGGCCCCATTGCAGGCTTTTTGTGTTGGACTGAAAAGCTAAAAATTTGGTTCTGCATTTTTTCTTGTTACTGGCATCCAGGCCACCTGGTGCTCAATGTACTGGATGCATTTGCACCTAAATACAAATGAAAAAGAGGATGACTAAGCTCCACTTTTGCTGCTGTAGACTGAGGCATTTCAGGACTTAATTATACCACAGGTATATAAATTACAGAAACATGTTAATGCTCCCATGATTAAAATTATAGAGGGCCTAATTGAAAAAGCATAAACTGAATTGAAGAATTCCCAATTATAGTTTGCTTTGAGGTGTTAATTTTCCTCTATAATGAATGCATAATTTCTTGGAACCAGGAAAGGGGGCTGCTGCATTAGTGCGTGGGCTGCAGATGGAATGAGGGGATTATCATAAATGCACAGTGAAGATACAAAGGAAACTACAGCAGCAATTATGGTATTTCAGCTAAGAGTAGTTCTTTCTATAGTAGCTGCCGAAAAAGCAAGAAGTAGACCTCACCGAGTAATAGGGGGAGGGGCTCAAATATACAAAATCATATAAAATATGTGAGAAATTACATAATTCTACTTTTTGCCTGCCCATTTTTTAAAAAATGGTCTGTTGATGGAAAAATTGAAAGTCTGCACAGCATTTCATGAAAATCATTGATTTTTTTTAAAAAATATATTACTGTTGCTTTCCTTCACGATACTTTCTAATTAGTATTTGAAATAGAATTCCTTTTTACAGATATCAAAGATAGAAACCTGATCCTGTGGTCTGTTGAACAGGTCATGATTTACAGCTGCCTCTGAAACTTGATGGCATTCGCCAGAAAAGCTAACCATACCGTGAAGGCAACATCTGGTTACTGTGGGTTCTGTGGGTCTCTCCACAGAACATATTGTAAATACCCCATTTTAAAATGGTGGTTTAAATTAGCCTGCTTATGTAAATCACTTTGAATGCTGTTTAAAACAGAGAAAGGTGGTATATTATGCAAAATGCAGGGGTTGGATAGAGTAGATAGGGTGATGTTCCTTTCCCTTTCACACAACACCAGAACCAGGGACATCCATTAAAAAAGAGTGTTCAGAGAATTAGAACAGACAAAAGAAAATATTTCTTTACCCAGCGTGTAATTAGTCTGTAGAACTCCTTGCCACAGGATGCAGTGGTAGCATCTGGCCTAGATGCCTTAAAGGGGATTAGATAAATTTCTGGAGGAAAAGTCCATTACGGGTTACAAGCCATGATGTGTAATGTGCAACCTTCTGATTTTAGAAGTGGGCTATTTCAGAATGCCAGATGCAAGGGAGGGCACCAGAATGCAGTTCTCTTGTTGTCTTGCATGCTCCCTGAGGCATCTGGCGGGCCACTGTAAGATTCAGGAAACTGGAATAGATGGGCCTTTGATCTGATCCAGTAAGGCGCTTGTTATGTGCTTATATAAATACTTTTGTATATATGTATAACTTTAGGTCCAGGGCTTCTAAGACGTACATAAGAATGGGCCTACTAAATCCCATTTCCCACAGTGTCCGAACTGATACCCTGAAGGAAACCCAACAGTGGGACATGCAGATGGAAATCCCTCTTCTGCTGTTGCTTCCCAGCAACTGGTATTCATGGGTATATTACTTCTAAACCTGGAGGCACCATATAGCCATTAGGTCTAGTGTAAGTCTAGCCAATCTCTTCAGTCTGGTCTTGGGAGCTGGTACCACACTACTACTTCAGAGTCAGGAAGGGGACGGTTACAATTCATACATTGTGCAAGGGACTTTTGAAAAGGGACAAAGACCATTGCATCCATTTGCAGAAGAACCAAATATATGATGCTTGTCCACATCTACTGTCTCCATGATGTTGAAGATGCGTAAATGCATGTCTGCAGTCTTTAATTTTTTTTACTATTTTAGGATATGTTTGATATTTTAGGATATGTATATGCCAGTATTCAACAAAGAGTTCTCAAAGTCATTTATGCATCCAAACAATTGAGAAGATGGTTCCCTGTCTGCAGAGTGCTCACAATCTTAAAAAGTTTGGGATGAATAGGGAAAGTTGAGACTTGTTTTTGTAAAAGTGCACGCGTCATTCACCCATATCCACTGTTGTGTATATTTTGGCCCTTGTATCTAATTCCTGCTTGAGAACTCCATATTGCTAAGCATATGTTGCATTATTTTATAGACCAATCATATGAAAAACCTCTGCTAATGCAGTCATGTCAATGGAGTGTGCACTGCATCCTGCGGGGAGGCATTCTCAGGAGTCTCCTCTGAGTAAGGGAACATTTGTTTCCCTGTCCGAGCATAAGCCTCTTCCTCCCAAATAGGTCTACTTTTTTATTTGTATTTTTACAATGTAGGTTGTATTTTTAAATTGTTTGTTAGCCGCCTTGTGTGCCCGTTGGGCAAAAAGGCGGGGTACAAATCAATAAAATAAAATAAAAAATACTCAAACTTGTGCCAGCAATTTTATTAGTGCACATTTGAGTGGACCCATGAAGGGGAATAGGATTTCATCAAAACTCTTGCTGCCTCATCTTCTTCCTTGCCGGAACAGATGGATGGGTAAGCAGACACTTACCTCCTCCTTACATTCAGGTCTATCACCACTGCCACCTCCAACTTTATCCTGCTGGACCTATTTAATAGAAAATTGGAACATGCTGGGAACACTCCTGGTGTGCTCTGCTTGTCCTGTGTGTTTCAAAAGGATCCAGCAGAGCAAGCAGGAGGTAGTGATGAACCTTAATAAAAGAAGGAGATGTGGGGGTCTCCATTGCCTTTCCCTGCCTGACCTTCTTGCTGGAAGCACAGGAAGGAGAAGTAGTGTCAAGAGATCTTGTTCTGCTCACTTGCGAAAGCAAGGGATCAAAACAGAATAAATGTTCTGATGCTCCTTGCAGTTATTCTGCTGCTATCTCTTATAGTGGTGACACTGGAGGAAGAGGTGGGCTACTGACCCAATTTCCCCTCTGCTTGTTGTCAGTGGCTTAATTGAAGTGTCTGGGTGGGCAGTACACTAGAGGCAGGAGCTGGGCAGACATGAGATATGGGACACCTCTTGCTAGTTCACTGCTCCCTCATTCACCACTCAAAGTAGCTGCTTCAGTCAGCTACTGACTCATGGTGGAGTGAGTCCTGAACATGACGACTGCAAATGACTCTGCAACCCCTTCAAGATTCAGACTGGTCATAGAAGCCTTTAAAGTGATGAGTGGGTCAAAAACAAGTGAAAAATATGCAGAAAAAAAAAGAAGGATGGGAGCGGAGATTTTCACTAGCAAAGCTGAGTGGATGATATATTAAAATGCAATATCTGTATGCATGTTGATCCCTGTAACATAATGCAACTTCAAGGAGGCTTGACTCCCTATCTCCTCTTCCCTGAAGCATACCTATATAACAGCTCATGTATTTTTCCTTCTCACACTTCTAACAGATTCCAGCTAACAGTAATCTGCCTAATGTGAAGTGACAGAGGAAGCTGCTTGGTCCTGTGTTTTCAAATCAAATAGGTAGCAGGTTGTTCAGGAGGGAAAGAGCACCTCCAAAAGCACTGACATGGTTCCTCTTACAGCAGAAGTCTCAGTTGTAACCAGTAATGGTCTTTAATCTGTCAGCAAGGAATAATATTGCGTTGGAAAGACAGGGACCAAGGGAATAGTAGCTATTATGTCTAATCTGTAT
This sequence comes from Tiliqua scincoides, assembly GCF_035046505.1. Taxonomy (NCBI): domain Eukaryota; kingdom Metazoa; phylum Chordata; class Lepidosauria; order Squamata; family Scincidae; genus Tiliqua; species Tiliqua scincoides. Next base: position 195,558,525 of record NC_089824.1, on the reverse strand, counting down.
TGCACGACAAGTTGGACTTAAGGAGAGGATTGTGATATGAGATACACAAGCCTGAAATGCCCACAGCCACTTCTCTGTAGTCAGTGTTCATGCAGAAGTGTTTATACTTCAGAGTTTTAAGCAAGCGAGGTAGTGAGTTAACACATGTTTATTTTAAACAGGTTCTGTTTGACCTAGTTGTGTCTCTTTTGACTCCTGATTCATGTGAAATGAATGTGTGAATAAGAATGTTTGGGATAATACCTCTGTCCTCCACACATTCAAGGGCCCTATGTGAACAGAGTCCATGTGCAAGCATGTAAGTGTTAGGAATATACAGTAGCCCCGCCCATGCCCACGGTTTCACTTATCCGCGGTTCACAAATTTTTCCCCAATGCGCAAATGACTTCTGTCTCTAAATGCAGCCCTCTTGTGGTTGTCTTCTGTGTCTCTTTTGTTTCTGTGCTGTCTGCAAATGCTAGCAGGAAGCTCTCACAGGAAGGCTGAAAACAATGTGATACTTAACATTGCATTGGTTTCAACCCTCTATTCACTTCCAGTTAGCATTTGCAGACAGCACAGAGACACAGGAGTCAGGAGGGCTGCAATCAGAGACAGATAAGATAGTCATTTGCACGCTGGGAAGGAATTTGTGAACCACTTGTTGTAAGGCTTGCTGCTATCTGTGGTTTTGGGTATCCATGGTGGTAGCCGGGACCTGTCCCCATGGATATGGAAGGACACCTGTAAAAACCTTCTTTATAATCTTACCTGAACCAAGTTGACATCTGCCATTCATAACTACTGTAGTACTGTATTTTCTGTGTTAAGTTAGAGGTTAAGGGCGCAGTCCTAACCCCTTATGTCAGTGCTTTCCAGCCCTGACATAACGGCAGTGCAGCTCTGAGGTAAGAGAACAAACATTCCTTTACTTTGAGGAGGCCTCTGTGAGTAACACCCAACTGCAGGATGCAGCACACGTCCCATTGGCACTGCTATGCCAGTGCTGGAAAGCACTGACATAAGGGGTTAGGATCACACCCTAACTTGATTATTTTCCTTTATTATTAATTAATTATGCGGTTAATTTGACTGTTCAGGTGTCTTTGAATGGGTTTCATGTTGTGCCTCAAAACCTTTGCTCACCGAAAATCCCCATGTAGACTGATAGCAAACCAGTCTTCTGGCAACAGCAGAAGTGTTACTACTCTGAGAACTCAGCTCTGATTTTAGAAACAGGGATATGAATGGTGGTGTTGAGCATCTCAGCAAAATAGGTGCTGAATTAATAAGTAGATTTACGATATAATCCAGATTTTGAAATGTCGGAAACTCTGTATGATTACCTGTGTAACAGCCTTCTTCAGCTCAAAAGCTTTTTGTCTGATTGTTGATAAAGAAGAGTAATTTTCCTCTTCAGAGTAATCAAAATATCTGGAATTTGGACAGAGGAAAGAGTGGTGAGATTGTGTGCATGTATACATGCACATTCTCCACTAAGAAACTCAAGTTTAAAAAAAAAAGTTGAGCACTGTTTCAACCAGATATTTCTGTCTTTTAACTCCAATGAGACTACTTTTTAATGTGTTCTTAGTGACTCCATCTTGTAATTCCTTTCAAGATTTTTAAGAATGCTGCATGACTAATTATACAATTATATCTTAAAAGTCTAAACCATCCTCTGAAGACTAAGAGTTTGAAAAGTCTGCAGAGCTTGGTTTGAAAGGGACTTACAGCTAGCCCTGCAGGCTGCTTAAATTTCAGAGCCAAACTAATTTGTCCAATTTGAAGGATTATAATTTTGGAGTATTTCTTGCAAGCAGGAAGCCAAGATTCATTTAGTAAAATGTTGTTTAATTGGAATTACTGTTTGTGCATGTCGGCCTGTGTACCATTGGTACACAGATATGCATGTTTCATTGAGATGTTCTTGGAAGTGTTGTACTTGACTCTGGTCATTAGGAATTGCATTTAAAGCACAGAATTTTAGGTCTGAGAGAGATTTCAGATTCATCCCACAAAGCTGAATACCCAGGATTCTCACATGCCACATGAGATTTGTTCTGCACTTCATCCTGCGTGCCTGATGACACACAGGGAACATACATGATATACATGGGGGAAAATCCTTGCCCAAATGGGGCCCATTTGTTTAATTCATTACTACTAAAAAAACTGAATGTCAAAACCATGAATGCCATGTGAATGAGTTTTGAATGTCATATGCTTCATGAAAATAATTCATGAATCTACAGGCAGCAAAAGAGCATCTGGTCCTCCAGTTGAAAGTAATAGAAAACAAAAGGGAATAATGCAAATGACTGAAATAACACCTGTAATTAAAGTGATCTTAACTAATTAATAAAGGGTTTAATAATGAAAACAAATGACATAACTAAATGAAAACAATTGTTTGCACTTGCCTACAATGAATAATTCAGCAATTTTATTTCCCAGAAGTCCTCTGAAAATGGCATTGCATGACTTTCTACCTCATCACATAGCATATTTCTTAGGGATCTCCTGGGAAATAAAGATGGTGTTTCCAACCCTCCTAGGGGAACACATTAACTCCTGTCAAATTGGGGAGACAGGAAGCAAAATGTGGCTCCCAACCACCACACCCCAAAAAACAAACCTTGATCCAAAATATCTAAAAGGAAACCTTTCATCTCAGCCCAATGAACAATATGAAACAAAAAATGTTATTGTCTTTTCTATTTTGGCCACAGACACGGTTATGTTCTTCTGATTCTTATGTTTACCATATCCTGACAGCAAGTCTGGAAAGGTACTTTCATGAATGCCCTTCTCAGCCTCTGAAACACAAACTCTGATACATCATAACAAACATCTGCATCCTCAATTTTTGAAGCTGGTCAAGGGGGTAGGTCAAGAAGACATAACCTTAATCCCTCCTACCATGCGTATAAACTATCAACCAATTGCTGGGGACACCCTATTATAGAAGATGTGTACACTTTCTGTGTGTAAACTTCTTCTTTCTCAAATTATTTCTGTCACTTTAAAAAAAAAAACCTGTTCCTTTTTTGTTCTTATTTTCTTCCTTGGAAATAGTATGCTAGGCACTCATAAAAAAAGACAGTGATTGATCTCAATGGGTGGATGTGATGTCCGGATTCTCTTTCTTGCGTTGGCTGCCATTCCATTGTTTCCAACAATAATGTTGATGAGACATAGCTAGAAATGTTTTTAGGCCTGTCTCTCTGCCACAATGAGCCACTGAAAACAGCTAGAGTGATGGGTTGCTGGCTCTTTCCAGACCCTCAATCGATCTTTCCTGTCTAACAAGACAAAGAACCAGCCTCATATTGACAGGTGAGGCAGCATATACAAATTGCCTGATGACAAGGGAAATGACTTGCAGTGGTACCTTTCTTTTTTCTTTTTTTTAATGGGTGACTAGTGTGTTAAGACTCAAGTATATCCACTTCTATGGCTGTGCCAAACCTAAGAGCCTTAGGTGTGACAGAGGGAACAAGACACTCTCTATCTGGTTGGGTTGCTGCACAGTTTTCTTTTAAATCAGTGTTTCTCAAACTGTGGGTCAGTTTGTCAGTTTGCTAGGTGGGTCACAAGCCAGTTTCAGATGGGTCCCCATTCATTTCAATATTTTATTTTGAATATAATAGACTTGGTGCTACCATGGTATGTGACTGCATTTAGGGAAATGTTCCAGACCTGCACTTTTAACAGGCTACTGTGTATATTCTTTTAACAATGATAGTCAATGGGACTTATTCCTGGGTAAGTGTGGGTAAGATTGCAGCCTAGGATAGCTAAAGATTTTCTTGCTTGATTATGTCACTTCCAGCCATGACATCACTTCTGATGGGTCCCAACAGATTCTCATTCTAAAAAGTGGGTCCCGGTGCTAAATGTGTGAGAACCACTGTCTTAAATGGTAAGAACAAAATCTAAGAGGGCTATAATCTCACGAAGAAATCAGATAATCAGATGCTGATATTGACATAGGGCATGTCCAAAATTATCATAATAAAAGTTATGAACTCCAGAAAAAAAATTTTTTTAAATCCTTGCCAAGTTCAGGATAGAAACTACTACTTCTAATAGTAATAGTAGTAGTAGTAGTAGTAGTAGTAGTAGTAGTAGTAGTAGTAGTAGTAGTAAACACACACACACACACACACACAAAACACTTTTTTTTAACCTTATCCAGGATTGGGCTGTTCTGCAGAAGCATTTGCTACAGTGGAACAGAGTGAAGCCACTGGACCTAACTGGAGTTAGGCCACTGGACCAGATAGGCCACTGGATCCTATCCTTTCCATCACTAGCCTCCCTGCCCCCTTTCTCTCCTCAGATTTTCACAAGCTCTAAAGTGCTGCTGCAGGTCCAAGGAGACCCATTGCAGAGCTGGAGGCTTACAGAGGGGTAAGGGGATTTGCATCTCTTTTACTCTCTGAAACCTCCTGATTCCTCCCTCCCAAAGGCTTGATATGGCATGCTGTGTTTCTGTGAAACTGTACCAGCGGTGAGGGGGCAGTTAGGATTGGACTTTTAGACTTGTATCTCACTTGTCTCAGGTTCTCAAAAAAGCTTGCAATATTTTAAAGTACATAAGAACATAAGAACATAAGAACAGCCCCACTGGATCAGGCCATAGGCCCATCTAGTCCAGCTTCCTGTATCTCACAGCGGCCCACCAAATGCCCCAGGGAGCACACCAGATAACAAGAGACGTCATCCTGGTGCTCTCCCCTACATCTGGCATTCTGACTTAACCCATTTCTAAAATCAGGAGGTTGCGCATACACATCATGGCTTGTACCCCATAATGGATTTTTCCTCCAGAAACTCGTCCAATCCCCTTTTAAAGGCGTCTAGGCTAGACGCCAGCACCACATCCTGTGGCAAGGAGTTCCACAGACCGACCACGCGCTGAGTAAAGAAATATTTTCTTTTGTCTGTCCTAACCCGCCCAACACTCAATTTTAGTGGATGTCCCCTGGTTCTGGTATTATGTGAGAGTGTAAAGAGCATCTCCCTATCCACTCTGTCCATCCCCTGCATAATTTTGTATGTCTCAATCATGTCCCCCCTCAAGCGTCTCTTTTCTAGGCTGAAGAGGCCCAAACGCCGTAGCCTTTCCTCATAAGGAAGGTGCCCCAACCCTGTAATCATCTTAGTCGCTCTCTTTTGCACCTTTTCCATTTCCACTATGTCTTTTTTGAGATGCGGCGACCAGAACTGGACACAATACTCCAGGTGTGGCCTTACCATCGATTTGTACAACGGCATTATAATACTAACCGTTTTGTTCTCAATACCCTTCCTAATGATCCCAAGCATAGAATTGGCCTTCTTCACTGCCACCGCACATTGGGTCGACACTTTCATCGACCTGTCCACCACCACCCCAAGATCTCTCTCCTGATCTGTCACAGACAGCTCAGAACCCATCAGCCTATATCTAAAGTTTTGATTTTTTGCCCCAATGTGCATGACTTTACACTTACTGACATTGAAGCGCATCTGCCATTTTGCTGCCCATTCTGCCAGTCTGGAGAGATCCTTCTGGAGCTCCTCACAATCACTTCTGGTCTTTACCACTCGGAAAAGTTTGGTGTCGTCTGCAAACTTAGCCACTTCACTGCTCAACCCTGTCTCCAGGTCATTTATGAAGAGGTTGAAAAGCACCGGTCCCAAGACAGATCCTTGGGGCACACCGCTTTTCACCTCTCTCCATTGTGAAAATTGCCCATTGACATCCACTCTCTGCTTCCTGGCCTCCAACCAGTTCTCAGTCCACGAGAGGACCTGTCCTCTAATTCCCTGACTGTGGAGTTTTTTCAGTAGCCTTTGGTGAGGGACCGTGTCAAACGCCTTCTGAAAGTCCAGATATATAATGTCCACGGGTTCTCCCGCATCCACATGCCTGTTGACCTTTTCAAAGAATTCTATAAGGTTCATGAGGCAAGACTTACCCTTACAGAAGCCATGCTGACTCTCCCTCAGCAAGGCCTGTTCATCAAATTTAACTTCTCCTCTCCCCACCCCTAATTACCAGGATCTTATCCTTCACTATGAGATATGATTCTGTTGTATCCCACCCCTTTCCAACAATTCATAAGTTATCCCTCCACCACCATAATCAGTTAAAAAAAAATCCACACCATTCCCAAACATGCTTGTAGGTCTCCAAGTGATGAATACCTTTACCTGGACGGCCAGGTGGCTGGGGGGAGCGGCGGCTTTGCACTGGTTAGGCTGGTACACCTACTGAAACCATACATCAGTCTTTCAGAACTGACCACAGTGGTCCTCAGGATGACATCAAGCTTTCATTACTGTGCTGCTCTCTGAGGTGGGCTGCCCTTGAAAACCTTTCAGAAACTGCAGTTAGTGCACAACCATGGTGGTTGCGAGGGCTAAGCCTCCATGAGGCTGCTACTCCTTCAACTGCACTGGACACTGGTTTGCTCCTGGATGTGTTTCAAGGTGCTAGTTTGGATCCTTAAAGCTTTCATTGATTGGGGCCAGGGTACTTGAAGGACCACTCCTCCCAAATGAGTCGACCCATCCTCAAAGTCGTCTTGAGGGCCCTCCTACATGTGTCCACATTATTTAAGGTTTGGTTGGCAGCAACAACAGGAAAGGCCTTCTCTGTAGAGGTGCCACAGTTACAGAACTATAGAATTCAGAACAGAACCTTCCCTGTGGTTTTTGGCTGGGGCTCAAGCCGTTTCCACTTTTTTGCTCATATGATTTGTGGTTTTTTCCTAATGCTTCTGACGTGATTCTTATTGTCCTGGTTTTTGTTGCTTCTTTTTGTATTTTATTGAGTGTAGTTGTATTTTAATGTTTATGTTGTTGTTAGGTGTCTTGGGCCTTTTGTTATAAAAGAGAAAGGAGGGGTATGATCTAAAAAAATACATAAAGAAAATAAATATCATTCCTTGCCAGTTGTCTGAGCGCTTTTAATGTCTCTGAAGTCAAAGCAGGAAGGAGCTAGGTGATGTTCTGCTGGTGCCTACTGTGTTCTTTTCTTCCCAGAGCTCAAGAACTTTAAGTGTCTCATTAGCCAAAGACTACTGGACTAAGCTAATGCATTTCCATGGCTAAACATGAGATGACCTTTTCTTTCTTCTAGTTTATCTTAACATCTTTGTGTTGTATTTGAGTAGTGCCACATTTAAACAGTGTTAAAGTGCATCTCATAACAGGGCAGTTATGTTTTTCAAGAGTCTGTATTTCAGGCCACAGCCTATATAGCCCTAAGTACAGGGTGACCAAAAAAAAAACAGAACCCATAAAAATTTTATTAAATCCTACAAAGGTCCAGTAATGTCCAAAATATCTTTTCCTTGGTTGACCAAGACATATTGGGGAAGATTATTGTTCCAATATTTCATGCACAAAGTCCACTTGTATACCCTGAAAGAAAAAAGAAGAAAAATTAAAATTAACAGTTTTATTCAAAGATTTGTGGGTTCTTTTTTTGGGGGGGGGGTCACCCTGTATGTCCCGTAAATTTAACAGAGCTATGCTGAAGAAAAGGGATTGTGAACTAGCAACCCTTAGTGAATACTTAGCTTCATGCTGCCTTGCTTATCTTCTGCCTACTACAGTGCCTCTTGTACTGTCTGGATGGATTCTACTGGCTGTTCATCCAACTGATTTGGGATTCCTCCAACACAAACAAACTTCTGGGCCCTGCACTTTAATTATTGATATGCTACCTCTTCAGGTGGGGTATTGAAATGTTGGTCTCCTGAAACAGAGACTTTCTTGGCATAAGTTTTGCCTCTTACACGGTCCATTTTTCCTCATCCTGTCAAGTCTTTATGGTTCTTTCTCTTTCAGTGTTTACCAGCTTGTCGTGAAGGAAGAGAGACCACAGAAGTCACGAAGGGCAGCAGACATCATCGAATGCTTCTCTGTTCCAGTGAGCTACAAAAATGCTTCAACTCTCGACTCCCCACATTACTTTGCAGCTGAGTTGAAACCCACCAACCTTCCTGTTACACAGCCTTTCACAGTGGGAGACAACAAAACTTACAATGGCTATTGGAATGCTCCACTTTCACCTCTGAAAAGTTACAGCATTTATTTTCAGGCTCTCAGTAAAGCAAATGGGGTAAGTGCACAAATAGGTTAAGACCGACTTACCTTAATGATGAGTTGGCCTTTATTATAACTGTGATCCCTCATGTGGCTTGGAAGAACTTTATTTCAATGTGACGTTTTGATAAGAAGGAATGCTCCTGACTTGCAAATCTATGTGCCAACATTTCTCCAGGGCTTTCTCAATATTTGAAGGTAAATGTTTCATATTAAGACCGCAATAACATACATACAATGGTTGGTTGGTTGGCAACCTTCAGTCTTGAAAGACTATGGTATAAGCCTACAGCACCCGGTATTCCCAGGTGGTCTCCCATCCAAGTACTAACCAGGCCTGACCCTGCTTAGCTTCCAAGATCAGACAAGATCAGGCATGTGCAGGGTAACAGTATATAAGTAAATTGTTACTGTTGGAGAGTTGAACAAATAGCATCTAAGTGAATATAATACCCTTTCACAGACCTTGGAACAATTATGTGCACTTTTATAGTTAGCTTAATCCTGCAGGCTTAATCCTGCACGGAGATGCAGCAACGCCAACGTGGCTTCCACTGTATTCCCTCAGGGGCATGTTGTGGCTTTCTCAGGGTAAGGGAACATTTGATCCCTTGCCCTGGGGTAAGCCCCAGCAGCTGCCATGGGTCAGCTTGGTCCTGCGCTTCCTCTATAGCTTGTGCAACTCGTGTTGACCTGCAAAGGCAGGTCAGGCCCAGGAAGGGGGTAAGGATTCAGTGGGCACAGCTGCCACCAAAACCATTCCCTTCCCATGCCTGATCTGTCCTCCTCCCCACCCCATTTCCTCCCCATTCTGTCCATCCCATGTGCTTCCATCCCCATCCCTGCACTGCGTTACCTACTCTGGTGGGCATCCAGCATCCTTCTTTGGACAGACTTGGCTGCTCACCACTTGTAGTGGCAGCCAGGCTGTGTGCACTGGCACTGTTGCTTTTGCAACAGCCATAAGGCTGTTTACGCCTGTGGAATGGAAACTGGCAGTAGCACAGTGCTCAAAGCAATGTCTCCAGAGGCCCCTATCAGCCCAGGTAAGATGGCAGTGGAGGTATGTTATGGGCAAGGTGGGGGAGTTTCATGGAAGAGTGAGGAAGGGCAGGGGTGGGGATTGATGGGGTGGATCTCAGCAGCACTGGCATGCACCAGATCTTATTCCCGCTTTCTCAGGCCTCCTTGCCCCTTTTATCTCCTCAGACATATGCCAGCAAAATGGATGGTGTGTTTCTGAGGAGACCCATAGGCAGTTGGGCAGCCTACTAGGGGGTCTGTCTGCTAGCTGTTTCATCTCTCGCCCTGCACTACCACCATCGGGTGCAGCATGTACTCCACCAGCATGGCTGCAGAGTTGCCAACAGATTGGACTGGGCAGTTAGACTTATTTTTCTTGCTTTTCAGGTACTGGTACTAAAGTTAGAATTTCTGAACTGGGGAAAGTTCTACGTTTGAATTCTCCCACATCACTAGTGTAATTTAATCAAATATGGTCATGAGTTCACTGAGGAGCAAGCAAACAGATGTAATGTTTCCTTATGAGGAATTGGCTCCGTTTTGCCCTTCCCGTTGGAAATGGCTCCAAAGGGAAGGGCCGCTTGCCCACTGCGCTGAGTCTCCCACCAGACTGGATGCTCTGCCCCCCTTCCAGCTATGCCACCACTCATAAGTGCATGTAATTAATGGAGTGAACAATTGACCCAGGCTGTGATGGTTCAACTAGAGCCAGCTGAGTTATGTTACATGGTTAGTAGGGTTTTGCTTGGAAGTCACAAGATTCTATCATGTAGTTTAATAATTATGAGACATCTACCTTGAAAGTCCATGTTTTCTGATCATTATTTCTAAACAAACCTGGACATCAAGGTTTTTTTTTCCTTTACATATAATGTTTTTCCCCTAAACCTTTGCTAAAATTAATTAAATTAAATTAAACAGGTATTTCTATACCGCCTTTCTTGGTCCTCAGATTTCTCCTCAAAATTTCCTGTGACATTTTGAAGCATAGAGTTGCAAAGGTACTTGGTTAAAGAAATACAGTAGTATGGTATTTTTTCACTGTAATAGCTTCACTCTGAGTATCAGAGTGAGCTCTACTTCATGTTTTCATGTTCATAGCTTCTGCTGCCATTAACTGTGATTGTTGGATTGGAAAAAAGAGCATAATTAATAGCCAGTTATAGAACAAGCATGGTAAATTGCAGCTGAATTAGATCATAAGCCACCTTGCCTTGTGTTGCACAGTGCTATATTTGCATTTTGTGCTAGGATAAGATAGACGCTCATTTGAATTCTCATCTGTGGGCTGTCACAGGAGAGTTGAACTATCTGGTGCTTCTCCCAGAAGAGGGTCTAAATAGAACATGTGTGAAGCAGAAAATTCTTTGGCTTTGTTATACAAAGTACCTATTTTTGCATGGTGTGAATATCATTTCATGGCCTTGTCAAAAATTAGAAGTTTAACTGAAATGTATCAGAGTCTGGTGTAAAGGAAAAACAAATTGAAAAGCTAAGCTGAGCTCCTCCTTCATAGTCCCTGTGTAGTCACACATAGTGGAGCTCTGCACATGCGCAAGGCCAATCTCTAAAGCTTCCAGAACTCTGTTGAGCTTTTCTGTCCCTTCTGTAGAGTGGGAGAAATTCCACATGCATGATTTACCTCAAGGGAAGGAAAAACACCCACTAAGGAAAGCTTCCCTTTGTCTTTTGTTCCTCAGAAAAATTTTTAAGCTACCGTTAACTTTAGCTTTTATCATTATTCTTGTTTTTGTGTTTGTATAGGCGCTTAGTTAGCTCTGCCTCATCAAATGGTGAAATTGTCTAAAAATATTTACAGTCCTATGTAACAACCCACATGGCAATAACCTGTGGGGAAGTTTGACCATATTAAGGCCTCCTCAGGGTAAGGAGGCATTTGCTCCAGGGTAAGCCCCAGCAGCTGCCATGGGTCAACTTGGACCTGTACCAGCTCTGTAGCCTGCATTGACCCATGAAGGCATATCAGGCCTGGGAAGGGGGTTAGGATTCTGTGGGCATCACTGCCACTGAACCCTCTTTCCTAACCCGATCTACCCTCCTCCTCACTCCATCCTCTCCCCATTCTGCCCATCCTGTCCTGATCCAATCCCCTTTCTGCCTCTCTCCTTCTTGCTTACCTGAAGTGGTGGGTGTCCCTGACCTGTCTTTGTATGGACCCATCAGTGCTGCCACTTTTGTGACAGCCATAAAGGGGTTTATGCCACTGGAATGCTCATTCCAGCAGTGTGATGGCCCATTAAGATTGGGCCATTGGAGTCATATTTCAACTGTTGTAGTCTGTTGAATGCATACTTGTCATGATGCTCTTTGAAACTGGGCCAGATTTTAATCCTTTTACAGTACTGTTACGGTACAGTGAGACAGATACTCCACACTACAGTGTCATGCCGTTGCTTGCAATATATGTACAGAATGTATCCATATTAAAGGAGCTCTGCTGCGTCTAGTAATTTATGCAATATTCATTACACCAGAGATGTGTACATGACAGTGTAAAAACACAAGTAGGAGAAAAAGCCTGCAGCTTATTACTGCCTGACAAAGTAACTTTTGAAAACCACAAAGACATGTTATGATGTGTAACACAGTCATGTCCTGTAGGGGTATGATCTGTGTCAATAAATAATGCAAGGAGAAAGAGAGTTCTGGCAGTAGCACATGCTCACTGTAGATGAGTTAAGGAAGGCAGTATGTTGTTTTCTCATTCTTTGGTAAATCCAAACACAAATTCATGCCGATCCAAGATCTGGCCAGATGCAAGGGAGGGCACCAGGTTGCAGGTCTCTTGTCTTGTGGGCTCCCTGAGGCATCTACTGGCCACTGTGAGATACAGAAAGCTGGACTAGATGGGCTTTTAGCCTGATTCAGCAAGGCTCTTCTTATGGCTGAAATTAAGCCTAATCGGAATATAAACTCAGCTCTTTCTCTCTTAGTTTAACCTGGCATGTTCCCCAACAACTACTCTCATATACATTGGCCCTCCTTCATCAGGACCTGCCATTCTCCATTTCAGAGAATAAAAAAAAATACCTTTTGTTCATTCTACACATAATTTTTCCACAATAACATGCTGAGCAAACAGCTTGTGGTGAATTATTATCCCTGCCTGGGTTTTGCATTCCATCTACCCTGCATTTGGCCGATCTAACAACACTTCTTTCCTAGAGTCTTCCAACCTCTCTGCACCACCAGCCCACTCTCTTGATCTCGTCGACTGTCTTGTATTACCTCTCTATGGAGCAACTATCTCCATTCTGTTAGCTCCCCTTGATGAGGCTTATTTGACCAGCCCCTGAATTTTGGATGTGGTCTTGCGTTATCTTCACACGTATTTATATATCTTATCCAGTAGCGTGGCTAATGATCATGTAGGCTGGTGCCAAGCTCAAAATGATGCCCTGGAAGTGATTTCACAACTAGAAGTGATATCATACCCGGGTTTTTAAAAAGTGAAAACTGAGGGGAAAAATGCATCCTCCCCCAGAAGCTTGCGACCCACTTCCCCCCAACCAGTGGCATAGCTAAGGCATCTATCTGCTACCTGAGGTCAAAAAAGATTTTGTAGCCCCTCTGCCACAACAAAATCAAGGGCGCAATCTTAATCGGCACTTAGGCCAGCACAGGACGCACTGGAGTGTCCTCCGCGGGCAGGAGCCGCGTCAGCGCATTCAGATGCGCCAAAGCATGGAGGCAGGCAAAAGCCTCCACGGCGGCGGCTGCCTGTGTTGGCACGCTCGCACCGGCACAAATGGTGAAGGTAGGCTTGGGGGGGGCGGTAAGGGGGCAGGAGGGGACGTTTCTGGGCGGGGGGAGGGCAGGCGATGGGCAGCCCTGGAGAAGGGCACACGGGGAGCCAGGGGCGGGGCTGGGACCCGGCAGTTATGCAGGATCCCAACCCCCATCGTTCCAACCACTCCGCTTCCCTTGGACTTGCGCCACCTCCATAGGTGGCGCAGGTTCGAGGACACCCATAGGGGCGCGCAGCCCTTACCCAGGGGTAAGGGGAAGAGCTTCCCCTTGCCTCTGGCTGAGCCACTGCAGCCAACGAACCTGTGTTGGATGCAGCGCAAGCCTCCTTGCTTGCCTGCTCCAGCGCAGGTTAGGATTGCGCCCTTAATTAATTAAGCAAATAAATACAAAGTGTGCCCCTTATTGGTTAGAGACACTGTGCTGGGGTGAAGAGGTGAACTGTTATTCTCCCCCTGCTAAAATATAAGGAGAGCCCCACTTGAAAGTGTCTCTACTCAGCAGGGGTAACTGTGTTATGATGCATGGAAATGAGAGCTGACTCATATTAACACCTTATTCGATGCTGAACCATAACAACATCTAATTGGCTCTCAGAACAATCAGTCTCACAGGTTTTGAGTTATGAAAATCCACTTTTTGTTCTATAGGGCAGTTGTGTTCATTTTCTGGTTAATTGGCCATAACTTCTGATAGAATACAGATATTCCAAAGGGATTTATTGCATTGCATTCCTCATTAAATTACCTTTCCAATGATATATGCATATCATGACAGTATTATTCGTACATACCAATTTTTTTTCCACAATTTTGGCCACTAGTGTCAAGCTCAGCTTTAGGGGGACAACAAGCTAAGCTTGACACTAGTGGCCAAAATTGTGAAAAAAAATTGGTATGTATGAATAATGTCGGCGCAACTGCACTGGTGCAACTGCTACCCCCTGCAAACCCCTAGCTGCACCACTGATCTTATCCAGTCTTACTAAGAAGAATGCCTGTTAATGGGTGCTGTGATTGAAGATCTCAGCAAAAGCCAGGCCCTATAGATATTTATCTGGGAGTAGTGGCATTGAACTCAATGGGGCTTACTTCTGAGAAGATATGCATAGGATTGATCTAAGAATGTTGTTAGTTAAAGAGAATGAGCAGTGAACCAGCTTTGTCCTTGTGCATGATACATATGCATGCTTCCTCGTAATTCATGTCTCTGGCAATGTTACTGGGTTTTGCATATTACTTCTTTTAAATATTACTATTTTTAAGGCACAGACTCTGGTGTTTTTAATGCAAATCTTGAAGGGACAGCATTTGCTGATATACGTACACAAGTCATTCAGGAAGTAGATATTGGAGTGGGAGATTTTGTATGTGTTTTTTTTTCCCCCTATCTGGCAAAGACATCTACCAAGACATAAGCTATTGCTACTTTCACAGTGATCAAATAAAAAATATAAATAGTATTTACAGGAAAATTATCTCTACTTAATATGAATCTGGGGAGCTCTAGCCATAGTTTTTCCATCTGTATTGTGTAAATTACAGAGTAACATGCTTTCCAGAGTAGTTACTATCTGAGTAGACACCATTCAATTCCTCACAAGACCAGATCCCACATGGCAATAGCAATGGGTGCGCTATCAGGAGGCAGTATCATATATTCTCAGGTATGACATATGACTATTGAAAGTCTAAAGACAAGTCATATCCCTGCAACAGCTGCAGACCCTGAAAGGGAAGATATCTGGATTCTGTGCCATCAGTGGCAATTGTACATTTATTATGCTAAAAACAGATAGTCTAGGAGGACTGTGTGCTCAATTGCAGCTTGAGGAAACCCCCACTTCTTAATTGTTCTTAAAAAAAGAAAAGAAACATTTATTACACCTGATGCTTTTTCATATTTGTCATTTGCAGGAGACCAAAATCAACTGTGTCCGGCTGGCAACAAAAGGTATGTTGAGGATCTGTTTCTCCTGGTTCTAATCATAATTTCGTGGTGGTACAAAACACAGCTATCAGGTAATCATTCAGAAACCATAAGACACATTTAGTGTTCTGCTGCTATCGAGTAGTGTGGCCACCCTCCTGAAAACTGTTGATGTCATTTAAAGTACATGTAGTTTATTCAGACAAAGAACTGAATAAACTACCTGCCTCTGTCTCTCTCTTTCTCTCCCCCCTCTCTTTCATGTCTACAAGTGTTTGTTTCAGTCAGACATACCATTGCATGATCTTCAAAACCCAGTCCTTGTTACCCTCATAAGAATATAGAATCCCGGCTAGAGCCCTCTCTTTGTCATTCATAATGGTATTTGAAATCAGGATAAGGGATTCAAATTGGCCAGCAGCATAGCATGTGCCATTAAATTCCAATGGAATTGATTTCACCATTTCTTAAAATTCATTATTGTTTTGATATTGGCCCTTTTCTTTCTTTATTTTGCTGGTATATCTCCAGTGACCTTGACAGGAGAGACTTCAGATTTATACTAATATGGGATGGACTCAAACCACTGCCCCAATGCTAGTGACTGGCTTGATCCTAATGGAGTAGTAGCACATTGTTAAAATAATACATTTGCCACCCCTCATTCTAAATGACAAGGTTGTGCTTCCTGTGGAAAAGCGTTATAGGTGCCCTGTATGTTTCTTGATTGTAGTAGTTCTTATGAGTCCCCTGAGTTTGGAAGAGAATCACCCAGGAGGTAACTTTGCTAGCAAAGGTGTCCATAAAGCAATTTATTTGTAACAAAAGGTAAAATGGAAGAATTCATGTCAGCCAATTCTACATCCTCAATAAACACACGTCTTTTAACACAGTTGCAGAAATGGGAAAAATTATATATACATAGTTAAAGACTGCCTTGCAAGCAATTTTGTGTTGGCAACATTTTACCTAAACTTTGTGCTGATGCCATCTGATTAACTGTTCTAATTTTCTAGTTTATCCTCGTATAATTGGTATGTCTTGTCCAGCTTGACTCATACTTATCCCTTCTCCTTTGAGTAATATGTGAAACTCCTGCCTTTTGGGTACCTTCATGTCTCATACAATGGTCTTGCATCAGCTCAGAAAGAAAAATCTAAGGGGCAATGTTTGTTATAATGTTCAATAAAGTGTCAAGGAATAAAATGTCAGTCAAGCAATGGACAAGTAGTTACATAAACATTTAAAATGTTATTAACCACCATCTCTGAACTCCATCTTGTGTCTTAATTGCTGGTTTTACACCAACATCCAGAAATAGGAAAAACTACTATCTATGGTAGTATAAATAAATTGTTAATATCTTATTTTAGTATAAATGTTTTAAAATTAAAGGTAACCACTGCATTTTGAGCTAGCAAAAGGTTGCTTTCAGCACCCAACTTATTCATGCCTACTGAGACTGAAAATAATGCAGAAGTACCCATCTGAAACCTTCAACCAAAAATTATAGGTAATAATACATAGCAGTTCTACCAAAACTATGAAATATCACAGAACCTGGCAGGGGTGTTTGTGCTGAAATCTTAAAAAGTAGTAACAGTTGATGCTATAAATAGCTTGTACCCCCTGTGAAATCAAAACAAAATTATCATCTTTCTAGCTTGCTTTCTATCCTTGTATTGTAGTACTGTTTTACTATATTACTCATTCTCCCTCCTCGTTGCTTTCCTCTGCCCAAGTTCTTTGTTAATCCATCAATATGTAGTTTTTTTGGTTTTTTTAAGTGTTTCTAGAGTTAATTCAGATGCTGAGCTTGCATTGCACATTTTAGAAATATTTCTGAGAGTTGAAGTCAGGTGCTTAAGCCCTTTTAACAACATTTTTTTTTTTTAGTTTTGTCAATAGTAATAATGCTACTGACTATTTTTTCATAGCTTTAGCACATGATGGCCAAGGGGCAAAACACCAGTTTGTATTTACTGCAAGTCTTATCCAGCGTATGCTAAACTGGATGTGTACATTCGTTGCAATGTACTAAATTCAGTCTTTGGTATGTCACTAAACACTTGTTGACTTCACATGATGACTTCATGTGGTGGCCTGTGAAAAGTCTTTTACCGAATGGTTCATTACAATTGGGTCTAAAGGACACTTACAATGTGATGAGCGGTGTTCACTCCTAATGCTGGGGAGATTTAGTAAGAGGGTAATTTACATATACTATAAGGAAAAATACATGGAGTGGATAGTAGGTCGGCAGCCCAATCCCGAGCTGCCCAGGGCGCCCAGGCTCGGCGGCACCGAGAATGGCTGCCGCCGGATCTTGCACGCCCTGGGCTACTGTGGGAGGTGCCTCAGGAGAATGGGATTTTCATCCCCTTCTCCCAGGTAAGGTAAGCAGCCCTGCAATGGGGTAAAGGCGCTCGTGTAAGACGCAGAGCCCTCCACGAGCACCTTGGATCCTGCAGAGCAGAGCTCCGCAGATCCGCCTCCCTCCCCAGCACGACTCCAGCCCGCCCCACTCCCCACGTCATGCCTCCTCCCACCCTCTCTCCACCCCCCGCCAGCCTCCCCTCTCCCCCCTCCCCAGAAAGCCGCCTCCCCGCCCCTGTCCCCCCCACCTACCATGCCACATTCAGCGGTCCATGAGACCGCTGAGCTGTGGAAAATGGGCGACCGCCCTGTGCTAGCCCAGCACTGGCTGGTGCTGGGCTAGCACGGGTGGGAGCCTGGAGGAGAGGCTCACAAACGTGCCTTTCAGCAAGTTTGCGACAGTGCTCAGCGGCCCAAAGCCGTGCCGCCGAGCACGGGATTGGGCTCTTAATGAGCTTTCCTCAAAATGCATTTGGCATCTCTTCTGTCAGAAGTTTTTAAAAAGGCCCAGACTTGACAGAAAATTTTATTTGTTCTTTTAAAAGCAAATGTTACAAGTGAATAATCCCTTGTTACTTCTGCAATGAAGCGTAAAAGACAGAATGTAGATGTAGGAAAAGGCAAGAGAGAATCTTTGTTTATGCTTCTGCCATAATGTATTTGCATTTCCCAGCCTTGGGTAAAAACGTATTTTGGTAAGAGCTTCACATCCAGATAGCTTTGTTAGCATATGTATGCAAACAACTAAGGGCCCAATTGATAGTAAAGCCACACCTGGAGTATTGTGTCCCGTTCTGGTTACCACATCTCAGAAAGGACATATGGAAATGGAAAAGGTGCAAAAGATAGCGACTAAGGGCACAATCCAAACCTGCTCTGGAGCAGGCAAACCAGGAGGCTTGCACTGCATCCAACGCAGGTTCGTTGGCTGCAGCGGCTCAGCCAGAGGCAAGGAGAAGCTCTTCCCCTTACCCCTGGGTAAAGGCTGCTCGCCCCAATGGATCTCTTCGGGCCTGCGCCACCTCTGGAGGTGGCGCAAGTCCGAGGAGAGTGGAGTGGCTTGAAGCTGCTCCGCTTTCCCCGGGGACGGGGGTTGGGATCTGGCATAACTGCCAGATCCCAGCCCCACCCCCTGTTCCCCGCACACTTGCCCCCTGGGCCGCCCATCACCCACCCTCTCCCCACCCAGAAACGCCTCCCTCCCGCCCCCTCCATGCCCCCCATGCCTACCTTTGCTGCTTGTGTCGGTGCGGGTGCGCTGGCACAAGCAGCGGTGAGGAAGCCACAGCAGAGGCTTCTGCTGGCCTCATGCATCAGCGCATCTAGATGTGCTGATGCAGCTTCCTCCCATGGAGGCACAAACGTGCTTGACAGCATGTTTGCGACCCTCCTGGGACACCTATGCTGGCATAAGTGCTGGTTAGGATTGCACCCTAAGATGATTACTGGGCTGGGGCACCTTCCTTAAGAGGAAAGACTACGGTGTTTGGGCCTCTTCAGCCTAGAAAAGAGATGCCTGAGGGGGGACATGATTGAGTCATACAAAATGATACATGGGAAGGATAGAATGGATAGAGAGATGCTCTTTAGACTCTCACATAATATCAAAACCAGGGCACATCCACTAAAATTGAGTATTGGGAGAGTTAGCACAAACAAAAGAAAAGTATTTCTTTACTCAGCGTGTGGCTGGTCTGTGGAACTCCTTGCCACAGAATGTGGTGATGGCATCTGACCTGGATGCCTTTAAAAGGGGATTGGACAAGTTTCTGGAGGAAAAATCCATTATGGGTTACAAGCCATGATGTATATGTGCAACCTCCTGATTTTAGAAATGGGCTATGTCAGAATGCCATATGCAAGGGAGGTCACCAGGATGCAGGTCTCTTGTTATCTGGTGTGCTTCCTGGGGCATTTGGTGGGCCGCTGTGAGATACAGGAAGCTGGACTAGATGGGCCTATGGCCTGATCCAGTGGGGCTGTTCTTATGTTCTTATCCAGTTTTCCAGTGCCGGTTTAGCCATGCCAATGGGGCATGCGCTGCATCCTATGGTGGGGAGGTAGTTATAGAGGCCTCCTCAAGATAAGGGAATGTTTGTTCCCTTACCTTCCATTGAGGCTGCACCTGTGCTGGAAAGTTGGATAGGATTGGGCTCTAAGCTGAGAAAAACAAATGTTAAGCAAATTGGGATACAAGTGCAATCTGGTTACCTTCATTCTGAACACTATTGTGGTAGCCTCTGAGAACATGTGCTAGGGAAGATTGACTGGAAGGGGATGGGGGAATGTAGTTTGTGCTGAAAAATTTGGGTGCTCTTTATAAAGCCCTGCCCTCTGCCATGGTAAAAGACTGATTATTATATTTATACAAAACATCATAATGGTCTTTTACCATGGCAGAGGATGGGTTTATGAAGAACTCCAGAATCCCTCCTCAACCTTTGAAATTCCTTCTTATGATTTGACTTCTGAGATTTTAACCAGACTTTACTGATATATTGAGGCATAGTTAACAAAGTTTGCATTCTGCTTGATTCTGTGTCTGATGCAAAATGTTACATTTCTGAAATATAACCCTGATTGCAAGGACTCTTAGCATGCTTTTGTCATTGTTTTTGAGACTCATAGGTGATATACTGGTGAGTGTGCTAGAGTTCATAAATGGATGAAAATGGAGAACAGGGATAGTATGGAATATGCATATGTTAGAAAAAAGACAAAAGTAGAGCAAAATTCTAGCAGTGATTACAGATCTCACACTTTTTTCCTTCTACTTTTCCAAGATATGCATAAATCAAAAGTCTATCCCAAGAGTATTTTCGCATCTTTCATAAATAACTAGAGAAACAGTCCTAATAGATTGTATAATACAGTGGTTCTCAAACTTTTAGCACCAGGACCCACTTTTTAGAATGAGAATCTATTGGGACCCACCGAAAGTGATGTCATGACCAAAAGTGACATCATCAAACCGGAAAATTTTTTACCAATCCTAGACTGCAATCCTACCCACACTTACCCAGGAGTAAGTCCCATTGACTATCATTGTTCAAAGCATATACAGAGCAGCCTGTTAAAAGTACAAACCTTTAACGTTTCCCCCAGTGCGGTCACATGCCAAAGTAGCATCAAGTCGAACATATTAAAAATAAAATATTGAAATGAGTGGAACCCACCTGAAATTGGCTTGCAATGGGTCCCGACCCACAGTTTGAGAAACACTGGTATAATTCATTTTTTAGGGGTGCACCTGTCAATAAAAGTATGAGTGCAACAAACATGTATACAAAAATCTGTGTTATATAAGTAAACTTGTTGGGTAGCTGTCAAGCAAAGTCAACTTCACTGCTGCATGATGTTGGAAACAGGCCTCTTAATTCTGTGTATGATAATGATTGTTCATTTTAACACTGTTCTTGGAACAAGTAGGAAAGGGCTAGAAATGGCTAAAGTGGTAGCGCTGAGTAGCTCCTCTGTCTTACATTGTAGTGTTCATTGCCTTAATTTAACAGCAAGTGTAGTGTGT
The DNA here is from genome assembly GCF_035046505.1 of Tiliqua scincoides. Taxonomy (NCBI): domain Eukaryota; kingdom Metazoa; phylum Chordata; class Lepidosauria; order Squamata; family Scincidae; genus Tiliqua; species Tiliqua scincoides. Next base: position 195,537,817 of record NC_089824.1, on the reverse strand, counting down.
GCACACATACTAAGCCTCTGCAATTTTTAATGTGCAACCTTATCCGCTTTATCTTTTTCTCTCTTCAGGAATTTTTTACTATACTTAGGTGAATGTTTGATCCTTAACACTAAAATATCATGCACATGAATTATATTTTCCATGGCAACACATTTCTCTATTCTCTTCACATCTAAAATGGCGGACAAAATGATTGTCCAGTGTCAGCATCACCAATCACCATATTATAGCTTTTCTCATGTCTTGTTTCTGTTGTGCACAAGTAAAATTCATTCACTTAAAATTCTCTCCCATTCTGAGTCTCAGAGAAAACTAGAGTATATTAAAAGTCATTTGATACATCAAATACAAGTGCACATTATCTGATTATTCTTTGGGTATTCCATATCTTACTGATTAAAATAAAGGAAAACTGAGCTGGGAGTCATTGGAATATAGAGGAATTCCAGTCTCACCTTTCAGGCATCGCTGTGTCTGGCTGTAATGGGATGGACACTCCATTAAACCAGGGTTCCCAAATGTCCAGATGATGTCAATACTATCCAAAACTGTGTGTGCCTTTCAGGATAGGGCCATGAACTTCACAGTGTTTGAATTCTATCAGACAAACACAGTTTGCTCCCCCGTAGATGGCTCTCTCTTAATGTGCATGCACTGTGTGCCTTAGAGTTAATTCTAGTTTCTCCATTCTTTTATTTGAAAAAAAATAAAAACTATGAAGAAGCCAATGTCCATTTTGTGAAACTGACTTCTCTCAGGACCAATGGGTATACTCTGTGTGGCTATTGGTGCCACCTGGAAGCTCAAACAGTACATTGTTTCCTCAGCCAACACTTCTCCCTTGAAAATCACAGATCTTCTGGGTTCTAAGCAAATCAACCTGCCTTGTGCCACCCTTCCTCGACAATGTGATGGGTCACTGCCTTTTCCTACCTGTAAACATCCTCTAACCTCCACCAAAAAGTTCACTGCTTTGTGAACTTTTAGTTGAAACGCGGTATATAAATGCTAATTATAATACCTGCTAGAAGATTTCATTTGTGCAATTAGTGATCCTGTGTTCATCTCAGATTCCACACCTCACTGAATTTCTACCCATTCCAGTTTTACCTTCTCACCAACCTCTCCTTATTCTTTTCTCTCTGAGTCCTGTAAAATGCTCTTCTTTTTCCTATTCCACCTGCACAGACTGCCTTTTGGAAACAGACAACAGTTTGGTTTGCTGATTATGCATTGACCTCATCCATCAATTATCCTGGGTCCTGCAGCTGAGAATTGAGATGGGCCAAGTAGGTTGCTGCTTGGCTCGAGAGTGCCCTGGAATTTTCAAGCTTGTTAACTGCACACTCAGAAAGCATCAAGGCACTTTTCGATTTGAGCATTCAAAAAGTTGCCATCTGTATCTTCATTGACTCCCCCTTTCCCATAGCAAATAAACTTTCCCAAGGGAAAGCTAGAACCAGTGAGAGTGGAGGAGATTTCTGTCCCTAACTGTCAAAAGATGCCCCATGTGCTCTCCCCTCCCATTTTAAGGAAAAGAGAGGAGAATCTTCATGGTGGAAAGCAGAATCTTTGAGATGGGTTATGACTGTCTCTCAGCATATGAGCAGGGGTGCTCACATATGAGACTTAGGCCCAAATCCTAACCCACTTTCCAGCACTGGCATAGCTGTGCCAATGGGACATGTGCTGCATCTCAGGGAGACCTCCTCCAAAAAAGGGAATGTTTGTTTTCTTACCTAGGAGCTGCATTGCTCTTATGTCGGTGCTGGAAAATGGGTTAGGATTGCGCCCATAGGGCCCAATCCTATCCAGCTTTCCGATTATGATGCAGCCATGCCAATGGGGTGTGTGCTGCATCCTGTAAAGCGGGGTGGGGGGAGAGTCACAGAGGCCTCCTCCAGGTAAGAGAACATTTATTTCCTTACCTCAGGGCTGCATTGGCACTGGGAAGTCGGCTAGTATTGGGCCTTTACCTGTATACATGTTCTCATCCTGCCATTCCTAACCATTCTGATTGAAGCACCGAATCCCTTCCTCTCTTCAAAGAATAACAATACCACTAAAATGGCTACTTGACACAAAATTCCATTATTTTTTCCCATATATAAGAGCGTTATTTATTTTTTCTTTCTTATTCAGTCCAAAAGTCTGGCATTTTGCCTCTGACAACTGACACTCTTTTTATTTTTATTTTTTTGCTGTATGTAACCTTGATCACTCCGTCTTTGAGTGGAAAGGTGATTACTGATTAATAAACACTCTTCATTATTGGCTGAACTGAAATGTACAAGCTGAGCACCTGTGGTTTTAAACATTTATTTTACAGAGTCTTTCCTTATGACCATATGTCTAGAAATTTGTCATTGCTTAGCAGAGTCATGTTTGCATGCCTGCAATAGATGTATTTGCATTTTGCCCATTTTTCTCTGGCTTCTTTACATTTTGGCTCTATGTTTTGCCCATTGAAACAAGATCACTGCCCCCCTTTCTTATATTCACTGTTGGCATTATCTGCCTTATGTCTTTTGCCCCTTTCATCCATAAACTTTAATCTACTGAAGATTTCCCATGTTTAAATTTGAAGGAAGTGGGAGTTTACTGTGGGGGGGGGGGGAGCGTATTCTATTTGTCAGCCTGAATGTGTTTCATTAGTGTAGCAAGCACTGTTTTAAAATAAGCTGATAATTAAGCCCCAATTTACTAGTTCTCTCCCAGAGAATTTTAATTTTAAAAGGAGTTTTTAAATCCATTTCTGTCCCCTTTGTTCTCTTAATGACATGTATTTTATGTTCTTATTTTAATTTGAGCTGTTCTTTTGGCATGAACTTTTTTTTCCCTTTTCCCCAAACAATATATGTTGGTATTGACACTTTATTAGTGAAAATTGTATCCTCTTGCTAAGGGGGGAACAATTACCTCCTGTGTTCTCAGAGTGTGTTACAATTATTTCACCACCTAATTGCAACTAAGGCAAAGGGTTCATAAATGGTTCCATCTCTCTCAAGGTTCATTTTTTTCTAAGTGCAAGTTCTTGCAAATAAAATGCAGTTCTATTATTAAGTGGCACATTTTTATTTTTCTTTCTTTTTTTTCTTTTCTCTCTTGTGCATGCTGCCTGGGAACGGTTTTCCTTGTTCTTAGCAGTAATAAGTAGGCAACAGGTGACCACCCGAAACCCGCCCAGCCTCATGAGCACAGGTGATTATCAGTTCAGGAGAGGGAATATCATAAAAATGTAACCATTTTGGCAGCTGCTAGAATGTCATGTCGCATTTTGCCTGCATGTCACAGCAAGTATATTGTCAGACTGATTTGTTTACAGGAGAGTTTTAATTCGTTTCCACTAGACCAGCACAAGTCCAATTTGAATGTTTACTAATTGAGTAGCAGTAAAGTGGTAACTTCATGTTGTATTGCTACACTCAGAGTGACATTCAGAAGAGTCTGGAGTTAACCTTACACTGCCAAGCCAATTTTGAGACTTCAATTACAATTCAGATCCTAACACCAAGAGAAAGTGAACATCTTTTCTTTGGTTCTAATTCTGGATATGTTTCAAGTAGAAAATGAAAACATGACACTGATAGGTACAACTGAGTTTTTTCCTTTCCTTTCACATTTATTCAGCATCAACAAAGTGGTAGACAAGGCATGAAAAGTCGAGCGAGAGGTTGGGGTGGATAAATGAGTAGTGAAGGTAGGATGGTGTTACAAGATGCCTTTTCAGAATCTCTGCTGAAATGTTTGAGAATATTACGCCAACAGATTTTCAGGATCACAGTTCGCTTTTCAACTCGTACATATTGCACAATATTGCTACTTCTGGGGAAGAGAAGCTAGGGAATTCATGCATGTTCTGCTTCTGCATTGACAACTGTCACAAATGCTTCTGTGCACACAAGTGAGAACATGTACAGATTAGCTGTCACACAAAGTACAAGGCAGTAGGAAAGTTCTTGAAAGCACAAGAGCTCTTTGCTAAATCTCTAAAATATCATAAATTTGTTAATATCTCTGTATCCAGAATACTAAAAACACAATTTTATCAGTTTATGTAGCTTGTATTTGTCTCCTCTCAACCAAGTCCTCTTATGAAGGAACAAAAAAAGATTCCTTTCTTACTACTAGATTCCTAGTAGTAGAATCTAGATTCCTAGATTCCTCTCTACTACTGAAACCCCCAATATCCAATTTTGTGAGCTAAGGCACTGCAATGCTGTGCATATTTACTCAGTAGTCCCATTGTGTTCAGGGGATTTATTCCCAGGTAAAGTGAATAGGATAGCAACTATGGGCGCAATTCTGTGCTGGAACAGGCCAACCAAGAGGCTTGCGCTGTGTCCAGCGCAGGATAAGGGCCAAAAGCGGCTCAACCAGAGGCAAGGGGAAACATTTCCCCTTACCTCCGAGTAAGGACCGCTGGCCCCTATGGGTCTCCTTGGACTTGTGCCACCTGTTGGAGCCACTCCGTTCTCCCCGGGAACAGGGATATAACTGCAGGATTCCAGCCCCACCTCCCACTCCCCGCCCACCTGCCCCAGGGCCATCTACCACCCGCCCAGGAACACCTCCCTCTTGCCTCCTCCCTGCCCTCCCACCTACCTCAGAGGCTTGCGTCCGTGCATCCAGGCCGATGCAAGGTGCTCGGAGGCAGCTGGCGCTGAGGCTTGTGTCTGCCTCCACATGCCGGTGCTTTTCTGAGCGCCGCCCTGGCTTCCTCCCGGGGAGGCACAAACATACCTTATGGCAAGTTTTCGACCCTCCTGGGCTGGTACAAGGGACTTGTACTGGCTCAAGTCAAGAGCTGAGTTGTGCTCTAAGTCCCATTCACACGTTATATTGAAAGGGTGAAGTGGAATTGCATGTGCTGTCCCAAACACAACTTTTCCAGAGTTCTTGAGGAGAGAGCCCTATGCACATACATGCAAAGGCTCTTTGCATATCTGAAACTGAATGAATGGAGATCAGGAGCATGGATAGCACATACAATCCCCTGCACACGCAATCTTCAGTGTAACATGTGACTAGGAAAATAATTGTGGTTTCAGAAGCAGAGAGGAACCTCTTTGGTTTTTATTTTTATTTTCCATTCTGCTTAGAACATGGTGGAAAAAAACTTTTTTTTGTTGTTTTCCCTGCCTTGAAAGACATGAAGGTAGAAACGACTAGAGTTGGTAGCAACACCAACAAGGATTGACATTAATGTTGTGGGTCACAATATTTGATGGAACTATAAGTCTGTGAGCTAACTAAAAGGAAACATCCTTGCTTAGGAAATATCAAATTCCTTTCTAATGAGCAAAGTAATGCTTTCTAATGAGCAAAAAGGAGCTGTAGAATAGCTGGCAAGAAAGCTTGGTACACTGGTTCTCAAATCTTCAGGAGTTCAAGAACCAGGGTAAGTCTATGCGGGAGTGGGGTGGAAAGCAGCAATGCGATTCCCAGGAACACACAGCTGCGGGGGAAGAGGGGATGTTGTTAAAACTTAATGTACCTGCTACCAGGCTTCAGGGAGCCCTGGGGAACCCTCTGCATGGCTCTCCACAGCTGATGTAAAAAAAATCACAACCCACTTCTAGGTTGCAATCGCTAAACTGGAAGTGGGTTGATACCATTATTTTCAACATTCTACAAGCCACAGGGAGCCCTACAGAGGGCTCTGCAGGGCTCCCCACACCCCGGCAGCAGGTATGATGAGTTAAAAACAGTCCCCCTTCCCCTGCAGTGGCACGATCCTGTGGATTACATCTTTACTTTCCCCTGCCCCTTGAAGGGAAAAGGGCAGGGGTTCTCAGGCTGGTGGGTCACAACCCACCAGTTTGAGAACCAGTGCTCTAGTGTATTCTGATTACGCACAGGCCAATCCAGTTCTTTATGTGTGTAAAAATCATGCAACACTGGTGGCCCAGGTGTCTTCGTGAGTGCGTATTAAATCAGAGCCAAGAGTTCAAACAGCAGCATAACTCTGAATGTATAATGGCACCACATAAGCAACAATTGCTTGCAAAACAATAAAAGTCTTACAGGCACAACTCCTAACTTACAATTCATGAACAGCTTTGTTACATTAGAAGACTCCTCTTTACCAAGGTTGCTCATTTAAAAGGATGCATTCTTTCTGCTTAATTAAGAACAGGTACATTGTGGTCCCCCTAAATGTATTCCAGCTTCACTAACAAATACTGCATTCTTAAAACAAGTCTAATCTCTTATCAAATCTCTTATTGCAATTTGTTTTTTATACACTTCAATGCTATTTTTTTTTGACAGATTTATTCATTTATGTACTGCCACTTTCAAATGGCTTCACTACTTTTCTTCCTAGGTTAGATCCATGAACATTTCTTTGCAGCATTCTATTCATTCTAAAAGATATTCTAAGGCTGCAATCCTGTACACATTTATCTGGAAGTCCCATTTAAAATACTGGGGTTTACGTCTGTGTACATATGCATAGCATTACACTGCTCATGTTGTTTCATATGCCATTTTATGATGACGTGTTAGAAACCACAATGTTTGCTGCAGGAATTTGCTCCAGTCACTTAGCCTGAGCCGTGAATCAAGTCACAAGTCATAGTGCATGGCCATCATGACTTGCCGTGAGTGAAACTGAGTCTTTTGACTTGCAATTATGTCCCAAAATATTCTGTCTCCCTTTCAGTGCCCACTTTCTGACTAATTAACACCTCCTCTTCTTCAGAAACGACAGCTGTGGTGTGCAAAGGAACTACTAACCACCTTATCAGTTTGAGAGCAATTAACGCAATTTATTGCTACACAAACACTCTCTGGCAATTCCTCTTGTTCAGAGGCTTTCTCTTCCCCCAAAACTTCACTTAGCTTAGGAGGTGAAAGTCTGAAGCATCTAGTGCAAGTCCACAGCAGCTTCAAAGCACAGTACAATACAATCTGCCCAGTCTGGTGGCAATCCAGTAGTTTGGCAATGAACTGGCAGCGTGCCCACATCTGTCCTTGGTCCAATACATATCTATCAAGCAGAGTCCTAGCGTTCCCCTCCATTCCCTCATGCTGCTTCTGGGGCTGCTTTTATTCCTGCAGAGTCCCTGTTATCCAAATAACCTAAGTCTCGACACCTCTTCAATCCATGCAGAGTCCCATCAATCTAAAATAAGGCTCAGGTGTGAGCCACCTCTTCGATCCATGCCCATCCAAGTCTCCATTGGCCTTAATTAATTACAGCTGTGGACCGCAGCCTCTGTGACTCCAGCCACGAGCCCTACCCTTCCCAGAGCAGTCAACCAGCTGTCAAAACATGGGAATTGCTGTCACCACATCATCTGTCCGGTGATCTCCTGATCTTCCTTCACAGATTAGAGTCATTTTGAATTGTGAGTCAGTGGCTTCCTTGAGTAAAAATTCACAGGGAAAAAAGGAGTTGTCATTTAATACTCCCCTGATCTCATCCCAAACTAAAGCCTTTCTCATCCCCTCAACCTGGACTCAACGCAGCCCCTCAACCCAGCACCCTGTAACCAATCTAACCTCCTCCCACATCTGCTGTTGTGGTTGGTCTGAAAGCTGGCTTCTGGATTGCCGACATGACATGATCTTCAGTATGACACGGAAGCGGCAAACACACACACTCTAACAATGAGAGTTGCGATTTGAGACATTTCAAGTCTCGTCTCTTTTTTTTCTTTTTCTTTTAGTCACTGGCCCCAAGTCATGAGTCAAGTTGCGGTCAGTAAAGTCCATGACTCAAATCAACTAGAGTGGTCAAAAACACTGTCAAGTCAACACAAGTCAAGTGGCCATCCCTGTTTCATAGCATTTTTTGTAGAAAAAATAAATCTCATAAAATCTGCATTTTGATTTAGTTTATAGGTGTGTTTTTCACCCAGAATCTAGCACATTGCCTATCTAATTAATGTTGAAAGTGCATATTGAGAGCCTGCTGTTTCAGTAGCCTAAAGCAATAACCTTTTCTCTGAGAAAATTTTGGATTGGCTTACAAACAAAAACAAATGCCACAGTGTCTACCCAAATCTATGTGGACAAGATTGTTCTATCAAAAAACCCTGGTGTGAAAACAAACTGGGGGGAAAAGCTTGTTTACAATCACAGAAGTGAAATTTTCTTAGGATGAAATGTTAATGATGAGAAATAAGGAGGACAACTGGGCCATTGAAAGGGCTATAGGAATAAATCTGCAGATGACATGGGCATCAGATGACATGGGCATTGTTCAATGAATAGAACAAATAATGAAGGAACAAATGACTTGCAACTAGAATTACCATCTTTCTAAAGCTCCTGTGAGTCTTTATCCAGATGACGGTCCGTATGCCTTAAAAGAAAGAGGAACGCCAAACCAGAAGTAGTATCATAGTTTTGGAAGGTCATATATCTGTGAACAGTCACTAGATTGATATTCTGTTCACAATTCACAAAAGTTGGTACCATTGTGTGAGGTGTGCTGGCCTCGTTAGTGGAGCAAAGGCTCTTCACTGGAAGGGCATAGATCAAAATTGCTCATTCTGACTGGGTTGTGCATTCAAAAGGTTATCATGAATATATTATTGCCATTAGATGTCCCTAAAGTAGAACTTACAAAGGCATGACACCCAAGACTATTATTAATACATCATAGGTTTTCTTTGGGAGCTCGTCATCTGATACTGTCATTAGTGTATTAAGATTTTTGTTTCAGGTACATTTGTAAAAGTTCTACAATGGTCATATACTTTTAATGATGGTACAAGAAAGAGGCAGCTTTTGGAAAAAGAGCTCGTTCATATTAATGGGCAATCCCCAGCAGAGTACCTTAAGAGATTGCACAAGATTGCTTGTGAGCTTATGGCCAGAGGCACTTACAAAGATTTATCTGAACCAAAGTCTCTTCAGGGAGATCATATATGTGACCATTGCAGTTTGCACAGCTGTAGCAGCTCAGGAAAAAGCTGCTTTTGTATGTATGAGCAGTGTGACCCAGTCGAAACCTATTAACACCATCAAAAGTCAAGGATAAAAAGCCCCCTCTTCTTAAATATTTTGTTGGGAAATAGTGCACCTAAACTTTGAAGATGTGTGCAACTCACAACATATGGACAAAGAAAACTGTCAGATAAAGTTCCCTTAAGTTTGTTTGCTATTTCAACATCCTATCTCACAGAATTGTAGAATCCAGTAAATAGTATTTACCATCCAGGCTGGGGGAAAATATTTCAGTGCTTGAAATGTGGAAGCAAGACACTGCTGACACTTGGAGTAGAAAGTAGACCACGAATGATAGACTAGAGCGGGAACAATTCATCATAATAGTAAACAAAAATGTGTGATCCCTTCCATTATTGAGGTAACCTTTATCATTTGTGACCTTTGCCTCCTGTATTGATTTCAAAACTTTGATTAATCTTCCTTGTTTGCCTTAGGATCAGTATTGGTAGAACTTTGATCTCCACCACTTATGTCAGAAGGAAAAGATTTCTGCTTTGTTCTCTATATCTTCTATAGCCCAATCCTCTTCCTAGAGGTGTTCTTAAATTGTTTTATTTTTTCACACATTTCTTTTCTAGTCAAAGCAGTGTTATATGTTTATTTTATTCCAAAGGCACATTTTTATAATTCTAAGTATAAATTATAATCACTTTAAAAGTGTTTCTTCTAAGGGCACTTATTTTATTCCAAGGGCACATCCTTAGAAATTATAAGTATAAATTATAATCGCTTTAGAAGTGTACTGGGTAGGTGATATAGGTGGTATAGTGTCAGCAGATGCAACCCCCCAGTCCAGTCCAGTTCAGTTCAGTCCAGCCAGCCTACAGTGACCAAATATATAGAGGTGTTGGAAAATGGTTTTATTTTTTCGCAGATTTCAGTCTCCCCTCCACCCCAAATGAGAAGTGCAGAAAGTGGTGTTATGTGTTTTTATTTTGTTATCACAGAAAAATCACACACTACTTATCCCCTGCCGTCCCAGAGCATACAGTTCCACTGACAGAGCTTGTGCTGCATGCTATGGACAAGTAAAGAAAAATTTTTACTTACCTTTCTGTAGGCCACATGTCATTCAATAGATCTCCTCAGACGTACACCAGCCCTATAGCTGGTGTATGTCTGAGGAGACTCTGGGTTGGGAGCAGGCCAGGAAGGGAGGGTAAGATCCAGCATGTGTGGCTGCTGCCAAAATTCACCCTCCTCTGGTACTCTTTTGCCCACAGCACGGTCTGCTCCTTGTCCCAATCCACCTCTGCTGCCAACTTACCTGTAACAGTGGACATTTTATGAGCAGATCTCCAGGGCATTGCACTGATGTCAGCAGCTGGCCGAACAATGGAGAGCTTGCCACACCAGCTGCATGGACCTAATGTTGGGAAACAGCAGGATCTGCTAGCATAAGGCCCAGATAGGACTGGGCCCTGAGTGTAAATTCATAGTGCATTTTTTCCTTAGTTTATATTTGCTGTTCATGTGTAGACTTCTGTCTGCATTCAGTACCTCAGTCAAAATCTCTCACAATTTTGTTATGCTTTGTTCACTGCTGTACAATGCACTCAAAATGCAGTCATAAGACCTTAGGAGTAAAAGCCATTGAACAAAGTGACTAACCACACAATCCTATGCATGTTTCCTCAGAAGTAAGTCCCACCATGTTCAATGGGACTTACTCATTCTGTACACAGTACCCTGAGATTAAGCCTCTTTAAAGGACTTACTTCTGATAAACATGTATAGATTTGCACTGTTACTTAAACATGCACAGGATTGCTTGATCAATTGTTGTTGTCAGGCTACACTTGGAAGTGCCCAATTCCAAGTTGTTTGGGGCTTTAAAAATTCAAAACAAGCACACTGAATTTAACCCAGAAAGCTGCTAAAAAAAACAAAACTTTTTCTTGTTTTCACGTACTAAAAATCTTGAATAAGATATTTAATTCTCCAAAACGATATTAAGTTTTGGTTGTGCTCATTTTCCCAGCATTTCAAGGATAAGTAATTTTTAGTATCTTCTCAGCATCTTTTCAGATTCCTGATTAGAATAGATGGAAAGCATTTAAGCTCTTAGAATAACATGTAGTCAATTGTAATGAAATCTGTTGAATTGTATCAGTGTTCTTGGTGCAGCATCCTAAGCTAAGGAATCAAGCAGGAAAAGTTATATCACTCCTATTTGCAAAATGAGTTGCAGACAGCCCTGGAACATAAATTAGGGTAGGATAGGGTATCTTTCTGAAAAATCTTTAGGTGATATCTGAAAGTTAAGCTTGTGCATTGTCCCCACACCAGGGCAACCTGACATCTAAGAGTAGCTTTCTGACCTCAGCTGGTCAGGACTGGGAGTCTGAAAAGCTAAAAGAATGCCATTTGCTTGTTTGCCTTCAGTTTGGAGCCTAAGAATGGGTACAGAGAATTTAGGTCAGAGGATACATGCTCCTAATTTTCTACACTAGAAGACCATTTCGATGGAGAGAACGACTCTGCTGCTAAATGATCTTGAGGAGAATGGGTCCCTTGAACCCAATATCCCTCTTCGAATTATTTTCTCCAGTGGCAAGAGGGACACTTTTTGATCATTGAAAGGATTTGAGCCTCCTCAGATATTAGCCTATTCATAGGCTAATAAGTTGAGCCTACTCAAAGTACAGATGGATAGCTCTCTGTTTCCAATCTTTCCTATTATTATTATTATTATTATTATTATTATTATTATTATTATTATTATTATTATTAACAGTATTTATATACCGCTTTTCAACTAAAAGTTCACAAAGCGGTTTACAGAGAAAAATCAAATAACTAAATGGATTATGTTTCGACAGGCTTTGTCAGCAGGCAATATAAATTTGCTTCAAGGCATAGAAGGTTTAACAGATTAGAAATTTGAGAAAGGATGGCAGTAGGGACTAATTAATTATGTTCTTAGAAAGTTTGGTAGGGAGTTCAGTAGCAAAATTTTATGGCTGTAGATAAACCTCAAGGAAATCTAAAGCCCCGAATCTGTTTTCTGCATAGTATGATGCTTTAGATGTGAGACCCAAAGCAGCGCAGAGGACCTGCTTTTTCCATCCGTACAAGCATCATTCACTGTGAGACATCCTGTGTTTGATTTTGCCTATATTTTGCCTATATATTTTGCCTATATTTTGCCTATATTGATTTTGCCTATATTGACTTTGCCTATATTCCCCTATACAGTCATTGCAGTGCCCGAAATTGTTTTCCCTCAAAGCTTTCATCATGTATCTCCTAAAGACAGACAAGAGGTTCTAGCTTCTTGCTAAGAAGCTAGCTACCTTCTATGTTCTGCCAGAGCATGATATAATTTAGGGAATTGCCAAGGTGATGAAACTGATAGAAACTTCTTAATTAATGTAAGTGCAATTGTAATTTTTTGCTGATTTCTGTCAACCCAATAAACAGATTGTAAAGTACAGTCCCACTCTATTCAACAAGTGTGCGTTTTTCACAATCAGTCTTAAAGACAGGAGAAATTTCTTGTTTTCTCTGCAACCCCCATGTTTCCCAAGCCCTTATATTTTTATTGCCAATATGTTTGGCCTCTGCTTTTTTCTGTTCTGTATCCTTTTTTTCTAGTCACCCACTGGAGGACTTGGTTACTGCTAAGACAGTAAAACCGAACTATAAAAATCTAGTAGACTAAAATTTCCCATAGTTGTAAGTCTAAGGGGCCAATCCTATATTTCCTGTGCTCATTCAGCTGCACCAAAAATGAGTGTGCTGTATTCAGCAGGAGTGGAGGGTGGATTGAAAAGTTTCAGAAGGGAGAGGGAAATTATTTTCCCCTTACCCTTCCATAAGCCTCCAACTCTGCAATGGGTCTCCTTGGACCTCCACTAGCTCTATAGCTGGTGCATGTCCAAGAAGAAGAAAGAGGTGGAAAGGCTGCAAAATGAGGGGTTAGGATCTGATGCACATCATTACTGCTGAATCCACCCTTCCCTGCAGCCTTCCTGTCCTCATTCCTTCCCCACCAATTTCACACCCTTTCTGCCTTACCCACCACTGCCTTGCCTGCTCCGGCATGCACAGTAGGAACCGGCGATGGCTGAGGACCACTGTAGCAGCACTCCCAAAATGACCACCAATGGAGTTCTTCCTGCGCTATTGGGAATCATTTTGTGACAGCAGAAGTGTATTCCGCTGTTGCAATGTGTCTGGTTGGCTACCCAATCCTGGATGGAGTTGGGTTGCCCATGTACAGTTCATCTCCCTCCAAGAGTGTTCATGGCCTTTTGTGACCAAACCTACATTGCAGATCCAATTTCTCATTTTATTTCTTTACCCAATCTCTTTTCAGAGAGACTCAAAGTGGCTTGCAGTAAGAAATGTAGCATAATGGAAATAAGACACTTCAGCTGTAAATGGATACTTGAAATCTCTTCATATTCTTCTGCTTGTCCCCTGCATATCTTCCTAGTGTTTCTTCTTTCTGTGATACTCTGTCAGTTTCATTTGATTTTGAGTGACTCCACAGACTGATTCGGGTTTTGCCAATTTTGTGTGGGTGCCTAATGATTTATTAAGGAATCACAAAGGCCACAAGAAATTCCATTGCTTTTAAAGGACAATTGCTCCAGGGCAATTGCAACAGATAGGTCAAATGCAAATAACCCCCAAATCACTAGTGCCTGGAGGCAGGAACCCACAGGGTGCCCAGCTCTTATGAAGTTATGCTGGCCAGCAGAGAGATTGGGTAAAATTATACCAATTATTAAAGCCTCCAGAAGATAGGCAGAGCTAAACCAATCTCTTTTTCTTCACTGGGTCCTGACAGTTAAAATGGAAGACTTGCTGGCAGGAAAGGAGAGAGAAGTAGAATCACAGCATTTTTTGGACATTGGGCAGGTGGGCAGAATGACCTCCAACTTTCCAGCCTTCCAGCCCTAATAGTTGATGATGTTCAGTTGTAGTTGGTGAGACACGGGGACATGAGGGGATCTGGGCAGTGATTGAAGTCCCTGGCAGATGGCCACGTTCCTTCAGTGGATCATAAAAGGGATACAGAGCCTATTTGAGAAGAAACTTCTCTCACAAACAGCGTGTTAAGTACAGGCATGAGGTTGTAAGAAAACACAGCTTACTCATTTCATTTCACTCATAACTCTGTGTTCTGTAGTCTGATGCCTACATTGTCTGTAGTCAGAAATATTCCATAATTAAAGTGCATGGTGTTGAGTTATAATGTGAGTCTGAGGATCTAGAAAGTTACATTAACAGATCTAAAACCATCCCATTCCCTTTGGAGGGAGAGATGTAAAAGGAATGTGAAAGGAGAACCGTTCTAAGGATCTGATGTTTTGAAAGTGAAATAATTGCTGTCAAATTGTAGATATTTCCTAAGCTATCTACTGTATTGAAAAATGTGGTTTTTTTTTCCTGTTTAATCTTTGATATCACTGTGTAAATTTATAAACATCTATGCAAAAATGTCCCATTATGCTATATCATGCTTGGGAGTGGGGGGAGGGGGGCTGTATTTTCCTCTTGTGACTGCAGGCTTCTTGGCTGCTAACTTTCTGTGTAGTTGTACTTACATTGAAATTGAATTTCCCTGGGATATTTCAACAATACTTTTTAAATTATTTCTTTCTTTCCTATAACCTCTTAAGGAGCTTCTACACAAAATTCCAATGCAGTGGAACCAGAAAAACAGGTTGACAACACTGTGAAGATGGCAGGAGTTATAGCTGGCCTTCTGATGTTCGTAATTATTCTTTTGGGAGCAATGCTTACCATCAAGAGAAGGTAAGTCTCTGCCATCTCTAATTTGCTTTGATCTAAGAAATTTAGGGCGCAGTCCTAACCAACCTTCCAGCACTGACCTAGCCGCAATGTAGTCCCAAGGTAAGGTAACAAATATGTCCTTACTCTGAGGAGGCCTCCTTGAGTGCCTCCCCACTGCAGTACGCAGAACATGCCACATTGGCACAGCTATGTCAGTGCTAGAAAATTGGGTAGGATTGCACCCTTATATTATTGTATATGTCTTTTGCCTAAAAATGCAGGATTTCGTGGGTGATAAGAGAATATATTCATGCTCATTTGGGGGAGCGGAGGCTGTGAGTTTAGGATTCCCCCCCCAAAAAAAAAATGTTTTAGATATATGCCTGAAAAGATTAGACCTCCTTCACATAATCTGTGAGCCATGAGGAAACCATTTATCCATGGTTCTGTTGCATGTGGCTGTGACTTGTGTGTGTGTGTGTGTGTGTGTGTGTGTGAGAGAGAGAGAGAGAGAGAGAGAGAGAGAGAGAGACCACCAGAACCATATGAGTAAGGCTGATTGCATTGATCTTGTATCACTTACATTGTCACCTTCACTTCTAGTTTGATAAATGTGTGAAGGGGGTAGAATACACTGGGTTCTCATTTATCAGTGTAAAGGATGTACAGTAGATAAGCATATCAACAAAAATTGGAAGTTCAGTGTTCTAGACCCAGTTCTGACCCTGGACATATCCATACTACAGACTTATACTGGTTAAGCAACCATTTACTCGTTCCATTTCACTGTTTCTAGCTCTTTCTTGGAATTGTAGTTTTCTGAGGGGAAAGGGATCTGTAACATACAACTGTCAACCCCTCACAAAACTGCTAATCCCAGGATTCTTTGGAGAGAGCCATGACAGTTAAAGTGATCTTATAATAATAAACCAATATAAATTTGCAGTATAGATAGGGCCACCTTGTACTACCTGAGCAAGTCATTTCACTTAGTCATAAGAAAGAAAAGCATTAACTCATGAACATGTTGGAGGCTAATTGTCAAGCACTTCCACTCCCTCAGATGAATAGTAGTATGTATGTATGTATGTATGTATGTATGTACAAAAACCATGTTATTAATAGTGCACCTTTGTTTTTGTGTGTGTATATATACTTGTATTTGTGTATTTGGTGAAGAACAGAATTTGCGATTTGTAGATGTGAATGGTGTTTCCCGTCTGATTTAGATATTACACGCTGTGAAATGTGTGGGATACTTCCAAAAACTGCCTTTCTATTCTTTTTTGAAGGAGCGGTGCAGTAGATCCCAGGTGATTATTAACTTTCTAAGTGTGGCTTGATTGTGCATGCTCACTGACAGCCATTTCCTCTGGACCATCCATTCAGATGGACAAAGTTATTAAAAACTTGCCCAGGGAAGAAAGGTTGTCTGAGGGTTTGTTTCAATTCATATCTGACCACCACTTGATGAAGTTGTTGCTGGCATGTATTGAAAACAAAGTTTTGAAGCCGTCCATCTTCTCTGCCATCTCTATATGCTTTCTATGTGAACCACTGGCTCTCACACTTTGAACCAGCATGGCATGTTAGCTGAATTTCCTTGCTCTCATTTTTTGACCTCCATGCCCACCATATACTGTGAAGTAGTGTTTCAGGTAAGCTGACACAGTCTAGCATCAAGAAGGCGTTTTGTTCTTGTTTTATACAAAGTTGGCTTTTGATCATATACCCATTTTTCAAAGAATTGTTTTTTTCCAAAGGAGACCTGTAGCCTGCCACATCTCAGCACCAAAATGGTTATGTGAGTTTGCACATGCAAGTAGCCCTGTTTTTCTGACATTAGTTGCACTAAATGGAGTCCTTTAATTGTACCAGTATCACTGCTCAATAATGATTTCAGTCGTATTTGTGTTGTATTGTAGACGTTCTGGCATAAGACTTGTTCTTCTGGAACAAACTCTATGTCCTAAGGAAAACATTTCCTTGATTTTGTTCAGTATGCTTCTTCTCATTTTCCCCAATTTCATTTTTCAAAAGTTGTACACAGAAACCTGCAAAGACAACCACTCTATCCACAAGCATGCATAAAAGATATGCCCATGCATTAATTTTGTCCTTAGCATTAAGTTTGTCAGTTTGCTTCAGTAAATGTTGCCAATGCTTAAGAACTCTATAGATAAGCAATGCAAAAACCACTTAAGCCATTTCTGCCCAATGTTGCATTACATATACACAACAGGGACCAAATGTGTACATCTGTGGGCAAGGAAAAAAATGGGTTAATACACAAGTATTAGGACATTCTATTGTATACTGTATGCATTCCTCTTATGGGTGTGTTTTATTAGTCAATCCAAGGTGCCAGAAATACATGACATCTTTTGGCAGCTTTAGTAATTTTTCTAAGCTAAAGGAAGAAAAAATCCACTTATTATGAAAGAAATTGTTAAAAAGTGAACTAGATTTCTGAGCGTCCAATTTGTTTCTTATTTCTCCCTCTACTGATTCCAGTGAAACACCATTCAAGAAATAATTGGAAAAGGAATGTGTGTCTTATGTAACAGAATCATATCATATAGTACAGTATAGTATTCTGCCTTAATGTGTTTGTCTAATTGCTTCGTCTTTTGAAATCCGATATCTCTGTTGTTCATGTTTTAAATCATGCACTCTCATTTCATGATCAGCTGGTTTGTATGTTTATATACACAATTATTCAAATCTGTATAGAATGTAAAGTCTCAAATTGTCAAAGAATAAGGTCATTGTATTTTTATAATAGATACTATACAATACTAGCTCATAATAAGACAAAAATAGCAAAAAGAAAATTCATCCTAAAAATACTTTCTAATCATTTTAATGGAGCAGCAAAGCCCTGCACGCCATGCGAATGTGACTGTCAATCAAATCCTAACTAAATACCCACTTGAGATGCAGAAGCACCAGCACAGCTTCTGCTGTATCCTGCAGAGGATTTTGGCTGCTGGAGGTCTTCTTGGGGTAAGGGGACATTACATTACATTACACAGAGTAAGCCCCAGCTGCTATGGGTCAACTTAGACCTGTTCCAGCTTAATCGCTGGTACAAATCTGAGTTGATCTGTACAGGTGGATCAAACCCAGGAAAGGTGGTCAGGATTTGGTGTGCGATGCTGCCACTGGACTCACCCCTCTCTTGGGCCTGATCTGCCCTCCTCCTTGCCCAGTTCCACCAACCCCCCCATTCCACCGTCCCCCTGCCCCATTCCACACCCTGCGTGGTCCTGTCTGGTCTGGTGGGCCTTTAGCCATCCTCTGGTTCATGGGAGGCTGCTTCAGCCTCTCCTTCAGTGGCTTACAGCATGCACCAGCGGAGGCCGCTATGTGACTGCATAAAGCATCCTATGCTGAGACAATGTTACTTACACCAATGGCCGCAAGAGATAGGATTGGGCCATGTGTTTTGTTGTTGTTGGCAACCTTCAGTCTCGAAAGACTATGGTATCATGCTCTGAATGGTGGTTCTGGAACAGCGTCTAGTGTGGCTGAAAAGGCCAATTCGGGAGTGACAATCCCTGCCACACTGGAAGCAAGTGCAGCCTGTCCCTGGTCTGTCTCCCTGGCTATGGGCCTTCCTTCTTTGCCTCTTTGCCTCAGACTGTTGGCCAAGTGTCTCTTCAAACTGGGAAAGGCATGCTGCACAGCCTGCCTTCAAGCGGGCCGCTCAGAGGCCAGGGTTTCCCACTTGTTGAGGTCCACTCCTAAGGCCTTCAGATCCCTCTTGCAGATGTCCTTGTATCGCAGCTGTGGTCTACCTGTAGGGCGCTTTCCTTGAACAAGTTCTCCATAGAGGAGATCCTTTGGGATCCGGCCATCATCCATTCTCACGACATGACCGAGCCAATGCAGGTGTCTCTGTTTCAGCAGTGCATACATGCTAGGGTTTCCAGCTCGTTCCAGGACTGTGTTGTTTGGAACTTTGTCCTGCCAGGTGATGCCGAGAATGCGTCAGAAGCAGCGCATGTGGAAAGCGTTCAGTTTTCTTTCCTGTTGTGAACGAAGAGTCCATGACTCGCTTTACTATAGTTACTTTTGACTCCAGATTCCTAGCGGCAGTGCATTTGCCTTCCACTGTAATTCTTACTTATATTCACAATTACAGTATTCCATTACACAATGGGCAATAGAGGACCTTGGTAGATTCCAATTATTTCAATGGAATATATTTTCACGTAATAGTATTTAGAATTCCTTTCTTAGATTTATTGTCTTATGTGGTGGGATGAAATTGTCTTGCAGTCAGGTACAGATCTCAAAGGAATTTGTCAGTTTGGTCTTATCTAGGGTACATCTGAAAACCATTCCTTAGTTTTCTGGTCACATTCTCTGATAGTCGCAGAAATGTATTTATTTAAAAGTTTTATACCCTGCCCTTTCTTCCTGATAACAGAGTGCCCAGTGTAGCTTACTGCATTCATTAAAATACAATAAAATTATACTATTTGTTGTGCAGCACAATCCTAACTTGCGCAAGGTTTGGGTGCTTAGTGGCTCAGCTCAGGGCAAAAGGAATTACTTCACCTTACCCCACGGAAAGGCACTGCAGTCCCAATGAGACTAATCAGATCTGCACCACATTCAAAGTTAGTGCAAATCTGAGCAGCGTGGGGCTGGCCAAGGCTGCCCAGAGTTTATACGATTCGGCATAACTGCCAGATCCTGGCCCTGCATACCGCTTCACACCCATGGTCCCACCCTCCACCCATCCTGGAACACCTCCCCCCGCCTCCTCCCTGCCCATCCCAGACCCAGCAACTCATCCTTTCTCTGAGGCCGGCGTTGGCACAGGGAGGCCAGCACGAGTCCTTGTGCTAGCCTAACCCCACTTAAGTCAGCACAAAAGTACTTTACGGCACTTTGTGATGACCATGGGCTGGCGCAAGGGACTTGCACGGGCCTATCTGCCCCTTAGGATTATGCCCTTAAAAATTTTGACTTTTAAGAATTACAAGAAGGGAAGTTGAAAAATGATAACACTTGCCTGCCCCTTATGCAAACCTGTTGTCCCAAAGTTCTGTGACAGTCTGGGTAGGCAACTATGTTTGCCCCTTGAAGAGTTTCTATAGTAGTAGTCTGGTGTTTCTTAAATGTTGACATCCTAGGAAGCTGCCTATACTATCTATTGATTTGGGATGTCCCTGAAGCTACATTTAACATTTATTCCTAAAATTCATTGCACTACTAAGTTAAAAACTTCTGAAAGGGTATACCTGTTGCTAAGTTAGAGCAGTATCACAAGCATAGTGATACTGTACCAGTATCCTTGCAATGTTACTGGTATTGCAAACATCATTAACTTCTAACACCATTTTGATGTAGCGTAACAATTTACATAACAGTGTATGCACATTTGAGGCCCAATCCTATCCAACTTTCCAGGGCTGGTGCAGCCACAATGCAGCCCCAAGGTAATGGAACAAATGTTCCCATACTTTGAGGAGGCTTCTGTGACTGCCCCACCCCCAGAGGATGCAGTTCATTCCCCATTGGCACAGCTGCATCAGCGTTGGAAAGTTGGATAGAATTGGACCCTTAGTATGGTAGTAGTATAGTAGTAGAAGTAGTGTGAAAAATATGAAAGGACACTGGCCCAAATGCCCTATAAGTCAATCCAGGGTACTGTATGGGTGAGGTCTAAGAATTACAATTTTCCAACACACAGCTGTGGCATAGTTATCAACTCACAATGCTGCAAGGGTGCATGTTTCTGTAGTAGCCAGGGCCCTTAGGAAAAATATGCAAAAAGCCCACGCTACTTAATTCTTCAAAATATCCAAACTTGAATACCAGAGTGTGTCCTTAGCAACTTAACTTAGTGCAACAAGACACACATCTTACAGGGTCCCAAGACCTTCATAATTCTTTCTATTGCCATCAGCCTGTGTTCACAGCTAGACAAGAACAACCACAGGGGCACTGAACTGTCTATCAGCTGTTAACAGCTCCACAGGCTATAATTGGCCTAATTACAGGGACCCAGCCAAGTAAACAAAACAGTAGAGCATCCAAGCAGCAAGACTGAATTTAGGATGGTACCAATTCCCATGTACCCACAAAGAAGGCAAGCTTATAGCTTAAGTAAATTTATTAAAGAACAAAGCAGTTATAGTTACATCTCTTTTAAAGAAAGACATAAGACAAGGTAAAGAAGACCCATAGAGACAAAGACATGCATTAAAAAAAATAAGCAAAAACTGGCCTGAAACCTATCGCATATGAAGTAATTAGCTCTCTGAGCATAGTAAGAGTATTGTTGTTCCCCCAAACCTGTTCTCCCAAGTTTGACACGACAGCCTGTCCTTGCTGCAGTTCTGGTTGAAGTGTTGAAAAGAAGCTCTGATCGCTGTTCCAAAAAGCACCACGCTTTGTCTCCCCCAAATCAGGGGGAGTGACCACCCAGTCTGGAGACCAGGCCTGATATCTCCTGACTAGATGATGCAATACCTGAGGTCACTAGAAGTCACACACCACCCCCACCAAGTGGCACCCTTTCAGCTGTATTAAACCTTACTGACTGCGATGTCCTTCTTACCAAGCACCAGGGGCTTAATCCTTTCCGAATTCCTTTTGGCCAAAAGCAAAGCTGATAAGAAAGTAAAAGCCTCCTTGTCACTAATCACACTGATTCCCTCCAGCTGGCACTTAGCAGCTTCAGCTCTCTCAAAATGGAGGTAGCTACATAAAATGGAATGAACCATGGCCTAGTTTTTCATTTGCTCTTTACAAGTAGGCAGAGTTAGAAATAAGAAGAAGAGATGATAGTAATTCTTTTCTTTGAAGTATTCAATTCCTTTTCTTTGGAATAGGTTCTTTGGTCATAGATGGTCACATATGAAAGAAAACATTCTGTAGAGCTCTAACGTAACTATTGAAGCTTAACTCCAGCAGTTACCAGCCAGGTGTGGCATCAGACCGAGTTGGGCATTTGTCCAGGCCAACGCCTGAATCCTCAATACCAGTGAAAATGGTAATCACCCAATGTGCCATTAGATGGGTGGGCTAGATGTGCCATGAAGGGCTTTCCATTTTCTCTTTGCCCAAAGAGAATAAGAAGGGAAATGGAAAAAACTAAGGCTGCCTTTTGCGAAATCCATACTTTTTCATATTATAAACCACCAGCCAATAATTAAGAAAGTTTTGCTTGATATAGTTGTTGCAAGGGTGAAGAAAGCAAGACTCAGTATCAGGAGAGATAGTTTTCAGGCTCTTTGTGCGAATTGCATGCAATTGGCCCATGGGACTCTTGTCTCAAAGCATGGAGCCCGGTTTTGATGGTCTCCAGACCATTTGTACAATTTTCGGTCCTTTGTGTCAAAATCTAGATTTCCCATTGGCTGAAATTTTACATCAGAGATGGGGCTAACACCTAATAGGATACAGATAAGGTACCATTTGCATTAAATATACCTGATAGGTACATTTCAGGTTACACTTTGCATAAACATATTAAATTACAAAGTTTTCAAAAACCAGCAGGGTGTGCTATAATACCATTTACCCAGTGTTGAATCACATTCACATAAATCAGGCCAATTATACAGATTGTTTTGACAAGGTTTAGAATACCATCATTAACAGAGAGCACAAAATACTTAAAGATAGGTGTGAAGGCCAACATGACTTCATCTTGGCAGAACTTCACAACCATCTCGTTAGTGCACCCTGATACAGTTGCCTAGTCTCTTATCTTTTACACCTGTTGCTTAACATAAGCACCGTGGGGCCCAGTTTGCAAAGCCAAGGTTTTCTGTAACACAGCAAAGCAGCTTTTGGTTCCTTTTGTTAAAGAGGTTTTTAAAAGCTTTACTAAAAACAAGCAATTTGGTTTCTATGGCTTAATTTTATGTAACTTTTGTGACCCTTTTACCTTGGGTACAGTTTGGCATCAAGGGATCACTTGGTTTCCATATTATGTATGCTTTTGTTCTAAAACTATAAAAGTATAGTTACAGAGTTTTTCTGATAGATACAGGTGTGTTTTAAATTTTGCCAAGTCTCTAGCCTTGCCTGGTACTGTTATCTCTGAGCTAGATTCAGAAGTGTAAACAACCTGAAACTGAGGCTTCAAGCCCAACTTCAGCCAGCTTCTTTCAATCAGACTCGCAAAAATGATTCTTTATTAAAGCCAAGCAGATTGTGTGTTGCTATACTTTATACTGGGCTATCCAGTGCCTTTATGTATGCCTTTATGTGGTAGCCTTTACATGTGGGTTACAGTCTGGGGTCAAAGGTCACCGTTCCTTATAGTAAGACATCTCAGCATGATTGGACAAGGGTAAACTATTATGGATCAGGAGCTTTTAAGCTGAACAATAAAGACTGAAAGTGAGCATGAGAGATAGGAGAAAGTTTGGGCCCCTTTGTCCACTTAATCTGTTGATGCCCTCCAATTAGCAGTGATAATTCTATTTAACCGAACAAGTTGATCAGAGATTGAAAAATAACTTGGAGTATGGAAACATATTGAGAGAAGTGTTTTAGCCATGTCTGTTTTGCTTTGAGAACTAATGCAGACTAGAAACATACTGTAATGGGAAGCCTTCCAAGGATATTGATGGACAGGAGCAATTTGTAGAAATGGATTCTTTAGGAGGGTAAAACACCTAATCATTAAAACAGAGATTTGCCCTTCCATTATAGAAAAACAAGCACATGCAGCTTAAACACTTTGAATTCAGCTTCCATAAAAAGTATAATTTCTCAGCCCACAGAACAACTAATACAAGATTCTCTTGTCTTTTAAAGCAATGAGGCAGAAAAGTAGTAATTTAATCAGACAAACTTGAGGCACTACCTTCAGACATCAGAGTGACATCTGCTCATGGCCCAGGGCATTATAGCTGATCGGTAATAGACACAATTCATTTAATTTTCCTGGATGTAGCGTTTTGCTAACCAAATGTGAAAGTGATGACATTGTGGTACTTTGTAAGAAGAAAATCTTTGAGGGTTAAAAAAAAAAAAAAGGGCTTCCAGAAGGAGTAAACATGCTTGAAATTAGGGATGGGTGAATAGTTGATGATTCCATCTGACTGACATAAACGCACTCAAATTGAGATGCTTCTAGGAAGCTTATAATTACCTTGGGAAATTAATCCTTGTTGAATATTAGCACTTCAGATCTGTTTGACAATATTCAAGCTCTGTCGTATTAGGAAGTTTGTCAATCCATATGATTCCATTGAATACCTGCATACAGAGTTGAAGCTGAATACATGAAGGGAGCCAATACAGTTTGCCAACATTTCAAAATGTTATTTTGCAGCTGCAATGACTGCAGAGCCAAAGTGTGGGAATGAGCTCATTCAGGCACTCTTTGGTCCCTGAAAGCATGCCAGGGAGCCCAAAAGCTGTTCTGCCTTTTCTGCTCAAGCTGGTTGCTTCATAGCTTGGATGCAACTGAAGCTGCAGTTGT
This sequence comes from Tiliqua scincoides, assembly GCF_035046505.1. Lineage (NCBI taxonomy): Eukaryota > Metazoa > Chordata > Lepidosauria > Squamata > Scincidae > Tiliqua > Tiliqua scincoides. The sequence goes on along the minus strand of NC_089824.1, from coordinate 195,513,645 downwards.
CCCAGGCTCTGGCTCCATGGAACCAGAGGTAGAGGACACTTCCTCAAAGCCCAGCCCTTCTTCCTTTCTGTGTTACATAACTCTGCTTATCCATTCTAGGTGAACAAGAAGGCACTTTGCTTTTTATTGTCTGCTATTGAATTGTTGCATGAATAGGGCTATACGTTCATCACTCTTGTCTTGGTTTCTTTTAATTTGATTTTCATTTCCCTGCTCTGGTTCTTCCATGAATCCCTAGAGCCAAAGGATACCAACCTGCAAAGTACTGACTTGGATGAATCATGCTACTTCAAGAAGATAGAAGATAGTGGTTATACAGGTCCAGCCTTGTTATACACGGATTTTTTATACACGGATTTGGCTCAACATGAATGGCAACTGCAATTGAGAAGGAATGTGCTGATCCCTGGAGAAGGGAAAAATGCATCCCTTTAAAATCAATTTAAAAAACTGAATAGTCCTTTAACAATAGCCTTGTTAATGAGAGGGGGGGAGGGCAGCTGGCTGACAATCCATCAATCCTTCTCTCTCCAGGGGACCCCTCCCTTCCCCCTGAGCACATGAAAGAAAGATGATCACTTTGCATTGGTGAAGGGAGGGGCTGAGTGAAATGCCTTTCTAAGCACTTGGAGGATGACTGATTGATGGATTATCTTCTTAATGACTCTTATCTTACATCACAAAGGTCAGTAAGGCTGTTTTTAAATCACCGGAGCAAGGGAACTTTGTTTTTTAAATTGATTTGCTTTAGTGCATTTTTTTGCCATCCACGTGAGCTCTGGGAACCCTCGTGAATAATGAGGCTCAACCTGTACATTGTTTTACACTGCAAGACACATTTTAAAAAATGCCCCAGCATATGGTAATAATGCTAGCAACTCTGCTGTCACTGAGCAGTCACAATGTACTTCATTGATTATTCTTCTGCATTACTAATCCATAGAAGGTACCACTCAGTACATCAGGTCTCCACTCATGTGTGTGGGGGGAGGCATCTTTTCCCAGTCCCACCCTGCAAGAAATGTGCTAAGCCACCCTTGATAGGGTCTGAGAGGGCCTGCCAGGCTGTTTTGCAGCATGAAGGCCTCCCCTGCGCCATTCTTTGCACCACAGCAAAGAATAACCTCTCGGGTGTAGGAAGATTGCATGTAGATTTGCCTGTTGAAGGATTCAAATACTGCTGGAGTACCAGTGATTACACAAAGACACGGTGCCAAGAACACTTGTATTGGAGTCCACATGAGGGTAATACATATTTTTGCAGAGAGAGGAGAAAGGAGGGATGGAAGCTACAATAGCAAGTGCACAGGACAGTGTTATGTGGTGGGAGCTTATTTGTGTTTTGCAGTGTGCTGGAAACAAGGGCTCCTATATTGTGAACTGGATACTAGTTCTCCTGGGGGCTGGGGATAAGAATAGGCCCTCAGTTTGGCTATACTTGTCGTAAGAGGTGACTAAACAACCACCGGGTAGATGGGACTCATTAGCCTGGGAAGGCAGCTCATCTGATTGAAAGAAAACTCTGATCCCAAACCTCCACTGCCTTGTGGCTACATCCAGTTAAGGAAAAGGCTTCAGGAGTCAACCTCGAGGCAAAATCCAGAGCCGGAGTCCCTGAGGCAGTTCATGGCTGAACACAGTCCCGTTCTGGCAACTCCTGCGACGCCGCTGGAACCAACCGTATTGGCCTCTGCCTTTCCATTGGACCATTTCAGCGACGTGGAGAGGGGGGATTTGCTGCATGGGAAACAGTCTATCCTCCATATCTACTTTACCCAGGCTTCGCGCACTGGAGAGGACACTGTTCCAGAACCACCATTCAGAGCATGACACCATAGTCTTCTGAGACTGAAGGATGCCAACTAGTTCCATGTTCTAACTATTGAATACAGAACATTTGACTAGTATAGTATAAGATCAATTCTAATTGCATAAATGTGGGGGACTCTTTCTGTGTTACACCCGTCCCTTGGGGTTTTAGGAAAGGATAGAGGGGATTCAAGTGTCATACGTTCAAGCATGGTCTCCCCCTTTCTGGTGGACACCCTTTCTCTTGCTTACATTTATGGTGTATCTTGTGCTTGCAGCCCTAACGGCTGGAGTGGAGTTGAGGTAAGGGTCCTGGTGGCTGGTATTGGTGTTTAAAGTTGAGTCCCTTTGGGGAGAAAGGCAGGGTAAAAATAAAGTAGTTATTATTATTATTATTATTATTATTATTATTATTATTATTATTATTATTATTATTATTATTATTATAAGTGCCAGAGTGCCTGTAAAGAATTTTGAAAAGAAGTATTATCTGCCAAGATATCAAACTCTGTGGTGAGATCACTATTCCCTTACTGGGGCATATATTCTCCTGGTTTGTGCTATGATTGTCTGCAAAGTTAGTTGTCATCTTATTGTGCATCATTTGCTATGGCTTGTGAGACAGTCATCTTAAATCTATTAAAGTTACACTTTAATAGCAGTGTAACTGACAGCACCTCCTTTGCAAGCATTACATTATATCATAATCGGAGACCAGACTGATGCCTGAGTAAACAGAGATTATCTGATTAAATCCCAGTTTTCAACACCATGTCCTCAACTCTGCCTTGTTTCTGTCTTGGGCTGGTGGTACGGTAGTCTTCTGTCAGTATAAGAGTATTACTATACCAGCGTCATCTTTTCCCACTAACATAGCATTGTGCTCTTCTTGCACAAAGGGGTGTGTGTGTGTGTGTGTGTGTGTGTGTGTGTGTGTGTGTGTGTGTCACCTAGTAGGTGTAATTCAAGGGTAGGAGTGGGTAGTCTGCTAAAGACTAAGTGTTCTAAGATTTTCTCCTACAATCCAGTAAATACAATCAGTAAATAACCTTTGGAGTCTATTTGTGTATTACTATTGCTGTTTCTCAAACTGTGGGTCAGGACCCACTAGGTGGGTTGTGAGCCGATTCCACGTGGGTCACATAGTACCTATCTCAGCTGCCGTTGAAAATACTGAGCACACAGGGCATACAGGGTACAGAGTTTCTCGGCAGGGTGGGCTCTAGTTGGGAGAGAGGCATGGTGCTTTGCCCTTAATAGATGAGAATATGGAACACTGGAACACTGGATCCTTCTCCAACACACAGTGGGCTGTGTGGTTGGAGAAGGATCCGAGTCTGTGTTCTCTTCGACTTCTGAGCTGGAATGTTTTAATTCCAAGCTATGCAAAATAACAGTGCGAGCATGCTGCATAAAGGGACCTTTGGCTAATAGCAGTCTGAATTCTAAATTTATGACGTCACTTCTGGCCATGACATCACTTCCAGGTTAATGACATCACTTCTGGTGGGTCCCGACAGATTGTCATTCTAAAAAGTGTGTCCTGGTGCTAAAAAGTTTGAGAACCAGAATATAATGTAGCTGAAAGATGTTTACACTGTTCACACATGATATGCAAGCATTAATTATGCTACTTAAGGATTTTGGTGTAGCAATTATTGTAAAAATGTAGCCAGCTAAAATACCTTTGTATAATTTTTGGGTCTTTTCCCCTTCATCAAATGTATTCATCGTGCACGTTACTTGTTACATTATCTAAATCCTAAGAGCATCTGCATTCACAGAAGTACTTCTATTCACATGGGGAATGGCTATTTTCACCAATTTCTGCCTTCATTCATTGCCCCTGCATCTCCTCACTGGCTTCTGTCATGAATGGAAGAAATTCTTAGGATACATTTCTTTGTCATTTTCCCTTGTTATGCTTTTGAAAAATATATAAATTTTAAAAAGAAATGAAAGCTTGCATAGGTTCTTGGGAGTTTCTGCAAGCTTCCAATAGGGTTGCTCCAAAATTACAGACTGCGTATTTGCTTAACTTCTCATATTAAAAGCTCTTGTGGAAGTGCTTTTAAAAGGTAATGCATGAGTAAGATGATAAAAAATGAAGTTTGGGCTGAAAAGGGCAAAACTTGGAATGGCGAAAAGGAATAGATTTCTCCTGCAAATTCTGAGCCACTGCAAAATAAAATAGAGAGAAGCAAGAAGCTGCTTCAGCCCTCTTCCTCTGTCATTGCCTCTTGGCTGGGCATTTGCCCTGATCTCTCTCACTTGACTGGGCCAAAATAGAGAGAGAATGTTCACTCCTAGAAGTAGCAGCTGCTACTGATACTGTGTCTTCCTCCTTCCTGCTTTCCCAGGGTGAGGGAGGGAACTTTGGGCCCAATCCTGAGCCCGGTGCTCTGGCTTTCTGCCACAGCACACTGTTGCAAATGTGCCGTAAGGCACATCTGCAAGGCTTACTGCTGGCCCACGGCCATGCTAGCCCAGCGCTGGGCTAGCGCTGGACGGGTGCCCGTCCTCTGCTGCTCGGCGGCCTCATGGAAGCGGCACAGTAAGTGGGGGTGGGGAGGACCGCGGAGAGGGGAGGCAGGTGGAGGGCGGAGAGAGGGCGGGGAGGAGGCGTGCCAGGGGAGGGAGGGAGGAGGGTCCCGTGGAGCTCCACTCTACCAGATCCAACGCGTTCGTGTGGGGCTCGGCGCCCTACACAGACGCCTTTACCTTAGGTCAGCGGTAAAGTGAATAGTCCCATTGCAGGGCTTTTTCCCTTACCCGGGAGAAGGGGATGGAAGTCCCCTTCTCCTGAAGCACCACCCGCAGCAGGCTGAGGCGTGCAGGATGCGGCGGGAGCCGTTTGCTGCAGTTGCGCGCCCCGGGCAGCTCAGGATTGGGCTGCCAGGCTGCAATCCTAACCACACTTTCCTGAGAGTAAGCCCCATTGAACAAAATAGAACTTACTTCTGAGCAGACCTGGTTAGGATTGCACCCTTTGACTCTCATATGCATTCATTTTTTTCCTGTTCTGGGCTTTCAAATTAGGAAGTGGAGGAGAGGAAGAGGGTTGTAGAAAAAGAATTCCGTGTGTGATAATTGCAGGGAAAAGAAATATAGGGTTAAAATGGTGGGGATGGCAGAATTTGGTATCATTTTGGGAACTTGCTTGACTTGGACCAGGTCTGTCATGCGTACATTTGTAAACACAACACCAGAGGAATATTGAAGTATTGTGGGTAGGATAACAAGTAAATTGTTTTTGTTTGTTTTGCAGTATTTTATCACTGTGCCATGTGATCACTGTGCCATTGCACATCAAGAATATGGGGAGAAGGGAACATACAAAAGATGCAAACTGCCTGTAACCCAGTTCCTGAATCAATTTTAGAATTTCCTATGGTTTTAACTGAAATTCTAGAGGAGTGACCACAGCACAAAGTGAACTCATGAAACAATAAGGAAATAGAATGGGGAAAATGTTTTCATTCCTAGTTTTATCGTTATGCCTACAGGACTACTCCAGACCTCTGGATCAGTCATCTCCAAACCATGGCCCATGGTGCGCCCGACAATCATGTCGAGATGCCCCATGGCAGTGCCAACGCCTTATTGTTCTGACATAAAGCAACTTGTTTTTGTGTCATGAATTTGCAAAGCCTCATGCCAAGTTCTCCTGCTGATTGCCCCAGGAGGCTCTGTGCCCTGGCTCTGCAAATTCACGAAAGAAAATGGGTTGCCCCATACCAGAACAGTAAGGCTTTGGCACTGCTGTGCTGTGCCTGGACATAATTGTTGGGCTTACCACGGGCCGCAGTTTGAAGACCGTTTCTGGATGTGATTGTTGGGCGCACCGGATCTGGCCCACAGGTTGGAGTTTGGAGGCCCATGCTCTAGAAGAGTGGACTTTTTAGAACTTTTTAGTGGCCCTAGAGCAGTGATGTTGAACCTTTTGGGCTTGATGTGTCAAAAATTCAGAAAATGCCTAACTTGACTCGGCTAACATGTCACTCTCCCTCCCAAACTAAAGAGGAACAATTATTTGCATATTCATTTATTTTAAAAAATACAATCTGATCATGTGTCGTGTATGTATTGTATCGTGAAATGTCAAATAATTACAAAAAATTAAATACAAGTATGGCGTGTCATCTTTGACATGCGTGTTGTAGGTTCACCATCACTGCCTTAGAGGTTGCTGCCTGATTTATAAATGCCAAGGGATGTGACTAAAACGGTGATTGGAAAGCCTTGCCCCCCCCCCACTTAGGCTTTCATAATCCTGCTTGATGCACATATCCTAATCTGCCCTGACAGTTTCGTGAACCACCAAAAATTGAGTCACAATGCACTGGGGTGTCCTGGACCCACAGTTTGAGAACCGCTGCTCTAGACCAAGTCATTTGTGGATTGCTGACAATAGGTTTCACATGAGAGCACCTGTTGATGTAAAGGGGTTCCTGTATATTTACTTCTCTCATTCTCTGGAACCAGGAAAACTATAGCCCTCTTTCACTATCTTTCAATGTACAATACATGCTCTGTCCATCCCACATGACAATTTGTCATATCAAGTTTGCCTATATGAGACATCTTACACTATAATGCGTTGTTTCACAGGTATACCTCTCATTTGTCATTGCAAAAGAATACCCCTAATGTTATACCAACTTCTCATGAGTTGAGAGGTTGATGCATGAGTAGATAGGGCAATGCATATTGTCAATAAAAACCTTAATAAAGTAAGTGTATAGAAATTGATTGTCGTTATTGTAAAGAATATTTGGGAGAGATAACAAGAGATCTCAACAAGAGGTTCTTATTTCTGAAGGAGTCATTGTACGTACTGTGTTGCTTAAAACCGGTTGGCCCCAGTTCCGTAGAGTATGTGTACAGCTTCTAAGGCTGCACTTGTGTAGCCCTATTAAATTACCTACTGTTTCACCAATTATGTAAAGGAAAGGGCAAAGGAAAGGGTTTTAGAGCAAGCATCAACTTATTGATACTATCTCTGACTATCAAATTAAGCTTTGCATGTGCAACCTTAGCATCCCAAGAGCCAGTGTAAGTGCTCCAGCTCGTTTGGGACAGTTATCTCAACACTCAAATTAGGCAATGCGTCAGTGGGATACTGTATGTCATTCTACAGAGTATATACGCATGAATAATCAAAACACATGAAGTTCCACATGCAGGTTTAAATATTTTTTTCTGCAAAGAAGTGATTTCTTTCATAGATTTAAAAATATGATAGAACTAGCTGTTATCAGTAGTTTGGTGTTGTCAGAATCCTTGCTAACCTAGTATGCATTCCAATATTGTACTTAAACCAAAAGTATTCACACTGAACAAGTGATTATGAATTCTGTCATCTGTAGAGATTTGCTTTTGTTTCTAAATCGTAGCTCAATATCTAAGCACAAGAATATCTTGCAGGAGCCATTCTGTTATTGAAACATCTGAAAAGTGGATCAAGTGATCAACCAGTGTTTAGAAGGCTGTACCTTTCAATATTTTCTCAACAAGTCCCTTCAAACAGGGGCAACATATTCAGTTCACGTTTTATGGCAGCAATTGCTCTCGTTGTTGTGGTTGGGAACCATTTTTTCTCTGTTCTTTTCTCACAAGATTTCAGACTACAAGAAGGAAGTGTTGCCTTTGATTTACTTTCAAATATCATCAGGTAGCCAAACCTTACTGGCTACACTGTATCATCATGAAGCTAAATCAGAGTGCTAAATCAGTATGTTTCCTGCCCCCAGTGTGACGCACTGTGTGGGTTAATAAATAGAGAGAAAAGCAGTGCCCAGCCAGCACAATGCAATTCCCACTGCTGCCAGGACAGATGAATGAGAGAAGTTTTCATGAAGCTTTTTCCCATCCTCCAGTCCCCTTCCAAACCTTAAATGTTTGCAAATTCTTGTCTTCAGTAACCACCTTCTACTTTTATCTTCCATGCTTTTTTAATTGATTTATTCTAAACTGCTTTGCAGCAATGAGTAGGTAGGTATTATTAGCATTTGGTAAGGGACTCAAAGAACAGTGAAGTGACTTGCCCAGGACCATACAGTACATTAGTGGCACTTCGTAGCACAGAACCTAGCAGAGTTAGCTAATGAGAGCAAAGAGCTCTTCTCAGAAATTATAGAAGACCAAAACCGACTGAGTAGCAGGGAGAGCACTGCAATACTGTGTACACTGCAAACTTACTATAATGGATATAAAGTCTAATCATGCTTTTTTCCTTTCTCCCTACTTTTGGACATTTTCTTCATCTGACTGCCCATCAATATTTAGAAGAAATGCATATTCCTACTCCTATTACTTGTAAGTACCTAGCTGGATATGATTTTTCTTAAGCATGCTCATTAGAGTTGCAGGCATTTTATTTTTTACACAGTCCTTTTTCTTTAACTATTTTTTCATTTTTTTTTCAGTAGTCTGCATTTTTTTTGAATACATCACCTACCCAATATTTCTCCCTCACTTTTTAACCCATTGTACTTGGGGGGGGGGAGTCGTTCCCAACATTGTCTCATTCTTTTGCAGTAAAAATTCCTGCTGCCCTTCACCAACCCCCCCGCGTTATCCATTGTAGCCCTGTTAGTGATTATAACCTCTGTCTGTATTAGTTAACAGGAAGTTAAAGTTAATAAAGGGTTTAAGGGATCCTAGTTCTTCATTTCCTCAGAATATTCTGTCTTTAAAAGCAGCAGGTGAGCATCTGGAGCTTCCTCTGTCTTCACTGAAGCTACTCACAGGATGGGCCCATTCATGAGGCCAACCTAAGTGGTGGCCTCAGGCAGCAGATTGGTGCGGTTACTCATCTCTGTTTGCCTACTTGCTTCCACTACTCCTCCTTCTACTTCCATTCCCTGAAAAGGAAGAGGGAGACATAGAGAAAGAGGAAATGTGGAGGGGACAAGAGTGCTGAGTTCAAAATTTGAGAGTAGGAGGAGCAGAAGCTGTCATACCATCTGGTAAAGGAGGCACTATTTGGTATACTACCACGGGCCAGCTGCCCCATCAGTTTTCTTAGGCTGGTACTTGTCAATTCAGGAACTAATTTTAGGAGCTCTCTGACCTGGGCTGTCTTCTTCTGGCCTTCTGTTTCAGGTCTTGAAGCTTGTAAGTAGCCCATAGGAAGATGGGAAGGGGGGATCTCATCAGACCATAGAGCTGGGAAAAGAAATGTTGAACTCCTTGTAATTTTTCCAATTAACTCCTCCCCCACCCCCCAAAAAAGATGCTCTATATCAGGGATGTCAAACATAAGACCTGGGGGCCGGATGCGGCCTGCAGATGCTTTTTATCCATCCTCAGGCTCTCAGCTGCTGATCAGTGCTGAAAGGGCAGTGCTGAAAGGGCAGCCCACATGAAAATTGTGCTTTCCGATCTCTTGAAATATGATCTAGATTTGCGTAATTCCTCTTCTGTCATTTGAAGCTAATGATTTCCTAAGTGATAAAAGGTTCTTATTTTTGGTTATGATCTGTTTAATGACATCACTTCCTGCCTGATGACATCACTTCTGGCCCTCAGCAGGCATCATGAATGCTAATTGGCACTCTGTATGAAATGAGTTTGACGCCCCTGCTCTATATTGTGCAGGCAAATACATACAGATATAGTGTAGGTACCTGCCAATTATCTTCTATGGAACAAATAACATCTTCAGGGGGGAAGTGCTTCTGTGTAAAGATGCAGGAGGAAAACATGTGTGAGTTACCGGTACTTTGATAGTTAGGCTCCCTCATCCTCTGCAACTGATATGCATTTATAAAATAACCCGGAGAGATTCTTATCATGAATCTCCTTATCATATCGAGCCGTGCCCTTGAACCTGTTTTGTTCTTGAACCTGCTTTGTTGAGAAAAACAATACAGGGACGAGAGATGCTTGAAGGGAGGTGCTGAAATTTCCCCACTTCTTGTGTAGCCACACAGCTGCTGTATCCCAAGGAGTATGGGCAGGTTGTCATTAGTCGCTGGATGGGAAGATACCCTCAGCCCAAACCTTTGTATTTGACAAGTTTGTTTATATAGTGGACCAGATAAGAGAAGTGGGAAAGGAAATAGCTGGTCCCTTGATCCTAGGATTCTGTGTGTATGTGCATGTATGCATGTGTGTTGGGAGAGGGAGGTAGTCAGTTAAGTACACAGTAGAAGGGCACCCTACAGGCACTCAAATGCACTATTTTTTTTTTTTTTTTTTGGAGGAAGATAAGTTAAAATAACATCCAATATGTGAAACAGCACATCAGGATGATGGAATCATGTGGCTGGGTAAGCCACATAAGAAATTCGCCAAATTATCATCACTGGAGTTGCAATACAAACTCTGAATCTTCCTATGTGATCCATCAGTCTCAAATGTCCCCATCATCCTTCTGTTACCTATGTGGAATGAATCCAGTCCCAGGAAAGAAGCATCAAGTAATATAGGAATCAGTCTATCTCGTGTGGCTGCAGTGTATATCAAGTGCTAGCTTTTCCTGCCGGCTGGCAGCTGCTGCAATCCCCTCTTTTGCATAAAAGGGCAACTTATTCTGCAGAAAAGCGATCCAAGTGTAAGCACCTGTTACTCAGTGTTTAATTAAATTGAGACATAAGAATTGCCTTATATGTTAACTGGAACGCATGGTTGCTGCCACCCTCATGACGGCTGTCATGCCACTCTGAGAATGTATCACTTGGGTGTTCGCACAACATGTCAGCGACACACACCCTGCTGGGGAGGAAAGTCTCTGGTGTCTCTATATAAACTCACAAAAACAAATAAAGGTTTATATTTTCCAAGTAGGATGGGAGCAGCCACAAATATGGCAACTACCACAGTATGCCAGGTAATGTGTAAAGTGGCCTAAGGATAATATTACTTACCTCCATGTATGTGTGTCTGATGCAGTATGAATGGGTGTAAAAGACTCCTGGTCCTGCTCTCAGCCTTTGTCAGTAGTGCTTCATAATATGCTACACAAATGCAACTGTCGAACTGAAAAGTGCACTGAAGACTCCTGTGTTCTCACTGTATTTGGGCTGCACCTTCTGTTTGTATGTATGTGTGTGTTTTGTGGAGGGGGGAAGCTTTTACATGCCAAGCGTGGCTTGTATATACCAAGTTGTGACTTCTCCAGTAAAGATGTAAAGACATCCTGTCCTGTGATATGGGCAACCTCAATCAAGTGAATGCAAATTTGCAGTATTGAACAGTGTAAATCAGCTTTTCAAGGTTTTTATTCATATTTTTGTGAGAAGAAAAAGTACATTTAAGAACACAATATGAATACAAAAAAATGAACAATTGCAAACAGAATTGAGATATATCTGTTTTCAACGCTATAACAAAAAGAAGCTAAGATGTACTTGTTTATAAGAAAAAAGGGATATAAGGATATTTAAGCAATCTGTACTATTGCATAAGGAATTAAATTCCTTCACATGCTTTATGTATACATCTAGGAAAGGCTTCCAAATATCAACAGATATATTTGTTTACAGTTGTCATCTATAAGTCATTACTCAAAAGTTGATAGTCAAAAGGTCTTCAATCCATTGATTAATAGTAGGGGGACACTAATCCTTTCAATTTTTCAATATCAGTTGTTTTGCTTCCGTAAGGGCACAGAGAGTCAATTTCCACAGTCCCATTGTTTAATTTCCATGATACTGGTGGTAAATAGTTAAAAGTACATCGGTATCAGCAAATGTCAGTGATTGCTGTAGCAAAAAATTAATTTTGTTAATAACTTTGTCCCCAGAAAGACATATTTCTGGACATAACCGAAGCATATGCTTAGAAGGGTCATCCAAGATGTCACAGTGCCAGCATTTAGATTATTTAATTAATCCTAATCCTTTACTATGAAGATGCTGCGGTGTCCAATAAATCCTAAAAATATTTTTTTGCTGATTTAAACATAGTCTACGGTCCACAGATAATGCAGATATATTATTGAAAACCATTTTCCTTTTATTATACAAGAAAGGATGGTCAAGCTCAATATTTCATCTTACTCTGAGTAATCAGCTTAACATGCAAGCCTGGGCCCCATGATGGTCATCAATCAGAAACAGTTGCCCAGTATCTTCTGGTTCCTCCTTTGGTGGACTTCTAATTTCTGACAAGAGAGAACCAAAGTGTGCGATGTAGCTTAGTTAAAAATGACTCATAAATGTGTTTGTTTAGCATCATTTCTTTATTTCATACCATTTACATCTTTAATAGCAGTAATCCTACTTTAAAGTAGCTTTTGCACTTAGCCGGCAATTGCTGTAATATTTTATGTATATTAGATTAGTGTTTTTTTTCTTGAAAAAGCTCCATAGAAACCTTGTAATGTCTAAATGAGTGAATGACTGGAATGTATATGTCTTTTCCTTCTACATTTTGCTGATTGGATTAGTACTGATTCTGCTTGAAAGTTGATGGTCTTATGAGTTGCATCAATGTAGAGATTCATGTTCATGTATGAAAATTAACAGATAACTCTGAAAGCTATTAGGAAAGGGATAGTAGCGTGTGTATTAGCTCCTGAAGGATGAAAGGATGAAAATATTCACATAGTATTTGGTTCTTTCTTGTATGGTTGAATGATTCTCTTAAAAAAAATCCTGAGAATTGAACTATTAGATGGGCTCTGATATCTATATCTAATAAGTAAATACATAAGTTAATTAATTAATTGTACTCACCATGTACTAACCAATGCCCTGATTTTCACCTTAGTTTTTGCTTAGAAGCTCCTGTCAGGTTCAGCATTTAACAGCTGCTGGGGCATCATTTATGCAGACAGCCTTTGTCTGTGTGTAAGCTCCATTAGTAGGGAGAACACAAGGGAATGGTTATTCAGCCAGTATTCCTGACCCTCTAGTCTCACTTTTCTGCCTTGCATTAAAAACTGCCTCACCATGGGTAGAAAACCTGCCTGTTTAGGTCCAAGAGGTGGGAGGAGCCTGATGAGTTACACTTCTCCAAACATGTAACTTAATGACATCATCCAGATGAGATAATACATTCGCCAGCATCCAGGAAGTCTTTTTTTTCCATTCATTGGGAGCTCAGAAATGAGCACTCCCCATGAGTGCAAGAACTGGGGCTACCTTGTAAATATAAGTAGCTTAAGCTAAAGACTATCTAGCTGAGGGATGCATTAAGGCACAACAAAAAAGGTCACAAAGCGGTTTACAGAGAAAAATCAAACTATTGGCTCCCTGTCCCAAAAGGGCTCACAATCTAAAAAGATGCAAAAGAACACCAGCAGACAGCCACTAGAACAGACACTGCTGGGGTGAGGCGGGCCAGTTAGTCTCCTCCTGCTGAAAAGAGGAGTACCCACTTGAAAAAGTGCCTCTTACCCAGTTAGCAGGGGTTTAACATAACATGTAGTTTCATCTTCAAGAGATGAAGATTACGATCCCTCTAAGACCAGTGAAATATCAAGAATTGGTCCAGGGCTGTGGACAGCTGTAGTCAGCATCACTTTCTAGCTCAGGATCTCTGAAATCAATGACATAATCTGGAGGAACTGATTCCTTTACAAGCAGAGTGCATTGCCTGTTGACCAGGCCTGGACAGGAGGTCAAACCCTGTGTCTTTTTGCCAGGTCTGACTAGTCCAAAGTGTCTGCCTATTGGAGAGATTAACATAAATACCCCTAACCCTTTATGCAGTTGAAGAGGATTCTGAGGACCTAAGAGCATAGCACTTCACTAGACTAGATCTCAGCCTCAATGCCTGAGGTTTCACGTCGAAGCCCCAGAGTCCCTGACAGTTTGTGGTGTCCAGTCTTAGGTATTTAGAGACTCACAACTTCAAGATAGGTCCCCAGGTACCATTTGTGACTCACTCACTGAATGCTTAACATGTAGTGTGGAGAATTGCTTGTGCACAGGGAATACATTTTACTCTCTCTGCAATCTCATGCATAAGGTAATAGATAGAGTTGCTCTTATAATAAGTGATTCAATTGAGATTATTTGGATAAATTTATACCAGAAATTTTGGAAAATGACACTATTTACATGCTAAATCTATTCCCATTTTCTGTGGGATATATGAAAATAAATAAAACATCAATGTTCTTTATTTTGTGGGTACAATTCAGCAAGCAATGCTGCTGTGCCATTCTCCATAAATTTTTAAAAGAGCTGGGATAAGAGTCCCATGCCAGGCCCCTTTGCAATGAACTGTGAGCGTGCAGCAGCAATACTTTTAAAATTAAATACAGCAGAAATGGAAAATATTGTCATTAAGAGTATGTAAAGTCATCAGAAAGCTGGTTGGAACAAGGATGTCTTCAGCTGCTATTAGAACACCATCAGCGAGGCAGTAAGCCTTGCTTCCTGTGGAAAAGAATTTCACGCAGTAGGTACCACAGCAAAAAAGGCTCATCGGATGCATTTCATTTGGGCAGCCTCGTTTTATAAGGTTGATTCATCATTGCCAGTCAAGCGAAGTCTGGCATTGTTGCAGCTGAAACAGAACCTTTGGCCATACAAGTGGAGCAGAACAGATGCTGAGAAGGAAAGAAGGGCTAGCAGTCCTCACCTAGTTTCCACATCTACCATCTTCAGGATTTTCTCAAATCTATCCCCAGTTTTATTTTTTATTTTTAAGGTTCATCCTCCCTGCCTCTCCATCTTTCTTCTGTCCACCCATCTATTTACCAGCATACTAGCACTGACCCAGCTGCCTGTCCCAGTTCTTTAAAATACATGGATCTGAGTGCTCTAGTGTGTCAGGGAGAAGACTATACCACGTGCCTTTCTAAATGTTTGGCTGAGCTCTGTTTCTCCATAGAAGTATATTATATTTATTTGCCATTGTTTATTTCATTTGTGTCCTGTCTTTACTCTGAGAACTCAGAGTAGCACATATAGTTCCCGCCCCAACAACCCTATGGGTTAGACAAGGCTGAAAGATCAAGTGATTGACCTCTGCCAGTTCTGCCTCCCCAATGCATGTGTGTCTACCATGCAAATGCAAATACACCATTTCAGGTTTGGGTTTGCCTAACCCAATAATTAAGACTAAAGGGAGAGACTCTACATGCAGTACCCAGAGAGGCCAAGATGCAGTGAATCCTGATTCCATTCCTGGGCCCAATCCACCTTCACAGACTTGTTCCAGTGATATTGCTGGTGCTAGTCCAAGTGACCTGTTGCAGCTGCTGGGGCATACTCTGGGGCAAAGAGAGAAATGTTTCCTTACTGCTAGAAGACAGCCAAAAATCCCCCATGGAATGCAGCATAACTCAAACATCACTGCATGGAGATTTAGTTAGAAATAGGGCACAATCCTAACCAGGTCTACTCAGAAGTAAGTCCTATTTTGTTCAGTGGGGCTTACTCTCAGGAAAGTGTGGATTACAGCCTCAGTCTAACAATCCTCATATGATGCCACTGGCACAGAGTGTCTCAGGCATGCCTTATGGCATGTTTGCAACACTGATGGTGAGCTGAGCCAGCACTGGGCAGGGGATGGAGGACCACTTCCCAGAGCTCTGGCAGGTGTTGGGCAGCGGAATGGTAAGTCAGGGTAGGTAGGAATCATTCTAGGGTGCGGGAAAGTGGGATGGCAGGGGTGGTGGCAGGGCCCTGCTACCTTATCCTATCCCAGCCCGGGAGACCTGACATGGGTCTTCTTGAATCTGCACCCACTCAGTAGCAGGTGCAGATCTGAGGAGACCCATCGGGGCTGCCTGGCCATTACATGGGGTAAGGGAGCATAAGTTCCCTTACCCTGAGTAGCCCCAGCACTGCTTCTCAGCCCCATAGGATACATACAGCAGTAGCCATTTCAGCACCACTGGGAAGCTGGGAAGCACAGGATTGGGCTGTTAACTGTCCCTGGATGTCCCAGTTGCTGTGTTTATGGGGAGCTGGTCAAGAGAGTGACAGTTGTCATTGATATGGCTTGTCAGCAGTTCAAAGATAGCATTTCAATTGCCTTATTTGTGGCAGGGAAGTATTTTCACAGAAATGCTTCTGTCATTCAGCAGATAGCCAAACACACTGGCAGGCAGGCCTGTGTCTTGATTCTGTATGCAACTTAGAACTTAAATTCTATCAGTGTTAGGTGCTTTAACTTTTATTAATCATTTGATTATTTGGCAAGGAACAAAAATTAATTATACATGGAAAGGTTTAGTTTGACTTTATTAAATGGGGACAATGGATATGAATGAATGAATATTATGCCCTCTTTTGAATTAATAGTCAATAGTGGAATACTCTGTTTTAAAAAATGCATCTATTTTGTACATTTACCCCCATTAGAACAACTGTGTATCTTGAATCACAAATGTTCACCCCAGTTTAGATGGTTTTGGCTATTCTGGATCACTTACCACATTACAGTGTGGCATCCGTGGTGGGGACAAGCTATAAGAGGACATCTATTAATGATTCTTCTAGAATCTTTAACTCCTCACCATTATATGAATGGAAGAAAAAAAACCTGTGAAAGTGCGTTGGAAAACGTGTGATTTTACACAAAGCATGTTAGAATTAACTGAATACTTAGAGAGCTGTTCAGGATGTTGATTTAATTATGCTGCAGTTGGATACAGACCATAAAGCAGTCGACTGTTCTGCCATATACTTATGTGCAACATGGATCAACTTGCATTCTGCAACCCTAAAGGGATTGTGTGAAACGGTCTTTATTTTAGCAATAGTAGAGGCTATTGAATAGCACTAAAGTTCCTTCTGCTGGCTTGCAAATATATCAGCTTTACAGAGCAATCCTATCTTGTAGTTGAGACCACACAGACCTCCCTGCACTGACTCCAAGTGTTGCAAATGTGCCATAAGGCAAGTTTGTGCTTACTCAGGAGCCAGCAGTATTGGCACAAAGGCATGTGTCGGTCTTCCAGCACTGGATCCACTCCTCTCTCAGGCTGGCACAGGTAAGTTCATGCTGGGTGGCGTGGGTGGTAAGAGAGAGAGAGAGAATGGCAGGAGTGTGGCTCCGAGGTGGGAAGGGGGCATTTTGGATGGGATGTGGAAGGATTGGGCTCAGGAAGGTGGTGGGATTGACAGTGACAACTCACACTATATCCTAACCCTCATCCCCTGGCTGGGCAGCCCTACACAAGCTTCCCAGATGTGTGCCAGCTAAATAACTGGCACAGATCCAAGAAGCCCCATAGACATGGCTGGGGCTTTATTCGGGGTAAGGGAAAAATATTCACTGTAACCTGTGTAGGATACAGCACAGGCCATGTGGCCTGGCCGTGTGGTGTAGATTGGGCTGCTAGTGTGTCTCTTAGAACTTCTCATCACCATTTCACTCAATAGAATATACATTGACTATCTCCTCTTTTAAAATTTAGATTTTCTCAGTACTTCGCTATTCTAGTGTTCAGTAACTTGGGCTTTGTCCATGTTGGCCAACCGGGTTGCCATTTTCTTGCTTGCTCTGTGAGCTAAGGCAGGGATACTGAACTTGAATTTTTTCCTGTGGAACATCCAAATCTAGTGTTTCAGTGTCCCTTGTGTCTTCTAGAGGGCAAAAAGATAACTTGGAATTGCTCTGCTACAGATGTGCCTTTGATGCCATCTCATCCCATCCCAAGTATCCCATTCTCTATGGACCATTCAAAATCAAACCAGTATTGTTCATTTCTTGAAAACCAAACTAAGCTTGCCATATCCAACCCTTTGTGCTTTATTATAATTCTAAAGAAACTGAAGCATTAGGGCATCCAGCCAATCATTGCCAGAAATAATTTGAACTGAATTTAATAAGCAATTCTCACCTTTGTTTACAAACCCTTTTAAAGCATCAATAGCAGTTTGCCTCAGCAGTCCAGAGTGCTCATTATTAAGGACTCATTCATTTTTAGATTATCATTTCCCACTGAGAAATCTGAAGAACTCCAGGTGCCAAGCGGTTCACATACTCTGTTCTATTAGCAAATCCAGGATATTGCCATTACTCCAGGGCATATGGTTTGGAAATGTTGAAATCACTATGTACAGTGTGCAGATACATAAAATGAGAGTTCACTTAGACATTTATTATGAGGTATTGCCCATATTGCATACATTTCCTGTGCATTATGATACTTGCAATTGAAGATGGTGGTAGTTTTCTTTAAGGGCATGTCTCCATATTTTTGTACTCTAACCCAGAGTAATTGAAATTGTGATTGCCACCCAAACAAATTGTACCATCCTGGTTCCTGTAATCATTTCTGGTCTGCAGTGTCTGGACAAGAATATGGAAAGGACTGACTTAAACTGATTTCATCTGTATATCTTCAGTCAGTGATGCATTGTCTTCTGGGGTTTGGTTCACATCCATTCCTTCAAAAGAGCCAGTAGCAACCAAAGCTAAATAACAGGTGTGTCCCAGTATCCACAAGCGTTCTGTTCTGAAACATCTCCCCCCACAGTTAACTGAAACCATGGATACCAGGGAACGCCCCTCCACCCTCTGGAGGTGAGGGTAGCAGAGCTCCCCTTGCCTTCAGAGGTTTCTCTGAGCCAGGCAGAGGCCATGCACTCTGTCTTCAGCTTCTGTTGGGTTCACACAGAGCCTTATGGTTAAAAAAGTGACTTCCAGTTTCTCCATGAAACCAGAAGTGATGTTTTTAATGCCTTATAAGGTTTTAGGAAGCCTGGAAAAGCCCTTTGGGGCTTCCGTAGACCTCCTAATGCCTTATAAGGCATTAAAAACACTTCTGGTTTCACAGAGAAACCAGAAGTCATGCTTTTTTTAACTGTAAGGCTCAGTCTGAACCCAACAGAGGCTGCGGACGGTCATGTGTGGCCTTTGGGCTCAGAGGACAGTCTGGAGGCAAGGGAAGCAGAGCTCCCCTTGCTTCTGGAGGGGACACGTACAAGGGGTATGTGCAGGGGGCCCCGCGGACCTGATCCACAGATAAGTGAATCCGAAGATAAAGTATCTGCAGATCTGGGGCCTCCCCTGTACTCCTCTGCATCCTTCTCTGGGAATATGCCCCATGAAATTTAAGTGGGACTTAAAGTTGTATAGGTTTGGGTTGCATACGCAGTATGAAGATTGATGTATTACTATCCTAAGGTTTTTCTTGAGAAGGCAAACACTGGTAGACAATGGTCAGGAAGGCAGTCTGAGTTTTGCCATTAGGAAGCTGACATTTCTGTGAGTGGAAACACTGATGCACAAAAGATCAGTACTGTCTAGATAGTTAATAACATCTTTACAGGGAGTGGGAAATCCATCTGTCAGTGCTTGCTCTGGTGGTAATTACTGTCTTACTCTCACCTACTTTTTCCCAGAATACACCATAGCGTACATGTGCATAATTATAAGCTAGTGAACTAGTTTGATATATATCCAAAGTGGCTCTACTGTCCAATAGTTAGGAATGTGAGCCCACATATCCAACTCCCCTTTTCAGCATGCTGTTCCACTTCTACTGGTCTTAATTGTGGGGGAGCAATTCATTTGAACTCACACAATCTAAATACAGCCCAAGTCCCTCCCACTGATGCAGCCTGCCAACAGAGTGTGCACTGTATCAATGGGGGGGGCAGTCTCCTCAGGGTGAGTGAACTTTTGTTCTCATACCCCAATAATGGTGTCATGACAGTTGTGTCATGTGTCCACGCTTGAGTCAAACATGAATCTATTGAAACTGCAAGTAGTTCAGCACACCTCTGACTCAAACGAGCATGTTTACAAATTCCATTAGCAGACACAGGCCTGACATCCTCATCTTGTTTTTGAAGTGGAACCAATGCATTAGGAATTCTCCATTGTTCTGGTTTCTTTTTTTCTTTTTTCCCCAAACTTTGGAATGTGTGCATCGTTTTCCACGGCTTTCATTTCATATGCATCTTTTTCTATCTCTGTGTTATCAATGTGCACACGTGCATTGATACAGCTCTGCAACTTATTCTGCTTGGAACTGCTGCTGTGTGACTTTTGTTAATTTCAGTTTAAGCACAATGTTCTTTATATACTGGTTTTACTTATATTATTTATATCCTGTGGCCAAAGTGTATGTCAGTCGAGTGGATGATTCCACAACCTCAGCCAAACCCCTGAACAAGGGCTTATGGCTTGCTCAAACGAGAGGCAGTTTACAGACCACAATTTTCAAAATACCTTACTTGCCTGTGCAGTGTTAAATAAATATGGTTGATAAATAATTGAGAGGATAGATTTTCCATGCAGGCATCAAATTAATTTTTACTTAAAGAGGGAGTTGTGATTTAGATTCATTTTTTTTCCTATGAGCAAATCAATTGAGTCTATAGGGGGAGGAACTCTTCACACAATTTAATTTCATTATTGAAAGTTCAATAACAAAGAAAATAAGACTAAACCATCTTCTTACAGTAATCTTGTTTTTATTTGTTTTATTTTCTTATCAATGGGAGCCATGTGATTAACTTTCTTTGCTGCTGCAGAGATTTGTTAGATATATTTCCAGGTTTCTGGTTTATTGAATGTCAGAAATTCATTTTTTTTCCAAAGTCCCCCCCCCCCATATGAATGATGTCTAGAACAGTCAAATGTCAACAGAAGCTTAGCTGGTCACTCCTCCATTTTCATTCTGTTGGCAGCTAGAAGCAAAGATTGGGAACTTTCATACTTGGGGGGTGGGGGATTTCCTGCTTTTTTCAAACTGGTACTGCTCTTGTTTATGCCAGAGATTTTGCTGTCATCCTCAATTAGCTCAGATTTTGACACTCGGCACAGGTGAACCTTCTGTAGCTGGATGTTTGAATTAAAAATGGCTTCTCTATGTGTGGTTTTTATAGGCCCAGTGCCTTATTATTCTACTTATCCTGAGCACATCTAAAAAAAGTAAAAAATAAAAATAAACTCTAGTACAGGTGCACTCATAGCAACTCGACCTTTTTTTTTTTTTTTTTAGCAATAAACATTCCTCTTCTGTCTGTGTGAAACCACCCGCTTGATTTTACAATTTGCAGTACTGCCATGAAAGTGCTTATGTTGCACATGAAAGTGAGGGTTACACTACAGATGTGCTAGTGAAGCTTCATGAACATGTTTCCCCACAGGTAGTTCTGTCATTTCAGCTGTTTGAGACCACTGTGGAAGACTGGCCACATTTCTGAAAGCATGTTTTGTTAGGGCTGTTTATTGATAAAGGAAGAAGAAAGTTTGTATCAATTGGTCTTCATTCTCATGTTCTTTTTAATATGGATACCCACCCACCCCCCACAATGTGATGCGTCTCTATGAACATGACTTTTGAATACACTTCTAGAAGGCCTGAGATGAGCTATAGTACTTATGATGTTCCGGTGATTTGGGGCTTTCACTGGGTTCCCAAGTCATGGTACCTACCAAATAAATGTTAGAAGCATACTCCGAAGACATGCTCACCATCACCTGAAAATGATGGGGGAAATCTTAGTTTGTGGTGATGTCACCAAGTCAAAAGTAAAAGTGAAAACTAACAGCCCAAGCCTGAACTGCCCTGCGTGAGGGGCTCCTGCAGTGCCAAAATGGCTGCTACTGTGTCCATCCAGGCAGCTGGCGACAGCTCCTTGGGGGGGGGGCTTTCATCCCCTTTCCCCAGGTGAAGAAAGCAGCCCCGCAATGGGGCTACTTGATTCTACAGCTCCCTCCACCCCAGAACGTCTGCCTCCCCCACACCCCTTTCTGCCTCCTCCCACATCCCCACTCACCTCTCTGCTACCAGGTGGTCCAGGTGACTGCCGAGTGACAGAAAACAGGCTCAGCATCAGAGCTGGTCCAGCGCTAGCTCTGGCGCTTGGCCCACAGTAAGGGCTCGCAAACATGCCTTATGGCACGTTTGTGACAGTGTGTGCTGGCAGTGATCCGGCGTGCAGGGATCTGAATCAGGCCCTAAACCCTGTCTTTTGAGCCACGTATGGCAACAAGTGTCTGTTTAGAAATAGCAAAGGTAAGAAGTTAGATCGCACTTCATAGAACATTTGAAGAACACCAGAACTCTGCTGGATCAGGCCAGGTGCCCATCATTATGTTTTCAACAGTGGCCAGCCAGATGTTTCTGGGAAGTTCACAGCATGACTTTCCACACTCCCAGTAATTGCTGTTAGGCTTGCTGAATATAGAAGGTTTCAAAAATGAATAATGAGGCTAACTAAGACTGTATTTTAACCTGTAATGTGTCACTTGTAAATGTTGTTATAATATAAGAAAAGCAGCCAAATAAATATTAAAAAAATTATAGACAGTATATTAAATATAGCCTTTAATTGAATTTACAATCAGACTTGGGCAAAGTGAAGCTCAATTAAAGCATCACTAATAACTCTACTACATGTACGCCTTGGTCAGCAACTAGATGTAATGGACATCTACTCTGGGAAGAAAGTGGGAGTTTGCAGCCTCCCAATACCCTCTCAGCAAGCCCCATCATCCCAGCTGATGGTCTTCTTTTTCCTTTGGTTTGGCAACTGGAAGAAGCAGACAGCATCCCTCAGGGAAAGTGATTTTGGTCTTGGTGCTTCTAAATGTCGACCACTAGTGTAAACTATGACTGGGAAATTTCCAGTCTGGATTTTGGTATAACCCTGTTTTTGTCCTATTCTGATACATTCTCCTTTCCTTGATCTACCAGTTCCAAGGTCCACTTTTGCTTGCTCTTAGTTTCCATAGCACTCCATTGCTGGCTTGCATAGGCACTCTCCATTGCTAATTCTTACAATGGAGATGCAATGTGATGCTTCCTCACATTTGCACAGAGCCCTGCATGATGATGTTCCAAGCCATAACAGTTTTATTATTTTAGAACAGGTTCTGTTATTTCTTTTGATGTGTTCTTGATGATGGGGGAGGGGGGCAGAAAAAGCTAACCATGTCTTCTTCCCTCTTCAACACATCCTGAAGGAAACTAGCCAAGAAGCAAAAGGAGACTCAGAGCAGCAGTCAGAGAGAAATGGGGCCTGTGGCTACTTCAGACAAGACTGCTGCAAAACTCAGTGCCGTTCACAATGAAGAAGGTTTTTCTTCAAGCTGCCAGGATGTTAATGGATTCAGTAAGTTTCACTCGCTTGCAGTGGGTGCCTCTGTATTCAGGGAGCTCTTATATTTAAGTCTTAGTTCTCACAGAAAGTAAAAATTATAAGGATTTGAAATTAAATATAAGGTAAAAGATGGCAATACAACTAATGGGAGAGTGAAATGCCTCTGTTTCTGCCCCAAGTTGCTGGAGCTCTAGCAAGAGGCCTGTTTGCCTAGTATTTGGAAGAAAGCATTACAATGTTTTGTTTTAGCATCTAAGCAATTTAGGTAAGTGTCTCTCTCATAGATTCTGGTTTGAGTAGAATATTATGATTATGGACATGACTAATACTTACACAGCCCTCCAACCAGAACAAACAAGCAATCCCAGACATGCGTCAAAGCTGGGATTCTGCATTGCCCAAATACCATTCAATAATTTTTGATGATCCTTTAGCCCAGAGCAGTGGTGTAACTAATGATCATGCCAAATTCAAAATGTTGCCCCGGAAGTGATGTCACAACCAGAAGTGACATCACACCCAGGCTTCTAAAAAAGTGAAAATTGGGAGGAACCCACCTCTTCCCCCAGCCGCTCACCACCTACTTGCTCTGCTGCCTCCCCCCAGTCAGTGGCATAACTAAGGCACATATCTGCTACCTGAGGTCAAAGAAGATTTTGTAGCCCCCCCATGACAAAATCAAATTTAATTAAATAAATAAAAAGTTATTGGTTCCATGCTGTATCATAATAACATCTCATTGGCACTCAGAACAATAAGTCTCATAGGTCAGTTTGGAGTTAAGCAAATCCACTTTTTGTTCCACAAGGCAGTTATGTTTTCATTTTTTTGTTAATTGGGCATAACTTTTGATAAAATACAGATATTCCAGTGCAGTTTGTTTCATTGCATTCAGCATAAAATTACCTTTCCAATGATATATAACATGATGGTATTAGTCTTACATACCAAAATTTTCATAATTTTGGTCACTAGTGTCAAGCTCAGCTTGTTGCCCCCCTAAAGCTTGATGCCCGGTGCAGTTGCTACCCCCTGCACCTCCTTAGCTATGCCACTGGCCCACAGCTGGATTCCCATTGAAACTTATTCCTACCATTTAAGTGTAGGTGTGACCAAGATTGTTGCACAACCCTGCAGAGCAGGAACTTTCAGTTAAGCCTGGGATCTGGGCTTCAAGTGCCCTGGCATTTGCACAGGGTTGCATCAGAGTTGAGGATGGTGCCTTTAGAATATAACTTTTATCTAAGATGAAAAGATATATTTCTCTAACTTAGGGCGCAATCCAAACCTGCACTGGAGCAGGCAAGCCAGGAGGCTTGCGCTGCATCCAATGCAGTTTCATTGGCTGCAGCGGCTCAGCCATGGGCAAGGGGAAGCTCTTCCCCTTACCCATGGGTAAGGACTTCGTGCCCCTATGGGTCTCCTCGGACCTGCACCACCTCCGGAGGTGGCTCAAGTCCGAAGAGAGTGGAGCGGCACAGAGCTCCGTTCTCCCCGGGGACTAGGGTTGGGATCCGGCATAACTGGGCCCGCTGTCCCCCTGCCCTCCCCCCCAGGAATTCCCCCATGCCCCCTCCCCATGCCCCCCATGCCTACCTTTGCTGCTTACATCAGCGCAAGAGCGCCAACTCAAACTGTGGCGCGGGAGCCACGGCTGAGGCTTCTGCCTGCCTCCATGTGTCAGCACATGTAAATGCACCAACGTGGCTCCCAGCGACAGAGGCGAAAAGGGACTTGGGCCGGCATAAGGCGCACTTTGGATTGCACCCTTAATTGTTATGAAGAATGAAAGTTCTGACTAAGGACTATCACAAAAAAGAAAACACTGTGTTTTTGAGGCAATCTTCAGGTTGTGCTGACATTGCTAGGCTTTATTTTCTTTAATCTCATTCTCCAAACTAACATATGGTTCAGCTATTAATCAGTACTGCTTAAACCCATCCTGAGCTGTTTAGTTGGAGGATATACTATAATATTCAGAGCTATAAATCAGAAAGGCTTCCAGTGTGAAAACTGCCCTATGATCTCAGTTCTTTTCATCTTGTTTCTTCCAATCTTTATTTAGGGAGCCTAATTCCACCTGCCATCCCTTTCGCCTCCATTAGCCCTCAGTCATTAGGCTTGCTCATATGAAGAAAGGCAAGCAGCATTAAATGTTGCATTAGGCAGTTATTTTCTAACAAGTGTATTATAACCTAACAAATGTCCTAACTTGTGAGAACATACCAGATTATAACTCTCTTGTAGTTTCTTTCTCAGAGGCACCTTAAGGGCCTGGGGCAGGCCATCACAAATAGGACTTTGCATTTTCTTTAAATGGGAGACTATAACCTTCCTCCCTCATATTTTTAATCTATCTCCCACTGTAAACAATATAGCAATTAAATGTTTGTTAAATGGATGTAACTGTTCATGTACTCATGGCATTCAGCACTACTTGGTTATTCCTTCCCCTTCTGCTCTTCGTATAGTCAGAGGAGCACACTGAGAAGCTGTGCAGTAATAGGCTAGTGGGTTAAGGAAAAATACCAAGGACCTAAATATACTCCCATATAACATTTCTGGCATTCAGGGTTATGAGAAAGGAGTCTTATCAAATTCATATACAGGTTAAGCATCCCTAATTCGAAAATCCAAAATGGCCAATATAGCACCACAAGTGGAAAATTCCACACCTGTTCTCGTGACAGGTCACAGTCAAAATGCAGGTGCACAACAGACAGTTTATTCAGTGTTCCCCGGGGGGGGGGGGGGAAGACCTCAGTCCTCTCCAGCTGTGATATATATTTTAGACTTGGGTCCCATCTCCAAGATATCTCATTAGACATATGCAATATTTCAAATCAAAAAAATCCAAAACACTTCTGGTCCCAAGCATTTTGGATAAGGCATACTCAACCTGAACTTTCCCAAGTAGAAATTCTTCATGGATGTGAATGATGTGAACTTTTTGGGGGGCAGGCC
Organism: Tiliqua scincoides; assembly: GCF_035046505.1. Classification (NCBI taxonomy): domain Eukaryota; kingdom Metazoa; phylum Chordata; class Lepidosauria; order Squamata; family Scincidae; genus Tiliqua; species Tiliqua scincoides. Next base: position 195,487,897 of record NC_089824.1, on the reverse strand, counting down.
AGGAATTCCATGATTTCTAACTTCTTGATATGTGGCAATCTGTACCAAACAGAGTTTCTGGTGGGCGTTCTGAAATTAGCTTGTATAAGGATCTTCCAGTGTTAACCCCATTTCCATGCTATTATAAAAAGTACTTTGACCTCTCACATAATTGCACAAATATGTCTAAAGGATATTTAATTGCCCAATGATTTCATCAGATTCTGTGTTAGATTTAATGAAATAAGTTACAGAATAGCAAATGATAATTTCACCAGAGACCCTGTCAGAAGTTTTTGACATAGAGCTCAGGCAGTGAAAGAATTCATTAAAAATGCATTTCCTTTCTTAACATAATACCCCATCTTCAGTTTTTACGTAATTCTTTTGGAAACCCACTAGTAAAAAGTGATCTGATAATGTGAAAACAATTTGTTTTTGTTTTTAGAGGATTTTTATTCTGCCTTTTCCCCCAGAAAGTGCTTGAGGCAGCTTACAATCAGAATAAAAATACAATTAAGCAATCATGTAGTTACATACATGAATAAAATAGAGTAGTCATTTTATCCTCCTGAAGAATTAAGGGCCTGTTCCTGACCTTTGCATGCCTGCTCAGCTCTGGCACGCAGTGTCACAAACGTGCTGTAAGGCATGCTTGTGGCACATTCTGCCCAGCCAGCGCCAGGCGAAGGATGGGCGACCACTGCCTGGCATTCTGTGGGAGTGCTGGATGGTAGAGAAGTAAGTGGGGGCATGGGGGGAAGTGGGGGGAGGCGTGGCAGGGAGGGGGGAGGTGGGAAGGGAGTGGGGCAGGATTGGTATGGAACTATTGGATCCAGAACCCCACATTAATCCTCTCGGCCTGACACAGAACTCCATTATTCTGCACTGGCTAAATAACCAGCACTGTTGAGTAGCCCCATTGTGGGGCTACTTTCCTTACACAGGGGAAGAGGACGAATGTCCCCTTCCCCTGAGGAGCCACCTGCAGCTGCCTGGTGCACTCAGGATGCCATGGCAGCTCATCGCGTTGTTCAGCTCAGGATTAGAGTGTAAGTGTCTATGGCTGTTATACATGTTTACCTGGAAGTAGGTCCCAGTGAACTGAATGGGACTTACCTCTGAGTAGATAATCATAAGATTGGACAGTATGAGATGTCAAACTCCATCTTACAATCATTGTCACCTCTGGATATTTATACCATTTGGCTGAATAATTGTGTGTGAATAATTGTGTGTAGATTCTGAAGCAGAGTCCAGTGTGCAAAATCTTGGAGAAATTGGTTGTTGATTCATTACTTTCTGAAGGGGAAACCAGAATGAGTCTCTGATGCATAGAAAGTAATGAATGATTTTGGCCATGTCACATTTATTTGAATGCAGTACCTTCCTGACTACTTGACTGACCACCTGCTCTGTACCCGAAAAAAATTGATTTTCAAAGAGATACCTTGTTCAATAAATATGTTACGACCCATTTTGCATGCTACTTTATACTCGCAATAAGGAGAAGGAGGAGAGAGAGGCATGAGATTTTTATGGAGAAGGTAATGAGTAAACAATACCTTTGTACAGATCAGGTTTTCATTAGTTTTTCCAGAGTAATTGTAATATGAAAGTGATCACTTACAAGGTTGCAATCACTTCCTCCTGTATTTAATCTGAAAACATCAAAAGATGAGAAGCACACACAAAAATAAGAATGGTAAAAAGTTACCTGGAATGTGTTGAATTCAGAATTATTCTGTGATTTGAAGAATGCCTCCTTTTAAAGGTGTTGTGATATTACCCACACCTAACAGATGGGTGCAGGTATCAGCTCAGTGAAGAAAAGAGATGACAGGGAAAATCAGAGCAGGGAGTTAAAATTATCATAAATGTCTAAAGAGTTCAATGAGGAATTCACGACGTCATTACAGGGAGCACATCTCATGTAGCTGGCACCCCATGAGGATGATCTGTGAGACACTATAACAAATGAACAATGATACAGTAATGATACATTCAGTACTAATGATACTGCCGTCCAGTCAGCATGCTGATACACTGTCATGCCAAGGGTCATGTATAAAACAGATGTGGCAGGACTGATTCTAAGGAGAACCCTGCATCATAGGCACCACCAGGGTAACATCTGATAGAAGAATAAGGGAAGATAAGGAGAGTAAAGGTTAGGATTTGATCTCAAGGTTCCTTATTTGGAAATCTGAGTTTGAAAGTCAAGCAGCTTGGCTCTGAAAATGATGAGCCTGAAAGGTACACTTCTGAGGCAGGCAGAGAGGATCGATTAGGGAAGACCATGAGAAGATGTTATGTTAGATTGGAGAAATCTGATATTGCATTCAAAGCCATGGGGTCATCATGGGCACTTCTAAAGATAGTACTGCCTACCAGGAGCTTAGATAGAAGCAATGAGAACATAGATTATCTTTCACAAGAGATAAGTTCCTTATGGATATCATTAGAGTTGCCACTGAAATGTACCTATTGTGAATTTAGGCTGAACACCCAACTTCTCTAGTGATTGAAATCCTCCTCTAGATCCACAAGTCTCAGAAAAATCTACAAGGCCTGCATCCAGTTGTGAACCTGGGCCGGTATGCCCAGGGGCACAGGACAGCAAATCACTCCCCTCCAAAAGTGCCCCCCAAAAAGGCACTTCCAGTTGTGGACCTGAAAAAAGAAAAGCATGACAGCGATGTGGACAGGTCCTGGTGCTGCCTCCCCAAGGGGTTCTGTCCAGGGCATTTGGTCCCTTGATCCCCCCCCCAGGTACACCAGTGCCTGCATCATATCTGTAAACATCAAGTGGAGCTTGACCTCTGCGTTGATATTTATAGAAAAAGAGAGCTACATAGATCCCTGTGGAATATTAAAGCCTCATCTGTTTAGATGCAAAACAATGGTACAAGCATTCATTGAAAAGAACAGAGAATCCTTTCTTATTTATCAGAGAACATTTTTAGTTAGTACGCCCCAACACATGTTCTCTGGAATCTGGAATTCTGTTTTACTGGACTTTTGCTTAATAATAATTTTTTTTTCTCAATTTTAATTTTTTCAGTTCAAAAAAGTTTTGCAAGGAACACTTCATCCAGGTCCCAGACACTGGGAGCAATGGGATTTTCAGAAGTGAGCACATGTGCCCTCCTAATTTTCCTGATTGCAGCCCCACTTCACCAAGTCAGTTGCTAACATAACCTAACATTGACCAGGAATTATAGAGAAATTCTGATTCTGAAATAGCAGAATGAGCAGATTTCTCCACGGAGATCCAAATCATCACTAGATCGCCTCCTGTACATCTGACCTGCTGCCTCAAAATATATATTTTTTATTTTAATTTAAAGTAATAAAATAAAGTGGAAATACATATTTTTTATACAAAACCAAAACTAACAGCCCTATCATATGAGGCCTTGCACTGCCAGAACTAGCTTTCTGGCAGTGCAAGGTCTTTTACAGTTGCCATAAAATGCAACTTTCCATTCAGCACAGCTGGACCGTCATTGCAAGCAGTGAGCAAGAAAGTTTGTATAGGATTGCAGCTGTGCAGCAAATTCTACCTTGCACTGGAACAGGCAGGCCAGCGCAAGATTGGGGCCAGAAGTGGTTCAGCCAGAGGCAAGTGGAACTCTTCTCCTTACCCCTGCTTAAGCCAGAACACAGCCCAATGGGTCTGCTTGGACTTGCGCCACCTGTACAGTATAGTACAGTTCCCTGGTTAAAAATAGCTGTAGTATTAGCAGATCTTGCCAGCACAGAAATATTTTCCCCCCACTTTCTCGTGGGAGAATACTTTGGGAAATTGCATGACCTTTTTTATAATGTGGAAGTCTAATTTCAGTCGGCTTGTTGCAACTCTACCTGAAATTCTGTTAATACTGTTCACCCCATAGAATCATTCTGGTGAGCTTTTTATACATTTGTAAATAATGTTTACTCTGGAGATGCGAAAATTGCTTCTGAAATTACTTTGATGTATACTGAATTGTATCTACCTTATTGTATTATGGAGCAGTTCTTTCTACCTTATTGGTATCTTTTTTATGTTCTGTGATTTTTACATTAAGTTATTTCCCATCATGGAACTGGAGATAAATATATAATAGTAATTATTGAAACAAATGTAAAAAGATTTTTAACCACATGCCCCGAAAGATGTGCGATCAAATAGCTATAAATATTGTACTTTAATACAGGATGGTTCATGCATAAACCAGCATCTATTTTGGATTTCTTTTTCTTCTCTTGTGTTTAAAGGAAGCCTAAAGACGTCACAAATTTGAGTGATCTCCCACAAAAAGCCACTCTGTACCTACAAAGCTAATACGTCAAGGAGCAGGCTTCATTTCAGCCCTTTCCCCTAACATTTTAATGTTGGTGTTCTGAAATTTTCTTTCTCATAGAGCAATATTCAAATAGGCACTTCCCCACCTGCAGACTACAATGGTATAGATTACCATCTGTGAACAGTTTTATCACTTAGGTCTGCTGAGTGTATCAAATTACCCTTGAACTTGATTGGGAAATTGCTGATCCTGGGTGATTATATTGCTCCTTAGATGAGTGTCTTCTAAGGAACTACTACTACTACTACTACTACTACTACTACTACTACTACTACTACTACTACTACTAAGTAGTACAGTAATCATTGAGTCTGGTTGTTCCAATTAATCCTTTTAATCTCAAGGTTAATGCAAAAATAGTCCCTTGCTCATTGCATTTTACATTTATGTTTACTTGTAGATAACAATTATATGCATTTTGTTATAAATGATTTTGTCTTTGACCTCTAAACTAGAAGTCTCACCCATGAATTGCTTTGGTTGTGTCATTATCTTTCCATCTAAACTTATTGTTGTCACTCTGACTTCTCTTATTAAAGAATATATCCTCTGAGTGCACTATATAGAAATGACACAGTCCCTATGTTGTTTGGACAATATAAGGGTGAGGAAGGTGGTCAGGGATGGAATAAAAATGATGACAAAGACTATAATACATTCAGGTGATAGCTGAGAAGCAAATAGGCTAACATGAGGGTGGCTGAAGAAAGGCTTGAGTAGTACTGAAAGACATGGAGAGCAACACTGAAGTCTTAGTATCCAGAAAGTTTTTCTTGAAATTTTCACATAATTTTAAGCTAGCTGATACTGGACCATCAGGCTTCTGTTTTCCCTGTTCATTTATTTGTGGCATGCTTATTTAATTGTAACATGCTTATTTAACATTATGCATTCTTTCATTCGAAACTGTCAGATCTGTTTCTTGGAGATCCCTCATTCTATTTTGTTTTCTTATTTCTTTTTAAATCAAAATCTGATGTTAGTGATGGACATGGCTAAAATTCCACTTCTAATTTGCATACTTAGGTTGAAATTATAGCTCTCTTCAAACGTTATGATAATCTAGGGGAAAAACTAGGAGAAGGAGAATTGGACAGTCCCAGCATTCTAGACCATGGGGAGAATCTCTCCCTGGGCATATTTTTCACAGCAGATAATCAATGTGTATCTTTGGGGTCAGGCTAGTGTGTAAAGCAGCATTCTTCACTCTGATTCCCATAATGTCTGAAGAGGGCTCAGGTAAATTGCTGTTGTGGGTTCCAAGCTTCAGCTTTAAATTAATTCTTTCTTAGAACCCAATCCTGTCCAACTTTCCAGAGCTGATGCAGCCGCAGTGCAACCCCAAGGTAAGGGAACAAATCTTCCCTTACCTTAAGGAAGGCTCAGGAACTGTCCCCATGCTGCAGGATGCAGCACACACCATGTTGACATGGCTGTATCAGTGTTGAAAAGTAAGATAGGATTGGGCCCATAGTTTCTGATCTCCATATTTTTGATAGGGAAAGACATTTAGAACACAGCAGTAGTAGTATGTAGGCAATATGTAGGCCTTGTCTGCTGTATATTGTCACTATTGAAGGGTTAAAAGCCCCTTATATTTATAAAAAGAAAAATAATCTGTACTACTCAAAGAATATGTTTGCTTCTAATCGCTTTAATTATGCAAAAAAGCTTGTGTGTTCAATGCTGTCCTGTTCTTTTGAGAGCTTTTCTCCCTGTTCTGTTACATCTCCCTATGTAAATTTCTAAAGTCTTCTTCCTTATGTCTTTCCAACATAGCACCATCCTCTCCTTGTTCATTTTCTGTCCAAAGCAAAACCCTTCAGAGCAAATCTTTGTTGAATTCCTACTACTCAGGTACTTATACCAGAATTTATTATTGATTCTATTTGCTTTTCCCTATAGATACATTAATTATGGCAATGAAGAACTGAGACACTGGAATGTTGAAAAGCGCTAACTTGTAATTTTATTTATTTTTCACCTTTTTTTCTACCGTTGACCTTCTGTTGGGTTCTATTGATCCGTGTTCTGTGCACAAATGGGATTTCATCTCAAAGTATCATCAGACACTGTTCCATCGACTACATTGTTAGGTAAGAGGACTGTTATGATGCCCAATAGCCTGTTGATAAGAAAACACATTCTATCTGAAAATGGCTCAATAGAACAATGGCAGACATCCTCCAAAAATGTTATTTAGTAGTTAAGTACCATTTGGGATAGCAAATAAATCACTGATAAACTGACGCACAGGAAGAATAATTGTTTTAGTGTATACATACCATCAAAATTCTGCTACTTCATGCGATTTATTTTACTTCGATAGGTAAGAGCTTGTTTACTGTGATGTGATCACAAGCAATAATTAGACCAAAACATAACCCCCACCTATTCAAGCAATGCTTCAGACTTCAATTTTTTTTTTAAGTTAAATTGTTAATTTGACGTTATGGATTTGAGGGACCAAAGTCAGAAAGAACTATAGGAAACATATTCTGACCTCCAGCTTAGCTAACAATCATGACAATTTGCTTCAGTGCAAAGTCCCCTGAGGAAAGAAGCATTTGAGACACATTATGGGATGCAGCCTTTTTTTTTTTTTTTTTAAAGAAATCATTGATTCCCCTTTCAATCAAAAAGATTGTGTTATGCTTTTACAGTCAATTCTTATTATATTTTTTCATTATTAAAATGAGGTATTTGTATGCTTAGGCATAACGGACTTAAAATCTATGTTCTTCATTTTTTTTCCTGATTCGCAAATGAAACAGGCTGTGTCTGCAAAGCTGTGCACAGATGTTTCATGTCTGAAAATATGATACAGAGCCCTGATTTGTGTAAATGTGTTAGTCATTTTACCTGTGGCACTGTAACTTCCTCTTGTTTCATCCAGAGTCTTGGCACCAACATCGAAATAGATCCAGAGACAAAAAGTAGGCATGCTTAAAGCACGTTTCTATGTTTAAATCCTTTATAGGTGTATGCAGGAAAGATAGAGAATGTAATCCCTTCAAAAAGAGTTCCCCAAAGTTCCACCAAGACAAGAAGTCACTAATGTGGGTGATGTCTTATAGCAACTGAAATGTCCTTTCCATCCACGTCTAGTCTCAGTTCATCAGTGAATGAAGTTCCTCATCTTTCTTGAAGACATGGCACTCATGAGGGTAGAATGGAAACCCTTAAAAAATTAAATTAAAAAATTCTTGCCAAAATTGTACCTTTTCAAGCCCTGGAGAACATAGTTGCAGCCCATGCCCTTGGTTCAACTCACCTGAGCCAAACTGTTCAAGACATGCCAAAAAATGTAGTTTGACAATCTAGGCCTAAGCATCAACTCCAAAAATTAAAGTAAATTAGGAATATCTTCAACCAGACCAAAACACTCAAAAAGCATTTGCAGCTCCATGATGAGCCTGCCTTCTTAGTTTATAACAAACACCAGGATTATAGTATAACAGAGAGTGGGAAACCGAAGAAGGCTGTAGACAGATATATAAAACAAAGGCAAAGGTCTATGGATAAATACTTCTTCAATTAAAAAATAAAATAGACGCACTTAAGCCCAGTTCATAATATCCGTGTCAGTGGCCATTGTGTGAAGCAGAAGTGGAGAAAGGGGAAATAACTGCATGGATAAATCCTGCATGGGCTTTGTTGTTTGTGTTTGAGCACATTGTCTGTTCTGGAAGGGAAGGGCATCTAAGCTGCTCCTCTGCCACTCACAGCTTCTTGTTGGCCAAGATACATATAAGCCTGTCTGCAGGCGTTCCCATAGTTATAGAACTTGCTCATTTATGCACCCTATCACTCAGTCCATGCCACACAAACATGGATAAGCCCCTACTGTAAGTGAATTCAGCTCAGTCTGAGTGAGGCAGGCACACTCCAAAATATATATTCAGTATGGGATGTTGTCCCATCTAACACTGCAGCAAGCTTTTATTTTTATGCTAACAAACCAAGCTGGAAGTAGGAGAAGATCCTATACTGTATAAATCCATTGTTAACTCCTGAGTCACCTCTGCCTAGTAGGTTGAAATATCTCTTGAGATAGCTAATACCCCCTCTATGTGAGAAATTTATAAAAGGCGACTCATAAAATGACAAGCTAAAAGCAAATTTATGGTGACAAACACAATTTGATGTATTGTTTTTATATACCTTCTAATCTGGAGTTTAAGTTTAAGTAAGCATTCAGACCCGGTAATAGCAATTTTAAAAGCACCCTATCTCCATTAAAGTTACATGCTACCAACAATATTTATGCAACTCCAAGCTTAGAAAACTGATAAAATATGACCTAAATCAGCAGATAATATCTGAGCAGTAATCATTGTGCATTGTAGACAGTGTAATAGTTTTGTGTGGAGCTTTAGGCTTGAGAGTTAGCAGCTCGCCATAAATGTTTTGTGATGTTGCATTGCCATGCTCCATATTCATGCTTCTTGACAACTGGTCCATAATTTTGTATGTGCCATTTTTTTTTCATAATTTGGATAAAAATAATATATCACACACTTTTTTTGAAGCTTTTGTAAAATTTCAGGCAAAGAAATGAAGCCTAGCTGTTGAAGGTACAGATTGTGTTCTCCAGTATGGACTGATTTTTAGCATGAAAAGTAGTCAGTTTTGCTGCTGCTGCACCATGTTGATTTGGGCTTTTCTACAAAGAAATATGGTTAATTGTGAGGACGGTCATTTGGCTTGGTATAGTTATGTGAGACCTTTGGATATTCTGAAAGTTGCATTATGGTTACTGTATTGACCTTTACAATAAACTCTTGTTATAAACAGGTTCTACCATATACATATTGCACAATAAATGTGATTGATTAACCTGACCTTTTTCCTGGCCTCTAGCCCAGAATAGTATCAAATTATTTTCTTGCATATGTATCTTCTCCTTCCTCCAAGGAGGTGGGCAAATAGAACATAAGAAGAGTCCTTCTGAATCAGGCCAAAAGTCTAACTAGTCTAGCATCCTGTTTCCCACAGTGGCCAAATAGGCATCTTTGGGAAACCCACAGGCCAGAGATGAAGGCAAGCAGCGCTCTTATGGTGTTGCTTCCCAGCAATGGGTATTCAAAGGCATACTGTTTTTTGCATGCTTTACCTGTGATTTGTTGACAGGTCAAATGACATGTGAATTCAACCATTGATTCATCTATCCTACTTCTGTCCACTTAGAGTGGCAGCAGCCTTTTAATATCTCAGCTAAGGGTCTTACCTCAGATATTGCCACCAGGCTGGCCTATGAAAGAGCCCTGTCTGAAGCCCTGGTCAGTGTAAACAATACTGAAAAAGATAGATCAGTGTAAGCAAGCTTCATAGGTTCTGTGCTATGGTGCTTGTCACAGACACAAATGGAGCTGCACAAAAGTTCCTACAGGCTAGTATTTAAAGACTCAGAAAACCCTATTGTCCCTGACAGATGTTATGAGCATTTTACCAAAGTGACTTGGAATATGGAAATTTCCTACTCAGATGTGCCCACAAAAGTTTGAACCTCCACAGGGTTCAGTGACTGCAAATTATGTCACATTTTGTGGGTAGATTCAAGCCATTGTGCGAGATCATACTGATGGCTTGCAAAGGCACACACAAAAAACCTCAACTAGATTACTGGTCTAAAGCTGCATAGCCCTCTGCAAGGCTCCCAGAGGCTTGAAATGTTGAGGAAAAAGCAAGTGCTACCCACCTCCTGATTCCTTTGCAAACCAGAAGAGGTTTGCGCTTGCTTTTTCTCAACATTCCAAGCCCCAGGAACCTTGTGGAGGGCTGGGCGGGGCTCCCCACACCTCCTGCTGCTTGCCCAGGGACTTTGTAAGTACAAGCATCCCCCTTGTCCCCCTTAGCGACATGATCCTGGGAATCGTGTTGCCTCCCCCTTCCCCTTAAAGGACAGGGGAACTTTTACAAGAACTGGTGGGTCATGACCCGCCTGTTTGAGTATCACTGATGTGCACAATCAGGTCTTGCAGAAATTCAGTGTACTTTACTTAGCTGTCTCCTGGCAAGTGCTAGTCTACTGTCACATGTGTCTTGACAGCTGAGAAAGTAACAATGATAGTGTATGATAACTGAATTTCAGCATCATTAACCTGATCTGAAGATTGGCTTGTTATTTTTATAGTTGTTTTTTTAAAGTGGGAGTTTAAAAAGTGAGAGCTGAATCCATGATAAATTAGCTGCCATCTTCCAGTCTGTTTCAGAGCTGCTTCAGGGGTAGGATCCATGGATTCATCTACAGTGAATAACCCACACTGAGATGTCAACACGAAGTGATTGATGAGTATCTTTAACAATATTCCATCCAAACTCTCCTTAACATCTTTAGTGGTTGTGAGGAATTCCAAAGCTCTACTGTTTGTAGGCTGTTGGCAAGTTGAGAGGAGTTTAGCAGAACTGTGCTTTGAATAAGAAGTCTTGAAAGCAAGTCCTAAAAAGAAGAAAAGAAAACTGGGCATGTTTAGATTGGAGTTAAAAAACAATCTCTTTACACTTTTTATGTGTTTAGAGGATTTCTGGAAATGAGAAAGACCATGATTTTCTTAGCCAATATGGATCTAACAGTAAGCAGTGGTTAAAATAATTAGGTTATACATTTATGGGAAAAAGGAAGTGACCATAAGGGCAAAGCCCTTGTTTCACCATAAGTGAAATGAACTGTCCTAAAAAACTGTGGACTCTCTTTTTTGGCCAATTTCAAGATGTGATATTTGATAAACAACCTGGAAAAGATATGTATAGCTGTACTCTGTATACTTATTACTGAGCAAATGGTTGATTGGGTGAGCAATGGGGTTGTTTCCACCTCTAACTTGGCAGTGTAGTTGCTCTTTATGTAAATGGTCCTACTGTGAAAGAAATTTATTTTGAACTAATTAATAGCAATTATATAGCATGAATTAATTTAACCTTAAGACAGGCAAATAAAGTAGTCTAGGAAGTGAAGGGTATTGTTGTTGGTTATGTAGCCTGACACGAAAATGCAATGATTCCCTCCTTAGGTTGATTCAAAATGTGACAGTGCCTATGAAGTGGCAGCCATAATGTTTCATAATATTTCAATTGAATTTTGGTCACTGTGGCAGTGCTGCCTTACGTTACCTATAAATATCTCATGTAGTACTGAAACTTGGAAAAATAGAGTTCCACATCTGCTCTTGAATGGGGCAGCTTTATGCCATCCATAGGGAGAGAGAGAGAGCGAGAAGCATGATCAGTCCAGATCCCTAAGATGAAGAATTTGGGGGCAGTGTGACTAGCAGATGAATTAGATGGCCAGGTATTCGATGCTCAGGTCAACTGCCTCAGTGGCAGACTGGATGAAAGTCAGCAGGCTCAAGAAGAGGATGATTGCCTTTCGCAGTGGTAGATTGCTTAATCTGAAGGAAGTTAGTAGGTCTGCTAGACTCTCTGTCTCTTAGTAGCACTGGAGTGTGGTGTGGTGTCCCAGGCCAAGGTGATATGGGTTGCTGTGGCAAATTCCTGCCTGACATCAAGTGCAGTTGTCTCCTCCAGTTAGCAGGGACGCACATGGTGCAGGGAGCCAGCTCCTGATCTACAGAATTGCTTTTTTGAACCCTGAAGTTCTTACACTTATTTTCTGAAGAACATGCTCAGTTATATAGTCAGTACAACTGGTATGATAGTTGATCACTTTTCCACTTTGGACCATGTTTATAATATTTTAGCATAGTTCCTTGAAATAAGCGATTTGTCACATAATAGCCTAGAGACACACATGAAAACAAACACAATCTATAAGCCAATTTTACCAAGTGCCTCTATACTGCTAACCTAATGCAGAGAGTGATTTTAGCCATGCTGGAGCCATCCTGAGGAGATGTCAAATAAATGACAACCCTTAACTTCAGTAGGGTGAGATTGGATGTGTATGTAATTAAATCCATAGCAAACACCACTCCAAAAATAATTTATTTTGTGCAAAGGATGTCTTATCATGTTACACAGTTGCCAAGACTAACAGAATAAGAATATAAATGGATATGATAGGCCTATCATTTCGGAATCGTGGCAAGACTGCGGATATTAGAGGAAGAGTTTTGAAACAAAACTTTGCTTTTTGTATTCAAGATGCACTACATTGTGGTAATGCCTGAGTTGCTTCAACAAAGCTCTTATTGTTGACAGGTGCCCCACACCTGTCTTCTTCATATTTTACCAGATGAACATTATGATATGAATAGAGGGGAAAAAAATATGGATACTGTCCCTCCCTCTTAACTTTCCAAGTTTAACTCTAGCTAGAGTCTGTGAATCAATATACAAATGTACTGCACCTCTAAATAGTGAACTGTACTGAGAAGAGCAATTAAGGGCCCAGTCCTATCCCCGGCCAGTCCAGACCATGCAGTGGAACATGCACTGCATGTTATAGGTGGGAGGTAACCAGATGACTCAGGAGAGGTAAGTAAAATTCTTTTCTATTTACCTTTCCTGCTGTCCATGCTCAAGGGCAACTCTGCAACTACGTAAGTGTAGTTCAGTCTATATGAATGAACAATAAGAGCCAAGGCCCATATAAATTGTCCCAACACCGCATACAACACAGGTTCAAGAGATACATGATGTTCCTAAACATCATCATGGAATACACGGATGTAACTGAGGTCTTATACAGACTAGACCATAAAGGGAAGGAGAGAGATCAGTGATAGGGAAGCAGGCAAGTTGCATTCGATTGCCGAGAGAGGTGATGGACTCTCCCTCACTAGAGATATTCAAGCAGAGTCTTGACAAGCACCTGTTGGAGATGCTCCAAGAGGATTTCCTGCCTAAGGCAGGGGGTTGGACTAGATGACCTATTAGGCCCCTTCCAATTCTATGACTCTATGATGTTCCAAGTAAAAGAAGATCATTTTATTGATTAATTAAATGCACAGCTTCACAACAGTGCTCTCTAGCAATCTTAATGTACATTTTCATATGTCACACGAAGTCTGAGAAATGGAATTAGTAGTCAACTATTAAGAATTTCATACTTTCAGTATTGTTCACTGATTGTTTTTTTGTCTCATAGCTTGCTATAGAACTTTGGTTGTCAAATTCAGTTAGTTCTCTGGCTGACAACACTGATTTACAGATTCACACACTTACTACAAGTAGGGCTTGCGGTTGTATGTCCTCTAAGACCAAATTCATCTTGGTGAATAAACTATTGTGGAAAAGGAAAGGAGAAAAAAAAACCCCTCTTAGATTCTGATTCTCAGATGTATCTATTAGAGTTGTCTGTGGTATTTAGATACATGCATTACCAGGGAAAAAAAAATTGGTGTCTTGAGAATTGGATACTAGACATTGTTACATTGTTTGATACAAAAGTGACTTGCAGGAGCATTCCCGATGGATAAGAATTGTTACTCTTGGAACAGTTCTCAGAAAGTTTTTTTTTTATTTCTTCAGAAGCAAGAATTTGTTATGACATCTGTTTGTACAGATTGAATTGCTCATATTTCTAACTGTTCAGTACATTATGAAACGTGGCAGAATGCCTACCTGAGTACTTCATTAACCTTGCTTACATCAAGAGTTGTATGATTAAACATAGAGGGAACAATAGTTTTCTTGTATTATGTATTATTTGTTCATTTGTATTATGCATTATGCACTCCAAGAAAAGAATATTTCTTTCTTTCTTTCTTTCTTTCTTTCTTTCTTTCTTTCTTTCTTTCTTTCTTTCTTTCTTTCTTTCTTTCTTTCTTTCTTTCTTTCTTTCTTTCTTTCTTTCTTTCAGCCCAATCCTAACAGGAAGCCCAATCCTGAGCTGCCCGGGGAGCCCCAGCACGGCTGCCGAATCCAGCTCCTCCCATGCTACCACTAAAGTAAAGGTGCCGCTAAAGTAAAGGCGCTCATGTAAGGCATGCAGCCTTCACGAGCCCCTAGGATCCTATGGAGCAGAACTCCGCGGATCCTCCTCCCGCCTGCCCCCAGGCACGCCTCTGACATGCCCCCCTCCCCACATCTCACTGGCCTCCCCCCTCCCCGGAACACCCCCGTCCCTGCCCCCATTTCCTGTTCTGCAGCCCGGCGGTCGCAGGCACTGCTGAGCCGTGGAACGCAGCCGCCCACCGGGCAGTTGGTCAGTGCTGGCCAGCGCTGAGCCAGCTCCAGCAGGAGCCTGGCGGTAAGCCCCGCAAATGTGCCTTACAGCACGTTTGCGACTGTGGTTGCGCGGACCACAGAATTGGGCCCTTACTTACTTACTTACTTACAAATCAAAAGCTACCTGTGATTGAGGCCCTTATAGTTGCCTGTCTTATTTTGGCATTAAAAATATGTGGCAGTACATGGGATGAAAGGATTTTCTCCATTCCTTTATTATTCCATGATTTCTCTCTGCTTTTATTACACTTTTCCTGAGTAAGTTAATTCAGAGAATTTCTAAATAATTCCAGAATTGGGACATGCAACTTTGTAGCAGTTTTCAGTTCATTATTTTGCATATTTCATTCCCTCTGTGTTACTAATGGTCCTCTTTCCTTTGCTTTGATAAAATACTGCAAAATCACCATTTTTATCTGGTCCTATGAGTGAATGCAGCAAGATTTTTTATGTGTGGTTTTTTAGTGATACATACACATGTGTTCCTATGCACTACTGAAACTCCATACTAGTATTGTACATCATGCAAAAGAACATACAATCACTCATGGTTGCTTTTTTGCAATGTCTTCTCAATATGCACAGTCACATTGATAAATTAGAGGAGAGAAGACAGAAATGAACTGAAACAGTGCATGGACATTGCACTGCACAAAACAAAGAAATTAAAAAAAAAAAAACAGTGGAGTGTCCCTTAATGTATCAGTTCCATCTCAAAAAAGAAAACCAGGTAATATAGAACAGCCATTTTCAACCACTGCTGTGGCACACTGCTGTGCCATGAATGGTCTGCAGGTGTGCTGCAGGAGTTTTGGGGAGGGTCATTTATTTGTAGGGCCATTGGGGGATGCGAGCCCCCTACCAGCAGCATGGTGTGCCTTGTCAGTTGTCAAAATCCAATGGTGTACCTTGGCAATTTTAGTACCTTGTCAGTGTGCTGTGAGATGAGAAAGGCTGAAAATTACTGATATAGAATGTCAGAATTCATTGAGCAATTTGAATGAGAATTTCAGTTAATTTTGAAACTTTTCCCCTTGCCTTTTATTAGTAAGGAGAAAAAAATACAATGAAATTATGAAATGTGGAGAAAAAAGAGAAGGAAGAAAAAAGAAAAAGAACTATATGTACATATCAGCAATGCTACATACTTTGACATCCACAAAAAAGTTATACAGAGATAAATTTATAGGAATCTACACGATAAGCCAAATCCATAGATAGTACATGCACTACACATATACAGGTATAAACTAATTATCTGTGGATTTTTAAACCTGCAATTTTCTCTCAACGTGATGAGAAGTGCCCTTTAAATTAAAGGAAAAATATCTCTTTACTCAGTGGTTAAAAAATAGACTCACCATTGTACTGCAGGAGAGCCAGACAGCAGCAGCAGGCAGACAGTCAATCAATCAATCTCTCTCCAAGGGCTTAGAGCAGCTTAGTTTCAGTTCCAGGCGAGCAACCCCTCCCTTCCCCCTGAAGCATGCAAAGAGAATGCAAAGCAGAGGTGACAATAACTTCTGCTTTGCATTCTTTTGCGGGATTCAGGAGGAAGGGAGGGGTAGCTTGCCTGGGAGTGAACTGCATCTAAGCTGTTCTAAGCCCCTGGAGAAAGATTGCCAGATTTCATGATTGCTTGCTTGCTTGACTGTTTGCCTTCTTGCCTGCTGCTGCTCTTCCACATTACAATGGTAAGTGAGGCTATTTTTAAGCCATTTCTGCTCAATGTTGCATATACACAACAGGGATCAAATGTGTACACCTGTGGTCTGGGCAGAAATGTTTAAAGCGCTGAGTAAAGGGATTTTTTTTTTCAAATGGATTTCATTTAATGCAATTTTCATCATCCATGGGGGTTCTGGGAACAGATTCCCCGCAGATGCTGAGACACAACCTGTATATTAAAAATGGCTTCCAACTATCCATAAATATGTCCAATTGCAGTTATAATCTATAAGCAATTTGTTCAAATGTATATCAATGATCGTTGCAATATTACATGAATACTCTTAATGAGTTCTTCCGAGAAAAGTCATATTTATAAGCAAGACAACATCATATGCCTAAGTGCTGCATTTTCCACATTACAACAGCAACATTTATATTCTTTAATTAATACTATCAAGATGTTAAGGTGTCAGGTAAAACCTGAAAATAATTTCTGGTTGAATTAATCACAGGAATCACCATCACAATTTATTACTGTTGCTCCACAAGCTCAAATATCGCATTATAAAAGAGGGACTGACGTCAAAACTTCAGACTGCCTATTATACGGGGTATAGGCAGAAGCACAAATTCATCATAGGACTGGCAACTAAGATTGAGATATAACTTACCTAACAGCTTGATTCTAATTAATTATTTATGACAGTAGAACATTATTCTGCTGTCGTAAATGGCGTCAGCAACCCGCACCTGCTGGCTACCCATGGGAGTGCAGTTGATGTGGGAGATGGGAGGAATGGGGCAGGAAGGGGCAGGAACGGGGGAGCTTTTGGGAATGGGAGGGTGGGAGGCAGAATGGGGGAGGAAGGAGTGGTTCCTGGAGGCACTACCATGCCCTAGGATCCTATCTCCCTTCCCTCTCCCTTACTCTCCTCAGACTTATGCCAGCTAAATAGCTAATATATGCCAGCTAATATAGCTAAATAGCTGGCATAGATTAAAGAAGAGCTATTGCAAAGGAATGTTCCTTACCTTGAGGAAGCCTCTGTGATGCAGCACGTGCCCTATTGGTGCAGCTGCTTCGGCATTAGGGGAGTTAGTCAGGATTGGTGCCTAAGCTCACAAGTTAGTGCACAAAGGAATTTCACTCTTGAGTGAATTAATATGCCCTGAGGAGATTTTACTTCTAACTAACTAACTAACTAACTAACTAACTAACTAACTAACTAACTAACTAACTAACTAACTAACTAACTAACTGCAGAGGTGGGTAGGTCTATAGATGTATTTCTATATCAGAGTCGTGCTCGCTTTGGCAGCACATATACTAAAATTGATCGATATCAGAGTCAGGCTATAGGCCTCCTGTTCCTATTCAGGCATGCCATAAATTTCCACTGCTCTGGTGAGATGCTCATGTAGACAAAGTATAGGCCTATAGGAAAAATCTTCCATTGATTTCTGATAAAGGAACTCTAGGGAAAGTAACAAAAATAAATCCCCAGGCATAATTTGTTCTGAGCATGGAAAGTAAATAGTTATATCTGATGTTGCTGATTCATTTGATATGATGAATTTCAGGGTCTGAATGTTCTCTTGTAAGCCTGAGCATTACTTTTTACATCTCTCTGTTGGAAGGAGACCTTGTAAATTCTTTAATTGGGTCTTCTACAGGCATGAGTCCTCAGAGACCCAGTTATGAAAAGTGTTTGTATTAAACCAAATGGTAGAAAATTAGGCATAGTATGCCCATTGGGAAAGTCCACCATAGAAATGGAACCCTTTTATTAAAGGAGTTAATAAGAAATGGAGAGAGAAAAGATGCATCAGGAAAGTAAATTCATCTTGGAGAATTAATATGCCTTGAAAATCTTTGTTCAAGGTTCTTACATTATTTTCTGAATATAAGAAAAGCTTATCTGGATCAGACCAAAGGCTCACTTAATCTAGCATTCTGTTTTCCACAGTAACCCACCAGCTCTCTGTAATCAACTTTTTTTCTAACCTAAAAGCCCCAAATGGTTGTGATTTTCCCTCACAAATAAGGTGGTCCAACCCCCTGAATTATTTTGCTTGCTCTCTTTTGTAGCTTTTTCTACTCTACAATATCCTTCTTGAGGACCAGAACTGTACACAGTATACTGAATGTGATTACATCCTAGATTTGAATAGGGGCATTTTAATATTAGCAGTCTTATTTTCAAGCCCTTTTCTATTAACACATAACATGGAAATGGCTTTATAAATATCTGACCCATGTTGGGTCCACAACAATCTCAAGATGTTTTTCTTTCTTTATCACCAACAGCTCAAACCTCATCAGTGTATATGTGAAGTGTGGATTCTTTTCCCCCAGTGTGCATCACTTTATACCAAGGATGTCCAAACTTTCTGGCAGGAGGGCCACATCATCAATCTGACACTGTGTTGGGGGCCAGGGAAAAGTAGAATTAATTTACATTTAAAATTTGAATAAATTTATATAAACGAATATATTAGAGATGGAACTTATATGAATGAATGAAGGTCTTGCAATAGACCTATAAAAGATCTTGTGCAAAGCAAGGCCAGCCTTTCCTTTGCTGCCACTGCTGCATCACAGACGTGAAACAGCAAGCAGAGGAGGGAGCCCTCATCCCACAGCTCACATGAGAGGTTGAACAGTTGGCCGTCATGCTGAGATCAGTTGCGTCGGGCCAGCATGGGCTCCAGCAAGTCTCCAGAGGGCCAGAGGCTCATTGGAGACTGGGGGCTCCCTGAGTGTCGGATTGGGAGTCTTCAAGGGTCGCAAGTGGCCCCAGGGCCGGGGTTTGGGCACCCCTGCTTTATACTTATTAATTATTAATTATTAACAGTATTACTTAAATACATTGAGCTCTGTTTGTTCCTTGGTTGCCCATTCACTCAGTCTGGAAAGGTCATTTTGAAGTACAGTGGACCTTCCTTATTCCCAGGTTCAACATCCATGAATTTGACTCAGCGTGGGTGCTGCTCCTGTGCTGGAGAGTCTCACCTGACTTCCCAGACGCAACTGGAAGCACCTTCTGGTGGCATGTGGGAGGTGCTCTAAGGCATGAGGAGGCTGCATGCAGTCTCCTCGGGCCTCAGGAGGCATTCCGGGAGATTTTTTCATCAAACCTGAACTACCTCTCAGAAACCTCCAAGAGGTCTTCTGAGGTGTGCAGAGGATGCACACAGTCTCCATGCACCTTAGAAGGCATCTTGGAAAAAGTTTGGGAACCACTGGCTAGGCCATTAATAGAGCACCTGGGTAAGTGGGGAGAAAGGAAGTTGACTTGGAGTAGAAAAATGGTCAATGAGGAAAGAGTTAAGTAGTGCCCCCCCCATTGTTCCAAAATTCAGAAGGTTTTCTATGATTGCAACAAAGTAAAAAAAAAATTGTTAGAAGATATTCCACATCTCTCCTACAACACAACTAGTTTGTCCCTAAGGCCCTGTGTTTCTGTTTTTGTTTTCCTACATCATCATCTTCATCCTTTCCCCTCTCTTCAGCAGAGCAGAATATGAAAGCAACATAAAAAACAAATCCTGCAAATGAACAGAAAGGGATAACTATGCAATTTAAATAAATGGATGCAATGACTGAGTTACCCAACTGGAGATTTTCAGGGTAGCATTCCAAACCCTCCTTCCAAGAGTTCCTTCCCCTCCCCTGAAATGGAGAAAATCAAACATTACTCTGTGATCAGCTTATAAGGAATTATGGAAAGCTTTGGGGTGTCCTCACATGACTTCAATGAACTTGATCATTCTTAAGGACAAAAAAGTACAGAATCAAATCCACTGCAAAAATAGCATGGAAAGGCTATAAGGCACAACCTCCTGACTGACAGTCCAATCCTGAGTTGTCCAGCACACAAGGCTGCCATGGTGCCAAAATGGCTACTGTGGTATCCAATGCATGCCAGGCAGCCTGCGGCAACTCCTAAGAGGAAAGGGATATTTGTCCCCTTCCCCTTGGTAAGGGAAGTAGCCCCTCAATGGGGCTACTCAATTCTGTGGCAACTCTTGATCCAGCGCAGAATTGAGGAGTCCCGTGTCAGGCCACATGGCCACACAAGGGACTCAGGATCCCAGTGGATA
This sequence comes from Tiliqua scincoides, assembly GCF_035046505.1. Taxonomy (NCBI): domain Eukaryota; kingdom Metazoa; phylum Chordata; class Lepidosauria; order Squamata; family Scincidae; genus Tiliqua; species Tiliqua scincoides. Next base: position 195,467,660 of record NC_089824.1, on the reverse strand, counting down.
TGAGTACTGCCAATCCCACCCTCTCCCGCCCCACTCCCTCCCCGCCACACCTCATTCCCACCCTCTCCCTGCCCTCCCCACACCTCCTGCACCCCAGAACGCTTCCCCACATCTGTCCCCACACCCCCACTCACATCTCCGCCACCGGTGGCAAGCCGGTGTGCCGGGTTCTGGATCGGGTCTGAATCCCTTTAAAAAAGCATCTATTACTGTTTGCATTATGGTTATTTGTTTCTTTGAGTACAGCATAACAACAGGTTAGGAGAAGTGGAGCATTCCTGCGTATCCAACCCACTTCTCTCTGTTCAGTTGTTAAGGGATCCCAGCTTCTGCCCCCATGTCAGAACCTGTGGCTTTAATATTTCTTGGGCAATGAAACATTATACAGTATATAAAGCAGTATATAAATACTGTTGTTATACCAGAATGCATCATCTTTATATCAAAATAATACCATCATATACAATTATTTTTATACCACAATTATACCAGAAAGAATTATGTTTATTTATTTTTTAATGTTTAAATTTCTAGGTATCCTTTCATCCAAAGACCTCAAGGCAGTTAACAATTTAATTTAATAAAGCATCACAAAGCCAATAAAATAATTTATTTTAGAAGAAGTATCAGAAGTACATAAAATAACAAATGGAGAGCAGCAGTAAAAACCTGCAACCAAGAAAGCAGGCAGCAGCCCCTTCATATTCCCTCAAACGCCCAGGTAAACAGGAAGTGTTTAGCAATCCCTAGAAGACCAGATGGGGAAGGTGCACTACAAAGCCCACCAAGGAAGAAATACTTGTGCCTACCATTGAAAAGTCCCCATATGACATGTATGTCATCTGAGCCTCAGCAGGGGTCATCCCATTCCCTCTAGAATATCTTATTAGTAAGGAGATTCACTTAGGAGTAGATTGTACTTGAGTTATCTTGGAGCCCAATGCAGTTTTTTCCTGTCCTGTCACTGCAGTTCATTCTTTTCCCCTACCCTCCATGAAGAACATTTTAATGATGCCCTACTTGCTTCTTCCAGCAATTAAGGGCAAGAGAATTTGTTCAGCGGCGGAAGAGTCCCAATCTAGGGTGTGTGTAGAGCCTTCCGTTGTTGATTTAATGTGCCTCAAATAATCATATTTTCTCTTGTTGATGTTATGACTGTTTAGCAATTTGCTGTTTCTGTTTTTTTTCCCCACTGTCTCATAAAACCCAGTGAATGTGGATTTGTTTTTCTGGGGTGGCTTTGGGCATATATAGTTGTCCTCCTATGTGCTGCTTGCACCCATGGGGTGAGATTAACCTATGGGGGGAAGAGAACAAATAAACAAATAACAGCTAGCTGAAAGTTTGTTTTGCCTATCTTTAAAACAGACAGTAGCCATGGGGAGATGACTCAGCCGACCCTGACAATCCAGACCCATCCCTATCGGGGCTGCGACCCAGTGGAAATGTCCTATCCCAGGGGACAGTTCCAGCCAGCAATCCGCGTGGCCGACTTGTTGCAGCACATCACTCAGATGAAACGGGGACAGGGCTATGGATTTAAAGAGGAGTATGAGGTGAGAGTAACCTTTACTCACTTGAATTCTGAGTTTAAGATTGAAATAAAGGCTATGGTCAAATCACAGGGGTAATCTGGAGGAGTGTCCTGTCAGCTTAAGAGGCTTCTTTTGTATGCTCACTTTTCCCCACTTACTCCAGAATCCTTGTGTGAGTCCTCTTTCTGTTATACGTGATACGTATTGTCCTGCTTCTGAAAACCTAAAGGCCCCTGCCAAGTGCTCTTCTTCCTGCAAGGGTTTCCTGTCATCTCCCTACATACCAAAGAATGCATAATGGGCTGCAGCTTTCATTGGAATCCCAGATGCAGTGCAGAACGTACATGGACATCTGGATCAGGGTCCATGGGTGCTGCCCAGTAAATGTCTTGCCAGTTTCACTGAATTAATGTAGTGTTTCATAGGGGCAGTTCTTGGTGCTCCTACAATACTCACTGTAGAAAGAATGCATACTTAGAGCTGGTTCAGGTAGCATCTTCGCAACCTACCTCCATGTGTTCAGAAGTTTCCAGGTATCTGTAGCAACTAGCTGTTCTTACAGCTGCTAGTACTGCCGATGGATTACTCCTTTTCATCCCACTTTCAGAAAGGGGAACAAGGAACTTCTACCAAAAGACATCAGCAGCTTTGGAAGGGTGAAGACTGAGTAAATGCTTGGCAGCCCTTGGCCGGGGTGGGGGGTCCATGGTTGTCCAGAGGATGTTTGTACATAGAGTAGTGTTCTTCAACCTGTGGGTCATGACCATAGTGGGGTCGCAAAGCCTCATTTGGGGGGTTGCAGCAACCTTTCAGCGCCTGTGCAAGAGAGGACTTGGATCTAATCCAATAATGGAACTGCCTTATCAAAACTGAGTTCTTGATATAATCCTGCACAGCCTCTTCTTGCTGTCTTGCCCCACAGCTCCTATGGCTGGCCCTGCTCAGGCTGCTATCTCACAGGTTGTTGGGCAGTCACAAGAGGTAGGGGAAAATGGGAGCGGGGATGGGTAGATGGAGTCCTAGGAGGGATGGGGGGATCAGAGGCTGGGTCCCCAGTCTCATATCTACCTACCTACCTAAAGGTTGAAGATCACTGACACAGAGGCTTCTGAACATGTGGGGTTTATTTCAGAGGCTGTTGTGTGAACTGCCTCTTAATCTGTTCCTGGCAGTCGTGTGTGTGTGTGTGTGTGTGTGTGTGTGTGTGTGTGTGTGTGTGTTTCCTTTCAGTGGAAAATAAGTCAGAGTTTGTGAAGGGAGAAGGGACTTAAGGAGGACATTTCACTTCCAGATTTTGGGTGCCACACCATGCATACCACCCAAACAATTTGAGTCAAATGTATTTTGAAGGCCAGCCCATCCATGAGACCAGTCCTCAATCAGCAGATTGGTGCGGGGGGGGGGGGACTCACTGCCTACCTGCCTCCTGCTCCTCTTTCTCCTTCCATTCACTAGGTTGAAAAGGAGGATTGAGTCGAAGAAGAAATGTGGAGGAGAGGAAAGGGGTGCTGAGTGAGACCATTTAGGAGAGGGAGGAGCAGAGGGTGGGTGAGGAAATTAGCATTTGGCATAAAGCCTCAGGCATCAGGAGGTCTTGGGCTGGCCAGGTTAACTGACAGCAGGGAAGCTAATATCCCCAAGTAATCAGGGCTCAACCCTGGGGACTGTCCTTAATCTCTGGGTCTTTATGGAAGTAGTTGAAGTTCTGCAGTTTTTGGACTGTATTTCTTGATAGTATCATGAGCAACTGGAGTGGCTGCTTTGAAGGTCTCCAGTTAAACAAAGCTTTCCTGCCTGTCTGCAGGTTTTGTTTTTCTCTCCCCCCTTATTAATGGCAGAGTTTACAACTTGCTGCCAACAAGTCACGGAAGTGTAGGAAGACTCTTTCCACCCAGGTAGCTGCTGCTGCACATCACAGCATAGAGCCTTGTTACAACTAGAAAACAGTTACTGTGAAAACAGTGAAAGCACTGGTTCCTCATAATCATTGTTCATAGATGTGATATAACATCTGTAATATAATACCGAGTATGGGAGAGGGTTAGGAGCATCCTTTCTAGGCTGCTTTTGTTCTTTACAATCATTGAAGGGTTTGCAACACTTTAATATGGTGAATATATACCTAAAATACTGTATCATGCTTTAAATGTGTGAGTGCTTTTAGTACTGTGCTTGGTGAAGTCTAAGCACCAAATCCTATGGGTGAACAGCTGAATAATTTATAGAGGGGATAATACAAGACAGCTTGGGACAGTATAGGACACTACTGGGAAAAAAAGTAAGGAGATAAATAAGGGGAGCAAGATTTTCTGTATGCAGGGCTGGATTAAGCTATTGTATGCCTTGTAGCATATGTTAAAAAGAAGCCCCATATGAAATATATATGCAAGTAAAATATTTACTTGCAAGTAAACTAATTCAATTTTTTATTTGGTATACAACCAGATATCATGTTATTAATGATATCCATAATGATTACATATTATGCAGAAAGGCAGCTAGCGTGCCTGTATGGCACGCTAGCAATGATTGCCAGGTTTGACCCCCTATCAGCCGGCAGCAGGGCTTTGCTGCCAGCTGATTGGCTGGCTGGCCTGAGGGGGCAGGACAACTGAGCTTGATCTAGCGCGCAGGCGCTAGACCTGGCTCAGTTCCGTTCCTGGAAGCAACCCCCGCCCGCCCGCCCTGTAGCTAGTCTGGGATTAGCTGGTTGCTCTCCAGAGGACCGGGTAGGAATTTTTTTTAGCATCATCTGATTGGCACCAGGATGGTGTTTGTTTTTGCCTACCTCAGACTGGCTATGGAGCGCGTTTGGGTCTGCAAGATATCGCTTTAACGTCCTGGTCATTGGCGGTAGAAGTGTGGGGTGGGTAGGCAGAAGACCTTCTTGGTGTCCAATCTAAGTCAGCAAGGGCAGGGGTGAACCAGAACCGCTCTCAAGATGCTTGACCGGCTCGGGGAGGCAGGCTGTCTAGCCCCTGGTCTGAACTTGGGGGCCTTGCAGGGGTGACCTGAAGGCATAGCAGTTTGGCTGGCTTACCCTCTTCGGGTGATGGTGAAAGGCAGGCTTAATAACAATTGAGCTACTCCTGGAGTCGGGTGGATGCCCTATGAGATTGGGGGACATAGACGGCTAGGGCCGTTTCCCCCACTTAGAACCCCGCACTTGGGATGGGTATTGTTTACCCTATTTTGCCTCGTGGTTCTTGTTGTAATTCAATAAAGTGGCCCATTTTAATCCCATACCTATATTTATTGGGGAATGCATGGTAATGCAGCTCCTCCTGACATGTAACAACAGGGTTGCCAGATTGTGAGGTGCTGATTTCACCAGACAGCTTGCAAGCATTTAGTGGGAGGGGGGGCGGGCCTTGAAAAGTCAGAGCCTGTAGCATATACGACTTTTGCTACTTGTTTAATCTGGCTCTATCTATATGACTCATATGTAAAGGGACTGGCAAAAAAGAATCACTGAAGTTCATGGTTTTAAAATGTAGTTCTTGGCAAACTTTTATTTATCATGAGGTGGCTTGGACAATTCTGCCTGATCAGCCTGTCAAATCATGCAGGGAAGAGTATGTATGCACATTTTTCTCATCTCATTACAGCATAATCACATTTTAGAGGCAGGTTGGCTCTGATTGCCAGATGCAGGGGAGGGCACCGGGACAAAGATTGTGTATGTTGTCTTGTATGCTCCCTGGGACATTTGGTGGGCCACTGTGAGATACAGGAAGCTGGACTAGATGGGCCTTTGACCTGATCCAGCTGAGCTCTTCTTATGTTCTTATGTTCACATGAGAGAACAAAATGTCCATAGCATCCCTTACTGCACAATTTAAATGCTACTTTAAAGTGCAGGTTGGGAATCCCTTATCCAGAATTCTGAAACACGGAATATTCCAAAATATTGAACTTTTTTGAGTGCCAACATGACTTTTTTTTTTCTTTTTTGCCTAAAGAAATAAAATTTCATGTGTTGCATGCACAAACCTTGATTCATGCACAAAATTATTTAAAAATATTGTATAAAATTACCTTCAGGCTATGTGTATAACGGGTGTATGAGACATAAATTAATTTTGTGTTGAGACATTCCCAGAATCTCTCATTATGTATATGCAAGTATTCTGAAATATGGAAAAATCCAAAACACTTCTGGTTCCAAACACTTTGGATAAGTGTAGTCCAACCTGTAGTAGTTAAATTGCAAAAGGAGGGGAATCAGATGTTGAACCGCCCATGTTATTATGCAGTGGCATGACAAATGCTGAAAGATGCCCTCCTACTAGGACACTATGTCTTGATCTGGCCCTGCCTTCTGGTAAGGGGAAGGATATTCCCGAAAGATAAGGGAATATCTTCTTGTTCCCCCTTCTTGTTCCCTGAACAGGAATTCACAGATAAGTTCTACTTTTACTAGTCATCAGAATATCTTCAGCTATGAATATGAACCAAAACTGAGTATTCTAGGCCAGGTAGGAGTAAACAATAATTTTTTTATATATTTCTCTTTGTGTGTGTGTATGTTTGCATGTATGAGTATCAGTCACAAAGCACTGGCATTTTACAAGTTTGTTGGGTAGTGTACATGGTAAACAATTAATAGTGTTTTTCAGGTATCAGTTTTGTATTTAAGTTGGATCCTGGGTCTGAAAATGATATAAAGGATACACTGAAATGTCATAAATAATCAATTTCTCCCCTGAGAATGTACACTTTCTAAGATGCATGTTTTCAGACAGAATAGAAAATTAGTATTGGAGCTGTTTCTCAGCTGGCATGTCTTATCGCCTCAATTCAATGGGGTTCATGACTGCTCACTTCAGATGGTATATACTTTTAGATACACTCCCTTTGTCCTTTTACAGTGCAATCTAATGTATGTCTACTCAGAAGTAAGTCTGAGTTCAATGGAGCTTACTCCCAAGAAAGTGTGCATAGAATTGTTCCCTCATAGTGCAATCCATTTGTTGGTCATTGCCGGCGCAGTTGCTGTGCTGACCTAGAGTGTCACAAACATAAAGCACATTTGCGACTGGAGCAAGCATCACCAGCAGAAAGACCTGCACTGGCCCATTGGTACTGAATCCAAAGGAGTGGCTGCCGGTGGAGGTAAGGAAAGAACTAAGTGGCGCCGGGGTGGGGGGGTGAAACAGAAGTGGGGAGCAATTGTAACAGTATGGGCTCATCTTGTAATTGACATGATGCTGCTCCCAGCCTCACCCCTCCCTAACACTACACCTGCCCCTTTCTCTTTTCCGCTAAAACTTGCCTATTAACAGAGGCAAGGAGACGCAGAGTGGCTTCTATGGCATTTACCGGGAAGCAGAAGAATTGGGGGCACCGAGTACCTTGGGAAATAAATTGCCTCTGCCAGTTATGTGAGATATCAGGATTGTGGGTATTGGCGGGGTTGGATCTGGAGAGGCTTACAGAATTTGTCAAGTGTCTGGGTAGTTATGAGTGGATCTGGGTGGCGAAGGCAGGCTTCAAAGATGTGTCATATTCTTTATGCCACCTGGGCAGAACATGTTCAGAATGGGCACAATCTTAAAACATGTTCATACAGGTCACTGTGAATCATACCTAAGCTAGTTCATTTTAGATTAGTCAGTTCTGAAATGAGCCCAGGGAAGCTTGTCCATAAATACTCCCAACTGCTATTTCGCATCTATAAACTGAAAATAGTCATGTACTCTGTATGATAGCTGAAGTGACAAATGAAAGAAGCTGTGATAAATATTCTGGACATTCACCATGTCATATAAATGGCCAATAATAGGATTCACTGGAAAATACCTTTGCACCTAACTTAACCTGTATCAGGCCATAGGTCCATCAAGTCCAACTTCCTGTATCTCGCAGTGGCCCACCAAATGCCTCAGGAAGCACAGAAGACAACAAGAGACCCACATCCAGGTGCCATCCCTTGCATCTGGCATTCTGAGGTAACCCACTTCTAAAATCAGGAGGTTGCCCCTGATATTACAATGCCATCCAGGGTTTATGTAAATTGGCTTCAGGGTCAGTTGAGTGGAAACTCAGAGCCCAATCCTGAGCTCAGCTTACTGCCGGTGCGCACTGTTTGCTGGCCCTAATGCCGGGCGAGCGCGCGTGCTAGCCCAGCGCTGGCCAGTTCATGCCCATAAACAATTTTATGGCTGCAAGTTCATGCCCATAAATATGCCCATGAATATGGCTTTGCAGAAGCATATCTGCATGTACACAATCTATCTGCGAATAGATTTTAAGATACAAGCTTACCCAATGTGCATTTCTACTACAAGCTTATGTAGCTAATAAACATGGTCTCCTGCAGACACTACGGACATTATGACATGTGCTAAGCAGCCCTGTAAAGTATAAATAAGGTGCCTTATGGAGTGTTAATGGCCTGTGAAATCCCGACACACTGTAGCTCTGATAACCTCAGAAACAGTTACTTAAAGTGAGATCTAGATTCTAATTCTCAGTTTCTAGCAGCAGCAGCAGCTTTGTGAAATATGTATTAAAAATTGACTGGCATTGGTACTTCTGAATGAAAGGCCATATTATTTTCAAGGTTGCACACCACAATATCCACATATGTTTAAAGCTACAGTACATATTCAATGTTTGCTCCATTTAAAAATCTCACCACCTGAGAGTAGCTTCCACCCTCTGACTTTATAATTGGCATCTGCTGTGCCTATTTTATTAAAGCCAAAGAAAAATTGTGTGAAACCCAAACCATGGTGTTTTTACTTTTCAATGACAAGCTGATTCAGTGCATTTCATTAATTCAGTCTACCCTATGGCCACAATCCTAGGTGCCCTTCCAATGGTACCAGCAAGAGTTAGGCCTGGTTTATACCTACAGCACAAAGTTGTTGTAAGGACCAAAAGAGGGAAGGAACCAGTTACAGTATCCTGAGCTCCTTGGAGAAAGGGCAGTATAAAAATTTGAAAAATAAATACAACAGAATGAGGCAATAAAATCCTATGGTAGTTTGGACTGTGCCACTTCAAGCTGGAGGTTGAGAGTACTATTTTTTGAATTCTCTCCAGTGTGAAAAGGTTCCTGTCGGAAGAAGAACATTAGTATAGAAGGGAGAAAGGTTCGCTCATATATCTTGTTTTGCTAGTTTTCTGGTAGCATTCAAAAATACTGACTTTACAGATATTTCTACCACCTGATTTTCACTATGTTCTGCTTTTGTAAATTCAGCCTTAGTTCCAAGGAAATTACTTTTGGTTTGAAGTGCCTGCCTCCTGCACTGTGCCAGAAAGCACAGGGAACTGAGATGTAGAACATCTGAAAGTAAATACAGCCCTGAGATTTCTATTGTTTACAACTTACCCCATTTTTCAGAATTATGTATGGCAAAAATTCAAATATCACTTAGCCTAGAATACATGTCGTTATGCTAGCATATTTGCATTTGAGCCACTTGGACTTACAGCTGGATCCTGTACTTGAAAGTAAGTGCAGAGAATAGGGCAGAGTGAGTATCTGCATCTGATCATGGTCACAAAACTTGATGTTATATTATTGCTTTAACTTTATACTGGTATTTCGGAAAACTGCACACTTTGACTTAAAATCCTGATTGTTTGAGTATCAAGCTGTAGTCTCAGGCTTTATTTGTAAAATCATTTGTATTGGGGGCATATTGAGGTGTATGGAATTCTACATTATTTTTAAAAAAATGTTATCCAAAGGGATTTGCACAAAGTTGCACAGAATTGGATCAAGCTCTTCTGAATCTCAGGTGTTGAAACTCCTTTTTTGTTCTCACTCATTTTAAAAAAAACCCACTGAGCACTTTGCATTGTCCATTTTTGAGGAAATTATGCATTATAAATGAAACTTGGACTGCTGCTTGAAGATGTATTTTTATTCCTCCCATAAATTCAGTGGTAATGAGATCATTGGTAATACTATTGAAAAAAACAAAAACAAAACAACAACCTGCTAAACTGAAAAGGTGTTTTGGACCCTTACTAAAAGGTGCCACAGTGTGGAACTTTGATGAATGCTGTAATTAGCACTTTTGATTTAATTTCAATATTATCCACATCACATCAGCCAAAGAAAGCATCATGCGCTATTAAAGCAAACTTCCATTGTTCTGATGAAGTTCTTAATGAACAGAGCAATGAATTCTGGTAACTGCTCTACTGGCATTTCCTTTGGAGAAGTCCTTTAACCCTCCTTAGTACAAGTATTACACAACAGGGAAATGTTTTTCACGTCAGTAATACATGATGAGATCCCAAATGACTGCTTCCATTTTTGGGGCAATCTATTGTAAATGGTTGGCAACCTTCGGTCTCAAAAGACTATGGTATAAGCCTACAGCACCCAGTATTCCTAGGCAGTCTCCCATCCAAGTATTAACCAGGCCTGACCCTGCTTAGCTTCCAAGATCAGACAAGATCGGGCATGTGCAGGGTAACAGTTGCTGTCCAATCTATTGTAGCTAGACACCAAATGTACACATAATGTGTCTGTTATCTCTGTCTTTAATGATGAAAATGAGTTCCCTTCATCTGCTTTTTTCCAGCCTTTCACATCCAAGAGATTAGTTACTATTAGGTAGCACTTTCTTTGTACAAGGAAACTGATGTGTGATGAAAGATCCTGCCCATTTGCTTATTACATTGCATTAGCTTATACATGTGAGAATTTGACCTTAGAGCTGCTTTCCTTCTTTACCAAGAGCAACATCTGTAGCTCTTCCTGACCTTTTCTTCCCTTTGTAATCTGTGATGTGGCAAAACTACTCGTTAAAGCAACTTGATTGCAGTCCAGTGGGGGACCTGAGGCGGGGGCAGGGGGACAAAAGCCCTGGACACTACACTTGCCATGCGTTTGCCACTGCTGTCTCTGCCCACTGTGTTGTCTGCCCATCTGAGCCGTTCCATGGGAAGGCGAGGCTCATTCTCAAAAGTGGGTCCTGGTGCTAAAAATTTTGAGAACCACTGTTTTAGACCATTTGTCATGGGGTGGTATCAGTAATTGGCCTGACTGAGCACAGATTGTGGTCTCCTGCACTGTTCCCTCTGAGCTGCACAGCCACTCAGTGCAAAGCCAAGCTCTGTGCAGTTTGGCAGTGACATGTGATGTCATTGCCAAATGTCAGAAGACCCTGCCCTGCCACCGTGCAGCCATAGAAGGATTCCGCACAGCAGTGGGTATTATTACAGGAAACTCTGTTTCCATGACCATCAGAGGGCCCACCTGCCCAGGCCCAGTTCTGTTGGCTGTGAACAAATCCCAAAAAAGATTTCTTTCTTCCTGGAATGGAACAATCCAACAAAACCTCAGAATAAAAGTGCCTATTATAATATGGAATTCTGTATTGAACTGAATCCCACCCCGAACTCAATGCAATCCAAATCTCTGAAGACCAAAGCAGCAACCATTCCATAAACTGTGGCTCAGATTTTAGCCTGTCTCTAAAGAACGGCAGTTTTTTTTTTCCTTTCATTTGTGAGCCAACTGCTAAAAATGTCTCTGTGCCCTTGTGGGTAAAGAATTAGCCCACGGGTTGTATATTTATGGTGGAAATGGAGTAAAAGTTGTAACTGTTCTGTAATTTAAAGAGGTCTCAAGCTGAATTTATATATCAAGGCTGGCACTTTGATTTGTGCTCTCAATAATAGATACAATACACAGACATAATATATATGAATACTGCATATGGAACATTCATGTAGTTCAGGTGTTTGTGAGATGGCTTTACTCCTCAAGTTATATTACTGTGGCATAAGGAACACTGCCTCTGCCCTCAATTTAAATACTGTACATGCTGTCTGGGATTTCCCATGGGCATGAGAGAAACCATCTACGCTCCATTGCTAGAGATGGTGCATCAAAACTCCTGATGATTTCAAAGCCAGAAGCAAAATACTTCTTTTAGTTCCAATTGCAGTGTGATAGCAATTGTGAGCCCACATAAACCACAGGGTGCTAATGGTCTCTTCATCATTGTATTATTAAACATGCCCTCTCCTTGCAGAAAACAGTTGGCATGGCTGAGTGCTAAATCAGATGTTGTCTTTTTTTTCTTAAAACCCCCATGTTATGCTAAAACACCTGAAGGCGCTGGTTATTTCATAAACACTTCACTGTTGTTTATTTTGCAGGCTTTACCCGAGGGACAGACTGCATCTTGGGATACAGCCAAAGAAGATGAAAACCGCAATAAGAATAGATATGGCAACATCATCTCCTGTAGGTGCAAATTCAAACTGAACTGAACTTCCTGTGTGTTTCTGTAAGCATCCAGTGGGGAGGGGGGGATATGTCTGAGGGTATAAATGGAAAAAAAGGGATAAGAGCACAAAATAGCTAGCATTCTTAACATTTATATTAAATAACTTCAAGGGCAGTTTCTTTGTTGCTCTCCTTCCTTTTCCTCATTTTGCTTCATGCTCCCAATTTTTTATCTGTGATACTATTCTTAGTAGTTATAGAAGTGTTATAGAAAAACATATGGGAGGGTTGAGTGACACCACAGTAACAGGTTCCTATTCTAACATGCACATGTACAGCACTGGTGCTCAAAGTGGTGGGTCACGACCCACCATAGGATGTAAAAAAGTGCCATTCCCCCTTAAGGGGAGTGGTCCAGGAATGAGTGCCCCGGTGGGGCCACAGCGATCGCGGCACCGTGGGCACCCAGAACCTTGTCACCCTACCTGGGGGAGGTCTGCAAGCCTTGGAGAGGGTTCAGGAGAGACCCCCTCTGTGGGTTTCCCCCAAGCGTCGTATCACTCTGATCTGCAAGTCGGCGTGCATGCCCAGTAAACTGGAAGTTGCTCTGACCTGCGAATCAGAGTGATAAATCACTTGGGGGAGACCCACGGGGGGGGCTGTGGGCCTCCCAGACCCTCTACAAGGCTTGCAGACACCCCCCCCGCCCAGGTAAGGTGAAAGCCTCTGGTTGCCCGTGGCACTGTATTCACTGTGGCACCACCGTGGTGCCCTCTCCCAGTTTCCACCCCACCAGCACTTACCAGCGATTCTCAAACTCCTGGAAAGTTTTAGAGCCCCTGCATTATAGACAGCGCCTCACAATGAAGAAATGAAGAAACCTGCCTTTGCAGAGTATAAGCCCTATTAACATATGGCATTCAACACTCATACATTATGTGTGCGGATGTTGATATGCCCATGTGTACAGTTATTCACAAATTATTTTCAATGCATATATTGCAATAGGTTCAATCTGTACTCTATACAATTTTCAGAGTTCTAGTCCAATTGACTTCTAAAATGAATTTGTGTACAGAAGTTCTTCCTATAATGTGTAAAGAGCCTTCCATGGACATCTGGGACTTGCTTCATGCGTTCTGATATAGGAACAGGCAGAAGATCACTCCCATAACTCTGATTGTCATCTAAATTCTCCTAACCTATCCACCCCACTTCACCTAGATCAGTGGTTCGCAAACTCTCCTGGAGTCTGAGAACCTGGGGTAAGTGCTTGTGGGGATAGGGACTAGGATAGGGGGGGTGGAATTTGCAGTTGGAGCCCACTTCCAGTATCAGAAGCTCTGAACCCAAACCGGAAGTGGGCTCTGACTGCAAATCGGAGCCCGCTGCAGCAGAGCGGAGACTCGCGGAGAGGGCTGTGAGCCTCCAGGACCCACTGGGGGGGGGGGCTGCACAGTCCTCCAAGGTACAGTGGTGCCTCTCAAGACGAATGCCTCGCGCAACGAAAAACTCGCAAGACGAAAGCGTTTTGCGATTTTTTTGGTGACTTGCAAGATGAATTTTTCTATGGCCGTGCTTTGCAAGACGAATTTTTTTTTGCAGTTTTTTTTTGGTTTGTTTGCAGTTTGCAGTGATGCCTCGCAAGACGAAATTTTCGTAATACGAAATGACTCGCGGAACGAATTAATTTCGTCTTGCGAGGCACCACTGTATGTGTAAATGCACCTGTGATCGCTGCAGCACCACTGGGACACCCATTAATGGATCACTCCCCTTAAGAGGAAAGTGACTTGTTTTGGTCCCAATGGTGGGTCGCGACCCGCCACTTTCGGAATGACTGATGATTTGATTTTTTTTTTTTATCTGACTTTTTGGCTCCTGGCAATCCAAGTTCAAACTTGTCCAGTCATGTTTTGAGCTTGGGTGGAATACTGAGCAGAGTGCACTATTGTACTAAGTTTTATTGTTGTAAAATCAACTCGGAACTGTACATTGCAGTACAACCCCCATTTTGTACCTCCCTTAGCTACCATTTTGTGGCATGTTTTACCTCCCCTTGCCAGCATTTTGTATTGGCAAAAAAAGGAGCTCTTGGAAGCTTACACGACCCTTGTTCTTATGCATGTGTGTATGTTCAGTAGAGGCCTGCCACTACATTGCCGCTGTCCCCAGGTACATGTACTTCTATTTGTTCGTAGAAGTAAAGGGAAAGAAACCATCTCACTGCCTCTGAACCCAAAATGAAATGTTAGCCTTCATGATTCCCCATGGCGGGAAGTGCCAAGGGGCTAAATGGATACATCGGTTCTCATTTGATCTCCCCATACCATTTGTTTGCACTGTCTAATACGTACCAGAAGCTATTGCATTTGAAGAGCATTTCTAACTACGGTTCTTAACTCCTGAAAGCATCCTGCCTTGAAGGACAGATTTATCACCCAGTTTTAGGTAAATGGCAAACACAAAATCTCTGGTCAAATCATTGCAAGAACTAACTTGTCTTCCTTGCTATGTATTCGCTCTGAGGTAGCACAGGTCATCTGCAAATGCCAGCTGGAAAATAATGGACCACAAAAAGTAAACATAGGGACAGCAATGAAATTCAGGTACTTAAAGGTAGAGGAAAAGGAACTTGGTGTCTAGGGCAGTGGTTCTCAAACTTTGAGAGAGCGTTATTGCCTCAGTAAGTCTTTGTGGGGGAGGGCTAGGGCAATGACATGATCCCCAGGATCACGTCTGTATGGGGGGGGGCGAGGGGGTGATTTTCACTCATGCTATGTAGGCAGAGCTGCAGCAGGTTGCAGGAGGTGTGGGGAGCCCTCCACAGTGCTCCCCGAGTCTTGGAACGTTCAGTAAAAGTGGGCGCAAAGCACTTCCTGCAAAACTTAAGTACTTTGCATTCGCATTTTCCAAATGTTCCAAGCCTTGGGGAGCACTGTGGAGGGCTGTGCAGAGCTCCCTGCACCTCCTGCAGCCCTGCCTACACAACGCGAGTGAAAAGTACTCCCTCTCGCCCCCCCCCCCCATACAGATGCAATCCTGGGGATCACTTTCCTGCCTCTTCCCTTCCCCCGCCCCTTAAAGGGATGGGGGAACCTTTACACAAACAGGTGGATCGCAACCCACCAGTTTGAGAACCACTGGTCTAGGGGATAACTGCCAGGTTTCCTGCAAAACAGAGCTGCTGTGCCTTTATTAGAAGGTTGCATAGAAAGAAGGTTGACAGATACAGCTTCACGTGCTCGTGTATGACTATTAAAGAAGATACAACATTTCTGATATATATTTTTCTCCTGTGAGATTATTAAGGCACAGAAGCCTTGTTAGACACCAGATTTGGTGATCCTAGCATGAATCCTAGCACAACCTCAGTGTGAACTAACCTTTTATGATTGTTCAGGGCTCATAGTTAAAGCTTCACCCTGTGCATTGTTACAGCCCAAGTAGAACTACCTCTAAAATTGAAGAGAGTGATTCTGTCCTTCCTGATACAGAGCTCCACACACTCATAAGAAAATAAGAAGAGCCCTGCTGGATCAGGTCAAAGCCCCATCTAGTCCAGCTTCCTGTATCTTACAGTGGCCCACCAAATGCCTCAGGGAACACACAAGACAACAAGAGACCTGCATCTTGGTGTCCTCCTTTGCATCTGGTGTTCTGAGGCAGCCTGCTTCTAAAATCAGGAGGTTGCACATATACATCATGGCTTGTAACCCGTGATGGACTTTTCCTCCAGAAATTTGTCCAATCCCCTCTTAAAGGTATCTAGGCCAGATGCCATCACCATATCCTGTGGCAAGGAGTTCCACAGACTAACTACACGCCAAGTAAAGAAATATTTTCTTTTGTCTGTCCTAACTCTCCCAACACTCAATTTTAGCAGAAGTCCCCTAGTTCTGCTGTTGTGTGAGAGGGAAAAGAGCATCTCTCTATCCACTGCATCCATCCCCTGCATAAGTTTGTATGTCTCAATCATGCCCCCCCCCGACGCCTTTTTATCTAGAATGAAGTGCCTCAAACACTGTAGTCTTTCCTCATAAGGGAGCAGAGATAGCTTTGGACTTCAGAGTGTGGCCAGTGGTCATGCGAGACTGTCTTGTGTGCACACCCAACTCTTTTAGCCCTAATACCCCAAATAATAGCCCTATCCTATGCTTTTCGCACCGTCAATGCAGGTGTGCCCAAACAGCTTGCACTGCATCCTGTGGGGGGAAGTCCTAGCGGTCTCCTCTGGGTAAGAGAACATTTATTCCCTTACTCAGGGGGTAAGCCCCCACAGCACAGAGGGGTCTACACCTCCCCACCACAGTTTTGTGCGCTATTGGAGGTGCTTTTATGGTTGTAAGTCAGTATCAGAATACTTGTATTCTGTAAATCAGTATGTAAGGCAGAATACTTGTTCCACCTGTGGAAGATCCCAGTAGGATTGGGCTGTAAGATACCTAAGCTTGTGATCTCAAGAGTTCTTTATGCATGTATGGTGAAGCAACCGACTTCTCCTTTCCCCCCTAAAAGCAGCAGTTGCCTGCCACTTCTCAGATTACTTTTGAAACTGCTTCCAAACCCCAAAAAAACTCCCTTCAGATTTCAAAAGCAGCTCATGTACTTTTCCCTGAGAACCACAGTTGGCTTTATAAGAGGTTGCTTTTGTTGCTTAAAATGCTTGCTGTTCAGCATATTCAGCTGCATTATCCTGAGTCAGACAGTTAGGGTCCAATTTTAACAGGCTACTGTGCTGTCAGAACTTGCATTCTCAATGGTCAGTGGTCTTCCTGGCATTGCAAAGTGCAACATGCTGTCACTAGAAATGGTGAGTAGTGGTGACTGTGCAACAGCAGCCTTCAGAGAAGCTTCAGAGTTGGCGTAGGGGGTGGGTGGACATAATGGAGCAAGGAGGGGGTAGAACAGAGCAGGGGCCAGACTAGATTGGGGGTATACTGCAAATGTTGCAGTTTTAATATCTGAGTAGACATATCAGGATCCTGCAGG
Source organism: Tiliqua scincoides (assembly GCF_035046505.1). Taxonomy (NCBI): domain Eukaryota; kingdom Metazoa; phylum Chordata; class Lepidosauria; order Squamata; family Scincidae; genus Tiliqua; species Tiliqua scincoides. The sequence goes on along the minus strand of NC_089824.1, from coordinate 195,450,929 downwards.
AGAGAAACAGAGCTAATGCTTTCATGGTGTAAAGGCAACTGTTTTTGTTTTGTTTTGTGTTACACCTACTACAATGTAGATCTACTATGTAAAACAGCTAACAATTCAAATAGATTAGAGCAGTGGTTCTCACACATTTAGCAAAGGGACCCACTTTTTAGAATGAGAATCTGTCCGGACCCACCGGAAGTGATATCATCAAGCAGGAAAATTTTTAACAATCCTAGGCTACCCACATTTACCCAAGAGTCCCATTGACTATCATTGTTAAAAGCATATACATGGTAGCCTGTTAAAAGTACAGATCTATAACATTTCCCCAAATGCAGTCACATACAATGGTAGCATCAAGTCTAATAGATATTAGTATTAGACTTTAAAATAAAATATTGAAATGAATGGGGATATACCTGATATTGGCTTGTGACCCACCTAGTGTTTGAGAAACACTGCTTTAGAGTAAACAGAATCCCTGATGGGTAAGAGAGCAAAGAGGTGTGATCATTATGTGCTATGTGTGATTACACACAAAAAAAAAATACACTGTTTAAGTGAGGTTCAGGGGAAAGAACTAAGAAATTAACTTCAAACAAGATAAAAGGGAAGTGAAACATTAGGATAGTATTCACAAAAGTCAATCGTTGTTCAACAAAGCCCTGTAGGTATAAATGTATTTGCAGTACTGTAGGAATGAAAAAGGAGAAGGAGTGCATTTGAATAAGGAAGCCTAAAATGTGCTCAGTATTATGGCAGGTAGCCTAATGCACTGCAGTCCAGTATTGCAAAAATCTCACTACCGTTGGGCACTGCAGGACCCCCAGTGCAAATATTCAGAGACCCCACATACCCGTCAATGACTCACCAGGCTATCATCCATTGTATCTTTATAATGCATTTTCAGAGTAGGTAAGGTGGTGATGGTGGCAGTTTGGAGGGCAACTGGGGCAGGGAGTGGGGCAGGCAGGGGGTAGTTTAACTGGCAGTTTGATGGGGGAGGGCTGGATAGCGACAATCACTCATGCTAGGATCCTGTCCTCCTTTTCTTAGCCTAATGCCCCTTGAGAATCCTCAGACTTATGCTGGTTATTGCTGGGTATAGGTCTGACCCATTGGCAGCTAAGCAGCCTTTGGGGTGGTAAGTAAAAAAGATTTTTATTTACCTCTCCTGGGCTGGTTGGTCTCCCACTCCCACCCTTAGGATGCAGCACTAGTGGACGGTAGATTGGAGTTAAAGGCCCAGCAGCCATATGTGGCAACTTACACTTGTGCCAGCTCAATCACTGGCACGAGTCCACATTGCCTGAGGAAGGCAGATCAGGCCCAGGTAGAGAGTTTGGATTTGGTGTGCAGCGCCACTAATGATCTTGCCCCCCCCCTCCCTTGGAATGTAAGGACATAAGAAAAGCCCTGCTGAATCAGGCCAAGGCCCATCTAGTTCAGCTCCTGCATCTCACAGAGACCCACCAGCTGCCTCAGGGAGCACACAAGACAAGAGACCTGCATAATGGTATGTCCCTTGCACTTGACATTCTGAGGTAGCTTACTTTTAAAAGCAGGAGGTTGCACATACCCATCATGGCTTGTAGCTTGTGATGGACTTTTCCTTCAGAAATCTGTCCAGTCCCCTTTTAAAGGCATCCAGACCAGATACCATCACCACATACTGTGGCAAGGAGTCCCACAGACTAATTACTCGCTGGGTTAAAGAAATATTTTCTTTTGTCTGTTCTAACTCTAACTCAAGTTTAGTGGATATGCTTGGATCTGGTGTTGTGTGAGAGGGAAAAGAACATTATTCTATCCACTGTGTCCAAAATGCTGCATAATTTTGTATGACTCAATCATGTCCCCCTTTGGCACCTTTTTCCCCCTGACCTGATCTACCCCACTCCCTGCTCTGAAATCTCCCCTACGCACTGTGGTCCTGATGTGCATCTCTCTCTGTCTCTCTCTCTCTTTCACACACACACACACACACACACACACACACACACACACACACACACACACACACACACACACACACACACACGTTGGTTTTTTGTTTTTGTTTTAAAGAGACAGTCTTGGTTTTAAATACATAAGACAGTCTTATGTTTTAATGATGGACTTAACATAACATTTAGTTCCACCGTTGATGAGGGTGTTTTTCAGTACTTCTGTTTAATCTATCCACCCCATTTTACTGCTAGTTATTTGTTGTCATTAATCCATGAGCCCATTGCAGCATAATGAGGTATATGGATCTTCTCAATAGCTTCCAAACATATGGAAATAATGCAATTTAAATTAAGTTTTGGTGTTAGCTTTAACCAAGCATGGTGCACTAAAAATACAAATAAAATAAAAGGCCTCATTACCTCTTGAAGGGTGAGCCGTGATCATTACTATTACTTAGGCTTGCTGCATAAACAGAAGGTCCTTTCATGCCATTCACACTTTCAAGCAAAATAAATCTCCGATAGGTGAAGAAAATGCTTTATTTCACCACGCAGTGTCTGCAATGAAACTGAACACTGGCAAATCCTAAAGCTTAAGTGGACACAAATATAAACATGCTCCTGCCTTTAAGGTTTGTTTTCTCATGGCAGGCAAACAAATTTCATAATGTACAGTCAATTCCTACAGATGTTTTTCCACTGCGAGGTGACATTTGCAGCAGTGACCTCTGAACCAAATCCACATTACACTAATTCACGTAAATGGTGCCATAATAGCAGATATTCGGGCTTTTTTAATGGCCGTAATTCATAAAATTAAATAATGGTTAGAAAAATTTGGGTACATGAGTGCTGGATAAATTAAAAATAACCAGAAGTTCTACTTAAGGCAAAGAAATTTTAGAGTTCTGGCTTTGCTGTACTGAAATCAGCATATGCCAACAGAATGCAAAGTTGGAACATTTAAACGTTGAAGTGCAAGCAAAGTTCCAGTGGCAGGTTGCTAGAGATCCTGGCACAATGTCACGCAGTCTGCCCCTTCATGGCACATTGGGTCCTACCATTGGTTACTGAGGTTTCAGGGGTCAGCCTGGCCAGGTAGGAACTTCTTAAGATGATGCGCCCGTGGTCAGCATCCTACCTGACCAACTCCTGATGCCCCCCATGAGCCACTTTGAGGTAGAATCCTGAAAATCAATAGTTTCACTGAGAAAACAGCAGCAGCCAGTTTCCAGAATGTAGGGTAGTGAAATGTAGCAGAGAAATCTAAACCAAGCCCAAAGGAGCAAGCATTTCAAAAGCAAGCATCAGAAGAAACATAATTTAGCACTCAGTACAGTAACTCCATGCTAGGAATTGAAAAAACTTTACGAAATGGGAGAGCAAAGCAAAGCAGAATATAGGCTACCATCTCCTTTCCTTCTCTCACTGTTTGTTCCACTTGATCATAAAAATTGTAAATAGCCATATTGTTCCATAAGGGGAAAAAAAATCCACCAGGATGCAGGTCTCTTGTTATCTGGTGTGCTCCCTGGGGCATTTGGTGGGCCGCTGTGAGATACAGGAAGCTGGACCAGATGGGCCTATGGCCTGATCCAGCGGGGCTGTTCTTTTGTTCTTAGATACTTTTCTGCATTTCAGCTGCGACCCAGCAAAGGTCATGTTTCCAAAGATGCAAATACTATAAAGAAATACTAAGCCAAAAGAGTGTGTTAATAAATTGGAGATCATATTACTAGTGAACAAGGAGTGTATTTTCTAAGCATAGGACATGAATAATGAAAAAGCAAATCTAGGTGCATTGATCCTGAATGCAGTTGATACTGTGTGCCAGGGGTGTCCAAAGTTTTTGGCAGGATGGCCACATCAGCTCTCTGACATTGTGTTGGGGACCGGGGAAAAAATGATTAATTTGCACTTAAAATTTGAATAAATTTACATAAATTTACATAAATGAATATATTAAAGATGAACTTATATGAATGAATGAAGGTCTTGCAATAGCTCAAGGCCTATAAAAGGCCTTGCACAAAGCAAGGCTGGCCTTTCCTTTGTTGCCGCTACTGCATCACAGACGTGAAACAGCAAGCAGTGGAAGGAGCTCTTATCCCACAGATCATGCAAGAGGTCAAACAGTCACCCTCACACTGAGAGCAGTTGCATTGGGCCAGAGTGGGCTCCAACAAATCTCCAGAGGGCCAGATGCTCATTGGAGACTAGGGGCTCCCTGAGGGTTGCATTGAGAGGCCTTGAGGGCTGCAAGTGGCCCCCGGGGGCACCCCTGCTGTATGCAATTATCAATTTAAGAAAAACATGTTTGGGATTAGTCAATTTTCCTGAATTTCTCCATTCTTAATGCTTCTTTGCCATTTTTCATTGCTTTGATGCAGATATTTCATTCTTTTAACCACAGTCACATTTTATTTGATTATTTTTAGATGATCACTCCAGGGTCAGACTGCAACTTTTGGATGGAGATCCCCATTCGGACTATATAAATGCTAACTATATAGATGTAAGTCATGAGAAATATTTTCCTGTTTAAAAGAATCCTATGGAAAGAAACAAAGCAAGTGAGGTGGTAATGTTTTTAATTGAATCTGACTCATTGTATTGTATTGTATTGGCAACCTTCAGTCTCGAAAGACTATGGTAACGCGCTCTGAAAGGTGGTTCTGGCACAGCGTCTAGTGTGGCTGAAAAGGCCAATCCGGGAGTGACAATCCCTTCCACACTGGGAGCAAGTGCAGTCTGTCCCTGGTCTGTCTCCCTGGCTATGGGCCTTCCTTCTTTGCCTCTTAGCCTCAGACTGTTGGCAAAGTGTCTCTTCAAACTGGGAAAGGCCATGCTGCACAGCCTGCCTCCAAGCGGGCCGCTCAGAGGCCAGGGTTTCCCACTTGTTGAGGTCCATCGCTAAGGCCTTCAGATCCCTCTTGCAGATGTCCTTGTATCGCAGCTGTGGTCTACCTGTAGGGTGCTTTCCTTGCACGAGTTCTCCATAGAGGAGATCCTTTGGAATCCGGCCATCATCCATTCTCACGACATGACCGAGCCAACGCAGGCGTCTCTGTTTCAGCAGTGCATACATGCTAGGGATTCCAGCACGTTCCAGGACTGTGTTGTTTGGAACTTTGTCCTGCCAGGTGATGCCGAGGATGCGTCGGAGGCAGCGCATGTGGAAAGCGCTCAGTTTCCTCTCCTGTTGTGAGCGAAGAGTCCATGACTCGCTGCAGTACAGAAGTGTACTCAGGACTCATTGTAGTAAAATAGAATTCAGGCTTTTGAACATCCAAGGTTTTTCTTCAACTGTAACTTTTCAGCTCCACCTGAAGACCTTTTGAAAGACAGGCAAACTTTTCAAATGTATTCAAGATCTTGTATCAAAATCCAAATCATAGTCCCAGTGCAGATGTCCTCCTAACCGTGTTGAGATCAGGACTGTACTGCATCCTCCCTCCTCCCATCTCTTGTTACTCAGTGTTTTTTCATCTAACACAAGTGACATGACATCATATTGCATTGCCCCACAGAGGGGCATAGAGATACACAGTACAATGACATCACATCATGTGCTTTTTGTGATCAGCACAAAGAACAAAGTTTGAAGAAACAAGGGCCAATTCAGAAACAAGGTCTTTTCAGATAATGTGGGATAATGGAAAAGAGGATGTACACATCAATTTAAACACTCTACCTCACAAATGTAGACCTGTGGTTTCCTGACAAAAATGGAAAATGTGTTCAGTGTTAGCAAAGTATTTAACAGCATTCCTGTTCCTAATGTAAGTCTTTTAAATCCGTAATTATCTGAAGTGTTTTTAAAGATCAATTAAGGAAAAGGAAAAACATATTTAATATAGTACAACCCACACAGTATTAAAAAAAAAAAAATCAGTGATGCCTAAGTCAGTTTTGACAAGAAACAGATGTGCGTGTTTTATTCCAATGAAAGGACACATGGTTCCGTGTTCATTCTATTACCTAATTAGTACAGCAGGCTTGCCAAAATGAGTGCCTTTTAGGTAGGCAATATGGAAATACGAATATTGTTTTTGTCATTTATCTTTGCATCATCACATTCTTTCAATTCTGGGGGTTTGAAACGTAAATTGTTTCAGAATTTTTGAAACTACAAGGAAAATTTGAAGTCATTTCCTGCCATTAATCATAATTTCACTCGACACCCTCATGTTCATGGTTTCTCTTCACCCAGTGAATTATTTCCAAGTGGTATGTCCACCAGGCAGCTAGTGATTGGTGTAATGGAAAGCACATCATCGGGACTGAACAAATTTCACTTCCTGGTGGTTGGACTTGACTGGTGTGGAACCCAAACTAACAGTGCTATCCTAAGCATGTTTACTCAGAAGTAAGCCCTACTGTGTTCAATGGGGCTTACTCCCAGGTAAGTATGTTTAGGATTGCAACTTAACAACAGTTTTCATTTGTTAGTATCCTTCTCAGAGCAGTGTTCTATTGTCTTACTACAGTGTGTTTTCTGACAATAGTTTGAAAGCTAGTCTCAGAAAAGTGTTGTATGTTCATTCCTTTGGAGAGCATCCATTTTTCTCTTTATGTGCAGCATTTGTCTGGTGATCCTTGATGTAAACTGAATGTGTCATAGAACAGGGAACCTCCATGCTCCTGTTTGGTGGCATGTTATGCTTTATCCTGTGCAGAAAATTACCACCAATGTCATAATTGGATGAGTGTTGATGTGCATGGTGTCAAACAGTTAATGTAGCAAATACATATCTGAAGACTACTCCCCCCGTTGAAACAGAAGCTTATGGATTTTCATGTTCTTTTTCTTCCCCCTTGTTTTTCTCTTCTCTTCCAGGGATACCATCGGCCACACCACTATATTGCTACTCAAGGCAAGTACATTTCAACATACTTAAAGATTTCTACAAGCCGTACATGCAAGCAGCTTAGAAGATTAATCTTTGCATGTACATCTTTACCCATCTAGATTCAATATAATGTATCAAAATATCCTTCTGTTTTACACACACACACACACACTTCATCTAACTAACCAGTACTATTCCTAGTTGAGGCCATTTTACAGCCCTTGTGCATTGAAAGAAAGTGCTTTTGTCTTTTTCAACTGCACACACAGTTCACATAGAGAACACCAAGCTAATGTTTCTGAACTTCATAGGACTCGTTCGAACACTTTAAAATCATCCACATGGATAAATCCCATGGATGCAACAGTGTTGAGGAAAGAATGTGTGAGCTGGCATCTCCATATGAACAGCTGCTACTTCTTGGCAGCAATTCATGCTCCTAGGGTGGCTGAAAATGTGCCCCTATGCTCGTGGAAATTGCTGCCTGAAAGCAATATCTCTTGCACAGTAATTGATTACTTCATCCATGATGCTACATCTTTGCTCTGCATGGAGGATTTTTGTTGGATGATCTGGCCCATAATATGGCCCTTCAATGGAGATTAGTGCCTCCCAAAACTTCAGGATGAAGATGCTTCACATGGCAACCTTTGCTACTTGTATTTTGCTTCCTGAAAGAGCCAGCCCAGTTCAGGCAACTGTTCTGCCCTGGTGCCCTGAGATGACTTGTGCTGAGCTCAATACAAATGGCATGGACTGCTGCCACCACAACCCCAACTGGCTCACACACACAAATATTATTATTATTATTATTATTATTATTATTATTATTATTATTATTATTATACCGCTTTTCAACTAAAAGTTCACAAAGCGGTTTACAGAGAAAAATCAAATAACTAAATGGCTCCCTGTCCCAAAAGGGCTCACAATCTAAAAAGATGCAAAATGAATACCAGCAGACAGCCACTAGAACAGACAGTGCTGGGGTGAGGTGGGCCAGTTACTCTCCTCCTGCTAAAAAAAAGGAGCACCCACTTGAAAAAGTGCCTCTTACCCAATTAGCAGGGGTTACACACTTTAGCCCCTCAAAGTATAGCCAATCCTATCCAGCGCTGCCGCAGGCAGGTCACATGGCTTGTGCTCTATCCAGTGCTAGTTAGGAGCTGGTTTCAGGTCTCCTGGGAAATGTTTCTCCAGTGGAGCACTCCTTGTGCCCATAGTCTGAGAAGGGAGAACCTTTTACATGGTGTCTATGTAGAAATGCAGTTATCTCCATTTTCCCTAGTCTCTTCTTCATCCTAGCGATTTTCCTGCGTCAGTGCAGGATCCGCTATTTTCCCTAGTCTGCCTATTAGAGACCAAACCGAGTAGTATCCTTGGAGTCTGCACAGGTGCAGAGATTTAGATCTCTGGGAGTTAGACTCAAGGTAAATACACACTGTAGTTTTTTCAGAAAGTTTAATGTGATACATACAATAGATATATCACTGTCCACAGGTGTATACATTCAATGAATGGCAAGACCTGCTTGACCAGAGATCATAATAAAAAAGTGACTGCAGCATGTATATCCGTGGGTAACAATTGTTCTGTCATTCTACCTTCAAGTCTGTGTAGTGAACAGCTGAATGGGTTCACAAAATGTCAGACTTCTGAAATAAAGATATAATAGAGAGTCAAAAAGCATGTAGGAACAGATTCCCTAGTTCGGAATTCTAGCATTCATTTGTGAATTGGAACTGGCACCTGTTGTGCCCTGGTGAGCACTGTACATTTATTTGGCACTTTGGTTTAGGAGTGCCTTAGCTCTGGTACTTGTCTAGAGGATATGCATCTGCTTGATTCAACAGTTGTCACACAGTTGGTCCCCAGTTGGAGATTTGAAGTTTGAGTTGCATGGTGGTTGATGAGAAGACAAGCAAAATGAACTGTTCCTACTTTAATCACCTTCTGCATGTCCTTTTTCTCTCTCACTTTTTCTGACACTCAGGACCAATGCAAGAGACAGTGAAGGATTTTTGGAGGATGATCTGGCAAGAAAACTCTGCAAGTGTTGTCATGGTCACCAACCTGGTTGAAGTTGGCAGGGTATGATGATTGCCCAAAGCATTCAATCATGTATCTACCACATACAGAGACAGTAGCATTATGTGGTTATTTTCAGAGCTGTTTATTTGTAGCCTCCAGCCATGCAGTGACTTCTGTTTCCTCCATGACCTTCTTTTCTCATGCCGAAGCATGATCAGCTCATCACATGGTTTAAAATGACAAGAGACCAGCTCTCCATCTGAGTAGAGCTACCATCATTTTGCTTTTAAGAACCATCCTGTAATTAGTAGCCATGTGTTTCCAGTCCTTGATACTTTTTCTCACACTCAAAATACTTCCAGTTATCTCCTTCCAATTGTCTCTGAGTATAAATGACAATGTATGTAGAACCTGTCAGGTTGTGGGGATGCATTTGGATGGGTTACTTTTAGAGCTTAGAAAATAGTCACTACAAGAGAAAAGTAGCACTTGTGGCTTAAGACATCTTGAGGTGAAGAATCCATAGGAATCTCACCATGGGAATGATTACCAAGATCACTCCACAGTGGAAGAACTGGGTCATCTGCTTTCACCATTCAATGACATGAGGAATTTACTGTCTGTTTAGTATGGTCTGCCTTCACCGTTATTTCCTTCACTGTAATGCAGATGACTTCTTTTATTTGAATGAATTGTCTTGGTACGACAATGGGCATTATATGCTAGTATTCATTTTAAGATCTTTCTTGTCCTAGGTGAAGTGCGTCAGATACTGGCCAGATGATACGGAGGTCTATGGAGATATTAAAGTCACCTTAATTGAGACAGAACCACTGGCAGAGTATGTCATACGCACTTTTACAGTCCAAAAGGTAAAGACACATTGGTCCTCCCCTCATGCTCAGATGACTTCTGTGGCTGTTTGCTCTTTTCGTATTTCAATCAGTGGCCCAACTCTGTTCCTTAAAGCAAAGGTGCCCAAACTGGGGCATTGTGACACCCCAGACAGAGAAGCCCTTTCTCTGCCCCTTTAAGGGCAGGGTGGGGGTGAAGGCAGTGATGTGATCACTGGAATTGTGCTGCTGTGGAGGTAAAAGGGATTATTTAGAATGACCTGAGGCAGTGCTGGCCTCCTGGGGGGAGCTTCCAGGGAACCTGTGGACCCCTTTGCAGGGCTCTCCTTGTCTCCAAACTTTTGAAAATAGCAAAAAACCAAAAACAAATTTAACCCCCCCCCCCCCCAAAAAAAAACCCAGGCACTTCCTGTTTGGCAATGAAAACTGGAAGAAAAGTAAGAAAAGAAGTGAGAGAGGTTCCCAGAGTTCTAGCCACAGCAAATAGCTGTAGCTGAATGACAGTTCTCTATAACCTTAACCAAGGGCTACAGGCAAGGATCAAAACTAAGAAATCTGAGTTCAAAGAGGGGTGCAAAATTTGAAAAACAAAAACTTGAAGGCTAGGCTGTAGCTGTTGTTGACTGTAGGAAGAGAAGCAATGCCAGTACTTTGTTTACTCATCCTCAGCACTAAATGAGTACTTCTGTTGCACTTAACCATTTTGCACCGTACCAAAGATGCAGCAGCTAACTGCATTTGACCAGCTTGCCACTGTTCATCTAGTTCTTTTTGGACAGCCCTGACTGACCAGCTAGAGCTCAGGCCATTGTGCATCCATCCCCATTCTGTGAAATAGTCTTAGCAGCACAGCACACCTCTTTTGAGTGTGCATATGTGGAGCTGTGATAATTGTTTTGCTGTATTTGCTGTTTTACAATTACCATTATGGTAAGTTCATTTGTTTTTCCATGCTGGAAACACAAAGTATATGTGAACTATTTCAGATTATAATTAAATATCTAATATATATTTTTATTTAAAGGTGCCTGGGGAGGACATGATTAAGATGTACAAAATTATGCAGGGATGGATAGAGTGGATGGAGGGATGTTCTTTTCCCTCTCACAAAACACCAGAACCAGGGGACAGCCACTGGAATTGAGTGTTGGGAGAGTTAGGACAGACAAAAGAAAATATTTCTTTACCCAGCATGTAAGTAGCCTGTGGAACTCCTTGCCACATGATGTGGTGATGGCATCTGATCTGGATGCCTTTAAGAGGGTATTGGATAAATTTCTGGAGGAAAAGTCCATCACAGGTTACAAGCCGTGATAAGTTTGTGCACCCTCCTGATTTTAGAAGTAGGCTACCTCAGAATGCCAAATGCAAGGAAGGGCACCAGGATGCAGGTCTCTTGTTGTCTTTTGTGCTCCCTGAGGGCCCAATCCTATCCAATTTTCCAGTGCCAGTACAATTGTGCCAATGGGGTGTGCACTACATCCTGTGGTGGGGAGGCAGTCACAGAGGCCTCCTCAAGGTATGGGAACATTTGTTCCCTTACCTGGGGGCTTCATTGTGACAGCACCAGTGCTGGAAAGTTGGATAGGATTGGGCCCTAAGGCATCTGGTGGGCCACTGTGAGATACAGGAAGCTGGATGGGCCTATGGTCTGATCCAGCGGGACTATTCTTATGTTCTTATGTTAAGACATAACATCACTCTGAAGCAGGGGTGCCCAAACCCCAGCCCTGGGGCCACTTGCGGCCCTCAAGGACTCTCAATGCGGCCCTCAGGGAGCCCCTAGTCTCCAATGAGCCTCTGGCCCTCTGGAGATTTGTTGGAGCCCACACTGCCCCAACGCAACTGCTCTCAGCATGAAGATGACTGTTTGACCTCTCACATGGGCTGTGGGATGAGGGTTCCCTCCACTGCTTGTTGTTTCACATCTGTGATGCAGTAGTGGCAGCAAAAGAAAGGCCAGCCTTGCTTTGTGCAAGGTCTTTTATAGGCCTTGGGCTATTGCAAGACCTTCATTCATTCATACAAGTTCATCTTTAATATATTCATTTATGTAAATTTATTCAAATTTGAAATGTAAATTAATTCAGCCCCCGACACAGTGTCAGAGAGATGATGTGGCCCTCCTGCCAAAAACTTTGGACACCCCTGCTCTGAAGAAATGAAAAGTGGTTTGGGAGGGAGTGAAGAAATAAGAACATAATGACTGCTGCTATTGTGGAAGAAAACAGAGATTGTTTTATCCTCTCAGAAAGGCTACCATGAAATCCGAGAGATTCGGCAGTTTCACTTCACTAGCTGGCCAGACCACGGGGTTCCTTGTTATGCCACAGGCCTCTTGGGCTTTGTTCGACAAGTGAAGTTCCTCAATCCACCAGAAGCAGGGCCCATTGTCGTGCACTGCAGGTATACGGTTTATTTATGCCTATCATTTGTCTTTGTGCTTGTTTCCCAGCCTAGCAGGCATTCTACAATTTGGTGCTAGAGCGATGGTTCCCAAACTTCTTAGCATCAGGACCCACTTTTTAAAATGATACTGTATTGGGACCCACCTAGGTTTATGAGACTTTAAAAAAATCTAGAAAGAATTAATCTTTTTTTTCACACATAATAATAACCAGATAAAAGATGCTCCAGCATTTGTCTCCTTCTATTTACAAATACCTGTAAACTACAGAAGCTGTTTGGAGGGCACTTAAAAGAGATCTGATTTTTGAAAAGCCCTGAAACATCAGTTAACGAATAGCTTCCTGATCCTTCCATCACCTGTGTTTTCATTGGAAGCTCTGCTTGGCTGCTATGGGACCCACCAAATTCAGGTCATGACCCATCAGTGGGTCCTGAGTCACAGTTTGGGAACCACTGAGCTAGAGGATCATAGGAATGAAGATTATGCAAAACCCTCATCCATAACAGGGTCCTCTTCATTACATATACTTGCTTCACACATTAGTTTTTTTGCAATTTAATCCCCATCCACCATAATATAGTGTGTTTAGAAAAGGAGAGAACACAAGAATGGGAGAGATCTAGGTTTCCCCAGTGTAAAAAGCTATAAAAAGCACTCAATAGCCACATAGCTTTTGAGTGCCAAATAACGAACCAAATTCTCAACAAATGTCATGACCCTTGGGTACATTTTGAACATTAGGACAGACCAAATGCTGTTTATTTTTATTTATTTGTTGCATTTTTATACCACCCTTCCTCCAAAGAGCTCAGGGTGGTGTACACAGCTGTTCCCCTCTTGTTGTCCTCACAACAACCCTGTGAGGTAGGTGAGGCTGAGAGAAAGTGACTGGCCCAAGGTCACCCAGGAAGCTTCGTGGCTGAGGGGGGATTCGAACCTGGATCTTCCAGATTTAAGTCCACCTCCCAAACCACTATACCATCCTGGCAGGTTCTAAAAACCAATTGCTATTGTTCTACTCTCCCAAACATTTAATACAGTGTGTAGATGTTGTTTCAGTGTATTTATATAGCAGTTAACTACACAGGCCTACAAAATTGAGGGTCAGAAAAGTTTATAGTGGTTTGATATGAATTTGGGTTGCCGATTCCAAAAATGGCATTCGTTTTTCCCTATCATGTCTAGTTTTGGAGATATAGTATAGCCTCTTTAGTGAATGGTTCAAGCAGCTTCCTCATGAGGAAGCCATGGTGTAGGCCAGTGGTGGCTAACCTATGGCACGCGTGCCAGAGAGGGCACGCAGAACCGTCTCTGCGGGCACACGCGCCATCACGCCAGGCGGCCAGGCGGGAGCCTCTAGGATTGCCACCCCTGCGGCACGTATCCCTGAGGAGCCGGCACAGCCACAAAGCCAGCCTCCTCCTGCTCAGCAGCAGCTGGGGCAAAGGAGGGAGGGACAAGGCCAAAGGGAGAAAGGAACAGATAGCAGGAGGAAGCCGCCCCATCTGGCTGACGGTGCTCCCAAGACACCCCATCTAGCCAGGCCACCCGGGGATGAGGAAGGCTGAGAGGCCCTCTGCCCAGCAGCCCAATGGCAGTGCTTCCTCCCTCCCCTGTCTGGGGTAAGGCGGGGAGCTCACATGCCGCTTGAGAGTGTGGCCTGTGGGAGGGCACAGCGAAGCTGCTGCTGCTGTTGCTGCTGCTGTGGGCTTGGGGCGCCAGCCCTGCACATGGTGCTGGTCCTGAAGTAATTCTCATTAAAGTCATTGGGGTTTGCTCCCCAGGCTAGGACTGGAGCCTGAGAGCCCGCTCCTATGCATGTCTACTCAGAAGTAAGCCCCATTACAGTGGATGAGGCTTACTCCCAAGAAAGTGTGGCTGGCATTGCAGCCTTGGAGCCTGCTCCTGTGCATGTCTACTCAGAAGTAAGCCCCATTACAGTGTGTGTGTCTACTCAGAAGTAAGCCCCATTATAGTGGAAAAGGCTTGCTCCCAGGAAAGGGTGGCTGGCATTGCAGCCTTGGAACCTGCTCCTGTGCGCGTCTACTCAGAAATAAGCCCCATTACAGTGGATGAGACTTACTCCCAAGAAAGGGTGGCTGGCATTGCAACCTTGGAGCCAGCTCCTGTGCGTGTCTACTCAGAAGTAAGCCCCATTACAGTGGATGGGGCTTACTTCCAAGAAAGGGTGGCTGGCATTGCAACCTTGGAGCCAGCTCCTGTGTGTGTCTACTCAGAAGTAAGCCCTATTAGAGTTGATGAGGCTTACTCCTAGGAAAGAGTGGCTGAGATTGCAGCCTTAGAGCCCACTTCTGTGGGTGGGGCTTTTTAAAAAAAATATTTTCTTGTTTGAGAAAATGAGCAGTGGCATGGTCTTGCCACCACCCCCTCCCTGACAATAGTTCTTTACCCAGCATGTAATTAGTCTGTGGAACTCTTTGCCACAGGAAGCAGTGATGACAACTTGCCTAGATGCCTTTAAGAAGGGATTGGACAAATTTCTACCGGAAAAGGTCATTACAGGTTACGAGTAATAGTAGGTAAAAGATGTTAATGTATGAGTTGTTTTTTTTCTAAACTAAAACCTCAGTATCCAGGTTAAATTGCAATGTTGGCACTTTGCGATAAATAAGTGGTTTTGGGTTGCAGTTTGGGCACTTGGTCTCTACAAGGTTCGCTGTCACTGGTGTAGGCTCTCTCATGAGGAAGCTGCTTGAACCATTCACTAAAGAGGCTATACTATATCTCCAAAACTAGACGTGATAGGGCAAAACGGATGCCATTTTTGGAATCGGCACCCCAGATATACCCAGGAATTGGTGTAATGTTTAAGGAAGCAAAATGTGTGTTGGCCTGTGCTATCTATTGGATATTTGAAATTCAGTATTTAAACATAATTTTTATGCATAATCTATTCTTTAGACTGCTTTTCTAATTTGAAAAAGTATGCAGAGCAGGCCAGAATTAAAAATAGCAAGCTGAAATACTAATCATCTGTATAATGCATACATCTAGCTGCTGTTCAAACATTATTTGCTTTTTTGTATATGTATTTTATATTTGTTGTGCATTATTTCATATTTTATGTTTAACTTTGGACTATCAAGATTCTAGAATTTTTCCATTTTAAAAAGCAAAGTGCAAAGACAAATTATCACCTTCTTGGTCCGTTTTATGAGTGAGACCACCGAGCAGCGCAGGATGGCACCCGCCTGGCGCTAACCCAGTGCCAGCCAGCCTGGGCTAGCATGGACACTAGCCCAGCAGTAAGCCTCACAGACGTGCCTTATGGCATGTTTGCGACAGTGCGCTCTGGCAGAAAGCTGGAGCACCTTACTCTTAGGCTGCAATCCTATCCTCACTTTCCTGGGAGTAAACCCCATTTACTATTATGGGACTTACTTCTGAGTAGAAAGGCATGGGACTGGGCTCTTACACAATTAGCATCTTCACATGATATATCTGTTGGCTATCTCTCTTCACGTTGCTGTTTAGTAGATTGCAGATTGGATATTTAGATGTTCTTCGCCACATATAAAATTCTCAGCAGGTACCAAATTATCATGTCAAGGAAAAGGGTCTCGCCTGTCTTCTCCCTGAAGTGCTAACTTCATACATGCAGTAAGATCTTTCTAAATGGCAAAGTAGAATGGAACGTGTAAATCAATAGCCTCCTTTATGACAGAACTGGATGAAGATGCCACTATATTACAAACCTTTAGGGGCCTGTACCCTAAAGGTGAAACAGAAGGCTTTATTTTAATAGTGTTCAGAATGGTGTTCAGCTTGCTGTGTGGCTTGATCTCCGCCTGCATGATCTGAGGCATTTGCATGCACCCAAGTGGAAGATGCACGTTACAGTTGGGACCATGAAGCATTGTGCTCCCTCAGAAGAACAAGGAATTAGCTTTAAAAAGAAAAGGAACGAGATAGCCCTTTCTGAAGTCTGTTTTCCATGTCTACTTCTGTCTTTGTTTCCCTAAAGACTTGAAATCAGTGCCTGTTTTTCCAAGCTCTGGAGATAAGGTTTTAAATATGTTTTTAGGGTATCAGCATGGTCTCCCATCCTTTTCTTTTTTTTCTACCAGTATCTCTTGCCTTCCGCTTCAAGAAATGTCCTAGAGCACCATCTCCAAAATCTAAGGTTGTCCAACAAGGAGGTTTAGACCTTCAGGTCAGAGAAGGATTCATGAAAGAAGATAGCTGCATTGGCCGCATTAAGGTTTTCACTTCTCAGAATGTGTTGCCTTTTCATAGTCCATTAATCAGGTCCTTGTCCTTCTTTCTTCAGTGCTGGTGCTGGGAGGACAGGCTGCTTTATTGCCATTGACATCATGCTGGACATGGCAGAGAACGAAGGTGTGGTGGACATATTTAACTGTGTTCGGGAGCTGAGATCACAAAGGGTCAACTTGGTGCAAACAGAGGTAGGTGCAAGAATATCTTTTTGTGCTTCCCAGCCTGTTCAGGAAAGACATCAGTGTGACTAGATTGTCACAGAATATGCAGCGAAACAAAAGAGGCAAACAATGAGTAGGTATATTATCAGTCAGTTATTTAATTCATCAAATCTGCTGATCAATCAGTCATTTAATCCATCCAAGGATTTATGAAATCATTTTTGAGTTATGTGTGTCTGATTACTCTGGCAGAAGATTGTTTTAAACATTTGTAATGACTTTTAATCCCAGTGCACTGAACCCTCAATTTAATGGACTAATGGAGGGAAGAGGTGTCTGTTAAATCCAAATGCCTTGAAATTGGTGAAGATGTGTGTGCACAAAAACGTACATAACTGGTTTTAATGGAGCTGAAAATACCTGTTGTTTCTGAAGCCTATTAAACTGAGTTCTGTTAAATGGAGGGTTCACTGTACTTACCAGTACACAGGTTCTGATGGCATCATCTGGTGGTATCATCTGGTGGCATCTGGTGGCACTCTCTTTTCTTGCTTGTTGGAGGGAATGCCTCCTCTTAAGAGGTTGCCTGAATATGACATATGTGAGCATCATCTAAAATGGTGTGCTTTTTTTTTCCTTAAAAAAGTATTTTTATTCATAGCCTTTTAAGTATAGATTTACAGGGCAATCCTATTCATGTCTACACAGGGGTAAGTCCTATTGAGTTCTATGGAACTTACTCCTAGGTAAATGTATATAGGATTGCAGCCCTAAGGTGCTTAATTGTTTTCTTTAATAGTGACAGTCCTAAAATACACAGCATAATTCACAGTATGTAAGATAATCAAATCTTAGTATACAGCCCATCAAACTAATGTAAAGCTGTACCAGTTTTCACTGGGTCAACCTGCCAATGAGCTCAATTGCAATCTTATCCATACTTTCCTGGGAGTAAGTTCCATTGAACATAATGGGACTTACTTCTCAGTAGACAAGCTTAGGATTGCACTGTTAGGGAGATCATTGATTCAGGGTGGTGCATTGGCGGGGTGGGACATTGGAACATACTGAATCAGAAACAAGGAGGACAGGAGCGCCTCCTCTGCAATTTCCTTTTTCCAGTCCCCAACCTGCATATGGCCTTTTGAAAGGACGGTGCAATGTGCAGGCCAGAGAAAAGCTGGAGCTTCAGCTGCTACCATTGCCAGAGCAGCAGCTGTCACTGTAGCTGTCGAAGCAACCATTGCCAAAGCAGCGGAGGCAGAGTTACTGAGGTGGAATAGAAAGGGGAGGGAGAAGGTGAAAATTGTGCAGAAAGCCTGGGACTCACTAGGTTGCAGTGTACATTGCATGCTGAAGGAGAATACTGACAGAATATACACTTTTTGATATACCATTATAAATACCATATTGTTTCTCAAACTGTATGGCATCTTAGTGGGGGACCCACTAAGTAGGTTGTGAGCCAATTTCAGGTGGGTCCCCACTCATTTCAATACTTTATTTTTAATATATTAGACAATACTACCATAGTATGCAACTGCATTTGGGGAATTGTTACAGATCTGTACTTTTAACAGGCTACCATGTATATGCTTTTAATAATGGCAGTAAATGGGACTTACTCCTGGATAAGTGTGGGTAGGATTGCAGCCTAGGATTGTTAAAAAATTTTCTGCTTGATGATGTCACTTTCGGTCATGACATAACTTCCAGTGAGACAAGAATCCAGAGATTCTCATTCTAAAAAGTGGGTCCTGGTGCTAAAAGTTTGAGAACCACTGCCATATAATTATATCACACAATGATATGCATTTTGCTTTGGATTTAATTTTGGTTAGGAGGAAGTCCCCTATTTGTCTTCTTTGTGCACATGCACATGATGGCGAAATGGAAGCTCTTTCCACCACATGTGCTCTGGTGGGGGTGGGATGTGGTGAGGTTATTTGCATGTTGACCTGCACAGTCTGAGAGGGGTTGTCGACAGTTTCTTTATGACAGCTGGGTAGGTAAGATTGTTCCTAACAGGACTGGCAATGATGAACGTACAGCTTCTTGTCTTGTAGGAGCAATACGTCTTTGTCCATGATGCCATTTTGGAAGCATGCCTTTGTGGAAACACAGCAATCCCAGTTTGTGAATTCAGATCGGTATACTACAATATCAGTAGACTGGATCCACAGACAAATTCCAGCCAGATAAAAGATGAATTTCAGGTAAAAATCAGTCAATCTCACATTTTGTTGAAGAAGCCAGTGACTGGGTGTCTTTTTTATTAGTTTCAACTTAATCTTACATTAGAATGTAAAGAATCTCGGATTGTATGCTTTTGCAATGTCAGCGATTGTCACGATGTGGTTATTTGACCTAGAAGACAGTGTGCATGTATTATAATAGAGAATGGTTAAATTGCAGTTTTCCCATGTTACCTTGCACATGCCCAATCTCGTCTGATCTCGGAAGCTAAGCAGGGTCAGGGCTGGTTAGTACTTGGATGGGAGACCGCCTGGGAATACCGGGTGCTGTAAGCTTATACCATAGTCTTTCGAGACTGAAGGTTGCCAACCAACCATCCTGTCTGTGTATTTACCACATGGGATGCAATACTGAATGCTGAAAGTAGGTTAGAGTGAAATGAATGGGTGCTTGCAGATATCCAGGAGTTAATAGATGAGTGCATAAATATGGGCTGGTTTGGACAAACCTTACCTCTCTGACTGACTCCAGTTGAAAGAAGACATGTGTACTCACAACATGTGCATGGCTTTGCCCCTCTTCTCACTTCTGAGGGAATTTGGGGTATTTTTCTTTATTCATCTGAGCTGCCCCTCTATGCATGCTCTTAAGCCTGCACATAATTTAATTTCATGCAATTAAATTAAAATACCCCAAATTCCCCAGACACAAGGGGAGGAGCCAAGACATATGTGCTTCATGAGCATGCCCATCTATTACCTCATGGGACCCATTGAATTGATAAGCATCATCTGAACTCACAATAAATATATATATGCACAGGGGTTGGTCAAGGGGGAGATTCGTCAGGTCAGGTTTTTCTTTCCTCACTTTTGCTTCTGCAAAAATATATATATATTTGCTTCTGTTCAGTTTCAGTTGTTTTGTTGAGTTGCACTAAATAAACTGCATGCACTTGGAAAATACTGAAGAAAGACAAGGAGCTGAGATCAACAGAGACTAGATGACAGGACATAATAAGAGACAAGGATCTCTCAATCACAGCTCCTATGACTGTGGTTGGAAGCTGATTTTAACAGCACGACTAAGCCCTGAATCATGAATGGCTAGAGCGAACAAGAGCACTTCTGGACATTTACTAATTGCCTCTCTCTCACTACTTTTTGTTGGCAACCTTCAGTCCTGAAAGACTATTGTATCGCGCTCTGAATGGTGGTTCTGGAACAGCGTCTAGTGTGGCTGAAAAGGCCAATTCGGGAGTGACAATCCCTTCCACACTGGGAGCAAGTGCAGTCTGTCCCTGTTGTGTCTCCCTGGCTATGGGCCTTCCTTCTTTGCCTCTTTGCCTCAGTCTGTTGGGCAAGTGTCTCTTCAAACTGGGAAAGGCCATGCTGCACAGCCTGCCTCCAAGCGGGCCGCTCAGAGGCCAGGGTTTCCCACTACTCTCACTACTCTCTCATTACTACCATACCTTAAATGAAACAACCCTCAGTAGTAGTTGGCAACCTTCAGTCTCGAAAGACTATGGTATCGCGCTCTGAAAGGTGGTTCTGGAGCAGCGTCTAGTGTGGCTGAAAAGGCCAATTCGGGAGTGACAATCCCTTCCACACTGGGAGCAAGTGCAGTCTGTCCCTGGCCTGTCTCCCTGGCTATGGGCCTTCCTTCTTTGCCTCTTAGCCTCAGACTGTTGGCCAAGTGTCTCTTCAAACTGGGAAAGGCCATGTTGCACAGCCTGCCTCCAACCCTCACTTGTCTGATATTATGGGATTCCAGCTTAGAGTGTGCATTTACCAGCTCTGGAGCCTCTCTTTTTATCTGTTGGCCACTGAAAATAGTACTTCGTTTTCTTTGTAATCCCAATTATATGACTGATGTTTGCTCATCCAATCTTTTGAAGTTGCATTATTTCTGTCCCTTTACTAAAGCACCAAAGAAATTACACTTCTGTGGATCAGTCGAAAAGGTTATCAAAATGTGCTACATCTTCTGGTACAGAGTTTTAATGTTAACTCTGAGGCAACATTTAGGCTTCATGGACATTTTCACTAATGTCTGCCTGCGGCTCTGAAACAAAAATGTAACTACTTTTATTGTAGTCATGAACAGGATGTTCTGCTTCCATTCACCAAATTGTTTGCAAATTACTTTACTATGTTCATTTTACCTAATCTAAAAATGGCTGTTATGAAGGTAGATGACAGGTTTTTTTTTCTTTTCTTGATTTGCTTAGCAGGCCCTATACTCTAAGGATCATTAACATTTGGTTGTATTGTGATCACTTTTGTTTTTTCACCAAGAATCAAAGAGTCTTATATATTTTATTTTATACAAAATAGATTCGTACATAAAAGTGCCCTTCTAACCAATAGATACCATCAGTTTGCTGCTGTCCACTGTCATAAAGTGCATTCTGAAAAATGTCTGACATTTTTGGTAATCAATATTAAGCTGTCCTGATGTCGTTCATGTTTGTATGCAGCTCCAATATATATAATATGTGCCTTCCATTTGTATTTAATATTACAAATAGTCAACAAGATCCAGATCTAGGGACATGTATAAATAACAGCGAAGCCCAGGAATTGAACTGTGACTTTGTTTTGCAGAGGTTTTTGGAACACTGTCTGAGTCAGGATATAGAGATGTATGATATTGCTGGTGCAGGTCTGAGTTGATCCCTTGTGAGTCAAATGACCTGTTAGCCAGGGGAGACTTTCAGCAGCCAAAAATCCCCCATAGGATTCAGCAGAAGTTGCACTGGTGCTGCTGCATTGCCATGTGGGGATTT
Source organism: Tiliqua scincoides (assembly GCF_035046505.1). NCBI lineage: Eukaryota > Metazoa > Chordata > Lepidosauria > Squamata > Scincidae > Tiliqua > Tiliqua scincoides. Next base: position 195,429,457 of record NC_089824.1, on the reverse strand, counting down.
AGGTAGGATTAGGCTGATAGTGATCTCTCTGTTTAAAGATACAGTGTCAAAAGTATGGGAATAATAGAAGTTTTGATAACTGAATTCAAAGAGAACTAGGTAGTAGCATTAGCCAGTTTCAGTATTGGAAGCAAGGCAGGGAGCCAGAAATGCTTCTTAGATGGTTTCTTGGAAGGCAACTCAGTTGGGACTGAGCTATGGATTGTTGTGCTCAAAGTGAAGAAGCACAAGGAAGGAAGGAAACCCAAAAAAGAAATCAACCAGTTTGATACTTGTCCAGGCTGACATAGTGATTCTTCTTGAAGGGAAGGGGGTGCTTGATAGAGCACCAACAGGTAACTCTTGGAAGTTAGGAGGAAGGTGAATGTGTACACTAGGGGCCTGTGACCAGACTTCTATTGAGAATTTTCCCATAGACCAACACGGTATTGTAGGATTAGTTCATCCTGAATGATCTTGAGATGGTCTTTGATGGGTTTTCTGTTGCCTAGCCCTGAAGGAAATGTAGATGTCTTATTGTGTTGCCCCCTGGCAAGGACAATTGGGGGACTTCTCCATTGCTCAGGAAGCCGTGCTCAGGTTAGCATAAGGCTCTTGTTTGAATTATCAGTAAAGTTGGTGAGATAAGCAAGGGGCTAAAAGTGCATGTTTTGTGACCACAAATGGTCCTGATCATCTTGAAACCAGGATGCTTCCAGGGCATAGTATTTTTGTAGGACTGAATAGGGTGGCTGAGCAAAAGATGACTCATATGGAATTTCGTGAAAACCAGTCTTCTTGCAAGCCAGTCAGGGGAAGGGTGTAGCTCCATTGAACTAAGGTTTTTACCCACAGGCCTGTGGGACCTGATGCGCTCTTGCCATGAGTACAAGTGAAAGAAGGCAAGTCTGGGTTGGGTCCTGCTATCCTTGCATGCACCCAGCGCCATGTACATGTGCGCACATATATGTTAGGCAACAGCAGCTAGACTACTGAAGTTCGTATTAACCTGACTACAACATGTATTTGTCCAACTTGTAGCACTTAACAACCATTGCTTCCCAAAGTTCTTCCCCTACTTGAAATTTAAACTTAATAATATAATAATAATAATATACAGTATTTATATACCGCCTTTCTTGGTCTTTATTCAAGACTTTATTCAAGGCGGTTTACACAGGCAGGCTTATTAAATCCACGCAGGGATTTTTACAAATTGAAAGAAGGTTCTTTCTTTCAAGAACCACCACATCCAAGATGTTACACTCCGATCTGGTTTAACATTCTGGCCTCCATCCTCCCATGCTCCGAGCTGATGGAACAGCTCAGCTGCAGCTTGCCAGCTGCTTCAAGGTCGCACGGTGCCGGTGGCCTCGAACTGGCGACCTTGTGGATGTTAATCTTCAGGCAAATGGAGGCTCTACCCTCTAGACTCACTGAGTCTAGAGGGTCTATAAACTAGAGTCTATAAACTTGACTCACTGAGTGCCCACCATGCTTTTTAATTTTTTGAGTGTTGCCAGGGAAGCCCTCCTATTACTGTTATTTCCCAGCAGTTTGGAAAATAGCAGTTTGCTGAACCTAATTCCAAAATGAAGTCAGGGAATTCAGCCCTCATCACTGAGCTATCTGAAGAGCATTCAACTAATGATCAGGTCATCTTCCATACAAATTAGATTTGGGCACAGACGTACATATGTGTGTTTGGGTGTGCACACACACACAAAATTATGCATTGGCAGGATTTCATTGTGAACACCATTCTCCTGCGTAGACAGTGTATACACTGTAAATGCAACTGGTATCCTTATAAAAACATATATCTTCCATTGATTCTGATTTATTGTTACTTTATGTATCCACTTGTACCCAGAATCTCCAGCTGGGACCAGGACCACAGTTTGCTGACTTCTATAATAAGTTTTAAATTCCTGGCTCTTAAAGAGCCCCTGAGCACATTGGTAACATGACCTGGATGGCTGCAGGGAGAAAGTGAGAGATGACTGGGGTGACATTAATAGGTGCAGGTTTGCTTGTATTTATAGCTAAGTGAACAATCCAGGGCTGCAGGCATGCCTAAGTGTTGGTTTATCAGATTAGTGGAAAAGAGACATTGATGAATCACTAAGAGGCCAAACGTCTAGCCTTTCTCTTGCAGCAGCTTATCATGTACATTCTGGCAAAGGAGTGTCATTACAAGGTATTTTAGATTGTGTGCAGGTTTTTTATTTTTGTTTTTTGTCAGTCTGCTGCCTAATGGGACTCCATCAAAGGGATTTAGCGTTGTTGGAAACTATTCTGGCCTGAGCAAATTTGAGGAAACTAAGAGCTAGCTGAAACCTGTATAAATTCCTGCTGAGATCACAGCTTTAAACCCTCCCACATGTTTTGACAAAGTCTTCTTATTCAGATTCTAATTTAAATGTTTGGACTTGCCATGGATATAAAAGAACAAATGAGTGTCATTCAGTATGGTTTTAATTCCATGAATTTCATGGTTATTTGGGGGAGGGGGAACAGTTGAGCTAGTAATGTTGATATAATTTCATAGATGAAATTATATGACAAGATAAAAATATGATTGAAGGTATTGATTGCACCCAATTTTGTGCTGAAATTTATACAATCTGAAGCTACAAAATATTGTGCACATTAAACCCAAGCATAGTGTTCTCCCTCCAAGAACAAATGTCACATTAATATGGAAGTATAATATGTATAGTTAATAGTAGTCGTGATAGTGGGTTGTAATCTAATTTCTGCTTGCACGATGATACGAGTGCAAGTGAACCTTCCTCACCCTTTCTTCCCATCGTAGTCACCCAAACTCCCAGAAAATATGTTCTGAAGTGTCTACATGTATGAGTTCTGGCCTTGTATTTTGGGAGGGAAAGACTTCCAAATTCAGTCTAATAATGGTTAAATGGGACAAAGGCACTGTTTGTCTTTATTGTGTAAAATTGTATATTTGGGGAGGAGTCCTAATCAATGCCTGTTTCTGTCCTTAACTTATAGACTCTTAATATAGTAACACCTCGAGTCCGGCCAGAAGATTGCAGCATTGGACTCTTGCCAAGGAACCATGACAAGAACCGCTGCATGGACGTACTCCCCTTGGATCGGTGCCTCCCCTTCCTTATCTCCGTTGATGGGGAATCAAGCAACTACATTAATGCTGCACTCATGGATGTAAGCAAAACCTGCTACTTAGGACTCATTTTCTTTTTTGTAGTCAAATGAAAAATAGGCAGCTTTATCCAACTATTGCCTATGTTTGTATTCTTGCCCCATGCCAAGAACCACATGAGACAAGTCAGCATGTTGATAGAAATTGGGCCACTTTTATTGATTACATCAGTTCAATACATTCTGCAGCAGTTCCTGACTAATAAAGCTCCTCGCCTTTTAGTGCGGGTACCTACCCTAGGAAGACAGGCAAAACTGTTGCTACTCCCCCCCCCCAGGTGATTGCACCCTGGTTCTAACCAGAGGTTGCCTTTTACCATCCTCTTGATTTTCCCACCAACCCCTGGAAAAGGAGTCAACGTTGCTCAACACATCCCAAGTCGGACAGCCTTTGAGTTTGATCTTGGCCATTTAAGTCCCAGTGGTCATCAGCCTGCTTCTGTAAGCTAGATTGCCTATTCGGATCGGTTCTGGCTCCTCCTCTGACTCTTGCTTACCACAAGGTGCACACCGGATCTTAATCCTACTCCCAACCCCCTCCAGAAGTGGGCACCCTGACTAATCAAACACCACACAGTGCAGCAGTCTGGGGTAGGTGAAAAAACATCCCCTCCAACTGCCTATCAGGAGAGGAGCAAATAAAATTCCTATCCAGTTAATCTCGAACTATTCAAAAGGAGAGTGGACTGGGCTGTGAAGACTCCAAAACTCAACTGTCAAGCTGGACTCTTGGCAGCAGAAAACCACTGGTCAAGCTTGGAATGCACCAATTAGTGCAGCCCCTTTTCCACCTTGCCTGATATAGGACTGGACCAGTCAAGGAAGCCACCACTTTAAAGTGAATTCTCCTGAGTGCCAAGGCTCGTTTGACCCCAATTCCAAGCATTCTATCTACATTCTGTCACATTGGTTGTCCCAGTCAACAACAGAAAATCTAAAGACATGTTATTCAGAATGTTCTTCAGTCATATGTATACAGTAGTATAGCAGTGGAAAATTTAACATGGTTACTATGTATGAGTTATAGTTTTTGATGCTAAGCATCAATTTAAGGCTAATTCGCATTTGACTTTTTATACTTGGGTGCACATAACACAGTGCAAAACACTTGTTCCTTCATTGGCAAGTAGGAATGAAGGGCAGCCCAATTCTAAGCTGTGCTGGCACAACCAGGCCACATGGCCTGCGCTATATCCAAAGCAACTTAGGAGGCAGTTGGAGATAATCTTGGAGTAAGGAGACATATTTCCCCTTAGGTCGTATAGCTTCAGGTTAACTGCCTCAGTGAGAACTGAGCAGTGGCTCCTCTTTGTAGGAGAGGATACTAAATTTGTCTGGGTTATTGGCATTTACTTGATTGCAAGAAGGCTAGCCCCAGGCTCTTCTGCTAGTTGCAAAGTGGCTGACTAGTGATAGATGATCACTTCTCAGTTTAAAGTGCAGGCAGAATGTCCACTGCATTGTGACTGCAAGATGTCATCCCAGAGTGGAAAAAGGAGTCCTTCATTTATTTCCCCCTTCCAGCACTGCCACAGATTTCCTAGATGATCTGTTGATCTTTCAACTATTTTTGTGCAATTGGTCTTAGTCCAGCATTGAAGGAAATGAGCCACAACTGTACTGGCCGTTCAAATCTATATATTTTTTCCTTCTCTTGTCCACTGTTAAAACATGTGCTCAGTTGTGACTACCAAGATTGTCAGACCTATTGCTATACAATCTAATGTTTGCATCTCTTACAAAAAAAAAAAGTCCTAAGATAGCTTCAGCCACAGTGTGTAGTCTTGTCGAAGTGATTCACTGCACTGTGATAGTAGGTACATGGCCCTTATCTAACAGCTGAGTGAGCAAAGACCTTTACTGCTTCACTAAGCAGAAGTAGTTTTCTGCACAAACCGCCTGTGTCTAACACAGAGTTGTACAGCTGCCTGCAATGAAGCTGCTATATTTTTAGACTGTTCACATTTAGAATGATTGCAGTGATCAATTCCACTACAAACTTGAGGTAATTCTCATGTCTCACCATCTCCTCCTGATATCTCCTCCCTTTTCTTGTTGATTTTCATGTTGCCTGGAGGCCAGTCAATAGCAGGGGCTGGGGCCATGATTAACTAGGAGGTAGGTTTGGCCCCAGACACCCCCCTTCACAGGAGGTATCAACCATGCAATTTCTACCGGGCCTACTAAGGAGCAATGTCACTGACCAATGATTGGCTCCTCACTTTTATTTTGTTTTTGTTTTTAAAGTTTAACAGCAAAACACATGTTTGTGACATTTGTACTTGCCAAGGAGGTAGGATTTGTTTTCCACTGGTTATGTATAGCCAGGTACAAAATGCCAAACAAGACTTGACCTTAAGACTATGGAGTTGCTAAGGAACAAACTGCTGAGGAACAAAACCCAGATATAGCATCCATTGTCCATTTACTACGCCTATAAATACTTGCATGATTACAAAAGAATGTTCTAGATGAGTCATCATTAGATTTTTTTGGTATTGGTTGAGGCAGCCATAGAATGTTGAACTTAAGAGACAAACCAACATTAGGGACAGATGAGATTCCACTCATTTACTTGTGAAAATTACCTGTGGTTAAATCTGTAGGTGCTATTGTGCGGGACATTTCAGAGGTTTTTCAGAGGGAATTTGCCAGACGGTTAGGGGGAACATTATGCAGATGGAAGCTATCTTCTACTGGCTAGTATTTGTCTTTCTGAGGCAGCAGAGACAGAGCCTCTTTCAGCAGCTGCTGGTTGATAGCTACTTCTTTTTTTCTTGAGAAAGCTCCTCAGAACAAAGCAACATGTAAAGTCATTCCAAGAACTTCCTGGTGAAGCGGGAGAATGCTGGCCAAGCTCCCAAGAGGAGCTCTACAGCTCCTAAACAAGCAGTACCAATGAAGAAAAGGAAGCAGAGGTGAATTTTGCCACTTTCTGAAATCCACCATGTTTCAGTCCCTGTTTACTCCTTCCCAATCTGCTTCAAGCCCAAAACCTCTCCTCTGAGAAATTTAAGCTCAACTCTTCTAGGAGGCAAGAGCCATTGCTGCTAAGAAGCAACCAAGGGGAAAAAGGTTCCAGTGTCTTTGCCAGACATGGGACTAAAGTGGAGGCAGTAGGGTGATGGAATTGCACAGTGTAGGTAAATGACTGCTGCCTGGCAAGAGGTACTGTGCCCACTTGGCCCTTGTGCCCGCTTGGCACTCCTAGTCAATCAATTGACCACAAACATGGTGGGTATTCCAGCTATCTTCACCACTGCAATAGGTCTGTCGGTCGGTCTGTCTGTCTGTCTCTCTCTCTCTCTCTCTCTCTCTCTCAATGTACCATCTCACCAGCTACTGACACTAATTATATCCCTTCAGCAGTTGCATTCCACTAGAAAACAGTAGTAGAGTAAGAAGGTGGCTATGCCACTTTACTCAAGGATGTGCAGAATATATGTCACAGTTTATGTCCAGAATTTGGTGAATGTTAATATTAACATGGGAATGTTGAGATTAAGGGGCAGTTAGCACTATGTCTGCAGTGCAGGAGTAACACACTACTGGTGTGTTAGCTGTTTTTCAGAATAGAACAGGAACTCATGCACATCTCAGTTGTGCTCGCTAATTCCTTTAAAGAGTTAAATGTGTGGTTTCCAGACTGATCCCTTATCCTAATCCATGTATATTGCACAGATGTTTAGAAGGGATCGTTTACTGACTTAAACTCCGTAAGCCACAGTCAAAATGGAATAATGCTTTACATTTGTAATCTTCTTTCATGGCAGCATTTCCCTTTAAAGCGCTGACAAAATCCAAGAGTTTTGTAAATATGCATAATGGTGATGGCATTGTCAATAGCAAAACATGGCTTTCCCTTTCACACAATGGCAGCTAGGGTTGATCAGGAGCAGAAGCTGAGAGGGATTCTGTACCTTTTACAATCATCTAGGAGAAGTGCTATTGTAGGTGCAATTGTCAACTGTAATGTTACAGGAACAATACAAGTTGTGCCCTCCGAAATGGGTCCTCCATGGTAGTATCTAGTTCAGGGGTGCTCACACTTTTTTGGCTCGAGAGCTACTTTGAAACCCAGCAAGGCCCGGAGATCTTCCAGGGGGGAAGGAAGCATCTGACAGACACCCCCTTTAATGTATGGAGCTCCTGCTGGAGTCTAGTCAGTTTCGTCAGTTTTGTTGCTGCATGCCTGAAGAGCAGCTAAAGTGTCAGTTTCAGTGTCAGTTTAGTGTCAGCTAAATATGTCAGTTTCGTCTAGTCACTAGATGAAACTGACATATTAACAGTTTGGAGAGACAGGACTCCGCGATCTACTCATTTTGCCTCGCGATCTACCGGTAGATCGCGATCCACCTATTGAGCACCCCTGATCTAGTTACTATATTGATGTCTTACATAGTACTGTATCATGAGAATACAGGATTTATGACCCAGTCTTGTTCCCCACCAGTTTACACTATACAGCCACACTGTTAGAGCTCATGCTGCATGGTGGCGGGGGGGGGGGGTGTGGTGGAATTAACCTGATAGCCTGGTAGACGTAAGTACATATCTCTCCATAGGCCACCTGATCATCAATGGGTCTGCTCAGCCCTATACCAGCTATTTATTTGGTGTAAGTCCAAGGAGCCTCAGGGAGCATGTCAGGATGGGGAAATGGGTATAGGATCTTGGTGTGAGCTAGTGCAATCAAGTTCCACCTGCTCCTACCCCCGATCCTCCCCTTGCCCATCTTGATCTTCCCCCAAACTACCCCCACCACCACTGCACCTGCTCCAGCGTTCATGCAAGATCCACTAGTGGGTGCATGACATTTGCACCTTCATCCAGCCTAGATGTGACTATGACATGCGTTATCCTGACTAGTCTCCATTCACTAGCTAAAGCTGTGCAGAGACACTCTTAGCCATGGCCACTACCTGATCATCTGGGAGAAAAGCTGACTTCAGAGAGCACTCCCAAATTGTAAATCTGATCACTCAGAGGTTTAGAACAGGCTTCACCCCCGAATCCAGATAATCTCTCCTAGTGAGCAGCAAAACCTCTGTCTCGTTTCAATTAATTTGTTCACATACAACTTGTTCATCGACATCCAGCCCATCTCAAACACCAGTTTAGAACAGCTTCCCTAGCATCTGATGAAAAATAAAGGTAGAATAGGTTGTCAGCCACTTATTGGTAGTATCCCAGCTTCAGCCTCCAAAATACTTCTCCTAGCAGTTTCATGTAGAGGTTGAAAAGAATGGGAAACAAGGTAGAATCCTGTGGGACCACATAAACCACAGACAAAGGGATTGAACGGTCTCCAGCACCATGTCTGGGACCTTACAGTCCAAGAAGGAGTGAACCTACTGTAACATGATGTCCTGTAGTCCATCCTGGTAAAGTGGCCCAGAAGGACAAGATGGTCAATAGTATCAAAAGCTACTGAGAAGTCTAGCAGAACCAACAGGGATACTCTTCTACTGTCTAGGTATCAGCATAGGTCATTCATCAGAACAAGCAAAGCAATTTCAATTCTGCATCCAGGCTGTAACCCAGAGTGATAAAGATCAAGAATCATCAGTATCATCTAGGAAAAAAAGGTGTTAAGTTGCAACTACCCAATTCAGATATCTTGCCCCCCAAAAGGAGAATTAGGGCATAATAAATCATCTTTCCAGGAGTGACTTAGCTGCAGAGCAGTCCTAAGGTAAGGTAACAAACATGCCCTTACCTTGAGGAGGCCCCCTTGACTTACTCCCCACTGCAGGATGCAGTGCACGCTACATTGGCACAGCTATGTCAGTGCTGGAAAGTTGGTTAGGATTGTGCCCTTAGTGACTAACCTGTAATTTTCTGGGTTTTCTGGGTTATATTTTTCCTATAAGAGCAGTTTCCTGGGGGTTTAGTGGTTCTGGGTGCAGGATAATTGAAAATAGTTTGGATAGGCACAGGTTAAGTGAGAGGAGAGTGAGGGGGAAAGAGTCCAGCTAGGCTGTTTTTCTCCAGCTGAGTAAACCCAATGGGAGGGAAGAAGAAAAAGTAAAGGAAAACAGCCTCATATGAGAGAGAGAGAGAGAGAGAGAGAGAATTTGGCCAGGAACCAAAGGACTGTGAAAGCAGTTTCTTTAATGGTCATCTCACCAGGCTTCATGGCAAACTATGTGTGAAATGGAGCAGAACTCAAAAAGCAGATTGTATTGGAATATGGGGGATAAATGATGCTGTTTGGAATTTGGCATGGGGGAGCAGCTCACAGAAGCTCATTGTGTAGGCCTAAGCAGCACCTTGGAATTCTGACTTCTCTGTGTTTTAGATATTTTCAGGATGCATCTGGAGAGAGGAAAAGTCCTGTTTCCTACTGCCACCCTAATTTTTTCTAATTATTGTTGTTATTTTGCTGACTCCTAACACATAAATAATTCATAGTGGATAATCCTTGTTCTTATGGCACTTCTCTAATGAAACGTCTTTATTGGGATCCTATTATAAAGGCTTCACTCGTTCAATGCACAGTGATAACTAGGAGGATGAGGTGCGATTTGTATAATCTGGTTACATGGATCTTTCTGCCTGCCCAGAGCTCCTGGGCTTAATATTCTTCTGAATAAATGGTGATTGATTTTTTTTCTCCTCCCTAACATTAATCCTTTCTTTCTCCTCCCCCCCCCTTTGTTAGAGCCACAAGCAACCTGCTGCCTTTATAGTTACCCAGCATCCTTTGCCCAACACTGTAGCAGACTTCTGGAGGCTGGTGTTTGATTACAACTGTTCCTCTATTGTGATGCTGAATGAAATGGATGCTGCACAAGTAGGTGATCTTTGGTGGCACAAATATGTATGGGTCAGGCATTTTCAAATGCCCTTTCCCCTGGGCTAAATACAGTGACCACAAAGCAAAATTTGGTCACGACAAACAACGGATTTCTTATATTCCTAAGGGAATAATAACAATGCTTAGGTTTTCAGGAACCCCAGTTTGTTAAGAGTTACTGAGTAGGTCTTGGTTTACTAAAACAGAGAAATGGTTTCAAGGCCAGTTGATAAAGAGAATCAAGTAGTGGCTTCTCTTAACTATAAGTGGGAGACTGCCAGGGCTGGCCCATCCATGAGGCCAACTGAAGCAGTTGCCTCAGGCGGCAGATTGGCTGGGCATGCCCATCTCCACCTCCCCACTGCTCCTTCTCTTCCCTTTCCCTGGATTGGAAAAAAGAAGAGGAGGAACAGAGCAGGTGTGGGAGAGATATTGTTACATCACCAGGTAAAAGAGGGCCAACAACATTTGGAACATCACTTTAAGCACCAGGAAGCCTTGGGCCCAGCCTATATGAAAACTTCTTCACAGCCTCCTGTGCACTTGGAAAGCTAGCTTGTAACAGAGAATGTTTCAACCAGCCTTCTTCCTGAAAATAATTTGGGTGTGCTTTTCACCAAAAGAGGAGGAGGACACATGCAAAATAGTTTGATACAATTTATTTTTTTCTGAGATTGCATTTCTAGTTTTACAGGCCTGCAATGCACAACTGACTGTAGAATAAAAAGTGAAGTATCAATGTATAGTTAGCCCTATAACTATAACTTGTCTCCCTGTTTGAGACAAGCCCTATAACTTGTCTCCTATTTGAAACAAGAGGTAGATTACCCAGCTTACAAGTTTTAGCCACAAGTCATGGAACAGCTTGCTGAATGCACTCTGTATACAGTACGCAATTCCAGGCGCTGGATGGAGTTTAAAAAAAGGGGGAAAGAACCCCACTTTATCCAGCACTGATCCTTTGAAGAGTGGTAAAGAACAGTCTTGCATGCAGAAGGTCTCTGTTTTTATCCTTTACATCTCCAGGTAGGACTGGCAAGGGATTTAGACAAGATCTCTGTCTGAAACTGAACACTTAGTGTGAACCGTTATGAACCAATTATCTGACTCCGTTTCATATATGTACAATGATGTTTGGTGGATTTTTCATATTTGTGCATGTACATGTTCTAACATATGATTGGTTTGGTGAGTGTTGCCTTTACGAGGCTTAGAATAAAGAGGCTGAAATTGCACCCCCCCCCACCCCACATAAGAACATAAGAACAACCCCACCGGATCAGGCCATAGGCCCATCTAGTCCAGCTTCCTGTATCTCACAGCGGCCCGCCGAATGCCCCAGGGAGCACACCAGATAAGAGACCTGCATCCTGGTGCCCTCCTTTGCATCTGGCATAGCCCATTTCTAAAATCGGGAGGTTGCACATACACATCATGGCTTGTAACCCGTAATGGATTTTTCCTCCAGAGACTTGTCCAATCCCCTTTTAAAGGCGTCCAGGCCAGATGCCATCACAACATCCTGTGGCAAGGAGTTCCACAGACAAACCACTTGTGTTTTTATGGTATAGGTAGATAGCAAATCACATTCAGTTTCCACAGTACAATCATTGCCACTGTTTACATTGGCTTTCATTCATTAAATCTCTCACATTGTAACTTACTCCTTTTGTCTATGACCAGCTCTGCATGCAGTACTGGCCAGAGAAGACATCTTGTTGTTATGGACCAATCCAGGTAGAGTTTGTTTCTGCCGATATAGATGAAGATATCATCAATAGGATATTTCGGATTTGCAACATGGCAAGGGTAAGAAAATGCCTGCATTGTTTTCCTACCAGGATTCAGATGAGGGATGCTGGCTATTTTATCTTGGGAGAGGGACAGGAAGAGACAAAATCCTCTTCACTTCCTTCAACAACTGGCTAGGCAAAATTAGTAGTATTCAGAAACTAATTGATACAAGGGTCACCTGACATTGTCCACAGCAACACTCTGTGATAGTGTTTTCCTCCACAGGGAAAGAGAGAAAATCCTGCTAACAGCCCAATCCTATCCCCTGCCAGTTCATAGTATGCAGCCATGCCAAAAGAGTATGGGCTGCATACTGTGATGGGGGTGGTGGTGGAATCAGACAGACAGCAAGATTCAAGTAAAAATATCTTTCACTGACCTCCCAGTAAGCCACCTGATTGCTGGTGGGTCTCCTCCTCACACCAGCTATGTTGCTGGCACAAGTCAGAAGAGGAGGGACAGGTCTAGGCCATGAAAAGGGGATAGGATCTGGTGCACAACTGCTGCCAAGATCCTCCCCCTCCCGTCCTCAAACCAATCCCCAGTTTGGTCCATTCTCCACCCTGAACTGCCCATAAACTCTCCCCTCACTGTTAAGGTTTAAGGGGGGGCTTGTATAAAATTATAAGAGGATTGGTGTAGGTTCCCAGTCTTGTCCCAATATGAGCAGGTTGCAAGAACAACACTTCAACTACAGCAGAGTACTTTCAGCAGTTGTATTGGTCAAGGGATATCACATATAGAGTAGTCATTTAACAGTCCAAGAGTCAGCACAGAGAGCAGTCAGTTCCAGTATAACAAATCCAAATCAGTTCCAATAATACACAGTCAAAGGTTCAGTCCATAAGTCAGTAATGTCATATACATACAGTATCAGCCTCTTCAGTCACTGGCAGCAGTCTCACAGTTACTCCATCAACTCCCCTACTGCTGCACTTGAGGCTTCTCCTGACTATCTTCATATAGTCAGCTCAGCCAATCAGTATTTGGCTTGGTCACACCCAGGGTGTGCCTGTCCCAGGTGCTTGCTGATTCAGCTGAATCATCAGTCTACACCTGCTCCCTGAACCAACATGTAAGCTGTGGTTCTGCTACACTCAGAACACAAGCTGACACTCACCACCTTACCTGGACTGGCAGGGCATCCAGGCAGTTCTGGGATGTGCATGTAGCCTCTGGCCGTTTCCACTCTATTGCATGCAACATTGCTGTGACATTTATCCTATTGCTGGATTATTAACGACAGTAGATCATGAGATCCACTGTCGTAAATGGACCATAAGATTGAATCACTGGCATTGTAATTTTATCCATGTCTATTAAGAAGTTCTGTCTGCTGCACTCCTTTCCACATGACCAGAGCGTGGTCAGCCTGGTTAACCCTTCTTTTCAGTCATCTGGGTCATAGAATTTAAGACCCTCAAAACATAATTATTCAATTGTTCTCTGTTGAAGCATGGCATTGTTTCTTTGTAATGGTCACATTTCTCTTTTGTTCTGAATCATATGCTGATTTCAAAAAAGATTCAAGTAAAACTTATTCATTCATATAAATGTCATTCGCTCATTCATAAAACTGATTTTTTTTTTTTTTGGCCCACAAAAATGTGTAAGATATATGATGAGGCCCTCGAACTGAAAAGTTTGGAGACCCCTGGTATATAGGACTGCAACCTTAGTTAATGTGTATTCTGTATCAAAGACATGTTGGTATTACGCCGATGTAGAAATTGAGCTTTCTTAAGGCTCTAGTGACACTAAATTAGGTTGAAGAAATTGATGCTCAAACAGTAGAAAGCAAAGGGAGAGAATAAACAAAATTTAATATGCCAGATGCCAGAATTACAGCCACTTTTTAATTTCCTATCTACAATAACTTGAATTCTCTCCCAGATAATTAGCTTGTCTCTACCCTGTTTCCTTATATGTATCCCATTCATGAAAAATGTCTGGTCTTCTAATTTGCAATATCTCAGCAGCTGGACTCTGCAGTTGGACAGAAAGTGTTCAGAGCACTTAGAAGCTGAGATTTCTTGAACAATAGCCGTAAAAAAAATCCTATAATGCCAATGGCAAAGATAACCTTGATGTTACTGTCCTTCAGAGTAATTTGTCCCACACAATTAAGTACCAACTATCTATTGATTGCCTCTTGAAAATGAGATCCTAGTGGGCCTCAAGGAAAAAAAAGAAAAATATTTTACTACTACTGTATAAATCAGCTACTAATTCCAAGAGCTCAATTTCTGCCAAAGTTTGTTCAAGACACTCAGCAAAGAGTGCTCTTTGCTCTGGGTGCTCTTAGCTACTAGCAAACTACGAGTACTTCAAGGAATGCACCAAGGAGTACTAGCAAACTCGTACTTCAAGGAATGCATCTCTGCCCTGTTTCCTGCCTTTCCAGGCACTGATCATGAAAGGCATTTTCAGATAGGCATCACCCATCTCCATATGTAGGTGCCCTGTCTCCCTCCACCTCTGGCCAAGGTGGTGGCTTCACATCAAAAGGGGTGATGGAACAGCAAGTTGGCATCCATCATACTCCAAGGAGCACACCACACTGTTGCAAGGCAAAGGGGTTTATTACATGCACTTTATACATAAGTGCCCCATAGTTTGAATATCTTGTTCCTTCAGATGCCAAATCGACATAACTGGGACCACTGTTGAAGTCCTCTCATAGAGGGCCTGTCTTAACTAGGGGTGTTGGATTACTGGGAGGAAAAGGGCATGCTCACAAGGGGGTAGTAAGGGCCTGGTGAGCTGCAAGAGTGGGCAAACCTATTCCTGCCCTCCCTTTGATAGGGAAACCTTCTGCTCAAGGCTTGGGGAGAGGCTAATTCCTACTCCCATTGCTCCTTTCCTCCTGTCCCCTCCATGTGTCTAATTCCTTGACCTGGTTATCTACTTTCTCTGTCCCAAGTGTCTGGGTGGTTTTCTCCGCAATTCCTTTGTGGTACCTCTTCCCTCCTTTATTATTTTAGTTTTTTTATTCCTCTCCTGGCTCCACCTCCTCCCAATTAGTTCCTAGCCAGCTTTGAGATGCCAGGCTGATGTCATCTCTGGGCATCCCAGGCCCACCCAATCAGCCATGCCACACTCAGGGCCATGTCCACCAGGCGCACTGGAACCTCGCACTATAACCGGAACAAAACAAATTATAAAGCATTTCATCAATTCTTGTATCAACTGAGGAATGCATTCATCTGCATAGCCCCCTCTTCTGGAATCCTTCGTACAATCTGAGGTTGCCTTTACTGTGAACAGAACTCTGCTCACAATTCTCAAGATTCAAACCATGGCTGCCTTCTGACACTGTGGAGACATTTTCATATACCTTCACGTAGTCCAACAATGGTGTTCTTTTCTCTTAGCCCCAGGATGGCTACCGTATTGTCCAGCATTTGCAGTACATTGGCTGGCCAGCATACAGAGACATACCTCCTTCCAAACGCTCTCTCCTGAAGGTGGTCAGGCGATTGGAGAAGTGGCAGGAGCAGTATGACGGGCGAGATGGACGGACTGTGGTCCATTGCCTGTAAGTTCATCTAGGTGTGGGTTTGCACAAAATACTGGTTGTATTCTGAAAATCAGATAATAAAAAGCTGCAGGGAAGAACTGCCATGTAAATGTACTTTTATGGCCTAGCCGCGTTTTTGCTTTGATGGCAGACACCTTGCCTGCACAGGGATTGGTTGCTCTGATGCTTTCATGTGAAAAAGACAGTGCAGCATGTAATAAGTGACTGGAGCAGGCTACAGTGTTAGTCTGCATGGGGACAGGGCCTCTGAGAAGAATTTTGTTAGGGGGTACAAAGTTTCTTTTGGGCTCCTTTGCAAAGGGGGAGGGGTGAAACAGAGCGGGGGAGGGTGGTGATGGGTGAGCGGAATTGAGGCAGGGAGGGGCAAAACAGGGTGGGGGGAGGGTAGAGACAGCTGGAAAAGTCTGGAGCCCAGGTCTACTAACCCATGTGGCATCAGCAGTGTCCCCAGCATCCCCAGTCGTGGTTGTGTCCCCAGCATCCAGTGCAGGCAACAAGTTTGAGTAGATAGGAAAATGTCAGATCCCAGGAAATATCTGGGCCCCCTCCTTTGGCTCCTGGGCTCCCCTTATGACCCTGGGCCTGGGTACAAATTACCCCCTTTACCCCCCCTCCTAGGCCCTGCATGTGGACACTGCAGTGGAGGGAAGGAGAAGCACAAAAGCCAAAGGATTGTGATGAGTAATTTTTCCACTTAGCAAAGCAGAAGCCTTGACTGCATTACGTATTAACAACTTTTTCTGCATCTTTATACTTTTCTTCTTGGGTTCAGTTTGTTGGGTTTAATGCCTTTATACCAGGTAAGCTTAATGAGGGAAATAAAAAGATCACTGTTGATAGGGAGATGTCTGTGCAAGTTAAAGTCAGTGTCTTCTGCCAGGGTTTCTTAAATAAGGCTGCAATTTTGTAGTTCGTTAGCCTCACCGAGCCATTTCGGCATTATGCAATATTGTTGGTATTTGAACCACCTATCAGTCCCATTTAAGTCAGATAATTGGGACGCTACTGTATCAGCAAGCCAATATGTAAAGAAATCAGCCTGCCTTTCTAAATCATCTCTTCTCTTTTGCATCTAGGAACGGAGGTGGCCGCAGTGGCACTTTCTGTGCCATCTGCAGCGTATGTGAAATGATTCAGCAGCAAAATATCATTGACGTGTTTCACATAGTGAAAACCTTACGGAACAACAAGTCTAACATGGTGGAAACACTGGTAAGTGCTGCAAGCCAAGAGAGACTATGGAATGGATCACAAATGCAATCATAGGACCACAGAAATCAGAGTTGGATTACACCTTCAGTGTAATCAAATTCAACCCCTGACAGTGCAGGCTATCCACAACTACATCCTCAATAAATGGATACCCAACCTCTGCTTAAACACTTCCAATGATGGAGATTCTAGCATCTTCTGAGGCAGACTGTTCCACGGCAGAACATTTGTTCCCTTACCTCGGGGCTGCATTGCAGCTGCACCGGTGCTAGAAAGTTGAATAGGTTGGGCCCTGAGTTGCTTAGTTCGTTGTCAGTTGCCCCAGAGGACAACTGGGGCAACTGCCCCAGAGATGATTCTCAGTTGCCCCCAGAGGCACTAGCAGCAAGGGAGACTTTGACTAAACATTAGGAACAACGTCCTGATGGAATGAGCTGTTCCCGTACCTTGAGGAAGCCTCCGTGACTGCCTCCCTGACACAGGAAGCATTGCGCGCCCCATTAGCATGCCTGCACTGGCACTAGAAAATTTGATAGGATCGGGCCCACAGATATTTATAGACTGTTATCATATCAACCATCACTTCTGAAAATTTAAACATCCCCTTCACCCTGCCTTTATTGACCATGGTCTGCAATCTCCTCATCATCTTATGGCCCAATCCTATCTGGGCCTTATACTGTTGAATCTGATTATCTGAGACAGGGAGTGGGTGGATTTCAGCAGCACCAGTGTACACCAGAACCTAACCCCGTCTCCTTCCCTCTCCTTTATTCTCCTCAAACATTTGCCAGCAAATAGCTGGTGTAGATCCAAGGAGATCTATTGGGGCATCAGGGGTTCACTCCCAAGGTAAGGGAACAAAAGTACTCTTACCTTGAGAAGGCCAACAGGATTCCCTCCACCCCGCTGGATACGACATGCTTTCCACTGGCACAGCTGCAATGGGAATGGGGTCAAATACAATGCTTTGGGCCAATCTGGAAGTCCAAATATGCATGCTGAAGCAGGAACAGGAGGATCGGTTGTAATCCTGGCCCCTGTGCCACCTGGGGCCAAACCATAAATGCTACTCCCCCATGCTGCCCCACTCCTACTGGGTGCATCTGCAGGCCCTCTGAGGCCTCCAGAGGGTCTTAAAATATCACTTCTGGTTTTCACTGAAAACCAGAAATGATGCTTTTAGGTCTTCTGGGGCCCAGGCCCTCAAAAGGCCTTGTATAGGCAGGTGGGGGTCACAGTGGTGCCCCCCCAGGTGGCATCCTCTTGGGAGGTGCCCCAAGGCATTTGCCCCCTGACCCTGCTGGTACCCCAGTAAGCTCTTAAGCTTCACTTATTTTTTTTTCCTGTCTCACTCTCATTTTTCAGGAACAGTATAAATTTGTATATGAGGTTGCACTGGAATACTTGAGTTCATTTTAGCCCTGAAGTGCAAGGAGCTTGCTGAATTCCACAAGCCCTGATGTTTGAAGAACACTGGTTCCCCTCTCATTTAAAGGGAGTAATGGGGTGCGGAGAGCAAAGCTGGCACTGGAAGTGTATTCAAGTGTATTCATTCTTGAGTGATAGACTGGGTCACATCTCAGGGCCATTGGAAGAAGAAGAGATCTGCTGCTGTCTGCTCTCTACAGGAACATCTCTCACTTTTTAAGCAACCTACTGTACAAACTGGCAAAACGAGAGGCAGGCTGGAAGACTCTGCTTTCTAATCCCTTCTGACTGGTTCTTTCTGCCATTTTGGATGTGTATTTTTGTTTCTCCTTGATGATACAGATGAAGAAGAAATACTGGGATAATTCATTGTCTTTCAGCAACCCTTTCTGTTTTCCACAAATCCTTTCTTTATGTTTTTTATTTCATACATCACCTGTCTGGCAAAGGAGAGAAGTTTTAGGAGACATGTTAAGACAGCACAGTAAGCCTTTGTGATCACTTTCTCAAAGGGAAAGACCACCATCACGAAGCTTTAGTTTGCTATGTGATCCTGTTGTCCCTTGACTTAGAAGCGGGCCATGGGACCAAGAAATCACTGGTGAATTTGCTGGGTCGCTACGCTGTTCTGCTAGAAGATATCCAACACTTTGCATGGGTTTGGTTAAATCTTAATGGTTCAGAGCAGCAACTTACAGTACTGCTGAAGCAGTTCTCTAAAATTGCACCTCCTAGCCATCTAAATGGAACACACCCCATAATTGCCTTCATGCTTCAAATTATTGTTGCTCTTTGATTTGTAATGAAGTTAATTTCATTTATTTGTTGGTGTGCAGTGTCTATTTAAAAAAGAGGTTGAAATGAAGAGATGGGCTAAAAGTATATACCTGCTGGATGTAGTACAGTAAGCTTACACTGGGGTGTTGTCTCCACTATCTGTACAGTCTTTTTTTAAGGGCAAGTTCTAGTGGAAGGTAATCAAGTTGGCAAACTCATTACAGACTTCTTTGCTTGATGTGCTAAAAGTCACCAGTCTGTAATGGCTGAAAGGAAAGAAAGAGAGCAATTTCCCACTTTTTGATGAACTGCATTTGTATGAAAAATATAACATATGAACTCATTAGGAGTTTGCAGCATAGTCAAGTTTACCTGCAAATGTTAGACTTGCCAATCAGAATTCCCACAACAAGCGATGCAGTAGAGCTGTACTGTTTGACCTTGTGGAACGGAGAAGTAGAAATTCTCTAGAGCTATTCATAAAATAAAGTATGGCTCTTAACATAGGTGTAATCTGGCAGCTCTCTGAATAGTGTTGTTCCTTCACGGTGTATGAGAGAACAGTGAAAGACATGCCTCTTAACGGAAGATATTTTGTTTTTCTACTTGTGTTAAAGGGGGGGGGAAAGCAAAATTGGTGTGTCAACAGTTCCTTCACCTCCGAAATAGGAATTGATTTGCCTTTCAAAAAGAGAGGCTTTCAGATGTTGGGAAGCACACACATAGAGGGTAGATACTGGTATATAAGGAGAAAAGGGTCAAAATTATACTCTGAATTTTTCTGTGAAATTCCGAGAAGCAGTTCTTGAAAATGAATACTAGTCAATTCTGCCTTGTTGTCTCAGGTCAACAATTATATTTTGAAGCTGTAGAATGACATGTAAACTGGTTGATACAAAATGGTTAGTTTCTGTTTCATTGTAGATGGTGAATTCTGTTGAAATTATATAGTTACAATATCCTGCATTTTTATGCATTCAGCCATCAGGGTTGTGTTTTTTTGTTTTTGTTTTTTTTCTTTTTAAGGAGCAGAAAGCAAAAATGCTGTCTACCTAGCTCAACCTCCTGTTTGCAAACGTAGGGTTTGTGTAGCAGTATGGGAGGAGCCATTTTGTAAAACGTAATGTCCAAACCTGGCACATGACAATATTTCTACCTTCCTACATGCTGGCATCACACGTTAGGACATTTATCTGCAAAAATGGATAAACTGAATATATAGTTATTCGCAATACAATTCTGTATCATTATTGCACAACGCAACTGACCTCATTGTGTATCATGCTCCTGATTCAAAAACATCTTTTAAGATGTGAATCATTGTTGCAGTGCTCCTTGTGCATAATTATTACCTATGATTCCCTTAGCAGAAGAAGAGCTTTCACATGCAGTTGCTGGTCTGCCCTCTCCCCATCCATGAATCCACTGGTAATTTTCTTAAACCGATTTCCTATTCTAGCCACTGATCTAATCAAGGAGGGTCCTTTCCAACCTATTCTGAGATGCCCTTTGGTTTTTTGACCAATTTCAAAATGTAGGATGCAAATGGTGGCATATAGACAAGGAAGCAAGCAAGAAGCTGCTCCATGGTACTCTTCTGAGCCAGGAGCAAAAGAATCACTTTGTATTTATCAACTCTTTGGATTGAAAACTCATCCAACCATTGGTTGGGTACAAAAGATTTAACCAATGAAGGCAAGGGTTAAACACAATCATTCACACATTCCAGCCAAGAAGCAGTTAGCAATGGGATGGGGCAAGAGGTACTTGCTTTGGTAAACTGACAAATACAGGTCCAACCTTGTTATACACTTATTTTTTATATACGGATTTGACTCAACGTGAATGGCCACTGCAAAATGAGAAGGAACGTGCTTTTCCCCAGAGAAGGAGAAAAATGCATCCCTTGAAAATCAGTTTAAAAAACTGCTTTTCTTACTGATGTAGAGAGACAGTTGTGCAAGTGTTCATTGCATTCTTCAGCTGAGCCAGGCAAAGGCAGGGGCTCCTTTGCATTCCTAATTGCTGACTGCCTCTCTGGTTGGCAACCTTCAGTCTCGAAAGACTATGGTATAAGCCTACAGCACCTGGTATTCCCAAGTGGTCTCCCATCCAAGTACTAACCAGGCCTGACTCTGCTTAGCTTCCGAGACCAGACGAGGGCATGTGCAGGGTAACAGTTGCTGTCTAACTGACTGCCTCTCTACAACAGTAAGAAAAGCTGGTTTTAAATCATAATGGTGAAGGGATGCACTATTTAATTTTTTAAAACTGCTTTTATTTGACACATTTTATGGTATCAGCAGGGAGTCCCAGAATCAAACCCCTGCAGATGTTGAGGCACAACCTTATTCCATTAGGTGCAATGGAGGGGCAAGAAACCTGGAAGTGGGTCTTTAAATCTATTTTTCTACGGGTTTTTTTAGCCATTTTTTTTTAATCCACTAGGGGTTCTGGAATTGAACCCCAGTGGATAACAAGGGACAACCTGTATTATTTTGAATATAGTCTCCACTAGCCAGTCTCCACTACAGAGCAAAGCAAGAATTAGGAATACTTGGCACAAGTGCTCCTGCTTTCTGGGTGCAACAGCAAGTTTGGGGAGACAAACTTTCTGGACTGAAATATTGCAAACAAGTCACTACAAATGTGACTCTACCCCCAGTCATTTCATTAGTAACCAGGCACTCAGGCTTTACGCATTGATTTTTGGCATCTGAAATATAGTGTTAATTTCTTTTTCTTTTTAAGAGTAAAGCAGTGATAGCTGCAAGACATCTTAATTTAAAAGGCACCTTTCGTTAGTAATCTTTCTTGTGCCAGAGATGTGTTTTTACAAGTTCACTGGGAGAATGAAACCATTAAATCCTAGTGAAAGAATCTATTATTTAAATATGCAAATAAATAACTCAGAAGTAGCCACAGAAGTCACAGCATCTAAAGCCAGGAATGGAATCCTCATGGAATGCTAAATGCTTCAGCCACAAAAGCTGCAGAACATCAAGCAAGTTTGATGTTTGTTTCAGAGATATAGAGCTCTCTTGTTACATGTTTCAGATATCCTGATTATTGGGTCATGCTTATTTTGGGAACAGATTGCTTGGCATAATGTCTTCCCAGTTGCCACAGTCCACAACTGCACAGGGTGTTTCATTCTATACTAGTTTCTTATCATCTCCACATGGCTCACGTGGAAATTATTATGAGATCAACATGGTTTGTGCAATCTGCATAGCAGATTTCCTGTTTTCTATGCAGGGGGGGATCACATAAGGAGAGGGAAAGGGCATCTATAATGCGTCCAGCTGTTGGCCAGAGTCTCAAATTAGGAACACAGGCTGCTTTGGAAACCATAGTGAATAGTAGGTATCTCCAGTGTGGTTTTAGATGTGGACAAAATTTAGAGAGCATAGGCCTATAATCAACAGTCACTAGTTATGATGAATAAATAGAACTTCCATTTCAGAATTATGTTGCAACTGGCTAGATACTGTTCGAAACAAAATGCTGAATTAAATGACCTTTGGTCTGATACAACAAGACTTTCCTTATGTTCATACGTGTTCTCTTGCCACAGAGAGAAGTGTAGCTTGCCCAGCAGATGAACTGGTACTCTGATGACCTTATCCCCCCTTGGTTTCAAACCTCAAGGTCTTCCAAAGATTCTGTAATAAATAGTTTTGCCCCACATCTTATAAGTTTATGTATTTCATTTAACGTCTTTATTCTAAATGGCTCAAAAGGACGTGACATTCCAGGCGATTTTACCCACCTCTCTCCAAGAGGTGCTAGTGTAATAGATTATGTCCTAGTTTCTCCTGCCCTTCTGCCCCTTTTATCAGATTTCTGTGTCTGCACCCGTTCTGAGAGTGATCACTTGCCAGTTGCACTTACTCTTAATATTCCCTTTGATTCCCCTGTCTCTTCTCTTTCTCTCCCCAATCCAAGCCGTCCCTATAGATGGTCACCAGTTGTGGAGCAAGCCCTGTCCCAGTGGACTCAGGCACCTGAAACTAACTCCCAATTGCGTTTATTATTTGCCTCTCGGGCCACTACTGATGTGATTGAAGCTTTCCAAGTTATAATCTCCTCCTTGGTAGATCACTTGAGGATGGCTAGCCCAAGTAATCCTCCCCGTTTTACAAAAAACACATGGTTTGACGAGGAGTGTTGGAAATTAAAAAAGCAGGTGCGTACCCTTTTTCTTTTTTTTCGGAATAATCCATCTTTTTACAATTTACAATATTATTTTCAACTACGGACTGCCTGCCGAAAGTATTTCCAGGAAAAACAACATCTTTTTGCCCTTGGGAAGTGGTCCATTCTCCATCAAGCCATTATTTCCAAAAACCATAAAACTTTTTGGGATGCAGTTACTAGGGCAAATCATCCAACCCCTGTCATTTACTCTGATATTCCAGAAGCCACGTGGATAGATTATTTTTCCAAAATTTTCTATTCTTCTTCCCTCCCTATTTCTAATATTGATCTCCAAAAAGTCCCTGAATGGCCATCGGTTTCCCCACTGGAAATTTATAAACTCATAACTTCCTTAAAATCAGCCAAAGCCCCCGGCCCAGATTTTATCATCAATGAAATTCTTCTTACTAATCCTGGTTGGTGGGCTGCTCCCTTGGCTTCTCTTTTTACCACAATTAATTCTACAGGTCTATTCCCAGATATCTGGCGCTGTTCATTTCTTCTTCCAATTTTTAAGAAAGGTGACCCCGCTTCTCCGTCAAATTATCGTCCTATAAGTCTTATATCTTGTATAGAGAAGCTTTATGCCAAATTCCTTCTTCAAAAGCTGTCATCCTGGGCCCGTTTGAAAAACCTTCCAGGAGTTGAACAATCAGGTTTTCGCCAGGGTGTTTCTACTCTGGATCATGCCTTTGCACTTTCTTTTTTAGCCCAGAAATATTCCATACATCATAAATCAAATCTATATGTAGCCTTTATCGACCTACAAGGTGCTTTTGACTCGATAAATAGAGCCCTTTTATGGAAAAAGTTATCCAACTGGGGCATTGACCAGAGGCTTCTGTTTTTGTTACAGCAACTTCATTCCCATAATAAATGTCAAATCCGTCTTCCTTTTACCAATATTCTCTCTTCTAGTTTTCCTATCAATAAAGGAGTGAGGCAAGGTTGCATCCTTGCCCCTCTTCTTTTTAATTTATTCATAGCCGATCTTCCTGCCAGCTTAACCACTACCTCTCATTCCTTTCCTGTAATAAATAAAAAGCCAATTCCGATTCTTCTTTATGCCGATGATACAGTACTTCTCTCACTCACAAAATCCGGTCTTCGTGAGCTCATTTCCAAATTTCAAGTTTATTGTCATTCAAATGATCTTGTAATTAATGTCAACAAAACAAAAATTATGGTTTTTTCCCGCTCCTGGGCTCCTTCTATATGGTCAATCAACTCCCAATCTTACATTCAAGTTAAATCTTTTAAATATCTAGGTTTACATTTTCACTATAATTTATCATGGATTCAACATCAAAAGTCAGTTATTTCTTCAACAACTACCCACCTTTTGGCTATAACAAATTTTTATTTTAATGCAGGAAATCAATACATCCCAGCAGCGATTCAAATTTTTAAAGCAAAAATTATTTCTCATTTATTATACGGTATCCCGATATGGATACAGGCAGTTTCTAAGGATTTGGATCATATTGCTTCTTCCTTTTTTAGAAAGATATTAGGTATTCCTAATCTTATACGGTTGTCCACTATTCTGTTAGAACTTGGTTTACACCTTCCCTCCACTTATGCCTGGCTTTTTACCTTTAAGTTTTGGTTAAGGATTCATTTATCTCCTTCCCCTGACTCTTTAATTACAGAATTAATGAGTGACACGTATATCTTTATTTGGTTTAAAATAGTGGAAACTAAACTCCACTCTATTAACCTATCAGTAGAATTACTTGCTGATCTAAACTTATCTCAAGCTTATAAAATTATCAAAGACCACCTTTTTCTAGCTGAATTCAATACTTTAAAAAATTCTCTTAATTTGACCTGTTCCCCCCTTTCCCTAGGTCTTTTTCCTCAACATGTTGTTGCCACTTCAAATTATTTTTTTCACCTCACTAATCCTAGACTGAAGAGAGCCTTCATGCTCGCTAGACTCAACATATTTCCCTCAGCTGTTCATTATGGTCGTTTCATGCGAGTTCCTCGCGAGAAACGATTATGTTTATTCTGTGGGGAGACCCCGGATACTCTTTTACACATTTTGCTTTTTTGTCCCTCTCATGATTCTCATCGTAGGATTTATCTAGAATCCTGGATTTCTAATTTTCCCCCTCAGGTATCACCCCTTCCCCAGTTGTTGGAAGACTCTATTGCTCCCTTGACGTATTCAGTGGCTAGTTTCCTGGCCTATATATTACAAAAAACGCCGGACTTTAGTTCTATAAAATCTTCTTTAAAATTTTTGTAGTCACCTTTTTCCATCTAACACCTGTTTTACTGAAAGGATAAGGTTGTCCCTTCTGGCTCCTTTTCTTTCTAGATCCTATCTCTTTTTTCTCTATTTAGTTTTCCTGAACTAGTCTAGTGGATAACGGTTGTATTGTTCCACTTTGTTGTCAGTTGTTTGCTGTAATATTTATAATGCCAATAAAGGTTAACTAACTAACTAAAAGAGAGAAGTGTAGTGGCATGGTCCAGTTAGCCCTGCAGGGAGAAGTGTAGTGTTATGGTCCATTTTTATAAAGATGGGCTAAGCTACCCAGCTCTGCTACCAAATATTGCTGTAATTGTAGTATGTGTTGTATAATTACAGATGTGATTGAGTGGAGACTCAATTCATATATATGGTTTTGCATCAAAGAGTTGTTTCTTGGAAAGATTCCCACGGCACCGAGCTGTGAAAATGTTTTATGTTTATACAATTTTTGTTAGCAATCTCAAAAAGTCCGCCTCATATTTGATGAAGCTTTGTGGAGGATTGATTTACATGAAATACCTTCCCGTGTTTTGTACTTAAGGGAATTTATGCAGAAGCCATCTTTATAGGCAAAGTTGGAACTATCTTTCCGTATGTTCATACATGTGTGAGAGATAACTGAAGTGAGATTCTGTAATATTAGACTAGTAGTTGCTAAGTCAAAATAAAAAAAGAAATTAGTACGGGAAATGCAAAGGAAGGCATAGTAATCAGAATTTTAGTGGGCCTACCTGTTTTGCATTCTGACAAGAATTTCATCAATGTTAACCTGCCCAGAGAAAAGGAAAGGAAAGGTATAGGGAATGGAGGAGTGGGTCTCTTAGAAAGGTGGTTTTTAGTTTTAAATCAAGAGCAGGAATGCCTCACTTATGAATCCCCTGTTTCCATGTGCAAGTCTTAGATATCTAATTGGCATATGTTCCAGCTAAACTTTTTCAGAGCTTTCTTTCTCTCAGTATTAGGGTCATGTTTCAAATAATCTTTCTGTCACTAACAATCTTTTCCAAGAAAACACTAATTTCTGGCAATAACCTCCAAAACTGTTTCAGTGTGCTATGGCACCCAGAATAATGAACTCATATTTTAAAGTAAATAGAGAATGGTTTGATCTGAGTGAAGGAAATATTGCTTCGGTGTGTTTCTGAACCTGCTGGCAGACACCTGTCACCATTCACCTCTTTCTCTTAGGCCTTTGCTTTGACCCTGCTCTGTAATCTCCCTGCGCTCACTGCATTCAAAAAGTAGAAGAGTACAGGATAATGAGTACAGGAGCTGTTCCATTCCATCCACCTCTTCCATTCTTTTCAGATCCAGGTAGTATAGAGGAAGCAGGGAAGTGAATGATGAGGATGAGGCAGACTGAGGCAGACCTGGATGGCAGCAGCACTTGCACACTCCTCTAATCCATCTGGAGTCAACCAGCTAGACCTGCCTCGTGGATAGGACAGTTGACCATTGGTCCATATGACAAATGGAGACCTATATTCCCAACCATGGGAAGCAGATGCCCTTAGGGAAAAGATATACTCAGGTATAGTAAGTGAAATTTTTGCCAAGTAATCAAGCTCCAATTCTCACTTCCCCTTATCTCCAGGTCAATCAGAGGGCAGAGCCTTTCAACTCTGAACAGTTTTGTTTCTCAGCTCTGAAAAATTTGTTTCTCTGCTCAGCTCAGGCAGGCACCTCCTTAGTTGCTAAAGTGATTTTCCTGGGACATTCCAGCCAAAGTTAATCTTTCATTCTCCTTCCTTCTGCTGCAGCCTGGTTCTGGTTCTGCTTGGCAAATGCTTGCAAAGCAGGTCTGTTTTTGAAAGACCAGGATGGGACCCTCCTTCCCAGGCTACAATTCAGTGCACCATGACTTAAGAAGAACACCCATGGAAAGCAGTGGGTCTACTTCTGAGTAAAAAGGGCTGTAAATATATGCAGCTCATATCTCTGCTGTGAACTGAATTGCACACTCTCAGTTATGTGTTATGGGTTGTATGTTGTATGTAGAGCTTTGGGCTTGATTCATGGATCTCCTGCAGTGGTTCCCAACCATTTTCACTTGCATATTCCTTGGCAACCTATTTCCATAAATTGTACCCTTCCTATTAGCAAAATGTTTGTAATTAGTAAGACAAGCCCTAATCTCTTCCATATGAAAGCCCAGACTTCATGTATTCATCACATATTTTCTCTTTTTATCTGTTTGAGGAACAGAAGACTCTGCCTTTGCACTGTTTTGCACCAGAAATGTGCTGAGAAATTCTGGGTGATTGATCACTTTCCATATTATGTTCCAGCTTTTTTACTGTGCTGGTTTTCAATCACTGGTTCATACATGAATTGATGACCAAAAACTAGCTATTGGTGGGGCTTTCACAGCCAACTAGTTACCTCCCTTCCTGCCTTGCTGGTCCTTGCAAGGCATTCCTTCCTTGCAAGGCATTCCTTGCAAGGTTACCTTCATTCCTGCCTTCCAAGGCATTCTGGAGCACGGCCTGCCCTTTTCTGCCATTATTCCATTCTTTTTCAAGTATCCCTAAAGGTCCTGTTGAGTGTCCCTGGGAGTACATGAATACCAGGTTGGGAACCACTGTTTTACTGGTATGTAGTTTACAGTGCACTTACTCTGATAGTGTTTACAAAAAGGTGGTGAAGACCAGAATTTTAAAAAGAATAAAAATGTATCTTATGATCTTTTACAATGTTTTTAATAAATTAGAGACTACAGTTCTTAGGTAACAATTAGTGGTAGGTTATTTTTCAGGATCTGGCCTCCAGTAAAATCAGACAAAACTATAGTCAGACATCCCCCTAAATTTAACCCCCGACTTATCCGAGGGTCATAGAAAATTCCATGATTGTTGGCTCAAAACCTGCCCTCGGCTTATCTATGGCGTTGACTTATAGGCGAGTGTCTGCGGTGCATTCCCAGACATTCAACCGTCAAATTCTGTACTTGGAGAAATTTTATACTTTAGTGCAAAACTAGAAGCACATTTTATGGAATTGTCAGAAATTTAAATGATTGTTATATTGGTGCCAGAAAAGAAAAAAAAAAAACCTACTTCCATGTATTTCAGTACCTTTCTCACCATTCTTTGTAATGTGAGGTGCTTGCCCCTGCAAACACAACAGATATTGGTGGTACTAGCTATTCTCTGCTTGGGTGACAGAATAATCTGAATGAAATGGACTACTTTTGTTAGTATAGTAGGCATGTTCTTATGACAAAGGCAGGAGCTTGATGAAACTCTTGTCTCTGACAGCATGCAAATGCTGTGATTCGATATTAAAATAAATATTTAGGGAAGATATTAGATGAAAATGTTACAGTAAATCAAACATGGGTGTTGAATTTTATTTTAATAAAATCAAGAGAAGGTTAGTGGAAGAAAGTCAGCCTCAAAGAGAAGTTAAGAAAATGTCCACATGGAAGTTTTAGTAGTCCCAGGTTGGAACAGAGCCAGAAGTGGAGGAAGCAGATGCCATGAAAAGTGGTACCATGTTGCATGTGTGATCTGAGTGTTCCTTCCATGTGTTGATTGCTAAACCCAGACTGTCATGCATACCCATGGAGGGATCCATGTTGGTGGTTTTGTAACACTTGTGGGAACCAAATGCACTGAATCAGCATACCTGCCCACAGAGCACACCTGGATGTAAGTGGGTTCCATGGGGGTATAAAAGAGAAGATGGCAGTGGGGGGATACAGGGAGAATCGTATAGAAAGGAGAAGGAAGGTGATAAGACTGAGATGGCTGTGTATCTAGGGGTTGAATGATAAAGAGAAGGTGCAAAGTTAGACTCTTTTGTTTCTGATGCTATAAATGAAAGAAAGAAGGACAGTTTGTGGGAGTCAAGAATATCATTATTAGCAAACATTATTTTGTCACAAGCCTTTCCCTATCACTCCAGGCAGATTAGGTCATTACTTATTTAAAATATGTTAGCCAGCCTCTGTCACAGCTCAAGGCAATTTATACATGTATTAAAAATCTAACAAAGTGAACTTCTGAAAAACAATTAACACCCCGCCGTATAAAACAGAAGCTATAAAACAGCTTAATTCAAAGTATAACATTAACACAGTGCAGTACTCCGCAACAGATAGAAAGCCAAAACAGCATCCTCAGATGTACTCATGAAGGTGAGAGACCAACAATAGACCTTAAGAGAGCTGAAAGTGTTATAAAGTGGTGTGTACACATTTTTGTGTGTGTCCTACTGTTACCTTTGGTTAAATAGTTTGCAGGCTTTTGAATCTGAAGCACTACCAAAGCTTTTTGCCAAAGATCACAGTAGGGATAGGTACATGTTTTCTCTCCCCATCCCTCCCTCATGCTCATACACACAACTATTTATCCTCTGCATGCCGATGGCATCAGTCCAGTGACCATTATAATCTAGAAAAATCCTTCAGCTACTTAGGGAGCTAACTGAGCAAACACACTGTGTGTAGTGAATAATATCCAAACATCTGTTGAGTCTGCATCTGGTGTGGCTTATATTGGTAGCAAATTATGTGGAGTGGAGGTAGAAAAGCATAAAGTAATTAGAAAAAGTAACTGATCATTATCTTTCTTGGTGGAGCAAAAAAATTGCTGTCATTTCCATATATGTTCATACGTACCTAAAACCAAGAAAGCCACAGGATGCTATCCGTGAAGGGTAGTGACATTCACATGATCGAATTATAAGCACTGAAGAGCATTTTTGGATTGTTTGTTCTCATTATATATCATGATCAAATTCTGCCTAGCCCTGCATTGTGTCACATCCTTGATGTCTTTCAATTAATCTGGTGTAGGACTCCATGAAAGTCTCATTGAAATAATTACTGAGCATGGAGTAGCAATGCCTGGTGACTTGATCCCATGCTGAGCATCTAAGAAACAGAAGGTACAAGCCATCATTTTGTGTTGTCCATGTTAAGAACCAAGGATGTGAAGCAAGCCCCTCTACAAGGACAGTTGTTTTATGTGTTCAGCAGTAGCATTCTCATAGTAGACATGTTAAACATCTTTATATTTTGTCATCATACTTGGAAGGTAGCTGCTAACAGAAGTCCTTGAGATGAAAGCTGCGCTTCCAAGAAGGGCTCTTTGTGGACCTTTAATTTGGAACAGGTGCACCCACTCTGTGTGTTGGTGTGGATGTATGTGAATGAAAGGTCTGATTTTCTGAACAGTGATAGATGAAGCACTTGTGATGTGAGGACAGTACATGAATGATAACTTACATTGACCACTGACTGTGCATTAGACTATTAAAAGAAGCCAAAGGGCTTTGTGTGATATGTTCTTCAAAGTAGACATCTGTAATATATAGTGTTGATGTTGAGTGGTGGCTCATTGATATTATTGCTGTTATTTATATTTTGGTCGTCTGACAACTCTATATCAGGGGAGCTTGATCCAAGCGTTTAACTTGTTTTCTGAAACTATTAAGAGTAAGCTTGCAGTCCTTCACAAGAAGCCAGTACTCAGTAGCATAGCGTTACCCAGTGCGGGGTGACATGATGATGCCCCAGCATCATCAAGTCACCCTCCATGCCTGTGCAATCACTCCCTTCCCCATGCATGTGCGACCCTCGTCCTGGGAATGACTCCATTTGGAGCTCTAAGAAATGAGGGTGGGTGGGAGGGTCCATTTCGTGGTGTTTGCTGTGCATCAACAGTAAGTGCTGTCAACTCCTCCTCCCATCAAAGATGGCGGGAAACTGCCACTCTGCTATGGGGGTGGGCAATGCATCCTCCCAGCCCCGGCTTAGCTACACTAATACCAGTACTAGATATAACCCGTGTATCAGCATGTGGTTGGTCCGTGGAACTCCTTGCCACAGGATGTGGTGACGGCGCCTGGCCTGGATGCCTTTAAAAGGGGATTGGACAAGTTTCTGGAGGAAAAATCCATTACGGGTTACAAGTCATGATGTGCATGTGCAACCTCCTGATTTTAGAAATGGGCTATGTCAGATGCAAGGGAGGGCACCAGAATGAGGACTCTCGTTATCTGGTGTGCTCCCTGGGGCATTTGGTGGGCTGCTGTGAGATACAGGAAGCTGGACTAGATGGGCCTATGGCCTGATCCAGTGGGACTGTTCTTATGTTCTAACCCAGTCCTGCTTTTCCAGGCTTTGTGCAAGTCTTAATGAGAAAGCAGTTCATTCTGTGACAATTTACTGTATACAGCACTTAAAAATGTGACATGCTTTATAATCCTTATTGCACTCACTGATCATACAAGATAGGTTATATATAAGAAACTGTTATTTCCCTGTGAATTGAGGCTAAAAGACAGTGAAGTCACCAATATCACTTTGCCTAATCTTTAGTGAAGACCCAGTGAGGAAGAACGGTGGTGGACATGTTGGAGAACTCTAGTTTGCTGGAACTGTGAAAGTGATTCTATAAAGTGTCGAATCGATTCACATAGCCAGAATATACTCCTGAATGCATTTTTCGTAGTCAGGAGAACAAAAAAAGGGTCACTTGCAGGGGGGAAAAAAATCTAGTAGTCTGAATCCATCCATATTTGTACCTGGGAAGAATAATGCCACTGCAGTATTATTCCAGGTGTTTGAAAAAGAGAGGAGCCAGTTCCTAATGAGGTTGCACGATCCTCGTTTCACAAAATCTGGAACTGTATTTGCAACACCAGTATCCGATTCCAAGAGAATTTAAACACACATCATACAGAGAGTGTCCTCTTGGGCCTGTGAACAAGATAAATTATGCAACCATTTCTAGACTGTTTCCAGAGGTGACAGCTGCCATAACATACAGCTGCAATGTTCAAAAGAGAAGTTGATTCCGTAGTGTACTTTTCTGTGATTTGTATGCCCCATAGAACCTTGCTTTAGCCCATTCCCTTCAGTAACACAAGTCTACAAAGCCCAATCTGCAGTGCCTTCGAAGGAAGCATTTATTTTGTATGAAACTTTATTTTCAACTTGAAAAGCTTCCACCCACTTAATATGTTGGATGGGCTAAAGCAGCAGTTCTCCCAAGGAACTAATTAGTTCCCAGCAGAACTCCCAGGGAGTTTGAGCCCTGCTGAAAGTCCTTGCGGGGGAAGGGGGAAGGCAGCGACATGATCACCAGGATCGCATTGCTTTGAAGAGGGCAGGGGCTTGGCTGGACTTACCAACATGCAGAGACTGTGGAAATAACAATTGTGACCCACTTCCGGTTTCACAATCACATTTGGAAGGCCAACCATACCTTGGTTGGTATGGTGCAGCCAGCACCTCGCTCTGACACTTACA
Organism: Tiliqua scincoides; assembly: GCF_035046505.1. Classification (NCBI taxonomy): domain Eukaryota; kingdom Metazoa; phylum Chordata; class Lepidosauria; order Squamata; family Scincidae; genus Tiliqua; species Tiliqua scincoides. The sequence goes on along the minus strand of NC_089824.1, from coordinate 195,397,017 downwards.
CACCAGCCACCTCCATGCCAAGGTGATGGGAGGAGAGCATGGCAAGTGGAGTGTTGTTGCTGGGCAACCCTCCCATCTACCCCTGGGTCTGATTGACTGGAAATCACCCCCCCCTCCAAGTAATTGGTGGTGATGTCATCATCACCACCAGCTACTTCCAGGTACCATGCTTCATGTGGCATGCTATTGTTCATCCTGTGAGTAGGGGCCAGTGGGATGGGAGCCCTGAAAAATATTTTGCGTTGAGTCCCCCAGCTTCTAAGACAGGCCCTGGATACAAGGGAGACACCAGCAAATAACCACTAATAAGCATGCTGTGCGGGAATGAATGGAGACAGTTGCTCTGCCCTTGCTGAACATGAGACCTGCCACTTGAAGGTGTCTGCCTCTTTTCCCACTTAGCAGGGGTTGCCCGTCCAAAATGTGTCTGTATACGCATATGTGGGCCTTGAATTACGTCGACGGTCTTTATGTCTTCATTTTGTTATGGAAACTTGTTTGTGATTTTTTTAAAAAATTTATTTTATTTTGGAAAAGCAGTACATAAATATTCCTAATAACAAGGCTAAGAACAAGATTCCTAATGATAAGAACAAGGAGTTTGTCCTCCTTGAGCATGAAATTGCACAAGTGCCAAATGCTTTCCAAGAGAACGAAAAGGTGCCGTGTTAGAACTCATTAAATAAAGCTGTTATTCTCTGTCACCTTTCTGATGTCGAGAATAGAAGTGCCAGTGTTAAAGTTTCTATTGCAATGTGGGCGGGGGGGGGGAGCAAAAACACCTCACCAAGGAGATGAAGAATTTCACACACAAAAAGAAGTGTTATTCTAGGTTTTGTGGAGACTCGGTGTGAACATTTCTGCACCTTATGATTGGCTCACTTTTTTGAGAGTTTCTTCACAGACACAACAGCTAAGACCTATTTTTAAAAGCAGCTCCTGTGTGTTCAGAGAACGAGACAGCCTCTGTAGAGTACGGCTGGCCCAACATAAACACAACAACAGTAAATCTCTGAAATCTCCCCGCATTGCTAGCGACCAAATTGACCTTTTCCAAAAAAAAGATCATTTTTCTTGAACTTTTCAACAAAGGTGTTGGTCTCATAAATTCCTGCTCATGTCTCGGCCACCAGGATAGCACTAGCTTGGTAATGAAGAAATGTATGACTTTAAAAAATGGATGGTATTTGTCGGTTTCCTGGCAGAACAAATGTCTGAAAAGAACAGAATGTGGGAAAACTTTGCTCCCTCACTCTCCTTCTTATAATATTTTGGGGAGGCAATTAATTTGGATCTCTTGGTGGTTTCTTTCATCTCAATAGAATTATCTTGAACTTTTTCGTTCAATTGCGTTAAGGAGAAAGGACAAGTAAGCCATAGATATTCATGTATTGTGCATATTGTTATTATTTTTTAGCTTCAGGGGCATGTAAAGGTTTGGTGTCAAGGAAGCTCATTTGCTGTGTTTTGTGCATGTGCCAGGTCTCCAAGATACAACAGCTCTAAAATGAAGAGCTAGCATGTCACACCATTTACTGCTTGCCAGCAAGGTTTTGTAAGGTCAGGAATTACCAAAGCAAAAAGATATGACTGGCAAAAAAAGAGAGAGAGAAAATGGAAGCATATATAGAAGTAATTATTGCCTTGTTATCCAACATTCGTCCACAAAACACTGCTGGAAGGCTCAGTTCACAGGATCATCTTTGTCTGTGACTCATGGATGAGTCATGAAGCAGTCCCATCAGTAAGTTTATTCATCTGCATTCAGAACACCACTTTCCTCATCTCTAGGGGAAAAAAGTATTTCGTTCTTTTTTAAAGTCTTTTATGTTGTTTGCTACTTGAATATGCAACCACAGGATTGCTTTGCCACACAGGAAAATCATGTTTTGGTGACTTTTCTTAGATTAAAACTAGTCTTGTGTATCAGGCTTCATTCATACAAAAAAATGAAATAAAATTACTCAGTTGCAGATTCACCTCATCAGGCCTGAATGAGGAAGAGGTTTTCAGCATTTCCCAAATCAACTCCTGTTGATATTCTTTTTTTCCTCCACTATTCCGTCTTGAAACCAAGATCTACTGGCATCTGCCAAACGTATTGTGCCAACATTCTTGTTACTTTTCCCCTGTACGGTTCAGGTGGGAGTTCACTGTGTCAGCAGGGTCCCAAAAGCTAGCTGGAAGATGGTCATTTGATCCGACTCTTTGCTACTAGCTAGGAAGGGTTCTTGCATGAGAACTAGATTTCCTATATTTTGCATTACTCCCTGGATGCCTAAGGTTATCAGTTAAGCTCACTTGTACAGTTTGGATGTTTGATAGATAAAGCACGTATTTAAAAAAAACAAAAAGGAAAAAGGAAAAAAATATAAATACAAATAATTCAGCACTGTGCATTCAGAGTTTTTCTTTTCTTTCTAGTTTAAAAGAAGGGAAGGTAAATAATGTCAAGTCAATGAATATCAGATATATTTTTTGACTGTACATTACAGTGAAGTGTAATCTTTTTTTTACAACTGCAAGTCCATCTTATTTATTCTTGTAAATGTTTCCCAGACAATGTTTGTAATATGGGCTGTGTTGCAAAAATCCATACAATAAACGTGATCCAAGATTAATGTTTTACTAAGAGCCTCTTGTACTGGTGTGTTGTTTTTTTGGGGGGGGGGCCTTAAATTCCACCTATAAGAACAGGAAAGGGTCAAAAAGGATGAAGGATTGTCATGAATGAGGCAAGATATGTGCCTGTGATTAGACTGAACTTAGAGCCCAGTCCTAATGGGCTGCCCTGCTAGTAGAACTAGTCTGCTGCTGGCACATAAAGCAGCTGTAAAACATGCTCTGGCAGTATGTGCTGCCGGAGCACCAACAGGAAGGCTTGAGCCTTCTGCTGCACATTGCTGTCTGACAGAGCAGGTGGGACAACACAGGAAGTAGGAGGGGTGGAGGAAGAGAGAAAGGGGTGGGGAGAGGGCAAGATTGAGCAGGGCGGGGGAAAACTGGGAATGCTGTGGGAGGGGGTGAATCCGCTGGCAACAGCACACGCCAGATCCTATCCTCTGTTTCTGAAGCTTCCCTGTCCCCTTTCTCTCCTCAGACTTGTGCCAGCTAAAAAGCTGAGGAGACCTATTGTGAGGTGGGAGGCTTACAGAAGGGAAAGGAAATTTATAAATTTCTCCCACTCCACCTCCCATCCCTGCTGGATACAACATTTGTCTTTTTACCAGCTGCACTGGTGAGGGGGAAGGATAGGATTTGACCATTAAGGACACAAGTGTCTAACACTGCGGTTTTCAAACTCGCAGGGTGTTTGAATCCCGCAGTAAGTCTTTGCGGGGGCGGGGGAGGCAGTGGCAAAACGGGAAGCGGAGCGCGATCACCCCACTCTCACTTTCCCTGACCCGAGGAGCCCTGCAGGGACTGGAGGGTGCACCCCAGACCCTGCAGCCCAGTCAAAAGGGGAAGTGGGGCGACTGCGCACCGCTTCCGGTTTAGCAGAGCGGGGCGCGATCAATCCGCTGTCACCTTGCCTGACCTGGGGAGCCCTGCCGAAGGTCGCGCGGGGCTTCCCACACCCCCGGGGGGCTGCAGGCGGCTTGGGCAAGTGCACCAAGCCCCTGCAGCCCCCCTGAGCTGCGCGATCCTAGGGATCGCGCCACTGCCTCCTCCTTGCCTCCTGGCTGCCCTCGCCCCTTAAGGGGAAAGGGACCAGGACCCTCAGGCTGGGGCATTGTGATGCCCCAGTTTGAATACCACTGGTCTAACAGAAAGGCAAGCCACAGAACTATATTTGCAAAACAGAAGGATCAACGGCATCCAAATCTCACTGGGAAACATGGACATTCCCTCTTTCTTTGGGCATATATATGTCAACATCCATCACATCACTATTGGAATTAGTGCTACTGGGCATTCATAAATGATCTGGGGTGAGTAGCAAAGCAGCCAAGTTTGTGGATGACACCAAAGCATTATGATAATGAAATTTCATGTGAGGGGCTTCTCTGATCAGGAATCAGCTTCATAAGTTCAGTCCCACCTGGTGCAGCAGTCGCTTTTGGTAGACCAATGACCCTAAGATTGGTTTGTAAAATCAGACAACAGGAAATCACTGCACAAACTATGTACAAAAAAACTTACATTGCTTTAAAAAGAAGCTGTAGAACTTCCTGAGGCATTTTATTTTTGGAAACAGAATACTTGAGTATAGGTGGACTTTAGACTAATCTTACAAGGTAATTCTTAAGCAATTTTCTATAGGATTTCCTTGAAGAATGTATGAAGAATGTATGAAGAAAACATAGGCTATTGGAAATTACTGAATATTTTGAGGTTGTTCAAGAATCAATGAAAACAACTAATTCTTGCTGTATGTGAAAACAAAATGTAGGATGTCATTTTGATTCCGCACTACTCTGAAACAGATTTTGTGCTTTCCATACATTACAAAAATGTAGTACAAATATTTTGGACAACTGCACCAACTGTACTGTCACTTTGTCATGAGGAATATTTAGACCCTCATGGCCTAATCCTATGACCTGCTGCACCAGCATCTTGGTGCTTAAGATGCAGTGTCCAGACTGCTGTGCCAATGTACCGTCACAAAGCATGAATTATAACTGATTTTATAGGCAGATGTGCTGATTCAAACATTTAGGGTCAAGGGGGCCACTCAGATTGAAAAGACGGTTGGCAGGAATTAGATGAAGCAGTTAAGTGTAGAAGGAACATATTCACCTTGCTATAAAAGACTAACAGCTAGGAAATAAGTTCTTATGGCAACTAGTGGATCGATAAAAGAAGAAGGAACACATTCCTGAGAAGGGATCTCCCAATGGGTAGTGTGGTCAGGCCAAGCTATCCTACTGAGTGTAGCCACTAAATCTGGACAGAATCAGACCCAGATCCAATATAGAAGCAGAATTCATGGTAACCAAATAGGTTGTTCCTACAGTACAGTAGCCAAACCCCATTCAGCCATGAAGCTTCTTGGGTGACTTTGAGCCCTAACGCTTAGCTTCATATACACTGCCGTCACTGCCCAGAATGTCTCCAATGGTGAGGGGGAGGGACTACTTAAATGGTTCTGTGACACCCGCAGTACTTACCATGCCACCCCTCTTTAGCTATGCCACTAAACTGATGGACTCTCCATTTCCAATGCCATTCTTCACTATCTTCTTCAAACTCTCTCATCTTTTCTGAATATCAACTGTCATCTCACCACAGTTTCTAAATTTTTAACAACTGTGTGACAATTTGAAGAGGTTTTATTATACTTGGCATGTGCTTGAGCCAAAATATCCACATGAAAGAATGATATTTATGCATCACATTTTACCACCACCCTTCCTCAAGGGTATTCATGGTTCCTCCCCTCCTTTTGGCCTCCCAACAATCATGTGAGGTAGGTGGGGCTGAATGATAGTGATTGGCCCACGGTCACTCAGGAAGCTTTGTGGCTGAGCAGGGATTTGAAGCTGAATCTTCCAAGTATAACTCCCAAACCACTATGCCATCCTGGTTCATACAGTATTATGAACTTTGTATATCTTTGTAAGGGTTTTCTGTTTCTTTAAAAAAACAGCAACACATAAACTGTTAATTTTTGTTGTCAAACACTGTCCTATATTTTGGGTAGATTAATCTGTACATTCAGGTAATGAACCAACTATTCCAAGCTACTGTGGCACTTTTCTTCATACGTGGAATTCTTGTGCACTTTTCTTTTTCAAATTCTTGGCACTTTTCTTCATACATGGAAGACTTCGCAAGATTTCAGAGGCTGGTATTTTCCTAGACAAAACATAAATGGATATATTGACTCATAGTGGCAGCTAGCAAGCAAGAAAACTTGTATTTCAAATCCTAGAATCTCCCCCACCCACAAATTATGAATAAATGGCATTTAGCCCTAAACTATAAGCACTAGTAGTTGGCAACCTTCATTCTCTATGGTATCGCGCTCTGAATGGTGGTTCTGGAACAGCGTCTCGTGTGGCTGAAAAGGCCAATTCGGGAGTGACAATCCCTTCCACACTGGGAGTAAGTGCAGTCTGTCCCTGGTCTTTCTCCCTGGCTATGGGCCTTCCTTCTTTGCCTCTTTTGCCTCAGACTGTTGGCCAAGTGTCTCTTCAAACTGGGAAAGGCCATGCTGCACAGCCTGCCTCCACGCGGGCCGCTCAAAGGCCAGTGTTTCCCACTTGTTGAGGTCCACTCCTAAGGCCTTCAGATCCCTCTTGCAGATGTCCTTGTATCGCAGCTGTGGTCTACCTGTAGGGCGCTTTCCTTGCATGAGTTCTCCATAGAGGAGATCCTTTGGGAACTGGCCATCATTTAAAGAAATGAAAATAAATGCTTAAATATTCCTGCAGGCCAATCATTGGCATATCTACTCAGAAGAAAGTCCCAATTAGTTTGGTGAGACCCACTCCCTGGTAAAAGTGTACAGGATTGTATTGCATCCCTACTTGGTTTCATTTCTATAAATATGGTACTTTAAAAACATTTCTTCATTTATAACAGAACAGTTCAGAACAGCTGGGGACTTCCAAGCTCTGTTAATGGCCATGGAAAGCATGCCCCCTGGCCTGAGCTCCGTGCTGACTGGTTGCTCCAAAATGGGAACAGAAGGGCCACTAAAACACAGGAAATTAAAAACATTTGGGAATGGCACCCTGCAGACTTTCGATTGCTAATAAACCACAAGTAATACTTTTCGCCCCTCCTGTTGATAAATCTTCACATGAAACTTCACATGAAACGCTGTAGGGCCCAATGGAAAGCCTAGGGTTTGAAATGGAAAGCCGTCCCCTTGCCCCAAATTTGATTTTATCTGCAAAATGGCTTGCCAACAGGAACCAGCAAATTCTGGCTTTAGTAGCCGGCCCTTAACTATGTTGAGCTGTTCTTTGGTTGGACCCACTCACTGTTGCCCTTACTGATACCTGTGGAGGCAGCAGACAGGAGCCATGCAAAGGCCCTAAAACTCTCTAAGTTAGTGTGGGCTGGTATCATCAATGGGGAGGGGGTGTTAGATAGTATTTGCATGCCTGCACAGTGCTGAGAATGCCCCCCCCCCGCATTCTGCACCTCCACCTTCTGTGGTTACCTGTAAGAAGTGTGCACTCTCTTCTCCTCCCCCCACCCTGTCATCAAACGAAATCTGTACAAAGCCATTTATTATTTTTCCATTAATACTCTATTATTATTTTTTTTTTAAAAAAAATACTTTTTAAAAAGGAAGATAAGAACAGCCCTTGCTGTTGCTCACAGCAAATCATTTAGGGGAAGATTTGCATTTTGCAGCATATGTACGATGGCATCTTTAAAGGTGCCCAAATTGTTGTGATAAAGATTGCTCTATTCCTTCAATATATTTTATTTTAAAGGGGGGGGGGGTGAAATCCTACCCTTGAGCCTAAGGAAAAAGAAGCATGGGATGTTTAGCTCCCTCCGTTTTCTTCTGCCTCTCCTCCCTCTCATTGTGTTTTATCTCTGGGGAATATGCTTCACTTAAGTGAAGTCAATCAGCCAGGCATTCTTCCAGGGTACAACACAAAGGGGAGGGGGAGATGAGTGAAAATAGAGTTTTAAAACTTAACACACACCTTTCAGCATTTACCATTTCCAGCTTGTAACAACTTTCCCTCCTACTTTGGAAGAATGCATTGCCATTGTGTTGTGTGTCGTTTGGCAGAGATTCTCTCTGAGCAAAGCATCTGTCAAGGACTGTTCACACCCAGATTACCTTTTTTCCTTTTGTTGGTCTCTGCCAGCTAAAGGACACTGTGCCTCTTTGTATTGCCTTTACTCTTACTACAGACGGATTCCACTGTCACTATCATCAAGGATAAAAGGCTTCCCATGCACCCAGCAAGTCCCAACTTAATGGGATGCTACAGTAGACCCTCACAATGGGTTCACTTTACAATGGGTGAACCCTTACAATGGGTTCACTTTACAATCACGCTATTGGCAACCATTTTACAACAGCGGAAGCATCTTCCGTTGTCATACACTCCTCCTCCTGATAGCCCAGTTCTGGATAGTCGTTCAATCATTTGTGTCCCCAAGCAGGCTCGAAAGAGAGGCAGGACCTTAGAACATAAACAGCCCCACTGGATCAAGCCATAGGCCCATCTAGTCCAGCTTCCTGTATCTCACAGCAGCCCACCAAATGCCCCAGGGAGCACACCAGGTAACAAGAGACCTCATCCTGGTGCCCTCCCCTGCATCTGGCATTCTGACATAACCCATTTCTAAAATCAGGAGGTTGCGCATACACATCATGGCTTGTACCCCGTAATGGATTTTTCCTCCAGAAACTTGTCCAATCCCCTTTTAAAGGCGTCCAGGCCAGACGCCATCACCACATCCTGTGGCAAGGAGTTCCACAGACCAACCACACGCTGAGTAAAGAAATATTTTCTTTTGTCTGTTCTAACTCTCCCAACACTCAATTTTAGTGGATGTCTCCTGGTTCTGGTGTTATGTGAGAGTGTAAAGATCTGTGTAAAGATCTGTGTAAAGAGTGGATCTCTCTATCCACTCTGTCCATCCCCTGCATAATTTTGTATATCTCAATCATGTCCCCCCTCAGGCTCCTCTTTTCTAGGCTGAAGAGGCCTAAACGCTGTAGCCTTTCCTCATAAGGAAGGTGCCCCAGCCCCATAATCATCTTAGTCGCTCTCTTTTGCGCCTTTTCCATTTCCACTATGTCTTTTTTGAGATGCGGTGACCAGAACGGGACACAATACTCCAGGTGTGGCCTTACCATCGATTTGTACAACGGCATTATAATATTAGCCGTTTTGTTCTCAATACCTTTCCTAATGATCCCAAGCATAGAATTGGCCTTCTTTACTACCGCCACACATTGGGTCGACACTTTCATCGACCTGTCCACCACCACCCCAAGATCTCTCTCCTGATCTGTCACAGATAGCTCAGAACCCATCAGCCTATATCTAAAGTTTTGATTTTTTGCCCCAATGTGCATGACCTTACACTTACTGACATTGAAGCGCATCTGCCATTTTGTTGCCCATTCTGCCAGTCTGGGAGATCCTTCTGGAGCTCCTCACAATCACTTCTGGCCTTCTCTTGGACTGCAGGAGAAGACACAGGAAGAGTTTTGATGGTTATTTCTTCCCTTTTCAAAACTTCAGAAGCAAACAAGGTAAGAAGAACACTCCTCCTAGCTCTCCTCCAAGCCTTCTGGCATATTCAGAGGGTGGTGAGCTCTAATTTGTGCTGAAGTTTAAAAGAAACAGGGTGACAGAAGTTCTTCTATTAGGCCAGCAGTGTCCAGACCATGGCCTGCTGTACACTGGAATTGTTCTTCCTGGTGTGGTGTGGTGCGTCAGTGGCAAAGACTTACCATTCCTCACTGTGGCCACTGCTTGGTGCACGCAGTCTTCACAGAGCCAGGCAACTGCTTCCACTGCCTGTCACCCCAGAAGGCTCTGCACCCTAGTTTCCTGGGGGGGAAGCGGATCTCTGGCATGAGACTCTGTGAAGACCTGGCACATTGAACAGTGGCTGCAGCATGGAATGGTAAGGCTTTGCCTCTGCTATGCCACACCTGGAAGGATAATCCTAGTGCACTGGATCTGGCCCATAGGCTGGGGTTTGGAGACCCCTGTATTAGGCCCATGATCTGATTTTGTACAAAACCTTGGGTGACCAAATGGGGCCTAATAGATATGAGCAATAAGTACCACAGATACTCGCCTATAAGTCGACCCCACACAGAAGCCGAGGGCAGGTTTTGAGCCAACAATCATGGAATTTTCTATGACCCTTGGATAAGTCGGGGGTTAAATTTAGAGGGGTGTCTGACTATAGTTTTGTCTGATTTTACCCCAGGCCAGATCCTGAAAAATAACCTACCACTAATTGTTACCTAAGAACTGTAGCCTCTAATTTATTAAAAAAAAATAGTAAAAGATCATAAGATACATTTTTATTCTTTTTAAATTCTGGTCTTCACCACCTTTTTGTAAGCACTATGAGAGTAAGTGCACTGTAAACAACATACCAGTAAATCAGTGGTTCCCAACCTGGTATTCATGTACTCCCAGGGACACTCAACAGGACCTTTACGGGTACTTGAAAAAGAATGGAATAATGGTAGAAAAAGGCAGGTCATGCTCCAGAATACCTTGCAAGGACCAGCAAGGCAGGAAGGGAAGTAGCTAGTTGGCTTTGAAAGCCCCACCAACAGCTAGTTTCTGGTCATCAATTCATGTATGAACCAGTGATTGAAAACCAGCAAAGTAAAGCTGAAACATAATATGGAAAGTGATCAATCACCCAGAATTTCTCAGCACACTTCTGTTGCAAAACAGTGCAAAGGCAGAGTCTTCTGTTCCTCAAACAGATAAAAAGAGAAAACACTGTGATGAATACATGAAGTCTGGGTTTTCATAGAGAGGAGATGAGGGCTTGTATTATTACAAACATTTTGCTAATATGAAGGGTACAATTTATTATTGCCAAGGGATATGCAAGTGAAAATGGTTGGGAACCACTGCAGGAGAACCATGAATCAAATCCACCTTTAAGGTGTTTGGTGTGTTAAGCCAGAAGCTCTAAACACAACATACAACCCATGACACATAACTGAGAGTGTGCAATTCAATTCACAGCAGAGAGATGCAGCTGCATATATTTGCAACCCTTTTTACTCAGAAGTAGACCCACTGCTTTCCATGGGCGTTATTCTTAAGTAATGCTGCATTGAATTGTAGCTTCAAATGGAAAGGGGATCCCATCCTGGTGTTGAAAAAAAAGACCTCTGCCAAATGCAAAGCCTTTGCAAAAGGGAATCAGGTTGCAGCAGCAAAAGGGAACGGAGGGGAATAAAAGGTTAACTCTGGCTGGAACGTCCCATGAAAGTAACTGTAGCAACTAACCAGCTGCCTGCCTAAGCTTAGCAGAGAAACAAAACTGTTCAGAGTTGAAAGACTCTGCTCTCTGATTGACCCGGAGATAAGGCGAAGTGAGAATTGGAGCTTGATTACTTGGCAAAAATTTCACGTACTATACCTGAGTATCTACGGTAGGCTGCCTAGCCCACTTAATGGGTCACCTAATCAATGTAAGGACAGCACACAACAGAGTAATAAGTAGTTTGTTATGTGCTGTCCTTCCACTGAATAGGTGATGCATTAATGGCTAGGCAGCCTGTGGAATGGCAAGTAAAAAAGCTTTTACTTACCTGTCCTGGGCCATCTGGTCGCTTCCCATTCATGCAGTATGTGCTCTGTACACAGCACTGCATTCTCTAGGCTGGTGGGGGATAGGATGAGGTCATTAGGCACAAGCAACATACATAACAAATAGAATTTACCTATGGATTGCAAAGGCTTAGGCAGGGTCTCTAGCCCTAAGCTGCACTGAACAGCAATGACAGCAAACCTTTGGCTTGAAATAGCCTGAATAGGCTGGGACAGCTGTTGTGTTGAAACAAACAGCAGGATGCTATGTGAACACTGACTGCCAAGTCCACTTATGAGGGCTTGCCAGATCATTAAGACCCTTCCATTCTATTCATTTGCTCTATTCCCATGAGCTAAGCCAAAATAATAATACCGAACTATCCTCGTGTTCTGACCATGTCTCACACTATCTGAAATATGAATTAGCCATCTAGCAGACCTACGTTGGCAAGGATTATCCTAGTTCTTTTGAATGGCAGGTTTTGCTGAGGATTTAAGCAAAAAATTTTCTCCTTTTTAGATAAGGTATTTTTTTCACTTTAAATTAAGTGTAATATATATAGTTGTTCTGGGATTGGAACTGCAACCTTTCACTATAGAACAGTGGTTCTCAACCAATGATACGTGTACTACCAGCGGTACACTGGGTGGTACGCATAACACCCACCGCCCGTCAATGAGATCACGACAGGAGCTTCCAGCAGTGATAGGAAGCTAAAGTTGCAGGCAGAACTCTAGTGCATGGTTTTTGAGTGCAAGAAAAAGCTCTCCCACCCGCTCTGAGCCTCTTACTGACCTTGGAAGCTCCTGTTGCGGTCTCTGAACCTGGAAGTAACTGGCGATTGTGTCATTTGTGTATGACACGACAGCAAGTAGTACATCAGGAGAGCATCATTGAGAAATGCTTCTATAGAAAGTCAGCAGCTATATCAATGTAGCACTCCTTTATAAGCATTTATTAAAGTTGAATGCATGTATGCCAAACAGGGATCTATGGGGATCTATGAGTCATCTATATACTGGGTTGGCCCAAAATCTCCAGGTGACATGCCAATTGCTGCCCCCATTTACCAGCTGTTGTGCTTCCAACACTCTAGCTCACTGCTCTCTTCTTCTCTTTCACTCTTCCATTTTTGTCTTCCTCTTCCTGTTCTGTTCCAGGGAGGAGGAGGATCAACAGAGGCAAGTGAATGAATGGGAAAGTGACAGGACCATTGCAGCCGAGACAACTGTGTCCAAGTCATTGGCATCCCTGGATATTTGCACCTGTTTTTTAAAAAATCCCAGCCATGTAATCCCAGTCATTTGTGTCCCAATATATGCATATTTATACTAGATGTGCTTTTTTATTTTTGGAACACAAAGGTTAGGGTTAGGACTGAATAGGGTTATAGTTGGGGCTTAGCATATATAACATGGAGTTTGCTGCCCAGTTATAGTGGGATGCAAATAACTGGAATGCAAAAATAAATAAATAAATAAAAATGGATACGAATATCCAGGGATGCCAATGACTGGGACACAATCGTCCAGGACTCAAATGCCCTAGTACTGGAAGTGAGTGCACCTTGTCAGTCTGCTGCCTAAAGTAATCATTTGGGAGGCCTCAAGGTTTGTAGGTGGAAGAATACTTATGGGGTGCTGGAATATTTTGTATGTATCTATCTAACTCTATACAGTTTTAAAAATGCATATTTTATTCTGAATGAAGCTATGGAAAAGAATAGGTATTACTGTTGTGCAACCTATAAAAACATGAACGTTCGCATCTGAGAACCAAACTGATTTTGGAAAACTTGAAGATAGACACCTTTGTGGAGTGAAGAATAAACCAACAACATGACTGAAGGTAAAGTCTATCTATCTATCTATCTATCTATCTATCTATCTATCTATCTATCTATCTATCTATCTATCTATCTATCTATCTATCTATCTATCTATCTATCAGGATTTACACTGGAAAGATCAGGGTGGCTTACAGCAAGCTCAAAATATACAGTATTAAAACAACAATGAAAACAAATAATAATAAATGGAGGCAAAACAGCTAGAAAGGAGAACCCAACTCACATGCTTGAGAAACAGAATTATAAAAATGTACAAAGGTTTGATGAAAGAACCAGGGAACTCACATCTCTTCGTGTGAGTTGCCCCTGATAGATTTTCTTGGTTGTAGAACACACAAAGGACTCTTCCCTGAAAGATCCTACAGATGCACATGGAAGAAAGCAGATACTCCAGTTCTAAGCCTTTAAAGGCAATAACCAACACCTTGAATTGGCACCCAGAAACAAACTGGCGACCGATGCTGCTGGAGTAACAGAGGTGTAGCGTGATTATAAAGCCTGGCTCCCATCAATCTGTACCGTCTTCAAAGACAGCAGCATGTAGTGTACATTGCAATAGCCTAACTGAGAAGTCACTAAAAACCCAATCCCATCCTGGGATGGCCGCCAGCATGCAGTCGAGCTGGCACAGCTTCTACTGCTTGTTTTGGGCCGGCCAGGAACCAGGCAGCAATGGCGAGGTAAATTAATGTTGTTTTTTTTCCTTACCTACTCTGGCATTGCCTGCTCCCCAATGGGCCCAACTTCAATTTGTGTCAGCTCTTTGGTTGGTGTATATCCAAGTAGGTCCTAGGGGGACTGTCAAGCCCAGGCTAAGGGTATAGGATATCAGCTCTTCTGCTGCTGATATCCACCCCAGCTTGCCCTCGACACACACCATGGCCTGGCCTGATCCTCCTGGGAATGCCCCCCATGAACTTACCTGCTTTAGCTGGGGATCCAGAGGTCAACTGTCCAGGGCTATCAGCTCTTGCACTGGTGGCCCTGGTCCACCCACCATTGCTGTAACTGCTGCACCAGCAGCCTGGACATTGTGCTGACAGAGCACAAGTTCTGTCATTGCAAGCCCAGACAGTATTAGGCCATAAGGCTGAAATCCTATAACCACTTACCTGAGAGTAAGCTCCATTGAACACAGAGGGATTGACTTCTGAATAAACATGATAGGCTTGCACTGTAAGGCATGGGCTGGGTTTGCTTGAGACAGCAACCAGTATGAGTCAAAGCTGGGCAAATGCATTATAAACCACAGCCATCATCTGGCATTCGGGGTCTCAGAATACTTGTACTCCCAAACTGCAGACCTGATCCTTCAAGGAGAGTGCAACTCCATCAAGAAATTACCCTCATTACTTCTTATCTTCTGAAAATAAACAAGCCAATTAATTTGCTATGTATCCAGACAATATCTCATGAACTGTGTCAAATTGAAGGAACTGAAAGATTACCAATCCCCCCAGACACATTTGTGGGAAGAAAAATCAGTAGAAGACGATCTCTTAATAGTACCCCTTTGAAGAGGAAGTCTTCAGCCTAGGTTGCTTAAAATTTGGAAACTGCTGGAAATTTCTGTGAATTTTTGCAAGCGTTGCAATTTATTGCTGAAGATTTGGGGGAATCTCTCTGGAGTTGTCGCACTTTTAGTGAGAACTGTGCTAGGAATTTTAGAAATTGTAACATGTATTTATGGGAACTGCTTGGACTAATCCTTGGCCTTAAACCTATTAGTTGAGTCCGATATGCTTACTGGAAGATTTGAAGAAAATGTGTGAGACTAGCAGACATTTATTCAACAAAATACCTGCCACATTTTAAATGTCTTTGAACAGCAGGACAAGTGAAAGTTCCAAGGAAGGAGAGATGAACTGCTGATTGTCCTACTAAAGGATGGGTGAATTCGTGGGTTCCTGACCATAAAGAATTTGAATTTTGAATATACTTTTTAAAAAATCAGCTTGGATTGCAAATTAATCCAAAGAGAAAAAGCTGAACGCAAATCAGGATTGCTCTTTGTCTTTTGTGGTATAAAAGGAGCAAATATGTTTTGCATTTATTCTTCAGCTGCCTGCAATTCCTGTCTTCACAAAATAATTATCTCGATTAAGGAGCCAAACTGGGACTCGGCGTGGAGTGCTGTGGGAGCTGATGCAATTTCTTAGCTAGCAGGGGAGCACAACAAGATCTGAGAGCAACATAAGTTCCAGGGGATCGAATCATATTTTCATGGTGATAAATCTGCTGCTGCAGGAGGCAATTATTCACAATTTGCTTCCCTCTTCTTCTCCGTTGCAGACTAGTTTAAACAGGGGGGGGGGGGCTTAAGAGCTTTCTGTTCCATAGTGAGCTCAGCGGGTTTGATAAGAGCCTGCCATACCTACTGAACTAAGCGATAACCTTAAGAAAATAATGTTTGCAGATGGATTTAACCTTTTTAGAAAATGAAGTTGTTCATTGTGGCAGGATCAGCATTAAACACATTACCGAGGAGATTTCATCAAGCCCAAGAACCAGGTTCGCAAATCACTGGTCTTAGCTGCATTCTGATGAATTTTCTTGGGCATTCAGCACACAATCAGCCCTTGACATGGAAAAGATTGTCAGATTAGTGGCCCCAGACAGAATTGGGCACATGGTGAAGCAGAAAACAAGTTGTGACTAAATTACACCCCGACGTGTGTTTAAATTCTCAAACTGGTTTACATTCCAAAGGAATGAGAAGACACTTCCCTATCTCAGACAGGTTTTGTTTGTTTTTATATCATATTGTCATCCAAATTACATGAAGCACAGTTGTAAACTGGTGTTGAGTAACTGATACAAGTCTGAGACTGAGGAGGCGCAAACGTGCTTTATGGCACTTTTGCGACCCTCCCAGGCTGGCCCAAGGGCATAGGGCGCAGTTGGGATTGTGCCCACAGTCTCATCTTTTTCCTGGCAAAGCCTGCGCTTAGGGTTTTCACGTATTTTCAGGATTTTAACCTTCATAGCATTTGTTTGAAGTGCCTGTTCTTGTGCAGCAAAAAAAAACCTTCCGTTTCTTTCTTGAGGATAACCAGTTTCAGCCACGCCCAAGTCAAGCTGTTATCACTTTTTCCTTCAATGTTTTTCAGGTGTTGTCCATGCAATGGTTTATTTTTCCAGCTACTCATCCTCTTTTCATATTGCTGCTTTTTATATTCAGCTTTCGTTTCTATAGTTTTTAAAATGTTCTCCATTTTTACAGGCTTCAATAGTTTTTCCATGCTTTTGTTTACATAATCGCTCAGACCTCTTTATTATTATTATTACTGTAGTAGTAGTAGTAGCAGTAGTAGTAGTAGCATAGTACATGTAATGACTCTCAACCATACTGTCAGGGATTCATAGTGAACACAGTACTGAAGCTCCTTTGCTTAAGAGCTTTCTAGATACAAGCATTTCTGGCCAAATGTCCATAGATGGCATTACTGTTCGTTTCCCATCATTCCCAAATTTCCTCCATCTTATTCCAGCCTGTCTCAGCAAGCCCGCTTTTGAGGGTAAGAACACATAATGTAGAGTGCTATACTGCAGGTATAGTGTAAATACCATTTTTTTTGGTCATATTTCACAACATTTGCTACGGAAAATAGTGATTTTAAGTTTTTTTTTGTCATTTTAAAAACAAAATAACTTGCGAAAAAGACCCCTGGAACTTGACCTCTTCTTAAGTAGGGGAGTTTCTGAAACCCCACAACGCTATGTAGTGAATCAGATTTGGCTTCTGACTAATGTGAGTAAGAAGTGAGCATTTATCATCCGAAGAAAACCCACCAGAGGTTTAGCATAAACTTCATACACACCAGATACATGCTTTTGTCGCTTAAGATTTTCCCTTGTGACAGTGGAATGGAGGTTCAAAAAGTAAAACCATCAAGAACACAAATTTTGCTTGCCCATTATTAGAAAAATATCTGAAGCGGTTCTGAAAGAATTCTACTTTAATTGGAGTGGCACAAGAAGCTGTTTACACTAGCTGTGCAGGCTTTTAAATTATGGCTGCCTACAATCTCATAAGTAGTAGTCCTAATCAAAGGTGCTTGAAATTAAACTCTATTGAAATCAGTGAGACTTCCTTCCAGGTAAAAGTGCCTAGGAACCAGGAGTAGGTCTTTCTCAGTACTCATTCAACCAAGTCAGTTTTCTGTTTTAAATTGGCCAGGTTTTCTTCGTTCCTAATGCTTTTATTTAAAATTTAGATTAGATTAAATGGCATGTTCACATGCAATCATCCTGGGGTGGGATTAAGTGTGGAAGGAGTTGGGGAGGATTGAAGAGGAAGTGTATTTGTAGATCCTGAGGCGTAACTAGGATGGAGCCTGAGGGTCGCCAGCCCTTGGTGCTCAACCAAAGCAGGAGATACATGACTGCCCCGCAGGCTCCACCCTGGCTACAGAAGAGGCACTGGTGGTTTTGTGCTCCCATTCCTACTGCTGTGGAGGCTCCACTGAAGAAAGAACGGGGGTCATGAAGCTACCACAGTGAGCACCCACTCCTCAGGGCAGAACCTGAAAGTGATATCACAATGCAAATGGCATTGTGAGGTTGTGACATCAGTGCCCCAGGTGCCAGGGCAATGTGTTACACCTCTGGGTACACCTGAGAAAAAGCTGGCAAGCAGCAAAAACCCCTCTCCTGAAATAACTCAAATCACTCCACAGCATTCATACATTTTTTCCTCATGCTGCTGAGGATTAGTTCAAGAAGCAGAGGGCAGTACCCTGCTGTGCTAGCCTTGGGCCCACAGGATCTGAGCCCCATCACACCCTCAAAGCAATAGTGCCAGGAAGGATTTGCTTTAGAGGTAACACTTTGCTGCATTTGGTGCTTAGACCAGTTGCCTTGTCCAAAAGTCACTTTGGCAATGAAGTTGAAGCCAGAATCATCGCTTTGCCTCTGAAAAAGGTGGAGAAGGAGAACTGGGCTCAGAAGACATTCCTCTGAGCTGAATCCTCCCAACGAATTGATAATTATAATGGAGTAAGACTCAAAGGGAGCCCAATTTTCCTGCTTTTCTGAAATTAATTCGTTTTGGAGGGAAAGGAGAGAGCAATGGAATAACACAGTACTTTGTCATCGCCACTTCAATTCCTCACAGGTTCACTTGGCTTTGAATTTGAATCCTGTCTTTCATAGCCTCTTCATTCCAGCTTTGAGTCATAGGCAAATTTGCAAGCGTGATGAGCTTATTCCCCTGCTAGAGAAGCCAAGACTGCATCAGGGCGAGCGTCTCAGCAAGTGGATGTGTGTGCGTGAGAGAAAAGTCCACATTTAAATTTCTGAAGACCTTTCAAAACCTGCTCAAATCTCTGTGCTCTGAAGATAAGACAGTGCCGCTGCTTGGACTGCCAATCCAGAAGCAAACATTTGGCATAGCAGTTAAGCATTAGAATTGTAAAAACATCTTTTTTTTTTTTTTTTTGTTCAGCATGAAATGACAAAGGAAAGGGTAAACTGTTAATCTTTGGCCTTCTTGTTGTTGTTTTTTTTATTTTTTAAGCTGCAAACAGAAAACTTTAGGATGTGACAAACAGTAAATAAGGAGACAAGGCAAACATTGGAAAAAAAAAACACGTCTAAAGAAAACGGTGCTTACCAAATGTCATCACTGGTTTCTCCTCAAATACCTCTGAGTTTGGGAGCAACTTTCTGTGTCCTAGAGCTGTCCATTTTTGTACAGTGCTTCATCTAAGGAACTCAGGGGCCCCAATGACCTTTCTTGGAAACCTGGGGATAAAAGTCGTACGTATATGAAAAGCAGGTTTGGAAAGGAAGTGCCCTGTGGTTTAAAGAACATATTTTTTCTTTCCTGATGTGAAGAAATGTCAGCAAGAAGCCTGAAGTTCTGCTGAACAGTGACATATCCCACATCTCCAGTTGTAATGGTCAATGAATTTACCTGGCTACAGGCTTAGGTTTGCATGGGGATGGGGGAAGGAAGCAAGATTCATATGTTCAATAGAATCCTTTAAAGACAAATAGATTTAAAAGGAGTTGTCAGGTAAGGGAACTCCCATGAAAAGGCAGGCTGACCTGGGAGAGTAGTGTCTAATGGTTAGTGTGCTCACACCTCTCCCTGCTTCCCGCTTTTCTTTGATTGGACAATCAACTGAATGGGTAAAAACCTTGATAGATTGTATCCATTGCTCCCACAAACTCAGGCTATAGAGACCAGGCAGAGGAGGGCCATCTTGGGGGGGGGGGAACTTTCCCAGGAAAAACTGAACACCAGGGGTTCCTATTAAAAATCAATCCCACAGTAGGGTCTGCAGAGCCAAGAGATGTGACAAGGGACTTGCACCAGTCCAGAGAGGGTTCAGGATTGCATTCTAAACCTGTAAGTACACACTAATGTATTTAGGGCGCAATCCTAACCCCTTATGTCAGTGCTTTCCAGCACTGACATAAGGGCAATGCAGCTCTGAGGTAAGGGAACAAACATTCCCTTACTTTGAGGAGGTCTCAGAAGACTGCCTACACACTTTTCATGTCCCCACAAGGAAAAGGCTAGACTTAAACAAAAAAAAAATGAAAGCAGAAAATTAGGGATGGGCGAGGTGGTGGCCAGAACATCCTGGAAGAGGCCTGGAAGGAGAGGCATCTCTTGTGGCTACATTCCTGCCTCCACAATTTCAGTATGAAGTATGCTATCTTAGCAGGTGACATAAGTCATGATGAGTACTGGTCCTTTAAATATTATATGATGCATTATTTTCCTCTGCAGTAACTAAGCTCCTGGCAGGCAGGACTCAGTTCCAAGGGGGAGGCAGAAGAATATTTTAAAAAAGCCCTTTTACGAGAGAGCAAGAGTTGTGAATAAAAGCTATAAAGCACTTTGCAATGGAATGCAGCTTTTTCCAAAAGCTTCCACAGAGGTAGTTTAGCCACATGGTCCAAGTTTCATCAATCAAACAATTGTCCACAGGGATATTTTTTTCCCTTCCTTTAAATCGCCTATGGAAAGAAGCATGACTATATCTTTTCTTAGGCTCAGGTGGATGTCTGCACTCCTCTGTGGGTACTTGAAGCATCTTTAGTTTTGAGGGGGGAAAAATCCTTTTATCTTCTTATATACGACATGCAATGCGAGACGTTGGGGAAATCTAAATCATAGGATAAACTTGAAGAGGCAAGACGTTGAAGAGTCTATAATCTTTTGTCTGCAAACAAAACATCATGCTGGGAGACCACGAGGGATTTGGGGTCCAAGCGAAGCAACCCAAAAACTCAAAATCGATTTAGAGTGATTCCTGAAAGTATATCAGATTCCAGCAGACCTGCCATGACAATCTGTAGCAGGGGCAAAAAAGAACAAAAACAAGTGTGTGGGTGCATCTCAGTTGCTGCTCCCTTTCTCCTTGCCAAATAAGTTTCACCAGGCAATGGAGGGAATGAAGCCATTGTCAGTTGTGGAATGGCCAATCATAGGAGTGGGCCTTGAGATCACACCTGACCAGACCCAACCTGCACCACCATCCCTGATTCCACATTAATAACTGCAGCTAAAAACACTGTTGTGAAGGGAATGTCCTCTTAGATCTGAGTTTCCCATACTTCTGCCTGCTGCAACCCACCTCATCCTCCGTGATGGGTCGCAACCCCATGTTCAATGCTCCATTGCAAAGCCTTTCTAGGAGCCAAAGAAGCTGCTTTCACGTTGTGCTGGGCTCGCGGCCCACTCCATTGGCCTCTGTGGGCTCCAGAATATCTCACAGAAGAAGTTCAAAGTCATTTCCAGTTCATGGAAACTACTTCTGGGTTGCCTCTGTGACTTCTGGTCACTTCCACGAGGCATTCTGGGACCTGGGGAGGCCAATGGAGTGGGTCACGGGCCCAGCGTGACCCAGAAGTGGGCTGTGGTGGCTCCCACAATGGCTTTGAGATGGAGTATTGAGCCTGGAATTGTGACCTACCACACAATGGGTCACGACCCACAGTTTGGGAAATGCTACTTTAGAGGAGATGCTTATATCTTTTTTTTTTTTTAAATGTCATTCTGTGTTTCCTTGCTAATTGAAAGTACGATTTCAGCTTTGTCAATTCTTGTGGTTGGTTTCGTCCATGAGGCTGCATGAGCCTCATAGCCCTTAGTTTTATGCTTACTGCAAGCATTTTAAAGCTCTTCATTGTTAGCTGTATTTAAACATTGCTTTATACAGTTCAAATTACCTCAGGAGGCTATAAATTGAGATCTAATATTCACGGTAGCACTATCCATATTTTATAACTTGAAACAATAATGGCCCGGGACCATCACTGTAACAGAGGAAAGACGCACATAAAACAGAACTGAAATGTAAACTTGGTAAATGACAAGGCACCAATAAATATGTAACTAGCTGGAGATTTGCATAGAGGGTGGGATATCAGGTTCTAAATAATTAAAGGTGCAATCCTAACCCACTTTCCAGCATTAGCAGAGCTGTGCTAGTGGGGCATGTGCCACATCCTGTAGTTGGGGTGGGGCAATCAAAAAGACCTCCTCAAGGTAAGGCAATGTTTGTTCCCTTACTTTAGAGTTGCATTGCCCTTACTGTGGTGCTGGAATGTTGGTTAGGATTGCGCCCTAAATGGAAAATACAAACTAACCCTCTCTCCAAAAGATGTCCCTTTTCCCCAAAAGCAATTACCTTGAGTTCCTAAATATTCAGAGAAAATGAAAATAAATCAGGCGGGTACAGCATGTGTTTCAGCATCTCAAAAAGAGCCAATCAGCCATTATCTGAGCCTGCTGACATTGAATCAGCTGGGAATGTCGTGTAATGGTACATTTTGACAGGCAGAAGCTTGTCGTGACACATACGTACTCCATTGCCATGCTCCATAATAAAATCAACTGAAATAATCAACTTTAATTTTCTTCATTAGATTGTTTTCTCCTGCCACTTATTACTACTTTGAAATTTATTATAACTTAATTTAAAAATCTATCTCATTTCATTCCAGACTCTTGGACTGGGTTACAATAGTTTTCAAAACAAATGTATACCAACTGATAACATGGAATTAAACAATGTCCCAGATAAATATAAAAGATTTATTGCAGTACAATCCTGTGCAGGTTTAGCCAGAACTATGTCCCACTGTACTCAGTGGAGCTTATGTCCAGGTAAATGTTATGCATAGGTTTGCACTGTCAGAGAGCTGTATCATGCACATTTACTCAAAGGTAAATACCACTGTGTTCAACTGGACCTACTCCCAGGTAAATTCACATAGAATTCAACCCTAAATGTGACATAGCCTATCTCTTAGGAAGCCCTTGGGCAAGATGATGACTTAGGGCCCCATCCTAAAGAGTGCGCCCTGGCTTACTGCCAGCATGCACTGTCACAAATGTGCTGTAAAGCATGTTTGTGAGATCCTAGCACTGGCAGAGTGCTAGCTCAGCACTGACGGATCACCAGTGCTCTGTCACTTAGTGGTTATGCGGACCGCTGGGTGGTGGAGAGGTAGGTGGGGGCATGGGGGAGGCAGGGAGAAGGTGTTCTGGGGTGGAGGGAGGTGGGCGGAAGGCAGGGAGAAGGCGGGCAGGAGGTGTGCTGGGGGAGGGAGTGGGACTGGTGGAGCTCCACTTCACCAGATCCTGAGTCTCCATGTCAGGTCCGCCGCTCAACATGGAGGCTCTTGATTCTATGGCGACCCAAGGGTTACTGTAGAATCGAGTGGCCCCATTATGGGGCTAATCACCTTACCCGGGGGAAGGGGACGAAAATCCCCTTCTTCTGAGGTGCCATCGATGCTGCCCTGTTAGCGCTCAGGATTCAGCGGCATCAATTTTTGGCACCACAACGCCCTGTGCTCGAGGCAGCATAAGATTGGGCTGTTAACCATTAATGTATGCCCCAGTGCAAATTTCTCAGTTGGCCGCCTACTAAGCCTGTTACTTCTTTTCAGCTAAGGTCCTTTGAAAAAGGATTCAAAGTTGGAAAAGAGTTTTGCCCCCCCACTCTACTTTGACTACACCCCTCGTCAGAAATGAACAGAGCCTTCTCCTCACCAAAATAGAGTAGTCACTTTTTCCATGCCAGTCTAAAAGTGCTCCTAAAAAAAAAACACAACAAACTGAGAAATGTGTTGATTTTGAATTTTCACCAATATTTGCATAGAGAATGTTCAGAATTACTGAATGCAAATTCACAAGCAGATCTGTATGAGAATATTTGCCATCAGTGATGGTACTTCTCTCTCCAAAATCCCAAATTTAATTTTTAAAAATGATCTGTGAAGGAATGATGCATTTTTCTAATACTCACTGTTGTTTTGAAGGTAGCTGATGAAATGTGAAAACCTGAAACTAGCATTACCATGCACTCCCCAAATAAATACAGCCGACAACAGGTATGGAATTAAAATGGGCCACTTTATTGAATTACAACAAGATAGCAACAAGGCAACAACAGGGTAAACAATACCCATCCCAAGTGCGGGGTTCTAAGTGGGAGAAATGGCCCTAGCCGTCTATGTCCCCCAATCTCATAGGGCGTCCACCCAACTCCAGGCATAATTCAATTGTTATTAAGCCCACCTTTCACCGTCAACCGAAGAGGGTAAGTCAGCCGAACTGCTATGTCTTCAGGTCACCCCTGCAAGGCCCCCAAGTTCAGACAAGGGGCTAGCTAGCCAGCCTGCCTCCTCGAGCTGGTCAGGCATCATGGGAGCGGTTCTGGTTCACCCCCGTCCTTGCTGACTTAGATTGGACACCGAGAAGGTCTTCTGCCTACCCACCCCGCACTTCTACCGCCACAAGGGGAGGTCAGCTTAGCGCTTGGCCTTCCCTAGCAAGCCAGCCAATCAGCTGGCAGCAAAGCCCTGCTGCCGGCTGATAGGGGGACCAGCCTGGCAATTATTGCTAGCGCGCCACAGAGGCGCGCTAGCAGCTTAACTTCAGGATAGCCTCGACAATTGTGCTTATTTGTACTGAGAATTCTTTGGACAGGTTCTGTATTTCCAGTGTTAGTTTACTTAGAAAAGAATAAAGAATCAGTGGCAACAGTAAGGGAGCCAAAGGGGGGCAGAGCTGTAAGTACCGCACAGCTCCAAAACAGACCACGTAGGCTGCCCCTCCCCATCGCTCCTAGGGCCATTCTGAGGAGTGAAAGCAACATGGAGGCATCTTCTCTGTGTAGCTTTTGCCTCCAGACAGGTTCCGAGAGCAAAGCGGAGAGACAGCTTACACAGCAAGTTTTTGAGCCATGCAGCACTTACAGCTTTGCCCCCCCCTTCCGGCTCTGCTACTGAGTGGCACCAACCACAGATATTATTGTTCTTAGGGATCAGTGCCCATCCCTCTTTAATGTCTGTAGTGTGGCATTCAATATAGGGATGTGCAAAGGCATGCCACACTACTAATGCAAAACCTTCAGCCTGCCACAGGGTGATCTGTTTGGGACATGGCATGGAGTCCAGCATGTTCCACCCCATGTATCCTGTTGGCCCTATGAAGATCCCATTACAGAATATTTACAAGCAGAAATATATTTTCACACACGGATGGTGTTGCTGAGGACAAGACAATACATTTTCAATGCTTTATTTTAAAAATGACTCTCTCTCTCTCTCTCTCTCACACACACACACACACACACCCTTCCAAAGGATCTGGAATAATGTGTTTATCCAGCAGAATATTTCAAAGAGTACCTCTTTGTAATTGCTTTTATTCTGCTATGAAAGCACATCCATAATTCTTAGCAATATATGGCAATTAATCTGTCTTTAAGTGGTTAATTGGGTGCAATTTGTAGACACAGACATCCCATCTTTACACACTAGATGCAATGGTGTTCTTGACTCAAGCAATTGCTGTTGGTCCTTCTCACTCTTCCAGCTCTTTGCGGGGGGGGGGGGGTGTGATCTCTTGAAGACAATAATTTTTTTTTTTAAGCTTATTTTCATTTCAGCAAGTGAGTACTCTAAAAATGGCCAGGTGAGAAGTTAATTTCTTTCATCTGCGTACACCTAATGCTGTGGATGAAACAAAAGCAGTTTAGCAGATGCAACTGAGAATTTAGGTTCAATTCTCCGCTGTGTGTTTAGATCAGGTTTGTAGGGCACAACCATAAACACACTCAAACTGGGGAAATATTAGCAACTAATAAAATGGTAGTAGTGTATGCTATTGTTGGCTGAAGAGCCATTCCTTAGGCAGATTATGGATTAATAGTCCAAGATGGTCAGCTGATACATTGTCAGTAGGTTGTGAAATGATATTACAGATTGTGTTTTAAAGAATATAACTATTAAAGTGTGGAGAAGGTGATATTTACCCACCTGATGAGAGTAAGTGGCTATTTGCTGGTGTTTCTTCTCCATCTTTTGAGATGCCCTTTGAGGATAGGAAGCCATTTATTTATGTACTGTCCTCTGTGTGTATTATTTACTATAATTAGTTTTCTCTGTAAATCATGTTGTGAACTTTTTTGTTGAAAAGAAGTATATAAACATAATAATTTACATATATAACAGGAAATATATAACATATAACACAGGGGTGCTCACACTTTTTTGGCTCGAGAGCTACTTTGAAACCCAGCAAGGCCCGGAGATCTACCAGAGTTTTTTCTACAATGTTCGCGCCATCATAACATATAACATTTATGTGTACAATGTATGTTGGTGTACCTTGAGCCCCACTGAGTATAACAGGACTTACTCCTGAGTAGACATGCCTAGGATTAGGCTGTGAGGCTGCAATCCTAGCCACACTTACCTGGGAGTAAGCCCCATTGAGTACAATGGGGCTTACTCCTGGCGTTTCCTCCCAGAGGCACCTGAAGGGGGGGTTGGCACTCCGCGATCTACTCATTTTGCCTCGCGATCTACCGGTAGATCACGATCCACCTATTGAGCACCCCTGCTATAACACATTTGTTCAGAAAATATATGCCTATTTCACATATAACACATATGTGAAAATTTCAGATCTAACAGAAAATTTCACCTACAACAGAAAATACATGTGAAACAAAACAGCTTCACCAATGGGAGCCTGACATTATTGTACCTGCTCTGCTTTTCTGTGACATTAGGGCATCACAGCCAACTGCTGCCAGAGAAGCCAGTGAATCACTGCCTTGTTAATTGCCACTACGAAATCACTGTCAGAAACTTCATTGCCACAAAAGTCCCTCAGGGTGCAGTGCTAACTTGCGCTGGAACAGGTAGGCCGATTGGCCTGTGCTGTATCCAGTGCAAGGTAAGGGCCGGCTGGAGCGCAACTCAACGTAAGGGGATATTCATCCCCTTACCTTATGTTGGTGCCAGCCACCCCTATGGGACTGCTTGGATCTGCTCCAGTTAAATCTGCACCACCAAGCAGCCTAGTGTAAACAGTGAGCTGGCCCAGAAGGGGGTTAGGATCTGGACTAAATTGCTGAGGCCTGTTCCAACAACCTCCCAGGCCCAGTCCGCCCACTGGTCTGCCTTCACCCACCCTATGCTAGTATTGCAAGTAGCTGTTCTTCTTTTCCAAGTTTTAGCAAGCTTTCATTTTGTTTTCTTCTCGGTACTATTATTAATCTGGCTGACACTCAAATCCTCTTTCTCTTTATGAAGCTTCTGGCCCTCTTAGCTTCATTCCTGTGTCATTTTACTGCTAAAACACCCAATTATTATGGTAATCCTCCTCCACTTTCTGTGGCTTGACACTTGGTCTACTTCCAGCATTCACCTTTTCACTGCCTGTGCTGAATTATGACTAAGTCTATTGATTCCAACCCTAGGTTTTTAGTCTTCCTTGGCAGTCTATGCCTTATAGAAACTGCTTCATTGTCCATTTTTCTCTAGAACTGTGTTGTTGCCCATTCCCAGTACAGCAATGTATGGCTCAGTCTGGGTCATTAGCCAACTGTATGTGGGGAACTTTGTGGGCTCTTCATCCCTCTTTCAGTGCTACACAATGTTGTGACTCCTGCCTTAGAAAACAAAGCTGTGTTATATATAACTTTGGCGGTGTCACACCATTCAAGCCATTTCTATTGCTGAGAAGCTGGTCCATACAGTAAGTTGAAGACATTCCTCATTCCCAAAGATGGCACAAAATATCCATACCACTAGATCTCCTAGCCATACCTGCTTTTTATACTATTGCATCTCTTGACGGAACACATTTCCCGGGGGGGGGGGATACGGCAGCCCTTTCACAGGAGAATTTGGTACTTGACAGGAGGCCCACAACTCCTCCCCCAGTAAATACAGATTTATTTAGCACCTAGTGCCTCCCAAACTTAATTCTGTCTGTCATGCAAATAAGGGGTCAGAGAAAGTTGAAACTCTATTGGTTTGCAGGCTTTTCATTAATTTTTGTTATCAGGATTCTGATATCTTTGAAATACTGCAAAGCCTCTTGAAATTCTTGATTTTCCCCCCAATTTGTCTGACTTCTTCAAAAGACTCCCTGTCTCTGTCTCTCTCGGTAATGCTAATTCCAACTTGAATGGAATGCTTAACCAACAGGGAGCATTGAGTGTTAAGGGATGGTTTCTTTTATTTACAGTATTTATTTGTCCATTTCTACCCTACTTTCCTCCTGCCATGGGGCACTCAAGGAAGCTTACAGTGTATAAAAATCCACCAAAAGACAATAGAATCACACGATAGAACAGTACAAGTGGTAAGCAGATAAATAGGCCTTCCTAAAATTAACCGCAGTTGCAAAGATTGAAAATACCCATGGGGATCCATTCAGCCCTATTCCGGCATTATTCTAGATTTGTGATTTTCAACCTTTTACAACTCACAGCACACTGACAAGGCACTAAAATGGTCAAGGCACACCACCAGGTTTTTGACAATTGACAAGGCACACCATGTTGCCAATGGGGAGCTCACATCCCCTCTTGGCCCTACTAATAAATGACCTTCCCCCAAATTCCTGTGACACACCTGTGGACCACTTGCGGCACACCAGTGTGCCATGGCACAGTGGTTGAAAATGGCTCTTCTAGATGAATGTGTGGAGGGGAGAACAACACACAAATAGTAGTGGATCAGCTAGCTACACTTCTGCTAGCCACACCTCCCACTATGATGAACTGACTAGACACACACCCTGGACACCCCCGTGTTCACTGCCTGTTTGCAAGGCAAGCACTGAACATGCAGAGGTTTTTCCTTTGCAGGCGTGGGTTCTAAGTTGCACAGAGAACATCTCTGTGTGTTCAGAATTTGAATGCATGGACACCCAGAGTGTGGAGGGATGTGAATTGAGAAGTGCATGTAGCTCAAAGGTGAAGCACCTGTTTTGCATGCAGATGGCCTCACATTCAATCCCAAACATCTCCAAGTAGGATAGAGAAACCCTGGAGAACTGCTACCAATCAGGGTCAACAATATTGTCCAAGTGGACTGATGCAACTCAGTGTAAAGCAGCCTCCTATATTCACAGCCAGAGTGGTCCATGCCTCCCTCAAATATTCACTGAACCCATAGGGGAGAGTGACCGAAGAGGCCAACTGTTTGTATTTAGGATTGGATGTACCAAGCCACTGTTGCAGTCTCTATTGCACCAGATTTTTGCTAGGAAAAACTGTTTAGGATTGCACAAGTTCCCAAACATTCTTATTTTAAAAAAAAAATGCTTATGAAACATGCTTATGAAGCATCTCCATTCATGAAGGCCTAGACCCTTGACTTACTAGACACAGAAGGAGTTATGCAAAGTTTCTCTTTTTAATTCCATATGCTAACTTTTTAAGTGGCTTTTGCAACAGTAGTATACTGTATTGTACTATGGTCATTGTTCAATCCTGCTCTAAAAATCTGATTATTTCTATTCTAATACTTTATATTTCTATGTTATGGGAATTTTAATGTTGGAGATGATGAGTTCAGGTTTTTGATATCTGCAATTGTCGTTTGAGTATTGTCTTTCAGGGTCGAGTCTTCTACAAGTACCTGGGCTCGGTATTTGTTAAAATGAAGCTAGATCTTTTGTGTATGGCTTACTTGTTGAATAGAGGCTAATACAGGTCAAGATTCGCTATCTGTGTAAGGTTGTATAAGCTTTTGTGTGGAGAACGCTATATGAAATGGAATGGTCCGTCCTTGGGTTTTTCAGTTGAATAATGAATGGTTATTGCACATAACAAACCTTTAAGCAGTGCATTTCTTTTTGCTGCTGCTGGGGGGTGGTTTGCCAATGCTCAAAGGCACTACTGGACCATCATTAAACTACTTACACTTGCCTAAATATTTCCCTACAATGTCCCACCTAGATTCTGCCCAAATCAACATATACTGCATGATCTTTTGCAGAGTTCATCAGGCTTCAACTTCCTGAAATCACTTGGTTTAGGTGTGTCTACATAGGATCAGGTTTAAAGTTTCCACTGTTTTCTTTGTGGCTTTCCCTTAGCTAAAGGAGAGCATGACAATAGTGGCCACAATTGTGGAATCCTTTGTATTTATGAATAATACCATCATGTTATATATGACTTGATAGGTAATTTAATGCAAAATGCAATGAAACACACAACGAATTATCTGTATTCTATCAAAAGTTATAGCCTAATAACCAGAAAAGGAAAACAAACAGCCTTGTGTCATAAAAAGTAGATGTTCTTCACTTAACCAATGAGACTGTTTGTCCCAAGAGCCAATGAGACATTATTATGACACAGCAGGAACCAATAAGGTGTTAGTATGAGTCAGCACAATGAGTTCTTGCACCAGTTGACACAAACCCTAGTGGTGCCTCTGACCCTGGTCTAGCCCTTATTATCTAGTGCAGTGGTTCTCACACATTTAGCACAGGGATCCACTTTTTAGAATGAGAATCTGTCAGGACCCACCGGAAGTGACATCATCAAGCAGGAACATTTTTTACAATCCTAGGCTGCAATCCTACCCATACTAATCCAGGAGTAAGTCCCATTTACTATAAATGTTAAAAGATTATACATAGAAACTTGTTTAAAGTACAGGTCTGTAACATTTCCCCAAATGCAGTCACATACCAGGGTAGCATCAAGTCTAATATATTAAAAATAAAACAGCGAAATGAATTGAGACCCACCAGAAATTGGCTCGCGACCCACCTAGTGGGTCCTGACCCACAGTTTGAGAAACTAATCTGATGAAATAGTCTAGTCTAGAGGTGTTATTATGATACAACAGGGGACCAATAAGCTCTCATTTCCATGTATCATAATACAGGCACCCCTGCTACATGGGTAAAGAGGAACTTTTCCAAGTGGTGCTCCAGTAATATTTAGCAAGGAGAGAATAACTGTCCATCTTCATCCCAGCACAGTGTCTTTTTAATGGCTGTTTGCTGGTGGCTTTTTAGATCATGAGTCCTTTCGAGACAGACAGCCATTTAGGGCCCAATCCTATCCAACTTTACTGCACCAGTGCAGCTGCAATACAGCCCCATGGTAAGGGAACAAATGTTCCCATACCTTGAGGAGGCCTCTGTGACTGCCTCCCCAACACAGGAAGCAGTGCCTACTCCATTGGCACAGCAGCACCAGCACTAGAAAATTGGATAGGATTGGGCCCTTAGTTATTTGATTCTGTCTGTAAATTACTTTGTGGACTTTTCTGTTGAAAAGTGATGCATAAATATCTTTAATAATAATAATCAGAGCTAATATTAGAACTCCTGTTCAGTTGTGTGAGTGTCATCAAAGTGGCCACTGGTTTTTTATTGGTTATGAATTTGTTGGGTGTCCCCTCCCCCACTTTTCAAGGACAAAAAGGCAAAAAAATCATCTGTAGCTCAGAGTAGTGGGCAACTGCTCCAAGTGCGCTGTAACCTGGAAGTAATTGGTGGTGATGTCATTACGTCACCACAATTACATGTGGATTTTGTTGTATGGGGGGGTATTAAATTTTTTGTGCCCTGAGTGCCAGTCACCTTAGCTACATCTCTGGTGTGCCCAGAGTAACTTGAAGTACCCCAGCCCACTGGCATAGTTAGAGGGGGCGGGCTGAGTTAGAGGTGGGGCAGGGCACTAAGTTTTGCAGGGAGCCTCCCAGCAGTGTGCAAGTGGCTCCTCCCCTCCCCTTTGGAACCATTTGGGCTGGAGGGCAAAACGGAGGTGAATGGCTCCCAAGAGGAGGGGGAGGGGCTGCTTGCATACTGCAGGGAGGCTCCCTGCAAAACTTAGCTCTCCACCCCCCCCCTTCTAGCTACATCAGCGCCCCAGCCCAGCTTTCCATTTGGTATCCTGACAAAAGATTCTATAAAACAAATGGAATCAGAGAACTGTGGAAGAGGCAGAGCTAATGCAGCCGGATGCTGTTTGATGGGGAGCATCTCCAAGAAATGGCGGCTTATACCCACGTTAATTGGTTGACAACATCCAAAGCATTGCTTTTAGACAGATGACCTCCTTGAAAAGAAAGTGTATGGAAGGAAGCAAGATGAGCTCTCCCCAAGGAGAAGCTGCTCTGACACAAAGTGTTTAAGGAAACAAAATGTGAGCAGGGCTCATCTCTTCCTTAATGTTGCATTAAGACACAATTATTTTATTTTCTCTTTCATTTTATGGGATTAGTAGTCAGTTGCTTTAACGTGTCTCTTTTATGAAACTTATTTCCAGTGCAGGGAGGAAGTGATCTGCTAGAGTTAGATTTTTTATGAGTTTAATTATAAGCAGGTAATGAAGTCTGTGTGGAAATTACCTCTTGATTCTGTAGTAAAAAGGAAAAAAAAGAAAGAAAGCAAAAGCTCTACCATCCCCCCCCCCAGCAAAAAAAAATCTATAAAATAAAGGAGGTCATTATGGCAAGGCCAGCAGAGAGGTGTCTATGATAGGAAAGCAAATGAGACTCACAGCACAATCCTACCTTGCGCTAGAACAGGCAATCCAGGAGGCTTGCATTGTATCCAGTGTAAGATAGGGCTCCAAAGTGGCTCAGCCGAAGGCAAGGGGAAACTTTTCCCTTACTTCTGGGTAAGCCACTACAGCCTCTATGAGTCTCCTTGGACTTGTGCCACCTCAGAAGGTGGCACATGTCTGAGGAGAGCAGGATGACTTGAAGCCTCTCTGCGCTGTTTGGGTATGGGAGCTAGGATCCTGCATAACAGCCAGATCCCAGCCCCGTCTCCCGCTCCCTGCCTGCCTGTCTCTGGGACCACCCTCCCCTGCTCTCCTCCCACCCTGGAACACCTCCCTCCCGCCTCCTCCCCGCCCTCCCCAGAGCTTTGCATTGGCCGAGCTCGGTGTGGAGGCTGATTGGGGCCCATGAAAGGGGGATGTAGGAGGTAAATTGTGCCCAGGTCTAGGGTCAAAAAGGGGACCCAGGAGGCAAAGAAAGAGGCACAGAAATTTCTTGGGATCTTACATTTTATGATCACACCCAAACTCATGCCCACACTATGTGGCCTATGCTGCTGCTGACTCAGCATCCCACAAGGCATGCTGCGGTGCTACTATGGGCCATGCTGCAAAGACTGCTTCTGCAAGCCATATGTGCTGGACATAAGAACATAAGAACAGCCCCACTGGATCAGGCCATAGGCCCATCTAGTCCAGCTTCCTGTATCTCACAGCGTCCCACCAAATGCCCCAGGGAGCACACCAGATAACAAGAGACCTCATCCTGGTGCCCTCCCTTGCATCTGGCATTCTGACATAACCCATTTCTAAAATCAGGAGGTTGCGCATACACATCATGGCTTGTACCCCATAATGGATTTTTCCTCCAGAAACTTGTCCAATCCCCTTTTAAAGGCGTCTAGGCTAGACGCCAGCACCACATCCTGCGGCAAGGAGTTCCACAGACCAACCACACGCTGAGTAAAGAAATATTTTCTTTTGTCTGTCCTAACCTGCCCAACACTCAATTTTAGTGGATGTCCCCTGCTTCTGGTATTATGTGAGAATGTAAAGAGCATCTCCCTATCCACTCTGTCCATCCCATGCATAATTTTTATGAATCAATCATGTCCCCCCTCAGGCGTCTCTTTTCTAGGCTGAAGAGGCCCAAACGCCGTAGCCTTTCCTCATAAGGAAGGTGCCCTAGCCCCGTAATCATCTTAGTCACTCTCTTTTGCCCCTTTTCCATTTCCACTATGTCTTTTTTGAGATGTGGCGACCAGAACTGGACACAATACTCCAGGTGTGGCCTTACCATAGATTTGTACAATGGCATTATAATACTAGCCGTTTTGTTCTCAATACCCTTCCTAATGATCCCAAACATAGAATTGGCCTTCTTCACTGCCGCAGCACATTGGGTCGACACTTTCATTGACCTGTCCACCACCACCCCAAGATCTCTCTCCTGATCTGTCACAGACAGCTCAGAACCCATCAGCCTATATCTAAAGTTTTGATTTTTTGCCCCAATGTGCATGACTTTACACTTACTGACATTGAAGCGCATCTGCCATTTTGCTGCCCATTCTGCCAGTCTGGAGAGATCCTTCTGGAGCTCCTCACAATCACTTCTGGTCTTCACCACTCGGAAAAGTTTGGTGTCATCTGCAAACTTTGCCACTTCACTGCTCAACCCTGTCTCCAGGTCATTTATGAAGAGGTTGAAAAGCACCGGTCCCAGGACAGATCCTTGGGGCACACTGCTTTTCACCTCTCGCCATTGTGAAAATTGCCCATTGACACCCACTCTCTGCCTCCTGGCCTCCAACTAGTTCTCAGTCCATGAGAGGACCTGTCCTCTAATTCCCTGACTGTGGAGTTTTTTCAGTAGCCTTTGGTGAGGAACCGTGTCAAACGCCTTCTGAAAGTCCAGATATATAATGTCCACGGGTTCTCCCAAATCCACCTGCCTATTGACCTTTTCAAAGAATTCTATAAGATTCGTGAGGCAAGACTTACCCTTACAGAAGCCATGCTGACTCTCCCTCAGCAAGGCCTGTTCATCTATGTGTTTTGAGATCCTATCTTTGATGAGGCATTCCACCATCTTACCCGGTATGGATGTTAGGCTGACCAGCCTATAGTTTCCTGGGTCCCCCCTCTTTCCCTTTTTAAAGATCGGCGTGACATTTGCTATCCTCCAATCTTCTGGCACCGTGGCCGTTTTGAGGGACAAGTTGCATACCTTAGTCAAGAGATCTGCAACGTCATTCTTCAATTCCTTAATAACTCTTGGGTGGATGACATCAGGGCCTGGTGACTTATTGATCTTTAATTTATCAATGAGGTCTGAAACATCTTCTCTTTTAACCTCTATCTGACTTAACTCCTCGGTCAGGTGGGGCCGTTCGGGCAGCGGTATCTGCCCGAGGTCTTCTGCCGTGAAGACAGGTGCAAAGAACTCATTTAATTTCTCTGCCATCTCTAAGTCTCCTTTTATCTCCCCTTTCCCTACCTCACCATCCAGAGGGCCAACCGCTTCTCTGGCAGGTTTCCTGCTTCTAACATATTTGAAGAAGCTTTTATTATTCCCCTTAATGTTGCTGGCCATGCGTTCCTCATAGTCTCGCTTGGCATCCAGTATCAGCTTCTTACATTTCTTTTGCCACAGTTTATGTTCCTTTTTATTCTCCTCATTAGGGCAAGACTTCCATTTACGGAAGGAAGCTTCCTTGCCCTTCACAGCCTCTCTAACTTGGCTGGTTAGCCATGCGGGCACTCTCCTGGATTTAGTGGAACCCTTCTTTCTTTGCGGTATACACCTCTGCTGGGCCTCTATTACTGTTGTTTTAAGCAGCCTCCATGCACTCTGGAGAGATTGGACTCTTTTTACCCTCCCTTTCAACCTCCTTCTAACCAGCCTCCTCATTTGGGGGAAGTCTGCCCTTCGGAAGTCAAGGGATTTTGTTAGAGATTTGCCTGGTATTCTTCCCCCAACGTGCACGTCAAAGCGGATCACAGCATGAACACTGTTCCCCAATGGCTCAGTAACGTTTACATCTCTAACCAGGTCCTGCATACCGCACAATATTAAATCCAGAGTCACCTGTCCTCTGGTGGGCTCCATGACTAGCTGCTCTAAGCCACAGTCATTTAGCACGTCAAGAAATCCGGTTTCCTTATCGTGACCAGAACACAAATTGACCCAGTCAATATGAGGATAATTGAAGTCCCCCATGATTACAACCCTGTCCCTCCTTGTCACCTCCCTGATCTGTTTCCTCATTTCAAAGTCCCCATCCGATTTCTGGTCTGGAGGACGATAGCACGCCCCCAGTATTACATCGCTGCACAAGCCTGGTAATTTAACCCACAGAGATTCTACAGTGGAGTCGGACCCACCTTCAATCTCTACTTTGCTGGATTCTATCCCTTCCTTAACATAAAGGGCCACCCCACCTCCAACGCGCCCCTGCCTGTCCCTCCTGTAGAGTTTATAGCCCGGAATTGCGGTATCCCACTGATTCTCCACATTCCACCAGGTTTCCGTTATGCCCACTATGTCAATGTTTTCCCTTGTCACCAGACATTCCAGTTCTCCCACCTTTGCTCGTAGACTTCGGGCATTCGCATAAAAGCATTTGTACACGGAATGCCCTAGGATGGGCTGCTTATTCGCTCCTTTGTCCCCGCATCCTCTCAGTGTGCCAAACCGTCTATCACATCCCATCATGCTACCTTTCCCAATTTCTTCTCCTACTCTGCCTTTGTATTATTGTTCTCTAACCTCCCCATCCTCATTCCATAGGACCAAGGAGTGCATACATGATACTCCTAACACAGTGTTAAATCTGGGAGGAAACTGGCCTGCTACAGTAGCTCTTTGGCTTGTGGATCTGCTTACCATGAAGGAGTGTATAGGAGCTCAGGCACACAGCTGCAGGACTACAGCTGCTGCAGAAGTAAGCTGATGCCCAGAAGTTTCCTGGGATCTCAGCTGGCCTAATGGAGAGGAAAAGATAGAGGTCAGGCAGACAGGGTGTCCAGGTCTACCAGGTACGTAGACCTGGGCTCAGGAGACTTTTCCTGACAGTTACCACTACACCCCCGTTTCGCTCCTTCCCTCCCCCTTTGGGAAGGGGCCCAAAAGAAACTTTGTACCCCCTGATAAAATTCCTCTTGGAAGCCCAGGGGCTGATGCCTCTTGATTCTGCCATGTGCCAATGATTTTACCATTGCACATCATGGCTTTCTTGTGGGCCTAAATAGTATAGGCTAATTTTCCAGATAAACAGAGGAATCAGTAGTGGTGATGTATTCATGTTGATAATGTAAGGCAGGGGTGCCTTACAGGGGTGCCCAAACCCTGGTCTAGGGACCATTTGCAGCCCTCAGGGACCCTCAGTCCAGCCCACAGGGAGCATCTGGCCCACTGGAGACTTGCTGGAGCCCATGCTGGTCTGCTGCGACTACACTCAGCATGAGGGCCAACTGCTTGACCTCTCAGGTGAGCTGCAGGCCAAGGGCTCTCTCTGCTGCTTGATGTTTCATGTCTGTGAAGCAGTGGCGGCACCAAAGGAAAGGCCGGCCTTGCTTTGCGCAAGTACTTTTACAGGCCTTGAGCTATCATGAGACCTTCATTCATTCATATAAGTTCCATTTCTATTCATTTATATAAATTTATTCAAAATTTTAAATGTAAATTAATTCTATTTTTTTCCTGACCCCAATACACTGTCAGAGAGCCGATGTGGCCCTCCTGCCAAAAAGTTTGCACGTCCCTGATGTAAGGGATGTTCAACCTGTATAGGTTTAAATGTAAGCAAAAATGGCCATTTAACAAGAAGCAGTATAGACCACTGAAGAAAATAGAGACAGATAGAAAAGTTTTAAAAATCTAACTAGAGAAAATAATCCTATTCCCATCAACTCAGGAACACTAACAAGTTTCTTCCAGTACAAATGAAAATAACTTCATCAAAGGTGCAAATCCCCTCTTGCTACTTTCAGTATCTTAATCTAATACTTTTGATGTAAAAGCAGACGTCTCCTCTGGTTTAATGAAGTGAATTTATAGGTAGTCAATATGAGTTCTAATTACATGCACTGAACTGGAGGATTGATAGCAAGAGAAGAACCAGGGCAGGCAGTTTGTGCCGGGTGACCATAATTAGTTGTCACTTGGCTCTCATGGTAAATCATTTATACCCATATTACAAATGTTATGGCCTGTCAATACCACATCTGATGGTTAATGAGAGGCCTTTTCAGGTCATGGGTGAATGTCATAAACCCCACTGTGTTTCCACTGCCTGTTAGTTCTTGTTTTTCTTCTCTGTACAAATAACCTTGCACCCTTCAAGAGAACTCTTTGGATAGTTTTCTGTTTCTTCCTATAAATGCATCCTTGTGTGGTAACAGGTGTGTGGGTGTCTCTCTGTGTGTATTTTTCATTAAACATCCTTATACTGTCTCTTTAAAAAATCAGTTACAATTTCATGCAAGGGGTGCAACAATGCATTATATGTTATAGATCTTTGATGTCTTCCTGCTCCAGAATTTCTATCTGTAAAACACTGTGCCACGGGACGTTGTGATCGCACCTGACCTAGAAGCCTTTAAAAGGGGATTGGACAGATTGATGGAAGAAAAATCCATCATGGCTTACAACTCACAGAGTTTGGCAACCGAAAATTTCTGCGATGGTGCGCGACGTCTTTGCCAAGGCTCCAGAGATGGCATTGTGACTGTGCTGTGATACCACACAGGATGAGAAACAATCCACACACCAGTGCAGACCCCTCCACCAAATCGTATTTTCCATGTTAAGCTGCAAAGCCCGACACAGAGTTCCTCAAGTCTGCACTGGCAAAATAGCCAGGGCAAACTTGAGAAGCCCCATTGCGGGGTCTGGGACTTTCCTTGAGGGAAGGGGACGAAACTCACTTTCCCCTGAGGAGACCTCAGGCGGCCTCCCTGGGGAGGTAGCCATTTTAGCACTGTTGCACTTGGCACCCCCAGGGAGGATAGGATTGGACTGCCTGCTCCCTCCTGTACCTGATGAACGGCGCCAAGTCTTTAGCCCACACTATCCCCAGGGGTGTTGCAGGATATGCACCAGCCCAACTGCTCGTAATGCAACATGTGCATCTTTTCACTATTTTTTTTTTTTTTTTGGGGGGGGGGAGCCTTGCCCTGACCTGTTTAATGCTGATTTTAAGGTCGTCTGAGGTTGCCAAACCCAGAAGCAAGTGCTAATGATGTCATTACATTGCACGTCATTGGTACTTACTTGCAGATCTGTGACCAGCACCAGCAGAAGGAGGGTGTCGCTTTGCTGGTAAATTTGGGAACCCCTGTCCCAAGATGACACATAACTCTTTGTTTTCTTTTGTGATAAGCTCACTCAAGTAGTGCATAACCCAGATAAAACGTTTATGGCACAACTTCATGCAGAATTGCCATCTTCCTCCACAATGACTTTCTCTTTTGAGAAATCCTCCCCCAGTGTTTCTGTTTTGCTTACACTAGAAAGAGTCCAGAATGTCATCAGTTTGGTTTCTACAGTCTTTTGAAGCTGTAATATGAAATAATAAAATGGGACATTTTCTGCAGTTCACTGAGGAAAACCCCATTGCCTGGAAGGAAAGGTGTTGACCTCCATGAAATCCTGCCATTCTCTTGACTAGGTTTTCCTTCACAACTCTTTTCATTTCCTGGTGAGGAGGAGATTCTATTAATATATATATATTGTGTTTCAGAAACAGAGGGAATGAAAAATCAAGACAGAAATCAGAAAATGAAGCTCAAAGAGAAGCCATACTTTTGAAGTGAAATGTATGTCTTTAAAAATATTCTCTCCTTTTTCCTTCTGAAATACGCTTCTCTCTAGGACAGAAATATTTATCTCAGCCCGACTGAAGTTTCATTCAATGATAAAGATCTCTTTAAAACCTGTCCTCCACAAGAACTTTTCTAAATTGTTTGTGCCCATCTCTTTAGATGGAATTGGTACATAATCTTCCAGGCATTGGTTCCCATTCTTTGTCTTGCAATCCCACACACACACACACACACACACACACACACACATCTAGACACTCATCTTCCACTATGACCCTCCCAGACTATACAAAGATATATCACAAAGCACTTGAACACCTAGTGTAGGTACTATTCCAATGAGTGGAGAACGCTTTCCACTTGTAAGTAATTTCAGTGGTCTTCCTGTGATGTCTGTTGAAACTTGACTGTGTAATTCAGGCTTCATTCAGGCTTGACTG
The DNA here is from genome assembly GCF_035046505.1 of Tiliqua scincoides. Classification (NCBI taxonomy): domain Eukaryota; kingdom Metazoa; phylum Chordata; class Lepidosauria; order Squamata; family Scincidae; genus Tiliqua; species Tiliqua scincoides. Next base: position 195,357,865 of record NC_089824.1, on the reverse strand, counting down.
TGTAATTCAGGGTTAGGTAACCCAAGTGGTTTATTAACATGGTTCTATACAGTTTCCTAGCAGGCAATGTTATAGTGGTACATTGTGAAATGCAGACACTCATTGTGATACCCCCATTGCCATCCCCACACACAACAAAAGCAATTGATAGAGGGCTCAACTGCACTAGTTGGTTTTAAAGATATACATTGAAGTTCAGATTGAAAAGCTTTGATGGGCCCCCCATAAAAAGAAGATGCACTACATTATTCTTGGGGAATGGTTTGTATTATGGTGAAAACTCTTCACAGCTGTGACCAGCATGTGAAACTGAGGATCTTTATATTCTTTTACTTGCTTTGATCTTGGCAATTAAAGGCAAGGCAGAGGTATATACAGGGCTTTTTTCTAATAGAACACACCGGAACAGTGTTCCGGCACCTTTTTTATGCAGAGAAGCCCGCCCTCCTCTGTACGGAGATGAGGCTTGCAGGTTCCCAGCAAAACAGAAGATGCGAGCAGGACCAACTCTCAGTCCCGTCCCGTCCCATCCCCGGCTGCCACCAATGGGGTGACTAACACTCAGGGATGGGAAGAAAGGCGGGAGGAGCCGGGATTTCCACCTTCTCCTCCCCAGCCAGCGACACAGCTGCCCAGCCCTGCAGAACACACAAAGCACATGCCTGGCTGGCTGGCTGGCTGACCTCAGGGCGCGCGCAGGTCCCTCTGCGGGGCTCCCCTGGGCAAGCTTGTCCTCTGGCACTGCCCGGCGGCTGCCTCCCTTGGGCAGGGCGAGTCGGGAGAGGGAGGAGGCTGGCTGGCAGCAGCACCTTCTGGGCTGGGAGCTGAGTGCTGCCGCGCCCCCCCCCCATATTTGAGGCAGGCAAGAGGGAGGAGGAGGATGTGGGCAACGAGGCGGAGAGCTCCTTTGTTGGGGGGAAGGGTTTTGGACTCCTCTCCACACTTACCTGGGAATAAGCCCCACTGCCTATAGTGGGACTTGCTTCTGAGTAGACATGCCTAGGCTTGGGCTCTAAAGTTGCAGTCCTAGCCACACTTTCCTAGGAGTAAGCCCCATTGACTCTTATGGGACTTACTTCTGAGTAAACATGCATAGGAGCAGACTCTCAGGCTGCAATCCTGTCCTCACTTTCCTGGGAATAAGCCCCATTGACTACAGTGGGACTTGCTCCTGAGTAGACATGCCTAGGCTGGGGCTCTTGGTCTGCATTTGTCCAGTATTCTTCTCCCCCTCCATGCACTTTTCTTCTGCAGCATCCAGGCTGATCTGCTTGTCTTCTTTATCCTAGTCTGTTTCTGCAGCACATGCTGGCCTGGCAAGCCCGGCTCTAACCAACGTTCCTGCACCCATCCAGCCACCATCAGCCCAATCCTGTCCACACTTTCCTGGGAGTAAGCCCCACTGACTCTAATGGGACTGACTTCTGAGTAGACATGCCTAGGATTAGTCATCACCACATCTTGTGGTTGCAAATTCTATACATGTGTGTAGAAGAACTTTCTTTGGACTGTTCTGAATCAGTTGCCCTCAATTCAGTGGCTGAATTTTAGGGGTTGGAACACTGAGTGTCTGTGGAACTCCTTGCCTCAGGACATGGTGATAAATACAGTGAATAGGGGGATGCTCTTTTCCCTCTCAGACAACACCAGAACCAGGGGACGTCCACTCACACTGAGTGTCTATGGAACTCCTGGCCACAGGATGTGGTGATAGAGTGGACAGGGGAATGTTCTTTTCTTTGCACCAATCATGTTTCAATGTCTTGAGCCAGTAGAGGGTGTGTGACCACATGATTTTTGATCCATAACTTGTTTATTAATCAATTAATTAACCCATCTTTTGTGCCCCCTCTCCCCTGTGTGCTATTTGATTTGGGTTCAACCAAATCTGTAGAGTGATTCTATGTAATCATTTTTTATATTTTGCCTTCATCAATTGTTTTAACAAATATTTATTAAATGTTTTAAAAGTTTTAATTAAATTTTTTGGTTGTTACATATTTGCAAATACATGCAACAAGCCTTGATATAATCCTTAGTGTGCGCTCCCAAGGTGGTCCGTCTCTTTTTGTTCTTCTCTCTTGAAGATCTCCCCTCATTTTCCTGTTCTTAAGTAGTTGGGGAATGGGGATTTAAAGAGAGGGAAATGAAAGGAATACATAAATAAAATAAGTTTTAAAATAAATAAATAAAAGATTTATTTTCTTCTAAATAAATAAATTATAATATTTTATTTTAAATAAATTTAAAAATAAATAAAAGATTAACAAGTTGTGAGTTCCTGCACCTTTATATATACACACACACACACACACACACACACACACACAGGGTATATATGTGCTTGTTTCATAGGACAGGGGAAAAACACAGGTACCCCAAAGTTAGGGGGGTCGTTTCCCACTAATCATGTCTCTTCGATCACAGAATGTTACCTCTTCAGCTCCTGCTGCTGTGACGATGACGCCAACAGCAACTAATTATCATTTATGCAAACAGAATGGTGTGCTGCGTGCTGGCTGGAGTGTACAGCCATGACATGGTCCATGCCCAGAGAGTCTGCAACATAGAGCTTATTTTGAACTGTTTGTTCTGAGTGCCTTCTTTCTTTCTGCAGTGCATTCAAGGCTACGTACTGTGTAAGTAGAATAAGGCTGCAATCCTATTTTCCCACATTTCCCTGGGAGTAAGCTCCATTGGGCACAATGGGACTAAGTAGACATGCATAGGATTGGGCTGTTAATCATAGAATAAATGGAAAAATCTGGCAGTAATACAGATGAAAAACTTAGGGCAGCGTTATTCAAACTGTGTGGTGCGGCTCTTTAGGGAGGCGCCAGGAACTGAAAAGGGAGGCGTGGATGTCCTCTCACAGTGATACAGTCACACCCCTGGGCAGAATATGAGCCTGTCTTCTGCCCTTCGCCTGCACTTTTTTTGAAGCAGAAGAAATGGGAGTTGCTGCTGCCTTCTGTGTTCCCTGCATGTTTTTTCCAAAGTTCTTCCACTCCAACCCCCATTTGGCAAGTACTGAGCATGCTCAGCTTTCAGTCCTTGCCCTTGCTGACCCTCAGAAAGAAACCCTCCTTGATCCTTGTCTGGTTGGTTCCTAGTTCCCAGCCTGGGATCTCATCAAAGTGAAATCTCTTTTCTGTACACTGTACTTGGCCAGGAGCAGAAAAAGGGTACTGTTTTCAAAGTGATTTGTTAATATTGTTGTTTGAAGAGGAAAGACTGTATTTTTAAAGTGATGAATCTTGCTATTTGAAGGGAATACTTATCAGCCATTGATGAAGTGATTGCCAGCCCAATCCTATCCACACTTTCCTGGGAGTAAGCCCCACTGACTCTAATGGGACTTACTTCTGAGCAGACATGCATAGGCTTGAGCTGTGCATCTCCTAGTATAGGAGACAAATCCGCATCCTAACCAAACCCTTATCAACTCTGACATATTTTCATGGTCTGTTTTTGTTTTCCCCACCAGCTGCTGGAAAAATTTAATTTCATTAAATTAATAAAGGGTTCAATCCTATCCAAGGAGAATAGGAGAAATGACTAGCTGGACTGGGGTCCACAGGGGTGTGTGTGTGTGTGTGTAAGTGTAATGTTGGTCAGACTGGTTGTTCACAAAGTTCATTTGATAAAACAATTCTATTGGTATGCTTATAAAGTTTAAAAAAATGAGTCCTCCTGGACCAGACAAAATCTACCTATTCCAGCATCCTGTCTCCAACAGTGATCAGCAGCTGATCATTTATAAAGCGTGTATATTGCTGTGTATTAGTAATATATTTTTAAGATCTGCATTTAATTAATGATATGATTAATATAATTAATATTAATATAGTTAATTATTAGATTCTACCTGCTCTTGGTGTGAGCAAGAAGCATCTTGGCTGCCCTCCATGTGAGAGATGGAGCTGCTTGTCAGTCTGCATGGAAGAATTGGAGGCCAGAAGTGAGATCAAACCAGGAAGATCCATTCTGAAATGTTGTTGGTTCTTGAAAGATAGAACCTCTATGATTGTAAAAGTCCCCTTGAGGGATTTAGAAATGCCTGCCTATGTAAACCGCCTTGAATAAAGTCAGAGGAGTAATCCGATAACCAGAAAGGCGGTATATAAATACATTACTACTATTATTATTTAATATAGTTAATATTTCTGGTCACTTCCTGTTTAAAGATGTCACTTCCAGCCCTCAGGAAAATGATGGGGAGTCATGGCCAACAGCCACGGGGTTCAAGGGAGCCACTGGCTGGAAAAGTTTGAGTACCACTGGCTTAGGGGGAAAAAAACACTCTTTTCACATATGTGTAAAAAGATTAGTGATAAAGTACTTCAAAAGTAGCTAAGAAGGCAGGTTTTCCATGAGATGGGAAAGGATGGAGACAGCAGGGGTTGGTGCCATACTCCGGGATTGGCAACAACCAGCAGCGAGTGTGATTTGCACACTCTCCAAAGAAATTTCACTTGTCTTATATAATCTTTCTTGGCTCCCTTGTACATCCTCAGATGTGTCTCCTTTGGAGGAACTCTGAAACTCACTCTGAATATCACTTTCTTTTCAGATTTTCAGTGCCAACCCTAATATGCCCCTGAAGTGAGGCTAGAGGACAAAGAACATGAAATGTATTTTTCACATGAGCCTGGAGGAGGGCCTTGAAGAGAACTAAAATGTGCAACGTATTTTTCAAATGAGCCTTTAGGAGGGATCTGAAGGAGAAAAAGGAAAGCAGCCTTAGAAGAAGAGGAGGGACATTATTCCAGGTAAAAGAAGCTGCCTGGAAGAAACAGAGATAACAGCAGACAAAAGAGGCCCACCATAAACAAAATTGTGATGACCTGGAGGGTTTAAGAAGATGATGAAGGAGAGGCAAGGGACAGAGGTGAAGAGGCGCAGGAAATTACTAGATGTTTCAAACGATGCAGAGTGTGACTGCAATTAAAATAAATAGATTACATGATACTAATGACATGTCCTGAAGTAAACCATTAACAGCATTATCTCTGGAGATAAATTTCTCCGTGTTTTGTCATTTTCAAAGAATGAGAAATGATCTCAAAAGATCAAACTACAAAAGGGCTGGCTGATAATGAATCAATATTCATTGATTGATCAAAACATCAATCTTTTGGATTCCTACACTTTTATTCTCCAGCAATAGTTATAGTTTGTTGTAATAGTATAGTTTGTTGTAGTATAGCATGTTGTATAGTATAGTATATGTTGTAGAGTAATTGTTGTACCAAGGATGGATTTAATTTGAAATGCCATGCAAAACTGGAAATATTTTATTGACATTTCTTGTAAACCCTTTCTAGCTCATGATGCAGTTTGCCAGGAAAAACAATGGAGGCCTAATAAGCTGAATATGCACTAATAATTAGTAGCTGTTGTCTCTTGCCATCGTTTGCCCCATGATTTTGTATCATTCCTTAGCAATAACAGCAAATTTTCATTCCTTTTTACAAGGATTGGAAACTGGAAGCAAACTGGAAGCAAATTTTAGCAAGTTCCATGCATAGTTATGATTTCAGATGCAGTGCCATTTGCCCAGGTACCCCACTGCAAACCACATGAGACAAGATGACTTGGAATAAAATCAGGCCACTATCTTGTTTACTACAATCAATTAACAGCTGAAGTGGATCTTATCTAGGAAACTCCACCTCCTTTAGAGTCCAGTTCAATTTTCCCCTTCCCTACTGGTGAATTTGCACCAAAAACAGACACACTGTGTGTAGCAAGGGGGGATCAGGAGGCTTCAGAGGTAAAAGGGGATTTAAATCCCCTTAACCCTCTGTAGACCTCCTGCCCTGCAATGGGTCTTCTTGGACCTGAACTAGCAATTTTGCTAGTGCAAGGATGAGGCAAGAAAGGAGCAGGGAGGCTTCAGGGAAGGGGGATAGAACGTGGTATTCAACAACATCACATTGCTGCCAGATACACTCCATTTTTTATCCATGCAACCTCCCCACCCCAGCTGCACTCCCTCCCTGCCCCAGTTTCACCGTTTCCCACCCTTCTGCTGATGTACTTGCTCCAGTGGCTGGAGAGCATGCTGCAAGAGTGCCTTTTATGACTGGTGCTGACTGCTTTACAGCAATATGTGCTTGCTGAAGAGATGTTCTGACATTGGCTGGGCCAGATATCACTAGGCCATTAAGCTGCTATCCTGGAAGATGCAATTAACCTAACCATATTTGTATGCTCAACATTAAAAACAGGTGCATTATCCTGCTACAGTATAGCTACAAGCTACATGAACAATTTTTTTCATCTTTCCATTTAATGTTTAATTGAGGTTTTAAATTCGGGTAGAACTGTCAATTGTCAGTAGCCAAAACATTACAGATGTTGCCCACTATGTGAAAAATTTGAACCAACTACCTATTTGACATCCCGATATACCAGCTGCATGCCATTCATTATTTCTGGTTATTTCTATTCAATAAAACAGCTACCACATTTTTATGTCTGCTGTTATTTAATCATTCTTTTGAAGACTGTGTAGGAAACTTGTGTGGGAGGGCAACCTCCAACTCTCTCTCCCCTCTTTAAATTAAAAGGAATATGGAACTGAAGAGCTTAATCAACACTTTAAAATTCCCTGTTCTGCCAATGCAGATTGCATATGGTTTAGCAATTCTCTGAAATGGTTTTCATGATCTTTCCTGAGGAATTGATTTTATTATGCTTTTAATAATCTTTTATAGAAGAGCATGATGATTGGAATGAAAACAAACAGCATTTAGTCAATATTGCCTAGACTATGGCCACAACATTCCCAAAGCAGAACACAATGACTCATTCCATTGATGAACACTGCCACCAATACAATAGTAGGGAACAGCTGTCCTTCAGTCACTAACCACAACAGAACCAGTTTTCATATTTGCTAGGAAATGCAGGCATTTGTTGTGTCACAGCTCCTCCCCACTGGGTATCTTGCCTGCTTAAGGCTGGTTAGTTTCCTTTTGTTAACTCACCAGAGCAGTAAGCACAAATCAGAGTTAGGTCCCAGTCCAATAAATGCAGATTGCCAAATCACAGTCCAAAGTCAATAAGCCCAGTCAGTCTCCTCTCCAACTTGCGCTCCTTCTACAACCCACAAACCCTTCCTGTCTCAGGTGCTCCTTATATCCCTGAGGGCCCTATTGCCTTCAAGTGGCTGCAGCTGTGCAGCACACTCTGCTGGATGCCCAGGCCTTACCCTTAAAGGGGCTACTGCTGACACCACATCTACCTCCTCACCAGGTCTTCCTCGATTCCAATACAGCATTATTCAAGTGGAAGATTTGTTTTATGATGCTGTAGTTTTGCTTTTGCAACACATCAAGCTTGAACCGCTCCTAAAGTCAGGCGCCTTTTACATTTGGTTACAACTAACAGCATCAGCTAAAACTCCAGGCAACAAAAAATGTTACCTGTTTTTTTATTGCTGATTATCCCACTACAGAAGGATGTTTTTACATCTGTGAAAAGGAATGTTATAGCCATTGTGAGAGGCTCTTTTGCTAGTTTTCTAGCAAGTGCCTTGGGAACAAAGACCCAGGGTAGGGCAGTTTAGCATCTGTGCTAGGAGAAGGAGAAAGAGAAGGCAAGTGGACCCTCTGAGTTTTGGAGAAGGAGGACTCTCTGAGTTTTGAAGAGGAGGGGGAGAAGGTTAGTGTACTCTTTGTCTTTCTAACCTTAATTCAACATTAAAATTTAGCTTTACTTTTAGCTTAGCTTTACCTAAGCTAGCTTTACCCAAGTTAGTACCTAATCTAACCTGAAGGAGGGATTCTAAGGCCCAGTAAGTTGGGGCTCAGGAGCTATGTGAGGGCAATAAAAATAAATATGCCCGTGTGTACTTAGGACTACTCTGAGCAGGAGCAGAGTCCTACTTGTGAATAAGAGCCCAAGGCAGAGGGAAAATTAATAAAACACGGGAAGATAAAGAGGAAAGTAACCTTTTCTGCTCTGCTTAAACTCAACCCAAGTTAAACTTAACCCAAGTTAGAACATAATTTAAAGGTCAGTAAATTGGGACATAGGATCTAGGTGAGAGCAATAAATAGATAAATTAATTAAATTAAATTAAGGTGCACACTTAATAAAACCAGGAAGGCATAATTTAGGCAGGGAGCTAGAGCTCAAAGTCTAAAAGGTCCACTCTGAGTTGACCAGAGTTTACCTGTGAGTAGGAGCTCAAACTAAACAGAAGAAGAGAGTAATAGAGGGAGAAAGCAGTTAGTGTCTCTGTTTTATAAACAGGATTAAACAGTTTTTAATCTTAGTGCATAAGTTCTGCCAAGTCCAAAAATTCTTAAAGCAGTTCAGTTTTAATTCAAATAAAAAGCAGCTTGAGGTCAAAAAACAGTCCAGCCTAAGAGAGCTGAACTAGGAGGGCAAGACTCTAGAAAGGGCCAGTTCCCAGCCAGCCAGGGCAATTTAGCATAGTCATTGACCTTTAGGAGTTGATAAGAGCCCCATTAAGCAAATCCAAGCACTCCATTCAGGAGCCTGCAGATTTGATTAAGCCCATCAGTAGTCTCTTAGGTTCCCAGGACTCAGCCTATTGTCTTCCTGATCTTTGGAGGTCTCACCTGGGCAGACCAGCCCCTTTTCAATCAGCAAGGAGGGAGGGCGCAGGAACTAGCTAAGAGTATAAAGCTAGGACCTGCTACCATGGAAACCTCTCCCCCCTGATGAATGTGTGGCCTCTGGGAGCCCAGTGCCTTGGGAACAAAGTGCCAGGGTAAGGCAGAGCGAGTTTAGCATCTGTGCGAGTTCAGCAGCAGGGTAAGGAAGCCAGATACTGCTTCCCTTGAGAAGAGGGGCAGCAAACCAGTGTAAGGTTTTTAAGTACCCCTAAACAAACAAACACTATGCAGTCAGGTAGCCAGCAGCAGGGTGGGGGCTATCCAGTGTAAATGGAAGTCTTGCCCTAATGAGGAGAATAAAAAGAAACATAAACAGTGGCAAAAGAAATGTAGGAAGGTGATACAGGAGGCCAAGAGAGACTATGAGGAACACATGACCAGCAACATTAAGGGGAATAATAAAAGCTTCAAATATGTCAGAAGCAGGGAATCTATCAGAGAAGTGCTTAGCCCTCTTGATGGGAAATAAAAGGTGACTTAGAGATGGCAAAGAAATTAAATGAGTTCTTTCCATCTGTCTTCACTGCAGAAGACCTCATGCAGATACTGCTGCCCAAGTGACAGGCAGTGACACTAACAGACAGAGTGACAGAGATAGAGCTAATAGTGACAGAGGATTTGTTCAGTGACAGAGATAGAGTTAATGATGTAGATCATTAGCAGAGAAATTAAATGAGTTCTTTGCATCTGTCTTCACGGCAAAAGACCTCGGGCAGATACCGCTGCTCGAACGGCCCCTCCTGACCAAGGAATTAAGTCAGATAGAGGTTAAAAGAGAAGATGTTTCAGACCTCATTGACAAATTAAAGATCGATAAGTCACTGGGCCCTGCTGGCATCTACCCAAGAGTTATTAAGGAATTGAAGAATGAAGTTGCTGATCTCTTGACTAAAATATGCAACTTGTCCCTCAAAACAGCCACGGTGCCAGAGGATTGAAGGATAGCAAATGTTACACCGATTTTTAAAAAGGGAAGGGGGGGGGGACCTGGGAAACTATAGGCCAGTCAGCCTAACATCTTTACCAGGTAAGGTGATGGAATGCCTCATCAAAGATAGAATCTCCAAACACATAGACAATCAAGCCTTGCTGAGAGAGAATCAGCATGGCTTCTGTAAGGGTAAGTCTTGCCTCATGAACCTTATAGAATTATTTGAAAAGGTCAACAGGCATGTGGATGCGGGAGAACCCGTGGACATTATATATCTGGACTTTCAGAAGGCGTTCGACATGGTCCCTCACCAAAGGCTACTGAAAAAACTCCATAGTCAGGGAATTAGAGGGCAGGTCCTCTCATGGATCGGGAACTGGTATTGCAGCCCTGCTGTTCTGCATGACATCTATGAAATATCTTAAATCAGTGTTTATCAACCAGTGGTATGGGTACCACCAGTGGTACTTGATGCAGTGTCTAGTGCAACTCATGGAACCCCTGGACACTTGCAACCCAGCAGTGAGACCAGGAATGTGACACAACAAACAGTGGTAGGAGGTTTGGCTCAGCGAGCAGAGTTCCCAAGCATGCTTTTCCACACTTGAAAAAGCCTTCCTGCCCACCCTAAACCTCTTACTGATGTTTGTCACATTGTTTCTGGCCTCCCAATCGAGAAATAACTGGTGATGATGTCATCATCAGTTACTTATGGTGGTACTTCAAATAAATTTTATACCCCTGGGGGCTGGGGATAAGAATAGGCCCTCAATTTGGCTGTACTTGTCATAAGAGGCGACTAAACAGCCACTGGGTAGATGTGACTTGTAAGCCTGGGAAGGCAGCTCATCTGAGAGAAGGAAAACTCTGATCCCAAACCTCCACTGCCTTGTGGCTACATCCAGTTATGGAAGAGGCTTCAGGAGTCAACCTCGAGGCAAAATCTGGCGCCGGAGTCCCTGAGGCAGTTCATGGCTGAACACAGTCACGTTCTGGCAACTCCTGTGACACCGCTGGAACCAACCGTATTGGCTTCTGCCTTTCCATTGGACCATTTCAGTGATGTGGAGAGGGGGGATCTGCTGCATGGGTAACAGTCTATCCTCCATATCTACTTTACCCAGGCTTTGCACACTGGAGAGGACACTCTGTTCCAGAAACACTATTCAGAGCGTGATACCATAGTCTTCCAAGACTGAAGGATGCCAACAACACTTCAAATAGGTGGACCATGTGAATAGGGACCATGTGAATATGCAGGAGGTCTGGTCTAGAGGGTAGAGCCTCCATTTGCCTGAAGATAACATCCGAAGGTCGCCAGTTTGAGGCCACCAGCACCATGCGACCTTGAAGCAGCTGACAAGCTGAGCCGAGTTATTCCATCTGCTCTGAGCCTGGGAGGATGGAGGCCAGAATGTGAAACCAGATCAAGAAAGTAACACCTGAATGTTGTGGTTCTTGAAAGATAGAACATTCTTTCAAATTGTAAAAATCCCTACGGGGATTTAATAAGCCTGGCTATGTAAACCGCCTTGAATAAAGTCTTGAATAAAGACCAAGAAAGGTGGTATATAAATACCTGTATTATTATTATTATTATGTGAAGTGGCATGGTGGTAGACCAGTGTTGAGAAACTCTGTCTTAAATGGTTTGGCGCTTAGCACACGTTTAAGAATGTGAACTGAAGAACAAAAATCAGACAAATATAGAGCCTGATTTTCTGTTCTTCACTTTAATTACAGGTAGTATATTTTTAATATTCCTCTCGCCTTCATTTGAAAAGGTTGCATGTATAGAAATTCTATAACTTGTGACTCTTCATTGAGGACATCTGTGAGAGAAATGCCACCAGAAAGAAGAGATACAAATTTAACCTGAAAGCCTCCAGCTCTGTGATAAAAGCTCTCCAGAGAGAGGTGAGTGAGTACCTTGATCAGTTCAGCCAGGAGGTTTTTTCTAATCCTCATCCAGACACTACAAGGCTTCATTTACTATCATAAACCTGGTACAACCAACTGAGAAAAAAGACCTCCACAAACTGCTGGGCTCACTCAATTGCTCTCCTGGGAAGTCAACTGGACCAGTTCATCTGCTTTATTACTGCATCCTGACCTATCTTTTATTTCCTTCTACAGCACTCGTTCAAAACAAACATTTACTGTTACATGGAAGTTTGTTGCCATGTTTTGACCTTTAATCTGAATAAGCCAGGTGTTGGTATGAACAATCCCCACATGGGACATATGCAGCAATAATGGAGGACCTCTATGCATGTACAGAATGCTTTGTATTTCTTTAGTGATACCTGGTAGACTCCCCATTTCTGAGTTAGGACACCATGATTTCAGGTCAGATGGCCTGTCTATTTACTATACTATGGAAATTAAAAAGTGCATAAGTAGAGGACAGAAATGCAGAATTTCTTTCCTATAAAAGGAAAATAAGTAATTAGACTTCGTGTATCTTGCATTTTAAATGTTGTAGTGTCATCAGGTCTTGCATATTCTGGAAGGCAAAAGACCACTGCCAATAATAGGAAATCATTAGGACATTCATTAGTTCCTCAGAACTCTAATCAATGACCACATACCATCTGCACATATGTGTCTGTTACCTAGGTGATGCCAACTTTATTGCAGAGCTTGACCATTGCTTAGGGAGCTGGATGACTCTCGCCCCTGAACCAGTATTTGGAGCACGAATACAAAAATTAGCCATTCCTGTGTTAAAGTGTGGTGGTGAGAATTTTGATGTAACATTAACAAATACAATGCTCGATGCCGACATTGGCCTTGATGATTTTGCCAAGCTGCAATTATCATTTCTAATATTCTTCCTTTCTACATGTATGTTGCTGTTCTGAGTAAACAAAGGACTTATTTTCATTTCCTGTGCTGATTTTCATAATGCAGAAGAATCTTGTTCCGTAATTGCCTTGCTACGCCTCACTGGTAAGTAAAGTAGTCCTTGCATAACAAGGCCCTGATTCCCATTTCACGCATGCCAATATCAGTCAAGAGTAACTCCACTAAAACCAATGGGCCTTGTATACTTAGCATGAGAGGAGAAGAAAGCCCCATCATTTGCAAAGTGCTGTGGGATATATTGGGGAATAGAAATGTGCAATAGAAATGTAAGATATTATTGCGCTATTTATTACTGGGCATTAAATCCATGTACCGTAGAAGTGCAAGTAAAATATAAATGCTAGGTACAATTTGGTGGATTCTCCATATGAATGTTTCTATCTCTCTCCAGGGAGCTCTGCCATGAATAACAAGGACTGAGCAGAGATATAAAATGTGTATAGGCCAATAAAACCAAGCTGTTCTGTAGCCCTTGTTACTGACTACTTCGGTCCAGCAGTATCTCCACTTTGTCCTTATGCTGTCTCCATTTCAAAAAGTCTAGAGCAGGGGTGTCAAAATATTCAGCAGGCTGAATGTGGTCTCCAGAAGTAATTTATCCAACCCCTGTTATAATTGGGCTCTCCCAGAATGATAATTGGGCTCTCTCATATCTTGAAAATATGAAGAAGACTTGCACATTTTCTTTTCTGTCATTTGTAGCTAATTACTTTCTATGTGAGAACAAAGTGCTTATTTCTGGCCATCATCTGCTTAATGATGTCACTTTCTGATTAATGATGCCACTTCTGGCCCTCAGCAGGCATAATGAATACTAGCTTTGGCCCTCTGTATGAGACATGTTTGACACCCTGAACTAGGGATGCAGATAACCCATACAGGATACTCTCCCCTAGTTTCTACATCAAACATTAATTTTCATCTATTCTTTCCTGGAATCTAGTTTTCTTTTAATTGGCTGACTTGTAATTCCCAAATAGACCCCCTCCCCCATCTCAACATTCCTCATTTCATTATCAGCTTGATCTGTTACCAGAGGAAAATGAGTAGTAGAAGAAACTAGGGATGCCATTTTCAATGTTTAGCATGTAGTAAATGTGTAGTAAATTAAGAAAGCCGTAGGTAGTTAAGAAAGCACCAGCAGCACCACATGCTTCTGGTGCATAGATTTTCCTTAGAGGAACCACAGAAGAGTAGTAGCTCCTTTGTTTATGTTCTTCTGCAAGCAAAGAAACTTCCACAACCGTATTGATTTTTGCTTTGTTCTTCTGACTTGCTTACATGGATACCCAGAGTATGGATGAGTTCCAGAGAAACTCTGAGGCAAATATTTCCACCACCCCATCGTTCCGTATATGCCTTTCACTGCTAGCAAATCATTGGGGTTTTTATTTCTTCTGATTAGTATCAGAAAGGAATTAGTATTGACCATTTAGATATGAAACCCTCTCTTCTTTCCAGATTTCTTCCTATGCTATCCACCAATCTTCTGTTAAAAATTACAGCAGTCCTATACATAGATTAGGTGTTTTTCTAAGGTTACAAAGCAAGCATCATAGCTGAGCAGCAATCCGAAGTTCATTCTCCCACAAACTAGTGTCCATGGCACTAGCCAATCACCTTGAAACATTAATTTTCCAATTTTCTGAACATATTCCACAACTTACAAGTCATTCCAGTTCACTATTAAATTCCCATTTGGACTTCTGATTCATATCCAGAAATGTCAGTAGTTAGATGAGAAAGGAACTGGAGAAATGCATGGATGATAGATCTATTGACAATGATGAGCCACATCGCTAAATTAAATATCCTCATGTAGTATACCTCTGAAGACCAGGTGTTGGGGAAACAATGAGAAGGCTGTTTCTTTCGTGCCCTGTTCATGTGTGCCCAGAATAATTGGCTAGCTGCTTTTTGGAGTCAGAATGCTGCACTAGATGGACTCCACGGTCCAATCCAGTAAAACAAATCTTATGTTTACATGGATACCCAAAGTATGGATGAGTTCCAGAGAAAGAAGAATAGATTGTATTCTGTTTGGGCAACATTAAGATAGATTATGTTTTATCATTTTTGCTTAGTAGAATGAGTCTCTGCATTGGTAAATGACATACTTCAGGATGTGTACCAGGTGTCTGAAGGTCTGAACCCTTGAAAACCTGGCTAAAATGACAAGCCAATAGAGGGATTCTGTGGGTAATGAGGTCCATTATATCCAAAGATGACGCACTTGGCTAACATATTTAGTGAGACTGGCTAGGCTAGTATAGTAGACTAAAAACAAGAGCCTCCCTTGCAACACCCTATAATAACTGTTTTGGTGGCACAAACTGGAAAAAAAAAGATAATCAAATGTTATGCTTCAGATAGCATGTGCAGGACTCCCACTGAAGTTGCTAAAAGCTATATGGCTACTCAAAGCTCTCATTTTTCTACTTTATTCATTCAGATTAGTACAGGGTATTTGCCTCCTGTTATGGAGTTTAAGCCCCAAATGCTAACAGAGTTCAGTTGACTGTCAAAAGAGAGTTTTTAAAAAAACAAACAACACAACTGTGTATTTTTGAAATACATACATAATTGTTTCCTAGACACTTTGGTGTTTTTTGGGGGGGAGGGTTAAGTACATTGAATGCAACTCTGCATAATACTATGCAAATTGCTTTAAAAGCAGTCAGTCCATTTCTTGAAAAGTGATAGCAAAGACAACAGGAGAAGGTGCTGACAAATATAATTATCCCGCTGAAGAGCAGCAAGATGTTGCTTCCAGAGCTAGAATCAAAGAAAAAGAAAGATTGAAGCAATTTACAAAAAGGGAAGTAGGAAGTTGGGTAAGTAGTTAATATTCTTACCATTGAGACCCACTCTTCTCAGTTTTCATTGACTTCCTTGTCACATGATATAGCACATCTTCTATCTGGCAAGGGTTCTACATGATCAAAAAGGAAAGGGAAGGAAAAGACTAAATAAAGAGGGGTAATGTACATAGAACATTCTGTACAATCAAAAGTGCTGTATGTACCTCATGCACTTTTGTAAACATAACCATGAAGTCCTAAGGCAGACCTCCTTGCTAACCCAGCAGAGCTTTCAGGCCTCCAGCAAAGTACATGGATCTCAGCGCTCAAGCCTATTCATGTCTACTCAGAAGTAGGTCCCAGTGTATTCAGTGGAGCTTACTCCCAGGAAAGTGTGTATAGGATTGCCACATCAGTCATTCTCCCTGACTTACTTTCACATGGACTTCATTCACTCTGTCCATTGCATCTCATGGTATCACCTTTCTGGGTCTTTTAACCTTCAGTCAGTATTCTTTTTTATTTATCTGATTCTCTTTATGAGATTCAGAACTAGGTTTTAGTCATGTATTCAACCTTCTCTCTGTTAGTCCATCTCACCACTGACTGTGCATCTTCTGTCAGTTTCTGTATCACCACAGTTTCCAACCAATGTCCTGTTGACTACTCAAACAGGACCTCTTACCCTTCCTATCCAAATTCTTCCCAGCATTTTGGTGAACACAAAGAAAATTATCTCCATTATCTTTCAGTCACACAACTATGTGATCATCTGTAGTACTTCTTTTTCTTTCCATATACCAGTCATTGTAAAGTTCTGCAACCTCTTCAGTGTCTTAGGGCACAATCCTAAGCAGGTCTACTCAGAAGTAAGTCCTTTTGTGTTCAGCGGGACTTACTCCCAGGAAAGTGAGGTTAGGATTGCAGCCCCAAAAATCCAAGGTTTACCCTTTTCACTTGGTACACACTGTTGAAACCATCTCATGTAGACTGTTGCAAACTCCTTCTTGATAACCTTCCCTGCCATCAGTCTCTTTGCCAGCCAACTCAACATATTTCCCCAACCTGAAAAGCAAGGAATGGATATGCATATGAATGAACAAAATGTGGATTTTAATTAAAGAGGTTCCCTGCAAATAGATTCTGCTATTGATCTCATCATTGTAAACCATCTCTGAAGTTCTCTTATTTCAGACCCTGTATTAAGGTAATTTTCCCAACAATAAATGATGTGTCTGTGTTAAGTCAGAGGAAGTTGATATCTCCAATGAATATCTTCAGAATGTTACCTCTATTGAGACATTATGATTTGTAACAATTTTTAAATCTACTTTTCATCTGAAACATTCACAAAGCAGTTGTGAAGGGGAGGGATGGAGAAGAGAATAAGCACAAGGATTAGTGGTTAGCAACTGGTGCTCTGCTGCCTGCTACCCTTCTACTGGGAAGATTGGGATTCACTGGGAAAACAGTAGTCTCTTTGCTACCATCATCAAAACTAGGAAGCCCAGACAGGAATGGAATGGGGTAGAGAGAATGGTTAAATGTATGCACTGCCACTATCCCAAAATCAAGCGACCAGACAAAACCACCCCTCCCAGGAGAGCACAGAACCCCAGAGGTTCATGTTTAAAATGACATCACAGTACCACCCGTGAGTGATCAGCTGTGACAACCCACTGAATTACCCACCTGGTGGGTAATTACAGGGTTTCATCAAAGGTGTGGCCTTCCTGTGGCTTCTTGCCAGCAGCCCTGAAGATAGCCATGTCACTGGTCTGACACTTGCTCTCATGGCAGGTACACAGCACCACGTACGCATGTATAAATGCATGTCTCCTGTGCACCTTGAATGAAAGGGAAATAAAATACTGACCATGCATTTATTTAGTTAGCCATAGAATCTACTACTGACTTTTGCCCCATTTGTAGAAAGTATTAGTAGACATAGATAGAGAAGATAGCCCCTGCAAACCCTAAACATGGCTACCTGGCATTCCACTGGTATTCAGTGGAGCTTGTTTCCAAGTAAGCATGCAAGAGATGGTCTTTTGCAAAACGTCATCCTCTACTTGTTACTTGATCTCTCTCCTTTCTAGTCACTATTGATGAATCTTTCACTGTTAAGAGACATTAGCAGTAGGCAATTTGTAATATCTTCTCCAAGAAAATGAAGGAAATAGAATGCCAAGGAGGCTTTCAAACAGTGCTCCACTTACATGTGTGCATTGTATTGATGGTGACATTTTGATTTATTGATAGTTAGGTGACAGCTCTTTGAGTGAGTGGGCCTGCATCTGCTAGGAGCAATGAGAGAGCGGAGGCACTTGCAATTCTGAGATGTCTGGTGTGCATAGCGCAGGGGGACATTTTGTTAAATAGCCACATGAGCCTGGTTCATGGGGATCAAAAGGCTGGGGTATAACATGACTGATTCAGAGAAAAACTGTGCATGAACAAGTATACAAGTCTTTTCATTTAAACCGTATCCAACCTCTGGCAAGTTGCCGAGATCTCTTCAAACACCTTTCACATGATTGTTAATTAACCAGCTGCTGCAGAAGACTGTGTTGATCCATGAAGGTGGATCAGGTTTGGGAAGGAGGTCAGGATTCAGCATGTGCTGCCACTGCCAAAGTCACTTCCTTCCAGGCCTGATCTGTCCTCTCCTCTCCCCTCTGCTGCCCTGTTCTGCCCATCTGTGCCCCATTTGACCCCCTCCCTGCTTCCCTCCAGCTCACTGCACTGGTTTACCTGGGCTGGCAGAAATTTGGCCATCCACTTGTGCTGGGAGGCCTCTCAGACCTCCCCACTAATTGGCCAGCAGTGTGCGCTGGTGGAGGTGCTATGCGATTGTCATAAAGCAACCTCTGCTGGCACAATGCTAGTTCTGCTGGCAGCC
The DNA here is from genome assembly GCF_035046505.1 of Tiliqua scincoides. Taxonomy (NCBI): domain Eukaryota; kingdom Metazoa; phylum Chordata; class Lepidosauria; order Squamata; family Scincidae; genus Tiliqua; species Tiliqua scincoides. Next base: position 195,339,709 of record NC_089824.1, on the reverse strand, counting down.
ATGGGCGATCAGATTCAGCAAGCAGTCTGCAAATGGAAGCAAGGTCACAAATTAAAAATGCAAAAATTTCTCCCAAAAGAGACATTTTTGGGGAAAATATACCCCCCCCCCCCAGAAAGGAGATAAGATATTGATGGCACCACTACTGTTGCTTCCATCACCCACGTCTCTGTCCCATTCCAGTGCAACAAATCAGAGGCACAAGTACAGGATAGAGGAGATCTGGCTTGGCAGCAGCACATATAAATAGATTGTTGGTGTCTTAGTGGACAACAAGCTGAACGTGAACCAAAAAAGCTAAGGCAATACTGGTCTCCATTAACAAAGGGATAGGGTCCAGGTTATGAGAAGTAATCATTCCACTCTATAGTACACTAGTAGTCAGACATGCCCAGTCTGATCACCACATTTTAAGAAGGTCATTGATAAACTTGCATAAGTTCAGAGGAGGGCAGCAAAGACAGCCAGGAATTTGAACACCAAGTCCTATGAGGAATGGTTAAAAGGCTGTGGCATGTTTAGCCTGGAGAAGAAAGGACTAAGAGGGCATATGCAGTTGTGTTGCCAGAGTGGGTGCTGCCCGGGGCAGGTGTCACCCTCCCCATGCCCCTGTGCCCTGTTCTTACCCAGAGCACCACGTGACAAAATGATGTCATTGCATGCACCACCAAATTGCTACTGGGGTGGCCAGAATTTCCACCCCATTCAGCAGTTCAGAGCTGGAGGAAGGTGGGAGCGCTGGCCTCCGCATAGCACTGGTCTCTGCTCAGCGGGGACTTCAGTTGATATGCCCATCACTCCTCAGGACAAGTCTCAGCCCCCACTTTCTACACTACTGGACATATGATAATCATCTACAAATATCTGAAGGATGTGATATAGAAGGAAGAGTTGGACCTACAGTGCAATCCTAGGTACGTCTACTCAGAAGTATATGCCATTGAGATTAATGTTTAAGTATGTTTAAGATTACATGCTCAGTTTTGGTGGCCTCTGAGGGCAGGACTAGAACCAATGGCTTAAAACTACAGGTAAGTATGTTTTGACTAGACGCGAGGAAGCATTGCCTAACAGTAACAGCTGCCTTGCACTGAAAGACCCTGCTTTGCGCAATAGTGGGCACCCTCTTTTGAAGTTTCTAGCAGAAGTTGGATAGCGACCTGTCAGGGATGGTATTGTAACTGCCTGTACTGAGTGAGGGGGGAGGTGGTCTAGAGGACCTCTAAGGTATCTCCCACTTTTAACATTTTGTGATTCTACAACTCTCTGATAATTATTGTAAAAAATCAGCAGTCTTCTCAATACAGGTTTACCTAAATGTATTTCTTTGGCTAAAATCAGATTTCTGGAAGGGCAGGCATTGTTTCCAAAATTTATTGGATTTCCTGCAGATGTCAGGGTGAGAAATAATGGGAGATCACTGCAGTGTTCAATGACAGCATCATTGCTGCTGTATATATCACAGTCGACTGAGTAGTAAGAAATAATTGATTTGCAAATAAAAGCACAGAGTTCAGCATTCTGCTATGATTCACTGGGTCATATAATTTATTATATACAAGCAGAAGGGCAATAGAGGAGTTATTCACAACAATGCTGTTTGGAAAACAAGAAACGTTCATGGATTTCATCATGAATGAATATTCATCCAAAAACCTCGTGGCTGAAAATACTTTTAATGGTTTATCTTATCATTGTAACAGCACTTTTGCAAAGCCCTTAAACAAAGGGTCATATCCTAGAAGGGGCTTGGGATTCCAAAGTTCCATGGAAATTCATGGGAGAAAAGTGACAATCAAGGGCCCAATCCTATCCAACTTTCCAGCTGCGGTGTAGCCATGATGTGGCCCCATGGTAAGGAAACATCTTGAGGAGGCCCCAGTCACTGCCCCTCCACCACAGGATGCAGCGCACGTCCCACTGGCACAACTGCACCCGCACTGGAAGATTGGATAGGATTGGGCCCTAAATTGTCTCATTTTATTCAGTGGGGTGTAATCATGACCAACTTTCTTAAGACACCACCCAAAGAGTTTTTGAGCACAGACTTCAATGGGATTTGGCAGACAGTTAAAAGTGAACATTGCATACAATAACCAGTCACCAGAAAAGTATTTGGTAACTGAGGTAGCAGTTCCGTGAGTTAGCCACACCACAGCAAATAAAGAACACAATTATCCGAATAAGCAAGCTACAAACCCATCAACGCCACAGGTAGAAAAATAATTTCTCCTCCTTTATTGGCATATTCTGACAACAAATGCACTGGAGCCAGAAGTTGTTTGCAATGGATTTGCTAATCCCGAAGAAGGTTATTTACCGCAGGTAGTTAAAGATCTTCGGAGAGAGCTGTTAGGAAAATCTATAGATGAAATTAGAGGTATTAAACCGCTATAGCAGTGGGTTACGTCCACAGAAGGTAAATGCATAGCTCAGCTCAGGTTTGTTTGCTGCTAGCCCATAATTGCACCGGGTAGATGGGACTTGTCAGCCTAGGAAGGCAGCTCATCTAAGAGAAGGAAACTCTGACCTCAAACCTCCACTGCCTTGTGGCTACATCCAGTTGTGGAAAAGGCTTCAGGAGTCAACCTCGAGGCAAAATCAGGAGCCGGAGTCCCTTAGGCAGTTCATGGCTGAACACAGTCACGTTCTGGCAACTCCTGCGACGCCGCTGGAACCAACCGTATTGGCTTCTGCCTTTCCATTGGACCATTCCAGCAACGTGGAGAGGGGGGATTTGCTGCATGGGTAACAGCCTATCCTCCATACCTTCTTTACCCAGGCTTCGCGCACTGGAGAGGACACTCCAACTTCGCCATACGGCGTCGGCACAACACGGGAAGCAGCAGTTTACCGGTTATAAGTCTTTGTTCGATTGGCGTAGAGCATGACGCCAGGAGCTGCTTCCGATGGTGGGAGAGATCATTGCATCTCATTGGGCAGCTACCGCCCGCCTTAAGCTGGGCAGTCCCCAGCCAGTAAGGTGTTGCCTCGCCATGGTCCGTTAACCTCATGGGGTGCGTGGGGTTTAGGGTGAAAACCGACAAGCGGATCGACAACTCTGCACCATGCAACAGAAAACAGAAAACTACTGCCCTAAAGCTGGGCACCTGGAACGTTAGGATAATGACACCTGGCTTCTCTGATGACCTGCAAGAAATAGACGACGCACGCAAAACAGCTGTCATCGACATGGAGCTGAGCAGACTGCAGATGGACATCGTCGCCCTTCAAGAGACTAGGCTGCCAGATTCCGGATCTGTCAAGGAGAGAAATTTCTCATTTTTCTGGCAGGGAAAACCACCAAACGAAACCAGGGAACATGGCGTTGGCTTTGCGGTCAGAAATACCCTGCTGAAATCCATCATCCCACCTACTGTGGGAAGTGAAAGAATTTTGTCCCTGCAGCTCCAGTCATCAGCAGGACCTGTCACTCTCATCAGTGCTTATGCACCGACTCTGTCGTCTCCAGCAGAAGCCAAAGACAAATTCTATGATGACCTGGCCACCACTGTCAAGAAAATCCCTGTAAAAGAGCCATTGTTCATCCTCGGCGATTTCAATGCTAGAGTCGGTGCTGATAACAGTTCATGGCCCACTTGCTTAGGTCAGTTTGGCACTGGGAGGATGAACGAAAATGGCCAACGCCTGCTAGAGTTTTGCTGTCATCACGGTCTCTGTGTCAGCAACACGTTTTTCAACACAAAGCCCCAACATAGAGTCTCTTGGAGACATCCAAGATCAAAGCACTGGCACCAGCTCGACCTGATCCTCACCAGACGCTCCAGCCTTCCCAGCATCAAGATCACACGCAGTTATCATGGTGCTGCCTGCAACACTGACCACTCCCTGGTGTGCAGCAGAGTGAAACTGCAAACAAAGCGACTGTATCACACGAAAAAGGAAGGAAGACCTCGCATTGATACCAGCAAGACCCGGGATCAGAGAAAAGTGGAGGAATTTGCACAAGCGCTTGAGGAATCTCTTCCAGGCCCGGCCGACGCAAACGCATCCAACAGATGGGAACATTTCAAGAATACCGTTTACAACACCGCCTTGTCCATATTCGGCAAAAAGACCAACAAGGCGGCAGACTGGTTTGAAGCCCACTCTGAGGAGTTGACACCAGTCATTGAGGAAAAGAGGAGAGCTCAAGCAGCATACAAGGCCTGTCCCAGTGAGCGCAACCTGCAGGTCCTCCGAACTGCTCGCAGCAAAGTCCAACAGACTGCCAGGAGATGTGCTAACGACTACTGGCTGCAGCTCTGTTCCGAGATACAGATAGCAGCTGACACGGGCAACGTCAAGGGGATGTATGATGGTATCAAGCAGGCCCTAGGTCCAACACAGAGGAAAATTGCCCCTCTGAAGTCTGCCACAGGCGAGGTCATCCAGGATCGGGCGCAGCAGATGGAATGCTGGGTGCAGCACTACTCTGAGCTATATTCCAGAGAAAATGTAGTCACCAAAGAAGCACTGAACAACATTGAGTGCCTGCCTGTGCTGGAAGAGCTTGACAGTGAACCAACCCTAGAAGAATTTCACGTGGCCCTGGACTCCCTTGCCTTTGGCAAGGCACCTGGAAAAGACAGCATCCCTGCTGAAGTCCTAAAGTGCTGCAAAGAGATCATCATCACTGAGCTGCATGAAATCCTCTGTCTCTGCTGGAGAGAAGGTGGAGTACCTCAAGACATGAGGGATGCAAACATCATCACGCTGTACAAGAACAAAGGTGACAGGGGTGACTGCAACAACTACTGTGGCATCTCTCTCCTTAGCGTTGTAGGAAAGCTGTTAGCACGAGTTGTACTAAAGAGGCTCCAGGTACCTGCAGAGAGCGTCTATCCAGAATCGCAGTGTGGATTCCGAGCCAACAGGTCCACCACTGATATGGTATTCTCCCTTAGACAACTGCAGGAGAAATGCAGGGAACGACAGCCACTCTTTATAGCCTTCATAGATCTCACAAAGGCTTTCGACCTGGTCAGCAGAGATGGCCTCTTCAAGATTCTCCCCAAGATTGGATGTCCACCCAGGCTCCTCAGCATCATCAGATCTTTCCACAAGGACATGAAGGGCACTGTTGTCTTCGATGGCTCCACATCAGACCCTTTTGACATCCGAAGTGGAGTGAAGCAGGGCTGGGTTCTTGCACCAACCTTGTTTGGGATTTTCTTCGCTGTCCTGCTGAAGCAGGCCTTTGGAACTGCAACAGAAGGCATCTATCTCCGGACCAGATCAGACGGAAAGCTCTTCAACCTCTCCAGACTGAGAGCAAAATCCAAAGTCCAGCTGAAATGTCTGCATGACTTCCTCTTTGCCGACGATGCAGCTGTCACTACCCACTCTGCCAAAGATCTCCAGCAGCTCATGGATCGTTTTAGCAAGGCCTGCCAAGATTTTGGACTGACAATCAGCCTGAAGAAAACACAGGTCATGGTTCAGGATGTGGACTCACCTCCCTGCGTTACAATCTCTGAGCATGAACTGGAGGTTGTCCATGACTTTGTGTACCTTGGCTCAACGATCTCCAACACTCTTTCTCTCGATACCGAGCTAAACAAGCGCATCGGTAAAGCAGCTACCACGTTTTCCAGACTCACAAAGAGAGTCTGGTCCAACAAGAAGCTGACGGAACATACCAAGATCCAGGTCTACAGAGCTTGTGTCCTGAGTACACTTCTGTACTGCAGCGAGTCATGGACTCTTCGCTCACAACAGGAGAGGAAACTGAGCGCTTTCCACATGCGCTGCCTCCGGCGCATCCTCGGCATCACCTGGCAGGACAAAGTTCCAAACAACACAGTCCTGGAACGTGCTGGAATCCCTAGCATGTATTCACTGCTGAAACAGAGACGCCTGCGTTGGCTTGGTCATGTCGTGAGAATGGATGATGGCCGGATCCCAAAGGATCTCCTCTATGGAGAACTCATGCAAGGAAAGCGCCCTACAGGTAGACCACAGCTGCGATACAAGGACATCTGCAAGAGGGATCTGAAGGCCTTAGGGATGGACCTCAACAAGTGGGAAACCCTGGCCTCTGAGCGGCCCGCTTGGAGGCAGGCTGTGCAGCATGGCCTTTCCCAGTTTGAAGAGACACTTTGCCAACAGTCTGAGGCTAAGAGGCAAAGAAGGAAGGCCCATAGCCAGGGAGACAGACCAGGGACAGACTGCACTTGCTCCCGGTGTGGAAGGGATTGTCACTCCCGGATTGGCCTTTTCAGCCACATTAGACGCTGTGCCAGAACCACCTTTCAGAGCGCGATACCATAGTTTTTCGAGACTGAAGGTTGCCAATACAAAAAGCCCATAATTGCAAGCAACTTCTTAGTCAATTCACATAAGGCTGCCTAACTTTCTTTTGATCCTGAAGTCAAGTTTGTTTGAATGTTGTTTTACAACAACTAGGGTTCTGAGCATTATTCTCAGGCAAGGGTTCCATTGTAATCACTGAATCCTCCCTCAAAGGGCAGTTTACAGCTACTAGTGCCTGACTGTTGTCTTTCAAGGAACACATTCCCATGGTATCAGGTCAGGAGATGATGGCTCTACACACTGATTCTAGTGACTAGCACCTGAATTGCTGAAGAGGTTAGGAAGTGAACCCATTATTGGGGGGGGGGGGTGTAGGGCGTGTTGACCACACTGGGTGACACATCACATCTGCTCCAGTGCACAGGCCTACCCAGACCAAGATAAACCTAGCCATGGCTGGAAAAATCTCCAGAGCCCGAGACTACTGGGATTCCCGAGGCAGAGTCCAGGTCTACCCACTGGTAGACCTTTCCTCCTGGTTGGCCTGGCCTCCAACTTTCACCCTCTGTGAAGTTAGTTCTAACAGGCATGTAGACCTGGGCTCCACCTTGGGAAGACCTGGGCTCTGGAAGCTTTTCCAGCTGTGGTCAGTATGGGAGGAGGCCTGTGGGGGTGTGTCACCTGGATCCAGCCCAGGTGGCTGGAAACTTCCCAGGAGTAGGGGTCTCCTCTGGGGTAGAGACCTCCTCGAGAGTAAAACCTGAGTGCACGCAGGACTGGGGTCCAGCACAGAGCACCTACCCAGGAGAGGGAATGAGGGCCCGCTGGGAACACCTGGCAGGCACATGGGCCGGAAGGGTGGGGCCAGCCCAAGAGGGAAAAGGCCTCATAAGGAGCCTGGAAGGGAAGGAGTGGGGTGGCTCCTCTCCAGAGGGGAGCAAGGCCCATGGACAACTAGAGGGCAAACAGCCTCCCAGTCGAGGGGAAAGGCTGGAGACCTCCAGAGGCAGGGGACGGGGGTCCACCCTGACCAGAGGAAGTTGGAGGGAAGGCCTCCCTGGCCCAGGGCCCTCTTGGACCCCACGAGCGACCTCTGGAGAAACAGGACCGTGGAAAGGGGGGATTGAAGCGGACCACAATCAGTGGGGACCAGCTGGCTGGGGAACCAGCCCAGAGCCAGCTGGGGCCCTCCCAAGGTCAGGCAACCTGACCCAGGCCAGCAGGGGGGTATTCCCCAAGAGCCCAGACCTAGGGCCACAGGAACCAGAACTGAAGGCTTGTACGGAGAACCTCCAGGGACGGGAAGGGTCTGTTCCAGGGACCATTTGGCGCCGACGGCACCAGTCGGCATAATACGTGTAAGGCTGTGAAGGAACAGCCCTGATGAATGTAAAGCGGCTAACCCTATTAAACCGGCTGTATCAAACATCTGCTCCTGCCTCCCGTCTGTTAGCGCGCCGCCGACTGTCGTCCAAGGACCGGGTAAGCCCCTCGCGCTCACCTACCACCCCAGGGAAGGGTCCACCGCCCGCCATGGACGTGACAGGGTGACACCATGAGTTTATCACACTTGGTGATGCCAGCTGTAGTGATGCCACTGAGTCGACCTCTCTTCCCTTGTGCACTGCAGTTTAGGATCTAACACACTTCTTTCCTCCCTCATTGTTAGCCTTTCAACCATACTTTTAAAATACAAAGTTGCCTTATGCGGAGTTCAAACAATTGATCTGACTAAACCAGTATTATCTGTAAACCAGTATTATCTGACTAAACCAGTATTGTGACTAAACCAGAATTATCTTTGACTGGCAGCAGTATGCTGGCTGAGAGCCCTGGGGCAAAGACCTGTACTTGCTCCTCATAGCACACCTACCTATGTCCCAATGGCCCATTATTGCACTACTGCTACCACTGGTACTGAGGGTTCTGGGTTGGTCTGGACAGGTGGACCCTCTGATAAGAGTAGATCCTTGGCCAGTTTCCAACTGGGCTTACCCCTGTTGCTTTAGAGCAGTGTTCTCCAACCAGTTGTGGGTTTGCAGCGACAACGAAAAAGGATGAAGACCAGTGGACTAGAGCACTACCAGGTAAAGGCCCAAATCTTAACCCACTTTCCAGCACTGGCATACCTGTGCCGATGGGACGTGTGCAGCGTCCTGCAGTTGGGGGGCACTCATGGAGGCATCCTTAAAGTAAGGGAATGTTTGTTTCTTTAACTGGGAGCTGCACTGCCCTTATGTCAGTAATGGAAAGTGGGTTAGGACTGCACCCAAAGGGAGAAGCATCTGGTGTACCTCTTCAGGTCCCAAGAGATTGTGTACCAGTCCTGCTCAAGTTCTCAGTAATTGTGCTAAAATAGCTTTCACTAGTGCCTGGCTTCATGGTAATTTTTTCTTCTCTCTCTAATAAGACTGTTTGGCTGCAATGACCAGTGCTGGGAGAGCATAACAGGGGTGGGGAGTGGGCAGCGACAGCAGTGGTGGTGGGTAGATAGGATCTCGGGAAGGAATGGGATTGACAGTGAGTCCCCAGTCACACATTTATTTATTTATTTATTTATTGGTTTTTGTAGCACAAAAAAGTTTGAAAACCACTGCTTTAGAGCTTTAGGCATAAATCTCTCTCAGCCCTGCTATGTAAGATCCTTTTAAATGGAGACATTCCAGTCACCTGGGATGTACGGCTTGTACTGCACCATGAGCAATGGCCTCTTACAGAGCTCATAATCAATCGTTTAACATTCCAAGCCATTTCCAAGCGTTGGGGAAATGGTCCTCGACTCACAATTTAGCTGAACGTTACAACTGGGACAATGTCAGATACAAACCAGCAAGTAATGTCAAGTTTTGGTGACATCACTGGTGCAAAGCCTACTGAAGTGAGAAACTGGAGCCCTAAAGCTTTGCTAGAATCAAGACAAATGTTAATGGGAGGCAAAGCCACAAGCTAAACTGTGTATCGCCCAGCCTTGCTAAAGAACAACCGGAACCCTTGCCAACCTTTGAAAATGCGCCCTCATTAAATGGAGCAGGCAACCAGCATCCATCATTTTTGGTAAACCCCACATCAACGCTTCACTGAACAGCTTAGATTATTTCCCTGTAATTGCATCCCCAAGCTACCTAACAACCTCAATTCATTTCCATTAAATCTCTGGAGGGTCAGATCATTTAGCAACTCTACCACCATGCCCTGCTTTCTCACTTCCCTCTATTCTGTAAATCATGCCATTAGGTGTTCATCATCATCTGAATGTAGAAGCCCAGTAGAAGCAAAAGAAATGGCAGCAATCTCGGGCATATATTTTCCTGTCATTGAGCCATAGCAAGCAGTAAAATTGGAGTCATTAGTAAGCTTAGTTACTGCTGTGACTAGTGGCTTTCCAGCCAGTTCTCAGCTGAATTTGCCTTTGGTGATTTTTTTACTAGCAGCAGGATTTTATTAAAAAAAAAACACAAAAACACTCTCTTTTTTTTTTAACCTCTCAATTTTCCACACCGGCTCTTAAAATGAGAACTGTATGTGCCTCAAAAAATTGATGGATCTCTTTCTCTCTCCAGTGGCAAAAAAAAAAAAAAAAGCTCTTTAAGCAACGATTTTCAAAGTTTATTGGAATGTATATGAATTGAATGGGAGCAAGGTAGCCGTTGGTCCCAGGTGCTTGGGTTTGCATGGAAATGGGTGAAACTGACCAGCCTTTTCTCATATTATCTTGGCTTTGTCCAACCAATGGACAACAACAACCCAAGACAATTAGTGGCCAATTTCGTACACCAAGAGTACAGTCTATTCAGGTACCCACGTTTGAGACTCTTTCCATTTCGTAATCATCTCTTTCCCCCAAAGCAAAGTAAGGAGGCTTGGCTCACTTTCATTTCATCTTAAAATAAGAAGTTATGAGATCTTCTTCTACTCCAGTTAGAATCTGGAGGAGCCATCTTTGGAGACAGCTGCTTTTCTAGACTGAACAAAACTCCTGATTTCCATTTCCAAAGTCTGGAAAGTTTGCATTCTAAAATGGAGCAAGGTAAACAGGCAGCCCAATTCTAACTAAATTCCCACGAAGTGATGCAGCGGTGTGGTACCAAAGCAGACTGCACTGCACTGCATCTCCCAGGGGAATTTTGGCTGCTGGAGGTCTCCTTGAGGTAAGGCAGGCCCCTTGCCCCTGGTAAGCTCCAGCAGCTGCAACGGGTCAACTTGATCCTGCACCAGTGATACCACTGGTGCAAGTCCATGTTGATCCATGTTGGAATCCAGACCTGGAAGGAGACTAGGATATGATACATGCTGGTGCTGCTGATCCTTCCCCCTCCTGGGTCTGATCCATGCCCACCCACACCGCTAGGCCAGACTTGCTGGCTCCATCAGGTGTCCCAGGGAGCACCTGATTCCAGGCTCTAACCTTCCCACCAGCATGCCAACTAGAAGCACTGTCACAATGCACTTTACAACACTTGCATGTACCGGCAGAAAACATGCTTGCCCCATCACCTGTGGTTGCATGTCAAGACGGATGCTGCAAGGTAAAGACATAAGAGCACATTCCTTTTTTATAAGCACAATTCTTTGCCCTTTTGCCAAGACTGAAGTTTCATCTAAAATTAAAGTACTTTGTTAGCTACTCTCTCTCTCTCTCTCTCTCTCTCTCTCTCTCTCTCTCTCCTTCACCCATATGACTTTTTACTTTTATTATAAATCCAGGATTTTGCTTGCTATTAACAATGGAGGAGATAGCCAATCCCTGCCTGTTTCTAGCTAACCTTTTCGATTTGCCAGCCCTAGAATTTTTGTAATTCACTCTCATTTGCTTTCGGGTTGTATTCCTTCAAAAGGTTGTATTCCTTCAATCCGGACATAATGCTAGCTAGGTCCTGTACCTTTAAAAATAGCTCCTCAATCTATGGTCCCATTTTAAATCAAGCCTCTCGTCTCATCGTTTTGCGGGAAAATTCATTTGTAACAAGCTGTTCCTTATTCTTTTGATAATCATTATCGCACGAATTTGGTATCAGACATTTTTAAAATCTCTCGCGTTATGGCTGTTATTCTGGTGTGTTGCAATATTCTTTTGATGTTCCCATGACCAATAGTTCCATTAATTCCTGATTCCAATCCTTCCTATGACAAGTAGATGTTTTGATTTTATTGTCATTTGACAGGGTTCTGTTCAGTAGTTTCTCTGCTGCGCATCTGAAGAACGTTGAAGTAAGTTCTGGCCCAAGACAAACTTTCTTGCTTCAATGTCAGGGCAAACCTCACTTTGGATTTTCCAGATTTGTAACTTCATGCACCTGAAAGGTGACATTGCCTTACTATCTTTTCCTTTTAAATAAATAATCAGTGGAGGGCCCCACCTGACCTCCTGCACACAACCAGAAGGCACTTCTGCCTTCTAGTCACATCTGGAGGTCCTCAATGACTTGGACCTGCAGATTCTTTATCCATGGGTTTTGGTATCCATGGGCGGGGGGTGTCCTGGAATGCACACACTCCCACAGACACCAACGGCCTAGTTTTCCGTCAACAGTTGTCATTGTGTTGCACACAGATTCGAGCTAGGATGGCCATTCTGACTGAAGCTGTTGCAGTAGCAAGCCTGGCTGGATTGCTTCCAGGAGCAATTTCTGCCTGTAACAGACTACTGGGAGGATGTTTTCCTGACCATTCTAATACCTAACCAGTGAATGGGCAATAGTGACTAAACTGCCGAAGCACAAAATGGTTTCAGCAACATTCCCAGAGAGATTTGATTATGGAACCTTTTTTTCCCCCCCATAACCACATGCAATGTAATCTTCTGACTTAATGCAGCAGAAGTGCAGGGGAAGCTGGTAGGAGAATAGGAAGCCGAATAATACTTGGCAGCCACTGGAGCATCATCAACAGACAAAATCCCCTTGAACGGGTTTGATGAATAGCCTCTTCCTTGCAGCATTTATACTACCAGATAATACTGATTATATTGCAGCTCAAAGAATACTAAATCACTGCAGGAACTACTATCAGATTATTTTGCTATAGTATAGTAGGTTATTGTTATTCTATATTATTATGACTATGCCTGGGTTCCACACCCAGCAGCAATCCTGGAGCAACAGCTGAGATGCAATTTTTCTCCCACAGTAGCCCCTCTCTACAAGCACATTGATGCCAGGGGCAGGGCTTTACGGAGCATCCCCATGTGCACTGTCAGATACAGGAATTGCACACAGGGCTTTTTAAACACATGCAACCGTAACATGGGACGGAGGAGAGGAGCAGAAGACTGGAAGCCACAATTAGGTCATCAGATACTTCTTGAGGGCTTCAGATATTACAAATTCTAAGGAATTCAGATCTGGCAATAGATGGATTCAGTCTGCAGCCTTCATTAATACAAAGAGAGCTTTCTGAATATGTCCAGAATGTAGTTTGATTCTTTCAGATGTCTTCAAAGTGCTTGAAACGATGGCCTCGTCTTGTTGCATGTGCGTGTTGTCGGTTGAGAACACCTTCCTTCACCTATAAAAGAGCACAGAGGTTCCTCCACTCTCTCATCTGTCAGGTACACTCAGTCCACTTTATAGGGGAAGAGATCTCCCTAACTCTGAGTGGGGGGAGACGAGGTGAGTTTAAAAAAAAAATTATTTCCGGGAAGGGGGGAAGTGAATGAGAGTGTGTTTCAAGGAAGTAAGATACACTGAGACTGAGTTTAAGGGTGGGAAGGAGGAGGGAGAGAAGTGGTGTAGCTAGAGGGGGTGTAAAGCACTACGTTTTGCAGGGAGCCTCACTGCAGTGTACAAGTGGCCCCCCCTTCTGAGCCATTCCAGGTAGTGGGAGCAAAATTGAGGCATTTGCCTCTTTTGCTCCCACTATCCGGAATGGCTCCGAAGGGAGGGGGATGGGCCACTTGCACACAGTGGTGAGGCTCCCTGCAAAACGTAGTGCTTTGCACCTCCTCTAGCCACACCACTGGGGGAGAGCAAGTATTCATATGGCTGTGCCTCACCAGGCCTGGATTTCACTGCACATCACTACCTTGGAAATAACTAAGGTTACTGCCTAGCCTCTTGGTTTTATTTTAAGCCTTTTTTTGGCCTTTCTCCCTGCCTTTGCACTGGTGATCATTGTGCCTTGGCACTCTTGCTCCACAATCTCTGCAGCACTTCTTTCTGCTCCACAAATATTTTTATACGCATTCCTTGAAAAAAAGAGAGTCAAGAAATCCCTGATGATACTGTCTATCTACACTTCCCACCTCTTTGACCTTGTACCAGTCTAGTAATGTCACTATGGCTACAATCCTATCCACACTTCCCTGGGAGTAAGCTCAATTGACTATAATGGGACTTACTTCTGAGTGACAAGCATAGGATTGTGCTCTGTGCAGACCATATCCAGCTTTCCAGGGCCTCCGACGCTATTAAGTTAAATGAAGGATTGCTACCAATCCACTTCCAAACTGTATCCAACATTTATTTTTGTCATCAAACACATTGGAAGTGAAGACATAAAGAACTTAGCATCTGCTAGTTACCCTTTTGCTTGTACCCAGCCGGTGAAATGGGGGTAGGGCTGTCTTATCTCCGAATCTACGAGTACTTCCATTGAGCAATCTGCTTTAAACACCTAGATGCCCACTTAACACCACACTCCAAACTCTCATAATCACAGCTTGAATTACTGGACTTTAAAACAGCCTCAAGTCTGGGCTCACAAAGCAAAGATAGCTGTGTTTAGTTCGGCTGCCAGAAATTGCTTCAAAGCATGGAGTAGTTTTTCTTCTCTATAATTTCTGCACATCAAAGGATGGATTCTGTTTGCCGTATCACAGGGAACCATATAGCCTGCTCCTGCTGTTTTCTCTGACAACTGGTTTCTTCCCCCACACCCCCAGTGATCGCTTACATCACATTTAGAACAGCAGCTGAATAAAAGTGCAGAAGCGTTTCAGTGAGTTACAAAGTAGGAAGAGGGATCACATCCCTGCCCCTTTTAGGAGCACTAGAAAGCAATAAGCTACCTGTACTTCTCCCAGCACAACGATTTCAAATTCCTGTGTATGAGGCAGCTTTTCTCTCTAAAAACTTTCCCCTTTTGGAAGTTGTGAAGCTTCAGGAGGAAAATTGTCTGATGTCCATTGTCACTAGTTAGAGATGCTCACTGGTTAGAGAGCAGATCACATTTCTTAAAACCAACTCTCTGCAAGACTGAAAAAGAACCCATCACAGTTTTGGACACGAGCGTCCATTGTTGAGTCATTTAGGTGATCGGGTGTCTTGGAATACACCAAAATACAGGCTCTAGAAAGTTTTGATATTTTAAAATGGACAAGTTAAATGAAGGCTGACCTAAAACAACTCATCTCTGCTTTGTGTTTGTTTCATGAATGTCAACAAGAGGATGGTGTAAAAGCCAGAAGTGATTAAAATAAACCATTAATAAATGAAACTGATGCTAAAGTAGCACAATGTTAGAGACACTTGAGGACAATATTTTAGACTTGAAACCATTCCAACAACATGCTTCTCCTAACTGCTTTTCAGCCAAAATCCATTCGTAGCACCCTCAATTTTTCAGGAAAAGGGACTGGATCACCGATCTCCAAATTAGGCAGATTAACCAAAATCACAGGACCCATGGGACTCATGTAGCAAGTTACAACTCCCCCTCAAATTCTCGGTTTTGGTACCCATTCTGGGTTATACATGGTTTTCTGGAAAAAGAGACCAGAGCCCTAGTTCCATTAGACTCATGGGAATGATATACAAGCTACACAAACGCCCCTAAATTCTATGTTTCAGTATCTGTTTCAGACTATAAATAGAAAATCACAAGTCCCATTAGACTAATGTGGAATAATATAGAAACCACTGAACTCCCACTGAACAAAATTCTACTTTTGGTATCTGCTCCATGCTATAAACTATCTTCTGGTGAAGGGGGGGGGGGAAGGCCAGAACATCCACTGCTGAACTAGGAGGGGAAACAAAAATCAAAGTCAGCTGTAAGAATGACCCAATGCCAACACGTACATATTTGCATACTTGTGAGAATCAATGATTGATCAAATTCCTGTAACCTTCAAAATAGAGAAAAATTGACAGGGCAAAATGGGGGGGGGGGTTTCTTTCACAGCCTGTGACATTTTTAACTCAAGCCTGTGACTTTTATTGTGTGTACTAGACAGTGGCATTGTTAGGAGGGGTGCGGGGGATGCAGACCACACCAGGTGATGCACTTGGGAGGAGGATGACACCACTATGTACTGGCAAAAATTGTAAAATCTTGGTATGTTCAAATAATACCATCATGCTATATATCACTCAATGTGTAATTTAATGCATTAAATTATGAAACAAACTGCATTGAACTATCTATATTCTATCAAAAGTTATAGCCAAAAAAAGCAGGAAAGGAAATTACAACTGCCTGATATATCAAAAAGTGCATTTTCTTGAAACTGACCAATGAAACTGATTGTTCTGAGAGCCTGTGAGGTGTTATCATGAGTCATTTTGAGTCTCATTAACATGGATCAGAGCTAATACTAGATCATAAGAACATAAGAACAGCCCCACTGGATCAGGCCATAGGCCCATCTAGTCCAGCTTCCTGTATCTCACAGCAGCCCACCAAATGCCCCAGGGAGCACACCAGATAACAAGAGACCTCATCCTGGTGCCCTCCCTTGCATCTAGCATTCTGACACAACCCATTTCTAAAATCTGGAGGTTGCACATACACATCATGGCTTGTACCCCGTAATGGATTTTTCCTCCAGAAACTTGTCCAATCCCCTTTTAAAGGTGTCCAGGCTAGACGCCATCACCACATCCTGTGGCAAGGAGTTCCACAGACCGACCACACACTGAGTAAAGAAATATTTTCTTTTGTCTGTTCTAACTCTCCCAACTCCCTTTGTCTGTTCTAACTCTCCCAAGAGATCTAACTCAAGATCTCTTACAGCGGTCCCAAAGCAGCTACTCCTGCATCATGCAGCCCTGCGGCAGTCATTGGAGGTCTCCTCAGGGGAAGAGAACTTTCACCCGCTTCCTTTGGGGAAAGGCCCAAGCCCTTCAATGGGTTTTCTTAAGTCTGAGCCGGCTATTTTAGTGATGCCGTTGCATTTAGGCTGTGCATAGGATACTGCAGCTTATTCTGTATGGTCTTATACGGGAGAAGGTCCATCATGGGGGTGACGCAATGAGCTCTCACGCTGTGTGATGTAAACCCTGGTGATGCCTCCGGTAATACAATATCGTCCTTGATACTGATACAGCTGAAAAACAGTGTGCATGTTAAGGATATAATTCTCCCTTTCAATTTTGAGTTTAAGCCCAATTCACTTATCCCTTTTTGAGCAGCTCATAAAATTTAACATCCCCTGTGAACATTGGGGAACAGAAAGCACACCTAATCTCTGCATTCAGGATATATTTCTAAATTGATTGAAAACTAGCTTGGCCTCTTCAAAGAGGAGGATGTAAAATGCATTAACTGCATCCACTCAAACAATGTGCTATTGGCTCAAAAGGTTGCAACCAGCAGACAATAAGCTGCCAGTTTGTCAGTCTGAAATGAGTCCTGTTGAATGGGATGATTTACTAGATGGACATACAGGTACGTTTGTTACGTCTTATCCAACATTGCGATACTCTTTGCCCTTGTTATGGACACCACTGGTGCTACATTGCTACACTTTTGAAGCTACCCCCTCCCTGTGCCCCAAAGATATGAATATTTTTAGTACTAATTCTGAGAATGGGACCAACTTCTCAAAGAGAAATTCAAAAGCCAAGCGCTACACAAGCAGCTTGAGGATTTATGGGGCCCCAGCACATATAGTGGAGCAACATGAGCTCCCCAAAGACTGATGTCACTGAAGCTATACTTAGGAAAGAAGCAGAAGGTGGCATGGAAGGCAGTGCTGTCCACCCCTAAGGGTACTCATACACTGATGAGAGCGCAAGAGTTCTGGTTTCCTGGGGATCTGTGGGCAATGAAGCAATGGGTAAGATGAGTAGAGTGACCAAACATGAGCCAGAACTCATTTTAGAGCCTACTGTGTAATGGTGGCAAAGAAATCTTACTCCTGTACCCCACTGTATCTTGACACTGTTGTCCAGCATAGTTTTTCTGTGCAGTAAGGAGTTTATCACCTCTAAACTCCTATGACAGTAGGATGAAGCTATCATTAGCCTGCTGTGAATGTCTGAAACATTTTGCTGATGGGCAGCCCAATCCAACACAGTCTGTCAGCATAAGCCCTGTTTCCAAGGTACAGTAAGAAACAACTAGGATGAAACAAAAGGATCCCTGTCTGTGTAGAAAGAGATAACAAGCGTGATCCAGTCAAGTTTGTATTGACCTTTATCAGTGCTAAAGCAGCAATTGCAAGAGAAACATATAGGTGGGGGTTGCCAACCATCTCCTTCCAACAAGGCTGTTTGTGGCATTGCAAGTTACCCAATGGGCAGCCAAATAACTAATCTAACTGCACCTGTTGGTTCGCTGTCTGCCATGGAATTTGCAAAGCTACAGGAGCTTGTCTGGAATCAACAGAGTAGCCACCACCAAGGAGCTGCTGGGCTCACACTGGTCACTGCAGATAGGCAAGTTGCAGGCTTCCCTTGAGGTCTGCACCATGTCTCCACCAGTGGGACAGGTGTGGGACAGGATCAAGGAGAAACACAGAGAGAGAAGTTGGGAACTTACAGGATGAAGATGCTTGACTGATCACCAACTGGAGGCCAGGCTGCAGGGATCCATGTTCCAAGAAGACCAGGTGATGCAATTACAAACAGGGTTCCTCTGTTTCTTGCCAAGCTGACTTCTAGGCAACACTTGTGCAGCAAAAGGAAGAGTCCTCCAACCCTGAACATCCGGACAACCAAAGCCAAGCTTCACCAAGTGACTGCAGGAAATAGGAAGTGGATCCAGGGCCATTAGTACTGGAAAGTGGAATCTGACGACTTTTTTTGATTTGTTATATCATGCCAGTTAGTAAAATGGGCCTTGAAATTTTGGTTGCTCCCCCTACCTTGGAAATGGGTGTTCTATCTCCTTTTCCTGAAAAACAGTTTATAACCCAGAACAATACAGAAAGATGGAATTTAGTGGAGTTTTGTGACTTGATGTATTACATCTGGTTAGTCCAAAGGGATCTTTGATTTTGGTTGCCCCTTTTACTGAAAACTGTTTATTGCCCAGATCATGTTTTGGAATGTGGAATTTGGGGTCATTTAGGGTCTCATTATATCATTGCTACCTCATCTAGTTTTGTATGTGAGTCTTACTTTGTTTGATGCCTGAAGACTGGTCATTCAAAGAGGTTGTTTGTTAAAAACAGGTTTTGGCTGAGAAGGAATTCATGCAATTTCAATTCTGCATGGGTGTTGTTTTCAAAATATTGATCTCATGTGTCTCCAATATATGCTGCTGTGCTTTGTAGGGTACAGAGTTAGAAAACAACCCTCTTCCAAACACAGCCTTGGGTTTTTGCCAAGTGCTGCCCTTGCAGCCAGTGCACACAACAAGACAACCTTATGGGGGATGACCTCCTATGATCTGTTTGTGTGTACAGTTTTTCTTTCTCTGAAGTCAGGCAGATTTCATAGTATCATATCAATAAATTTCCCACTCTAGATTCTCAGCGGGAGGGACAAATGGATTGGATCCATGTGGTGAGTTGGTATTCAATGACCGGAGGCAGCCATTATGGGAAGCCATTTATAGGAGCCTTGTCATAACTATTTGCATATGGGAAAAATAGAGTATTAAAGGGACCCACAAACTGCAAGCAACACATCCATATAGAAAAGAAAATTTGAAAACAGAAAGGGTCATTTGTGCAGGAGTTGCAATTTAATATATCTAGTGAATGCCCCAATACCCAACTTGAGTTTTCAGAGAGCTGAATACACAATTGTCTCCTGTTTTCTCTTCCCATAAAAAGAGTGTCTGTTCTCCCCCAGCCGTCAGGGCCTTCCTTGTTCCCTCAGAGTATACAAATAAAAACGCTAACGACTTCTAGATTTCTTCTGCAAATTCCATCGGCATCCTGGGATGTAATTCATCAGCCCCTGCTGGCTGTGTTCATATAAATTGGACAAATATTTTTTAATCTGTGACATTTCTGGGGCTGACCTACAAACCATCTCTTACCGCATCTGTTATTTGACTCTGATTTGCATTTGGCTTCAAAGCCTCATACAAAGGAAAAATTAAGAGCTTCAGAATTCTTTGTTCTTCTCTTCTCATAAAATGCTCACTCTGTGCAGGAAACAGGGGAAGGGGGCAACAGAACTACTCCTACCGCCCTGCCCTCAGAAACGGATGCATTCACTGGCCACATGACCCAGCAGCTGCACATTCTGCTTTCTTGAGAAAGCAGCAATATTCACATGCACCACAAAAGCAGGAACTTGAATAATCCAGAGTTCCTATTCTCATGATGTATGCAAGAAATGCCCCCTCACTCATGAAGGTTGAACACAATGCTTCGGGGCGGGGCATGGCCAGCAGATAAGGGCATCCTTCCCTCTATTTTCTGAATGCAAGGAAGATTTCATGAAAGGAGATCTGTACCATTCACAGTGTTTTCCTTTTCCTGAATGAAAGTCCTAAGTTCAGCTATATTCTCAATTTGATTCGTCTTTTTTTTATTTCTAACCAGTTGGTCCTAACAACCTTTACAACCTGTGATGTCTTCATTGCTTTACTGTCCTGGCTGGATTTGGTACCTGATAAGGATTCTGGTCATTTACAGGGTTCTATGAGTCCACATGTACACAGCCTGTGGGATTGTGTGAACTGCACTTATTAAATGCCAAAGCTGATCCATGATTGAGTGGAACGGAGCTGATCCATGATTGAATGGAACTGAGGGCAGGCACTACAACACTTTCCCTATGCACATGCCTGTAGCAGCCTGCATACATGGGTCATATCTCACGCAGTTAATTGGGAAAGAGTCAGACCTGGCCCTCTGCAGTCAACATGTCATCTACTCTTTTCTTGGGGTACTTCCAGGTCCCATCAGGTTTTTTGGCACCTGCAGCAGCATGCCAAATGCTATCCCCTTCTTTGTGATGTGCCAGACTCTTGTCCAACATTCTAGCCCACAATTCTCTTCTGCTCCACATTTCCACTTTGTCCCTCTCTTCCAATCCAGAGTGTGGGAAGGGGAAAATCAGTGGAGGCAAGCTAGTGGATGGAAGTAGGGGCCCCAGCTAGTCTGCTACTTGAGGCAATAACTTCAGTTGGCCTCTAAATGGGCCTGCTTCGCCATCAGCTAATAATACATGGCCACGTCAGCCCTTCTCAGTCTCTGTCTTGCTTTACTGGTGGCTTTATAGGATTCTAAATGCTTCAGAATGCTAGCAGTTGTCCCGCTTCAAACACAGAAATCCATGGATAAATACAAGCCCAGTTTCTCTACCAACCACAATAGTCTGATAGTTTAAAGCTTTTTTCCTCTTTTTGCTACTGACTCAGAACCAAAAGAGAAGAACAATTAAATACCAAATGTTGTTCTATGATTAGGATTGGCTGGGACAAATTTGTATTGAGCCATAACTAGATCAGTATTTGATGTTTTCAATGAACATGCAGTTGTTTATGGCCATACTAATGTAGGGTATTTTTTTATCCATGGATTAATTTTCTTCAGTGGGATTACGCTCGGTGAGTAGGATTTGTTTCCTAATGCTTTAAAGAAAACATATCTTTGTTGCCTCTATGGTCTTTTAAGTATACCGCTGAGTAGATGAGTCACAGCAAAGCATTTGTATCACAGAAGGCTTTGAAACACAAGGAAAGAGACAAACTATTTTGTGTGTCAGGCAGTTTATGTTAAGACATGATTAATGGGAACAATCAAATGAGCAGGTATTTATCATGATCAGTTAAACGTATGTGTTAATAATGAAATAAGGGAGAGAGATCACAGGGAGAGTACTTTGGGAGTTTTGCAGAGTTTTATAAACACCTGCAGGCATATGTGAGAGAGAAATTTTGAATTTAAAATTAAAACCTGCAGTTAATGTGATATTTTGTGTGTTTGTGTTTAATACATATTATATTGATCTGGAGAGATTTCTGCATTGAAATCTCATAAATGGTCAAATACTAATTACCATTGCATCTTTACTATCAAATGTCAGGTTGAAAAACAAACTCTTGAGTGATCAGATGAAGTTAAATTTAAACTCACACACACCATGACATGCCAACTATTAAATGGCCATATATCATATGCCAACTTGTTTTCAAACTGTCTTTTTGTGAACACCAGGGTGTCTGCTAGCTTATCAGGGAGGTTCTCAATGGAGATTCTGTAGTGGTTCAGTAACGGTGTGCAAGCTCTCATGAACGATGGCTAACACTTTGTGACTAACTTTCCTTTGCAGTACACAACTGTGAAGGGTGTGTTTACAAATCACCAGAATACATTATCAGTTCACACTGGATGATGAACACTCAGCAATGCCCTGGATGTACAGATTCTAAAATTTAGAGCATGCCCCAGGATTATTTGGGACATGCAGGGGATTTGTAACAGTAGACAATCAATAGTCAAATACCGTTGAATGTCAGCTATCAAACACTGTCAAATAGCAACTGTTAGACTGAAATACAGTATTGTTGGGTGCCACATTTGCTAAATAATTGGCATCACATTTAGGGATTCAAAGAAGTATCCCTAAAGAGTAAAGTAAAGAGGCTCTTAGAATCTGCAGGCTGACCCAGGGTAGAAGTGACTAGTGATTAGCATGGTCACTCTCTTCCCACTCCCCTCCCTCCCCTGTTTGGACACACAGCTGAATAGGGAAAAGATTTCATAGAATATATCCACTGCCACCAGCCCAGGTGATCAGATCAGGCTGTGGAGGGGGGCATCTGGGCAAAATCCAAGAAAATACTGAACCTCAGGGGTTCCTATCAAAATACAGAGCAAAGAGATATGACAATCCTCTGTACTTCCCATACCAGAAACCAGCAGACCCAGGGTTGAATTCAAAAAGTTTATTTAAGGTCCAACCCAAAAGGTATTTTAAAAATGGGCAAGAAAGGGCAAATAAAGAAGAAATAAACTTGGCAGAAAAATATAGAGGGTTTCCAAAAGGTGCAATAGTAATTGCCACCACCAGATGGAAATGCATCTCACACATAGTGTGTTAAACCAGAACAGTTGCTAGCTAAATTGGATAACTTAGTGCACAATCCTAACCAGGTCTACTCAGAAGTAAGTTCTATTTTGTTCAATGAGGCTTACTCTCAGGAAAGTGTGGTTAGGATTGCAGCTTTACACACCTGCTGGAAGGTCTGCAAACAGGCAATTTTTTTTACTTTTTAGTTGCAAAGCTAAAATACTGTTTTTATAAATACTGTTAATAAATACTGTTAATAAAAATGACATTAGCCCTTCTGATTGCTAGCTAGACTTTTTCCTTGTCTTGATCACCTGGAGGATGGAACCTCCATTCCCTTTTCATTTGCTTCTCCATGAATGGGTGTCTTCTACCTGAAGCTCACGGCATGCTCTTTGGGCAGCAGGAATGAAGAGCCACTTCTTCCTCCCTGCTTGGAAGTGTTATCATTTGGCTGTAATGATGTCATTGGTTGACCTCAGTGGTTCCCAAACTCCTACAAGGAATTGGGAACCAGGTAAGTATTTGTGTAGGAGAGGAGGAAGGCAGGGAGGGGGCAGCAACTGTGCCACAGCGATCACAGAACTGCCGCTGCCAATGGGCTTATTTCTTACCTTGGGAGCAGAACTGGCCTCCTGTTGAGTCCTGGATGCTTTCAGCCCCCTCTGAAGTCCTCAAAGGATTCTGTAAACAATCCTTATCTCCTGTCAGCAGCTACTTTCTGTTTTTGCACAAAATGTGATGGTCATGCCTTCCATCAGCACTTATGCCCATAGCATAGGCTGTGAGGATCAAATCCATGTTTCACGGGAACATCTAATGAAAAGGAAACTTGTTGTGCATCTCGAGACAATGGCTTCATTTGTCCATCAATCTTTCTTTAAATCAAGACTTTGCCAGACAACAGCAAGTGAGATATTTCCCGTTTTATTTATATGCATATGGTAGAAGTCTCATTTCTGAACCAGTAAATCCTTTCTGCTTCCATAAATAAAGAATAATTTGGCATGGGGAGACACATAGGGTAAGGGCTTGCAAGGCTGAGTAATGGAGCTCTCAGTGTTTCTGTAAATTAGGAACGCCCGATTTGACAACCAACAAGTCGTCCTCATCAATTTGCTCTCTCTCAACACCACACTTGGGCTCTGCAATAAAGCTTCCTGTACATTTCATACCTAATCATGTATATCATAAATCCCACAGATCAGAGACTTGCCAGGCTCAGGAGATCACTAGGGACATTTTGTATGAAGATACGATAATAATGGCAAGAGAACCTACAGTTTTAACCCACTTTGGCCTGGTAGAGTGAAAAATGGTATCTCCGCAGGGAAAGTCTGCTGTAATCTGCAAGATTCTGCATCATTCCCCAAACAGCCAGAGTGTATAAGAATATACTGTAAAATAGATAATAGGCATTTATAGGGATGTATGGAAAGCCCTTGATAAATTCAACAGGAGCTGGTTACCTTCCTGGAGAACCTGGAGAAGCCCTGAATTTGCTTCAAATTTCATTTGTTCAACATTTTACAACCTTCTTTGTTTTGATATTTACTTTTATAATTATGGAAAATTGCACATTAAGTGCAATATCTGAAGGCAAGCTTGACCTTCCCACTTGGGCTGGATCTTTTAGGGATCATTAAGGTCTGACAGGGTTGTCACCTTTTTATGGATGGAGAGTTCTGTAATTTGAATGTGGCATGTCACAGAAGGCAGACATTGTGGTGTAGTGGTTAGAGTGTTAAATCTTGGATTAGAATGACCCAAATTCAAATCCTCAGTTGATTTCTACTAGCTTAGCCTCTAGTTCACACTGTTATTGTGAGATAAAAGGAGAAGGAATTATCTGTGCTGCCCTGAGCTCCTTGGAGGACAATCATAATAAAAATGTGAAAAAATGTCTAGGTCACCAGGTGCAGCTTATAGTTAGACCACTTACATGGTACTCTCTATTCTAACTGGTAGAGGTTCTCTAAGTCTTAAGAACATAAGAACAGCCCCACTGGATCAGGCCATAGGCACATCTAGTCCAGCTTCCTGTAGCTCACAGTGGCCCACCAAATGCCCCAGGGAGCACACCAGATAACAAGAGACCTGCGTCCTGGTGCCCTCCCTTGCATCTGGCATTCTGACATAGCCCATTTCTAAAATCAGGAGGTTGCACATACACATCATGGCTTGTAACCCGTAATGGATTTAGGCATTGGTCTTAGGTAATGGTCTTAGGCAGAAGTTTTTCCAACACTGTTACCTGAGATCTTAAAAAAAAACAAAACAAAACAAAACAAAAACTGATGGCTAAGTCCTATTAGACCTCTGCAGTGGTGAAGTGAGATTTATGGTGGTCACAAAGTACAACCCATTATTCCATGCAGCTGGTTTACTGCTGCTAGTGGCAAATGGCTTGGGCCGTGCTCCAGCAGCCACTGGAAGAGACCTGGAGCTGGTAAGTCAGTGCGGGGGAGGGGTTATTGAATGGAGCAGGGAGGGGGAAGAATGTGGCAGAGACCGGAGACCGGACTGGGGCGACAGGGGTGTTGAGGCTAGGAAGGGGTTGTTAGCAGCAGCAGTGGCTTTGTCAATATCCAGTCTTCCTTTCCTGGCCTCAATCCACCTACCCGGGTCCACTCAGACTTGAGCCAGCAAAGTAGCTGGTGTACAGCCAAGTAGACTCATCGGAGCACCAGAGGCTTGCCAGGGGAAGGGGAAAAAATGTTCCCTTACCTTGTGGAGGTCTCCAAGACCCCAAACTCCTCCTCAATCATGGGATGCAGTGCACACTCCATTGGCACTCCTGCATTGCCAGGGGGAAACTGGCAGGGGGAGACAGGTTCGATTGGGCTTTGAAGATGTTGGGGGCTACTGGGGAATGCATCACCTGTTAATTTTCTGCCCGTTACCCTATTATTGAGGACAAAGAGCCTCTGCCAAGTTCACCCATATTCTACTCTGTTAGACTGTGGGTTTCTCAGATACTCAAATTCTATCTCCTAATTTGCTTCTTAGCAACATTTTGGTAGCAGAGTCAGAGCTTGAAGGGGTTTATTTTAAGTGTGAGATCTTCTGGAGAGGGTTTGTTTTTGTTTTCTACAAATGCTTCCTCATGCAAGCCTTAATTTCTCTCCTAAATCTTTAACTGGGGTCATCTCAGCAGGGGCCGAAGAACCAGAATGCGGCTGGTTTCCTGCAAAATGATGCCGCCAAAATGAAAACGAGCCCTTGATGTCTAACCATAATTGTTTGAGTGGAACGGCAGTAACCTAAATGAAGCTGCACCTTGGGAGACGGAGCTGAAGTGAGCACACGCTGAGGTAAAATTCCCTAGGCAGATGGCAAAAACTTCCACAGCTGACATGCTCAAAAAAATGCCCCATTACTTCTTCAGCCCCACAGTCCAATGTTAACTCTCCAACATGCCATTACTGAAGAGACAAGAGCAGCTGTAAGTGTCTCTAAATGCCAGCGGGGAGGCAGGGAGTAGCGAGAGAGTAATACAAAGGAAACAGGAGGAATACGTTCGCCAAATTAGACTGGGCTGCTGAGGTCTGCTTATTTCAATTATCAACTGCGAGGTGAAGTTCCCTGGAGTCTCCCATTAGCTCTCAATATGTTCCTTAAAACACAAATAGAGTGGCCTAGCCTAGTTGGATCTGCTAGCTTCCCCCCCACACCCGCACTTCCCGATAATGAAATCATACAAAATTGCTAACTGTGGAGCAAATCTTTATCTCTTCCTTTAAGTGGTGAGTAAAAGCTTGGCCATCTCTCCAAATAGGGTTGCCACATGATCCAGCCTGGACTGCTTCTGTACGTTACATGGTCTTATCAGAAGTGGCCTTCTTGACCTTTGGTGCACCTAATTCAGCACTGCCCATACTGACAGATTTCCATGGCTCAGATGCCATTCTTTCCCAGCTCCATGGGGGGATGGCAGGAATTAATAATAATAAAATAATACAGGTATTATTACAGGTATTGAATTGAGGAACAATACAGGTATTGAATTGAACTTGAGCCTACACCATGCAAAGAATGTACTCTACCACTGGGCTAAGGACTGTAACACAGCTTGTGTACAAAATCACAGAATGAATAGAGACTGCCTGCGCACCCCTGTATGTTCTCCTGCAGAGAAGCTCTATGCTTTGACTGTTGCCTTTGCCATTATTTTTCTTTTTACTGTTTGCAAGCATGTAGTTGAATAAGTAACATGCCCTGCTTCCAACGCATCCTTGGTATCACCTGGCAGGACAAAGTTCCAAACAACACAGTCCTGGAATGAGCTGGAATCTCTAGCATGTATGCACTGCTGAAACAGAGATGCCTGCGTTGGCTTGGTAATGTCGTGAGAATGGGTGATGGCCAAATCCCAAAGGATCTCCTCTATGGAGAACTCATGCAGAGAAAGTGCCCTACAGGTAGACCACAGCTGCAATACAAGGACATCTGCAAGAGGGATCTGAAGGCCTTAGGAATGGATCTCAACAGATGGGAAACCTTGGCCTCTGAGCGTCCCGCTTGGAGGCAGGCTCTACAGCATGGCCTCTCCCAGTTTGAAGAGGCACTTGCCCAACGGACTGAGGCAAAGAGGCAAAGAAGGATGGCCCACAGCCAAGGAGACACACGAGGGACAGACTACATTTGCTCCCAGTATGGAAGGGACTGATGGTTGGCAACCTGTATAAGCCTACAGCATCTGGTATTCCCAGGAGGTCTCCCATCTAAGTACTAACCAGGCCTGACCCTGCTTAGCTTCTGAGATCAGATGAGATCAGGCAAGTGCAGGGTAACTGTCACTCCCGAATTGGCCTCTTCAGCTGAACACTAGAAGCTGTTCCAGAACCACTTTTCAGAGTGTGATACCATAGTCTCCCAAGACTGAAGGATGTCAATGACAGTTGAATAAGAATAATATGCTAACGGGGAGCCACTGTGTACAGTCAGCTGATCAGAACAACAGGTTCTCTGGTTAAGGAATGCAGGTACCAACCTTGTGCAGGGTACCAACAAGGAATGGGAACGAGTCAGGTGACTTGAGTCCAAATCACAAAAACGTATTTTTTGCTGACTCGTGCAGACTCAAGACACCTGTGTCAATGACTCTGGCACTGACTAGAGCAGGGGTCTCCAAACCCCGGCCAGGGGTCAGATGTGTCCCGCAGCGAGCCTCTATCTGGCCTGTGGCCAGCCTCTTGTCCCCTGAAAGCCTCTGGCCCACTCAATGGAACATGACCAGAGCTGCGCTCTGATTGCATCTGGAGGGTGTTCTGAGGGCTGGAGAGGCTGAGTGAATCAGCGCACTCATTCATTTATTCATTCATCTAAGTTCCATCTCTAATTTATTTATTTAGATTTTATATTTAATTTTTTTTCTGGCTCTCGGCACTGTGCCAGATATTTGATGCGGCCCTCTGGCCAAAAATTTTGGAGACCCCTGGACTAGAGTCTGAGGCCACTGACTTGGCAGACTTGAGTCACCTGCGCTGATGACTCTGGCATTGACGAGCGTCTGAGGACACTGGCTCAGCACTCGGTCCCCATGCATGCATATTTGAATTCGTCTGCATCTGGGTGTGCTTGCCAACTGCATGGAAATGAAGCGCAGCTATTTAGAACCGAGCATTGGTCAACCTGGAAGTAGGTCAGATAACCTAGTTCTCAGTGGTTGCAGAGATCATATAATTAGCACATTATTGGTTGTGTTTAAAGAAAGAGAAATTTTAAAAAAGAGAAACTATCAACTGGCCCTGAGACCTGGCCTCCTGGTCACTATACCTAGCATCTTAAATATCAAGTAAAAGATTATAAGAATCAGCACTAGTGATTCTTGAAAAGAACATTCCTTCTAAGACATACTTTTTCTCGCACTACTCCCAATCAAGCTTCCTTGGGTTGAATCAAGCTTCTCCCGATCGCCCAATTACAACAGGGAGATTGGAGTTTGTATGCCCTGGCGGAACACACGAGCCTCTTCCCCTGCGAGGGGATTGGTGGAGGGCTGTGGCTAGGGGGAGCAGAGGTATTTTAAGGACACAGTAACAGCCTCCCCCCTTCCTTCTTTGCTCGTGGGCACCAAGCGCACACCCACCCACCCACCCGTTACTCAGTCTGAGTTGTACTGGTTTGGGGCTGGGTAGGAATATTTTGCTGTTTGTCAAGATTGGACAATGATAGGCATTTTTTTCACCTACCCCAAACTGCCATGGGTACGGGGCTGCGCCCCTATAAATATAATTGGTCACTTTATGCTGGCAGGTGGTGCGGTAGAGCGTGCTTGGGACTTTGGAGTGCACCTTCAGACAGCATAGGCAGGGCAGAACCCAATAGCAGTCCTCAGGGGCTCAGTGGCATGAGGGCATTGACTGGGGCCCTGGCCGGGACCGCGGGGGTCCTCCTCAGAGGCTCAGCGGCTCGAGGCAGCACAGCTCGTGGTCCGGCTGCCTTCCCCTTATGGGACAGACCCGGATGAGCTGCGTCACCCAAGAACGGGGCACAGCTTGGAGTCGGGTGCACATCCAGCCTGGGGGACAGAGTTGGTTCTGGGACTGTCCAGTAGTCCCGCCTCCGCACCACAAAAGGGGTTTTCGCTGCCCCTGCAACTGCAGCTTTCAGCCTCCTTTCTGTATTAAAATGCTAATAAAGTGGCCCTTTCTCCCATGTGTGTTGTCTCAAGTGTTCATTGGACAGTGCCTAGGCAATTTGTCTATATCAGTGTTTCTCAAACTGTGGGTCGGAACCGACTAGGTGGGTCGTGGGACAGTTTTAGGTGGGTCCCCATTCATTTCAATATTTAATTTTTAATATATTAGAATTTATGCTACCATGTTATGTGTCCGCATTGGGGAAATGTTGCAGAACTGCAGTTTTAACAGGCTACTCTATATTTGCTTTTAACAATGATAGTAAATGGAACTTATTCCTGGGAAAGTCTGGGTCGGTTTGCAGCCTACTTTTGTTAAAAATTTTCCTGCTTGATGATGTTGCTTCCATTCATGACATCACTTCTGGTGGGTCCCGGCAGATTCTCATACTAAAAAGTGGGTCCCGATGCTAGAAGTGTGAGAACCACGGGTCTAGATGGTCCAAAATACAAGATACAGAATGACACAAAAGGGAAAACAAGTCTTCATTGCTTGTTTTGCATTTGACAAAATAAAACAAAGTGAAGATTAGAGCTGATATACACTGGGATAGACTCCTCTAAAAGTATTTACAGACCAACTGCCATTTCTTTCCCAACTTCCAGCAAAAGGCTAACTTCGCTGCTGACACAAGTATCCACTGGAGTCAAATTGCAGCAGGGGTACAAGAAAAATTCTTGGCAGTTTATTTTCTCATTTTCTTTTGCATGGGTTTCTTGAGTGCTACCACCTAGAGAGGGAACTGGAAGTCATTTGAAAAAACCCAGGGTGGCAATTTAATACAAGTTCAACAGATGTGAAATGAAAAGACCGGGTGGCTTTCAGGATGCTATAAAGGCCCATTCACTACAGAGCTCTTTAGACACTCGCTGTTAACGTCTGGAAAAAAACTTGTTCTTTACTTTTCTACTCCTGTTTCCTAAAGGAGCAGACAACTACAAAGCCATAAGAGCTACCTAGGAGTCATAAGGCATAAGAGTCATAAGATTTATAAGAGCAACTACAAAGTCATAAGACGCAAACCTGTCAGAGGAGAGGTATTGTACATCAGCACCTAAATTTTGCCAAGTCTGAAGTTCAGTATCTTGGGTATCACCAAGTAGAATTGGGAAAGGGCTAAAGCAGTAGTTCTCAAACTTTTTAGGGGCCCTAGAAGCTGCTACTTGATTTATAAATGCCAAGGGGCATGGCTATAATAGTGATTAGGCAGCAGTACCCCCCCCCAATAGCAGCTTGTTTAACCCTTCATGCACAAAGCCTAATCTGCCCTGTGAGTTTTGCAAACCACCAAAAATTGGGTCACTACCCACTTTTGAGTCCCATATCCACAGTTTTGGAACCACTGGCCTAGAGGTATTGCCAGAAATAGGTTTGGCCAGAAACTGGCCAAGAGTTCATGTAGCCAGATTGAACCTGGAACCTAGCCTAGTATGGGTCAACTGTCATAAGTTACCTCCTATTCACTGATAGAGAGAGTGGGACAAACTGTTGTCTGAAAACTAGCAGGGTGGCAGGGCAGAGCTTCATCTCAGGGCATTCACTGAAATAGCCCTGTCAAAAACCCTGGGGAATTACTACTGGACATTGGAGATAATACTGAGCTACTACTAGAATCAGTCATTGGACTCTGCTTCTCCACACCTGCAATTGAGAATACAATTCACCTACTGCCATTGGTGCTGCCAGAGCTCTTGTTCTGGCAGTACAGTGAGGCTTGCAGCATCACAAAACACAACACACCGTCATGCACTACTGGGCCATTGCCACAAATGGGGAGTGACACTGGTCACTCAGTAGCTGCTCATTTGCTCCCCTGGCACTAGTAAGTTGGCACAGGGTACGGACGGTGGGAATGGAGGGGAAAGTAACTGGGTAGAGAAGGGGGATGGTCAGGGCAGATATTGGTGACAGCAGGAGGTATTAGGGCAGACAGGGAACAATTACTGGTGACAAAAGTCCTGCCAATATCCTATACCCCATTGTGGTGCCTGCATGCTTTTACCATAACTTTCAAATGCAAATGCTGTCATCATCAAATAATATAAGGCATTGGCAGGTTAAAAACTAATTACTGTTGTATGTGATCTATCAAATACTAGATGTCTTTACATAGCAACCATTAAATGCTGTCAAATACATAGATACATACTATTGCATTGCAAGCATCAAATTCAGTCACACAAGAGACACTGCATGGTTTTCAAATTGTTTTCCAGGGAACTGTGTACTGTTAGGAAACCTATCAGGAGTGTCTGGAAAAGAAAATTAGTAAGGCAAACCAGTGATGCAAAGCTGTAGAAAAAAGTTCAGCATGTTCTCAGTTCACAATGGGTGAAGATAACGAGGCACAACAGTGCTTGACATGTACCAAGTACACATACTTGTGCATCCCCCCCATCCTCTGCAACATCCAGGGATTAAATAAGAGACGCATAGGATCACTTGGAAGATAAGTTATGAAAAGTGTTCCCTAAAGATAGCAAATTTTTAAACTATTGTAATTTAAGATTGCATATCTGTTATGTTACCGTCAGAAAAATTATGCATGTTAACTGCATGTTAATTGAATATGCAATGGTTCCCAAACTGTGAGCAATGGCTTCCTGGGGAGCCATGGAGACCAGCCAGGGGAACCACAGAATCCTTGCACAAAAATATATGATTGTAGCCCTAATGGGGAGCCACGGCCAATGGCCCAATTGATCAAGGGAGCTACCAGTAGAAAAAGTTTGGGAACTACTGGATTATGGAATGTCGCATCAAATGTTGAACTCAAGTATAAACTGCACGTTAATACACACCTACCTGGGAGTAAGCCCCACTAACTTACTTACTTATGAGTAAACATGTATAGGATTTTACTGTGTCAAATACAGAAATCAAATATCTGTAGAATACCATAGTGCAGCTTGAATAGACCTAGAGCCATAAACATTGTTAAAGGAGAACTTTGAAGAGCACTTTTGGAAGTCAGTTCTTTTTAGCTCTTTTCTTTCCTGTCAACTGGCAAACCCTGCCAAAGAAAGAACTGCACTAGCATCAAACATTTTATCTTTGTCGTCTATTTGGACGAGCAAGAGGAACTCACCTGCAATATGTAAATGCTTATTGGGAGCAATTTTCTTTTATAGTGTCAGAATAGCTGTTCATCTATTGTCTGTTATGTTCAAATCTGAAGATGCTCTTGGGGTAGAGTTTATGCAGAGTTTTATATTTTGATGCACATTTGAGTTCACTGGTTTTATTGAATAAACTTAAGGTGCTGTTACTCTCACTAAGAACGCGATATGAGTTTAGAAATATGGCAAACTGTGAATTAAAAAACTGTGTTGAAATTAGCTTCCACCTCTTCCGCTATAGAAATTAAGGAAGCACAGATGGGATTTTTTAAGGACGGACAAAGCTTGAGCACATGCATTGCATACAGAAGGTCCCAGGTTCAATCTCTGGGAAAGATCTTTGGACAACCATTGCTACTCGCCCAACGTAGAGGCCATTAATTCTACACCAATCCTTGGGTCGGTGTAGTAACCCGATTGTGGGGCTACTCGCCTGAACCAGGGGAAGGGGACAAAAGTCCTGTTCTCTGGAGGAGGCAGCAGTGGCTACCTGGAGTACGCTGGATGAAATGGTAGCAATTTTCAGTGCTGAAGCAGCCCGCATGCCTGGCAGCTCAGGATTGGGCTGTAAGGCTGCAATCCTATACACATTTTCCTGGGAGCAAGCCCCCATGAACACAGTGGAGCTTACTTCTGAATAGACATGCATAGGATTGGGCTCTTAGTAAGTAATGAAGGCTGCAATCCTAACCACACTTTCCTGAGAGTAAGCCCCATTGTACAAAATAGGACTTACTTCTGAGTAGACCTGGTTAGGATTGTGCAATCCAGAGAAGAATTTTGGCCAGCTCAAGTCATTTGCACGTTCTCATGAGCAAGCCGCGCCAGTGCATGGAGGTGCACTGGCACACAAGGCTGGATCCAACCTCTGTGGAAGCTTGGGCAAGGCTCTGGGGTGGGCGGGGAGGAGGCAGGAGGAAGGCAGGAGGGAGGCAGGAGGGAGGCAGGAGGGAGGCATTCCAGGGCGGAGGAAGAGCAGTCAGTGGGCAGCCTTGGGGGCGGGCAGGTGGGGAGCGGGAGGCGGGGCTTTGTACCAGATCCCAACCCCTGTTCCTGGAGAGATCGGAGCAGTTTCAAGCCGCTCCACTCTTCTCGGACTTGCGCATCCTTCTCAGACTTGCGCATCCTCAGGAGGTGGCGCAAGTTCGAGGAGACCCATTGGGGTAAGGGCGCCTTACCTAGGGGTAAGGGGAAAAGTTTCCCCTTGCCTCTGGCTGAGCCGCCTTTGGCCCCTATCCTGCTTTGGATAAAGCACAAACCTCTTGGCTTGTCTGTTCCAATGCAGGATATGATTGCGCCCTATGTGTTCTGTTTGCCAGGCAATTTAACATGTAGGCATTAACCAGACCCAGAATTGCTTAGATTTTCATGTGCCTTCATTCTGACCATGTGTCAGCAGTGTCTCTCCCCCCCCCCCCCAAGCAGATGCAATGCTGCTCAAGTCCCCAAACACATCTTGGCTGTGGGATTGATCTGTGCAGGGGTGGCCTGGTGATAAAGGGTACCGTTGGAACAGACATCATTTTTCCCTCTTGATCCAAACTAGTAGAGTTGAAATTATATTTGTACAAACTGAAAATACAACAGAATTTCATGTTTTTAATTCATCTATTTGAACGTGGAGAATTTAAATTTTGCTTTTGAAGGTTTACTTTGAGGAAAACTTGTAAAGAAATACTTACAGCCCAATCCTATTCTTTCCCCTTCACCACCGATGCAGCAGCACCAAAATGGCTACCACTGCATCGGGGGGGGGGGGGAGCAGTTGCAGAAGTCCCCTCAATTGTTCCCTTACCATGGGATAAATCTCCATGGCGTTGGGTGGGGGGGGGGGTCTAGTCAAATCTGTGCTAGTAAAACTGCTGATACAGGGCAGTGTGGACCTTCTCCATGGGAGTGAGTCTGGGAAGGGGGTTACAATTCAGCAACCACCAAACCTTTCCCCCCTTCCTGGACTTAATCCACCCATCCCCCAACCCTGCTGCTTCCCTCCCTCACCCCATTTCGCCTCCCCTGCCACCTTACCTTTGCTGGTGGCTTCTGCAGAGCATGAGTTTGCACACTGCAGGATCATCTTTTATGGCTGGCACTGACTACTTTATGGCAGTCCTTTAATGCCCTCAACAGCTTGGAACTGAGGTACTTGAAGGACCACTTCCCCCATATGAATCTACCCTTAACCTGAGGTTCACTGAGGTGCCTTTCTGCATATCCCACATTTGTCTGAGGTAAGACAGAAAGGATGCATGGGAGGTCCTTCTCAGTGATGGCCTCCTCTGTATGGAACTCACTCCCCTGGAAGGTTCACTGTGCTCCCTCGCTCTCTTTTGTCACTCTCTGAAGACTTGTTCTCTCTGACCTTTCTGAATTATGTTTAGTTTCTGGTTTTGCTCTTGTTTCTCTTTTATGATATTTAATTCTTGTTTTCAGTGTCTTCTTGTATTGTAAAATATGCTGTCAGCCACCTTGAGTCTCTTTGAGAATGAGGTGGGATATCAATCTTTTAGAATAAATAAATACATAAAATATCACACAACTGTCATGTCCTCTGAGTATATGGCAAAAAAAAAAAAAAAAAAAAAAAACTAGCTGAACTTGAATGTTTAGGTATAGAAGAAAGATATGTGTTGTAAAGTTATTGTGCACTTTCTGTGGTTCGAATAAAATTTAATGGCACGTTTAATTTCCTGTATCACAATGCATGGAGAAAACAGTGTAGATGAAGCATTCCGTGTATAAATGCTTTTATGCGAATGCCCGAAGTCTACGAGCAAAGGTGGGAGAACTGGAATGTCTGGTGACAAGGGAAAATATTGACATAGTGGGCATAACGGAAACCTGGTGGAATGCGGAGAATCAGTGGGATACCGCAATTCCGGGCTATAAACTCTACAGGAGGGACAGGCAGGAGCGTGTTGGAGGTGGGGTGGCCCTTTATGTTAAGGAAGGGATAGAATCCAGCAAAGTAGAGATTGAAGGTGGGTCCGACTTCATCGTAGAATCTCTGTGGGTTAAATTACCAGGCTTGTGCAGCGATGTAATACTGGGGGCGTGCTATCGTCCTCCAGACCAGAAATCTGATGGGGACCTTGAAATGAGGAAACAGATCAGGGAGGTGACAAGGAGGGACAGGGTTGTAATCATGGGGGACTTCAATTATCCTCATATTGACTGGGTCAATTTGTGTTCTGGTCACGATAAGGAAACCGGATTTCTTGACGTGCTAAATGACTGTGGCTTAGATCAGCTAGTCATGGAGCCCACCAGAGGACAGGTGACTCTGGATTTAATATTGTGCGGTACGCAGGACCTGGTTAGAGATGTAAATGTTACTGAGCCATTGGGGAACAGTGATCATGCTGCGATCCGTTTTGACGTGCACGTTGGGGGAAGAATACCAGGCAAATCTCTAACAAAAACCCTTGACTTCCGACGGGCGGACTTCCCTCAGATGAGGAGGCTGGTTAGAAGGAGGTTGAAAGGGAAGGTAAAAAGAGTCCAATCTCTCCAGAGTGCATGGAGGCTGCTTAAAACAACAGTAATAGAGGCCCAGCAGAGGTGTATACCGCAAAGAAAGAAGGGTTCCACTAAATCCAGGAGGGTGCCCGCATGGCTAACCAGCCAAGTTAGAGAGGCTGTGAAGGGCAAGGAAGCTTCCTTCCATAAATGGAAGTCTTGCCCTAATGAGGAGAATAAAAAGGAACATAAACTGTGGCAAAAGAAATGTAAGAAGGTGATATGGGAGGCCAAGAGAGACTATGAGGAATGCATGGCCAGCAACATTAAGGGGAATAATAAAAGCTTCTTCAAATATGTTAGAAGCAGGAAACCCGCCAGAGAAGCGGTTGGCCCTCTGGATGGTGAGGGAGGGAAAGGGGAGATAAAAGGAGACTTAGAGATGGCAGAGAAATTAAATGAGTTCTTTGCATCTGTCTTCACGGCAGAAGACCTCGGGGGCAGATACCGCTGCCCGAACGGCCCCTCCTAACCGAGGAGTTAAGTCAGATAGAGGTTAAAAGAGAAGATGTTTCAGACCTCATTGATAAATTAAAGATCAATAAGTCACCGGGCCCTGATGGCATCCACCCAAGGGTTATTAAGGAATTGAAGAATGAAGTTGCAGATCTCTTGACTAAGGTATGCAACTTGTCCCTCAAAACAGCCACGGTGCCAGAAGATTGGAGGATAGCAAATGTCACGCCTATTTTTAAAAAGGGAAAGAGGGGGGACCCGGGAAACTATAGGCCGGTCAGCCTAACATCCATACCGGGTAAGATGGTGGAATGCCTCATCAAAGATAGGATCTCAAAACACATAGACGAACAGGCCTTGCTGAGGGAGAGTCAGAATGGCTTCTGTAAGGGTAAGTCTTGCCTCACGAACCTTATAGAATTCTTTGAAAAGGTCAACAGGCATGTGGATGCGGGAGAACCCGTGGACATTATATATCTGGACTTTCAGAAGGCGTTTGACACGGTCCCTCACCAAAGGCTACTGAAAAAACTCCACAATCAGGGAATTAGAGGACAGGTCCTCTCGTGGATTGAGAACTGGTTGGAGGCCAGGAAGCAGAGAGTGGGTGTCAATGGGCAATTTTCACAATGGAGAGAGGTGAAAAGCGGTGTGCCCCAAGGATCTGTCCTGGGACCGGTGCTTTTCAACCTCTTCATAAATGACCTGGAGACAGGGTTGAGCAGTGAAGTGGCTAAGTTTGCAGATGACACCAAACTTTTCCGAGTGGTAAAGACCAGAAGTGATTGTGAGGAGCTCCAGAAGGATCTCTCCAGACTGGCAGAATGGGCAGCAAAATGGCAGATGCGCTTCAACGTCAGTAAGTGTAAAGTCATGCACATTGGGGCAAAAAATCAAAACTTTAGATATAGGCTAATGGGTTCTGAGCTGTCTGTGACAGATCAGGAGAGAGATCTTGGGGTGGTGGTGGACAGGTCGATGAAAGTGTCGACCCAATGTGCGGCGGCAGTGAAGAAGGCCAATTCTATGTTTGGGATCATTAGGAAGGGTATTAAGAACAAAACGGCTAGTATTATAATGCCATTGTACAAATTGATGGTAAGGCCACACCTGGAGTATTGTGTCCAGTTCTGGTCGCAGCATCTCAAAAAAGACATAGTGGAAATGGAAAAGGTGCAAAAGAGAGCGACTAAGATGATTACGGGGCTGGGGCACCTTCCTTATGAGGAAAGGCTACGGCGTTTGGGCCTCTTCAGCCTAGAAAAGAAACGCCTGAGGGGGGACATGATTGAGACATACAAAATTATGCAGGGGATGGACAGAGTGGATAGGGAGATGCTCTTTACACTCTCACATAATACCAGAACCAGGGGACATCCACTAAAATTGAGTGTTGGGCGGGTTAGGACAGACAAAAGAAAATATTTCTTTACTCAGCGTGTGGTCGGTCTGTGGAACTCCTTGCCACAGGATGTGGTGCTGGTGTCTAGCCTAGATGCCTTTAAAAGGGGATTGGACAAGTTTCTGGAGGAAAAATCCATTATGGGGTACAAGCCATGATGTGTATGTGCAACCTCCTGATTTTAGGAATGGGTTAAGTCAGAATGCCAGATGTAGGGGAGGGCACCAGGATGAGGTCTCTTGTTATCTGCTGTGCTCCCTGGGGCATTTGGTGGGCCGCTGTGAGATACAGGAAGCTGGACTAGATGGGCCTATGGCCTGATCCAGTGGGGCTGTTCTTATGTTCTTATGTTCTTAACTCCAACTTCCAATCCATTTGAGAAGACTTCAATAGCTTTTGCTTTCATTCTCATGAAGAAAAAAATGGGTTTTGCTCTTCCTTGGTGGATGCTGGAGAAACATATTTCACAGAAAAGACAATTTGTTACAGATCTTGACGCCCCTGCCAGACAGCACTAAAGGAACATGAGTGATTAGAAGTGTCCGAAAATGATTGCTTCCAGGGAAAGAAACGAGGAACAAGGGCAGCTATTTTTCTCCTTGGCTGTTTGTGGCTGAGCTGTCCAGAGCTGCTTCAGCAGCTCTGCAGTTGTGTTCTGCTTAATCACAGTGTCCTTTTTCATGGGACTTGCATATGTTCAGATAGAGTAATTATCGGTGTCCAGTAAATGCCTTCATTAATAGCAATCAGATAAGGAACTTTGGATGCAGTCCATGAGCCCTTTTGTTTCTCTGGGAGTGCCTAGCATTTATTCCAGTTAGCCATCACTTAGTCCAAAGGGCCTTTGGCTAGACCCAGACTATTTCTAATTAGTCCCTGTCCCCCACCTTCCAAACAGACCTGGGCTGTAATCCTATATACACTGACCTGGGAATAAGTCTCAGGAAAATCAATGAAACTCAAATAGACATGAATAGAATTGCACTGTTTATCAGGTAGTTATTTTCATCAGGCCTTATTTTCATGGCCCTGTTTAAACACTTTGTAATTGTGAAGCGGCAGTAGTTTCATAGTACCCCACACATTACCTATGTGGATCCTGTCGTACTTGATACTCTCCCACTGTTTTAGGTCTTCTCCCCAATCTATAGGAGACAGAAAAGAAGAGATGTCAAATTCCTAAAACAGTGTTTTTCAACTCAAAAAATAAAAGAAAGAAATCTCACAGCACACTGACAAGGAGCTAATATTGTCAAGGTACACCTTGTAAATTTTACTTATTTATTTTGACAAGTTACAAGGTATACCATCTTGCTGGTGGAGGGCTCACATCCCCCCAATGGCCCTACTAATAAATGATCCTCCCCCAACCTCCTGCGTCACTCCTGTGGACCATTTGCAGTACACCAATGTACCTTGGCACACTAGTTAAAAATCACTGTCCTAAAATGTTTCCAATTTTAGAATTCAGCACATAATAGCCGAGTTTGACTTGAATGATACTTTCTTTATCTGACTGATTCCAGGCATCAAGAGACCTGCATGATCACAGTATGTGCATGTCCTGGCCTCTCTCCTCACTTCCCTGGAAAATATTCCTAATCATGTGGGGAGGGTTTCATCCAAATAATCCCCCTACATGTGCTGCTAAATTAACTTTAACATAGGTCTAGCAGAACATGTAAGGGAGCAGTTCAGGTGAACTGTGCCCTCCCCACACAATTAGGAATACTTCCTGGGAAACGAGAGGAAGAGACAGGACACGCGGGATACAGTCTGTCCCTCCAAATGCACTTTGTTCCTTCTTTTCCTACTCATATTTTTCTTCTGTGGTGCTTCCACTGTGGTGCAGATGTAATACACACAGCCCTGCTAGACACTTATTTGCTGATGCTGCAAGACACAAAGTCATGCCTGCAGGGTCCAATGAATAACTTTCCAATAATGGTGGTGAACTCTTTCGAGAGAATGAATTGCACCCAGATTCGGTGGCGGTGAGATGAGATGTCAGCGATTAGATTACACCACTAGACAATTAAATAGCAAGAACAAAGAGATGATATAACACACAGCAACTCTTCCTTAATTCATATCTATGTAATGGAATGGAAATTGGTTCTATGTAGGCCACAGATGAAAGAGCAAAGTGCCTCTGTTAATTATTAGCCTAGATTTTCATACCTTCCAACACTTCACAGATTGAAATAGGGGGACGCTTATAATGACCTGATTTTCATATGAAGGATTGCTGCCTGAGCCCCCTACACTGTTACACAGTGCTGGAGGTTCCACTCTCTCTGGGGTAGAGAAATAAACTTTGTTCATTGTGCTACAATAGCCTGGCCTCCACAGATTGAAAATCAAAGAGGACACTTGTTATTTTGGCTGAAAATGCCCTTGAAAAAAACATGGTTGGTTTACAATATGTTTTTAAAAGTCCAAAATATACCAAAGCAGCTGCAGCAAATATAATGGCAGGCTGTACGCTGGTATCTTAGTGTTTATGGATGCGCACTTACATGTATGTGCAATAGAGACAGGATGCATCTATTCTGCACAGAGATTTAACTTCCAGAAACCCTGGAGAGGAAGCTAAAACCTGAAGAATGACGTGTGTGACAATTCACATAAATCTGAAAAAAAAGTTCTTAAATCTCTACATGAAGCCAAAAAGGAATAAAATAAGGATGGTAATTTATCAGGAACAGGTACCAGAAAACAAGGACTGTCCCTGGAAGATAGGAGCACAGTATATACACATCCTGGGTAGAAAATCTCTTTCCCCCTCCTGCCTATTATTCTAGAATTCCAGGTTGAGCCTTGTCATTATCATGAATTTGAAGCCACACAATGGAAACACATGGCTGTCGGGATATAACACTATTAGAATAATGTATTATTATTGTTCCTGCTAATTAATTACAGGAGCACCAGCTACGTGCTGTTTGCTTTATAAACATTTCATGGGCATTGCAATAAAGGGGCTCATTAATGGGATCCAGGAGAGAAATGACATTATGTATGCAAACCATAAACAAGATTTGCTATAAATGATTAGCACTACTAATGTAACATGATTACTACTTATCATGTGGTCATCGCACTTGCTGTCTTTTAGCCATGAGTTATAAAGCATTGGAATTTATTGATTGAGTTCCTGTGATTTGTCTGTCTCCAAATACTCCTGTCAGGTCCGACACAAAGTTTCAGTAATTGTTAGGGAGGTTGTAAGAGGCTCCCACAATTGATTCTCAAGACCGCCTTTGTGCCAGAGACTTTCTGTGGTGGAAGAGCACCATGTGGTCTAGATGGCCATGCCATCATTGCCTCTTCATTCCTATCCCATTCCATCTGTCAAGGTAACACTCATCACTCACCATGAGGTGGGCTCCTTCAAGTAGTGGGGTGGTGGAGGTTGACTCCTGTTAAAAAAACAACAAAAACAAAAGGATGTATCACTTTGCTTACCTCAAGTAAAGTCAGGGCCTTTTAATTTATTTATTTGTACAGGTATTTATATACCGCCTTTCTTTGGTCATCAGATTTCTCCTCAGACTTTAATCCAAGGCGGTTTACATAGGCAGGCTGTTCTAAACCCCCGTAGGGATTTTTACAATTGAATAGTTCTAGTCTTTCATAGAATTCCTCATTCCAGCTGGATTCCTTCCCGGTCTGGCCTCTCTCTGGCCCTTTGCCTCCCACGCTCCACTTGACGGCAACTCCACTCTGCCACCGAGGGTCAGCTCATCAGTATATCAGCGTGTCGTCAGTTCTCGGGTACTTCCGGTTGTTTTGAACTGGCAGCCTCAGATCTTCAGGCACACAAGGCGGCAGCTCTACCAACTGAGCCAGACCCCTGAATTTGAAATTCCCTCCCTAAGGATCCCCAGTTAACCCCAATATTGCCCATCCTTAAGTGGATTTTGGAAACTTTTTTGGGTTTAGTTGGCCGTTCTCTTGAGTTTTCCTGTTTGTTGCAATTCTGTTTGACTACCTGTGTTTTTGCTCACATTAATTTTATTATGGTATTTGCTTTTATTGTTTAATTAATTATAATACTTTTTTGAACTTTGGTAAGCTGCTTTGATGGTCCCTTTAATGGGAAAGACAACCAACTTACAAGTATTTTAAATAAATACAATAAATAAAATTTTAAAAAAATAGTGACCTGGACAGTATTTAAATTCAATTGGCGCTATTTGTCCTCCAGCAATGCTCACAGCAATGTGGAACACAATTGTATGAGGAAATAACATTGGGGAGAGGATGAAACACTCTCTCCTGCAGTGTCACTGCTCTGCATAAATCC
The DNA here is from genome assembly GCF_035046505.1 of Tiliqua scincoides. Lineage (NCBI taxonomy): Eukaryota > Metazoa > Chordata > Lepidosauria > Squamata > Scincidae > Tiliqua > Tiliqua scincoides. Next base: position 195,297,872 of record NC_089824.1, on the reverse strand, counting down.
CCCCCCCCCATGATGCTAAGTAAAAATAATGTCAGGAGATCTGATCATAGATCTTCTGTATAGCATGTAGCCTTGAATGTCAATTCAGAACATCCTGGTCATTAACTGTAACAGGATATATGAGAAAGTTCTATAAGTAGACAAAAGTATTCTTAATGAGAAAAAGCTTGTGGCCATGATTTGCATTGGAAGGAGACAATTGACAAATAATATATTGGGCAGATGTATTTTTGCTAATTTGCCTTTCACTGAGACACAAAGGGCGCAATCCAGCACTGACATAAGGGCAATGCAGCTCTGAGGTAAGGGAACAAACATTCCCTTACTTTGAGGAAGCCTCCATGAGTGACACCCAACTGCAGGATGCAGCACATGTCCCATTGGCACCGCTATGCCAGTACTGGAAAGCACTGACATAAGGGGTTAGGATTGCACCCAAAGTCTATCTAGTCCAATGTTTCTCAAACTGTGAGTTGGGACCCACTAGGTGGGTTGCAAGCCAATTTCAGGTGGGTTGTATAGCACCTAGCAAAGTCACCATTGAAAATACAGAGCTGAAAATACAGGTTTAAGCTGGAAGGGGGGAGAACTGTGTGGTTGGAGTAGGATCCAAGTCTGTGTTCTGCTTTGATGCCTCAGCTGGAATATTTGAAATCCAAGCTATGCAAAATAACAGCATGAGTGAGCTGTGTAACGGAACCTTTGGCTGATCACAGCTTAGGTTTGAAGTCTAAATTGATGATGTCACTTCTGACCATGACATCACTTCCAGGTTAATGACCTGGTGGTTAATGGTTAATGACCAGGTTAATCACTTCTGATGGGTCCCTATAGATTGTCATTCTAAAAAGTGGGTCTCACTGCTAAAAAATTTGAGAACCACTAAAACTAGTCATGTTTTGAGATGGAGTTATTTGAAAATCCCAACTTGACCCAAAATGTCACTATCACAACCACCACTACTACCATCTCCTCTATGATTGGGAAATAGCCCAGCACGTCCAATTCTCAATATTGTGGTTAAGCAACATATTCAGTTCTATTATATGTCAACTGACACTCATTACAAAGCCCTGCTTATGGCATTAAACCTTTTTGCTTTCTGTCCTAGTGCAGTGTGCCTGCATGCTTTATTACAGTTCATAAGAACAGTGGTGGTATGTGTAAAATGGAAGAGCAAAGGTCAACATGCTCTCTGATGACCAACTGAGCTTCAACTGAAATATAGTGGAGAAACTTGGGCTGAACACTCTGGAAATGATTGATCTTGGTTTTCAGTTGTTGCAGTCCTTGCCTTCTCAATTAATGGAGCCAGCAAGTAATTAGTACCACTTTCAAATCAGTGACACTTTTTAAATTTACTGACATTTACTATTCATGGCAAACATAATGAACACAATTGACATGTCAGAGTGAACAGTCAATATCGCTTGCCACAAATTAGTTGTTAATGCACTTTAACAATCTTTTTTTATTTGCAAAGTTAGGATGGAACAACAAAAAATGGATTCTCAGTGCACTTACCGTTGCTAAAAGACTTGTATTAAAGGGCTGGAAGGACAAGTGCCCTCTTGTCATAACCCTGACAAGTGGGCTGAAGACCTTTTAATGTTATCAATATTTGAATGAATGGCTTATAGATGACAATTAAAAATGAACTTATTTGCGGATGTTTGGAAGCCATTTTTAGATATATATGCATAGTGTATTTACTGCTTATGGATTAATATTTATAGTGTAGATTGCCTCAAATGTTTCTTTATACTTTTTTGTATTTAGTATATATAATTTTTCTCCTTTTTTCCCCTCTTCCTTTTCTTTTTTCTCTTTTCATTTTAGTTGATTGTCCATTTTCTTTTTCACAAACAAAGGATGAGAAAAAAAAGTTAGGATGGTTCAAAAGTGGCAAACAGTTGGATTTTCTCATAAATACTCCAGAAAGAGATGCTCATGGAAAAATATGGTTTGAGGGCTACTTCAATTGCTTAAATATATGGTCACATACAAAGGATTCTAAGTGTATTTTTCCCAACATCGCTTGTGTGTTTACCACTGTGATTTGCTGTGAAGTAATACATGCCTGTGAGATAGAACTGGCTTCCCACCACACAAACATCTAGTACTAAACTGGTTTGACCATTGCACAGTTTGTGAAGTGTCCTTGAAAAACTGACCTGGGCTGGTGGAAAAGCCTTTGATGGTTTTTTCTTTCACTCAGATCAACAGATTAATCAACTATGTTGCTGCTTCCAAACAAACATAATGGAAACTTCAGGTAAAAAAAAAAACTTTTGAATTGTAGATCCATAGGAGGTGTCCATGTGCTTTAAAGGTCTCACAATAAAACTAGATGAACAGCCCGATCCTACCTAAATACCTCTGTGCTGGTGCAGTGGAGCCAGTGTGGCTTCTGTTGCATCCTTCAGGGGAATTTTGGCTGTTGGAGATGTCCTTGGGGGAAGGAGACATTTGGGTCAATTCAGACTGATGCCATCAGTTTGCAGATCAGGCCTGGAAAGGGAGATAGGATTCAGCATGCACCAGTGCTGCTGATTCCACCACCTCCTACGCCCAATCTGCCTGCTCCCATTGCCGCCCTCCCCCACCTTGCTTCACCCCCTCCACAGCCTTCTCTTGCCCTGTTCTGCCCCATGTGCTGGACGCACCTGTTCCAGGAGGTGTCACTCTGGCTGCAGGCACTGGTGGAAAGGTTCTGGCCTTCTCACCAGTGTTGCTGGAAGGTGCGCTGTCGCAAAGTACTTTATGGGAGCAGGTCTAAACACATGTATCATTCACATTGGCAAAGCTAGTCTGCTGCAATCTCATGAAGCCTCCATCTATTCTTCTCCCTGCTATGGGTCATGTCAACACAGGGCTTGAGCTATGGTCTTGACCTTATTTGTTTCTATGAACTTGGGGAAAGAAGCCGGCAGAAGAGGCAACTTCCACATGTTTCAGAGGAAGAGAAAAAGTTTCTGCTTCCCTCTGCAAGCAATGGTTGGACTCTTTGTAAGTTGAAGAACCCCTTGGACATGTTGTGGTATTCTGTGGCATTTCAAGGCCTTTCTCTGCACTCAGAGTAAAGAAATATGGTAACAATGTGGTATTTTAACCATTACAAAATTCAGTGGCAAAAATATCTACTCATTGATGCAAACAGGTGTGATTAGTCAGTGCAAGAGGGGAAAGTGAAGTGCCTAAAGTGGAAGTTTATTGTAAAATGTTGCAGAACCCCTGGGAAGTAATCCCAATTGACAAACAAGCTTCTACAGGTAGACTATCTAACAGAGCAATTGATAGTATATGACTACTATGTTAGAGAAATCATTTCCATTATGTATCTACAAATCAGTGCTGAACTGGATCACAAGCAGACATAGAAATGCTTACGAATCTCTACCAACCAGGAAGTTATCCAGTTGAATGTTATCCAGAAGTGAATCCTAATGAGTTCAGATAACTGAACATTTTGAACGTCTTCTGTAAATTTCCCAATAAAATTTGAGTAACTGTATTTTTAAAATTTATTTGCAAACTATTGTTTGAGAGGGGAATTTATACCAGAAATCATATGACTGCACACTTTCCTTTAAGTGAACTTACAAAGAAATCAACTGTAATAAAAAAGGGAATAATTCTATTTTCTTGCTGCCAATAAATAAGAGGGGTGTGTGTGTGTACATCCATTACCCATCTCAACAAAGACCTTAGGAATAAAGTACTGTATTTTAAATAATGCAAAAGCAGGCTCAGTTATCTCTGGAAAATCCTGTTTAATCCAGAGATTTGTATCATTTGCTGACTACACTGAGAATTTTGACTGCATTTAAGCCTTCAGCTTCTAAAGATAAATGGTTTATTTAAATATTAAGCTGCACTTTGTCAACATCAGTGGGGTAAGGGGGAGGGGGTGATGGATGACAGCAATTATACAGGGTGCATCTCCATTAACTCACCATTTTTGTCCAGGTATGAAGTCCGCCTCTCTGAGGACTTGCTTAATGATGAGGACTCAAAAGGAATTTTAATGATCACTTTAGGGCTATCATGCTCATTTGCAGTCGGATTTTAGAGTTCTTGAAAACGGTTACATCTCTACTGCAGCTAGGTACTGCATGTGAACTTCCCTTTGCGGCTTGACAGTGTTAATTTGCAATGCCCAGCAGTTCATTTGGCCTTAGCCTGATGGAACTGAGCTCCTCTGGGCAAGATTTTCAAGAGTCTAGTTGGCTCATGTGAATTGTGTGTGTGTGTGTGTGTGTGTGTGTGTGTGTGTGTGCACGCACGCACGCGTGTGTCCTTTCTTCTGAGAATTGGGGTCTTCTTTAATTAGGATGGAACATAGGACAATGTGGAGGCTCATTCATTCAAATAAACAAACAAACAAATGAACAATTTATACCCAACCTCTTTCTCCCACCTCTGATTTGCACCTCTTACATGCAAATACATTCTAGTGGGTAAATATCAAACCCACCGCATGGATGTCTTTCAAAAGCACTTCTACATATTTGATATAAAGGTTGTAATTTCTGAAACCTGGTTGCTAGGTGAATTGCTCTAGTTACCTGGAGAATGTCTGTGACAGTGGAGAGATGTTAACAGAAATCTCATTTGAATAGCTCCCTAATTTTGAATTACCTCGTCTTACTCCCCCACCCCCCAAAAAAGGAACTTCATTATCAAATTCATTATGAATCTCCCATTGTCATATATATATATCTTTCCTTTCCTGAATCCTATGCCCTATGTTGGACTGCAAAGCCCGACAAAGGGCTTCTCAAGTTTGGCCAGCAAAATAGCGTATGTTCGCTCCTTTTTAATTCCTATGGCAGCTCTGAATTCAGCGCAGTATTTTGTCAGCATTGGGAGTGTCTCTGTTGTCTGGAGTGGTTTTGGACATTGCATATGTCAACTCCTTTTCCTACCCATATCCCTCCCATATTTGCCCATATCCCTCCCATATCTTCCCACATCTCTCACACATCTCCTCAGGGGAAGGGGACTCCTTGGCAGTGCCAGGGAGCTTAAGACTGGGCTGTTAGACAAGCTAAATGTGCTGCTATTCCAGAGAGCATTTGTGGGCAAATCCGCCATTCCCACCTTGCACCAGTATATGTACCAAATTGACTGGGTGGTTAATTTGAAAAGTCATACCATCTTTTATAAAAGTTCCTCAATACAGAAACTTCCAGATCCCTATAAATCTTGTAAAGTCTTACTTTTCAAACCACAAACTCTGCAATAATTTACCTTTGATGCTGATGCAACTTCTGCTGGGGTAATAACCCTCCCCAACAGTATGGAGATGTGGGAGTGACACAGAGGGACAAGGAGTTGATATAGGCAATGTCCGAAACCCACTCCAGATGACAGAGAACAAATGTCGGCCAAACACTATGCTGAATTCAGAGCTGCCATAGGAATTAAAAACACTGTGAAAAACAGTTAGGAACACTATTAAAAAGACTTAGAAACAATGGAAGAGAGGAAACAATGGAACCAGAAAAAACAATGGGACGGCAATGTCAGTGCAACTTCAAGATACGATTGCACCATAAATAATCTTTCCAAATTATTTCTTTGGATAGAAGTCATCATTTCTATTAGTAGGTCCAGGTGCACAAAGATTGCTGTGGACCATTTTAATCAGTTGCTGTAGCACTCAGCTCTCCATTCTGTATTTCACCTGCTGCTATAATGAAACATACAGTGGCCTCCTTAAAAAGTAATTAAAGCCAGACCACACAATATATCTGCCCAGCTTTGCCATCCATTAATGGGAATGATAAATGCTCTGCATTAATCTTGCCACCGTTACAGCCCTATGTCCAACGTGTGGAGAAGCAGTGTGATTCAGAAAAGTTACCTCCTGCAAATTGTGTCCATATTTCACCCAAATAGCAGAAATCCTGTCTCGGTGAACGAAGCCCTGCTTTTAACTGCTGCAGGGCTGAGCTAATCTAATGTTGCCAGGCATTGAGATATTGTGAAGTTCCTGCCAAAGCAACCAGTGGTAGCAAGATTTGTGGTAGGCAGTAGCTGTTGACATCAGGAGCTGTTCTTGCCAATTAATAAAAACAAACAAACAAACAAAAAACCCTGCTCGTATTTATGATATAAGGAAGTACAGGCCCAAGTGAGAGATGTAAATGCTCACCTGGTATGTTTTTACTGAAAATCAGTACTAGACAGTAAGATCAGAAGTGTTGAAAAGTGTTGCTTAATCTTCCCTTTCCATGATTTCCAGTTAAAAATTTCTGCTCCTCCCTCACTGGTTTTCCCACCTGCAAGAGAAATGAGATGGTTTCCTTCCTTACCCTGCTAATTGGGTAAGAGGCACTTTTTCAAGTGGGTGCTCCTTTTTTTTAGCAGGGAGAGAGTAACTGGCCCACCTCACCCCAGCACTGTCTGTTCTAGTGGCTGTCTGCTGGTATTCATTTGCATCTTTTTAGATTGTGAGCCCTTTTGGGACAGGGAGCCATTTAGTTATTTGATTTTTCTCTGTAAACCGCTTTGTGAACTTTTAGTTGAAAAGCGGTATATAAATACTGTTAATAATTAATAATAATCATTTCAGCTACAGATAGAAAAGCAGATTAGGGAGGGTGATTCTGAACAAAGGACAGGAAGATGAAGAGTTAAGCAGCTCCTAGCAGCCACCAATGCTCATGTACAGTCATAGCAAATGGCATTTTCAGGGTTAAACAAGTGCTTTGGGAGCACATATTTTGACAGAAGATAGATGGAGAGGTAAAGGGTTAAATATTACCGACATCCACACCATGGTCCTAATCCAAACCATGACTCACATGGATCCTACATGGGAGCAAAGGTAAGCCTCTAACAACATAGTCGAGATTTGCTTAATGTAATGTGTGATTTGGGCAACTCACTACATTTATATGCCTTTTTTTGTTAAGGTGTTTGAGTTGGATTACAATTTTAAAGGTACTAAATTAACAATAGCAAAAGTTAGTAACGATAAAACAGATTGTCTCATGTCATTAGTGGTTTCTCAGGAGTTGATGTTATGAGCATCCCTGATCCAAGCTTTTCTTCTTCTGCCTTTCCATAGTGGCCCCTCACCATCCAGTCTTGGCATTTGCAGATTTGACCACCCTCCTGGATGCCACTTCCAAGTCATGCCAGACACTAAAAAAGTGTTCCCTTTAAAAATGTTTTAACAATACTGTTCCAGTAGAGCAATGCCTTAGAGGAATATCATATTCTTCAGAAATATCAAATTATTTCAGGGATATTTGGGTAACAAATCATGAGACCTGTGAGACTGATAGTATTTAAATTATTTTCCAGAAATGGAACAAATCATAGAAGAGGAATTTCTGGGGTAAACAACCGGGCATCAATTGAGGATACCGAATAGCCACAGACTCAGCTTGAATCTGCCTGTATCGGGCAAAACTTTGGAATCTGCTGTTCTCCTAGATTCACAAGACTGTTTGGCTTAGAAAGAAGTTTCTAAACCAGGGGTTCTAACCTTTTTATGATTACAGACCCCCAGTGGATTGGCCAGTATGTCACTATACCTGCTTTCCCAGACTGTCAAAATCAGCATTATCACCAATTCTATAAGGTACCAGGATGACTTCAAAAAATGTCAATACCTTGGTATTACATATGGATATCTAGGAACAGAACACCGCAATCCATATTGAAAATGGGATAATTAATAATCTAATCTAACAAGAATTGTTTTAAAAATTATTTAGAGATCAAGTTCCATACCCCATCATTTGGTTCTCATACCCCCAAGGGATATGGATACCCCCAGTTAAGGATCCCTGTTCTAAACAATGGTGATAATCATAATCTCATCATTGATTCAAGAGAAATCCTAGAGGTTTCTGCATAGACTGTGAGTCGAGCTACATGAATCAGGCCTTTCTTGGAGCATTGAGAGAGTCAACTGGGTAGTAGATGCAGCAAGGGCATGATTCATGCCATGTAGCCTGTACAGGTCCAGGATTTCACTAAACCTCCGATCCATGTAGCTCAATTCAAGCTGTATTAATTTGGTGTGACATCACATCTTTTGTCACTGAGGAGCCTAGTAAGCTTTCTTTTATCTCACTAACTCCACAGTATTTCTCATTTGACTTAATTTCCAGCTTGCACTTCTCAGTCATTTTTGGCTGATGCAGGTAGGATTGATAAGTTGCCCCATTAATGACTGTTCTGTTGATTACAGGATACAATTGTCATCATGGCGGGAAGGCAATCAAAGTGCAGAGAGAGGAAGCTCGCTAGTACTTCTCAATGGTCCTTGATTAAGGAGGAAGCTCTTAGCTATCCCCAGTAGAAGGAACAAAAACTGCCAGCCCAGTGATAAGTCAGGTGATACATTTTCATTCCTGAACTAGTTGGTGCTTTCCTGACCAATAGTCCTATTTAGTTCATCATTCACAGTCCACCACTTGGCTATAATTGCAAAGGGTCAAGCAACAAACTATATAGGTGATCTGTGATTTTGTTTTATATAAGAGATCTTATATAGCTTTTATATAGGAGATCTGTGATTATCTCCTGATTTTAACTGAAATGCAGCTGGGGGGGTGGAGGAGGTGCAAATTTGTTCACACCATGGAAATAAGGAACTCTTTCACCCCCTGACATTAGACTGATCAACATTGCTCCCCACCCTAAATGCTACTTGTCCTGAAGGATTAAAAATACAGGAGTCTGCATGAAAACCTGGCAGTGAGCTGCAGAATTGTAATCGTATAGGAGAGAAGAGACAAGGTTTTGATAGATATTCAAAATCTATGCAGAAAGTGAGGTGTGTGTTGGGAGTGGTGGGGGTGCTGTAGCCACTTTTTCTTAAAATGGAGCAACCTAAAAGTAGGCTTATTTTTAGCTATAATCTCCTATACCAGTGGTTTTCAACCTTTTTTTGTCTCATGGCACACTGACAAGGTACTAAAATTACCAAGGCACACCATCAGTTTTTTTTTACAATTGACAAGGCAATGCTGTTGGTGGGAGGCTCACTTCCCCCAATGGCCCTATTAATAAATGACCTTCCCTCAAACTCCTGTGGCACACCTACAGACCATTCGTGGCACACCAGTGTGCCATGGCACAGTGGTTGAAAATGGCTGTCCTATACCCTTCCCAAAATTCTAGGGCAGGGGTTGCCAAAGTACATGTCACAACACTTTAAGGTAGTGGTTCTCAAACTTTTCGCACCAGGACCCACTTTTTAGAATGAGAATCTGTCAGGACCCACCAGAAGTGATGTCATGACCGGAAGTGACATCATCAAGCAGGAAAAACAATCCAAGGCTGCGATCCTACCCACACTTACCACGTCCCATTTACTATCATTGTTCAAAGCATATACATAGTAGCCCATTAAAAGTACAGATCTGTAACTTTTCCCCAAATGCAGTCACATACCATGGTAGCATCACGTCCAATATACTAAAAATAAAATATTGAAATGAATGGGGACCCACCTGAAATTGCCTTGCGACCCACCTAGTGGGTCCCAACCCATAGTTTGAGAAACACTGCCTTAAGAAGTCAAGGCACACTCACAGGGTGCCATGGGGTGCCCTTGGTGACCCCTCTTGCCTATTCCCCTGGGTGCTAGCATCTTGAATCTCATGAGAACTCATGAGATTTAGGCACCACCATCTTGGATCTTGAGAAATTTCATGAGATGCAAGGTGGTGACGCCAGGCTGAGGAGGCGGGGGGGGGGTCGCTGTGACCTAGGTAAGTTTAGGAATCACTGCTCTAGGGGTAAACACCCATTTTTACCCGTTCATTTATAGTTAGTATATTGATATTGTTACATAGAGAAGTGTTGGCGATTTTACTAGAGATCTTGCCTCATTCAGATTTTCTAGGTTAGATTTAGAGCACAGAACTGGAGGTTTTGTTAATTTTTCAACTTTCTTTATCGTCAATAAGATCAAGCCCATCCGCCTGCTTCAGGTAGATAAAATGCCTGCTTTAAGCTAGTGAACTTTCTGCTATTTTCCTGCTGTAATGTGTCAGTTGTCCAGACAGGCTCAATATAAGGCAAGTGGATCCTGGCATCCATTATTTCAGTGTATTAATATACATGCTTATTTCTTATCACAGAAACAATTAAAATAATTGCATAGTTTGCTTGATTTTTGGAATAATTGCATATCTCAAGCCAAAGGTCTCAAACACTTATCTATACACTTTAATGATGAGGCAGCGTCATGATTATGAAACTAAACAAATCCAAATACACACTGCCGCATTGGGAAGGAACATCCAGCCATACCTCATCATTGATGGAAATCAAAGGCATCATTCCTTATTCACAGTTCACTAGTTATAATTATACTGCATGCGAATTGCAGATGTTCAACGATCAAAGTCTGTCAAGATTTCAAAAGTGAGCAAATTGCGAGAATGGTGGACGGAAGAAGCTATACTATGTGCTCAGCACTGAGGTTTCTCTGGAGTGGGAGAAATGAGGACGATCCTAGGATGTGGCATCTGGGAGCTGTAGAGACTCCACAATTAGCTTTTGTGACGGAGAAGATTAAAAAGTTCTCGCAGTGCTAACTGGTAATTGGTATGTGGTGCAATCTAGAGAAATTAAGCATTCATAAATCCCACTGAAATTGGTATTACTGAAAGGCTATTGCTGCCTGGAGCCCTTCTCTGTGTCCCAAGGTGCCTCAGAACAGGAGGAGAGGGGGTTGCAGCTCTCACCCTAGTCCTCCTCCACCTCAGCAGACTATCTTTGTCCAAGGGAGATCACAGTCCAATCCTAACTTGTACTAATGTAGCCAGGCCTCATGTATCTAGCACAGGTTAAGAGGGGGCTGGAAGTCTCCTTGGGATAAGGGAATATTTTCCCCCTTAGAAGCAGGAAATCCTGAGCTATCAATATTTTCATCAGTGTCCAACTGTTGATTCTCTCCTAATGCCCTGGTAAGAATTAACCTTTTTTTAAAAAAAAAATTTTGAACTGCACATTTTAAAGGTTTTCCAGTTCATATCATTGTGTTTTATTCCATTTTTTCCCCACATTTTTAAACCATTCTTCCTCCAAGGAGCTCAGAGTGGCGCACATGTTTCTTTCTCTCCTTTCTCTCATCACAACCCTGTGAAGTAGGTGAGGCTGAGAGACAGTGACCGGCCCAGGGTCACCCAGGAAGCTTCATGGTTGAACAGGGATTTGAACGTGGATCTTGGAGGTCTAAGGTCAGCTCCCCAACCACTACACCATCTAGGCTAGTGCCTTAAAGTTGAATTAGTGCCTTGAAGTTGAGTCACTGCAACAAAGGTTACTCTTTCAGATGATTCTAGAATAACTACCAACCAGGGCTGGCCTTAGGAGCTTCAGAGCCCAGTGCTAAACACTTTTGCAAGGTCCCTTCCCCACGGCCTTCCACTCATCGGAATAAACGCAATGTGGGGCCAATGGTGCTCGTGCAAAATGCAGCACATGGAAGTAGGTGCTGGTGATATGATGATGTCACCACCCCCTGTGTCCAGTCTGGCTGCTATCTTCTGAATGAACAGTTACATCTGAACAAACTCCAAGGGCAGCCCTTTGTAGAGCACCTTGCACTAGTCTAGTTGGGAGGTGATCAAGACATGGGCAAGACCTTGTTTTACAGGAAAGTATATAACTGATGCATCAGCTGAAGCCTAGAGGGGAACTGCTGGTATACTGCTTTTCAACGACAACAACAACACTTCACAAAGCAAAGCACATAAATGCAGCAACCATTACCAAATTCACAAGAGAATTTCAGCAGTGGGAAATCATTGTAGCTCTATCTTTGCTCCCGTACACTTCAGGAGGCTGGGAAAAGAGCCCAGTGCAATAACTTTGGAGGCACTGAGGTTTCACATTATCTTGCTAAAAGCACTGTAAACATTTTAATATCAAATGAGCTCCTTTCTCTGTGGTTTCTTATACACTCTGGGGAGGCAGCATATAAACACATGAAGGGGCATATAAACACATGAAGCTGCCATTTACTGAGTCATCTACTCATGAATACTGAGATAGATGGATGAATGATCTCCATGCGCCCGGCCTAGCTACGTCCCCACTGTGTCGACAAAACCACAGTGAAAAGAACTCATTTGATACACTGTGTATATTTGATACATGTTTATACTGAGGGAGCTCTCTTGGGTTCCAGACAGAGTCTTTCTCTGCCTGCTTGGAGATACCAGCAATTGAAGGTGGGATTTCTACACAGAACAAGGAAAGTCTATTAAGGATCTTCATTGAGGATGAGCCCTGCTTATATTTTTAAATCCAACAAATATCACCAACAGGCAGAAGTAATAATTTCCTAATGAATTTGACTTAAACTTAAGAATCTCTCTGAACTCTCTTAATCTGTTCTAAATGAGTTTCCTGAATCAAATCTGAGTATTGACTTCCTTTGCTGATGACTTAAATTCAAATTTGTACCCTTTGAAAAATTCAGTGAATGCTTCCAGCTTCCATCACTTGCTGAGTTCAGATTTTAATTGAAGTCAGACAGCTTGGACTGGTTTAATTGGTTTGTCTGTACAGTTTAAGACCAAACTAATCTAAGTCCAAAGAGGTTTGTCATTAAAATTCAGACCATATGTGCCAGTTATAGAGAGCCAGAGTAGTCTGAATAGCTAGTCTGTCATTGTGCAAGTGCTACTTAAGGCTACTATAAGGATTCCGTTATAGCAGAACAAAATTAAGAGATTGCTTGTGAATTTAATTTGCCTATTTTTGGATGTGGTTTTTAAAAAAAGTAAAAAAAAATGAAATCAACTTTGGTGCGTGTGTCTTCATGAAGGTTACAGACGTCTAAAAATTGTCATTTTAATTCAGTTCTATTTTTAATCCGTTTCTTTTTCCAGCAGTGGTGGTGGGCAGTTGGTGAGGTCTCCTCAGAGTAAGTGAACTTTATTTCACTTGCACTGTGCTTGATTGTGCAGAAGTCTCCACTTCCCCTATGGGTCTCATCAGTTCTGTGCCAGCTATTTTTAAGGCACAGGACCAAGGAATGTAAGAGAGGGGAAAAGGGAGAGGTATAGGATTTGGCTGCATGCAAGTGCCGCTGAACCTGCCCTCTCTCCCTTTTTCATTCTGCCTCCCTCCTCACCCCACCCAGAATTTCCCCTCCCCTTGCACCCTTATCTGTCTCATTGCCTGTCCCCACCTTCAACCTATTGACACTAGTGGACACAGTCAGCTCTGCCAGTGGCACTGGGCCACAAGTGATTGTACTTGTGGCCTCTCAGCACTCGCTAGCTGCAGTGACTGTCTGCTGGCATCCTCCTCCTTTTGCCAATGGAACTCTTATTCCACCGACAGGGCAGCCCAGTAGGATTGGAGTGCCGATAATGTGCATACTAGAAATTGGAACTCTTGATTCATTTGATATGGAAAGGTGGAACAAAGCATAGAGAGCCCATTTCGTGGCATCTTGTTTTGTTGGTTATATGTGACTGTAATCACGTGATACCTTGCTGCAATACAATTGTCTTGATAAACTTTAGGATAGTGTTGTCAGCAGTGAAGTTCTTGGGGGGGGGACAAGGGAGGGCAAACACCCCAGGGTGCCACGCCTCTGGGGACGACACCACCTTTCTTGCTTCCCCACTGCTGCTGCCCCCCATCTAGGGGCTTTTGCACCTCCAGAAGGCCTTTAAACCCCACTTAGTTTTCAGTTGAAAACTGGAGAGATTATTAACAGTATTTATTAACAGTATTTATATACCGCTTTTCAACTAAAAGTTCACAAAGCGGTTTACAGAGAAAAATCAAATAACTAAATGGCTCCCTGTCCCAAAAGGGCTCACAATCTAAAAAGATGCAAAAAGAACACCAGCAGACAGCCACTAGAACAGACAGTGCTGGGGTGAGGTGGGCCAGTTACTCTCCCCCTGCTAAAAAAAGGAGCACCCACTTGAAAAAGAGCCTCTTACCCAATTAGCAGGGGTTAAAGCCCTTTGGATGGCCAGGGAGGCTACGCATGGCCTTCCTGCCCCCTGAAGGCCTTTGGAGGCCTCCGGAATGCCTTAAATTTCCAGCCAAAAATTGAAAGTGGGGTTTAAAAACCTTCTGGAGGCCTCTGAATGCCTCCAGATGGTGGGGAAAATGGTATTTGGTATGAGGGAAGGCACCCTGTTGTCCTGGCTCTGGGCGGCACCGGGGCCAAGTTTGCCAGTGGTTGTCAGATTCTTGTACTCATATGGTCCACTAACTCAAAGAAGTTGGTTTCGTACAATTGGCACCCACATGTATCTTCATCTTACTAATACCAGTATTTGGGTTTATGCCCAGCTTACTCACAATATTACACTATTTGAAGTACTTCAACTTTCTCTGAACACAGCAAGTCACTTTCTCAGGGAGCCATTAGATTTAGTCCAGCGGCTTTACTGGCAGGCTCACGAAGCCACAAAAATCAAAGTGATTTCTCTGGACACAACAAGCAGCTCTTTTGTAAAGCGGGCTGCTATATCAGCATGCTCTTCACTACACCTGTGGAAAAAAGTTTGGCTTCCAAGGATGAGTAGTTGCTGTCAGCCGTCAAGACTCAAAAATGGAAAAGGCTAAAAAAAGGGGGGGGGGAAGGAACTGCTTTTGTAAGTTGCAGGAGGCTGCAGAGTCTGTTCTGAATAGAAGCCTTCTAGAAAGGACGCCAGTGGTGTGGCAAGAGCGTTTTGCCAGTAATTTGGAAGTATTGTCACAATGATCATCATCACAGTGACTGTTGTCTTGTCAAGGCTAGTTATGCAAATAGCACAGAGTTTTCTGAGAAGGGAAATTCAGAACGTCTTTTTAAAAACTTTTCTTATTTGTTTGTTTGTTTGTTTGTTTGTTTGCAGTATTTTTACCCCACCTTTCTCCCCAAGGGGACCCAGGCCATCTTACTTCTTGAGTTGAAGTGGATCACAGATGCATAGGCAGAAAGAAAAATGAGAAGGCATGATGAAAGGGAAAGACACAAGAAGGGAGTTGCTACACATACTGGATGGGCGGCACCACGTCCTTTGGTCGCATATCTGAGTGCTGGCTGTGGGTCGGCGGTCTCCATACCACACCCAGATTGACCAAAGGAGAGTATAGAGAAAGCTGGCCAGTAGCAGCCTGCAGGGGTTGGCAGGGGGCCCAGATGAAGGCATGGACCTGCAGGAGTTCTATAAGGGGGAGGAGGGCCCCTGATGCAGGTGCAGAGGAGGGACTGGGTGCTATGGGTGCTATGGCAGCCTCTGGAGCAAGGCAGTGAAGAGCCAAGTGGCCCAATCAGAGCATACCATCCCAGCCAATGGGAAGGGCAACAGGGCCATCCACTTCGTGGTGCCCCTACCAGAGTACTTATCTTGCTACTCTCCCAGCAGTAGTATCTTGCTACTCTGTAGAGTATCTCAAAGTTGAGACACTCTACAAAGCAAAGTTGAGAGTACAGTAGATACTGTAGTAGCAGTATCTTGCTACTCTCCCAGCAGTAGTGTCACTAGGATTCGCGTCACCCGGTGCGGGAGGCCTGCACATCACCCCATGCAGTGGGCGGGGCAACACCCCAGGTGGTGGGCATGGTGATGTACCATCACCACGCCCCCACTGGTTTTTTGGTTGTACCTTTTGATAGAACACAGATACGTCAATGCAGTTTGTTTCATTGCATTCTGCATGAAATTACACATTGATTTATAACATGATGGTCTTATTCCTCCAAACTCTGATTTTAGTGATTTTGAAAACTTGTAGAGTCACACACACACACACTCGTGTCAACTTCCTAACACTTATTGCAGCAGTTCTCAAACTTTTAGCACTAGGACCCACTTTTTAGAATGACAATCTGTCCAGGACCCATTAGAAGTGATGTCATGGCCAGAAGTGACATCATCAAGCAAATTTAAATAAAAAATTATAAATACTTACATTAAAATAAAAGAAATAATTAAATAAGGGGGAGCCAGTCCTGTTCCACCAAGTGAATTTTCTCTGTAGCCTGCCTGCAATAACACCCCCCTCCCAAAAAAAAAAAAAAGAATCAGTGAGATTTCCAACCCACCTCAGTGCCCAGTTTAAAGTTCTTCTATTTCAGGCATATCAAGATGACACCCACCTGGCTTTACACCCACCTGGCTTTACAAGTGCAAAATAGAAAACATGCCCCTTACCAGTTCAAGCCACTTTTTTGTCCTTTCTAGTGGGGGGGGGGGAAGGCTGCCTCTGGACATTTGTTGCACTCCAGCTCCATCGAATTGGGACCATTCTGGTGTCCTCACATTCCCCTTTGCCTGGCTTGACCACCAGTCAAAGCACATCTGCCTATTTGCAAGTAAACGCGACCATGTGGCTTAGCTTCTCTTTCCATAGGGCTCGATACATTCGCAGCTGGGAGGAAGGGACCACCTTCTTGGGTGTTTTTGGGGGCTGCATTCATTGGATCAGGACCATTCTGACATTGTTGGATTCCTCTCAGCCTGCCTTTTCCGACAGACTAAGGCAAGTTCACCTGTTCGCGAGTAAACACGTGATACAGCTCACTTTCACTTTCCATAGGGCTCTATGCATTTTTGGGTTTCTGGTTTTTTGGCCATAACTTTTGAAGGAAAGGAGCTATTTCACTCTGGTTTTTTGCATTGCATTCTACTGGAAATTCCACATCCAACGGTATATGGCATGATGGGATTGCTCCCAAAACCACGATTTTAGCGTGTCATCCCCCAGTGCGTGTCACCCCCTTGCCATTGCACCAGTGTACGGGGTGTTATGGTGGCATATCTAATGGATAGGATTGGACCCTTAGGTCACATAATCTCCAATCACATAAAGCTTGAAAAATACTGTCCTGTTTATTTATTTGCTCTTGTGTGGCTAAGATAGAGTGATGCACTAGAAACAGCATTTTAACACATTTTTAAAATGTGTCTTTATATCTAGAAATGTGTTTTGCCCTCAAAATAAATCAGTTTTAATTTTTTGAAAGCAGGGGATGAATAGATCTCTCTCTGGGTGTTTAACAGATTAAAACAATCGTTCTTGCTTCATTTAACTAAAGCATTTTTCCAGACAAGTTCCTCTGCTCAAATGTTCCTTCTAATTACCATTTTCCTTTTGCAATATGTTGTGTCACACTGTTGGAGGAAGCACATAGTGAGTGAGAGCACTAGGGTTGCAAAGGAACTATGCCCTGGCTATTAGGAAGTTCAGTGAAGCACTGCTTTTTAT
The DNA here is from genome assembly GCF_035046505.1 of Tiliqua scincoides. NCBI lineage: Eukaryota > Metazoa > Chordata > Lepidosauria > Squamata > Scincidae > Tiliqua > Tiliqua scincoides. The sequence continues at coordinate 195,280,664 of NC_089824.1, read as the reverse complement.
TTCATCCTGTAGGAATGGGTGAAAACAGTCCAGAAAAAAAAACAACAACCTCTAGCTGGGCTTTTAAGTGGGCCCTAAAAAACACCTTTGATTCTCAACTATTTCTTAAGATTTTGCCATCAACTGCAAAGGGATTTTCTTGCCACTCTAATGGTTTCATTCTAGCAGAATGGGTCCCCTATGATGGAGTTTTCTTGATACTTGACTTTATAGTCACTCTCATAGATCCCTTTAGTTGTCTTGTTTCATGCCCTGATTACTACTTGTCATTAGATCATCCAAAGATTTCTTCTATTGAGGGAGAAATGAGTTTACAGTCCAATCTCACATGGGTTTACTTGGAAGTAAGTCCAGCAGTGTTCAGTCAGACATTCTCCCAAAAAAACATGCATAGGACTTCAGCCTAATTAAGATACTTACAACCCCAACAGCTCCCTCAACCATTTAGCAGCTTTCAGTGCTACAGTTTAGCACGTTCATCTTCTTAAGGCATGACCATCTGCTCCAATGCGTTAGACAATGCAGCGCGGATTAAAAGTTTTGAAGCGAAGGGAGTTCAAAAGATGGGGATTGGAAGATCAGTCCCGGCAGGTCTTCAGATAGGAACAGCATGGCACCCATGCTTCTGTAATGCTTTACAATCCGAGATAAAAGTTTTGCAGTTTTCTTCTCAGTTACAGCCTTCGGGGAGGACCCAGTTTGACTGTGCGCTGAATGAAAAAGCACACCAAGCAGCAACCGATTGTGTTGACTGCATAGATACCACTGAGGGATGCCATTTAGGAAGGACAGCAGTTATGATTATTCTGCAGGGGGTGATCAGGGATAAAACGGAGCACCACAACACCTACTCTTAAGAGATTCGACTTATTTTTGCAATTTGATCTTGAATATATGCTCAATCTGGACTTTAAATCTTGCTATGAGACCCTACCAGTGGCGTCACTGGGGTTTGCGTCACCCAGTATGGGAGGCCACCATGTCACCCCCATGGTGGACCTCCTCCAATGCAGTATGCGGGACCATTGCCCTGCCCTGCTGGTTTTTGGCTGTAATTTTTGGTAGAATAGAGATATTTCAATGTGGTCTGTTTCATTACATTATGCATGAAATTACACATTGAATGATGTATTATTCAAAGAGATGAAGATCTTAAAAATTTTGGCCAGAAGTGAAGTCACCCCCCTGGTTGCATTACCAGTATGGTTCGCACCCCCTAGCAATGCCATTGGACCCTACCACTCATCCACCTGCAAGATTGTGTCCTTTCATGTCTGGGGAAACCTGGGGCATTTTCTTTAATCATGTAGGGTGGAACTTACTTTATCGGTATATGTCGCAAGATCGTTGGGATGAGCTGTCCCTAAACAATTACCTAAACAATTAAGGGTAAACAATCCAAACTGCATCTTGAGCCAGCTCTCCTTGAGAGTCAGCTGGGCTGGCAGAAGGACATGTGCCAGCCAATGGAGGCTGAATCCAGCCTCTGTGCTGACTTGACATAGGAGGGTTGCGTTGGCTGAGCTTGGCTGACGCAAGGAACTGGGGAGGAGGCAGAGAGGAGATGGGATGGAGGTGTTCTGGGGTGGGGTAGGGCTGGAGGAAGGTGGTCTGGGCATGGGTGGGCAGGGAATGGGAGGCGGGGCTGGGACTTGGCAGATATGCCGGATTCTAGCCTCCATTCCTGAGCGGCATAATAATATTAGCCGTTTTGTTCTCAATACCTTTTCTAATGATCCCAAGCATAGAATTGGCCTTCTTCACTGCAGCCGCTCATTGGGTCGACACTTTCATCGACTTGTCCACCACCACCCCAAGATCTCTCTCCTGATCTGTCACAGACAGCTCAGAACCCATTCGCCTGTCCTCTAATTCCCTGACTGTGGAGTTTTTTCAGTAGCCTTTGGTGAGGGACCGTGTCAAATGCCTTCTGAAAGTCCAGATATATAATGTCCACGGGTTCTCCTGCATCCACATGCCTGTTGACCTTTTCAAATAATTCTAAAAGTTTTGTGAGGCAAGACTTACCCTTACAGAAGCCATGCTGGTTCCCCCTCAGTAAGGCCTGTTCAACTATGTGTTTTGAGATTCTATCTTTGATGAGGCATTCCACCATCTTACCTGGTATGGATGTTAGGCTGACCGGCCTATAGTTTCCCGGGTCCCTCCTCCTTCCCTTTTTAAAAATCGGTGTGACATTTGCTATCCTCCAATCCTCTGGCACTGTGGCCGTTTTGAGGAACAAGTTGCATATTTTAGTCAAGAGATCAGCAACTTCATTCTTCAATTCCTTAATAACTCTTGGGTGAATGCCATCAGGGCCCAGTGACTTATTGATCTTTAATTTATCAGTGAGGTCTGAAACATCTTCTCTTTTAACCTCTATCTGACTTAATTCCTTGATCAAGAGGGGCTGTTTGGGCAGAAGTATCTGCCCGAGGTCTGCCATGAAGACAGATGCAAAGAACTCATTTCATTTCTCTGCCATCTCTATCTTAGGAAAGGGAAGAGTTTCCCCTTACATCTGGTTGAGCCACTTTGGGCCCAGGCCTCCTGGCACGCCTGTTCCAGTGCAAGATAGGATTGCATTGTAAAGAAAATGCCCTGATTTATCCCAGGAGGCAGGCAAGGGGCTAAGACATATGCGCTCAATGGATGTGCCCATCTGTTACTGTTTGTGGTCAGTTGGAGAGAGAGGGGCAGCCCAATCCTATCCAAGTTCCCATGCACTGATTCAGTGGTGCCAGTGCAGCTTGTGTTGCATCTTGTACAGGCGTGTCACATGCTGGAGGTCTCCGCAAAGTAAGAGAACATTTGTCCCCATGCCCTAGGACCATACTCCAACAACCACAACGGGACAACCCAGACCTGCACCTGCTGAATCGCTGATGCAAGTCCACGTTACCCTGTGTCAGTGGATCAGGCCCAAGAAGGGGGTAACATATGGCGTGCGCTGCTGCCACCAAACCTGCCCCTCTCCCAGGTCTGATCTGCCCACTCTCACTCCTGTTGCTGCCCTTTCCTGTTAACTCTCTCTCCACTCTCCCCCTGCTCCTGTGCTGCCCATTGTGAACTTATGGGGTCCAATGCCCCCTGCTCTCTGTGATGACTCTGGTAGGACAGCAAGACCTTGCTGCCAATGCTACTAACGGACACCCTGTCGCCACATGCTTTATGGCATGGCTCTGAAAGTCTGCACTGGTGGAGTGCCATCAGCACAGAAGAGGGATAGGATTGGGCCATAAGTTTCAACTAAACCCACCCTCTGTGCTACTTAGATTGCAATCCTATCTTGTGCTGGAATAGGCGGGCCAGGAGGCCTGAGCTGTATCCAGTGCAAGATAGGGGCCTGAAGTGGCTTAGCTGGAGGTAAGGGGAAACTCTTCCTTTTAACCCTGGGTAAGCCACTGCAGTCCCAATGGGTCTCTTCGGAATTGCACCACCTCCAGAGGTGGCCTGAGGAGAGCGGAGCAGCTTGCAGCCACTCTGTGCTGCTTGGGAATGGGTCCCATCCCCACCTCCTGCTCCCCGCCCGCCTGCCCCCAGGACCACCCTCCCCCTGCTCTGGAATGCCTACCCATTTCAGAAAGGAACCCCCACAGATACAAGGGCACACCTCCTTTAGTCTGTGTGTGCCTGCAGAGGGCTCCAAAGCTCAAACTGTTGGACTGGGACAGCTTGCCTAGATAGCTGGGATATAGATCCCTGCACCAGAGCATGAGGTTCTTGTTTCAAGCTCCAGAATCCCTGACCATGTGTTTCTGGTGCTCTCCAGTACAGGTGCTATGAATTTAGCCAGGTTACTTTTAATTCTTTTCATATCTCTTGGTATGAGTTTCAAGTGCTGACCGCTCTTTAAAAAAAAAAAAAAAATCAAGTTTGAGTCACAATCCTTTCCCACCCCATCCCTGTACATATCATAGATATCTGACAGTTTCAGCAGTGTCTTTGCACCCATGTGACATTTGGGAAGTGGTCTTGTGAACACATCCAGGCCAAGCCAACAGGAAATGTTGAGGTGTTCATAAATGCAGTGTATAACTTTTGCAAGACCTGTTTGTCCCCCTTTTCCTTGTGCCATGGAAACTTATTTTGCTACTTTGGCGTGCTAGAATGTCAGCATTTGAAAGGTTTGTAAAAAGGACTTTTTGTGAGCATGTTCACAATTAATACCATTCTGAAACAAGGAACTCATACTTTGAAAAAAAAAAAATCTTTTCTGAAGATAAATCAATCTGTTCTCTGTTTCAGTCACTTACATGCACCAACAGTTGTTTGTGCTCCTGACACATCTTCTATGTTTTGTCAATATCTCATTATTCTGAATGTTACGAAACATGCCATAAAACATCTAAAATATCTCAACCTTCTCAATATTTCCCCCCTTTCCCCCCCTTTCTTCTAACTGGAAGCCTTTTCGACAGCACTTGAACAAGAAAAAAAAAAGAGAGACTAGACCCCATGATACTGTATAATGCATAGCCTTGTATATGTGCACCGCTCTGCTGAGACTGGTCTGGGTCAGCAGCAGACAAACTCTGTGCATGGAAAAGCATGCGTAAGAGGAAAAGGAAAAGATGCAAAAAGGAGCTGGTGTGTCCTCTATGCCTGCAATAGATTTCAAGAGGCATTAAGAATTGAAAGTAGTATACAACTGGGGAAATAAAGTTATAAAAAACGGTTGAATTAGACAGCTCAGCAGACAGTGACTTATCATTACAGCAATGTAATGCACAGAAGTTGGAAGCAGAATGGCCAGACAGTTTTGCAACATATGTACAGTCTAGTGCTGCCTTTTGACCCTTTAGGATCACATGCTGAATGTTTTAAATCATTAGTTCCCAAATGTTTTAGCCGGGGCCCACTTTTTAAAATAACACTCTGTCGTGACCCACCTAGCTTTACAAAACTTTAAAAAAAAAATGTCACCTTCCCAGCTGCTCAAGCCCGTTTTTATCCTTTTTACTATGGAGAGAGCCACCCTCTGTTAAACTCCACAACATTCATAGAAAAAGAACTGTTCTGGCAGTCTTGTGTTCCCCATCTTCTGGCCTTCCATAAGAGCCAAGGCACAGTTGCTACTCATGAGTTAACACACACATGTGGCTCACTTTCACTTTCCATAGGGCTCAATACATTTTCCTTGTCAGCTATCAGCTTGTCAGTTTCCTGACCCACCAAACGTTAGGTCGTGACACACAGTTTGGGAACTGCTGTTTTAAACAAATACATATGAGCATATGAAGCTGCCATAAACTGAGTGAGGCCATTGGTCTATCTCACTCAGTACTGTCCACAGTGACTGGTAGCAACTTTCCTCAATTTCATACCAATTGTCTTTCCCACTCCTACTCAAAGATGCAGCAGACCGAACATGGACCTTCTGCATAGTGTATGCTTTGCTTTGGCCCCCAACAGCTTTGCTTTTGTGGTAGTAGTTATATGCTATGGTCTGTGACTGGTTTAGTTTAGGGTGGCTATGGGTCATGTCTCAGAGAACTGAAGGCCTTGATGAGACATAGGTTGCCAGTGGCACCCACCAAATTACAAAGATTTCCTTCAGCTGCAATTCACATGTACATTTAATTAGGAGCTTGCCCCATTCAGTTCAGTGGGGCTTATTTCCTCCTTACATTCTCTTGACCTCCTATACAGACATGCCTCACACTGTCATCTATGACTCTAAGGGGTGGTTCATGTGTGTATGCATCTCACTTGTTGACTTCAACACCAATGATAGCTTGCTAGTGTAAAGGAGCTATCACAGTTCTAACAAAAGAGATAGAGATGTCATGTTATCCAGTGTCACCCCAAATGTCAGTTCATTCATCCCGCTGTTATCAAGTGTTGGGTGATCAACTGATGCACCAATACATCTGAACTATATTACTACTGTAATTATTCTGATAGTAAAACACATTGCCTATATAAGTTAGTATTCCTGAGTTGGCTCACACCAAATGAGACTTTGCCCAAGAATAATATATTGGGAAATGAAGTAATTTTGCAAAAAATAACTTTAGCAGAATCCATTTTAATAAACCCATAGGAAACGAGCCTACTTTTCATAAAGTTTGCATGAAAGGATAAGTAAAAGCATTCTATTTAATTTGGTAGTCATTCCCCCTCCAGCACACATTTGAGTTCATCACAATAGGTGTGGTAATAAATAAATAAAGAGGTAAATACCTATTGATAGGAGCCAGGTGATGAGCAAGAAAAGAAATTTTCTGTGATCACAGTTGGCATTCAAACCAGGAAAAATTGCGATGTTGTATTTGTCTTTTGTTACCTTTACAAGAGTGATGTTTCTGCTTTATTCCAGCCTCCTTTTGTGCTGGGAAAGTATAAAAATAATTGCAGGAAAAGATTTCAAGGTTGGATTTTACGTGCTAAAAACAGATTTTCATTTGTTTGGTTTTTCTTTTTATATTCATTATGAGGAACTGGAGGGTGACAAATGATTTTGCAAGGGGATGAGAGTGTGTGTTTCCACTGTGACATTTAAATTGGAATTCACATTTGATGGCACGCGGAAAATTTAAATGCATGCCATCAGTGCGGTACTATAAAGAAGATTTCTTAAATGCTTTCACTTCTTTTATGGCTGCTTTTACATGTGGCTGGAATGTGCTTTGATTCAGAAAAACCAGTGTAAATAAGCCTCAATTGTTTCTCCAAGTTTGCAACTTAGAGCCCAGTCCTATCCTGCCCCCACACTGGTGCAGCTGCAACAAAAAGGTGTGATTTTGATAGAGATCCTTGAGATTCAGTGTTGTTCTAGGAAGGGGGGGTTCTGCCCAGGAAGCTCCTCTGGCTTGTCTGATCTCCTAGGATTGTAGCAGCAGAGTCAGGCTGCAATCCTAACCACACTTAGGAGAGTAAGCCCCATTGAACAAAATAGGACTTACTTCTGAGTAGACCTGGTTAGGCTTGTGCCCGCAAACTATCATAACATTCCCCCAGTAAGTTGCCTCTTCAAACAGGGAAGAGAAGGAAATGAGGAGTGAGCGTGCTAACCACTAGACACTATTGCCCTGGATCAGCATGTGGTCACTGGCAGTCCCTCTTTTGACATTCACAGATCCCATAGGTGAATGCAACACGTTTTTAACAGCATTTCTGCATGAAAACCCAATGTTCATTAGAATGGGTTTCCAGATGACAAGATGCCTAAATTTATAATAACACAATCCTATGCATGTCTGTTCAGAAGTCAGTCCACTGTGTTCATAAGAACATAAAAACATAAGAACAGCCCCACTGGATCAGGCCATAGGCCCATCTAGTCCAGCTTCCTGTATCTCACAGTGGCCCCACCAAATGCTCCAGGGAGCATACCTGATAACAACAGATCTGCATCCTGGTGCTCTCCCTTGCATCTGACATAGCCCATTTCTAAAATCAGGAGGTTGCACATACACATTATGGCTTGTAACCCGTAATGGATTTTTCCTCCAGAAAATTGTCCAATCCCCTTTTAAAGGCATCCAGGCCAGATGCTGTCACCACATCCTGTGGCAAGGAGTTCCACAGACCAACCACACGCTGAGTAAAGAAATATTTTCTTTTGTCTGTCCTAACTCTCTCAACACTCAATTTAATGGATGTTCCCTGGTTCTGGTGTTGTGTGAGAGTATAAAGAGCATCTCTCTATCCACTTTATCCTTCCCATGCATAATTTTGTATGTCTCAATCATGTCCCTCCTCAGGAATCTCTTTTCTAGGCTGAAGAGGCCCAAACACTGTAGCCTTTCCTCATAAGGAAGGTGCCCCAGCCCAGCATTCATCTTAGTTGCTCTCTTTTGCACCTTTTCCATTTCCACTATATCCTTTTTGAGATGTGGCGACCAGAACTGGACGCAATACTCCAGGCGTGGCCTTACCATCGATTTGTACAACGGCAGTATAATATTAGCTGTTTTATTCTCAATACCTTTTCTAATGATCCCAAGCATAGAATTGGCCTTCTTTACTGCTGCCACACTTTGGGTCGACACTTTCATCGACTTGTTCACCACCACCCCAAGATCTCTCTCCTGATCTGTCACAGACAGCTGAGAACCCATTAGCCTATATGTGAAGTTTTGATTTTTTGCCCCAATGTGCATGACTTTACACTTACTGACATTGAAATGCATCTGCCATTTTGCTGCCCATTCTGTCAGTTTGGAGAGATCTTTCTGGAGCTCCTCACAATCACTTCTGGTCTTAACCACTCGGAAAGGTTTGGTGTCGTCTGCAAACTTAGCCACCTCACTGCTCAACCCTGTCTCCAGGTCCTTTATGAAGAGGTTGAAGAGCACCGGTTCCAGGACAGATCCTTGGGGCACACTGCTTTTCACCTCTCTTCATTGTGAAAATTGTCCATTGACACCCACTCTCTGTTTCCTTCTCTTCAACCAGGTCTCAATCCAGGAGAGGACCTGCCCTGTAATTCCCTGACTATGGAGTTTTTTCAGTAGCCTTTGGTGCGGGACCGTGTCAAACACCTTCTGAAAGTCCAGATATATAATGTCCATGGGTTCTCCTGCATCCACATGCCTTTTGACCTTTTCAAAGAATTCTAAAAGGTTTGTGAGACAAGACTTACCCTTACAGAAGCCATGCTGATTCTCCTTCAGCAAACCTTGTTCATCTATGTGTTTTGAGATTCTATCTTTGATGAGGCATTCCACCATCTTACCCGGTATAGATGTTAGGCTGACCAGCCTATAGTTTCCCGGGTCCCCCCTCTTTCCCTTTTTAAAGATAGGCGTGACATAGGCTATCCTCCTATCCTCTGGCACCATGGCCATTTTGAGGGACAAGTTGCATATTTTAGTCAAGAGATCAGCAACTTCATTCTTCAATTCCTTAATAACTCTTGGGTGGATGCCATCAGGGCCCAGTGACTTATTGATCTTTAATTTATCAATGAGGTCTGAAACATCTCTTTTAACCTCTATCTGCCTTAATTCTTTGGTTAGGAGGGGCCGTTCGGGCAGCGGTATCTGCCCAAGGTCTTCTGCTGTGAAGACAGATGCAAAGAACTCATTCAGATTCTCTGCCATCTCTAAGTCTCCTTTTATCTCTCCTTTCCCTCCCTCACCTTCCTTTTTATTCTCCTCATTAGGGCAAGACTTCCATTTATGGAAGGAAGCTACCTTGCCATTTACCGCCTCTCAATTTGGCTGGTTAACCAGGTGGGCACTCTCCTGGACTTAGTCAAGCCCTTCTTCCTTTGTGGAATACACCTCTGCTGGGCCTCTATTACTGTTGTTTTAAGCAGCCTCCATGCTCTCTGTAGAGATTGGACTCTTTTTACCTTCCTTTTCAACCTCCTTCTAACCAGCCTCCTCATTTGAGGGAAGTCCGCTTGTCAGAAATCAAGGGTTTTTGTGAGAGATTTGCCCAGTATTCTTCCCCCAACATACATGTCAAAACGGATCGCAGCATGATCACTGTTCCCCAATGGCTCAGTAACGTTGACATCTCTAACCAGCTCCTGAGTACCGCACAATATTAAATCCAGAGTCGCCTATCCTCTGGTGGCCTCCATGACTAGCTGCTCTAAGGCACAGTCATTTAGCATGTCAAGGAATCCAATCTCCTTTTTGTGACCAGAACACAAATTGACCCAGTCAATATGAGGATAATTGAAGTCCCGCATGATTACAACCCTGTCCCTCCTTGTCACCTCCCTGATCTGTTTCCTCATTTCAAGGTCCCCTTTCGGTTTCTGGTCTGGAAGATGATAGTACGCCCCCAGTATTACATCAGTCCTCAGGACTGGTAATTTAACCCATAGAGATTCTATGGAGTTGAACCCACCTTCAATCTCTACTTTGCTGGATTCTATCCCTTCCTTAACATAAATGGCCACCCCACCTCCAACATGCCCCTGCCTGTCCCTCCTATAGACTTTATAGCCCGGGATTGCGGTATCCCACTGATTTTCCACATTCCACCAGGTTTCCGTTATGCCCACTATGTCAATGTTTTTCCTTGTCACCAGGCATTCCAGTTCTCCCGTCTTTGCTCGGAGACTTTGGGCATTCGCAAAAAAGCATTTGTACATGGAATGCCCCAGGATGGACTGCTTATTTGCTCCTTTGTCCCCACATCCTCTCACTGTGCCAAACCGTCTATCACATCCCATCATGCTACCATACCAATTTCTTCTCCTACTCTCTTTGCCTTGTTGTTCTCTAACCTCCCCATCCTCATCCCATAAGGATGAGGAGTCCCGAACCGGATGCCCCTCGGCTCCTGTCGGCTTTCCCCCAGGGATCAGTTTAAAAGCTGCTCTGCCACCTTTGTAATGTTATGCTCCAGCAGTCCGGTTCCATTCTGGTTCATGTGAAGCCCGTCCCTCTTGTACAGGCCCCACTTGTCCCAGAATGTTCCCCAGTGCCTAACAAATCTAAACCCCTCTTCCCCACACCACCTTCTCATCCACACATTGAGACCCCTAATCTCCGCCTGCCTAGCTGACCCTGCGCATGGAACAGGTAGCACTTCAGAGAACGCTACCTTTGAGGTCCTGGCTTTCACCTTCCTACCTAATAGCCTAAATTTGGCCCCCAGGACCTCCCGGCTACACTTGCCCACTTCGTTGGTGCCGATATGCACCACAACCGCTTTCTCCTCCCTAGTACTGTCTACCAGCCTGTCTAGACAAGAAGTGATGTCCTCAACCTTTGCACCAGTCAGGCAAGTCGCCATGTGGTCCTCACATCTGTCGCAAACCCCCCTCTCTATGTTTCTAATAATCGAATCCCCTACTACAAGAAGCCCCCGACCCCCCACCCGCCGAGGAGTATCCCGAGTGCTTTCGGATACGGGCCTGTCCCCTGGAGAAGGGGTCCCCCCTAGGGGATTCTTTCCCTCCTCTCCAGGATGACGTCCTCCAGCCCCAAGACTTCCCACCTGGGCAGCTGAGGAGCTGCGCGCCTGAGGTTGGGACGAAGCCTGATCGTCCTCGGAAGTCTCCCCACGGTCCTTCTCTGCCTGCCTCTGCTTCTCCAGGTTGGCCACCAAGGCTTCAAGGGAGCGGACACATTCCCTGAGACCCTAGAGCTCCTTGCACCGAGGACACACCCATGACTTATGCCCCAGAGGCATATAGTCATACATGTTACACTTGATGCAAAACACTGAATAGCCCCTGCCCTGCTGCTGGCTGTCTAACTGCATAGCTTTTTTTTTGTTTTTGTTTAGGGCTACTTAAAAACCCTACACTGGTTAGCTGCCCTCTTCTCAAGGGAAGAGAAGGGCAGTATCTGGGGCCCTGGCTTCCTCGCCCTGCTGCTGAACTCACACAGATACTAAACTTGCGGTGCCTTACCTGGCACTTTGTTCCCGAGGCGCTGAGTTTCCCAGAGGCCACGCGCGCTTCTGCAGAGAGGCTCACGCAGTGGCAGGCACTAGCTTTATACTCCTAGCTAGCTCCTCCTCCCTCCCTCCTTGCTGATTGAAAAGGGACTGGTCTTCCCAGGTGAGATTTCCCTGAATGGGGTGCTTGGATTTGCCTGATGGGGCGCTTATCAACTCCTAAAGGTCAATTGCTATGACCTAAAGGACAATGACTATGCTAAATTGCCCTGGCTGGGTGGAAACTGACCCTTCCTAGATTCTTACCCTCCTACTTCAGTTCTCTGAGGCTGGACTGTTTTTTAACCTCAAGCTGGTTTTTTATTTGAGTTCAATAGGGCTTACTCAGGAAAGCAGGTAAAGGATTGCAGTCTATTTAGAGTGCTTTGTGGTAGTTACTGTAGTAGTAGTAATTCTTTAGATACAAAGCGGGCCCTAGGAGGGCATGTCCAACCTATTGGTAGCTGGAATGGGAAGAAAAAGGGAACAGCAAAGGCCAAAAAGAATGCTTATACATGCTTTACTGACACCTACGAAGTTGGCACCAATTGCGATTCACAAAATAAAGTGTGACTTTTGCCAGCTCCAGGCATGGAGAAAGATCAGTTCAGAGCACTTTAATGAGGATTCAAAAGCTCAATAGTTGCCTTCTCTTGTGGACCATCTAGGCAGCTATACTTTTCTGTGCATGCCAAAGCCACAGTTTCCTCAACTCCTTGTTGGGCAGGGCACTATAGTGTCTAGTGTCATTTCAGCTACAAGGAGTGATGAAGTAGTATGTCTAATCTCTGAAATTGACATCATTTGTGCTGTGGTAGTGCTGCAGCTTTGGAACTCCCTGCCACATGAATGCCAAGTATGTGCCACAGATATGCATCCAGATTGGTGGGGGTGTCCTGAGGCAAAACCATGTCTGCGCTCTGATGGTGCACTGGGCACTACCAGTGCCACCAGTAAGATGGTTCAGGAGGATGCCTGATGGGTGCAGGGCCTTCAACTATTGCCCAATTTGGCCAACCCCTTGTGCTATCCCTGATGCCAATCCTCCTGGCGTCTGAATTTTAAAATGAGCCATGTTTTGTTTTATTCCACAAGGCTTTGAAGTGGTATTCTTCGAGCTGCAATTTTATGGTCTTATGCTTGATATTTTGAGTGATAGAGGTGCTTTATTGTTGTCACTATTTTATTGCATTTTAACCTTATTGTAAGCTGCCTTGGGAGATTTTTCATCTAAAAGGCAGGATATAAATCTTTTAAATAAATACATAGTCTGGACCTGCTGATCTCAGTCGGAGAGATGGTCAGTATTCTTTGCCTTTGGGGAACATCAGAAATGAAAGTAGGGAATCCACATAAGGCTAGTTGACCCTTCTGTGATGGTGTTGAATTCAAGAAGAACAAGGCAATTGCAGGCAGATGTCTCAACAGCTTTTAGGATGCTGAGCTACTGCAGAAGCCTATGGAACGGTTAAAAGGTCTAAAAATAAGCAGAAAATAGGGGGAAATAATAATAATAATAATAATAATAATAATAATAATAATATAGGTATTTATATACCGCCTTTCTTGGTCTTTATTCAAGACTTTATTCAAGGCAGTTTACATAGGCAGGCTTATTTAAATCCCCTTAGGGATTTTTACAATTGAAAGAAGGCTCTATCTTTCAAGAGCCACAACAATTCAGATGTTTCGTTCTGATGTGGCCTCCATCCTGGCCTCCATCCTCCCATGCTCAGAGCAGATGGAATAGCTCGGCTTCAGCTTGTCAGCTGCTTCAAGGTCGCACGGTGCCGGTGGCCTCGAACTGGCGACCTTGTGGATGTTATCTTCAGGCAAATGGAGGCTCTACCCTCTAGACCAACCTCCTGCCCAAGATTGGGAGGCAGAAAGGCTATGGCGTTTGGGTCTCTTCAGCCTAGAAAAGAGATGCCTGAGGGGGAGCATGATTGAGACATACAAAATTATGCAGAGGATGGACCGAGTGGATAGAGAGATGCCCTTTACACTCTCACATAACAGCAGAACCAGGGGACATCCACTAAAATTGAGTGTTGAGAGAGTTAGGACAGACAAAAAAAATATTTCTTTACTCAGCGTGTGTTTGGTCTGTGGAACTCCTTGCCACAGGATGTTGTGATGGCATCTGGCCTGGATGCCTTTAAAAGGAGATTGGACAAGTTTCTGGAGGAAAAATCCTTTATGAGTTACAAGCCATGATGTATATGTGCTGTTAGCTCTCTGCTCAGGCATAGCCAGAGGCACAGCAAACAAGTTGGTTCAAGGAAAGTTGAAAGCACCTGTGCCTGCCACACCCTAATCAGATGTGGAGGCCCAGATTGGCTGCTCTGCCCACTTAAGCCACAGCCTGCAACTCCACCAGTGCAGTAGGTGTTAAACTGTAAAACTGCTGCCGGAGACTTTGACAAACGGATTACTGTTTATGTATGACTGTCACAGACTGACCGACTGTGATTTGTGGATACCGACTTGGATAAGGTAACTTGGGACTGCTATTTTATTATTATTATTATTATTATTATTATTATTATTATTATTATTATTATTATTATTAACAGTATTTATATACCGCTTTTCAACTAAAAGTTCACAAAGCGGTTTACAGAGAAAAATCAAATAACTAAATGGCTCCCTATCCCAAAAGGGCTCACAATCTAAAAAGATGCCAAGGAATACCAGCAGACAGCCACTAGAACAGACAGTGCTGGGGTGAGGTGGGCCAGTTACTCTCCCCCTGCTAAACACATTGCTATATTCAATGTTTATGACCTGGACTGCTTTGACTACTCTATGTGTGACTCCTTGCCCAAAATATACAACAGCTAATTCAAAGACTCTGCTGTGTCTGCTGATTTATGCACCCTGCTCTACAGATAGGACATACCAAGTTTCCTACCTTAACATGTGCAACCTCCTGATTTTAGAAATGGGCTATGCCCAAGGGAGGACACCAGGATGAGGTCTCTTGTTATCTGGTGTGCTCCCTGGGGCATTTGGAGGGGCTACTGTGAGATACAGGAAGCTGGACTAGATGGGCCTATGGTCTGATCCAGTGGGGCTGTTCTTATGTTCTTATGAAATCTCTACCTTGCTACAAGAGAGAGCACATCACTCACTTTTGTGCATTGCTACCATCTCTGGTAGCACTGGCAAAAGTTGGTACTTCAAAAAATGGTACTTGCAAGGGATAAAAAAGTTTGCAAAGTCCTGATATAGAAAAAAGCAAAGTGAATGGACCAGGGTAGGCTGAAATAAGGAATGAAAGGAAAAGCTGCACAGTCTTTTCCGTCTTCGGCTTGCAGTTAGAGTGCTCAGCTATTGTTATATTTTTATAGAATGACAGGGTTCAGGTCCCCGCTTAGTCATAAAGTTCACAGGGTGATCTCGGTCCAGTCACTCTCTCTCAGCTAGCCAGGGTCACACAGAATCATTGTAAAGTTAAAATGTGGGGGAGGAGGGGACAATGTATACCATCCTGAGCTTCATGGAGAAAGAGTAGAATGTAAATGGAATAAAATAAATATGGCTATTTGATCGACTACATAGATATACAATCAACCACATATCTATTTCCTACTTGTACGTATCTATTTCCCACCCAAAGATCTGGTCCTGGCACTGTCCACTTAACCCCAAGGAGACTTCCCATTGCTTAATTACAACATGACATAGGATTGAAAACTTTCAGAGCAAGAATACTGATTCTGTGCTTCGACACAAGGTGTATATATACACTCCCAAACATATGAAAGAAAGGTTAAGAGATGCAGATCAAGGAGTAACTGATGCTGTCAGGGAGTGATTAAACTGCAGAATAATGTTCCACTTGGAGCTGTCAAGCTGCAACCTGAGGTTTCAGTCATAGAAAATGCTCTCTGTCCCTGAGGAGTAAATGAGAGAGAAGAGTGGAATTAGGCCTGTGGCTGTGACTCAATGCTGGTACATTCAGAAGGTTCTTTGCATCTCCTGCTGTTCTGTAAGTGATGCCAACCTATTATTAACACACTTATAGGCTCAAGGTACAGGAGAGCTATTGTAGACTAGTAGCAGGTACTCAACAATGCAGAAGAATATGTTCTTCTGGAGATGACAACTGTCTGTATTTAGATATAATTTCAGGATGGAAAAGGTAAGGCTCTTGACACAAGACTGACTGGCAGTTTGACTACACGTCTACACATTGCAGACACATCTCTACCAGCACACCTTGATCCTGACCTGAAACAAACTTTTTTGTGAACCATATTGGCACAAAACTTTTCACTGTGTATTGTATTGTATTGGCAACCTTCAGTCTCGAAAGACTATGGTATCGCGCTCTGAAAGGTGGTTCTGGCACAGCATCTAGTGTGGCTGAAAAGGCCAATCCGGGAGTGACAATCCCTTCCACACCGGAAGCAAGTGCAGTCTGACCCTGGTCTGTCTCCCTGGCTATGGGCCTTTCTTCTTTGCCTCTTTGCCTCAGACTGCTGGCAAAGTGTCTCTTCAAACTGGGAAAGGCCATGCTTCACAGCCTGCCTCCAAGCAGACCGCTTAGAGGCCAGGGTTTCCCACTTGTTGAGGTCCATCCCCAAGACCTTCAGATCCCTCTTGCAGATGTCCTTGTATAGCAGCTGCGGTCTACCTGTAGGGCGCTTTCCTTGCACGAGTTCTCCATAGAGGAGATCCTTTGGGATCCGGCCATCATCCATTCTCACGACATGCCCGAGCCAACGCAGGCGTCTCTGTTTCAGCAGTGCATACATGCTAGGGATTCCAGCACTTTCCAGGACTGTGTTGTTAGGAACTTTGTCCTGCCAGGTGCTGCCGAGAATGCGCCGGAGGCAGCGCATGTGGAAAGCGTTCAGTTTCCTCTCCTGTTGTGAGCGGAGAGTCCATGACTCGCTGCAGTACAGAAGTGTACTCAGGATGCAAGCTCTGTAGACCTGGATCTTGGTATGTTCCATCAGCTTCTTGTTGGACCAGACTCTCTTTGTGAGTCTGGAAAATGTGGTAGCTGCTTTACCGATGCGTTTGTTTAGCTCAGTATAGAGAGAAAGAGTGTCGGAGATCGTTGAGCCAAGGTACACAAAGTCATGGACAACCTCCAGTTCATGCGCAGAGATTGTAATGCAGGGAGGTGAGTCCACTTCCTGAACCATGACCTGGTTTAGGCTGATCGTCAGTCCAAAATCTTGGCAGGCCTTGCTAAAACGATCCATGAGCTGCTGAAGATCTTTGGCAGAGTGGGTAGTGACAGCTGCATCGTCGGCAAAGAGGAAGTCACGAAGACATTTCAGCTGGACTTTGGACTTTGCTCTCAGTCTGGAGAGGTTGAAGAGCTTTCCATCTGATCTGGTCTGGAGATAGATGCCTTCTGTTGCAGTTCCAAAGGCCTGCCTCAACAGGACAGCGAAGAAAATCCCAAACAAGGTTGGTGCAAGAACTCAGCCCTGCTTCACGCCGCTTTGGATGTCAAAGGGGTCTGATGTGGAGCCATCGAAGACAACAGTGCCCTTCATGTCCTTGTGGAAGGATCTGATGATGCTGAGGAGCCTGAGTGGACACTGTGTACTGGTGTCCCAAAGGCCATCATATGGCTGTTCCAAACAGCAGCATAGCTAATGTTGGAAGTCCTGTACAACCCAAAGTCCTTCCAATTGTGAGCCAAGAAATAAAAATGCAAATAAGTATATCCATGATGGAATTAGAACATTTAGGGCACAATCCTGACTCGCCCTTGGGACTTACGCCAGCTCAGAAGGGTCGCAAATGTGCCATAAGGCACGTTTGCTCCTCTTCGAGAGTTGGCTGGGCCAGCGTGTGGAGGCTGACTTCAGCCTCCATGCCAATGGAGGGAGTGGCCAATGCAAAGCTGTGTGGAGGGCAGGGAGGAGGTGGCGGGAAAGAGGAGTTCCGGGGTGTGGGGAGGGCAGTCCCGGGGTCAGGCAGGCAGGGAACAGGAAGCAGGGCTGGGATCTGGCTGTAATGCTGGATCGTAGCCCCCATACCCAAGCATCGCAGAGCGTCTTCACACAGCTCCACTATGCTTGGACTCGTGCCACCACTAGAAACCCATAGGGGCTGCAGTGGTTTACCCAGGAGCAAGGGGAAAAGTTTTCCCTTAACTTTGACTGAGCCACTTTGCAGCCCTATCTTGCGCTGGATACAGCACAAGCCTCCTGACTTGCCTGTTCCAGCGCAAGATAGGATTGCGCTGTTAGTGAGAAAGATCAATATGTGTTGCTGATAAGAATTAGCAAATGCATCTGGGTGTACATTCTAGTCTGTGTCACAATGTACATCCAAGGGTGAAAGCTGCCACCAGAGTAAAAGGTTCAGGACTGTTCCTGTGTATACAGATTGGTAATTTGGCCCATCTGGACAGGAAAGGATGTAAAGGTATCCTATCAGGGTTGTGCCTTTGCTGAGCAACCAGTCCTCTTTGTCTCTGATTCTTAACTTTCTCCAGTGCCTGCTTTGATTCCTGGCTCTGACACCTGGAGTGTCCCCTGGCTTCCAGTTTGCTTCTCCACTTTGGCTCCTACTTTGACTTCCGGCTCTGACTGCGGGCTTGTTTCCTGGTCCTGACCTTTGACCTTCCACTGTGGTTGCGCCTGACCCTACCCTGATAGCTTAAAAGTGGTGGTTAAAATGGTGACCTTTCTAATTAAAAGCAGGATACGATAAATAGCCAATTCTAATTTATTATGTTTGTTGTGTAACTCACCTAATTCTCCCACTCCAAAGTGAAACATTTCTTTGGACCTTTTAATGCCTGATACAACCATATTATTCCAAAGTCCTGAGAACTGTGATTATTACCAGAGGTATCCAAAAGTTGGGCGATGCAAGATTACTCAGTTTTCCTCCTGATCAAGGATCAAAGTCTTGCCAGCTTGGTAAGCATATCACTTAATAACCCAACAAATAGGGTTTTCCTTGTTTTATACTTACCTCTTTATGTGAAATATATGCCACAGCCATGATTCTAGCAAATCCCAAAGGATTTAAAAATGACGCATGTGTGCGGATGCACCAGTTCACATATGAGTGACCTGGATGTGCCTTTAATAGTGTTAGAATAAATCTAAACCTTTTACAGTACATTAAGTTGAAAGAAGAGATTTTGCTTTACTAAAGTAACGCATCTCCTATAATCCCTTGGAGCATGGAGAATGTTGGTCTGCTGGTCTGTCCTTAGCCTTCTTCACCCTGTTTATATATGCCTTTGTTCTTCTCTGTGTTTGAATCAGTGATATTTCACGCTGCAAGGAGGTCACACAGACTCAGACTCATCTCAAACCATCTGTCTCTAACCTTTGTCTTGTCCAAAAATAAGGAACTGCTTTAAACTCAGACTGATAGACTTCCAAATTCTGTGTATGTTCCTTTTTTTACAGCATCATCTTGTCTGCTCAGAAGTAAGTAAGCATTGACTTCAGTGGGATGTATGTGTGTATAGGATTCTAGCCTTAACATGCATGCACCGTCCTGAATACAAAATACACATTCATTCATTCTCTGCCCTGTGGCTGCAACCCTATAGAGACTTTAATGGGAATATACCCCATTGAACACAATGGGACTTACTTCTAAGTAGACATGCATAGGATTGCACTGTAAGCTACTGAGACTGATAAACCAAGTTAAAATGAAACACATAGAAAACATGTTACAAAGAAAAAGTTCATCTTATTGTCCTTAGTCTTACTGTTCCACATCAATGTCACAAGTCAATGCAGTTGGGGCTACAGTCATGCTTCCTGCCTTCAGTCTGGAGACTTGTAGGTAAAAAAATGCTGCCCATTATTAGCCAGTAATGCAATTACTGCAATTTCCAGTACTGTGCAATTACTGCTGCCATAAAGACTAGAAAAGAGGCAGTCACAAAGAAGATTTTTTGCTCCACCTCCCCCTTTTGCTCTACCTCCCCCCGAGGCCTCACTTTTGAGCAGGTCTGCACCAGGATGCAAGTCTCTTGTTATCTGGTGTGCTCCCTGGGGCATTTGGTGGGCCTCTGTGAGATACAGGAAGCTGGTCTAGATGGGCCTATGGCCTGATCCAGTGGGGCTGTTCTTATGTTCTTATGAGCTGAACAGTTCTGGAAATAAGTTTTAAGTCTGCTCTAGTTATTCAAATATGCTCTTAACTTACTTTCATACAGGAGCATCACTTGGAGGGTCAGGGGAGTGCAATCTGCACATGATGTCACCCTCAGGGACACAATACCCAAGTCTCCTTCAGCGCTGGCTGCAACAGCATGGAATCATTGCTGGGTGCTGTTTATGGGTCACATAAAGCTCTCAGCATTCTTTGGCTTCCTCCGAGCCGAGTTGTTTTGTGTTCTCACTAAGTGAGAACATGAAGCAACAACAAGGGCCAAAAAGCACCGAGAGTTTTTCACGATCCACGACCAGTAGCCACCAATGATACTACACTCTCAGCAGCCCTGAAGGAGGCTCAGCTGTTTCATAAATAAAGTTCCCCAGGAAGGGAAGGTTCCATGCTCCTCTTTCAGCACCAGCTACATTCTGTTGCCACTCCCTTGCCCCTGGCATTCTGAGGTAACCTACTCCTCCTGGTTTTAAATGTAGGCTACCTTAGAATGCCAGGTGCAAGGGTGTCATAACAGGATGCAGATATCTTATTGTCTTGTGTACTCCCTGAGTCATCTGGTGGGCCACTGTGAGATACAGGAAGCTGGACTAGATGGGCCTTTGGCCTGCTCCATCGGGGCTCTTATGTTATTATGATGTGATGAGAGCATGGAGTCATTGCCGGCTGTTGCTTGTGGGATGCTGTGGCTGCTCTGAGCCACAATGGATGGCGGGTGGCCACCTCATAGCCACCACAATCACCAGTTGCTTTGGGCTGGCCCTCCAAGACTGCCTGAAAATGCAAAAAGGCTGGGCGGCCCCAGAAGTAACCCAAGTAACCCAGAAAGAACAGGGACATTCTCACTACAACTTTCCATGCTCTGACTTGGAACTAGATTGGGTCCAGGGAGGAGGTTAGAATTCAGCTGATGGGGGAATTTCAATTACTTTCTGGTGAGTTGATACTTTAAAAAAAATACCTTAGCCCACTTTTTTCCTCCCAAAGCACCCTCCCTTAGCCATTTTTCCTTCCCAAAACATCCTTGGGATGACAATGTCATAATGTAGCAACGTTCACAGGGCATTCTGAGGAGAAATTAATGGCTGTCTGCAGGAACTGAATGCTGAGAAAAATTCACACCATCATTGGTGCCTCCAAAGTGGAGGTCAGAAAAACATAGAGGAAAGGCCTCCTGCTATAAGCTGCCACCAGAACTGCCTCAGAATTTCTCTGGACTCCCTTCAAAATGGCCCCGATTGTGGCCTTGGAGAAGCTCCTTGCCACCAAAGTTTGAGACTAACAATCTTTCAGTGATTTGGCTTATCCTTAGAAGTCAAAGAGATCAGTGCTTGCCTTCCACCAAATTGTGGTCCAAATCTGCACAATTTCAGAGTACAGGGGCCCCCATATCCACAAATCCTGTATCCACAGATTCAGTTATCAGTGGATCAGGTCCGTGTCTTCCCCTTAGCGCCGCCTCCGGGAGATTCCCTGGGTCTTATGCCTTATAAGGTGTTTAAAATGTCACTTCTCCATAAAACTGAAGTCACATGTTTTGAGCTCTAGGGCTCAGTCTGAGCCCAGCAGAGGCCGTGGATGATTCAGAGGACCCTCCGAAGGTGATGGGAGCAAAGCTCCCCTTGGCTCCAGAGGGTAGAGGGGGCATGCATTTGCCCATATCCGCGGTTTCAGGTAACTGGAACAGAAACCCCGCAGATATAGTGACACATTTGTATATACAGAAGGCAGCTGTCATGTGACATGTATTCTGAATGTTGCAAGTGATAGTCCTTTGTTTTTCAAGAGCATTCCTCTTTCTTCACAGGAGTACTGTGCCATTTTCTTCCAGTCCCTTTCTCTTTTTCACTCCCTTTATGCCTTTTTTGCCCTCCTTTTCCTGCTTATGTTCCATGCTTCAGCTTCTGCCTGAACTCGTAATTTCCGCACATCCATAGGGAGGCCAGCCTCACTTCTTAAAACCCATCAAGGGACAGGGAGGCCTCCTTGCTGACAACTCTCTTATTGCTATGTATCCCTTTTCCAAACATCCCTTCTGTTTCTCTTGATTTACTAATGCTCTGCATTCAGTAAATCTTAGCAAAGAGCATCAGCAATAACATTTGAGAGCTTGGGTCCCCTACTTATTTATACTCAACCGGTGGCTGTGAAGAAAGTGACACAGGTGCCTGAGTCTTGTCTGGAGGGACAGACTTGCGGTCAATTGATTCTTCCCTTATTGCAGCTTGTTTCCCCCAGAGGCTGAAGTATGGATTTGTGACTTCAGTCCCCCTCAGTTATTGACTGGCCTTCACTTTAATGAGCACTCAGAGGGCAATTCAGTATTACTTTGCAGCCTAAAGGGCACAACATCTGGGGAGATTTAAGACTTTGCACCTTCCTTTCCAGGGACAGGCCTGCCATAACATTTAATCTTTCTTTGACATTAGAAAGGAAATATGAAAGAAAACAAAGTTCGGCTGAGAGGTCTTGAGGGACTTTCTGCAATGCCAGACCCACTTTTATCACTTTTGTCTGTGTTCTTTTAATTTTTTTAAATCAGCATTTCTCAAACTGTGGGTTGCAACCCACTGGTAGGTCGTGACCTAATGTGTGGTAGGTCATGACCCCATGCTCAATGCTCTGCTCCAAAGCTTTCTGGAAGCCCCTGGAGGTCACTTTTGCATCACATTGGGCCCGTGACACACTCCATGGGTCTTCACAAGCCCCAGAATGGCTTGTGGAAGTGACCAGCAGTTGCAGAAGAAACCTGGAAGTTGCTTCCGAAAACCAGAGGTAACTTCTGGTTGCTTCTGCGGAGATTCTGGGGCCCATGGAGACCAATAGAGTGGGTCATGGGGCAGGCACAACCCAGAAGTGGCCTCTGAGGGCTCTCAGAAGGGCTTAGGGCGTAGAGCACAGATCATGAGGATGCAACCCACTGAGGAGGACGAGGTGGATCTCAACAGACAAAAGTTTGAGAACCACCATTTTAAATAGTTATTCTGGTTTTACTTGGGAGATCGGCACACAGGTGTATCCTTTCACATATGCAGCTGATGCAAATGTGCATTTAGATGTGTACCTTGGAATGAGCTGAATGTACATTTCCATTTGATGTGTGCCTCTGCTTCCCCGCTGAGACCATGTAGGATTGTCGCATGTGCCTAGTTGCCAGGGGTGGGCAAGTTCAGCATGGCTTGACTTGAGTCAAATCATGAGTCTTTGCTCCCCCATGACCTGATTCAAAAATGAGCCCTAACAGGTGGCTTTTCCGAGTCATTCAGAGTGTTTTGGTGACTGTAAAAGACTCGAGTCCCAAGTCTTTTCCATT
Organism: Tiliqua scincoides; assembly: GCF_035046505.1. Taxonomy (NCBI): domain Eukaryota; kingdom Metazoa; phylum Chordata; class Lepidosauria; order Squamata; family Scincidae; genus Tiliqua; species Tiliqua scincoides. The sequence goes on along the minus strand of NC_089824.1, from coordinate 195,257,881 downwards.
AACAAGTCAGCTACATAAAAAAAAATGGAGCGGCTGCATGCTGGAGTTCTCTTTAATCACTCCCCTGATGTCCCCATCCCATCTGTGAACAAGGAAGGAGGGATGGAACAAACTGCATGAAAGCAGGGACAGAAGTGGCAAGAGGGAGGAGGGTCATGTGCAGCAGCTGGGAGGCTTACCAGTATGACCCAATCCTGTACTCAGCTGTACTCAGAAGTAGTCCCATTTGCACCAGTCATTCAATAAAGCTTCCTTCTCGCAAGTAATAATGGAGCCCAAAGGAACCATGAGAGTGGAAAGCATGATCGCTATGAACCACCTCTCCCCAGCTTCCCTGCCTCCTTTTTTCCCCTTCCCTGGACTTCTCCCGTCAATTCTAAGGCAAGAAAAATCAGACCACCCATCCTCCATCCACTGATCTTTGGTTCCTTCAGAGATGAACAGAACCTGCTCCCACCCATCCCCCACTGCTCGATGCAAAAGCAAAACATTAACCAGCCTCCTGACTGGAACTTCCCTGCTGCTCACCCAGTCTGAATGATGGTCCCACCAGGTCTTTGATGCCTCAGAAAAAGTAAGCAAGCACCCCCAGACACAGACAGACTCTAGTCTGCACACATGCATTAATGCTGAGTCAGTGACCTCAGACTCAAGTCAGTGCCGGAGTCATCAATGCAGGTGACTCAAGTGTACATGAGTCAGCAAAAACCATGTGTTTTTGCAACTTGGACTTGACTCAGGTTCCCATCCCTGCTAGTTGCCCAGGACCAGAAATAAGTAGATCTGAGGACTGTAAAAAACACCAGCTTAAAAACTTGAAATATATATCCTTGAATAAGAAACGAAAGAAAGCCAAAACATGTAATCCAAGTTCATGACCTTCTCAGATAATTATTTTTAGGAGGGTGTGCTTTGGAAAATTTGGAATTGGAACCGTGCCTTTAAATCTTTATTAAAACCAGTCTGCCTGTCACAGCCAAATCCAAACAACAGCTTGTGCTGGCACACGCCACCTGTGTTGACTCCCAAGTGTTGCAAACATGCCACTCAAGAGCAGGCCATGCTGGCACAAGGATGTGTGCCAGCCTGCCAGCATCAGACCCCATCCCGGAGCCAGTTGGGGAAGGTAAGTTTGTGCTGGGCAGTGCAGAGGAAACAGGAAGAAAGGGTCGTGAAAGGGCATTCTGGGGGTATTTCTGGGTGGCAGAGGATGGCATGGGGGAAGGATTGTGCCCAGGAGGGGACCAGAATTTGCAGCAGCAGCAGCAGTGCATGCCATATCCTAACCTCTGGCTGCTCAGATTTGTGCTAGCTAAATAGATGATGCAGATCCAAATAGCCCCATTGGGTAGGTAAGGGCGTTACACTGGAATACAGGGAAAAATATTTCCTTTCCTGAGGTGACCTCCAGCAGCCTTCTGTATTGCCAGATTCCCAGCCCAAGTTTGACTTAGAGAATTATGCCCACTTTAAGCAAATTAGCTCCCCTTCTTTCCCCCAACAAATGACCCTGGTTCTGCCCTGCACTCCTGCTGAACCCCACCTCTAGGGTAGCTCGCCAGTTCAATCTGCAGAGGTCCTCTCTCCTGCCAGCAGCCTCCCACCACTACAGCAGACCCTGGGTCCTCAGCAGGTCTTGGGCATGGCAGCCACACACCAATCTCCAGTGTCTCCAGCAGTCTGTTCTAGCTGTAGGAGTGTGTGTGTGTGTAGTAGTAGTAGTAGTAGTAGTAGTAGTAGTAGTAGTAGTACTTTAATCAATAATGAACTAACTAACTAACTAACTAACTAACTAACTAACTAACTAAATAAATAAATAAACAAATAAATAAAGTCCACAGTTTTGAGATAAGTGCAGGATATTTCTGTATAAGCAAAGCATTTTATGGCTTGAAATAAATAAGAATTTACCATTAGCAAGCCAGTTTTAAGAGTGTTTACATAGATCCATTGTCTTTTATGTCTATTTTTTTAAATGAAACATTGAGGGCCCAATTCTATCCAACTTTCCAGCACCGGTGCAGCCGCAATGCAACTCCAAGGTAGGGGAACAAATGTTCCCCTACCTTGAGGAGGCCTCCAAGACTACAGCCCCACCACAGGATACAGGGCATGCCCCATTGGCACAGCTGCACCGGCACTGGAAAATTGGATAGGACTGGACCCTAAAACATTAATGTGCAGCGTTTTGATGATTGCCCTAATTTCCTCCTACTTTTTGACTATTTTTCCTTAGTTTTGGACACTTCTATCCCCTCTGTCCCCAAGGACCTTGGTATACTGTAGCCTAGATTACCCTGTAGCAGTCATTACCCTGTGTAGAATATGGATTGATTTGCCTGGAATCTGCTGAAGACAATAGCTCCTAATCAACCCTCCTGCTGAGATTGGCACATCCCCACCAACTGAGCAGTCAAGCCCACCAGTCTAGGTTAAGGGTTGGGATGGAGTGGAAGGTGGTTTCCCCTCAGTCAATTGGATGACCATACGGCATCCAATTGTTGCCATAGATTATTGTTACTATTAGGGATATTTATATACCACTTTTCACAAGAAGTAGTTCACAGTGTGGTTTACCTAGCATACTAGATTGTTGTTACTATTAGGGATATTTATATACCAATTTTCACATGAAATAGTTAACAGTGCGATCTACATAGCAAAATAAATCAATAAATGGTATCCTGTCCTCAAAGGGCTCACAATCTAAAACAGATGTCTTAAGATCAAGCACTAATGGGTGTGCTGAGCACTAACCACTAGACAATACGCACTTGGTCTTCCTCTGGCTCCTCTGTCAAGTCATTTTATATTGGTTCAGATGGATATCTACCTTGAGTACTTGTGAGCAGAATGTTTTACAGCTCAGATATTTTTTTTTAAATTAGCTCTGATGTTTCCATGGTGGCCCTTATCGCCTCTGTCTGACTGTACATATTGTTCAATTATTCCTTGCTTCCTCTCTGGACTGGGGTCATTATATTTTCATGGCATCCCTCTTGAAACTTTGTCTCAGTGACAGATGTGTTCTTCCATTGCAGAAGAGTAGGGTTGAAAATGCATGACCTTCAGGCTTTCCTCTGTCTGTATTTATGGCTGGCTGGCTCTATTGTGTCTGGAAAGGTGAACATATTGGGGATAATGAGAGCTTCTGTAGGTAGAACTGTCTGCAAACCTGACTCCTCTCACTGTCCAGCCTCCACTCCAATTCCTTCTTGGTGTCACCAGAGCAGAAACGGACATAGCACTTGCTCTATTTCGTTTGCACAGCTGACTGTGCAAAGACACTGTGCTGTACTGGAGGCAAGAATCTGGTATTGGGTGCGTATACTTAACCGGCAGCATTACATTGGTTAGGGAAATCGCAGATTTGCTAAATGGAGTCACTTTTTAATAAAACAGGGACTAAAGTAAGAGGAACAGAAGCAGAGACAGAGAGAGAAAGAAAGTGAAATCCCAGCTATCATTACCTGGTGGACTCTCTTTGACATGCACGTCTTAGTGAATGAGCTCGTGGAAAGTTTAGTGGTGGAGACAGTACATCTAATGGGATCTCGGGGGAGGCATCCTCTCGCCCATGGATAACAGACTGGAGACACAAAGCTGTCAGCTTGCTCTGATTTACTTCTTCCTCTTGCACAGAAAGGAGATAAAAGTTCACACATCGAACAAAGCAGGCAAGTGGCTCCCGGCAGCTGCAGCACCTTCAACTGGAAAAAGGGCACATGTCAGAGTTGATCAGAGATGTGATCTGGGCTATAAATGAGTGTGAAGGTAAGACAAACAGTGCAGAATAGTCTCACCTGCTCCCCAGGCTCATAGTTAAGAGGACATCATAAGGACATAAGAAAGGCCTGGCTGAATCAGCTAGAGACCCATAGAGGCCCATGTGGGAGCGGAGTCAGGTAAGTAAAAGAAATGTATACTTACCTCCCTGCCGCCACACGCTCTCTGTACCAGCACCCTGCAGGCAGCCTTTAGTTAGGATTGGTCCCATAGTCAATCATTTACTATGTAACATTGAGTGCACAAAAGTCATTATCCAAAAAATGTATCAGTCAAGATCCTGGAGGCACTAGAGAAAGGAAAGTGTGCTCAAGTCCCATTGAAATCAAGATGACTTTTGTGATTATCACAATATACTGGTGTGATTGTGTCCTATTGTTTTCTGTGGCATTTATGCATACAGCTTGCTCTAGAATACACCCACTTAGTGTTCTCAATTGGCCAAATTACAGTCCTAAAGTCAGCCTGCATAGTAATAATAAAAGCTCTGCTATACATCAGGTTTCGACCATGGCTGCGGACATCAAGGCAGTAATTGTGAAAAGCAATTGACTGGTGTGACTGAGTACTACATTACTGCTAAGTCAAGGCAAATATATATCAAGTGCTTCAACATGTCTGTTGGTGGCGGTTTGTCGTGGAAGGATTGTGCATGATGAAACCTGTATCACTGGACAGTACAGGACTGTGCAGATGTCATCATAAATTCACATACAGGAAGGATATGTATGTGTATCCATATGTCTTATCCCCACCACCTACACATGTTTTATATGGTTTTGGAAAGAGCCTATGTATGAAAAACAACCTCATTGGCTCCTTCTCTGCAACTGAGAATGCTGGAATAGGCAGGGTCCCAGATTACCTGCAGATTACCTGCATAATTTGTGTACAGGTGTGCGCTACTTAATGACAGGGATACGGTCTCCGATTCCTGTTTGTTATGCGATTAGGTCATTAAGTGAACATTCAGCCCAATCTAATGCCTTTGTTGTGTAAAAAGACACTCTCTACCAGACACTCTCTGGCTGAGCAGGCTACTGGAGGCTGATTGCCTCTTCTTTGCATTAAGAGCCTCTTGTTGTGTAAACAGACACTCTGCTGCAGGCAATGGGAGACCTGATTGCCTCAACAGGAGCCTCTTTGTTGTGCTTTGACCACCATTGTATATGTGATCTGTCATTAAGTGGAAAGTTGTTAAGTGGCAGACACCTATACATAGGTAGACTTATTCAGAATTTGCACTGAATGCATATAGGAAGAAGAGTTTAGGCTAGCAGCAGCATCATGTTTCCTCTCTATGTACTTTCAATCACAATGTCTAACCAAATCTTATCTGAACTGACTCAGAATTAGGGATGAGTCTTGATATCCCTTATTCAGAATTAGGGATAAAACTTGAATTGAATTATGTGGATTGTACTATATAGGAATCACTGCATATGGTACTCATGTGTGTAAAGCAGATGGTGCTATGGTATAACCATGCTTCTGATACTCACTTTTTACATAATTTTGCTAGAATTGTTAAAAATTAAAGTTAAGGCTGAACTTTACTACTCACAGGTGTTCTTGCTGCTGTTTTTACAAACATTTTAATAATAATAATAATAATAATAATAATAATAATAATAATAATAAACTTTATTTGTATCCTGCCCTTCTCCCTGAAAGGGACCCAGGGCGGCTTACAACATGTAAAAACAATTTTAAAAAGCATGATTTAACACAGATAAAAACATATTAAAAACACATTAACAGAGGCCATAAAAACAGTAGTCAGAATAAAGTCAGAATAAAAAGAGCATAAAACAGCAAATCATAGAGGAATCCAGCCTGTCAAAAAGAAACTAAAAGATGTATAAAAGTGTTAAAAAGGCCATGGAATCAGAAGGCTTGTTTAAAGAGCAGGGTCTTCAGGCCTCACCGAAAAAACTCAAGAGAGGGAGCCATTCTCAAGTCAAGGGGAAGGGAGTTCCACAACATTGGTGCCACTACTGAGAAGGCCCTATTTCTTGCCGCCGCCCCACGCACCTCCTTGGGCGGTGGCACTTGTAAAAAGGCCTTCTCTGATGACCTGAGAGGACGAGCTGGATTGTACGGGAGTAGGCGGTCTCTAAGATAGCCTGGCCCAGAGCAGTATAGGGCTTTAAACACCCAAAAATGCTTCAATTGCAAAAACTGTAAAGTGAAAATAGTTACCTGTTCATTGCCCACACTTGCTCTCAACTGTCTTCACTTACCATCAGTCAGGATATCATGTAGTTAAATTGGATGGGCTACAGAGCACCAAGTCATTATGCTAAAAACAAGAATTCCTTTTGCATGGAGCTCTGTTTTTTGGGGGGGTTTACACATTCACAGCACAAGCCCATGCATGTCTGCTCAGAACACTGTGTTCAATTCCACTGTGTTCAATTTACAGCGCAATTCTATCTTGCATTGAAACAGGCAGGCCAGAAGGCCTGCACTGTATCCTGCGCAAGATAGGGACCCAAAGTGGCTCAGCTAGAGGTAAGGGGAAAGTATTCCCTTTACCTCCGAGTAAGCCACCGCAGCCCAAATGGGTCTCCTCAGACTTGTGCCACCTCTGGAGGTGGCATAAGTCAGAGGAGAGCAGAGCGGCTTGCATAGCGGCTGGGTCCCAGACCCACCTCCCACTCCCTGCCCTTCCGCCCCCCGGGACTACCCTCTGCCTACAATCCCCCTGCCCCAGTACTCCTCATTCCTGCCTCCACCCTGCCCTCCCCAGATCCTTGTGTCAGTCGAGTTTGGCTGATACAAGCCTCCCCTTTCAAGTTGGCCTGGAGGCTGGATTCAGCCTCCACGGGCTGGCGCATGTCCCTGCGCTGGTCCAGCCGACTCTCAAGGAGACACAAATGTGCTTTACAGCACATTTGCGACCCTCCTGGGCTGGTGCAAGGGACTTGCTCCAGCCCAAGACACAGTTTGGATTGTGCCCTAAGCGGCATAGCTAAGGCACCTTGGAGGCACAATGATTTTTAACACCTCCATACCCAAAAACCCCATAACGTCACTCCCAAATTTTAACCTCCCCCATACACCATAAACCCATACACTGGGTTTCTTGAGGGAGTGACTTAGAGGTCTCCAAAAGACAATTTCGGTTTTCACTGAAAACTGGAGGTGTCTTTCAGAGGTTTCTAAGACACCCCCTCACTAAGGGGTGTCAGGGGAATACCCCTGGATATCACACTTGATATAAAGGCATGACACCGAGGGGAATGTATCCCCCTGACACCCTTAACAACGCCACTGGTTCAATTGGACTTACTCCCAGGAAAATGTGCATAGGATTGCAGCCCTCACAAAGGTGTAGAAGGGGAATGGGATGGCACCTTCTAGCTCTGCCACAGTCCTGTTGTGCATGTACAGGCTCCTCCATGCGATAGGAAGATTGTTGAGGATAAGGCTAGTGGGCACACTGGCATCAGGGGTAGGACCAGCAGCTGCAACCCTCTTTCTTCTCCATGCATTCTCTGAATGAAGGGCGGGAGATTGTCTGAAAAGCTCTCAAATGCTGCAGCAGCCAGGGGGCGAAATGATGCAGAGGCAGCACCCAGGACATGTACCAGTTCTGAACTAGCTCTAAAAAGGTGAACATTTGCACCATAAGAACATAAGAACATAAGAACAACCCCACTGGATCAGGCCATAGGCCCATCTAGTCCAGCTTCCTGTATCTCACAGCGGCCCACCAAATGCCCCAGGGAGCACACCAGATAACAAGAGACCTCATCCTGGTGCCCTCCCCTGCATCTGGCATAACCCATTTCTAAAATCAGGAGGTTGCGCATACACATCATGGCTTGTACCCCATAATGGATTTTTCCTCCAGAAACTTGTCCAATCCCCTTTTAAAGGCGTCTAGGCTAGACGCCAGCACCACATCCTGTGGCAAGGAGTTCCACAGACCGACCACACGCTGAGTAAAGAAATATTTTCTTTTGTCTGTCCTAACCCGCCCAACACTCAATTTTAGTGGATGTCCCCTGGTTCTGGTATTATGTGAGAGTGTATACCATCTTTTTTCAGCCAAAATTTTTACCCCATCCAAAATTCCTATTTTCCAACCTGTAAAGGAAAATGTGTGCCTTTGACACAACCTTGTTAAAATCTGTCTGAACCACAGCATTTAAGTGCTCAACAACACCCATCTATTTTGTTTTTTCAACACCACCAATGTACTATTTGAATCCAGCCTGTATAATAACATTGAAAACTCCCTGGCTCTGCAAAATGCTTTGCAATCTATGTATGACTTCTTATTAGGCATCATTATTTATTGCTTCCCCATGACCACCGCCATCCTAATTCTCATTTCTCACAATTTGTTTATCGGCATATTAGTCACTTAGAGAATTCCAGTAGACTCAGTGCCTGTACAATAGGACTTAATTAGGTATAGTGCCTCCATAGAATTAAATAAGAGTATGCAAACAAGAGGGTATGATAAAAAATTATACAAAGGCACAATATACTGAATAAATCAAAGCACCGAGTTGTAAAGTCATTAAGAGTACGAAAGAGGGAGGGAGGGAAATTAAGGGCCATAGTCGAGGGAGAAAAGATTTGTTGTAAGATGAGAAATGAAAAAGTTACGCAGCCAAGAGGGGGAGCAGAACTGAAGAGCAGGAAGTACTCTTAAGCTAAATGGTGTTTCTAATTAATCCCATGATGATATCAGGGAATTGACTGTATAATTTTTTTCTGCTACCCACTGTCTTATAAGCATTCTTTCTGTGGCATGAGACGACACTCTTAGCATTCAAATGGTTGAGGTCTGTTTCTGAAAAGCCCCAAAATGCCTGGTTTTTGTTCTCAGATGTTTCTGAAAACATGTTGAAAAGGTTCTTCTAAAGGTGCGCGAGTTTCTGTTAGGCAGGCATTCTCTTGAGGTTACACAAGCGTGAGACCTGGGGAGCTCTGGTCAAACAGCGCAAGCTCATGGCATTTCGGAGTTTTGTTTGTATCCTTCCCACTCCGTTATTTCAGGCTTGATATCGGTATATAACAAAGGCTTCTGAACACCACAGCTGAACTGTCACAAGCCTCCGGGAGGGGGAAATTGTCAATCTTTGTTCTTTTGATGGGGGCATGCCTAGTTTCTTTACCCACATCATCAAGGTTATCCACCTATGGATTGTCCCTAGCATTAAGCACCCCCTCATCTTGAGTTTCAGGACGGAATCACACAGCCTATATTTTGGAAATATATGTGGATAGCATTAGTAATGCTGATTTATATATGATATAAATCCACCCTCTTGCCTCCACTACTCCTTCTCACACCTCTCCCTGGATTTCACAAGAAAGAGAAGGAAGGAGTAGGAGAGGAGCGTAGTGGAATCCAGTGTCTTGGGCTGATCTGGGGAGGATCAGTGTGGTGTGGTGTGATTAATAGCCCAATCTTATCCATCCCTGCTGCCAGCAGAATGTGAGTTCCACCAGCAGCTGCAGGAGGATGCCAGTGGAGCATCACTTCCACTGTCAAGTGCAGCGAGGCCATCAGTGCAATTGCTAGTGGTTGGGCACACTGACTGGCAGAGAAGTCTCCATCTGCTGATGCAAGGTGAGTGGCAGTGGGAGTGAATGGTGGGAGGAATGGGGGTGGGAGGAGGAGCAACAGGGATGTTTCTGGGTGGGGAAGGGGGCAGGGAGAGAGGCAGAACAAGGAGGAAGGGGATGGGATCAATGGGATCTTGCATGTGGCATTCCTCTCCCTTTTCACTGTTGTTAACACCCCTTGGTTCTGCTCTAGCAAAATAGCTGGCACAGGACCAAGGAGATTCATAGGGAAAACAGAGGCTTCCCCCATAGCAAGGGAAAAAAATTCCCTTACCCTGAGGAGACCTCTGCAACTGCCCCCCATCCTAAGATGCAGTGTGCTCTCCACTGGTATACCTCCATCAGTGTGTGTGTGTGTGGAGGGGGTGTGTGTGTTGTAGATAGAATTGGGCTGCCTGTGGAGATTAAGGGGGAAGACTGCCCATCACTATTCAGGGTGACCTGAGAGATGCTCCCCTTCCTTCAAATCCCTTCTTAGATCTCACCTTTTCTATGAAACCATTGGCACTACCCACTAAACTTACTACGAGCACACGTACATGAAATAATCATGTATTCTTCCTCCTTTTTTTCTGGCATGAGTCTTCTCCTCATCCTCTGTGGGCTCCCGGTGTCTATCTTAAATTAAGCAACTGTCTTATCTTCCATTGCAAGGTGCCCATTTATGGCACTATAATAATATTATGCAGATTTATGGCACTATAATAATAACAATAGTAATTAGAAAACCTTCTGAGAAATATTCTCTTAACCTGTAGTTTTGCATATCCTTCATATTTCTGCATTTTGGAATAGGAATGGAGAGTTTGTTCTGATGGTTACCTGCTGGGCTTCAAAAGTCTGCCAAAATTCTGGGTAGACATCATAGGAGCCTAATAATTGCTCCACAATACTATTTCATAAGTGTTCCCCCCGCCCCCACTTTTCAAGCTCATCATCTCAATCAAGTTCAGTATCATCGTTTCAGAAAATAAAGATTTCTCCTAGTGGATTTGGGTCATTATCAGACTTTGGCACCATGTCCTAGATCCTCTGATCTAACCCTGATGCAATTCGACTGTGCTTTTTAATTGAAGAACCATCCATCATGCCCTGATTGTGAGCAACATTAGATGTTGACAAATGGGCTATTTGCATGGTAATACCAGACTGATTGATGACTTGGCTTGGAGAATTATCGCCACCAGGTCTTTGGCTTGTGAGTAAGTGGGTTATGCAGGATGTCATTGTTGCTACAGCATGTATTTTTTAGAGGCCAACAGTTACCATCTAATATTAGTCAGACAGAAAGCAAACTGGGATCATTCTTTTGGAGGAAGTTACTGAGAAGTCCTGTTTGGAAAGCCATGTTGTGGGCAGTGGTGCCCAAACACCTTGAAGCCATTTTGCAAAAACTCTGGATTATTTACTAGTCTGGTGTGTCATCAGCCTTTATCTAAGGAATGCTCTTTACAGACAATCCAAAAACATATCTAGTTTCGAAATAATAGCATATAGAATCACAGCATAAGAGCTGATTCAGATGTGCATTGGCTTTTTGGAGATTTTTAAATGACAATTGAGATGGAGTTTGAGATGGAGTTTTATTTATTTCTGAATTTTGCCTCTTTTTTTTCAACCAGATAGGCCCACAAGTGGGCTTGCAATAATTATTCTAGTCCATGAAATAATGTAAGCAAAGCGTTCAGTAGCTTTTTAATGATTACGGGCACAATCCTAACCAACTTTCCAGCACTGACATAGCTGTGACAATGTGGTATGCACTGCATCCTGCAGTGGGGAGGTAGTCAAGGGAGCCTCCTCAAGCTAAGGGCATGTTTGTTACCTTGCCTTGGGGGCTGCATTGCAGCTAAGTCAGTGCTGTAAAGTTGGTTAGGATTGTGCCCAAAATCTACTAACATCTGCAAGGAATAAAGCAAACAGTCACAATGGCCTTCTAAAGAGGGTTGAGAGCAAAAGCTGTTGGTGCGGTTTGCGGTCGCCACTGACACCTCTCATCATTTCTAGCAAGGACAGTTAAGGATTATATGGATTATATTCTACAACCAGGATGCCATCATTGGAAGTGCCATAGTTCTGATGAATGCTAACTACTTCACGTTATGATGGTACTCAAAACAGAACCCCAGCTGAAAATCTGCCAGATGCAAGGGAGGGCACCAGGATGCAGGTCTCTTGTTATCTGGTGTGCTCCCTGGGGCATTTGGTGGGCTGCTGTGAGATACAGGAAGCTGAACTAGATGGGCCTATGGCCTGATCCAGTGGGGCTGTTCTTATGTTCTTATCCGAACGCTGTGGGAGACTCGTATAGTAGAAGATGCTCTTTAATGCACCCATGATCCAGATTGTTTTTAACTGTAAAGGTCAACATCTGGAACTTAGTTGAGAGTCAAAGGATGTAGTGGAGAGTAACAGATACAGTTCTTGGTAATGAATTATTGCAAAGGAAGTTAGATATACCCTTGTGCCTGCAACCTAGGATTCCAGTGCCAATTAAATAATTCCCCCATATCTCATAGCTGGTTGCTAAAGGGTAGGGTGACCCCACCTGGAAGAGAAAGTATAATCTTACAACCAGTCAGACCACCACCACTCCCATTAACTCTTTCGTCTTATATTATTTGTCCTCATCCAGTCCATCACTGCTGCCAAGCAACCTTTTTAGGAATCCACTGCCACACCTGGATGGGAAATAGGGAGAAAAGGAGGCTCCCTGACAAACAGAAAACATTTGACACAGTCTCAAGATGCATGTGCTGCGTTCCCTGACCCTTTGAAAAGTAAACTATTAAATAGAGTTTTTCATCTATTCAGCACTTTTAAAATAGAATCAAAGGATACAGTGAGTGAAACTGTGAGTGATGGATGTTTGGTAATAAATGATTGCATAAGAAGTTAGATATAGCATGTGCCCTATCTTTTAATTGGATCTCTTCTTTTTCTTACTCTATCCCTTTTTTTCTTGGACAAAAGATTAATTTGTATGGATAATGACAGTATCTATACTTAAATTAGATAAGTTAGAACAAGTCCGTGATATGAACCCTCATGTAAGGGTATAAACCAGCCATCAGTAGGTATGTGAAGGGTGGGAAAAGAGAGCCCTCTATGGGAATATTGTTTGCTCACTAAGGGCCCAATCCTATCCAACTTTCCACCACCGGTGCTGCCATAATGCAGCCCCAAGGTAAGGGAACAAATGTTCCCTTACCTTAAGGAGGCCTTTGTGACTGTCCCTCCATCACAGGATGCAGTGCATGTCCCATTGGCACAGCTGCACCGGCACTGGAAAATTGGATAGGATTGGGCCCTGAGGCTGCAATCCTATCCACACTTTTCTGGGAGCAAGCCCCATTGAACACCAGGACTTACTTCTGAGTAAACACACATAGGATTGTGCCCTAAATTACTTATTGCACATGACACTGGTGTAATTTGTTGGTCATTGTCATGATGCTGTATTAGCTGGACAAGTGCTTCCCAGGTGACTGTGTATGAATGCACACCAAAAAGTATACATATATACATATGTACGTACATACATACATACATACATACATACATACATACATAAGGCAAAATGGACACATATACATCCTTCTCACCAGTAAATGTAGACAGAGATGCTTCTTACAGCCCAAACCTATCCTTGACCAGCCTGCACAGTGCAGCGTCAGCTCCACCCCAAGGGCCATCTGGGGACCAGGCCAGCCAGCAAGGTAAGTAACAAAACTTTTTCTTACTTCCTCCACCACTCCTCGGTCTCCTATGGGAGTCTTCAAAGCTATGCCAGCTCTTTGCTCAGTCTACCAGTGTACTGTGTGGATAGAATTGGTCTCTTACATCTAATTCCCACTCTCCCCCCCCCCCGGCAGCTCCTGATGGTACCTTGGTGCTATCCTTGTCACCTGTCCTGAGGGGTCAAATGAGGTTGGCGTCAATGGAGAGAAAATCAAGTTCCTTTCATATAACTTTTCTGTTCTGGGAAGAGAGGACAGTGATAACAGTAAATCAGTTTGTGAGAAAGGATGGGGGACGAGCTGGGACATAAACCTGAATTAAACATCTCCTCTGAGAAGGAGCCCAAGTATGACGCACTTCGACTAACAGTGCTAAAAATATAAATTGAACCCCTCCAATCATGGCCTGGCTGCTCTAATAAAGGGGGTAGCAGGAGAATTTCAGGTGCCATGGAAGATTAAATGCACCTCTGAGTCTTGGATAGACAGTAAACATTTATTGGCTGAGCAAAGAAGGAAGCATAAAATACTTTGGAAGAAGCCCAGTTAAGAAAATGGTGCTGCCCAGAGGCCCGACTTGAGCAGTAGTAAACTACGATGTTTTTTTTCTTTTTTTCTAGGCTGATGTTGGCCTTCTGTGATTAAATGAATTTGATCCTAAGCCTGTTTACTTGGAGGTGGGGTAGATTTAAACGTAAGCAGAAAGTCAATCATGTGACCACTTTAAGTTAAACATAGACATGACCCTGGTGTTTGTGTGTTGTTCAGCCAATAGCACAAGTGGGTGAGGCTCAAAATAGTGTTAAACCATGATGGGGAGGCGCTTATTGCTTAGCCCTTTCTGCAGTTCCTAGTCTGATTGCATGCCAAGTGTGATTTACGTAGTTGTTTTTTTAATGCTTGACAGCCCAATCCTATCCACACTTTCCTGGGAGTAAGCCCCATTGACTCTAATGGGACTTCCTTCTGAGTAGACATGCATAGGATTGGGTTCTCAATCAGCAGTTGCAACAATTGGAAATGTGGGAAGAAAAACAGATTCCATATCTTATGAAAAAAATAGGCCGTCCTGTTCTGTAGACCTAAACAGGACTCCCACTCTGCAAGTGGAATAGCGCACAGTCTTCAGTTGCGTAAGCGGCGCAGATCTTGTGGTTTGGCCACTAACTATGTGAACAGGTGGACATGGGCTGGTTCTGAATGAAGTCAGTGAGAGAAAAACAGGCATCATGACTGGTTTCCCACTCTTCCTTTGGGTGAACTCCAACACCCTTGCCAAGTATGTAATATCCACTACATGAAGGTGGGAAAATCATAGATGCCCATTCACAATTTTTCATTCTTTCTTGGAAGTAATCACAATTATTTCAAGTGAACTTACTTCAGTGTAAGTGCAAATAGGATCATAGGCTTTCTGATAATTTAACTTCAAGTTAGATGAGGATAAGACCTGTAGTAACCCTATGGTAACTTGAGCCCTTTGTCAATGGCCAGTTTGAGGGCCCCTGTGTGTGTGCGTTTGCTACTACTTGCCCCCTCTGAAAGTAGTAGATCTTCAGTCTCTGGTTCTAGGGCAGGGTGGGATAGTGGTGGGATGGGGGGCGGGAGTCCTGCTCTCTCACTAGCTCATCTGCCCACTGAGTCCTTGATGTCAATCATTGCTTACCTGGGCAGGGCAAGAATGCCCCGAGGGTATTCTGATGGGGACTGTGGCAACAAGGTTGGTGTTCCTCCTATTCCACCCTTCCTACCAGCTGCTGGCTTGGCTACGCTGGAGGAAGGTAGGAAGAGTAGCAATCCCGCCCTGCTCCAGAGACAATTGGATGCTTCCAAATAGCAGAAGTTCTGCTTTTTGGAAACATCCTTGTCCACATTAGTCTCTGGCTTGCAGAGGGAGGCACTGCTTCTTCTCTCCCTCCCCCCTCCCTCAGAAGCCAATCAAAATCTAGAGTTGTGCTTTAACTCTAGATTTTTGGACTTGGGAATGTCATGGATTCACTTGGGCCCTGGGAAGCACATGGGCCCTTGCCTGGTCAATTTCTGACACTGCTGATGCTAATGACACAGGCCCATCTTTGCAAAGAATATTCAGTAGTAAGATAATCTGCATTCTGTGGGTCTCAAGAATTTCAATTAACTCACAGAAATTACTCAGCCATTAAAGGGAGCTGCAGTGACACATAAGGTCTATGAAATACGGTGCACTTAAAGCATTTTTCATCTTCAAAGTGATTTACAAGCAATTAATTAATCAATCCTTCCAGCAACATTCTGAGACACATGAAGATCATCATAATTTTACAGAATGTTTGGAAAATCGAGAAAATCTATGGCTAAGGGATGCTTCTCACATCACTTGCTGAAGAAGAAGGTCAGAGGTTTTCAGACTGGCCTGCAGTTATATGCAAATATAATACGATAACTACCAGACTCGTACCGTATATCCACAAGATGAAATACTATTGTACTATATAAAAATTCTTTGAACTGGCTCACTCATTCACAGGAGTATGAATATTGTTACGTTACTTCCACACCACCTAGAAATCTGTTCACCTGCTAGTAAATGAGCCTCTAGCAAATTTGCAAGAACTCCCTCGCTTTATATCGTCTGCCAGGAAAGAGACCATATTATGCTGAGCCCAGCACAAAAATAGTGACACTGGTTTTTCAAAGCCTGCAATTTGGAAGGCAGAAAATGTCACTCTTTTGCACTAGGACACGGGTGTCCAAACTTTTTGGCAGGAGGGCCACACCATCTCTCTGACACTGTATTGGGGGCCAGAAAAAAAAATTAATTTACATTTCAAATGTGAATAAATTTACATAAATTTACATAAATGAATATATTAGAAATGGAACTTATATGAATGAATGAAGGTCTTGCAATAGCTCCAGGCCTATAAAAGGCCTTGCACAAAGCAAGGCCAGCCTTTCCTTTGCTGCTGCTGCTGCATCACAGACTGATTTTTGGAGCTGGGGGGCACTCAGGGGTGCGGGAGGAAAGGAAGGGGAGGGACTGGCATGGAAAGTGGGCGGGACCTGTGGAGGTCTCCCCTCTGATCCTATCCCCTGCATCGGGCTGCAAAGTCCAGATCAGAAAGAAACATCTGAATGTTGTGGTTCTTGAAAGAAAGAACCTTCTTTCAATTTGTAAAAATCCCTGCGTGGATTTAATAAGCCTGCCTATGTAAACCGCCTTGAATAAAGTCTTGAATAAAGACCAAGAAAGGCGGTATATAAATACTGTATATTATTATTATTATTAGCCCCATTGCGGGGTCTGGGGCTTTCCTCAGGGGAAGAGTACCAAATTCTCTTACCCCAAGGATACTTCTGGCAGCCTCCCTGGTCTCACTAGATGCAACAAAGCCATTTTGGTGGCACTGCAGCCAGAAGTACTGGGGAGGATAGGATCAGGTTGTTAGACAG
Organism: Tiliqua scincoides; assembly: GCF_035046505.1. Lineage (NCBI taxonomy): Eukaryota > Metazoa > Chordata > Lepidosauria > Squamata > Scincidae > Tiliqua > Tiliqua scincoides. The sequence continues at coordinate 195,241,334 of NC_089824.1, read as the reverse complement.
CCTTGAGGAATCATCTGCTCAAAGGTCAGTTTCTGAGTAAGGATTGATATGTCAGACACCAAAGAAATGTGGCAAAGACGTCCTGAAGGCATGGGACAGTAGAACTGTGATGCCTTTGATGTGGAAAAGAGGAGCTAGAAGTAGAATCATAGGAAGACTCGTGCAGACCTGGAAGTTGCAATGACTTTGAAACTAGCAAAACTTTCTGCATTCATGGATTTATAACCATGCCCTTTTACCACAGGGATTGTCTTGGCATATGCAATTTTTTTTTCTTCCCTTTCAAACTCTACGTTGTATGAAAGTTTAAATTATATACATGGCAATGAATAGTCAAAAAGCTGAGACTGTAAATAACCACAAGGGAATGTTAATAATCTTACATTCAGCTGGATACTGTCCAAAATTACAGAGAATGTGTATATTCGCTGGTCTATTGCCGAAGGCTCATTATCAGTATTCACTAGTGTAATGCCATAATTTCAGACATTTGCCAGATGTTTGCTCAATTGCCAGTGTTAGCTTATGATGTTTGATATATGTCTACATGGCCCTGTCTAAGAATGACATAGGCCTGGCAGCTCTCCGCTTGATAATATATATTTCAAGAGAATGGCACTTTTAGGAGATCCCTGGAGAGTGCTACCAGATCTTTTTTTTCTTCCAATTATTTGGATTTTTAATCTGCCCAAAGATTCAGGGAGGGTAACAAACCTGTTGGCAACCTTCAGTCTCGAAAGACTATGGTATCGTGCTCTGAATAGTGGTTCTGGAACAGCGTCTAGTGTGGCTGAAAAGGCCGATTCGGGAGTGACAATCCCTTCCACACCGGGAGCAAGTGCAGTCTGTCCTTGGTCTGTCTCCCTGGCTATGGGCCTTCCTTCTTTGCCTCTTTGCCTCTTTGCCTCAGTCTGTTGGCCAAGTGTCTCTTCAAACTGGGAAAGGCCATGCTGCACAGCCTGCCTCCAAGTGGGCCGCTCAGAGGCCAGGGTTTCCCACCTGCTGAGGTCTGCTCCTAAGGCCTTCAGATCCCTCTTGCAGATGTCCTTGTATCACAGCTGTGGTCTACCTGTAGGGTGCTTTCCTGTAGGGAGGGTAACAATGCTTTAAAATATGTCATAAAATATGAAATATGTTTACAAGTTTGGCATCAGGTAGATATAGTTATGCTTTTGGAGCCCGAGAACGTCAGCAGAGCATGGGGGCTGCACATGTTAACATTTTCGCTGCTGCCAACCAGCAAAGAGAAGAGGATGGTGGCACAACAGCAGTGGCTTTTTAAAAGATGGGAAGCGATCACTTCCTGTTCTTCCTGTGCCGTGTTGATCCTTCATCCCCTGGCTGCCTCGGCCTGCCTCTTGATGCTCAGCTCCCCCATTGCAGCTGTGTCAGAAGCGATACCATCCTAGATGCTCATGGCTTACCAGATCTCTTGTTGGTGAATGGTATCACCAGTTATCCCACCCCCAGATCACGCCAGGAGCTCAGAGGCAGCCTGGGACACTTATACCAACTAGGACAGAGCTATTCAACCTTTTTTCATTTCACGGCACACTGACAAGGTACTAAACGCACACCAGCAATTTTTTTTACAAGGCACACCATACTGCTGGTGGAGGTCTAATCCCCCAGTGGGGTCCTACTAATGGTCCTACTAATAAAGGTTACTAATAAAGGACCCTTACAGTGCAATCCTATCTTGTGCTGGAACAGGCAAGCCAGGAGGCTTGTGCTGTATCCAGCGCGAGACATGACACCAAAGTAGCTCAGCCAGAGGTAAGGAGAAACTCTTCCCCTTACCCCCGGGTTAACCACTGCAGCCCCTATAGGTCTCCTTGGACTTGCACCACCTCCAGATAACAGCTGAATCCCAGCCCCACCTCCTGCTCCCCACCCGCCCACTCCCAGGACTGCCCTCTGCCCACCCTCCCCCTGTCCTGGAACGCCTCCCTCCTGTCCATCTCCTCCTTGCCCACCCCAGAGCCTTGCATTGGCCAAGCTCACTGACACAAGGATCCCTCCACAAGCCGCCACAGAGGCTGGATGCTGCCTCCGTGTGCCAGTGCACCTCCATGTTCTGGTGCGGCTTGCTCCCGAGAAGGCGCAAACATGCTTTACGGCACGTTTGCGACCAGTCTAACTCATGGTTAGGATTGAGCCCTTACCCAAACTCCCATAACACACTTGCAAATCATTCATTGCACACCAGTGTGCCATGGCACACTGTTTGAAAAGCATTGCACTAGGAAATAGAAAGGTCTGTATGTTCCAAGATATTTGCTCCTCTCAGAAGAGGTTTCATTTACAGTATTATCAAGCACGCTAGTCAGCCACTGAAGAACACAACACTTAAGAACTCAAGGGAAACACCACAATTGGGAGCCCATGCAAGGAACCTACCAGAGGTAGATCTGGCCTGGTGATAACTGCTGCATAAGTTGCAGAACCATACAGAACTCAAAAATATAGACTCATAGCACGACTCTATATTTCCAAGGTCTATGTTGCCAGAACCCACATCACAGACAGTCAGTGACCTTTATCTCAGGCAGTCTTGCATTATCACAGGGTGTCCCGAGAGAAAGTAAGCAGTGGCAGCAGTTCCCCCATTTCCATCTTCTAAGGTTGGGGGTGGAGAGAGGGAGTGCCTAGCACCTTGAGGGAGGGGAAATGGGGGAGCCCAATTGCTGAGGAGCCTAGATCTAAGCTTTGCCCCAGGGCCTAGTACAACCTGGACCCAGGCCTGTATGAGAACCTTACCTGTAACACTATATATGTACAACCATGCTATGGAATTCTCATGAGCAAGGGCAGTGTGACTTGGAAATCCGCCAGGCACCACCTAGGGTCTCCAGTCTGTGCTGTTTTTTTTTTTTTGTTTTTAATCCTTACTATGCTCCTTGCATGGTGCAGTGAAACCCAGAAGCGTGGGACTTCTGGTTTCATTTACAGAGACAGTGTGGGAGTTTGCGCTGTCCCTCTAAATGAAACTGGATGTTCCACACTTTTAGGTTTCACCACAGTGCACAAGGAACAAGGTGTCAGAATGCCAGATGCAAGGGAGGGCACCAGAATGAGGTGTCTTGTTGTCTGGTGTGCTCCCTGGGGCATTTGGTGGGCCGCTGTGAGATACAGGAAGCTGGACTAGATGGGCCTATGGCCTGATCCAGTGGGGCTGTTCTTAAGGTGAGGAATGATCTGCGTTGCACTGGAGTGAATGTGAAGCAGATCAGTGAGGCAGGAATTGGTGGCAGCGGCAGCAGCCTCAGGGTGAAAAGCCCTCCCCCTGAAACCTCACTATCCGCCACCAGTGCAGCCCCTTTCAGGTAGCTGCATGGATGATCTGGCATGCTCCTAATTATTACCATAACCATTTTTATGTCTCGGAAGGGGTTTGATTCCCTTCTTTTTCTGGGCGCTGGGCCTGCCTGTTTAGATTCCTGTGGGCTGGTGGAGGGAAAGCTGGCAGGAAGGGGCCTAATATAGCCTCGCTTCCCAAAACAGAAAAAGCACATGGTTGGATCTCTTTGCCAGGGCGGACCTCGGGAGTCTTCCCTGACCTCTCAGTTTACAGTGGAATTGGAAACTCTTCCAATTTTTCCAAATTAACATTTTCTTGGCTGCCTCTCTCAGCCTGTGTACAGTTGCTAATCATCTGTCTTGGATGATTGATAATTGTTTAGGAAGGCCATGAAAAAAAGCTGTGCCCAGCCTGTCATCTGTAGGAGCAGAACGTGTTTCAAAATAGCTGCAGACCAGCCCCAGCCCGACGCAGCCATCGACTTCGCCTCCTAACCTGAACTAGCTCGTATCTCTAGCCCCTGATACGCTCTGTACATCAAAACTTCCTGCTGAATTAAATGCTATAGCACAGAGCTGCAGAAGCACTGCATAGCTGAGCTTCCGTCTGTTATTTTATTCCCCATTGAGGAGCAAATTCAACGCCGTTCTTTATACTCCACTATGCTTAGAGGCCCAAGAAACTATAATTAAACATCAGAAGAATAATGATTTCATTAAGACTTATTGGATGGATTAAGCCATGTACAAGGCAGGGTGTTGTAAGACACCATCAAACAGTTTATCTTTCTACTATAATTGAAGTTGCGGGGATTACAGCAAAGAGCACCAAAAAGGTAATTTCCAATTTGGCCAAGGCTCTCCCCAATTCCCTCCAGCTCCCAATTATCATATTTCTTCTCTGAATCAGATCTTCGCCTACATTCTCAAGCTGCTTTAAGCTCAGAGCTATTAGCAGAAAACTCTAATCCTCACACATGGCACGGGAGCCCTCTTTTCCTGTTCACATTTCCTCGTATTTACTGCTGGGTAGAAAGAAGACTGTAACACGCAGGCACAGAAAGACATTGGCTGCGAAAGACAAGCTTGGTAAATGACAGGGAGTTTTGTCCGTGCAGCCGTTTAAACACTCTGTAACTGATTTCCTCTCGCACTACAAGTATTGCTGATTCCCCCAATTTGGGTAACTTGTTACATGTGAGTCAGGGGCATATCTAAGGTGTGCCAAGCTGGGGCATTTGCCCTAAGTGCCACTGAAGGAAGGGTGCCAGGTGGGGACTTACTTACATTTGCGACATCCAGCACCAGCACTGGAGCTCAGTGCTGGCACTAGGCTTGCTTAGGACTGGGCCTGCATTCTCAATTTGTCCAGTTGGGTTTACTCTCAGGAAAGTGTTATAAGAGTCCAAGATTAATTGATTTGTGTTGAGGTTGGGAGAGAGAAAATCTCTTGGAATAGCTTCAGTCAGAATGACAACTCTACAGTCAGTGTATAAGAGTAGTAGTAGTAGTAGTAGTAGTAGTAGTAGTAGTAGTAGTAACTTTATTGTCATGCTACAGCACTACTAAATTTATGCACCTTTGAGATACAAGCATAAATATATACTGCAATTCCAACAATCACACTCCACACACATTCTATACAACATGCATCATAATATAAAACAGTATAATAGACCATAATGCCCAGGAGCATGGTAACAACTATATCACCTTATTCCACTATATCGCCCACAGTAATTATGGCTGTGGGATAAAAACTGTTCAGGAGTCGTGTGGTGCTGCTCTAATAGTTCTGTATCGTCTACCCAAAGGCAACAGTTCAAAGAACTTATGAGCCGGATGGAAGGGGTCTCTCAGAATACTATGTGACTTCTGCAGACAGCAAGATGTATAGCTGTCCTCCAAAGCTGGTAGATGAAGGTTGATGATGTGCTGCGCGATCTTAATAATTCTCTGCAGAGCATTTTTGTCCCCTGCAGAGCAATTTCTGTACCACACCAAGATATCATAGGTTAAGACACTCTCAATGGTGCAAAGATAGTAAGACACAAGCAGCTGCTGTGACAAATTTAACCTCCCAAGCTTCCTCAGAAAATATAACTGATTTTGTGCCTTTTTTATCAACATGCTGGTGTTAATAGTCCATGAGAGGTCCTCCGTGATGTAAATACCTAGGAATTTGAAACTAGCAACCCTCTCCACCTCCTCACCATTTATGTATAATGGTGTGTGTACATCCCTCTTTTTCCAGAAGTCAATTATAAGTTCTTTAGTTTTTTTTATGTTAAGTGAGAGATTATTTTCTTTGCACCACAATAACAACTCCTGTACCTCCTTCCTATAAGCAGACTCATCATTTCCGCTAACAAGCCCCACCACTGTAGTATCGTCTGCAAATTTTATAATTTCATTGGTGTTATGTGATGGGGTACAATCATGTGTATACAGGGAATAGAGGAAGAGGCTCAGCACACAGCCTTGGTGAGCTCCCGTATTTAATATCAGAGTGGAAGAATGATAAGAGCCCATCCTAACTGACTGTGGTCTTTTTGTCAAAAAGTCCTTTATCCACAGACAAATGTCTTGCCGTATGCCCAAACTAGTCATTTTAAAAAACAGCCTGCTAGGTAGAATGGTGTTAAAAGCAGAACTATAATCCACAAACAACAGCCATACATATGTACCCTGTTGTTCCAAATGATGCAGGACTGTATGTAAAACAATAGATATGGCATCATCAGTTGACCTATTACTCCTGTATGCAAATTGACAAGGATCCAAGGTGGGTGGAAGACCAGACTTAATATGTTTCAACACCAGCCTCTCAAAACACTTCATAATTACTGAAGTTAGAGCCACAGGTCGATAATCATTGAGAGAAGCAACTACTGTCTGCTTAGGAACTGGCACTGTAACAGATATCTTCAAGCAAATAGGGAGATAGCACTGTGACAGAGATAAATTGAAAATATTTGTAAAAACTTCCGTCAGCTCTGCAGCGCAGTCTTTAAGGACCCGGCCCGGAATTCCATCTGGGCCAGCGGCTTTCCGGGCATTAATATTCTGTAAAATCCGTCTCATATCATCAGGCTGCAGTACAAGTGACTGACCATTAGTGGCTGCAGCTGGAATGTTGGTGGCTGCTATCTCCTCCTCAAACTGGCCAAAAAACTGATTAAGCTGCTCTGCCATGGAATCACTACTGCTGGGCAGACTATTGTTGTTACTGGTTGTTTGAAAAGGAGGAAAGTATTTGCGTATTCAGAAAACTTTTCATTGCTCTGAATTGACTTTACATGTTTACAGTGACAACACATAACCATGGCTGATTGACATCATGATGTCTATTCAGGAATGCAGCAATGAGAAGGGGAAAATGGCATCAAAGCAGCAACAAAGCAGAAAAAAAAAATGGCAGAGAACAGGCTAGAATCATGTTGAATTCACTAATAAATTAGTTGTGGGAGAAAATATTCCCCTACCAAAAAGCATACCTTTCAATCCCTAAGCTGAACCTGGAAAATACTGGACACAGTTCTAGTATTCATGACTGAACTTAACTTCTTTAGCACAGTTTCTATATCCAAATTTATTTCCCAAGCTCTCTTACTGATTCTTTTTTCAGTCACTTAGTTCAAGACTCTGGCTATGTCATGATTCTTTAATGTGATCGTCAAAACTTTCATTGATGAGAAACTTCCAAGAGACAACAAGAACACTGAGCCACTCAGAATGGGACAGCATATTAGAAAAGAGCTTTGATGCAGTCTTTCCAACCCGAAGAAGAAAAGCCAAGTTCAATAGAAAGAAGAGTTTATCCACTAAAGGACGTGACACGGATGGAAAGCGCCAGCCTACAATAGAGACAGCCATTTAGTGTAGCCATTTATGACAGACACAATTAGGGCTCAGTTGCTCCTCTCTGTAATTTCAAAGCCAAGGGTTGCCAAGTTAGTCCAAATCACACTTTGCTCAGCTCAGGCATTTGAAGATGAATACTTCTTTGTGAAGATGTTCGTTGCAATATCTCAGCTCTCTGCAGTAAAAATATTTCATTTTCCTGGAGGAGCTTTAACCTTTGCCATCAAGTTGTTTACAGAGGCTACAGTGATATAAAAAATAAGTAGATGGTACATTAACCACAGAAGAAAAACTCATTTGCTCTCTGATTATGACAAAAAAAAAATGTAAGGAACATTACCAGACCTCTTAGAAACCACATATAGAGGTAATGAATTTCTAACAGACATATTTCTTATTGTTACCAGTATTTACAAGGGGGAAAAAATGTCAAGAAAGCTAGACTGAGTGTTGTGCAATAGGCTGTACATTTGCATATTTTAAGATGGCAATGTAATGTGGAGTTAGGTTCAGACTGAATCTGAAGACAAAATATAGCTTCTCCAGGAAATCCAATTTAAGATGAATTACCAAAAAAGAGTTCAGCAGTGCTTTTCAAATTGTGCGGTACCACAATGCTGCAGAATGTCCAAGGTTGCGCCCCCTACTGTCTCCCCCAGGTGCCACCATCATGGATATCATGAAATCTCACAAGATCCAAGATGGCAGCATCCAAATCTAACAAGATTTGGGAGCCACCTTCTTGGATCTCATGAGAACTGGGCACTGCCATCTAGGATCTCATGAGATTTAGTGAACTCCAAGATGGCAGTACGTGAACTGAGCCAAGAAGATGAGGCTGCAGAGGTGCCGTAATCCCATTACGTTTGGGAACCACTGGTGAACAGGAACTGTATCTTCATAATGATTTCACACCTGAAAGATCTGACCCAATTCACAGACTCTTAAGTGCAAGGATACACATATGCTTGCAATGCCAAGGTTTTCTGTTAGCGGGAGTGGGACAAAGGGAGGGCTATAGATTCCTTCTCTTTTCATCATTTCAGATAGGCCATTGGAATCGACATAGCTGAATATCTGTACAGCATTGTTCACATAGCTGCAGTTCAAGAATGTAGCCCTAGGTGCTAGAGGGGTCCAGCAAAGTAAAACTGGAGTGGGAGACAAATGCCAAAGGAGAATCTCTGAACAGATGGCTGTGTGCTGAAAATCATTTTTGCCAATTTGTGCCCACCGTTGAAAAGCAATTACGATAAAGTTAAGTGGCTTTGAATCCTGATTCCTAACAAGAGCATCTCAAGTCGAGCAGTACCTTTAGTGATACAGATGAGATGGTGCTGTGAAATCACATAAAATGTGAGCCTTGTTCTCTACAGACCTAGTATCAACAGACTTCTGCGAAGGAAGAGGATATATTGCCACCTGACCGTTCCCCTTTGGTAAGTTAAATCTTTTCAGTGTGTTCAACATACATGTGATGGGATCTGCTGATGTGATTTAAGAGCAGTATCATGGGATGCCTTTTGCCACGCCCAAGATTCTGCCTTCCTATCAGAAACATCTGAGTAGCAAACAAAAGGAAAAAGAGAGTGGTCACAACAAGGCTTATTTTAAAACAACTTGTTTAAAAGCATGTTTAAGTCATTTCTGTGTAATGTTGCATATATGCAACAGGGACCAAATATGTGAACCTGTGGGCTGGGCAAAAATGCTTTAAAACAATTATGGTACAAACATAAAATATAGAGTTAGGCCTACTAATATCTTCCATGGCTGCCTGGCCAAGCAACTCTAGTCCAGGAAGATTAACCCTGAAAGTGAAATCTGTGTTGGGGCAATTCAAAATTCTGGCACTCTGGCAATACAATCCTAGCCACGTTCACTCAGAAGTAAGTCTCACTGACTTCAGTGGGACTAAAGCTACAATCCTATACACTTACCTGGGAGTAAGCCCCATTGAACTCAATGAGACTTGCTTCTGAGTAGACATGCTTAGAATTGTGCTGTAACTCCTTCACAAATATGTTTAGGATTACACCCTAAAACTGCTATAAAATAAAGAATCATTCAACTTCAGTGGATTTCTAAAAAGTTCCTTTTCCTATCTAGGTTGGAACCAGACTCTCTTCTGTCAAAGTCCTCTGTCAAACATCTGTCCAACATACAACTCGATGCCTGTCCATCAGTCCTAGAGGTGAAGCACCTGAACATCCTTTTAGTCACGATAAATAGTAATAGTCACAGTAATAATAATACTGGTATTTATATACTGCCTTTCTGGTCATCAGATCACTCCTCTGACTTTATTCAAGGTGGTTCACATAGGCAGGCTCTCTCTAAATCTCCAAGGGGATTTTTACAACAACAGAAAAGTTCTATCTTTCAAGAATTGTACATTTTAGATGGATCTTTCACAGTCTGGTATCACTTCTGGCCCCCAGTTGCCTCCCATGCTGGCTGACAAGCAACTCCTTCATCTCTCACTTGAAAGGCAGCCAACATGCTTCTTCGCTCTCACCCAAGAGTAGGTGGAATAGCTCAGCTTGTCAGCTGCTTCAAGACAACACCCTGCAGGGTAATGTATGAAAATGTACCAAATAGATGTTGGAAGTGTAAAAGACGAGAAGGAACGCTCTATCACATGTGGTGGACTTGTACAAAAGCGAAAAAATATTGGACTTTGATACACCAGCAAATGCAGTTGATATTGAAGGTAAATTTACAAATGAAACCAGAAACTTTTTTGTTGGGAATACTGGATGACTCGATTCAGAAAGACTATGAAACTATGTTTTTATATGTGACAACCGCTGCAAGAATATTGTATGCCAAATACTGGAAAGTTCCAGAGATACCCATATTGAAAGAGTGGTGGTTAAAGGTATTGGATTTGGCAGAAATGGGCAAACTTACAATTTTTCTTAAAGATAAGTCAGTAAAATCTTTTATGGACAATAGGAAACCATTCATGGACTCCCAGTATGTTGAAGGGAAAGTGGGCCAAGTGATCTATGGATTTGATGAGTAGATAGGAGTTAAGTTTTGTTTTTTTTTTGTTTTTTTGTGTGGAAAAGGTATTTTATAATAGGTATAGATTGTTAAAGTTTGATAATTTTTTGTATGAATTTGTAGTAGAACAAGAAATCTCCAGATTTGCCATATAACTTGTAATACGTTTTTAATTGTTTTTATGTATGTGTGTGTACGTTTTGTGCTTGTTTTTAATAAAATTAAAAAGTATTTAAAAAGACAACACACTGCAGGGCTTCTGTGCATGTGCTGGAATCATTTCCTGCTCCCTTAAGGCTCCTCACCAAAGAAAAAGGGCAAGATTTGGAAGAAAAACAGGAATTCAACACAAGCAACTTTTGCCGTGACAAACTCTTGCTGCTGAAAACATCACTTAACTTGACAAACAACCTGTAATAGCTTGGGTGAAAATACAGGGTTAGACAGGTAGGGAGATAATGCACAAAAGAACACGCTGAGCAAATAACAGCCTTTTGAGAACCAACATTAGCATAATTGCTAAACATGGATAATTGCTGAAATAGTGTTTGTTGGCATAGCCAGTTTTGTTCCAAACTGCAACGCTTTCTCCTACACCCTGCAAAATCGTTCCACTGGAAGCCGGCTCAGCTCTCTTTTAGTGGAGAGTCACCATGAGGGAATTGCCACTATCTGAAAGCCTGAGCTGGCAAGGGGAATAAACTTGTTAAACAAGTGCAGTCCAGCCATCTTTTTAGTCCCAGGTTGTCATTTTTCTGCATTCTGTGCTTTGTTAAAATCCATACGCAGCACCATCTTCCCAGTCAATACTTGATAAGACTGGACATTTCTGAATCAATTTCTATTGATTTCCTTCTACTGAAATAGGATAAGAAGGTGGCAAATACAATGAACATTCAGTAGGGTGTATTGAACCGGTCCTAGAGCTGGCAGAAACTGAGCCATAAAAAAATTCAGAAGCAAATATAAGAACGGGCAGAGGAAGCCTTGGCTGCAATTGCTATAATAAGCCAGGTTTTTCTTTTCTTCTTTTTTTAAATAAAACATTTGGCTATTGATCTAGTGACAGCCTGTCAAGAGAACCAATGACGCTGAAATGGCAAACAGATGAGGTTGAAATACCTAAACATTTCTCCAGAAGGCAGAGAATGAGCCACAGGGAGTTTGACAACAAGAATACATGCACAGCTCACGCCCCCGGATCCGCCCTGCAAGAGGGGCTACTTCAAGAGTCCATGCTTAAATCTCTGTGACAGAGCAGCTGGGGGAGATGAAAGTGACATTAGTCATCAGGTGTGAATGCATCAGCCCATGCCATGAATACACACATTGGAGGCAGCATCACATCTGAAATGGAGGGTGGACTGCTTTGAACAATGTATGGTCACACTGAAGGAAGTCTGCATGCATCAGAGCCAGTTTTGTTTGGATGGGGCAAGAACATCATTATGATTGATGTGAACGTGATGAATTTGGATACAAAGGCAGAAATGGACAGTCTGTGTGTGCTGTATGGTTAGCGCCACAAACAATGAACACATGGACTGCAAGCCACTTACTTGTAGTAGTAAATGGGCTCTTCCACCAGAGGCGATTGTAGGAGAAAGTGCCCATGAATTTGCAGAGTTCCAATTTCCATAGCTGACACTAGGAGTCCTATGCACATGCCGGAGTATGGATTGTAATCACTGGGCATAATCTAGCAAAAACAATGGAACTTGATTACAGCCCAATCCAATCTTGAGCTTATGTTTGTGGTTCTTGTGATCTGCTACTGTAAGTCCCAGTGCGAAGTCACAAAAGGCATGCTACTGTTGTGCAATGTGGGACTGCTGACAAAATGGCCAAGAGGGGGGGGCATGTGTGTGCCAACGGCTCACTCAGGCCACACCAGGACAGGTAAGATTGCAAGGGGTGAGGGTTGTGGGCAGTTTGAGGGAGGATTGGGGCAGGGAGTGAGATAGGCAGGGGCAATTTGAGAGTGGGAGTATCAGCAGCAGTCATGCATGCCAGGATCCTATCCCCCCTTTTCCCCCTGAGGCTCCTCAGGCTCATGCCAGCTTAAATCACTGTCAAAGTTATGAGGAGAACCATTGGCAGCCAGGTGGCTTATGGGGAGGTAAATAAAAAGGATATTACTTACCTGTCCCGGGCCATAGGAGGTGCTGCTGCATTGTGTAAGCTGGTATGAGATAGAACTGGGGGCATAAAACAAGATTGAGATTGCAATCCTAGACTGACACTTAGAACATTGAGGGGAGTTAGTCTCACAGAATAAAATGTACACTTCTGAATAAGTATACATATGTCTCTGCAAGCTCCATTTCATTACTTTCAAGGTGACTTAGCTCTAATTTAAGCCTTCATGTACATTTTGGTCATATAGTTAATTGCTTCCCCATGGTACAGTTCAACATAGTGCAGTCCCTGAGGAATGGAAGAATCCAGCAACTATAAGTAGGATACAAGGCTAATAAATAAAGAGCTATGTTGGTGAGGTAACTTGCACCCCACCAGGTGGGAGGGTGCTGATTGTGATGGAGAAACATGTACAATCAGCCTCTTCACTTGGCTATAATATTCACATATATTCACACACTCAGTGGTTTATGACAGGGTGCCCAAACTCCAGCCCGGGAGTCACTTGTGGCCTTTGGGGGCTCCCAACCCAGCTCTCAGGGAGCCCCCAGTCTCCAATGAGCCTCTGGCCCTCCAGAGACTTGCTGGAGCCTGTGCTGGTCCGAAGCAACTGCTCTCAGCATGAGGATGACTGTTCGACCTCTCACCTGAGCGTGGGATGAGGGTTCCCTCCATTACTTGCTGTTTCACTTTTGTGACGCAGCAGTGGCAGCAAATGAAAGGCTGGTCTTGCTTTGTGCAAGGCCTTTTATAAGTCTTGATCCATTCATTCATTCATATAAGTTCCATCTCTAATAAATTCATTTATGTACATTTATTCAAATTTTAAAGGTAAATTAATTCTTTTTTTTCCCAGACCCCGACACAGTGTCAGAGAGATGTGGCCCTCCTGCCAAAATGTTTGGACACCTGTGGTTTAGGATAACACCCCAGGAAATGGCACCCAAGCTGCAGGGCACATGAGTAAATAGGGGGAACAACTTTTACTGGAATGTGAAATTACCTGGGTCATGTGGAACTGTATGATTGTAGGACAATGAATTGCAAATTTTCATATGCAGAAAACTAGACTTTAGGATGCTAACTACCCAATCCTATCCAACTTTCTAGCAGTGATGCACTTGTGCCGATGGGGTGCACACTGCATCCTGCTGTGGGCGGGGGCAGTCATGGAGGCTTCCTCAAGGTAAGGGAATGAACATTCCCTTACTTTGGGTCTGCATTGCAGCTGCATCAGAGCTTGAAATATGCATAGGAAGAAGTTATTTATTATTATTATTATTATTATTATTATTATTAACATTGATGAGTTCTCTGATAAATTACTACGGAACCTCCAGCTACTCCTTTTGGATGTTAATCTAGCTCAAGAAATGCATTTTTTTTTTTCAAATGGGAATGATTGTGACCATCTTCAGAATTGTTGCCCACGGTGCAAATGGTTCGTCATCTCTGAACAAGCAGTTCTCTAACCTCTTGATCGCATGCACAATAATATACGGCTAACAATTATTTTACAGGGGGGAAAAAACACATGTCCATAACAGTCACCAACTGAGCATATTTCTTTATATAGTAGGGGGCCAAAAGCTCCAAAAATGATCAAAATATTTCTTGGGGAAATGCTAAATGTTTCTAGTTTGAACATGTGCTCAAATGAGTTGCAATATGTTCCATTACTTTCCCTGGAAATATTTTTCATTGACCAGCTGTAAATATGACTGGTAACAGAAACACCATCTTTTGTCAGTGGCTCTCAGGAAAAAAAAAGATGAGGCTGATCCTGTCAATCCATCACACACACCATTAAGCTTGCGTGGTTCTCCTGTAAGTGCAGCTCTCTTTTTGCTGGAAATCTGCTGATGGGGTCAGAGATTGGTTAGGGTAGGCACTCATCAAAGGTCTAAGCCCTTCAGGATGTCCACATGGCTGGGCTGAGCCTTGTGCCCTCAATACTGATGGTCTTGGTAGCACCTGATGTTTCATCACAGGGAAAAGGAAATGCCTTGGGGCTCTAGAGCTCCCAGCACTGGTGTAGCTAGAGGGGGGGCGGTGCACTAAGTTTTGCAGGGAACCTTGAACTCTGCGTGTGTATATATTCACATATCACTTTGTACTATATGTCGTTGGCAACCTTCAGTCTCAAAAGACTATGGTATCGCTCTCTGAAAGGTGGTTCTGGAACAGCGTCTAGTGTGGCTGCAAAGGCCAATCCGGGAGTGACAATCCCTTCCACACCGGGAGCAAGTGCAGTCTGTCCCTGGTCTGTCTCCCTGGCTATGGGCCTTCCTTCTTTGCCTCTTAGCCTCAGACTGTTGGCCAAGTGTCTCTTCAAACTGGGAAAGGCCATGCTGCACAGCCTGCCTCCAAGCGGGCCGCTCAGAGGCCAGGGTTTCCCACTTGTTGAGGTCCATCCCTAAGGCCTTCAGATCCCTCTTGCAGATGTCCTTGTATCACAGCTGTGGTCTACCTGTAGGGTGCTTTCCTTGCACGAGTTCTCCATAGAGGAGATCCTTTGGGATCCGGCCATCATCCATTCTCACAACATGACCGAGCCAACGCAGGCGTCTCTGTTTCAGCAGTGCGTACATGCTAGGGATTCCAGCATGTTCCAGGACTATATGTACTACTTTGTAATATCACTAAAGTACAAAGTGATATATAAATATATAAAGTCATACCAATAAACATGCTTCTCTTGCAGGTAGCTGCAGCCAGCACTAGCCAAATTGTGGCTGCAACCAGGGCCACTCCTGCTGCTGCCGCCATCTTGAGACGGCCTCTGGAACACAGCTCCCCCCCCCCCAGCCACCCTCTATGTACATTACTGCTACAAGGCAGTGCTTTTCCTTACTGAAGGGGATCAGTCTTCTGCTGTCATTCATTAAAGCTTTACTAGACCGGTATTGATCTTCTTGTGCCCTGTGATATACTCTCATTGTTGCAACAGAAAGTCAGGTTGCTGCCATACATTACATTTCCTTTCTGAGACTCTGGCAAAAGGATTACATGAACCATTGGTAGGGAGATGTGCTGATTTCCCTGGTGGGAAAACTAAAGAAGATGAGTGAAATAGCTTAGCCTGTCTGCTGTGTCACAATAGCTTTGTCTTTTTCAAAAAAACTCATCTGATATAAATTTCAAAGTCCTATTAATTACTGTGGAAGAATGAATTGTTTTCCCTGCTCTTTGGGCTAGATAGTACTAATTTTACTTCCTAGGTGACGGGGGGTTTGTCTCTAGATTTGGTGACAGATGCTCCCTTTCAGTAAATATGCATGATATTGGAAAGCATCCCCCAAGTGTATGGCCCCTATTCTGTGGTTGTGGCGGTGTAACTCCTGGGATTAAGTCTTACAATATAATCTGCTTTGGTATCCCAGCTGTAATTCTTGTAGTGCCTGACTGGATACAGATGAGCTAAATAGATCATGTTGGCAATGGAAGCATTCTCTTGTCTAGAAAAAGCAAAGCTAGAATAACAAGCTTCACAGCCAAAAGCCTACCCGTCTGGGGTTTCTGAGCGTCTGAGACTGCAGAAGTGGTGGGTAAACTACTTCTGGATAGCCTGAAAATCTGCTCATTTTTGCCAAACTTTCCTGAATATTTGACAGGGAAAAAAACAAACACATTTTCAAGTTTGTCCAAGGAAGTATAATAGTGTGCGATAACAAATTACTGATTAATGTAAAATAAAGTACCCCCCCCCCCCAAAAAAAAAAAAAAACACAAAAAACGGCGCACTTATTCTTGAGAGGAAGGAAAAAGTAACTAGTGACAGGTAGGGCTTGCAGGAGAAATCTTGCTGCATTCTTATAAGCATGCTGGGGAACATGGGATTTGTAGTTCCCCCAGCCTCCTATAAATTGGGAGGCAGAGGAAAAGCAAATTGCAAATATGGAGTCAGATAAGGAGTCTACAGATAAGGAAGCTGGTAAAGACTTCTCGTTTCCTAAGGAGCCCTTCCCACCGTCAAGTATCTTCTCCCCTTTCTCAATTGCAACTTTTTTGCTTGAGAATATTGGGGGGGGGAGGGACACAGGCACGGATGGCTTGCTAGCTACATGGGTGAACCCCATGTTAAGCTTGATTCAAATTTAGAAACCGCTCAGCTCATAGTGGAAACAGCTCAGCTCAGCTTTCTAAGTGGGGTGAGATCATATTCCAAACCTCCTCAATTCCCAAATTCACCCTTATTAATAGTTTGCAGGAGGGTAACAAATGGCTCCATCCAAACCAGGGCCGATCCAGAGCGTGCAGCGGCTCCACTGTCAGAATTGCATTAACTGCCTTCTATCAAACACTGAGAGATGTTAGTGCTGTATCTGATCTACCAGATGCTGTCAAGTACAAACGCCATTTTGTGACTAACAGCAAATGCTGTCAAGACCTAAATACCAAAGCATGTCATCTATCAAACATATTCACTTTGGACTGTCAAATATTGAAATCAAGTATAACTGAGTATCAAGCAATTATCAACAGCAAATCTCACAGGCCTACAAAACTGAGGGTCAGAAAAGTTTTTCCCAAACTTTATGGTGGTTTGATATGAATTTGGGGTGCCGATTCCAAAAATGGCATCCGTTTTGCCCTATCACGTCTAGTTTTGGAGATACAGTATAGCCTCATTAGTGAATGGTTCAAGGAGCTTCTTCATGAGGAAGCCATGGTGTAGGCTTCCTCATGAGGAAGCTGCTTGAACCATTCACTAAAGAGGCTATGCCGTGTCTCCAAAACTAGACATGATAGGGCAAAACAAATGCCATTTTTGGAATCAGCACCCCAAATATGCCCAGGAATTGGTGTAATCTAAACACACACACCCCCGCACAGATGCAGCTGTGCTAACGAAGCATGTGCTGTATCCTACTGGGAGGGTAGTCATGAAGGCCTTCTCTAGGTAATAGAACATTTGTTCCCTTATCTAGAGAAGGCCTTCAAGACTACCCTCAAAGCAGGATACAGCACATGCTTCGTTGGCACAACTGCATCATCTGTTCCCTTGCCTTGGAGTAGGTCTCCACTTCCTCAGTAGGCCTATTTGAACCTGCACCAGCTCTCCAAGAGGACCCAGGTAGGTGAATCGAGGCCCAGAAGGAGAATTGGATATTAGTGGAGCCGCTGCTTCCCTATAACTGCCCCTTTTTACCCACAACACACCCCCTCTCTGCCTCAATCACTGTCCCATTCTTCCCCCTCCCAGCCCTCTGCCCACCATCCACTGCCCACCCCCACACCAACTTAGCAGCAAAATCCCTCCCTCTCACACATACAACCACTTTCCAAAATTCTTTTCCATTATTTAGTGACAAGATGCTTTTTCCATCTATTCTAAAGCTCTTCGTACTAAGAAGTAAACATACCCAACTTATTGATGAGAAATACGTCAATCAAGGTGTTGATGTACCTTCTGGAAACAATTATCATGAGATGTTTTGACTCAGATGTCTTCTAACTCAAAGCTCTCAGACAACTTTGTGCTAGATTTAAAAATAAATGCACGACCTGGTCCTATATAGACATGTTGCTGCAGTGATGCACAAAGGAGCCAATGTAGCCAGCCTACCTCCTCGAGCCAGTCAGGCATCATGGGAGTGGTTCTGGTTCACCCCACGTCCATTGCTGACTTAGGCTGGACACCGAGAAGGTCTTCTGCCTACCCACCCCACACTTCTACCACCACAAAGGGAGGTCAGCCTAGCGCTTGGCCTTCCCTGCACCCAAAAAGGTTCTCAAGCCCTGTTGCAAGTCTGTTAAAAAGAGGCCATAACCCATAGGGGAAAGATAAACTCTAGCACCACAGTAAAGAGCAGGCTGCCCAAAACAAATTCCAGGATGATGGATAGCCACTCCCCCAAGCTCCATGATGACCCTGCCCAGGTAAGCATTAACTCTTTTGCAGGCAATGTCTATTCTTCTAATGCTGCGCGCCCACCTCCAAACCCTCCTAGGCAGCATTTCAGACCACAGGATAGTAATCCCAGGGAACTGACTAACGAGCGTTGTAAGATTCATGCGGGCCTGGAACCTCAAGGACATAGATGTCCTCTGGCCCAAGTCATTCTCACCTAAGTGGACAACGATTACCTGGGGCAGGAGGTTGAGTGCGATAAAATCTGGAAAGGCTGGGAAAAACTGACACCAACACATATCCCTCTTGGCCAGCCAATCAATGTGCGCAACATCACCCAGCTCTGGCTGAGAGCCGAAACTGGATGATGTGGCATGCTTCTGGGCAAAAAATACTATGGAATGTCTGCAGATCAGGACCCTGGCTGGGCACCTCCCTCGCGGACCTGTTGAAAGAAAAGCACATCGTGCGGTGAACTCACTTAACACCCACTTAAAATAGCTCACGGTTAAAAAGATATAACCAATTCCCTCAACCTTGTGAGGAATACACATAGCCCCACCCAAATGGGTCTGGGCAAACACTTGCGTGGCCCGTAACCTGGTCATCACAAACACATCGCCCAATCCGAAACAGGACTGGGGGCAAACATGATCCAGGCCAGAGCCTGATCAACAGGGGTCCTTATAGACCAAAGACAGTACCTACACATCGTGCCCACGTGGCGCAGTACCTTGGGGTAAATGCAACTGCAGAATAACTACCCCCAGGCTCACCCAGGGAGTCATGGCCTATACTAACAGGCCTAGCATTAAGAAACGTAGTACTTAAACACACCAGAGCGCCATCTGCCAATGCGCTTGATGTCCTGGGGCAAAAAACCAATGTGGGCCGCTGCTGATGCTGCCCCAATTCTAAACAAATGAAGCCCGAACAGTTCTGGCCTCAAAGCCAAGTGAGCCAATGCCCTTTTAACAACGGCCCAAAACTGATAAATCATTGGGGGGGGGAACGATCCAAATGTTGAAATAGTGGGCCCGCTCCTGAAGGAGCCAACAAGGAATACTTTTCCATGGCAGATACAGGGCAAAGGTACCACATAGGAGCCCATTTAAGCTGAATCCACTGCCCATGCCCCATCTGGTCAGTCTTGGACACCCTCAAATGAAGGGACAAAATCCCCCCCCCCCCCACTCTCAAGGAATAGAGGCAGGGCACCCTTTAGGTGGGTTAATAATTGCAAAGACACTAGCCTTGGCAAAGGCCATCACATCTGTGCCTATCTGCACAGGGCTACTGCACCTGGTAAATGTGCGGCTGCACCGCCATGCCTGTTAAGCAGGTTACTAAAGGCATCACCCCACTTTCGAGGAGTAGGGACAACACACCCGTTAGGCGGGATTGGTAACCGAACACACACCCCCACTCTCACGGAGTAGAGGCGGCGCACCCACATTAGGTGGGTTAATAATTGCAAAGTCCCTCCTCTCCTTCCCTCTCATGCCCAATCTTGTCTGATCTTGGAAGCTAAGCAGGGTCAGGCCTGGTTAGTACTTGGATGGGAGACCGCCTGGGAATACCAGGTGCTGTAGGCTTATACCATAGTCTTTTGAGACTGAAGGTTGCCAACCATCAATTGCAAAGACCCTAGCCTTAACCAAGCCCCCTGCATCCGTGCCTATCTGCACAGGGCTACCACACCTGGTATTAAACATGTAGCAACCTCACTGGGGGAGATGCCCCCCACTAAAGGGGGCTAAAACTTAATGGTAATTCCTGTACATGATATTGGGCAATAAGCCTGTGGCGATCAGCCACCACAGGGGCAGCTTTAATACATTCCCCTTGCCACATTAATTTGAAAACCCCTGGTGAAGTCCTGCCACCCTGATGCTCCCTGCTGGCAAGAACTCATGGCCTGTGTCAGAGACCAGTGACAGTGGGTAGAAGTCCAAGTGCCAATGTGCAGCTATCAGGCAAAAGCTGACCTGGCATAGACTAGGTAACTATACTGATAGGGAATACCTCGTCCTCAATTGCCACCTGTGCACCCTTTACAGCACAGTGGCACCCCAACTTTTGGGATCGGGACCCAATTAAAATTAAGGCTATACCAACCACTCAAGCCTCCGAGGTTATAACGGTTATTTGCTCTTCCCCCAAATAGTGGTTTGTTTCAATTTTTAATGCAGATGGCCTAGCCAATTGTCAGTTTTATGACCAATCAAAATTGGGTTGGGACCTATTGTGGGTCATGAAGTCATAGTTTGTGAACCATAGTTTAAGAGCATTAATGCCCAACCTGCAACCATTGTTGTAACACAAGGCAGGTAGGAGCTAGTCCACGGGAGCATCTTTCCTCTAACCTTCAAGCATCTTTCAAATTCCAACATCCTTGGTGTAGCCTCTCCGCCCTAAGGTTACAAGCAGAAAGGATGTGGAAGCCAGGTGGGCACTATTTGACCAAACTGCCAGTCCCCTTTCCCTTCGCTCAAGTAGGGATGACAATGGTTTGAGGAGTAAAAGCCCCATTTTCCAGGAGGGAAGCAGACTATCAAAAATGTGCCGAAGTCAGTGATTTACTCAGGTACCTGACTCAGGTGAATGAAACTTGAAATGGCCAGGTAGCATCTGGACCCTGTTTGGGCCAGGCTCAGAGAGCCGTAAAGGCATGCACAAAAGACCTTTTGTGGGCTTTTGTGACCTTTTGTGTTACTTGTCAGGAGCGGACTGAGCAGCCCCTTGTGCACGTGCGCCTGGGCTGCTCTTCCATCCCATCCCCTTCAGCCAGCCAGCCAATCAGCTGGCAGCAAACACCTGCTGCCGGCTGATAGGGGGGAAAGCCTGGCAATCACTGCCAGCACTCCAGGGAGGTGCGCTAACAGCCCATATGGCAATATACACATGGATTTTATGTCTTTAGGCTTATGTGGAAATTCTTCCCACATAGGAAAATCAGCCTGCTTTAGCCCAGCCCAGACCCTATAGATAAAACTGCTTTTCATCAGCAATATTTGTCCTGCTGTTAGATTTGCTGCTGTTTTTTCAATTGAGAGAAAATGAAACAGCAGCGCAGTTCATTAATAATGAAGCGGGGGTCACAACTACTGGTCACTAAAAATGCAGGAATGAATCACTAATTGCATCAGTGATTGGGTTCGCAACTAGGGTGTGCTCTTACAAAGAATCTTCCCAAAGGCATCTGTAGCCTATATAGCAATTAGGCTATATAACTATTAGGGACTGCTTAGTTATAACACACAAAAACTAACCTCATACAGGCAGAAGGTACACTTCTAAGATGGGAACATTGCTGACGATCAGATGGTTGAGGCCTGGATACAAAAACAGACCTGTGAAAAAAGAACCACGTTTTATGAATGGAGTTCCTGCCTTGTTGGTTGTACTTATATATGTAAGAACATAAGAAGAGAGCTGCTGGATCAGGCCAACAGCCCATTTCCTCCACCTTCCTATATCTCACAGTGGTCCAATAGGTATACAAGAGAGTATATAAGATTGAGAGTATACAAGACAGCAAGATACCTGTATTCTGTTGCCACGCCCTTGCACTTGGCTTTCAGAGATAGGCTACCTCTAAAACCTGGAGTTTTCATACAGTTATCAAAACTCGTAACATGTGATGGGCTTTTTTCTCCATTAATCTGTCCAATCCCCTTTTAAAGGCATCTAGGTCAAGTACCATCACAACATCCTGTGGCAAAGAGTTCCCCAGATTAATTACATGCTGACTAAATTTTGTCTGTTCTAACTCTCCTGCCAGTCAGTTTTAGCAGACATCCCCTGATTCCGGGGTTGTGCAAGAGGGAAAAGAATTTCCCTCTATCCATACCATGCAAACTTTTATATGTCTCAATTGTATCTTCCCTTAAGGCACCTTCTTTCTGGACTGGAGAGCCCCAAACTTCCACATGCACTGCATTTGATGGATCAGGAACTGCCACTGTGCACCCAAATGTACATTCAAGTGTGGAAGCTGTCTATGCACAATCTTTGTTTTAAGTGAGACCAATCCCACAGACAGCAATGAAGAGCAGACATACAGCACTGAGATAAGAACATAAGAAGAGCCCTGCTGGATTAGGCCAAAGGCCCATCTAGTCCAAACACTTCCATTCATGTACATTTTAACAAGCCATAAAAGCATGCCTGATCTTGTCTGATCTTGGAAGCTAAGCAGGGTCAGACCTGGTTAGTACTTGGATGGGAGACCGCCTGGGAATACTGGGTGCTGTAGGCTTATACCATATTCTTTCGAGACTGAAGGTTGCCAACCAACCAAACTGGAGCGGTCTAAGGTCCTTTACAATCAACACACTTAAAAGAATATTTTTGGATTTATTGGGCACCTTGCCCTGCAATTTAATACACCAGACCTCTGCTAGCAAGTCCCTTGCCTGCTTCCCAAGTCTGCTTCTTCAATAATTCTTCACATGGCCATGGTTATCTGTAAAAGTCACTGGAAGTTCAGTCCGAATGTTGTTGTGGATGATGATGGTTATCTAGGCAAGGCAACCTTTCTGGCTTCAGCAAAACAAAAACAATGAAACAACCCTGTCACTTGCTTAGCTGACACAGCATACTAAAAAAATGCTAATAATCTCCAATATAGAAAGTAAAGATTAGAAAAGGAAATTGCTTCAACCAACATACCTTCTTCTGTAAGTTATCTACTAGCTTGGTGTGTGGCTGATATTCCTTTTAACTTGAAAACAAGTATCCAAAAAAAGAAAAAAAGAAAAGAAAAAGGGCAAACATGGCTATGACATCAACTACCTGATTGCTCCAACAAAAGAAAATACCAGATTTATTTCCCATGTTGTATTAGAAGAATGTTACATAAGTTCTTCTCCTTTTATATTGATCCATTTGGATGTTAGCCTTTTCCATTCATTGTGGTTCAGAGCCAGTAACAAGTTCTAAGGGAAAAAAAATTCCCCTATTAAAAAAAAATGTCTTCACACCCTACCTTTTATTCTTGATGTAAAGATTAGAACTCCAGGCATGATTAAAGAGAGAGAGATTTCATGTGCCTAGAAACACCGGGAGAGACAAGTTCCTTGTCTTTTCTTAACTGACCGGGTATTCATGTTGGTTCCTTGTCTGTTTTACAAGGGTTTTTCAGGTTTGACAGATGCCCTGTAGCCTTTGAAAGTATGGCCTAAGATTTGACCTGCTTCTCCAATCCTGCTGCTGTAACACAACAGAGCTGACCAGAAGAGACAGCAGTTGGGAAGATATTTTGGAAGGATAATCCTAACAGGCTCAGTTCACCAATAAGAAAGTAACAAGCTGCTGGGGTCTCCTGATGTTGCTCTTTGTTAAAAAAAACAAACAAACTTTTACCCTTACCTGCAAGTAAGTAAAAAAAAAACCCTCCCATCCCCTGCAGCAGTGTGATCCTGGGGACTGCGATGCTGCATTAGCTCCTCCCTTGCTCACATTTACCTTGGGTCTCAAACTCCTGAGGAGTTTCAGAACCAAGGGCATAAAGGAAGGCTTTGGCCTTCCCACCAGCACTTTGGTGGCGCTCTCAGCACACTGCCAGAGCACACTTTACGGTCACTTCGCAGCAATCGCTGCCAGGGGAACATGGGACCCCAAAGTATTGGACCATTATATTCTTTGAAGACTATTAGTAAGCTGCTATTCTGCTGTCTTTAGTTTGTCCATTTCCATCCATGAGATCAATGAAAATAAACCCCTGCAAACCCAGCGGACACAACTGAAGGAGCCCACTATGAATGAAACAAAGGAACAGCTGTCATAGAAAATTTGTGCACAGCTCTCTGTGTCATTAATAGTGAGTAATGAAATGAATGGATCTCATTCATTTTCACTTTCCATTGCTTACAAAACTCCTAGGTGTTACTAGTTCGCACTAATACATTGGAGGAGATAGAAGTTGGCATGTCTTCAAAGTACATGAGGAGTTAATCCTGTCCAAGAGGTGACATCTTATACAAAACCGCTCATGATATGGTATTTGCAGAAGTAACTACAATTAATTCAGAAATGTAGCTTAAGCACATTGTGGTAAAAACCACAGGGCACAAATGTGAACTTTGATGTACAGTGGGTGGGAATGAGCACCCCCTAGGAGAGTGATGGCAAACCTTTTAGAGACTGAGTGCCCAAACTGCAACCCCAAACCCACTTATTTATCGCAAAGTGCCAACATGGCAATTTAACCTGAATACTGAGGTTTTAGTTTAGAAAAAACAACTCATACATTAACATCTTTTACCTATTATTACTTGTAACCCGTAATGAACTTTTCCTTTAGAAATTTGTCCCATCCCTTCTTAAAGGCATCTAGGCAAGATACCATCACTACTTCCTGTGGCAACGAGTTCCACAGACTAATTACATGCTGGATAAATAAATTTTGGCAGGGAGGGGTGGCTGCAAGACCTTGTCACTGCTCATTTTCTCAAACAAAAAAAATTTTTTTTTAAAAAGCCTCACCCACAGTAGTGGGCTCTAAGGCTGCAATGCCAGCCACTCTTTCCTAGGAGTAAGCCTCATTGACTCTAATGGGGTTTACTTCTGAGTAGACACACACAGGAGTGGGCTCCAAGGCTGCAATGCCAGCCACCCTTTCCTGGGAGTAAGCCTCATCCACTGTAATGGGGCTTACTTCTGAGTTAGATGTGCAGGACTTGTCTCTAGCTGCGCTGCTCACACACAGCTGCGCCTGTGGTGTGGAGGAAAAGGCTCTCCTGGTGCTGAGTGGGGAGCTGCTCACGGAGACAACTCCAAGTGCCCCCTCTGGCACGCGTGCCATAGGTTTGCCACCACTGCCCTAGGATGAATTATATTGCTTTTGTTGTATACTGCAGTGGAATAAATGCCTAATCCTATCCAAAATTTCAGTGCTGATGCAGCAGTGCAAATGAGTTACACACTGTCTCCTGCAGTGGGAGGGAGGGCCAATCACAGAGGGCTCCTCAAGGTAAGGGAAAATTTATTCCCTAACCTCAGGGCTGAGTTGCAATTGCATCTGTGCTGGGATAGGATTGGGCTCTAAGTGTTTTGTCCAACAGGTGAAATGATTTTTTTTTTTTTTGAGCAAGCAGAACTTCCAGCAGCTCACTTGCATGAACAATCCCATGCCCATTACTCCAGTCTGCTTGTCAAAATAAATGATGTTTCATCTGCTGCTGATAATATTGTTTACTTCAGCAGACCAGATCTGGATAGGCCAGTCTGCACACACTGCTCTTGTAATCTCAGCTGAACCACCATTAATTCATTTGTTTCTGAGTAAAGGTTTCAGACCTGGGTGAAGAATCGGGTTGCGAGCAAAACACTCTAGTACAGGTTGGGCATCCCTTATTTCAATGGTTCTCACACATTTAGCATGGGGATCCACTTTTTAGAATAAGAATCTATCAGGACCCACCAGAAGTGATAGGACCCACCGGAAGTGACATCAAGCAGGAAAATTTTTAACTATCTTAAGCTGCAATCCTACCCACACTTACCCAGGTGTAAATCTCATTTACTATCATTGTTAAAAGAATATACATAGAAATTTGTTAAAAGTACAGGTCTGTAACTTTTCCTCAAATGCAGTCACATACCATGGTAGCATCAAGTCTAATATATTCAAAATAAAATGTTGAAATGAATGGGGACCCACCTGAAATTGGCTCATGACCCACCTAGTGGGTCCCGACCCACAGTTTGAGAAACACTGTCTTATCTGAAGTGCATGGGACTAGATGTGTTTTAGATTTTTCTGTATTTTGTAATACTTACTGCCAGGGTCCCCACCCTACACCCAGGCCCCTGCCTTACCTCAGGAGAAGGCTCCAGGGCAAGGGAGCCAGGCAAGAGAGGGGAGAAGCCAGAAGGGCAGGAGGAAGGGTGATGTGAAGGTAGCACAGGGGAAGAAAGGAGGCCTTAAAGCCCAGGGAAGGGTGGCTCCTAGGGAACCACCATTTTTACCTCTCCTGAGTGGGAAGGACAGGGCTGTAGGGAAGGTAGCTGGCCCTACAAAAGCTGGGAGGGGAGTGATGCAGGGGCTAGCCAGAAGCTGGGAGGCTATGCAGCCAACAACCCCTACCCAGGCAGAAAAAGCCCAGCCAGAGAAGACGATCAGGGTGCTGTAACCCCTCTCCCTGAGCCAGTCTGAGACCTTCCCAGGACTCCCTTAAAGGGCCAGCCAGGCTAAGCAGAACCCCTGCACCAAGAGCCGCACACTTACATATGCATAATGAGAGATCTTGGACATGGGACCCAAGTCTAAACACAAAAATCATGTATGTTTCATATACCACTTATAAATATAACCTGAAAGTAAATTTATACAATATTTTTACTAATTTTGTGCATGAAACACAGTTTGTGATTTTATTTCTTTAGACAAAAAAAGTGAAAAAGAAGTCATGTTGGCACTCAAAAAAAATCTGTATTTTGGAATTTTCTGTATTTGGGAATTCTGGAGAAAGTGCATTTAGCCTGTAACTGGGTGTGGAGTAGGGCAAAAATCTTCAGTAGGTGAAGAGATTACAGTGAAAGCTTTCCATTTGCTCTTGTGACTAATGCTCATAGGCGTCTGTATGGGGTGTGGGGGGTGCACGCCACACCAGGTGATGTGCACGGGGGGGGGGGGTGACACTACTGCTGGCCAAAAAATTTTAAATCTTGGTATTTTTGAATACCATCATGTTATATATCAGTGTTTCCCAAACTGTGGGTTAGGACCCACTAGGTGGCTTGTGAACCAATTTCAGGCGGGTCCCCATTCATTTCAATATTTTATTTTTAATACGTTAGACTTGATGCTACCATGGTACATGACTGCATTTGGGGAAATGCTACACATCTGTACCGTAACAGACTACTACAAATATGCTTTTATCAGTGATAGTAAATGGGACTTACCCCTGGGCAAGCGTGGGTAGGATTGCAGTCTAGGATTGTTAAAAATTTTCCTGCTTGATGATGTCACTTCCAGTCATGACATCACTTCCGGTGGTTCCTGACAGATTCACATTCTAAAAAGTGGGTCCTGGTGCTAAAAGTTTGAAAACCACTGTTATATATCATTCAATGCGTAACTTCATGCAGAATTCAATGAAACAAACCACGTCGAAATATCTCTAGTCTTTAAAAAGTTATAGCCAAAAAACCAGCAAGGCGGAGCAATGGTGCATCACCACGCCCACTGCCCAGGGTGTTGCCCCGCCCACTGCATGGAAAAAGGTTCATCATGGGGGTGACATGCTGGCCTCCCACACCAGGTGAATGCGGACTCTGGTGGTGCCACCATTTGTTCAGTTTTGATGGACTGAACAAATGCTTGGGGTCTTGAATAGGGTGATGGAACTGCCCAAACAAATGAGTCCAAGAGCAAGCCTTTCAGCTACTGTAGTCAATTTGCCTATTTCCCCTTTCTGCCAACTTTGACTGAGCAGGACCTATTGCGGGTGGTGGGAGGCGGGGCAATGCAAAAAGCATAAACTTACCCTGTGGTGTGCTCCCTGGGGCATTTGGTGGGCCACTGTGAGATACAGGAAGCTGGACTAGATGGGCCTACGCCCGATCCAGTGGGGCTGTTCTTATGTCTAAGGTTTGACCTGCTGCTCTAACACAACAGAGTGGGCCAGAAGAAACAGTGGCTTTGGGAAGATATTCCTGACAGGCATCATTCAGCAGTATGAAAGACACCAGTTGCTGTACTCTCCTGCTGTTGCTTTTTGTCGTTGCAGGGAGGGGGCGGGAAGCAAAAAGCAGAGTTCTCTTCAGTCTGTTCATCTTTCTTTAAAAAATCAATGCAAAAAATTAAAATCTCAGATCTTCCCGAGGCTTATTGCCTTGGCATTCTATCTGACTTCTGATCTTAAGAACCCAGGCTTGTTAGGAGAGCTTAGTTCAGAAAGCAATTGCCAGAGAGTGAGAAAAGAGCCATTCCCAAGTGGTAATTTACAGAGGGAGGGAGGCGATATAATGAGAGAATGGTTCGATATTGGTAGTTAAGTCATTAAACGGCTCAGAAGATGGCTTGATGGGGATAAATAAAGAGCATTTATGGCAGGTGGCTTTGATGACAAGGCTCTGCATAGAATATTGATAACTGGAAATGGGAAGAAGAAAGGAAGCTAAGAAAGTCATTCAGTGTTAATGCTGAGGAATGACGTTCGCATGTTGATCTTCTCAAGTAGACTGCGATCAGAGGACTGCTGTAATCCCCATTCTGATAGGATGGGTGTCCCTGTAAGAATCCACAAAAATACCCAGCATGTTATCAACACACACACACACACAATTTAGATGGCCTAGACACTGGGCATCTAAGTTTTGCAGGGAGCCTCACCATATGCCTCTGTTTTGCTTCCACCACCAAGAATGGCTCTGAAGTGAAGGGGGAGGGGCTGCTTGCATGGTGTGGTGAAGCACCCTGCAAAACTTAGTGCTTTGCACCCCCTCTAAGTACACCACTGGGGTGACACACACATGCCTTGCAGAGCTGCAGCCTTCTGTTCTGATCAATGGCCCTTTAATAACTTGATCTTGATTAGAGGGAGCCTTGGCTTGCCCCCTTCAAGGCAAAGTCCTGGCTGATTCTCAGGAATGTCAGCCAAGGAAACAAAATGGAGTTAGGGGAGGCTGTGCATATTTTGGAAGGTGAGGTCATTGACAACACAAAGATAGGGCCAGGCTTCTCAAATGCTGTCTGAGTGGGCTTGGACGTACTTGGGTAATTTACAGGACATGGAAGATGACTGTACAGGTGGGCCCCTATATCTGTGGATTTTATATACGTAGTTTCAATTATCTGCAGATGTGGGGCCTCCCACATGCCCCTGCATGTATTAACATTGTTTAAAAGCTTACTGGGGTGGTGTGTATCTTGCTTAAACAGGTCACTCTAAGCATTTGAGCTTACAGTGCAATGTGAACATGGACCCATGGACTGTGCAGTTTCACAGACCCCCCCCCCAAATATGGGGGCACTAGAGGACTAATCAGAGCACTAGAAGGTACTTTTTTTCCTTTCTAAGGTGCTAAAATCTGGAGTATCCACCTTTCTTAGGCCTCCTTGTTTTTCATCCCCAACTAGTATGGTTGCTCCAATCCTTACATAGCTTACCTGTCAGCAAGACAGGTCATACATGCCCATACATAATCATACATACCCATGCATAATCTTTCTTCCTGCCTGCCCCTTTCAGCCTCAATGCCTATTGAGAATATGCAAAACTGATCATGAATTACAGAATGGTTTTTTCCACTGAAGGATTTTCCTGCCTTGTGATGCCCCAGGATTTTGGGCAACTCTGCATACTGCCTCTATGTCACCTCTTGTTGGCTCCCTTGTGAGCAAGAGGATCCCTTGGAGAGCCCTGCAGAAAATTATCATCCTGGTTTCATGTCAGAAGGAACCCTCAGCTGAGATGATTTGGAGACACAGCTTTTGGTCGGGCCCAACAGGAAGACAGGACACTGGAAAACCTATGAGAGGCTATGGGAGTAAATGAGGGTGTGGTCACAGATGCTCGAAGTGGGGCATTTCCATTGAACTGAACACGAGGAGGGTCTATGGTAGCAGGTTGACCAGCCAACTTTGGAGATAGAGCCTGTTTGACAGCTGCTAGTCCCATTTGCCTACAGGACCCACATTCTGCAGTACACTCATGATAAGGACTTGGTGAATCACCAGGGCTGAAGAAGACCTTATTGAGGGCCTTGAAGTCCTTTTTTTCCCTTGCCTTCTATTGCTGACATGCAATCTAATTTCCAAGTGTGTCAAAAGGCCAATGATAAGAGGCTCCCCAAAGTACCCCTAAATCTGCTGCCCATGGTGGGAACTGCATTTGAACCATGGATTTCATCATGCTTTTTGCTCAGTCAGCCTGGGGCCATCACTATACACTGGTCTTAATGGACCCACAACCCCGAAATGGTCCCTTGGAGTAATATATGGGCTTCGAAGGATCTTTCTGACAAGGTAGCATTACCCAGGGAGATTCTCACAGATCAGGGCAAGCCCTTTACATCGAACCTCTTACACTGTCTATGCCAATCATTTGGTGAATGGCAGCAATCCTCCCCCAACACACACAAAAAGTTAGTTCATTTTTATGTCACTGCAGTAAATGTGTATCTTGGTTCTGTTGTCAATATTACATTAAGCATACAAATTCCCATTTTACCGAAATATGCTCCAACTTTTCCTCCCTCAGTACACTGTGACAGAGATCAATTACAAAACCATTAAACATCAATTAGTGTCTTTGGAAACTATGTATGAAATGATCTTGCAAAAGCTACCTTGTTATATGCCATTTGTATGTGGAAATGGTGGTTAAATGTTTAATGAACGAGGGGGAAAAGTAATTAGCAACCGCTCTGCTTATGGTGTGGAGTTACAAATCCCATTAGGGTTTGTTTAGATTGCCAAAAGATAAAGGCTTGAATTTGTGTCCCTGACGGTGGTGAATGATGCCTTGAAAGACTGATGCATCTTGGGCCTTCTGCACTCTGATTCCCTCCCAATAACCTGCAATGTTTATTCTCTCTACACTACAGCCCTGTGAATATTATGAGCCAGGCTGTGAGCAGCATGATATTGCCAGAGGCACAGAGGATCTCCAAAGGATGAAATCAGTCCTCAGCATCCAAAATGAAACTGAAGTAGTATTCTAGAAAAGCAGTCTAGCTGCAGGGGGACAGGGTTGAGCAGCAAGAACAAAGATGGTTCCAGGATTTGAAACAGGTATATACAAACATTACAGGTTGTATTAAAGACCCTGATTTATAGGAATCAAAGCAGAGAGGCCATGAGCAGCATGCAAATGTGCAAACTTGTGGAAGAAAGCAGTTAGAAGTGGACTGGGTTGGAAATGAGGATCAGCCACATGAGGAAAGTTACGTGGAGGTAATACCAATGGGTGAAGGCATTTGTGGCCTGAATTAGGCCTGAATGTTTTGCTACTGCTTCATGACCAGCTTGGAATGCTCTAACCAAACAAAATCCAATTTACATGGACATGACTTTGATCACCTATTACACAGGTCAACACACATTTTGCTTCCTTAAACGTTACACCAATTCCTGGTTATATTTGGGGTGCTGATTCCAAAAATGGCATCCGTTTTGCCCTATCATGTCTAGTTTTGGAGACACAGCATAGCCTCTTTAGTGAGTGGTTCAAGCAGCTTCCTCATGAGGAAGCCATGGTGTAGGCTTCCTCATGAGGAAGCTGCTTGAACCATTCACCAATGAGGCTATACTATATCTCCAAAACTAGTCGTGATAGGGCAAAACGGATGCTATTTTTGGAATCGGCATCCCAAATTCATATCAAACCACCATAAAGTTTGGGAAAAACTTTTCTGACCCTCAGTTTTGTAGGCCTGTATTATTAATTATTATTAATATTAAGAAAATTTATATACCACTTTTCAACCAACGTGGTTCACAAAGTGGTTTGCCTAGCTAAACTAATAAATCAATGACTTCCTGTCCCCAAAGGCTTCACAATCTTTAAAAAAAAATATGCAAAAAGACACCGTCGTTGTGATATGACACACATCCTCATGCATTTTTACCGTACACACTAGAAAAGACATTGTGCTGGGTTGAAGAGGGTCAGTTGCTTTTCCCCTGCTAAAAATATGAGGACACAATTTTCAAAGGTGCTCTTTGCTCAGTTAACAAGGGGAAATTAACTATGCAGATATTTCATTCAGTGGCCTACATTTGGGGGGGGGGTGGAGCTATGACCCTCTCGCCTTCCCCACCCCAGGTACTCAGAGAACCACACTGACAGTGGCTGTAGGAGGTTCTAAGTTGCGCAAAAGGCTCCATCAGAGCATGTTCATGCTGCTGGAAGCAGCACCCAGGACAGAGGAGAGCACCACTTCCAAGAGGTGGGCAGCACGCGCCTCCTGGGTGCTACCTCTAGCAGTGCCAAAACACTCCAAGGGAGCCTTTCATGCCACTTAGAAGCAATGTGAAAGGCTCCATCGCAGCCTGGGCTGTCTCCTTCCTTCCCCCTTTGTTTCAAAGGGGGAATGAAGGAGACAACTGCATGGAAGTAATTGCAGTGACAATGACGTCACGGCAATTACTAACCAGTCAGGGTCAAGGGGCGGCAAAGACAGAGGTGGCCCCGGGTGTGCTAAAGATGCCCAGGACTGCCTCTGATTCCATTTACTAAGTACCAAGTCAAATCAAATCAACCTTTATTGGAAAACAAGGGGGCAATACTCATACAGGCAAACATTTTACAGTCTAGCCCTAAACCTTTGTCCCACCATCAAAAGAAATTTTGCAGCTCTCCCCAAAACATCTGAAGGGCCATTGTTAAGGGAAAAAATCAGTTTCTCTGTATCCAGAAGACCAGATAAGTTGAGCAAAGCAGGATCTAAATAAATAGCTCAAGATTCAGCATGAATTATACAGTATGACAAAATATGAGATAGAGTCTCCATGGCACCCGAATTGCAAAGGCAGTAGTGTTCAGTGAATGGGGTCTTGTGATACCTTGCCAGAGAAACTTGAGAGGAGGTAGCATTAAACCTGGCTCAAGAGACCGCCCGGTGTTCCCTTGAATGGACAAGTAAGGACAAGTAAGACATTAAGGGCGCAATCCTAACCAACTTTCCAGTACTGACATAGCTGTGCCACTGCATCCTGCAGTGGGGAGGCAGTCAAGGAGGCCTCCTCAAGGTAAGGGCATGTTTGTTACCTTACTTTGTGTCTGCATTGCAGCTAGTTCAGTGCTGGAAAGTTGGTTAGGATTGCACCCTACCTGACCCAAAGGCACTGAAATATTGAAATACAGAGATGAGCAAACCCTAAGTTCAGGAGAGTGAAGGGTTTGATGTTCAATATCAAGAAGTCTTTGATTCAGGATTCTGTATGCTTCCATCTCTGAGAACATGACTAGGGAGTCAGGGGAGCAACCCAATAAACTCACTTTCTCCATAACCCAGTTTAACCACTTAGGGGGTCACAGAATTGGATAGCACTTGGAAAATGAGGCTATCAAGGCGGGCATGATAGCAAACATGCAGCCAGTATTTAATACTTGCTTGCCATACTCTAGTCTCTATCAGTGACTGATGTAATTCCAAGCAAATTGCAGTGTTAGAAACACAGGGAGGCCTTCCTAAAGAACCTAGCTTGGAACTACTCAAAGGCATAGCATAGTTGCCTGGTTCCATCCAGACTGGGAGCCAT
Organism: Tiliqua scincoides; assembly: GCF_035046505.1. Taxonomy (NCBI): domain Eukaryota; kingdom Metazoa; phylum Chordata; class Lepidosauria; order Squamata; family Scincidae; genus Tiliqua; species Tiliqua scincoides. The sequence goes on along the minus strand of NC_089824.1, from coordinate 195,207,948 downwards.
AGAGAAGTTGAGGGATTACCTTCACCTTAAAGACCTTTACTGTTGCCAGAATGAAGCCAAGTACCAAGTCATTGTGTTCCACACTGTATATGCTGTGAGGTTCCACCAGCTTTGTCATAAATTTCCAGAACTTTCCTTTATGTTCTCCTGGATGGGGACAGAGGTAGAAGATCCCGCTGGGCACAGTTGGCAATTGCTCAAATGGCTGATGGGGGATATGGTGCAGTGAGGAACAGCCAAAGACCCAGACACCTACTAGGGAAGATTATCAAGGCCAGCACGGACTTCAGAAGACTAGGATTTGGGGCCCAGCATACCCTGTTGCCAGGAAAATGGGCAGACACAGTTTCAATACTGCAAGGCCTGGAGAGCAGGAAGTACCAGGTCTGTTATCTAAGTGACAGCTGCCTGCTCCACTACACCATGGGCAAGAATATTCCAGTGTGGGATAAACACATCACTATAATAATAGAATTGCTGTCTATGCCCCATGGGAGATAACAATTCTGCAGAACTGGGAAAGAGGCAAGGGGCATGCTATGAAGATGCAGCCTTCTGTTGTCTTGGAGCTCTAGTGCTGTTTGGTGCAAAGCCTAGGCAGGAAGAGGAAGACTTTGGGAACTAACAAATCCATTCCCTCTGCCAGAGGGCATGTAGGGAGCTGCCAGGCTTTTTACATGCAAAGTGGCCCCCCACCCCAGAATACTGCCCCGAGGCTGATATTGTGCTATTGCTGGGGTCCCTGCCAATCTCACCTCCCTGTTGATAGATCCATGAGCCACTCACACAGACTATATAACAGATTGAGACAGGAATAAAAGCGATGCATCTTAGTCATTGGCGAAGGCTGGAAGAACAGCCGATTATTGGATAAGGCTGAACCAAACACTCACAGCCAATTTCATAGTCAACAGATCCCATTGGTCTGCCTGATGTGAATTCAAATATGCATATTTGTCAGAGGAATTTATAGCCCCATTTGATTTGTGAATGTGAAAAGCACTATTTATTTCCACAGTGAGCTTCTAGTGTGATGAATTTCCTGGGTTTGCATGGTACAAATCTGAATTAGGGAATCCATCACTTCTTCCTACAATTATATGGCTGAAAAGAACCTACCTAAATGTCATCTAGTTCAATCTCCTGCAGTGACACCAGATCTCTCATGCCAAAGACGTTGAGCACATTAAACCATGCAGTAAAAAGACATATGCCTCTAAAGGCGGACGGCTGAGAAGAGAGTTACTGGGGTCAATGGATACAACTAAATGGCTGCAGAGTAGTCTTTTAACAATTTTAGGGTGAAAATCTGAAAAATGGAAAAGAAGCAAAAGACCCCAAGAAATTTCAGTAATTGTATAGCAACGAGCCTGTGGGAAAGATAAAGACCAACAGGTTTATTGCAGCATTAAGTTTCATGAACCACACCTGAAGAATGAATTTCTATCTCCAACAAACCCCTTTCAGGCATTTTTATTGCATACAAAGCGTACTTGTGGTGGTCTATGTGTGCGAGCAAGTTCCACACTCAACCTATGAGCATTCATTGTAAGGTCTGAAAAGATACCTGCATGTATAGTTGTCCATAGGAGGCCCACATTTTTCCTGTCACTCCCCCACGTAACTTCCCAACCTTTCCTAGAGCTTGTTGGCTCCTTTCACATTGTGAATTCTCCTCCCCCTTCTGTTTCCTCAAAAACCACCTTCTGGCAGCAGCAGCAACAATATGTGTGCAGGCAGGCAGGCAGGCAAAAGTGCAAAGGGAAGAGCTACTCCAGGGGCCTTCATCAGGTTCAAATGCAGGTATGTTCATCCCTTCTCTTAAGTGAAACTGACTTGCGTAAATTCAACTAAATGCACTTTGCAAACCACATACACACAGATACAGAGAGAGGGAGAGGGAGAGAGAGACAGGTAAACCACTGCAGCCCCTATGGGTTTCAGGAGAGTGGAGCGGCTTGAAGTCGCTCTGAACTGCTCGGGGAGTGGGGTTGGGATCCAGCATAACTGCCAGGTCCTAGCTCCACCTCCCGCTCCCCACCCACCCACCCCCAGGACTGCCCTCCACCCACTCTCCACTCACCCTCCCGCCACCATGGAATGTCTCCCTCCCACCTCCTCCCTACCCACCCCAGAGCCTTGCATCAGCTGAGCTTGGCCAAAAAAAGTCTCGGTCCCTCCATTGGCGCAGAGGCTGAATTCATCCTCCATGGGCCAGCACACCTCCACGCACCAGTCTAGCCAACTCTTGAGGGGGCGCAAATGTGTCTTACAGAATGACCTAGAAATGTGCCCTTAAGCAATGAAGGTGATTCCACTTACTAAATACATGCTTGAGAGTGAGCCTAAGATTGGAGAATGACGTTGCTTTTCCCTCAGTTGGTCTCAGTTCCTGCCAGTGCCTCATAATTTTTCACAAGACAGTACCCATTTTTCCAATGTTTAGAGTTTCAAGATAATTTTGAGTATACGCAATTTTAGCTTTGCAAGCTGCCTTTGGAGTAACCTCGTATAAGAGAGGTGCAAATGTACTAGATGCACTCACAGTCTGAAAGTTCCATTCACGATAACTTATTTTCTTCCTAACAGGAAGTGCATCAAAAAATGGAAACTTCTCCATTAGAGGACCTTCAAGGCAAAAGAGCTTCCAAATCACATTCTTTTCTCTTGGAAGTCCACCCTAATTGGATATATAGTAACCAAAAATACAGAGTGATAGACATAAAAGTGTCATCTGTCTATGACAAGGGGCATTTTCCACCCTTGGCCACCCTTGGCCAGTTTTAATTGCAGGACTGTTTCCCACCAAATACAACCCCCTCATCCTTATCTCTGATATGCAGGTACTGAAAACACTGTGAAACAGCTCCCAGTTATTACTCTAGACATGCCCCTTGCCACCTTCTCCTTCTGTAGTGCCAAAGGTAAGCACTTTGCTTTGGGGAAGAAGTGGACTAGTGAGGTGGGGATGACAGTAGCAGTGATTATAAGAACATAAGAACAGCCCCGCTGGATCAGGCCATAGGCAAATATAGTCCAGCTTCCTGTATCTCACAGCGGCCCACCAAATGCCCCAGGGAGCACACCAGATAACAAGAGACTACCATACCGGGGTAAGATGCTTATCCATACCGGGTAAGATGGTGGAATGCCTCATCAAAGATAGGATCTCAAAACACATAGACGAACAGGCCTTGCTGAGGGAGAGTCAGCATGGCTTCCATAAGGGTAAGTCTTGTCTCACGAACCTTATAGAATTCTTTGAAAAGGTCAACAGGCATGTGGATGCGGGAGAACCCGTGGACATTATATATCTGGACTTTCAGAAGGCATTTGACACGGTCCCTCACCAAAGGCTACTGAAAAAACTCCACAGTCAGGGAATTAGAGGACAGGTTCTCTCATGGATTGAGAACTGGTTGGAGGCCAGGAAGCAGAGAGTGGGTGTCAATGGGCAATTTTCACAATGGAGAGAGGTGAAAAGCGGTGTGCCCCAAGGATCTGTCCTGGGACCGGTGCTTTTCAGCCTCTTCATAAATGACCTGGAGACAGGGTTGAGCAGTGAAGTGGCTACGTTTGCAGACAACACAAAACTTTTCAGAGTGGTGAAGACCAGAAGTGATTGTGAGTAGCTCCAGACGGATCTCTCCAGACTGGCAGAATGGGCAGCAAAATGGCAGATGCGCTTCAGTGTCAGTAAGTGTAAAGTCATGCACATTGGGGCAAAAAATCAAAACTTTAGATATAGGCTGATGGGTTCTGAGCTGTCTGTGACACATCAGGAGAGAGATCTTGGGGTGGTGGTGGACAGGTCGATGAAAGTGTCGACCCAATGTGCGGCGGCAGTGAAGAAGGCCAATTCTATGCTTGGGATCATTAGGAAGGGTATTGAGAACAAAACAGCTAGTATTATAATGCCGTTGTACAAATCTATGGTAAGGCCACACCTGGAGTATTGTGTCCAGTTCTGGTCACCGCATCTCAAAAAAGACATAGTGGAAATGGAAAAGGTGCAAAAGAGAGCGACTAAGATGATTACGGGGCTGGGGCACCTTCCTTATGACGAAAGGCTACCGTGTTTGGGCCTCTTCAGCCTAGAAAAGAGACACCTGAGGGGGGACATGATTGAGACATACAAAATTATGCAGGGGATGGACAGAGTGGATAGGGAGATGCTCTTTACACTCTCACATAATAGCAGAACTCTCACATAATACCAGAATACCAGTGGGACAGCCACTAAAATTGAGTGTTGGGCAGGTTAGGACAGACAAAAGAAAATATTTCTTTACTCAGCGTGTGGTTGGTCTGTGGAACTCCTTGCCACAGGATGTGGTGCTGGCGTCTAGCCTAGACGCCTTTAAAAGGGGATTGGACAAGTTTCTGGAGGAAAAATCCATTATGGGGTACAAGCCATGATGTGTATGTGCAACGTCCTGATTTTAGAAATGGGTTATGTCAGAATGCCAATGCAAGGGAGGGCACCAGGATGAGGTCTCTTGTTTTCTGGTGTGCTCCCTGGGGCATTTGGTGGGCCGCTGTGAGATACAGGAAGCTGGACTAGATGGGCCTATGGCCTGATCCAGTGGGGCTGTTCTTATGTTCTTATGACTTGCATCCTGGTGCCCTCCCTTGCATCTGACATAATCGCTTTTCACTGGAGCCTTATCCAAATGGTTTATTCTAAATACACATTCAAGGTGCAGTCTCTGCTCGCTCATTTGAAGCCTGCCAGCAGACCTGTATTTGTCTCAGTTCTACTAGGAAAAGCAAAAGCAAGCAGGAGAGTTCAATATTTCGAGCTCCTCTGGTCAAATGCTGGCAACATCTCTGTAAATTACATCAAGCTCCTTGTTAAAAAGGAGGCCTTGGGGAGCAGGAGGGGATAAGTTTGTGACCAATAGAAGCATAGTTATCTATCACAAGTGAATCAGTGCTATTCCTATTATCACTGTTAAAACTTGCACCCTGATTCAGCCAGACCTCCTGTGGATTCAGCCAAAAGAGATATATATGCATACTGTTGGTGGGACTTGTCAGGGTTCAGTGCATTACACCCCAATGTAGATGCCGTATACCCACTATATGGTGCCTTAAATGAGTTACTCATTGTGATGCAGTCTGATATGACTCTCCATCCATCTTCAGCACAACCAGTTATACATCAATTTCTTTTTTTCTTATCCCCATGTGACTGGAGATGGCTTAGGGCACTTCTGTTTATTCATTGGGGAAATGGTGAAGATATTTTATTTTCTTTAATGGCAGTAGCACAAAGAGGAATTTTTGTTAGGCTGCTATGAGAGCAGAGTTTGGTAATTCAGTAGCTTATCTGATAAATGCCAGCCTCATGGTCCCAATAAAGAGAGATGAAATGAAATGTTACTTGCTTTGACAGACAAAATTTGTTTATGAGTCTCAAAGCACATTTAAGCAGCCTGGAAAAAAAAAAGGCCTGACTGCAAATTAGAGTCTCATATTCCCCATATCCTAACAATACCAAACTCGCTTGAAGTTAGAAATGAACATGTCAGCGAACGTACTGAACAGCTGTGGCCCACAGCAATCTCAACAAGACCAATGAGAAAAAAACTTTCCAACTGGAAGCCCGTGGAACTCTCACAGAATTGATGTGACAGGTTTCTTCTGAACAGCCCCATCTGACCACAACCACATTCGACTGCTGTGCTGCCATATTCTAAACTTCCAAAGGCAGCATTATATAAAGGTCTAAGTTGAGAATTTACCACACATTCAAATTCGTATAGAACGAATTTGAACGCATGAAATAGCCTTGTACTGAATCTGACCGATTCTAGCTAATTCATCTAACTTAGTATTGCCTATACCAGAGTTTCTCAAACTGTGGGTTGCAACCTGATGTCTGGTAGGTCCTGAGTTGGTTCCTTCCACCTGCCCTTTTGTCTGGTTGCCTCTGGATTCAATTGGAGGCTACACTGGGCCTCCACAGAACTCCAGAAGCAGCCTGAAGGTTACTTCTGGTATACTTCTATGTTGGTGAAAGTGACTTCCAGTTGCTTCCAGAGATCTGCGGAGGCCTTCTAAAGCCCGGCACCAGAGGAGGAGGGGGTTGTGGTGTCCTTCACTGCAGAATAAGTGACTTGTGGCAGGGGAAGTTTGAGAACCCCTGATTTATTCTGAACAAGTGTAGCAATGAAGTGCTCACTAAGGGCCCACTTCTATCCAACTTTCCAGCACTGGTGCAGCCACAATGCAGCCTTGAGGTAAGGGAACAAATGTCCCCAGACCTTGAGGAGGCCTCTGTGGTTGCCTCCCTACCACAGCAAGCAGTGCATACCCCTTTGGCACAGCAGCACTGGCACTAGAAAATTGGATAGGATTGGGCCCTAAGCCAGGGAAACCATTTAGGAAGTTGTATCCAGATACATTGTTTTCAAATTGCATCTAACTCCAATAACTTTTTTTTACAAGTACAGTATCTGTTTTTGCCCATTTCTTCTTTTCCCCTTTTATCTTTGCTATAGTTTAAAAAAAATAAATCTTTTTACATGGTTTGCCCATGTCTTTATGCTCAAAGCAAAGAGCAGTCTCCTTTGCTCTGGACAACTAGTCAGGACTTCTGCTATCCAGGCCAAACATGAGTGCTCAGGGGTGATATCAGGCAGGTAAGGATATCAGGCAGATCGCTCCTCCTGCCCTTGGCTTCCCTGATGAGAGAGCCCTGGGATTTGGAGGTTCCTTTAGGAGTGGAAAGGATGCCCTGGTTTTACTCCAGTTTGGGAGCAAATTCCCTTTCTGGTGGTAGCAAACCTCCCACTGTTGTGTTTCAAAAGGGACCCAAGGCTGTGAGGGAAAGTCAGGCTCATGGTTTGTGGAGCTTGTTCCTTCCCAGCGTCATCATACCGAAAGATGCAAGTCCTCCTCCGAATCACAACAGGAGGCAAGACAGTCAACCAGTTGCTTGGATCACATGTTGGTTATTCAATACGTTTGTGGCCTCAATTTAATTCCACATCAGTTTCATATCAATGCCGAGTGTCTAACCCCAAGTGCAGGGGGAAATGAACAAGTTCTCAGTCGTCCATGTTTAAGTAGGTGCAGGAGAGAGAAAGTGACAAGGGAAAAAAGAGCAGGCGTGTCTGCTGAGCAAACAGGCTGATTACGTCAAGGGACAAGAAGAGCAGCACTTGGAAATCAATACAGATGAGGCTTTGAAAAGGTTGACTGAGTGCACTGGATTAGCTATTGATTTTTGTCATTTTCACAGCTAGTGCTTCGCTCTCCACCCGCTGAGGCCATTAAACACGGAGACCTTAAACCTCTAATCCCTTGCTAATAACAAACAAGACAATGGCCCTGAAAGCTAAGGATCTAACAGAATGTCCAATAGCTTCAGAGCTGTATTGAGTGGTCTAGTAGTGCCTAGAAAGCAAGCTCAGGGACATTGGTTAGAAGCAAAATGCAGCTGCAGATGGAGACATGGATCATTAAGCTAGAAATTGGAGCTTAGAGTTTCACTGTAACCAACTGTGATCTGTTTCCCCTCCATGTACTTTTGAGAAGATGGGATATTTCCTATTGTTGTGCTCAATTTCTGGCTGCTGATAGGGTTGCTATACTCTTCTGGTACCTGAATGAAACAAAGGGAAGGAACCCTGGGGGTCCTGTAGCAGAACAGAAGTGGGCTTGGGGACAGAACCCAACAATTTTTTTCTGACCTGATGTGGAGTCCCATAGCTGTTGGTGGGATATGAAAGCAGAGTTTGTTACAAACCCTATTGATTTACTACAGGTTTTTTTTAATCTGAGATTTAAAAAAAACATGCTTGCCAATTGTTTTCCTAACCAATTTTACCCATGCAAAAATAATATAAAAACTCACCCAGACTGTCAAGGTCAGTTTTTGAGCTGACTGATTAAGTGTCAGTCAGATTAAGGGTTAAAAGTAAGGGCTTAACCCTCCATCTCTGAATACTGTATCATAGTGGTCCTGCAAGAAATGGGAAATTGCATTTGACAATTGGACCCTGACTGACTCCCCACATAGTATCTGCTAGCATCTTATTTGTACAGCAGCCACTCCCTTCACCCATCACGTTTGTCCCTGGTTTGTAACTAGAGGAAGACATTGCAGTCCTGTACCAGTGGCATAGCTAGAGGGGGTGCAAAGCACTAAGTTTTGCAGGGAGCCTCACCACAGCATGCAAGCAGCCCCTCCCCTTAAGAGCCATTCTGGGTAGGGGGAACAAAATGGAGGCATAAGGCCCATAATGCAAAGCAGCACAGCCACCTATGGGCTTGAGCACTAGTACATGAGGCGGGCCTGTGCTCTGAGCTGTAAGAGGGGCTGAGATCTGTTCTTGTGGCCTGCTGGCATCCTAAATATTCCCTCAACATTTTAAATGTCTGAAAAAAATTTTTTGTGGCTGAGACTGGCTTGTTTGGAGTCAACAGAAACAAGCTTTATATTGCTTCCCATGCAGGTTATTTTGGTACAAGACAGTCAAGACTAGCACTTCTGCTGCACAGAAGTCTGCACTGGTATCTGCTGAAGGTTGAGGTTTGAATGGAAAGTGGCGGAAACTTTCCCACAGGATCCCAAAACATGAAAGAGGCAATAGCCACAGAGAATGTTACCTGGCTTGGTGAGAACTGGAAAGGCGCCTGCTGTCTGGGACAGGAGCTGACCATCTTACAAGCATCAATCAAAACTGAAGCTGCAAAATGGTATAATCTCTTAAGGCGTATAATAGATGTCTAAAACTAAATTTGACAACAAAAGCAAGAAATGAAGTCACTGGAGCTTTCGTATATGTGACATTATTTGCATGTGCATTAATGTCAGTACAAAATATTAGCTGCCATAGATATTTGCAACAAGGACATCCAAGCTAGAGATGCCACACTGGATGTTGAAGCAGCAAACATAGAAACTCTTATCACAGAGATAAAAGAACTTCAAAACAACTGGAAATGCATATGGAATGAAGCCAAATTGGTTGCATCAAATCTAAATATAGAAATAACACTCCCACAGAGGTGATGGAGTTAGGTGCAAGAGGGCAAGGCCGCATGATGACAATACACCTGATGCGGACTTGGAAGAAATGGATGACACCGACAATACTCCAGAAGAGGCCTATTTCAGAAAGTGTGAGTTTTGGTGGACCATGTTATAGCAGGATTCACCGTCTGCTTCAATGCTGCTAAGCAGTTGGCAGAAAAATTTGATTTCTTGTGACGGTATCTCTCCATGTCTGCATGTGATGTGGAGAGAAAAGTTTTATCTTTGTCAGAACAATATCCTGCTGACCTTAATAGTGATGACTTTGGAAAAGAAATGCAACATTTACCATCAGTACATAAAGCCAATTTTGGAACTGCACAGTTAAAACCATTAGATCTGTTGAACTTGTGAACAGAGTACAGACAAGGTGACCTGTTTCCAAATGTTTGTATTAGTTTAAGAATATTGTTAACAGTTCCAGCAATAGTAGCTTCTGCAGAGTGGTCATTTAGCAAACTAAAGCTAATTAAGAATTATTTAAGATCTACAATGTCTCAGGGACGTCTTGTGGATTTGGTCTCAGGCTAAGTATCGAATCAAGCGTTGCCAGAACAATTAATTTCCATGTTGTGATTCAAAACTTTTCACAGAAAAAGGCCAGGAAAGCTGTTTTTGCAAAGTAAATAGTAAAGCTACAATTCTATACACGCATTCCAGGGAGTAAGCCTTATTGAACACCATGAGGCTTACTTATGAGTAGACATGAATAGGACTGCACTGTGAGTTTCTTAATAATAGTTTTGTCTTCTGATGATCAAATTTGCATATTAATATAAAATGATGTTTCAATGTGAATTCTGTCTCCTTATCTATATTGTTCTTTCTCATCTGCATTATAGCATAAACAGATATGTTCAAATCAAATGTGCTTTCTTATCCTCTTTTATTTATTTATATTTATTATACCCATCAACCCCCGTCACTGCCCTCCTCACTCGTTGACCCCTCCCCCTTTGGGAAGGGGCCCAAAAGAAACTTTGTACCCCCTGACAAAATTCCTCTCAGAGGCCCTGCCCTTAGAGCCCTATGAACCAAAGCAGGTAAGGGAAGAAGAAGGTGGAAGGACCGCAGCTACTCCATGCTTGGCAACATTTTTGAAATAATATGCAAAGAGATCACAGCATACAATTAAAATTTACTATTTTCAGTGCTGATGCTGTAATTGCAGTGGTTTAGAATGGTTTGTAGTGAGACTGGAGATCTATCTTTGCTTTAGGTGGCTGTTTGTCACTTCTTCTGATGACCAAATGCAACCTCTGGGTTTTAGAGGGAGTCTATCTCTGAAAGCCAGGTGCAAGGGAGTGGCCACAAGATACAGGTATCTTGTTGTCTTATGTGCTCCCAGAGCCATCTGGTGGGCCACTGTGAAATGCACGTTCCAGCAGCACAGCCTGATTTACATCATTGCTAAATTTGATGTCAGATTGTTCACTATCAGGCCAATATTGGAAATGGTGAATGGTGCTGGCCATATGGCAGCAGCCTCCTGGATCCCCCAGTGGTGGTAAGTCAGCAGTGGAGCCAGGCAGTGGGTGGCAAGGGGAAGAACATTATCCCTGTTTTTAAAAACCTCCTTGCCCCTTTTCCTTTCTCGGACATACACAACCAAAATGGGTGGCATATGTCAGAGGAGACCCATGAGGAGACCATCAGGAGACCTGAGAACTTACATGGAGGTAACTGTTTTTGACTCACCTCCCATTTGCCTTCAGATCATACCCCCCCCCCCCCACACACACACCATAGCATGCAGCATGTGCCTTTTTGGGGTGGCTGCATGCTATAGCATGTCAGGGAGTAGGACTGGGCTCTTAAGGTCCCATCCTTTCTAGGATAGTGCTGCCAGGCGGAGGGGTTTACAACAATGGAAGAGTTTCACTGCTGCAAAATGGTTTTTCAATGGTGTGCGCAGAGTAGCACCATTTTAGCTATTTTGAGTGTGCTGCTGCAAGTGGTGGCAGCGCAGGAGGCCCGGGGGGTGCATGGGTGGGGAGTCAGAGGAACGAAGGAGTTTCTAAGGAGAACCAGCAGTGGGCTCAGTGGCACGCACTTGTGCCCATATCCTAGGCTGTTCCCTCTCTCTTTCTTCTGCTCTTACATGCTTTATTACATGCCTGCATAATAGCAGTGAAAGCATTACCCAGGGTAAATGAACAATAGTTCACTTACCCTGAGGAGACCACCCCCTCCCCCCCACGGATGCAGCATGCATTCCATTGGTGCAGCTGCATCTGTGGGGATGAGATTTAGGTAGGATTGGGCTATCAGTTTCTCACAGGATTGGGCTGTGAGTTCCATTGAAAGAGTCTGTGATTGAAACCTCTCTTGCCATACATTGATATTGGCATTTTTCCCCGTGGCATTTAGTATTTTGTCATATCTTCTCTTAAGCACATTAGAAAAGAAGAAAGCAACAGCCAATGCTCTTGGTCGCCTGCGATGTTTGCATTTCTGAGAGCCTGACTGCAAATGATGACAGTTTTGATTTCTCTTCTATATTCATATTTCTCGTAAAGTCCTCTGCTGCAGAACAATAGGAAGGGATTATTGCTAGTATACAGAACAAATAGGTTCTGCTAGAATTCATCATCCTTTGGAATGAGGGGAGTTAATGCCTTTGAAATAGCAAACATCCCTGGGTACCCACATGAACAGATAACAAAGGCAACTGAAATGTATCAAGTGGCAGACAAAACTGCCACTGTGTTCACAAATTACTTTCATATCCATACAGTATCTGGGTGCCATGTCCCCAGATTTGTATTCAAGCAGACAGGGCAGCCAACAGAAGTTAGATAAATGTGAAACATTCTTAGGCCTCTTTTATTTCCCTTAAATGAGTTTATAGAACTCTAGCCATTTCATACAACTTACTTGAAAGAAAACAACCATAATTTACCTTGGCTATGAAGATCAACTACAGTGACTGAAAGGAGAATAGCAGATCTCAGCAGCTATCCCTCCTCCCTGCCTCTGCTGTGCCATGGTTAAGCTGGGTTAAGGTGTCTACAGCAAAAAAAAAAAGGTATGTTAAGCTATTTATATGTAGGCACTTCAATGCTTAATGGTTGTACTTTTCTATTCTTAATTTGCAGTAATGAATATAACTGGAGACAGGAAACACCAGGATCAACAGATCAATCAAACTTGTCATGAAAACTTGTCATGAAAACATGAACAAATGGCCCAGTCCTATGTGGTCCTTATGTCACTAGAACTAGCTTTCTGGCCATGTAAGGTCTTCTACAGCTGTTTCAATAGGTGACACACCATATCACAAAGCCAGGCTGCCGCCACAAGTGACAAATGGCTGTGTCTCTGCACCAGCAGAGTCTCCATGTCTCCCAGCACCGGTAAATTAGCCCAGGGAGCTGAATGGGCAGGAAGAGGCGAAGAACAGGGAGGACACAGGAGCAGAATGGGTGGTAGATTGAGGTCTGAGAAGGGGTGATAGCAGCAGCAGTGGCACAGCCTATATCCTATCCCCTTCCTGGCCTCTATTCACTTTCCTGGGTCAGAGTTGATCCATTCCGGTGCTGGAGGCTTATCCCCAGACAAGGGAACAAATGGTCCCTTACCTGGAGGAGACTTCCAGGACTCCAAGCACAGCTGCATCAGTAGTGAAGGGAAAGGATAGGATTGGGGCCAAAGCCACTTAACTGTGGTGAAGGAAATGTTCAGGAAAATATTTCTAATGTAATTACAGTATAGATATCATAGCAGCTTATTTGATGCTCAGATCAAATAGACATCTCCTTCGTTTCTCCATGCTCCCTGACTGTTTGGAACTAACTTGACATAAAGATCTTTCACTTTGGCAACTGAAATGGAGAACCCTCAATGTTAAAGTGTCAAACCACCACTGCCAATTAAAAGACCAGTAGATACAGTTTGTTGCAGTTCCAATTCCAATATCAAACCAGAATGCCATCCAGTTCTCTTGTCGTTTCCTTAGATACTGATGCGTCTATTGTTACCATTATCATATCCAAACACCTGTGTGGCACCAAAATGGCCTTATCTGCCATTTTCATTACATTCCCGGAGAAGCCAAGCCCTTTCACACCTGCTATTCCACCTGCTTTTGCAAGCCTTCCTCCCCTTTGCCTACCAAACAGAAGAGCTGGCATTCTTGCCTGTCCAGGATGGTCTTATTGAGCTTGGAGGCTCTGAAAGCCAAAGGTAACAGCAACATGCATCTCGCTATTTATTTCACAGGAGGTGGAACACATTTTTGTTTTATCTCTTTCCAGACAGTTAGCTTGGTTTAATGGACTGTCTTTCAGCCTGCGCATAATTCTCCTTCAAATTAAATTCTCTTAGAAGCCCAACATAATACACACTGGGTTGTCAGCTCATTACTTTTACATCCTTTCTTGTTCTGTTTATGTGAGCAGAGGTTTAATTAACAATAATCTACTGTGTAGGCAACGGGAAAGAGCCTACCTGAAGGTGTACATTTATGTCCTATTATTATGTTTTGGAACTCTGTCTTAGAGTGAGGCAATTTGCTTTGGTAGATGGGTCACTTCTTCTCTATGGAAGCATTGGCAAGGAACCCTTAAGAAGTCCTCTGTGGGCTAATCTGGTGTATAGTTACTATGATATATGTTGGCACCACCCAAAAGCTATAATCAATAATGCTAATGTCTTCACCTTAATGTAGTCCTCAGGAATGCCATCATAATGACCAACAGTTTGCAAGACAAAATACGCAATTGTCTTGATTTTTGTCGGGACAGACTAGAGAATTGCCCACATATAATTGGCAATTTTGCCCTCCAGGACAAAACTACAGCCCTTTCCACCATCGAATTCATTCAATAAGACAAGAAAGGTTGCTGACAATGACAGTACTATATGATGTGCTGTGTTCCAAAAGAGATAATGTATTATTTATTGCTTGTGTCTTATCTTCCCACCCCTTCCTGCCCTCCTGACTTGAAAAGAGACCGTCATCTGGTTGCTGCTGGTAAATAAGCATCATATTCAGGTGACCAGAGAGCAAAGTACAGCTACAAAGTTGCTTCTTGTTGTACTTTTTTTTTCGTTGATCCAAAATGGCTGATGCTGGTAGAGGTAGGTGGGCAGAATAGTAAAAAAAATCAAAGGCACTAGTGCAAAAATTACAAGAGAAAGGACTTCAATGGGGCATAGAGGTTGATTCATTCACCATCGCAATGCAAGGTTTGTGACCCTTCCTTGGGACAACTGATTTAACTAATTCAAATGATAGCCAGAATCATCTTCCACACTATCTCAAAGCAGGGATAAATAGCACCAAATTCTTTTTTAGTTGCAAACAAAACAAAAAAACAAGAGTCAGAGATCTCTCACCATCTCATTTAGTTTATGGCATTTCAAAAGCAGTTAGGGCACAATCCTAACCCCTTATGTCAGTGCTTTCCAGCACTGGCATAGCTGTACCAATGGGACATGTGCTGCATCCTACAGTTGGGTGTCACTCACAGACGCCTCCTCAAAGTAAGGGAATGTTTGTTCCTTTACCTCGGAGCTTCATTGCTCTTATGTCAGTACTGGAAAGCAGTGACATAAGGGGTTAGGATTGTGCCCTTAATCTTTTCCAATGTAAGAACCAGTTTGCCTCTCCTGCATGGCACACAGTTTTTTTGCTTCCTTGGAGACAACATGAACTGAATGTTGTGCTCTCCAGGCAGAAGATGCTTAGCAGTGTGCAAGATTAGGTCATAAATTCACTCCCTGGTATTATTAGCAAAGGAAGACAATATGGGACATGAATTACTGAACCCCCTTCCTTCCTGGTGAATTATGAAGTATAAGGCCAAGACTGAAAATATTCTTGGCACAACAAGGACTTAGTTAATAAACCATAATTCAAGAACTGGAGTGTCTGATTGCAGCACTGAAACATTGTGAAGTGTCGTTGTTGAGGTTTTTTTTTTAAATAGTCATATATGTTAATTAAGATGGTGGTACTTTCTGAGTAGTAAATTATCTTGTATTATTTCACTGCCAGTACTTCTCATTAGTCTGGGTGATAGCTTGATTTCTTCAGCTTGTTTTTCATAACGGAGCTTTAGAATAGAATAATGCAGCACCCAGTAATTTATTTATCTGTTGTGTCTGCTGCATAGAGCATCACAGAGGCCTCAGCAGTCATTTGGAAGAGCAGTTCCTACACAGTTCATGCATGTGCCATTGATGCACTGTGGAGTGTGGGTGTGAGCCTCTGGCTTTCCCTCTCCACCCATCTAATTTACAGCATAACACAGAGTCATAAAGCCCACACAAAAATGCCTAACTCATATAAGCTATTCACATTTTCTTTCCTGCAGGGGCAGGCAGGATCTGTAGGGATCTGTCACATAACACCAGAACCAGGGGACAGCCACTAAAATTGAGTGTTGGGAGAGTTAGAACAGACAAAAGAAAATATTTCTTTACTCAGCGTGTGGTTGGTCTGTGGAACTCTTTGCCACAGGATGTGGTGATGGCGACTGGCTTGGACGCCTTTAAAAGGGGATTGGACAAGTTTCTGGAGGAAAAATCCATTATGGGTTACAAGCCATGATATGTATGTGCAACCTCCTGATTTTAGCAATGGGCTATGCCAGATGCAAGGGAGGGCACCAGGATGAGTTCTCTTGTTATCTGGTGTGCTCCCTGGGGCATTTGGTGGGCCGCTGTGAGATACAGGAAGCTGAACTAGATGGGCCTATGGCCTGATCCAGTGGGGCTGTTCTTATGTTCTTATGTAAGTGTACAAATGCGGCCTCAGCATATTATGCTCTGTGCAATAGGAAAAAGGTATGCCAAATGTATGTATACCATAAGTTACAGGATGTAGGACGTTAATACTAAGGAGGTTGGTCAACAATCTCAGAGTCAACATGGTGATGGCAATCAAGGTTGAAATCCAGAGTTAGTCATTTATTTTTCTAACAGGGATGTGCAGTGTGGGGGCGACAGGTGCAGCAGAGGACACTGCTGGGGTTGTTCTGCCTCACCTGCTGCCCCTGCACCACAAGTTCCTGTTTCATAAAGGTCTGTTTTGTACTGGAATGTTGCAGCTCAGGCGACTTTATCCCCCCTTCACTCTGCCAAATAGCCTACTTTAGCCCTTTCAGTTCCCTCTGTCTCCGTTTCTCCATATTAGTCTATTCTAAAATTGTTGATGCCATGAGAGAGGGAGAAAGTCATAGGTGTGGATGAGAAAGAGGAGGCAGTTTCCTCCTGTTTATACAGTTCTGCCCCTTTCTCTGCTTCCCTCTTCCCAGGGTGGGAGGCTTCCCCAAATCAATTTAGAGAGTTTAGAACCTTTTCCATGCATCCTGAAAAGTCTTGACTCTGATGGTGAGAGGGAGGGTGCGTAAAGTAATCTGTAACAGCTGCCTAGGTTAGATAATCTACTGCACTAAAATAGATGAGCTTTTCTAATGAATCAAAAGCTCACTAGCAGGGCCTAAGAAAGAACTAAATTGTTAGAATCTGTTTCACTTTTCTCAGCAATCTGGTGCAAGATGAGGAAAAAAAAAAACTCATCCATGAGAGACAATCACTTTCTACATGTGGAAACAACCCATTTGTTCCAAAGGAAAGGAGAGAATCTGTCTCTGCAGTTTCAAGATTACTCCTTCACATCCAAGTTATATTCTCAAATAAAAAGCTACCTAAAAAAGCTTATGGCCCAAAACTTTAGAAGTTGAAATACAAAATCAATTCCATTGGGAATGCATAGGATTTCAGGATGTACATAACTCCAGAACATATACAACAGTAAATATAACACACAGGATAGTGTTTAAATATTGGCTTTCCTTCCATTTTTTGCAAACTAAACGTCTGCCAAAAAGCAACAACTTTTGAAGCTTATCCAAGATTGTTTCTAAAAACATCTCATCATGTGTATTTGTTCTTCAGATGTAGTACCTGCAAAAAAAATTTCAGTTGTCAGTTATTCTTAAACATCCTTCCAGTGGAAGGCATCCATTTACTTTCTCTGCACGTCAACATCTCTTGCCATCTTTCATGCCTCATATTCTTCCTGCCTCTATGGCTAGCTGTTACTGATTTTCTATTTTTTTTTAATTATTCCACAGACCTACACACATTTTGTTGTCATAAACGTGAGATCTATTGTTGGGTATATTTGGAGTGCTGAGTCCAAAAATGGCATAGGTTTTGCTTGATTGGCTCTAGTTTGGGGGATAAGGCATAGGCAGCTTGTACACAGATTCAGACACCTTCCTTGTGAGGAAGGCTTGTGTGTCTGATTCCTCACAAGGAAGCTGCTGGACAGCGCAATCCTATGCTTCCCTGTGCGCAGGGCTGCAGCGGCACCAAAATGGAGAATAAACTCCAGATCTCCTTGGGGGTAAGGAAACTTACTTACATTCCCTTACCCTGTGCAGCAGCCAGGCAGCCCTGCTATTGAGCAGGTGCAGAATCAAGGAGACCCATGTTGGGTTTAGGATAAGCTGGCAGGGGTTTAGGATATGGTGGCAGAGCCTTGCTGCAGTCTCCACCCCCTCCTGCCCTGCTCCATTTACATAGCTTGACTCACTTTTCAAAAAGACTTGGGACTCGAGTCATAATGACTCAAAAAATTGGCACAACTGTAAGTTATTTGATTTTTCTCTGTAAACCGCTTTGTGAACTTTTTGTTGAAAAGCGGTATATAAATACTGTTATTATTATTATTATTAATAATAATAATAATACAGCAGGGAGAGATTTAGGTAGGATTGGACTGTTTGCGGCTGTTTGTGTAGGATTGCAGCCATAATGTGCTTGTTAACTAATGTTAAGGCATTACTGAAAGATTTGCCTACAACTTTTATTGAACACTTGCAAAGTAGATTTCATAAACTATCTTTCCCCCCACACCAATCACAGCTTGATTATCTATCTACCCTTTGCATGATATACTTTGCACATATAAACAGTAATTGTGCTCAGATAAGAAGCAATTTTTTTGTCCTTTTAATCATGGAAATTATGCATTCAGGCAGCCATATATGCAGTGGCATAGCTAATGAACGTGTAGCCCAGTGCGGAGCTCAAAATGATGCCTCGGAAGTGATGTCATAACTGCAAGTGACAACATGCCCACGCTTTTTAAAAAGTGCAAATTGGGGGGAAACCTGCCTCCTCTCCTCATCAGTTCACCACCCACTTGATCTGCCACCTCTCCCTAGCCAGTGGCATAGCTAAGGAATCTATCTGCTACCTGGGATCAGAGAAGATTTTGTAGCCACCCCCCACAACAAAATCAAATTTAAGTAAGTAAATAAAAAGTATGCCCCTTACTGGTTAAAGAAATTGTGCTAGTGTGAAGAGGGACCATTATTCTCTCCCGGCTAAATATAAGAGGGACACCACTTGAAAAAGTGCCTCTTTACCAGTTAGCAGGAGTAGCTCTATTATGATACATGGAAATGAGAGCTGACTCATATTAACACTTTATTGGTTCCATGCTGTATCATAATATCTCATTGACTCTCAGAACAATCAGTCTCATAGGCCAGTTTTGAATTAAAGAAATTCACTTTTTATTCCTTAAGACAGTTGTGTTTTTGTTTTCTGGTTGATTGGCCATAACTTCTGATAGAATACAAATATTCTAGTGTGGTTTGTTTCATTGCATTCTGCATTAAATTACCTTTCCAATGATATATAACATGATGGCATTATTTGTACGTACCAAGATTTTCACAATTTTGGCCACTAGTGTCAAGCTCAGGTTGTTGCCCCCCTAAAGCTTGTTGCCTGGTGCGACTGCTACCCCTGCACCTCCTTAGCTACGCCACTGCATATATAAAACCATGTCATGCAAAGAAGGCATATGGAGGGAGAGACTGCTAATTGCCATCTCACCTTCACATTCAGGACAATTTTAACATGAAATTAGCATGAAATAATCACAGAGAAAATATGATGAGTTAATGTTGACTATCTTGATTGGGAACATGAACAATACTAAGAAGAAAGTAGAGATGAGTTCAAGGTGAGCCGGAAATGTAAGTGTTTTGCAAAGTGCTGTTTTGTGAGCTGATTAGGCTTTTAGCCCTCAAGGCTAGCTGCCAATTATCTGTAGGATTTAATCCATTTATTAATCGAGCACTCACTTTAATCCAGTTTGTTTGACAGTCCCATACAACTGGTTGTCCTACGTGATTAACAACTGTCTTTAAGACAAATAAAATCCTTCTCCTCATTGAATATGCAATAGCAATTTGAAATAAATTATTTTTCTGCTGCAAAAGGTGACCCGTGTAATAAATCCTCCTATATTTTCAATGCATGATTTTAGTGGAATGCTTTGTTTTGAGGGTCTTAATAGCTTCCAGCACTCCTGTAAATTGGAGCCAAGCAAATAGCATTTAAAAAATCAGATTTTAATATTGGCTCCTTCTGATAAGTGTTAGCATTTGTATTTACTTCCAGAGGGGGAAAACAACTACAAGAAAATAAACATATTCAAAATTTTCTGTGAACAGTTTTCTTCAGTTTTACTAGCAGTCATAAGAGGGGGATTTAAAGCATCTGGTAATCACATTTATCATAATAATAATTCCACAAACAATTATGTGTGTCATATTCTGCATATTTCTCCAAATGGTCAGACATTCCAAGGCTGGACTACCAAGTTTAGAGTTATAGGGGTAGCCTCTTTTTTGTGGGGTTACGTTCTTGGACCACCCATGAATACCAAAAACTGCAGACATCAAAATTTATGGTTTTTGCAGCCTACCTTTGCTCCAAATGTGACCAAAGCAAGGCTCTGGCCACGTCTGGAGCCTTTTTGAGCCTCAAAGAGGCCACGCGCCACCTTGTGCAGCCTCTCCGAGGTTCAGAATGGCCCCCAGAGTGGTTTTCGGATGACTTCTGGTTTTACCTGAAGGTTTCACTGTAAGTGAGGTGTCATGCGGCCTCTCTGAGTCTCAGATCAGCTCTGGCCACAACCAGAGCAAGGCTCCAGTTGCTTCTGGGCGGTCTGCAGGGGGTTCATCCTTCACAGTGAGATAAATTCACGGATGCTGAATCTGTGAATGGAGGCCCCACCTGCAGTTGGATAAGACTGTACTGGAGACTTATGGTATCTGTAATATTTGCTTTATTTACTGTTACAAAACCAGAACATAGGATGACACAAACAAACAGTCTTCCTGCAGGCATTAAGCTTGCCTTGCTACCTGGGTCTCTGACAAAAAGTCTTTGTCTCCCACTGCCATAGCATTTCATATTCAGACATTTACAAGAGAATAATTGCTGCTCCATAAGCAATGATTGCTGTCAACTTCTAGTCGGCAGAGTGCTTAAGGTAGAAGGCTTGTTCCCAATAATTAGTAATTAGCTGTGACTGTTTTGTGAAGCAGAAAACTGTGGATTACTATTATTCCATCATTTGGTATGACAACAGGAAATGGCAAGTTTGAGATAGGAAAGGTTAAGGCTAAAGCTTGGTTCTCCGTGGTTTTCAGCCCATTATCACTTTGGGGACCAGGAAATTGTGGATTTCAAGGGGATTAAAGCTCTCACCTTCATTAACTGGCCCTCCAAAAAGCAGTTGCGGCATTTCTTTTCTTTGACTTCAAAGGATCACTGCAGTTGAAGCTACTAATTTTCCATGAATTTTACAGTTTCCCACAGTGGATAAAAAATAATCTGTGTAGGCTCTCAACTTTGTGGCATAATGGGAACCACCACCAAAACCACCAAGAGTCATCTCTTCATCTGTCAATCCTGACTTGAGTCAATTGGGACTTGACTATGAAGTTCAGGAATGCTTCATAATGCACACTGCTGCTACCATCAGAAAAAGCCCCTAGGGGAGTCTGCTGTGATGCTTTGATTGTGGGGCAGGGAAGACATTTCCTGAGAACACATACATACCTCTCTGTCTCTAAGTTGTCTGCCCCATAAAGTGCATGAAAATGTGGCAAGTCAGGATTGATAGATGAAGTGATGACTCTTGGTGGAACTGAAGGAAGATAGCAGCAGCAACCTACTTACCAGTCAGACTGCAATACTAAATAATATCATATGTCTTATCGCTGGTGTCATACGTCCATCTTCCTGCACTGCTAAACCAAAGAGACACACAGATCGATCTTCCCAGAATCTCTGCACTTGAGGACTGTAATACTGGTTCATAAGTATAAATCCCAAGATCAGGCACTTCATTTCCGTCAAACACCAAATCTCCTCAGTACTTATCTGTGGGAGCCTGCTCAGGTATGAAGGCTGAGCATTTATACTCTGATTCTTTCTTTCCAAAGTACTGGAATCTAGGGGGGCTCCCAGAGCTTTCATTTCTTTTTGCTTTTGGTGGAACAAAGCCAGAACATTTCTTTGTGTGCATTTGTGTCTTCAAACAGATGACCGGGCTAGTTGGTGATGTCAAGCGCTACAACCTGAAAACTGTGCACTTTGATGAAAGCAGGCCTGCTGCCACGGCTAATTTCTTTTCCTGTCTCCAACAGAGATTCAATGGGAACCTTTCCTCTGTGGTGTGAAGCATTTTAATACCAGGGCCAAGGAGGTGCGGGTAAGTGCCTTTAAGTAGAATGGAGACCGATTGGGCTTTGCTGAATACTTGAACAATGTCCTCGTTCTTATCCTTTTAATCTCTAGATTTATTTGGCTCCCTGAAGATTTGCCACTTTGCTCTGGGTCTTGCTTGCTTGAAAATATCTCTCTTGAAAATGATCACGGGGGCATCATGTGACCTGAACACCAAGGATATAAACCAATCATATTTCTATGTCTATACATTTTATTGTGTTACCCAGTGGTCTTCTAGGGCCATTAAATTGTTTGATTTACAATCTGTTCTTATTGTTCTTATGTTCTTATTGATAAAGGCCTTTGAGAACAGGCAGTCCAGTTCTGTCTGCTGCTGAAGCTCTTACAGTCCAAGAAAAAGTTTCAACTATAGTTGCTTTAATAGCATTCTTCAGACATCAGATGGTACCAAAGTGCATAAGATCAGACCAAGGGTTCATCCTATAAGTCCATCTGATCAGTCCAAGGGTCCATCTGATAAGAAAAGTTACAAGCTGATATGTAGTTAAAGGGTTAACTTATGCCTGGCCTGAGTGAAGACTGTCAGGTTTAAATAAGGCAAGAAGTTGTTCTACCCAAATAAGAATTATTCTAGAGAAGCTTCAGGCAGAGGCCTATATAAAGGGAAACCAGCCTGAGTTCAATGAACAGTAGTTCATTGATGGCACCTGTAAAGAGTGGAATAAAAGGGCTGTAAAGAAATCACTTATCTTACTAAGCACTGAAATTAGAACAGAGCTACTGAACGTCCCTGGTCACTGAGAGTTTCTGAAGGCCTCTTGCTAGCACTTGCTGGATCTGCTGCTGAGGAAGGTTGGTTAGCATTCGGATCATATTGTTGCATTATAGGAGAAACAATATAGGGTTTGACCTGTAATTTTGCTTGCTTTTGCTGTCTTTTCTTCTTTAATAAATTCATTATCCATTTCACACCCCATGCATCACCTTCCCAGTGTGGGGAAAATTCTGGCAATAACCAGCACCTCAGTGGTCATAAAGGTGTGCCCAGGAAGTTTCAAAACATGACATGGAAGGCATTAGCCCTCCTGTTGTCCCCCACCCCAGCAACTGGTCTTCATTGGCGTATTGCTTCTGAACATGGAGGTCCAGCTATCTGAGAGATGGCAATGGCTAAGAGCCAACCATTGCTAGACTCCACTTGGAATCCCCCTTTCAAGCTGTCTGTGCCAGCTGTCCTTATTGTCAGTGAAATTGAAAAACAAAGTTACAAAACACACCTGGTCTGCACTGCAGAATGTCAGGTGGGGGAGGGAATGGTGGTCTGGGCACCACCAAGTGGAAAATGCCCCATTCTTTGGGAAGGGGAACATTTCTTTTTCCATTCACATTTATGTGTTGTAAAATGGGGAGGGGGAGTTTATATGTGTACGCATTTTGGAACACACATATGGAAAAGGATTAGCCAATAAGAAGAAGCCTGGTGAACTGAAGGAGGCTCCTCCCCACTGAACACACCAATCGGAGGAAATCCTAAGCATGTTACCTGTGCTTAAAAATGTGTTCTGATTCTCTCAGTACTTGCAGCAGAGAGAGGGAAACTATTTGTCAATGTTACCTGTATGTGTCTATCTGTTGGGCAGCCTAATCTTAATAAATTCGCATGCAGCAATGCAGCAGCGCCAGTGTTGGCTACGCTGCATCCCGTGATTGAATTTTGGTTGCTATAGATCTCCTTGGGGTAGGGGGACATGCCCTTGCCCCCGACAAGTCCAAGCAGCTGCTATGGGTCAACTTGGACATGTTGATCCAGTTGATCCATGTCAGTAGATCAGGCCTGGGAAGGGGGCTAGGATATGGAAGAGCTAGATTGGACTAGGAGCAATCCAGCCCTTCTCCCAGACCTGATCTGTCCACCCCCTGCCTTGTTTCTGCCCTCCTTCTCCATGTTCCACCCTCTCCCTGCCATCCCCCCACCATTCCCTGCTCCAGTACTGAACTTACCTGCTCCAGTGAGAGTCCCTGCGGCTGCTGGCATGAGTCAAAAGGCTCCAGCCTTCCCACCAGCTGCCTTCTTGAAGCGCTGTTGCAAAGCACTTTATGAATAGGATTGGGCCATAAATCCCTCAGCACAACACTCCACTGAGGGGTTAAAAAGGGGGAACATGTAATTGTAAGATGTGAGGGTGAATCTACCTCGGCTCTGTGCTGTACTCCCATGTACATATCTGACAGTCTACCATAGGTAGGTGGTAATTTCCCCTTATGTGAGCACTTCTCCCCAAAAACTCTCCCCCCTTTTTATTGCATGAGAGGAAGATTTTTGTTTTGCAAACCCTTAGCTGTTCCAAATCCTTCAAGAAGGGGAGGAGCAGGCAAAAATGTGAAGCTGTCCCTGCACTTCTAGTGGTGACCAGATCCTGCAGGAAAGCAGCAGACCCTGGATTGGACACGCGATACGATGTAAAATTCTCCCTATTAGGATGATATAAGCAGCTTACCAGGTGGATAAATGTGCACTGCAATGAATGATGACCAGTTGGCCATCCAAATGGCCATCCTTGGTTTCCTTTCCCATCTCCCTCCTTGCCATCAAATCCCACCAAACGCACAGGACTCACACACAGAGCTCAGGCAGCCAGGCTCATAGATACTCCCTTTTGCATATTTTAATCTGCATGGGAAAGATTTCCCTTGCACCAGATGCTGTCCTTTACTTACCTTAGTTTCTGGCTACAGAACTGAAGAACAGCCACTGCCCAATGATGTCCTCCCCTGCTTAGTATGCAGAAGGCTATTCCACTGCTAAATCCATTGCACATAACAGCTGCGTTGAATGCCATCAGCTTACTTAGGAACAATTCCAGAACATCAGCAGGGCTCTGCTTTTAAGCCCTGAAATTGGACCATAATGGTGCTGTATCCGACTAGAACAGAAAATAAAGCTTCACTGAATTACCCTGTTACAAGGTGTTCAGCAGAATGGCAGAGCAAGAAAGAAGCCTGGACAAAGGTTGGGGAAAGGAAAAGAATTTTCTCCTATTTCCCCATCCACGTTTCCCTCCTTTTTGAATTACAATGATTCTGTTATTCAGAACGTGATCATTGGCACTGGTGAGTTTGCAGTATCCGGAGGATTGAGAATAGCATATGACATACAATGATATCAAATACAAAGGTAGAATGGGCAGAGTGATGATTGGGACTGGCGGGCTAGCTGGTTACAATTCAAAACTGTAATTCCATTGAACCATGAGAATCTGGGAAATACTACATGGCTGTGAAGCCAGTGGGTGGTACTGGAAGAATGCTGGACACATCCAGGGGAGTTTCCAGATTTCCTCACCCAGCCATGAGCTTTACTGGTGCTCTTGGACTAACAACTCTCAGCGTGGTCTACCTAGCATAATTGTGAGAGTAAAATGGGCTTACCAGACATACCTCCGAATGCAGTGGTTCCCAAATGTTTTTGACTCCCTTGACTTACTTGGCCATTGGCCATGGCTCATCATTAGGGCTACAATCCTATGCATTGTATAGGGTGGCAGTTTTTTTGTGAAGATTCTGCGACTCTCCTGGCTGGTTTCCACGGCTCCCCACGGAGCCACAAGTCACAGTTTGGGAACTGCTGTCCTGATGGATTCTTGAGGCTCTGTAGGAATTTTCCAATCACTATGGCTTGTGATACTATTGACCTCTGAGTTGACCGCTGGAATGAGAAAATGGCCAGGACATACAATGCAATCACTCCTGAGCATCCTCTCTCTAATCTGAGAACTACAATGGCTCTTTGGTTTTCTGAGAAGCAGCTGGCAATGACACTCTCGGAGGGGCAACTTAAGCTATGGTTGCAAAAGACTTGTGCCAAATCTGACCAAACGAAACCTAGAACCAATTTTCAAGACCACTCAACAGTCACTCAACGGACCACTTTGTCATCAGCAAAGAAGGCATACTTCTCTGCCCCTGTTGCACCTACAGAGAGAGAATCTGCAGAAGTTTTCTTTAGATTTCTGCTAGGGGAGATCATCCAGAAGATTGGTGTGGGATATACTCAAAATATAGATCAAACTCAGCTTTACATCTTTGTCATTCCTACCTGAAGAAACTGAATTATCTAAATCAGGCTGCAATCCTAACCAACTTTCCAGCACTGACATAAGGGCAATGCAACTTCGAGGTAAGGGAACAAACATTGCCTTACCTTGAGGAGGCCTCCATGACTGCCACCCAACTGTAGGATGCAGCACATGCCCCATTGGCACAGCTGTGTCAGTGCTGGAAAGTTGATTAGGATTGCGCCCTCAGTGTCTTCAGTCAGTGAAGGCCTACATGTGGGTGAACAAATGGAAATGAGATCCCAACAATACTTCTTGCTTAGATTACTGTAATTTGCTTTAGATGGGGCTGCTCTTGAAGACCCTCCAAAAGCTTCAGCTGGCACAGAACATGACCACAAAACTCTGATAGGCACTAGCATTACAATCATGCTCTATACTTCTGCTGCTCCAGCTGCTTTCGTTTCCAGGCTATATCTGGGCACAATTCAAGGTTCTGATTGACTTGGCTAATTACTGTTGATAGAACCTGTGCTCCCTGAATTCATCTAATCACCTGTTAAAGCCATCTAAGCATCTGGTCATCACCCCAAGATATGGCAGTGAATTCTAATATGAGAATACGTTCATTAGAATTCTAATACTGTACATACATTATCTGAAAAGCCCATTCTTTTCAAATCTGAATCAGTGCAAAGGACCTATGACATGAGATATTAAGATTAATCTGTGGAACTCCTTGCCATATGATGTGGTGATAGTGTCTGGCCTAGATGCCCTCAAAAGGGGATTGAATAGATTTATGGAGGTGAAGTCCAACGCAGGTTACAAATCATGAAGGGTACGTGTAACCTACTTGTTTTAGAAGTAGGCAGAGTGCCAGATGCAGCAGGACAAAGGTATCTTGCTTTCTTGTGTGCTTCTTGTGGTGGACCACTGTGATATATAGGAAGCTGGTGTAGATGGGCCTTTGGCCTTATCCAGCAGAGCTCTTCTTATGGTCTTGAAAAACATGTTCATTTCAGTGCTTTGTGCAGCAAAGCAAGAGGAGAAACAAATGGATGGTAAAAAAAAATGTTCTTTAGAACATGTTACAAGATTTAGGGATAATTGCAGGTGCATGGTAGATTTGAAGGGTGCTATGAATGTTCACATTGACTGTGATGATGAAACATCAGTCTTGGAGCATCTGTTTTCCCTCATTCAGTGCTCTGAGATGTGACCACACACCACTATGATGCTCAAGATGAGGGGAGGCAACTCAGCTCCAACTGAAAGGGATCCTGAGAAGGCTTTGATCAAACTCTCTGATTGCCCTTCAGCCTGGCGGCTGCTGTTCCCACTATTTAACATGAACCAATGAAACAAGCTTCCAGAGAGAGCGTTGGTGCTCACTCTGTGTGGCGGAGAATAATAAGGTTAAAATAAGAAGCAGTCTGAATATTACTTCTGAATTTTCTATTTATTATGGTATCACTCTGTTAAAATTGAAAGCAGTGTACAATTTCTCAAGAGGGGCCATCCATAATGCATTGCAGTGCTGTGTGTAGGTGTTTTATATGAAAGGTATTTTATTCAAACCCAGCATACACAACACTAACATTATTAAAAGAAATTGAGGGCCCGGACTTCTCCCCCAATATATTCATTATTCATGTCATAGTCCTTTAACAAAAACTAAAGCCAGATACATACGCAATCTGATTTTTTTTTTTTTTGTCAAAGTTACCTGCTATTCATCTCTAGTGTCCAATGAAGATGAAATGTCCTCCCCTTATTAATCCAGTATTAGTTTCTGACAGTTCAATTTCTCTGAGTGCTGTGCCTCAGACAACCCCTAAAGAACAGCCATGCAGGTAATTGCTTTGATCCAGATTTCGTCTTACCAAATCTCTTAGATCTAATGCAGATTGCAGGAATGTTGAGACATTCTGATGCAACCCAGGCAGGTGATGCTGCAGGGATTTTCCCCACTGATAAATATATTGAAAGAGTTCTCAACAGACACAATACAATGTTTGAAAGCAGCATCTGCATCTATGCCCCATAACCTCCTTTCTCCCTTTCCCCCATTTTCTGCATTAAAGATTTCTTAAAATTCCATTCATGCAGGTGAGCCATATCTTGCGCGTTCAACAATATACACCTGACTGCTGTAAACAAGATAAAAACTTCATGATTTCCGAGAATGGAACAGTCCAAGGATCAGGGAATTTTGAAGTCAAATTGTATGTAGAGCTGGGCTAATGATGGCTTATCCTCTCTGTTTGCTGATATGACTCTGATATTTGCATGCAACACTCCAGGAGGAACATCATCACCAACTAGGTTGAAATCAACTAACAGCAGGAACTTGGCGGTCATTGAGAAACTGTCTTTCCTTCCTTCTATCCCTATAACTGCATTTCAGCTCGGTTTTGCAGCCCAATCCCATACACGATTACTGAAGTAGATCCAACTGAGTTCAGAGGCTGATAAATGTGGTAATTGTGCGTAGGATTGCAGCTTCAGTGACTACTCAAAGCTTTTCCAAGTCCTGATGCCCACTCCATGATTCTTCTTTATGTTGGAACTCATGCTGTTTTAGTTACATAGGACAAAGACCAGTGGGGGCGGGGCGGTAGTGGAATGACAGACAGTGGAGAATGCTCACCACTGAAACACATGCTTGTTCTAAAGTGCCACTGATATGACTGGGACTGATGACTCCTTCTCTTCCATGTTCCAGCAGCCAACATGGGCCAGACCATCAGGATCCAAGAGACACAGTGAGCAGGGGTTACTTCTGTTCACCCTCACACTATAATTCCCAAGAAATGTGGCGTAACAAGAGTTGGTGTCACCCAGTGTGCCAATGGTGTTACTCTTGTGGTTTCTCCCCTTCTGTTCTCGCTCCAGCCATGTCCTCTCATGAAAACAGGGCTGGCTTTGCAGACCAGCCACTTGCCACAGTGCTCCCAAGCCAGCCACCTGCTGTGGTGCCTCCGGACCATCCATCCGCCACGTTGCCTCTGGACCAGTGAGCTTGCCACTCAAGTCACTGTGATGTGCCGCAGTGCTCCCAGGCCAGCCACCTCCTGTGGTTGCCTCCAGACCAGCTGTCCGCCACAGTGCCTCTGAAACAGCTGGCTTGCCACGCAAGTCATTTTAATGTCAATTTTAAAGACCCAGTGCGGTCTTTACCCATGCGCTCTCTTGTGATGCTACTGCCCAAGTAGCATTACAAGAATGTGTATTTGTCAACTGTAACAAGCAAATTTGGAACTTTCCCCTCCCTTCAGAAGCTATTTTTTTAATTGTTCAGAGAGGAAAATTTGCAATCAGAGACCCAAATACGAATTCCATCAGCAGGGGCTTCACACATCACTCCGATGCAGGACACACACTTCAGTCTGATGAGATGTGAATGTGGCACACTTGGGAAATAGAAGATGTATCTTTTGCATATTCTATGGAGTGTCCAAATCATACAAAAATAGCAGTCAGGACCTACAATCAGTTACTAATTTGACTATGAATAGCGAATGAGGGAAAACCCTGTCCAGATATTCCATCAGCCTACTTATTGGTAATTGATATGCTAGATTTGAGTGAATCACCAGCAGTAATCATATTATCATTTCCATTAGACTTTTCTTTTAATCCGTCTGTTCCAGAGGGTTTTTTTTTTTAGCTAAGTGATTCATCTTCTAGTAGATAAATACATAGCTGCAGACAAAAACTACAAATTGTTTTCTGTGTGACCGGGAGGTATTTATATTCAATCTGCCATATAAAAGTCCTGACACACCTAATTTTCTGCAAACCAAGGATGTTATTGTGTGGAGTGTGTGGAGGACTGTGGGGAGAGGAGGCAAGATAAGAAGGAATAATAATTGCACATGGATCTTCTCTGCAGAAAAGCATTAGGAACCATTTTGATGCTTCCTATGGAAATCAAACATAATGAACAAACTTTATGGGATGCTGATACATGGTATGCTGGTGGACTGTGAGGTCTGCCAGCATACTGCATGGCCCACCATCTTGGCAGCCTCTCCATTGGTCTGTGGAGCACTGCCACTGACCAGAAGGACACTCAACACCAGAGGTACCCTGCAGACTGGCCTCTGGGATGGCTTTGTTGGTGGTGGATTGGGGGAGATTGGACCAGGACATGGCTAGATCCAAGGTGAGATGGGCGTGAGTGTCAACAGCACTGGCAGCCACTAAAACCTATATCGTCCCAGACCTGACATGTCCCTCCTGGGATCAGTGGCATCGCTAGGTTTGCATCACTGGGTGGCAGGAGGCCAGCACATCACCCCATGATGAACCTCCTCCCATGCATTGGGGTAGGGCAATGCCTGCATGGTGGATGTAGTGATATACCATTGCCTTTCCCCCATTGACTTTTTGGCTATACATTTTGATAGAACACAAATATTTCAACATGGCAGACCGTATATAGGAAGAATGGGAGTGGGAGATGGGCCAAGCCCTGGCCTTATTCAGAATTAGATTAGTAAGATTAGTAAACTACAGGCAGATGACAGGGTAGCATCAAGCAAAGATTGGTCAACCAGAGCAGAAACAGCAAATGCGTAGCACATTGCACCATTGAAGTCTGTTAGCATAAGCATGCATGAGTGTGTCTATCAATGCAAACATATACACATGCATATAAATTCAAGTGAAATTGGTAGCTTACCAAATCAAGATACTTGTTGGAAAATACTCGAGGAAGCAATGGGATTTTGTCAACCAGAATCTTATTTTGCTGGGACAACATGTCTTCCTTCACATTAACATTGACAAGTGAGCTGCAGTGAATGTGCATTTGTAATGACTCACTTCTGCTTTTTTGACGAGGAAACTGACACCCCGCGGATCACTGTAGTTGATGTTTCAGTGTTAAGCTCCCTCTCATATTTTTAGTTGCAATTTCAACTTGAAATATCTTTTTATCATTAAGGAATTTTTTTTAAAGGTCCGTATTTCAACACAGTTATGATATTGCAAGTTTTCACGCTACTGACTCTTTCAAGAGCTGCTTTCGTTACTTAAAATAGAGACAAAGAACAACACAGGCCCAACCTTGTTATACACTAATTTTTTATACACAGATTTGACTCAACATGAATGGCCACTGCAAATGAGAAGGAATGTGCTAATCCCTGGAGAAGAGAAAAAATGCACCCCTTTTAAATAATTTAAAAAACTGCTTTTTACTGTTGTAGAGAGACAGTCACACAAGCAATTACAGTTATTTTTCACCTGTGGAAAAATCCATGGATTTTTCTATCTCAAGACAATGCATTTCCTTGGCAAATTTGAGATTAGCCAGTAATGACCAAGAGCAGAAGGATTCAAAGATGGTTCCTTTAGCAGATGCCTAATAATAGCCGAAGAAAGATGGAGCCTTGCCAGTAAAACAGTTGGTGCAGGACCAGGAAGAACCATTAGGAAAGTGGAAGCTTTCCCCAGGACATTCACTTACCTTGAGGAAACTGTTCTGTCCTCCACCCTAGGATACTTGCATGTTCCATTGGTGTGCCTTGTTGGCAGAGAGGAGTTAAGTAGGATTTGGACTGTCAGTGTGGCTTACCTTTGAGTAACATGCAGAAGATTGCACAAATAGCCATAACAATTAAAAACAAATTCAAATGGCCACTGTAGCTCTGGCATATTTTCTGGTCTTAGACTGAATATGATATGTAAAATTACATGCATTCATCTTGCTGCAACCTAAAGAGAAAGCATCCCTCTCTCCCTCTCAAAAGCCACAAATCAAAACTGGAAACCAAAACATATAACAATTGTCATTGTGCCCTATAGTCGCATTTCCTTGCAAGTCAGTCCTTTTGTCCTATGAAGGGTGTCAGCTTCTGAGCTCTGAAGGTAATTCACTCATTTTTTTTACAGGAAGAGTCGTGAGACTTTATAGATTTTATTTATTTTTATTTATTTTAGAGATTTATATCCCATCTTTCTATTCAATGAAGGACACTCAAGGCGGCTCACAATGATTGATATGGTCCCCGGGCCTTATGATTGCCTTGTCTGCACTGACAGCCCAATGCTATGGACCATTTATGAAAGAGGATCTCATGAACTGCTATTGTAAGAGATTCAGTGATGGCACAAACATTGTGCTGCCACTGCACATGTTGGAGCTGCTGTAGAAATGGCCAGAGGATCCATGCATGCACCAGAATGCCCAGGTGCTCAGCTGGTCTAGATAAGGTGGTAGAGGGGGGCAGTTCATGGGCAATTCAGGTTGAGAATTGGGCCAGACCAGGCAGGGTGGTTGGAGGGTGGGAAGGAGAGGAACTCAGCGGCAGTAGTGCATGCTGGATTCTATTCCCCTTTCCCAGCCTAGACTCACCTCTCCTTGGATATATAAGCCAGCAAAATAGCTGGTGTGGGTATAAGGAGACCCACTGGCAATCAGGTGGCCTACCAAAAGATAAGTAAAAGGTATTTTTATTTACATCTTGCTGGTTGTCCATTAGCATAGCTGCAAGCTATGGACTGGCAGGCTGTAAATTTTGAACTCAAACAAGCGATATGTGCTTCTTAATTGTGATCTTCCTACTACAGGTGCTTTTGACATGCATCTTGTTTTCTATTACTTTCCACTTGTGGCATTCCATAATTAGGATAATAACAATCTAGTTAGGGGTGCTGGCTTTAAAGGATCCTACTTCTGGTTCAATTGTCTACGAGCCCCTCCCAGCCCCTCTATGTTTCAGAGGACCAGCCACTTAATTCAGTTCTTGTAATGATAGCAGACCTAGTATGCTGTAACCGGTCTCCAGCAAGTGCACCTTGGCAATATCCTCTTGACTGCTACCAGCTCCATTACTTAAATTAAATTGCTTGGTTGGATCTCCAAATAAAGCCATTTTCCGAGTGCAATGTACCATAGAGAACTATTTGTTTCCTTAGCATTCCGTACAAAGCATCAAGATCAATTCTGATTTTCAGGATGGCAGCTACCCGCAAGATGAGTAATTTGAAACTTAACATATTTCTCCTCCCAAAGATCTGAGCACAGAAAATGAGGTGCAAAGTGCTTCTAATTTGTCAATCATTTCCTTGTATAATTCCATTCCTCCATTACCTAGAAAATTGCCCATGAGGAATTTATTTTTCGTTCGGTTCCTTTCTGTTCGCTCTTTAGTTAGGCAAACACAACCTCCATACCTACCGAGGTGTCCTTTGTTTCCATATACCAGCTGTTGGTCCAGATGGTGTATTACCACTGCCAGTGTCATCTGTGGCAAGAATGGAGAAAAGAGACCCGATACAATAAGAACTGGATTAAGCTTTGTAAACTTTCAAAGAGATAAGCCAAGATGCACTTAAAGTGTTTCCAAAAATGTGAGCCAATGTGTGGGCTATAAAATGGAAATACCTAGATACAAGAGTGCCCTTGAACTTTCAGTTGGCACAATTTGCTTCTGCCAACCTCCAGGTTGAAGCAGTGAGAGAGGAGCATCTTTAGCCAATGGGTGTACTATAGATGGGTGCTTGGTGGGAGGCAAAATTATTTAAGTGTTGTCAATCCTGGAAGTTAGGCAGTTAAAGGGTTACTTTGAAGATTGCAGCATTTACTGGATCCGGGCCAATCTTGAGCCTTGCACACCAGCTCACCACCGGTGTACACTTTCATCATTTGAGATCCTTACTGCAGGCTCAGTGCCAGAGCTGGCGGAAAGTCTTGAAACAGGCACTCCCCTTTTCTCCCACCCAAGTGGGAATCCACCTTCTCTGTAGTGATTGTGCATGCATGCATCCTTTAGAACAGCCATTTTCAACCACTGTGCTGTGGCATACTGGTGTGCCGCAGATGGTCTGCAGGTGTGCCGCAAGAGTTTGGGGGAGGATCATTTGTTAGTAGGGTCACCAGGGGATGCAAGCCCCTGCTGTCAGTGTGGTGCGCCTTGTCAATTGTTAAAAAAATGATGGTGTGCCTTGACAACTTTAGTGGCTTGTCAGTGTGCCATGAGATTAGAAAGGCTGAAAATCGCTGTTCTAGAACATGTAGTTTGGCCCTAAGAAGAAAGCCAGGGGACCTCTTCCTGACATTCTCCTTGTGTGTAATCGTGCAGTGCTACTAGTACCTGAAAGGCAGGAGTTATTGCTTTCTGAAAATCAACAGCCTTTGGTTTGATTATTCCTAACAGTGCATGTAACTACAGGAATTGTTCTCGCTAATAAAAATATCCAGGGATTTGTTTTTAATGCCACTACAGTGTTGGACTCCTTGATCTCCCTGGCACAGTAAATGACACAGGCGGATGACATTCAGCATGAAGAAAGATTTTTTTTTTTAATCTGCCATTAAGTTAATGAGGTGACCCTCCTAAGCTCTGCATTCAGGAACTGCATGTGATGTACAATAAGCAGCAATATCTCTAAAGATGTTATCAAGTTATCTTTAGCTTCTACTGGCTGACAGAAGACAGAGTGAGGGCAATTAGAATGCTAAAGCCTCAGTCCTATCGCCCACCATCCTATGCAATGCGGCACGCTGCCAAAGTGCATACTACATCCAATAGTGATGGTGGTGGGGATCAGACAGCCTGGTAAAAGTAAGTAAAAATATTTTTTACTTACTTCTCTGTAGGCTGCCTGGTCATCAATGTGTCTCTTCAGACCTACACCAGCTGTTTTGCTGGTATAAGTCCAAGCAGAGGCAGGGGGTATGTTGGGCTGGGAAAACACAGATCGGATCCTGGTGAAAGCTGCTGCCGCTGAGATCCACCTCTCCCTCCCCTTACCTGGCCCACTTGCCACCCTCAGCCTCTCCCAAACCACCCACAAACCTCTCCCGCTACCTCCTTACTTGCAGCAGAGTTGCTACCGAGCACATGAAGGGCCTCTGGCCATTTGAACCAGCTGCCCTGCAGCCTGTGACAGCAGCACACTGTTAACGATGGCATAAGTCCTTCAGAAAATTGGGCTGTTAGTGCGTATTCCTAGGAAAGAAAATTTTGTGAATGCTTTTTCCTTTTGTGATACTCAAGTTGTTCTGAACTTAATGGTTGCATTTCTGCCTTCCTCCAGCTTTTACAGTATTTTCTTTTTTCTTTTTTCTTTTTTTGCTGCTTTTTTAAATCTGTGTTAGGAGCTGAGCAACTTCATACAAATTTAGAAAATGTTGAGATATCACTTTTGACCTCTACTCCCCTCCTCCTTCCATCCCCACCCACTTATTGTAGTCAATCAAACTCTCAGCTCACTGGTCCTCGATGTATTTATTATTTATTCATTTTCTGGCCCTCAACATTGTGTCAGATACACGATGCGACCCTCGTGCCGAAAAATCTGGAGACCCCTGCCGTAAAGGAATAGGGATGTTGTGTTGCAGAATTGCCGCCTTTTGCTAAA
The DNA here is from genome assembly GCF_035046505.1 of Tiliqua scincoides. Taxonomy (NCBI): domain Eukaryota; kingdom Metazoa; phylum Chordata; class Lepidosauria; order Squamata; family Scincidae; genus Tiliqua; species Tiliqua scincoides. Next base: position 195,172,956 of record NC_089824.1, on the reverse strand, counting down.
TCTTGGCATTAGTCCATTTCAGCCCCAAAGGGAGGGATCTAGGCTGCAGGAGCACTCACTTGGATCCTATCGAGCTCAGCACCAAGAAGGAAGTTCAAAAAGGTCAGCATGAGAACTAGAAACTTGAGCTGCAATCCTGGGTACACACACATACCTGGGATCAGGCCCCATTGAACACAACTTACTTCTGGGAAGACATGCATAGGATGGGACTGTCTCTAGTCAAACAGTTACTTAAGCCTTACTGCCTTTCTGAATGGTAAAATCTTGGGAATAAAAGTCAGTGGTAAATTATGTAAATCAGAGTGACACAGAGTAGAATAAAAAGCTCAAAAGAAAAGAAAAAGATCAAAGACGGTGAGTGCTGTGGGGGCAATCAGAGAAAAAAACAAGACTTCCAGTGGTTATGACCAGAAGCAGAGCAGCAGCCACAGCAAGAAAGTGGTCAAGTGTGCAGGTTCCCTTTCCACTCATCATATAGATTACTGCCCAGATGATGACAGCCACAGGCTTTGGAGTTATCATGCCAGTAATAAGCCCAGCTTGTACATGCACACATGAACAGTATCCCTGTAGAGAACATTTCATATCTTAGCTTAGAGTGACTTTTTGTGTTGCAACTGATAGCATCTGTTCTCATGAGGTGATGACTGTCTGTTTCACCGGTGGGAAAATAAAATCATTACTGCTAGAAGTACTGCTAAGTCTTACTAATTACTAAGTAAGCTGATTCTCCTGTAGGGCTGCAACATACTAGAGCCATTTCTAGTCAGTTGGATTTGGATAAAGAGTCTCAGGTTATATAGCATTGTTGTTGGCAACCTTCAGTCTCGAAAGACTATGGTATCGCGCTCTGAATGGTAGTTCTGGAACAGCGTCTAGTGTGGCTGAAAAGGCCACTTTGGGAGTGACAATCCCTTCCACACTGGGAGCAAGTGCAGCCTGTCCCTGGTCTGTCTCCCTGGCTATGGGCCTTCCTTCTTTGCCTCTTAGCCTCAGACTGCTGGCCAAGTGTCTCTTCAAACTGGGAAAGGCCATGCTGCACAGCCTGCCTCCAAGCGGGCCGCTCAGAGGCCAGGATTATGCTTCCGCATTAGTGAGTGCTTTTGCACATATATAGGTCACTGGGATTAAAGCTGAACAGCACTCATATAGAAGCATTATTTGTGGGAAGTGGTTCTACCATGTAAGGACTGCATACATAGGCCCTGACCTATGAGCATTTTTTTACAGTTTTCCTTTTTTTGCCCTGCCGTGGTCAAGAAACCCAACCACAACAGCTTCTTGTACAGCCTCCTCATGGAGGTTCCAGTTTTAACAAATTATAATTCAACAGGAGCATGTCAGGCTGAGAGCCCCAGTGGTGCCCATAAACTCCTCTAGCACTCAGAGCATGTCATGGGTATGAAGCAGACCTAAGTAACAGGAAGTTAATGAACTAGGTCAATAGTGAAACTGTGATAAATGCGAATTGTTTCTTAAATCTTACATGACCATTTCATGTGTTCGAATTCAAGTCCCTTAAGGACCACAGTCTTGGAAGGGATAAAAGTCAAATTTCACCCTGTCAATTTCCATTTGACTTTGAGCACAAGGACGTTGGCCTAAAGGCTGAAAACTTTATATTGTTGAAAGCGGTTGGAGTGATTTCCCCTTGCTGTGAAGCCTTTAACAAAAGTTACTGATAAAAATAAAAGTCCTCAACACTGTAAGTAAGATACAAGATTAGAAATAGGAGTTGTGTTTGCACCAAATGATCAAATATTTCATGGCACTGCACAAGCTTCTGAAATGAACAATTGCTGCACAATAATATATTTTCACTGAACCACCCCAGAATCCAGATAACCCTTTTAAAATGGTCAGGAAAAATGATTGCAAAATGGCATCACTCTGTCCCATATTTATTCACCATCTGTTCCTTTTAGATCAATTTTATTCAGTTCACAAATCCAAACAAGATTTTATTTTCACTCACTTGGCAGGGCCGGAAGCTCAGTTTTGTTGTTGGACAGAGAAACTAGATTGCGCTTCATAAAATAAAAAAAGCACCAACAATAACTATTGGAATTTGTATTTACAGTAAGAGATAACCAGTAGATTTGTTGATGGTGCCCGATGCTCTCATGGGCAGAACAGCTTAATTGCTCTTCAGGTTGGCTATAAAGTATAAGAAACATAAGAACAACCCCACTGAATCAGGCAATAGGCCCATCTAGTCCAGCTTTCTGTATCTCACAGCGGCCCACCAAATGCCCCAGGGAGCACACCAGATAACAAGAGACCTGCATCCCGGTGCCCTCCCTTGCATCTGGCATTCTGACATAGTCCATTTCTAAAATCAGGAGGTTGCACATACACATCATGGCTTGTAACCCATAATGGATTTTTCCTCCAGAAACTTGTCCAATTCCCTTTTAAAGGCATCCAGGCCAGATGCTGTCACCACATCCTGCAGCAAGGACTTTCACAGACCGACCACATGCTGAGTAAAGAAATATTTTCTTTTGTCTGTCTTAACCCTCCCAACACTCAATTTTAGTGGATGTCCCCTGGTTCTGGTATTATGTGAGAGCGTAAAGAGCATCTCTCGATCCACTCTGTCCATCCCCTGCATAATTTTGTATGTCTCAATCATGTCCCCTCTCAGGCGCCTCTTTTCTAGGCTGAAGAGGCCCAAACGCCGTAGCCTTTCCTCATAAGGAAGGTGCCCCAGCCCAGTAATCTCTTCCTTTTCCATTTCCACTATGTCCATTTTGAGATGTGGTGACCAGAACTGGACACAATACTCCAGGTGTGGCCTTACCATCGTCAAACATAAGGCACCCTTATGGCACATATGGCACATGAAGCCAACATAAGATATGGCCCTTGTAGCAGTGCACACCAGATCATGTCCCAATTTTCCCAGCCCAACATGCCTCCTGCCTCTCCTTGGACTTAGTCCAGCCAAATAGCTGGCATCGGCCTGTTGAGACCCACTGATGGCCAGGTGGCCTATGGAGATGTAAGTAAAAAATATGTTTACTTACCAGCATCTTGGGATGATCTGTACCTGGTGCACCAGGATCTTAGCCCCTCTTCTTTTCTTGGCCCTTCCCATTTTCTTTCCTGGGATTTACACCAGCTATATAGCTGGCCTAGTTCTGAGGAGACCCATATAAAATTTTATCTCTCCTAGGCCTTCTGATTCCCCCCCCCCCATAATGTGCAGCTTGTGCTTTACCACTGAAGGGGATAGGAGTCCAGTGTTTCCCAAACTGTGGGTCTATCACAACCCAGTTTTTGGTTGGTCACAAAACTGGGTCCTGGAGATTAGGCTATGTGCATCAAGGGTTAATCAACCTGCTACTTTCATGGAGCACTGCTGCTTAGTCACCATCATAGCCACAGAAGCTTGAGTGCCTGGTAAAGGAAAAACATTTTTTTTTAGTTGGGTCCTGATGAGAAAAAGATAAAAACCACTGGATTAGGCTGTTAAAAACAAATGCAAAAAAGTGCAGTTGGGCTTACTTCTGAGTAGGCATGCATAGGATTGTGTTGGAAGACATCTGACATGCACAGGCCATCCTTTGTTGTCAGAGATCCCTCTGTTATGACTAACACAGATGGTGTTTTCTTCTGAAAAGGCTGACAATCAGTCAGTCCAGTTTCCTATCATTGGGCAGGATGGATGACTCTTTTACGTATTATGTATTTATTTGCAGTATTTTTATCCCACACCTTTCTCCCACACTAAAGTCCCCAAAGGGGACCTAAGGCAGCTAACATAAAGCCAATACAATTCAATATATATTAAAAACATAAAACTTAAAAACAATTAAAACACACACCCAAGATCACAACTATTAAAAGCGCCAGCCCCCAGTATCAGTTAAAAGCCTTCCTAAATAAGAAGGCCCCACTGAAAGCCTTCAGAGAGGGAGCTGTTCTTAATTCCAGGGGAAGGGAATTCCATAAGTGAGGCGCCACCACCAAGAAGGCCCTATTCTTAGCCAACACCACCCTCACCTCCCCTGGTGGTGGCTGTAATGAAAGATCAGAAGATCATCAGGTGGATGATGTGGTGTTGACAGTGATTCCATGTTTTGACAGCTGGTTGACAGCTCTGGGAAAGGCAGGGCTGGCTCCACAGCTGTAATCAATCAAGGCCAATGGGACTCTGATGGACACCTGAGCTTCATTTGACCTTGATGGGACTTTGAATGGACATGGACTGAAGAGATGGCTCAGCTGAGCCTAATTTGGGCTTAACAAGGGGCTAGCAAGGTAGCTCACAGCTGAGCTGCATTTTGGATTATGAGACATCCAAGGATAAAAGGCAGCTTCAGAAGGACCAAAGGCTACCCTGATCCAGAGGAGACCTGACCTGACTGGAGTTTGACCTTGGACTGTGACCTGGCATATTGTTTCTGGACTCTGCTTTGGCAATCTGCACTTATTTGACTGGGACTGGACTCTGACTTTTGCCTGCTGCACTTGTGAGTTTAACAAGGAAAGCTAAATTAGCCTTAAGCAGGCACAAGGCCCAGTGGGGAGGAGCTGTGGCAAGACAGCGGCACAGTCAGAAGGGTCTTAGATGACCTGAGAGGATAGGTAGGATTATAGGGACAAAGGCAGTCTCTCAAATACTCTAGTCCTGAGCTGTAAAGGGCTTTAAAAGTCAAAATCAGCACTTTGAATTCAGCCCAGAAATGAACCGGTAGCTAGTGTAGCCACTGAAGCAGCGGCCCAACTGAGTAGAACCAACTTTTGAACATCAGAAACCAAAAGAATCTGATCTGAATGTTAATGCACTTTTCAGCATTTATTGATTTCAATAAGGCCCTGCATGCATGCTGCTTTTTCCCCATCAAAAATTCTCTCCCCCAGTTCCTTAGGAACAGATAGTAATCCCTGAAGCTTCTATCAGCACCTTTAGCCCTGATCTGTATCAGCAGCACTGTAGCTGCTTTTGGTTTAAAACAACCTACCCTGGGGTCCCCACCAATGAGTCTAGCTACCTATTTAAGCTCACAATTTGTTTTACCCTAAAATGGCTTCCCCAAAAAAAGAAAGGTCTTCACTAGCCTTCAGAGGGCAACCAACAATTAAATAGGAAGCCTCTCAAGGGAAAGAGGGTCACAGCAGATGGGCGACAGCCATCAACATAAGTTCCAAAGGTGGCAGCATATGAGGTAATGGCTTCCTAGAGTATAAGAACATAAGAAGAGCCCTGCTGGACCAGGCCAAAAGCCCATCTAATTCAGCTTCTGGTATCTCACAGTGGCCTACCAGATGCCTCAGGAAGCACAAGAGACCTGCATCCTGTTGCTACTCCCTTCCACCTGGCATTCTGAGGTAGCCTATTTCTAAAATCAGGAGGTTGCACAAAAACCATCATTGTTTGTAACTTGTGATGGATTTTTCCTCCAGAAATCTGTCCAATTCCCTTTTAATGGCATCTAGACCAGATACCATCACCACATCCTGTGGCAAGGAGTTCCACAGACTAATTATACCCTGGGTAAAGAAATATTTTCTTTTGTCTGTTCTAACTCTTCTGACTTTCAATTTTAGTGAATGTCCCCTCAGTTTTAGTGGCTGAATCTCAGAGTGTGACGGGGTTCATATGAGTTCAATCCTCCTTTGAGTAGGCTATTAAGGGCTTTAGAAATCTATGACACCATCGTGAATTGACGCCAATAAGAAACTGGTATCAGGCTGCATTCTATTGATCATCTTGAACACCATCCCCTCATCTGTAACCTAATTCAATCCCATTTGACTGTTGAGTTCAGGGCTAAAGGAAGAACTAAATGAGATCATTTACTTGGTTTTAAATGAAGATTTTTCATAACTGCTGATGTGCGAAAATTCAGTCATTTGCACCAGTTCTCACAATCATTAATGCTAATTATCCAAGTTCTGCTTGTAATTAATGATAGCAAAAGATATTTAGACTTTTAGATCCTCAGATACTAACTTGTTCAGAATTGTTAAAGTGTTATAAATGTACTTTTTTGTTGTTGTCTCTGTACATGAAGAAAAAATAGTCTTCTAATGCTTTTCCCCCCTTACAGGTAGTTTGATAAATGAACCCCTATGAATTTCCTGCCTTGAAAACACAAGGAAAAGAAAAAGGGAGGAACTATTTGAAATTCTTTTCCAATTACATTCTGGTTAGATTATTTCTACCTTGGGTGTGCAGATCTGACTCTGATGCTTAGAATTTTCAAAAAATAAATACAAGGCTCAGCGATCGATGTTTGCAGGTAAAAAAGTATTCCAGTCAGAATCCTTGCAGAGCCAAAGATCCTATCAGCTAGTACACTGAGAGGTTATTAAATAGTTACCAGGCACGAAAGCAGCTATGGATAGAATCTTCCTTATTCATCACATTATCATACTGCTGATAAAAAAGGACAACCAAGTTTTGAGAGTTATGAACTCCTAATGCAACTATTTGCATTTGTCCTCTTTTTGTCAGATCAGCTAAGGGACATGAGTATGCAGCAGCCGGCCATGCGCATGGCCAAAGAAGGATGAGAAGCCACATGTGCAAATAGGTGTAGATTTTCCTGGTTCCTCATGTGACCCAGTGGGTGCAAGGTGACTGCATGTGCATAATAGGGGGTAGGGCACAGGTGCAGGGCCTCTTAGAGAAATTTTATCAGGGGGTACAAAGTTTCTTCTGGGCCCCTTTGCAAAGGGGGAGGGGTGAAACAGAGCAGGGGAGGGTGGTGATGGGCAAGCGGAATAGGGGCAAGGAGAGGCAAAGCAGGGTGGGGGGGAGGACAGAGACAGCTGGAAAAGTCTTTGGAGCCCAGGTCTACCCACCCATGTGGCACCAGTAGTGTCCCCAGCATCCTGTATGAACAACAAGTCTGAGTAGTTAGGAAAATGTCACACCCCAGGAAATTTCTGGGCCCCATCCTTTGGCTCCTGGGCCCCCCTTTAGACCCTGGGCCCGGGTACAAATTATCGCCTTTACCCCCCTCTCCTAGGCCCTGCTCAGGTGTACAAAGAGGGTAGGGCTCTAAAACAATGGGCCACCCTACTCCATGTACAAAAGCAAATTTTTGAAATTTGTGGTATTGCAGCTTCTACTGGAAACTGTGATCTAGTTTTTGGATTAGAATAGCATTATTTCTGTATCCCACAGCACAGTCTGTGGAACTCCTTGCCACAGGAAGTAGTGATGGCATCTTGCCTAGATGCCTTTAAGAGGGAATTCAACAAATTTCTGGAGGCAAAGTTCATCACGGGTTACAAGTCATGGTAGGTATGTGTAAAACCTCCTGGTTTTAGAGGTAACCTGCCTCTGATTGCCATATTGTCAGATGGGGAGAGCACCAGGGCAGGGCACCAGGACTCAGGTTGTCTTATGAGCTCCCTGAAGCATTTGGTGGGCCACTGTGAGATACAGGAAGCTGGACTAAATGGGACTTTGACCTGATCCAGCAGGGCTCTTCTTATGTTCTTAGTACTATACTTACTCAGTAAGTAAGTATACTTACCTATACTGGCCTAGCGTGTCACAAATGTGCCATAAAGTAAGTTTGCAATGACTCTAGAGTAAGCAGTACTGGCGAGATGGCCTCTACTGGCCCACCAGTGCTGCAAACAGGCCCCCGGATACAGGTGAAGAATAGTTTTGCATTGAGCAATGTAGGGGCTGGGAGAGGGTGGCAGGCAGGTATTTCAAAGGTGGGGAGGGGGCATATTGGGGTGGGATAGAATGAGGGGCGGGACAGGCCTAGGAGGGGGCAGGAACAGTTGAGACCTCCTCTGCTGAATCCTCAGACTTGTGGTGTTACACTGGGCGTCCCGTATTTGCACAAGCTAAATAGCTGGCACAGATACAATGAGCCCCTTACCCCTAGCAGATCTCCAGGCTCCTTATTACTTACACTGGATAAGGTGCAGGCCATGCAGCACAGCTGTGCCAGTGCAGGTTAAGATTGGGCTGTCACACACATCATTTTAAAAAAAATAGAATTGTTATCCCATGCATCAAGCAAAGCTTCTGAGAGAGGTCTTCCTGTGGGTACACTTGTCTGTTCTTGCTCAGTTTATTTTCATTGCTGATTTCCAAGCTCAGTACTGTTAAGCATTTGCACATGACTATGCACACCACACAATGGAAGCTACCTTCCTGTGGTGTGATCGCATGCCTCAGGGAAGTATGCAGATATTTAAAAACCCTGTAGAAAGAGTCATTCCCATAGGTCCTTTCCCTCCAGTCTGCACCATCCTGCTGGAATGCATGGCAATTTGTATGAACAATAGTCCTGCGATGAGCTCTCTCAGTGTGGATATGGTACTTGCACATGTATCACACCCATTTAGGATAATTCAAAAGGAAATGAGCTTCTGTAGCTTGTATGTTGTATGTACGTGCATTACTACATATGTACATCTCCAATTTGCATCCTGGTTCCTTTCTGGAGGTTGGTCAGAAAAGCTGTGTATTCTCTTCGCACACAATCACTAGAACAGACGGGCAGTCCCTGCGCAAAAGTGCCGATGCAGCTGTCTATAACTCAAGGAACCTGTGTGTGTGTGTGTGTGTGTAGTTTTTATTTCCCACTTCAATTTTTGTATAGTGAATAGAACATGTAGAACAATTATATTATAACAGTCACCATCACCACCTTCTACGATCCCAGGAGTGGACTGCTTCTGGGAATGTATGTTCGATTGACAAAACATAGTAATAAGGAACCGTTTCAAAAGGGTCTTTCCTCATATGACAAGAAGCATCTTTTATCTGAAGCGATGGAGCTCAGTACCTTCCTATGCAGCTCAATTAGGTTTTCAGCCATGATAACTTTTAACATCATTAACAGGGCAAACAAACACGGATTGTCTATTAAGGCTGTAAAGTTCTGGGAAGCTGGGTGGCCATTTACCTCTAAAGATATACTTTTTATTAATGAGTTATTGCCTTTCTCTTGCTGTGCTTTCTGCATAAGATAGAATCTTCTATCCTGGTGAAAGGGGATCTTGGGAAATCTCATTTAAATTTCAAGGACCTCTTAGGGGATAGTTGCTAATGGTTATGCTAATTGGTATAGGGTCTGAGTGACAGTTATGTCAGGCAATGATTTGCAAATCACATTTTCTTAGAGCTTATTAGCAGACTCATTAACTGTACAACAGTACATTACTTCCAGAAACTCAGATCTAAGCAGAAAATTAAAATTATTTGTTAAATGACCTAATAAAAATGAATAAAATGTGCTGAGAAAATGAAAACAAAAGTAGACTAAGGCTTCAGTTTTTGGCAAAAAAAACAGAGATGTGCTTTGACTGCTCATGTTGAGCTCTGTTGGATGGCATCTGTGGTCCATATGCTGGTTATTAAAAGACCATTCAGCTATGCACTAAGAAGTGCTATAAGACACAGAAGGAATTCTGTACTGCCATGCCCCTGAGTCTGCTGAAGCAGGGTACAATGGAGATTCACTTGTGTTACAGCTCTCTCTCCCCACTACCACCAAACAAATGCCGCAGCAGTAACCAAATTTTCTCACATTAGGTAGTGTCTCATACCATTTTTTTTTTCCTTTCTGATTCATGCAGTGTACATTCTATGCCAAACTCCAACATGAATAATTCCCATACAGTATGACAGGGCGCTCTTGTCTGTTGCGAACAAATAAATACCATAGCCCCCCATATCCACAGATTTGTTTTCCATGGATTTAGTTATCTGTGGTACACTTTGTCGCCCATTGCACTTTGCACTTTGTTGCCCCTGTTGTGCTCATGATTCATCTGTCTTCGTTCCAGTCACTTCTACTACTATGGGTCCTCTCACTGTCTGTTCAGCCCTCCAGCCCGCTTACTGTCCATCTTTGTTGGCAGGCCTCCCACCCACTTCCTGTCCATCTTTGTTGGCTTGCTTGAATGCATTATACTATTTTGGAGCTTTAGTTTCAAGCTTCTCCTCTGAGTAGCGCAGCAGAACACTGAGTAGCCGGCTTGCAGCTTCCAGTCACACCCCAGAATTCCTTGCGGCAACACAGTTAAAGACATGTGGTTTGCTACTATCCACAGTTTCAGGTATCTGCGGAAGCAGCAGGAACTTATCCCCCGACGACAACTGTACATGAAACAATAGATAGTGACATCTTGACAATGGCATCTGCGCATAGGGACACCTTGGAAAACCTCAAGACTCCTCACCTGTGCTGGATTGGTTGGCACAAATGGGGACAATAGCATGAAAGATCCAAGGAGGAAGGGTCAACTAGTACATGCATTTGGAGATGGGTTTTTTTTGTTATTGATACAAATAACAATGTTCAAGATGATTTAAAACCCATACATACTGTTTTCATTGTATTTTTTTTTAATCACTAACTTTCTATTTTGCAATGATGAGTAAATAAATAAAGGCTCCTGGGACCAACTTATATAGGAGAATGCCTGTCACCTTTTGCGTCATCCAGTACTCAGGTCTTCCCTCCTTTCAATTAGTGTCTGCTGACAGCAAGTAATGCTACTGCCCCTCTCCTGGGTTGAATTGAGCACGATGGGAGCATTCCATCACAGTCCATCTGGAGATGCTATGGAATTACTCATCCCCAAAGGAGGCTGTTGGTAATGTTCCTCCTGTGCTCACGGTTCTGACCGTGTCTTCTTCCAGCCAAGGCAAGGCAAGGCAAGCCTAGAAAATAATTTTAAAGAGTCTTGTGAGGGATTGGTAGAAAGCCCCTCAGAAATTTCATCTGTTTTTTAGAAACTTGTTACGACTTCCCTGGAAAATTGGCAAAGCTTTTCTTTGGGAGGAATCCTGAATCTCGTTTCAAATTTTTCTTCTTTGAACTGTTTGGACCAACCCTACTTGTGACGCTTCCACATCACCCCCAAAGATCACGCAGTGTACAGTTAGTGACATTTTTTATGCAAAACTCATATGTATGCAAGTTAAGCGCAGTGACCACTCACTACAACAATTCCTGGTGATAAGAGCAGCTGCAATCACTATTGTGAATGATGATTATTCTAATTATGTTGCAGGTTGTTACATAACCACCCCCTAAAGTAGCTAAGTGTTATTAGCCCCATATTGCAGATGAGAATATTGAGGCTGAGGGGGAGTGGCTTGCCTAAGGCCCTAAAGTCGCTTTGTGAGAGTTCATGGAAGAGGTGAAATTTGAACAGCGGCAAGTCCTGATATGTAGGTCACTTAGCTGCTATGTGACACCAGTTCTCCCAAAAGCAGCAGTGACATGTGTGTGTGTGTGTGTGTGTGTGAGAGAGAGAGAGAGAGAGAGAGAGAGAGAGCTATGATCTAGTTGGAAATGGGAATGGCTTTGGGGGCATCAGGATGAGCTCCCATGCTTTCAAAGTTTCCACTGCATCATTGCTGGCTTTTCATGATCCTTAGGGTTTTGTCTGGATATTCATTTTCTGGGCTATTTTGAGATTTTTGCTATCAGCCCTGATGCAAATTTGGTTATGGTGAAGTGGGCTTTATGAGCACTCAGTCCTGAACACAAGCCATGATTCAGAGTGCTGTCTTAAATACCACTGAAGTGGGTTGATTAACTGTGTACTGAATTGTAGCTCCTTCTAACAAACAGAGTGCATAATAACTATGCCTGCTCCAATCATACTTGAAGCCAAATTGATGCCATAACAGCCTAGGTAAAAATTCTCTCCTGTGCTAAAAATGAATGTGATCTTGCAGTATGCTTGCAATGCCATAGCATACTGGTGTGTCGTGAATGGTCCGCAGGTGTGCTGCAGGAGTATGGGGGAGGGTCATTTATTAGCAGGGCTACTGTGGGATGCTACAATGGCAGCATGGTGCAACTTGTCAGTTGTTCAAAAACTGATGGGTGTGCCTTGACAATTTTAGCACCTTGTCAGGGTGCAGTGAGATGACAAAGATTGAAAATCGCTGTTCTAGTGGGACAGTGTTGGAAGACAAAATGGTCCATGCTGCTCCTGGCACTTGGTGGCTCAGCCTTAATTGACAGAACTGATGTCTCCTGCCCTCCTTTCCCTCTCCAGCACACTGAGCTAGCCCACCAGGAGGAAAATTATTCTGTAGATGCAACGATGGTGCAACAGCAGCATCCCTTAACAAAATATATTGAACAGCAGCCACCTTTCTCCATCTGATATGCGAACACAATGCAAAAAGAAGGAAGGGACAATTGAACCATTCTTCTTTCCTTCTCCAGGTGCAAGTGAGCAATCACCGCTGACTACTGCTGGTTTTTATAAAATGAAAATACAGAAGGGTTTGGGAGCTTGGGAGTGAAAAGGACAGCAATCAGATATACTTTCCCAGCTCAGATTTTAAATTCAAGCCAGAGCACTTGCAAAGATTGCTTCTTTTGTGAAGTAAGCATTATAAGCACCCAAAGCTAATTTCCAGGTCTGGCTTGGTAAGCTTCACTTGGATCTCTAAACACATTGCCTTGTGGTCACAGTTGGTAGAATCAGTGCTGTGAAGTGTGGGGGTTTACTGAGGAGCATTCAGGGGCAACCAAATTGGAAAGGAGGCTTTCACCCTCAAGGCTGACCTAGCTTGAGAGAGTTTTGGAGGTGGCTGTCCTCAATCTCTGATGGTCCCAGCTCACCTGAGGCTGACTAACCAGGGCAGAAAAAAGCTGTCGGGATCATCCATAGCTAACCTGCAGATGAGAGGGATACGAGAAGCACAGGTGGAATGAAAATTTTGGTTTCTGCATTATCTTTCAGCAAAGATCTCTAAATTCAATACATTGGTGGCCCATATTTCAATCCATATAACCGCCTCTTTGGTCTGGTCTGTGGGGTCTATTGTACCTGCCATCAATGTTCCTTGCAAATTTCACAGGTTTTTTCCTCTTCTCAGGTTTGCAGCTGGCCAGGGCCAGCCTAGTGCCTGAGGCAGTGTGCCAAATGCTGGTTTCCCCCTTACCTGATGATGTGTCAGCCTCCATTACTCCCACTCCCTGGATTAGAAAAGGAAAAGGGAAATGGCTTTGAAGAGGAAGTGTGGGGAGCGAATGGAAGGACACTCTAGCCCACCACTCTCCTGTTCTCCACTCTCCCTTTTCTGCTGTTTCCCTTTCCCTTTTCAAATCCAGGGAGCAGGAGAGGAAGGGCAACAAAGGTGAATGGATGATTAGGGATGGCCATCCTTCACTTATCTGTTGGCCAAAGCAACCGAGTCACAGCCCAGTCCTAAGCTGCACTGACCAAGCAGGGCCACATGGCCTCATCTGTATCCAGCACAGCTTTGGAGCAGGCTGGAGGTCTCCTCAGGGTAAGGCAATATTTTGCCTCTTACATTGAGCTACACCCCCAACCTGCCCAACAGGGCTCTTTGCATCTGCACTTGCTAAGTGGCAGGTGCAAGTTTGAGCAGCCCTATGTAAAATCAGAAGGCCCTGGATGGGGGTTAGAATACAGCAGAGGCCTGCTCCACCAATTCCACCCTCCCCTGCCCAGAAAGACCCCTCCCCACTTCTGATCCACCTTCAGCCCTGCTTGCTTCTGCAAAGCAAGATGCTGAAATGAATAGGGCTTGGAGTGCTCTGAGGATTGTGTGAAAAGCAATACCTGACTTTCTGCAGTTCAACGAGTAGGAGAGCAACTCCAATTTTTAAGAAGCAACAGATTAATGAATTTAAACACGGGAGCCACTCTGAGGCATGGAAGAAGTAATTGCTGTATGCTCAGTTCGTTGGCAGTGCTTCTGGGACTACTAAATGGAACATAATGTTGTGGAGTGGTTTATGACAGGGTATATTAACCTTTTCTTCTCCACCTTATGTCACGCTGCATTAATTTGTGTAAGAGTTGAATATTTTGTATGAGTGAACTGGGATATGAGAAATGAAGTTTCTTGGAAGTTCCTTTCTGCAGTGCTTGCCTTTGTGACTGCCATTTTGTCTTCCTTCCAGAGCCCTGAATGAACCTCACATGATGAGGTTCCTAATTGGCTTCCTATTTGGCAAGACCATTGTCTTTGGAAGAGAGCAGATGACCCTAAGGCATAAGAACCAGGAACAAATGGAAATTTTTTTATTGTTTTAGCTGCTGGAAGTTCCTGTTATAAGTCTCCCTGTTGTACATTTCCCAGCATTTAAGTCTTCTGCTTTCTGAAGACTTGAACATTAAAATTTCCCCCCATGCACTCACATGTATCCTTGGCCTTTTACAGGCTCTTCTTTCTCCTTGGAGAAATGCAACTTGTTTTATGGTATGGTGAGACTACAAGCCCGGAAATCAGTTCCCCCTAAAAAGAGATTACCTCCATGTAGGATACATGTGAGATAGTCCTGAACATTTGATAATGTGAGACTTGAATTTAGTGTTTTCTGATCCCAAATCAACACCCAAGGACCCAACATGGATGATGTGCTTCCTATTGGTTCCTCCTGGGACAAGGATATAAGTCAGTGGTAGCATACACGCTACAGAAGGTCCCCGGTACAATCGTTGGCATCTCCAGGTAAAGCATTAGGCAGCCCATGTTTAGAAAGACTTGTGTCTTAGTTGCTGGTGTGCTATTGCTAGCTCAAGAGGCAACACTGATCCTGGATGGTGTAATTTGGGAGTTAGATGAAGACATAGCAAATCCAGGTTCAAATACCTGCTCAGCCATGAAGCTTACTGGGTGACCTTGAGTCACTCACTAGTTCTCAGCCTCACCTACCTCACAGGATTGTTGTGAGGACAAAAGGAGGGGGAAAACATGCATACCACCCTGAGCTCCTTGGAGGAAGGGTAGTATAAAAATGTGAAAAATCAATAAATGGGGTGGGGGGAACAGGATAGACAATGGTCTGGTTCACTATAAGGCAGTTTCTTGTGCCACGGTATGAGAGGCTCCAATTTTTCCCTCAATGCATCCTTATTTATTTAAAATATTTCTGTCCCTTCTTTTTCCATTCATTCCATAATTGGAGTGCATCCTGAACAGTCATCCCATTCTCAGCCATACACAGTCTTGCTGGCTGCTGGTACAAGTTCTTCACTCAGCTTTCTTTTCTAGGAGTGACCTTTCTCCTGTCACACTTCTGCTTGGTCTCTGCACCTTCACTGCATTTGGACTTCAGTTAACCACAGTCCTCACAGCCAGAAGCACAGAATGTGGAGCTCGGGCTTCCTAGGAGTTACGTAAGCCCAAGAACTGTTGAACTGATTGAACTGGATGTGTGCCGTTTCTTCTCTCAAATGGCTTGAGTGGCTTCTGGTGATCTTTCTTTTTTGCCCAGTCAGAATACTTTGTTCAGCATGTGGAAAGGTTAACCAGACCCTGGAGAAAGCTCAAGGCTGGGATAGACAGATACCTATTGACAAGTGGGCCGGAGGGTACAGCAAATCTACACACATTAGACGGAAGAGTTTTGATTGGTCACTGAACACTGCCAAAGAAGAGAATAGAACTACTCAGCTCTGGTGAAGTTTGCTTGATTGATCTCTTGGCTAAATCAGCTGGAGTTTCACTGAGAGTACTTTTTAGGCCATGGCACCACCCAATTTATGGAGCATCTTTCCTTGGAAGACTTTTTTGATGCATCCTCTTATGCCTTATCAGCACCAGGTGACGACGTTATTTTTCAGGCTTTTTAAAAGACTGGAAGAATTACTTTTAAACTGCTTTTGTTGCTGCTGCTCTGTTTCATTTTGGTCATCCTGTGTCATTCATGCTTTACATCATTATCGTTTTAGAGCAGGGGTGTCCAAACTTTTTGGCAGGAGGGCTACATCATCTCTCTGACACTGTGTCAGGGGCCGGGGAGCAGTTGTGTCGGGCCAGCAAGGGCTCCAGCAAGTCTCCGGAGGGCCAGAGCTCATTAGAGACTGGGACTCCCAGCGGGCCAGAGTGGGAATCTTCAAGGGTCGCAAGTGGCCTCAGGCCCGAGGTTTAGAGTTTAAATTGTTTTTAGTGATTGCAATGCTATAAGATTATAACTTCAGTATTTCAGTATAGTTTCAGCAGAATACATTTCAGTATTTCTGCCAAAAAGTAACATACCTTCTTCTTATTATTAATATTATTTCTGATGACACAGCTGGCGGTTCTTTAGCTGGACTTGGCATTACTTACTAGTCAGGTCCCACCCAGGGGCCTAGGACGTTGTAATATATTTGCAAATAATGTGTACTGAACCAAGCAGGGTGGCTTTTCGATATGATGATGATGATGATGATGATGTTGATATTTTCTCATAGTCATGTTGTTTTTCACTGGATTTTGTTTATAGCCACCCATCACGTCCTTCCCAAGGACCTAGGATAGGTAGCCATATTTTGTTTTTATGTTTTGGTGTTACAAATATCGCTGGAGTATATGCACTGTGCCCAGTAAAGCGGGCTTTTGTAATTGGTTGATGGTACTTGTGCTCATCCTAGTGGTGTTCTAGTACTTTTCCAGCTGTTTTGGGATAGCACCAAAGGCTCCTGTGACTACTGGTATTACTCATGCTTTCCTGTGCCACAGTCTTTCAACTTCTATTTACGAGTCCTTATATTTGGCAATTTACTCCAGTTCTTTATTTTCTACTCTACTGTCACCAGGTACTGCAATGCCTACTATCCAGATTTTCTTATCCTTCTTATCAATGATGGTTCTGTCTGGTGTGTTCTGTGGCAGGCGTGTGTCAGTTTGTATTCTAAAATCCCAGAGCACTTTGACTTATTCATTCTCTACTCCTTTTTTTTTTTCAATTTTGCGGCTCCACCAGTTGTTGCTTGCAGGGAGTTTATGCTTTTGTCACATGTTCCAATAAATTATTGTAGCAACTTTGTCATGCCTTTCTTTGTAGTCAGTCTGCACAATCTTCTTGCAGTAGCTGACCAGGTGGTCCTCCGTTTCATCAGCATCTTTGCAAAAGTGACTTTTTGCTGCCGGTAGATGTTTTCTCAATTTTGGCGCTATATAAATTTGTTCTTAGTGCCTGGTCTTGGGCAGTCAAAATTAAACCCCCTGTCTCCTTCTTTATTCTACCTGTTCTTAGCCAGTGCCAGGTTTTGTTGTTGTCAGCATTTCCTGCAATGTCTTTTATGTTCTGGCCATGGAACACTTTACTTTGCCACTTTTCTTTCCTGATCTTTCATTTGATCTTTTTTATCAGCCAGCTTTGTTGTTATTGTATCTCCATCCCCACTATTCAGCATGTTTTCCTGATAACCCAGCTTCAATGCATTTTCTTCACTATCTTTTATATATTCTTGAAATGCCCTTTTCTCTTCTTGTACAATTTGGTGCACTTGTAGCATTCCACAGCCACCTATGCTCCTGGGTAAGTCTATCAACGTTGCTGCATGGATGTAGGGCATGATTCATTGTCATAACCTTCCTGGTCTTCCTGTCTAGCAATTCTAATTCAGCCTGGGTCCAGTCTAATATGCCAGCTGTGTATCATATGACTGGAATTGCCCTTGTGTTACTTCTGATGGTGTTTCCTGCATTGAGTTTGGATTTCAAGATCTTCTTCACCATCCTCATATATTCATTACTAATCTTCCTTTTAAGTTCTGCATGTTTAATGGTTCCACCTAATGAATGCCTAAATACTTGTAGTGATCTTCTTCCAAACACTTGATGTTGTTTCCATATGACATTTCAATTCCTTCAGTTCTCACCACTTTTCCCCTGTTGATGTTAGGTTTGTGCATTTGTCTAAACCAAACTCCATTGCTATGTCTTGGACAGTGTTTAACAGTGATTCTGTTTCAGATACTGATTTTCCATGTGGCTTTAGATCATCCGTATAAAGAAGGTGGGAAAACTTGGGAAATGTTTTGGATGTTTGATAACCCAAATCTGCTTTGTTTAGCTGTGTTGTTAGAAGAATTAACGAGATGACGAACAACAGTGGTGATGGTGAGTTGCCTTGAAAAATCCCTCTCCTGATGTTAACATTACCCAACCCAACCACTGACCAGCAACAAATGCGTCTTCCATTTTGCCATTGATCTTTGCACAAACTGACATTTTTACTGATTGTAAAAATTTTACATTTTTACTGATGCCAATTATTTCTAGGCACTTTAGTATCCAGTCATGTGACAATGAGTTGAACTTTTTTTGTAGTCTATCCAAGCTACATTTAAATTTGTTCTTCTCTTTCTGCGCTTTTCCATCATCATCATCATCATCATCATCATCATCATCATAAGAACATAAGAACAGCCCCACTGGATCAGGCCATAGGCCCATCTAGTCCAGCTTCCTGTATCTCACAGCGGCCCACCAAATGCCCCAGGGAGCACACCAGATAACAAGAGACCTGCAAGGCCTCCTGGGAATTGTAGTTTAAGAACATAAGAACAGCCCCACTGGATCAGGCCATAGGCCCATCTAGTCCAGCTTTCTGTATCTCACAGCGGCCCACCAAATGCCCCAGGGAGCACACCAGATAACAAAAGACCTCATCCTGGTGCCCTCCCTTGCATCTGGCATTCTGACATAACCCATTTCTAAAATCAGGAGGTTGCACATACACATCATGGCTTGTACCCCATAATGGATTTTTCCTCCAGAAACTTGTCCAATCCCCTTTTAAAGGCATCTAGGCTAGACGCCAGCACCACATCCTGTGGCAAAGAGTTCCACAGACCGACCACATGCTGAGTAAAGAAATATTTTCTTTTGTCTGTCCTAGCCCGCCCAACACTCAATTTTAGTGGATGTCCCCTGGTTCTGGTATTATGTGAGAGTGTAAAGAGCATCTCCCTATCCACTCTGTCCATCCCCTGCATAATTTTGTATGTCTCAGTCATGTCCCCCCTCAGGCGTCTCTTTTCTAGGCTGAAGAGGCCCAAATGCCGTAGCCTTTCGTCATAAGGAAGGTGCCCCAGCCCCGTAATCATCTTAGTCGCTCTCTTTTGCACCTTTTCCATTTCCACTATGTCTTTTTTGAGATGCGGCGACCAGAACTGGACACAATACTCCAGGTGTGGCCTTACCATAGATTTGTACAACGGCATTATAATACTAGCCGTTTTGTTCTCAATACCCTTCCTAATGATCCCAAGCATAGAATTGACCTTCTTCACTGCCGCCGCACATTGGGTCGACACTTTCATCGACCTGTCCACCACCACCCCAAGATCTCTCTCCTGATCTGTCACAGACAGCTCAGAACCCATCAGCCTATATCTAAAGTTTTGATTTTTTGCCCCAATGTGCATGACTTTACATTTACTGACATTGAAGCGCATCTGCCATTTTGCTGCCCATTCTTCCAGTCTGGAGAGATCCTTCTGGAGCTCCTCACAATCACTTCTGGTCTTTACCACTCGGAAAAGTTTGGTGTCGTCTGCAAACTTAGCCACTTCACTGCTCAACCCTGTCTCCAGGTCATTTATGAAGAGTTTGAAAAGCACCAGTCCCAGGACAGATCCTTGGGGCACACCGCTTTTTACCTCTCTCCACTGTGAAAATTGCCCATTGACACCCACTCTCTGCTTCCTGGCCTCCAACCAGTTCTCAGTCCATGAGAGGACCTGTCCTCTAATTCCCTGATTGTGGAGTTTTTTCAGTAGCCTTTGGTGAGGGACCGTGTCAAACGCCTTCTGAAAGTCCAGATATATAATGTCCACGGGTTCTCCTGCATCCACATGCCTGTTGACCTTTTCAAAGAATTCTATAAGGTTCGTGAGGCAAGACTTACCCTTAGAGAAGCCATGCTGACTCTCCCTCAGCAAGGCCTGTTCGTCTATGTGTTTTGAGATCCTATCTTTGATGAGGCATTCCACCATCTTACCCGGTATGGATGTTAGGCTGACCGGCCTATAGTTTCCCGGGTCCCCCCTCTTTCCCTTTTTAAAAATAGGCATGACATTTGCTATCCTCCAATCCTCTGGCACCATGGCCATTTTGAGGGACAAGTTGCATACCTTAGTCAAGAGATCTGCAACTTCATTCTTCAATTCCTTAATAACTCTTGGGTGGATGACATCAGGGCCCGGTGACTTATTGATCTTTAATTTATCAGTGAGGTCTGAAACATCTTCTCTTTTAACCTCTATCTGACTTAACTCCTCGGTCAGGAGGGGCCGTTCGGGCAGCGGTATCTGCCCGAGGTCTTCTGTCATGAAGACAGATGCAAAGAACTCATTTAATTTCTCTGCCATCTCTAAGTCTCCTTTTATCTCCCCTTTCCCTCCCTCACCATCCAGAGGGCCAACCGCTTCTCTGGCGGGTTTCCTACTTCTAACATATTTGAAGAAGCTTTTATTATTCCCCTTAATGTTGCTGGCCATGCGTTCCTCATAGTCTCGCTTGGCCTCCTGTATCACCTTCTTACATTTCTTTTGCCACAGTTTATGTTCCTTTTTATTCTCCTCATTAGGGCAAGACTTCCATTTACGGAAGGAAGCTTCCTTGCCCTTCACAGCCTCTCTAACTTGGCTGGTTAGCCATGCGGGCACCCTCCTGGATTTAGTGGAACCCTTCTTTCTTTGCGGTATACACCTCTGCTGGGCCTCTATTACTGTTGTTTTAAGCAGCCTCCATGCACTCTGGAGAGATTGGACTCTTTTTACCCTCCCTTTCAACCTCCTTCTAACCAGCCTCCTCATTTGGGGGAAGTCCGCCCGTCAGAAGTCAAGGGTTTTTGTTAGAGATTTGCCTGGTATTCTTCCCCCAACGTGCATGTCAAAACGGATCGCAGCATGATCACTGTTCCCCAATGGCTCAGTAACGTTTACATCTCTAACCAGGTCCTGCATACCGCACAATATTAAATCCAGAGTCACCTGTCCTCTGGTGACATCATCATCAATTTTCACATAGACAGATGTTATCAACAAATTTGTTTTATCCAGTCATTGAGTCCTTCCCAAGATCCTGGGATACCTGAGTTTGATCATTTTTTGATTTTATATATACTGTCACAAATCATCATCATCATCACCCCAAACTACATGAAGCACAGTCAATGAAAAACGGGGGGGGGGGGAACCTTGAAAATATCGTTGACTGGTATTGAGTAGTTGATAGAAGTCTCAGCCTGAGAGCCAAGTATCAACTAGATATTGGTGCAGAATATACCATGTTCCTAAAAGTGCCGGTTTTTGCAGATCTGTTATTTTTTATTATTATTATTTCTGCAATTTGGGATCTAGCCCTGGGAACTGCAGTGATATCTTTATAGGATTCTTGCTGTTTCAAGCAGCATTCTTATCTAAGCCGAACTGGTTTAATTTGCTCAAGGCCAAGAATGTCAAGGTGTTCCTTCAGACTTTTGGGCACTGCTCCAAGTATTATTAGCCACAGCGGCTCAATAAAACCTCTGTATTCAAAAGCAATATATCTCTGATAACCAGGTTCCAAGTGCAGGTAGCAGGAAATAGCAACCTCCATCATACCTGGCTTTGAGCATCCCTGGACCATTTATTTGGCCACTCTTGGAAGCGGAATGCTGGATTAGATTATTAACTCTCTGATGCAATTTAGGTGGTTCTTACAACCTTAAGTTGTATGTACAGGTCCAAAGAGAAGATAGAGGATGATTCTTAAACAAGTACATCTGACCTTAAAATGTGGAACATTCTCTCTCTCTCTCTCTCTCTCTCATTTGAAGTTTTTTTCTGCTGAACACAACAAAGATGCTATTTTAATCTGGAAGTAACTGCCCCTCCATTCCATAAAATTCAAATAATATTCAAATTTCTACAGCTTGTCAAGTGGAAACCAGTGTCCCAGGTGGGAGGAGAAGATTCTCATTTCTTCAAAGGCACGGATAGAAGCAAGAGGCACTGGGGAGATGCTGTTCAAGGGAAAGTTGCTGATGAGGAAAAAAAGCATTTTTGTTTCTTACTTTCCATGCTTTTCCTTTGGAAGGAGGAAGAAAATAGCAGCCACAACAAAACCACATGTATGTAGATTATGCTCTCTCCAACAAATTGTGTTTGCTACAAATCAGCATAAGGGGCTTCAGAATCCATAGCCTCCTTGCTTTTACTGCAACCCTCACATTGCTATTAAGAACCACTTCTTTTAAGGGAAAGCTGCAGCCTGGTTCACTGGTTCACTCAGTCACTCAAATAGAGACCAGATCTCCCCATTTATAAACTGATGAAGTGAGGAAGGGTTGCAAGCCCCCTCCCACAGTTGCTTCTGGGGATAGATACTAAAAGGATCACTAACTATCAGCTCAAACCTATACATATCTGAGTTCAACTGAGTTAAGTGGGACTGACTGTCAGGTCAGCCCTAATCATACAACATCTACTATGTGTTGTTGAAAGGTCAGGGTATGTGCGTTAAATACACCTTACAGCTTGAACCTCTGTGTCCGCAGGGGAAGTGTTTCTGGACCCCTTGTGAATACCAAACCCATGGATACTGAAATCCATGGGGGGGATGGGCAGGGGGGACACAAATGACCTCCAGACATGACCAGAAGTGCCTTCTGGTCAGAAGCAAGCCTCTGGTGGCTTCCCAAGGCTGCACACAGCCTCCCCACACCTCATAATGTCTCTGAGAGCCACTTCCAGTATCTCAATAAACCAGAAGTGCTTCTGAGAGGTGAGCCTAACTGGAAGTGCCACTCAGAGGTTTCTGAAGCCCAGGGAGGCCACACGTGGCTTCCCTGTGCCTCAGAACACTTCTGGACACAACCAGAGGCACTCCGGTCCTCTGTGGACCCTCCAGATGCAGGTTCAGAACCCGTGTTGGGTCAAATCCATGGGCTCTGAACTTGCAGATAAGGAGGATCCACTGTATATTAAAAAGCTAAGATCAGATTCTTGGTTCAAAAAGCTCAGGCCAAAGTCCTAATGAACTTTGATTAGGCATTTTACTGAATCCAGTTTTGCAATATGTTGTGCCCTGGAAACCAAGTTTGTCTGAAGACTTCCAGAACAGGTGGAACTCTATAGCCAATGTTCATTGAGCAAGAACAATGTTTCCAATTTGAGCGTTGGCTACAGAGTTGAGTGTACATGAAGTGGGTTCATCGGAAAGTGTTCAAACTAATTAACAAACTCATGCTGACTGCAGTAGTTGATACACAAAGGCTGTACTCCTAAACACATTTACCTGGGAGTAAGCTCCATTGAACAAAATAGGACTTACTTCTGAGTAGACTGCATAGGTTTATACATGAAAATATATAATTGAAAAATATAGTAACTGAAAAAGTCAGTAACTCCTTGAATCAATTAATAATAATAATAATAATAATAATAATAATAATAATAATAATAATAATAATAATAATAATACAGGTATTTATATACCGCCTTTCATGGTCGTCAGATTTCTCCTCAGACTTTATTTCAAGGCGGTTTACACAGGCAGGCTATACTAAATCCCTATAGGGATTTTTACAATTGAAGAAGGTTCTGTCTTTCAAGAACCACAACATTTCAGATGGATCCTTTTATGATCTGGTATCACATTCTGGCCTCCAGTTTCCTCCCACGCAAGCTGACAATCCATATCCCACTTGAAGGGCAGCCAAACAGCAGATGGAAAAACTCGGTTTGGCTTGTCAGCTGCTTCAAGGTCTCGCCGTTCACGGTGCCGGTGGCCTCGAACTGGCGACCTTCGGCTGTTATCTTCAGGCAAACGGAGGCTCTACCCTCTAGACCAGACCTCCTGCCTTCTCCTCCTAATTATTAGTAATAATTTACTAATTATTTAGTAAAATGAGAAAGCAGATACTGAAAGGCACAGAGGAAGGAGGTGGAAGAATATAGGTAAAATAAAAGAAAATCTATGGAATATTGCATTCACACTTGATATTTTTAAGAACTATAGGTCAGCGGTATTCTAACTGGGGCGTCACAACGCCCCAGCCTGAGGGTCCTGGTCTCTTTCCCCTTAAGGGGTGGGTTTTGCGGAGGCAGAGTGCAATCTGTCCACTCTCCCTTTCCCTGACCTGGGGAGCCCTGCAGGAGCTCGTGCATGGCTCCCCACACCCAGGGACAGCTGCTGCAGGGACTGGAGGGTGCACCCCAGTTCCTACAGCCCCCTGAGTGACGCAATCCTGGGGATTGTATTGCTGCCTTCCCCCTACCCCTGCTGCCTCCCCCCCAACCCCGCAAAGAATTATTGTGGGTTTCAAACTCCTGGAGAGTTTGAAAAATGCAGCTATAGGTAATAGTTTTTGAGTATACATATAATGTGCGAAGAGGCCCTAAAATAGTTTTATAGAATTTGTTCAACGTGATAAAACACCATAGGCTTCCATGGTTCATGCTGTCATTTTTTGTTAAGTGAGAGTGGTTATTTACAAATAATATGCAATACATTTTGTAGGTGTCACTACAACATTATATTTTCTAGCCTTCATCTATTTCCAAAATGATTAATGTTACTGTAACCTTTGTACTTTATCATTCTTATAGATAACAGGTTGAGTAACATTGGTGGAGATCAGGGATTCACAAACTGTCAAAGCAAACCTCTTCAGTTCAAGAGAGAATTGTTTAAGGTGCAGCCTCCTCAAACGTAAAACAAAAATGCAGAAGGCATATTTTCCATTACAGATTACTAAAGGCATGTCAGCTGAACATTTTACTTCTTCTTTTTTTCTAACAAAAAAGAAGCATCAGTCACTCCAATGGAAACGGAGAATGAAGCCATCATTTTGGCAAATATGTGAGATTGGATAAAACAGTATATAGGAGTTTTACTTCTAAAACCAAGAATGGTAGGGACAATGTTAAGACATGTTAACATTGGAAAGGCTTTTGCCATTGGAAAGGCTTTTATTTTCTTCTTTTTCATGACAGCTATATGTGGGGGACACCTGAACATTTTTCCTTGTCTTGTCTATCATTTCCTTCTACTGAGCCCACTGCTAAAAGTGCTAGACTTGGGCTAGCTACATCCAAGTTCAAATCCTTGCTCAGTCATGAGGCTCAGTGGGGGATCTTAGATTTCTGCTTTCACTTCTGCTTTCTCAGTTTTACCTACCTCAAAAGATTGCCCTGAGGATAAAATCTGAAGAAACCTTTGTAATCAGCTGTAGTGTTGGAGTTCCTGCCAAGATCAATGGACCCCTTTTCCCTGCCTCGCCTTCCTCTGCTTATTTTGACCTGGAATGAATGCACTGCAACACACTTGGACATTACTAGCTGTTGGAGGCCTTCACAAGTCTCCTGTACATCAATCCAACCAACCTGTCCTCATCATACCCACGCAGACAAGCTATTCCTGCTGACTGGTGGTCACTTGCACATGTGGCACTGATCATGTCCTTTATGCATTATTGACAACGAATGTTAATCTTCCTTATGACAATGACACAGAATGACAATGTCTTTTATGCATACTTGACAAGGGCGCAGTAAAAATCCAGCGATTTTGCCATGCATGGGTAGCATATTTTGGTTCAGTCTTGATAAGTCAATTAAACTGTCAAAGAGGCATCCTGGTTTTCTCCTCCCCTCCTTGGCACACAGCTTGCACATGGCGAAGTAGAATTGCTATGACTTTCCCATTTGTTGTGGGAATAAATGCTGAGGAATGAGGGAATGGGATATGGTCTTGTGGTTTAAGACAAAGGCAAAGTATATGAGGCAATCTTTCATTTCTGACCTTGTATGCTGCAGAATATATAAGATATATTGGCTCTGAATGGAGAACATAAGAGAGTGGATATAAATCATAAAATTATTGCTGCACCTTTATTGCCAGTAACACAAATACACAAAGGCAGGAAAGAACAGCAAAAATATTGCTTCACGCTCTCCATTTCTTGAATAGCAGGGAGTTCTGGGCAATCATTGCCAAGAAGTGTCCTTTGGAAGAGAAAGCATGGGAAACTCATCTTTGGTCTTCAGAATAATATATTTGCAAATGTCTTTGTTGAGCAGGTGTTACAAGAATGCGGATTAACTTAATAGCACTACTAGCCTTGGAGGAACCCTGAAAATGGAAGGTTGGAGGTTAGAGTTGAAGGAGAAGATAATTCATACTGTTGAGCTTTGTTTATTGAGACCATATGCAATGATCTACTGCAGGGGTGCCCAAACCCCGGCCCTGCGGCCACTTGCGGCCCTCGAGGCCTCTCAATGCGGCCCTCAGTGAGCCCCCAGTCTCCGATGAGCCTCTGGCCCTCCAGAGATTTGTTGGAGCCCACACTGGCCTGACACAACTGCTCTCAGCATGAGGGCAACTGTTTAACCTCTTGCGTGAGCTGTGGGATGAGGGCTCCCTCCAATGCTTGTTGTTTCATGTCTGTGATGCAGTAACGGCAGTAAAGGAAAGGCCAGCCTTGCTTTGTGCAAGGTCTTTTATAGGCCTTGAGCTATTGCAAGACCTTCATTCATTCATATAAGTTCATCTTTAATATATTCATTTATGTAAACTTATGTAAATTTATTCAAATTTTAAATGTAAATTAATTCTTTTTTCCCCTGGCCCCTGACACAGTGTCAGAGAGACGATGTGGCCCTCCTGCCAAAAAACTTTGGACACCCCTGATCTACTTTAATATCTTGCAACCAGTTGAGTCATCGCTTCCACACATCAAAATTAGGACATGGGCAATATTCCCTTTGCTTACTGAGCAGTGGGGTGGAGCATCTTCCAAGGTTTAGCAATAGCATCATATGTCATCCACAAGTTCTGGCCCCACAGCTTAGGAAGAACAATGGATGTGAGATGCAATAAATGTTTTTCTGATGAGTCATGACTTTTAAAACTGTAGAATCCTGATCTGCAACACAACTATTTAAGGGCCAAGTCCACATGCAACCAAGGTGAAAACTAGGAACTGTCATTTCTCCACTTGGACAGCAACTCATCTTTGCCTGAGAGAGCCCATCTTTGCTGACAGCAGCCTTTCATAGTGTGACATCAGTTCAGAACTGTTAGTGCATTGTCCGAATCATGAAGGATGTGAGTGATTTTATCCATGAGGAGCATAGCAAACTGGTCACAGCATACTGCTCTTAAGTTGTTTTCATCCCCTCCATGGGGGCCAGATGGAGCAGGCCCTGTACGACATGGAACAACTCAGCTTGAAAGCTCTCTGAGAATGCAAGCTGGCAGAAGCAAAAGCCTTTACATTGCCATCACTGCCACAGATTAGACCCTAACGGCCCAATCCTATCCAACTTTCCAGCACCATGGAGCTGCAAAGTGGCACCGAGGTAATACAACAAACATTCCCTTACCTTGAGGAGGTCTCCCTTGACTGCCCCACCACCTCAGGATTCATCATATGCCCCATTAGCACGACTGCATCAGTGCTGGAAAATTAATTGGGATTAGACCCTAAGGGTCCCTTGCGCTGGCCCAAGAGGGTCATAAACATGCTGTAAAGCACATTTGTGCCTCCTCAGGAGTCAGCTGGATTGGTGTAGGCTGCACATCTGGTCTACATTGAGGCTCAGGAGTGATCTCGTACACAGTTCACGCTGTTTCCATATTTCAAAGGTTGACCAGAGCAAAGATGAGTTGCCAACCCTAGCAGCAGAAAATTCCACCAGAACCCACCAGAATTTCAGGGGCACCTTAAATGGATGTAGCTCCATCCTCCCCTGATCGGAAAGACTACACAAGGCTGCTCTGCCAGTGTGGTCCCATGCCTCAACGCTTCCAAGTGGGAGGAGACAAATTTCCCCCTTGCTACACAAGGTGGAAGAAAAAGTTAGATTCCCAGGAGCTGATCACATTGGCTAAGTATGCCCTCTTCTGGGAGGCAGTACAGAATTGAAAAATTAAGGGCACAATCCCAACCCCTTATGTCAGTGCTTTCCAGTGCTGACATAAGGGCAATGCAGCTCTGAGGTAAGGGAACAAACATTCCCTTACTTTGAGGAGGCCTCTGTGAGTGACACCCAACTGCAGGATGCAGCACATGTCCCATTGGCACCGCTATGCCAGTGCTGGAAAGCACTGAATTAAGGGGTTAGGATTGCGCCCTAAGTGTAGCAATGCAAAGCAATTGTAAAAATGAAGCAAAATGTGTTTACTATTTGTACCAGTGGCATCGCTAGGGGGGTGCAGGCCACATTGGGTGACAAACATGGGAGTTGACACCACTGCTGGCCAATATTTTAAAATCTTGGTGTTTTTGAATAATACCGTCATGTTATATATCATCTGATGCAGAATTTCATTCAGAATGCAATTAAACAAACCATATTGAAATATCTCTATTCTATCAAAAGGTATTGCCGGGGGGGGGAAGCATTCGGGTGGAGCTATGGTGTATCACCATGTCCACCACCCAGGTCATTGCCCCACCCACTGCATGGGAAGCGATCCATCATGGGGGTGACATGCTGGTCTCCCTCACAGGGTGATGCAAAGCTAGTGACAGTCCAGTAATGCTAATTGTTTATTAGTGTCCTTTGTTTGTACCAATGACTAGGCAGGATCAAAACCTAATGGGAAAGCCTCTTTGCAGAGCAGCTCATAGCATCATATAATATAAAACACTTCTGATGGGCTGTCACCTGGGCCCAGCCTGGGTGGCCAAAAGGTCCCCAGGAGCAGGGATCTCCTCTAGGGTAGAGGCCTCCTGGGGGGGGGGGTAAGACCCAAGTGCCATCAGGACTGGGGTCCCTGGCAGAACACCTACCTGGGAGTAGGGGCAAGGACCAGCTGGGAACAACAAGCAGGCATGTGGTCAGCAGGGGTGGGACTTTACCAACCGGGTTTGGTCTCATAAGAAGCCTGGAGAGGGAAGAGGGAGGAGGCTTCTCTCCAGAGGGAGGCAAGGCCTGAGGGAAACCTGAAGGGGAAAAACACCCCTGCCTAAGGGTAAAGAGAGAGGCCTCCAGAGGACTGAGACTCGCCCTGGAGAGAGGAGGCTGGGGTGGAGATCTCCCTGACCCCGGACCAACCTGGACCCAGAGGGCAACTCCTGGAGAGACAGGGTTATCGGGACAGGGGCTCTCAGCCAACTATACCCCGTGGGGGCCAGCTGCCTGGGGAAGAAGCACAGATGTATCGGGGTCCCCCTAAGGCCAACTAGACTGACCCCGACCAGCTGGGTTGCGGCTCTCAAGAACCCTGACCCCTGGCCCAGAGACACTGGGCGAAAAGCTTGGACTGAGGCCGCCAAGGAACAGGAAGGGTCGGGTCTGGAACCTACCAGACAACGACGGCACGTGTCAGCATAATGTACTGTGGGCTGTGACATAACAGTCCACATGAATGTAAAACGTCTGATGCTATTAAACCGCCTGTGTTGAGCAACTATACCTGTCTCCCGTCCCTTAATCTGCCGCTGATCTCTGTTCATTGACCGGGTAAGCCCCTCGCGTTCAGTGGCAATCCCAGGGAAGGGGCCCCCTCTCGCTATGGACATTACATGGGGGTATATATTGTAAAGGTACATATCTAAAACTGCATATTAAAATTGCCTTCTAAGTCGATACTGGCTCTGTTCCCTCTCAGACTATTGTCAGGCGTGTGATTTTCTTAGCATCTCCTTTCTATCTCCAGGTAAAAAGTGAAGAGGGAGCTAAATTAACAACATTAACCTTTGAAAGAATCCGTGGATATTGAGTGAATTTAAGAGAGTAGCACCTTATGAATGGTCCAGAAACATTCAGTACAAGCTATAATATTGTTACTAAGCAGAAATAGATTTGATCAGTGCCTGGATTGGAGACCAAACAAATCTAAAATCCATACATTTCTTTTCTTTTTTTCTAGGTGAAGATTGGTGATCCAGGGAATAGCAAAGCAATGAGTGCGATTTCATTGAGTGGGAAGATTTTAAAGGAAATTATGAAACAATCACTTGTAAATACCTGGGGGACTGGGGGGGGGGAGGGTAATTACATTACATTGCATGATGTAATGTGAAATGATTACACCATGTTTTATGCATGGGTGGTTGTTCGTGAAAGTTGCTCAGTGGCTGACCCTGGAGAAGAAGGAACAGTGGGAGCAAAAGGAAAAAGCAACATTCACCTCTAAATATTCATTCATTTCCTGTTTCCTCCAGAGTTGCTTTCCTCAGCCATTAGCATCCTCGACGCCCCTCTGCAGAAGTGCTTTTCCTTTTAATATTTCAGAAGAACCCAAAAGGCAATGGCAGTCTGGTTTTCCAGTGATTAAGTCTGCAGGAAAATGACAATATTCAGTGAATCTCCTATGGAGATTTCCATATTAAGCATGGTGAAATGCTCCATAATGGCAGTGAGTAATTTATTTATGAGCAATTGTAGCTCCTAGTGATCTGTGCATTAAGAGTTATTTATGAGGTAATTTCCACAATTTCACACTGGCTGGTCATTATGTTTACGGGATGTTCCCGCTGCTGGCATTTGCCACAGAAGAAAGAAAGAAAAATTCTAGCCCCAGTGCAGCTGTGAACCCTCTTGTAGGATTTCTTGTTGGTGTGTGTAGCGGCTCTGAGAAAGCCAAGAACAGAAAAGACCTCCCCCATGCTATTTTGGCTAGGCCGTGTTATACAAATATTGTAAATCAATAAAATACGTCATTTTGGGTCTAATGAGAAAGGTTGCTCCTTCTTACACTGAGTCCTTTTACATATTTTTTCCTGGGTTTCCTCTGATCTAATTCTAACATCCCCCCCTCCCAGTCACAATGTCTATTTCCATATCTGTATAATGGAGGAAGGTACTGTAGGAGCTGATAAGAAACAAAAAGAAGGATCCTGCAACAAAATATGCAGGAAAAATTGGGGAAGGGAACCACACATCTGCAGGAAGAGGCAGTCTCTTTGTAGCTGACTCATTTTGACTTGAATGTCAAGAGAAATTGCCTTAGCTAATAAGTGACACAAGGAAACAAAAACAGTCCTTCTCCTGTTGATCACTCTGCTCCAAAAAGAAAGAAAAACTCTAAAACTTTTGTTCTCTTTCTGTCCTGAGCCATACCTTCCTTCCTGGCTTGTATGCCCTCCTCCTCTCTGTCCAGGAGAGCCTGGAATCTGGATTATGCCCAGAGATTTCTTCTACCTTCAGGAAAGTGACTGTAGCCCTGTAGTAGGGCCCATGTTTGATATGGAGAGTTCCTGTTCGTTGCAGTTGTGCTTTAATATTTGCACAAGATTTTAAATTCATTGTTTTCTATTGATTGTGATGCCACCCTGACAGTCTCTTAAATGTGATGGAAGCTTTGTGTGATGTAAATATTTTCAATGAGTAATCTCCAGGTAGGGTTGGAGAAATGGAAGACCCTTGTCTGAAATACTAGAGAGCCACTGTCTGGTGGTGGGGGGGGGGGGAATATGCAGCTAGATAAACAAATGGTCTGACTCAGTATTAGCCAGCCAGTAACTAAGTCCAGTTAGTTTACAGAGTAGAATTTAGAATAATTAATTCTGTTTTTCAGCCTGGAAATGTTTTGACCTGAAGGATCTCAATATAAGCATGCTCGCCATCTCAGTAGATTTGCAAGTGATACCTCCTCAGATAAGTACATTATCTGGTTTTTGAGCTTCCATGCAGCTAGAAAACACAGATGGTCTCCCTCAGCTATTTTCTTCCCTAAGATGACTTTTAGCCCTGAGTCCTAAGATGACTTTTAGCCCTTTTAGTCTTTCAGATAGTCTCCTTATTTAAAGCTCTTTTTCAAGATCCACTTCCCAAATGGATCCAACCATGAACTCTAGCAGGCCAAAGGTCAAAATGTTGAATGGGGCAATTCCAAGGACCAAAGCAAGTCCTGGTTGCATCCTACGCCTTTGAATGGCACCTGACTTGTTCCCTCTTCCTGAGCAACACCACTGTCTAATTTCTTATGAAGTCTTGCTGTGAGCTGGAGTGAAATCACCATGCAAGAAGGTCAGAAGAAGGTCTCAAGATCTTCACAATATAGCTGCACAATAAAAAGTTCTCCCTCACTTAGCACACTTTTCATGTGTCGGATGCTGCTGTGTAAGTGGGGCAGCAGAATCTCATTTCATATTCTGAACTTAGGAAGAACTTGTGGGAGGGTATGCTTGTGTCACAATGCAATTGTACATTATGAGCTGGACAAATTCATTCTCCCAGGGTCCAATCCTATCCAAATTTCCAGCCCCTGTGCAGCTGCAATGCAACCCTTAGGCGGGGGATCAAATGTTTCCTTATCTTGTGGAGGCCTACATAATTATCTTCCCATCATAGGATGCAGCGCAAGTCCCACTGGCATGGCTACACCAGGACTGGAAAGCTGGATAGGATTTGGCCCCTAATAAGGCCATTTCACTCTTTAGCAACAGGATAGTACAGTGGTTTGGATGTTGATCTTCAACCTGAAAGATCCATGTTCAAATCCCTGATCAGCCATGAAACTTCCTGGGTGACCGTGGGTCAGTCAATATCTCTCAGCCTCACCTACCTCACAGAATTGTAAGGACAAAAGGAGGGGAGGAACCAAGGGGAGGAAAGGTGGTATAAAAATGTGAAAGAGAAAGAGAGTAGATCCAACCAGTGGCATCGATAGAGGGATGCAGGGGGTGAGGGGCTGGGGGGTGATACGCCCAGGGGAGCTACCCTGTCATGCCATACACTGTAGGATGCAGAATTCCCAGTGGAATGCAAGGCAAAAAACAGAATTGAAATAGCTCCTTTCCTTCAAAAGTTAGGGCCAAAAAACAGGAAAGAAAAAATGCATGGAGCTCTATGGAAAGTGAAAGTGAGCCGCATCGTGCATTTACTGGCAAATAGGCATACATACATAGTCCTTCGGGAAGGGCAGGCTGAGAGGAATCCAATGACACCTGAATGGTCCCGATCCAATGAATGCAGCCCCCAAAAACATCCGAGAAGGAGGTCCCTCCTTCCCAGCTGTGACTCTATGGGCCCTATGGAAAGCAAAGCAGCCTCACAGTTGTGTTTACTCGTGAGTAGGCAGACGAGCCTTGGCTAGTGGTCAGGCCAGGCAAGGGGGAATGTGAGGACACCAGAATGGTCCCGATCCGATGGAGCTGTAGCTCAACATATGTTCCAGAAGGCAGTCTCTCTCCCCCACTAAAAAGGACAAGAAAAGAGGCTTGAATGGTAAGGGGAAAGTTTTCTATTTTGCACTTGCAAAGCCAGGAGGGTCTTTGTCTTGATATGCCTGAAATAGAAGAACTTTAAACTGGGCAGTGGGAAGGGCTGGAAATCTCACTGATTCTTTGGGGGGGGGGTGTTATTGCAGGCAGACTACAGAGAAAATTCACTTGGTGGAACAGGACTGGCTCCCCCTTATTTAACTATTTCTTTTAATTTAATTATTTATAATTATTTATTTTAATTTGCTTGCTTAATTTGCTCACTTCTGGCCATGACATCACTTCCAATGGGTCCTGGACAGATTGTCATTCTAAAAAGTGGGTCCCAGTGCTAAAAGTTTGAGAACTGCTGCAATAAGTTGTTAGTAAGTTGACACAGGAGTGTGTGTGTGTGTGTGTGTGTGTGTGTGTGTGTGTGTGTGACTCTACAAGTTTTCAAAATCACTAAAATCAGAGTTTGGAGGAATAATACCATCATGTTATATATCAATCAATGTGTAATTTCATGCAGAATGCACTGAAACAAACCACATTGACGTATCTGTGTTCTAACAAAAGTTACAGCCGAAACAAAAGTTCTAACAAACCACATTGACGTCTAACAAAATTTACAGCCGAAAAACCAATGGGGGTGGAGTGATGGCACATCAGCACACCCACCACCTGGGGCGTTGCCCCGCCCACTGCATGGGGGGACGAAGGCCTCCCACACCTGGTGACGCGAATCATAGTGACGCCATTAGATCCAACCCACAGATGAGACAACCTGAAGCCTTCACATGGAACAGTGGAGTTCAGGGAGCAGCAAGATACAGGGGCCCCATTATCCCCTTGTGAAGGAGGTGTATGGGGTTTTAAGGGAAATTGGAATTATAAGAGATTATTTAATATATAAGTGGGTGATGGGACAGGTTAGGATAAAGTAACTGAGGGAGAGTACTTAACATAGAGGGTAAACATGGGCAAGGAAGTTATGCCTTTGAAGTTAGAACAGCATAGTTAGGCAGAGTGATGGAGTGGAAAAGGTGTGAAGCAGCAGGAAGGGGGAGGAAGAGTTAACTCTGAAGTGGCAAGTAGAAGAAATTCAGAAGGCCAGATGGCCTTGGGAAGGAGACGGGCAGCCACCCACAATCTCCAAGCCACATCTTGTGCTGTGCGAGACCCTGTACATTTGATACAATTATATCATAATCTCCCACTCTGTTTTTTGTTTTTTTTAATTATTATTCATTTCAGTTTTTATAGACATGAAGCCCAAGCTTGAAAGGCTGAAATACTTTATTCAGAGAAAACTGCTGCGCCACTGATTTGGAATTTAAGATTGTCAAAAAACAGTAGAGGTGATTGCAGTAACACCATTTTCCTAATTTGCCACCCTCCCTCAATCACAATGATGCCTTGATTAGGCTGAATCATTCATAAACACAGAACTATTAATTATATTACTCCATTCAGATGCCTGTCAAGCCAGTGCCTTATAAAAAAAGTGAAAGAGTGGTGTAATCTGCTCTTATATCCATTAATGTGGTATTATTTTGCAGGAACATTAAAGCAGAATTTTGGAGCAATTCCAAGACTCCCCAAAGTGCATCAGAAAACTCAAGAGTGGGAGGAAGGGGATGAGAGAGAAGGAATGAGGAGTGGCAGATTATGATATAATTGTATCAAATGTACAGGTCTAGTTTTCAGAATGTGACCTGATTACAATAGTGTAATTCAGGTGTAGCTCCAAGAACGACAATGCAGAAACTGTATCAGTTGAATCAGATTCAAAGTTGAATCAGATTTCAACCTGAAATGGGTGTCCCGTACAAAACACGCCAAAGGACAATCATGTTTCTGTGCAAGTGTTAATTTTAGTGGGTCTCGCACAGCACAAAATGTGGCTTGGAGATTGTGGGTGGCTGTAGGGGTGTCCAGTTGCGGACCTATCATTAGGTCCGATGGGGCAAAAGCCCCAGGCATGAGCCACTAGGATCCCATGGAAGGCTCTCTGAGGCTCCCAATGGGGGCAGAAACTGTGCTTTCGGTTTCCTGTGCTTTTCCATATTAAAGTTTGTTTCTTTTGTGTAGTTTCATTCATTAATATATTCTACAGTGAGACTTAAATCTTGCCTTGATTCTTGCTTTACTGAACTCTGAAATCTAACTCACCACCCTGAAATCTGAAAGGGAATATCTGATTACAAGGAAAGACTTGGGAACCAGACAGATAAATACAGTAGTCAAGAACTGCAACAAGGGCGAAAGGGAGCTGAAAACAGGATCCACTACATCAATGCAAAATACAAGTGGGCATTTTGTTTTTATTTGTTTGAATGAACAAGAGAGAGATTCTTGAATGTAACAGATGTACTTTATTGCAGCCATTTTCACATGCTCGCTATTGACTTAGAAATATTCCCTTTAATGGTTCCCCTCGGGCTTCCTGCTCAAACTCAAGATGACCATCCCTGCACAACAGCGAGGAAACAGGCCAAGCTTCTGACATGGTGATAAAAGAGGTGATCTATGATGAATAGCTCTTACACAGGGTGACGGCTACCAGCAGGATACCTGGCACAAACCTTCTCTTGGAACAGCAGTAACTTTGCAGCACTGTACTCTGTCTCTGCCTGATGTTTCTCAGATGCAGGGCCAAAATAAATAGGCCAATTCATCCGCAGGCGGCCCCTTCTGTTGCAATTGACCTCCTTTGATACTGTCCTGCCTCTGTACCGTCTGCTGTGCTGCTCCCTACATCTGGGACAGTCTCTCGCAACACACACACACACACACACACACACACAAATACACACACACCTGCATGTGTTCAACTTCTGATTTAAATTCCATTTCAAAGCCCACTTTTTCACATTTCTCCTGAACCATCCCAACCCGTTCTGGGCTGGCTCTTTCCATTTCACTCACTTTGAGCCCATTTCTCATGCTCTTTTATCTGTTCCTTTTGTGTTTCCCTTCTCCATGCTTTCTCATTTGGACTGAGACAGCCAGGCATCACACATCACATTTGTACTTTGTGCAGTGCCCATCCCTGCATGAAATAAACTATTTATTTCATGCATTTCATCAGCATGAAATAAACTATTCAGAGTAGTTGCTTTGGTAGAAGAAATTACATCTTATGACCTGAAGTTCAAGTGCTTGGAGATGAATAGCCACATTCTGATTGTGCAATTTTCATACTGGTACTATATGGGTGCGTTGATATTTTACACCAAAACACACAGCAAACCCAATCCTAACATGTGCTGGAACAGGCCAGCCAGCACAGGTTTGAAGGTAGAGGGAGCACAACTCAAAGTAAGGGGACTTATGTACCCTTACTCCAAATAATCCCCAGCCACCTCAGTGGGGCTACTCAGATCTGCACCAGTGTAATCGCTGGGATATATCCAAGCTGCCTGGTGTAACACCAGGCTGCTCGGGAGTGGGGTTAGGATCTGGCCTAAGTGCACACCAGCTGACCCACTGCCCTCCTCCCCCCACTACAAAATGCCCCAATACTTCCTCCCCCTGCCCTCCCCAACCCCACCCCACCCCCGACCTTTCCAGGCTGGTGCAACCTTAACTGCTTAGGCTGGCATGGAGGCTGAATGTGGCCTCCATGGGCTGGCGCACATCCTAGCACCAGCCCAGTTGACTCTTCCAGAGGTGCAAACATGCCTTATGGCATTTTGCAACACTCCAGTGCCGGCGCAAGGGACTTGTGTTAGCCCAATTCAAAGTTGGGATTGCACTCACAGCTGCAGGGGATGTAATTTTCAATGGGAAAGTGGTATGGGGAGAAAGAGTTAACTCCTCTGCTATCATTTGTTGATCTTGATAGGATATACCCACCCAGGTAACTATTAAACACAAACACAGAGAGGGAGAGAGATTGTCAATGGGCTCCAGAGACTTTGTAGGGCATGGCAGATCATACATACAAAGAGCCTTTGTCACTGATGTCTCATGGGGTTATTTTGGCTCCACATCTGCACACAGCCTCTGTGCAAGCACAGCACCAGCAAATAGTGCTCTAAATCTGAAGCAGAATCCCCTAGATTCTGTAGAGCCCCAGATCACATCCAATTTGTTGTGATTCCTCCCATGGGTGCAGCCACAAATCCATGCTCAAATTCCTGGTTTTAGCAGAATTTAGCAATTTCCCTGAAGTTGCAGAATTTAGCAACTTCCCATGCACTGAGCAATCAGCCATGCACTGAACAGCTAGCCTCTGTTTTTGCTCTGACAGATGACCACATATCTGATTTCAGTCACTTTGTAACTACTCCATGGTAAGGATCTGGAGCAATTCAAACAACACCCAGTGGAGTAGCTAAGACATCCACCACCCAGGGGCACAAAAATTTTTAACATTTCCCTATGTGGGTTCCCCAGATCTAAGAGGCCTACAAAATCTGAAAGTGCCTCCAGGAGGCCTTCTGACGCCTGGGGAGGCCATGTGCAGCCTCCTTGAACTTCAGAAAGCCACTTTTTCACCTCAGATCCAGTGGCATAGCTAAGGGGGTGCAGGGGGTAGTGGCTGCACCAGGCATCAAGCTTTAGGGGGGCAACAAGCTGAGCCTGACACTAGAGATCAAAATTGTGAAAATCTTGGTATGTATGAATAATACCATCATGTTATATATCATTGGAAAGGTAATACCATCATGTTATAAATCATTAGAAAGGTAATTTAATGCCGAATGCAGTGCAACAAACTGCACTGGAATATCTGTATTCTATCAAAAGTTATGGCCAATTAACCAGAAAATGAAAACACAACTGCCTTGTAGAACAAAAAGTGGATTAGCTTAACTCCAAACTGACCTATGAGACTGATTATTCTGAGTGCCAATGAGACATTATTATGATACAGCATGGAACCAATAACTTTTTATTTAATTACCTAATTAAATTTGATTTTGTCATGCGGGGGGGGGGGGCTACAAAATCTTCTTTGATCCCAGGTAGCAGATAGATGCCTTAGCTATGCCACTGACTGGGGGGAGACAGCAGAGCAAGTGGGTGGTGAGCTACTAGGGGCAGGAGGTGGGTTCCTCCCAATTCTCACTGTTTTAAAAGCCTGGGCGTGATGTCACTTCCGGTTGTGACATCACTTACGAGGCAACATTTTGAATTTGGTACCAGGTTACACGATCATTAGCTACACCACTGCTCAGATCTATAGTTGGGGGTGCAAGTTGGCACCTCCTCAAGGCATGGTATCTGGGGCATTATACCCCCCTGCCTCCCCTTAGTTACACCACTGACTACACCTCCCAATCCATTTGGCTTAGATTCCAGCAAAAGGATCCTTCCCATCCCCAACAAGTGAATTATGTTGCATCAAACTGGGTAATATTTGCCTTGAAAATGTACCAACTAATATCATTCCTTTGCCTTAGATGGGTGCAGGATGGTCGAGGGACTATTTTATTATTTGAACCAAGATGTAACATCAAATGTGAAAACTGATAGGAACACTTGGTTATTGCTGGTTGGAGGAAGGATGGGATAAAAAATGCAATAGATAGATTTCTCTTGGCTGAAAACAGCAGGAACTTAGAAAGCCCATTTTCTCTTAAAAATGCCTGGGCTTGATAATAGCAGCCCTGCGCCACAGCTATTCAAGGGTATAGGCATGAGACAAGGAGAGAGTCAGAATTTGGTGCCAGAGCTATATCTTTATGTGTGCAGTCCAATCGCCTTTTCTCATTTGAAAGTTGAGGTTCGCAGCAGGTGTTGGCAAGCCTATTTTGCCTGCAAATGACTGGAGTTGATAAGATCAGAATTAATCTAGAGCCACTCAGGGATGCAATGTTTAGGGAGGGGATATTCCACATTTTGGCCCACGCTTATGTCATCAAACATGCAATCTGGTATGCTCTCCTTAGATGAAGGCTGGCACTCACAGCGGGAGTGAGGAAGTTCAGAAAGAATAAACAGATGCTATCTTCGCTCTACCTGTTCAATAGAGAAATACAGTTGCCATTTCCAAAGCTGTCAATCTTGTGTTTGCGTTAAATGTGGGGCACATAAAAGGCATCCTTCTGAATTTGCTTTTTGCCCTTCACATCAGGAGCCAGAGCACCAGGCACACGATAAGACAATAGAGACAGTCTTTAAATTAGTGGTTGCTTTGACCCATGGAGTAATTCAGATCATGAGCAGCCCACCTTTGATTGATCTACAAAGAGGTCAATTCATGGAAAGGAAGTAGGCAGCAGTTTGTTTGTGTATTTATCTGACCTCCTCTCTCTAACTGATAGGGAGGAACAGTCACTGTAAATCTTTTGTTTCTGAATTTCAGTCACTGAAAGCAGGACAGCATGATGCCATGCTTTGCCTTGCCCTTCCTAACAAAGCAAAGCCACATGAAGTTATAAATGTCTGTGTAAATGCCACATACATGAGCCTTCCACTTGGCTGATATAGCAGATGTTCAACACATGCATGCGCAACACTGCATCAGTGATTTTCGCCTTTTTCATCTCAGAGCACACTGACAAGGTGCTAAAATAGTCAAGGCGCATCACCAGTTTTTCGATCATTGAAAAGGCACACCATGCTGCTGGTGGGGAGGGGGGCGCTAACATCCCCCAATGGCCCTAATAATAAATAAATTTATCCAAATTCCCACAGCATACCTGCAGACCATTCGTGGCACACCAGTGTGCAACTGCACACTGGTTGAAAATTGCTGCTGTATATATTCAAGATACCATTTTCTCCTCCAGGTTCCTTGTGGCTTATATCATATGTGTGACAGCCAGTTCCCACCTCAATCCTATCCAACTTTCCAGAACTGATGCAGCCATCCCGTGGAGGCCTCCATTGTCTTTCATCTGTGGTGACTGTTCCAAAAACACTATTCAGTGTTTTTTTATCTTTGGTGTTCATATGATATACAGTGTTGCTTCAAACCCATTCCAGCATTGCTTGAAACTGTGTGGCACAATAATAATGCAAAGGAAAAGTGTGACTAGATAC
This sequence comes from Tiliqua scincoides, assembly GCF_035046505.1. Taxonomy (NCBI): domain Eukaryota; kingdom Metazoa; phylum Chordata; class Lepidosauria; order Squamata; family Scincidae; genus Tiliqua; species Tiliqua scincoides. Next base: position 195,133,102 of record NC_089824.1, on the reverse strand, counting down.
CTTTAATCATTGTATAGAAGAGGCACATGGGAAGTTTAAAAAACCTGGAAGGTTTAAAAAGCTGCACCTGCCAAAATTCTATACAATGCTTAAAGATATAGTCTCTGTGTCTTTCACTGTATCTGATCACCCTGCTTAGGTAGTTTAGTCTCCCTCTTTCCTTTTTCAAGATCAAGGATTTTGGAATTTTTTTTTTTCCATTTACACTGAATTATAATATCCTCTTTTCCTTGACTGTATTTGGTGTACAATAAAGCAAACTGAGAAACTTTAAAATAAAAGGAGACTTCCAAATGACGTGCACCTTGATAAGATATATTTAGTAAATGTTGACAGACATTGAGTTTCTGACATTTACCGGAACACATACATTGGTCAATTCATTATCCAATTCGTTATTTAATGGTACCCGGTGACGTATAATTGAACTTGACTTGTAATTACTGACAAAAGATCTATTTAACAATGCATGTTCAGTCCTGCTTTCTAAGCATTCCAGATGCATAGCAACCTTAGATTTTTCATTGACAAGGCTTATATGTGTGTGTCAGCTTCACTAATTATGAAAACTTCTTCCTCTATGGCTGCAATCCTAACCACACTTTTCTGAGAGTAAGCCTCATTGAACAAAATAGGACTTACTTCTGAGTATACCTGGTTAGGCTTGTGCTCTATGTTGCATTCTGTAAAGTGGAGTGCAATTGCAGGGCATATTTATTCAGAAGTATATCCCACTGTGCTCAATGGGGTGCATTCCCTAGGATAGAACTACAGCAGTGGTTCCCAAACTTACCAGGGTCACAGTGCCTTTATTCCATGGCAGTCTCTTCTTCCAGACACTGCAAGATGCCACCATCTTAGATCTCATAAGAATTTCCCTCGTATATCTTGTACGATCCAAGATGGCAGCCCCTGGGAGAGCTGGGAAGAAGAGGCCTCTGGGGACATCCTACAGCTAGATCTCAGGTGGCACAGCACACATTTTGGGGACCACTAGACCTTAGCCTTAACCATGGAGATTTGTTTAAGAGCAGATGCTTTGCCAAAGTCCTCCTATTCCAATCTTCCTTCAGTCCTTGACATGAAGTCAAACAGCATTATCTAGAGGCCACTGCCTGGGATTTAGTAGTCTTCTGTATAATGACCAGGAAGCCTGATACACCTGATTACTTCCAAAAGAAATTCACCATCTCTTGAGAGTTACCTTCTCCTATTATAGTGGCCGGTTTCTTATCCCTGTTGTGTTTTCATATCCCTGTATCTTTCCTTTTCTTAGCTCTTTGTTAAACTTCTGTTTTTCCCCTCAGCAATGCGATTCAGTACATCTCTTCACATGTAACTGAACAAGATATTGCTTTCCTGATAAGAAGAAAATGAACTGTCATTGGTTCTTCACCCCTACTGAAGGGTTTCACCCCATTGCTCATGGCTGAAACACAGAGATGCTGCTTCCTTGTTGCTGTTTTCACCAGTGACAGTTTTGTTTCCAGTGAGAAATGAATATTTATGTGCGCAGCAAAGCCATTCGACTCGTAGGCTGGTAATAAGTTGAAAAACACACCACTGCACATGCTGAAGGTCAATTCTTCCTGCCTCCTCGCGTCTCTTTACTTCCCTCAAAATATCTTTTATTCTGCATAAGCCTCTCATTCCTCAATGGCTTCTGTCATATTGTACTTCTCTGTTGTCCCCTTAGTTACATTTTCAGCTCTTTCCAGTCACAGCAAAACTCACATACTACCATTCTGTAGTCTTCTGAATAAAATCTAGTTAGTCGTTCTGTCTGTGATAGATCTAGATGGCCATAAATGGCTTCGGAGAGAGAAAAGAGAACAGATTTTTCTTCTGCATTAAATTGCTGCATCTAGGAGTGCTCTCTAGCTTTTCCGTCACTTTTTCAAGGAAGTGGCAAAAGCACCTCTCGTTTCAGTTTGTATTTATTTCAGTACTTTGAGGATTGAACCCCCCCTCCAAGTTTTGCACAATGAGAATAATACTTCACAAATTGTGGATGAGGATTAGGTCATAAGAGCTTATTGGAAAGTTTAAAAAATAAATAAACCATATTTGAGATAACTCCCATTACAACACAGATCGATATCAGAGGCCCTTCTCTGTGTTCCTCCATCAGATATGTGGTGGGTCGGTACATGGGAGAGGGCTTTTTGTATTGTGGCATCACAGTTGTGGAATTTACTTTCAAGGATGGTCTGTCTCACCTCACTGTAGCCATTAAAATCTGACTTTTATGTAAAGCATTTGGCAGGGGGCCTGGAAGGATGACAAACTGTGCCTGACTGATTTTATTCTGATTGTTATTTTTATTGTTCACAGCTAATCAAAATTCAATACAAGTACAATGTGTTGCTGATTTTTTTTTTTTCCACTGCTAGGGGTCTTTTGAAGACAGAAAGCTGGGAGAGAATTTTTTTTTTTTTAACATATAAATTTCAGTTAGATCAAAAGCTACAAGACTTCCAGAGGTGCAAAAATTTACAAGAACAGCACCACCCCAACTCACCAGGTGGCCTCATGTGCTTGAGCGGATTGCAGTGAGGCTTGTGAGCTTAGCAGGGTGGTTCATGATTAGCATGTTCATGATTGTCTCGTTGCAGTCCCATGAAGTTTGGATCTTTTGGCCAAACAGAACAGTTGAGAGGCAGAACAGCCTCATGACTGAAAGGGACTGGGCACTTTGTGTTCAGCTAGTTGACTTCCAGTCTACTCACTCTCTATCCCTTTGTTTTGTTCGTTTCAATTAAAATTTACATTCCTTGCTATGGACAACTATGTAAAATATGGACAACTAGGTAACATTTACCTTCCTTGCTATGGACAACTAGTTCATGGAATTAGGTGGGAATTTTACCTGAACTTCCTGAATTGAGGATTAGAGTTTTTACCTTCTTCAGAGCAATAGATTCCAGAACACAGTTGCAAATGTTGGAACTTGCTTCAATCTGGAGGGAAGCATCAAGCAAGGATTGGGGGCATCAGGGCAGCAAAGCACATCATGGTTGTGCCCTTCTTCTCCTCTGAAAGCTGTAATGTGCAATAAATGTCCTGCTAACCTGCTATGCCCAGACCAATATGTCACTTGCCTTTCTTCTGCCACCCGGCATCCATCCCCACTCTATGCCCAATTAAAGGAAGGCTAAAGGCTACTGGGATAGTTATACTAACAAGCATTTACAAGTGGTCGCATTTTATCTGTGGATTTTGAACCTGTGGATTTGACTCAGCATGGGTTCCGAATCCATGCTGGAGGACCCCACTTGACCTCCTGGATGCAACTGAAACCACTTTCCAATTGCATCCAGGAGCCTTTCTGAGGCCCAAGGAGGTTGTGAGTGGCCTCTCTGGGCCTCAGATCACCTCCTGGAGCTGTTGGAAAGGCACTTCCGGTTTGGGGGGGGGGGAAGGCACATCTGGTCGCATCTGGAGGTCAGCTGAGGGACCCAACCCACAAATGTGGTTATCCAGGAACAGATCCTCTGTGGACTCTGTGGGCCAACTGTGTTTCCTACTACAGCCAGCATGAAGAATCATTGTTTCCACACTGTCCAATGAACACTCGAGACAACAGATATGGGAGAAAGGGCAACTTTATTTCATGTTACCAAGAGAAGCAGAGGCTGAGACCAGCAGCATCCGAGGCAGCGAAAGCCCCTGTGGTGCGGGGAGGGACCTCTGGGCGGTACCAGAAACCTCTGCCCCCAGGCGGGCATGCACCCGACTCCGAGTCGCGCCCCGCTGCTGGGACGGCACGTCTCATCCATGTCTATCCCTTAAGGGGAAGGCAGCTGGACCGCAGACTGCACCACCTCGAGTCGCTGAGGTGTGCCCCGCGGTCCTGGCCAGGGCCCCATCTATGTCCTCGTGCCGCCAAGCCCCTGAGGACTGAAATAGGGTTCTGCCCTGCCTATGCCACCTGAAGGTGCATGCCAAAGTCCCATTCACGCCTCCTAACCCGCACCACCTGCCCTCTTAAAGTGACCAATGGCAGCTTGCAAACAGGGGGGGATGTAACCCCCAGGCCCATAACAGTCTGGGGTAGGCGAAAAAACTGCCTGCCCTCGGCCAATCTTGGCAGGCAGCAAAAAATTCCTACCCAGCCCCAAACGGCGACCAGTTAAACTCAGACTGCCTCTAGGGCGAGCGGGCGGGTATTCCCACGGTGCCCACGTGCACAAGGAGGAAGAAGGCTGGGTCTCGTCCCCTTTTACAAGGTCTGCTGTGGCTGCCAGACCCCGCCCCCTTCACCTCCCCCTTGGGGAGGGGCTGGACTCTTGTGCCCTGGTCAGGCAAAACAAACTCTGACCACCTCTTTAATTGGGTGATCGGGATTGTTTCCGCACTGTCCAATGAACACTCGAGACAACAGATATGGGAGAAAGGGCAACTTTATTTCATGTTACCAAGAGAAGCAGAGGCTGAAACCTGCAGCATCCGAGGCAGCGAAAGCCCCTGTGGTGCAGGGAGGGACCTCTGGGCGGTACCAGAAACCTCTGCCCCCAGGCGGGCATGCACCCGACTCCGAGTCGCGCCCCGCTGCTGGGACGGCGCGTCTCATCCATGTCTATCCCTTAAGGGGAAGGCAGCCGGACCGCAGACTGCACCACCTCGAGCCGCTGAGCCTCTGAGGTGTGCCCCGTGGTCCCGGCCAGGGCCCAGTCTACGTCCTCGTGCCGCCAAGCCCCTGAGGACTGAAATAGGGTTCTGCCCTGCCTATGCCGCCTGAAGGTGCATGCCAAAGTCCCATTCACGCCTCCTAACCCGCACCACCTGTCACAAGGAGGGGTCAGCCTAGCGCTTGACCCCCCCACTCCCAAACAGGGGCAGAAGCAACTTAAGGCCGTCCTGTAGGTCCTTAAGAAAGATGCCTGCGCCTTTCTCCGACAAATGAACACACATCGCCCCTGTACAGGTAAGGTAGCGAGAACACAATTGCAAGATGCATTACCACGCTGCCACCAGCACGAGACACCAAGCCACCAATGCCCTTGGTGATTTTCCTGCACATCCTTTTAATCTTAGTGCAGCAGAAAGCCCCTTGCCATCCACAACGCTGCAAGAGGTCTGACCAGACCAAGGCAGTACCAGGCAGCCAACGCATAAGGGTGCTGATGTCCTCACGGGCTCTGCTCATGAGAGCCAAACCAGACATCCTGCAAAGGTCATTCTCGCCCAGGTGGAGCACCCAAAACGTCCGGTGGGTGGCTCACATTCAGTAACTTCATCAACGCGGGCAGCAGCTGGCCCCATCTCATCCCCTTCTTGGCTAACCAAGCGACCTGCACTGCCGGGCTGAGGCCCAAGTGCGATCTGAGGGGGGTTGCAGCCGCCCTCTTGCGGGCCCAAAAAGACCATGGAGTGGCTGCAGATTAATACGTGTACAGGGCTACCACCGTGTCCTGCAAATGAAAGCAGAGATGTTAATGCAAGGTATCCCTGCTGCTGCTGCCGCAGCTTAACACACGCCCTGGGCCACCACAGCGTCCTGCAAGATGAAAGCAGAGAGGTTATAGCAAGGCACCCCCTCCAACGCTGCTCCCCCACAGATTGGGGAATGCCCGGAACACCAGAGTCACTGAAGTGAACCGTGCAATACTGGTCGACAGAACATTACCCCTTTCCCGGGTGGGGGCAGAGCACCCATTAAACGGTTGCTAATAGAACGCCCCCCTCTCAAAGAAGAAGGGGCCACAAATCCGTAAGGGGGGTTGTAACCAAACATTGCCCCTCCCCCAGGAGCCGGGACAGTGCACCCATTAAGTGGGCTGGTAACGAAACATCACCCCTCTCTAAGGAGAAACGGCTACGCGGGTTGTTAACAGAAACCTCCCCTCTTCCAAAGGCCTAGTGGCATTATGCCCACTAAGTGGGTCTGCACCAGAACACCCCCTTCTCTGAAAGGAGTAGGGGCAGTACTCCTGGTAAGCACATTGTTGACAGAACACCACCACCCCCACAGAAGTCGGGTAAGCACACCCATTAGGCAGCCTGGTAACAGATCGTCGTCCTCCCTTAAGGAGAAGGGGTAGCATGCCTGTTAAGCAGGTTGGTAATAGAATGCCACTCTTCCCTTAAAGGCGTAGGGGGTGGCACACATATCTCTTCTCTCAAGGAGCAAGGGCGGCATGCCCACCAAGCGAGTTACTAAATGCCCTGCTGAGGCCCAGGGAAAACATAATATTAAATGCTATACTCTCATATGAAATGCCCCATCCACTCTGCCCCATTCCTTGGGTGCTGAAGCCTGGCCAGGCAGCTTTCAAAGCGGCTCCCCATATGCCTCTAAATATCCATATAGATGAAGTGTATGCTGTAAGCAATCCGAGATGGCCAGGGCTCCCCATATGCCTCTAAATATCCTCCAAAACTGATGAAGTATTAACAAGGAGGAGGTCAGGTGCCTGGGAGGAGATTGTTGCGGGTGGTTGGGCTGGTGTATCTGTACTGGCTTGCACTCATTGGAACTCATTTTATGCCGGTATACTCATCATTAAGTCCCATTAAAATCAATGGAATACACTCCCAGGAAAGTGTGGACAGGATTGTAGCCTTAAGTCCAGCTATGTCTACCCGGATACAAGACCCCTTATACTCCTGGGACTTATTCCTTGGAAGTTGGAGCCAGGATCTGAGCCCTATGCTCCAAGCCTCTGCGTGCCCCCTCAGAAGCAAGCCCCCATTATCCCCCAGGGGCTTACTCCCTGTAAAGTGGACTGCAACCCTATAACCGAGTCTCTGTGTGCCTGTTCAGAATTGTCATGAATATGTACAGTTTAGGCCTAGTAGCATTGCAAAGCCTGAACCACAGAAACCCAGTAACACAGAAGGCGCTTGCAAGGGGCTTGCAGTCCTAGCTGCCAGGAGTTACAATTCAATGGAAGGTGATAATGTAGCACCTAGGCAGCCAGAAAGACGCCCATCAAGGATGGAATGCAGCTGTAGATCTCCAGGGGGGAGGGAAGAGCTGAGAGGGCGAGCTCCCAGCGAGCTTCTTCCGGAGGACAGGGTTTTTGTTCCTTGTCTCTAGTGAGAGAGGTGGTAGGTGCACATCCTGCCCCACCAGGACCATGTGGCCTCTTAGGTAACTGAGGATCTACAAAAGAAGCTGGCCCAGGTGAGAGTCAGAGATTAATAGAGTTAGCTTTGTTGTTTTATGCTGATGTTTCCTAGAAGTTTTTATGCCTCTAGCATTTGCTGCCTTTGTAACCTTTTTGTAACCCTATGTATTTAATAAAGTAGAAAATCTTTTTACCATGTTGGTTCATTGTCTGTTGGGGACAAAGGTTCAGAATCCTGCCTAGCCGTTCAGCAACCTACCATAAATCCTCATTGTGGACTAGAAACTTGAGGACTGAGACTTTAAGTAAAGGAAGTGCTCAGTGAGTACAAGGGATATAGTTAAGTTATAGGTCTCGGTTTCCCTGGACTGAGGCACTGGCTCTTACAGGGTGGTGGCAGTACTACCGAACAGGGATCTTTGAGGGCTCTAGGGTTCAGAACCAACAACTCTGAGCACCCAAAACCCTGGGAGTGAGACCCAAATGTACGACAAGAATCAAACTCCCTTATAGCCCCAGGAGCTTACTCCTTGGAAAGTGGGGCGAGAACTGCGGCCCTATGATCCGGAAGCAAGGCCCCTTATAGTCCATGGAGCTTACTCCCAGGAAAGCATGGCTAGGATTGCGGCCAAAGTCCAAGGCTCTGCCTGCTTCCTCAGAAGCAAGGCCCATTATAGACTATGGGGCTTACTCTCAGGAAAGTGTGTCTAGGATTGCAGCCAGAGCCCAAGCATCTGCATGCCTACTCAGAAGCAAGGCCCATTATAGTCCAAGGGGCTTCCTCCCTGGAAATTGTGGTTGGGGTTGCAGCCCCAGCATTTAAGCCTCTGCCTGGCTCCTCAGAGGCAAGCTCCATTATGGTCTCTGGGGCTTACTCGCATGAAAGTGGGTGATGTGGAGGTGCTGAGCTGGCGCCCACCTCCCATGGTGGCTCCCCATGTGCGTGATCCTGCATGCAGCAGGGATCCGGGCTCGACGGGACACCTCCTGGAGCCCCGTGCTGGCCTGCAGCCGCATGCAGGGAACTGCAACAGTCCTGCAGCTCAAGCCACGTGCGGCCAGGTGCCTGCTCCGTGCCATGCAGATCCTGCTCCCACGTGGAGCGCACTGGGAGCCCTGGGCTTGCCTGCCCCCTCCGCCCACCAGGCCAGGGACTGAGCACACACTCCAAGCATGTCTGCTTGGAGCAAGTCCCCCCCCCCCCCGCACTCCCTGGGGCTTACTCCCAGGAAAGCAAGTCCCTCTGCCCTCCCCAGGGCTTACTCCCAGGAAAGTGTGGGAAACTCGCCGGGGCTTACTCGCAGGAAAGCAAGTCCCCCTGCACTCCCCAGGGCTTACTCCCAGGAAGGTGTGCCTGGACTGCACCTGATCCTTCCTTGGGCAGAGCCTGTCCAAACCCCACCTTACAGATCAAACACGCTGCACATGAGATCCAGCGCAGGAGGCCTCCTCGGGAGTTGCACTGGTCCTAAGGTGGCTGGATGGGGTCAGGTCCACTCTGTTCCCACGGTGCCCACGTGCACAAGGAGGAAGAGGGCTGGGTCTCGTCCCCTTTTACAAGGTCCGCTGTGGCTGCCAGACCCCGCCCCCTTCACCTCCCCCTTGGGGAGGGGCTGGACTCTTGTGCCCTGGCCAGGCAAAACAAACTCCGACCACCTCTTTAATTGGGTGATCGGGATAAACAACAGCCACTTGAAAAGGGAACTTGAGAGGTAAGTTGGAGAAAGCTCACGGAAGCACCACATCGAGAGATGCTGACTCAGTCACACACTTTCACACAGGCTTCCTGACCTGAATAAAAACAAGGCATGTAGAGAAAGGTACTATTCCCACAGGGTATTATTTATAATGAACACAGGGTATTATTTCATTATTTGTATTCTAAAGAATCCAGAGGAGGAATGACTACGCACACACCTCTCCTTGGCCAATACAAACCATTGCCCATGCGCTGAGCACTAGCACCGGCATCTGACCATTAGCTAATTATATCCACTCTGGCTTGAAGAGAGTGGGTCATTTCAACCTCCCAGCAACTTTCAGCAAATCTTTGAGGTCTTTTCCAAAGAAAAGGAGACCTTCTCTTCTTCGGTCTCACCTCCCAATTTGCTTCTTCTGCAACTGCCTGTAGCTTCAGGAGGTTGCACATAGATATGACAAAGCAACAGATGGGCTCTTCTTGGTTTTTTAAATTGATAAAGTTTAAATCCATGTTTTTATCATGGGGGAAATAGTATTTTCACAAGCCACTTGTCTCTTCCATATTTAAGTCAAATATCAGATTGTTGTCACTGGCAAGGGCAACAATTTATAACTCCTAAATTAATGACTGGAAGTTACAGTTTGTTCACTTGGGGCAAGTCTAATTGCCTGATGTGCCACTTCATGTTCTTCTGGAAAGATGCAGCAACTTTCCTGGGAATTCAACACAGCTGCATAAATAGAAAGGAATATAAATCCATGTCATAATACTTCCATTTTTTTTCTTTTTAAGCAGTTGAGAACCTGATCCTATCAGCACCAGTGCTGGGTGTTGAAAAAGTGTTGTAAGGCACTTTCCCGCTGGTGAGAGACACCTAGCACCAGTGGAGAGACCAGCATCAGCCAGCAGTTGACCTCAGTGCCATAAGGATAAAGGTGGAGAACTCCTGGCAGTAAGTATCCTCACTGAGTGGCGGGGGAGGGCATGGAGAAGTGGATCTGGGCGTTTAAAGAGCAAATGTCTTTAAACAGTACATGCCAGCTGGGCTTGCCAACAGAGTTGTAAGATTATTTTGTGTTAAATTAGTATTTTACTACTGGAGATGCATATTACTCACATGTTGAAGAGTTGTGAATGACTCCTAAAATGAGGAAGAGTGATACGCTGTCTCCTGTTTGAATGGAATATCTACTGCAGCAGAAGGCTATTGGTTTAGCATGATGTCCTAACACCTGTACAGCTCTCCACCCAACTATTCTAAGGCAACAGGCAAAGTAACAGACTTAGGGCACAATCCTAACCAGGTCTACTCAGAAGTAAATCCTATTTTGTTTAATGGGGCTTACTCTCAGGAAAGTGTGGTTAGGATTGCAGCCTTGACAGATTAGCTGCTTGCTACATGGGAACTGGAAGGGTGGGACTCTTAACCTTCAATTGAGCCAAAGCTTTCAGCTGACATTGCCAGAATTGTCAAGCAATAACCGAAACTGTCAGTAAAGCTTGTTAACAGGTTACAATTGTGGGTACCAATTTCAGCTTGAAGATCAACTGTGACATCCAATTATCCTGGGATGTCTATAGTGATTCCAAAGTCACAGAAGGATGCAAGGAAGCTGTTTTGGACTTCATATCTAGTTCATGAGTTTTACATCACAGCCTTAACAACGGCATTATACTGACATTCAATGTTTTGTATTGCAACATCTACCTATAAGGCCCATTTTATCTCCTGATCACCGAGCAAAGAGGCACCTCTCAAAGTGGTGCCTGTCATATTTGGTTGTGGAACAGAAACATCAAAACCTGCCTTAAACAGAGTCAGACCATCAGTCCGTTTATTTATTTATACAGGTATTTATATACCGCCTTTCTTTGGTCGTCAGATTAATCCAAGGCGGTTTACATAGGCAGGCTGTTCTAAACCCCCGTAGGGATTTTTACAATTGAATAGTTCTAGTCTTTCATAGAACTCCTTGTTCCAGCTGGATTCCTTCCCGGTCTGGCCTCTCTCTGGCCCTTCGCCTCCCATGCCCCACTTGACGGCAACTCCTCTCTGCCACCGAGGGTCAGCTCATCAGAATATCAGCGTGTCGTCAGTTCTCGGGTACTTCCAGTTGTTTTGAACTGGCAGCCTCAGATCTTCAGGCATACAAGGCGGCAGCACTACCAACTGAGCCAGACCTCCTGCCTCCTGGACCTCCTGTAGTCCATCCACCTCTACATTATTGTAGCTCCCCAAAGTTTAGGACAAGGTTTTCTTATCTGTTCTACCTGGGAATTGAACTTGGAACCTTCACTGTACAAACCATGGGCTACAGTCCATCCCCCCCCCCCCCAATTATTCCTATGCATCCCAGGATAGAATCCATCTCAGTGGCTGTTGCTGATGTCTCCATTGTATTCCTTTGTGGCTTGTGATTTTCTTTCATATAGGAAACCATCTTCTCATTCCATTTGCTACGTTACATGCTTTTTATAGTGGCGGTTGCATCGTTTGTTGCTGGACTAGGCTGAACTGAAGCCATGCTGCCATGGCTTGGATCAGAAGTGTGAATTCAAATGCCCCATACTGATCTCTGCAGATTTGAATGGCAGCAGCATCCACACAGCTGGCTCAGCTCATAGCAGTGCAGCTGGTACTCAGCATGGGTGAAAATGCCAGTGCTGTAGACTGAAACAGGAAAGTTGCTCCCCTGAAAGGGCTTTCTTTGCTCTACAACTCAGAAATAAGATTTGTGTAAGCTGGTTGATGATATGACATTAAAAGAATCATAGGCTTGCTTTGTGATAGGCCTGCAAACCTGCAGCAACCAAGTCTTCAGTCCTTTCCTGTCACATGACTTAAAGCGCGCGCGCGCACACACACACACACACACACACACACAGAGTTTAGTCTCATTCACTGATCTAGTTGGCTCACAGTCCAGTCCTGTGGCAGCTGCCGGAGATCTTCTTGGGGTGAACCCCAAACCCCACAATAGGGCTTCTCCAGTCTCCACTGGCTATTTTGCTGGCACAGTGTTGAGAGACTCCATGTTGGACCTTCTGGCCCAACACAGATCCAGCACAGCAGAGCTCTACCTGCCCCTGCCCCTCCCACCCTGACTCATCCCGTTATCATGATGTTATCTTGATATGTGACTGCATTTCGGAAATGTTACAGATCTGTACTTTTAACAGGCTACTCGGTAGAAGCTTTTAACAATGACAGTCAATGAGTCTTGTTCCTGGGTAAGTGTGGATAGGATTGCAGCATTTCGTATGTTTGGGGAATGTTTAAAAAAAACAAAAAACAGATCAGCAACTGCTAGGGGAGGGGTTAGGAGAGTCCTTTTTATGTTAAATAAATTTTTAAACTTATTGTAAACTTTTAATTTACTTAATTTGATTTTGTCGTATTGGGTGGTGTTAAAAATTGCATCACTTCTGGTGGGTCTTGACAGATTGTCATTCTAAAAAGTGGGTCCCAGTGCTAAAAAGTTTGAGAACCATTGCCCTAGACTATCAACCCAAAGTCTTGAATTCTTGAGCGGGTAACAGTCTGTCTGCCCCCTCCCCTACTTTTTAAATTTCAATAAATAGCAACCATTTCAGTTTGCCCTTTTCATGGCCTTGTAATTCTAGCGAATCTGTCCAATGGTGATTATTCCCAATTAGGCTTATTTGTAGAATACTGGTCCATATGGAAACAACAATTCTGAAGTGTCCCATTTCTTTAAATATAGCAACTCTGTAATTATCCTGTAGCTGATTCATTGTACATAAGGAACAAGGACAGTCATATGTTCCTTCATTAGTATTCATGGAGATATTATCCCAATAGTGTTTAACCCTTGAAGAATTTTGTCACCATGATTTGTTACCATTCCTGAAAAAGAAAAAAAAATTGAAAACAATGAGAAGAATCCCTTCGATATCAAAATCAAAGCATTTCAGGTCAATACTCAGCTGTACCATATTAAACAATGATGTTCTGGGTTAGTACAATTTATCCAATGAATGGAAGCTGAGCTCCAGCACCAGTGCTGGGTGTTGCAAATGTTCTGTTAGGCATGTCTGTGACATCCTGCATGGAGTCAGTACCAGCACCAGACCAGCACCAGTTGGCACTGAGCCCAATGCTGGCTGGATGCCAGCCTGAGATAGGTAATAGCTCCAGGTGATGGTGAGAAGGGTGCAAGGAGGGGGCAGGAGTCTGGGGTGGGTGCAGACTTGAGAAGCCCCATTTTAGGGTTTGGGGCTATCCCCAGGGGAAGGGGACAAAAGTCTCCTTCTCCCGAGGAGACCTCCTGCGGCCTCAGCAGTGCTGCCGGATGCAGCGGTAGCTGTTTTGGTGCCATTGCACCTGGCAGAGCCACCAGCTTTAGGACTGGACTACCAGTGAGTTTTGAATCAAGCTGCACGCATTAGAGATTCTCCTAACAGCCCCGCTATATGCAGGGAGATCACTCAAAATCAAAAGCAATTGTTGCTGGACATGCATCCTCTCCTAATTAGGACCTAATTAACGGTCCATTCCTATGGGTGTGATATGTCTTGGTTTCACTGCCATTCTGTGACCAGATAGCAATGGTGCAAGAGCTGGTTTGCTCCATGCTGCCAGGAGCAGGCCAAATATCCCCTGCTGGAGCAGGTAAGATGGCAGTAGGCACAGTTCGGGTGAAGATCAGGGTGGGGATTAGACAAGTCCTGGGGCAGTTCAAGGATGGGAGGAGGAGGATCTCAGCAGCAGTCACCTGAGATCTTATCCCCCTTCCCCCCCCCCTTAAACTGCCCCTGAATCTCCTAACTTATTCCAGCAAAAGAGCTGGTGTAGGTCTGACCTTTGGATCTTTGGAGGCCAGGGGGCCTATGTGGAGGTAAGTAAAAAAAGATTTTTACTTACTTCTCATGGGTCATCTGGTCACACACACACACCCCCGTAGCATGGAGCATGCACTCCCTCAGCAGTACTGCATGGCTTGGATAGGATTGCTCTGTTAGATTGGGAGGGGCCTTGAAGCAGTAATGATTTCAGGGAAATATTCCCATCTCTTTGCATTACTTTAAAAAAAAAATGCATTAAATCCATACTGAATGCATGTGAAATCTAAACATTATTTAAGTGTCTGGTTTATTGAAGCAGCTTCTGGCAATATCCCACAAGCAACATGAATCTAGAGGAGAAGAGAGAATATCTGTGTGTGGTGCTGCTTTTGGAGGGAGGGAGCACTTATGGTGACAGGTAGGCAAAAGGACAGGGAATATGGAATACTGTATACCAGTGGTTCTCAAACTTCTTAGCACCAAGATCCACTTTTTAGAATGGCAATCTGTCAGAAGCCGCCAAAAGTGATGTCATGACCAGGTGACATCATCAAGCAGGGAAATTTTGACACCACCATATGACAAAATCTAAGTAATTAAGTAAATTAAAAGTTTCAAGAAGTATATGTTTAAAAATGTATTTAAAATAAGTAAATCCTCCTAACCCTCCCTCAAGCAGCTGCTGATCTATTTTAAAAAAATTCCCCAAACATTCCAAAGGCTGCAATCTTATCCACATGTTTTTGGGCATTTACTTACCCCCATTGACTATCATTGTTAAAGCATGAACACAGGAGCCTGTTCAAAGTACAGATCTGTCACATTTCCCCAAATACAGTCACATACCATGGTAGCATCAAGTCTAATATATTAAAAAATAAAATAAGCGTTAAAATGAATGGGGACCCACCTGAAATTGACTTGCGACCTGACTGGTGGGTCCTGACCCACAGTTTGAGAAAACAGTGTTTGTATACAATAAGGCAGTGTTTCTCAAACTGTGGATCGGGACCCACTAGGTGGGTTACGAGCAGGGTGACTAGATACAGTGGAGGACAGAGTGCTTATACCTTTAATCATTGTCTAGAAGAGGGAATTTTGGCAGGTGCAGCTCAACATGGAAGGGTTCAAAAAAGCTACACCTGTCAAAATTCTCTCTGCTATACAATGGTTAAAGGTATAGGCACTCTACCCTCTATTACATCTGGTCACCCTGTTGGTGAGCCAATTTCAGGTGAGTCCTCCTTCATTTCAATATTTTATTCTTAATATAGTAGACTTGATGCTCCCATGGTATGTGACTGCATTTGGGGAAATGTGACAGATCTGTACTTTTAACAGGCTACGATGTACGTATATGCTTTTAACAATAATAGTAAATGGGACTTACTCCTGGGTAAGTGTGGGTAGAATTGCAGCCTAGGATTGTTAAATATTTTCCTACTTGTTGATGTCACTTCCAGTCATGACATCACTTCTGGTGGGTCCTGACAGATTCTCGTTCTAAAAAGTGGGTTCTGGTGCTAAAAGTTTGAGAACCACTGCAATAAACCATTGGGAAGACAAAGTCTAATACCTGTGGAAAATCTATGCAAATTCACCCCTTGGGTTTCTAGAAGAGCAGCAAACACAAGGATTGTTTTCAGGTGCTTTAGTACTCACGAAAATATACCTATAAATGCTTCTTCTTTCATGTCATTAGAATAGCATAACTACCCATCCCCACAATAACTGCACTTTAGACATTATGGTTTGCCCCACTCTCTACATATTTGAAACTCTATCAGGCACCAACATAATAAACGATTTTGCTTTCTCCTCTCCCGTAATGTACAGTATTGTGTGGGGGGTGACAAAGACAAGTGGTTGAAAATAACTTTGAGAATATGTCGGAGGAGGAGGGTGTCAGACACATCCTTCTCTCTAATTCTTTGAACAAATGTCAGCATCTCTTAAATTTGAAGATTGCATCATAGTTTTCTGTAATTACTGTTTGTCATTTTGCTGGAGGATGCCAGATTATCATTAGTTCATCTTTTGTGTTTCCAGGGGAAAGTGTGCAAATCATCAGGAAATTATTTACAATTATGCTGTTAAGAGCTGTTGGCTAATTTTACCTCTGAATTAGCACTACTTTCATAAGCAGACACTTATGAATATAATGCTAAATATGTGTCACGTTGATGCCAGATCCTTCATTTGAATATTGGAAAAATGCCTCCGTGAAGCTTTCTTTTAGAACTCTGGACTAAGCCAAAATGGGAACGATACCACTAAAATCTTTAGCTAATGCAAAAGGGGCTGAGCAGTGATCAGGCCAGGCAGGACAGGTAAGAAATTACTTTCCTGATTGACACATGGTCCCTGATGGAACTCCCCTGATCTTTTGCTGGCATAGCTCTGAGGAGTCTGCTGGGGATGCATCCAGCACAGGGACAGGGGTGTCTAGCCCGGGACAGGCATTTAGAATTTGGCAGGTACTGCTACAACTGTGATTCATCTGTGCAGTAGCCAATGGTGGAAAGGCTCCCGAAATGATGGCACAACCAGGAGATAGAATTGGGTCATAAATGAATCTTCAGCCTAACACATTTTGAGAAAAAGAGGTGCAATTGGCTTAGGGACACACACACACACACACACACACACACACGGTAATGCTGACATAAAATGGCTTCTGGAGGCATGAGCTTTAATCTAACACTAACAAATAAGGATCACTGTGCTTCTGAAAGGAGAAATGCTGTTGAGGAAGGAATGTGAAAAGCTGGGGACTCTCACTTAATTGGAAATAACCAGATGCCAAAGTCTCATATATATACATACTGACTAGCTCTCACTTGGCACTGCAGTGTGAAGATAAGATAGTTGGATAATGGGCTCCTTAGGGTTTTTCTGAACTTTTCATGGTAGCAAAGAAAGTCATGAGAACCCAGAATTATACAATTCTAGCACTGGCATACCTGGGGGGGGGGGGTCAAGAGGGACAAGTGTCTGCAAGTAGCATGCTTGCAGGGGCATTACCACCATCCACTACCCCCCTCAGCCACCTTTCCCCCCCTTTTAAAAAAGGTGAAAGGGGCGGCCTTCAGATCAGTGCAGAATCATAGCCACTATTGGTGCAGTTCCAGACCATGCCAATCTGAGGGCAGCCCCCTTTTTCCCTTAAAAAAGAAAGGAAGACGGGGCGGCCTGCTGATCTGCGTGGAATCTTGCTTTTTAAGGGAAAAAGTGGCAAATGGGCAACCCTCAGATCGGCACGATAATACTGGAAATAACTGAGGTAACATGATTATGTCACCACAATCACTTTCAATCAGGATATCCCACAGCCCTGAGGCCACTGCGCTGCCAGTGAATTCTAGAGTTGGAACGGAGGTCATCTAGTCCAGCCCCCTGCTCAGTGCAAGCAACTACAGCAACCATGACAGATGGTTCCAGTGCCGGACAGCTTATAGAGTTAAGGAATTCTTTCTCATGTCTAGCCTATATCTACTTTCCTGCAGTTTACTTCTACTTGCCTGACAACCCAATCCTATTGGTATGGTGTTGTAAAAGATGTGCTGTTGTCCTGTGCTGTGGGACTGCTGGTGCCAATGCAAGAGTAGCAATAGGATATGGGTCATTGTCTTGTGTACTCTCTGAAGCATCTGGTGGGCCACTTGTTATAGAACAGAGATGTCAAACATAAGGCCCGGGGGTCCGGATGTGGCCTACGGAAGCTCTCCAGCCCTCGAGCTCTCAGCTGCTGAGCAGTGCTGGGATGTTACTGCTGAAAGGGCAGCCCACATAAACATTGGGCTCTCCCATAACTTGAAATATGATCAAGATTTGCCTATTTTCTTTTCTGTCATTTGCAGCTAGTGAGTTCCTAAGTGGGGAAAAAGTGCTTATTTCTGGTTATGACCTGTTTAATGACATCACTTTCTGCCTAATGACATCACTTCTGGCCCTCAGCAGGCTTCATGAATGCTATTTGGACCACTGTATGAAATGAGTTTGACATCCCTGATATAATTATAGAGGAAACTGGACTAGAATGGCCTTTGGCCTGAACAGAAGGGCTCTTCTGGTGTTTTTACCCTGGCATGATGTGTTGCAGTCTTGGTGTGATTAGTTACTCTTGCACTTTGGTAAAACACTTTAAAAAAAAAAAAATCCCTGCTTGACGCAGCCACGCATACAAACACATAGAGATGATGTTAATTGGGTAAGAGGCACTCTTTCAAGTGGGTGCTCCTTTTTTTAGCAGGGGGAGAGTAACTGGCCCACCTCACCCCAGCAGTGTCTGTTCTAGTGGCTGTCTGCTGGTATTCATTCGCATCTTTTTAGATTGTGAGCCCTTTTGGGACAGGGAGCCATTTAGTTATTTGATTTTTCTCTGTAAACTGTTTTGTGAACTTTAGTTGAAAAGCGGTATATAAATACTGTTAATAATAATTAATAATAATGTGTCTTTCATAGTCTTTTATTAAAAGGTACCAGTGCAGAGGGACAGGAGGAGGTAAAAAGATTCCTGTAGATGGGATTCATTCAGAGGGCTCTGTACTCTTACAAATTCAAATGCGTCAGATGACCTTGGAAACAGAGAATTAAGGATTTCCAAATCCAACAAAGAATGCAAAGGGCAGCCCAGTCCTAACCTGTGCTGGAACAGGCAGGCCACAGTGGTTGGCACTGTATCCAGTGCAGGTCTGGAGGCGACTGGGGTTCACCTTGGGGTAAGGTGAACTTTTCCGCCTTACCCCACGTTGAGCCCCAGCCACCCCTATGGACTTCTTGGATCTGCACCAGAGATTTTGCTGTCGCAAATCCAAGCAGCCTTGTAAGGTTGAAGGATCTGGGAGTGGGGGTTAGGATTTGAGGAGCGCACACTGCCACCACCGATCCCACCACCTTCCTGGGCCCAATATGACTCCTGTCTTGCCCTCCCCCTGTCCCAAAGAATCTCTCCCTGCCATTGTTCTGCCCTCCCACCACCCTCTCCCACCCCCTGTACTGACCTGCCCAGGCTGGTGCAAACTTACCCTGTCTGAGTGGCGCGGGGTCTGGATCCAGCTGTTATGTGGGTCTCCACCTGGGCCAGTCATCTCTTGATTGGCAAATGTCTCTTTAGTGCAAAACGTCTCTTGGCAGCCAGTTTGGATTGCGCCTTAACAGGAGGCACAGCAATTCATTTAAGGAGTGAGCAGCTGAATCCCTGCTAGCTGGGCAGCTTCAAGATAGCAGCTGTCCTCCATGTAACCAGGGGAGATCAACTGTCATAGACCTTTAGAATGTAAAAGCTGGAATGTAAGGCAAGCTCTGGGACCCACTTTTTAAAATGACAGTCTATCATGACCCACATACGAGCTTTACAAGACAACAAAAAGTGATAAAGAAAGAAATAGTATTTTATTTATTTATTTATTATTAATTATAATAATGTTAATTAAGTATTAATACTAATCAGAGTCCTGTGCTCCCATAGAGACCTTATGTATATATGTGCTCAGACATTTCCTAGACCCTCCCTAGAAATGAAGTTCAAAGACAGTTGCCCCAGACTTTTACAGTCATTCCAGGGTACCCAGAAGGCTGAACTGGAGAGCAAGATGTGCACTTAGGGACTTCTGGGCCAAAAAAAAAGGCTGAAACCGGGTTCACATATGATCTACAGCACGTCAATTACTAGAGAAAATAAGAAAATGTGACATTTTAATTTTGGGATATGAAGATGACCTCATACCACAGGTTAGTTGTTCAGCCATGAGAGCAGTCTTTCCATCTGAATTGTCTGCTGCTGTAATTTTCTTTTGCAAACCAGGCAAGGGTGCTTGCAAAGTTTAAAAAAAAAAATTCAGAAACTTTTCATGACCCACCAAAAATCAGCTTGCAACCCACTGGTAATCCCAACCCCTGTCCTGCACTAGGGTAATCAAGCTGTTATTGTCATTGTCTTGTATGCATTTCTATTGGCAACTTCTATTGGGCCTGATTTTCTGCCTGAGACAAACGGAATCGGCCAGGAAATATGGCCAAATAGCCTCAGATGTTGTTAAGCCTCCATTATTATGCTCCCAGAACGAACAGCCTCAAACCTTTAAATAAGAAAAAGATTGACTGGCAGCACAACAATTAAAACCATCATAATCAATTTTTTTTAACTACATTTGCCAGACAAAGCAGCAGAGTAAGAACAACAACAACAACAACAACTGAATCAAGATATTGGTCTAGCCAGTGGGGAATCTCAAACTGTTAATGACTGCTTTCTCTCTATGTTTTTGCATCTCCTCAGGATGTGCATTGATTTTTCAGATTCTAACTGTCCATTCTCCCTAAACTATATAGGAAAATTAGAAGAGATATTTATTTATGATTATCACCGTTGGTCTTTTTTTTTTTTTTTTACATAACATCAACAACATCAAACTTCAACTCGTTTCTCCCAAGAATGGATTCCTTCCATTGCCATGGATTTTTAAAATCAGTTGCCACACTTTACTGTTTCACTGAGAATTCTGAACTCAAATAATGTTTTACACACAACATACTAGAATCTTACCCTGAGAGTGAGCGAGGATCTGAGCAACAGCAATCCACAGTATCAATAGTGCAAGCAGCTGAAGTCATAGTGATAGATAATCACATAACAGAGTTAAAAGGAGACCTTGGAAGGCATCTACTTTGACACCCTGCTCAAGGCAGGTAACTACAGGATGCCTGACAGATGGCCATCCAGTCACTGATTCCAAACCTCTAGGAAGGGACAGTCCACTACTGCCTGATGCCTACATCTACTTCCCTGTAGTTTCACTCCATTGATTCTAGTCTTGCCATCAGGAACCACAGAAAGTTGTTGTCTTCTTCTGCTTGACAGCCCTTCAGATACTTGAAGATGGCTATCAGGTCTCCTCTTTGTCTTCTCTTCACCAGGCTAAACATACTAAGCTCTTTTTACCATTCCTCATAGGACTTGGTTTCCAAAACCCTCACCAACATTGCTGTCCTCCTGTAAACCATTTAAAGTTTATGAAATGGAGGTGCTAAAATGAGGTGCTCATAACTAGACATGGTGTTCCTTGTGACATTTGACTAGTGTGGAACTACAATAATACCTCCATTAACACCAGGGTGGATCGGGGCAGAATGGTGGTGGATCATGGTTGCTCTGGTGCCTGCTGCATCTTGGATCCTTGTCCCAGGTATGACACACTCCCTGCAGTGCTTCAGATCTACACCAGCAAAAGAACTGGTGTAGATCTGATAAGTCCCCTATGGCAGCAGCAGCCAGGGAAGTAAGTAAAGCTTTTTTCCTTACCTCTCCTGGCTGGCTTGGTCTCCAATCAGCACTCGGTATGCAGCAGAGCCTGCACCGGTTGCCCTGCCTCATGTGTGCCAACAGGGGATAGGATTGGGCCATCAGACACCTAGAACCTTTGCTGCTGCCAAACCAGGTTTCCCCCATCCTATGTTTATACCTCTGATTTTTGTTTTGTTTTGTACTTCCATGCAGGACTTTTACATTTGCCTCTACTGAACTTCATCTTGTTAGTGTAGGCCCAATTATCAAGCCTGTCAAGATAATTTTTTATCCTGGTTTGCATCTCTAGGGTGATAGCTATCCTCCCCATTTGCAGCTTCAAGTCATCTGCATATTTGATAAGCGTTTCCTCTACCCCTCATCAAAATCATTTATAAAAAAACAGCACAGAGCCCAAGACAGAACCCTGTGACACGCTACCTCCTTTCAGGTTGTCTAGAGCCACTTGGATGGGAATGGTTGTTCAACCAGCTTTGAACCCACCAAACAGGCAGGGGCAGCTTTAAGCCAATTGGGCCGATTGCTCCCATGCCTAAGGGGACCCAATGCTCGAATAACCTACTCTAGTCTTGTCAAATACACACACTTTTGTTTGTTTACTTAAAGGCTTAAGTGCATGCAATTTTATATTAAAATATGCTTAGATCCATTTGGTTCACTAACTCACATGCACTTTTTAAGAGCAAATTTTGATTGCTACCATAGAGATGCAAGGCCATGGGCGCAATCCTAACCAACTTTCCAGCAGCAAGGTAAGGGCTATGAAACTTCGAAGCAAGGGAGCAAACATTGCCTTACCTTGAAGGGGCCTTCCTGACTGCCCTCCAACTGCAGGATGCAGCATGTGCCCCACTGGCACAGCTATGCCAGTGCTGTATAATTGGTTAGGATCGCACACCAAAATACATTTTATTTATATCTCTAAGATTCCACAAACCTTGGCTGTAAACCTGGGACCCCGCAAAAAAATGTTTCCAACTGGGTCTCGCAGCTTCTAAAGCCAGTCTTGCTAACAGTAACAGGGGTGCATTTAGTCCCATTTAGTTACTATTTTATGCATAAGGATATCATGAGCAACTTTGTCAGAAACTTTGCTGAAATCTAGGCACGCTACACAGATCCAGAAATATGACTGTTAATAAGGATGTCAACTTGGCTTCGTCACTACTGCCAGTTCCACTCCCTGAGTTCTAGGCAAAATATGTACACAGGGAGTTGGAAATAGACATATGCTAGGTTAGATAGGGCTAAAGGTAATAGTGTTGTCTTTTACAAGGTGGCCAGCATTTCTTTAAAACCCTGGAACAAGAAAGTGTATCACCACTACGAATAAAGCATCAACATCTCTGGTTCCTGGTTATGTTTTCAAGACCACGCTTAAAAAAAAAAAAATCTTAAAAGCCCAGGTCCTTGGAGAGCTACAATATCTGGTCTCTGGAACTGAAATTTGCTGAAATAGGGGGCAGTCATTCTAGGCTTCTTCTTTTTCTTTTTTCTTTTCTTTTTTTTTTTTTGACAGCAGTTGTGCTGGAATGAACTCCATTTCCTTAAATTAAGGGTCATTTCTTTCAAATCAGAGCCATCTATTCCAGTTTCTGAAGGGCTAGTCAGCCCCCTTTGCTCAGAGTGATGCCTTCCTTCCCCATTCTTTTTTCTGTAATGGTTTAAAAAAAACTGTCTGAAAAATCACTAAACCTTTCTGGTAATGTTCTCCCTCCATTTTGGACAGTTTCCTACCTATCAGCCTTTTCTCTTTCTCAAATGACACATTGCCAGTATTATGTCCATAAGGCCAGAATGTCTCTTGCTTCCCCACTCTTTGCACAGTTCCATGCATTGCCCTGAGGATACAGCGAATTTCAGCTTCTTTATAGTAACAGAGGAAGGAGCCTGAAAGCATCAACAACCAATAACCACTGAGCAGTGCTCTAGCACAAAAGGCACTCAAGTCTTTGTCAGCCACCTCAAGTCAATAGGTCTGAGTTTCAATCTAAACTGGCATTTTAGCCTAGCAGTTACAGAAGCAAGACAAGTGAATTGTCGGCTTACACTCCTCAGGGAAGGGCACTCAGACACCAGCAAGCGTCTCTGCATGTGTGTATATGTTTGCATTCTGTCTTGATAAGTCAACGGCAGAAATGACTCTGATATGATCCTACTCACAGCATCTCCTCTGGGCCAGCAGATATCAAGAGTGACGAGAATGGAAAAAGAAAGTCCAGACTTGGCAAGTTACCTTTTAAAGTGTTTTTCCAGGCAAGCTGAAAAGTCATTCTAACAACAGGCTTTCTTTTTTCTTTTTCCAATTGAAAGAACTCACATTCGTTGGTGTTGGATTTTTATGCCTTTTATTAAACAAGTGTGCTTGTGTATTCCTGGAGCATGAAAAGACACATCAGCAAACCACTGGTGCATGTCAGGTCGTGAGCCATGAAGCATCACCTCATTACACACTTGAGTGTTTGGGGTTCAAATTATAGACTAGTACACACAAAAGAGACAGGGTCATAATTAGGATCGGGACTCCTGAGTGGAGAATCACAACACAGTATGATATACAATGGAGCCTCAGATAGCAGACTGGGTCAGAAAACCTAGGAGCCATGTAAAGTACGAGGGAAGAAGGCAATTGTAGGAGTTGTGTAAGTGATTTCAGATCTCTGTGCCTGTTTCATTTTGTTCAGTGGCTTTTGGAAGTAGCATCAGAACTTGGTGCTGCTTCAGTTCTACTAAATGGCTACTGAATGTCCAGTTGCCTTAATGTCCTGGGGGCATAATCCACAAAAGAGATGGACTGGCACAAGTCCCTTTTGCAGGCCCAGAAGTGTTGCAAGCGTGCCATAAGTCAAGGTTGCACGTGCAAGTGAGGAGGAAGGCTGGCGCATAAGGTAATCCTGCACTGGCCAAGTCAGGCTGGCACAGGGGTTGGGGAGGGTGGGAAGGAAGCGTTCTAGGGTGGTGGGAGGAAGAGTGGCGGATGGCCTGCGGGTGGGCTACAGTTGAGTGGGGGGTGGGGCCAGGGGTTGTTCAGATCTGCACCCCTGGGCTGCTCAGGCTCCGGGCTGCTAGGATCTGCGTCACTTCTTTAGGTGGCACAAATCCGAGAAGCCCCATTGGGGCTGCTGCGGCATTAATCAGGGTAATGAATTCCCCTTGCCCCAAGCCGAGCTGCAACCAGCCCAAACCCTGCATTGGATATGGGGCAGGCCAGCCGGCCTCCCTGTTCCAGCATGGATTAGGATTAGGCTGCCCATCTCTTATGTTACCACATGTGCTACAGGACACACATACTGTATGCACACAACATGACATAAATGCACGTGGAGGAACTTTAGCAATGGTTCATGATACACCCCATTGGAGACTGGCATTCATTCAATGGAGAGATGACAGTTATGTGCAAACTCATTAATATTGTGGGGATAAATGGGCAATTAAAAGGAGGGGAAAAGAAGAACCAAATTGCAACAAAAAAAAATCATTTAAGTGGATACTTGGCTATTGCTGTCACTTGTAGGTCAGCTTCTAAATTTACAGCCTAATCCCATCAGGGCCTGATGCGACCTGACCTGCCATTGCATGAGTTGCTCCAACAGGTGGCTCTCTACTGACAGAGCCCTTCTTGTGTGGGAGCCACAAAGCCCCATGCCCGCAGGTTGATGGAGGTATGGTTCGGCAGAGGATCATGAGCAACTCAGGATGGGGAGCACTGCAGGCTAGGGCAGTTCAGGGGAAGGAGCTCAGCAGTAGCAGTGCTGTTGCGGTATCAGCCCCAGGCCTGCTGGGAATTTGCAGGCTGGATAGAACAAAGCCCTGATGTCGAGGCCTGACACAAAGCATAGCATCATGGGAGTGGCTGATGCAAGACCAGGTCACCAGATACTGTTACCTGGTGTGTCACCCCATGTATTACCCGATGGTGACTCAGCACATCACCAGACAGTAGCTCGCCCTGATTGGTTAACACCAGTATATACTGCAGCCTGTGCAAGCTGCGATGTGGGAGATGCAGAGTGGATTGTGTGCGGGAAGCTACGTTGGTGAGGATCATGATTTGTGTGCTATCAGAACTGTTTGCTTTCAAGTCTGCTTGGATCTGTAAATATCTTGTACATAGTAAAGGACATCTGGTGGTGGACAACTGCCGTGTGTCGTCTTCATTCCCGGGAGTGCGTTGCCTGGCCTTGAGCCGCAGATACAGCACGTTTTGGCTGCTTGCTTACTGCAACAAGTGCACACCAAGATCATATCCCCTTTCCTGTCCTGGATCTGCCCCCAGCAGTCTCCTCACACTTACACTAGTAAAATAGCTTGGGTAAGTACAAGGAGACCCATTGGAGGCCAGGCTGTCTACAGAGAGGTAAATAAAAAACATTTTTACTTACCTCTCTTGGGCCATCTAGTCTGCCCCACCCCAGGGACACAGGGACATGGAGGGCCTGAGAGACATCAAAACATCTTCTTCCCTTTCCTCTTCCCTCTCCCTTACTCTCTTCAGTTCTGATCTAAGGAGACCCACTGGGTCAGTGGAGGCTTGCCCCAGGGTAACAAAGGTTCCAGAACATGAGGTGACCTCCATGGCTGCCCCTCCCCCCCCATTGGATGCAGCCGATGCTCCATTGGGGTGGATTACTTAGGATTGAACTGTTTGCCTTTGATGTCCCATGATTTTTTTTTAAAGTCACTTCTGGGTAATCAGTGCTACAAACGACTCTTTTTTTAATCTATGAAATCTTCCCTTTGAAAAAATCCACAGATTCAAGACTTATTCCAAAGCCTTATGTATTCATTAGAATTGGGAATGACATCAATGTGTTTTGACATTTGCCAACTCTGTTTAGAAGTTCTGATGCCATTAGCTAAACAATGTGCAAAGGCACAGGAGGCAGACTTATCCCTCTTTGCAGCAACAAGGCATTTTAAAAACAGGAGTTGTGATATGACGACAAGAGTAAAG
Source organism: Tiliqua scincoides (assembly GCF_035046505.1). Lineage (NCBI taxonomy): Eukaryota > Metazoa > Chordata > Lepidosauria > Squamata > Scincidae > Tiliqua > Tiliqua scincoides. The sequence continues at coordinate 195,107,258 of NC_089824.1, read as the reverse complement.
CAGAATTTGAATGCTCTCCCATATTTAAAAAAAAATGCATGAAGAGTATGTTTGTAATTTCAGGTGAATATTAAAGTGCTTATCATTTGTGTAGCCCAATCCTATCGTATGCTGGTGCAGCAGGACTGCCATACTCGCACTGTATCCAGTGCTGGATTTGAACAGGTGGGAGGCCTTCTTGGGATAAAGGAACATTTTTTCCCTTACCCCATGTAGTGCCTCAGACTGCTCAATAGGGCTATTTAGTTGATGCAGAACCAAGTTACCCCACGTAACACCAGCAGGCCCACGACCAGGGTTAGGTTGTGGCAGAGGCCTGCTCCACCATCCCAACCCCCTCTGAGACCTGAATCGCCCCTTCCTGCCCTCCCCCCAAAACACCTCCTCCCCACCTCCAGAATGCCCTCCTGCCACCCTCCCCTCCCCCACCTGGCACAAGACCTACCTGCCCTAGCGGCCATTGGGAGGGATGCGGTGCCCGTGGGACTACGAAGGCCTTCCCGCCAATGCCGTTTACTCTTGGTGTTGAAAAGCACACTACAGTGCTTTTGTGACACCCAGTGCTGGCACTGTGATCGCACTAATAGCAGGGCCCAACTATAGGATCCGTTGTGCTCAAAAATGCCTAAAAATTGCAAGTTAGGTGGATAAAGTCTGTGACATAAGCAGTAAAGACTTCATGCCTTTACTCAAATATTACGTAGGCTTTACAAATTAGACTCAATGTGGAGTCTAATTTTGCCACATTTTTGCCTTGGTCTTTTGGTTCCACATAGGGCTGGAGAGTGTTGCTGTCAGGCAGAAATTCAACAGGTGCACCTTCCCCCACACTTGCTAGAGATGTGCCTGATGAGTTTCTGTAAGATGTATCTTGACAAGCCACAGTTTTCCCCCAAATTCCCCCCCCCCATTTCCTTTGTATAGGAAATGTGTAGACTCCTTTGAGAAGCAATGGCTCGTCAAGGCTACAGGGGCACTTCTTTCTCAGCCCTGCTGCATGAGGTTCGAACCTGAAACCTTTCACATGCAAAGCATTTTCTCTCCACTACTAAACTCTCTAACAATCTGTCGGCAACCTTCAGTCTCGAAAGACTATGGTATCGCGCTCTGAAAGGTGGTTCTGGAACAGCGTCTAGTGTGGCTGAAAAGGCCGATTCGGGAGTGACAGTCCCTTCCACACCGGGAGCAAGTGCAGTCTGTCCCTGGTCTGTCTCCCTGGCTATGGGCCTTCCTTCTTTGCCTCTTTGCCTCAGTCTGTTGGCCAAGTGTCTCTTCAAACTGGGAAAGACCATGCTGCACAGCCTGCCTCCAAGCGGGCCGCTCAGAGGCCACGGTTTCCCACCTGTTGAACTCTCTGTACTAAACTCTCAAAACTATCTCTTGAATCTCTGTAGCTCTTGGACTTTCAACAGCAACGGACTTCCCATAGACGAGATGTGGCAAAAGCCCCAGGCACCACCACTAGGACCCCGCAGAAGCCTCTCTGAGGCTCTCGATGGGGGCAGAAACTGTGCTTCCGGTTTTCCAGAAGCACAGGTTAAAGCGTCAGGGAACCTCACAGAGGTTTTCCCAACGTAGCTGGAGGTTGTGCGAGGCTCTCTGAGCCTCGGGTGACAGGGGGAGGCTTTTCAAGTGAGGGGGGCGGCAATAGCCCACGGGGGGGGTGTCATCGCAGACCTTCACCCGAGGCACAGGGCTCGGGAGGTCCGTTGCTGACTTTCAAGAGATGCAACCATTTCTGATCTTCATCAAGTTTCTGTTACGTTATCCATATTTATTATCAATGTCGTTGAACATATGTTTGCTGACCCCTACAAACAGTTTTACAATATTTTTTCTGTATCCCCAAAAAGAATTACCTTTTCAAACCAGCAACGGCCATCTGCTTTCGACTGCACCACTCATACGGATTTATCGCCACTGCACACAATGTTAGCATCCTGGACTGTGTGCAACATTAGCAAGCACGCTTTAAGGTCTAGGCTCTTTATTCAGTTTCATTTATTTACAATTTTTCTCAGGAACACAAAACCCACACTGTAATTCAGTATGCCCAGGACAAGCTAAAGTTTTATGAGCATTATAATGCGTGCAAATCAAATTCCCCATTTGAATGCACCCTGCCTGCAGCATTTTCTTGTGCAGGCACACACTCACACACATACAGACTCACTCACTCTCCCAGCCCTGCACATTTCAATTACAGAGCTACCCCGCTTTTGAACCGCAGGTGATTTTGCTGTCCTCGCAGAAGGCAGTGCTGCCAGGGAGCTGACTTGGGAAGTGACTGTTTTAAAACGTATTGTTCCTCTGCTCACTGGTGCTGATTAGGTAGATGAAGTGATCAGACGAAATGGATGTGGGCCTAGTGGTATTCATGGGCAGACCAGCTGGATCACTGATCTGATCAGTTCAGGCATCAGGGAACAAATGTGCATTTAGGCACTGAGCATTTGCTGCTTTGCAGAAGGAATGTTTATTGTATGTATGAGCCGTTTGGGAACCAGGGAAGGAAAACTTTCATAGTGACTGTCCAGGTTGTGCGGAAATCACTAGTGATGGGTAAGCAACCTATCCGAAGCTCGATTCATAAACTCAGAGCCCAATCCTATTCTCTCCTCCCCCGCCCCCATGCAGTGGCACCAAATGGCTACTGCTGCATCCTGCAGGGGGGTGTGCGGAGGTCTCTGATAAATGAACTATTATGATTATGATTAACAGTATTTATATACCGCTTTTCAACTAAAAGTTCACAAAGTGGTTTACAGAGAAAAATCAAATGGCTAAATGGCTCCCTGTCCCAAAAGGGCTCACAATCTAAAAAGATGCAAATGCATACCAGCAGACAGCCACTAGAACAGACCGTGCTGGGGTGAGATGGGCCAGTTACTCTCCCCCTGCTAAAAAAAGGAGCACCCACTTGAAAAAGTGCCTCTTACCCAATTAGCAGGGAACTATTGTTCCCCAGGAGGTAAGCCTCTGTTACCTGGGTACAAGCCTCTGCGGTGCAAGGGGGTCTACTTTGACCTGTGCTAGCTAAATAGCTGGCACAGGTCTGCATGGACCCATGCCACAAGATTGGGTCTGGAAAAGGGGTTAGGATTCAGCAGCTGAATACTGCTGCCACCAAACCTGTCCCTTTCCTAGGCCTGATCTGCTCATTTCCCACCCCTGTTGCTGATCTGTTCAGCCCTCCTCCACTCCTGTCATTATGCCATTCCCCACCTCTGTTAAAAAAATAACCTGCATCTTCATTCAAAATTGCATCTAGTGAGTTCATGACTGAGGTAAGAGCTTTCTTGCTCATAGTCCACACTGAGCTGCCCAGAGTACGGGGCTGCTGCGGTGCTGAAAATGGCTACCACGGCATCCTAAGTGCAACTGGGCAGTTTCTGGCAGCTCCTCAGGAGGGGATATTCTTCACCTTCCCTCAGGTAAGGAAAGTAGCCCCATAATGGGGCTACTCGATTCTGCGGCAGCTCTGGAGCTACCGCAGAATCAAAGAGTTCAGTGTCAAGCCACCAGCTCCTCTGGTCCAACCCTCCTCCCACCCCACTCCCTCCCCTGGCATGTCTCTTCCCTGCCCTCTCCCCACCCTGGGCTTCTCTCCCCACCATGTCTCCTCTCCCTGCCCTGGACCCTCAGTTCATGTGCAGCACAATCCTATCTTTCGCTGGAACAGGCAAGCCAGGAGGCTTGCGCTGTAACCAGCACGAGATAGGGTGCCAAAGTGGCTCAGTCAGAAGTAACTCTTCCCCTTACCCCTGGGTAAGCCACTGCAGCCCCAATGGGTCTCCTCAGACTTGCATCTCCTCCTGAAGTGGCACAAGTTCGAGGAGAGCAGAGCAGCTTGAAGCCACTCTGCGCTGCTCAAGAACGGGGTTTGGGATCCGGCATAACAACTGGATCCCAGCCCCGCCTCCTGCTTCCAGCAGGCCCGTCCCGAGGACCACCCTCTGGCTGCCCTATCCCTGCCCCGGAACACTTCCCTCCTGCCTCCTCCCTGCCCACCCCAGAGCCTTGCATCAACAGAGCTCAGCCGACGCAAGGCTTGCCCCGAAAGTCACCACTGAGGCTGGATGCAGTCTCCGTGTGCCAACATACTTCTGTGCATTGGCATGACTTGCTCCCAAGGAGGCGCAAACATGCTTTACTGACTCATGCTTAGGATGCGCCCTTAGTAACACATCTCATAGTCACACTGCTCATAGTCCACATAGTCACCCATCTTGAGGGTTCATGATTTGTGAGAAAACACAAGCTAGCCTTTGTATTGTAGAATGATAATTTCAATGAGAACTCTGATACCTTCAATCTCCTGATGCCTTCAGTCAGCAGATCTGTAGCAGAATGTTATGACCCATTAAAGTGTTTGCAAATCAGTACAATTATTTCATCAAATAATTGAATTAAGAAAGACCAAAAGGCTATCTATACTATTCTGTGTTCATAGCACATTACTATCCACCCTCTGACCTACCTGCACATAATTTGCACTGCAGTGCATCACAGAAAGAGTGCAGATATACTGCAGAAAGTTTTCTGAAGCAAGTAATATCATATACCGCAGGGGCATGCAAAAATCTGCACAGAATCTAGGGAATGAACTAGGAATCATCAGGACAGCCTGCTGCCCTATAGGATTGTTGGCTTAATAGGGAGCTGCACCCAATGGCCCAGTAAGTCAAGGGAGCTATCGGTCAAAAAAAATTGGGAACCACTGAAATACAGATATGGGATGTACCACATTAGCCTATTTGACCAGCAACCAGTATGACACCTCTGGATTGGCCTAACCCTAACCCAAATACATATGTGGGTTGCAAGCAAACATTCTTTCCCCACCCCAGATATGATAACCAATTACTGCTTGAGCATACCTCATGAACCTGTTTTTCCAAAAGGAATTGTTATTTGATTGCAATCAACCTGGTTTCTATGAACAGAGTCTATAAGCACAAACCCCCTTGATTATCTCTTGAGACTGTGGAGAGATATCCTTTATCATACAGGAACAAAGATGCATACAATAAAGTTTAAAGAAACAAATTAAAAGACATAAAATCACTGCTAATGCAAAACATCATGTTACACAATATACAATTAACCTGTGTAAGAACCTGCTTGTTAAGCAGCAAAGAGGCCAGGAGCTTAATTAGATTACAATGGACCTCTTTGTGAACCCATTGCAATGAGAACAACCAGAGTTATTAGACCAACCAAGATTAAAAATATTTACAATGCAAGCTCATCATCTTTCATGGTCCTCAGTGATGAGAGAGGCACAAAACAAATTAATCTGCTTGTGACCAGTAAATGCCTTATTGCAGTTTGTTATGAAGGATCTAGGATTGCATCCTGTTTCAGCTAAACTGAGAGTCGCAAGGTGCTGAACAAAATGCTGTGTGAACTGATTTGAAGAACAGGGCAACTGGTAGCAGTGGCATGGAATGGCAGCAAGGCTCAGATCACTGAGGGTCAGCTACAAGCATTGGGTCAGACTCAAGCATTTCAGGACCCAGGAGAGCTCCCAGGGATAGCAGATGTTTCTCCCATAAGTTCCAAAACTCAACTGCAGGGCTGAAGATTGCCAATGTCCTACCATTCCAAAGATGTTGCAAGGAAGTTATAGAGGCAGCATGCTGGCTTGGATCAGTGTATTGTGGTTTCATTGAGTGGCCATGTATTTGTGTCTTCTCTAACAAGGGTTTTGATGTGAGTAAATATTCTTGTGTGCATTGATTTACAGCCCGATCCTGAAGCCAGGGACTCTGCCGGGTGCAGCAGTGCCAAAACAGCTACTGCTGCATCCAGTGGCACTGCCACTTTCATCTCCTTCCCTGAGGGAAAGCCCCGAGCCCAACAATGGGACTTCTCAAGTCTGTGCCAGCTATTTTGCCAGTGCAGACTTGAGAGACTCCATGTCAGGCCTTCTGGCCCAACACGGAGCTCAGGATCTGGCGGAGCAGAACTCTGCTGGTTCCACCACCCTACTGCTCTGGTTCTTTCCCACACACCAACCACCCTCCACCCCGTTCCGCCCACTCCCTGCTTCCCCCCACCTCAAAACTACTTACCGTTGGCCAGTGCCAGCATCAGCCAGCCCTCCACATGGTGCTGAGGCCTTATAGCATGTTTGCAACACCCAGTGCCGGTGCTGAGGAAGTTAGGATTGAGCCCTTAGTTAGTGGGCTGAAATAGATTCCTATTTAGAAAGATCTCACTACCATACCCTAATTCAGAGTTTGATCTGGAAAACTTCTTTCAATCTACATCCAGAAAACTTGTAGCGCTTGAGATTGCCTTGGAAGATAATTCTGGGTTCAGGTCAATATCAGAGGCAACACTGTGTGCTCCCTAGGGCATTTGGTGGGCCACTGTGAGATACAGGAAGCTGGACTAGATGGGTCTTTGGCCTGATCCAGCTGGGCTCTTCTTATGTTCTTATGTTCTTATTCAGAAATAGGGTTCTACCTTAGTGGTAGAACACATGCTTTGCCTGCAGAAGGACCCAGGTTCAAACCCTAATATCACAAGGCCGGGCTGGGAAAGATCCTTACCTGCAATCCTAGAGAGCTGCCACCAGTCTTGTAGCCCATACTGAGCATGATGGACCAGTAATCTGACTCCGTATAAACTCAGTCCTGAAGTTTATGACTGCTGTTAATCTGATAATTAGCAATTTGTTAAAGCAAAGCTAAAGGAATAACTATGTGATCAAAGAAAAAATTCCCTTATATTCATAAGAACATAAGAACAGCCCCACTGGATCAGGCCATAGGCCCATCTAGTCCAGCTTCCTGTATCTCACAGCGGCCCACCAAATGCCCCAGGGAGCACACCAGATAACAAGAGAACTCATCCTGGTGCCCTCCCTTGCATCTGGCATTCTGACATAACCCATTTCTAAAATCAGGAGGTTGCACATACGCATCATAGCTTGTAACCCGTAATGGATTTTTCCTCCAGAAACCTGTCCAATCCCCTTTTAAAGGCGTCCAGGCCAGGCGCCATCACCACATCCTGTGACAAAGAGTTCCACAGACCACATTCCTTTATGTTGTGAGTGGATGGTTTGTAATACCCTGCCCACGAGACAATTTCTAAGTTCCTACTGTCAGTAGCGGAGCTGGGGGGGTAGAGCTGTATGTACCACATGGCTCAGAAACTTATCATGTAAGCTGCCCCTTCGCCTTGTTCTCAGGGCCATTCCAAGGAGCGAAAGCAATGCAGAGGTATCTCTTCCACATTGCTTTCAGCCCCAGACAGGCTCAGAGAGCTAGGGGGAAGGGCAGCTTACACAGTGAGTTTCTGAGCTGTGTAGCGCTTGCAGCTCCGCCCCCTCCTGGCTCTGCTACAACCCACTTAGTCCAAACAGAAGTACAGACCCCAAAAAAATATTTGCGCTAACCACGGGCTCCTCCCAAAAGGTCATTCACCCCAAAGACAGTGATGCAAATCATTATAAAATGTTGATCAGGTTTCTTTTACCAGACTCCTGAATTCTCGTTTTTGATGCATTAATTATTTCCCCCAACAGGCATGAATGAGATCTGATATTTTTTAAAATTGTTGAATGTAATTATATCATTAGAGTCTCAGGATTTGACAGCACTCCCAGCTATTCCCTGGGCTGCAGCACTCCTATCAGAGTTAATTATCTGCATAGAGAGAGGGAGAGCCTCCTTATGGCCTTTGTGGAAGGGCACCAGCTGTACTGCCTGATGCCATCACCAGAGATTCACCTCTGTTATTGGGTGGGACCAAATTCCCCTTTCTTTTAAGGAAAGCTTTTTTGTGATTACAGGGGGAAGAAGGGACATTCAATTCCTATGCTATTTCAAATCCTTGAAATATGGAAATAAACCCATTGATTTCAGAAATATCTTTGTCACTCTCCTTTGTATGCTATGTTTTGCTTTTTTAGAGAGAGGGTTCCTGGAGGAGAGCCAGTGTTGCCCATTGGATTGTGGTGCCCAATGCAAAACATTTTTGTGGGGTGGGGGGGGGAAGCCCTCACCAGGATGAGCAGCTATGCATCCAGCAAGAGCATCATTGTCAACTGCTTCTGGGAAGGGTGATTTCAAGCCAATTGGATCCAGGGACTGGGGGGGGGGGCATCCGGCCACGATGCTCCTCTTGCCACACTCTCTTCATGACGCCTCAGCATGGAAGATTCCATGCACAGCAAGGTGCCAGCTGTGGCTGAGGGCGCTACATTTGCTGCCCTAGTGTGGGGCCCCTCCAGGCATGAGGCCTGGTCAAATTGCCCTAAGACCTTCCCTGAGTACAGGGATGCTGTATGCTCCTGGACAAGCCATGGCATCTCACAGCCCACCTTGAGTCTCCTCAAGGTGAGGGTGCTTCCATGCCTTGGAAGTAAGCCTCCATGACCCCAACATGTCCCCTCAGATCGGTGCCAACTATTTGCTGGTGCAGAACTGAGGAGAATAAGAGAGAGGGACCAGGGAAAGGAGCAGGGTTAGGATCCTGGTGCCACTGGAATCCACCACTCCCTTGCTGTTCCACCTCCTATTCCCCTCCCTCCCTACCTATACACTTCCTGTTTCCTCCCTTTCCCCACCCTGCTCCTCCCACTGCCTGCCCCTGCTGCCAACTTACAGGTGCTGGGGGTGGGAAGCCTCTCTGCTAGCCCAAGCGTGCAGCCACATGTGCTGGCAGCCTCATCGCACACACCTCAAAGTGAAGCTAGAAGGGGGGGCAATGTCAAGTACGGCATACTCCACAATGCGCTGTATAATCGCCCCCCGCTTTTGGCATCAGAGCCATTTGGGACAGCAGTGGCAACATACTGTGCATTGAGCAGCGTGCTGTACTTACTGCGCCGCCCCCTAGCTCCGCTTCTGCACATACTACTGCAGCGCCACTTCTGCCACCACAGCGGCACTTCTGCTAGCGGACAGTCTGGTTCGGATTGGGCTGTCATTCCCAATGCTCTAGCTGTAAAATGAGGAATATGCTTGCTGGGAGTTCTGAGACTATGGAGTACGTTATGACAATCATCTGCACGCCATGCCTCCATGATGATCACATGATCAAATGTATATCACTATAGAAAATGTACAAAATTTCCCTTTACATAGAAAAAAGGTTAGTCAGGGAGAAGAGTTCTAACCTAGTCCTTTTCCAGATGTGTTTATTTTCTATATTCAGGGATTTCTCTGTACAATACAGAGGAGCAAATCATGTGAGCCTCCACCTACACTTTGTAGTGGTACAGTCCAGACACCTGAGTCCCTGAGGCAGTTCATGGCTGAACACAGTCATGTTCCTGCAACTCCTGCGATGCCACTGGAACCAACCGTATTGGCCTCTGCCTTTCCATTGGACCATTTCAGCGACGTGGAGAGGGGGGATTTGCTGCGTGGGTAACAGCCTATCCTCCATACCTACTTTACCCAGGCTTCGCGCACTGGAGAGGACATTCTGTTCCAGAGCCACCATTCAGAGCGTGACACCATAGTCTTCCAAGACTGAAGGATGCCAACAACAAGTCCAGACACCAGTTGACCACCTCAGTGAAAATTAGGGCATGAGTGCCAAGTTTGTCAGTCTCATCATTACTGGATGGTTTTAAACCTAAGACTTTCTGGCAGCCTGATCCATCCTATACATGTTTATTCGAATGTAAGGACCAGTGCTTCCAGTGAGATTTGCTTCTGGGCAGGTATGTATAGGATTGCAGCCAACCCCCCCCCCCCCCCCAAGAATGAATCCATTTCAGCTTGGCAACTAAAGAGATCTCTTCTGCTGGTGAGTCACAAGTATGCAATTTCACCTTCTCTGTTACTGTGAATTCTATTACAACACAGCAGAGAGGAAGGTTATGAAAAAGACAGAGCCAGTAGCAAGGCTTGCTTTATGACAAGGGGAAAAAACCCACTCACATACACAATTTATTTTTCATTGCTTTATGATGAATATGAATTCAATTACATGCAGAGGAGAACCGTGGCAGTCCATCAGCATTACACTCAGCTACTAGTGAATATAATGGCTTTTAACAAGGAGAGCTTATCATCCAGGTTCAGACAAGCAGGAGTCCACGTTGCACCCGATGAACTTATGAAAGGAGATGATGCCAATCAAGGCAAAGGATTAATGTGACTTTCTCGTGGCTCAGAAAGGGAAGTGGGAGGAATATGCTAATGGGAAACTCTATCCCCTGTAAATCCCTAGGGATAAGCTCATGTCAGTACAGCTGTGTCACTAACACACAGCAGACGGTTGGTCAATATTAGGCAGGAACATTGTTTATCATCTTGTCTTAACACCTTATGCTCAGGGCTGTGCATACTCTGCACTGTAAAAAAATGTATATTATTACTAGTAGCCCAATCCTGTCTAGGTCAGGCTCTGAGCGTGCAGAGGCAACCTTTGCTGAATGATATAGGCTGGCCGTGGACCAGGCAAGGGTGGAGACTTAAGTGAATCAATTTTACATATACTTACTCTTGCCCTGGTCCCCATTGGGCCAACTTGGCTCTACACCAGATCTTCTGCTGGTGTAAATCCGAGTAGGTCCAAGGGAGTATGTCAGTCCTGGGCCTGGGGCATAGGATATTGGCGCTGCCACTGAAATTCACTCCCGGCTCACCCTTGACATGCCCCCAGCCTGGCCTGCTCCCCACTCCTCCCCCCAACCCCCCCCATCACCTTACTTGCACCAGCAGAGTGTTCAGGTGTTTCTCGCATGCACAAGGAGGCTTTGACCATTTCTGCCAGCGGGTCTGTAGAGCATGACAGAAGCTCTATAGCTTTTGCGCCATTGTGAGGCAACTTACAGCGGTGGATTGCTAGCTCTGATGACAGAAGTCCGCCATTGGATCAGGATAATAATAACCCAAGTTCTCAACTAAGAACAGCAAAAGTCAATGAATTATGAAAACAAAGACAACAGGGACAAGTCATTGCTAGTTGTGCAGAGTTAATTCTGCTTTTGTTTTCATGTATGAGAAGACTGAGCTATGCAGACCAAAATGCTGAACTTTGCTCCGTACACAGCCAGGTTCTTTGGGCCCCATTTGTAATGCCTTTACATGAATTATTTGTCCTCATCATACAATATCACCCTCACCCCCTACATTTTGCAAAAGAACTGAGGCTGGAAGTTTCGACTTCCCTCAAGGTTTGCAGAAAGTTCAAGGAGAGAATACACTTTGTCCAGAATCAACTTCGAAAGAACAAAGCTGCGGGTACAGCACCTTCAATTCTGATTCAAGTAATAGGTATACCAACTGAATCAAGTTCAGATTTTTTTTCCCAATAATAAAAGAAACTGTATAATCTTTCTTTGGTCTCTGTTGGATACTTTTTTGAGTCAGAAGTTGAATGATGGGGTTAGACACTAATGTCCAAAAGAGGGCTGCCCAAGCAAAGGTTCTGGTCTGAACCATAAGCTTTTATAGCCAGGCAAAGTGAGTCAGTGGGATGTCTAGGGGTATAAGCATTATGGAAGTGGACACCATGACAGGGCAGCTCCTTTTCTCTCCTCCCAAATTCTAGACTGACTTGTCAAAAGGAGTTCCAGCATCCCAACTGGTACCATGTCCTGGCTGATCCTGACAGTTTATAAACCACTGGTATAAGGGAATGGTTTAAATCAGTGTTTCTCAACCTGTGGGTCAGGACCCACTAGGTGGGCTGCGAGCCAATTTCAGGTGGGTCCCCATTCATTTCAATGTTTATTTTTAATATATTAGACTTGAGGCAACCATGGTATGTGATTGCATTGCGGAAATGTTACAGACCTGTACTTTTAACAAGCTACTATGTATATTCTTTAAACAATGATAGTCAATGGGACTTACTCCTGGGTAAGCGGCAGCCTAAGATTGTTGAAAATTTCCTGCTTGATGATGTCACTTTCGGTCATGACATCACTTCCAGTGGGTCCTGAAAGAGTCTCATTCTAATAAGTGGGTCCCAGTGCTAAATGTGTGAGAACCACTGGTTTAAATAATATAGTCTCACTGACAGGCTGCTATGAATTGTGGTAGTAAAAATGGTGTTGAGCTTGTATGTTAACACAAGCAAATGATATCATTAATACCGAGAGCCAGCCTGTGTATTTCCATTACAGCCAATGCAGCTGTTCTCCCCACCTAATGTCGTTATATTCCCAATAGGTGTCACACAAGGTTCGGAACTGATGAAAAAGGCTCTTGAGTGAGTCCTGGGAAGGTAAGTAAATTAACCCCATCACAGAACAGGCCGTATACGTGTCAGGGGCTCTTTATGGAGAGGCGATAAAGAAGATTTCCAGCTCCTCACCCTGACTTATTCTACCTCAAGGAGTAGCATTTTAACCTGTTTTTGAACTTCAATGTACTTTCCATTAAGAGTAATCAGGACCCAAATAACTTCATGGGGAGATTATTTTTTTTCCTGCCATGCAAATAATTTATTGCACAAGATTCATAATTATGTGCCCAAAAACAAATATTCATGGATGATAAACAATGTTCAAGGCCCCTTCTAGTATATGTTCCTTACCGTGCTCCTTGATCATTATTAATTTCTTTGCCGAGGGCAGCTTCCAGGAATCATTGAATTTTTACAGCATATTCATGTGCAGCAATTGCAATCTTTCCAATGTAACTACATATATAGCAATTCAGCAAGTTACATTTCCAGTTTCAAAGCAAGTGGATTAATTCAGATTGCTCTCAGCACATTCAGGTTGTCAGACCAGGTAGGTTATGGCAGACGCTGCCAAACCCTGACCAGGAATTAGGGTTGCCAACTCTGATTGAAGCTATTCTTGGAAGAAGAAAAAAATCCCCAACATGGCATAATGTCATTAATCTAAAAAGGTCAAAATCTCTAGGACTGCTTTCAGTAATCACCCAATTCCTAGAGACTCCAGGTCAATCCTGGAGGGTTAGCAATCCTACCTGATCTCTGGCATTCATGGTCTCAGAGACCAGTAGCATGAGCTGGAATCAGCTGGGAAAGTTAAAGCCTGAAGTGCATTAGCATAAAATTTTCTCTGTTGGCCAGCCAGAGGTACAAGACCATGTTGTAATATTTATACTAAGTTTGACCTTCATACTGACTGAGGGCAACAGATCAATGGCAGAGGACATGCTTTGCATTTAGAAGGTTCCCGTTCCAATCCCACCATCTCTGGTAAATCAATTTTGGGTAGCAAATTAAGAATGCCTCTCAGATAACTTCTGCCAGTTACAGGAGACAATAATGGGCTTGAACAATTGGGGTTCAGCTTCATAAGTTGCTGTCAGCTTCATAAGTTGCTGACAGGTGGAGGAGATGATCTTGTGCTTGAAGAGGGATTTGGGGGCTGCGTTACACACAGTCCACCATAGTTCACTTGTCAGGCCCCAGTCTAAGACCTTGAGGTTTCTGTTTCAAGCTCTGAGCCCCAGAAACACAGGACTTTGTACATTTATGGCCCAGTCCTAACCCTCCACTGTGCTGGCAGGGCGTGTGCTCCACCAGCATATACTTGTTGCTAAAGCACCATAAAGCACTTTGCAACAGTGCTTCTAGCCAGCACACTGGTGGTAAGGCCAGAGCTTGTGGTCACACAGTGGTCACAGGGATGCCTGCTGGTGCTGGCAAGTCTGATGTAGGGAAGGCAGGGAGCGGGTGGAACAGGGCAGGGAAGAGTGGTGATGGAGCAGGAGTGGGCAGATTGGGCAGGATCAGTGGGGCCAGCTCACACCATATCCTATTTCACTTCCTGGGCCTGATCCGCTAACACAAATTAACTGCACCAGCAATATTGCTGGCACAGGTCCCCGCTGACCCATTGCAGTTGCTGGTGCTTACTCTGGGGTAAGGGACAAATGACCTTTTACCCTGAGGAGACCTCCAGTGGCCAAATTCCCCCCTGGGATGCAGCAGATCCCACACCAGCACCAACACATCACTGCACAGGAATTTAGTTAGGATTGAACTGTCAGTTCTCGACTATCATTTTGCTTTTGTTGTAGTGTCAGCCTCCAGCTATGGCCTAATATCTAAGCTACAGTCTTAGGGTACAATCCCATGCATGTTTACTCAGAAGTAAGTCCCATTGCATTCAGTGGGGCTTACTCCCAGGAAAGTGTGCATAGGATTGTAGCCTAAGTTCCTAGAAAAGCTGAATAACCTCACATCATTATTTGTTAGGGCAATCTGGGAGGTTGAAATGATCTTGTCCAAGACCTGGTTCATGTATGTTTGTAGATCATTTGAGTACTCCATGTTTGATGACTCACTAGAAAATGTGACACGGAACTTCACATGAAAGTATTGTGCTTGCGTTCATATTCAAAGGCCCAAATCCTAACCAACTTTCCAGCACTGGCATAACTGTGCCAATGGGACATGTGCAACATCCTACAGTTGGGTTGCAGTCATGGAGGTCTCCTTAAAGTAAGGGAATGCTTGTTTCCTTACCTTGGAGCTGCATTGCCCTTATGTTGGTGCTGGAAAGTGAGTTAGAATTGTGCCCAAAAGTGGTTTGAAAGCTCAGTGGTAGAGCACATACTTTACATGTGCAACATCTCAGGTTGAACCCCTGGAATCTCCAGATGGGACTGGAAAAAAGCTCCTGTCTGAGACATTGAAAGTGCCACTGCTCGTAAGAAGCTGCCTTGAACTGAGTCTGACCACTGGACCATCTAAGCCAGTTGGCCACTCTGCCTGGCAATGTGTCTTTAGGTTTCATAGGGGAATTCTTCCCACCATTACCTAGAGATGCCAGAAGTTGCACCCAGAGGGTGGACAATATTGAGCTGGACAGAGCAATGACTTAGGCCCTTGAGCTCCATATGTTCACTTGTACATGGAAGTACAACATGAACCAGTCCCAAGAGAGGTATGTTATATCCTTGGAAATCAATTTCCACTTTTAGTGAAAATCGCCTTGGAGAGGAAATATTTTTTTCATCCAACCTCAAAAAAAATAAATAAATTATCTTTTATAAATTTTAGAACTTGAAAGCTAGGATGGTGTACAGTAGTAGTCTGGGAGTTGGACTTAGACCTGAAAGATCTAGGTGCAAATCCCTACTCAGCCATGAAACTTCCTGGGTGATCCTGGGCCAGTCAATATAATTCAGCTTCACCTACCTTTCAGGGTTGTTCTGAGGACAAAAGGAGGGAAAGAACTGTGTACACCTCCCTGAGATCCTTGAAGAAAGGGCAATATAGAAATGTGAAAAAAATAAATACTTCCACACTTTTTACCTTGTGTAACTGGACAGAAAGGATTTTTTTTCCCCCATCTGATAGCACATTTGTTTGTTCCCCCCATCTGATAGCATATTGCTGGAAGAAAGGATAAAAACATGAGAATTTTTTGTGGGAAGCAAAGATTCCTACAATCTCTTGACTCCCATTCCAGTGCTGCCTGGAGAGTTGGCTCAAATCTTTGCTTCCCACAAAAAATTCTCATGTTTTTATCCTTTCTTCCAGCAATAAAAAATCTCTGCATTGACATGGGGGGGGGGGGGAGAGAAGAGAGTGTGATATTTATGTTACTTGTTATGTTTCCGATATCTCATATATGTGTAATAAATCCTGATAGGTGGGGGGGGGGAAAGGGGGTAAATATCATTTGCTAAATAAAGCAAATTGCTGTTAATTAACAAGCCTCCACTAGTAGATCCAATTTTTTTGTTTTTTGCATCCACTAGCTTGGTGCACAGAACAGCTTATCCAATGCTGTTCTGAGCCCTTTCAAAATGACTGGATGTGGTCACAACCTGATTGGTCCTGAAATTACCATATGCAAATATCTCAAGCAACTTCCTGCTCATTAAGGGAACTGCTACTTTGCTGTTTTTCATACTCATAGTCAGAATGAACAAGAGATGGAACTGGAAGTCAGGTATCATGACTCCCCATCACTGTTCTTCAGTAAACCCAGACCATGAAACCGTTTCATTGGAACTCCTGGTATCTGACAACAAAAGACAAATAGCAGATGGAAACCAGCCTGTGACAAATCACAGATGGAAGACGTGCAGTTTAATCCACTTTGGCTCTCAGCAGTGGCAGAGTCAGAGCTGTTGCAAAGTATTAATGCTCTGTACACAAATAACATGGCTTTGGGAAATACAGGTGGGACCTCAGTACCTCCTGAGGCCCATCTGCTGGACTGCAAAGCCCATGCCACCAACCCCAACCCCACAGAAGCAGGTGCATAAGCACAGCCCAACAAAGCCAACCAAGTTACATTCTACCTGAGGAGGCTCCATGAGCCACAATCCCAGACACAGCTGCCCAGGAGAAAGTTTCCGGGGATGCAATGCAGCCTACCCCTAAAGCAACCTGCATAGGATCAAGCTGGCAAAAGAAGTTTGTCTGAGGAGACCAGGGAAGATGCATTCCATAGGCCAGTGTTTCTCATGGCTCCCTTGATCCTTGTGGCCATTGGCCACGGCTCCCAATTACATCACCTCACCTCGGTTACTTCCAAAATGGGGATGAAGGTGCTATAATTATACACTAGAAACAAAAAAAAACAGCTGCCAGCACTCTGAGGCTGCAATCCTAACCACACTTACCTGAGAGTAAGCCCCATTGAACAAAATAGGACTTACTTCTGAGTAGCCCTGGTTGGGATTGTGCCCTGAGTTTGTTAGCAGCACACCTGGAGGGTTTTGGAAAGAGAATTTCTTATAAGGGGGAGAGAAGTGATGAAATTTGCAGGGGAAGGGGAAGACTTTGTATTGTGTGCATCTGCTAATTGCAAACTGATGTGAAACTGAGACCCAGAGACTGTTTGGCTGCAATCCTAACCTCACTTTCCTGGGAGTAAGTCCCATTGAACACAATAGGACTTACTTCTGAGTAGACCTAGCTAGGATTGTGCCTTTTGTCTTATAATAATAGCCAACACGGGAAGTACCCCCCCCAGGAGGTAGGGGGATGACTGAAAAGGAATGGCTGCCTCTCTGGTGCGCTAGCAATTATTGCCAGGGCTTCCCCCAATCAGCTGGCAGCAGGTGCTTGCTGCCAGCTGATTGGCTGGCTAGCCAGAAGGGGGCAGGACAGGAGAGCTGCCCAAGCACGCGTGCGCCTGGGCAGCTCAGTCCGCCGGCTCAAGGAGGCAGGCTGGCTGGCTAGCCACTTGTCGAACTTGGGGGCCTTGCAGGGGTGACCTGAAGACATAGCAGTTCTGCTGACTTACCCTCTTTGGGCAATGTTGAGAGGCGGGCTTAATAACAATTGAGTTATGCCGGGTGGATGCCCTATGAGACTGGAGGATGAAGATGGCTAGGGCCGTTTCCCCCACGTAGAACCCCGCACTTGGGATGGTTTTTGTTTAGCCCTTTAGTTGCCCTGTTGCAATGCTTGTATTCAATAAAGTGGCCCATTTTAATTCCATACCTGTTGGTATGTGCTGTATTTATTTGAGGAATGCATGGTAATGGGTATTTTTATTTTTTAATCAAGTTTTGGAGACAAAGCTTGACTGATCAAGAGTGGCTTTTTTTTTTTGAAGGGGGAGGAAAAAGAGAAAGGTGAGGATCCTTGGTTAAGCTGACACAGACCCCAAGCCTGTGGTCTACTCAGCAGTAAGTCCCATTTGAGTCAATGGGGCTTACTCCCAGGAAAGTGTGGAAAGGATTGCAGCCACACAGAGCAAGATTATAACTCACCCCCAAAGTAGATGGGGGCATGCTCACACACATACACCCCAACATGCAGATGCCACCCCTATTCCCCCCAGGCAAGACGGAGGAATGCAATCTGGGGCACTGAACATAAGAACAGCCCCACTGGATCAGGCCATAGGCCCATCTAGTCCAGCTTCCTGTATCTCACAGCGGCCCACCAAATGCCCCAGGGAGCACACCAGATAACAAGAGAACTCATCCTGGTGCCCTCCCTTGCATCTGGCATTCTGACATAACCCATTTCTAAAATCAGGAGGTTGCGCATACACATCATGGCTTGTACCCCGTAATGGATTTTTCCTCCAGAAACTTGTCCAATCCCCTTTTAAAGGTGTCCAGGCCAGTCGCCATCACCACATCCTGTGGCAAAGAGTTCCACAGACCAACCACACGCTGAGTAAAGAAATATTTTCTTTTGTCTGGGGCACTGGGGCACCGCCCCCCCCCAAGAGCAGGCTGGCCTCCCTCCTTCCCAAGCAGAGGAAAGCACTGTGCTGCCTGTACTTACTCTTCCCTCCCAGTTTGAAGCCTGCCAGGAGCGTCCTGTGCTGATGAGATGCAGTACTTCCGACACTGCCCAGACAACCTTCTCTCAGTTTGGTGGGGAGGCTCCACCACCTCTTCCCACCATGTTTCACACACCCTCCCCACCTCACATTGCCCCACCCACCTTGTTCATAGCCACAGAAAAGCAGCAAGTAGGAAGGCAGCACCTGCTGAGCAGAGCAGCTGTGGCCACCTCTCTCCCCAAGATGCCTCAGGATGCCCCTGGGGGCTAGCATAGATTGAATACCTCAGCCATAGGCACACTTGCCACCTTGGGTGATGCTGAGGAGTCTGCAATGCAAGGCCGTGGGATGGGGGTCCAGGCTTGCTGTATGGTGGCATGCACCAGATCCTACCCAGATCCTAGACAGCAACTGTTACCCTGCACATGCCCAATCTTGTCTGATCTTGGAAGCTAAGCAGGGTCAGGCCTGGTTAGTACTTGGATGGGAGACCGCCTGGGAATACCAGGTGCTGTAGGCTTATACCATAGTCTTTCGAGACTGAAGGTTGCCAACCACCCAGATCCTAATGGCAGTCTTCTGCTGAAACTGAGCAGTGGCACACAACAACTGCTTAAGGGTTATGGAGACTTGGAGTTTTTATGTTCAGAAATAAGAAAACTATTCTTTCCTTTGATTGCATACTACCATCCAACGAGTAGGACTGACAATTCATTCCAATTCATTCCAGTAAGGTTGCCAATTCTTGGTATCTGGCAAGAATAGAGACAAGGTGAAGGATCCAAGAATGTGAGAGCATAATTGGGAGAGTGCTCAGGGTCTGTTAGTGAGCCCAGGGCAAAGCCCAATAAACACCTATTTCTCTAAGATGTGCAATTAAAAATAATGTGGGAGGGAGGGATCTTTGTTTTCTGCAACTGTCTCAGCCCAGCCAGGTCTTCCACTTCCTTGTTCCGAAGTGCAGTCTGATGGCAAAATGATGAAACAGAATAAAGTCAATTTCTAGTGGATGCCAGGCACTGTGTGCGAGAATTGAATGGCTTGCTAGGAAAAAAGAACAGATGGCCTTCGTAGACCTGTTTCAAGTTAAGCCCTGACCCACTCAAAGACAGGAACATTTTACATGAGCAAATTCTGTGAGTGGAAGACCAGCACCCCAAGTAGAATCAAATCAAAGCTGCTAATTAGTTTTTTTCTGATTCATCTGAAGAGAGGCTGAGTCGGCAGAGAGTTCACAACTCAGAAATCTCTGTGTTTAAATCTAAATGCTGCAAAAAATTCACAATAAACACTGAGCCATTAAAAAATATAATAACCAAGGAATAAACAAACCAGAGTTCTGTTAAAAGGTGTTTTTTCATGGTTTTTGTTCATTAGGCAAGTCAGGCAGGGGGAAAAATATTTATTTAAAGTCAGATTTCTCATTAATTACAGCAGCAGCCAATTTTAACATTGCCACAAGACCGTTCTACTGCCCTCTTAATGCCGGAAAGTTCCCCTGAGCCTACTGTGCAGAAGAGTCCAATCGCTCACAATCCTAATTGTGGCTGAGGGCTTGCTTAGAAAGCCCATTTGGACACCTCTGTAATTATTCGGATGATGGTATTACTGTAAATTCCTTTAACAATGTCACCTCTCATGTAAATTCCATCCCCAGCAGCTGATTCTGTTCCTGCTCTTGCCATCGTGAATTGGGAACACAGCTGTTGATATCTGCAGTGTTGATCTTGCACTGGTGTAAAGGGAAAGAGGGAGAAGTTGGATTTGCTGCCAGTATCTTGATCATGCCATTCCTGTCCTACTGGATGTGCAGTTTAAGTATGCGTGACATGGGCACCTAGGGGGAAACTAATGTGCATGCTGGGATGCTGGGTAGCTCAGTGGTTTGGTAGTGAAGAGGGAGGCAAGGGTGCAAGGTGCAACAAAACAAACTTGTGTAGGGAAGAAAGGAAAAAGGAAGCAAGTGGGCAGGGAGTTCATCTTTCCCAGTGGGTAAACCATCCCAACCGGTCACTGGTGGTCCTGAAGGATGTGCCAACCAGGAGCACATCCAGCTGCCTGCTGCCCCTGACCTGGAAGTAATTGTGGTGACATGATGACATCATCACAATTATATCTGGAATACTCGGGGTGACCGAGCGTTCTGAAGTTGGTTTTAAAAAATAATAATAGCACTGACAGAAGCTGATTTCAAAAGAAAGGGAGGCAGCTGTTTGGAGCGGTGCTCATCCGTTCCAAATGCACTGCTCCAAATGGTTGCCCATTTTTGGAAAGTGACCGAGGACAGCAGCACTGTGTGCCTGGGTCACTTTCCAAAAAAAAACAAGGAAAAGGAGGACAGGCGGGCCTCAGCGGGAGGGGGTAGGCCTTTTGTTAGAGGAGAAAAAGCAAGCAACGACACTCAGACTGGTGCGGAATTGCGATAATAGTATTGGTGTGATTACGTGACTCTCTGGCTGCCCCACCTTCTTGCCCCCCCTTTTTTAAGGGGAAGAAGCATGGTACTCCATGGTATTTGCCTCCCTTGACCCCCCCCTCCCAGTGTACCAGTATAACTGGTATTTCTGCTTGAAAGGGGCCCATCCTGGGCTTCCCAGTAATTTGAGCAGCTGTGGTACTGGTTAGGAGAATATGGGTGCAATCCAAAGAGCATCCCAGGCCTTTGGAAAGGTGAAAGTCCCCTGTGCCAGTCTCCCGGTTTTGCAAAAGTGCCATAAGGTACTTCAGTGCCACTGGGCAAACTGGGAGGTCGGCAGGGACTTGTACTGGGCTCTGGAGGTTAAATATGACCCCAGCAGCTCCGATGGAGAGTATGTATGTGCCAGCAGCAGGCCGCCTGCGCAAGATCAGGGAGGATGGGGGGAAGGCATTGCAGGTAGGAAGAAGGCATGTGGCAGGTGGGCCTGTGGGCAGACCAGGCCAGGGACGGGGTGGAGTCAGGGTCCAGCACTTAAGCCAGATCCTAACCCACCTTCCAGGTGGTCCAGCCTCTTTAGGTAATGCAGATCCAAGTAGCCCCATTTGGGTTGCTGCCATGTTACCTGGGGGAAGGGGAGCCAGTTCCCCTTGCCCCGGGTTGCACTGCGCCACCCACAACCCTGCACGGGATGCAGCACAGACGGGCCGGCCTGCCTGTTCTAGCACAGGATAGGATTGGGCTGTAAATCTCAGTGATTTTCAACCAGTGTGTAGTGGCACATTGGTATGCCATGAATGGTCCACAGGTGTGCTACAGTAATTTATTAGTAGGGCCATTGGGGGATGTGAGCTTCCCACCAGCAGCATGGTGTGTATTGTCAATTGTCCAAAAAACCAATGGTATACCTTGACCTTGTCAGTGTGCGGTGAGATGTATGTATGTTAGGCTGGTCAGTGTATGGATGTTAGGCCGGTCAGCCTAACATCCATACCGGGTAAGATGGTGGAATGCCTCATCAAAGATAGGATCTCAAAACACATAGATGAACAGGCCTTGCTGAGGGAGAGTCAGCATGGCTTCTGTAAGGGTAAGTCTTGCCTCACAAACCTTATAGAATTCTTTGAAAAGGTCAACAGGCATGTGGATGCGGGAGAACCCGTGGACATTATATATCTGGACTTTCAGAAGGCGTTTGACACGGTCCCTCACCAAAGGCTACTGAAAAAACTCCACAGTCAGGGAATTAGAGGACAGGTCCTCTCGTGGATTGAGAACTGGTTGGAGGCCAGGAAGCAGAGAGTGGGTGTCAATGGGCAATTTTCACAATGGAGAGAGGTGAAAAGCGGTGTGCCCCAAGGATCTGTCCTGGGACCGGTGCTTTTCAACCTCTTCATAAATGACCTGGAGACAGGGTTGAGCAGTGAAGTGGCTAAGTTTGCAGACGACACCAAACTTTTCCGAGTGGTAAAGACCAGAAGTGCTTGTGAGGAGCTCCAGAAGGATCTCTCCAGACTGGCAGAATGGCCAGCAAAATGGCAGATGCGCTTCAATGTCAGTAAGTGTAAAGTCATGCACATTGGGGCAAAAAATCAAAACTTCACCTATAGGCTGATGGGTTCTGAGCTGTCTGTGACAGATCAGGAGAGAGATCTTGGGGTGGTGGTGGACAGGTCGATGAAAGTGTCGACCCAATGTGCGGTGGCAGTGAAGAAGGCCAATTCTATGCTTGGGATCATTAGGAAGGGTATTGAGAACAAAACGGTTAGTATTATAATGCCGTTGTACAAATCGATGGTAAGGCCACACCTGGAGTATTGTGTCCAGTTCTGGTCGCCGCATCTCAAAAAAGACATAGTGGAAATGGAAAAGGTGCAAAAGAGAGCGACTAAGATGATTACGGGGCTGGGGCACCTTCCTTATGAGGAAAGGCTACGGCGTTTGGGCCTCTTCAGCCTAGAAAAGAGACGCTTGAGGGGGGACATGATTGAGACATACAAAATTATGCAGGGGATGGACAGAGTGGATAGGGAGATGCTCTTTACACTCTCACATAATACCAGAACCAGGGGACATCCACTAAAATTGAGTGTTGGGCGGGTTAGGACAGACAAAAGAAAATATTTCTTTACTCAGCGTGTGGTCGGTCTGTGGAACTCCTTGCCACAGGATGTGGTGCTGGCGTCTAGCCTAGACGCCTTTAAAAGGGGATTGGACGAGTTTCTGGAGGAAAAATCCAGTATGGGGTACAAGCCATGATGTGTATGCGCAACCTCCTGATTTTAGGAATGGGTTAAGTCAGAATGCCAGATGTAGGGGAGAGCACCAGGATGAGGTCTCTTGTTATCTGGTGTGCTCCCTGGGGCATTTGGTGGGCCTCTGTGAGATACAGGAAGCTGGACTAGATGGGCCTATGGCCTGATCCAGTGGGGCTGTTCTTATGTTCTTATATGTTCTTATGAGATGAAAATGGTTGAAAATTGCTGGTAGGAGAGACTAGTGAGTAAGGTGACCACCAAGGGACTTCTCTGATGCCAATAGCCCTTGATTCAGACTAGAGAGAACTATTGTCCAGCCACAGCCTTTTCTTCAGTCAAACTGCAGGAAAATTTATTCCTTCTGTATCAATTTTGAACTTTCTTCCCTTTTTCTTCCTTCCCTATATCCTAATCCCCACATTTTCTAGAGCCCAGGTCCTTCTGGGCAGTTGCAAACCTACCATAAGGCCTGATGGGGCAAAAGTCCCAGGCACGAGGTACCAGGACCCTGTAGAAGCCTCTCTGAGGCTCCCGACGAGGGCAAAAACTGTGCTTCCGGTTTCCTGGAAGCACAGTTTATAGTGTCGGGAAACCTCAGAGAAGTTTCCCTGACACATTTCTGGGTCGTGCGAGGCTCCGTGAAGCTCAGGTGAGTAGGAAAGGCAGATTTTTGTGTGGGGACGGCGATAGCCTGTGGGGGGGGGGCGCCGTCGCAGACCTTTGCCCCGGGCACGGGGCTGGGGAGGTCCGCTACTGCTTCTGGGAAACCCACATAATTTCTCCTCCCTTTACCCCTACACTCTCACACTCTTATGCTCCCCCATGTTTTCCTTCTAAGGACTTGTCCTTCTCTTCCCCTCTTCCCTTTCTTGCTTCTTCCGCTCTATAGCAACTATTTATTTAGTTTAGGACCTAGCTGTGAATGCTTGGCTTAATTTTGATTCTCCCTCCCTCTTATTGTCAGTTATCTCCGCACTAAAGTTTGTTTTCTCATTCTTTTCACCCTCACCTCAAATCGGTTTTCCCAAACGTGTGCATGTTACACATATTGAAATGCAGTTTCCTCACAGACAAGATACTAAGGCAGTATTACCAATACTTTGCTTACAAAGTAGCATCTCATTGTTGTTGTTGTTATTATTATTATTATTAACAACAACAGCAACAACAACTAGGTATTTATATACCGCCTTTCTGGTCATCGGATTACTCCTCTGACTTTATTCAAGGCGGTTTACATAGGCAGGCGTTTCTAAATCCCTCAAGGGGATTTTAACAATCAGAGAGGTTCTCTCTTTCAAGAACCAACAACATTTCAGATGGATCTTCCTGGTTAGGTCTCACTTCTGGCCTCCAGTTCTCCCGCGCAGGCTGACAAGCAGCTCCATCTCTCCCATGGAGGGCAGCCAAGACGCTTCTTGCTCACACTAAGAGCAGGTGGAATCACTCAGCTGGACTTGTCAGCTGCTTCAAGGTCTTGCCATTCTCAGCCGATCAGGGAGCTGCTGGAGTCCTCCAACCGGCAACCTTCTGATGTTATCTTCAGGCTAACAGAGGTTCTACCCTCTAGACCAGACCTTCTGCCCTTTCAGAGATACATTCAGCAGTGCATCACAACACCAGCTGCCATGGTTTGCCCACATATGCAGGTGGCATTGTGTCCTTGCCAAATAGGCGAAAAGCCCAAAGGGTCCACATTTTCAGTGGTGTCCTTGGTTTTCTTGTACTTGGTGCTATGTACAAATGGTTCTTATTTCTTACAATGCAGAGTACCCACATATTTTTCTCATTGCTATTCTACAGGCAACAAGTCTTTCACCAGCAAAACATCACGGATTACTTCCTGTCCAAAACAGAAACAAAATGGCCATTCTCCATGCACATGTTTCTCAACAATGGAATGTCTGCAAATGGAAACAGTGCTAATTTACCAACATGAACACTCAGAACAACATCCCACAAGAGGAAAACTCAAGCCCAACTGGTATCATTTGTTACTTATCTAGTCCACTTTTCCTCCAAGGAGCTCAATGTGTAATGCAAGACACACCTGCTCCATTTAATCCTCAGAACACTCTTGTGGGACAGGTTAGGTTGAGACAGAGCAACTGGTTCATGTTGAGCTTGGATCAGTGAGCTTCTGAACCAAGTGGGACTTGAATGTGGATCTCCCAGTCCTGATCCAATTCTAGCTACACCATGCTGGCTTGTTGATCACTGGCTCCCTGAAATTTGTGATCAGGTGACAACCCTATTAGAGTACAGTAAGAAAGGAGCCTTTCTGTACTTTCTGCAGCCTTCCTGTTCTGCAGTATATGCCCAATTCATTGATAAAGCAAGTCTGGCATTTCTACATGAAATTGTCCCATATTGTGCCTATAATGTTTATAGGGCAGGAGGTCTGGTCTAGAGGGTAGAGCCTCCGTTTGCCTGAAGATAACATCTGAAGGTCACCAGTTTGAGGCCACCGGCACCATGAATGGCAAGACTTTGAAGCAGCTGACAAGCTGAGCCGAGTTATTCCACCTGTAAGTTATTCCACCTGTAAGAACTGGAGTTATTCCACCTGTAAGGCCACCCTTCAAGTGAGAGATGAAGGAGCTGCTTGTCAGCCTGCGTGGGAGGAAACTGGAGGCCAGAATGTGATACCAGATCAGCAAAAGATCCATCTGAAATGTTGTGGTTCTTGAAAGATAGAAGCTTCTTCAACTGTAAACATCCCTACGGGGATTTAGAATAGCCTGCCTATGTAAACCACCTTGAATTAAAGTCTGAGTAGAAATCTGACAACCAAGAAAGGCGGTATATAAATACCTGTATTATTATTATTATTATTATTATTATTATTATTATTATTAGGTTGTTCCCCAGTGTCCCCGCATGCCCCTGGAATTTGATATGGAGGAGAAACCTCCTACACCAGTGATCCCAAAGAAGATGTCTTTGGTCCCCTATTTTTACACCAACAGAAGAGAAATACCCTATCAACAACTCCATTCCCAATTCACATTGGCACAGAGCAAGAGGAGAATCCAACCCTGGGGCTACAATTTGCATGAAGGTGACATTGTTATAGGGACTTACAGTAATACTAATAGTCAGAATATTAACAGAGTTGTCTAAAACCGATTGTCAAAGCAAGCCCCCAGCAACAATTAGGATTACCAGGAACCCGAATGTACACACAAAGCAATCATCTGTGGAATTGAGGGCAGTCAACCCTCTTCCTATGTTTCAAACCCCATGAGATGCAAATCACATGAGATTGCTCAGGGATGCCTCGTCTCTGGTTATTAGGAGGTGCCAAAAAGGAAACCAGATCAAATGTGCTTAGAATGTGCAGCTGTTTCGCAGTTTTGAAAAACACCCAAGAGTAGGTCTTCCCCGCACCCTGAAATCAATTTGTCCCCTCCCACTGAAAAACGCAGTTCTGCATGCTGTAGAAGACAACAATGGACATTCTGGAGTAAACAGGATGTTCTTTCCAAGCGTTCTTTCAACACCCTTGAAAGGACATAACCTAATTTTATGAACATCCCAGAAGGACATAAGCATATTAGACGTCAATCCACTGTGCATTCTCCCCACCCCCCATTCCTCCCCTGCTGTTCCTTCCTCACCACTCAGAGATTCTCATAACTCCTTAGGGAAACATCCTTTACTATTCTGTTCACTAACATGGTCCTAAGAAATGTTGGCAAGCTTGGAAATAAGCTACAATGTGCCAATTAAGCCAGTCTGTATCAATTTAGTTCACTGGCATAATTCATTCTGATTTCAGATTCTGGGTTTCCTTGAACAGTCCTAGCCCTTATTTTAACATGCCAAAGCACTGGCGATAAGAATGCCCCAGAAGGAAGGAATGTGCGCATATTTGAAATGCTCTTCAAATCACTGTGCATCGCTCCCCCCACCCTTTCTTCCCCTTCTGTTCTCCCCCCCACCCCGGACTACTCAGAGATTACCAGAAATCCTTGGGGAAACATGTAATATCCTCTGCTATTCTGTTCACTAACGCAGTCCTAAGAAATGTTGGGAACAGTAGTGATCCTGACAGTGACAAATGACTCAGAGCAGCCTGGCGTTAATAAAACATATTGCAAGATGTGGCAGCCACTGTTAAGAGTATCTGTTTGCATGTTTAATATACGATGCTCTAAATCTCAATATGCAGCTACCAAGAGAGGCTACTAGCCGGCTAATGATACCTAATGCTCAATACAGGAAGAAAGGAGGAAGAAAAATTTATTTCACTAAACTGCAGGTACCATTCTTGAGGAAATATCAAGTTGGTTGTCAGACTGCATAGGGGAGGAAGAAGTCAATAAGAAGAAAGGAGAGTGAAAGTGGAGCAGAGAGTGTTAATCAACAGCAAAAATACTATAAGGAACGCAAGGAGAGGAAAGACAGCATGCGGTCTGACAATGTATGCATGCTTTTTAAAACATGGCATTGAACCAGCAGCAGTGTCATGTTTCAAACACAAATATCAAGACTTGTAGTCAGAGGGGAAAAAGGATACAAAGGACAAAGCCAAAGATGATATTACAGCACAATAGGTATGTCTACTCATAAGTAAGGCCCATTGCGTTTAGTGGGCCTACAGCAGGGGTGCTCAATACATCGATCGCGATCTACCAGTCGATCACGAGGCAAAATGAGTCGATGGCAGGCTTCTCTCCCGTCCACGCATTCCTGGGAGTGAGCCCCTGGCAGGCTTGTGAGCCCAGGGAGTGAACCTAGGGAGCCCAGGGAGTGAGCCAGGGAGCCCAGGGAGTGAGCCTAGGGAGCCCAGGGAGTGAGCACCTGGCAGGCTCCTCCCTGGGAGAGGAGCCGCTGGCAGGCTTCTCTCCCATCCATGCAACCCTGGGAGTGAGCCCCGTTGACTCTACTGGGGCTGACTTACCTTTCCCCTGTTTTTGCACTGGTATGTATGGAGATCTGCCCGCCCCCCCAACTTCCATCTGTTGGTTCTGTGTGCAAGGGGTTTTGCACTGGTCTTGCTGTGATGTTTATATAGAGATCTTCCCTCCCCACACCTTTCCCCTGTTTTTGCACTGGTCTGTATAGAGATCTGCTCCCCCCCCCCTCCAGCCTCTCCTCACACCATCGGCAGCCATTTTATAACAGTGGAAGTCACTCCCATTGTGGTAACCAGCTGGGCAGAGGATAGGATTGGGCTGTTTAGATGTTCTGGACCAAGCAACAGAGGTGATCAGGAGAGACTCCTCCCAACCTACACATGGCATCCTGGGACAATTATATATCCCAACATAGATAACTGCCCAGGCCTGAAGAGACTCTTTTAAATAAACAAATAAGAAGTAGCTTTTAATCCGGTTCCGGAAAAAATTTCCATCAGCAGTTTAGCTTTCAGAAAATAGTTGGGTGTGTATGTGCCTGTGTGATGCCCTTGAGTCTTGAAAAATAAATGCAAAGCTGCAGGAACAAAATTTGTGCCCATCTCTTTTCTGTGCTGTATTTGAGTTAAACAAAATGACATGGTCTTTAATTTACCTTTGCGGTGTTGGCCCATTAGGCATGGCTTTCTCTAAAGCTGCAGCATCACAAGCCAACCAAACAACCTTGTTATTGCAATTTTTCACAATTTTAGTTGTTTGTGTATCTGTGAACTGTAATTGCAGTGCAGTTTCATCTCCTGAGCACATTTTCATATGGAGCAAAATCCTTTGTCACTTTCAAGTAGAGGTAAGATGAAAGGTTCCTAAAATATTCAACTCAAATGCGGAGGGCGGGAGTTCAAAGCTTCCCAAAATATGTTCCTTTTTCACTGTTCTCTCTATCACCTCCTCCTCTTTCTATGGTCCTAACAGCAATCATGCTCCCCACTGCTGATGGATGCTATTTTTCTCAACATTCCTTGCCGTTCAGATAACATCAGAGTGAGGGCAGGAAACATTGCCTTCTGTTTTCGCCCACATTCTGATATTGTCATCCTGGTGCCAAATCGGAGTGAGGGCACCAGCAGGAAGCAATACTTCTTGCCCTTACTATGAGGTTTACTGGGTTGTCACTTTGGGAAAAATTAAAAAAGGTGTTGAGCAGCAGCAGGAATTATGAACAGTGCATTTATTAAATGAGATGAACCCTTTGCCCTGGTAGCATTCCTCCTTCCAATCTCTGAGTCAGCTTTGTAGCCTGCAGATAGGGTTACTGGGAGGACATATTTTAGCTATGCTATAGTTACCAGCATAATTGAGATGTTCATTTTAGGGGCAGGACACAGATGATAGTCCTATCCCAATCAGAACACTGTGTGGCTGCAACAGCCAAAGCTGTCCACATATCACACAAGCTGAAATTCAACTAGTTGATGGAGAAGGAGAGAATGAGCAGGATTACAGCTTCCTTTAAAGATATAAGCCTGCACAGCTCCAGCAGTTGGATGCAGCTATGAAATAAAGCATGTGGCTGCCCTCTGCACATATAATTCTTTGTTGAACTGCTGACCTCCAGCACACACACACAGGCTGCCACATTCTGCACTAATTGCAGTTTCCGAACAGTCTTCGAGGGCAGCCCCATGTAGTGCGCATTACAATAGTCTAGTCTTGATGGACCAGAGGGAGTGCCACCCCATTCAGAGCAGAACTCTCACTGGATTATGGTGACTAATAATACGAACCTGTGGATGTCTACGCAGAAATAAACCCCACTCAGTTTAATGATAAGTGTGTAGAATTGCAGCCTGACTGCCCAATCCTAATGGGCAGCCCAATCCTGAGCCACGAGGGCAGCCCCATCCTGAGTCACCACAAAGGCTGCCACTGAATCCAGCGCCTCCCGCGCTACCGTGGGAGGCACCCCAGGAGTAGGGGATGTTCGTCCCCTTCTCCTGGGTAAGGAAGGCAGCCCCACAATGGGGCTGCTCACTTTAGTGGTGCCCAAAGGGCACCGCTAAAGTAAAGGTGTTCTTGTAAGGCACACAGCCTCCACAAGTGCCAAGGATCCTACGGAGCAGAGCTCCACGGTTCCTCCTTCTGCCCACCCTCAGGCATGCCTCTGGCACGCCCCCCTCCCCGCATCACGCCGTCCTCCCCACCCCCTCCCCACGTCACGCTGGACTCCCCCCTCCCCGGAATGCCCCCGTCCCCGCCCCATTTGCCATTCCACAACCTGGCGGTGGCAGGCACCACCGAGCTGCGGAACGCAGGCAACCGCCGGGCGTGGCTCAGCGCTGGCCGGAGCTGAGCCACCTCCGGTGGGAGCCCGGCGGTAAGCCCCACAAAGGTGCCTTACGGCACATTTGCGACTGTGGTCCGTGCCGCGGAGGCACAGTGCAGACCATAGGATTGGGCCCTAAGACTGCAAGCTTATCCACATTATCTGAGAGTAAACCTGATTGACTATAAGGAGACTTAGTTCTGAGTGGACATGCATAGGATTGGGCACTAAGTTTATAGTAAATGTGGTCAACACTATAATATTTCACTCTACAATGTCTATTATTCCCAAGCCTGTTGTTATAGGACAGATCATAGATAAATTCGTTGTTTGGTGAAAGTTTCAAGCCAGTAAGTTTTCAAAGCAAGTAACTGGATCAAAATCCCCTCCCCCTTCAGATGCTTTCCTACCTACAGGTTGGGGGGAATTTTAATAGAAAAAAATGGCCTGTGGGAAATTGATTGAACAGCTCTGACCCTGCTAGTACTTTGCTCAAATACACACAGAGCCATGTTTCAGTTTTTAAAAGGTGAAGTAAAGGTAAAGTTGGTCACACATTTGCATATTCTCTAATTATGAGAACTGGCCCTAAAAGCCTCAGTTCATTTCTCCCCCAATAATATTTGTCACATAAATATTTAGAATCAGAGATCCTCTTGGATCCAACTAGTCCAAGCTGCTACAAAGCAGAATTTAAGTCTCCTCTTTAAAACCTTCCAAGAACAGAAGCAAGTCAACCAATATAAGTACTAAAATATGGGCACTTCATCTTGTCCTAAAACATCTTGAAATGCCTGAAATGCACATTGAGTATTGTCCAATCCTTTTGAAACATAATTGGAAATATTTTCTACTGATGCCATTCAACTGTTGAATGAGAAATGGTTCATGAGAAACATGAGAATGAGAAACAGAATAAGAAATTTTAAAGTAAAATTTTGCATTCCCATTTTGCATATGAAAAATGTCACTCTAAATCTAAATGCTTTCGACCCGAGACTGTTTGATGTTGAAAAACTGTTTTCTCATCTTATCTACTTGGCCATTAGCTTACAAGAAGAATGGGAGTGGAATCAAAACAAATAGAGACCAGAAGAGATGCTTCATTAATGTAGAATGCTGTAAAACTTCAGAATGTTTTCCTTTACTAACTGGTCTTACTTAAAAGACCATACTTAAAAATAGTATGAATTTAAGTCACAGGACAGTAAGAAAGAAGATTAAAAAGTATGTATACTTCATATAAAAAAGTATGTATAGTATAATTAAAAAGTAACAATGACATATTAATGATATGAGATAAACAATTGGTCAAGACTCAGAAGAACATTTCAGATCTTGATCTGAATCCCAAAACTATTGATCACAGGTGGTCAGAGTTTGCTGCTGTTTAATGCTGGAGTATTCAGGATCATTTAAATCTATTTTGCAATAGTCCAGAATTACTAGACTCCAAAGACTTCAACAGAATGATCACTGGGATCACTGGTCTGTGGCAGAAGAGTCAGACCATGCTGGAAAAGCACTGAATCCCCACCCCAGCTCTCAGCCTGGGCTGCATCAGCTTCAGCAAGTCCTGGTGGAACAAGATGTGAGCAGGCAGCCCAATCCTGAGTTGCTCAGTGTGCAGGGCTGCTGTGGCACCAAAAATGGCTGCCACAGCATCCTGCATGCAACCGGGTAGCTGGTGGCAGCTCCTTGGGGACTTTTGTCCCCTCCCCCTGGCTAAGGGAAGCAGCCCTGCAATGGGGCTACTTGATGCAGTGGTGACTCTTGAACCAGCGCAGAATTGAAGAGTCCCATGTTGGACCGTGAGGTCCGAAACAGGGCTCTGGATCTGGAGGAGCCGATCTGGTCCACTGGTCCCGCCCCCTCCCTCCCCCTGGCATGCCTCCATTCCTCCCTCTCCCCATCTCCCTCATCCCAGAACACCTCCTCCCACATCTATAGTCACCTCTCCACCTCCAGACAGTCTGGGCAACAGCTGTGAAGTGGATCGCAGTCTCAGCACTGGAACTGGCCCAACACAAGCTCACACTGGGCTAGCTCTGGAACTTGGCTGGTGCTGACCCTTGCAAGGTGCTTTGCGCATGTTTGTAACGGCGCACACTGGTGGTAAGCAGGCTCGCTGAGCTCAGGATTGGGTTTTGTCTTTCCACTTAAAAGGTAAGACAAGAAGTCTGCATCACTTCCTTTATTAATGGGAGTCAGGAGTAGCTTAGGAGTTTTACCTACCTGTTTACGTAGATTTTTATGTGGTTTGCTTTTCACCAGGTAAACAGGACTGAAGCCATATCCAGTTTAAGCTGGTGTTGGCTTTTTAACATCTTTTTAACATGTTTTTTAACATCTAAATGAAGCCACTGGGAGAGGTCATCCGGGGGTTTGGAGTGGGTTGCCATCAGTATGCTGATGACACCCAGCTTTATCTCTCCTTTCCCCCTGATTCTGAGGAGGCGGTTGGGGTCCTGGATCGCTGTCTGGAGGCGGTTAGGGGCTGGATGTGGGCGAACAAGCTGAAATTAAATCCGGATAAGACAGAGGTGCTCTTGGTTCGGAAATCCAGAGCTCGGGTGCTGGACAATCGTCCTGCTCTGAATGGGGTTGCACTCCCTCTGAAGGAGCAGGTTCGCAGCTTGGGGGTTCTCCTGGATCCACAGCTGCTCCTGGAGTCCCAGGTGGCGGCGGTGGCCAGGGGAGCCTTTGCTCAGCTTCAGTTGATTCACCAGCTGCGACCATACCTAAGCTGCGCAGACCTGGCCACGGTAACCTATGCCCTAGTGACATCTAGATTAGATTATTGCAATGCGCTCTATGTAGGGCTGCCTTTGAAGACAGTCCGGAAATTACAACTAGTACAAAACGCGGCTGCTCGTGTGGTTACTGGAGCACGTCGGTTTGACTTTGTCGAGCCGTTGCTTCGGCGGCTGCACTGGCTGCCGGTTCTGTTCTGGGCCCAATTCAAGGTGCTAGTTTTGACTTTTAATGCCCTTTACAGCTCGGGTCTGGGGTATTTGAGGGACCGCCTCCTTCCCTACAATCCTGCCCGTGCTCTTAGATCATCTGGGGGGGCCCTTTTGCCTGTGCCGCCACTAAGAGATGTGAGAGGGGCGGCGGCCAGGAAGAGGGCCTTCTCGGTGGTGGCCCCCGAACTGTGGAATACCCTCCACTTAGAATTGAGAACTGCTCCCTCGTTGCTAACATTTTGGCGTGGACTGAAGACCTTTTTATTTCGAAAAGCTTTTAATTGTTGACAGGCTGGCTGGTGTTCTTGCTTTTTTATATGAGAATCCATGGGGTTTTGTTTGTTTTTTAGATTTTTAATTATTGTAAATTGTTTTAATGATTGTTTTTAATGTTGTATTTTAAATTGTTTGTAAGCCGCCTTGTGTGCCCTTTGGGAAAAAGGCAGAGTATAAATTAATAAAATAATAATAATAATAAAATAATAAGCTGAAACAGATTACAGCAATTTCAGTCATTTGAAATTGGGAGAATCCCTATATGGCAAGTTACCCAAATGAAGTTTATGAGCATTCCTTCTGCATCACCAGTTTGTTGACCAACAGGTTTTTGGATGAGAAACGGCTGCAAGAAAGGCCAGCTGAGTCACATATGGCTGTGCCCACATCACGTGATTCCCGACATAGTCAGAACTTCCAAATACCTTTTAAGGCTAATGGTCTGTGTGCTAATAGCTCTTGGCCCTGGAACCTAGGCTAGCAGCTGGTGCCACTAATTGGTAGCCCCAAGGAAGAGTATGTGTGTGTCTGCAACAGCCAGACAACCGATTCTGGGGACAACCAAAACAGATTAACGGAGCAACACTGCTAATTCCATCATTCACTGTAATCTTTAATCAAGATGAAAAGTCAACGGAGCCTGACGGGCTAACAAACAGCAGCATCGTCGTCTGCTTTCTGGAGCCCGGCTCACAGAGACCTTGACATCCATGGCTTTGAAATAGTTGGGCCCGTAGCAGCTTGTAACAGTGCCTAGTCACAGCTGCACATCAGCCTTCCCTGCGGCATCTGGTGGGCCATCCTGAAAATAACATCAGAGGAAAATCTTGTCTGGCTGTTGGCCTGTTTTCGGGGTGTATGCTTTCGTTATTCAAGAGGTCAGCGTCAAGATGCATTAAAAAAATAGAATGCCAATGGAGCTAAGCAAAAGTAAAAATGAATGCCCTAATACAGGCTAGAGTGCCAACCAGAGAGAGATAGTAATACAATACAGCTTTTCTCCCATTCTTTTTATGTTTATTTTTTCTCTCTGTCCCTTGCAGTAGATTTGGCAAAATAAAAAGCACGACATTCTGAAGCACAGACACACCAGTGTGCAGATTTATTGAGTAGTAGAAAATCAGATGGTTGGATAACTAGAATCTGGAGTGGCTCACTGAGGTCAGATGTATTGTAGAGACGGGGGGGAGGGAGTAGTTCAGTTTCCAAAAGCCCATGGCGGAAATGTGTTTTGCCATATTCCAAGGCTAAGCTCTGCCCCTTTTTTTAACCAAGAATGGCCCTAGTTCTGCCTTGCAATCCTGCTGGACCCCACCTCCAAGGTAGCTCACCTGTTCCACCTGCAGACGGCCTCTTTCTTCCCCTCTTCTGCCAGCAGCTGCTCCCACCACTACAGCAGCACCTTGGTCCTCCACAGTTCTTAGGCATGGCAGCCAAACACCAGTCTCAGCAGTTTCAGCTCCAGCAGCCCACTGTGGGCTGAGACCCACTTATGTTCATGGGTAGGTCGCAAGCCAATTTCAGGTTGGTCCCCATTCATTTCATGTACTTTATTTTTAATATATTAGACTTGATGCTACCATGGTATGTGACTGCATTTGGGGAGATCCATACTTTTACTGGCTACTATGTATATGCTTTTTTAACAATGATGGTCAATGAGGCTTACTCCTATGTAAGTGTAAATAGGATTGGAGCCTCTGGGATGTTGGGGGAATTTTTTTTTAAGAGATCAACAACTGCTTGGGAGGGTTAGGAGAGTTCTTTATTTCAAATAATTTTTTTAATGTATACTTATTTGTAAACTTTTAATTCAGTAAGGGAGCAATCCTAATTTCATGTTAGGCTGGTACAAGTCCCTTCCTCAGGAGGAAGCTGCGCCAGTACACAGAAGGTGCGCTAGAGCACAAAGGCTGCATCCAGCCCCCTCGGTAACTTCCTCCATCTAAGTTGCATTGGTGAGCTCGTTCAACATAGGGGTCCAGGGAGGGCGGGGATGAGGCAGGAGGGAGGCATTCCAGGGAGCGGGGAGCAGGAGGCAGGGCTGGGATCCGGCTGTTATGCCCCGTATCCCAAACTCCATTCCTGAACAGCATGGAGCAGCTACAAGCCGCTCCGCTCTCCTTTGACTTGTGCCACCTCAGGAGATGGCACAAGTCCAAGGAGACCCATAGGGGCTGTAGTGGCTTACCTGGGGATAAGGGGAAGAGTTTCCCCTTACCTCTACCACTTTGGCACCCTATCTTGCGCTGGATACAGCACAAGCCTCCTGGCCTGCCTGTTCCAGCGCACTTACTTACTTACTTAATTGATTTGATTTTGTCGTATAGAATGTGTTGAAAATTTTCCTACTTGATAATGTCACTTCCGGCCATGACATCACTTCCGGTGGGTTCCAACAG
Organism: Tiliqua scincoides; assembly: GCF_035046505.1. NCBI lineage: Eukaryota > Metazoa > Chordata > Lepidosauria > Squamata > Scincidae > Tiliqua > Tiliqua scincoides. The sequence goes on along the minus strand of NC_089824.1, from coordinate 195,071,589 downwards.
ATTGCCATTCTAAAAAGTGCTAGAAGGTGTGGAAACCTCTGTCCTATGCTAGTCCAGTGGACTTTCATTTTGAACACATGTTGGAAAATGACATTTTACACGTTTTGATTTCCGTATTCAGCCAGCTGAAGTTATGATTCAGTACGAAAATGTCAGGACTGGATATTTTTATTTCCATATGCAATCAGTTCTCAAATTTAATGCCTGCAGTTCTGAAAAAGACCACGGCCAGCCAGGTTAGGTCCACTGTGCATTCTGTGCAATTATAAGAAATCTGTTCTAATAATGCATTGACAACTCTATCCCTGAACAACATTGTCAGGGTACAGAAAAGCAGAGTGCTGCAGCAGTTACTTCCCCCCTCCCTTGCTCCCTTATCAAGACAGCAAAGGTTTTATTAGCCAAGAGGAAATGTCTCCTTCCCAGTTCCTCTAGCTGCTGAGGAAGCCTCGCGCACTTACAGCTGTTGTCTCCTTCCAGCCTAAGGACAGGAGCATGTAAAGCTTTCAACAGAAATGTGTCATTTCCCATTAAAGACCACCACTGGGACTCACGCTGTGCCCAAGCTTGCATGATCTCTGAGAGTTTTCTCAGGGCAGCGTGCTCAAAGTACATGCTGATTTCTATAGGCTGTTAAAGAGCAGTGTCTTAGATCATTCTTATCAACCAAGGCACCATGAGTGCTAGCACATGTGGCAGAGCAGGGTCAGAGACTTCTGAATACAAGATACAGAGGCATGGCTGACTTTTACATTGTGCCCTTCTGGTGTAAAGCTAACTGCTTGGGACACAGGAGATGGTTTCAAAAAGCAAGAGCAGAGCCAGGAAGCAACTATTATTTAAAATTTATTTTTGCATGTAGCTGGTGTACTGTCGTTTACCAGTGAAGCTTAACTCTGATCACCTTCATGTGATACATTTAACTGTGTCCTCAATCACACAATTTACCAGACTTTCTTGTGATGGAGGATCAGCATGCCACTTTTCATCTGCCCAGACCTCCATCAGCATATGGGCAGTTTGGACAGCTGCCATGGCTTAAATATGATGAGGGGGACCCACTACAAAGCAGCAATGCGCAGTGTGGGTGCGGAAGGGGAGGCAGTGACATCCCTCCCCCGGTTTCTTCAAAAATCACTGCTACCACTGTAGAAGCTGTGATTATGGAAACACAAGCCATGCATTCTGAGTAGCTGGGGCATGTGGGTTTTTGTTTCTGTGATCACGGCCATGGCGGCACTTTTTAACGACCTCCAGTGGGGCGATTCTACCTCACCTTCCGCACATCATTGCCACACATACTCAGGAGATGAACCAGCCTAGATCACAGTTTATTCTGATATTTTTATGGTACATTTTATGATTCTTTTTCTTTTGTCTTTTTTTGTTAATTATTCTTAGCCCCTTTGGATAACCTCCAGGCTTGAAAGATGGAGTATGCATATTTTAATGTATAAATAAACACTTCATCAACATCATCATCATCATCATGGTGGTGCTCTAAGCCCAATACCAAAAGACTCTGAAAAACACCTAACACCCTGGGAATGAAACCACTACACACCAATTACAGAAAGCAGCCTTCCTTGGAACAGCACAAATATTACAAAAATACCCGTGAATATCCTAGGTCCTTGGGAAGGACCTGATATTTGACAGGCCAAATCCAGCCACCAGCATCTGGTGGGCTGTGCACAAGAATCACCTGCCGCAGCATCTCCCAAATCCCTGACTTCCAGCCCCTTGCATAGCCTGGTGTCTGCTAGTGTCCCTCTTTGGTGGCTTCACCTTTGCCTTTTTCAGTTCTGCTGTTTTCAAGTCACCATGGATGCTGTGTATTGTACAAGTACAACAGCACTGACAGAAGAAAATAGAGGCTACGACTACAAACATATGGACACAGAAGAGGCCCCTTGGGTTTTATGTTGGTAGCCCTTGTCATTATCATTCCACCACCAGTTTCCCCACTTCTGCCATGTGCATTCATGCAAAGGAGGTTTAAAACAAATATGGCAGCATCCCTTAAAAAGAGGAAGCATTTCTGTTATGGCATGGCAAGCATTTCGAACATCCTGTGCATCCAAGCAAAATTGTCCAGTATGGCAACAGCAAAATTGGCAGCAACTGTGAGGACTGGGAGCTCTTGGCTACTAAACAGTGGCAGTAGCTGGGGGGTCTTTAATGGGCTGTCAGCCCTAGCTGAAGTGTGTGTGCAGCCCTAATATGGGTCAAGTGGAGAGCTACAACAAGGTAATCCACAGAGACAGGAGGTTTAGAAAACTGTACGTAGCAGGTTCCACCAACTTGTGGATGCAAAGTATAATTTAGTCCTCATAGCAGATTTATGTTTGACCTCATCTACATCGCATAATAATTGCCATAGCAAAAATAAATCCTCTGCACTACAGGGGATCTGGGCCCTGGCAATGTAAACAGGTGTCACTCCAATTGCAACACATGTTTACAGCAGGCCTGAATTTGGCCCCCAAATCATTACTGGCATGATGTCTGGTTCTGTGAAAGAATGGAACTGGAATGGAAGAAAACTGTTTGGCTGTCCTTTATAATGAGTTTGGCAAACAAGACAGCTGTATGCCACTTCCCTTGGTTTCATGAGTCTCTCTCTGTTTATTGCAGACGGAGCTCGAAAGTGGATTCCTGCCAATGTCATATATTTTTGCTGTTCTCTTGGCTGCAGAATCTTATGCTATAAATGGAGATGACCTGGCTGTATTAATTAAAGGCTATTTGCTCTACAATATGAAGGAGAGCCAAGTTCCAACAGAACCCAAGAGAATGAGACTGAGATGTACACTTGCTTCCATCTAAAGTCATGTCTCTGAGAATCACTGTTGCATCGACGTCTCATAAAACCTGTCATTTGGACACAGCACCACCTATACACAATTTGCTTAGCCCTTTAAACTTAACTAGTGCAGTAGATGCTCTTTTACTTCCATGAATTTCTCCTGCAAATATTGGAATGGGATCTGCATTATATTTAGACAGTAATGATTATGTTTGTTAGACGTGAAGGTCGTTCCGTAGGATTCATATATAGTGCTGTATGTGCCCAGTAGTTTCTCATTTGTTGCAGCTGGTCTGTACATGTTCTGTCAAATATTCACTTTTGCACTGAGGATATAACTCTTGTCAGCACTCAAGTGACAATACAGTATTCTGCTCCAGCCGGTGCATTCATTATTATTGAGATTGCATTGTGAAACATGAACATCCAGGTGTTTTACACACACACTCACCCCCCCCCCCACACACACACACACTAAATGGTTTCAAAGTGCTGGATGAGGATGAACACCACAGTTCCCCCTCCCCCCTCCCAAATCATTTTGCAAACTTTTATTTTGTATCATTAACGGGGCTGTCACTTGTTTAAATAAATCCTAGCTGATACGGAGTTTTAATCAGTTAATTAATTGATTAAATCTGCATACATCTGCATACAGATAAAATAGTACTTCAGAATAACATTCTTCCTTCGTTTTTAGATGATGCTTGCAGGTGCCACAGGTAGGGTACAATCTCAGAAGAGGAATTTGGTCCAGCATAGGAGAGAAGAGAAGGAGGAATGTTTCTCCAAAGGAGTTGTGCAGTTGAGGGCCATAGCCACGAAGCTGTGAGAACTCTTCCCCCTCAGGGATATTCCATGCCTTTTGCTGAATTTAACTTTTTCATTTTGTGAAAAAGTAAGTCTTTTTTACTTGCGGAAATACATTGGGTAAGCAGCATCTTACCCAATGCTCACCAATGTTACTGGGCATGCTCTGAGACATGCATAATAACATACACATGTGGGGGAACAAAATACAAGTGCAAAGACCTTTGTGCCCATTTCTCCTCCTTCTTGGTTCAGCATATGTGTGAATCTGGGACTTTCAAACCTATTTCATCGCAGGTTATGCTGGGGGCCTGGAGAGGCTTCTCCAAGTCCGTGAGGGGCAGGTGGACTTGCTCCAATGAACCAAAGGTAGTCTTTTTACCAAAAATCCTGTGTCAGTATTAGCCCAAGCAAAAGCAAATCAAATCAGGCCTGGGTCACTCACCTGGTGTGCACCCACCATCACATATGTGAATGTACATGCTTGTTGGCCCATAGTAGGACTCACCTGGACTCACCTTACTAGGACATAAATTTACTCCCACTTTCCAATGTTCTGTTCCATGAGTGCAAAGACACCAGGGTAATTGATGAGTAAAAAGCTCCATTTTAGAAAGTTTTAAAATTAAATTGAGTTGCATACAATTATTGAATGCAATTAAAATAAGCATGACTGCATTGAAAATATTTGCCTTCCCCTTTTCAATCCAAATGACCCTTCTGGGGACGACAATAGAAAAACAACTCAGGAGCTCCTTAGTCAAATGGCTTTACCCACTTCTCTCAGCCTTAAGAAACTGGCAATTGGAGCAGAATTATTTTCAGGTAGGGAGGGGGAGGTGAGTTCCTTGCAGCTGCTTCATTCTCTGGCCAGTGAGGAAGGACCAGGTTTGCCACACACTGTCCCTGTGCAACCTCCCGGGGGCCCCTAATCCTAGCTAACTGCATTTATTCATTCATTTATTCAGGCTAGCTGCATTTATGACCCAGCTGTTTTCTGATTATTTGCCACCCTGTCACCACAAAATTTCAGGGTCAAGAACACTTGTGTATATAAAATTACGTGCATATAAAATTATTATTCACTATCACTATCAGAACCTTTATTGGCATAATATATACACGTACAGAGAGTTCACATATCTAAAGAGTAGTTTCCCAAATGTACGAATGTACATTTCTCTAATGCTGTTTATTTTAATAATTATGATGTTTTGCATTTATATCCTGCCAAATCAAATCCAGGCTACACACAGTGTAATCATTCTCCCTTAATCACAAAAACCTAAGAACATAAGAACAGCCCCACTGGATCAGGACATAGGCCCATCAAGTCCAGCTTCCTGTATCTCACAGAGGCCCACCAAATGCCCCAAGGAGCACACCAGATAACAAGAGACCTCATCCTGGTGCCCTCCCTTGCATCTGGCATTCTGACGTAGCCCATTTCTAAAATCAGGAGGCTGCACATACACATCATGGCTTGTAACCCATAATGGATTTTTCCTGCAGAAACTTGTCCAATCCCCTTTTGAAGGCATCCAGGCCAGACGCCATCACCACATCCTGCGGCAAGGAGTTCCACAGACCAACCACACGCTGAGTAAAGAATATTTTCTTTTGTCTGTTCTAACTCTCCCAACACTCAATTTTAGTGGCTATCCCCTGGTTCTGGTGTTATGTGAGAGTGTAAAGAGCATCTCTCTATCCACTCTGTCCATCCCATGCATAATTTTGTATGTCTCAATCATGTCCCCCCTCAGTCACCTCTTTTCTAGGCTGAAGAGGCCCAGATGTCATAGCCTTTCCTCATAAGGAAGGTGCCCCAGCCCCGTAATCATCTTAGTCGCTCTCTTTTGCACCTTTTCCATTTCCACTATGTCTTTTTTGAGATGCGGCGACCAGAACTGGACACAATACTCCAGGTGTGGCCTTACCATAGGTTTGTACAATGGTATTATAATATTAGCCATTTTGTTCTCAATACCTTTTCTAATTATCCCAAGCATAGAATTGGCCTTCTTTACTGCCGCCACACATTGAGTCGACACTTTCATCGACCTGTCCACCACCACCCCAAGATCTCTCTCCTGATCTGTCACAGACAGCTCAGAACCCATCAGCCTATATGTGAAGTTTTGATTTTTTGCCCCAATGTGCATGACTTTACACTTACTGACATTGAAGCGCATCTGCCATTTTGCTGCCCATTCTGCCAGTCTGGAGAGATCCTTCTGGAGCTCCTCACAATCACTTCTGGTCTTCACCACTCGGAAAAGTTTGGTGTCGTCTGCAAACTTAGCCACTTCACTGCTCAACCCTGTCTCCAGGTCATTTATGAAGAGGTTGAAAAGCACCGGTCCCAGGACAGATCCTTGGGGCACACCGCTTTTCACCTCTCTCCATTGTGAAAATTGCCCATTGACACCCACTCTCTGCTTCCTGGCCTCTAACCAGTTCTCAATCCATGAGAGGACCTGTCCTCTAATTCCCTGACTGTGGAGTTTTTTCAGTAGCCTTTGGTGAGGGACCATGTCAAACGCCTTCTGAAAGTCCAGATATATAATGTCCACGGGTTCTCCCACATCCACATGCCTGTTGACCTTTTCAAAGAATTCTATAAGGTTCGTGAGGCAAGACTTACCCTTACAGAAGCCATGCTGACTCTCCCTCAGCAAGGCCTGTTCGTCTATGTGTTTTGAGATCCTATCTTTGATGAGGCATTCCACCATCTTACCCGGTGCATGACCTTACACTTACTGACATTGAAGCGCGTCTGCCATTTTGCTGCCCATTCTGCCAGTCTGGAGAGATCCTTCTGGAGCTCCTCACAATCACTTCTGATCTTCACCACTCAGAAAAGTTTGGTGTCGTCTGCAAACTTTGCAACCTCACTGCTCACCCCTGTCTCCAGGTCATTTATGAAGAGGTTGAAAAGCACCAGTCCCAGGACAGATTCTTGGGACACACTGCTTTTCACCTCTCTCCATTGTGAAAATTGCCCATTGACACCCACTCTCTTATGACATAGGTGAGATTGAGGCAGTACCTTGGAATTTTATCAGAGGATACAAAGTTTCTTTTGGGCCCCTTTGCAAAGGGGGAGGGAGAAACCGAGTGGGGGAGGGTGGTGACAGGCGAACAGAATGGGGGCAGAGAGGGGCAAAACCGGGTGGGAGGAGTAGGGAAACAGCTGGAAAAGTATTCGGAGTCCAGATCTAAACACCCACATGTTAAACACCCGCATCGGCAGCTAGATACAGTAATACAAAAAACCAAACACACTCCTAAGTCTCTCTAAAATCTTTTAAATAGAAGAAATCATTGTAGAAAACTACCATCATATTTAGGCTCACACTAGAATGGAATGTGTTCCATGTGTACCAAAACTTGCTTCTGCAGCAGCAGTAGTCCTGCAGCTGTGTCCCTGAGCTCCTATACACTCCAAAGCCAAAGAGCTACTGTAGGAGGTAAGTTTCCTCCCAGATCTGACACTGTGTTAAGGAGTGTCATGTATTCATTCCTCAGCCCAGCGTATATGGCTTGCCAGCAGCTGCAGTTGCATGCTTGTGGTAGTGTCGCCAACATCCCGTGTGGGCAAAAAGTCTGAGTAGATAGGAAAAAGTAAGATCCCAGGAAATTTCTGGGCCCCCTCCTTTGGCTCCTAGACCCCCTTTTTGACCCTGGGCCCAGGTACAAATTACCCCCTTTACCCCCCTCTCCTAGGCCCTGGCCCAAGGTCACTTAGTGAGTTTGATGGCTAAGTAGGGAGATTTGAACCCAGATTCTAGTTTTGACACTCCAACCACTCCATCCCATTGGCTCTCCAACCTGCTGCCCAGTTAAGCAGAGATATCTTTAAAATAGCCTTGAAGATGTTGACCAATGAATTGACTACCTATTGCAGCCTCAGTTATCAATTTAATGTTATTAGCCTGTTGCTGATCTATCCTGGAAGTACTTCTTGCAATCACAATTGTTTAAAGTGACTGAACGCTAATAAAGCAACCCCATCTAAAGCAGCTTAAATAAATGATAAAGTGATGAACCCAGCAGAATTGCAAGTAGTTAAAATAACGTTCTTTTTCGCAGATTGAACATTTATCTTTCAATGGGGAAAATCTGTCATCTGAATGATGGAGCCGTTCCATTGACTTGGATGAGTGGTCATTGTGGCACAGAGAATGAAGCTTGGATATTTCTTTTACATTTAAAAACTGGATCTTGTTTAAACACAGCTGGGTCTAAACTGCTAACTACTTTTTGAGAATATTTTTGGCAGTGACAAAAGCGCCTCTCCTTTCTCAGTGACTTTCCAGTACCATGCTAAATTGTTCATGGATTTGTTTAAATTGCTCTCATTCACGTGTGCTCTAAATTGCCTTCATTTGCCCTCAGTGGACCATCCTCTGCTCTGTACTTTCTCACAGGCTCCCACCAGCCCACACCATGCAGCCCTGCTGGAACCGTACATGGTGTATGCTACAAGAAGGTGACCAGCTGGCCCAGGAGAGATAATTAAAAATCTCTTTTACTTACCTCCCCTTAGGCTGCCTAGCCTCCAGTGGCCTACACCAGCTATTTAGCTGGTGTAAATCTGAGTAGACTCAAGGTTCAATCCTATCCAATTTTCCAGTGCCAGCTGTGCCAATGGGGTGTGTGCTGCATCCTGTGGTGGGGAGGCAGTCACAGAGACCTCCTTAAGGTAAAGGAACATTTCCCCCCTTACCTTGGGGTTGCATTGCGGCTGCACCAGTACTGGAAAGTTGGATAGGATTGGGCCCTCAGAAGGCAGTTCAGGATGAGGAAAGGGGGACTAGATCTTGGCATGCATGGTTGCTGCATGAACCATCCTGAACCACCCCCAGCCAGCCTGATCCACCCGGATATGCCCCTGAATCGCCACTGTGGCTGGCTGCTACGCCATTGTTAGTGGGCTGCAGAATGGTGGTGAGGCCAGGACAACAGCATTTTCTGCAATTACGAGATCATTGAAATGGGGAAACAAATCAGAGAGGCGTCAAAGAGAGACAGGGTTGTAACCATGGGGGAAAGAGGCAGGGGGTGTTGGAAAGATTGCACAGTCTGCAGGAGGTAAATAAAAATACTTTCCCTTAAGGTGAATATTTTTGCCCCCCCCCCAAGTAGGCTATCTGATCACCTGTGGGTCTCCTTAGACCTCTACCAGCTTTTGCACCACTTGAAAGTGCTTTGTGCTGCCAGAAGGTAAGTTCCAGCAGCACAGGGTGAGCATGGCACTGGGCTCTCAGTTTATGTTTTCTAGGGTTGAAATTTAAATATTTGCTTGGGAGTAAGTCCCACTGAGCTCAATGGAGCTTACTTCTGAGTAGGCACACATAGGCTTGTGCTGTTAATGTAGAGACTGATCTAGTTCCCAGTAATGATTGTAATGAAAGCACCATGACACTCCACAGCAATTCCATTCTCCATACAATATTTAAACCAGTGTTTCCCAAACATTTTAGCACTAAGACCCACTTTTAAAAATGACGCTGTATAGGGACCTACTTAGCTTTATGAGACTTTTAAAAAAGAGTTTTACTTTACCAACCACTCAAGCCTCTGTTTTTATCCTTTTTCACTATGATGGGGGGGACTGCTTTCTGGAGCGTTTGTTGAGCTACACATTCATTGGCTCAGGACCATTTTGGTGACCTTGCATTGCCCTTTGCCTGGCCTTTGATAAGAGCTGAAGCACATTAGCCTACCATGAGTAAAATGCATGTGTGGCTCAGTTTCACTTTCCTTAGGGCTCCAAACATATTCCTTGTCAGTTACCAGCTTGTCAGTTTTGTGACCCACCAAAAATCAGGTCCTGACCCACAGGTGGGTCACAACCCACAGTTTGAGAACTGCTGTTTTAAACCATGCTGACATCACTCCAATCATTTCTTTTTGTCTGAATTAAAAAAAAAAAATCAGAATGTACTGCGGCATATCATTTTATCCCTCCTTGGATTTAGCCTAACCTCATTCCTCTAATAAACACGCAGAAAGCTTCCCATATCTCTCAAGCCATCTTTGGTGCCCCTTTAAAAATGGATGTGTGTATCAGCCAATATACGTGAGCAGAGATTGTAGAGGTTTGTTTTTGGAATTATCACATTTTTTAAAAGAAAAAAGAAAATTACAAAATGCCGAGCTCTTGAGAGGAAATCAGATTAATCTGAACTTTTGCCAAAATGAGAACATTCTTCAAAAGTCAAAGCCCAAGACCGACTCTACGGTCTTTGCAGTAACCTTTCGAGCTGAAAATGCATTTCTTTTCATGCATCCCCCCTTTCAATATCCCCACACAGTGGTGTTTTCAAATGGCACAAACATTTGAAGATTGCCTGAGCTGAGCATGTGCAGGTGCCTTGTAACAATTTTCTTCTGAGCAAGTTTAAGCACCGTTAGAGCACACTGGTATCTGTCAGCTGTCACCTGAATTTCTTTCAGAATAGGAAGGTAGGGAGAAAGAGAAAGGTCACCTTTTCCTTAGGTTTGTTCCCTAGAAGGTTTAATTGGCTGAGGTGTCCATACATGTGGAAGGGAACTTCAGTGTTCAACTATCTAAAAAGGTAAAGGTAAAGGTTGCCCCTGGCGTTAAGCCTAGTCGTTTCCGACTCTAGGAGCAGTGCTCATCTCCGTTTCTAAGCAGAAGAGCTGGCGTTGTCCATAGACAGTTTCCATGGTCATGTGACCGGCATGACTAAACCCCTAAGCACATGGAACACTGTTACCTTCCCACCAAGGTTCAACTATCTAGCAAAGACCAAAAGGTGTGTATGTTTTCCCCCCTTTCATATTTCATTCTCGGCTCTAACGGAAATCACAGTTTAGTGAAGCAGACAGGAATGCAGAAAACCCTTGACTTGAATGCAACAGTGAACAAACCCCATAGACAGAATTACAAAGCATTTGTTAGTAATGTGTTTCTGAACAGGTTGGCTAATTTCTATCCAACATTCCTATGTACATTAACTAGGTGGACAGCCACAATACAGGAGGAGCGGTCTTCACTGTCATTAGCTATTGTTGAGTTCAGTTAAAGCCTCTGTCATTCACCAATGAGCAATGTTTGTGAGACACCTTCCAGCCTGTGATCCTGGCTGGATGTCTTCACAACCTGTCATTCTTTCTGCTCCTGGAGTAAGAAAGGACATTCCAAACTGCTGAAAAGGGCTTTGTGCAACCAGAGCGCGAGTTCCGGCAGCGCAAGGTCCAAATAGAAATGGGCCATGAGAGGTGTTTCTCTGTTTCAGCTTCTTTGTTGCAACTTTCTGGAAAGTGCATACAGTTGAGAGTTTAGTGATCTGTAACACTGGCAGTTTTCAGATAAGTAAATTAATGCTGCAAAGCTAGGCAAGACCATCTGTGATATCTCCACGATGATATTCCTGGATTTTTCTTGCTCCTTTCTCTCAATTAGGCTCTCTTGTGTGGATGCCAGATGTTTCTCACAAACAATAGGAGAAAGCCAACCCTTGCCATCACCTTCAAGTCTTGCTTGTGAACTTCTCATAGGCCTCTGTCTGACTGAGGAGTGAACTGCATGGACTGATGGCAAGGCTTATCTAAGTCGGGGTGTGTGGAAGTAATAAAAAATGCACTGAAATATTTGCATGCTGCAATATGGAATGTGAAAAAGGGGGGGAGATTAATTTAACAATATAAACATTGCAAATGGAAATCACATAACAAACGATGAAGCTTCCTTACATGACTGCAAGAAAAAAAAGGCAGACAATTATATACTGTTCACTTGTTGGAAACGCAAAAGGAGCCTGACATGCTTCCACATAATAGTGAAAGCAGCTGTAAGTTAGGATAAGGCATTCCAGACTAAAATGTTTTATTCAGGATGGAGCATGAATAGGAAGATAGGACCAGTTCCACAAATGACACTTTTGCGTTTTGTGCTTGTTGACATATATATGGCATCGTATTTACCCACATTAGGCACGTGATAATGTTCTCCAGCTCTAAGGCAGAGGTGATTCATTTTTTTTTTCTGAATCATCTTTTCAGTGATTTATGGTGAGACGCCACTCATTCATAGTGAGTGTTCTCAGTTCATTGTGGAGAGGGACAAACAAGGGGAAAAGAAGCGTGACATGCTTGTTGTACAAGCTGCACCTGCTGAAATTCCTCCTCTACACAGTTATTAAAGGTCCAGGAGCACTAAAGTTGAAAGGTTGACCACCCCTGATCTAGACCAGGGGTCTCCAAACTTTTCAGTGCAAGGGCCACATCATATATTTTACACATTTTTGCAGGCTGGAAAAAAAAAATCAGTTTTATAAATGAATGAATGAAATTTAAATGCATGAATAAGTTTTACTTGAATCTTTTTTGTAATCAGCCTGATATGATTTAGAAATGTGACAATTACAAAGAAACAATCCCATGCTTAAGCGGATATATTTTATTTATGTTTTATTATTTATATTTTATTATTTCTGTAGTTTGGAGACCTCTGATCTAGACCATTATTGTGTGCTCTTACTGGTAATGGGTCTCCAGAGTCTCATGTAGGGTTCTTTCCCATCACCTTTTACCTGGTTCTTTTAACTAGAGAGACCAGGGATTGAAACCCTGAGAAGACCACCATAAAATACAGCAGGAACCCCATTAGCATGGCTGCCTGGACAGAAGAGGGGTTTCGATAGGATTGGGCAGTTAATCTGCTGTGATGACTTTGATTATGCTCTGCTCCATATGCCTCAAGAATGCAAATATTCAACAGCAGCTAATATTCAAGAATGCAAATATTGAAGCCGCTCCGCTCTCCTTGGACTTGTGCCACCTCAGGAGGTCACACAAGTCCAAGGAAACCCATTGGGGCCAGGGTGGCTTACCTGGAGGTAAGGAGAAAAGTTTCCCGTTACCTCTGGCTGAGTCACTTTGTGCACCTATCCTGCACTGGATACTGTGCAAGCCTCCTGGCTTGCCTGTTCCAGCACAAGATAGGATTGTGCCTGTTAGCACTGAATGGGGGGAGAGGAGGAGACGGGGGACTGCTTTCGAGGGCAGCCATACTGCTCCTTGTACTGTCAATGTACTGTACTCTCTAAATGTGAGAGAATGATATTATTATTCCACTGACAGTTCATGCCTGGAGCATTTTACAAAATCCTATAAAATGCAGGTAGCACATTATACACTTAGCGCAATGAAAAGCCATACCACTATATAAAATATTAAAACACTGTTTTTTGAGGGGAAAAGATGAAGTGAATTGAGAAGGAGCACTGAAAAGGAAAGGAACCAAATGAGTTTTTAAAATCTTGAGGTGCTTTCTTAAGGTGGGGAAAACTGAACGAGTTGTTACCCAGCACATCACATTGTACGAAGGCACCTCTGACATGTGCCTTTGGTCATTGCTAGAAATGTATGGAACCTTAACCAAATTTGTGTCCTTTTGTCCAAGGGAGATGCTAGAAATGCATTATGCCCAAGTTGGTTTTGGCTTCCAAGAGACATCTTTTTCATTTGTTCTATTCCAGTGTTTCTCAAACTGTGGGTCTGGACCCACTAGGTGGGTCATGAGTCAATTTCAGGTGGGTCCTCATTCATTTCAATATTTTATTTTGAATATATTAGACTTGATGCTCCCATGGCATGTGACTGCATTTGGAGAAATGTCACAGGCCTGTACTTTTAACAAGCTACGATGTATATTCTTTGAACAATGATAGTAAATGGAACTTACTCCTGGGTAAGTGCGGGTAGGATTGCAGCCTAGGATTGTTAAAAATTTCCTGCTTGATGATGTAACTTCCGGTCATGACATCATTTCTGGTGGGTCCTGAAAGATTCCCATTCTGAAAAGTGGGTCCCGGTGCTAAATGTGTGAGAACCACTGGCATAAAATATCATCTGAAATCACATAACCACACAACCAGGGTCTTTACTGTGTTAGAGCTTTCTAGCTGGAACCAAACAGTTAACTAAAGAGTTCCATATTCCATATTCTCCTATGGGTAGTCATATAAGCTTAATCTTTTTACAGTAAAAGGAAGGAAATTGTCCTTGCATTTTAGCAAGAAGAGTGATAGCTCCGGGCACCAACAATTCTGAGCAGATAAGGAGTGACGAGGCTCAGCAAGTCTTCCGAGGAGTATTTGCTGCTATTCTCTTTATTGACCTTGCTATAAATTAGAAAGGATACTGAGGTTGTTAAAGGCATTCAGATATAAAAAGTACAGTGTTTCCTTTCTTTGTAACCCACCTTTGTGTTGACATCGAAGGAATCCAATAACGGTTTTATTATCTGGGGGAAGTGTAGTCAAGACAACATGATACTCCTGTGATGACAGCTTTTGAAGAAAGCTTGAGAAATATGAAGGCACAACCATAAGGGAGATACACAAGTCGACACACAAAGGGTAATAACTGGTAGATTTCCATCAAACTGGAAGGACATATAAAGGGAGGTCTAGAGGCTAAAAACCTTGGGTTTGGTGCTATTCAACAACTTCATTCATTGTTTGGATGTCGGAATCGATCCATCACATCTCAGGTTCTTAGAGTCCCTGCTTAGGAAGGATTCTAAATACAGGTCGGGCATCCCTTATCCAAAGTGCTTGAGATCAGTAGTGTTTTGGCGTTCAGTTTTTTCCGTATTTTGGAATAAGAGATCTTGGGGATGGGACTTAAGTTCATTTATGTTTCATATACCCCTTATGCACATAGGCAGGAGATAATTTTATACAATATTTTTTTTTTTTTTTTTTTGCGTGAAACAAGGTTTGTGCATGAAACACAGTTTGTGATTTTATTTCTTTAGGCAATTTTTTTAAATTTCATATTGGCTCAAAAAAGTTCCATATTTTGGAATATTCCATATTTTGGAATTCCAGATAAGGGTTACTCAACCTATACTTCAAAGAAAAGGCAAAAGCTCAGTAAACTGAGGTGCTGAACTGGAAGTGGTAAAATGAAATGCAGCAAAGGCAAATATATATTGCTATATACCTGACACATGAAAAATACGTTCAAGCACAAGACAGTGGATAATTCACTAGGGCTCAGTCAAACAAAGGAGCTTCCATGCAAACTTTCCAACGTTTATTTATTTAATTAAAAGATTGATATTCCATATTCTTTTGTATTCCGGAGCAAATGCTCAAGGCAGCTTACAATTGAAGAACTAAATAAAATCATAAGGGCAAAAACAAATTGAAGGAAGGCAACTATTTATAACCAAAGCACAGCTATAGAGTCACAGGAGACAGACAATGACACATCACCCAAATGCAAAAAGGTTTTGAGCCCTTGCTGAAAGACCATTTGGGAGGGTGAAGTTCTTTGTTCTCCCAGTAGGGAATTCCATAGTTGTAGCACCACTACAGAGAAGGCTCGCCTGTATATGATTACCTGTATATTATATAAGAATGTTTAAAAATAGAGATGGCCATCAGCTTTGCTGAGAAGCTTCTACATTAAGCCTGCAAAACCTGTGACCTTTCAAGCTGGATGCTGCTCTCCAACCACGCATAGGGTAGCATCCAGATCCACAGAATGCCTGCTGGATTTTTGGCAATTCTACCCTCTTGCTGTTATCCACCATGGTTCATCACAAGGCCCAAGCAAGAAAAATGCTATGCCGATGACAGACCTGGTATAGGTAGGAGGAACCTCAATGGAAACAATAGGGAAGGACAAGACAGCAGAAAATTGCACACCCTGCCACTCTCCTGCCTCGCTCATTTGCCCACGTATGAAGCATAGGTGACAGACTACATTTCACAGTCAGTCACTTCACATCAACCCCAGCATATAATCAGTGGCATCACTCTGGCTGGTGTCATCTGGGGTGAAGCTTGGCAACCCAGAAGTTCAACAGTGACACAATGACATCATCATGTCATGTCATCATCATGTCATTGTGTCACTGCCAAACCTTTGGATTGCTGAGTTTTTGCTTGCTGCTGGTGGGACTTCTTCGCCATGGGCAGCAAGTCAGGCTGGCTGAAGAGCAGCAAGCCAGTTGGGCTGCCTCCTCAGGGTCTATCAACCTGCTTACCAGGATGCCATGAGTGACAGCTGGAGCACCTGGACTGGTATGATGGCTACTTCTGTACCTAGAGCATGATGTGCAAACCTTTCTAGGTATGGTTGCAAATCAGATAAACTCTGGTTTTTTATAAGATCTGACATAAGAATGGTTGTGTTTCTTGCATAGGTTTATCGCTGCTGTTTGTTTGTTTTAATTGAAAGGCATACTCCATCAGTGAGTGCAGAAAACAGACCCTCTGGGACACTGTGGGTAAGAAGGAGCAGGAGCAAAAATACTTGGTTATCTGCATTGTATCAGGGAATGTTTTCTTTAGAGGGTTGGCTTACATTTTAACAGTGGCATAGCTGAGGGGGGTGCAGGGGTAGCAACTGTACTGGGCAACAAGCTTAGGGGAGGCAACAAGCTGAACTTGACACTAATGGCCAAAATTGTGAAAACCTTGCTATGTATGAATAATAGCATCATGTTATATATCATTGGAAAGGTAATTTAATGCAGAATGCAATGAAACAAATCTCATTGGAATATCTGTATTCTATCAAAAGCGATAGCCAAATAACCAGAAAATGAAAACACAGCTGCCTTATGAAACAAAAAGTGGATTTTCTTATCTCAAAACTGACCTATGAGATTGATTGTTCTGAGAGCAAATGAGATGTTATTATGATGCAGCATGGAACCAATGAGGTGTTAATATGAGTCAGTTCTCATTTCCATGTATCCCTGTATTCCATGTATACATACATGTATTCCATGTACAGTTACCCCTGCTAACTGGGGAAAGAGGCACTTTTTCAAGTGGTGCTCCTTTTAAATTTAGCAGGGAAAGAATAACCATCCCTGTTCACCCCAGCACAGTGTCTCTAATCAATAAGGGGCACACTTTTTATTTATTTATTTACTTAATTAAATTTGATTTTGTCATGGGGAGGGCTACAAAATCTTCTTTGACCCCAGGTAGCAGAAAGAGTCCTTAGCTATGCCACTGGTTGGTGAGGCAGCAGAGCAAGTGGGTGGCGAATTGCTGGAGGGAGGAGACGGTTTTCCCCTCAATTTTCACTTTTTAGAAGCCCAGGCATGATGTCACTTCTGGTTGTGACATCACTTCCACGGTATCTTTTTCAGCTTGGCACCGGGTTACATGATCATTAGCTAAGCCACTGCATTTTAATTTCCTTGTCACTCTTTGCCATTTCTGTTTGTTAGTTTTTGACATGTCTCCCTTTAATTTTTTGTAGACCCCTCCCTCTCTTTTTGTTTTGATCCTTCAGTATTTTAAATACACCTTATTTTTTATTGCTCATTTTCCTGAGCTCAGTTCACTATTAAGCAGGTCGTCAAGCACAGCAACCTGTCCTAGTTGAGCTACCATTGGGTTTCAAGGGTGACCCTTCGGATTCTAGGGGTTTCATGATTATCCTGGAAGAGGGGCTTTTCCACAATGGTTGTTTCTTTGGATAGTGGCAGCAGAAAAAAACTACCAATTCCACCTTAACCCAATTTGACCAATAAGAGGAAAGGATAAATAGACAACTAGGGAGAAAGATCCAGCACTAACCACTCTTCATTCCTGCATCTCCCTCCTTCCATCAAATGCACCTCTAGTTTGCACCCAAAACTTTAGCATTCCTGATCTTCATTGAGTTGGGAAAGATCAGAAACATGCAGAGGACAAAAGACAACAGCTGCAGTTGATGTTTTATTGCCAAAGAAATTTCCCAGTACATTCTTTGAACATGACCACATGTCCTCTGGGAAAAACTGCAAAGTGACAAATGACAAAAATATGGTACATAATAAATCTGCTATATGAACACCGCTCAAGTGCAAACAATGACAAAATTAAAAACAGTTTCACAATATGAAATGATCTAATCATAACTGTTATCCACATAACAGTGTGCAAAAACTAAAAGGATAGAACGTCTGGTAATACCACTTGCTAACCACTGCAACTGAAGTCTTCAGGAATTCCTATACTAGATAAAAATGTGAAACTAGTCGTCCAATTTGATCCACCACTTGTACCAGCGGAGCATGTGCTCCGCTGACACAGGCTGATACAAACATGCCATAAAGTGCATTGCAACAGTGCTGAAGTTAGTGGCACTGGTGGGGAAGCCTGCCCCATCTCACGGGTGCAGGTACAAACCCTGATGCAAGCTGGGCGCAATAATTTCCGCACTGGGAAGCCGAGGGTGGGGTGTAACATGCGGGGGGTGGGTGGATCAGGCCCAGGAAGGAGGGCAGGATCAGTGGCAGATTTGCAGGCCATATCCTATACCCCTTCCTGGGCCTGATCCACCAACATGAGGCAACATGAACTTTCATCAGCAATTTAGCAACTGCAGGTCCAAGTTGTTCTATTGGAGCTTTCCCTAGGGCAAGAGGACAAATGTCCCCTTACCTTGAGGAGACCTACAGCATGCAGAATTCCCCCATAGGATGCAGTGCAAGCCATGCTGGTGCTACTGCATTGCTGCAGGAGAACTTGAATAGGATTGGGCTACTGGACTAGTTATAGGACTGGTGTACTTGGGGGGGACAAGGGTTGCAAATGCCCCAAGCGGCACAGGGGAGAGGTTGCCGCCACAGTACCACCCATTCCCCTCTCCCACGGCGCCCTATACAAAAGCCCTGTACTGAAGCTTCTGGAGGGCCTAAACCCCACTTTCGGTTTTTGGGTGAAAATTGGAAGTGACATTTTGGGCTCTTAGAAGGCCTTTGGAGGACTGGGAAGGCCTCCCTGCCTCCCCACTTCCAAGGAGCATGGTAATTGTTTGTCTTCAAACAATCTTCAGGGCCATCTACATCCAACCGTAAGAACCACTTACGGGAACCACTGAGAAAGGAAGACAAATTCTGGAAAGGTCAAGGTCATAAGTAATTTGTGAATGTGTCAAGCACAGTTCCTATCTAAAACAATGAAAGCACTTATGTCTTCTTGTTATGTATCAGGTTTGTGTGCTGTGGACTCCTGCATTTCTTCCCATTGCCAATGATATTTTTAATAAAACAGCTTTGCAATTTCAGCTCTTTTCTGCTCTCCTCTGCCCTGATAGGCATCAGATCACTTTATGACTGTGTTTGTTGGGTGTCCAAATATTTGCCAGCTCAGGTGGCGTTTGCATAAGCTACACAATGAAGCGGCACGGCAGGAAGTCATATTTGAAGAAATCTGCAGAGCAGATCCTCTAGGGAGTATGGGAAGTGAAAGGAAAAGCTGGTATTAGCACTTATTGATAGAGGGACAAAACCACACAGTTCTATTTATACAGCACCACTTTCTATATGTCTCTTATGTGATGGCATAATATCTTAGCATCTTAAAGTGCTTTGCAATGGTATGGAGGCTGGGCACACTAGACCAAAGCTCAAAGCATTTGCGTGCATGCTGGCACAGTGAAGGGTGCCCCCTCAAGCAGGAGAGTCCCTTGCCAGGCTGCGCAGGGATGGGAAGAGGGTGGGGGAGGGCAGCGATGGGCAAGAGTGGGTGTATCAGACCTGGGAGGAAGTGGGTTCAGTGACAGTGGCACATGCTGCATCCTATCCTGTTTCCCAGGCCCAGTCTGCTAACACAGGTGCACATGGACTTGCACTAGCTATGAAGCTCGTACAGGTCCAAGTAGAGCCTTTGGGGGGCTGGGACATTCCCCGGGGCAAAGGGACACATGTCCCCTTACCTCAAGGAGACCTCCAGCCTGCAAAATTTCCTTAAATGATGCAGTGTGGCCTGCGCTGGTCCCGCTGCACCGCTGTGTGGGAATGTACACGGGATTAGGCTACCCGACATGAAAATATTTGTTTTCATCTCGCGCTGTTAGCAGCCTAGCTCTTCTTCTGCCTTCCAGGAGGTGGAGATGGGGAGGACAAAACCTTACTTTGCATGCTCCTGCAGAAGCCAAACAAAATGATAGCAACAATCATAATTGTCTAAGTGCATAATTTTGGGCTCCGACTGAGGCCTAAAACAAGTGAGGTAATTATTTCACTCCACTCAGTGCCAACTGGGAAAGTGGGCTGCTCTAAACAGCTGAGCTTTTAAGATAAAGCACATGAATGGGAATGAATTCACAGAGCAAAAATCATGCAAGAAGAGTTGAAGGAAATGAGACTTTAAAAAAAGGCCAAAGAAGATGGGCCTGTGTAGCCTGGATGTAAACGTGTTAGATAATAAATCATAATAACCTATATATAGGTTATAATAATCATAATCATAATAACCTATATCTCCATTACTTGCAAAAGGCAGAAGTCCACTGGGGCTGTCAAATGACCATGTTGAGTGGGGATTTGGTGGGGGGGGGGTATTTTAACCCACCTTATGAATCCAGCTGGCCTTAGGGGTTGTCATCACGGCATTTATTTGAAGCTAAGTTAGAATAGTCACCAGACTGGTCATATGGTCATATGACCATATGTCATATGGTCAACAGTCTAGCAACTCCTTGTGGTTGCTCATATCTTTACCATCGAGGCAAAAGAAAGGATGAATCAGCCTAATGCACAGTTTTTACCTCAGAATTTTTACTCACAATTTTTGTACCCGGGTGTTCCAGGATACCAACGTGGAAATGTGACTCACAAGACCAACTACTGAATGCTGGAGCACCAGCGCAATCAGAAAACAAGGAACAATAAGATACAAGATTTGCTTGGTTTGAACCAAGAGCAGGAATGCCAGCCACACACACTCTTCTCAATGTCTCCAGCAGCAGTGACTTACACTGGATCCTATCTCCATTTCCTCTCCCCTTCCCTCTTTCTTCTGTCCTCAAACCTGCACCAGCAAAATGGCTGGGCCAGATCTGAAGAGACCCACTGGGACTTGCCCCAAGGGAACAAAAGTTCCCTTACCACAAAGATATCTCCGCAGGATGGGGATACCTGCACAGGATATTTGCACTCGGATGTTACGGCTGCATCTGCCAGGACTGTTTGGTTAGGATTGGGCTGTATGATCTTATCTTGGGAAAGGGAGTGTCTTATGTTACAGTCTGAAAACTCTGGCATTCACAATTTATATCACGAGCAAAAACTCATTGATATTCTTCTCGCATGCAACTGTTACTGTGGTACGTGAAACTAAATGAATGTGTGACAATACACAACAACCACCTGGTTGTCTCTAATTAGCACTGTCAACCAAGTACAGGCTGTTTTTGTTGCTGATTAGCTGTTTTGCTTTTAATCAATTCAAATAAATGTTCAGGTGATACGCTCAGAATCCTTATGGAATAACAGACTTGAAGTGACATCATCAGAGGGTATTACAGCTCTCATACTCTGTCTCTGTCTGTGGGGAGGGGGATGAGGGAGAGAGAGAGAGCACTTGAGTTTTCTCATCCAATTCATGGGGTAGGAGGGAGGCTCTTTGTAAAATGACCAGAGATGAAGAGCAGGCTGTGGGAATCACTAGAACCTCATACAGATGTCAATTGATAAAATTTCATTCTACCTGTCAGAAGCAGGTATGCCCCAGCCTGACTGGGCCCATCAGTGTGAGTGCACATTAGTGCACCAGCATCTCTCCATGTGCCAACACCTCCCATGCCAGTTAGCCACACATCACACCAGCATTCTCCTCCTCCTCCTCACTGATATTGTCCTCCTTCACCACCACCTTTACCACAGCTTCTTGTAAAGTGCCAAGCCAAGAAAATCCTGTCTTTCCTCGCCCAGCCACTTAACAAGAAGCCATTGGGGCAGACAGGCAGCAGCCTTTTCAGCAAGCATGCAGGAGGAAAGGATCATGGTGACTGTGCAGCCTGAGGAAGTAAGTCTCTTTCCTCTTCTTGCATGCTTGGAGTATGAGAAAGCATTGGGGCAGATGAGTGGAGCATTCAGGGAAGCAATGGGCTGGGGGAGATGGCAGGTGAGCAAAGGGGAACTTCCTGCCAGTTTTATGGGATCCTTCCTGCTGGTTTTCTATCTCCCCAAGCCTGCTGCCTGAAGCAAGGGGTTCAACCAGCTTCATGGCTGGACCATCCTGATCACAAGATAGACAATCATATTCACCTGCAGACAGTTTTCATCCTTGTTGTCCTCTGTGCCATGTTATTCTGATATTAGGGACGTCTCTATATTCGTTGGAATTTTTATTGCACCTAATGCAACATTAGCGTCCAGCTTTGTTTCTTCCTTGTTTCCATAGACACTCCATCTTTGTCTGATGCAATCAGCAAAGAGTGGAAAAAAGCAATCTACCAGTGCACAAAGATGGGAGAAGTTAACAGTGCCCCTTTCTTTGCTCTGATGTTTTCCTCCTCCTTTTCCCTCAGGGCCTCCTGTACATCCTTCCCCCAGAGAAGCCTGAGAATAAATATGAAGTCTGCTATGTCAACTGATTTTTTTCTCTCCTTCTGCTCCTTTTTCACTACCTTAATAAATTAAGCTGAACAACAATAGCGATGAAAGGAAGCAGGACAATGTGGTAAATGTAGCAGAAAGAAATTGGAATTGTAATGAGGAGAGCTAATCAGGAAAAGAATGGACTATGTAGAAAGCACTAATGAGTTTCTAAATAAATTCAAAAGGTTAATATTGCTCTAACAGATCTGAGAAGAATCCTAATGTGGAAAAAAGGAGACCTCGGTTTGGGCTGTCTGCTGCTTCTCTATATCGTGTTGTCTTCCCTTCATCCCATGCACCGTTGGCTCTTAAGTATCAGTGATGCTCTGTCATTGTGTCTGCACCAGCACTATTGTCAGATTTCATTTCATTTCACTCTCCTCCTTCGCACTGTCAAGAATTGATCTCTTCCAGAACTGATCCTCATGTATCTCCCACACACAGGCTTCCCCTAGTGGCATTCCAGGCTCAGGTTTTCCCCTGCTCTCCACTTCCTAATCAATCCTGAATTTTGGCAAGTGCACTGACACCTATACACACCCTCCAATACATCACATGAAAATGAGAGTGACAGGACCACTGCATTCTAGACAACCATGTTCCGGTCAAATGCATCCCAATATTGGACATTTGCATTCATTCTTTTTGCGTCCCAGACATTTGTGCTCCAATGTATGTATGTGTGTGCATGTATGTATGTGTGTGTATATATATATATATATATATATATGTGTGTGTGTGTGTGTGTGTGTGTGTGTGTATGTATGTGTGTGTGTGTGTGTGTATATATATATATATATATATATATATATATATATATATATATATATATATATATATATATATATATATATATATATATATCAGATATACTTTAAAATTCTTAAAATGCAAAAGTAGAGTTAGGGTTAGGGCTAGGATAAGAGGCTTAGGGTATATAACATGTGGTTTGTTGCCCAGTTATAGTTTGTTTGTTGCCTATAACTATATGTATAGTTACAGTGGGCACACAAAAAGCCAGGACACACTCACCCCCTACCCCCCACCCCTCAAAAAAGATGCAAATGTCCAGGGATGCCAGTGACTGGAATGCATTTGACCAGGACACCGTCGTCCAGGATGCAAATGCCATAATGCTGAAAATGAGGTATCAGGTTTCCGTGGTGGCCTGGAGGGGGAGCAGGGGGGCAAATGCACCGCATCCATGCGGCAACAGTTGCAGGTAACTCAGAAAACCTTCTTAGTCTTCTGGCATGATCTTAAGCAGTACTTCCAGTCCCAGATCTACTGTTTAAGACTGCTTGGAAAGCCTCACGAGGCTTTCCAAATTTCCTGCAACGTTGCGTGAGGCTCTGTTGTGCTGGGTAAGTATGGGGGTGGCATGGTGCAGGGGGGCAGCGTCACAGACCTTTGCCATGGGGACTAAGAGGGGCAGGTCCATTACTGATCAGGGTGGGTACAGGAGATGCTCAGGCACACAGAGGAGCAGCTAAAGTGGAGCAGATAAAAGAGCACTCACACTGGTTCACATTAGTCTATTAGTCCACTGATTAACCACTTTGACAGAGAGACTGACATGGCAGATGAGAAAATCTAACAGTGTTAATTCTACATTCTATAATTCCACATTAAACTATTCTAAGCCTGTGAAAGATGATATGTTGCATGCCAGTACATTCCAGATCTTGGTTTCACAATACTGTTGGTTACATTATGATGAAGAGAAAGGCCCTGTAAAGTTCACCGCACCGCACACACTGGATTTGTTACTAGGTGTACTTCTAAGATATGCATAACATGCACATGTTGCAACCTTTTGGGGTAGCAGAGACCAAGTTCAGTGGCTCGTGGCAAAGCTCAACAGAAGAGCATGAAAAGAGAAGGAAGACAAGGTCTGAGTTGCAACAATAGATAGCTTTTGTTGTGGGAACAAAAATACGATCACTAGGAAGGGAAATCAAAAATAAAATGCAATTCTTCATATACAACATGGTGCACAGCTAGGCCCCAAGCACCAGTGGTTTCTGGGTAGAAAGGGAGAGTAACAGCCCAATCCTAACCAACTTTCCAGCACTGATGCAGTTGCACCAAAGGTGTGTGTGCTGCATACTGCAGTTGGGGGGGGGCAGTCACAGAGGCCTCCTCAAGTTAAGGGCATCCTGGCTTGTTTGAGCAGTTCATCTTATGGTTAGGGCAGGGTTTTCTCAAATGTCTCAGGAGTAAACCTCCTCAGATAAGTCTTTGCAGGGGTGGGGGAAACGGCAGTGACACGTTCCCCAGGATTGCACCGCTGTGGTGGTGTTGGGGCTTTATTAAAAATCATAACTTCTGCCAAGGTCCAGGAGGTGCAGGGAGTCCCACAGAGTGTGATCACAACCCAGAAGTGGGTTGCAATTCATATTTTCACTTTCTACAAGCTGCAGAGTTCCCTTCAGAGTGCTCCACAGGGCTCCCTGCACCCGCCAGACCCCGGCAGAAGGTAAGATGCGTTTTTAAAAAGCCCCACTGCCCCTGAAGGGGCGCAATCCTGGGGATCGCATCACTGACTTCCCCCTTCCCCCACCCCTTAAGGGGACTAGATGGGCCTACTGTCTGATCCAGTGGGGCTGTTCTTATGTACTTATGGGGCAGAGGCCAGGGCTCTCAGGCAGGGTGTTGCGATGCCCCAGTTTGAGAACCACTGGGTTAGGGGAATGCATTTGACTAGAGGCCTGGGGCGAATCTTCCTACCTCTCCCTAAACTTGTTGAAAAATAGAATAAGGAGTCCTAGCCTCCTCTGCTGACCAAAGCAAAATCATGAAATTTTCCAAAATGAAAAAGGAAGGCAAGTCTTCTCCTAAGTCAGTCAGCTAGAGTGGTGGTTGCTCTGATGTTGCCCCTTGGCCCCTCCCTTGGTAACATGATCCTGAGGATCGCGTCACTGCCCTAACCCCTCCCCCACAAAGACTTATTTAGGAGTAACACTCCCAATAAGTTTGAGAACCATTGGCTTAGATCCATTTGGTCCACATACAGTGCATTCCTATGCTTGTCTACTCAAAAACTCCAAGTCAGCTTAATGGCCCTTACTCCCAGATAAGTGTGTATAGAACTGCAGCCTAGTCCTACACACTCTTACCTGGGAGTAAGGTACCTTTTAAGCTCACATTTTGATTGATTTCCCTTCTACTATACCATTGTATAATAAATTTTACTTATTACCTCTAAAATTCTACAGACCTTTTGTGAACCTGGGGCCCTGCAAAAAAAAAAAGAAAAAAAAAAAAGGTTCCAATTGCACCCAACAGCTCCGAAGTCTGGCCCTATTCATCTACCATACCCTTTCCCAAGAGTGAAACCCTGTGAAGCCAGGTAAATTTTCTTCTATCCTCTTCTTAATTCTTCTCTCTAATTGTGCCATTCAGCTGTAAATGTTTCCAGCATATTCCAATGGCTAAACATCAAAACTTCCAGAATGGGAACATTGGGCATTCCTCCTCAATCTCCATGGAGTGTAAAGGCAGAGTGACCTAGTCAACAGTAGCAGGGAGTTGCAGAATGTACTCTCACCATTTTTGTTTTAAAAACAAAATGTCCTCACAGTAATGCCTTGGATGTACTTGGGACCTCCTTCTGAGTAGATACTGCTAAGCATAAGCACCAGCCTTGCTGAGACATAAACAGTGATGGAACCAAAGGGGGAGGTCATGTGAGTTTCATGTGTGAATTTTCCCTTCTGACAGTGCCCACCTCAGTCTGAGGCAGAGAGGCAAAGAAGGAAGGCCCATAGCCAGGGAGACAGACCAGGGACAGACTGCACTTGCTCCCAGTGTGGGAGGGATTGTCACTCCTGAATTGGCCTTTTCAGCCACACTAGACGCTGTTCCAGAACCACCTTTCAGAGCGCGATACCATAGTCTTTCGAGACTGAAGGTTGCCAACAGACTTCACATAATCATTAACGCTTAGGTAAGTGCTTGGAACATAACAGGCTAAATTATTCAGCTATTTTTACCTTGCCTCCAATGAGATGATTCTTGGTTTGTAAGGATTTTTTCCAAGATAAAGTGAGAGCAAAATTGCTAACTGTGAATAAACAAGATAGTTGCGCAGCTCATCATAGCCCTAATGAACCTCTTTAAATCATACAGGCCTGTCACCTAGATCTATTGGCTACATTAGAAGACTGCCGAGCTCAGGAAATGTACAGACAATGCATTTAAAAAGAGGCCTGGAGCATGTTGAGTGCCCATCTAACCCGTTCTAAAACAGATTGAGAAATATGAAATGTATGCTAATTCTTTCGCAGCTAATGTAAATATGATTTTTTTTTAAAGAGAAGAATTTCCTCCATTAAGCAGACCCAGAAGACAGCACCAAGATAACAGAATCATTGGGGTTTCATTCTGCATCATGAATTAGGTCGGATCATAGGCTTCAAAGACAGAGAATATTAGTCCTTTAAAATAATGGGTGGTGCCCTAACTCCCTTTTTTGCAAATGGAAGGAACTTCACTTAAGACAGGCAGGGTCAGTCTTAGGAGCTGCAGGGTGCATTGCAAAACATTTTAGCGGGGGATCCCCTACTCACATGGATGTGCAGCAGTGATGAGGAACCTGGCAGTGGTGTCACCATCAACCGCTTCATTGGGGCAATTTAAAGCCAATTAGACCCACGGCTGGGCAGGAAGGCCATGCTCTGCTCACCACGTTCTCCTCCTGCTGTCGTGGCGTGGAAGATTTCATGCCAGAATGTCAGCTACAGAGCGAGGTGCCGGTTGCAGCGGTGGGTGCTCCACTCACCAAATTGGTCAAATTGCCATAAGGCCAGTCCTACAGACAGGCAGATGATTTTTGCTTCTGTCTCCCAGCAGCCCCCACACTCTGTACACTCCTGTTACAACCCAACTTATTTATTCGCTATTCCTGCGATGGGTCTAGGAAGGAGCCCCCTTTCAGGAGCATATAGCACCAGATACAAATATGGTTAAGGTTTTATCTGCTGACTATTACATCAGATATTCAACACAATTGACACAAAAATATTTAGGGATAATATTTCTAACAACCCAATCTCACATGTCCTCTGTTACCCTGCACATGCCCGATCTTGTCTGATCTTGGAAGCTAAGCAGGGTCAGGCCTGGTTAGTACTTGGATGGGAGACTGCCTGGGAATACCGGGTGCTGTAGGCTTATACTCCATAGTCTTTTGAGACTGAAGGTTGCCAACCAATTCTCACAAAATGCTGCCCACAGGGTGCAGCAGAGCCAGCACAGGCGCCACTGCATCCTGCCAGCTGCTAGAGACCGTGTAGGGGCAGAGTAGTAAATAACATTTTCTTTTACTTACCCACCTCTACTCCCTCATGATCTTCAATGTGTCTACTTGGATCTGCACCAGTTCTTTAGCTGTGGGAAGTTCAAGTAGAGGGGTGTTGAAGGTGAAATGGAGGAGAGGATATCGACAGAGCCATTGCTGCCAATACCTGCCCTCCACCTGCCCCTTAAATACCCCTGATCTCCTCCCTATTCCGGACATGTTCTGCTGCGTTCCACCCATCCCATGCCCCCCTGCATGCTTATCAGACACCTGCATGTGCACACAGTGTCACATACAAAAGGCCCTTTTTCATCATCCTCAACCAAAGCAACAGCCCTCTTTTCAAGTCATTCTCCATGCATTCAGTGAACATCTTAGTGGCGACACATTCAATGTTAGTCGGAAAGTGGTCATACACTTGTAATCCTTGATGCCCTTTCCCTCTAACAGCAAACATGTAGCTGATGAGGGAATGGCAAGGAGGCAGAGTCTGGGCACAGATCTAGAGGTACAGTCCTGCTCTCGCTCCTAATACTCACTGCACGTAAGGAGAATTATGTGAGAAGTGGGCTACTACGTACATGAATATACACAAATGCTCTTATCCCTTTTTATCATTGTCTTCTCCTGTCCTCTCTTACCTTCCCTCTCTGTTGTCTCCCATAGTGGTAACATTTCAGTTGTCTGTTCCTCAAGGAAAGGATCCATGTTTTGACTTGTGTTGTCTCTCAGGTGCCATGAACATTGATGATCCTCTGTAAATAAGAAGCAAAACCGTCATGGCTGCTCAAGTCTCTTTCTCTCACACTTTGTTGTTAACCAGCTTTCTGTGACTCTGAAATTTCCCAGAATGATTCTATGCCACCACCACGCTATTTGGAACTTGCAGGATATCAGAGCATTACCAACAGAGTGATAAGATTATTTCCTATTACAAGGCTTGTAATGAAACAAATCAAGTGTAATGATTTCTGCTGCCCTGTGGTGGCTGCTATTATTGATTGTTTTAGCATGCAGGCACGTTCCGAGGAGTGCGGAAAATGAGCAGCCATTTCAGAAAGTGGGAAACTCAACTTTTAAGCCATAAAAATGGGCTCAGGTTTATTGGAACACTTGGGCAACTCTTTAGATTAACTCCATCCTCTTAATACTTGTCAAACATGCCCGTTGCCAGCAATAAATTTTCATTTCCCAAAAAAATGTAGCAGTTGATATAAAAACAAACAGATATGAGAAACAATTACATTATTCTCCTTTGTTCCTCACAGCTACAAATTCTGCATTAATGCTCGTACTCTCCCTCATGCTCTCCAGCCCTCAGCATTTCAAATCAAAGGCATTATTAAATTGTCTCACATTGGTTTCCGTCCGATGTTCTCAACATTTGGGATGAGGCTTCTAATGAAGACATGTGCAGGCGAAAGGAAAGACTTGACCTCTCCTTTGTCACTGTCCTCCCATTTCATCTGTCTCTGTTCAAAATATGTTCAAAAACCTGCCTCTCCAGTTATTACAATTGATGATGCTTGGGAATGATAGAGCAATTTCTGTTTGCCAAGGCTTTCCTTCTCACAAGGATGAGACTTTAAAAACCAAATGACCGCACATGGTAAAAGATGTCTTGACTCACCCCCTCCCTTCCCAAAAAGATTGGGTTTTTTTTTAATCACTTACTCCAGGTTTATCAGTGCATATAGGGCACAATTTGGGCAAAATACTCTCCCCACCCAGTTAGAGAAAATTAAGCCAATTTCCCTGGATGGAAGGAGACTGTCCAGAATGTGCACAGCCCATTAGCATGCACATCCTCTACCAAGCAGGATGGTCAGGTGTTAAAGCAGCATCCAAACCAGCTTTCTGAAGTCATCTTTTGGAAGACTTATTCATCCTGTGCTTATTTTTTTCTATAGGAAAAGGAGTGTTAACTCGGTTGCTGCCAAAAAAATCAGCTAGAGTGCCTCTAGCAACTTAGAAACTAACCCAGAGGTTCTCATCATGTATACTGTGACACTCTGGGATGTCACAAGGTACTCTCTGGGGCACTGTCGGACTGGAGGTTCAGCGCAGCAGATAGAGCTGCAAAATGTGATGATTGCGTGCAGAGAAAAGCCCTCCTGCTTGCCCTAACCCTATTACTGCTATTTCTGTGCTCATGCTAGGTTTCCCAACCCAGAAGTAAGTGGCAGTGATATCACCGCACGACACGTTTTGCATCATTGCCATTTATTCCCAGGTACTGAGGGCATTGCGAGACCTGAAAGATTGGGAAGTGCTGGACTAACCATTTGAAATTAGTATTGTGAGGGTGGTGTGGCAAGCTGCCCTTTGTTTACTTTGATGTCTCAAAGTGCTCATGTTTGTGGTGTGCTTCTCTCTTTTCCTCACTGTACTGATCCTGTCCTTGGAGTTGAACCTGGGAAGATGGCATGAACCATCCAATTGCCAGAGAGAGCAGAATAGGTGAAAAATGTTCCTAGATTCAGTGTGAATCTAGGATCAATGTGAGCCTGGAAAGCCAACCCCAGGGGCAATGAGATAGACCTGCCTTGCAGACAAATAGGGTAGGTGGGTGGGCTGCTGCTTCACTGCCAAAGAGACCCTCACTGGAGCACTGCTGCCCTGAAAAGACATGCCCACACTTCTTTACTGTTGGGCACAGCACATGAAGTAGCCCTACTTATGAGGTCCCATGCCTCCTTAAGGGTTATTGGCAAAGACACCCCTCTGCTGCACAGGGCATCCAGGAAGTAAGACAAGCTGTCAAACGCTCAACATCAGTTATCAAATACATAGCACAATCCTATGCCTGTCTTCTCAGAAGCACCACTGAGTTCAATGGAACTTACTGCTGTGTAGCTGTGCATAGGATTGCAGCCACAATCTAATATTAAATATTAAGTCAACTACTTCACAACACCATCACATAGCAAATATTAAAATTAAAGATCGTTGGATAGCGTATCAAGTAATCCAAGAATACCAGGTGCCTATCTGATCTCAACTTTGTAAAGAAGCATTTTGAGGAAGCAAATTTCTTTCAACTCAAGCCAGATTCATTCCATTA
Organism: Tiliqua scincoides; assembly: GCF_035046505.1. Taxonomy (NCBI): domain Eukaryota; kingdom Metazoa; phylum Chordata; class Lepidosauria; order Squamata; family Scincidae; genus Tiliqua; species Tiliqua scincoides. Next base: position 195,041,225 of record NC_089824.1, on the reverse strand, counting down.
TGTTACACAAGAGTGGAGTCTGAGAATATCCTGTTCAAGGACAATCATGGCAGATTTTTTCTATACAGTTGAAGCTGGGACAAAAGTGTCAGGTGTTGCAGCAGTATACAGGTGCAATGACGGGTTTAATACTCTGTAGGACACGTTATGCCACAGAACAGGCACCTGGGAAATAAAAGATAAACCAGTACAATGAAAGTGCTTTCGACAGCTTCTCTATCCAAATGGGGGATATTCTCCATTGCTTAGGAACTGTAAGCACTGGCTGGCTGGCTTGTGAAAGACAGCTAGTCATTACCCAGTGGAATGCAAGTAAATATGTTCTGAGCCGAGATGGAAACTCAGGGACACAGCACTTTCTGCTCCACTGAAGACAACAGGAGGCAGGCTCATTGCAAATGAGTGCAATGGTAGGTTGAGACAAAGACAAAATTAATACCTTGTATTAGAGTCCTTGCAAGTTTGCCCTGCAGCTCAAAAGTCCACTCAAAAGTCCACTCAAAAGCCTTGATTCATTTACACTGAGTATGCTCAGACTTGTTTATTCCATTCATACACAAGAACCTAGTGCCACTGGCTTAGCTAGAGGGGGGGCTGCACACTACGTTTTGCAGGGAGCCTCCCTGCAGCGTGCAAGCAGCTCCTCCCCCATTTAGCCTCCCTGCAAGCGGCTCCTCCCCTCCCCTCCCCTTTGCAACCATGTGGGGGGGGGAAATGGAGGCGAATGGCTCCCAAGGGGAGGGGGAGGAGCCACTTGCACACTACAGGGAGGCTTCCTTCAAAACTTAGTGTGCCGCACCCCCCTCTAGCTCCGCCAGTGCCTAGTGCTGCTGCATCTGGTCTCCATAAGCTTAAATCAGTGTGAAGTAAGACACAGAAAAGGGGCCTGGAGCCTGTTTGGAGGTGCTTTTAAGAAAAGACCTTGAGAATTCACCTGTCTCAACAAAACTGGGTACGGTAACTTCATGAAGGGTATTGATTTGTAGTATCATCTGCTGCTTCTACGGCTGCTTTTGATCCTTCAAATTTGGATCACAAAGTTTCCCCCACCAAACTTTCATTTGTGGGTCTCCTCTCAAATTCCAGAAAGTGACACAAGGGAAAAAGGACTATTGAATGGGAAACACCCAGAATGGAGGGAGAGAGTGAGTGTGGGAAACACCCAGACGGGAGAGAGAGAGAGAGAGAGAGAGAGAGAGAGAGAGAGAGAGACATAAGAACAGCCCCACTGGATCAGGCCATAGGCCCATCTAGTCCAGCTTCCTGTATCTCACAGCGGCCCACCAAATGCCCCAGGGAGCACACCAGATAACAAGAGACCTGCATCCTGGTGTCCTCCCTTGCATCTGGCATTCTGACATAGCCCATTTCTAAAATCAGAAGGTTGCACATACACAAGAAAGAAAGAAAGAAAGAAAGAAAGAAAGAAAGAAAGAAAGAAAGAAAGAAAGAAAGAAAGAAAGAAAGAAAGAAAGAAAGAAAGAAAGAAAGAAAGAAAGAAAGAAAGAAAGAAAGAAAGAAAGAAAGAAAGAAAGAAAGAAAGAAAGAAAGAAAGAAAGAAAGAAAGAAAGAAAGAAAGAAAGAAAGAAAGACTCTTTCCTGAAGAGACTGAGGGCCCAATCCTAAAGGCAGAGTGTTGGCCTGTCACCAGAGCTGAGTATCGCAAACATGCCATCAGCAGTCTGTGCTGAGCCAGTGCTGTCCTGAGGCCCACCGCACACCGCCCGGAGCAAAGCAGCCTTACAATCTTAAAGCCTTACAATCTTAAATTCCCCTGGGGGCTGGGGATAAGAATAGGCCCTCAGTTTGGCTGTACTTGTCATAAGAGGCGACTAAACAGCCACCTGGTAGATGGGACCCTTTAACCTGTGAAGGCAGCTCATCTGAGAGAAGGAAAACTCTGATCCCAAACCTCCACTGCCTTGTGGCTACATCCAGTTATGGAAAAGGCTTCAGGAGTCAACCTCGAGGCAAAATCCGGGGCCGGAGTTCCTGAGGCAGTTCATGGCTGAACACAGTCACGTTCTGGCAACTCCTGCGACGCCGCTGGAACCAACCGTATTGGCCTCTGCCTTTCCATTGGACCATTTCAGTGACGTGGAGAGGGGGGATTTGCTGCATGGGTAACAGCCTATCCTCCATACCTACTTTACCAGGCTTCGCGCACTGGAGAGGACACTCTGTTCCAGAACCACCATTCAGAGCACGATACCATAGTCTTCTGAGACTGAAGGATGCCAACATAGGATTACAAGAGGAGCCAAGGTAAGCAAGAGAAAATAAGATGCGTACCACTTCTCATGCAATCGACCATCAGATGAGAAGACAGAGTGGTTACCAGTTAGCCCCTTTCATGCAACTAGATGAAAACCTTCCCTGGTTGAACATGGTGTTCATGCTTGTGGTCCTAATTGTCTGCTGCCTTGCCATTTCTTCTCAGCTTACGGTTGCCATGTAATTTGTTTGCAGACTTCTGCCCACTATTCCCTAAACTCCTGTGGAGCTGCACACTTCTCATTCTGGTCACTGAACTGTCACTTCCCTTTACAGAACTAGTTACATAATTCATCTTTCTGTGCTGCTGCCCAACACATTACTTATCAGTTCTTTCCAAGTGATGGCCAGCACCATCTGTTCCAGCCTCCTACAACTTGCCTTGAAGCACTTTCCCCATTTTCTTTGGCAGCATCCAAATTTTAGCAGTATAACTGCTGACAGGCAAGATGAACGTGTATCATTTGTTGTTTGTTTGCTTGTTTCAGGGCAAGCAGTATCCTTCTCATCCTCCTTCTTAAGAGGTACAAGTCCTGTTTCAAAAACAGATCCACAGACAGCAAACAAATGGGGTGATCAGGAACAAACCTACTAGTTCCACTACCAGCCTCTATGGAGTCATCTTAACAACACGCAAGGAAATAAATTCTCTGTTCAGAAGTCATTATAAATGAGTGGATGTTTAAGGTAAGGCCAGAAGGCTTAGAGCCCAATCCTGAGCTCAGCGCTCCGGTTTTCTGCTGGAGCGCACTGTGGCAAACGTGTCGTAAAGCACCTCTGCAAGGTTTACTGCCGGGCCAGCACCCGTGCTACCCCAGCACTGACCGGTACTGGGCTAGCACCGGGCGGGCGCCCATCCTCCGCTGCTCGGCGGTCTCACAGACCACCGAACTGTGCAGCCACGCGCTCCTGACAGCTCAGGATTGGGCTGCCCATCCTGACAGTGACAGGTTCACTGCATCCTGGACAACTGTGTCTTGGTCAAATGCATCCTGGTATTGGGCATTTGCGTCCAATTTTTATGCTCCCCTGACATTTGTGTCCCAATAATAATAATAATACAATAACAGGTATTTATATACCACATTTCTGACCATTGGATTGTTCCTTTGGCTTTATTCAAGGTGGTTTACATGGGCAGGCTTTCTCTAAACCCACAAAGGTGTTTCTACAATGAATAGAGAAGTTCTATTTTTCAAGAACCAACTACATTCCAAGTTATCTTCTCACAGTCTGGTCACATTCTGACTGCCGTCTCTTCCCACATAGACAAAGAGCTTCAGAGCTGGCTTCTTTGGCTCTCACCTTAAAGAGATCTGCTCGGCTTGTCAAGGTCTTGCTGCTCCCAGGGCTTCTGGTGATCTTGAACAGGTGACCTTCAGATGATATCTTCAGGCATAATGGGAGCTGTACCCTCTAGTCCAGATCTCCTGCCACATGTGTATATTTACATTAGATGTACTTTTTTTAAATTCAAAATTTTTAAAACACAAAGGTAGGGTTGGGCTTAGGATAAATCCTAAGAGGCTTAGGATAAATAACATAGGGTTTGTTGCCCAGTTATTGTAGGATGCAAATACCCCCTAGTACCAGTCTTCCCCTGAAGGCTGGGGATAAGAATAGGCCCTCAGTTTGGCTGTACTTGTCGTAAGAGGTGACTAAACAGCCACCGGGTAGATGGGACTCATTAGCCTGGGAAGGCAGCTCATCTGAGAGAAGGAAAACTCTGATCCCAAACCTCCGCTGCCTTGCGGCTACATCCAGTTATGGAAAAGGCTTCAGGAGTCAACCTCGAGGCAAAATTCGGAGCCGGAGTCCCTGAGGCAGTTCATGGCTGAACACAGTCACGTTCTGGCAACTCCTGCGACGTCGCTGGAACCAACCTTATTGGCCTCTGCCTTTCCATTGGACCATTTCAGTGACGTGGAGAGGGGGGATTTGCTGCATGGGTAACAGGCTATCCTCCATATCTACTTTACCCAGGCTTTGCACACTGGAGAGGACACTCTGGTCCAGAACACTATTCAGAGTACGATACCATAGTCTTCCGAGACTGAAGGATGTCAACAACAACAACCAGTCTTGAGACTCCCTTCCACACAGTCATTTTACACAGATATGTTATCAGAAAAGGGCTACAGTAAATCTCTTTTCCATGAGCATGATTTGCCAAAAGCTCCCTGCCATCCAAACTTACTGGCTATAAGGGCAGGAGGTCTGGTCTAGAGGGTAGAGCCTCCGTTAGCCTGGAGATAACCTCAGAAGGTTGCCAATTCGAGGACACCAGCAGCTGAGAATGGCGAGAACTTGAAGCAGCTGACAAGCCCAGCTGAGTGATTCCACCTGCTCTTGGTGTGAGCAGGAAGCGTCTTGGCTACCCTCCATGTGAGAGATGGAGCTGGAGCTGCTTGTCAGCCTGCGTGGGAGAACTGGAGGCCAGAAGTGAGACCAAACCAGGAAGATCCATTCTGAAATGTTGTTGGTTCTTGAAAGAGGGAACCTCTATGACTGTAAAAATCCCCTTGAGGGATTTAGAAATGGCTGCCTGTGTAAACCGCCTTGAATAAAATCAGAGGAGTAATCAGATGACCAGAAAGGCGGTATATAAATACCTTGTTGTTGTTGTTGTTGTTGTTGTTGTTGTTGTTGTTGTTGTTGTTGTTGTTGTTGTTGTTGTTGTTGTTGTTGTTGTTGTTGTTGTTGTTATAAGCCAAGACTCCTCAAAATTTCTCCACAACAGATAACACTCTGCTCCTTAGCAAGCAACAAGAGAAACAACTGTGACCAAGTTATGAGCATGTGAAATGACACCCACCAGCAAGCCACCTTTTTTTGTCAGTGAAGGAGAAGAGAAATGAATCTTTAATTCCTGAAACATTCCAACCCACTCTTTCTTTCTGTTCTCTAGGTTCAGCTGTGTGGGAAGAAGTATACAATGAGTCAAGTAAAATTTCAAACGTCATTGCAAATTAGCTTAGCAAGACAACATTGGCAACCCAGTCCTATCCCCTGTTCTCTTCCACTCACAGCATGCACTGAAAGGAAAAGATAAAAGTAGTGGGTGGAGGGTCTCACCACTTCCACCGCCTCCTTCTTGTCCTCCCCACCATTTCTTCACAGACACGGTGGAGCATGCTGGTCTGAGGACACTCCATCCAACCTGTACGTTTAAAGAAGCAGCAAGGAGAGCTAGAAAAAGGAGGTGGAGCAAACTTGCTTTGGTTATTCCCCTGGAGGGAGAAGAATCAGAACAGGATCATCACAGCCCAGGGCCGGCCCATCCAAGAAGCCAACTGAACATGTCACCTCAGGCAGCAGAGTGTTGGGGGGACACTCATCTCTGTCCACCCACTTGTCTCCACTGCTTCTCCTTCCACTCCCTGCAAGGGAAAAGGAAGAGGAAGAAAGAAATGAAATGTGGAGAGGTAGAGAGAGGCTGAGATAGAACCTTGGAGAGTGGGAGGAGCAGAGGCTGGCAGATTATTGAGTAAGGAGCATGAGGAGTGCTTGAGCTGGCCCTGCCACAATCACCTGCACCCCCTCCAGCACCCCCTCAGTAGCTTGAGGAAACGGCACTGGAGGGTCACTGCTGCCCTGAACCTCCTCTCACTTGCTCTCAGTGAGCAAAAAGAGGATGGGAGTGTAGCAATGGAGTAGGTGGCAGACCAAGAGAGATGGCAGGCCAGTGTGAGGAGTGAGGAGTGAGGAGCACCCTTTATCAGTTAGCCGAATCCTCCAGCCTTCTGAAGAGGTAAGGAGCCCATCTTATAAGTGGGCTAGCCCCAAATACTTCATAGCTAATGCTCTGGTAAGGGTTCCAGCATCAGTAGCATCCTACCCAGGCACAGCCGCGCTATACAGACTTATTCTACTGGTAGAACATGATGATCTGCTAGCTCAGGGGGATTTAGGAGCAATCCTATTCCACCCAGCAGGCATAACTCAAGGGTAGGATCATGCTGTGATTTCCAGCACATGTTACAAACACTGTAAAAGCAATGGTCACATTAGAATGCATGGAAATATAGTTTGTGAAGCAATGAAATAGATCACAGAGAGAAGCCATTAGACTGACAGTCCCTGTGTTTTTTAAATTTGAATATGCAAGCATGTCATGTATATTGCACAGCAAACCCCATACACAAGCTCCATCTAGAGGTGATGAAAATGAGTTAGCAGGAAAAGCATTTTTGCTTTGTACCAGCCAGAAAGTACAGATTCAACGGTTGGAATAATAGTCATGCAGTATAATTAACTGAGTATGAGATGAGAAAGAAACTTGGATAGATTCCTAGGCTTGTCTCATATTATGTACGTTAGAGAGGAAAAGTCAGGAAAATGCTGCGATTGAGTCTACAGGCACATGCAATTTACATAGAGATACATCGTGAGCCCATGCATCTGTGGGATGGGTCTGTGCAGCTGTACTGTAAAAGAAACAGCAGGAAATTTGGTAGTGATCTCTTCTCCTTTTCAGAAGGAGCACTTTAAGAACTTTCTCTTGTGTTCTGATTGATGATGGAAGTAGACTGTGTATGCCATGGTAGCTTATGGGCACTGTCCCCTTATGTGTACGCTGAGTACAGAGGAGAAAGACACAGCACTGCTTTTCAGGATAGCCAAGAACAGAGGTGTTGTGAGGCCAGTGCAGCTAGTGCAGACTGCCCCAGGGGGGCACTCCAGCACTGTCTTGAGGGCAGCACCATCGCCACTCAAGACTTCAGCCATCGCTATATTGTTGTTGATGAGGCTTGGAGCCATGAGTGGAGATTCATGCATTGAAAAGGGCCCTTCCACCCGCCCTTGCTTCAGATTAGTTCCAAATCAGCACACTCCAGAAGCAGTTGGCAGTGATGCAATGACCTGATGATGTCATCAAGTAACCCCAAACTTCTGGACTGCTGAATTTCCGCAAGGCAAGTTCTGAACTGGGTGCTGGCCAGCCCAGCAATGCAGCTGGCCAAGAACCTGACCATCGGCAGAGGGCTGTGACCTAGAAGGTTAATGAAGCAGACATGGTCATCTACTCTTATGTCTATGGTACAACTATTCAGCGCAAAAGAGAACCTCTGGTGGAAGTACAGGCATATCCTGCCCTGTAACCATGAGGGTTCCAACAAGTGAATGCCTTCCCCCCACTCCCCTTGCCTCCAGAGGGTCCTCTGAACCCAGCAGAGGCTGCAGACATCTGTCTGTAATCTCTGCTGGGCTCAGTCACTAAAAAAAATGTGACTTCCAGTTTCTCCATGAAACCAGAAGTGACATTTATAATGTCTAATAAGGCATTCGGAGGCCCGGGAAAGCCCTCTGGGGCTTCCCTGAGTCTCCCAGTGCTTTATAAGGCATTAAAAACATCACTTCCAGTCTCATGAAGAAACTGGAAGTCACATGTTTTTTAATTGCTGGGCTCAGAGGACCTTCTGGAGAGAAGCACTCGTGGGGGGGGGCACAGAGGGCCCCGCAGACCCAATCGCGAATGAGTGAATCCGCAAATACAGGATTCATGGATACGGCCCCCCTGGAATGGTGGATGTACAATAAAGTCAAGCAATGTCACCTTGGTTGGTTCAGTTGAAGAATGATAGCCCAGTCATACTTGCAAGGGTGTGATCTCCCTCCTCCCATTCTTGTCCATGCATCCATGCCACAGTCACTCTGCATTGCTCACAAGCATGATTCCGCTTCAGATGCAAAACAGAAACCCCTGGCCAGAGTAATAAAACAATTAATTACAATGGACAGCTGGATTTGGTTTGTGGGCCTAAGGTCTGGGAGGGGGGAATGTACACAGCAGCAAGCTGTCAACTACAGGAAAAGAGCCAAATACTATTCCCTAAAAAGGAGTCTTGTGAGCTTACCCAAAGCAATAACATAGCCCAGCAAAGGGTAAGCATCTGTATCATTTCTCCAAAACTTTGGCAAACTTCAATCCATCTGTTATTGAGACTGAAAGCCCAGGTAGCATTGGCTGCTTGCATGTGGTCTCTCACAGGACAATCTGTGGAGTTCAGAAAGCCAATCTGTTTTGAAAATGATGGATGTGCCCGTCCTTGGACATTTGTATGGTCAGGACAGTGCAGCCTGACAAGGCAGCGGCACAGCAAGTCCAAATGGATGCAAAATGTTCCCGTTGACCTACATTAAAAGATAAGGCAATTAAAAAGGGACCTAGAGAATGGACTGATCTTTCAGAAGATTCTCAGAATTCAGATAACAAACAATGGAAATAAGGATGTATTTCTGGGATCAGGGAATTCTTGGACATGCTGTAGGAAGCCCTGATGTCAGTGCTTGCCATTTATATAAAAGTGGCAGAGGTAAGGGTATCACACACACAAAAGAACATATCACACATATCACACACACACACATATCACACACACACACATATCACACACACAAAAGAACAGAATAGAATAGTTGGCCCTTTAGGGGTTTCTAATAGTAAAATGAAACTCATCTCTATATTTGTCTGAAAAAAGGACCCTGAAATTAGTTAGTTCTTGACAGAAGTCATATATAATGCAATTTTTTTTTTAAAGCAGTGACCTAGAGGCCCATTAAGTCTTTCCAAAGCATCTGCTTCCCTGCATTCTTGCACCGTTTGTGCATTTTAAATGGAGGGGGCATTAGAAATAATTCATGCAAAGATCATCCTGTATGAAACAGTATTCACCAGTTATGTTGCAGACAGTTCAATCTTGAAGCCTTGCAAAACAGATTTTTAAAAAACCACATTTAAGATATTTGTTTTGATGCAGTTGTATTGCTATCCAACATTTTTGCTATCCAACATTTTTTCTATAAAGAAAGGGGACTATGCTCTGTAAATTTTCTATAAAGGGGACAACTTTAGTTTTTCTAACTAAAGAAGGGCACAATCCTATCCTGAGCCTGCCTGTAGAGCACATCCTGTGGGCTGGCCGATGTTGCAACGGTGAGCTTATTACTTACCTACTCTACTGCACAATGTTCCCCAATGAGTCTACTCAGATCTGAGTAGCATGATCTGCCTCTCTTTAGCATGTCTGGCATGGGATAGGAGTTCCAGATCCTGTGGATGTTGTTGCTGCCACCAAGATCTGCCTCCATCCCAGATCAGCCCCTAGACCAGCCCCCAGCCTGATCTCTGTCCTGATCTTGCCTCTCTGCCAGCTTACCTCTGTCCAAACTTACCTCTCTACCAGCCAGGGTCTGTCAACATCGATTTGTGGGCCACTGGCAGTGGTACATGTCCTTCTGGGGCCTCACATCAGCAGGAGCACTCCACAGAATCGGGGAGAGACAGCTGTACTAGCAGCCAGCATAACACAGAAGTAGGATCGAGCAATTACAGTGCTGTATAATCCTGGACATGTTTGCTAAGAAGTAAATCCCACGGTGGGGGGGAGTACATGTGTTTAGATGAGTGATTTACTTTATTCCACCTTTTCCCCCCAAAATACAGAACTATTTTCCCCCTACAGAACTTCCCCCCCCCCCTAAAAATACATAATCCACCCTGAGGATTTGGGTGACCGAGTCACAACAATGTGCTGGGTGCACACTCACAACATGATGGCAGTTGATTCAATTCATTGAGACCAGCAGATATCACTTGGCACAGAGAGGCCATTTTAGGCACTATCCTTGTGACAGCTATAGCATGTAATCTGAGAGCAAGTGAGGGGCTTAAGGTCCCTTTGCACATTACAATGAGTGCCAACAAGCAGATCCACTTACTGTAATGCTGCAAGCCGCTCTTAGATGCATTGTAGGTAAGTTATAAGAGTCAAAGAGGCTACAGGAAAGTCTTTGTATTAGCTGGGTGTCTGATCCCTTCACAGGACCCAGATACGTAACAAAGGGGGTGGCTGTTCCAGTGAATTAAGCGCTTTGATACATGACACAGACAGTAGTTTCAGAATAGAAAAAAGATAGTATTTCGTCACACAAAGCATATTTAACATATGGAATGGCCATAAAGTGTTATTGGGGAATGGTGCATAGGGACCATTGGATTGGATGGTTTTAAAAGAGGAACAGATAAATTAATGAAGGAAGGTTGATCTGTCAGTGACTGTTAGCCATAAAAACTAAATGAACCCTGTTCAGAGTACATCTGAATGGTAGATTCTGGGTGGACAACAATTAGGGAAAACTATGCTTATCATCCTGGTTATTGCTGGAAATTCCACCCAGAAGGGCTTTCCTTCTGTTCTTATGAAAGTTAAGCTACATTTTGCGGATTAAATTTTCAGGCACCAAAAAAGGAAGTTTTGGGGGTGGGCAAAATGTTTCTTTGAAAGAGCCCCTCCCTACCTGATCCAACCCACCAGGGATTATCTAGGCAACTTGCTGATGTCAAAGCATCATTGAACCAGTAAGATGGCATCACAAAGCCAAATCAGAGTGAGGGCAACCTCTCCTGACTTTATTGTGAATACGAGAAAATTTTCTCCCTATTGCACAGGCTCCCTGAATTACCACTGAAAGAGGATGATGGGATGTTGTGCAGTTGGTGAATTTTTCAATGCAATGTTCCCTGGTCCACCCACTAATTTCAGCTCAGCTTTAATTCTGATAGAGACCGCAGTAGGAAAGGATAACAAGACGTTTAGCTGTTAACATTGTACTGGGAAAAAAAAATTTATCACAGACTCACTTAATCACTGACCATCGTCATGTGCCTGAAAACAAAACTTCATCATTCTTCTGGCTTCTCTTGCATTATATAATGAATTCATGGCATGAACAAATGTCTTTGAAAATGAATGTCTGTGAATAAATGTCTTAAATATCTGAAAGCACGACACCGTCCTTTCAACCTTCCTCCTCTCCGCTGGAAAACTCTTTGCAAGGGGCAACAGGGTCCGCAACATAGCTGGCATTTGCCAAGAGCTTGGGGTCAAGGGTTGAGACAGGAACATGCATTTGTTTAGATGATCAGGTAGCTCCTTCAATTTATTTTGCTGCCACCATTATCTCTTGTCATCTCTTAAATCTTTCATTTAGAAAAATTACAGAAATCTTCCACTCCTGGCCAGCTTTGCTGAAAAGGAGTTTTCAGAAGTCACTCCGTGACTTCTGTGCACACAGATCTCAAGGGAAATGTTACAAAGGTGCAAGTGATTGACATGGGGTATCCACTGACCAGGGGTAGCTAGAGGGGTGCAAAGCACAGAGTCTTGCAGGAAGCCTCTCTGCAGCATGCAAGGAACCCCTCCCCCTCCTCTTCAGATCCCCCACCTAGAATTGCTCCAAAAGGGAGAGGGAGGGGCCACGTGTACCCCACAGGGAGGCTCCTGCAAGGCCTATTGCTTTGCACCCCCTCTAGCTATGCTACTGGGTACCCACCACAGCAAGGCCACCTGACCTGTCCAGCAACCTGACAGCAGGACCCTCTGATCTGCTTCTGATCTGCTCCTATCTGATCTGCTGACTCACCACCTAACCCTGAAATGGCTATGGCAGACCCAGAACCTAAGTAAGAGCTGTCATCTGACACCACAAGCAAAGGCATCATAAGGCTTCAAACTTCCACATCCAGTGCGAAGGCACCAGGGATGCTGCATCCCAACAATGCCAATATGTCATTCACTTTCAAAGAAATTGTGAGCTGCCTTAAAACTTTAGTCCAGTCCCTTGATGTGGGCAAGCAGGAGAGATCCTGGACACAACTGATCTGAAGAAAGGGCACAGATCTTTCAAGGAAGTCATCTTTTGGTCACAGAAGGGTAAAGGTTTCTCAATGCCTTGTTTCACAACCACACCCTGACACCAAAATATCCACCACTGCTGGTGTAAAGCAGTCCCTCCTCTTCACCTTCAGAGCCAGTCGCAACTACAAAAGCAAAAGCTTTTCAGTGGCAAGAAGCTCTGAAGGTGAGGAAGAGGGGCCGTTTTACACCAGCAGCCTGAAGAAACTTAGTATTTCCCCCCCCCCCCACACACACACACACACAAACACCAGTGGTCCAAGTGGCATCTTAAGGAACAGGTGCTCTTTCATCTTAAGGAACAGGTCATCTTAAGGTCATCTTAAGGAACAGGTGACACAATGTGGTACACATAGAAACTATAAGCAAGTCACAAGAAAATAAGACTCTAGATTACTCTAGATGTCACAGCAATTTTTGTTTTTTTAAAAAAAATAATAAACCTGCTCCACGAGAATTTATACCTAAAGGCAGTGGTATTCAAACTGGGGCGTTGTGACACCCCAGCCTGTGGCTCCTTGTCTCTGCCCCTTAAGGGGCGGGGGAAGCCAGGAGACGAGGGAAGGCAGCGGCGCAATCCTGTGGATTGCGCCACACAGGAGGGCTGCAGGGGCTTGGGTGCACTTACCCAAGCCTCCTGCAGCCTCCCAGGGGTGTGAGGAGCCCTGCGCAACCTTCGGCAGGGCTCCCCAGGTCAGGAAAAGTGAAAGCAGAGCTATCGCATCCCGCTCTGCAAAATTGGAAGCAGAGAACGATTGCTCCGCTTTCCCTTCTGACGGGGCTGCAGGGACTGGGGTGCACCCTCCAGCCCCTGCAGCAGCCGTCCCTGTGTGTGGGGAGCAATCTGCTCTGCCACCGCAAAAGTGGAAGTGGAGTGCGATCACCCCACTCTCCCTTTCCCTGACCTGGGGCGCCCTGCAGGCGCTTGCGCAGGGCTCCCTGCACACAGGGACGGCTGCTGCAGGGACTGGAGGGTGCACTCCAGTCCCTGCAGCCCCCTGAGCGACGTGATCCTGGGGGTCACGTCGCTGCCTTCCCCTTGCCCCTGCTGCCTCCCCCCCCCCCTGCAAAGACTCACTGCAGGTTTCAAACTCCCGGAGAGTTTGAAAACCTCAGCCTAAAGAGGTTATGTAAGAATTATCCTTAGCACAGCTAGAGAAGCTGGGAAAGAGATTGTCTCTTACTGTGTTAAACTGAAGGAAAAGGGAAGCTATCAGTACATGTGTAAATACATGCAGTTCTTTCTAACAGCTTCAAAGCCTAGCTCAGATTCTATAGCAGATCCTAAGACCTATGGACATTCACAGCACTCTCCTATTGCCTATCTTTGAAGTGAAATTCCCTTTCGTATTTGCACCACATTTTTGCATCTGCTTCGAAGAAAAGCATAACATTGCTCCGTCCCAGGACAGCTAAGTGACTATCTCGAGAACCTAATGGTATTGTTGTATTGATGAGGCATATTGCTGGTTTTAATTTCAACTGCCCTGAGGCTTTTTAAAAGCATGTGTTGGGGTACGAGCAGGACGAATGACAAACGTCAACTCAATCCATTGGCAATTGCTGCTTTGTTTATAATGAAACTTGGAAGCTGTTCCAAATAATCCTTAGGACAACTTTAGCTAGCGAGTAATATGAGAAAGCTTTGTTCTCATCTCATAGGCCCAGATGCTCAATCTCAGTGCTTCGTGCACCTGCACAGCACAGAAGCGTAATAGTGCTCTGTCAAGTAGATGCAACATGGTCACTGAGGGAGCGCATGAAAACATCATACATTCCCAAGAACATCATGGAACTGATGCAAATGTTTCCAACTTTCCTAGACTATCCTGTGCCCCCCCCCCGAACACAAGCTTACTCATCTAGAATTTTTTTAAAAATTGCTGATATTCTCATGATGTGCAATAAATTACTTTCACGAAGTGCTGTCTTTCTTTTCCTTGAGTAGTGGATTCAACTGCTGGAGTGCTTTTGCAGGGTGTGTGGAAATAAAAAGGTGTCAACCTTGGATTGACACCAAATGACTGCAAACCAGTCATTTGCAAAGCAGTTCCATTTTGGTTGAAAGTCTCTAGTATGAGGCAGATGCCATTGGCTTGAAGTGACAAATTAATCTGTGGAATCTGCGCCAAAGGATGTAGTGGCACCTGACCTGGATGCCACTAAAACAGGATTGGACAGATTTATGGAGGAAAAGTTCATCACGTGATGGGTGTATGAACCTCCCGGTTTTAGAAGGAGGCTATGCATTGGGGTGCCAGCAGATACAGGCATCTTGTTGTCTTGTGAGCTCCCAAAGGGATCTAGTGGGCTACCATGAAATATAGGAAGCTGGAGGAAATGGGCCTTTGATTCAGCAGGGCTCTTCTTATGTTCTTCTATACTACCATGAAGTGTAGGAACGGCTCCCAACCTAAGAATGTCTCAGGAAAATGGAGACCACTGTGCCAGACCAAGAGAGAATAAGGCAGATGAATTCCACCCACATGCAAGGAAGGCAACTCCCAGCTACAAATGCATATTCACCAGTCCTCTAAACCTTAACCTGCCACATGCAACCTACATGCAGGGATGACCCTTTGCCTCCACCCCTGAAGAACAAGACAGAACAAGGCAGGAGGTCTGGTCTAGAGGGTAGAGCCTCCGTTTGCCTGAAGATAACATCCGCAGGTTACCAGTTCGAGGCCACTGGCACCGTGCGACCTTGAAGCAGCTGACAAGCTGAGCCGAGTTATTCCATCTGCTCTGAGCGTGGGTGGATGGAGGCCAGAATGTGAAACCAGATCAGAAAGAAACATCTGAATTGTTGTGGCTCTTGAAAGATAGAACCTTCTTTCAATTGTAAAAATCCCTACGGGGATTTAAATAACCTGCCTATGTAAACCACCTTGAATAAAGTCCGAGGAGAAATCTGAGGACCTAGAAAGGCGGTATATAAATACCTGTATTAATTATTATTATTATTATTATTATTATTATTATTATCATCATCATCTACATGGGCCATGTGTATCCTGTTTAGTGACAATTTTCCATCTCTGCCCACATACTTGCCACCATTGCTCCTCTTCCTTCCATCCCTTGATTAGAAAGGAAGAGGGAGATGGAGATGAAAAGGAAATGGGGGGAGCGGAATGGTGAGCTAGAACATTAGATAGTGAGGAAAAGCAGAGGATGGTGCATTATTGGGTAAGGGTGGGCAACATTTTGGTATGCTGTCTCAGGTATCAGGAGGTCTTGGGCTGATGCTCCCTGCTCTGTATTTGTAGAACAGATGAAAATACTTACATGGCATAAACACATTCTATGCAGTCGAACCTGAGGAACTCACAGCGCAATCCTAGGCATGACTACTCAGAAGGAAGTCCCACTGTTTTCAAAGGGGCTTCCACCTAGGAAAACTTCGATTGCAGCCTTATTTGCAGTAGAAGGTTGTAATCCTATGCACACTTCCCTAGGAGTAGGACCTATGAATTAGGAGTAGGACAATGGGATTTACATCTGAGTAGACCTGCACAGGATTGGGCTGGAAGAGTGCTAGAACAGGCTCACCTTTGGGATATCACAAAGTCCTGTTTTCTATTGCCATTTCTGATTTTCCTGGAAACAAGTTATATATCTTCCTGCCAGTTTATTTCACAAGGAATGTGGTGGCCTCTAGTGGCCCATGTGCATGGAGAAAACATCAGACTTCTTTCCCATCTACATTGCAAAAAGCACTCCTGGAATCAAGGAGCTGATGTTCCCAGCTCCCAAATCTCTTGCACCACTGGGGTTCCGATTAAACCTAATGGTGCTTGCATTGGCAGAATGCATTGGGGCCCTAATGCAGCATCCCATACACTACCATCAAAATCCTGCTGATAATTTAAATCCTTGTAACTGAGCCAGGAGTACAGAGAGCCATATAATTCAAACATTCAAGCACTGCCTTCCTGCAAATCCGAGATATTAAAAACGCTAGTAGAATGAGTAATTTAAAAAGTAAAAGGATCAATAAACGATGAACTTCAGTGCTGACATTTACTGAGGCTGCGGTCCTGAACTGCTTGGGAGCCGTGCCCAAGCGTAATTCCTCATACACTTCTGTAACACAGACTCCCTTCTCCTCTATAAAGGCTCCTGCCTGCTTTGAAAAATTGTAGTCTTGATTGATAGCCTTCATTTTTTTCTTTACTCCTCATGTTCATGCTCCTTATGTTTTTGCCTGCCTGATTTGGGAGGTTGGCATGCATGTGTAGTAATTACACACAAGTGATGTGCCTTTACAGCCCAATCCTTCCATTGCATCCATTGCATCATGTGGTGGAATTTCAGCTGCTGGACGTCTCTGCAGGGTAAAGGGACATTTGTCCCCTTGCCCCAGGGTAAGCCCCAACAGCTGGAATGGGTCAACTCAGACCTGTGGCAGCTATATATTCATGTTGAGCCAAGTTTGTGGATCAGGCCCAAGGACATAAGAAGAGCCCTGCTGGATCAGGCCAAAGGCCCATCTAGTCCAGCTTCCTGTATCTCACAGTGGCCCACCAAATGCCCCAGGGAGCACACAAGACAACAGACACAACCTGTGTCCCGGTGCCCTTCCCTGCATTTATTTATTTATTGGACTTGTAATCCACCTTTCTCCCTGAAGAGCACCCAAGGCGGCTAACAAAAGAGGCAATCTGCCTCTAAAACCAAGAGCTTACACATACCTACTATGACTTGTAGCCCGTAATGAACTTTTCCTCCAGAAATTTGTCCAATCCACTCTTCAAGGCATCCAGGCAAGATGCCATCACTACTTGCTGTGGCAGAGAGTTCCTCTAACAAACTAATTACATGCTGGGTAAAGACAGAGGTAGGATATGGTATGCATCGTCACTGCTGATTCCGCCCCTCTCCCCACCAGGCCCAATCCACCCACCCTCTATGATTGGATTGGAGTGGACAAGTCACTCTTCCTTGTCCCTGAGCTATAAATATCAATTCTTCTCATCAGTCCAGAGATCGGGGCCAATGCATTGACTCACACATGTTCTGTGGCTCGCTTTGGGGTCAAAAAGCTTCCAAGTATCATGATGCTTATCCTTGCCTCCTTCAGCCAGTTGGCTTACTATGTCCGTTGACTTCTCCTGTACCTGCATGGGAATTGCTTGTGGACTGGAAGTAAGGAATGCAGACAGGATCTGCTTGCCCCTTGCCCCAAGGAGTTCTAAGCCAGCTCACTCTTCACATTGCTTCTTCTGTTCCGGCTATCTATACAGATATGGGAAAATACGTTTGTACATTCTACAGCATGATCAAAAATTAGCATTATGTGATTCTTCTGGTATCTTTGTATTTGAGCCCCCTCCCCTCACAACCTTGGGTCCTGCTAAGGGGCGAGCCCCACTGAACAGAGTGGGACTGACTTTAAGAGTAAACACACATAGGATTGTCAAACCCAAGAAAGGAACACTTGTATTCCAGGTTCCTTTGACAAATCAGCTAACAACTTTCCATGGTAATAATCCAACTAATCTGATATTTCACAAATCACAGTCACAGTCACAGTGACAAATCACAAATCACAGTCACAGTGATATTTCACAGTCGCAAATGGACTGTCTACTGCTGGAGTACTAGCTTTTTCCCAGATTAGATTAGATTTCCCAGATTAGATTAGATTGTGATTTCACAAATCACAGTCACAGTGACAAATCACAGTCACAGTGATATTTCACAGTCACAAATGGACAGTCTACTGCTGGAGTACTAGCTGTTTCCCAGATTAGATATACCTGAACGTCCTATGAAGAAGCCCACTGCTCCTGATCATAACTGGTATAGCTTTGTGAAACTCTTTTCAAAACTGTAAATTTTGTAGTACATGAATGCTCAAATAGCCCTACTTGTTATGGGTGCTACTAATAGGTGCCCATGACAATCACATCGAAGCACAGAGAGGGGGGGAGCACAATCCTAACTATGCCCTGGGCTAGTGTAAGTCCGCTGCGCCAGCCCAGGAGGGTCACAAATGTACCATAAAGCACATTTGTGTCTCTGTTGAAGTAAGCCGTGCCAGCGCACAGAGGTGTACAGGTCCCAGAGGCCAAATCCAACCTCCACAGTGGCAGGAGAAGGTAGGTTCATGCCAGACAAGCTAGGCCAGCGTGGGGGTTGGAGGGAGCAGGCAGAGGGCAGGGAGAAGGCATTTTGGAGTGGAGGAAGGGCAGGCAGTGGACAGGTTCATGGATGGGTGGGCAGGGAGCAGGAGGTGGGGACAGGATCCTAGCCCCCATTCCCAGGCAGCGCAGAGTAGCTCCTGGCTGCTCTGTTCTGCTCAGATCTGCACCACTTTATCAAGTAGCACAGATCCGAGTAGACCCATTGGGGCTACTGCAACTCTCCCTGGAGTAAAATTTCCCCTCGCCTCAGGCCAATCTTCAACTAGCCCCAAACTTGTACTGGCTACAGCACAGACCCACCAGCCTGGGTTGAGCTGCCCCAGAACTATTGCAGTGTTTCTGCTCACAGCGCTGAAGGGCTAGTTTCAGCTTTTCTCAGGTTCTTCTGCCAGAACTACAAAATCCTACAAATCTGACAAGAGACTATGGCAGGACATAAGGATGTGTGCACTATAGGCATCTACACCATCTACAGTACTGTCTCCAAGCCACAGCCATACAATATCTTTGCTCCCATGTCTGACAACAGCACCACCTTCACTAGTTCTCAATTGCCTCTGCTGGTCCTCAAATCTAGGCACAGAGACCATTGATAGGTGTATTTGAACATACTGTATTATCTCTAATATTGCAGCAGGGTTTGCAATGCATTCACAACATAACACTGGTAATTGAAACTGAACAACACAGAAAATTGATCATTTTTCTCAGGGGAGAATTTAAATTGAATTGGTCAAGAAAAACCAGGCAACAAGGTCTGGGTGCAGACAGTGAAATGGAAACAATTTGCCCAGCCACATCCAACAGATTTCCCAGACCGAAGATGCTTTTTACTCAAACAAAATAGGCTTTCACTAAACATTCGAATTAGGTTCCTGAAGTGTACTAGCAGTTGTTAATAAAAGGCATGCTTTCCCTGGGGTTTGTCAGCTCAGCATTTCAAAGCTCATTTTACAAGCAGGCCAGCTTTGTATTCAAATGGGGGACGTTAACACAAGCTCTTTAGTCAAATGAATAAAAGTCTTGTGTTCTCTTTTTTTCCCCCCTTTAATGTTAAAACATTGCGGAATGTGCTTGGGAGAGCTTTGTTCCCCACCTCTCTTCTTGGAAACCTGAACTTAAACAATAAAGAACCACAACTGAGCCTGATGCATTGGAATACGTCCTTCTCCCATTGGACCATGCTGTGGTTGGCTTCCTTGATATACCCATAGGGTCCCGAAGCGTCCATCATCAGTGATTTTTCTGTGCCAGTTCAGAGGAGTTGCTGTTGTATGGCCACCCACAGGTAGCATGTTCAAACACAGGCGCACACGTGGTCTACACAGCTGGATGGAGATGTAGGCAACACATCCCATAGATCTGCGGATACGTTTCATTCAAGCAGATGAGAGCTTATCGCTCACAAGCAGCAAGGCGGAGGTGGAGGGGGAAATTCATAAGGAGTGCACCAATGGAGAGACTTTCCTCTGAGGGTTGAGAATGTGAAACAAAAACAAAGAACAAAAGAACACATTGAATCCCATGGTTGCAAACAGAATGAAAGGGGATGGGGACCAGGGAAAGGAAGGCAGGACTTGCCCCAGTGGAGTTGCTTCTCTACAATTTGTGCCTGATTCTATAATTGCAAAATAAGGGGGGGGGGGAAGACCATAGAGATCAAGCAGTAAGAAAGCATCCACAGGTCCAAAGGGATATATATTATTTTTTTCTACTTGGGGTTTTGTATGTGAACGTGCTTTGTTCTCATTTTTATCTTCTCTGTCCTTTTTTAACTAAGGTTGACACTGACATGGGCTGTGTAGGAAATAATTGATAGAGCTTGAGGCAGTAGTTGGAAAAGGCAGAAGGACTCCTGGGTGGGGGGTACACCTCTGATCACACCTGTCTGGAACATCTTACAGGAGCTTTCACTCCCTCACCACTCATCCACCCTCATCTTTTTTCTGCTACTTTTTCTCCCCAACTGAGTCCAACTGAAGATTTCTCTCGTTGTTCCGCATACGTCTTCCACGCTGACATAGATGTATCTTCCAGGATGTTTAGTCTCAGTAGTCCCATTTGTTTGCACTGCTGCCTGGATACAGCCCTACTCGGATTCAGAGTGGTGTCTTGTTCTCATTTGATCAATGATAAGTCACCTTGGCTTGATTCAGAACTGGCTTAGCAATGAATTCCTTGAAAATTTCACTTCTTTCCTGAGCTTTGTCTCCATTAATAATGTTGATGAATTTGCATTGGAGGCACAGCATGCGTGGTCATTACCAGATTGTCCCCAAGAAACTGTAGTTTAATTTTAGCTGCCCTGCACTCACTCCAAAGCACCACCAGTGGTGGAGAGCCACCCAAAAATCCAACCCCTCTTAGGACGAAACTAGTCAAGTACAAATATTTGGTGACTTGTGCTTGTATCATGGTTTTCTAACACACACAGCACACGCAGGCGGCTAATCTGCCTCAGGATCACAATGGGGAGGAGAAGATGACTCTTTTCCTCCACTGAGGTCCCAATTTGGATCAGTTCTCCCCTCCCCCACCCAAGGTTGCTATTTTGCCATGAGAAAAAAGCTTCCATTGGTGCTAAAGAGAGTTTTCTCCTGGGGCAAATAACTGCTGTAGGAGAAGCTAATCTGAATCAGGACTGTGGGGCAGCAATGGGGGTGGGGATGAGGGTGGATTGGGACCAGGAATGAGGAAGGTTTGGTGACAGCAGCGATGCCCGTCATATTCAAACCCCCTTCTTGGCTAGATGAATCAATGGAATTGCACATTAAAAGGTGCCTGCACACGTTCATGTTAATCTTCTAGATGGAAAAGAGTAGCATAGCTATGGGGGTGGTAGCACCACAAGTACTGCAAGTGCTGCAACATGACGTGTAAGTGGCCCTCCCATTCGCTGTCAGAGCCATTCCAGGAAGTGACAGCAACACATAGGAGACGTTGAACGCCGTCTCCTGTGTATTCCCATTGTTGCCCAGAATGGCTCCAATGGCGAATGGGAAAGCCCGTTTACACAGCAAGTACTTTCAGTGCCTGTAGTACTTACTGTGCCCCTCCAGTAGCTATGCCACTGATGGAGAACAAAGCTGAGATATGGACCATAGGCAGTGCGTAGACTGTTCTGGGCTCATTAGATCAAGAGTCTCTCTCAAGAGTACAGTATAAGACAGCTTCCTATGTTCATATGAGCAGGAGAGGAGATGCTGGACCTCTTTCACTGTTGCAGAACTGTCAAAACAGAGAGAGATTATTTCCAGATTGCAACCTGGAAACCGTCGCCCAAGGGATCCTATCAAAGCTGCCGTGCCTTTACTGCAAAGATAAGTAAAGCAATAATTCCATCTAAGGGCAATTAAGGAAATAACTACACAGCACGCTTCAATAGGTTTCAGTCCTGTTCTATTAGCACTCCAAGTATTTTGAATGAAACTGTAGAACCTGTCCCATAACGCAATAATGGCTTCCAGTGTGACATAAATGGTTGCTCATGGGGTTGTAACCATTGCTCAGTGGACACTGTATTGTGTACAGGAAAGCAGAAAGTGCCAAAACAAAATTATGACAGTCAAGATGAAAGTTCCAAATTGCGTCTATGTACTGAAAAGATGGAAAAGTAGTCAGATAGGAGGAAAAGTAATGAGTAGGAGGCTTTCCCTCCTAGTTATTACAGTTCAGGGTCTCTTTACCAATTTTTTTCTGTCTTTGATTACAGCAAACTGGACAAGGATTACAGATTACAGTTAAACTGGACAAGGAATTTCGGGTGCATTTTGAACTGACCCACTGCCTATCTTGCCTAATACAGTTATGGCCCAATCCTAATCGGGTCAGTCAACAGCATTCTGCAGGCACTGACTGCCATAAGTAGTCAGCACCAGCTATAAAAGGTACACAAACTTGTATGCTGCTGGAGCACCAGTGGGAAGGCTGAACACACCAACAAATGTAAAGTGGCTGGAGAAGCAGGACAGAGTGGAGGGGAGGGTAGAACAGGGTGGGGGATTGTGGAAGGGGGCAGCAACGGGGCAGGGGGTGGGCAAATTGAGCCCAGGAAGGGAGCAGGTTCAGCAATGGCCACTGAATCTTAACCCCCATCCCAGACGTGATCCCATGTCACAGGTCAACACAGACTTGCGCCCTTGATTTTGCTAACACAGACCCAACTAGAGTCAACCCCCCAAACTGTGGAGGCTTACCCTGGGTATGGGAACAATTACTACCCAGAGGAAACCTCTGCAGCTGCCCTGCCCCCTCCCTGGATGCAGTGGTAGCCATTTCAGTGCTGCTGCATCAGTGGGGTGGGGGGGGGTAGGATTGGGCTGTTAATGCAATCAGAACAACATATAATACAGCTATATGTAGGATTTTTTTCACCCACAAAATGATCAATGGACCTTTGCCACATTTCATTAGGCCTGTTCTCACATTCATTCTTGACATGTTAGAGGCACCATAAGGCCTTTATCGAAACGTATGAGCTCTGTGTTAGGTTTCAAGGTGAAAAGAATGACTGTTGTGTGTGCGTCTAAGCTGAAGTGAGCATCTAATGCTAGATTTGACAATCAGCAAATAGTCAGGTTGACAATAGAGTTCACAGAACAGGTGCTCGGTAATTAAGGTTTCATTAGCTGAAGCACTGACCCTGATATGAGGTTTGTCTTCAGATCCTTCCCTCCAAGTTGTTTCTGTGTGTTGGAACAATTGGGTCCGACATTCACAATGCTTGAAACGAAAGCCACTAATATCAGAAGTGGCAGAGGAAGTTCCTTTTGGTAACAAATTGCACCATGGAGAACGATGATGGTTGGCATTATCCAGTCCTTACCTCATCTACCCATTGTGAGATGTTCCTTCTCTCTGCCATTGAACTTATTGTTCCTTCTCTCCATTCCTTCTCAAGCTGCCATTGAACTTATTGTGGCATTCATTACCCTCTAATAAAACATATTCTGACTTAAAAAAAAAAAAGTAGGATTACTTTTGTCCTTGAACTGAATCCATTTGCACAGCTTGAAAATCAACAGAATAATTTCATCTTCAAATGCACAAGCCAAAGCATGAGCAGTCAAGGCTCCCTCTCCACACACCTCAAGAATTTGTGTTTACCACTAAGCTAAAGGAAGAGAGAAGCCAGTAATAGAAGGAGAACATTATATATGGAAGGCCTAAGGTGACCTGTTCAACAAGATGGAAGGTTTGCACAAATCTGCATTGGCAGGAGTGCCTGCAGCCAGAGGGCAGGTACGGATTATCTGACTTAGATTTACAAGGAAACACAGTGAACTGTGAGGAAAAAAGCTTAAAGGACATGACTGAACTGCATCAGAGGCACTTCAAAGAAAGCCAGCACAAGCAACCCAAGTTGCTAAGGAGAAACTGCCCAGGTGCCCCACCACAAATCACATGAGACAAGGTGACAGTGGCATCACTAGGGGGTGAGGGGTGTGTGGGCCGCACCGGGTGACGTGCACAGGGGGGTGATGCGCACCGGGGGTGATATGCTAAAATTGTGGTGGTTAGGAGTAACCCAATCATGGATGCAGAATTTCAAGCAGAATGCAATGCAAAAAACCAGAGTGAAATATCTCCTTTCTATCAAAATTTATGGCCAAAAAACTGGAGAACAAAAAATGCATGGATCCCTATGGAAAGTGAAAGTGAGC
The DNA here is from genome assembly GCF_035046505.1 of Tiliqua scincoides. Taxonomy (NCBI): domain Eukaryota; kingdom Metazoa; phylum Chordata; class Lepidosauria; order Squamata; family Scincidae; genus Tiliqua; species Tiliqua scincoides. The sequence goes on along the minus strand of NC_089824.1, from coordinate 195,017,441 downwards.
CGTATCGTGCATTTACTCATTGGTAGGCACACTTGCCTTAGTCCATTGGAAAGGGCAGGCTGAGAGGAATCCAATGACACCAGAATGGTCCTGATCCAAAGAATGCAGCCCCCTAAAACACCTGAGAAGGAAGTCCCTTCCTTCAAGCAGATGAATGTATTGAGCCCTATGGAAAGCAAAACTAAGCCTCACGGTCGTGGTTACTCGCAAGTAAGCAAACGTGCCTTGGCTGGTGTGGAGGATCAGGTGAAGGAGAGTGCAAGGCTACCAGAATGGTCCTGATCCTAAGCACCTGCAGCTAAAGAAGTGCTCCAGAAGGCAGCCACCCCCTTCCCACTAAAAAGGATCAAAACAGAAGCTTCAGCTGATAAGGTGAACCTTTTTGAGACTTGCAAAGCCAGGTGGATCCTGACAGTGATCTGGTTTAAACAGAAGTTCTTAAATTGAATTGGGCACTGGGTAGGGCTGAAAACCTTTCTGGTTTTGGAGGGAGGTGTTATTGCAGGCAGGCTACAGAGGAAGTTCACTTGGTGGACCAGGGCTGGCTTCTGCTTATTTAATTATTTGTTTTACTTTAATTATTTATACTTATTTATTTTAATGTGCCTGATGATGTCACTTCCACCATGACATCCCTTCTGGTGGGTCTTGGACAGATTGTCATTCTAAAAAGTGGGTCCCAGTACTAAAAGTTTGAGAACTGCTGCTATAAGGTGTTAGTAAGTTGACACCCTGGGGGGGGGTATGTGTTTGTGTGTGACACCACTAGTGACCAAAATCACTAAAATCACAATTCAGAAGAACAATACCATCATGTTATATATCAATCAATGCGTAATTTCATGCAGAATGTGTTCTATCTTTGTTCTATCAAAAGTTACAGCCAAAAAACCAGTGGGGGCGGAGTGATGGTACATCACCACACCCACCACCTGGGGTGTTGCCCCACCCACTGCATGGGGGGGTGACGCGCTGGCATCCCGCACTGGGTGACGCAAACCCTGGTGACGCCACTGCAAGGTGACGACATAAAAATAGGTTGGGCTTATTGAATTCACTTATAACTGCAGTGGTCCCTGTCAATACATTCAGTGAACCTGTCCAGACCCTCTGGGGTGAAACCACCCAGGCTCCAAACCACGGTGAAACCACTTCTAGTCCCCTCTTGGCAATCCCAGTTTTTCAATGCTCCCCTCTGAAAGGTGAACAAGGAAGATGAATTTTCCCATCCACACAAAGCCTGACAGCCTTTGTTCCCACCAATAACCATCCCCCTCCCAACATGCCACCAAGTGTTCAAATCACTGCTCCAATCCTCCCCCTCTTCACCCCATTACCCTCCCTTCCCCACCCACTGCCCACCTCTGCTGCCTGCCTAACTCCTCTCGCAGTTCTGGTTCAGCACACACAGTCACCAGCCATTTGTGCTGGCAGTCCCACTGCACATATCTTCGCTACATCTGCAGCGCCAATGGAAAGGGTCTTCTGCTGATGGAATGGGCACAGCATGAATCATACTCCTATATACTCAAGTCCTATATACTTCACAGGCTGCATAGGAAATATGGATTTAGAGGAGGAATTTGAAGGAAGTTAGAGAGGGGGCATACCTCAAGAGATCAAGAGGTAGTTTCAGGCCGTTGAAAAGGAGTATTGCCATCTGAGCAAAACCATGCCAAGCCCTCCTGGTGCTTCAGATCAGATGACATGCCAAATGCTGCACCCTTTACCTGCCTCTGATCTTTGAATTGGAAAAGGAAGAGGGGATGGTGCATAAGAGGAGGCACTCCAGCCCACCACTCTCCTCTCCTTCATACTTCCACTCTTGCTCCACCCTCTTACTTTTTTTCCAATTCAGGAAGTGGGAGTAGGATGAGCAATGGAGGTAAGTGAGCCGGCAGAGGAAGCTGGGTGCTCACCACCAATCTTCTGCCTGAGGCAGTCACTTCAGTTGGCCTCACAAATGGGTCAGCTCTGCATTTGAGGGAGCAGTTGAAGGTGGAGGAGTCAGAGGAACAAAAGTCACAGTATCATCAGATATGGAAGTAGAAAGGTGAGGAGGGAACAGGTCTTGAAGGACAAGAACTTCTTCTATTGTATTCAGCTGTGAGCCTGGCCACAATATAATTTGAAACCTTTCTAATCCTTCCTTACACAACCCAGCAAGCTCACATGAGTAAATGAGAAACAGATAAAAAATAAAATTACATTTTCAATTGAAATGATGCATTCTTTTTCTTTTCTTTTTTCCAAATGGGCCTTGTCAAACAAAATCCTCAGTAAGAATCTGTTCACTGTTTTAGTAAACATAAGGGTGCGATGTCATCTCAGGGCTCATTAACAGTACACTTTAGAAGGTTGAACATCTTTTCACACAATTTTGCAACCATTTTGTGTGGGCTGGTTGAGATGGGTTGAGTCGGTGGGAAGAAGACTTGTAACCAAATTGGATTAATTGGAGTTTAACTAAATAACAGAAGCACTTTATTTGAGAACTTGTCCTATCCTAATTTTCAAATCCTGCTGACTACGCCAATTTGTCCCATCCAAATATCTCAACTCCCTTCTAATGCCTGCTTTTTGGCTAATTAACACCTTCTTTATCTCTAGAACAACCGCTGTGGTGTGCAAAGGAATGAACACAGAACTCCTTATCTATAGCAACTACCCAAATTTATTGCTATGAACACAAACACTCCCTGCAAGTCCTCTTGTCCAGAGGCTTTCCCTCCCCAAAACTCCACTTAACTCAGTGGGTAAAGGTCTGAAGCCTCCAATTCAAGTTCAATCCGGTCTCCAAAGCACAGTCCAGTCTTCTGTGTCCTCCAGCTGAGTCCTGGCAATCCCCTTCTCCTGTAGGTCTGGGTCAGGTAGCCCTCTTGGTCTGGTTCCCTCCGGGTCAGGTAGCGTCTCCCTCTGGTTCAGGGTCCGGGTTTCCTTCCGGGTCAGCGTCCCGCTTCTGGCTAGGTCAGCATCCCACTCTCCCTCTGGGTCAGGTAGCTTTGCTCCTTCTGAAGCTGCCTTTTATCCTTGTATGTCCCATTAAGTCCAAATGCAGCTCAGCTGTGAGCTACCTCCTTAGCTCATTCAAAGCCCCATCAAGGTCAAATGAAGCTCAGATGTCCAACCAGGTCTGCACTGGCCTTGATTGATTACAGCTGTGGAGCCAGCCCTGCCCTTCCCAGAGCTAACAAACAGCTGTCAAAACATGGGATCACTGTCAACATCACATCATCCACCTGATGATCTTCTGATCTTCCATTACAGAACTGTTGTTTTCAGACTGGAGCACAGGGCAACTGGAAGATGAATTACATAAAATAAAAGATTGCCATGTGACCAGTGTAGAGAAGGTAAAGGATGCCTATGTTTCTTGGCTTCCAATGGAAGCTAAATCAGCTCACCTGTATCTGGATTGTTCACATGGCCTTCAAACAAATGCAAAAGGCCGTTAATGTAGCTTTTGTCTTCTCCGAATATGAAAATAGCTACTCTCTGACCTACACATGGCTCGGATAGATTAGCTCATTGTTTCACATGACCTGGGAATGCTGTGTACATCTGATGTTAATTAGTAGCCACTCTGCCATTCTTGATGGCTGATGTGGTGGAAGGGGAAAGGGAAACTGACTGTGGAAGACCAAGCACAGGATTTACAGTTCTTCATTTTAGCTAAGACGGTACCAGGTCACCATGAATCAGAAACCGTTTTACAGCACATAAAATTTAACAGACCCAAAGAAAATGACGGCAGGGGCCATAAATGTAAAAATTAACTACAAGAGCACTCTACCATTAAATGGAGATCAGGAAACCAGCTAAACCAGCTGGAATCAGACCAACAGTCTGTCAAGGAAATTTGAATTTTCAAAATTATGGTGTTAACCAGTTTGTGACACCAATTTGCTAGGTCTAGTGTTGTTCAGAACCAATACTGGGATTTTTAGGCAGTATCTTAAGTGGCTGACCTGAATTTAATATATTCAGAATACTGACAGCCATAATATTGAGTGCTGAATATTGATAGCCAAGATGTTTAGTGGTTTGGGAGTAGGACTTAGACCCGGAAGATCTAGGTTCAAATCCCCACCCAGCCATGAAGTTTCCTGGGTGACTTTAGCCCAATCGCTGTTTCTCAGTCTCATTTATTTCACAGCATTGTTGTGAGGACAAAAAGAGGGAGGAACCCATGTTTATCATTCTGAAATACCTAGATGAAGGACAGTACTAAAAATATGAAAAATAAATAATAAATGACCATAAGAAGGTGGGTTGTCTCTACAGTGTGATTAATACCTGCAGAGAATTTTCTGTTAATTGGGATTGGAGTCCAATCTTATCCTTCCCCCCTTCTGCTGGTGCTGAGGCTCAAAAAAGGCAACCACTGCATCCTGTGGGGGTAGCAGTTGCAGTGGCAAGCCTCCTGCCATAGGATTGGGCTGTCTGTCTATATAACAATACAGGTAAATAAAACTGGATAAATAGATAAATACAGAAAGATCATGATCATCCAAAACTTCCACTTAAATGTTATGGAAAGGGCAGGCTAATCTTATTGTTATAATGGCTGGCTACACCAAGCTAACACTAGCAAGGCCAGCCCAGCCATGATGCAAATTAGCCCACACACATTGAGCAGCGAATTGGAGCCCAAGCAGAGGGTGGCAAATGTCCATCCGCTCCCTTTCCCAACCACCATGGATGGAGACAACCTCCTTACCAGCCCCTTCCTCTGTATGATTCTTTAATTAAAGCAAAGTAGGTGTGCCCACATTGTCTCCTTTATGTAAAGAGGCTATGTGGAGGAAGGAGCGAGATTGCAGGACTCCAAACCTCAAAGCACAGCAGTCTGCCTCCCTCATCTTCCTCCACTGGGTGCTTGAAAAGAGAAATATCAAGATGTCAGTCAGGAATATCAAGGTGACCCCAGGTATAACATTCCAGGGGCCTAGGTCATGACCCCCATGTTTGGGACCTAGGACCCTCAGCCATATAATCAGTGGTTCTCAAACTTTTAGTACCAGGACCCACTTTTTAGAATGAGAATCTGTCAGAACCCACCGGAAGTGATGGCATGACCAGAAGTGACATCAACAAGAAGGAAAATTTTGAACAATCCTAGGCTGCAAACCTAGCCACACTTACCCAGGAGTAAGCCCCATTGACCATCATTGTTAAAAGCACATACAGAGTAGCCTGTTAAAAGTGCACATCTTTAACTTCCCCAAATGCAGTCACATACTATGGTAACATCAAGTCTAATACAGTATATTAAAAATAAAATATTGAAATGAATGGGGACCCACCTGAAATTGGTTCGTGACCCACCTAGTGAGTCCTGTCCCACAGTTTGAGAAACACTGCCTAGCAATATAACAGTGATTTCTGTGGAACTGTCACTCCATGGAACAGCAGAAGGCACACAGTAAACAAGACGCTCCAAGTTTGATTTTGGGCAGTGTCTCTCAGGAGAATGGATTGGATTGAAATGGCATGTGCCACTATGACTCACATCATGTGAGTCTCTGCTTTGATTCCTACTGAAGTGCAGCAGATGGAGGTGTAGAAAAGGGCCTTTTTGGGAGTGGCTCCCTTATTAGGGACTTGCTTCTTTCATGAGGCCCAGCTGGCACCTACATTGCCCACTTTGAAGCAGGCAGCAAAGATGTTTTTGCTTTATCTGGCTTTGTTTTAATCACTCTGCTGTTCTCTAGTTTTGTTTTGGCACCTGGTGGCTGGTGCTGTCTATTTTGCTTGGGCTGTCAGTTCTATACTGTTTGTTTTGATGCTTTATTTGGTTGTTAAATTGTTTTTATTGAAATGCGTAAGTCACCTTGGTGACTCCTTCATTGGACCATAAACGCATCTATAGTTCTTAAGGAAGAACTAAGTCAAGCTTGCAGCAACTATGCAGAGAAGCTACTTCCTGGGAGATGGCGTTTGATTGTGGAGGGTATCTTCAGTCCCAGAAGCAAGGAGATACAGAAGGATATTGGAGAGCTCAAAGGGGAATCAAACAAGCAGTTCAAAAGTCAAAAGAAATCAAAACAGTGTCAGAACCAGAGACCGAATACAGGCACTCTAGAGTCAGTACTAAGGCTAGAAAACAGATGGCTTTGGTTTGCTAAACACAGAATAATATGTGTCTAGAATAAATACAGAATAGGGACTACATTGCTCTGACCCCATGGTCAAGTTTTCTTTTTCTTCACCATCAATCTGAATAAGCATTCTGCAAAGCTCAAAAGCTTGTGCTTGCGTCCCAGTATTGGATGCTCTTTTCCCTCTCACATAACACCAGAACTGGGGACATCCACTAAAGGTGAGTGTTGGGAGAGTTAGGACAGACAAAAGAAAATATTTCTTTACTCATCGTGCAATTAGTCTGTGGAACTCCTTGCCACAGGAAGTAGTGATGGCATCTTGCCTAGATGCCTTTAGGAGGGGATTGAACAAATTTCTGAAGGGAAAGTTCATTTCGGATTACAAGGCATGGTAGATATGTGCAAGCTCCTCGTTTTAGAGGTAGGCTGCCTCTGATTGCCGGATGCAGGAGAGGGCACTAGGACGCAGGTTGTGTCTGCTTTCTTGTGTGCTCCCTGAAGTGTTTGATGGGCCACTGTGAGATACAGGAAGCTGGACTAGATGGGGCTTTGGCCTGATCCAGGGGCTCTTAAAAAGGATGCACAGCCTTAAAAGCTGTTCAGTGTGTGAAGGTGAAATAGAGATTAGATTGTGGGGCTCTTTTTCCTAACACACCAGATATCTGGGTCCACTATTTCATTTCTTCTTTTCCCCCCTCTCTTTTTAGCAGTTGAAGAGGCAGGTCAGATTACTATGCTCCTGGATCAAACCACTTTGGGAAGAGTACAGGTTCTCTATTCACTTATTATGGCTTTCCTGCTGGCCCCAGGAAGACAGACTTTTAGCATTCTTGCAGCAGCTAGACATGCATAGTTTAATTTTACAGGGCTTGTTTCTCCTCAATCAACTATATTACAACACTCAAAATAATTCCTCCCTTATGAATTATGAATTCCTCCCTTCCTGCAGGTCTTTGCCAGGTATCTTCTGCTCTGTCCCACAGCACAGAAGATTGCTTTTCTGGGGTGGATAATGTGTTCCATTTTGGATCACCTTTAGGGTTCCTCCAAGGGATGGAAGCATTATATAAATTGCTGCCTCTGGATTAGGACTGAAAAGAGAAGCCGGAGGGAACCGTTTCCAAGCGCACTATAATCTGCCACCTCCCTTGAAAGACTTTAATTGGAATGCACTCTTTAAAAAAAAAAAAAAAAAAAGTAACTAGCCAAAGGAGTAAAAGACTTCATTGAACTGGCTGAATTTGCAGCATGCTTTACAATACCCAGGGAGGAAAAAGGAAGTTAATAAATCTGGGAACTGGTGGTCATAGGAACAAATTGTGTTTTCTCCTCCAGATAGTTTATCCCGCCCCCCACTCCTTCCCCCACTAATCAACAGCAATTATCAGGAACCTTGGGGTAATATAACCGTGTTTATGTGGCTTCCACAGCTCATTCTTTGCACAGGACTCATTTATTCAGCATCTGCAAGGTGCTGATTCATTACAGAGCATTGCGTAGGGGGCTCGTTTTGACAGTCAGGGATAAAAGATAACAACAACAGAGGCCCCCCAAAACACTATTTGCCTGCCTGCTTTGGTGTGTTTCCAATCGATGTTAAAGGGACCAGAGCGATGGGCTCACAAAAATAGGCAACTAGCATAACTTGACTAGTGCATTGGAAAGCAAGAAGGAACTAACAGTATTTGAAAACAGGGGAGATGGGATAGAGAGCTAAGCCATCGCTGCTTCAACAAGAAGATATGGCATTCCAAGCCTGTCTAGGTTCTCACTTACTCAGACACAGCATCAAATTAGAACTGAATTTCCTGGGCATCCTCAACAGGAAAACAAATCTGGGACATAGTTGTTGATCACGTCCAGAATTTCATCATTTTACACAGGCTCAGTTTGACGACCTGGAAATGTATGAGATGGAAACGATTCTTTTCGGCTTCTTGACTTCCCTCTGGCTAAAGTGAAATGATATACAGGGTTTCATTATATTAGAAGAATGACCTGCTGTGCTTTTTCGTTCTGTATAATCTGTTTATTCATCGGATCTGCTGGACTGCTTTTTTAGATTGGTAAATGGACATTAATGAAATTGCCAACAAAGTAAAGCATCATTCTCTCTATTGCATTTGCAGTTCTCTGGCATTTGGTTTTATGTTCACATGCCAGGAGACTGGCTTGACCTAGTCCAGCTATGAACTGAGACACATTTGAAACATGTAGATGTATTACACATAAGAAAATGTGATGGGGGGAACTGCTTTTTATTTTTATTTTGCTTCAATTTGTTATTTGTAGTCCAGGTGTGATTTTGCTCCAGGTGTGATTTCTTTAATTGTTAAGACTAGAGAATTGCATTGAAATCTATAGGAGTGTAATATGTGATAAGCTATAATAATAATAATAATAATAATAATAATAATAATAATAATAAATAAAATAAAATAAGTAAGTATGTAAGTAAGTATTTATATACCACCTTTCTGGTCATCGGATGACTCCTCTGACTTTATTCAAGGCGGTTTACATAGGCAGGCGTTTCTAAATCCCTCAAGGAGATTTTTACAATCAGAAAGGTTCTCTCTTTCAAGAACCAACAACATTTCAGAATGGATCTTCCTGGTTTGGTCTCACTTCTGGCCTCCAGTTCTCCCACGCAGGCTGACAAGCAGCTCCATCTCTCACATGGAGGGCAGCCAAGACGCTTCTTGCTTACACCAAGAGCAGGTGGAATCACTCAGCTGGACTTGTCAGCTGCTTCAAGGTCTTGCCATTCTCAGCCGTTCAGGAAGCTGCCGGTGTCCTCGAACTGGCGACCTTCTGATGTTATCTTCGGGCTAACGGAGGCTCTACCCTCAAACCAGACCTCCTGCCTATATACAACCTATATGGGTTGTATCCAAAGAAAGTCAGAGCCCAATTATCAACAGACTGCAGCACAGTCGAAATTCATATTGCTGTGTGCAACCAGGCTGCTGCTAGAAATGACCACAAAGATACTACTGTGCCAGTAAGTTGGTGGGGGGGGGGGAAGGCAGTGGGTGGAAGGGGGAGGGAGGGGGAAGAACAGGGTGGAGATGGTGATGTGTCAACAGCAGGAAGGGGGCAGTTACCAGTGGCAGCGGCTCTATTGATATCCTACCCCCCCCTCGTTCCTGGCCTCTATTCACCTCCCAGGTCCACTCAGAGTTACGCCAATCAAAGAACTGGCACAGGTCCAAGCAGACCTATCAGGGAAGTTGAAGCCTACCCTGAGGCAACAAATACTCACATAGCTAGAAGAGGCCTCTGGGACTAACCCCCCCCCCCCCCCCCCAGGAATACAGCATGTGCTCTTGTTTATGTGGCTGAATAGGCAGGGGAGATATGATTAGGATTTGGCTGTTAATCATTACTATTGTATTGGCAACCTTCAGTCTCGAAAGACTATGGTATCGCGCTCTGAAAGGTGGTTCTGGCACAGCGTCTAGTGTGGCTGAAAAGGCCAATCCGGGAGTGACAATCCCTTCCACACCGGGAGCAAGTGCAGTCTGTCCCTGGTCTGTCTCCCTGGCTATGGGCCTTCCTTCTTTGCCTCTTAGCCTCAGACTGTTGGCAAAGTGTCTCTTCAAACTGGGAAAGGCCATGCTGCACAGCCTGCCTCCAAGCGGGCCGCTCAGAGGCCAGGGTTTCCCACTTGTTGAGGTCCATCCCTAAGGCCTTCAGATCCCTCTTGCAGATGTCCTTGTATCGCAGCTGTGGTCTACCTGTAGGGCGCTTTCCTTGTACGAGTTCTCCATAGAGGAGATCCTTTGGGATCCGGCCATCATCCATTCTCACGACATGACCAAGCCAACGCAGGTGTCTCTGTTTCAGCAGTGAATACATGCTAGGGATTCCAGCACGTTCCAGGACTGTGTTGTTTGGAACTTTGTCCTGCCAGGTGATGCCGAGGATGCGTCGGAAGCAGCGCATGTGGAAAGCGCTCAGTTTCCTCTCCTGTTGTGAGCGAAGAGTCCATTACTAAGAGTCCATTACTAAGAGTCCATTACTAATCATTACTAAGGCACACTTATCCCCACTGAACTCTGCATACTAAGCCCCACTGAAGTAAACGGATAGAATTGCATTGTTAGTTCAATTGACATGAATGGGACTCAGGCTGAAATCCAATACATACTACCTGGGAGAAAATACAGGTATAACTTAATTATTCACAGATTTTTCACCTGCAGTTTTATCTCAACACAATGAGAACAGTCCTTTAAATTAAAGGAAATAAGTCATTTAACAATAACCTCATTAATGCGACAAACAAATACTCTTCAGGCACTTAGAACAGCTTCACTCCAAGGCAAGTTACCCCTCCCTTCTCCCTGAGCATATGAAAGAAAAATAATCACTTTGCATTCTTTTCTAGCGCTGCACTCTGGGTGAAGGAGGAGTCGCTGGTTCAGCGTGAAGCCTTTCTAAGTGCCCGGAGAGAGACTGATTGATGAATTGTCTGCCTCTTACATCACAAAGGTAAGCAAGGCTGTTTTAAAATCGCCTGTCAAAGGGACATTGTTTTTTACATGGATGTGCTTTAATGCAATTTTTGCCATCCGCGTGATTTCTGGGAAAAGAACCCTCAGGAATAACAAGACACAGCCTGTACCTTTGAATGCAGTGGGCTTACTTCTGAGTAGATATGCATAGGATTGTACTGTCAACAAGTTAGCCACAATGTAAGTAGGTTTCACTGATTTGAATAGTGTTTAGACAAACTAGCATTCACCAAATGCAACCAAAAAGACAGTCAGGTAATTTGATCCCCAACACAGGAATGACATTTATGTATCACACATTTAATACCCTTCCTCCAAGGAGTTCTGGAGATCATATGTGGGATAGTCCCATGTTGTCCTCAGAATATCTTTGTGGCTAGATTGAGGTATATTTAGGTAGATAGGCTTCTGAACATTTTTATTCTACTCTTCAACTCCAAAAAGGGTTCCCACACTGCTGACAACAGAGGAACACTATAATTATTGTAAACAGAACAATTAATAATGAAAACATGTTTTAAATAGAAGAATAGACATTAAAACAAAATAAATCCAGAGTCGCAAAAACTTAAGAAAGAAAGAAAGAAAGAAAGAAAGAAAGAAAGAAAGAAAGAAAGAAAGAAAGAAAGAAAGAAAGAAAGAAAGAAAGAAAGAAAGAAAGACCTAACCAAATAAAAAAAGTCTTCACCTGTTACCAAAAGGATATCAAGGTTGGCACCAAATGAGTCTTCCTGGGGAGGACATTCCAAAGACAGGGTACCATCACCAAAAAGACCCATTCTCAGGTCTCACCTCAGGTATCACCTCCAAAGACTGCAGGACCTAAAAAAGGAACTGAAATGAAGGTCTTAATATTTGAGCTGGCTCCTCCTATAGGAGCAGATGGTCCTGAACAGAGACTGGGCAAAAGTCAGCCTCTGAGCTTCATGACTGAGCAAGGATTTGAAACTTTGAGCCTAGGAAGATCCCTGATACTTACTCATCACTGGTCTACTTTTTTCAGTATTGCACAAACTGCCTGACAGCAGCTAATACATCACCTCAGGTTGAGGACTTTCCCAGTGTCCGCTTCTCTGAAATCTTGTTTAAACTGGAGATGCTCCGGTGGAAGAGTTAGAACAGATAAAATAAATTATTTCTTTACCCAATATGAAACTAATCTGTATAACTCCTTGCAGCATGAAGTTGTGATGGCACCTGGCCTTTAAAAAGGCATTAGACAGGTTTATGGAAGAAAAGTCCATCACAGGTTACAAGCCATAGTGACTATACGCAACTGCCGGGTTTTAGAGGTAGCCTATCACTGAAATCCAGGTGCAAAGGAGTAGCCACAGGGTACATCTGTCTTGCTGTCTTGAGTGCTCCCTGAGGCATCTAGTGGGCTACTGTAAGATACAGGAAGTTGGACTAGATGGGCCCTTGACCTGATCCAGCAAGGTTTTTCTTATGAGATGTGTCTCCCCAACCAAAGCCCAGAGCTCTACCTTCTAGGCCACACTGGGTCTCTCAACCTGTTTAGGACATTTTTCTTATGCATAGCAATCCTAATTCTGGAACCAGAGAGGAAATACATTGCTGTCTGTAAGTTAGGCCTCTTTTTTTTTTTTTCTTGAGCATTTTTCCCTAACAATCAAATAGGACTGAGTTATAGTGATTTCCCTACAATATGGAGCTTATTTATATATGGTATATAACTGCGATTAGAATAAAACTGTGTTACACAAATAACTGAAAGTAATGCCAGTAATGTCAGTTTGTGGTTGTTTTGCATTATCAGCATGGTTTATAGCCGTGTTTACTCCGATCTGTGAAAAAACGATAAACTTTAATATTTCCCACATTTTGAGGCTAACACTATTATCGCCTGAGCAACAGTCACTGCATGGGTAAAGAGGTCCTTGTTTTCTAAGGTGAATTTCATGGTCACACTTCAACCCAGTTTGCAACGCGCCATATTGCAATGCACTGTCCAGATGCAAAGCCACAGCTTTTGCTACCAGGCCATACGTTGTACCAGGCCTTAAGCTGTAATTTTTCAAACCACAGTTAACATCACACCATCTTCAAGAGCAAATCTTTAACGTTATTGGGAAGAACCCTCAATGTGGAAGTGGATGCTGGTGAAAGGTCAAAAGACAGACAAGGTGACAAGGGAGAGACAAGGTGGAAGGATGCAGGTTTTTTCAATACTAGGGAACATTTAAATCTGTAGGTGCCATCAACCTCTTTGCCACAGCACATTAGTGTGCCATGAATGGTCGGCAGGTGTGCTGCAGGAGTTTGGGGGGAGGGTCATATATTAATAAGGCCATTGGGGGTGGTGAGCCCCCAGCAGACAGTATGATGTGTAGCACAATTTTTTTTTAAAAAAATGGATGGTGTGTCTTGACAATTTCAGCCTTCTCAGTGTGCCATGAGATGATAAAGGTTGAAAATCTCTGGGTTAGCAAACGATTTGGAGAGAGTCAGAACACCATGCTGGAATGGCATGTTTCCTACCTTAACTCTGAAGCCTTGTAGAGGAAAATGGATTCCTGCCAGGAAGAAGGCACACAATCATCCTTGCTAAGTCAACAGCTGACCTTGCCTGTGTGCCTCTACTAAAATTGCTGAAATGCTCCCCTTAACTTTGCAGCATAAAAACAGCACCAGCACCAGCCAGATGCAGAGTGTTGCAGGCATGCCTTATGGCACATTTGTGACACTCAGTGCTGGCGCTGGGCCAATGTGGGACCAACAGGATCAGGCCCAAGGCTGGATGCTCAAGTCTTGGTTTTATTTTCCACTCTGGTATAAACCTTCCAGTGGCTATTCCTATTAACATCTCAATCTGTTGAGAGCTACAAAAAATACTGCAAGACTGTGGATGACATAAGTGTTGAACCACAGAAAATTCAGGAAACAGATGGCCCCAGAAGTAGCCAGCTTCACAGGGATTTCTCAACCGGCTAAAACCGATTAAAGCGGTTACTTCATCCTTTCATCATTAAGTCAATGAGAAAGACTGTCCAATTTCCCCCTTTCTTTAAACAAGTACTGAGATGAAAATAAGCCTTCCCAAGAGCTCAAACCCACAGGATTCAGATAATAAATTACTCTAACCAGAGAATACCTATGCCTAAAAATTAATTTTAGTGCATGACCCTTTAAAAGTTTTGAATCTTGAAGCAGACTCCAGCACCTTGCATTGAAAAATACACAGCTATGCAAATTAAGCATCTAGTTGGCAACCTTCAGTCTCGAAAGACTATGGTATCGCGCTCTGAAAGGTGGTTCTGGAACAGCGTCTAGTGTGGCTGAAAAGGCCAATCCGGGAGTGACAATCCCTTCCACACTGGGAGCATGTGCAGTCTGTCCCTGGCCTGCCTCCCTGGCTATGGGCCTTCCTTCTTTGCCTCTTAGCCTCAGACTGTTGGCCAAGTGTCTCTTCAAACTGGGAAAGGCCATGTTGCACAGCCTGCCTCCAAGCGGGCCGCTCAGAGGCCAGGGTTTCCCACTTGTTGAGGTCCACTCCTAAGGCCTTCAGATCCCTCTTGCAGATGTCCTTGTATCGCAGCTGTGGTCTACCTGTAGGGCGCTTTCCTTGCACGAGTTCTCCATAGAGGAGATCCTTTGGGATCCGGCCATCATCCATTCTCACGACATGACCGAGCCAACGCAGGCGTCTCTGTTTCAGTAGTGCATACATGCTAGGGATTCCAGCACGTTCCAGGACTGTGTTGTTTGGAACTTTGTCCTGCCAGGTGATGCCGAGAATACGTCGGAGGCAGCGCATGTGGAAAGCATTCAGTTTCCTCTCCTGTTGTGAGTGAAGAGTCCATGACTCGCTGCAGTACAGAAGTGTACTCAGGACGCAAGCTCTGTAGACCTGGATCTTGGTATGTTCCATCAGCTTCTTGTTGGACCAGACTCTCTTTGTGAGTCTGGAAAACGTGGTAGCTGCTTTACCGATGCGTTTGTTTAGCTCGGTATCGAGAGAAAGAGTGCATCACATACACATACATATCGAGAGAAAATTAAGCATCACATACACATGTATTTATACAAAACTGAAGTTCACCAACTCTAGCTGCATAGATATTTTTAAGTCTTCTTGAAGTAACCATTTGCATCTTTAAGCTAATAGAATGAGTTCATCTCATAGCATAGGTGCACATTTATACTCAAAGAATTCAATAAATATGTATCTGCAGAACTGAATGGGGACCTTCCAGCTTTACAATGTGCCTTCAGGTAGGCCATTCAGAACTTTAGGATCACTAACAGTTGGCCAAGAGTATACTTTCATTTTTTGAATGTCAAAAATGAACTGAATGAGGTCCGTGGTTCATTTCCCATTCATTCCAAAATGAACATTAAGCATTTATAACAAGCAATAAAATAGGGTTTGTTTTTCAAACCACATTTGTTATCCTTTCATTATTCATTTGGGATTCAGAATAATGGGTTCTTAACTTGTTGAGTGGGTAGGAGAGGTTCTCTATTCAGATTATTTTGGATCCACCCTTTTGTTTCCGGCAATGCTCTAGATGCAGTATTTGTCTGGCGCATTGTGGGAGAATAAAATAGCTGCTATATGGTATTGTGCCTTTGGCAGAGAAGCCTCACATAGTGATTGGTTGAGCTGTTATGATATAGAATGTCCACAAACATTCCAAAGGCTCAGGAAACAAAGCTGTCAGCCACAAAATGTAGCCAATACCATTTCTGTGAGTAGAAAGAATTGTCAGTTTAGCTAGCATTATCACAGGCAGAGGCTGAGGAGCTGATTGCAAGATAATCCCAGAAACAGTCCCCCAGCCGTTTCTCTACTCCAAATAGCTCTATTTCAAAGCTGCTTTTCTTTACAAGAAGGAAGAGGAGGCTAATTAGGATCTCATAGGCATGTTTACCCCTTATAACCATAGTAGCCGCCTTTGAGGTTGAAGAAAGACGAGAATTTCATGTCTTCAAAAGTGACAGGATCACTGATCAAATCACAAGGACTTCATATTACATTTTCCCCTGTAAACACAGTAGCTTGGCCCCCAAAACCAGCTAGCTACTGCACCATTTTTAGCAAAGCCACTGGCTTTCTGTATCCCTGTTTCATTTAAAATACTAGGATGGTACTGTAGGATTGGAGCAGAAGAATTCAAGATGGTGGAAACACAGGCAATATCACTCCTAAATCTCCTAACTTCAGGACCCACTCCTATCCTCCTTATCCACTCCTTTTAAATTATATTTTTAATCTGTTTTAACCTGTTGTAAGCTGCCTTGAGTCCCTTCGGAGAGAAAGGCGGAGTAAAAATAAAGTTGTTGTTGTTGTTGTTGTTGTTGTTGTTGTTATCCAACTTTCCAGCACCGATGCAACCCTGAGGTAAGGGAACAAATGTTTCTTTACCTTGAGGAGGCCTCTGTAACTGCTTCTTCACCATAGGATGCAGCACATGCCTCGTTGGCAGGGTTGCATCAGTGCTGGAAAGTTGGATTGACGTACCTCAGTTCGTATGTTGGTCAGCATATGATGTATTTTTGTTCTCATAAAAGCTTTCATGGTCGCTACTTTCCAACACTGTAAGCATGGACCATTTGGCTGCTAAACTGAGTCCTGTTTTCTTAGCCTAGGTCTTGCTGTAGTACAAAGTGCTGGTTTCAGCCTAAAAAGCCCTAAACGAAAGGTATCTGAAGGATGGCGTGCAGCCATGTGATTTTGCCAAATCACTAATTAGGCCAGACTGCACAGGGTTGATGCTTGGGACAGGGCCTTTTCTGTGGCGGCATCTTGATTGTGGAGCCTGCTCTTGAAACATCTTTACATGGTATCTTGTTTACCAATCTTCTTAGCACTACACCAAGTTGGCTGTCAGCTGTGGTCCCCTTCATTTTTCCCCCATTATATATCAGAACCTTCTTTTCACCCGTGGTGCAAACGAAGATTTTTCAGAATCATATGACTCCTCTCCCTTGTTTTTCAATTGCAAAGTTGTCTGCAGGTATACCCACTGCTTTTTAACAGGAAAAGTTCACAATGTGGTTTACATAAATAAATAAATAAATAAATAATTTCCTTTCCCAAACATGTTCACAATCTTTAAAAAAAAAAAAAGACTCAAGGGAGACACCAGCAGATAACCCACTGAAAATGACTCTTTGGGGGTGAACCGGGGCAGTTGCTCTCCCAGTGCTAAATTTAAGAGGACTTAAATTAACACGTACCTCTCTGTTCCCAGATTCCCATGTTGTGCTGATAGTTATTGCCCTAATGTTTGACACTACTTAGATAAGGAAAAATGTATCATCTGAGCATTCCTTCTTGCCTAGTTTTGAGCATCTCTGCCCTTCAGTTAATGTCATTGATCAGTATATTCTCCAAAAGTTACTACTAAATTAACAACTGCACTTCTTCATTTATTTATTTTTCTTATTGAGGGGGAAAAAAATCCTGATCGCAAACAGCTGCACTTAACTCTTTATGATTTCAAATAAACACAGATAAATGATGGCAATGTTTTTTTGCCAGTCCTGCAATTTAGCTGAAACATGCGCTGTACATCTTCATTATGTCATGTTTTATTCCCCATCTTATAAAGATGCCAGGGAGCAATGTAATCCAACAGTTTAGAAAAAAAAGAAGCAGACAATATGCTCCATTGAGAGAGGATTGTACTTTTTCAGCTGGAGTTTACGCATTCACAAATAACCAAATTACCTTTTCTGTCCCCCTTAAACCAAGCATGCAGGACAAGCTCAATTAAAAAAAAAAATACTGGTTGAAACTTTTATTTCCAAATTGATGGGAAAGATTGCATTTTGTGGTCAGATTTGCACTGCTTGTTTGGTGGCTGACTGTTGCTAGTCAGTCTGTCATGAATCATCTGCCCTAATGCAACATCCAACTCACATTAAACCCAGTCTGAACTGTGAGTTCTCTTGTGATCTTTGTCAGCCCATGGTGAGGAGAGACAGAAAGACACTCACACAATGTTTTGCCCACCTTTACTGCCACTATTGAGTTTCATGGTCCTAAATACTGCTGAGTTTGTTTCCCTCATTTTTACCCATAAGTTGCCAAAATGAGAGAAAGAAGCATGGCCCTCCCTGCGTTTTGACTTTATATGTTTGTATCATCTTCATGAAACCAGGTCAGAATGAGGGCACCACTTCCTGCCCTCACTGATTCAACTCCATTATGACACCATGTCTGAAGTCAGAATAAAGTAAGGGAAATGCTTTGTGTCCAAAGCACACAACATGCTTTGTGCATCTTCTCTGTGCAGCAGCTTCCCAACAGCATGTTTACATATGAGCAATGGCATGACCAGGGAGTGTGGGGGATGCAGACCACACCAGATGACACCATCAGAGGGTGACACCAAAATGGTTTTCTATAAAATGTTTGTGCAGTGTTTCAGGGGTAGACCAAGCCACCACCTCACCTGCCCAAGAACATGAAAGATATGCCAAGAAGGTCAAGAACAATGGGTGGGTGGAGAGCTTATGGCACCACAAGTCCCACAAGGCTCATAGTGGAGGAATGGCGCTTCCTCACCTCAAAGGGTGCCTGTGCACAGTAGAGGTGGGGAGAGGGCCAAAACAGGCTGTATGGAAACCACCAACCCTAGTGATGCCCTTGATTATGAGTGATTCCTGACCTATCAAGAAGTATACTGCTTTCATATTTTGTAAACATTAATTTTGCTGGATTGGTGGGAAAACAACCACAGAGACAATGGCAGCAAAGTCACACCAGCAAAGTGTTGTATAAAGGAATCTGAACCTGACAAGTCCCATTCACTGAGCCTCCTAAAGAAAACAAAGACAATGGCTTCCTTAGCTGATCCTTGTTCATCTCACTGGAGTTTATGTTGTTATTTTATAGTACACTTATCAGTCGGGATTCGGCACAGCATCAGCAAAGTCAGGAGCAAGCACAAGTAGTTCAGAAAGAGGTTGCTGCACACCATATTTCTGTTTTGCATCTCTGTCATTTGTCCCATGGAAAGAGGAATGATCTCTGGTGTGAATTTTCCTTCTTCAGCTGAAGTGGGGAACAGCAGCCCTGTAAACTTGAGAACCATCCTCTTAAGAAGTCTGCATCATCCTCTTAACCAGGTAGAGAGGTCACCAATGCAGGAATTAGACGAACACATAGACGAACAAGCCTTGCTGAGGGAAAATCAGCATGGCTTCTGTAAGGGTAAGTCTTGCCTCACGAACCTTTTAAAATTCTTTGAAAAGGTCAACAGGCATGTGGATGCGGGAGAACCTGTGGACATTATATATCTGGACTTTCAGAAGGCGTTCGACACGGTCCCTCATCAAAGGCTACTGAAAAAACTCCACAGTCAGGGAATTAGAGGGCAGGTTCTCTCACGGACTGAGACCTGGTTGAAGACCAGGAAAAAGAGAGTGGGTGTCAATGGGCAATTTTCACAATGGAGAGAGGTGGAAAGCGGTGTGCCCCAAGGATCTGTAGTGGGACCAGTGCTCTTCAACCTCTTCATAAATGACCTGGAGACAGGGTTGAGCAGGGAGGTGGCTAAGTTTGCAGATGACACCAAACTTTTCTGAGTGGTAAAGACCAGAAGTGATTGTGAGGAGCTCCAGAAGGATCTCTCCAAACTGGCAGAATGGGCAGCAAAATGGCAGATGCGTTTCAATATAAGTAAGTGTAAAGTCATGCACATTGGGGCAAAAAGTCAAAACTTCACATATAGGCTGATGGGTTCTGAGCTGTCTGTGACAGATCAGGAGAGAGATCTTGGGGTGGTGGTGGACAGGTCGATGAAAGTGTCGACTCAATGTGCGGTGGCAGTAAAGAAGGCCAATTCTATGCTTGGGATCATTAGAAAAGGTATTGAGAACAAAACGGCTAATATTATAATGCCATTGTACAAATCGATGGTAAGGCCACACCTGGAGTATTGTGTCCAGTTCTGGTCACCACTTCTCAAAAAGGAAATGGAAAAGGTGCAAAAGAGGGCAACTAAGATAATTGCTGGGCTGGGGCACCTTCCTTATGAGGAAAGGCTATGGCGTTTGGGCCTCTTCAGCCTAGAAAAGAGGCGCCTGAGGGGAGACATGATTGAGACATACAAAATTATGCAGAGGAAGGATAAAGTGGATAGAGAGATGCTCTTTAAACTCTCACATAACACCAGAACCAGGGGACATCCACTAAAATTGAGTGTTGGGAGAGTTAGGACAGACAAAAGAAAATATTTCTTTACTCAGCATGTGGTTGGCCTGTGGAACTCTTTGCCACAGGATGTGATGACAGCACCTGGCCTGGATGCCTTTAAAAGGGGATTGGACAAGTTTCTGGAGGAAAAATCCATTATGGGTTACAAGCCATGATGTGTATGTGCAACCTCCTGATTTTAGAAATGGGTTATGTCAGATGCAAGGGAGGGCACCAGGATGCAGGTCTCTTATCAGGTGTGCTCCCTGGGGCATTTGGTGGGGCCGCTGTGAGATACAGGAAGCTGAAAGTCACACACAACTTTGCCTCCTTTGCCCTAAACACTGCAAAAAGGCTCCGCCTTGCCCAGGCAGGGAAGCCCTGGAAGAGATTCCCCTTGCAAAGGAACAGTAACATTCCTGGAGCCCCTGAGCCAGCCGAGGCTGAAGAGGGGAAGGGGGGACAAGAACCTCCATAGCCAGAACACATGCCGCGAGGTGGAGGTGGAGCATACTCTCTCTCTCTCTCTCTCTCTCTCTCTCTCTCTCACACACACACACACACACACACACAGAGGGGCAGGTGCCGTAGCAACAGAGGGGATTGCTTTAAAAGAGAAGAGGGGATTGCTTTAAAGAACCCAGGGAGTGTTTGCTGAATTCCCCCCCCCCCAGATGGTGCAGGTTATCACAAAGCCTTCTCACCAAGCGAAGCTTGAGATTTACAGCCCAATCCTCTCCACACTTTCCTGAGAGTAAGCCCCATTGACTGGAATGCATAGGGCTGGACTCTTAAAAGATCAGCATCCCACCTATGAAAGACGCCGGACAGCTGGCTACAGGGAGGGCTCAGTTGGGGGAGGAGAGGGGATTGCTTGAAAGAACCCAGGGAGTGTTTGCCAAATTCCCTCCCCCCCCCAAATGACACAGGCTCTTGGGAAGCCTTGGAGAGAAAGGTGATGGTGAGCAGAGAGCTGAACTACAAGTCCCAGAATGTTCCGGGGCAGAGGAGTTTCCATGATTGTGGTTGGGAGGGTTGCAGGAGCGGCAGCAGCAAATTGAAGGAGAAGAACTTGCAGCGCTGTTGGGAGTCTGCCTGGGACACAGAGGCTTCCCAAGCAAGCTCACCATTCCAACTGTGAAAGAAGCAGGACAGCTGGCAACAGGCGGGCTGAGTACTAGGGGAGGGAATTGAGAACAGCTGTCTTAGTTTCCTTCCAACCGGAAGTGTCAGGCTTCAGCCTATTTGCTCTATGGACTCTAACTCTATGGACTCAGCACAATGCGTTTTTTGTTGATCTTGCCAAGTCACGGAATGGAACTAATGTGGATAAATAGGCTCTACCTGTACTTGCGTCAATTGGATATAGTCAATAATATCCACCTGTAACTATGCTCAGGAAAAAATCTCATTCAGTCTCAAGAGCCGGTTAAAGTCAAGTGCATTTCATTGTTTCTTTTCAAATATCACATTGTACAAGGAAAATTAATTCCACAGAGGGGGGAAAAATCCTGTGCATGCTTGTAAAAATAACAGAAAATGTAGCTTTATATACCTTTGTAATGGAATCCATTACAATGGGTGTTTTTAGCGCATTTGGTGGGTTGTTTTACTAATCAATGGATGTCCAGATTTTGACATCCTGTTGATCAAATCATGGTTTTGGTTAAAATCTATTACATCATATTTTAACCTTATTCGAAGAAATTGGGGCAGAATGCATACCACATTGCGCTAATCCAGTGGTCCAAAGAACTACGTATATAATGTACCTATGCAAGGTCTGATTATGAATTTTATTTGCATCAATATTTTAGCACTGGTTTTTATTTCATACTTTCTAGCAGTTACATAAAGTTAACTGAATCATGCATCATAGACCAGTCCACCAAGATAATGAACTATGAAAGATGTTTGCTACTTAGGAAAGCAAAGGTAGAAGGGGAATCAATATTACAAAACAAAAATATTATAAAACAAAATCAGTGCTTCAATCACATGCAGTGGTGGCCCTATGCATTTCATTGACTAGATGTCTCCCACTGACATACCCACATTGAACATCAACTTTGTGCCTTTCTTAAAGCAAAAAAAAAAAAAAGAATCTCTACTTCAGGTAGGGAACATTTGTTTGTTGTGCATGGTTTTCATAACGTGTATGGGGAATGTTTGATAGGGAATGGAACATACGAATGGGAAACACTGCTGAGGCATTTAGCTAATCTTATTCAAAATAGTTTACAGCCCAGTCCTACGGTGACCTCACTGATGGATCTTTCAATACATTAATGTAAGACCTTGGTCACTGTTGCATGAGCTGCTTCAACAGCATGCGGCTCACTAATGATGGTGTAGGAGCAAAGAAGCCCTGCGCTGGTAGCTGCTGAACTCATGCCAGAGCAGGTAGGCAGTGGGGGGGGGAGAGTAGGGGAAGATTTGTAGGCAAATCAACGGTAGGGTCCAGGCCAGGCTGGAGGTGGTTCGGAGGAAAGAGGAGTTGGTTCTTGGTGGCAGTGACACATGTTGAACATCAGGCTTTGTGCCTTTCCTTAAGCAAAAGTTGAGATCCTATCCCCCTTCCTGATCCAGACCCGCTCCTGACTCTCCTCAGATTTACACCAGCTAAATAGCTGGCATAAGTTTAAGGAGGCCAACTGAAGGCCTGCCAGACTATGAGGAGGTAAGTAAAAAGGATTTCTACTGACCACTCCTAGGCCATCTGGTCAGCCCCACACCAGAGCATGCAGTGTGCATTTTATTGGTGGTGCTGTGCATCTTTCTCCAGAGCCCAATGTCCAATTTTGCAACATTGGCTTTAGCAACAGTTGCTCGCAACTCTAGTTTCTTTGCCCAGAGTTAGGTAGCCTACCAGAGAGTCTACACCCCCATAGCCCAATACTGATACGCCATACACTAAAGTGACTAATAGGCTATAAACCTCCCACATTCTTGTCTAGTAATATAAAAACATAATTTAAGGATCTCAAATCTTTGGTGCCTACAATCTGACCTTTGCTGAAACAATGATAAATTCCCACTATTAAGGCATTTCAATACAGTCTCAAAAAATAGTGTGATTAGAAGGAAATTAGAACGAAATTTTATCTCAGTGGGGCAAGTATAATTTTCCTATCCCTAATCAAAGTGCTTATTTCTAAGTGAGGTAGGCACCAGAGGGAAGTTTTTTTTAATGCCAAAAGTGTCACTGCTGGTATATAAAGAGCATTTACATTTCCAGTCTTACTTCGCTCTTAATGATGCAAAAGAGACGTGATCTATGATGCTCCCTTTGTAGGAGCTGACAACACACACCTTGCACCAGGGCAATTGACAGGTCAATATCAAGGAACATTTAAGTAGGGGAGTTTTCTTATACCACTGCCATGGAACTTCAATTCTCCTAATTACTTCCATTAATAAAGTCCTGCCAATGCCTGATTGAGGACTCAAACCCAGCTTTACTTAATTTATTGCCCCCTTATTTTTGCCTGTGCAGTCGAAGTGACGGTTGTCAGGTTGGTGAACCAACTTCAGGTGAGCCTCTGAAATGGAAGGTGCCAGAGATTAATAGAGTGCAAGGGAAACTGCCTTACAAGGGGCCATTTGTTACAGAGCCAAAGATTCTTCTTAAAAAAAAAATAGCACAGCAGTTAATGCTGAAGTAAATGCCAGTTTCCTGCTGTGCTGTGGAGTTAGGTATTCTCACAGACATGATTGCAAATGTATGGTAGCATGAGCATCTTCTGAAGTTAAGGTGCCAGAGAATCTCTTGCATGTGGGCAAGTCATGCTGAGCCTCATATTGTTCTGAGAAAGGAAGGAAGGAAGAAGAGAGGGATTTTCTTCTCAAGTGCCTCCCCTGATGGACCATCAGTGGTGTAGCTATAGGGAGGCAGCACATTAAGCACTGCAGGTACCACAACATGGCATGTAAGCGGCCATTCCAGGCAGCGATGGCAATGCACTCCCCCCCCCACCGCCACTGTTGATCATTGCTCCCAGGTCTTCCTCCCAGGCACCACTGCAACAGCACACAAGGCTGGGAGGTGAATGGGAGGGAGTTGGAGCCAGGTGGCGTGGAAGGGAGGCAGGCAGGTAGGAATGGAGGAGCTGGGTAGCAGGTGAAGACAGGAGGGATGGATCAAAACTGGTTGCATTCCTGATTCCTTCATTGGTAAGGGGGGCAGAATAGAACAGATTTGGCTCAGACTTCCTCTTGAAATCAACTGACTTACTTTATAGGGTTTTTGCAAAATAGTTCAGCATTCCAAGGGGAATTTGAGCTTCACTTTGGAGGCTCATCCTATTACAAAAAAAGGAAGCTAGGACAAAATGCTGGATATTCCCAAATAGAGCTAGACCTTGCTTTCCCAAGACCATGTGAAATAAAGTACGGTAAGTAGGTTGTGAATTAAGGCTCCAATCTTTTACACAATTACCAGGGAGTAAGGCCCATTTAACTCAATGGGGCCTATTTCTGAGTAGACATGCAAAGGATTGCACTGTAGCGACTGCTTCTAAAAGGAAGCAGATGGAGAACAGTCTTGTATTTCTCATGCACATGTTTGGGAAACATGCCTTTTGTCCAACACTCCCCTTGTCTCCTCTTTTTTACCCTTTTGTGTATCTTCTGCCTTATATTTATGACTGACATTTGACACATTTACTTCATTAGCCTATCTCCAAATTGATCTTGTCTCAAAAGACAGAAAAGAGAGAGAAACATAAGGAAAACATAATTACAAGATTTCATTGGAAAAAAAAGAAATAAGAAAATGTCCCCCTCTGGGTTTGATCAATAATGCAGCACTTGTTATCTTGATCTTCCTAATAAACCACAAACAGCCTCAATAAATTTCTCTGTGAAATCAATCCCTTGCAAGAGTTCTGTCACTGCACTGCCAATACGGGCAATAGCAAAAATGTAAAATAAAAATGGGCCAGTTTAATTGACCATCTGACATCTAACCCTCGTAGCATACATAGATAATCATAATGGAGATAGGCATTGCTGGCTGTGAATTTGTTTCAATTCTCACTGATTTCTTTCCATAGTGTTAGAAAGATGGTTGTAGAAAAAAAGAAAACGAAAGTGGGCTATACAGGGATGTCAGGTACCCCAACTCCTGCTTCTGCTAATGATGTCTCAGACCACAGGAAATCCCTTATGCTGAGTCAGATCACTGGTTCATCTAGGGCAGGAGGTCTGGTCTAGAGGGTAGAGCCTCCGTTTGTCTGAATGATAACATCCACAGGTCGCCAGTTCGAGGCCACCAGCATTGTGAATTGGTGAGAATTTGAAGCAGCTGACAAGCTGAGCCGAGTTATTCCACCTGCTCTTTGGTGTGAGCGAAGAAGCGTCTTGGCTGCCCTCCATGTGAGAGATGAAGGAGCTGCTTGTCAACTTGCGTGGGAGGAAATCGGAGGCCAGAATGTGATACCAGATAAAAAAGATCCATCTGAAATGTTGTGGTTCTTGAAAGATAGAACCTTTCTTCAATTGTAAAAATCCCTACTGGGATTTAGAACAGCCTGCCCATGTAAACTGCCTTGAATAAAGTCTGAGGAGAAATCTGATGACTAAGAAAGGCAGTATATGAGGTATATAAATACATGTATTATTATTATTAGCTCAGAATCAGGGCTGGCCTTAGGGCAATTTGACCAATTTGGCCAAATTGGACCCTGTACCTGGAGGGGCCCTGTACTGCTATGTGGAGTGGACTGGCAACTGGATAGGGCTGGCCCAAGACCTCCTAGTGCCTGAGGCAGCATTAAAAAATATTTATCTGGTAATGTGTCAGCCTCTGTTTCTTCCAGTGCCTTAATTGGAAAAGTAAGATGGAGAAAAGAAAAGACTAGACACTACTTCTGCTCACAGAGGTCATCTTGCTGCCTGAAGTGGCCACTTCAGTGGGCTTCATGGGTGGCCCATTCCTGGGTCAGGAAACCTGGGATCCCACCAAGCTAAACATAGCACAGCAGGCATGTACTGGGTTCCACCAGGGACTTAACAAACCTTTCTTTATTGATATCTGCCTACCAAAACAGGGGTTTGTCAAGCACAGTGGAGAACACATGAACTGTGAACTATGTAAATTGTGTTTGGCTTGGTGGATCATAAGTTGCCTAGATGAAA
This sequence comes from Tiliqua scincoides, assembly GCF_035046505.1. Lineage (NCBI taxonomy): Eukaryota > Metazoa > Chordata > Lepidosauria > Squamata > Scincidae > Tiliqua > Tiliqua scincoides. The sequence goes on along the minus strand of NC_089824.1, from coordinate 194,991,513 downwards.
AACTACACAAGTATCAGTGAACCAAACCAGTAACGTTTTCACTCCAGTACAAACTCAGATTCAGTCATGACCAAGTTGTTCCAGGTCGGTTGCAGTTCAGCAAACAGTCTGGTAACCTTGAAATAACTCCTTGTGAGAAAGCAGTGCTCTATGCCACTACTGATGTGCAAAAGTGGGTGGGGCAAGCAAAGGGATCTAAATTTGTTATTATGAAGAATGATTAATTGAAACCATGCAATTAAAACTTAGTAATGATTTTTATTTGTTTTGTTCCAAGGCATCTCGGATCATAAATAACTATGTGCAGTTCCTCCCATTCCCCCAGCTGTGATTAATCATCAAGTAAGTATAGTCAAGAACATAGCTGTAATAATTTCTCCTGCCAATTTGAGAAGAAGGTAAAGAATATTGTTATGACTACCATTATCATACTGTAAGTCATCATATATTTGGGGGGGCAGAAGAGGGGGGAAAGGGATCAGGCTGTAGCTTATTCAAGCCCTCTTTCTCCACGTCTTCTTTGCCTGAATGAACTATATTCCAAACCTAGGAATAAACATGTGGAAAGATTACTCCAAGGTCAAATCACAGCACCAAATGAATCCGTTTATGTCATGAATGTAATGGCCAAATCTAGCTTATATGTATCATATCATGTGTAACATGCAGAGATCAAGACTCAGAGCCCATCCAACTTTCCAGCTCTGGTGCAGCCATAATGCAGACCCGTGGTAAGGGAACACATGTTCCCATACCTTGAGGAGGCCTAAGTGACTGCACCTCCACTGCAGGATGCAACCCACATCCCACTGGCACAACTGCACCAGCACTGGAAAATTGGATAGGATTGGGCCCTCAGTGACCAGATTCTATGCAGAAAATCAACAACACGTCAGCAGACCCAAGTCTGTTGGATTTGCCATCTGCAGGTCACATTAAAATAATAGGTCACATTAAAGTAATATTATTCATTTATTGTTTGCTTTACTTCAAGGATTTGCATCCTGCTTTTCAACTGACAGGTCCATTAGGGTGGCTTGTATAAACTCAAGTGATGAAAATTAAGTTTGTGGGTGGGAAACAATGTGCCTTCCTTTAATGCTTCCCTTCCTCCTCCTCCTCCTCCTCCTGCACCACCACCACCACCACCACACGTGGCAGTTGGTGTTTACGTAACCATGGTGAGGGGCACAGTCCAAACTTAAAGAGGCACCAGAAGGTGAAGGCCCCCACACGGACATCAGAGTGAGATCAGGAGCACCAAAAGAATGAAGAGAACAGGTGCACCCACCCCCAATGCATATGGAACTGGTTTGTCCTATTGAGTAAGACGATCAGTTCATTTCACCAAGTACTGATTGCTGTGATGCACAGAAGCTCTCCGCAGCAGCTGAACTACTCTCTTTGCAATGATGCCAGGGATTGAACCTGAGACCTTTGGTATACAAAGCTGCAATTGAGTTATGGACCAGAGGCATAGCTATGGCAAGTTCGCCTACCCGTGGGTAAATGTGCAATATGGCTCAGTTTCATTTTCCATAGGGTTCAATGCATTTTTTTGTTTCTGGTTTTTTGGCCATAACTTTTGATGGAAAGGAGATATCTCAATCTGTTTTTTTTGCATTGCATTCTGCTGGAAATTCTGCATCCAACGGTATATAGCATGATGGGGTTACTCATAACCTCCATAATGTTAGTGATGTTGGGGCATTTGTGGTGTTACACCCCCCCAAAGGTGATACCCAGGGCGGATGCCCCTCCTTCTCCCGCTAGCTACGCTACTGTTATGGACCATCTCTTGAAAGTAACAATTACTCTGGGAGCTCCCATACAGTATGTGATATTCAGAGATATGTTATTTTTCACATTTTTATACCACCTTTCCTCCAAGAAGTTCAGGGTGGTGTACATCCTCCCCTCCATTTGTCCTCACGACAATCCTGTGACATAGGTGATGCTGAGAGATAGTGACTGGCCCAAGGTCACCCAGGAAGCTTCATGGCTGAGTGGGGATTTATATGTCCAACTGCCAGACCACTACACCATTCTGCCTCCTGGGATCCTGGTATAAAATGATATTTTACACAATCACAGAGAGAGAGAGAGAGAGAGAGAGAGAGAGAGAGAGAGAGAGATCATGCACTTTTCTGAAGATATCATTCCCTACCATTATGTTGCAGTTTCAATTTCTCCACAGGTTAATTAAGATGACCAACAGAAGCTGCACATGCATATTATAATAGATAAACAACCAGAACAAAATTAAGGCTTCAGTCTACATTATAGCCTCAAAATACAAAACATCTCAACAATGTCTTGCTTTTCCAATGACTTCAGGAATGCAATTTCATTGGATCCAGAGGCTAGAATACCTGACCTGGTTTTATTAGCTTCATTTTTAATGGAGACCAAGGGACAGAAATTTCAGTCAGTGAAAGGAGCTTAATGTCGCACTCCTATGCACACTTACCTGAAAGAAAGTCAAACTGAACACAGTGGGACACAGGAGTGATCTCAGGCAACCTGCTACCTGATCCCACCCTCAAATTCTGCCACTTTTCCCAAATTCATGCATCCAACATCAGCACTGCTAGCATTCACTCCCGCCAGCACAAATTCTCCTCACTGTTTCTGTCTTCTTCTTTCTCATGTGCAGCTCCGCCAGTGCTTCTTGAATCAAGGTGAACAGAGAGAATGCTGGGAGATTAATCTCTCCATTGGCCACTTTACAAGAAGTGGAAATAGAGTTGTACGCTCCACACAAAGACATAAACCCTCCTGACTCCATTCTCAGCTTGCACATGGTTGGAGATATCAAGTGAGGCAATCACAGGGTGGAGGCACCCTCCACAAGTTGCAGGATGCAGGCACTCCCCACCAGCTTGTCACCTCCCCCAGCCTGAGGCGACAAGTTCAACCAGCTTCATTGCTGGGCCGGCCCTGGCAGAACACATGCCTACATAAACAGACAGAGGCTCATGCTGTAAATCCTTCCTGTCTTCTTCAGGTATGCTAGGAACTGCAGATGCTGAGATTTGGTTTATCGAAGGCTAGAATCAGTGCCAATAACAAGTCTTTTGGATCTGAAACTGAGTAAGCATTGCCCAGTTGTGCTTGGAATTGGGTTTTGGGGGGGGGGGGGAAGTATTTCAGACATCAGGAAGGAAAGTGGGGGAGAGATGGTTCTTGGTTCTCCAGCTGCTACAACTGGAGCTAGAAGAAAGAAAGGTAAGCGGGAGAAGAAGCAACTTGGACTGCAAGAAGGGAATGTGTGAATGGATGGATGGCAGGCAAGCAGAGTTTCTGGAGGAAAAATCCATTACGGGGTACAAGCCATGATGTGTATGCGCAACCTCCTGATTTTAGAAATGGGTTATGTCAGAATGCCAGATGCAAGGGAGGGCACCAGGATGAGGTCTCTTGTTATCTGGTGTGCTCCCTGGGGCATTTGGTGGGCCGCTGTGAGATACAGGAAGCTGGACTAGATGGGCCTATGGCCTGATCCAGTGGGGCTGTTCTTATGTTCTTATGTTCTTAACAGCGTAATTCTATGCGTGCCTACTCAAAAGTAAGTCCCATTGTATTCAGTGGGGCTTACTTCCAAGAAAGCATGTACTCTATAGGATTGCAGCATAAATTCCTTAAGCTAAGGGTAAGCATTCCAAAACTTTCAGATTCAACTTTTAAGCCATGCTTGGCCAAAACTCAGCAGCATTGCTATTTGAAATGCTAGTTTGATGTACTGCCCACCCATCTATTGTTTGCTGGTAACCCGCTTTAGTTGAGATGGGCTTTCTCTGAATGCCCTACACATACGTACATGCCAGAATACAGGTAGATGAGCTCCACTGCATGTTGAGATATTTTTCTTGAGAGGAAAAAAAAAGTAATTAAATCAGACTTGTGAACCGTAATGAGCTTCTGTTACATCCTGATGACAATAGCAGCAATATCAACTGTCCATAACCAAGTAACATCTCCTTTATTAAATGCAGGGAAGAAGCTGATAATTGAGGATAATTTCACTGTTCCAAATAAAGTCCCCTTGTTAAAAAAAGGTCAGCAAAAGGAGGCATAAGGGGCTAATGCTCCATATCATATTATTACTGTGGTATAAATAATAAATCAAAATACACTGCTATAAGGATGCATTTACCGGAAATCAAAGGATCATCATTGCTACATGGAAATTAATGATACTTGAAATGGCCGTTTTGTCAAGGTTTGTCTGATGCAGCACATTTCGTTGGGGAAAATAACATTATTTGTTTCTTCTCCAAAGTTACAGTACTGGCCGTAAATAATTATAAATTTGTGATTGTTTGCAATAACTGGTACTTCTTTGTCATCCTTGAATTACTCTCATAGGTATTCCTAGAGCAGGGGTGTCCAAACGTTTTGGCAGTAGGGCCACATCATCTCTTTAACACTGTGTCGGGGACCAGGAAAAAAAGAGTTAATTTACATTTCAAAATTTACATAAATGAATACATTAGAGATAGAACTTATATGAATGAATGAAGGTCTTGCAATAGCTCAAGGCCTATAAAAGGCTTTGCACAAAGCAAGGCCTGCCTTTCCTTTGCTGCCACTGCTGCATCACAGATGTCAAACAACAAGCAGTGGAGGGAGCCCTCATCCCACAGCTCACCCGAGAGGTTGAACTGTTGGCCATCATGCTGAAAGCAGTTGTGTTGGGCCAGCACAGGCTACAGCAAGTCTCCAGAGAGCCAGAGCTCATTGGAGATTGGGGGCTCCCAGCCGTCTGGATTGGGAGTCCTCAAGGGCTGCAAGTGGCCCCAGGGCTGGGGTTTGGGCACCCCAGTCCTAAACAATCAGGGATCCTGTATAGAGCAGGATGGCAACATGATGTCATGTGGAGAATCAGATTTACAACCCAATCCTAATAAACTTCCCACACAATGATGCCAATGTGGCTGCTGCTGTATCCCACGGGGACCTTCGGCCTCTGGAGGCCTCCTCAATATAAGGAAACATTTGCTCCTTTGCCCCAGGGAAAGGCCCAGCAGATGCTATGAGTAAACTCAGACCTGGAACTGCTTGATAGCTGGTGCAAGCACTGGCGTAGCTAGAAGGGGGGCAGCGCACTAAGTTTTGCAGCATGCAAGTGGTTCCTCCCCCTCCCCTTGGGAGCCATTTGCCTCCATTTCCCCCTCCCCGCCCACATGGCTCCCAAGGGAAGGGGGAGGAGCCACTTGCACGCTGCAGGGAGGTTCCCTGCAAAACTTAGTGCACCCCCCTCTAGCTACGCCAGTGGGTGCAAGTCTGTGTTGAGCCATGCAGATAGATTGGGCCTGGGAAGCAGGATAGGATACAGCAGCCACTGCTATCACTGAACGTTGGACCTGCCCCCTTCCCAGGTCCAATCCAACAATCCCCACCTCATTGCCTCTCCATTCCACCCTTCTTCCCCACCTCCCCCTGCAGCTTCATTCCACTCTCCCTACCACCGTTTTGCTTTCCCCCAACCCTGCTCCACCTCTTTCACCACCTTCCCAACCTCAGTGGGTCTTTGCAGATCTGTCGGCATGCGTGGGACTGGTTTGTCCTTCCCAGCGGTGCTCTGACAGTGCACTACTTCAGCTCTGACAAAACGCATGTACGGATTTCATTGATGGCAAACCAGGGATTTTAATGGTAAAGGCAGAAACGGCAATGTAAACAGAAGGCAAATATTTTCATGGATAGTGCTAAATATATATATATATATATTAAACTAGGCATTTTTCATAAGCCCAAATTTCATTTGGGATAGAATGAGCTGGAAAATCAAACAAAGAATGAGAAAATAATTCATGCACATTTCTTTGTAAAGACTTCTTAATAAGAACATAGTTTGCGTGAAATAAATTAATAATATATGTGTGTATTTAATTGTTCATGGAGCAGTGAGTTCCCTGTGTTCATTTGCTACCACACCAAGGCACACATCCTTTGAGTAGGAGCTCTGACAGTATTGTGTTACCCTAAAGCACTAACTTTTGCAGGCAACTGATTACTTCCAAAGAGCTTCTTTTCTAATCTTCTGCTATTGCTTATAAATCACACAGTGCCGGGACATTTGCAATATTAATTCTTTCTCAGCTACTGCCGATTCATTCAGCAAGAATCTTTTACATTATGTACACCAATGTCAAAGTATTGTACACAGGGAAAAATGTGTTATGCCCCCAAAATGCATTACCTCTATGAGTACCCTTTCTAGCTATGTCATTTTCTCCAAATTGAATTTGATGCAAAAATACCAATAAGAAACTGTCTTTAGGTTGGCAGTTGTGCTTCGGTGAAATGAAATATTCCGCAGCACCTTTGGGAATGTGACGAAGGCGGAACATCCTTGAAATGTAATGTGCTAGGAAGCTGAATTTGGGGTCGGTACTACATGTTGGCTGTGAAGGGCAGGACTTGCCTAAGTATGGACAGTGCTCAGTGGCTTGAGATAAGAAATCTCAGCAGCTTGAGATCAGGAATCTTGGCAGCTTGAGATAAGAAACCAGGTTTTGAAGCCAGTTCTGCTACTGCTACCGTTAATATTGGTACTTCACACAAAGAATTAATGGCCCAATCCTATCCCCCACTGATGTTCTTATGTTCTTATGGCTGTTCTTATGTTCTTATGAGACACCTGAGGGGGGACATGATTGAGACATACACAATTATGCAGGGGATGGACAAAGTGGATAGGGAGATGCTCTTTACACTCTCACATAACACCAGAACCAGGGGACATCCACTAAAATTGAATGTTGGGAGAGTTAGAACAGACAAGAGAAAATATTTCTTTACTCAGCGTGTGGCTGGTCTGTGGAACTCCTTGCCACAGGATGTGGTGACGGCATCTAGCCTGGGCGCCTTTAAAAGGGGATTGGACAAGTTTCTGGAGGAAAAATCCATTACAGGGTACAAGCCATGATGTGTATGCGCAACCTCCTGATTTAAGAAATGGGCTATGTCAGAAGGTCAGATGCAAGGGAGGGCACCAGAATGAGGTCTCTTGTTATCTGGTGTGCTCCCTGGGGCATTTGGTGGGCCGCTGTGAGATACAGGAAGCTGGACTAGATGGGCCTATGGCCTGATCCAGTGGGGCTGTTCTTATGTTCTTATGTTCTTATGATGTGCAGGACTTAGGACTGCCAGTATAGCTCTTACTATATCCAGCAAGCCAGCAGGGGAGCAGGCTGACCAGGAAAGATAAGTAAAGAAAAATGTTACATATCTCTCTGGCCACCCCCTGGTCCCCTATGGGCCTACTCAGATCTATGCCAGCCCTTTTGCTGGCAAACATCTATTTTGCTGCAGGAACATGTCAGGTCTAGGTGGGAGATCCACTCCATCCCATCCCAGTCTATCCTGTCCCATCACAATCCCTGCCCTTATCTGCCCCCATTGCCAGCAACATCACACTGACAGCCTGTCTGTGTGGTGCCACTGCCAGGATGCAGCCATCTGGCCTTTGTACCAGTGGCAGTGCTCCACAGACCATAAGAAAGGCTGCCATGATGGTGGACCACGTGGTACACTGGCAGACGTTGTGGTCTGCCAGTGGACTGTACAGATAGGATTGGGCTGTGACTTATGGAATTCACTGCTATAAGATGTGGTGATGACCACTAATTTGCAGAGCATTCCTATGCATGTTCACACAGATGTAAGGTCCATCATAGTCATAAGGGCTCTCAAGTCAGTGCAGGTTGAATTTCAGCATTAGATGACTTTGAAAAGAGATAGATCCCCCCTCAAAAAAGTTGATTGTTATTAGCTACAATAAATGAATGGAGTCTCCATGTTCAGAACCATGTTCTGAATGCCTAATGCTGGAGACAAGTGAAAGACTGCTTCCTTTGTGGCTTATGCGTTTCCCAGAAGCATCTGGCTGCTCACTCTTGGGTAACAGGACGCCGAACTAGACAAACTCATGATGTGACTCACCATACTTCTTATACTCTTAGGCCACAATCCTATCCACACTTACCTGGGAGTAAGCCCCATTGACTGTAAAGGGACTTACTTCTGAGTAGACATACTTAGGATTGGGCTCTTAGAGTATTACTAGTAATAATAACCACTGTTAAAAGTTTATTTAGGGCAGCGCTACTTGGAGAGCTCCTTGACAACAACACTCCTGTTCTTATGGAAACTCACATAGGCCCAAGGTTGCAAGACTCCTAAAGGCCTACGTATTCCGGGCATTCTAGTACGTATAACTGAAATCTGGCAGGACTTTTTGGGAGGAAAAGCTGGGTCAGGAGGGGGTAATTTGGAGTGGAGAAGTGGCAGGGGGAAAGAGGCATGTAATCCTTTCGTCATTGCAGAAACACATTTGGAACCCTGCAAGGCGGAAGGCAACTGGAAATGGAATTTGTAGCAGAGAAATTGTGCCTAGGGAAAGAGTCTCTCTCACTCTCTCTTTGTCACACACACACACACACACACACACACACACCCCTAAAAAAGGCTGTCTGTAAACTCTATATCTCTGATCCAAATCTTCCTTTTCTATTTCCTGGTTGGCAACCTTCAGTCTCGAAATACTATGGTATAAGCCTACAGCACCCAGTATTCCCAGGCGGTCTCCCATCCAAGTACTAACCAGGACTGACTCTGCTTAGCTTCCGAGATCAGATGAGATTGGGCACGTGCAGGGTAACAGTTGCTGTCTACTGAGGGGATGTTCACTAGCATCAATGTGATGTGCCATTGTTGTTGTTGTTGTTGTTGTTAAGGGTATTTACACGCTGCTATCAAAAAAAATAAGAGAAAATCAGCAGTTTACAGAGAAAATCAAAATCCCCGTAGGCTCATACTTTGATGGGCAGAAACAATGCATTCATTTAGTTTATGTGCTATGCACTGACTTCATGAAGGTGGACTGAGGTGGAACCAATCAATACATACCTCTTAGAGACTAATACACCCATGCTAAAAGCTGTCATTTATATGTCAGAGAACACAACTTGGTTTCTCTTTGGTCAGTCTCCCTTTTTACGCTGTTTGACAGGGGGAGATTGGCCAGTAGCAACAAGCTAAACTGCTCACAGGCTTCATCAAGCAGATGGAAAAAGGCACCACAATTAAAATAACAACAATGCCTGTGCCAGGAACAGAGGTAACAATTGTGTCTTACTTAAGTTGTCAGAGGCCAGGAATGTGACAATCACACTGTTTCTGCAAGGGGCTGGTGATGGCACTGATATTGCCCAATAGCTATTACTCTGACTCCTGTTTTCATTTACATTAAGAAAGCATCTGCATTAAACAGCCCTTGAGTTGATGGCACTGGTGATGCCACTGATGATGGCATGTGATGGCATCTGCATTAAACACCCCTTGGCAATGGTTCAAAATATTTTGGTTTGCCTTTGGTTGTCCCATGAGGAAACAACCACTTTGTTGGTTGTTTCCTCATGGGAACGCATTTCTTGCCCATACATCTGTCTGCCTTCCAGGACATTGTGAGTCACTACCATGAGATACAACTAGGTTCAATATTTTTTTTTTATTTAAAAAGATTATATTACCCCACCTCTCTAAATTTCTCAAAAGGACTTCCAATAAAAACCATAATCAGATAACAAAGCACTGTAAAAACAGAACATAGCAGATAACCACCGAATGACCATCTGCAATGGAAGTCCTCCTCTCCTGCCAGCAGCTCAATCACCTTTAGCAGCCATATAACCAGCTCAGCGTCTGAAAGAGATTGGCCTTACAGAGCTACCTCCCTGAATCCTCACGAGGAGACACACTGACATACCCCCTCCAGTAATTTATTCCAAGAGGAGAGCAGGAGTTATACACTTACTTGTTTCATAAGATGACCTTCTTGTTGGCAACCTTCGGTCTCGAAAGACTATGGTATCGCGCTCTGAACGGTGGTTCTGGAACAGCGTCTAGTGTGGCTGAAAAGGCTGATTCGGGAGTGACAATCCCTTCCACACCGGGAGCAAGTGCAGTCTGTCCCTGGCCTGTCTCCCTGGCTATGGGCCTTCCTTCTTTGCCTCTTTGCCTCAGACTGTTGGCAAAGTGTCTCAACTGGGAAAGGCCATGCTGCACAGCCTGCCTCCAAGCGGGCCGCTCAGAGGCCAGGGTTTCCCACCTGTTGAGGTCCACTCCTGACCATGCATGCAAATACTGTAAGGGTGGTAGTGCAGCAGTGACCCATGCCCTCCTCATGTTTCCTCCCTGCTGTCTTTTTTCTGATTTCCTCCTCACAACTGCAGCCTCATAACATGGACACAGGAAGTACATAGGTGAAGTGCAACAGAGGGACTACTACATAGCCCATAGCCATGGATCTGGGAGGTGGCTTCTGGACTGTCAGCCCTCCTCTCTCACCAAATGGGAAGCTGCGCAGAGTTATCATGTGCAACCTAACCCTGCCACCACCAAGCTGATTCCATGGCTGATGGAAGCCATCCAGCTCCAAGAGAAGTGTCTTTGGCAACTGGCTTCTGTGGAAGTGGGTGGGGAAAAAAGATTGCACTTTAGGCCCAGCTGTGTTACAGATACTGTTGCTCTAGGGCAGGGATGCCTAAACCCCAGTCTGGTGGCCACTTGCGGCCCTCGGGGGGCTCTCAATCTGGCCCTTGGGGAGCTCCCAGTCTCCAATGAGCCTCTGGCCCTCCAGAGACTTGCTAGAGCCCATGCTGGCCCAACGCAACTGGTCTCAGCATGAGGACAACTGTTCGACCTCTCACTTGAGCTGTGGGATGAGAACTTCCTCCACTACTTGCTGTTTCACGTCTGTGGTATAGCAGTGGCAGTGAAGGAAAGGCTGGCCTTGCTTTGTGCAAGGCCTTTTATAGGCCTTGAGCTACTGCAAGACCTTCATTCATTCATATAAGTTCCATCTCTAATAAATTCATTTATGTAAATTTATTCAAATTTTAAATGTAAATTAATTCTTTTTTTCCTGGCCCCCAACACAGTGTCAGAGAGATGATGTGGCCCTCCTGACAAAAAGGTTGGACACCCCTGCTCTAGGGCAACAATTTTCAACTTTGTTCATCTCATGGCATACTGAGAAGGCATTGAAATTGTCAAGGCACACCGTCAGTTTTTATACAATTAACAAGGTACACCACACCACACTGCCAGCCAGGGATTCAGATCCCCCAAAATATTAAATGACCCTTTCCCAAACTCCCATAGCATACCTCCAAACCATTTGGAGCACACCAATATGCCACAACACAATGGTTGAATATTGCTGCTCTAGGGAGCCATGATGTTTGAAAATGGCATTCTTTATTTTACTCAAAAGTAAGCTCATTGTGTTCAGTAAGACTTAGGCTGTAATCCCGTCTTACTCACCAGATACAAACACCTCTAGCCCTGTGTGAGCATCCTGCATGATGCTGCCCTGTGATGGGGAGTGATGTTGTCCATCCTGCATGTTGTGCATCCTGCCCATCACCTCCAAGAGACAAGCATTACTTGCCATTGGTAACTGGCTAATTACAAAAGCTTTCCTAAGAGATACAGAGCTGCCTTCATTATTTTTTATATCTCTGCAGAGTAACCAAGGTCCTGTAGAGTAGCTAAAGGGGGGTTCAAAACACTAAGTTTTGCAGGGCGCACTTGTAGGAGACACCTCCATTTTGCCCTTGCAGCCCAGAATTACTCCAAAGGGGAGGAGGGCAGGCTGCTTGAACACTGAGGTGAGGCGCCCTGCAAAACTTAGTGTTTTGCACCCCCTCTAGCTACACTACTGCCAGGGTCTACTACTGTAGGCTGGCATCATGCACTTCAGACAGCCCCAGAGGCAATGTGCAACATTTTCTGTCTCCTCCCTCTGGAGGTAGGAGCCTGGAAACCTACAAGATCCCCATCAACTACCTGAGACCAGGCAACTCCACAGAGTAAAGAAGCTAGTTTGTTCTGGGGCCATAGCTCAGTGCACAAGCATGTGCATTGTATACGGAAAGTCCCAGGTTCTCTCTCTGCCATTTTCTGTTTGGCATCTCATGTTGCACACCCTGGGAAGAGAAGATAATCCCATCATGCAGCTTCCTGCTTCCAATGCCACCTTTCAGTCCACATCCTGTTTTGTACTGGCATCTTGCATTACCCCCACTTAATGCGGCCTTCCAGTAGTTCCTTCTTATAATCTCTGCATACTGCCTACAACTCTGTATCAAAACATCTACGCTTGACCTGTTTCCATTGAATAAATGTCACCATGTATCTGCATTTTGTACACAATCCTTTCAATGACATAGCCCCAGGGCTTTTTTTGTCGGTTCCGGCACCTTTTTTCCCCCCTCCTCTCTGCCCCACCTTTTTCCCCCCCTGCCTGCACCACCCCACCCCCTTTTTTCCCTCCTCCTTGCCCCCACCTTTTTTCCCCTGCCTGCACCACCCCGCCCCCTTTTTTCCCTCCTCCTTGCCCCCACCCTTTTTACCCTGTCTGCACCACCCCGCTCCACACTGCTGGCTAGGGAGGGATTCGAACCTCCAACCTTGTGCTCCACAGCCCAGCACTCTCTCCATTGGGCTATAGGAAAGCCTGTTGTTAAAGTGTTCAGAACTAATATATAAGGTCTTCAGCCCAGCTGGTGCCCAGCCCAGCTATCAGTGCCTCAAGTATTAGTTCCAAACACTTTGAGCTTAAGAGCTCTGGTGGCTCAGTGGATAAACTGTAAGTCTGTGGAGCCAGAGGCTGGGGGTTCAAATCCCAGTGAGGAATAATATATATTTTTTTTTAAGGTGGGAAGGTGCTCCATGGCTGCAAAATATAAAGGTTGGTTGCTAGTTGCCAAAAGGGGGGCCAGTTGAGGCTGCAAAACTCCTCAAAGTTCAGTCCCAGGCAGGCTCTTTTTTGAACTTTTTTCTTTTTAAAGTCCCAGGTAGGACTTAACCCACAGCCTCCAGCAGGGGGCTCACTCCAGGAGCTTAACTGTGGGTTAAGTCCTAACTGGAACTTAAAAAAAAATAAAGGTCAAAAAAGAGCCTGCCTGGGACTGAACTTTGAGGAGTTTTGCAGCCTCAATTGGCCCCCCTTTTGGCAACTAGCAACCAACCTTTATATTTTGCAGCCATGGAGCACCTTCCCACCTAAAAAAAATTATTCTTCATAGGGATTTGAACCCAAAGCCTCTGGCTCCATAGACTTGCAGTTTATCCATTAAGCCACCAGAGCTCTTAGGCTCAAAGTGTTTGGAACTAGCCCAATGGAGCACCTCCCCACCTAAAAAAAATGGGGTGTTTCACTCCAGCTGTGGCAGGAGTGCTTTTGCTATCAGGGAGCTCACACGGGATGGACGTGTGTGTATGCGAGCGCGCGCGCGCGTATAAAAAATGGTAAATAAATAAATAAATAAATAAAAAGTTGTGAGTTCCTGCACCTATTTTTTTTACAAAAAAAGCACTGCATAGCCCCATTCCAGTGTGCTATATAATTTTCACCTTCTGTTGGTCTCTGCCTGACATCCCCTTGTCACATCTGCATTGTGAAACAGTGTTTACGTCTGGATTGCGAGGTGTTCCTTGTATGTCTGCAGTTTAGCTGTTACCATTAAGGCTTTAGATCAGTCCCTTAGCTTAGGCAATATCCTCTGTTTATCCGCATTTTGATTAGAAAGCTTTCCCTTGATTATGTGCCAGAAACAGGCATAAGAGCACCCACTCTCAATCCGTTCACCCACCAAGCTACATATTTACACAATGATACCAAAGATTCCAGAGCTCCTTTCTCACCCCGATAACAAGATTTGCCTTCCTACTTCCAGGGCTTCAAACCTCCATAAATACTGGAAGATTTTGACCAGTCATGCTTCCCTGGTACAATAACTTTTGTTTGTGCTCCATCAGGTCTGCAATTTGCACAAGCTGCTCAGAAATCTCTAGACCAGGGGTGTCAAACATAAGGCCTGTAGGCCGAATGCAGCCCCCAGAAGCAATTTATCCGTCCCCATTATAATTGAGTTCTCCCAGCATGATAATTGGGGTCTCACATTATCTTGAAAATCTGAACAAGATGTACACATTTTCTCTTCTGTCATTTGCAGCTAGTGAGTTTCAATGTGAGAACAAAGTGCTTATTTCTGGCCTTCATCCCTGTGCAGCGTAATCCTAACTGCACGTTAGGCTGGCGCAAGTCCCTTGCACCAGTTTAGGAGGGTCGCAAACGTGCTGTAAAGCACAATTGTGCCTCCTCAGGAGGAAGCTGCGCCAGCGCTTCCAGCCTCTGCTTCCAGCCTCTGTGGCAGCTTCCCCCAGGTAAGTTGAGTCGGCCAATGCAGGGGCCTGTGGGGGGGGGGGTGAGGAGAAGGCAGGACAGGTGTTCCAGGGCGGGGGAGGGCAGTCCTGGGGGAGCGGGAGGTGGGACTAGTATCCGGCTGTTGATCCCAGATCCCAATGCCCGTTCCCGAGCAGCGTGGAGCGACTTTAGGCCACTCTGCTCTCCTCAGACTTGTGCCACCTCAGGAGGTGGTGCAAGTCCATGGGACTCATAGGGGCTGCTGTGGCTTACCCAGAGGTAAGGGGAAGAGTTTCCCTTACATGTTCACACACACATGTTCACACACCTTAAGACCATTTCACACAAACAATCTGTTAGGGTTTCTAGACTATTGTATTGAGTTTGTATCTTTGCAATTAATTACATGTCCCTTTTAATAAATCTCTTGTAACTTTGAAGATGCTCCCTTGCCTGCCTCTTGGTTGATTCTAGCTAATACTAGTCTGGCCCAAAAGAGCCCTTGCTTCACTGGCTGGTTCTTCAGGGAAGGTAAAGGCTTGAGGGGGCTTAGTTACCCCAGTTCTTATGAAACTCACCCTGCACTCTTTAATTCTCCAAATAAATACAGGTATAACCTAATTAACCATGGATTTTTTTACCTTCAGTTTTATTTCAATGTGATGAGAAGGGTCCTTTAAATTAAAGGAAAAAAGTCATTTAACAATAGCCTCATTAATGCGAGAGAGGGCAGCTGACAATCCATCAATCATTCTCTCTTCAGGCACTTAGAACAGCTTGACTCCAAGGCTAGCAACCCCTCTCTTCCCCCCTGAGCATGTGAAAGAAAGATAATCACTTTGCATTGGTGAAGGGAGGGGTTGCTGGCTCGGAGTGAAGCCTTTCTAAGTGCCTGGAGAGAGACTGATTGATAGATTGCCTGCCTAATGACTCTGTCTTGCATCACAAAGGTCAGCAAGGCTGTTTTTAAATCGCTGAGCAAAACGACATTGTTTTTTAAATGGATTTGCTTTAATGCAATTTTTGCCATTCACATGAGTTCTGGGAATGGAAGTTGGCTCAACCTGTAATTTGAGCACCAGTGGTAACAGTCCTTCAGTCCAATCCAGAGGGAAAAGCCTTGGTGTCAGAGAGAAGATCAAGACTGAACAACAAGAGAAACTGGCTCATAATTTTAAGCAGGAGAAACATCTTCTGGGAAGGGAGGGACTTTAAATGGGTTTAAAGGACATCAGCTTCTACTGCCCCCTAATGAAGAAGTTTTGGTTTGTCAGAAAAAAAGAAAAAAATAGAGTTCTGAATCAGGAAAGAAGGGAAAAAAAACACACTTCTGTGACATTTACATCTCTACGCAAACGTCTCTGTGCACATATGTGCAGATCTTAGTAGCATCTGGTTGGGAAGCTGGTGACCTTCCTCAAGTGAAAAAGCCTCATCCAGCTTTGGAAATAGGACTCTAAGGAGGGGTTGTCATGCTGCCAAGAAACACTTAGATTTTTCATGAGTAGCCATATGTGTCTTTACTTCTTTGAAATCCTCCTTCTTCCTCTATCCCCCATCATAACTGCATCCTAGCTGTTGAAACAAGACTAGCGTTAGAGTCGCTGTACATGGTCCAAATCAAACCTTGCCCATCCAATCAGTGTTAAGTCAGCCTTGAGGGACTTTAGTGAGAATCCTCAAGCCCCACCATTCATGGCCAAAATGAGCAGTTAGGTGGCTCCTGTCAGATCATCAAGTTACATTCCGTTTTTGAAATTAGCTCACTGTGTGAAACTGTTGCTGTTGTTTTGTAAAAAAAAAAAAAAGTAGATTCTTTACAATAATTTGCTAGAGCAAAAGCAGAAGGTGCAGTAGTTGCTATCCATTGACCTTAGCCATGACTGACAGGGCTTAAGCATTCTGCAGAGTCCATCCCACTGATTGAAGGTTGAACCTGTATTAGACTGACTTCAGGGTTAATTTTGCCCATGTTACAACTTTTTTTTAAAGACATAGAGCTCATTGTGATTCATTTGCAGCTCATGCAGTCTTCTGAATATGCAAAAATTCCGTGCTCTAAAGCATATGTAAATAAAACAATTGCACAAAATAAATTACCTTGTGAAATTTTCCCCTGACTGTGACTGCTGGTGTTAGAGCTTGAGGTGTGGGTGCTTTAGCATTAGCCATAATGTCCTTTTTAGAGATGAGAAAAGACTCCTGGGACTCAGTGTGCAACACTGATAGGCCAGAATGAAAGCAGTTCCTCAGTTTGAAGATTTGGATCGTTTAGCTTAGCCAGTAGAAGTCAAAGTTCAACAAATGAGATATTTTTGTTCAGTATCATTATCAATAACCTGGCTAGATGTTGCTGGGTGCCCATGACAATCAATTTCACATTTTCTCCCATGGGGTACACTGAGGTGGATAGAGGTACACCAATGAAGGCAACAGAGACAAGTTCTAGACAGATAGTGCAACAATGCCAGGATACTGTACAGATTGGACCTCAGTATCCACTGATTTGGTACCCACTGATTTGACTCACCACTGATACTGAGGTCCACATTTAAATGCCTTGTAACAAGGAAAAAAGCACCAAAATCCAATTTCCTGCCTTTGTGCTGTTAAATAATTATAATTTCATTCCACTAAATTCCATTATTCATCCCATCTAGTGGCTGAATACCAATGCATTCTGGGGTGTCAGTGGAGGAGCAAGAAACCTGGAAATGGGTCTTTAAAACTATTTTTCCACTGATTTGGTTTCCACTGATTTTTTTTTTTCCACTGAGGGTTTCAGAATGGAACCCCCATGCATATCGACCTGTATAAGCTACTGGTGTTAATACTGACTAAAAATAGCTCTTTGGTTGCCCCTGTCAGTCAATTTTCTTTGATAATTGTCATCTTAATGAGATTAAGATTGTCATCTTAATGACTCTGTCTTAACATCACAAAGGTCTGCCAGGCTGTTTTTAAAACACCTGAGTAAAGGCACTTTGTTTTTTAAATTGATTTGCTATAGTCTGATTTTTGCCATTCATATAGTGCGATTTTTGCCATTCATGCAAAAGAGAGCAACTAAGATGATTACTGGGCTGGGGCACCTTCCTTATGAGAAAAGGCTCTTCAGCCTAGAAAAGAGATGCCTGAGGGGGGACATGATTGAGACATACAAAATTATGCATGGGAAGGATAGAGTGGATAGAGAGATGCTCTTTACATTCTCACATAACACCAGAACCAGGGGACATCCACTAAAATTGAGTGTTGGGAGGGTTAGGACAGACAAAAGAAAATATTTCTTTACTCAGCATGTGGTTGGTCTGTGGAATTCCTTGCCGCAGGATGTGGTGACGGCATCTGGCCTGGATGCCTTTAAAAGGGGATTGGACAAATTTCTGGAGGAAAAATCCATTATGGGTTACAAGCCATGATGTATATGTGCAACCTCCTGATTTTAGAAATGGGCTATGTCAGAATGCCAGATGTAAGGGAGGTCACCAGGATGCAGGTCTCTTGTTATCTGATGTGCTCCGTGGGGCATTTGGTGGGCCGCTGTGAGATACAGGAAGCTGGGATACATAGCTGAGATACATAGATGGGCCTATGACCTGATCCAGTGGGGCTGTTCTTATGTTCTTATGAGTTCTGAGAACAGAACCCTCGTGAATAATTAGACCTGTATATATATTTTTTCAAAGACATTATTATTATTACTATTTTTGCAGGTGGTTGTGTTTTGCTCCATTTTATTTAAACGCAGAAAGAATTAATTACATCCTGCCAAGATCTGGGAAAATAATTCAATATTATCTTTTACTGTGACTAAGAAATGAAGCCAGGCTTTGGTTCCAAGGTTCAGCAGCAGCAGCCCCCGACATTGACACACTGAGGAAGATAATAACTTTCATCACATACTAATTGTCTTGTTAACATGGATTGTGCAGCCAGCCAAATAAATGTCATTTAGATTTATTTTTTTATGAAGAGCATAAATCTTGAAATCGGAACTACATCAGGCTTTTTTTCTCTTTGCTTTATCAACCTTGTCTGCATTTGCAGCCTAACATAAAATTTGCATTTTTAATCCACACAAACAAAACAACAGTTTGGCAGCTTCATTTCTCGGAGTTTCATTTCGGAGTTTCATTTCTCCCATGAGGTATCAAGGTGAATTCAGAACTAGTGGGTCTGATTCCTTGCAAGTGTGCACCTTTCCTTTTGGCTTATAGCAATGCACAGGGTGTGTGAAATATTCAATGGATCAGTGAATTAACATCCTTAATCAACACTTGAGCAACCCACCCTATTTCACAAGGGACCCCAGTGCAGCTTAGCAATTCAATACTTCTCAAAAAAGAAGTGTGGTGCAAATAGCTAAGGATGCTTCCTTGCAAGGGGGCATTTTTTTCTTCTTAAATCCCGAAAGACCAAGTTATTAGCACTTGAATACCGTCTTTCTCACAGACACTCACAACACATTGTTCGAGACTTAGGGACTCAGGGCGGTTCACATAGGCAGGCTACACTAAACTTTTTGCAAATGTGTTTTTACAATAATTGTTCTACAAGCAACTCTTAGGACCCTTCACTTCCAGATGGAATCCTTCATGGTGTGGTCATCATATATAGCATCTGGGGTATGCCTTCTGAACTTCCAGTAGGAGAAGCTTCAGGTTGGCCAAGCTGTTAATCATTCTTTCTTGGAAGCTGACTTTCCCGACTCCTCTGCATCCCTGTGGAGTTGCTTGCAAGTCTGTCACCCTCTCCCAATGAGCTCACAGTAACTCCTACTGGCTCTGTCATGACAGCTTTGTCAACTTCCATCGGTCTCCATCAGTTTCATCTCAGCTTTGTCACAGCCCAATCCTGAGCTGCCTGGTGTGTGGGGCTAAAAATGGCTGCCGCTGGATCCTGCACACTCCAGGCAGCTGCCAGCGGTTCCTTGGGAGAAGGGGACTTTCATCCATTTCCCCCAGGTAAAGCAAGTAGCCCCACAATGGGGCAACTCGCTTCTACGGCAACCCAAAGGTCGACATAGAATCAAGAACCTCCATATCGGACAGCCAGCCCAACACGGAGGCTGTGGATCCAGTGCAGTGAAGCACAATTGTGATTGTTAAATCTGATGACAAGTGGCACCTGCTGAAATTCCCTCCTCTACACAATTGCTAAAGATCCAGGAGACCTAAAGTTGAAAGGTTATTGAGGGAGTAAAGCTCCCTCAGTAAGTCTTTGTGGGGGAGGGGCTAGGGCAGTGATATGACTCCCAGGATTGTGCTGCTAAGGGGGGCGAGGGGGGCGCTTGTGACACAGGCAGGGCTGCAGCAGGCTGCAGGAGGTGCGGGGAGCCCTGCGCAGCTCTGCACAGTGCTCCCCAAGGCTTGGAACTTTCCCTGAAACCAGGCGCAGAGTACTTCCGTTTTGCAGGAGGTGCTTTGTACCCGCTTTTAGCGAATGTTCCAAGCCTCGGGGAGTGCTGTGCAGGGCTGCGCAGGGCTTCCCGCACCTCTGTAGCCTGCTGCAGCCCTGCCTTCTGACAGTAAGTCACAAGCACCCCCCCCCAGCCCGCCCCAAATGGATGTGATCCTGGGGATCACTTCCATTGCCTCTCCCCTTCCCCCGCCCCTTAAAGGTGCAGGGGAACATTTTCACGAACTGGTGGGTTGCGACCCGCAAGTTTGAAAACCACTGCTCTAGGGAGTAAGATTCTTCATTCACATATGCACTACTCTCAAGACAAAAGCTAGGGTTGGAGACTTCCTCCCCAGCCTTCCTGAGTACAGGGCCAATTCTGACTTTACTTGAGTAGCATGGTTGCAACTTCCCACCATCATCAACCATCCAAGGAACAGGTATGCACACTGACATGTGCAGTAACCATATCATGGACCCATTTTGATACCATTCCACATTGGGCTTCCATTCCCTCTGTCTTCTTTTTTCCCTATCTGTCTGAAATTCAGACAGGTCTGATTCCTTGGAGGGTTAGTAGAATGTCTACAAATGTCAAACACAGAAATTACAGGACAGCAAAAGAGCGTCTGGGCATCTGCTGGAGGATATTAAAGCAAATGAGAAAAATGGAAATGAAACAGTGTTGGAAACAAATCTGATGTTAACAAACAGATAAATGAACAAATGTTGCTCGTGATAATGAAAATTAAAGGAATTGCTAAACAAACAAACAAAAACAAATCCACACTCCAGTGCACCCCTATGAAGATTTATATCTTCATCACTGTTTTGGGGACTTTGGGTGAGTTATATTTTTCATCCATAGGATGTAGGCAGTAGCTGCATGATCATGACAGCTCTTCAGCAAGGACTAGAGAAGAAGGAAAGCTCTTTGAAGCCTCTGTGCACCTATGGGTGCCGGTTAAAATGTTCACCTGTGCTTGGCTAGCAGAATCTGAATGTGAAGCCTCTTTGAAGGCACTGTTCATATATCTGTGGTACATTCAATGGGGAAAGGTCTTCCCATTAAAGTTAGATATGTTAAATTCAATAGAAAAAGTGCAGCTCTCTGATCTTTTGAGATCTTTTCTCCCCTGAAGCATTACGCTGACTTTTTATAGGCTTGTACATTACCGGCGTTTTATTTATGAAGTGAAGCTTCTGTTATTGGCGCTTGCCACATGATACATGGCAAGAAAATTGCCTACATCAGAAGAGAAACAAAGTGTGTGACCCTATTGATTCTTCTGGACCTCTCAGCAGCTTTTCATATAATTAGTCATGGTGCACATCCGGATCATATTTGTGGGCTGAGAGTAAGGGGCACTCCTTTGCAGGGGTTCTGCTCTTGCCTTGAGAGTGGTTCCAGAAAGGTATTGGGAAAATACTGTTCTTTCTAGGCGTTTTGATGTTTGAGGGATTTGACATATGGTATAATAATCAGTACACAGATGACTTGATAACTGATTAATACACGGGTGACACTGGCTTTCTCCATTCCCTCTATATCAGGAGCAGCAAAGCTCTTGTGAGTAACTGCCCATGATCAGAATGGTCCAGATGCAGACGAACAGGCTCAGCCCAAGCAATACTGAGGTGCAGATGATGAATATGCATGTGAGCCTAGATATGGAATAAATGCTTGCCAGTTTCCCAATGCAGTGTGAGAATGCTCCCTGAATCTGGTGTTACTGTTGCATGTCCAGCATCTTCCATTGCCAGGAACATGTTCATTCGGCTTTGGCTGTTATGCCAACTGCACCCCCTTTCTGTAGATTAAGAAGCTGCCTGCCATCCAGCCTGCTTCTGCCTTGACTACTGTAATATGTTGCACGTGGAGCTGCCCTTGAAAACTGTTTTGAAACTTCAGCCAATCCAGAACGTGACCACTTGACATCTATGCTGAAGGTTTGCTTCGTAGAAATACAGCTTATAAACTGAAGGAAAGAAACTAAGTGATTATAGAGAAAATGATAAACAGCATGCAAAGAATTGCATTAGTAGGAAAAAGGGAAAAACATTTAAACCTTCACTGATCATTGTAAAAGCAAGTAAATATGCACATATATTTTCATCAGCCATTCAGTGTGATTGTCCCTTAGTTGATCATTATTTTTTAAACCTGTGCCCTCAATTTTTCTTGTTTTAATGTTGGTGTGTGTCTATTCATCTTGATATTTACATCCCACTTTTCCAACTCCTAAAAGGCCCATAAAGAGAACCAGATTTGATTTACAAACCAATCCACACTTCCTCCCTCTTCTCCCTTCTCCCCCCCCCCCCAAGGCAGCTGGTGTATCTCTGCAAAGGGGGACTAGTCAGCTCTTAAAGGCACAGCAGGCATAGAGGCTCCAGCCCTGCTGGCCTTATTTCCTTTCCTTCTCTTCCCCAGAAGAGGCAGTTGGTGCTTTAAAATTATTAGCTGTTATTTATTCCATATATTGGTTTGTACTATTGTATCAGAACTGTTATGGATTAACTTGGGGGTTGGGTTCTGATAAGCAAGCAACCAGGATGTGAGCCTTGGCAGGAGGTGCCATGACACTGCCTGGGCTTCCCTTTCTGCAATTTTTGGGGACAATTTGGGTCCAACTGCTGCACACTCTTGCATTTGATTGTGTTTTCACCACTCGCCAGCAAGAGTGCACAGCAGCTGGGCCCAAAATGGCCCAAAGATCACCAAAGGGAGGTGGCTTTTTGCTTTTAAACCAATGCAAGTTTGGGGTGATTACATTGTCATCCCAAATTTCTGGAATGCCGCCAGATGTAGTAGCTGCCGTCACTGCCCTGGGTGCACTCTGAGGCAGGAACCACTCTGTATGTTCTACCTGAGCTTCTTGCAGGACAGCTGGAAGGAAACTGGAATGAAGAAAGCAGGTCAGGAAACTTGGTGCGTCACAATAACTTGGGGTAAAGTGATACCACAGTCACCCCAGTCCTGTATGTTCAGTAGCCCTCCTCAAGTAGGCAATTTCCAGCCACCCGGCTTTCAGCTGCCTTTTCTCCTTGGCCTCCCTCTCTCTGATTCTCAAATGCTGTGTGGCAAACCATGTATGCATTCAGATGTCTCTGCAATTCCCACAAGATATGGGCAGGAGGTCTGGTCTAGAGGGTTGAGCCTCCGTTTGCCTGAAGATAACATCCGAAGGTCGCCAGTTCGCGGCCACCGGCACCGTGTGACCTTGAAGCAGCTGACAAGCTGAGCCGAGTTATTCCATCTGCTCTGAGCGTGGGAGGATGGAGGCCAGATCAGAACGAAACATCTGAATTGTTGTAGCTCTTGAAAGATAGAGACTTCTTTCAATTGTAAAAATCCCTACGGGGACTTAAATTAGCCTGCCTATGTAAACCGCCTTGAATAAAGTCTGAGGAGAAATGTGAGGACCTAGAAAGGCGGTATATAAATACCTGTATTATTATTATTATTATTATTATTATATCACGAGGAAAAGCATACATGCTGTGGATCAGGAAAATAGCCCCATTGCCATGTGTCTGCAGGGACATCTCATGCTATTGTCTGTCATGGGCTCCTGTCCCACCCGCTGGACATTCCCTTCCTTGAGCCCTCTCTCTTCTTCCCAGACTGAGAGGCCAATCCTGGGCTTGACCGGCTTACCGCTGGCACTCACTGTTGCAAATGTTCCATAAGGTACGTTTGCAAGGTCTAACACCGGGTGAGCACCTGTGCTAGCACCTGTGCACCAGACAGGCTCCCAGCCTCCACTGCTCAGCGGTCACATGGACCGCCGAACCACAGAGAGGAAAGCGGGGATGCGGGGTAGGCGAGGAGGAGGCGTTCCAGGGAGGGGGAGCCGGGCAGAGGGTGGGGAGGAGGCGTGATGGGGGAGGGAACAGAGAGGGAGGGAGGTAGGACCAGTGGAACTTTGCTCCACCGAATCCTGTGCGTTCGTGTGGGACTCGGTGCCCGACACAAATGCTCTTACTTCACCGCCAACCTTTTGGTCAGCAGTGAATCGAGTAGTCCCATTACGGGGCTACTCCCCTTACTGGGAGAAGGGAGCGAAAGTCCTCTTCTCCCAAAGTGCCACCTGCGGCTGCCGTTGGCATGCAGGATGCGGCAGTAGCCATTTTTGGTGCCGCCGCAGCCGCACACCATGAGAGCTCAGGATTGGGCTGTGAATCTCCTCCCTGATTTTGAGGCAGATGTGAGGGTGAAATGCCAGAGGTTAGCCAAGGAGAGGGCAGAGTCCAGCTGATGCTGGACAGTACAGTTCAGGTCCCATCTGAGTTTGGAGATCCCGATGGGCTCCAATTCTACAGTTAGTGCTTGCCTTTATCATGGAACATTCTACAAATTAGTTCTGCTCAGCACAGATGTTTGCTGCATTTTAGGCATATTTCAGTAGGTTGTTCTTATTGGTGCTGCATAACCAAATACCATCTCCGCAGTCTCTCTGCTCTCCAGTGGAACCAGTGGAACTGCTGAGATCAGTTCTGTACAGCAGTTCAAGCACAACTTCATAGAAAGACACAATTAATACTAGCCCTGTAGTTTCAATTAACTTCTCTGGAGCATCAAAGGCCCAGAAAATACTCTTAATAGATCTCTTCCACTACAGTGCACAAATTCTATTGCCACCGCTTCACCAATTATGGAAAGTTAGTAGAGTGAGGCAGCTCTCTCACCACACTTTCGATTGCGATTTGAGGATCTGTCCGTTATTATCCAGGTGCTTCGTGGGCTGAAGTCGAAATATGGCTGCAGAGATTATGGCTATTTTTCATGCCTACCTATTTTCAGCTGGCGTCTGCACTGCAGGGTTTTATGGGGGCAGGATCTTGTGTTCCATCCTAATGGAACAATGTCTTCTACAAAATCCTGCTTTCACGGCAGGGAGAAACGCAGAGCAATCAACAGCAGAGCTATCAGCAGCTATGACCGCTCTGATTATATTGCAGGACTTTGCAGTCCTGAAACTGGGGACAAACAATGGTTTCTAAGAGGGCTAAATATGGTACAGTGAAGTTCAAATAAGCCCAGAAAATAATATCCTGCCCCTTTTTTCTCCAGTTATTTAGCATAACCGAAACAAGCTGCTCTGTCAGAATTGAGAGCTGCCATCTCAAAAATGAACTGTCTGCTCCTTATTGAATGCCTAGCACAGGGGTCGGCAACCTGCTGCTCTAGAGCCGCATGTGGCTCTTTCAGCTGTCTGCTGCGGCTCCTCCCGGTGAAAGTGGCAAAGGAGTTAACAGGAGGCACCTGTGCTGGGAGGGCAGGCTGCTTCCCTCCACCCCCTGAGCTCACTGCCCTCCTCTCCCTTCACCCCCACCTGCCCCGCATTGGTTTCCCTTTTCAATTTTGCCCGCTCTGCAGGCTTAAGGTTCCTGTTTCTTCCCTTCCCCAAGTCTCCAGCAGGCTCAGCCAATCAGCATCCAGCAGGCTCCTGGCTTTTTCTGTTGGAATGGCTCAGGGCCCTTCACTGGCTGACCACCAGCCAATCCTGAGCTGCCCTCCTCCTCAGCCATTGCAAGCCCTTGCAGCCCGCCTTTCCTTGAGCAGGTCCCCACTCAGTGCAAGGAGAGGCTTTTCCTCCACAGCAGAGGAGACATCCTGTGTGTCTACTCAGTAGTAAGCCTCATTACAGCAGATGAAGCTTACTCCCAGGAAAGGGTGCCTGGGATGGCAGCCTTGAAGCCTGCTCAAGGCCAAGCGCAAGGACGGGTGAGTGGGAGCCCACGAAGATCTGTTCAAGAGTAAGCCCCAATGTAGTCCCTGGGCTACTCCCAGGAAGGTGTGCAGGGCTGTAGCCTCAGCCTCCTCCTGTGCAGGTCTACTCACAAGTAAGTCCTGCTGTAGTCAGTGAAGCTTCCTCCCAGGAAGGTATGGAGGGCTGCAGCCTCAGCCCCCTCCTATGCAGGTCTACTCACAAGTAGTCAGTGAGGCTTCCTCCCAGGAAGGTGTGGAGAGGACTGCAACCTGAGAGCTCCAACCAACTTGTCTGCTCAGAAGTCCCGTTGTTGCCAATGGGGCTTACCCCCAGGACAGTGTGGAGAGGGTTGCAACCTGAGTGAGGGAGGGCAGGCAGGGCAGAAGCTGGCCTGTGGCTGCCCCCCTTCTTCTCTTCCCCACCTCTGGAGTCTGCGTCCTTTTTTCCTTCCAGCAGGGTGCCTCTGGAAGGTGGGGGGAGTTCTTTAGTATCCAAGTAAGATAAGCAGATGTCATAACCACCATATGTATTGGAATCCTGGAAGAGCTGGTGAGGAGGTAGATGTGGTGTCAGCAGTGGCCCTTTAAGGGTAAGGCCTGGGCATCCAGCAGAGTGTGCTGCACAGCTGCAGCCACTTGAAGGCAGTAGGGCCCTCAGGGATATAATGGGCACCTGAGGAAGGGGGTGTGGGTTGTAGAAGGAGTGCAGGTTGCAGACTAGACTAGACTAATTGACTTTGATACTCTGACTGATTTGACTGACTTACTTTGGAATCTGATCTTGGACTGTGACTTGGCTTATTGACTTTGGACTCTGCCCTGGGTGCTCTAACTGACTTTGTGACTAATGGACTGCTGGAGACACTGGAGTTTGGTGTGTGGCTGCTGTGCCCTAGAGGACCTGCTGAGGACCAAGGGACTACTGTAGTGGTAGGAGGCTGCTGGCAGGAGAGAGGACCTCTGCAGGTTGAACAGGCGAGCTATCCTGGAGGTGGGGTCCAGCAGGACTACAGGGCAGAATCAGCATCATTTGTTGGGGGAAAGAAGGGAAGCTAATTTGCTTAAAGTGGGCATAATTCTCCAGGCAGAGAATGGCCTTGGAATCAGGCAAAACACCATAGAGGACCAGGAGTCTGAAAACACAGGACAAGAATGTATGACAAAACTAACTAAAAGCTACAAGAGGGGGCTACATTATAAAAATGGGACCTATAAGAGCATAAAGGTAAAAAAAACAAAACTATATATGCAGTATTATCTTCATTTTAGATGTCAAAAGGGTTTTGTGGCTCCTGAGGTTTTTTTCCCTCTGGAAAACGGGTCCAAATGGCTCTTTGAGTGATTAAGGTTGCCGACCCCTGGCCTAGCATAATAAGCCCTTGTTGAGTTCTCTGTCTATCTTTCCAAAAGTACGGTTTTGTGAGAATGAACAAGAACGTGGTAAGCGTCGGTGTGTGCATTGGTGTCAGGCCAGGAGCACACTGCCCAGGAAAAGGTGAAGAGAGAAGTTAAAGGCTTGGTGGATTTTGTGAAAAGCTCCTCGTAAGACAAGCAGTGTGTGCGTGTGAATAAACACAGTCAGGAGTTGGAAATGGGGAGTGAGTGATGACTGAGAAAGAGAAACTTTCAACTGCTGCTGAGTTATGAAGAAAAGTTCCAGGTCGGGCCAGTCCAAAGATCTCAGCAAGCCCAAAGTGATGAAGTTGGAGGAGCCCAATCAGAGATTTCTACCATGTGGTGCACCTCCCTAAGGGTTTAAAAGACAAGGTGCCAGAGAAATTCAGCAGAGATCCAAAATCAGTGTCCCAGAGCAGTAATGTCATTCACTTGTACATCTTTTGGCTAGACTGTTAAGTATAGTGGGATATGTGTGTGAGAGAGCCTAGCGTACCTAATAAACATTGCAGGTTGACTGCCCCAGTCTCTGTGACCAAATCAAATCACTTAACTTGCCACTTTCCAGTGAATCAGTAAAGAACCATTCATTCTTTTTCGCTGATTGGACCTGGCTTCCGTATACCAGGGGTAAGAATCTCACCTTTCGTGGGGAGAGGTCTTTAGGGCCTGATCACCCTTGTGGCTGCTCCCCAGCAGATGCTTCTCCAACTGGGGACTGGAATTGCTATTCAAAGTCCACTCAGGGCAGCCTCATTTCAGGCAGTTCTCTATCTTGGTTTCAGGGTTTATTTGTTTTGATTAAAGAAAACCATTCAAAAAAATTCTTCCAAACCAGGCCTGAAACTCACAGCCACAAGTTCAAAGTAAAAAGAAATCCAGAAGCCTTCAGAAAAAGAAACAAAGAAAAGTTCACTATGAACAAGCAGCTCCAAAAATGCCTTCTTTGAAAATGCAACCACGTTACATGTTTACATCATGGTCCATGGTGACTGTAGCATTTCACCTTCAAGTCCTGGGGGGATGGATGGACCGATTTGTCTACAGCCTAGATTGTTTATTAACGGGTTTAATTTTTATTGCTGTTTAGGTTTGCTGAATACTTGCCTAGGAAGCCATGTTCCTTCCAGATCATTCATGAATTCTAAGCATGGGGATGGTCGTTCTTGTGTGATTGATGAGGTGAGATAACTGGAACAGACAGAACTGACTGATTTATGTGTTTATATATTACAGCAACCTCAGTTCCAACACTCTCTCAAGCAAAGATTTCATATAAGTAAAAGCAGGTCACTGGAATAAAAAAAAAAATCAGAACATTTTGACAAGAAGACCATTTAATTCTCCCTTCCCTGATCAATGGAAAACCTTCTGTCCAGAGTCTGCCCAGAGTCAGCTTCCCTAGGAGAATATTTGTGTTGTAATCCCTACTGGCTTACCTTGGTTTTTGGATCTTTGGCTGTCCACCGGTGTGCAGAAGGCTGCTGCAGCCTCCCCACTGGCAGCCAGGCAGCACACTCTTTACGATAGCCATAAAGTAGTCGCTACCAACACAATGCACTTTCTGCTGGCAACTGGGTCAAATAGAACTGCACCCAAAAAAAAAAAAAAACACAAACTGGCTGTTGCTGAATATCAGCTGTGAGATGGTGTTAAACATTACAAAACTTGCATGGGAAATGTGGCTACCACATAGGTAAAATCTAGACAAGGTTCACATCAACAGTTCTATTTGAAGAACATTTCCAGTAAAATTGTCAGGGGAGAATGTCATTGAGAAATGAGGAGGACAAATCCTTTTCATCCCCATGCCTGTATATCTGTTGTATACATGTACTATGCTCTTATTCTCTTGACTCTGTCATTTCAAAAATCATGTTCCGTAATGGCTGTTCTCTAACTCTCATCTTCCCTCCAAGGGGTTTGAATTACGGAACAATCCAAAGACAAAATTCCAACTTTTTTGTTTGCTTGATGGGAATAATTTCACATCGATGGCTACAGTGAATGCTGTGCAATAACAAAAGGCTTTTCTGAAAGAGTAAATTACTCTGCTGCCGTGCCAACAGGAAAGATGCTGGTTTATTGCATCAGATGTAATCATTTGACAATAGGGGAGAAAAGGCTTTCAGAATTTTATTTTATGTTATTGTCAGCTACTGCCATGATGGCACATCCAATTACAGCATTTTAAGTTTTGATCCAAAGGCTGCAGCAAGGAGCAGAGGTCAGTAGATGCAATAGATTGCGTGCTATGCTGTCTCTTAGCTGTAGTGATAACAGCAACACAAGCTGGAGTGTGTCACCTGCTTACATTGGCATTGGATGCTGCTCCTCATCTCAAAGGAAGGTTCTTGAATCCCAGGTTTCTTCTAGAAGTCCATTTTTATGGACAATCATCATCATCCGATGGGTTGCTATTTGGAGCAAATTATTTTGCACTGGATAGGAAGATAAAAGATTTCATAATAATTATGGTGACAAAGTACATTATTTGCAGTGCAATCCTATGCGAGAGCCCAATCTGATGCATTCCTCCTCCCCCACAGATACAGTCATGCTAAAATTGCTAGTGCTGCATCGGGGGGGACGGACTGTCTGAGAGGTCACCTCTGGGTAAAAGAACAAATCTAAGAAATGGTAGTAAACCTCTACAGCACAGGGGGGTCTACTCAGACCTGCACAAGCAAAATCATTGGCACAGCTCTGAGTGGACCTGCACTGCAGGTTCAGGTCCAGGAAAGGGGTTAGGAAACTGTGGCCACTACTGCTGCCACTGAACCTGCTTTCTCTCCATACCCAATCTGGGAGACCCAATCAGGTGGAGGAGAGAGAAAGGGGGACAGAGAAGGTGTGGTGGAGAAGAGTGAAGGAGGCATTCCTGGATGGGTCAGAGAGAAGAGGCCAAGGTGGTGGGCAAGCAGGCCTATGGCACTCACAGTGAGGAGGCTGTGACACTCATCGCCCTCCTGCACCCATTCCCTGACAGGTTCACTTCACCTCACTGGCTCTGGAACCAGTCAATCCCTCCATGAACTGTGCTCTAAACATCTCTCTCTGTATTGCATCACACAGTATCCACTCACCGTCTTATCCCAGCCCTGTTCTCGCTTTCTATGCAAGCCATAACTACAATACATTTATCTTTTTTGTGGTATTTTCTGTTGCCTGCTTCCTGCCTTGGTGCGATCCTTCATCCTCCGTGTTAGATGCAAATCAGTGCGCGCATCAAGCTGTAAAGAAGGGAAATAAATAATTTATGCCAGCTTCCGAACCAGCCATGTTTATCATTTAATACCCTATGCCTTTACTGTAATTGTCTTCTACACAATTTCAGTCAGATGATATGCATCCATCTATCCCTCCCCAACCTGGATGAAGCTACAACTTTACGTGCACGCTCAAATGCAATAAATAATTGCAAATTACAGCCGCCTTCAGTTATCTGACCCGTGCTGGCTCTTCATTAATAATCCTCCGATACAGAAATGACTTGTCATATGAATTTATCTCTCAAAGAAGTTCTGTGGTGGAGGTATTGCTGTTGCACAAATTCTCTTACTAAGTTAAATTGCAAAGGAAAGAAGGTTCTATTTATAATCCAATCATGGGGAAGACGGGAGACAAAGAGATGCTCGGACGCACACTTTACACTCATTTTTGCCTTCTGTGTATATTGTGTATAATGCTGATGGTTAATGACTACTTAGCAGGTGCAGAGTTTGACGTTACTGGGATTTGCTATTTATCTGCAAGCCACCAGCAAGCGAAAGCTCATTAAGGGCCCAATTCTATCCAAATTTCCCATGCCTCTGCAGCCGTAATACACCCCAAGGTGTGAGAACAAATGTTCTCTTTGTCTTAAGGAGGCCTCCAAGACTGCCCTCCACTTCAGGATGCAGTACATGTCCCATTGGCACTGCTGCATCAGTGCAGGAAAGTTCAATAGAATTGGGCCCTAAATGGAGCTTGTTGCTGGAGGGCTTGAAGAGGCTGCAGATCTTACTTACCAGCCACTTAGGCCGATAATGACAGCTGAAGGTACTGGACCTTCAATAGGTTCATTCAGAGACCTGTGGTCTGGTTCAGACAAATTTCAGCCCCCAAATAAGTTCTATGGGGGCTGCCATAATCATGCAACTCACAGCCACACAGCACGGTCGACATGGAGGCACCTATTTTCACAGAATGCCTAAGTGTTGCTGGCAGAGAGCCTTGAAGCAGTCCCAAAGACTCCTGAAGTCTCAAACAGGGGACACCATTGGCAGTTGACATTAAAGAGTAATCATTAAACTAAGGTAGGAAGAAGAAGGCACAAGAAGCCTGAGGCAACACGCCAAAGGTTGCCCAATGACATGTCTGCCTCTGCTCCTCCCACTCTCCAGTGTCCTAGATCAGCCTTCTCCTCATTTTCACATTTTCTCTTCCTCTCTGTCTTCCTCTTCTTTTTCCAATCCAGGGAGCAAAAGGAGAAGGAGAAGCAGCGAAGGCAAAGTAGATAAAGGTGCTTGAGATGAACACCTATCAGCAATCTCCTGCAACCACTTCCGTTGGCTTCCTTAATGGTCTGGACCTGAACCAATGTTGAACAATGGACTGGTGCTAGACTCAGCTCACAGACTTTTATTCCTTATTCCTTTCAGTACCCAACCTAGATCGTGATCCTATTGGTGGTTTCCACCAGCACTGCAACTGCAGCACTGGTGCTGGCTGTCATAAAAGTGCTGCAAAGTGCTTTTCAGTACCCAGTGAGTAAACTGTACTGGCAGGATGGCCTGTGCTGCCCTGCAAGTGCCACATCCCACCCAACGCCCTCCAGGGTAGATAGGTTTGGACCAGGAGGTGGAAGAACAAGGGAGGGTGGCAGAAAAGCATTCCAGAGGTGGGGAGGGAGTGGTTCTGAGTGGGGGAAGGACAGAATGGAGGCAGATTGGGCCCAGGAGGGGAGTGGAGATGGCGGCTGCATCCCAACCCCATCCCAGAGCTGCCAGCGTTACACAGGACCACTCAGTTCGGCGCCAGCAAAATGGCAGCTCCACTGAGCAGAACTGAGTATCCCCATTGAGCAGGCTGCAGTGCTACCCAGGGTAAGGGAACAAATGTTCCTTTACCGACAGGAGACTTTCCAACAGCTGTAATCCAACACTGGATTGAGCTGCCTGTTGTGTTCTGCCGCATAATAAAGAAAAATGTTTCTCAGTCTAAGAGTGCAATATAGAAGCTAAGTTTTCTTTTTTTCAGGAACGCGGATGCTGTACAAATCCATTTGTCACTCTGAACTTGGCCTGTATCACCTGCTGGTCACTTGTACTCTTATCTGAAAGCACAGTGGGACTTGGGAAGCCAGCTGTTTTGTAGATTCTAGTCAGGTGCTGAATTTAACCATGAATGCACATTTTCTTGACCTGTGTTCTACCTAGTGCTCTTCTCTTTCTTACTGTAGATTTCATCATCTGAAAATGTAACAAGGAAAAAGCTCTCTGGGCTGCAAGGTCTCTCAATTCAGTTGGATAATGCTTGTACCTTAAGTTTAATTTAAGTTTCAGGTCTGCAGAAAAGTCAGAAGAATTAATTACAATAGTATTTGCCTCCTGGAAGACTCATAAATGGAACAGGTTTCAGCATCCATGTTCTTCTCAACAATTAATCAGTGGATGGGGAGCTTTCAGCATGACAAAATCAGGTTTATTTTGTTAAGACTTGTGAAAGAAGGTGGCTGATTCACTGTTTTTTAAAAAAATGATCAGTACTAGGTTTTGAAATGATAAATACAAACAAAATATTGATCCTGCAGTTATTTTTGGTTGAACTTTATTTGGCCCCAACTTCCTAATGGAGTACAGGTATTCCCTGCTTTCCAACAGTTCGTTTTTCGTTGATCCACTCTTTCAACAGCTTTCAATTCTTTCAATGTCTGCTTCATTCTTTCAACCTCTCTCTGCTGTTCTAAAGGCTAAAATTGTCCTCACCCATGTTGATTTGCATATGATATGGTGAATCAAACTGTTTTGGTAATGTCTAAAGATTACTATCTTATCTGTTGTTGTAAATAAAGAACATTAGGACAATATTTTCCAACTATTGATCCCAAACCTCCACTGCCTTGTGGCTATATCCAGTTGTGGAAAAGGCTTCAGGAGTCAACCTCGAAGCAAAATCAGGAGCCGGAGTCCCTGAGG
Organism: Tiliqua scincoides; assembly: GCF_035046505.1. NCBI lineage: Eukaryota > Metazoa > Chordata > Lepidosauria > Squamata > Scincidae > Tiliqua > Tiliqua scincoides. Next base: position 194,958,599 of record NC_089824.1, on the reverse strand, counting down.
CAGTTCATGGCTGAACACAGTCACGTTCTGGCAACTCCTGCGACGCCGCTGGAACCAACCATATTGGCTTCTGCCTTTCCATTGGACCATTCCAGCGACGTGGAGAGGGGGGATTTGCTGCATGGGTAACAGCCTATCCTCCTTGCCTTCTTTACCCAGGCTTTGCGCACTGGAGAGGACACTCCAACTTCGCCATACGTCGAAGTTGGCGTCGGCACAACACGGGAAGCAGCAGTTTACCAGTTATAAGTCTTTGCTCGATTGGCGTAGAGCGTGACGCCAGGGGCTGCTTCCGACGGTGGGAGAGATCATTGCATCTCATTGGGCAGCTACCGCCCGCCTTAAGCTGGGCAGTCCCCAGTCAGTAAGGTGCTGCCTCGCCACGGTCCATTAACCTCACGGTGCGTGGGGTTTAGGGTGAAAACCGACAAGCGGATCAACAACTCTGCACCATGCAACAGAAAACTCCTGCCCTAAAGCTGGGCACCTGGAACGTTAGGACAATGACACCTGGCTTCTCTGATGACCTGCAAGAAATAGACGACGCACGCAAAACAGCTGTCATCGACATGGAGCTGAGCAGACTGCAGATGGACATCGTCGCCCTTCAAGAGACGAGGCTTCCAGATTCTGGATCTGTCAAGGAGAGAAATTTCTCATTTTTCTGGCAGGGAAAACCACCAAACGAAACCAGGGAACATGGTGTTGGCTTTGCAGTCAGAAATTCCCTACTGAAGTCCATCATCCCACCTACTGTGGGAAGTGAAAGAATTTTGTCCCTGCAGCTTCAGTCATCAGCAGGACCTGTCACTCTCATCAGTGCTTATGCACCGACTTTGTCGTCTCCAGCAGAAGCCAAAGACAAATTCTATGATGACCTGGCCACCACTATCAAGAAGATCCCCGTAAAAGAGCCATTGTTCATCTTCGGCGATTTCAATGCTAGAGTTGGTGCGGATAACAGTTCGTGGCCCACTTGCTTAGGTCAGTTCGGCATTGGGAAGATGAACGAGAATGGCCAACGCCTGCTAGAGTTTTGCTGTCATCATGGTCTCTGTGTCAGCAATATGTTCTTCAACACGAAGCCCCAACATGGAGTCTCTTGGAGACACCCAAGATCAAAGCACTGGCACCAGCTCAACCTGATTCTCACCAGACGCTCCAGCCTTCCCAGCATCAAGATCACAAGCAGCTATCAGAGTGCTGCCTGTGACACTGACCACTTCCTGGTGTGCAGCAGAGTGAAACTGCAAACAAAGCGACTGTACCACACGAAAAAGGAAGGAAGACCTTGCATCGATACCAGCAAGACCTGGGATCAGAGAAAAGTGGAGGAATTTGCACGAGCGCTTGAGGAATCTCTTCCAGGCCCGGTCGATACAAACGCATCCAACAGATGGGAACATTTCAAGAATGCCGTTTACAACACCGCCTTGTCCATATTTGGCAAGAAGACCAACAAGATGGCAGACTGATTTGAAGCCAACTCTGAGGAGTTGACACCAGTCAGTGAGGAAAAGAGGAGAGCTCAAGCAGCACACAAGGCCTGTCCCAGTGAGCGCAACCTGCAGGTCCTCCGAGCTGCTCGCAGCAAAGTCCAGCAGACTGCCAGGAGATGTGCTAATGACTACTGGCTTCAGCTCTGCTCCCAGATACAGGTAGCAGCTGACACAGGCAACATCAAGGGGATGTATGACGGTATCAAGCAGGCCCTAGGTCCAACACAGAAGAAAATTGCCCCTCTGAAGTCTGCCACAGACGAGGTCATCCAGGATCAGGCGCAGCAGATGGAACGCTGGGTGCAGCACTACTCTGAGCTATATTCCAGAGAAAATGCAGTCACCGAAGAAGCGCTGAACAACACTGAGTGCTTGCCTTTGCTGGAGGAGCTTGACAGTGAACCAACCCTAGAAGAACTTCACGTGGCCCTGGACTCCCTTGCCTTTGGCAAGGCACCTGGAAAAGACAGCATCCCTGCTGAAGTCCTAAAGTGCTACAAAGAGATCATCGCTACTGAGCTGCATGAAATTCTCTGTCTCTGCTGGAGAGAAGGTGGAATACCTCAAGACATGAGGGATGCAAACATCACGCTGTACAAGAACAAAGGTGACAGGGGTGACTGCAACAGCTACCGTGGCATCTGTCTCCTTAGCGTTGTAGGAAAGTTGTTTGCCCGAGTTGCACTAAAGAGGCTCCAGGTACTTGCAGAGAGCATTTATCCAGAATCACAGTGCGGATTCCGAGCCAGCAGGTCCACCACTGATATGGTATTCTCCCTTGGACAACTGCAGGAGAAATGCAGGGAACAACGACAGCCACTCTTTATAGCCTTCATAGATCTCACGAAGGCTTTCGACCTGGTCAGCAGAGACGGCTTCTTCAAGATTCTCCCCAAGATCGGATGTCCACCCAGGCTCCTCAGCATCATCAGATCCTTCCACAAGTACATGAAGGGCACTGTTGTCTTCGATGGCTCCACATCAGACCCCTTTGACATCCGAAGCGGCGTGAAGCAGGGCTGTGTTCTTGCACCAACCTTGTTTGGGATTTTCTTCTCTGTCCTGCTGAAGCAGGCCTTTGGAACTGCAACAGAAGGCATCTATCTCCAGACCAGATCAGATGGAAAGCTCTTCAACCTCTCCAGACTGAGAGCAAAGTCCAAAGTTCAGCTGAAATGTCTGCGTGACTTCCTCTTTGCCGACGATGCAGCTGTCACTACCCACTCTGCCAAAGATCTCCAGCAGCTCATGGATCGTTTTAGCAAGGCCTGCCAAGATTTTGGACTGACGATCAGCCTAAAGAAAACACAGGTCATGGTTCAGGATGTGGACTCACCTCCCTGCATTACAATCTCTGCGCATGAACTGGAGGTTGTCCATGACTTTGTGTACCTTGGCTCAACGATCTCCGACACTTTTCTCTCGATACTGAGCTAAACAAACGCATCGGTAAAGCAGCTACCACGTTTTCCAGACTCACAAAGAGAGTCTGGTCCAACAAGAAGCTGACAGAACATACCAAGATCCAGGTCTACAGAGCTTGCGTCCTGAGTACACTTCTGTACTGCAGTGAGTCATGGACTCTCCACTCACAACAGGAGAGGAAACTGAACGCTTTCCACATGCGCTGCCTCCGGCGCATTCTTGGCATCACCTGGCAGGACAAAGTTCCTAACAACACAGTCCTGGAACGTGCTGGAATCCCTAGCATGTATGCACTGCTGAAACAGAGACGCCTGCGTTGGCTCGGTCATGTCGTGAGAATGGATGATGGCCGGATCCCAAAGGATCTCCTCTATGGAGAACTCGTGCAAGGAAAGCGCCCTACAGGTAGACCACAGCTGCGATACAAGGACATCTGCAAGAGGGATCTGAAGGTCTTGGGGATGGACCTCAACAAGTGGGAAACCCTGGCCTCTGAGCGGTCCGCTTGGAGGCAGGCTGTGCACATGGCCTTTCCCAGTTTGAAGAGACACTTTGCCAGCAGTCTGAGGCAAAGAGGCAAAGAAGGGCAGCCCATAGCCAGGGAGACAGACCAGGGACAGACTGGACTTGCTCCCGGTGTGGAAGGGATTGTCACTCCCGGATTGGCCTTTTCAGCCACACTAGACGCTGTGCCAGAACCACCTTTCAGAGCGTGATACCATAGTCTTTCGAGACTGCAGGGTGCCAATACCAATACCTGGAAGACTATACCCTGGTCCAATACATCGCAGTCATCGGCATCCCTGGACATTCACATTTTTTTTTTTTGAGGTGTTTGTGTGTGTATATATGTATGTATGTGTGTGTGGGGGGGGGGTGAGGGGGTGTCCTGGTTATTTGCATTTCACTATAACTGGGCTACAAACCCCAAGTTATATATGTTAAGCCTCTTATCCCAGTTCTAGACCTAACTCTACCTTTGAGTTTTAAAAATACTGTAAAAAAAAAAGTATATAAATATACATATCTTGAGACACATATGTCTGGGACGCAAAAAGGACTGCAAATATCCAATACCAGGACACATTTGACATAGTCGTCCAGGATGCAATGGTCCTGTCACTAGGGATTACTGCTCATTTATAGCCCATTCCTATCCAGGGCTTATGCTCACAAATCTCATCCAGGAACACTGGCAAAAATGTTGCTCCATCATTTTGCAGACCACGACTGTCAGGGCAAACAGCCAGAGGCCACACACAGGCAACAGCGGCCCACTGAACCTCCTCTGTCCTGTGCTGCTCTCATATAAGTGAAAGAGGGCCCCCAGAGGGCAGATTTCAGTTGTTCCCCCTCCCTCCAGATTGGTCCATGGTTCCAGGCTGTTTGCAGTCACAATACTGTATCCTGTCTCCCTTCTAAGGCTGGACACCACATACATACAGACTCCTACCCAGATACCAATCACAGAGTCAGCAGAGAAGCAGAAACAATCTATATGTGACTTGGGAGATATGCACCTCATCATATTTAAAAGACTGAAGTTGTTCTACAGCATCCTGATCATGGCATTGCAGCCTGTAACCGTTGTCAAGTTGCTGAAGCACTCACAAGGTACTTAAACTTTTAAACTGCCCTAAACCCAGCGCTATTCAAAGTGTATGTGCCTGTTGCAACAGACTGGAACCAACTGTGTGTACAGGCAGCAACCCATCTCAGGCCTAACATTCCAGCATCCAGATTGAACAAATGAAGCTGCAATCATTTCTATTGATCTTACAAGCTCCATCTACCTCTGAAGTCAAGAAACTGCACCCAGGGATAAAGAAAGGGATTCAATCATTGTGGCCTCTTTTCCGCCCCAGGGCTTTCAACATTGGCCAACTCGGATCTATAGTTCAAACACAGCACTACCAGAAAAGGAGCAGAATCAGCTCTGCAGTATCATTGCAGCCCTGCTGATAGCAACAGGGCATTAAGAGCTGTGTACAAATAATGAGGACACTGGGAATAGGAAGGCAGGCAAGAGATTATTAGATAATAAATTATCACTGCACCCAAACTGCTCAGTTCTGTTTTGTTTTCTCTACCCACACTGCTTTCTCTCTGGTCTCAAGTGTGTGACAATTACACAGATTAAAGGGGTTAAGTTTATTACAGTCCTTCAATGTATTATTTTTTTTCTTACTGTTGCTTTTACAAAGAATTGTTGAGATAACTGACTACAGGAAGGACACAGAATAGAATATCCAGCTGTCACAGAATGAGCATTTACACAGAATAGCTAGCAACTCCACTGACAACCACGAGGTTGTTTGCCTACGATACCCCCAAATCACTCTTGCACAGAAGGCACCAATCAACATGGAAGACCAGCACGAACAGCATGATAATGACCACCCTATGTGATAGATACTCCTTCCACAGAAACATCACAGAAGTGGGCAGCCAGGATGAGCCAACAGCACTTTTTCCAGTGCAGATCGGCCTGGTCCTGGAGACAGGAGGACAGGCACTGAGATGTAAAGCCACAAACTCCAGGCCTTGCAGCAGACAACTGTTGGCCCAATCCTATCCAACTTTCCAGCACCGGTGCAACTGCAATGCAACCTTGAGGTAAGGGAACAACTGTTTCCATACCTTGAGGAGGCCTCTGTGATTGCCTCCCCACCCCTGGATGCAGTACACACCCCATGGGCACCGCTGCACCGGCCTTGGAAAATTGGATAGGATTGGGCCCACAGGCAGCACCAGAGGGAATAAGGGGAAGGCTAGCACTCCTCAGATAGCTTGCCTCTGTTGTACCCCATTCTTGGATCCTTGTGGTAACATGAAGGAAAGGCACCTTCCACATCCACAGAGTGCTTTCCTTTATTCTAATCTATTTACCTCTCTGTCTGGACACAAAGCATCAATATATGCAAAATAACAGCATCCCATAGTTTCACCTTAATTCATGTTAGGTTGACACTGTTACTATGAAAAACACCATTATTTTTAAATCAGAAATCTAAGATAAGGGACTATTGTTGCTACCCTCTATCACTATCACCCCTCCCCAAAGCAGTTTGTCCCCTTTGTGTGTCCCCCAATGTCTTTTTCTGGAGCCACCACTGGCCGACAGAGGTTCAAAGACCTGCTAGCAGCACAAACACAGACTGCAAGGAACCAACCGTCTGCTAGGCAAACAGGATGAAACAGGGAAAGGAAGACCATTCCAGTCACAACACACAGTCACCATTCTAGCACAGTGCCAGTGGGTAGGAGGCATACATAGAGAATCCATGGGGTCAAAAGAGTCTTGCAAGAACCAGATCAAAACTCTGTCTTTTCCAGGATCCTGATAGCCTTCAGTGCCTAAACAGTTGCCTCTGGGAAGCCAACAGGCAAGTCATGAACTTGGTCTGTTCTTATGGTCTGTCTGAGATGCAGTCGCGCGCTCTGCACCAGACTATCCGACTCATGTCTGCTAGAGCAGCCAGTACTTTGTAATTGGGATAATACACGTGAAGATCTTTTTTCGTATTATGGTTTGTCCTTGAACATTCTCATCACTTTTGATAGAACCCCAAAGAGGCTGCTTACTGATAATTTTTTTTATTAATTTTTTTAAATTTTTCCAAAAACAAAATAACAAACACACATAAAACATAATACAAGACATACAAGACATAAACACAATGTTAGAGGGTGCAAGATATCATACATCACTATAACTAATAAATCATTACATATTTCCTAATCCCATTCCTAAGAACATAAGAACAGCCCCACTGGATCAGGCCATAGGCCCATCTAGTCCAGCTTCCCATAGCTCACAGTGGACCACCAAATGCCCCAGGGAGCACACCAGATAGCCTCTTAATATCATGTATCATTTATCTATCATATTATATCATATATAATATATCATATATATAATACACTCATCTAAATGCCCTATCTTATACCTCTACAACTTTATTTTCAGCCAAGAATAAAATAATTTTCATTACTCAATCTATATCGGTTTCACTGTTGATCCAAGCTCTCTAAAAATCTGTCCTTTTCCACCACATTCATTATTTTCTCTATTAATTCATCTTTCATTGGGATCTTCGTGCCTTTCCAATATCTAGCATATAAAATCCTCACAAAAATTAATATCATAATCCAATATCTAACATACTAAATTCTAACAACTTTTAATATCCTAATAATTAGATATATCATTTCTCTATCTATAACATCCAAAATTAATATATCCTCATGACTAAATACATAAATATATACGTAAACATCCCAAACAATCACCTAAAATTAATTCTAATTCATTAAAATTATCCTCTAAAATTCTAACATCTATTAATATCAAACTAACTAAAATTTTTATACATATTACATATCACCTATAAAGCTTATATAAATTCTCATTGACATCTAATAAGCTTTAATTTGTAACATACAAAATTAACACATTACTGTGTTTTTATCTATTCCCTTGTCTCCAAACTACATATCCACAGGTCTGCCAAATCTCTTCTCTTCTCTAGACTTTAACTTTCCATCTTTTTTTCTAATAAATTTCACATGAGTTCCTCTTAACAGACCACGGTTTAATGTACTCGCTCTTCTTGCTAAATCAACATCTTGATGAGTCATCTCCTTCACTTGATCATTCCAATCTATGTCAGTTGGTTGAAGTAGTTCTTCTTCCTGCACTTGATCATTCCAATCTGCATCAATTACTCCAAGTATTTCTTCTCCTTTCTGGTCTGGTGACTTTTGAGTCTTTATCCTCCAAGCTATCTTCATTAACATTGTCTCTTCCAATTGTTTGTCTCTTCCAAATGTTTTGGATTTATCTTCCATTTCTTTGCTCTTTTGTTGATCCTCTCCTGTTTGTTGCATATTAGACTCATTTGTCTGTTGAATTAAGATTTCCAGGCTAATTTGGATTTGTAAATATCGATTTGCTTGTTGCTTTCCCATTTCTGGTACTTTTTCATAATCCTTTGTTTTTTCTCATGTGAGTCAGATATAACATCTTTAAGTTGCACACTAAGATCATTTCGTTGTGTAGTTAATGCATCCAAACTAGCTTGAACCTGCAGATATTGATTTGTTTGTTGCTGTCTCATCGCCACTAATTTCTCTATATTGTCTTGTATTATCTGCCTCCATTCTTTCCCTTTCAGTTCCTCTTGTGTTAGTTTTCCCAAGCTGGACTCTGGGGCAGAAGAGATGCTACCTTTCTCTCCTTTTCCTGTCATCCTTTTTCTTCCTTCTTATATCTTCTTTCTTCTTACTTCACTTGTCAAGTCCTGTTCTTGTCCTTGTAGTATCTTTTTTAGTCCAGTAGATGTCCCTGATGTTCTCATTTCTGTTGTTTATATCTTATTTCTGTTATTTATATTTGTTTCTATGTCAACCGCATTCTTTTCCAAGCAATAATCAAAGGAATGTAAACATCAACCACTTTTGCAAAACAAAAAAAATGCAGGTCTCCAGGCACTCTCCACAGGCACTCCACAAGCTCTCCACAGGAAAACAAAACAACACTCCACAACAATAATTATATTACAAGACGGTTAATTTGTAATCCAACAAATTTTAGATTTATAAAGTTAGAGTTATGCACTCATATTTCCATAACAAGCTCAGCAGATCTCCAAAGCTTCTTCTCACATCAACAAACAAATAAGCAGAGAAAGCCTCCCCCTCCTTCCTCTTCTCCCAGGAGGGGGAAAGCCTGCCCCTCCTTCTCCGGCAAAAGCTTAATCAGGCAGTCAATTAGTCAATTAATGCCAGACACACACAATGGAACAACACTCACTTGCTTCTTTCAACTTCCTTCCTGCATGGAGCCTTCGGCTTCATTTCAACATTGAATCCTCATCATCACCGACATCGATGGCTGGGTTCCCTTGGAGAAAAAACAGTCCCTGGCTGGACCCTTCTTCTCCTAAACCTTACACCATGTATAAGATCAAGGCCTCTCCTGACCACTGATCCTCAGATCTCATCAGACCTGCGATTCTGGGAAGAAATAGCATGTTTTCCAAGAGCTTTCCAGGAGCTCAGAAAAACACGGCTACTCAGCCACCTCAGGCCCCGCCCCCCTCCTACTGATAATTTTTGTTGAGGAAGACTCACAGCTTGATGTATGTGCGTGTTAAAAAATGAGTATGTATACGCCAACAAAATGAGGGATGTTTTTCTGGATATCCTTACCTTAAGGTTGACCATGCCCAACAGGAATATTAACAAAATGATACATCCCATTTTCTAAACCTGACTGGGAAATCTGCACTGAAAATAAGATTTGAAGGTGAACACACCTTCCAGGGGAGGTTCTAAGACCGGACTCTATTTGTCTGGGAGGGTTCCCTAAGTACACACTCCTAACTTGTAGGCACATTTCCTTCACCTAGAACAGAAGAATTTCCCCAGTGACAAACTGTGCCACCTGGGGTCACTTATACCTGTGGAACCCCTCCCCCCCCAGATATACAGGACTGCTCACAGCATGTTCATTCACAAAGTAGCAGAACTGCCTTTCCTGGATTTTTTTTTTTTTAATAGAGGCACTCTATATAGTTTTATTTATTATTTTTTACTCCATCTTTCTGCACAGAAAGCACTCAAGGGGGCTTACATTTAAAATAAAGTGATGTCGATATAGTACAATAAACTAGTAATACAGACACATAGCAAAATTAAGGAAATTCCAGCAAGACCAAGTTCTAATGACACTCACCTAAACAAATGTATCTTCACTGTCACTCCTGAAGGCAGACAATGAGTGGAGCAGGTATACCTCTTTGGGGGAATATTCCATAGTTTGGGTGCCAAAACTGAGAAGACCCTATTTTTATACACCAGTTGTTGCTTAGAATGATGGGGCATCATAAAGAAGAGCCTCTATGGAGGTTAGCATGGGAGGTACATGAAAATATTCCATGAAATCTAGGGAATACAACCAGTCAGACTGGGCTATATTTTTTAATACATTTATTTCACAAAAACAGGTTTCTGATATGCATTTCTTTAAATAGGACGTGCTCATGGGGTGAGCTCTAAAAAACACATGAGAGTTTTGGAAGCAAAGCTCTAATGATTATCTGTATAATTTTTGCTTTTGTTTTAATGAGGCACTTTGCAAAACCCTGCTTATGACTCTCAGGAACAGTTTGATCAACTGGTGGCACCATATGTGTTATAATCATAATATAATGCACCCGAATTGGAGACAGAAGCTAGAATGGTTGCAAAGGGCACATCTTTTGGATGGCTGCCAAGAACGTCATCGGAGAACTAAAACATCAACACAGAAGAAAACGGTCTTCGGTTCCAGAAAGGTTAACACTACATCAATTAAAATTGGGCTGATTTATATGATGGGATTAGTGATGTCGTTAAGAAGCTGAGTCACAGTTAGGAAAAGGGTTTCAAATTCTGGTGTAAAAAGGTCATTTACATGTACCTAACTCTGCTTCCCTAATAAGCCCTTTGCCTTGGGATGCATCAAAGTACTAAAACAAAAGCCATATAACGTGATTAGCTGTTAGGTGCACTATTAACAGAGATGTTCAAAATGGAGACCAAGTCGTTCGTTCCTCAGCACACACCTCTCACTCAAATCTTTGTGAAAAGCAGAGCCATAACTAGGGCAGAGCCTAAAGGGCACCTGCCCAGGGCGCTACACCAAGTGAGGGCACATGATCGCACCCAGGTTCAATCCTAGTTACAGAGGAAGTGCTGGTGGCTTCACAAGTCCGTTCCTTCTCCTGTGCTGGGGCAGTGCATTACAGTTCTGGAGAAAAGAGATTCCATCACACTAATTATAGGGCGGTTCACACAATTGCACAGCTGGGGATCCAATACCCTGAATGTACCCTCTGTGACAATTTAATTTCCTTTGTACACCTTTTCTCAACACAGCTGTATGGATTCCTGCTGTTCTTCCCAAATGAGTCTGCCTACAGCAAAGATCACCAGTCTGCTGAGGACACTGTGCAAATCAAAGGGGACTAATATGCAATCCTATTATGTTCATTTCCAATTATGTCTTCAGTCAGAAGGTACAGAACTAATCATTGCAACCATTAAACCATCTGTGCTAATATATTAATAATGGCTTTCAAATGTTACTGTGCATTATATAGTGACTTCTTGTTATGACTCCTATACCTGTGCTTTGAAGCATAGTTTGCAGATGGGCTTGCACAGAGCAGTGCAGGTCAGAAACAAAGCAGGTGACACTCTAGCGTAGTGGTTCTCAAACATTTTAGCACTGGGACCCACTTTTTAGAATGACAATCGGTCGAAACCCACCAGAATTGATGTCATTAACCTGGAAGTGATGTCATGGCCAGAAATGACTTCATCAATTTAGGTGTCAAATCTAAGCCATCATCAGCCAAAGGTCCAATTACACAGTGTGCTCATGTTATTTTGCATAGCTCGGAATTTAAACATTCCAGCTTGGAAGTCAAAGTAGAACACAGACTTGGATCTTTCTCCAATCACACAGCCCTCCCCCCTTTCCAGCCAGTGTCCCATCTATTCAGGGCAAAACCCCATGCATCTCTCCCACTGGGAACCTGCCCTGCTCAGCAGCTCTGTATTCTGTTTTTCAGCTTGATATTTTCAATGGTGGCTGAGCTAGGTGCTACACAACCCACCTGAAATTGGCTTGCGGCCCACCTAGTGGATCCCAACCCACAGTGTAAGAAATACTGCTCTAGTGAAGTTGAGGCTCAGAAGTGAGCCTCCCCAGAGCTCCCTCAGAACACCCCACGAGGCTCCAAAGTGATTGCTTTGGCTAGGGCTGACATCAGGGGTCAGCACAGGTGCAAATCTACCTGAAGACCATCCCGGTCAAGATGGGAGAAGGGTACCTGAGGTTGCTGTGGCTACCAGCACTACCAGGTAAGGCCCCCCCCCTTTTAGGGCTGTGCCCTCAACAAGCAGACTGGGCAAGAGTAAGCATCAGCAAAAGATGTCGTTCTTCAGCACACTGCACCATTTTGTTTTCAGATGTTCCACCACCACCCCCAACACAAAATGGTGCCACACATTGAAGGAGGAAGCTTGTTGTTGCTGCTGTCCACCATCTTCTGGCTCATCTGTTCTTCAGGGAGCAGGCCCAAAGTGTTCTATTGGGTGATGATGGGCGGCAGCAGCAGCAGTAATAGTGGACAGTTCCTTTCTTCTACAGTGCCACTCCAGAAGGGACACGGAGCAGAGTTGGCTCAAGACCTCCTGATGCCTGAGGCAGCTTCCCAAATGCTGCATACCTGATGAGGTACCAGCCTCTGCTGCACCCATTTTCCAATGTTCCAGCTCAGCACGCTCTTCCTTCTACACATTTCCTCTTCCTCTCGGCCTCCCTTTTCATTTTCCAGTCCTGAGTGTGGAAGGAGAAGGAAGAGCAGTGGAGGTAAACAAGTCGACAGAGATTTGGCATGCAGTATTGGGTGAAGGGGCTGGCAGACATTTGCAAAGAGAAGGGGAAATGGGTCCCCTTGGGGTCCACTGGACATAAGGAATGATACCAATAAGCCAGTGTTCAATCAATATCAATAACTCAGTGTTCTGCCAGCCTAAGAAAGTTTTTGTTATGATCCTAAACCAACAAGATGAAGGGCACAATCCTAAGCAGGTCTACTCAGAAGTAAGTCCTATTGTGTTCAATGGGACTTACTCCCAGGAAAGTGAGGTTAGGATTGCAGCCTCAGGCTGTAATCCTAAATGCACTTATTATGGAATCAAACAGGATTTACTTCTGAGTAGACTTTATTAGCCATTATATGCTACACTAGCTTTTTTTTTTTTTTTTTGCTCCTATGTTGAAGCCCCTTTAGTGGTCTCTGGATGACAAAGGAAGCAGAATGATTAAAAGAAAATGCAAACAGCATTTGGGTTCTTGAAAGACAACAGCATGTTTTTAAATTTAGAAACTCTAAAAAAAAACTTGTATTTTTTTTCTCATTCCCTGTTCAGGTGCTTACTTTCTGGCCACTGTTTTCATTGCAGGTAGAATGTTTCTGAATGTTATAAATTCTGTTTGACGTTTCTAAGGGGAAGGCTTCAAAAAACTATTGCTAAGCAGCTGGGAGTGGGCAGCAAACATTATATATATCATTGGGGGTTTTTTGTTTTTGTTTTTGTTTTATTGTGTTTTTTTTTGGGGGGGGGGAGAGGTAGAAATTACATCTCTGTAGAATGCCAGCATATTGAAATCAGTAGATCTGCTTGTGTGAGTACTAGGTTTCCTTTGCAATTAAAGACAGCATGGAGGCAAAGCCACTCAGATGATTTTTAGCCTCCGTTAAAGACCACACTTTTTGAAATAAAACTTGCACTCCCTATTTAAGGTTGCCACCTTTTCGCCTGGCAAATGACCATGGACAGTCAGGCCATTCACCTCATCAGTGGGACAAAAATGGCAGGGCATCAAAGGGCTACAATAACCATAGTGTATGATCACAAATCACTGGTTACTTTGCTTTAATTTTTTTACTTAGTAAATACAGAATGAGAAACTGGGTCATTATTGCCCAGTGGTCATTATAAGTCCTTACTCTCCTGCACAGCAATTTCCATTCTCCGTGGACAAGACAAACAAAAGAACACCATGTATTATATTCTATTTCTATAACACTACTTAGTCTTTATTTGCTTTTGTTTTTTATTTGGAAGTACACTTGCTGATGCTCCCAGAAGCCCTTCACCTGCCCCACATGCATTGATGCAAGTTCATTCAGCCATGCAGCTCAGGTGTCAGAAGAAAAAAAATGAACACATCAATTTAAAAAAAACTTATAACCAGACTCAAGAATAACAAGCCAAGACAGCAGCATTGGGTTTAAACACTGAACCACAACTTGGAGCAGCTGTGTAACAAGAATCTGCAGAGGAATAAACTCATTACCTCAAATCTATCATAGTCTGGGTAATTGTGGGCAAAGAAGAAGTGGGTCATTACATGTCAAGTGGTCTAGTTTTTGAAAAGTGCCCCGCGCAACCATCACGGATTTTAATGAAATTTTGTATGTAGAGTCCCACATGTCTCAAACGAACTTTGGTAAAGTTTTAGGTTCACTGGTGGAAAACTTGTGGAGATATAGCCAGTTGTTTGACCCCATACTGTGACCATGTTCAGTACGATTGTGAGATTTTGAAAACTTTGAGACATAATATCTCCCTTGCTATTTTTTTCAAAACAAATGAAACTTAGCTACTTTATACAACGTTTTGAGCTCTATTTAATGAAACTAATAACAATTTTTGTTGCACGTGTCCAAAGTGGTTAAAATTGCAGCAAAGTTGGTCAAAAAAATCAGTGCTCCAAAAAAATCCAAAGTTTAATGTTGAATAGCCCCAGTAATAATTAAGTAATAATTGTGAAATTTAGTGCATAATATCCCAATATAACCTTGTTTTCAAATATGTAATTTCAGCCTCCTGGCTCTTTCCGTTAGTTTACAAATTAAGTGTAAAGTTGATGATTTTTGTAAAAAGGCCAAAAATAGAGTATTTTCAACCTGCTTTTACAAAAAAGTACCTTCTAGAAATGCTTTTAAACTATTCTCATTGGAAAGAGCATGTTTCAAACCCCCCAGAAAAATGGGTTTGATTTTCTAACGCAGGCAAGCAGCGTCTAAAAAATAGGGACAAAGTTGGGAGACATTGCCATAGCAACAGCCTATATTTCAACACGCAATTCTGTCACTTTTCAGGTCTTGCTGATTTTTTTAAACAATTATTTTATCCACATCATTATAACTATTCCATGGTGACATCATCACTACCAGTTCAAGAACTTGAACTGGCATCCCCCGATAGTCGTGCAGTACCAGCTACAGGTGAAGAAACAGGTGGGTTTCTTCATCCAGGTTCCCAAGCCTGTAATTTGGTTTCTTTGTCAGGGTTCCAAAGCCTTGTGTGGGTTTCTGTCTGATTCCCAAGACAATGACTTGGCTGCTTATCCTAGGTTCCCAAGCCTAAACTGGGTATCATATATGGTTCCCAAGCAAGCTGAAGTCCGCAGTTCAATTTTAAACGCTAACAATCTTTTTTTTACATTCTGTTGCATTTATGAGCTGCTTTCTTCAACACAGTTTCTGGAAATTGATATATTCAGACAACATAACAACTGGGAAACAGTTCAGATAATCTCAAACACAGAATGGAGGTACAAATTGGTACAAACTTTCAAAAAGTTTCAAGAAGAAAGATAGCAAGAAAGCAGCAGCCGGTACTAGAGAGCATTACCAATGTGTACCAGTTGACTCAAACTCAGTTTGTGTCAGCAAAGTTTCAAATGACACAATAAATTTTGTTGCCAAAAGTTCTGATAATTTCATTCTGTGTTTGTGATTATTTGAACTGTTTCCCAGTTGTTATGTTGCTTGTATTTATGATGACTAATGGTGGATCAGCAATGTTGTTGAAGTCTTAGCTGAACAAAATGATGCAATGATAAACTTTATGCATCCTCAAGGTCCTGCTCATTCGTGTTATTGGCCAGAAAGGCAAGACGTTTGTTGGGTTCCAGAGCAACACCTCATTTGCATGCTCCCTGCTCCTTCAGTTACATTGTATGGCTGACAATATCAATTTCCAGAAACTGTGTTGAAGAAAGCCCCATTAAACAAAATAGGAGTAGACCTGGTTAGGATTGTGCCCTAAGTAAGTAAGTAAGAATTTATTCTTTATGGTCTGGTACAATAGGAGGTCCATCATGGGGGTGTTACAATGAGCTCTTGCACCTGGGTGATGCAAACCCTAGTGATGCCCCTGGAAAGAGGGTATCCCACCACTATACTCTGAATATTTGTGGAATGTACCCTTCTCCAGTCTTCAACTGCAAAATATGTTTCAGGTCCAAGAGGCTTGATGCATACACAGTTCCGGCACATCAAACCACACCCCCATTCATTTCAGTGGAAGAAGCTGATCTATGCAAACCTTCTATTGCATTCAGGCATCTTCCCACTGAAATAAACTGAGGCTTCCACACATACAGATTACCTTGAGTATGCATGAAACTTTGGCTCAAACAACTTGTTATATTTTCAGAACTTCACATTCTATCCCAAACTCCTGAATACAGGCAGCCCTCACAATCCAGCCTTTGTTCTACCAAATGAACAATGTGTAAGGAACTATAGCAGCTATTTTGCAATGAGTCATGGCACTGCTTTCCTGAGAAGACAGAGAGCCCATTCACAGAGAAAGGTGCAATGAATATACCAAAAGCAAAACCTATAGTATGTCATTGGCGCATGAAAGAAAATGTGATTGTTTCTCTAAAGCAGAAAGGTGAAATATCTAATTATGTTTTGTGCCTGGGTTCCCGATATATTTGTCATGCATAGGGCATGATTATGAAACCGCTGAAGCTCTTGTTCTTTCTCTGTCTCAAGTGGCTGAGTCATAGGGAACAAGAAGTTTTTGGTACCGCAAAGGAGTGGTTTTTCAGGATCAACTACTTCCAACCTGTGCTTTCTTTAACGCAATCCTATTAAGTCATGTGCGCTACAAAGCTGTGTGAGCACAAGGATTCAAACCATCAGATGTCCAATGCTGGAAGTGTAGGAACATTGAGATCTGTAGTTCATCTTCACTTTCACAAGTACGCTTCAACATAAATATATATATTGTGAGCCCTTTTGGGACAGGGAGCCATTTAGTTATTTGATTTTTCTCTGTAAACCGCTTTGTGAACTTTTAGTTGAAAAGCGGTATGTAAATACTGTTAATTAATTAATTAATTAATTAATATATCTCTAATTTGAAACTATTGGCCTTATGTACTTTCTAGCTAACGACTCTTCGGTGCAACAGGCCAGGTGTCATCCAACTACACCTGCACACTCTTGCTTTTCTCTTTGTAACTAATCTGCAGCCTCAGTGGCCCTGAGTTCTGTTTCTTGCTTTTCTTCACTGTCAAAAATTTAGATTGCAAGTTCCATGAGGGCAGGAGCCTTTTTTTAAACACTGAAAAACTTTATGTGCATTGATCATCAGTAAATAAAGGAAATTACCTCATTCTTCTTGCCCGCGTCTTGGCTGCTCTAATGTCATCAAAAGGTGTCAGCCTTGACTGGGGCAGCTGCATGCTTGAAACCACTCTTGAAATTTACCTGGAATATACATGTACTAGCAATTGCGGTCCTGGCCTCGGTGCTGCCCAGGGGCACAGAACTGCAAAATGCTACCCCCTGCCCAGAAAGTGTTGCTTCTGGTTTTCACAGGAAACCAAAAACGCCTCACAGAAAACCAAAAATGCCTCTCCCCGACCCTTAAAGGCCTTCTAACGTCTCGAAAATGGACCCAAAAAGCAACCCCAAAATAGAAAAAGAACAACTGAAGGGGAAGGGTTGTGATGTCACTGCCCCCTTCAGGGTGCCACCTGGCGCATTTGTCCCCCCCGGTACGCCAGTGTGTAATAGAATAGACACATGTAGTCTTCACACATGGTGATGTATAGGCATGCACACGTTTTTACAGGCCTGTAAACAAATGGAAGAGTTTTGTGGCCCAGTTCCATCAAGGCCCTACAGCAGAAGATCTTGCTATCCACTGCCATAGGCCCCGTTGTAGCACTGTGAAAACCATGCTGTTGCCACACGAGATAGGACCGCTAGTAAAATGGCCAGCAGCACCATGTGTGTGCCATACTCACCCAGACGCTCCTCTGGCCTAGGCAGGGTAGCAATGGGGCAGACTATAGGTAGGCTGTGGGTGGTTCAGGGAAGGTTTGGGGCAGGATGAGGGAGGATGTAGGCTGAAAGTGTTGGATTGCATCAGCAAAAGTGCATGCCGGATCCTATTTCCCATTTTTCAATCTGCTTATGCTAACGACATAGCTGGAGTGGGTTCAAGGAGACCTATAGGTGGCAAGAAGGCCTACCAAAGTATAAATAAAAAAGTGTTTTGCTTACTTCTCATTGATTACCCCTCCATTGCATGTAGCATGTGCTCCTTGCTGTAGCAAGGTGAGGGATTGGATACAGCTGATAAGGTATTGGTTTTTACTTAATCAGTCCATCAATTGAGTTTAAATAAATCTTCCAAGGCCCAACAATTCAATTTAACTGCCCCTTTAGGCCTACAGATTGAAGAACACAGGTTCTTTAAAATGTGAGATAACTTAAAAACTTGTTTTCATTACTCCTGGGAGGGAAAGCCATCATTAATTATCACTTTGTGAATACAGATGTATGTATATTATAGTAACATCCTGCAGCCTGAAACCAGAAATCATGAAACCAGAATTCAGCATGAAACCAGAAATCGGTATTGTAGAAGAACCAGATCTTAAGGGTATATTTTAGGAGTGTGCATGAACATTTGTGGGAGAAGAGGAAGGTCTATCATTCTTTTCTTCATTTTCAGTGTTTAAGCCCCTGTTCATTTCATCAATAGTTTGCTTACCTTTCAGTGGCCTTCAGGTTGCCTTCAGGATGTCCCCCGTTCCATAGCATGCAGCATGTGCTCCATATAATTTTGTTTTGTACAAATCCACCCTCTTGTTTGTTACCCCGTCCTTGGTGGAGGAGACAGCAGAATTTTTTAAAAATTGTTTTTAAAGTTAAAAATATGATTTTCTTTTAACTTCCTCAAATTGATCTCACTTCCAAGACATTGTGGGCAAAAAATGGCAGCCCCTGGAAAGCGTCTTGCTGCTCTTTTTCAATTAACAAATTTTTCAAAAGAAATAAAAATCTGGTATTAGATATACACATGGGAAACAACTGAGGAAAGGGATGGGAGAGGAGGCAGGGTAAGCACAGAAAGAATACACACTTGTTATAGTTACATGTACACCAATATATACCAAATGTCGTATGACATGGTTGAATCCACTCTTGTTGGCAACCTTCAGTCTCGAAAGACTATGGTATCGCGCTCTGAATGGTGGTTCTGGAACAGCGTCTAGTGTGGCTGAAAAGGCCGATTTGGGAGTGACAATCCCTTCCACACTGGGAGCAAGTGCAATCTGTCCCTGGTCTGTCTCCCTGGCTATGGGCCTTCCTTCTTTGCCTCCTTGCCTCGGTCTGTTGGCCAAGTGTTTCTTCAAACTGGGAAAGGCCATGCTGCACAGCCTGCCTCCAAGTGGGCCGCTCAGAGGCCAGGGTTTCCCACCTATTGAGGTCCACTCCTAAGGCCTTCAGATCCCTCTTGCAGATGTCCACTAGGCTGCAATTAAATCAACTGAAAGAAAGTTTAACTTTTTTCCAAAGGGCTGGGGCACGGAGCAGCTCCGTTTTGCTCCCCCCGCCGGGAATGGCTCCGAAGGGAGAAGTTGCTTGCCCGCCCTGCTGAGGCTCCCTGCCAGCCTGAGTACTCTGCCCCCCTCCAGCTACGCCACTGGATCAGGCCTTTCCAGGGAATGATATTCATAATGGGAGTGACCTGCAGGAGGAAGTGAATTAATATGTAATGTTGCAAATAGCCTGTTTCAGGAAACTGCAAAGTTTCTTCTAAAAACATTGCCAAGTATGACTAGAGGTGTGGGTTTTAGCTGCGTTTTTCACATAATAATTTGACTTTAATCTTGTTAAGCTTTGTTGAAGTCATTTTGCCAGAGCCCGAAGCTAGAATCAATCTTAAAAGGTTGTGAAGCTGTACGGTGGCTGTTCGATAATTTATTATTCCATAACTGTGGGTCTTAATCAAATCGCAGATTGTATTCAGAGTTCTTTCCTGTGCCCGAGTATTTATTTGCTTATTTGCAAGGAGATAACCATGGCCCCAAAATGAGGTATACATTGACCAAGCTGGTCTAAGACCTCAAGACCCTAAATGCTCATTTTTCCAGCAGGTGCAAGTGAGACATTTTCTTCTTCAGAGCTTTCATGCATAATTGAAAATGAACAGCTACGACAAACAAGCAGCACTGCTTTTTTTCCTAGATGTTCTCAGCTCTGAACATCACTGGCCTTTCATCACCAACCTTCCTCAGCGAGACATACCAAATTTCAGAGAGTAAGTACCTACCACATATTTATGCACCTCACCTGAACTATTGCCTTTCCGTGGTAACAGATATGTCAGGTTCCCCCCCCCATACATACATACCACCTGCTCCAAGGAGCTCAGAGTATTATACTGTACATGGCTCTTATCTTTCCTTTTACCTGCACAACAACCCTGTGAGGGAGGTTAGGCTAAAAGATAGTAACTTAGAGCCCAATCCTATGCTTCCCACTGCCCCCCCCCCCCCAATGCAACCACACAAGAAGCCAAAAGGTGGATCAGGAGACTTGGGAGGCAAAAGGGACTTATTTCCTTTACCCCTCCTTAAGCCTCCTGCACACCCTTGGACCTCCTCAGACCCACACCAACTCTTTAGCTGGCACAAGTTTGAGGAGAAGAAAAGGGGAGGAAGCCTCTGAACAGAGAGGATGGGCCCTCCTGCCATCTCTCTGCCCCCGTTCCTCACCCCTCGCTGTGGGTTTTACCCCCTCTACCCACCCCCACTCTCACCCACCCCCTTAATTCTGCTGTCTGGTCTGGTGTAATCCAGTGATGAAGTCGCAGTGTTGCTGCATCTTGCAGCATCTTGCACAAAATGGCGCTTTGTGCTCTGTTGGCAGCCATTTTACAACAGTGTTACTCACTTCTACTGTCATAGTGGGCTCCGTGCAACAGCCCAATCCTTAAAAGCATTGGGCTCTTAAATGAACAAGTGGGGATTTAAACCAAGGTCATCTTGAGCCAAGTCTGACACTGACCTTTATGCCATGTATTTTTTTCCCTTTATAGTGCATAAATTTCTCCAAAACAGCTGTGTGTGTGTTAATGCAAGGCTTCTGTCTTCATTTTGCTTGTACCATTCTACTGTTTCCTACCATTTTTGAGAGTTTTCACAGAGATCCATCTCTCCTAACCCAAATTAAAAATGTGCAGTGGATTGCAATTCTTACCTGGTTGCATTCTTGATCCACTAATACATGGCGGTTAAACCGTCATTCCACTTTTAATGTCCAATAACAAACTCTTTAAAGATATATCTATTTAACTCTCAATACCTGTTATGATTTTTTTCCCCCAATTATAAGCTGGGTAGGTTTTTAATTTTTCCCCCCATTCTTTCAAAGTGTTTATGGAATCTCGTAAATCTTATATTAATTTATTTATTTTTCACGTTTTTATACTGCCCTTCCTCCAAGAAGCTCAGGGTAGTGTACATAGTTCCTCTCCTCCTTTTGTCCTCACAGCCTACCTACCCGGTGAGGTAGGTGAGGCTGAGAAGGCAGTGACTGGCCCAAAGTCACCCAGGATGCTTCAGGGCCGAGCAGCATTTTGAACTCGGATCTTCCAGGTCTAAATCCCAAACCAGTATGCCATTTAGAACAGCATTTTCTTCATTTTATTATTATTATTATTTTTTAGATGGTGTTTCCTGGAATTACTAATGCAACATAATTTTTTTCATATTTACTCCTGTGAAGCATCTTCCTAGTACTGAGGCCCAGTGCTGCTGGCACTGACTGCCCTGGCTTAGAATCGGGCCCTTAGTCTGGATCAGAGCTAGTGCCATGGTAGCTATAAGAACGAACCATTGCCCCCATTGTGCCACAGAAACAATGATCTGTACACAGAATCAAAACTTTAAGCTTTAAAAGCTATTTAAGAAAATGGAACAAAGATGCCTGTTTATGGCACTTCACAACCCACGGGTTTGTGGATCAAAATAACATCTAAAACCTGTCAAGGGGTAAGTGATTTGCAAGAAGGTAAAGTGCTGCAATTGTCATCTTTTCTTTCAAGCAGCTCTCCATGCTTCACTACAGCTTCCTTATCCAAAGTAATTCATGAGGCCAGTCTTTCCAGTTTATTAAAAGCTGCTGCAGTGTTCAGTGTGTAGTGGAAAACGAGGGATGTTTTTGCCCAAATGCTAACTCTGCAGATCCCGGCCTCTCCATGTTCCATTCTGTCTCCACCTCTCCTGTTTATGTCTGTGCACTCTGCATTATTACTTAAAATTTATGCTCCCTTTGACATATCATTTGCTTCAGTCTGCATCCTCAAAATTGTCATGTCACTTTCCTTGCTGTATGAGCTTCAGACATAAATCAATGGACTGCCTTCTATATCATCTCTGAATGGGTAATATTCTCTCTTGCTATTTAGTCTACTTTAAAATATGTCTGCACTTCCATACCACCTAATGGGGCACTTGCAGACAACATATATTATTCATCTCCAACAGCAGAAGGTTCCTCTCTGAGAGCTCTGGGTACCATGGACAAACACTTGAAAATACAATACAGACAGAGAAGTGCTGATGGGGCAAAAAACGTATGAGCCGCTATTCAGGAGGTCAGTCTAGATTACAGTTATATTGCCTTTAGATGGCTATGAATAATATACAACACAAATGAACCAGGCGTCACAAAAACAAAACGAACACTCCTTGCAGGCAAATTGACAATATAGTTTCTCTGCTAAACAATGCACTTGTTTTGTTTATTCTATTACTTCAAAAAAAAAAAAAATGAAATTAGTGAAGTTGGAAATTTGCCATGGGCACACATACTTACATCTCTGTCAACTAAGGTTAACACTTTGTGCATCTAATGGACTGTGACTCCCAAGCTTCTGCTACAATCAGCATATTCATCTTTAAGGCACCGACAGATTCTTGGGCTACAATCTGATGCACACTTACCTTGGAGAAAGTCCCCCTGAACCCAGCAATGCTTAATACTGAGTATACATGCATAGGATTGAGTTGTGGATGACAATGCTACAACAGAATAATGGTGCAATCCTATGCATGTCTATTCAGAAGTACCTAGGTCACATTGGATTCAATGATGCTTACTCCCAGGAAAGTGTGCATTTCCTAAGAGTAAGCCCCGCTGAACACAGTGCGACTTACTTCTAGGTAAATTTGAATAGGCTTGCACTGGAACAGGGGTGTCCAAAGTTTTTGGCAGGAGGGCCACATCGTCTCTTTGACACTGTGTTGGGGGCCAGGGGAAAAAAGAATTAATTTACATTTAAAATTTGAATAAATTTACATAAGTTTACATAAATGAATATATTAAAGATGAACTTATATGAATGAACGAAGGTCTTGCAAAAGCTCAAGGCCTATAAAAGGCCTTGCACAAAGCAAGGCTGGCCTTTCCTTTGCTGCCGCTACTGAATCACAGACATGAAACAACAAGCAGTGGACAGAACCCTCATCCCACAGCTCACGCGAGAGGTCAAACAGTCACCCTCATGCTGAGAGCTGTAATGTCAGCCCAGTATCTTCAACAAATCTCTGGAGGGCCAGAGGTTCATTGGAGACTGGGGGCTCCCTGAGGTCCGCATTGAGAGGCCTCGAGGGCCACAAGTGGCCCCAGGGCCGGGGTTTGGGCACCCCTGCACTGGAACATGGCTACCCCTCTGGTCATAATAAAAATTGTTGCCTTCTCAACACATGCAGAGCTATCTGTGCCTATTGAAATTACACACCATGTCCATAGTATCCATTTTCTTATGATGGGACAAGTTGCAAGATCACTGCTGGAACATAGCTTCAAAATCTAATTTACGTATGCTGCCTTGAGCTCTGGAAAGACAAGGTACAAATATTTTAAATAAATAAATAATGAGAACGGCAGCTGCCCTTTTTTGGAATAAGGTCTCAATAACTCAGGTGTGTGCTGCTTAATGACCTTCCACTTAACAATGCACCGCATGTATCACAAATTGTACTTTTAACAGGTTACTGTGTATATACTTTTAACAATGATAGACACTCCTGGATAAGGGTGGATAGGATTCCAGCCTAGGATTGCTAAAAATTTTCCAGCTTGATGATGTCACTTCTGGTCAAGACATCACTTCCAGTGGGTCCTGACAGGTTCTCATTCTAAAAAGTGGGTCCTGACACTAAACGCTTGAGAACCACTGCTCTAGAGACTTGATGGAGCCCTCACTGGCCCAACGCAACTGCTCTCAGTGTGAGGGCGACTGTTCGACCTCTCGCGTGAGCTGTGGGATGAGGGCTCCCTCTATTGCTTGCTGTTTCACGTCTGTGATGTGGTAGCAGCAGTGAAGGAAAGTCCAGCCTTGCTTTGTGCAAGGCTTTTTATATGCCTTGAGCTACTGCAAGATCTTCATTCATGTATATAAGTTCCATCTCTAATATATTAATTCATGTAAATTTATTCAAATTTATTCAAATTCAAATTGTAAATTAATTCTTTTTTTTGCCGGCCCCCAACACAGTGTCAGAGAGATGATGTGGCCCTCCTGCCAAAAAGTTTGGACACCGCTGTGGTAGATGAAAGAATAGTCTGAGTCCTGTTTTCCTATCACATGTGAACATCTGAAGGGTCCTTACATCAAATTAAACCACAGGTTCTTCTAGCTATAGCGTCTTTTCTAATTGGAAAAAGCACTCCAAATGCTTAGATGGAGTCATTCCAAGCCCTTCCTTACACATCTGATTTTACACATAAAAAAAAATCCATAGTAAATGTAACATATAAAGATTTGCAATATTTAAATGAAAGAAATCATATTTCTTTCACTGGGAGGAAAATGTATGATTTGAAGTTCAGATTTTCACAATACATGCTACTCTGGACCAGCACAAGACATCTCAGTGCTTGGGGCTGAGCCCCTGGCCTAGTGATGTTCTAGCCCAGTGATTTTCAACCCTTTTCGTCTCGTGGCACACTGACAAGGCACTAAAATGGTCAAGGCACACCATCAGCTTTTTGACAATTGACAAAGCACACTGTGCTATCAATGCGGGCTCACATCCCCCAATGGTCCTATTGATAAATGACCCTCTCCCAAATTCCCGCGGCACACCTGGGGACCATTCATGGCACACCAGTGTGGCACGGTGCAGTGGTTGAAAATGGCTGTTCTAACTTAAGAACATAAGAACAGCCCCACTGGATCAGGCCATAGGCCCATCTAGTCCAGCTTCCTGTATCTCACAGCAGCCTACCAAATGCCCCAGGGAGCACACCAGATAACAAGAGACCTCATCCTGGTGCCCTCCCTTGCATCTGGCATTCTGACATAGCCCATTTCTAAAATCAGGAGACTGTACATGCACTTCATGGCTTGTACCCCGTAATGGATTTTTCCTCCAGAAACTTGTCCAATCCTCTTTTAAAGGCGTCCAGGCCAGTCGCCATCACCACATCCTGTGGCAAGGAGTTCCACAGACCATCCACACGCTGAGTAAAGAAATATTTTCTTTTGTCTGTTCTAACTCTCCCAACACTCAATTTTAGTGGATGTCCCCTGGTTCTGGTGTTATGTGAGAGTGTAAAGAGCATCTCCCTATCCACTCTGTCCATCCCCTGCATAATTTTGTATGTCTCAATCATGTCCCCCCTCAGGCGTCTCTTTTCTAGGCTGAAGAGGCCCAAACGCTGTAGCCTTTCCTCATAAGGAAGGTGCCCCAGCCTTGTAATCATCTTAGTTGCATCTAGCACTGCTCTTCTCACTCCCTGGATTAGAAAAGGAAGAGTGAAAACAGGATGGAGCGAAAGAGGACATATGGAGAAGAAGAAAGTCTCTGGCTCTCTAGCACACCATTCTGCTGTCCCTTATCCTTCCTCATCTGCTCCATCTTGCTCTTTCTGGAGGTGGGTGCCCCTGGCCAATCTACTGCTTCAGTTTTTAACCTAAGCTTGTTTGCATTTCCTTAACCAATATGATAATCGGGCGTTTTTGCAAAACAGCAGTGGCTTAATGATGCAGAGGGCATCTGGTGGATAATTATTGTGCTTCAATCTATTATTTCCTTCCTTCCTATTACATGTTATTCCATTCCCTTACCTACATTTGCCGAGATAATGCAAATGTAGGAGCGGAGAGCATTTACACAGGGAGAACCAGTACGCTGAATGGGGTGCCCCACTTAACATTTTCAATTTTGCCTTGCAAAGTTGTTCACATCTGCAAATATTTCTTGCAAAAGTCATTTGAAAGCTAAGTGGGCTCATTTCCAGTTTCAGAAGCTGGTTAGAGGAAAAAATGATTAAAGTGATGGCCATCCGCAAGGGAGAGTTTTGAAGAAACACTTATACAGCCCTTCTTACCTGCCAACTTTTCCTTATAGATGCCCTTGCCTTGCCCCATGTTTTCTCTGCAACATCAGAAGCAAAGCAATGAGTGCTCTGTGCCACTGGGTTTTCCCTCCCTGTTCTCACAACACACAGGGAAAACATCTGAGAAAATCTGATTGCATACAAAAGTCAGCACGAGACTTGTCGGAAAAGAATAGCAAATTTGCATGTCCCTAGCAACCGATTATAAATTCTCTTTTGCTCACTTTTTGCTAATCATCCTACATGAGAATAACACGATCATCCGCAAACCGTACCTGTTTACTAATTTCTCTTTTTATTGTTCACTGTCATGCAGGAGGAAAGAGAAGATGCCCAGTTCTCTAGGACATTTCTTGTTTTCTTTTTTTATTGTATACAGGGATTTAAGGGGTCTCTGACTTCTTATTCTCCATCTCCATGGAAATCTTCTGATGACTTTTCAGGCCACTTTTTTGATTAAGGAGTAACAGAGAAAATATATCGCATTGCTTATCAAGCATTATTTCAATTCCATGCAGAATAGTAGTTAGAAATGTGGTTCAAGAAAGAATTAAAAATAAAAAGTTCTTGGAAGCCTAAAGCCTGTCTCAGTCCTGGCTTCTAAGTACCAGAGGCAGGGCAGTCAGTGGTAAACCTTCCATTATGTCCGAAGAGGCAAATTCCCCAGCTGTGAGCCTTTAGGACACCGCAGAAGCCTCTCTGAGGCTCCCGACAGGGTCAGAAACTGTGCTTCCATTTTACTGGATGCACAGTTTAAAGCCTCAGGGAAGCTTCCCCAATGCAGCTTGCAGTTGCACGAGGCTTCGTGAGCTTCAAGGGGGGGGGGCGGATTTGCGCAGGGGGGGCCATCATCCCATAGGGTGCCATCTCAGACCTTTGCCCCAGGGCCTGAGGCTGGGGAGGTCCACCACTGAGGGCAGCCCAATCCTGAGCTTCCTGGCATTTGCTGGAGCAGCAGAGCCAAAGTGGCTACCTCTGTATCCAACGGGTATTGGGAAGCAGCCGGAGGTCTCTTTGGAGGAGGAGGTCTCCTTCTCCTGGGGAAAGCCCCAACTCCCACAATGGGGCTTCACAAGTCTGCACTGGCAGAGTTCACTATTCAGCAGAGCAGAGCTCCACCAGTACCACCCCCTCCCTCCGCCCTGCCCTCCCCCGCCCTCATTCTGCCCTCCCCCTGCTCGTGGTTGCGCTTACCCCTGGCAGTAGTGTCGGCACTGGGGCTAGCACCTGACTGCACAGACCAGCACCAGCACTCCTTATTCACTAGGTCTTTATAAATGGTCTTTACAGCACATTTACGGCACCCAGCATCAGTGCTAGGGCTCAGCGCTAGTGCTGGGCGACTTTAGAATTGGGCCCTGAGTCTTCCAGCAAACATCATGTTCACAAGTCATATCTGGATGGAAACCAGGGAAATGTGTGGAAATCCAGTCCCCATTGCAATTCAATGATAGGGATTTATTGGTGAAGTTTTTCCCATAGATTTTGCCCATCCCTGACTGGGGGTGATATGCTTGGCCAACATTAAAAGATTCTACTTGTTTAAGCCATTTCTGCCCAATGTTACATATTCACAACAGGGACCAAATGTGTGCACCTGGGTTTTAATGGGCAAAAATGGGTTTTAATTGACCTGAAAACCTAATTACTATTTGTTTTAATCTCAGGTAACTGAAACTAAACAGATTTTTTTAACAGAGATGGATTGAATTCTCTATAAGATTTAACATTATCATATCTTATTGAACCGTGCATGCTGTTGTGGATCAAAGATAAAGTTTCACAGGAGTGATCCTGCTTTCATAAACAGCATCCTCCACATACCCTATGTAGCTCATGGAGCTTCAAGCAATACGATTGCTTCTGCATAGTGATAAACACCTTTTACAACCTACTCCTGAAACATATTGATTGGCTGTATAACCCAATTCATGCTGGTGTTTTCACAGGAAGTTTAAATTAGGCCTACAGAGTATCCACCCCAATTTTGCTACCATTTAATTTTCTGAAGCCGATGTGACTGTGTCTCTATACATCTACTTCCCAATATTTTGACCCACTCTAGTGCAATAGAGAAGCAGACCACAGCAAGAGGCTATGCATATGAAAAGATATAGTTAAGGAAGCTAGAGCCTTGCAGGCTGGGGTCACATGTAAGTGAGATGGATGGGGAAGGAAATATAGCTACCATCCTAGCAGTTCCCTAAGTACCCCTTCATTTTCTCTGATAGGTGAACAGTTTGATCCACTCCAGCTGGAAAAGGCACTTGAGGATGTTGTGGCTATTTTGCAGGAAGAGCAAAAACAGTGCTTAAGCCATTTCTGCCCAGTGTTGCAGATATGCAACAGGGACCAAATGTATACACCTGTGGGTCAGGCAAAAATGGGTTCACTGCAGTGCTGAACTGATTCATTGGTTATGAAACCCCCTTACAAATGTTCAGTTGAGGTACAATGGGTGCCCGAAGGGTAAGGGAGTGGAACTGCAATGTCAGACAGCCTGATCGATGCACCTTCATTTAAATATCTAATCAGTTTTCTCTTCTGTCATTCAATGAACATTTACAGATTAAGGACAGAATTTGCAACGTTAAGAAGATGGGTCAAAGGCCACTCCAGCTTCCTGTAACTTCCTTCCATAGGAAATGTCTCTGGGAGCACACAAGACAACAAGTTACCTGCATCCTGTTGCCACTTTTTTGCATCAAGCATTCAAAGATAGCCTACATCTAAAACCAGATGGTTGCATAGTCCAATCATGGCTTGCAACTTGTGACGAACTTTTCCTCCATAATTCCATTTTTTTTTTTGGAAATTCCAAAATTTCCACCTTAATTCTATTATACTCCCCCAAACCTGACCATTGTATCCCAACTAAGGTCCCAGTCCTATTGGGGCACAATCCTAGCACAATCCTATTGGGGCCTTGCACTGCCAGAACTAGTGCTCCTACAGTGCAGTCTTTTACGATGGCACTTGGCCACTGTCATGCACTGCCAGCCGCTACCACAAATGGCACACTGTTTGCGTGGTAGCGGATCCAGGAGACTCTATGAGCACCAGTAAATTGGCAGTGTGGGAGGGATGTGGGTGGGAAGGGGTAGTAATGAGGCATTTGAGGAGAAATTGGGGGTACATCAGGGGAAGGAGGGGATGGATCCAGCAGCAATTGCACACGCCAGATCTTATCCCCATTTTTCTGCCCATCCCACCTCCTTGCTCTCCTCAGACTTGCAAAATGGCTAGCATAAGTCTGAGGAGACCCAAAGGTGATCAGGCAGCCTACGGGGGGGGGGGGGATATGTTTCACTTACCTCTTGCAGGCTGTCTGATAGCCTCTGTCATAGCATTCAACACATACTATAATGTAGTGTGGGAAAGACTCGGGCGGTAAGGGGCTCTGCTATCTCTAGAAAATCCTGGGAATCTTATATTGGGGTAATGCAGACCTTATTGCAGCTTATCCTTGAAGCCTAGCACAATCCTGAGTCCTTGAGATGATGCATTCTCTCAAAAAGTACTGCTGCCACTTTAAACAGGTGGTAAGATAGAACAGTTGTAAGGAAGGCAAAATCTGCTTCCATCCCAGAGGGTAACACCATGATTGCTAATTGCTCTTTAATACTATTTGCCTTTTGTAGTACTTTTGTTTTTGCCTTGTCTTGGTCTCTCCTGTGGTGCAGATATGCTTCCCAAACCTGCTTAAATTTGTACAGATGTTTCCAGATGTGGGTTTGCTAGACAGCAATCACCAGAGTCCCCAGTGAATTCTTTCAGGGAAGAGATATTCAGTTTTGCACATGGGGCTGTAACACACGCATGAACACCTCACATGATTATCTAAAGCAGACGAGCTAATTAGATATCATGAAAAAGGAAAAATTGTTTGAACTTAGAGAGAGATTAAAAATGAAACGTGGCTGAACCAAGTGATAAGGCTTGAAAAGATGGATATGCTCAGCTGAGTGACTGGAGCAAAATTAGAATTCAGCATATCATCTCAAAGCTAAAATGACATCAAGGTGAGATGGCAGTTCAAAAAAAAAATCCAGACTAAAAAGGATTTAATGGTTTTAGATTTTCATTGTTATACTTTCATTTGGGAAATTTTTTTTTCTTGAAAAGGAGACAGCTGTATCAGCAGCAAACTATGCCTTGAAAGGGCCATATCCTAGTGTAAAAGAAATACAAGATTCTCAGAGTTCTCAGTGATCATTGTGGCCACTGACCAGTCCTTTCTCCCTACACCACTGTTCCTTTCTCTTCCTGCTCTGGCAGTGGGGCAGAAATTGCAGTGGTGCTAGTGTAATTTATATCCCTTCTCGGGAATCTTCTGTCACCGTCGATGCAAGAGCACATTTCCCAGCTCTTCATTCATTTGAACCACTGCTGTTGCAGTGAAGAAAGTGGGAGGGAACAAAGTGGAGTCCTTTAGAAGGAGAGATTGAGGCTTGTGGCCACTGTTAGAGCCCCTGCCCTTCCTCCAGGTAATTTTGGGAGATGAAAAGGGATAGTGAATATGATCGCCAATTCTGACTGATGCTATTGCAGAAGTTTTTTCTGCCTCAGTATGACAGAATGTCATTAATCCCAGGAGGGCTGTTAAAATCTCCTGGATTGCTTTCAGTAGTCATTTGGTGACTGATCCATGGAGTATCCATGCACTCCTGGCCATCCCTGGTGGCATGGCAAACTTAGTGATGGGAAAAGGATCTAGGGGTTCATGGTGGGTGGGAGAATCACCTCATCCACTTGATTTTGTGGTTTAGAAGTGTACTCCAGCACAGTAGGAGAATGTATGCTTTCCAAAACCTAGAAAACACAGGCTGGTCTATGGGCTTTCAGACTTTGGTAGAAAAGGCAAGAAGCTGTTTTCTCACAGAGAAATGCAAAACATCATGACACAAGATAAGTCCTTCTTGAAGCTATGGGGGGGGGGCAAATGCTCCTTTCACCACCACACTGCATTTGGCCTAGAGCAAACACTTATCAGAAAATATCTACAGTGTTTACCCAGAGCTACGTGGGAAAGCTAGTGCACATGGATGAGTTTCATAGTCCATAACAATCCCAATCACCCAATTAAAGAGGTGGTCGGAGTTTGTTTGGCCCTGGCCAGGACACTCTGAGAGTCCAGCCCCTCCCCAAGGGGCAGGTGAAGGGGGCTGGGTCTAGCAGCCACGGCGGACCTTTTAAAAGGGGACGAGACCCAGCCCTCTTCCTCCTTGTGCATGTGGGCACTGTGGGAATACCCGCCTACCCGCCCTAGAGGCAGTCTGAGTTTAACTGGTCGCCGTTTGGGGCCGGGTAGGAATTTTTTGCTGCCTGCCAAGATTGGCCAAGGGGCAGGCAGTTTTTTCGCCTACCCCAGACTGTTATGGGCCTGGGGGTTACACACCCCCTGTTTGCAAGCTGCCATTGGTCACTTTAAGAGGGCTGGTGGTGCGGGTTAGGAGGCGTGAATGGGACTTTGGCATGCACCTTCAGGCGGCATAGGCAGGGCAGAACCCTATTTCAGTCTTCAGGGGCTTGGCGGCACAAGGACATAGACGGGGCCCTGGCCAGGACCGCGGGGCACACCTCAGAGGCTCAGCGGCTCGAGGTGGTGCAGTCTGCGGTCCGGCTGCCTTCGCCTTAAGGGATAGACATGGATGAGACGTGCCGTCCCAGCAGCGGGGCGCAACTCGGAGTCGGGTGCATGCCCGCCTGGGGGCAGAGGTTTCTGGTACCGCCCAGAGGTCCCTCCCCGCACCACAGGGGCTTTCGCTGCCTCGGATGCTGCAGGTCTCAGCCTCTGCTTCTCTTGGTAACATGAAATAAAGTTGCCCTTTCTCCCATATCTGTTGTCTCGAGTGTTTATTGGACAGTGCGGAAACAATGAATATTTGCTGTAGAGTATATCCAGGAAGCAGGGTAAGCTCCATAATCATCATCATTATTATTTTGTTTACAAAAGGCAGCCAACCTGCAAGCTCTGAGGGTGACCCTATGGAGATCTAGAGGCAGGAATGGGTAAGCAAAGGCATTTTCGAAACCCATGTAATTGCAGAGCAAGTTCATGTCTGGCTATTGGCAAGCACCTTTTGCTCTTAGTCATTGCGAATTAATTCACAGGCACATGCTGTTCTTTCTCGGCTCCCTTTCAAATCTCACAGTTCTTCATTTGGAGCCATGCAGCCTGATCCTTTGCAGAGTTCGGCATGCCTAAACCCACTGAGATCACCGGGCTTAGGTGCACCTAACTCTGCTTCGGATTGTAGCCTTGAAGGCACAGACCACCTGTCTTATCTCTCATTCTGAACAGCAACTATAACAAATGCAATATATATCTGTGGGATTTCAGATGCTTGTCTAAACAAAGGGAAAACAACTGCCTGAGGTCTCAAAACCAACCATCAATTTACTACGGCTTTATCCTGAGGTCCTTGTTCTTTTCCTTGAAAGAGTAAAAAATGTTGTCTGTGATTTAATTTAGAATCCTCACATACCCAGAAAGGGGGAAATGGCTTGGAATTCATGACACATAAATAATCTTGCATAATTTTCTCCTGCTTCGAAATAATGCCTTCTTGAGACTGGTTGCAAGCCTGGTAATGTTAAAATAAGTTTTTAAAAGAAACTTTTATTCTTGTTTTTTTGTTTGTACTGTTCTCACTACTTTCAGGTAGTGGAGAAAATAGCTGTTGCTCAGGGGCATGTGTTAATTAATGTAAATATGCATAGCATGTTAATTTAAAGTTAAACTTACTAAAGTGGGTAGGCTTTGAGGATGGTCTTGGAGTAGGGCTGGATAAGGCAAAGAAAAGGAGAAATCCCTGTTTGATCCCCTGGAGATGGTTTTGTTAATTACTTGTTTTTGGTTATTATGCCTTCCTGCCTGTAGATTCTGAAAGCAATGTACAGCATCAAAACAAAACAGCTTTGCATACAATTAAAGACTAACAATCCAATCCTATACTCTGCTGTGCTGCTGGATGCATTGGTGCCAAAATGGCTACCACTGTATCCAGCAGCACTGCCTGGGCCGCCAGAGGTCTCCTTCCCCAGAGGAAAGCCCCAAGCTCTGCAGTGGAGCTTTTCAAGTCTGTACCAGCTATTTTGCTGGTGGAGACTTGAGAACCTCCATGTTGCACTTTGCAGAACAAGACTGAGGATAGGATCCAGTGGAGCAGAGCTGCATGGGTCCCACCCCCCTTCCACCCCAGTTGCAGACACCCAGAGAGGAGGGATGATAACTGCTGATAACTGCAGTCCTTTGTTCATTTAATTAAGAGTTTGACTTACTGAAAGCACGTATATTTTAATAAACATGCATAGGCTCAGACTGTTCATCTTGGTTTAAGCCCTTCTTACACATGATTGGCAGCCCAATCCTGAAATGCCCCAGCACCACATGGAACAGTGGCACCAAAATGGCCCCACCTGTATCCTGTGGGGCCTGCCAGAGTCTTCCAAATGTTCCCTTACCCCTTGTTGATCTCCACTGCCACCAATGGGTCTCCTTGGATCTGTGCCCACTATTTACTGAGCAAAGAACCAAGGAGGCCGATGTTGGGCAGAGCGGCTTGAGAGGGGGCATAGAATTCGGGCATAGGATTCTGCCGCCATCCCCACCTCCCTCCTAGGCTAGAGTCTCACTCCGGCACACCCTCCTCCCAGTTTCGCCTTCCCCCTGCCTTCCCCCCACCCCGAAAAGCCTCTCTGCTGGCCAGCAAGGTAACTTACTGCGGGCTGCTCTAGCGTCACATCATCCTGGCATGGAGGCCCAGCTCCAACTAGGGTCTCTCTGCCAGTGCAGCAGCCTTACTGCTGGCAGTGACGTACCTAACTGCACATTTGCAGCAACCAATGCCCGGGCAACACACTGGCCGCCGGTACTGCCCTGGTTTAGGATTGGGCTCTTAAAATAACTTTGGGTCAAGATGGAAATTGATCTGCCTGTCTCATGTTTACTAAAGTCACACATCACAAAACCAGGACCAAAGGAACCAGTAGTGTGATACATGAGACTGCGCACAAGCTCTAGTCAGTCTCCCATTTTGTAACAGCTGTATGTTGCTGTTCACTTTTAGCTTCAGATGATCTAGCCACCATGTGAAACTTGTCATTATTTTTTCCTCTCAAGAGCGTTGTTTGATTGTTATTATAACCTTCAGACTGATGAAAATGTTACCCTTTCTGGCTAGGTCCATTCATCTTTGGCAATGTGTTGTTTTGCAGGCCAATGAGGGCTTGATTTGTTTGATATTTAATGGTGACGCTATTAAGAAAATTCCAACCCACAAGCATCTCGAACCCATTCAGAAATAAAAGCATAATGTTGACATTTTCCAAAGTAATCTTTGTAGGCCATAACAAGGTACACTGCAGCACCAACTCTGCATGATAATGAAAATTACTGGCTGCATTCGTTTGATTTGTCTAAAATATTCCCAACGTATTCCCTCCTCTGAAGAGTAGCAAGGGCAAAAATGAAATGTCATTATTGCACTGAATGAATGGTTGTGACTGAGAAACAATATTGGAGGCAGAAAGAGGAAACAATTTCAGATGAATTGTGTGAATGTTCAAGAATTCAGAGGCCCATCGATGAATATTAATGGTCCCCTAAATGAGTCTATAAAAACTGTTTTTCCAACAAGCAACAAATTCATCTGGGATTAAATGTGAATTTCAACATAACATTTTGGAACTTCGCTGTAATGTGTTCTACTCAATGTCCAAAACTGTGGATTTCAGCATTCACATGTCAAAACAGACAGTTTCAAATAAATGTCCCTTATGTTCCCAAAACTCCAAAGTATACCAGTAAATTTTAATAGTCACCTCAATGTGATTTCCAGTAACCAGTTATGCAAGGGCAAAACAGGTAGGGACACTTGTGCAGTTGAAGCCACCAGGGAGAACTACCTCTGTTTGCCCAATAACAAATAAAGACAGCGCTTGTGTCATCAATTGCTGGGGAGGCAACAGGAAGAGTTGCCTCCAGTAGGTTAGACTGTAATCATGGGTATCTTCCAATTAAGAAAAAGCAGGGCAACTGGCTTCCAATCAAAAAATAGCAGGATGACTGCATCATCAAGCTCTGTGGGCAGTGGAAATAGTTGCTTCTCTTCTGTTAAAAAAAATTTTTTTAAGCCACAAAAAAGCAAGGAGCCTGCACAAATGACTGTGCTGTATAGTATCAGGAGAGGTAGCTTTTCTGTTGCCGTGGCATCCTGAGCGTGCTGGGCAGCCACTGGCGGCTCCTCAGGTGAAGGGGAATTCATTCTCCCAAGTAAGGAAAGTAGGCCCACAATAGGGCTACTCAACTCTGTGCCAGCTATTAAACTGACACAGAGTAAGGGAGTCCTGTTTCGGGCAGGAAGGTCCGACTTGGGGCTTCAGATCTGGCGGAGAAGGCCACGCCTTCTCCCTACCGTCCCCCCACTCCAGAACACCTCCCCCTGCCTCCCATCCCACCCCAACTTACCTCTCCACCACCCAGCGCTCACATGGAGCGCTGGGTGCTGGTCGCCCATTCTCCGCCTGTCACAGGCCAGGCAGTATGTGTCACAGGTGTGCCTTATAGTACCTTTGCGATACTGCGCATCAGCCGCACACTAGGTTCAGGATCGTACCCTGACTGTGTATTGCCTCCCTGGGCCTGGACTTCACCACATGTTACTGCTTTCCTCATGACCCTAGAGGTCCTGACCTTCAGCATCTTAAGGTCAAAATTACGCTTTCAGGATGACTCATTACATTTCCCAGTGACATTAGTAGTACTGATGTGCATTACAACAACCACCTTCTCCTCAGCAGTCTACTAGTCTATCTAACAATGCACGATGCCCACAACTTTGCATTCAGCAGGCAAACCACTGATCAGTCTACATGTGTATCACAAGCCCATCTCTTCCTCTTTCAAATGATCAGTTCACTCACTTCTAGGATCCCTCAACCCCAGAAGTCCATCCGAGTATGAGAGAGAGAATGATATCCTCCTTCACAGGAATTCTCATTCTCCATGACAGCAGCAGAGCTATCAAGCCGGGACTGGGATGCCTCCATCACATCCCTAAAGGTCCATCTGCATATCTCTCTGACCCTCTCAGCTCCTGCAGACCAGCTATCTTGCCTTCAATGGAATGAACTTATTCCATAAGAACTAGAAGCTCATTGCACCCCTATGACATTTGCCCAATAGGAAGGTAGTCCTGCATATGACCACACTGTGTAATACACGAGAAAGCACCCACTCACCCCACCCCATTGGCTTTCTTATTTTGGTTGTCTTTGGGAACTTTTGTGACTTGTTTACATGGAAAGCAAAACTTTAATTTGAATTTTATCTCTGTATTTTGTTTTCGGGAGAATGCATTTTTGTGGGGACAGGGGGCATATTTGTACCCTGGCCCACTTATCCTGTCATTCACAATGAGCATTAATTGAATATAACTTCAAATGATTTATTACTAGGGTAGCAATACATAAATCAGAAGCCTCCTGGTGTGAATCCTGACCATTCATGACTGTCTGAAGATGGAAACACTGTCTTGATGTTATTTTCTTCCTGTGAGAGTATGCAAAGAGAATATGCAGGCATAGCCCTTCCTCGCACACCTACTCTGCATTGTAAACTAGCTTTATTTTTTGTTTCAGACATTCCATTTATTATTCATTCATTCTAAAGAAGGTAACACAGAAACTGAGAACACAATCCAGTCCAGTTTGATTAAGAACAGCAGCTGCACTTTCTATCGGTAAAGCTCAATTGTCCTTTAAATCCTCAGGATTCAGGATGCTGGTTAATCACATAATGGTGGATTAGGAATAATTATTCCTTGGGAGGCAGTCCTGAACAGCTGGCCAGGTATTTCATTAATTGATGTACTTCCAAAGGCTCTGAGCCAGCAGATTTTAACTGCTATAAAAATCAAAGGCTAAACTAGATGCCTTTAGTTTATTGGTTGAACGGTTAGAAAGCAGGAGAAAATGGATTTAAAACCAGCTATAATTTTACCAGCATGAAAAAGTATCTTATTGTAGTGTTGAGGATGATAGGAGCAGATAGGAACATAGAAAACTGCCTTACACCAAGCCCGGGCCATTGCTTCCCTTGGTTCAGTATAGTCAAGATTCCAAGGTTTCAGTAAGGGTGTTTCCTGGTCCCACCTGGAGAAATTGTTTCCTGGTCCCACCTGTAAGAAATTATGATTTAATATAGAAGCACTCCAACTGCCTTCTGAGTGCTGACACTCTATGTGCAGTGGTGTAGCTAGGGCACTCAGCGACACATGAATTTTTGTCATCCTCCATACATCCCCTGGGCCTCAGAAGGCCTTATGGAGGCCTTAGAAAGGCACTTCTGGTTTTCAGTGAAAGCCATTCTATGGCTTCCTGAGGCCTTCTGAGGTTAAAGAAGACCATGTGCGGCCACCCTGCATGTCAGAACACCTCCCAGATGTGACTGGAACAGACTTCTGGTTACATCCAGGATCAGGGTGGCCAGATGTCATAACCGCAAAAGAGGACAAGGCACCCCAAAATGTAGGACATCCAAGAAAAATGTAGGACATGGCAAAATAAAAGCTAAAAACATTTATATAATGATTTCTTGTGATTGATTTTGACACTATATTACTTATTAAATTCAAAACAATATTACTTATAATTTATTACATATAATTTATTAATTATAAGAAGGCTATGCTCTGCCTGCTTACAGGGAAAAGGAAGACATTTATGTTATGTGACTCAAAGGACTGAAATTTTTTCAAGTCAAGTCCTGATGGACACATGCTATGACTCGCTATGACTCACAGTGTTGCTGACTTGCAACTTGACTCATGACTTGGGTTCAGTGACTGGAGCACATCCCTGCTAGTGGCCATGAAAGAAAGCAAAGAAAATACACAGAGCTATTCCATCTCCACTGGAATCTTTGCCCACAACCATCCTGATATAGTTTTTCCCAGGCATTACTGACATGCATCCATGTTTTCCTCCAGCCATGCTCATGGCTCATGGGAGTTCTGATCAGCGTTCTGATCTTGCACCAGATTCACAGAGTATGTATAGGCTTCGAGAAGACCCAGCGAATGCCAAGGAAATGTAAAATGCTTGCACATGCATGCGTGTGTGCACATGCAGAATTTTGACTGAATTCTCAGTATTTCAGTGTGACTTGGAGTTCAAGGATGCTGGGAATCAGCAACTCCTGAATTGCTTGTGCTGATCCACATCACACAGAGTTGCACAGTTTCTCCCATAATGATCACCTAGAGCCACTGCTAGGACTAATTTACTGTTCCATTGGCTGTATTGCACATTAATATTTCAAATATATACGGCAATATATCAGATATATTCAAAATAGTGCAAACTTGACACATTTTTATGTCTTTTCAAAATTGATGGTGGGGGCAGTGTTTTAAATACACTGAAAACCTAATATATATTTAATGCCTGCTGTACTTTGTCATAACATCCATTTTTAATTATCAAGATTATTAGCCAAGTTGCTACTATTTCTTAAGTGGATTTTATACATCGCCAAAGTAGTTAAATTACTGGAGCACCCTTCACTTTTTTCAGCATAACATTTCAGAAGAAACAGCTGTGCCGGGAGCTCTCCATATAAGCACAGGGATTGGGGCTAAAGAGCATAAGGAGATTCACAGACTTTTTTTCCCCCTGTCAAATGGAAAAATGGGAGATTTGAGCTTCTACCTGAACGATCGAAGAGATGACTAAAGACAGGGCCGGATCCATTTGATATATGCATGAAAATCTCATACATCATGGTTGACCTACATTGCAGCTTAACACATTGATGTACTAGCCTGTAACATAACATGTTGGCTTCTTTCAGAAGTCATGAAACCCTTGGGGGGGGGGTGCACACGCATTTGCAGAAATGTCAGATTATTCCATTTCAATTTAAAAGCCACATGATTTTCTGTGAAGTGG
Organism: Tiliqua scincoides; assembly: GCF_035046505.1. NCBI lineage: Eukaryota > Metazoa > Chordata > Lepidosauria > Squamata > Scincidae > Tiliqua > Tiliqua scincoides. Next base: position 194,919,646 of record NC_089824.1, on the reverse strand, counting down.
CCCGGTTTGCAGGCTGTGGAGATGAGCACAATTCTCATGTGATATGAAGACTGGCTGCGTGAAATTAGTGCATCTGCATTTTGATTAAAAGAAGAACTCCATGCAGATGTGTCTTAAGTATCTTTTCTCTTTGGGGAAGATTCCTTTATCATTGTACTAAGTAGAACCCAATATATTGCAGCCATACCTACATCTACAGGTTGAGGATTCTACCTGATGCATTCTACCTGCCTATAATACAGACCCCTTGTATATTAAAACCTCTGAAAACTGTCTTTTGCAAAGCAACTTTGGGGGGAAACTATGTGTAGAAGCACTAAGAGGGGAAGGAAGGCTTAATTCTCCCCCAGCTACTGATTTTGCCTTAGATTTCTCCCAGCTGCTTTTCACCTGAAATTGGGTGGAGTGTTTGGAGAGTTAGGACAGACAAAAGAAAATATTTATTTACCCAGCATGCAATTAGTCTGTGGAACTCCTTGCCACAGGAAGTAGTGATGGCATCTTGCCTAGATGCCTTTAAGAGGGGATTGGGCAAATTTCTGGAGGAAAAGTTCATCACGGGTTACAAGTCATGGTAGGTATGTGCAAGCTCTTTGTTTTAGAAGCAGGCTGTCTCTGATTGCCAGATGCAGGGGAGGGCACCAGGATGAAAGGAAGCCAGAGGTAATCTTTCAGGGTCACAAATGATCCTATTTTCTCAGATCCAAGATGTTCCCAGGATCCTGGTATCATTTGTAAGTTGAACAGAATGGCAGAATAAAGTGCAGCTACTTGTGGATATTTCCAAAAAGGATACTCCAAGCCAGTGAGGGGCGATTAAGCCAACAAACCAAAGGGGGCCTTTTTACCCAAAGGCCTCTGAGGCTGATTCTCTCTTGACAACAGGCCAAACAAAAGTGGGATGCATCTGGCCAGGGTCATTTGCCTGCCTGGTGTGCAACTAGCAACACACTCATATGTACAGATCCATGTTAATCAACACCATGTTTGTGATGGGAACATGGTCAGGAACACCCAATTGGGAGGGGGGCAGGGCACCCACTCTTCTGCTCCAAATCACCTTTCCCAATACCATATCTCCTCTTACAGACAACATGTCTGGACTTTAAAGCACATGATATCGTTGACTAATTTTTAGTCCTAGTTATACAATATTTGGCTCCTTCAAATGTTCTGGATAGAAGCACATCCTAGTGCTTCTATCCAGAAGTATCCACACTAGGTTATTACAGGGTTTCATTCACACTCTTAACCCCTGGGGGCTGAGGGATAAGAATAGGCCCTCAGTTTGGCTGTACTTGTCATAAGAGGCAACTAAACAGCCACCAGGTAGGTGGAACTCGTTAGCCTGGGAAGGCAGCTCATCTGAGAGAAGGAAAACTCTGATCCCAAACCTCCGCTGCCTTGCGGCTACATCCAGTTATGGAAAAGGCTTCAGGAGTCAACCTGAAAAGAGGCAAAATCCAGAGCCGGAGTCCCTGAGACAGTTCATGGCTGAACAGTCACGTTCTGGCAACTCCTGCAACGCCACTGAAACCAACCATATTGGCTTTTCCCTTTCCATTGGACCATTTCAGCGACGTGGAGAGGGGGGATTTGCTACATGGGAAACAGTCTATCCTCCATATCTACTTTACCCAGGCTTCGCGCACTGGAGAGGACACTCTGTTCCAGAACCACCATTCAGAGTGCGATACCATAGTCTTCCAAGACTGAAGGATGCCAACAAGGACTTACTCTGCCAAGAACTGGGCATTTGCAGTTTGCCACTTCTGAGAGAAAATCAGCAAGTTTCTATTTTCTTCTATGGCCTTGATAGGCAGCTGCTTTTTTTAAATCCAGAGGCTGTCTTTTGAACTGGCCCAGAAATTAGAACACCAACAACACTGGCTCTGCTCACTGATGCCTTCCCATGAGACTCAAAAAGTTCTCTAACTTCCTTGCCTCCTATGCAAACACTAAGCAATTCCAATAAAGGCATTAGGCAGCGATATCCCTTTGTGTATCTCAGCTGCTCATTCCCCATTACCTCATCTTGGCTCAGAAATGGGAGTCACTTGGAATCAATTGTGGGTCAGATGGGAAATTCTAGAGACCAGATCAACCTCCCTCTCCCCTGTGAAGCTTCAGATCATAGAGCGTGCCAGGGCTTATATGCCCTGCATGCAACACTTGGGCTGCATTCTTTTTTAGCTACAAAAAATCCAGAAGTGACATTTCCAAGATGCTGCTAGCATGCTTCCAGTGCAGTAATTTTAAAACGACAAAATGACATCCCCTCATTGAAATCAATTGTATGGAAGTCGCCATGTTGATTCCATACATGCTGTACACTATGGGGGGTGCCATGTTTTTGATAGGTTCTTCCGTACTTTAGATAGGAAAATAGGTGAAAGGGACATACGCATGGTGATGGCCATCTTTTCTAGCTCCAAATTTACTAAGAAAAATTTTAGCATGCTTAGGATGCTAGAACCTAAAAAAAAACACGAGCTGAGTGTGCTGGCACCTTAAAAAAAACCACAGGTCTCTAGTGCTTCTAGCTAAAAAAAGAACACAGCCATAGTGTGAAGTAAAGGGAGAGAGGGCAAAATGGGTGTAGAGTCTAGCACAGGGGTGCTCAAACTTTCAACTTTAGGGATGCTGGACCTTTAACAAGTGTATAGAAGAGAGAATTTCAGCAGGTGCAGCTTGTCATCTGTGGGATGACAAGTTGCACCTGCTGAAATTCTCTCTTCTATACACTTGTTAAAGGTCCAGCATCCCTAAAGTTGAAAGTTTGAGCACCCCTGGTCTAGCAGTTAGCAAATGGCTTCCCACACTGCTGTCTTCTACTGGGGAGACTGGGATTGACTTAAAAGCTGGTAGTCTCTTCCTGTCACCATACAGACAGACCGCGACACCTTGAGAAAGTCCTTCTCTCAGGTTGATAGAGAGTGCCCATTTGGGGGGGGGGGAAGGCAGAGAATCCATAAATCTGTCTACTGGGCCATGTGAGTCTTCTGCCATGGCATTGATCTGCAAAGGGTTCCCAGTAGCATCCCAGGACAATGTCTATTGCATCAGGACCTCTCCGCAGCCTTTCTACGATTTCTAGGAGCTATCCCAGAAGCCTCTGGGGGGACTAGAAAGGTCCTCTCTTGGCAGGAAAATAGGGGGAAGTCAGGAATGGAAAAGCTCATTTTAAATCCTAAGCATCACCTTTTGAGTCAGAAGCAGTGCCGTGGGATTTAGGATTTGACTGTATTTGATAGCTGAGAGCTTATGTGATTTCATTTTCAGTGTTTCTCGGAAGATTTCCACAATTCCAAGAAGTCTAAAGCCCTGAAATTTCAATATAACACCAAGGGCGCAGGGAAAAGAGATAACAACAGAGACATTACAAAACCTGCACTCAGTCAGATTACTTAATGCGATATAGTCTTTTATGCGGAATAGGCCAGATTCAATACCTGGCGCCTCTGAATAGGGCTGGGAATAGCCCTTATCTGAAACCCAGTCAGTGTGACGCTAGATGAGCCAATTGGGCTGACACAGCATACAGAACCTTCATATGTTCAGGTTACACAGCCTGAAATAATTGGAAGGGGGAAAGTCAGTAGTGCAGCTAGAAGGGGAGCAATACGGTAAGGACTGCAAGGATAGGATTACCCCTGCTAATTGGGTAAGAGGCACTTTTTCAAGTGGGTGCTCCTTTTTTTAGCAGGGGGAGAGTAACTGGCCCACCTCACCCCAGCAGTGTCTGTTCTAGTGGCTGTCTGCTGGTATTCATTTGCATCTTTTTAGATTGTGAGCCCTTTTGGGACAGGGAGCCATTTAGTTATTTGATTTTTCTCTGTAAACCGCTTTGTGAACTTTTAGTTGAAAAGCGGTATATACGTACTGATAATAATAATAATAATAATAATAATAATAATAATAATAATAGGCAGCCCCTCCCGCTCACTGTTGGAGCCATTCCAGGCAACAAAGGCAACACCGTTTGTTCACTGCCTGGAATAGCTAGTGGGAGAGACCACTTAGATGGCATGTTGGGGCACCGGCAGTGCTTACCTCCCCCACCACCCATCTAGCTATGCTACTGGGGAATATTGCCCCTCCTCAAACTCTGAGGAGGGGAACACTGCCCCTCCTCAAAGTGGTAAATGTGAACCTACCCTCCCCCCCATGATACCAGTTCATTGGGTAGAGAGGCAAGGCACAAAAGCTAGCAATAAGCACAGTCCCTGGTGGTCATGGAGCAAAGCCATACCCTGCACATTTGATTAATGGTTCTTGGGAACTACAAAGAAGAATCTTGTCCCCTAATGGATGCAAGTGCCTACATGATCAAGTAATTATGCGTCTCATACCAAAGGGAATAGCAACCCATGGCAAAAGAGATTGAAAGATGAGTATCGATTTAGTTTGTTTTTTTAAAATGGAACCCAAAGACCATCTTTTCAAAACATTTAATTGTTTTGAAGACCCCCATTTCAGCAGGATGTCTTTACTCATAAAAATGGACAAGCAGGATTCTGAACAGGTCACACTGGATCTGAAAAGCACACATACATTTTTTTATTTTTTTTTAATAAACAGACTAGCTCTGCTGGGTGCAGTTATTTTTCTTTCATGACTACAGTTTGAACAAGCTGCCCTGGGGAGTCATTATGGAAGCAGCTGCAATGGTTATTATCAGTGCAGGCAGCTTTTCTTATTCCTTTAGCAGCAATCCATCATGCCCCCTTTGATTAGTCACTCTTTCTCATTCACTCACTTCAATAGGGCTAGAAAACCTTCCCTGTCTTCCACAAATGGGATCGAACATGGCAGTTTTTGCTCTGGAGTCTTCTGAATCCAACTAACTAGGCAAAAGAGGCTAAGTAATCACTCATCAGTCACAACTTCTGAGAAGACACGTCCTATTGTCAAGGCAGAGAAGCTGCCTTGTTCTTTCTCTCACTAGCAACAAGCAGTCTCTACTGAGAGAACACAAGGCTCACAGCCCAATCCTATCCACCCCCACCCCCACACACCAATGCAGCTGGGCCAGTGCAGCCCATACTGCATTCGGTTGAGGTTTTCACAATGCTGGTGGTCTCTTCTGGGAAGGGGATATTCATCCTCTGGTCCCAGGGTAAGCCCCAACCAACAAAATGGGACAACTCAGATCTGTACCTGCTAAATGGCTGGTGCAAAGTCTGTATTGCCTTGTGTTGGGGGATCAGGACCAAGTGGATAGGTTACAACACATGTCAGTGCCACTGATCCCACCCCTTTGTGGGTCTGATCCACCCATCTCCATTCTCTGTTACCGCCCTCCCCCCACCACATTACACCCCTCCCCACCTGCCTGATCCGCCTCTTGTGCTGCTTTGGAACAGCCCTTACCTGCTCCTACACATCTGGATCTTATGCGGGCAGGAAGGTATAGATCTTCCCATTGGTATAAGAACATAAGAACAGCCCCACTGGATCAGGCCATAGGCCCATCTAGTCCAGCTTCCTGTATCTCACAGCGGCCCACCAAATGCCCCAGGGAGCATGACCAACATGAGCATGACCCCAGGGTATGACTAACTTCTGCGCTGTCAGAATGTACTTTATGGCATCTGCTCTGCCGGTGCAGTGGAAGGATAGAATTGGGCCATCAGTTTGCTGCCAGCCGTCCTGCCAGCTGGTTCTGAAGCCTTGCCTTTCCCACAGAAACTTACCTGGATCACGTATCAGAAAATCAGACTTTGTAGTTGGCAGGCTTGGGCAGAAACTTTTTCTTTTATCTTTTGGCTTTTATGTCTTTAGGGAGTAGAACTAGAGACTTTCAAGAGGAGCTGTAGCTCTGTGGTACAAGCTCATGCTTTGGTTTCAGGTTCAATCCCGATTTAGGTTTCAGGTTCAATCCTGTGCATCTCCAGGCAAGGTTGGCAAAGACCACTGTGAGCCCTGGAGTACCACTGCCAGTCAGAGCAGGCAGCAAGGCCAACTTAGATGGACCAATGGTTTGACATGGTATACAACAGCTTCCTAAATGAGACTTATGAGTCCCCTCAGCTTCCATTTCAGACAGTTGCCCATGAGGCCAGCAGCTGGGCAATTAGAAGTTGGACCATTGCTCAGCCCTCAGCCCCCTCCTTAAGGCCTTTGAAACACAGGTTCTACCTGCACAATCTATTTTCTTTAGGTTTGTTCCTCATGCTTTCTTTGTTTCTATCTTTTTATTTTTTCTTCTTCCGCAGTGCTTCTTATCTGAATGCCTGTATCAAAAGATTCACTGTTAGCTGTCGGTGCTCCTTCCTCTGACTTTGGGCACATCTCACTCATCCGAAGTGAAGATGTCATGACACCCATTTCAGCATTCATTTCCTTTCTAAGGAGGCAAGCTGCTCTGTCGTGTCTCCAGTCATTTCTTTAGGGAAATCACTCACCGTCTTTCAGCAGTTTTTCCTGGTTTGGTGCCATTTTCTTTCTGCAGCTCTTCACATTCTTCTAGGTCTGAAGTGGCATTGTGTTCTTTAGTGACGGAGCGGGCTTTGAGCCCCCTAGTTCTGGGAACCGAGTCTCTGCCTCATCCTGCATTAAAATTCAGCTTCTGCTGATCCAACCCAGGGCCAGATTCATTAACTTTGGCTTTTTTACTCAGGCAAAGAATTGAGCTCAGGGATTAAGGTGCCATCTTGGCAGGGTGACATCACCCCCTCACCTTCCTCAAGTTTTAACAAGATTTAACACTGGGAAATGACTAGAGCAATTGGCAAACAAACTCCAGTGCAGAAGGCAATGTCTCTTTTCAGCTTTGTATTACTGTGCAAGGATATCAGATATGTTCAGAGAGCTGGCAGTAATCCAGGCCTCAGCCACAGTCTACAGTGACTGTATGTGTAATATTTAGAGATGTGAAGGGCAACTGTTCAGAAATCAATGCTAATATTGTCTCTGAAAAGTAGATGAACTGGACAGGAGAACAAATTGATTTGGGCACCAGTAATTACTTAAGAACTCATTAATGCCTTGCTAGAAACACTTAATAAACCAGACCAGGGGGAGATGTCTGTGAGGAGCTGTCGACGAGTGAGGACAACAGAGTCTGTCTCTCTTTTTCTCTGGTCCAGAGGAAGGCCTCAGTGTGCTAATAATATTGATCATTTAGAGTGCTCAATGTACTTTCTTGACAGGATGAGCTTTGTGTAATCTTTGTAATGTAGGTCAGCATCACTGCATCCCCATATTGCAGATGGGGGGGACTGAAAAGAGAGCTGCCTGCTTAAGTCTACTACCTTATGAACTAATGTCACAGGTGAGATCTGAACCCAAGACAGCATAGCTGAAGCTTTCCACCATTACACAACACCAGCTCTCAGCTAGCTGAAGAAATGGTTTCAAAGCAGCTGCATGTGTTCTGCAAAAGTGCAGGAGAAATGCAAACTATGATATTCTGTGTGCTCACCTTGCTACACCCACAATTCAGAGGAGCAGAAAAAAATCACATTATATAGGTCACATAGTACTACCCTTGCTAACTGGGCAAAGAGTCACCTTTTGAAGTGTTGTCCTCTTCTGTATGAAAAAGACACTATATGCTAGGGTGAAAAGTTTTTAAAACCCTTCATCACGCTGTTGGCTAGGCTTTTATGAATCCACCTATTCTCCAGTGCTGGTGAGCTGGTTTCCAACTCAGCATTTCATATTTCAAAGGATGTGCCTCGAGTCACATAATGGTACTAGGGCCACAATGAGTCCTTCATGTCTCACTTGTTTGGCTCCACTGCCAGTGAATGACTAGACTTTCCATTATTTACCAGGTTAAAAAAGTGGTTACTCTATCCAAGTGTCAGGAAATGAGCAAACACCGTCCGAGTGCAAACTGCGTGTGCAGCCATTCACAGAATGAAGAGCGGATGCAAGAATATGGCATGGAATAAAAGCACCCATTACATGAATAGAAACTTAAGTCTGAGAATAAGAGTACCAGAGATGAAAACCTTCCAGAATATTGAAGATGGGGGGGGGGGGGCAAAAGAAAAGAGCAGCGAAGATGCTCTCCTCCAGAGGGAGGGAAATAGAACAATTCCCAAATGGATCCATGCAAATAATTAAAAAAAAAACCCAGGATATATCTTCAAAGTGTTGGCCAGAAGGCATAGAGACATCTGAAACATGCAGACTGGCCCACAAAGAAGAACATACATCTTTCATAAGCTTCCCCAGCCTCTATCTTTTTTTGAACTTTCAAATATTTGTAGATTCAAACTTTTACTTCTCATCTTACTCCTGCTTTGACCAACAATATAAAGCAGTGGTTCCCAACCTGTGATCCTTGGACCTCAGGTGGTGCCTGAGAACCTGAAAAAATGGTCCACAAGGTTTCACACATACACCCCAAAAAAGATTGGCTTTCAGTATTAAGTTTATTAAGTGCTTCTGATCAGAGGCTTCCTGAAGGGTATGGCACCCACTGGGGAGAGTCACTCTCATAGCATGGTGTCACCCCATGGGCCAGCCCCACCCCCTCCAGGCTGCACTTGCACACCAATCACTTCCGGGGCTGCCTGCCAGGTTGAATGTGGTTCACAACTATTCCAATTTTTGCCTCACTGGTCCACGGCTTCTGAAGGTTGGGAACCACTGGTATAGGGGAATCACAAACAATAGCAGGGACAGCCAAAACTTGAGGGTTCTTCCATCACAACCCTGAGTAGATAGAATGCTGGGCACTCCACATGGACAAAGAGCCCAGCCGGTCAGACCAGCAAACTGCTTTTCACTGTGGCCAACCAGTTACCTCCAGGAAGTCCAGAAGCAGGACTCAGAGGCCTCTCCCAAAGTGCTTCTCAACAGCCAAAGATTGTTCTAGTCCCAGGGCTTTTGGGCCAGGTATAGAAGTTCTTTTGGGCTGTCAGAAAAGAGCTTTATTCAATCAGGATCCCAGGTCCCAGGTGCAAAAGAGAGTGACTAAGATGATTACTGGGCTGGGACACCTTCCTTATGAGGAAAGGCTACAGCGTTTGGGCCTCTTCAGCCTAGAAAAGAGACGCCTGAGGGGGGACATGATTGAGATATACAAAATTATGCAGGGGATGGACAGAGTGGATAGAGAGATGCTCTTTACACTCTCACATAACACCAGAACCAGGGGACATCCACTAAAATTGAGTGTTGGGAGAGTTAGAACAGACAAAAGAAAATATTTCTTTACTCAGCGTGTGGCTGGTCTGTGGAACTCCTTGCCGCAGGATGTGGTGACAGCATCTGGCCTGGACGCCTTTAAAAGGGGATTGGACAAGTTTCTGGAGGAAAAATCCATTATGGGTTACAAGCCATGATGTGTATGTGCAACCTCCTGATTTTAGAAATGGGCTATGTCAGAATGCCAGATGCAAGGGAGGGCACCAGGATATCTGGTTATCTCTTGTTATCTGGTGTGCTCCCTGGGGCATTTGGTGGGCCGCTATGAGATACAGGAAGCTGGACTAGATGGGCCTATGGCCTGATCCAGTGGGGCTGTTCTTATGTTCTTATGTCCCGGTGTCTCCAGACACAAGACTTATGATATTTCTAGGCACAAGACTTGCGCATATCCAACAATATCCGAGACAGGCCCAACACTTGCCAGATGCAGAGGCTTTTATATGCTAGGTCATCGGTTTTCAAACTCTCCAGGAGTTTGGAAACTGCAGTAAGTCCTTGCAGGGGGAGGGGAGGGAGGCAGTGGGGGCGTGGGGAAAGGCAGCGACACAATCCCCAAGATTGCGTTGCTCAGGGGCCCCAAGGACTGGAATGCACTCACCGGTCCCTGCAGCAGCCTTCCCAGGGTACGGGGAGCCCTGCGCAAGTGTCTGCAGGGCTCCCCAGCCTTCTAAAAGTTGAAGTGGAGTGATCACACTCCACTTCCTGTTTTGCGGAGGTGGAGCATGATCGCTCCACTTTCACTTTTGGAAGTCTGGGGAGCCCTGCAGATGCTCAGATGCAGCAGAAGCAGCAGCACGGATTTCCCCCCTATCCCTGTCCCTTAAGTGGAAAGAGGCCAGGGTCCTCAGGGTGGGGCATCGCGACAACCCCATTTGAATACCACTGTGCTAGGTGTTTATGCCAGCTGCCTCATCCAGAAAACAATGCTAATTGGCACAAGAGGGACCACTTGACAGCACCATGATGTATGTCTGGCCAAAGTTGAGGTTCTCGCAGTTTAAGAGACAGCTTATCATACAGGTGCATTGGATAAGATGCCTGCAAGATATGTTCCAACCATTAATGAGAGCCTGGGGTCAAGAGGTGGACACTTGTTACTGCATTGTTCTCATAAGGTTCTTGGTTCGTGTCCAGCTTCTCTTTGCTTCCCACAAGAACAGGAGCTGGGTTTTCCCCTGGTCATTACAGAGATATATTGCCACTGAATTTCAACTTGGATGCTGGCATTCCAAATTACCTGGCCTTGTTTCTAATGTGATACGCTAGGAATTCTGCATTGCTCTGCTCTTTATTTCTTAACACAGTTCTTTTCCGCTTTCAGTTCCTTCATGTACCTGTCACCCACATTGGAATGTAGGAGACAGTATGCAAAGGACCTGAAAGGTGCAGCTTACTGTGCACATTTCAATTCCAAAATTAATTTCAGAAATTTGTCTAGTAAAAGGGAGAGTAGAGAATAGAGTGCAGTTTGAAACCATGGAACAAAAAAAAGGGAATGGAATGTGGGAAATCTGGTCATCCCTAAATATGAATGAGCAACCCTTTTAAAGAGACAGGAAAATGTCACGTTGCCCCTTTAAACTGGTCCGTTCCTTGGTGACATCTCAATTAGATTACTGTAATGTGCTCTACGTGGGGCTTCCCTTGGAGATGATTTCAAAATTTCAGTTAGTGCAGAATGCAGCAGCTCACCTCTTTTGGGCTGCAGCTCCAGCAGCTGTACTGGCAGCCAATTAGTTTCCTGGACAAATTCAAGGTACTGGTGCTAACATTTAAAGCCCTTTACAGCCTTGGACAGTCCTAACTCCGGGATTGTCTGCTCCCATTTATTCTGGCCTGTCACCAAAGGACATCTGAGGATGCCCTGCTTCAGGTGCCACCATTAATAAAAGTTGGAGGGGTGGTGGTGAGAAGCAGGGCCTTTTCTGTGGTGGCACTGAAACTATGGCACTTCCTTCCTCATGGGTTAAGAACAGCCTCTCATTAGATGTATGGTGGTAGGGGGCTGATGACATTTTTCTTTCAGTTAACATTTTAGGGTAGGTGGAGAGTAAGTTGCTTTTGCTCTTGTTGCCAGTGGCATTATGATTTTTATGCTTCTAAAGCTGCTTTGGCTGTCTTATTTTAGAGGCTTGTTTTTAGTGGTTTATATTAATTTACATTCTACTATATGCTGCTAAGGTGATTGATGTGGTATGCCTTGGAATTTTGATTACTTATTGTGTTTTTATTGTGTGTTTTACAGTATTTTATTATTGTTTAATTGAATGTGAATGTGTTAGCCACCTTGAGCTCTGGAAAGGTGGGTTATAAATCTTTTAAAAAATTAAACTTGAGCACAGAAAGTGATCCACAGAATAGGGGAAATGAACGAAATGAGGACATTTATATCCGGTACTTCCTTCAAGGAGTTCAGGACAGGGAACAAGGGTCACCGCTCTGATGTGGGTAATGTGGGTTAGGCTGACAGTGCCTGACTAAGGGCATGTTCTGAAGAATGCTGAGACCTCTCTTGTAGTTGCCATCAGACTATCAGGACTTTGGAGAATGGTTGTTCTGAATTTCAGTTCATTTCACTAAGGCTACAAAGAATGGGGAAAGAAAGATGCAGAGCTAAAGTTAATTTATTGCGAGGATAATTTACAATATGGAATTAAGCAGTAATAGGGAATTTAAGCAATAATAGGGAATTAAGCAAAAATGAAGCAATGCTCTATCTAATCACTATTCACTTTCAACAAAGTGTGATTTCACTTACAGTTCAGTCCCAACTAACTTTCCAGTGCTGATGCAGCCTTGTCAATGGATTGAGTGTGATAAACAGGGCAAGTGCACTGAGAGGCATATCTTTGGTCAGGGCATATCTTCTGACCAAAGCCAGGGCACAAAAGTGGAAAGATGACTTTAAGTTAGTCCTAAAAACTAAGCAGTACCCTGGATTTGCTTGCAGATGGGGCTAGATAGCCAGAGCTGCTTGGCACATTGATCCTTGGATTGTGGTTAGCATGGGAGCGGCTTCATACAGCATCAGCTGGTTAAACACATCACAACACTCCATCTGAGCCAGCCTAAAAAAAGGGGGGGGGAGCTTGACTGCTCTGATAAATCAAAAGTGTAGCCTTTCCACTGGCCAGCAGATCTGAGGTCTCTTGCCAATAGCAGGCAGCATGTTACTGGCCTGGGCCATGCTCTTCTAGCAGGTGACCAGCACCACATACATGTATGCACATACATGGTGCTTGCACACATTAAATAAAAGCTATCAAGCAGTGCTGTGGAGGTAAATAGGGAGAGCATGGAAGGGTTGGCTGACGCAGTGGCAGACATTATATCTGGGCACAGCCAAGTTTTATGAATATGCCAGTTCTTGCCTGGGGGAATTCAAAGCACAACCCTAAGAGTGTGACCCCATTGCTTTCCAAAGGTAACTGGTGACAGTACTTTCCACAGCCTTTTAATAAACTTCTTGTACATTTACTGTCACCTACCTGATGTCAGTTCAGATTTCCACAATTCTCAGACCATCCACATTCTCCTACTGCTTCATTCTAAGGGGATTCCCCAGATTTTAGGGCTCTATTAACCTGAGAGGGAGGTTCTCCATAGGCAGCCTCCTTTGTGTGTTCTCTAGCTTTGGGTGGTGTCAGTTAGAATGTCTCCTCCCCATTCATTCCTAGCTTGCCCAGTTAAAAGCATGAAGGAGGAAGTAAGCAGGTGGGTGCCACTTATTAACCATGCTACACCCAGCTTGCCCCCCCCCAGTTACCCTTACAATTGTGGTAATGGATGATAATGTAGTTAAATTATAAGCTTGCCATGATAGAGACATGATGTCAGGAGCTTATTTATTGAGCTTGGTTGCTCAACGTTAAAACGAAATAAAGACCTATAAACTAAAGGATCCATTATTATAAGATTCCACCTGTTCAGCAACCCACCATAATTTGAGGAAACAGAATAGGAGGTGTTTTTTTTGTCACATGCAACTGTGAACAGAAGACTACAAATGTTTCCAATAGCCTTTGGCCTAGAAGAGTTCTTAATGGAACTTGTGAACCCCATCTCTGCTCATTAGCAGTCAGGTAACATTCTTCACACAATCTGTATATCTGATATCAGATAGAAGCATCATCACTTTGCAAAGAGCCTAATGAAAGTTTTACAAAACCAATTCTATTTGGCACCAGATCAGGCATCTTCTCCTAATAGAAGGTGCCGGAGGGGGTAGATGCCAGCTAACAAATAAATATGAGAAGCACCAACATCTGTGGTTCAGCTGGTTTGCAAACCACTTCTGTGGTTCAGAAGTTTTGTCTAAACATGACAGTTTCTACTTTTAATTTCATGCTCCTAGAATGGATATTTGTTTCAAAATGTGAAAGATTTATACCATCACCTTCTGTCCAGGACCAGATCGCTGGTAAGCTCACCAACAGCTCCACCTGGATATTCTGCTGGGAATTCAACCCTTTCTCCCATGCAGTGGTGTAGCTATAGGGGGTGACGCAGTAGGTACTGCAGGCACCGCAACGTAAGCAGCCCCTCCCATTCAGTGTGAGACCCATTCCAGGTGGTGACGGCAACTTGTAGGAGACACTGTTTGGTTCTTGCAAGTGCCTGCTGCGTGTGCATTCTTAGGTTGCTTGTAAGATTGTAAGTAAATATATTACATCCTGTCCCAAAAGAGCTCACAATCAAAAAAACTGCAGAAGAAGCACCAATGAACAGTCCCTGGAAAAGATGCTGTGCTGGGGAAAGAGAGACAGCTGCTCTGCTAAATGTAAGAGAAGCATCACTTTTAAAAGTGCCTCTTTTACTAGCTAGCAGTGGTGGGTTATCTGGTCAGAGAGACATTAAAAAAACGGAGATTTCTAAAGTGGTGCCTGGTGATGTCACAAAACTGCCACATGGAGAAAATATGATGCGGGGGAGGGCAGTGGTAAAGGAGCAGGGACCAATGATACCCCCCCCCCCAAATAGCCTGAGATAGAACCTTTACCATCTTACAGCCAGAGTAATAAGGAAAAAAATCAGGAGAAATAGGGTCGGTTTTTGTTAACCGACCACCTTAACCTACTGAAACCAGTTATCACATTGCGGTGTTTCTGCATGGCAAGGACTTTAGCCTACAATGACAATAACAGCACCTCCACATGTTTAAAGTCATTGACTGTGTATTGTGATGTCACAGTACTGGCAATTCATCCCAACCTCACCAGTAGCTGCAGATGTTATGGAGCTAAGGCAGGAAAATCAGAACATGATGACTTGACAACACAGGACCAGTCACCCTAAATACCTAAATACTATACTTGACATAAGGAGTCATTTCCATGTACCTGTACCTTTTTTTCCCCCTCTCCAGATTTGGATTCCCTGTCCCTGGATGTCTGTTATGTTCATGGATTCAATATGTATGCAGGATATTCAATGAGAAATAGAACTGCATTGCACTGTGCAATGTGTCTGGTTCTAGAGACCCTTAGACACTGCAGTAAAAAGGCAGAGAGGTTCACAATGCATCACCAGCTCTGGTTCATCAACTTCAGAGTCCCAATACTCCAAAGGGACAGTGGGCCTTCAGAGGATGCTGCTGTATTTTTTGTAGCAAGCACAGAAGGGAAGATATTATCATTCATGGTTTTATTTGTTTTTCAGGGATATGCCTGCATTCGTGGTTGCACACCATCCATTCTTCTGACTGCTGTAGACACAGCGCCCTGCTGCCTCGGCTATTAAAAATAAAGCAATTCAACTTGCTTGAACAGGAAGTTGCACAATGCAGCCAAAGCAGATCTGGAGAAATATCAGGGCATACGACAATGTCACAAAAAATCAGAAGTGGATAAACTTGAAAACTCAGCTATTAAAATTGGGGAAGTTTTTAACAAGTTAGAGAATTTGTTCCCTATTTACAGAGCAGTAATCCCAGGCTGTTTTATAATCATTATTGTATGGTGTCGTTCTGTATTGACTTGATTCAGGCAAAAATGACTTCCAAATGCAACTCAAGACCCCCTAAGCTGCATCCACATATAGGTCAGGGTTGTTATTTTAAAAGGAGAACATAGAAAGCATCAACACATTTATAGGCATTCGTTTGGGGCAAAATGAACACCTGTAGGGGAATGTGGATTGCAGTAGCAGGTTCAGCTTCCAGCCTCCAGGTGTCATTAGAACATCTGCAGGGCTCTCTCCATGCAAGCCTGTCAACACAATGCTACTCCCACACACACACACACACACTAGAAATTTTTAATGAAGAAAAATGCGTCTAAAGTGTGTGTGATGGGGGGGGGCACCAGAGGCAGCAGTAGCAGTCTTCCAGGTGGCTATCACCTGGGGCTGCCATTTTTCCCCAGAATGCTCCCTGGAAACGGCACTATTTAATGATGTTGCATCATTCACAGGAGGCATTCCACAGGGGCAGGGTGCAATGGCAACTGCTGGGACGACCACCACTACTATAAAGCTGGTAGTGAAAAGGGGGATATCACTACAACACATGTATAGATGTGTGTCTCCTGCACACCTTGGAATCAAAGGAAATAAAATATTGACAATGTAACAAGTGACATGAAAATGATAGTGCTAAAGCCCATAGAAGAACACCAAGTAAACCGGGTTTTTATTGCCAGGTATTACCATGCGTTTTGCAGGTAATTCACTTTGCTTACTTTCTGATGTAGCATTCAAAAGCCATAATGAGTGTGCTGGAATCGGCTATTTGGCCATGTCATCCTAAATCTAAAAGATTTCTATCTTAAGTTCTTTTGTCTTGTCAATGGAAATCTTGGTGAATCTTGTACAAATATCATTTGCATTTGCTACTCGAATCTCCCCTTGATAGTAGCTTTGTGCATTATCACAGAAGTGTCAGCTGAAGATGTGGAGGTGATATATGCATCGTCTTCCACAGAAAAATGCCTTATCCGGAGTCAGACCATTGGTCCATCTAGCTCAGTATCCTCGAAGGCTGGTTGATAGAAGCTCTCCGGGGACTCAGATGGGAATTTTTCTCTGCCCTACATGGCGCTGCCAGGGAGTGAACCTACAACCTTTTGCATGCAAAGCAAATGCTGTTCACTGAGAAGCCCTCTCTTGGCTTCTGACTTGGGCAACTTAAAAGGGAAAAATCATGCATGTCTTTCCTCCCCACCTAGGGAAAGACATGTACAATCCCAGAGCAGATACAGCATGTGTGTCCTGCCATGGCTAAGACATGCAATTTATTTCTTTAAAAGATTTATGTCCTGCCTCTTTCCACGCATATCAAAGGTGACCGTGTCACCAGGTGTGCTTTTCAGAACATGCATTAACATGCACCCACAGGGGAAATCTATTTCATGTGCTGGGACCCTGTGCAGTGGCCAGTGGCACAGCTCAACAGTTTGGCAGGGGAGAAAGAGGTGAAGGTGCAAAGGTGAAGGTGCAACAAGAAGAACTTTATTGTGGGTGTAATTTTAGTTATAGGGAAGGGGATGTCGGGGCCCCTCCCAGATGCCCTGACCCCTGACTTACCCTGGAGCAGGCACCCCATGCCCAGGGTGAGGAAGCTTCACTGCCCTTGAAGGGGGCAAAGCCAGTTGGCTCACCCCAACCAGCCAGAGGGAGCTGGCAGGGCAAACAAGGAACATTACAGGAAACAAGCCAGGAACAGGAAAGGCCTTTTCTGCCCCACCTGGAGGAAGGGGAGGGGCCAAAGGGGGCAGGCTTGCTCCATAAAACAGGGAGGCCAGGGATGAGAGGCAGTCAGTGTGAAGCAGGGAGCTGTGAGGTCAATAGCTCCTGCTCTACTAGGCCCAGTTTGGCAGCTCTGCTAGGGAGGAGGACAAGGGTGCTGGAACCCCCTTCTCCTCCAGCCAATCTGAGGCCTCCCTGGGGGTAGAACAAGCCTGCTCCAGGCCCCTTCAGGGGTGGGCCCCTACAGGGGAATAAAAAAAAAATTTTTTTTAAACCATTCAATATTCCTTAACCATAATAACTGCTTACATTTAGGAGTAGGCCCTAAACACAAACAGTTATTAAGTACAGGAAAAAGAAAGGGGGAATTTTTAAAAGAGAAAAGGGAAGTGCGATGGTGTAAGCAAGAGAGGGAAAGAGAATTCATGAAATCAGGAGAGTTACAAAGGGGGAATTGGGGCTGGAAAACCCAGGGGTTATGCAGTAGCAGGAAGGGAGAGAGAAAGAAGAAAAGTAGGAGGGTAGGGAAAGGAAATGAGAGAGGTTCCCAGGGTTCTGGCCACAGTGAAAGGCCATGGATGCTTAAAAGTTCTCTGTAGCCTGAATCAAGGGCTACAGGCAAGGACTAAGCTCCTCAGTGAAAGTCTCTCTCACCAAATAAGTCTCACTGTGAAGGGAGTCCCACAACCTGGGTGCTACAACTGAAGAGGCCCTGTCATGTGTTCCCATTAACCCAAATTGTTAAGGTCCAGAACTGTTATTTCAGTGGGAAAGAATTAAGCCTGGTAAAATAGCAACAGGGCTGCTTAGTTAAGCCTCTGAGAGTTCTTAATTGAAGGGCCACATATAAACAGGTAATAACATTCTTGTTTCCTACCTTCTCCCATGTGGAGGAAATACTTGAATAAGAGGCTTGGCACCAATTTCTTCTCAGAGCCCTCTGAGAGAGAGAGAGAGAGAGAGAGAGAGAGCCCTGCTTAACAAACAGCAATATGGTCAGCAGAGACCAAATAAACAAAAAGTTCTATGAGGTTAAGTACACCTTTCATCACGTTCACTGGCTTATCACCTTTAGTCCACTTAACATTCAATATTCAGTTAGCTGCAGTGCATACACAAGGCACAAGTGTCCTGCCACAGTGACATGAGTCTCCAATGCCCCAGGTTTGCTTTCCTCTTTCACCCCAAATTCCTGTAGTTATTACTATATTTACCTCTACAACAATGTTTGTGTCCTCTATGTCAGTCATTCATTCTCAACCTCTTCCCCAGTACTCTTTCCAAATACCTTGAAGCAAACTGCCACCTGCTTGCTTGCTAATGTATCAGGTCATATGTAAAGCAACTTGCCAGTTAAATTGATTCCTATGCTGCAGTCCTAACCCCCTTCCCGAACCTGATCCCACAGCGTGGGCACACATGGAACTGCACCAGCTATTTAGCTAGCGAAGGTCGAAGTAGACCACACCGCACTGTGGAGGCTTACACTTGGGTAAGGGAACAATTGTTCCCTTACTCAGAGGAGATCTCCGCAACTGCCCCCTCACCATAGGACACAGCGGTGACCATTTTGGCAGGAAAGGAAGGGTAGGACTGGGCCATAAACTGTGAACCAAAACTTCCCTCATTCAAATTCTGCCTTTGCCACTCACTCGGTGTCTTTAGGCAGGACTGGCCCATCCATAAGGCCGCCTGAAGTAGTCGCCTCAGGCAGCAGATTGAAAAGGCACTCACCTTTGTCCACCCACTCACCTCCACTGTTCCACTTTCACTTCCTCCCACTCCCTAGATTGGAAAAGGATGGAGAAATGGAACAGAAGTGCTGAGGGTTGAAGAGTGATGGGCAAGGGTGCCTCCTATGGGAACAGAGGCTGGCTCATCAACAGGGAAGGGATGCAGGTACATCGCTTGAGATGCCCTCAGCATTACATACAAAGCTCGAGATGTCTTGGGCTGGTCTTGGCCTTAGGCAAGTCTCTCCCTTTCAGCCTCAGCTCTACAGCTGCAATATTGTAATATTGTTAATAATGCTTATGGATTACAACAAGATAATACACTTTTATTTATTTATTTATTTATTTATTAGATTTATATTCCACCTTTCTCCCCGAAGGGCACCCACAGCGGCTTTTTTGTCTGTTATTTTTTTTAATCATTTCTACACACACAGCCTGTGGCCACGGCTTCCGTCACAATTCCTGAGATCGAGGATCAGCCCGAATGCTAACAGCAAACCAGAAGTTATTTAACATTCTTCTGTGGTCCAAAATAATAATATTGTCAACTATATTAAAGGGAAGCACTCATTTGTATGTAAAGCAGCTGGGGATAGCAGGCCTATTTGTGTCTGCGGTGCCTTCCAGCTACAAAGATTTATGACTCAACACCCAGGAGACCTTTATATATCTATCCAAATCCATGCATTTTTTCCATTAACCTGTGTACTAGCATCTTGTACAACATGGCAGGAAACAATGATATACATTTTTTTTTCTTTTGCTGCTGTTCAGGCATGAAAGGCAGAGAGGATAGTCACCCTTCAGATAACTAATAATGAGGGGGATAAAAATTTGGCCACATATGAACTAGTTTGTCATATGATTCTGTTTCAAGCCCCAGTCTCTCCCAGTCTTTGTGCCTAGGATGGTATGAAATTTGATTTTCTTCTCCTCCACCGCTTCTTGCCCTTGTCTTTGAACGTCCCAATAACGCCGGGTTTTTCTGTTCTGTTCTCACCATTTTCCTGGTGACAGCTCTCCAAGCAAAAACTGAAAGGCAATAAATTACACCATGTTTAAAAAAAATTAAACACATCTCCAAAGTGGAAATTTGAAAGACAAAAAGTTTATCCGCCGCCAGCAAGCGCCTCATTTTTAAACTCGTGAAAAGTGCCGGTTTGACATGAGATATGGGAAGCTGCAGGCTTTGGAATAAAGCAGAGCTGAAGCTACACCTAATGTTAACAATAAACACTTTTCATCTTCCAAATTGCTGGCAGATATTCACTAATCAATCCTCTCGCATGTCCTGTGTCAGTAAGGGAAGTATCTGTTTTCCTCAGTGTGGAGACAAAGGACCCAAGAAACAAGGCACAGAAGGGCCGCTTTGTAAACAGATGGCACTGTGTACCTAACCTTTCAGCAACCTTTGCTTCAACAGCAAGATATCTGACCTTGCCATCATCTTTACTTGAAGCATGTCATTGAGGAGCATTTTGGGTGAGAGATAGGAAAGTGTTCACCCCCCTCCATCCAAGCTGTGCTCATTCAAGTCTGAGATTTTTCAGGAATTCCTGAAAAGGTTGGGACTCTTTCTGAGTCACAGGTTAAAAGCCATGTGCAACCTCCTGGTTTTAGAAGTAGGCTAATTAATAAAACCTTAATTCTAAAACCTCCTGGTTTTAGAAGTAGGCTACCTCAAAATGCCAAATGCAAGGGCGGGCACCGGGATGCAGGTCTCTTTTTGTCCTGTGTGCCCCCAGTGGCATCTGGTGGGCACTGTGAGATACAGGAGCTGGACTAGATGGGCCTTTGGCCTGATCCAGCAGGACTCTTGTTATGTTCTTATGAGTCATCCAAATCACTGCCCATCCCTGCCCATTAAAACAATCTGTGGAAATTATGCCTTACCAGATTTCTGCATCCTTACTCAGATCAGATTGATTAAGTTTCTGAGTCTTACGCTGAGAACTTCCTAGTAAGGATTTTGGAACCAACTAAGGCCTGGGGAGCAGCCTTGGGTTATGGGGGCAGCTTGGAGTGCTGTGAACTGATTTACAAGGCCTTGCTGAAATTCAGAGGGCTTTGGGCTCCAATCATAAAAAGCTCATTATTTCCACAGTAGGGGGTGTCATTTGCGAAGAATTCTGAAACTCAGCCCTCCAGCATAACTAGTTTGGTTGTTACTTTTTTGGAGGGGTGCTGTATGCCTGCCACTACATAGCCACCACACACACACAAGAAGTTTGTCAGGAAGAATCACATGGACAAAAAAAAATTGTCAGATGGCATTTATAAACTCATCCAAAGTGCCAGAGATAAAACAAGGTTAGCAATGTCAGACATCAGAGAGAGGTGCTGGATGGAACCAGTGATAGCAGAATCCACCTTAGTTCT
Organism: Tiliqua scincoides; assembly: GCF_035046505.1. Classification (NCBI taxonomy): domain Eukaryota; kingdom Metazoa; phylum Chordata; class Lepidosauria; order Squamata; family Scincidae; genus Tiliqua; species Tiliqua scincoides. Next base: position 194,898,680 of record NC_089824.1, on the reverse strand, counting down.
CTGGGTTTTGAACTGGAAACAAAACTATTTCCCTGCTCAGGTTTTTTCTCTTATTGTTGCTTTTGGTTATTATTATACAGTTCGACTTTTGCTGTTAGCCCTGCACAGTCTTTCTCAGAAGGCCAGGATATACCTTTTTAAAATAAATATTTTGTCTAGCCTGAATACCGAATTCACAAGCCCAACTGACGACACAGTCCATTCACAAGAAGGGTTCCAAATGCCCCCAAGAGCCACTGAACACTGTCCTTTCCCCTTCATTTACTTGATGGCTACAGCAACAATGGCAATGACAACAGCAGAGAGAGACAACAGCAGAGATCTGGAAACCTCTCAAGCATCCTAGGTGCTAAAGACCTTTGCAATATAGTTTCCCTGGTACCCAAATCATTAGTATTCCAGACACCAGAAAAAGATAAGAGGGAAGACACTGAGGCCCAAATCTCCATCTCCACCATTGTTGTAGTTGCTCCCACCATCTAGCCAGATTCAGGGGTGAAATGTAAGGACTGGAGAATTCTTCTCTGGCTTCGATGATGATCTGAGAGTTTGAGATACAGCCAGGCATTGTGAGCTTGTTGATTCATATTTCAAACCACCACCAAGCCTCCATTCCTTCTACTATGACTTGTGTATAGCCTCTCAGTTCTATGCATTCTCCTGCATTGCTCCCTAAATCTGGAGTAGCCTTTACCTTTGAAATAAATAAAATTCCAACCTCGTTCAGGGCTACCAGCAGGGATCAATATCCCAAGCTGAGATCAAGGATGGAAGAAAAGCACCAAATGAAATTGTTACTTACCCAAGATCAGAAATACCCCAAGTACCACTAATGTGTTGGGAAAGAAGGGCAGCCCAACCACCAGTTTGGAATGGTGCATTGACACTCTTCCTTTGAGATCCGGGCTTTCCCTTTAAAGAAGCAGCAGTTGGCACACTTAAAAAACAAACAAACCATCTCAAAGCACCCCTAGTAAGCAGGTGTCAACCTGGTCGTTCTGAGACCCATGACATCCTCCCTCCATGCTACTAGGAAAGGCAAGGCTGGACTGGTTCAGATGATACTGTAGCCCCAAATCAGCCCCATGTGACTCATGTTACACATGTGCCCTGCCCTCTTCCCCCACTTTCTGGTTTATTTCTCTAATCTCATACTTTAGCATCCTGCCTAGAGGGATGGTTCAGATGAAAAATCCTTATTAGATTAGGGAAGCTATCACAGAAGCAAGACAAATGACCAGGACAGGTATATACAGGTCCATTATCATGTGGGATTGGTTGGGGAGATAAAAATAACATCTGGACTGGTTCACTACTTATGTCTTCTTGACTATGTCTAGTTCTGTAACACCCCCCACCCTCCCCACACACACACAGACTACGTTTACAAAGACATAACTCTCCTAGACTCTGGCTCCTGGGAGGTGCCCTTCTGTATGTATATCAGAACCCCTAAAGCAAAGCTGTAAAACAAATGTAGTCATGGGGTGAGGAACCCTGGACATAAATCTCTGCATCTTATACTATGCCTTATTCCTTCCAATCCTTGTGTAAGTTTTATGCTTAATAACATATATTGAAGCAAGGCAATCAATCTTGAGGGAAAAGGGCAGCCATTCCTGGAACACATTTATTATATACAAAAAAAACCCCTTCCTTTTCTATCTTTTTCACCCTTAAAAGTAAACAACGGCCCACGATGTTTTTCTAGCATATGTATAGAAACGGGGGTGGTTGTGCTATTTGGTAAATAATCCTCCATATCCCACTCACAGCCCAATCCTATCCACACATTCCTGGGAGTAAGCCCCATTGGCTCTAATGGGGCTTACTTCTGAGTAGACAAGCATAGGGTTGGGCTGTAAGTCATCTCTCCCCACTTTGGGGCCTCAAATGAACTGAAGTGCACTGCTTTGACCACTCACTGTGGGGTGCAGCAGTGGCACAGCTACGGGGGTGGCAGGCTAAGTATTACAGGCACCACAAGATGATATGCAAGGTCTTAGAGAGGAATTGTATTGGGGTTACGAAGTTTATTTTGGGACCCTTCCCAAAGGGGGAGAGAGGGAGAAACAAGGAAGGGGGGAACAATGGGGCAGGTGGGATGGGGCAGGGCAGGGGGAAGATGGCAACAGACTTTTCTAGGTCTCCAGAGCCCTGGTCTACCTACCCAGTAGACCTGGCCTCTCTGTCACCCAGCCTCCATCTTTTGCTCTCCATGAGGACAGCTGAGATGTCAGGAAATTTCCAGGTATCCAAACTTACTTCTGCAGCAACTATAGTCCCACAGCTGTGGCTCTGAACTCCTGTGCACTACTTCACAATAAGCAAATCCAGGACCCAAAGAGCTGCTGTACCAGCCCCTGCCATGCACAGCCTGAAGTAGTACCCCCAGTATGACTTGCAGGAGGCTGGCTTGGAGATGACATGGCGATAGCAGTGGTCGTGCAGTGAGAGCTGAACGAATCAAACACACTCAGCAAGTTCGGGTGAGATCAGAAAAGGTAAGATCCTAGGAAATTTCTGCCCTCCCTACTTTTGGCTCCTGGGATCCTCTTTGACCCAGTACAATTTACCAACTCCCCCCCCCCCCATCATAGCCCCTGCTGTGCCAGGGTCCCTCATCTAATTGAGCATCTGGACATCTACCACACATGTACAGATTATGCTGGTAATGCATGAATGTCCCACAAGAACATTCAAGAACAGGGATTAGCTGATTGTTTAAAGGAGACCCATGACCAATCCCAGAAGTCTTCTCAGCTTGGACTACTGGATCTGGCCCCATTGGGCAAGGGTTGCTGAGTCACCCCAAAGACTTTTCGGCTTAGAGCTTTATCTGCAATTTATAACTTTTTTCACCCTGTGCCTTTGTCATGGGATAAAGATAGTGAGAAGCTGGAGATTGTCGTTCAGCAGTCCTTGGCTTTGAGCCAGGTGTGAATGCCTGAACGTGAGACCAGCGGAGCTGCATGGGGAATCTGTTTAATAAATGTTCCCTGGAGGAGAATACAGGATGGCCAGTCCTGCCTCTCCAAAGGGGAGCGATTAAGGCACAGTGAAACTGCTCCTTGATAAGGAATCTTCACTGGCTGCAGTCAGTGCAGCAATGCAGGGGCGACAATGTGGCATTTGCTGCATCCCACAGGGGCGTTTTGGTCTCTGAAGGACCTCCGCGGGGAAAGGGAACATTTGTTGCCTTCCCTGGGGTAAGCCTCTGCCAGTCTGATGGGTCAACCTGGACCTATGTCAGAAATATCACCAGTGCAAGTCTACATGGACCTGCAAAGGGGATTGAGCCCAAGGTAGGGGTTGGGTTTTGGTGAATGCCACTACTGCTGAACAGTAGTGCCACCCCCTGGTCCCACGCTGCCCTCCTTCCTGGCCCTGTCACCTTCCTGTTCCAACCATCTCCTGTCCCACCCCTCCCCATCTCCCTTCAGTCCCCTGCACAATTCTACCTGGGATAGCTAGCATCCCATCTGCTGTCCATCACCGCACAAGGGCCAACAGCTCATCAGTTCAATCATGTTGCATTTGTGTCCTATGCACTCCATCATGTTGCATTTGTGACTTCCCAGAAGCCTCATATATGGCGACACAACAGAATTGTGTTCCAAAAGATTGAACCATAAGCTTTATTGTAAAACAACTAACATCAAAAGGTAATTCATCATTAGGTACTTCACAAATGGCTCAAGAAAATTGCAGTAAAAGTTATCTTAATTGGTATGGTCTATTCCTAGATTCTACTATAAGAATATATGTACTTGTTTTTGGTCCACCACTAAGAAAGGTAAAAATTTGGGAGGGTTAGGAGTGCTCTACTCTTTAGACCCTTCGACGTGGCTACTAAGAAGAGCAGAGTGATTGACAAAGGAAAGTTGCAAGAGAAAAGAAGGGTCACAGCATGATGGAAACTTCTATCGTGAAGATAGTCTGCAAGTCTCAGTGCGCAATGTGGTGCTTTGGAGAGCCGAGAATGAAACAAAGGCAAAGGGAGTCTCTGCCTCACTCCAGGAGTCACAAAGACACAAAGACTGGCCTCTAGTATTGATTGGATGCTGAGGGAATGCTTGTGTATTGATGATCAGGGCATGGCAAGCAGTGGCGTCGCTAGGGGGTGCGGGGGATGCAGGCTGCACTGGGTGACGTGCAAGGGGGTGAAGTGCGCTGGGAGGGTGACATGCTAAAATCACGGTGGTTAGGAGTAATACCATCATGTTATATACCGTTGGATGCAGAATTTCCAGCAGAATGCAATGCAAAAAATGGGAGTGAAATAGCTCCTTTCTATCAAAAGTTATTGGCAAAAAACCAGAAAACAGAAAATGCATGGAGCCCAATGGAAATTGAAACTGAGCCGTATCGCATGTTTACTCGCGAATAGGTGAGTGTGTCTTAGTCCATCTGAAAGGGCAGGCTGGGAGGAATCCAACAACACCATAATTGTCCTGATCCAATGAATGTAGCTCCCAAAAGACAAACGTGCCTTGGCTCCTGGGCAGGTCAGGTAAAGGGAAATGTGAGGCCACCAGAATGGTCCTGATTTGATTGAACTGGAGCTCAGCAAATGCTCCAGAAGGCAGCCCCCCACATAAAAAGAATGAAACAGAGGATTGACAGGGTAAGGTGAAATTTTTTCTGTTTCAGACTTGTAAAGCCAGGTGGGTCCTGATAGTGATATGCCTGAAATACAAGAACTTAAATTGAACTGGGTACTGGGTAGGGGTGAAAATCTTACTGATTCTTTGCGGGGGGGGGGGTGTTATTGCAGGCAGGCTACAGAGAGAATTCACTTGGTGGAACAGGGCTGGCTTCCCCTTATTTATTTATTTTACTTTAATTTATTTATAATTATTTATTTTAATTTGCTTTATGATGGGTCCTGGACAGATTGTCATTCTAAAAAATTATTGGGTCCCAGTGCTAAAAGTTTGAGAACTGCTCCAATAAGGTGTTAGTAAGTTGACACCCTGGGGGGAGTTGACACCACTAGTGACCAAAATCACTAAAATCAGTTTGCAAAAATAATACCATCATGTTATATATCAATCAATGTGTAATTTCATGCAGAATGCGATGAAAAAAACTGCGCTGAAATATTCTATCAAAAGGTACAGCCAAAAAACCAGTGGGGACGGGGTGATGGTAGATCACCACCTGGAGTGTTGCCCCACCCACTGCATGGGGGTGACGTGCTGGCCTCCCGCACCGGGTGACGCAAACCCTAGTGACGCCACTGATGGCAAGCCCGGGGATCCAAACCAGATGTGTTTCTGGGATTGGAATTTATTACTTGGGGATATGTAAAGGATGTTCTTTGTTGTTCATTTTCCCCAAACTCTTAAGTAATCAATGTCGTAAGAACATAAGAACAGCACTGATGGATCAGGCCATAGGCCCATCTTGTCCAGCTAGATAACAACCAGATAACAAGAGACCTGCATCCTGGTGCCCTCCCTTGCATCTGGCATTCTGACATAGATTTCCGTAAATCTGTTTCTAGATTCTAGAGGTTTCTAGAATCAGGAGGTTGCACATACACATCATGGCTTGTAACCCGTAATGGCTTGTATCATGGCTTGTAACCTGTAATGGATTTTTCCTCCAGAAATTGGTCCCATCCCCTTTTAAAGGCATCTAGGCCAGATGCCATCACTACTTCCTGTGGCAAGGAGTTCCACAGACCAACCACACGCTGAGTAAAGAAATATTTTCTTTGGTCTCTCCTAACTCTCCCAAAACTCAATTTTAGTGGATGTCCCCTGGTTCTGGTGTTATGTTAAGAGTGTAAAGAGCATTTCTCTATCCACTCTATCCTTCCCGTGCATAATTTTGTCTTGATCATGTCCCCCCACAGGCGCCTCTTTTCTAGGCTGGAAGCCCAAACATTGTAGCCTTTCCTCATAAGGAAGGTGCCCCAGCCCAGTAATCATCTTAGTTGCTCTCTTTTGCACCTTTTCCATCTCCACTATATCCTTTTTGAGATGTGGCAACCAGAACTGGACACAATACTCCAGGTGTGGCCTTACCATAGATTTGTACAACGGCATTATAATACTAGCCGTTTTGTACATGGCATTATAATATTAGCCATTTTGTTCTCAATACCTTTTCTAATGACCCCAAGCATAGAATTGGCCTTCTTCACTACAGCCACACATTGGGTCTACACTTTCATTGACCTGTCCACCACCACCACAAGATCTCTCTCCTGATCTGTCTCAGACAGCTCAGAACCCATTAGCCTATATGTGAAGTTTTGATTTTTTTTGCCCCAATGTGCATGACTTTACACTTACTTACATTGAAACACATCTGCCATTCTGCTGCCCATTCTGTCAGTTTGGAAAGATCCTTCTGGAGCTTCTCACAATCACTTCTGGTCTTCACCACTCTGAAAACCTTGGTGTCGTCTGCAAACTTAGCCACCTCGCTGCTCAACCCTGTCTGCAGGTCATTTATGAACAGGTTGAAAAGCACCCGTCCCAGGACATATCCTTGGGGCACACTGCTTTTCACCTCTCCATTGTGAAAATTGCCCATTGACACCCACTCTGTTTCCTGGTTTTCAACCAGTTCTCAATCCATGAGGACCTGCCCTCTAATTCCCTGACTGTGGAGTTTTTTCAGTAGCCTTTGGTGAGGGACCGTGTCAAACGCCTTCTGAAAGTCCAGATATATAATGTCCACGGGTTCTCCTGAATCCACATGCCTGTTGACCTTTTCAAAGACTTCTAAAAGGTTTATGAGGCAAGACTTACCCTTACACAAGCCATGCTGATTCTCCCTCAGCAAACCTTGTTCATCTATGTGTTTTGAGATTCTATCTTTGATGAGCATTCCATCATCTTACCTGGTATAGATGTTAGGCTGACCGGCCTATAGTTTCCTGGGTCCCCCCTCCTTCTTTTTTAAAAATCGGTGTGACATTTGCTATCCTCCAATCATCTGGCACCGTGGCCATTTTGAGGGACAAGTTGCATATTTTAGTCAAGAGATCAGCAACTTCATTCTTCAATTCCTTAATAACTCTTGGGTGGATGCCATCAGGGCCCAGTGACTTATTGATCTTTAATTTATCAGTTAGGTCTGAAATATCTTTTTAACCTCTATTCAACTTAATTCCTTGGTCGGGGGGGGGGGGCTGTTCTGGCAGCAGTATCTGCCCGAGGTCTTCTGCCGTGAAGACAGATGCAAAGAACTCATTTAATTTCTCTGCCATCTCTAAGTCTCCTTTTATCTCCCCTTTCCCTCCCTCACCATCCAGAGGGCCAACCGCTTCTCTGGCGGGTTTCCTGCTTCTAACATATTTGAAGTTTTTATTATTCCCTTTAATGTTGCTGGTCATGTGTTCCTCTCTTGGCCTCCTGCATCACCTTCTTACATGTCTTTTGCCACAGTTAATGTTCCTTTTTATTCTCCTCATTAGTGCAAGACTTTCATTTATGGAAGGAAGCTTTCTTACCCTTTACAGCCTCTCTAACTTGGCTGGTTAGCCATGCGGGCATACACCTGGACTTAGTGGAACCCTTCTTCCTATGTGGTATACACTTCTGCTGGGCCTCTATTACTGTTGTTTTAAGCAGCCTCCATGCACCCTGGAGAGATTGGACTCTTTTTATCTTACCTTTCAACCTCCTTCTAACCAGCCTCCTCATTTGAGGGAAGTCTACTCCTCAGAAGTCAAGAGTTTTTGTGACAGATTTGCCTGGTACTATTCCCCCAACATGCATGTCTCTGATATGGATGGTCTGGCAGACTTGGTGGCACCACAGTCTTGCACCCAGACTTCACTATCATAGTGATCAGTGCTGGAAACCAGCTAGGAACGACTGACATAGAAATGTCCAGCAGCTTCAGTATAACCTCAGAAGAAGAAGCAGACAGCCTAAGCAGAGTGCCACAGAAACCGCCATCGCAAAACTGCAGTAAAGCACTCCTGAGCCGGTGGTAAGCCGGCTGAGCCGAGGCTGGGCCTTAGCGCCAAGATGATGCCAGAGTGGCTCCAGCAGTGGTAAGTTCTCCCATTGGCCAGGGGTGAAGCTTTTTGGGGAGGGGCCAAAACTGGGGGGGTGGGCAGAAGGGAGGAACGAGCCTGGGAAGAGGGTGCAAATAGTGGCAGATACTGCCGCTGAATGCCGCTTGTCCCTAACTGGAAAGCCCAATATGGATCTTCTCAATTCTGCACCAGCTAAATAGTTGACAAAGCTCCAAAGAGATCCATTGCCACTGGCTGCATTATATCCAGCATAAGAGAGCAAAAGTTCCCTTATCCTGAGAAGACTCTGGCAGCTGCCCAGCTCCATAAGATGCAGCGGTGGCCATTTCAGTGCCACTACTCCTCTGTGTGCCACCAGGGTTCAGGACTGGGCTGCCAATTTTTCTCATTCAGTTGGAAACCTGGACAAAGAAGCCACTCCTCCCCATCAAAGATCTCAGTGAGGAGCCAAGGGTCCTGTTAAGAAACCTGAGAGAAATCCCTTTTGCCTGCAGGAGACCTTCCAATCAGGGAAAGTAAGAGCAAGGCCCATTCCAAAGACTAGGAAATAATGACAGGGCAATTTTGGCAATTTTTTTGAAAACAAGAACATGCAAGGTACCTCATCTACTTCTCAAACAAACTTTGCAAAAATATCAGGACATTCTCAACATTAATTATTTGAGACAAACAAGGAACACAACATTCTTACTGATGGAGCACAAAAATATTTTCAACATTTGTAAGATGCATAAGGTTTCTCTCTGGAGTACGTTCTCTAGTGGATCATAAGATTACCACTCAGACTGAAGGTCTTTCTGAACTGCCAGCACTTGTAGGGTTTCTCCCATGTGAGTTAAGTGATGGATAAAAGATTACCATTCTAACTGGTCTTTCCACACTCCTGGCACTTAAAGGGTTTCTCCTGTGTGAGTTCCGTGACTATAAGGCTGCTGCTCACATTGAATCTCTTCCCACACTCCTAGTACTTACAGGGTTTCTCACGTGTATGCATTCTCTGGTTGATCTTAAGTGCACTACTATGAGTGAATGACATTCCACACTCCTGGCACTTATAGGGTTTCTCCCCTTTGTGGGTTGTCTCATGAAGCTTAAGGAGACTTCTCTGACTGAAGCTCTTCCCACACTCTTGGCACTTATAGGGTTTCTCTCCTGTGTGGGTTCTCTCATGCTGCTTAAGATCACCTCTCTGACTGAAGCTCTTCCCACACTCCTGGCACTTATAGGGTTTCTCCCCTGTGTGGGTTCTCTCATGAAGCTTAAAGACACCTCTCCGACTGAAGCTCTTTCCACATTCCTGGCACTTATAGGGTTTCTCCCGTGTGGGTTCTCTCATGCTGCTTAAGATGATATCTCCAACTGAAGCTCTTCCCACACTCCTGGCACTTATAGGGTTTCTCCCCTGTGTGGGTTCTCTCATGAAGCTTAAGGACACCACTATAACTGAAGCTCTTTCCACACTCATGGCACTTATAGGGTTTCTCTCCTGTGTGGGTTCTCTCATGCTGCTTAAGATGACCTCTCCGACTGAAGCTCTTCCCACACTCCTGCCACTTATAGGGTTTCTCCCGTGTGGGTTCTGTGATGGACTATAAGCTTGCCACTGTCACTGAAGCACTTTCCACACTCCTGGCACTTATAGGGTTTCTCTCCGGTGTGGGTTCTCTCATGCTGCTTAAGATGACCTCTCCAGCTGAAGCTCTTCCCACACTCCTGGCACTTATAGGGTTTCTCCCCTGTGTGGGTTTCGTGATGGACTATAAGGCTGCCACTCTCACTGAAGCACTTTCCACACTCCTGGCACTTATAGGGTTTCTCCCCTGTGTGGGTTCTCTCATGGACCTTAAGACAACCACTCTGACCAAAGCTCTTTCCACACTCATGGCACTTATAGGGTTTCTCTCCTGTGTGGGTTCTCTCATGCTGCTTAAGATCACCTCTCCGACTGAAGCTCTTCCCACACTCCTGGCACTTATAGGGTTTCTCCCCTGTGTGGGTTCTGTGATGGACTATAAGGCTGCCACTGTCACTGAAGCAATTTCCACACTCCTGGCACTTATAGGGTTTCTCTCCTGCGTGGGTTCTCTCATGCTGCTTAAGATAACCTCTTCGACTGAAGCTCTTCCCACACTCCTGGCACTTATAGGTTTTCTCCCCTGTGTGGGTTCCGTGATGGACTATAAGTCTGCCACTGTCACTGAAGCACTTTCCACACTCCTGGCACTTATAGGGTTTCTCCACTGTGTGGGTTCTGTCATGGACCTTAAGACCACCACTCTGATTAAAGCTCTTTCCACACTCATGGCACTTATAGGGTTTCCCCCCTGTATGCATTCTCTGGTGGATCCTAAGTACACTATTATGACTGAATGAATTTCCACACTCCTGGCACTTGTAGGGTTTCTCCCCTGTGTGGGTTCTCTCATGGACCTTAAATTTACCACTCTAACTGAAGCTCTTTCCACATTCCTGGCACTTATAGGATTTCTCCCCCATGTGGGTTCTTTCATAGAGCTTAAGGTAACCACTATGACTGAAGCTCTTTCCACAGTCCTGGCATTTATAGGGTTTTTTCCCTGTATGTGTTCTCTCATGAATCCTAAGTGCACTGCTATGACTGAATGACATTCCACATTCCTGGCACTTATAGGATTTTCCCCCTGTATGCATTCTCTGGTGGATCTTAAGTGCACTACTATTACTGAATGACATTCCAAACTCCTGGCACTTATAGGGTTTGTCTGTTGCATCTCTTCTATGATAGTGTATAAGGCTTCTGCTTACTTTGAAGCTCTTTCCACACTCTTGGCACTTATAGGGCTTGTCCCCTGTGTGAGTTTTAAGACAGAGTTTAAGTGCAGCATTCTGACTGAAGGCCATTTCATACTCCTGGCATGCTAATGTTCTGTCCCTTGTGTGGGCTGTCTGCTGTGAAGACTGAGTCTGCTTCTTCTTTCTTCCAATCTGGTTCCAAACCGATGCTATTGAAATAAAAAAAGAAATGTAGTAAGAGACCAAAGGAAGAAATAGCAGGTAGTTGGGGAATCCCCAAAAGCATTTTTGGTCTGACCAGACCTAGAACCCAGAAAAGCCACAGCAAGATTTCACTGCAAGTGTCTTCATCAATATCCTGTTTTGCTTCTTTAGAGGTGAAGGAATATCAGAGAAATAAAGGCCTCAACACAAGAGGAGGAATAAGAATTAGAAAAAGAACAAAACAAGAAAGCAAGTTTCTAGTTGAGAATGTGATTTCAGATTTAGGGATGATTGGAAACTGTCCCCTAGCAAGGTCAGAAAGGGTTACAGCTAGTGAATCAGAGAAGTGTCTCCAAAATATGGGTGACATCTGGCTTCCCGAAGAAAATTGTGCACAAAAGTATGCCGACTGCGCACTGGTTCCTTCAGAGCAATGGCTGCCAACATGGGGTATGGGTACCCCCAGAGGTACTTGCCAGGACCTTTAGGGGTACTTGAACAAGAATTGAATAATGGTGGAAAAAGGCAGGTCTGTATTAGAATGCCTTGTAGGGCTGGCAAGGCAGGAAGGAAGGCAGCTGCAAAAGCCTTAGCAACTGCTAGTTTCTGGTCATCAATTCATGTATTATCAGATATGGATCAATAGTTGAAAACATATGCATTTGAAATAACAGCAACTGTTACAGAAATAACTGAAATAACAGTTATTTTGTTATTAGCAAAATTACAAACATTTTGCTAATACAGTGCTGGCATCCTTCAGTCTCAGAAGACCATGGTGTCACGCTCTGCATGGTGGCTCTGGAACAGAGTGTCCTCTCCAGTGCGTGAAGCCTGGGTAAAGTAGGTATGGGGGATAGGCTGTTACCCATGCAGCAAATCCCCCCTCTCCACGTCGCTGAAATGGTCCAATGGAAAGGCAGAAGCCAATACGGTTGGTTCCAGTGGCGTCGCAGGAGTTGCCAGAACGTGACTGTGTTCAGCCATGAACTGCCTCAGGGACTCAGGCTCCGGATTTTGCCTCGAGGTTGACTCCTGAAGCCTTTTCCATAACTGGATGTAGCCACAAGGCAGTGGAGGTTTAGGAGGGGTACAATGGGGTACACAAGTGAAAAAAACATACTGGGGTCTCCCAAACAATCATGGCTCCACCACCTTTCCAGTTTGGAACCAGCTTCCCTAGTGTCCCTGTCACCCAGGCAACTAGAAATCCTGCCTTGGGAGAGGCATAAGTAGTCTCATAGCCATTTATGGTCCACCTGTAGGTCCACTGTAGGCAATGCTCACTGTGGGGTTAGTGACTGTTCTGGTAGCAGTACACAACTTGATTGTCCGAGTGTCCCAGCATGGCTTAATGCCTGTAAAAGGGGGGGGGGTTCGATAGCAGACTTTCCTATGTGGTTTGGTAGGTGCAAAGACGGGCAGTTACACTACTCTCAGAAAAAAAGGAATCAATATAAGGTACAAAGAAAATAAAATAATAAAGCTCTTAATAACAACAAACATTTTCCATTTATAGGGTCCGGCACAATTATTTTTAAAAAAATCATCTAGATAAATAAAACTAATCCTGCCTATGTAAAATGATATTGTCATTTAATGCACACACAAATACATATGGAAAACGACAAAACAAAGGGTTAATCTTAACTAGAGAATCTGGAGTTACTACAGCAGAGCCAAGGATCCTCCAGTTAATTTCTTGCACCATGTCCCCAAGCTGGGGCTACCGTCCTCATCAAGAGACCCAGATCTGGGCTAGCCAGAAGGAGAGGATGTGGGGCCATCAGGTATCACAGCAGCCATGACCAGGTCATGCAGCCTGGCCACAACTCCCCTTGGCAGCATCCAATGGAGTAGAGGTTCCTACCAGAGGCATCTGTCAATTAAGGGTCAAAGGATCTTCCTTACCAACAAAGATCACATTTTCATAATTGTTCATCATGACAGACTCATAAAGGCGCCTCTGGCATGAAGTCAGCAAAGCCCACTCTTCACGGCTGAAATACAACGCTACGTCGGGAAATGAAATTGGACTCTGGAAGAAAAAGAAGAAATGTTCTCTTTATAAGTCACCCTAGGCCAACACTTCAGTCCAAAGGGAGAAGAGCATTCCAGATTCCTTGAAAGGACAAAATATTTCCAAATTTGAAAACACATTCACACACACATTCCCTCTCAACTTTGCATGTCCACTTCTTGGGCTTCCAACTCCAACGGATTCCCAGATTTCCCGGAGGATCCTGTCCTTCCGTTCCAATTCCCAAACTACCTCCACAATCCTATGCACGCAAGCCTAGAAGTAAGCTCTGCTGCTTCCTGGGGACGTATTTCCAGTAAGCATAGCCAGAATTGAGAACCTTTGCACTGTGTAGCTGCTTTCACTTATTATAACCCCCATCACATTTTCCACTTTAAAAAATATTAACATCACTTTCTGCTGCTTTGGCTGCCACAAAGGCTTCTTCGGGGGGTGTCCATTCGCTCAAGCCTCTGTGCTATGTTACCAGCAGTGCTTTTTAAAAACACGTTTAACATGCGCACACAAGGGGGAAAGCAATAGTGTGCAGAGAACCCGTGTTGAAGATACTTTGGCAAGAATTATGGTGCACCAAAGTTTACTGAAAGTGCTTAAGAACCAAAACAGGGTTTCAGCTCAGACTCACTATTCTGACACTCCCTTTGAAACTATACAGGGGGACTCTGACCACAAACATGCACACACAATGGAACCCTAAGGAAAGCAGCTAAGAGGGGATGAAAAAGAGAGGGGAAAAGACAGGAACTTCTCTGAACAAGAAGAACAGAGCAGAAAGGGGGAGGGAGGGGGAGAAGGGAAGGAGGTAGATTAGCTGGGCTTTCCAGAGGAACCCAGGAGGAGGGAAGGTTCTGGGGTACAGGGAATGGAGACTGTCAGCAGGGTTTATAGGAAGGAAACAAGTGTGGTGCAGATGGTCCAGACTGAGGTGAAAAGGCTGGGGCTGGGAATGTTACAGGAGAGGACGCCCAAGTTGCCCCCTGCAAATCTCCCTTACCTGGCGGGGATGAGTGGCAGCCATGTCTGTCCCTCCAAAAGGTGTGGTTGCTTCAGATTCTGTTTCTCCACAATCTGCAAGGGAGAGAACAGAGAACTGCATGAGGTTTTCCACCTTCTAGACCAGCTTCAAGTACCTGCTTGAATTCCTTTCCTCTGCCTGAGATTATGGCTGCAGAGGCGACTGGGCAGATTCAGGGAGGAACGTCGTGGCTCTTAGTCCTGATGGCCAGAAGCTCTCTGAATGGAGAGGCAGCCTGGGCTGGGAAGAGGGGTGGGAGAGGAGCTCTGCCTCTCTGCACTGACACTGGGGTGGTTCCAGCAACACCTGGCTCATGACAACAGATTATTTGATAGGGAAGGCAGGGCCTGGGGTGGGGGTGGAGAGGCTGGCAATCATGGGGGGGGGCGGCAGCACAGGAACAGTATCCCCAAGGAAAGCTGCATCAGGGCCTTAACAAGTTGCCTATGGCTGCCAATCCAACTTGGGCTCACTGCACAGGAGAGCCCAGCTCCACTCCTCTCTCTCTCTCTGCATCCAGAACCCACCACTTGCATCCCTGGCTGGGCCTCCTCCACACACCTGCTCCCAGGCCCTCCCTCTCTCTCTGGGCTCAGGCCTTCTGATTCAGCCCTCCAGCAAGGCCTCCTCCCCTTTCAGGGCCAGAATCCCAGGCACAGCAGGGCCTCTGGGAAACATAGGCCAGGCCCAGCAGACCCATTACGCATCATCCACCTGCCAGGCTCTTTCAGTCGTTGTCACCTTCCCAGCTAAACTGCAGCTCTAGAGGGAATCACTCCAACTCCCAGCTTGTCTCGGCAGCCCACAGAAGACCTGGCAGTCTCCCTGCCTGCCTCCCTGGAGGTCTCCCCCTGCTGAGTCAGCCTCCTCTGCAGCCAGGCAGGCTTTGCACACAGCACTGGACTTGCAGCAGCTCGCAAGTCTCTGCAGAGCCCCCTAAGTAACACTTTTCCCTTCAGTCCTGCGGGCTGAGCCCCACCCTTTCTGCACTCAGCCTGCCCTTGGGACATACAAAGTTCAGTTCAAGTGGTAACAGGGGGGGGGGGCTGAAGGAGGCATAACACATTTAAAGGAAAAGACCATTTTAACAGATCCCAGACCCCGTTTTTGAGCCCAGGCCCAAGTACGATGTGCCCCCTGCACCCCCTTCTCATAAGCAACCAGAAATGTAAGATCCCAGGACATTTGCAGGCCTTCTCCTTTGGCGCCTGGGCCCCTTTTCGAACCTGGGCTTGGGCACAATTGACCCCCTTCAACCCCCTCTCATGGGCCCTGGTGCCACGTAAGTGGCTCCTGCTATGCAGGATTGACAGAGACCACTGAAACCAATGTAAGTTCAAGGCTTTTATTGTGAGGACTGGAACCTGAACCAAAATGATAACTCCCTCCTTCCAAATCCCTGATTGAGTGAGGACCTGAGGCAGGCAGGAGGCAGCAGGACTTGAGGCAAAGGCTGGCTGGTTGCTCCCTGGCTCCCTCTCAGGGGCTCCTTGCTGCAGCTCTCTCTCCTCAGCTCTTAGGTTTCAGCTCCGCTCTGCAGCTCCTTCTCTCCCAGCTCACCTGGTGATCTTTCTTCCTCCACAGAGCTTGCTCTCCAAGGCTCCTCACAGCAGCTCTTCCCTGGTGGTCTATCCAGCTCTCGCTTGTGCAGCCCCTTTTATAGGCCTCTGCACACAGCAGCCTCTACCTTCCCTCCACTGGTACTGCAGCCTCCTCTCCTGCAGCAGTTTTCCCTCAGGTCCTCCTCAGACTGAGCCCAAGTTTTACACAAAAACACTCCTCACACTCGCCTTTCACAACACGCCATGTAGGTTGCCCCCTCACCATTGGAGCTATTTCCAGCAATGGAAATGCACCGACGGTGAGTGGGCCACTTACACGGCACATTGCAATGCCTGCAGTACTTACAACAACACCACCCCCTGTAGCTACACCACTGGGGTGCAGCTCCTTCAAAGGGTACATTCCACCAACCACAGCAGTGGTGTTACTTATTTCTTGCATCAGATTCTTGTTGGAATCTGTGGTGGTGCAAGCAAGAACATTTGGCATACTTCCTTGCAGCATGGAGATAGGGGAAGGAAGGTCACTTCCCTACCTGGAGGGCATTACTTGGCAGGGGCAGAGAATGCAGAGGCAGTGTCACTGGCCTACAGTGGGCACTGTTAGCTTCTTTCCAGGCACTAAACTTCCACCAGCGCATACTTAGGCTGTTCCCTCCCTGCATCTACCACACCCTGCATCTACCACTACCAAGTGATGCCCTCCAGAAAGTGCAGGTCCCACTCAATCATCTGACCACACACCTCTTTTAATGTCATATTTCAGCTGAACTTTGAAATAATCTGGGTGCATTAAAAAAATCTGCAGCTTAAGAGGCACGCTGGCCAAATAAGGTAACCCAGTCACTGGTGCCAACTTTCATGTTGCGTAGATTGCCTTCTCCCTCCATTAATGTTTTCTTTAACAGTATACAACAGCTTTGGGGATGTTTTCACCATTTGCTTTTTGCATCAGCAGTCCCAATCCATGTGAGCTCTAGGCACGTAATTGAGAAGGTGTGGATTTCTCTCCCAGTATTATGCTTCCCTGCCAAGTTAGCTTGTCGGGTTATGCCATCAAAGGCTGTTTGGAAAGTACATTTTAGTCCCTGCATGCCCCCATGACATGGGTGTGATGTAAGAACGCTGGCTGTATATCTTCGGAAAGCTAATGAGAATTCACCTCCCTGAAAGGCTCAGCAACACATTTGCTGAAGAAAATTAAGCACTACATCTTCCCTTGATGGACTCTCTTGCTCAGCAGCCAGCCATAACTCTCTATTCCTCCCCCCAATCCCAGGAAATGATATTTCGTACAGTTTAACACTTAGAGACTAAATTAGGCCTCCAGGGGACAGTTCATTCTTAAAATTTAATTTAAATATTCATTAGATGGCAGACTTCCACCTATACCCGTGCTTCTCAGAAGGACGTGGGATAGGCTGGTGGAATGACAGTCATACATAAGCTATTAATGCCTTGCTGTTGGGTTCCAGAACAGTATGAGGTCTCACTTCCTGTGCTCAATCAGCACAGTAATAGTCAGCGGTCCCCAGAACATCTAACAGGAGACAGAAGAAAGTCAAAGCTGAATGAGAACAAGAACAAAAAACTTGACCTTCCTGACACTGAAAGGCAACTTGCAAGGTTGGCCTAGCAGGTGTCATTGTTCCATAAATACACCTTTCTTCACCCCCACCCACTTCTGAAGGCCAGGTGACACACAGTTCTGCGTCATCTCCCTGGAAACCAGGACAGAGGGTGTAGGCACACACATTAACATTTCATAGTTCAAAGGGAAGGCTTTTTTGTTTGGTTTTTGTTTCCATCTTTACTTGGCTCTGTATGGTGAGAGGGTGCAATGTAGGGCCCAAACACATCCTGTTTGTGCATCACAAAAATGGCACCTGCAAATGTTCAGGACTCAGTCTAAGCAATTGGCCTAACTATTCATTTCCTTATCTCCTCACCAGGAGATCCTGAACAGTGCGCGCTGGTTTACCACTGTGCGCACTGGCACGCACTGTCGCAAACATGCTGTAAGGCACATTTGCAGGCCCCACCTCTGGGCAAGCGCATATGTCAAAATGCAGCATATGGTTGTTTTGGGACTGTTGACGGGATAGCGGCGCAAACAACCTCAAAGTGATTCTAATTAGGTTAACAGTAACTATAATAACAGTTACTACAAGACAAAGTTTTCTAAAATATAGATTTTATTAAGAAATATAGAAAAGCAAAGAAAAAGGCAATGTTTATGTTTCTTTGTAAGATCAGGAACACAAGAGATTTACCTGTTGGGTAATCTGATTGGGATAGGGCCCAATCCTAGCCAACTTTCCAGCCCCGGTGCAACTGCAGTGCAGCCCCATGGTAAGGGAACAAATGTTCCCATACCTTGAGGAGGTCTAGACTGTCCCCCCACCACAGGATGCAGTGCATGCCCCATTGGCACAGCTGCACTGGCAATGGAAAATAGGATAAAATTGGGCCCTTAAGTGGTTGTGGGTGAAAGAATCCATTTCTGACCAAAAACCACCCTGCTGATGCAGCCATTCCAATGAAGTGTGTACTGCATCCATGGAAAGGGGAGCAGTAGGAAAGGTCTCTTCAGGGTAATTACCCTTCAAGAAAGCCTCCACTGCTGCCATAGGACTCTTTGGACCTACACTTGCTATTTAGCAGACGTAAGTCTGAGGCAAGTAACAGTGGTGGACAGGGAAATGGAAGGGGTTAGGATATCGGCGTATGCAAGTACTGCCAATCCCAGTCCACCTCCCTCCCATCCTCCACCATACCAGGAACACCTTTATTCCTCACCCTCCCCATCCTGTTCTGCCCCAACTACCACTGGATCTACTTGTGCCAGTTGGGTGGCAGGCCTTTTGTGCTGCTGGCAGCAGCGGGTGTAAAATGGCTGCCAGCGGCACGCTAAAACAGGTGAACATGCGTCTGTCTAATCCTGGATAGGGTTGGGCCATAAGTCCATCTTAAAGGCCATCTAGCTTGGAATGGGCAGAGCAGTTTAGCTGCCTTGGCCCCCTTTCCAGAGGTAGATGTGGAAAACCAGAGAGGTGATCTCTGGTTGGAGCCAGGGTGTTAACGCTCAAGGGAGAAGTGACAGCTGCATCTATCTCATCTAGGGTAGGTGATGCACTAAAAGAGAAGTACTAGACAGGAAACTGCTGCAGGATTTATATGGATATATAAAGTGGCCCATTCCATACTAACAAGCTGACCTTGGCTTGCATCATTTGTAGGGGGTGCTTGGGCAAGGAACTTTCTCAGCCCCACTGTCTGAAAACCTTGCAAGTCGAGATGCAAAAGATTGAAACTGGGAAATTATAAATGCAAAGTATGCTCTCTTTCCACTGAGTTATGGCCCCTTCCCGGAAGTCTGGGCAAAGAACGGTCAATCCATAAATAAATTCCCCAAGACCTAGAGGTGGGAAAGAGCATAGGCTGGAGCAATTTGTTCTCAGATGAACAAGATGAATTTTTTGCTTTTCTCAACCCATTCTCACTGCACCTCCACATCTCTCTCCAGTTTGACAAGAAAGACACAGCCCTACTTAGTGTAGTTTTGTAGGTGTGCACAAAACAGTGATTTTCATGACTAAATGGATGGGAGAGTTACAGAACATGATGTCAGCTTGCTAAGTGCCTCATCTCAGACTTACACACACAATTATTCTCTCTTAAAAAAAAAAATCAAAGGCAATCCATCAATTACTGCCTCTTTACCTCCCTGCTTTTCTATTATTTTGTAATTTTAAAATATCGTATGTATTAACGACATGGAATTACAGCACATACATTGATTTTTCCATTAATCTTGCTTTTGTTGAGTCTAAAAAAATAGTCAAGCCACCAATTTCTGCCTCAAGTCAAGCATGGGCAGCTGTTAACCGAGCAATCAGACAGGATCCCCCATTGGTGGGTTGTAAAACAGTCTTTAATATCTTGATGCTCATGCATCCAGAAGGAAAACAAGGAGCTTCTGGTGTCATGTAGAGGTTGACAGATGTGCCCTGGAAAATGTATGCTAAATTGCTTGACCATAGGTAAATAAATAAAAAATAAAAACTTACAGCAGAGAATTTTTTTAAAAAGTGCATTAAGATTATAGCACTTGCTATTATTCTACCAACAAATCTCCAAGTTGATTAAGATTAAGATACAATATGTTGATGTTATAACAATAGTGCAAAAAATAATGCAAACACTATAATAATAGTGCAAAAAGTCAACAGTTTCTTATCCATCTAATATTGATTTGCTAAGGAACATATCAAAAGTTCGGTTCATCACATTTAATGGACCCAGTAATTATTCTTTCCCCGAATTAAAATTCAGCCCTGAAATATTAAGGGGGGTGTGTGTGTAAACACTATTTCCCAAAGCAGTGTTTCATTCAAACATCACGCCAAGCAACAAGACACAAGGTGGTGTTTTGCGGGTGAAGCAGTGGGGATATGCCGCTGAATGGCTTGATATGAAGATGTGGATTAATTCAGATCTCATTGGTTCAGATTTGAGGTCTTTGGGACAAAGTAAAAGCACTGTAGCAGTGTCAGCAGTGTACAATTGAGATGGGACAAAACTGTGTGTTGAGACACACACACCCCAGTCACACATATACACATGTACAGATATAAGCACAGTCCACCACCAAGGATTCCTACAACAAATACAAATACACATTACCTGCTATAAGGAAGGCCCTGGATGAATGCAACTGTATACCTACACTGCAGCTCCCCAGTTCCCCAGGAAATTTGCTAATGAGAACGCTAGGAGACAGGATCTGGATACTAGCAGGACTAAGTCTAGAGGGTGGTATGGCCTGGAATTTTCTCATTCCAATACGGGCAGGGGGCCCACATTCCTGCCATTCTCATTGTGCACAGAGCACTCAAGAACAAGAAATATAGCATAAGAGACTTCTCTTTGCACACCTCACCTAGTTTGGATTAATGTAGCCCAGAGTGGGTGTCTTGTTGGAGGACCCCCAAAATCCTGAGGCTAAATTTAGCTAGTAGGCAAGGATGTCTGGAGTCTCCATGCATCAGCATTGATTTCCAGGTGAAAACTCTTGCCAGTAGACTAATTATTGCTATAGTATCTCAAGAACCAGGAAGTCCTCTGCCTTTAACTCTTCTACTTGTTCCAGGAGCACTGAAGCTAATCAGGGCTGCTTCATGCATTAAAACAGCTATATTGAAGCCGCTAAGACGTCATCCATGTTAGCAGTTATGTGGTAGCATCCCTATAATACTTGATAATCCACTCACCATGTAGATCAGCACTATTGCGAGGATGAACGTGGTGGTTCTTACCATTGTCATCACCACCACAACCACCATGAAGGAACTAAGGATCATCCTTCCTCACTAGGTCTGACAGTGAAGAGTACAGTGGTAGCTCTAGCCCTCAATAACCAAGTGCAGACCTGGTTGGTGCCCATGAGACTGCATTGAACTGTGAGACCTCAGCCAGCTTCAGCAAGAATGTGGACATGCATTGCGATGTCCTGACATCCTGCAAAAAAATAACCAAGAGGCCCAAATTATTTCCGCATCAAAATGCATGGAGCTCATTCATCCCTAGTTACATCCGCTAACTATTTTGCCATGGTTATTTGAGGAACAAAGATTAAAACCATCCAAACAGTCCTTTCTTCCCTTCCAAATATAGATTCATCTTTATTTCTTGGAAGACAAACCAGTGCCACACAGCAGAGGAAGGTGGGCCACTACTCAAGGACTTCATGACCGGTTTTCTTGGAACTCTAGAGAGGAAAATATAGTGGGAAGGGGAATGGAGTGCTCCTGTCCTTCCTCCTGACACTGCTTTTGGCTTTTTGTGGAGCTTGAATGAGCTTCATTGCCAATCTGTAGGTGCCAATAATTGTCACACAGGCTGGTAAGTCCGAAAGCAGCAGGTATAAGGATAATCCTTCCATGCAGGGCACTGCAAACAGAGCTGTATAAAGACATGGTTGGATATTAAATGGTCCTTCGAGCAGCCCTATTATTTCATGCAGACATTATGACAGCAGCAGAGGCAGCCCAAGGCACCTTCTCCTCCCCCTCTGAGTGCTAAAGATTAATTCAGAAGACATTAATTACACTTGCATATAGGTCTGTAAGACAATGTAAGCATGCAAATCCTGGATCCTGGCAGGAATGAAGCGATACCAACTCTACATGAAAAGTTACAGAACAGGATTCTGCTGCCTTCTTTTAATGTGGGTGGAAGAAGGTGACAGACATCACAGCAAGGGTAGGGACAAGAGCTAACTGATGATAATACAAAGCCACACATTTCAAAGGAGGATATTACTCCTTTGATATTACTCTTAAGAGTTTTTTATCCTTCAGCCTAAAAGACTGTTGTGGTCCAACAGGAAACACGTCAGACCTGAATGTGTTTGTTTTCCATCATGGACCTCAAAGAAGCATATAGAGGACTGTGGCTGTCTCCCAGCCAGGCTCTGACCACTGCTTCTGCATCATGTGCCCCCAGACTATGTCTTGGACACATTAGGCTAAGTGTGCATGTGTTCTAAATATTCCACAGTGATGCTCCATCTTTTTAAGCCCTCTCACCACAAAATGTCTGAGAAGAGGCTTAACAGTGGCTGAGAAAAAGGGGGAATCACCATGGGGAGGTGAGGACTGTCCAGGACTGGAAAAATAGCAGGGGGTTGTCAAGCATCTGTCAGGCCAACAATATCAGGCTGATAAGCAGTGTTCAGCCTGGTAATAATGTCTGGAAGATTCGCCCAGATCCATTCCTGACCAGATCGTATCCCTAGAAGTCTAGGTACCCTTGGAGAGAGGCCTGTATTCTTTTCAATTGATTGCTTAATACCAGTTCTGCCACAATAACAGCCTTGCAACTCCCTCTATCTCAAATGAGAATTCAGTCATTCCTCTGAACTGAAATACATCTTTTTCTTGATAGTTCTGTTGTCATGTTTGGATCCACTGGGTATTTTACATTTTCTGTAAAAACTGAGACAAAGCTTGGCACTCATTCCCGAAATAATATGTCAAGAGAGAAATATCAAGTCTAGCACCATTCCAGGGAACATATTTTTTTCCTGCATGTGTAGGTTAAATTATAACTTATCTGACAGCTATAATAAGGAACATAACACCTCTGAAAATTAACAGATTTTTTTTTGTTCTTCCTTAACTATTACAGACTGTTAGAGAACTGTTAAGAGTTCAGCACTATTCCCAAACGTACACTCCACCTCCATAGAAAGTAACAGAACTAGGATCAGGAGTAATTAAATAGAGTAGTATGACATGCATTTCAGATTTAAATTGTCACAAAGGGCTCATTCTCAGTATCAGTTACCTTGGTATACATAGCATTACGGATAGTAGGAGGAACAGTGGAAGTCATATTATAGACATAGCCACAGACAGTTGGTATCCTTGTTTCTACAGAATTTGTACCTTCATATCCACCAGGATACTCTCTCCTGAATATACTTCTGTGCGCCAAGTCAAAATATCAAGAGTGAGAGATGGCTCCAGAAATGACCACAAGAAGTGGTCGGTCACAGCCTAAGACTGTTGGTGCCTGAAGCGAGCATGAGATGTCACCACTCTGCACTTTCACCTGCACATTTGCCCCCATTTCCACCTCCTGCACACTTGTCTCTTGCCCCTTTTCCTGCCTGCACAACTGGTGCAGCATCAGTTAAGAGTGATCATTTGTTGGGAGAGAGACTAGCCCTCCCACCTAGTGAGTGAAGTGAATTCATGGTCTGCCCAGGGCTCCCTCTTCTGTTGCCCTTGATTCAAGCAACAGAGAACTGGAACTCAGCCATGGTCTTTTGCCATGGCCTGAACATTGGAATCTTCCTTGCTTTATCTTCTCTTCCCCCAGCTTTCTTCCACCCCCTCTCCTTTTCTATCATCACGAAACTTGCAGATCTCCAATTCCAGTTCCTCCAGGGAAGCCTTCTTGATTTCCCTACGTCCCTCTTCTTTTCCCCTTCCTTGCTTGCAGGGATGAGCCAAGACTCATGTGACTCAGACTCAACTTGAGTAGACTTGAGTCAAGACTCACTTTTGTGTGTGCTTGTAACTCTGTTTTGGGTATGTGCTTGCTTGCTTCTTTTTGCTGCCTCAAGAGCTTGACTCACTTTACAAAGACTTGAATTCAAGTCAAAATAACTTGAAAAGCAGCTCTGGACAAGTCGCAACGGCCACCATTATGACTCGAGTCAAGGGGGCACATACTCAGGACTCGACTCAAATCTCAGCGCTGTGGTTTCAACACAGCTCTGCTTGCTTGTACCATCACATACGCCCTTTCTCTTATCTCCTCCTCTGTCTTTCTTTTACCTAGGAACTGCTTAGCTTTATGGCCTAGTGAATGATCAGTGTATACATTGCATTGCTTTTTATTTCTGACATGCCCAATCTCGTCTGATCTTGAAAGCTAAGCAGGGTCAGGCCTAGTTAGTACTTGGATGGAAGACCACCTGGGAATACTGGGTGCTGTAGGCTTATACCATAGTCTTTCGAGACTGAAGGTTGCCAACCATTATTATTTCCTTTCTATTGCATTATTATCCCCACAATAAAATGTCTTTGTTGTTGCACCTTTACCCTTGTGGCGCTCCTTATCGGCAAATCCAAAATATCAAACAATTACAGTGGATTTGTGTCAGCATCCAATTTTTATTTTATTTTTTTATGCCTGCAGGTTGTTTTAAATTTTTAAAATGTCTCTTCCTTCCTCTCTTCCCCAGCAAGTTCCCCAAGCCTCCAACTCAGCAACCAGAACTCAGTGAGGCCTTCCATGGACTGCAGTTTTCCAGCCAGCAGACCTGAGACCATCATCCTCAATGTCTCAGATGGACTGCTGGTTCTGTCAATCTGTATTTTCTTTGTTAATTATGCTTATTTAAGTGGGTTTAATTTATTCTTTTTTTTTGCTATGCTGTTTTATGTCTCTATACTGCCTTGAATTGTATTTTAATAAGAAAGAGGTATAGACATGTTAAAAGAAATTAAAGTAACCACCTAGTATAGAATGGCCCATGGTGACCAATTTGCAAGACACTTCTCTGATAAAATTGCTCATCACGCACCACCTTGGACACTGCATTGACAGATCCTGTGGATGTACCCTCTGCATCTCCTTGTCCGGTTATTATGGATTCTTTATTATGGATTCTGTTGTACAACTTGAGAACACGGACAGGGTTTTTGGTAGTATGAGGCCATCCATGTATCTACTTAATCCTTGCCCATCATGGCTGGTGAGATCTTCTGGGCGGGGGGTGCCTGCCTGAGTGAGAAGGCAGGGAGATAATTGCTTTTCTCAGAGATGGCATGGTTCCAGGTGGCAAATTATCTTTCCTCTCCTGAAGAAACCATCCCTTGATCCCACCATTCTAGATAATTCCTAAACAGTCTCAAACCTCTCATTCTTCGGCAAGGTGATCAGACAGGGAATGGTGACCCAACTACAGGGATTCAGATAGAAACAGCATTGCTTGGCCTAGTTGATGACCTACGTCAAGAATGTGATAGAGGAAATACATTCTTGTGGGTTCTTCTGGGCATTTCAGTGACTTCTATTACCATTCACCAAGGTATTCTTCTGGAATGCCTTGCTGGAATGGGTGGTCATTGGCCTTGGATGTTCCTCAGGGTTGAATTTAGTCCCCCATGTTGTTCAACATCTGCATGAAACTGCTGGAGGAGCTTGTCAAAGAAGGAGCTTGTCAAAGAAGTTAGGTGATAGCAGTATGCAAAGGAAACCCAGTTCAGTATATCCACCCCATCTACTAGGAAGGCTGTAGAGGAGCTGGAACTAGGTTAAAAGAGGAAGAACAAGTTGAAATTAAATTTAGACAAGACAGAGGTATAGATCAAGGTTATGGTGACTCAGGTTATGAATTGTCTCTGAGAGCCTGACCTTTGCTATGTTCCAGTGGTAATGCAAAACTTCTGCATATATGTGTCTTTAGTGCCTCACCCGGAATACAATTAAGTGGTTGCTGCATTGCAGCCTTCAGGCCCTGCTCGAAGGTGCAAAGGACTTGTAATACGGGTAATGATAGATTTGGGTGTTTCTATTTTTAGTTAACTGTGTACTGGTTTTAGTATTTTATTATATTTTATGGCTGGTTTTATGTCCTGATATATTGATTTGCTTTTTGCACACTGCCCAAAGCCATTTGGTTGTGCTATAAAAATTCAAACAATAGGAAATGAAAATGCGCTAACTCCTCAGTGGTGTTGAAACTCATCTTCAGTTTCCAGGTCACCAATGCTTGAAGTATGCCATATAGTACAGGTTGTGCCTCATTATTCACTGGGGCTCTGTTCTGGAACCCCCAGTGGATTTAAAAAAAAAAAAATCAGTGAATACCAAATCAGTGGAAAAATAGCTTTAAAGACCCACTTCCAGGTTTCTTGTTCCTCCATCGTAGCCCCAGAATACATTGGTATGCTATACCATATTCATCAACTAGATGAGGTGAGTAATGGAATCTAATGGAATGAAATTATAATTATTTAACACCACAAAGGTGGGAAATTGGATTTTGGTGCTTTTTCTCCTTATTACAAGGCATTTAAAGGTGAAGCATAGAATCAGTGGTGAGTCAAATCAGTGGATAACAAGGTCCTACCTGTAAATCACTTTCATAAAAGATACTCATTTTTAGGGTTGTATTTTACATTCTGAACCATGACATCACATCACATTAAGCGTACAATCAGATGTTGGACATGTCCACCATTTTTTATTTAAAGCAAAGAGACCAAAACTATGTTTCTCTATGGCAAAATTGATAGTTGACATTAACAGTGCCTGTCCTGAATACTATGACTGTGTGCAGAACCAAGAAAATGTGCATTTTATAAATGGGCAGCTTTCAAACTCGGAGGTTTTTTTTAAACTTTTTTAATTTCAAGGGGTGGATCAGGGCAGGACAGGGGCAAGTCATGATGGAGGACATGAAACTGTTCTCACTTCCCAAATGCGTTGGAACTTGTCTTCAGTCCTCACGATTCCTGTGCTTGAAGTATGCATTTATTCATGGCTACTTCATTTACAACTGCAAAGTCGGGGGGGGGGGCATGAATATTAGAGAAAAATTTCAAGCTGAGGAAGGCTAGAGAAGCAGTAAAGTCCAGAATGATCTGGCACGTTCTTCTGTAAAAATAGATCCAACATTCCTGCTATCATAAGATACATTAACCTTTCTCTTTGACTTGATTTCCCTGACCTCTCTATTTTTAGCACCAGGTCTCCCTGAGCAGTCACAACTACTGTGAAGGCACTGTCAGAAGGAATCCATAAAACCAGCACGTTGGTGGAATTTATTTTCATTCAGTATCAAATGTGGTTCTTGCAGATCAATCTAGGTGGAACAACTTTAGAACACAATTAATGAGAATATTGTAGTTAGGATAACACTATCGTTATCAGGATAATAACAGGATAATAGATCCCAAACTTCATCCCAGTGTGGCTTCTGCTGTATCCCATGGGAGATTTTTTTTTGGCTGTTGGCAGTCTCCTTGGGATAAGAGGACATTTGTCCCCTTGCTCTGAGGTAAGCCCCAGCAGCTGCTATGGATCAAATCAGACCTGCACCAGCTGAATTGCTGGCACAAGTCCACGTTGACCCTGGAAGGCGGATCAGGCCCAGGAAAGGAGTCAGGATTGCTGCCACAGAATCCACCCCCCTCCTAGGCCTGATCTGCCCTCCTCCCCATCCCTGACACTGCCCCGTTCCTTACCACCCCCTCTCTTAGAAACAGGGAAGACCGCAGACAATTTAAGATAATGAGGAGATCTAAATATTGAGAATTTGACGTTGAACAATGAGTCCATGTCAGAAGTGGTATATGTTCTTCTCAGGTAGGACCTGGGAAGCTGTGAGGAAGCCTATCCATTCCATTGTCCCAACTCCCCCCCCCCCATTTCATAACAATGTTTATTTATAGGAGCCACAAATTAAGACTGTGACGTGTTGCAACATTTCATTAAAATTGCCAGACTGCTGCAGACAGCAGTTTGCTTATGCATTTATTGTTTTTCCTCCCTGGTTCGCTCCCTCCTTCTCCCTCCTTACATCCTCTCTCTTACATTACACTGTGCATCCTCAGCTATTTACCCTATTGCATGCCAGCCCCCATCGACAGCTGTGCTAAGGAATACATTACAGCCAGTCTCCTGTGTTTAAAACTTTTTTAAAGCAATTGGGAGCAGGAAGTGTAATCTCAGTACTGAGCCCCCTGAAATTAGCTCTTAAATTTGATGGCAGCAATGCTTCCTGATGATGGAGACGTATGGGGATTGGCCACCTGACCCATTGCTCATCAGCGACTGGCAGATGAGGCCAAAGGTAATATGAGTGAGGGCCAGAATCTGATTGTTCTGGGGCTGCTGCTACATCCCAGAGATCAGAATAAACACAGTCTGGCTATGCTCTGTTCTAACTCTTGCTTGAAATCTTTATTTAGTTCACAGAGTCTTCCCTTTATCATTACGTGACATTATTTTGTAAGAATGTTTTTCCCCTAAGTGCTGTTTACTGGAATTTTCACCAGCCACTTGCTGATTGCTTTGCTAACTTCACTGCCTATTTAGCATAAGATTGTCCTCCCTTGCTATGAGGTTTGTGGATATGTTCATTCTTCCATTAAGGAGCTAGTCTGCCTTGGGATCTCAGATTGCAGGAGGAAATATCCCCCAAAGGCAGGACTTTGGTGGAATTTCACACATTTTACCCTGTTCCAGCAATTGACCATTATGTTTGTCATGCATGGAAAATGCTTGTCATAAAAGACACATTTGTGGGACTAACACAAAAGATGGTCTACACAAGGATCGTGCGTGATTTTCTACTTGGAAGTGCTTTTCCATATAAATGTTATTGCTGGCAGCCAAAGGCCACCTGAAGTCAGAAGCAAAAGAAACAAAACATCCAGAACATATAGAAAAACAGTTATTCTCCTTGAGTTTTCAGTGATGAATGCCAGCTCCAGGTGTGCAGAGATGGGCAAGCTTTCAATCTCAGTGCTCCCCTATTTTTTATATTTATGCAGCTGAGAGATGTTTTCTAAGGCAGTCCTTCAGGTATCTGAAAAAGCTGCATCTCCTGAAATGCCATCTCCCAAACTACTAACAGTACAAGCTCCTAACAGTTACAGTTTTCCACCTTTTGTAACTGTGCAGTACGGGTAGTGATTAATCACTAAATGCGTCCACTGTGTTTTCTCGTATCAAGATTGGCAACACTCAGAATCAACAGTGGCTCATTCCACCTCCCGAGGTACTAGATTACCAATCTCAAAGGCACCATGCTTCAACAAGACAATGTCAACGGGAGGCTCTGGTATGAAATGGCTGAACTAGAACATATCCACAAATTTATTTTGATTCCATTCAGACTTAATTGGAAGGAACTCTGGGTCTCTTTTTAGGTAAGGTACCTAAAAGGTACAGGTGTTAAATTAGCATAGCTTCCCTAAAAACCTTATCACAAGTGAGTGCTGCTATGAGTGGATTGTTGTATTCTTAATTTATGTACAGAAATGTCACATGCCCCTTGTTGGCCCAATTCGAACAGGGCCTTATGCTACCAGAATAACTTACTCTGGCAAAGTAAGTTCCTTTACGACTGTCACAAAGCGCAACGTGCCATACAGCATGGCCTGGCCGCTGCTGAAAGTGATGAACAGCCAGGTGTGCACAACAGGGAATGGAGAAAATGCCCCAGTGTAAATAAGTCAGCACAGAGAGAGGTGGGGTGGGCAGACTGGAACAGGGAGGGTGATAGGCTGCTGAGACAGGGAGGCGGGCAGATCAAGGCTCGGAAGGGGTTGGTATTGGCAGCCGCAGCCATCTAGCTGGTGCAGGTCTGAGTAGACCCAGAGGGTGTGGCTGCATCGCCATACCAGGTATTAGGCAGGATTGGACTGCCCATTGCATGGCTTTTTCATTCCACAGTTTCCAAACCTCTAGAAAGAGATGCAGAAACACAGGAAGCTGCTCTATACCGAGTCAAACTATTGGTCCATCTGGTTCAGAATTGTTCAGTGGCATCACAAAGGTTTGCGTCACCTGGTGAGGGAGGCCAGTGCGTTACCCCATGATGGACCTCCTCCGGTGTTGTGGGTAGAGCAATGCCTTGGGCAGTAGGCATGGCGATGCTCCATCGCTCTGCCCCTGCTGGTTTTTTGGCTATAACTTTGGATAGAATAGAGATATTTCCGTGTGGTTTGTTCACTTGCATTCTGTATGAAAATACACTTTGAATGATTTAAAACATGATGGTATTATTAAAAAATACCAAAATTTTGGCCAGTAGTGGTGTCACCACCACCTCCCTGTGCGTGTCACTTGGAGGGACCCGCACCCCCCTAGCGATGCGATTGGTATTGTTGACACCAACTCTCCAGGGTTTCAGACAGGAATGTTTCTCTGTCCTACCTGAAGAT
The DNA here is from genome assembly GCF_035046505.1 of Tiliqua scincoides. Taxonomy (NCBI): domain Eukaryota; kingdom Metazoa; phylum Chordata; class Lepidosauria; order Squamata; family Scincidae; genus Tiliqua; species Tiliqua scincoides. Next base: position 194,868,607 of record NC_089824.1, on the reverse strand, counting down.
GCCAGGCATTGAACTTTCTTCTTGCAAAGCAAGTACTCTTCCACTAAGCTACAGCCCCTCCCTAAGCAAATATGCAAAGGATACTCTTTATGCATCTGACAATGTGGGTTCTAGTCCAGAAAAGCTTGTCATTTCTGACAAGCTCCACCTGCTGACATTCCCTCCTCTACACAATTGTTAATGGTCCTGGAGTCCTAAAGTTGAAAGACTGGCCACCCCTGGCTTAGGCCATGATAAAATGTTTGCCCTTTAAGACACCAAGGGACTCCTTTCTCATTTCTATCACTTGCAATGTTGCTATGACCGTAGATCCCTGTTGATTATTAGAGTGGCATCCTCAGAGAGTGGCACACTTGTCAAAAAGGCTGCCCATCTGTTGCAGATCCATGAGATGAGATTAATAGCCAAGTCCTATCTCGGTCTTACACTAGTAGATCTTATGATTCACCAGGATAAAGCCACATCCACCAGGGCCGCAGCTGTTCCACCATTCTGCAGCTCACTAATGATGGTGCAGGAGTCAGTAAACCCCAAGACAGCAGCGGCAGGCTGCAGAACCTCACTCAGGTACAGTGGCAGTGGGGACTAACTGGAGGCTCTGAGGTTGCAATCCCAGCCACACTTTCCTGGGAGCAAGCCCCACTGACTGTAATGGGACTTACTTCTGAGTAGACATGCAAGATTTGTCTCTGGCTGTGCTGCTCACCCCCAGCTGTGCCTGTGCTGCGGAGGAAAAGCCTCTCCTGGCGCTGAGTGGGCAGTTGGAAAGGCGGGCTACAAAGGTTCAAATGGCTGAGGAGGAGAGCACCTCAGGATTGGCTGGTCTTCAGCCAGTGAAGGGCCCTGAGCCATTCTAACAGAAAAAGCCAGGAGTCTGCTGGATGCTGATTGGCTGAGCCTGCTGGAGAGTTGGGGAAGGGAAAAACAGGGAGGGACACAAACTCGGGGCAGGTGGGAGCAACGGAGTGAAGGGAGAGGAGGCAGCAGTTTCAGCGCCCCTCTCCAGGCTGCCTGGCTCAGCGCGCGTGCCCACAGAAATGGCTCGGATTGCCCTCTCTGGCATGTGTGCCATAGGTTCGCCAACACTGACTTAGAACCTAAGAACAAAAGCCAGAAAAGAGTTTGTGATCCATATTTCACCATCCACTTACAAGATGTAAGCTTACAAGACATTTGAGAAACCTCCACATCACATATCCTTGCAATACTTTGTTTTCAATTAAGATACCTGAAATTAAAACAGTTTAGATCAGTGGATAGGCAAAGGTGGTTCTCGGGGCTCCTGGAAGAGTCAGGGCGCTATCCTATCCAATTTTCTACCACTGATGTAGCTGTGCCAATGGGATGTGTGCTGTGTCTTGCAGGGGGATCAGTCTTGGAGGCCTCCTCAAGGCAAGCAAATGTTCTTCTCTTACCTTGGGGCTGCATTGACGCTGGAATGTTGGATAGGATTGGGCCAGTCAACTCTGAAAGTATCACTTCCAAATTTTCCTAGCTCTGCACATCTCCTTTTTTACCAGCAGCCTAATAACATAATCAGATGCAGAAATGTAGCAGGTGAAGCTTTTATCACTCACTTATGTGCCGAGGGTCTTGAGGTAGAGCCCCAAATTTTGCCACCAGGTCCTTCCTGAAACCTAGTAATAATTGAGTGCAGTAAGAAGAGGATCATCACAGCTCACTGAATTTTCTTCTTCATTTTAAACTGCTTTTGGTGTGATTTTGCATTTGGAGCTGGGAAAGACGGAGACAGAGGCAGCAAAGTGACAAAGCAGCAAAGGGCTTCTGAGCTAAGTCACCTTTTATTAAGCTGACATTTGGAGATGATTTGTTTGGAAAAGAGTTTAAAAGTGAGGCAATCGTGGAAGCTGCATGAAAGGGGGATAAGGGACAGGAACGGAATAATTCAAATGTGGCTACAAAGGCTTCTGCAGTCCTCATGAGCTTTAGCAGGTTTGTTTCCATTGCGATCATCCTTTTCCCTTTTAACAAGCCCAGTTCCTTCAGCTTTCTGTGAAATTATCAATTCCAAGCAATTCTTACATTTCTGTCTCCATATGAGAAACAGAACAGATCCATATCCCATCCCTCCCCAAGCACCACATGCAGATCTCAAAAGACAAGACAGGAAGGGTTTTCAATGCAGCTTGTGAACCAGAGAACTCACAAAGGGCTGCTTTTTTTTGTTTGTTTGTTTGTTTGTTTGTTTGTTGTTGTTGTTGTTGTTGTTGTTGTTGTTGTTGTTGTTTTAGTGTTTCTGACCCCAAGCTGTTGACCTCTTTCGTTGCTTGGCTGTCAGCGCTGTCTCCATGTTCATGGAGACAAAATGAGCCAGCTCACAGCTGCATGTTCATCACATCTTGTTGACTTAGATGTATGACTGAGAGAGCAATCCAAAGACACTTTTGGGCCTGGGCAAGTCCCGTGCACCAGATTTAGGTGTCACAAAAGTTCTGTAAGGCACTTCTGTGCCTCCAGGAGAGTCATGCATGGAGGTGTTCTGGTCTTCAGAGGCCAAATGCAGCCTCCATGACGCCAATGCAAGGTACGTTTGCACCAGTAGTGGGCCGCTGGTGCAGGAGGGTGGGGGAGAGCATTCTAGGGGCCTTCTGAGGAGAGGGGAGAGCCAGTGGGAGGACAGGATCTGGTCAGCACTTAGGCCAGATCCCCCCTCCTGAGTGACCCAGTCTTACACCATCCCTATTTCCAGGGCCTCTGAGAGAAATTTTATCAGGGGGTACAAAGTTTCCTTTGGGTCCCTTCCCAAAGGGGGAGGGGGCAATGGGGCAGGCAGAACGGGGGGCAAAATAGGACAGGGGGAGAGTGCTGATGACCAGAATAGTCTTTGGAGCCCAGGTCTACCAGGCTTCTTGATGCGAAACCTAGGTCTACCTGACCATGTGACACTGGCAGCTAGATAAAGTAATATGGAAAACCAAACATACTCTTATGTCTCTCTAAAATCTTTGAAATATAGAAAATCTATTGCAGAAAATTAGCATCTTCATATTTGGGTTCACACTGGAATGGACAATCTGTGTGCACCAAAATGAACTTCAGCAGCTTTAGCCCTGCAGCTGTGCCCCTGAGCTTCTATAAGGCAGGCGGATCTGCACACCAAAGAGCTACTGTAGCAGGCCAGGTTCCTCCTAGATTTGACAGTGTGTTAAGGAGGAGCATGGATGCATTCCTAGGCCTGGTGTGTAAGGCTTGCAGCAGCGGTTTCCACTGCATGCCCGTGGTTGTGCCCCCAGCATCATGTGCAGGCAGCAAGTTCAGGTGAGATAGGAAAATGTAAGATCCCAGGAACTTTCTGGGCCCCCTTTCTGACCCTGGGCCCAGGTACAAATTACCCCCTTTACCCCCCTCTCCTAAGTCCTGCCTATTTCAATGACACTTGTTCGCCTAGACATATTAGTACTTTTTGGGGGGGAGGAACAGCTTGAAACAGCCATGATTTTAGGGGTGCTATATAAATCGGTATATGTTAGCTTGTCAAATGGAAGAAATGAGTGTTGGGACGGTTAGGACAGACAAAAGAAAATATTTTTCTTTCAGCGTGTGGTCGGTCTGTGGAACTCCTTGCCGCAGGATGTGGTGATGGCGTCTGGCCTGGATGCCTTTAAAAGGGGATTGGACAAGTTTCTGGATTAAAAATCCATTATGGGTTACAAGCCATGATGTGTATGTGCAACCTCCTGATTTTAGAAATGGGTTATGCCAGATGCAGGAGAGGGCACCAGGATGAGGTCTCTTGTTATCTGGTGTGCTCCCTGGGGCATTTGGTGGGCCGCTGTGAGATACAGGAAGCTGGACTAGATGGGCCTGTGGCCTGATCCAGTGGGGCTGTTGTTATGTTCTTATGAGCATATCAGAAACAAGTTGGCAAAAGATATGACTTTTATATTTGCTGATTTGTAGCTTTTCAGATGCTTTTCCCGCTAAGTGTTAAAGAGAGAGGGGGAAATTTAAAGGGAGAGGGGGAAATTCTGATGACTTTTGCAGGTACTTTTGATTATTCTGTCATGTTAGTTTCAGCTATTTTTGCAGGTTTCATGTTAAATGGGCTGTTTATGCCCTGGTTTCAGACGGAGAATTGAGGGTGCAAAGGAGGTAAAGCCATTGTTAGGGCAATATATTCTTTTCTGTTTTATAATCTGACTCTTTAAGGCTACAGTTCTATTCATACTTACCTGGGAGTAAGCACTATTGTCTGTAAAGGGACTTGCTTCTGAGTAGACATGCATAGGACTGGGCTTAAGGCAGGTGCCTTACATCACAAGCCTAGTCATGCCTACTAAGAAGCCATTTATTTAAATGAGATTTGCTCTTAGGTAAATGCGTATAAGATCATAGCCTTATTTGGTTAATTAAAATGTATCCTAAGCCAGTAGTGTAGCTGGGGGGGCAGGTACCCAGGGCTGGGTGATGCAATGATTCCCTCATGTCATAATGTCACACACCCCCGCGCCTGTGCTGTCATCCCACTTCCATACACATGCACAGCCCTGACCCCAGAAATGACTCCATTTGGACAAGGGCAGGCAGAAGGGCCGATTTTGCAGCATTTACTGCGCACCTCTGATATGTGCTGTCACATCCCCCTGCAGTCATGGTGGAAAACCACCACTCTGCAACAGGGGGCAATGTATCCCCTGCCCTGGCTTAGATATGCCACTGTCCTAAGCTCTCTCTTTGATTGTGTCATAAATTGTACCTTGAAGACATCTAAACTACCTAGCACTGTCAGACTATTGGTTCAACTGTCTCACCAGTGTACATCCTGGCTGACACTGGATCTTCTATGTTTAGGACAGAGATCTTTCCCCCTGACCAGGAAACATCAAGTATTGAACCTGGGACTTTCCGCATGCACACCAAGCTCCTTTACACAATCACAGAAGGGCCCTTGCGTTGGCATGATGCCTTCAAGAGTTGTGGTTTTTGTTTTTGTTGTTTGTTATATAGTGGGTCCATGCGAATAAAGGAAGGCATAACAGCTCAATACGTTTATCCCATCTTCAGAACAGGACCTGGCAATGAATCTGAATGAATTTGACACAAGGCAAACACCTCTGGCTTTTATACCCGTTAGCTCCGCCCAGACTCCCCATGATTGGTGCAGTTGAAACATTAACTGGAGGGCCAATCGGATGGTAGGATTTCGATCCATCACCCGATTGGCCAGCCATAAGTCTGGGCCAATCAGTTATACAGGATTTCGATCCTGCATAACTTGCATACATAACATGTTCCCGTACAAAAATCTGGTTCCTTTGTTGTTTCAAATCTAGCACTGTGATGTTGTAGCCACAGTGGCCCCAACCTTTCCCAAATGGAGAAAAAGGAAAACCAGCAAGGGCCTTAAGAAGAATCAAGGTCATGGAACCTGGTTAACTGGGTCAGGCCTGCTGTGACTCAAAAAGAGCACTTTCAAGTTTCCAAGTCAGAGTTCAAAAGCTATCCGCTTTTCAAAGGCTAGTGAGTGGATTCCAGCTTTCTTTGCAGTACATTCCAAACATAGAGACAAAAAGTCACATTGCCTGGCACAAGGGGTAATATTTCTGTCTTCCATCTTCAGCAGATTTGCCAGTAAGAAGCAAATCCATCATCAAGTATTAGTGATATTTTCACCCCCTGGACAGCTTGCCACCCTCCCACTCTGCTCATGGGGACAATACATGCCATCACAAATCTGGCTGTGTGGAAATGAAACTGGTGGAGACCATTAATATGCTGCTGACCTCTCCTCTCATTTTCAGAAAAGGAAAAAAAAATCAATGCAACAGTGCCAGAAGAACTCTGCAATGCACTTATGTTCAGGCAGCGCTAAATCCAACCCCCTTATCCTTGGCTGACAGAGGTGTTTGCCTTGTGTCATTAAAGCCACCTTTTTGTATTCAATCGAGAGGCTAGTCAGCTTGAAATGACAAAGGCCGCTAAGCTGGTATCTCAATAAGATCCATTACTTTGATGACTGCCACACCAGGGATTATTTTAGGCACCTTCGTACTTTAAAGCCTAAGGACCGACAGCCTGAGCTAAGCTTCTTCAGCTGAGTTGCATGAGATTCATCTGGTATACCTGGCTCAGGAACAGACAAAAATGTCTAGACCCTTCCTTTGCCCCCAATCTCTTAGTATCTTGACTAGAGTGTGTGCACAGGAAGGTGTTTGCCAACAACTTTTAAAAGGATACCGCATTCCTGTAGAATGGTAACAGGGGTGGATGGTTATCAGAGGACTGCACTATCAGCCTAACGCAACATCCTACAAGGTCAATAGTAGCCCAGTTCAAATGGTGTCCTCCAACTCAAGTTATGGCAGCTGAATAGTGTTATGTGGTAGTGTTCCACATCAGCAAGTACCAAGAAATTCCAACAGGGGATGCCCAGCTTCTGACACCTTTTAGAGTAGAGACAACTGAAGAGAAAGGGGGCAGGGAGGCTGCAGGAAAGGGGGCTAGGATCTGGCATGCACCATTGCTGCCATATCCACCCCTTCCCACAGCCTCCCTATCCCATTCTGCCTTCCTTCCAGCATCCCTGACAGCATGTTATGGAGTGCACTATTGGAGCACCTTTTACAACTGGTGCTGTTTGCTTTATGACAGTCAGGACCAGTGGCGTAGCTAAGGAGGTGCAGGGGGTAGCAGATGCAACAGGCTACAGCAGCTGGAGGGCAACATCAGGGGCTGCAGGGACAACAACTACATGGGCAACAGTTGTCCACTGTGATTGCTTGCTCATGTGGCAACGAACTACACTGTTGCCCTCCCCCCAGCAGCCTCCAGCAGCTGGGACTGGGAGGGAGCAGGAAAGCACCTCGGAGGGGGGTCGAGGAAGCCCCATCTGGGCTACCCTTACTTGGGCAGGAAGGGAAAGTAAAGGGGGTTGGGGGCAGGCAACCCGCCCATCCACCCTTGGCAGAGCTGGGAAGGCAGTTGAGGTGGCAACGGCAGCAGGCAGAATCTGAGCAGGGAAAGTTCCCGGTCAGAAGAGCCAGCTCCACTTTGCCCCAGACCTTGGCGGGGCTGGGGGAGATCTTTGTGGGCTACCTCAGTGCTGGTGCCGCAGCCCCCCCACCCAAGAACCAACAGCCATCCCACTGAGGGGCGCTGAGGCGAGGGAGCTTCCTCTATGGGGTTGCAACCACCTCCACCTCGCTCTTTGCAGCAGCAGGAGGGAAGGAGAGGGAGGCACGTCGCTGCCACCGCCACCACCTCCTGCATGAAATCACTTAAAGCCAACCCTGGGCACGTCTACTCAGAAGTAAGTCCTGTTCAGAGTCAATGGGGCTTATTCCCAGGAAAGTGTGGATAGGATGGGAGCCTGAGAGCCCCATCCTAGGCACGTCTACCCAGAAGTAAGTCCCATCATAGTCAATGGGGCTTACTCCCAGGTAAGTGTGGATAGGATTGGAGCCTCAGTCAGTCAGGCATGGCTTCCTCCCACCTGCCTGCCCCAAGTCCTCCTCCCTCCCAGCCACCGAGAGCCAGCAAGTAGGCTGTCCACTTCTCCGCAGCCTCTTCTCTCCCCCCCCCCATGGCTGCTGCACGACTCGAGCTCTGCCTGCCAAACAAAACAGTTTCCTGGCATGGGGGGGAATGCCCCAGCTTCCCCTCACACACACACACACACAAACACACACACACACACACACACATGCAGGGCTTGCCTCAGACAGACAGTAGTAGGGGTTGAGTGCTGGGGAGGTGCTGGTGCTTGCGGGACGTGGCACATTTTTTATTTCTCACTTTTTGAAAAGCAGGTATGAATTCAAAACCCAGAAGTTACATCACTTCCAGAGCATCATTTAGCGCTCTGCACTGGGCAACAGAATTGTTAGCTACGCCACTGGTCAGGACCAGAGGCACTAGAAAGGGATGGGCGAACTCCATTGGTGGCCATTTGGGTCCCCCAATCTAGCCCACAGGGAACCCCCAGTCTCCGATGAGCCTCTGGCCCATCGGAGACTGTTGGAGCCCGTGCTGGCCCACTACTGCAGGTCGCGACTGCCAGACATGAGCTGTGGGCCAAGTTATAGTTCTCATGTGTATTATCAATAAGCTCAGTAAAATTTGTTCATTCAGATACGTTCCATTTCTAATGTATTCATTAGATTTATTCATAAATTCATGTAAATTTATTCCAATTTGAAATGTAAATTAATTCTTTTATTTTCCTGACCCCCGACAGTGTCAGAGAGATGATGTGGTCCTCCTACCAAAATGTTTGCCCACCCCTGCACCAGAACATGGGTGTCAAACATGCAGTCCCCTGGAAGCAATTTATCTGGCCCCTGTTATCACTGGGCTCTCCAAGCTATCTCATATCTTGAAAATATGAACAAAATTTGCACATTTCCTCTTCTGTCCCTTGCAGCAAATGAGTTTCTACATGAGAATAACAAAATGCTTCTTTCTGACCATCTTCTGCTTAAATGATGTCACTTTCTTGATGTCACTGCCCACTTCTGGCCAGGCAACATGAATGCTAACTCCGACCCTCCATATGAAACAAGTTTGACATTCCTGCACTAGAATGGCAGCCAGCCCAAATAGGATTTGGCTGTAACACTGGCTACTGTTGCCTCAAAATTGTGATCTTTTAAGTCAGGAGTGGCCAAACCCCGGCTCAGGGGCCACTTGCAGCCCTCAGGGTCTCCCAGTCCGGCCCTCAGGGAGCCTCCTGTCTCCAATGAGCCTCTGGCCCTCCAGAGATTTGCTGGAGCCCACACTGGCCCAACGCAACTGCTCTCAGCATGAGGACAACTGTTTGACCTCTCACCTGAGCTGTGGGACGAGGGCTCCCTCCACTGCTTGCTGTTTCACGTCTGTGATGCTGCAGCAGCATGAAGGAAAGGCTGACCTTGCTTTGTGCAAGGCTTTTTATAGGCCTTGAGCTATTGCAAGACCTTCATTGATTCATATAGGTTCCATTTCTAATATATTCATTTACATAAATTTATGTAAATTTATTTAAATTTGAAATGTAAATTAATTCTTTCTTTTCCCGACCCCCAACACAGTGTCAGAGAGATGATGTGGCCCTCCTACCAAAAAGTTTGGCCACCTCTATTTTAAGTTCTACAAAAGGTGGCCAAAACCACTGGCATTCCAGGGGATGGACTGATTAGGAGTCAGGGATGGGAAAGTCCAATGCAGCTTGACTTGAGTTGAGTCTAGTGTCACAGCCCCCCGTGACTCGACTCAAAAATTAATCATAACAAGAGCACTTTTTGAGTCGCCGAGTCACCCTTTAGTGATTCTAAAGGACTCAAGTTGCTCCGCCCCCTTTAAAAAGCCTGCCATGGAAATAAAGGGGCTGCTGCCAAGGGGGGGGGTGTCGGAGTACTCCTTTAATACTCTCCTGATGTTCCTGCCCATTTGTAAACAGGGCAGGAGAGGGTGGCAGTCTCTGTGAGAGAGCAAGGACAAAAACGGTAATAGGGAGGAAGGTGTCATGTGCAGCAGCTGCAAGGCTTACTGAAATGACCCAATCCTTGGCAACTCTACTCAGAAGTAGTCCCACTGCAGCTGGTCAAGGTTTCTCCCCCCAAGTAACAATGGAGCCATGCCATGCAGTGGAAAGGCACTACTTTCTGCCTCCCCCCTTCCCTGCCTCCTCCCCCTTCCTGGGCTTCTCCAGCAGCTCGTAAGGCAAGAACCCCCTTCGGCTTCTCCTTCTATCCTCTTTCAACCAAAGAAAATATCAAACCTCCCATCCTGCATCTAATGATCATAGGCTCCTTCCTTCCTATCAGAGATGGAGAGAACAGCTTTCTCCTGCCTCCCTCTCCCTACCTGGGCTTCTGCAGCCAATCGTAATGAAAGAACCTCCTTGGGCTCCTCTGCCTGCCCTACCTCCTACCTCAGCCAAGAAAATACCAGACTGCCCATCTTCCCCCTCCTGACCTCTACAAAAGCAAACATTAAACCTTCCCTGCCTCGTGGCTGGAACTTCCCTGCTGCTTGCCGGGTCTGAATGCTGGCCCCACAAGGTCTTTGATGCCACGGAAACAGTAAGCAAGCACCCCCAGACACAGGCAGACTTGAGTCAGCATGCATGAGGACAAGTGTTGAGTCATGGGGCCCCGACTCAAGTGTTTTTCCCACATGCATGACTCACCAGTTCACGAGTCAGCAAAAAATGTGCATTTTCATGACTTGAGTCCGTCATCTGAGTTGAGTTCCCAATCCTGCTAAGTCTTGCAGTCTCCCAAACACCTGTGTGCAACAGCCCCTCCTCCTTGCCTGCAGAGCCAGTTGCAGCCGCGACTGGCTCTATAGGCAAGGACATGGGGGCACTTTACACTGGCATTCAGGAGGCTGCAACACTTAGCGTTTTACCCCACCTCCAGGAATGCCAGTGGTGGCCAAAACTAAGTAGGAAATTGTGTAGAAATGTATGAAGCAAGATTTTGTCTGCTGCCCCTCTTTCAGACCTCTACATATTCCATGTCTACAAATGTGGAGGGGTCAGGCCAGTTAGAAGGTCAGTAGGTGCAAGCTCCCATCAAGCATTCAGCTTCCATGGTTCCCAAGTGTGTAAAAAGGGCTGCACTTAGTTCCACATTTCAAGAAAAATTTCCGAATGTAGTAATACTTTCCATAATACACGCCATCATGTGGGATGTACATTACAGGAAGGTTGAGTTGAAGAAACAGTACTATAGGAGACATTATTCAGGATAAAGGCAGGAAAATGGCATGAATTGGCCCTTGCTTCCTAGAGTGCACTGCTCCCAGTAACGGACTTACCCCTTGGTATGCCTGGGGCAAAGATCTGTGATGCCACCTCCCCTGTGCGATGCTGCCGCTCATACTTACCCAGCGTGCGGATCCTCATGTAACTGCAGAACTGGCTGGGGAAGAGTTCTGAGGCTTATTGCTTATTGCTTATGGGTCTTATTGCAAAAGGACTTGCTTGCTCTCCACACGCATGCATGCACACACAGACAAATTCATGTCACTAATGGTGTCTGAAAGACTCAGCCGAATATCTCTACAGCCTGACAACAGGAGTATTCAAGCAGGAAACCAAATCCTTATCTGAAAAGCAACAGCAAGTTTACTTTCACACCCCAAATTGGGGGGGGGGGAGTCTGCCAGAGAAAGCAAGATGCATCCTTCCTGCATGTCTTCTTTTGATGCCATGAAGCTTCCCAGTGTGCCAGCAGCAGTTAGAGAAGGCGGCTCTCAAAATGAAAAGCCCAAAACAGAGGAAGAAGGAGAAGGCTGATTACAAAAAGAAAAGTAAAAGTGGGTAATTGAAGAGGAATGCGGGCTGAAATTTCAGCTCTATTATTTCATGGATGCAGAGGAAATGAAATCAATCAGACCAAAAGCTTGAATGAAAGCCCACTTTGATTTGCTCAAAGGACAGTTTTGCAGCTGCAGCCAACAGGCATTCTGGGAAGGGAGCAACACCAGCATCTCACAATGTCATTCCCAATGTCCCTGGAGGGAACTGTGCTGCTGGAGGATCCAGATGATAAAGAAGAGGCATGCAGTTCTATTCTATTGACAAGATGCTCCAGGCTGGCCTTAGACCTCACGGTTGGTTTGTTCAAAATTCTATAGTCTTTCTCCCCTTTTCCCAGCCGTCGCCTCTCCTCCCAAACCCACTTTTTTGTTTCTCGTAAAAATGCATGAGATTAATTTTCCTTGGATCCCTTCTTTGCTCACGTTTGAAAATTTCCTATTAAGCAGTCGGCATCACATGTGCATTTCGCTGCCACTCTGCCATCGACCTCCCTTGGCTTTCGCAGCAGCTGTGCTGTCTAGATACCTTTTTCCAAGTCAAGACACTTGCATACATTGTCTCTTTTTTATCATAGTTTAGGAAACATCTGCTGTTTATGAATTATTTCCTTTGAATGCCATAATCTTTTTAGTGTTGTGCTCCAATAAGCAACTTTGAGCAACAAGAAACTGCAGTAAGCAGAATTCTCCGTTGGCTTTCCCTGCAAACTCCATCTGACAACAAAGCAGACCATTTTACTCCTGTGTTCAACACTTTGCAGGATGATCCCTTCCCCGCATTCACACGTCGGAATAGGACCATTCCCAAAATTCTTCTGTATGGGAGGAGCATAAAGATAAGGCAAGATATTGGCTCTGCATTGGTGTAATGAGTCCCTTACACTAACAGAAGTTATAGACCAATCCTATGCATGTCTACTCTGAAGTAAGAGCTCAATCCTGAGGGCTCGATTCACCAGCACCGCTGCTTAGTGCTGGTGCTGGGTGTCACAAGCATTCCATATAGTACGTTCACAGCACCTGGAGAGAACGGGCCACCTGTGCTGGGCCAGCACTAGTTGGCTCTGAGTCTCAGTGCTGCACGGGCAGGCAGCCAGCACTCCTGCAACATTGGCCTGAGTATTTTCAGGGCAGGGGTAGGTGGGGAGTGGGTGGAATGGAGCAGAGGAAGGGGAGGTTCAGGCCGGGGAGGGGGATGGAGAAGGTGGCAGGCTCTGCTACATAATCCTAACCTCCCTCCCGGCCTGGGAAGCCCAACACGAACTTCCTTGTGTCTGCACCTGCTCAAAAGTGCAGATCCAAGGAGACCCATTGGCACCATGGCTGTGTTACCCAAGATATGGGAGCAAATGCTCCCTCACTCCGAGGGAGCTGCCTCTCTATTTGAATTTAGTGGAACTTACTCCCAAGTAAGCATGCATAGGATTGCAGCCTCAGGGCTCAGACCTATCCAGGCTTTACGCTGGTGGATCTCACTATCTGCTACCACCTACCCCTGCCCTGATTTGCTAAGTCCTGTGCAAATCCCCAGGACCCATATGTAGCTGACACCATCCCATAGAGGACAGTGACACAGAGGGCAGTGACAGCTGTTTGTTGTCACTGGTAAGTTAGCAGCCAGGGCAAATCAGGGAGGATCTACCCATCTGACCTGCAGAGCTCTGTTCACTCAAGATTTCCCTTGAACACAATCACTTACTCAAGTAAGTGATCACATGCATGCACACACTATGTTAGCTGTGACAACAAGAAGTAAAGCAGTGTCCTTAGTGAGGTGCCTACATCCTTATGGGGAGGTTTATCAAGTTCATGGTGGACCCCATCCTATAGAGGACCAGTGATCTTCTTGGTTTGGTGGATTACTTATTTGCAGATCTGCTGTACAGTGTATTCATTTATTTGTTATCATTAATTTATTTAAGACATTTGTATATCACTTTATCATAATTTCCCAAGGGATTTTCCAGTTGTATATCTATTCATCATCATGGTTTGTCAGATACATGCAGGTTCATCATACCAGGAGTGGCCCTTCTCAAGTGCTTACCAGGGACCTTAGATGGGTCCACCACTAGATTTTCTTCCACCTAAGTCCTGGCTACCAAGAAGTTTGTTAGGAAAAGATGGAGCAGCATCCTTGCTAGACTTTTAGCCTGCTATGACTTGCATGGTGATCAATGTGGTTGCTCCCCAGCATTGGTCCATGTGCTAATAGAGGGGACATCACCTGGAAGCAATGTCCCTGGCCCACTGGCCATTCCCCCCTCCCCAGCCAATGAATCAAAAGTGGCATTGCTTCCAGATGGATACTGCCTGGGAGCAATATTCCCACTGGCCAGGGTAGAGAAGAAGGAAATGCTTGTACAAATCTTGTATGAATCCTTCTTTCTTCTCAGAAACTTCTACCTGAGAGCAAGAAGAGGTGGCCACTGCTCCCCAACTTGCCTATCTGTAAACTAGCAGTCAGGCAGGATGGGAAGATAAAATGAAGGAAGGTAGGAAAGCTGGAAGAAAGGATAAACCAGGGAGAAGCCGCCCAGAAGGGTCTGTGCACATAAGGGATGTGGCTATGGCTGCAATGTTATGCACATTTTCCTGGGAGTAAGTACCACTGAACACAATGTGACTTACTTTTAAGTAGACATGCATAGGATTGCACTGTAGGGTTTCCAACTCTTTCTGAAGCTATTCCTGGAGATATTTTTCCCCCCTCAATGTGATATAATGTTGGAAATTACTGGAGGCCCTGTTAACATTTCTGGGATTGCTTTCAGTACTTGCCTGGAATTGATGCTGATTCCTGGAGACTTCAGGCCAATCCTGCAGAACTGGCAACCATAACGGTGACCCAGGACCCACCACAACCCTAGAGGCAGCCCTGGTTCATATAAAGATCTGAGCACAGGCATATTTTTTTTCCTTTGTTGTTTTCTAAAGCTGTACCGTAAAAATTATGAAAGTCAATGAAGTGTTCTATTTTTTAAAAAGCCACAGTGTGTTGTATTCCAATATCAAAGCATACTTGCCTGGCGCATCTTATTACTTATGACTTCTTTGATGATTTGGTTTTGTTTTTTGTTTTTCAAAGTGGAAATAAAAAAAGCTAACTAAGGAGTTTTGAAACTTCTCCTCTTACTTACTAACAACAGATAGTTGTAAAAAACATTGTGCAATCAATACAGGATTAGTAATGCCAAAAATTTGAACCCTGCATCCTGAGTCACCTTGATGTAAATCACTCTTTGCCCCCGGGTTGCTCACATAGTTACCGAGCCTACAACGAAATTGATGGTAATAGCTTTGTGAAATGCTAGCAAGGAAAAATAACTGAGCAGTGTATAAAAAACAGTGGGCTCTGATTCTAAGGTAGCTCATGCTTTGCATGACTGATAAGAACAGGGCAAAAGTGAGGACTCTGGGATACCAGACCATCAAATTGCCATTGGGGCTTTCACTGGAAAAATAATTTGTGTGCAAGCAAAATCCACAGCCCAGTCCTATTAGCCACTGTGCTGCCAGAGCATGTTTCAGCAGCACAGTGTGCTTTACAACAGTCGCAACAGCAACTGTTACCCTGCACATGCCCAATCTTGTCTGATCTCAGAAGCTAAGCAGGGTCAGGCCTGGTTAGTACTTGGATGGGAGACCGCCTGGGAATACCGGGTACTGTAGGCTTGTACCATAGCCTTTCGAGACCTAAGGTTGCCAACCAAAATGTAACCTGCCATTCTGTGCAGACAGGTTGCAGTGACAAGCAGCATGTGACTTGCACAAGCAGCCTCTGAAGAAGTTCTGGCACGGATAAGTCCGCACAGGGGGTGGGCAGTCGGCAGGGGTGGGAGAAACCGCAGCATTGGCAGGAGGTTTAAATAGGATTGGGGTATGTGATCAGCTCAAGTGAGAGGACAATTTTTTCTATTGGTTGATTGCCTGAGTCACTTGATTTTGATTATCATAAAGGTATTTCTTTAATGAACATTGATGGTTATGATTACAACAAAAACCATAGACTCAGGTGGAGGCTTGAGAGTTAAGGGTCGGGCACTGGAATATAGCCAGCAATGGAGAAATAAGTCTTAAGTTTTGTAGCTGATATAGGAACTCTGAAGGCATGTGGGTGATGGGGGGCATCAATCAATCAATCATGCATTTAATTTTACATAGATTCATGCATACATATTCCACCAAGAGGAGAAAAAGAGTGGTGGAGGGAGAAACGGACAAAGATAGGGTGACAGAATACAGACACTGGTCATTATATGTACTTAACGGTGTTGGGGATAAGAGTTAAAAAAGGGTGGTGTTTTACAGTCTACTCCTGTCAACCTGTGAACTTTCCTGCTCCCCCATGCTCAGTTTGTGTATTCGTAAATAAACAGATATCACAAAAACACCATCTGTCTCCACTACTTACATGCTTTCCTTGCACAGAAAAGAACAGGCTTCTTCTGGAATTCCTTATAGACTGGGCAAAAAGGGAGTCATGAAAATCAATGAATGTATGTAGTGGTTTTGTACTGAGTCAGGTTATCGGGGCATCAAGATCAGATTGGGGCATCAACTGTTGACTGGCATCTGCTTGCCACAGGTTCAGGGAAAGACAAGGGTCTTTCCCAGTCCTGCCAAGAGATTCCAGAATTAAGCCCCAATTCCTTTATTTAAAAAATAAAAATTTAAGCAGTGAATATGATGGGATTGATCTTGGCCAGCCTGTTGTTCTAATCTGGCAGACTCTGGATAGGCACTGAAGCCTGCTTAGCAAGGGGCTTTGTGGATGTGGCCAAAGCTCAGACCCTGTATGGAAAAGCCCCCAGGTTCAGTCCCTGGCATCGCCTTTTGGGACTTGGAAAGAACTTTGTCTGAAATTCTGGTGAACCAGGGCTTTCCCCTTTCATCCTTTTATAATGCAGCTTCCTGACTGCACCAGACTGGAATGGTCATAACTATATATATTTTGGGCTGTGATGCATTAGAAGATAAACGAGGTGACAGTGAAGATACAAATTCCATACACCTTATCGATCCTTGATTTTGCTAAACTTGATTTATCCTCCAATATACCTGACAAACCAAAGGCATGCATCTTTCCCACCATCCCAGTTTAACATCATGGAAGTTGCAGTTGGCCCCAAGCCCTATGTGGACAAAGCCTGGCTCTGGCAATTGGCTCACCAAACTTACTAAAGAGCTGTGCAATATCTCCAATTAAGTTGACAGGGATAACCAACAACTTAATGAGGGATGTTTTATTTTTTTAAAAAAAAATAAATCTAATATGCAAATCCTGGTTTTTAATCAGCATGATTGTTAAAACAACACATAGAAATTCTTGCAGCCACACTCACAAATCTGAGTAAAAGATTACTCTTCCATTTAATTTTCATCTTGCGAAGAGCTGATTCAGGCTTGAAAGGTGCTGGAGGAATTTTCATAATGAATCTATTCCTGCACCTTATTACAGATATCCATATTAGCACATTAATAAATTTGCAGGTAACTTTTAAAATGGAGACACAAGGCTTGTCAGCACCAGAACACACAAGGAAGTATTATTATTTTGTACCTCACATTTATTCTGCACTGATACAACCCTTTATTTTTCTACAATTGTGTCATTGCTCTATTATCAGGGCCATTTTACTCACTGGAGAAACTGAATATGTCTTATGGCTACTAAAGACTACTATCAGCCAGCTGTCAAATGCCATTCCACATCTGTGGTAGTCATGTCTGTGCTACTTGTCTAGCATAGGGATAATCTGAAATTATTTTCACCAAAACATCTCACTGGATTTTGGAGATCTGAATTACCTGGTCTTATCATAGAATCATAGAGTTGGAAGGAACCTAATAAGTCATCCAACCCCCTGCCTGCATCAGGAAATCTTCCTGGAATATTTCCAGCAGGTTGAGCCTCTGCTTGAAGATCTCCAGTGAGGGAGATTGCCACCTCCCTTGGCAATCTGTTCTACTGCTGAACTGCTCTTACTGTCAGGAATTTTTTTTCTTATGTCCAATCGGAATTTCTTCTCTTGTAGTTTCTACCCATTGGTTCTAGTTCTACTTTCAGAGGCAGTAGAGAACAAATTTGTCCCTTCTCCCATATGACAGCCTTTCAGATATTTGAAGAACACTATTGTATCCCCTCTCAGTCTTCTCTTCTCCAGGCTGAACATACCAAGTTATCTCAACATTTCTTTGTAGGGCTTGCCCTCTGATCATCCTTGTCACTTTGAACTTGCTCCAGTTTGGCCGCATCTTTCTTAAAGTGAGGTGCCCTGAATTGGATGCAGTACTCCAGGTGAGGTCTAACCAGTGCAAAGTAAAGCAGAACCACAACTTCTCACAACTTGGAAGATACGTTTCTAATCATGCAGGCTAATTGAATTCGCCTTCTTTGCAGCCGCATCACAGTGCTGACTTAGGTTCATTCTGTTCATCCTGTTCATCCTGTCTTGTTTCTAAAATGATGCAGGTGCATTAGGAGTTTGCCACTGTTTCATTTTGTGTTTCTGAATTGTATACAGAGCACTAGTACATGCACTTCCCCTGGGGGCTGGCGATAAGAATAGGCCCTCAGTTTGGCTGTACTTGGCGTAAGAGGCAACTAAACAGCCACCGGGTAGATGGGACTTGTTAGCCTGGGAAGGCAGCTCATCTGAGAGAAGGAAAACTCTGATCCCAAACCTCCACTGCCTTGTGGCTACATCCAGTTATGGAAAAGGCTTCAGGAGTCAACCTCGAGGCAAAATCCAGAGCCGGAGTCTCTGAGGCGGTTCATGGCTGAACATAGTCACGTTCTGGAAACTCCTGCGAAGCCGCTGGAACCAACCGTATTGGCCTCTGCCTTTCCATTGGACCATTTCAGCGACGTGGAGAGGGTGGATTTGCTGCATGGGAAACAATCTATCCTCCATACCTAATTTACCCAGACTTCGCGTACTGGAGAGGACACTCTGTTCCAGAACCACCATTCAGAGCGCGATATTATAGTCTTCCAAGACTGAAGGATGCCAACATGGAGTACATTGTGCTGCAATAGTTCATTCTTCCCAACCTCCCCTATCAGCAATATACACATTGCTTTTTTGCAGTGTTTTATCAGTCTTGATGCTAAGTTGCTAACATATGTATGACTGCATCAACATTCTTTTTTTGCCTTGTTTTTTCTGATATGCGTGTGGGCTTGTAGCCATTGATAACACTACTAAAAAGAAGACTTGATGAGATTGTGCGTATAGTTGTGTATCGAGATTCTCTGATATAGTGAATTTGTGAATGTGCAGAACTCCATGTGCACAGTGGTAAATTGCTGGACAAAAAGTATTCTGATGCAATCCATACATCAAAGCAGCTTTCCTGCATTGTATAAAAGTATTTATGACCAATGGTAACACAGAGGAGAAAAAAAGATCCAAATGGACAAAGGGAACTGAACACTGTAGCAAATAGTGCATGCTCCAATTATAGAATTAAGTTTAGACAAAGCAGAAATCAGGAGGGCAAAATGAACCAGAGAAGCAAGAAATGGTACCAAAAAAATCATCCTAAAAATACATTCTAGCTAGTTGTCTTGAGAAGTGGGGTTAGAAACAGGGGTGGATCCAGTGTTTGTGTTGGGAGAGGGAGCACATGAGCACTACCTTAACTGAAATGACTTGTAACTAAAACAAGAAAAACTATTAACCCTGAGTTAAACTAAAATTGGAATTGGAACTTACATAAAACAATATAAATAAGTATAATCCCAAACAACAATATTTAACAATTCCTATAATCCTTATGAGCCCCACTCCTTCTGGCCACATGGCCTGGGCTGTGCGAGCCTGAAAGACTCCAGAGCCCAGCTCAACCAGGAAGGTAGACCTGCGCTCCAGGTGAAAGTTGCGCTTTGCAGGGCCAGAACTCTGGAGCCCAGATCTACCTGCCAGGTAGACCTGGGCTCCCATTCCCACTCTACCCTCTGGAGCTGCCTTTTCCAGGTGCGTAGACCTGAGGTCCCAGCCAGGCCCTGGAACTTGTCCTACCAATGGAGGAGGGTTGAGAGACCTCAGGACAGCCACAGCATCGGCCGGACACAATCTCAACACCAATGCTCCATCCAGTGGGCGTTTCCCTGGCACCCAACGTTGCTCCCCATCCCGATGGGTACCCCTCCCCTCTGGCGCAACAGTTTGGGGGAGCCACTCATCCACGCCCCCCTCCTTGGAGCCACCCCTGGTTAGAACATTGCTGTTTCAGAAGCTGAGTGAACATAATTCAGTTTTCCTGTTTCCTTTACGGACAGCTGTGGTTTGTACATTGCATAGGTTCAATCATATTTAGTTCTCTTTTAGCTTTGCTGCACTAGCAGGTGCAAATGGAAGTTGGATTTAGTCGAAATTTTTTTACAGAGGATTGAAAAGTATCATTGGTATGAAGGGTATCATGCTGGGAAGAAGCAATAACTCCAGGTTTCTTCTTTTGTCTCCGTTGCTACATGGGATCAGCTCATGGGGCAGCGACAGTGCTTAGTCTATCTGAAACCAGAGGTTAACCTGAGCTCAGCTTCTCCTCCTTCTCCAATTATATACCTACCAAGAGAGAAGACTGCCACGACTATGTGGGAATCTGCCTTAAAGCAAAGCCCTTGCTGGCCATGAATTAGTTTCCCTTTTTCAGAATAATTCCACAAGTTTAGCGAGCATTCACGGGGTCTCTTTTGCACGGTGCGCTAGTAATGAGCATCTCTTATAGGGCATAGCTCATTGCATTTTTAATAGTGGCATTATGACTTCAGTGCTGCATTTTTATCATCTCCTCTTGTTTTAATACTTTTTTCCATGACGCAGCTGTTGAAAGATAAATAAAAAATGATCAAAATGAATAAAAATGACTGGAAAGATCAAGATGCTTTATGTGCACTGTATGACTGAACCATAACTTGCAGGATTAATAGCACTCTGAGCGAAGCACGGAGCTTTCTGTTTTTTCAGGGGGGAAACTAGCAACATGGATTGTGATTTGAGCAGCTCTGCCCATAATACTATGGATAAAGATTTTACAAGGCGCCAAATGGAATGCACCCTGGGCTAATTTCTATCCTGTAAACAATATGTTGGAATGGAACAGACTGCAGTAAATACCCTGCAAGTTTCATTAACGCAGCTGCACAAACATTCCATGCATTGATTAAAGTGGGTAGAGCCAAATTCGCAATGCTCCTCCATTGTCACAGTCATTCTGCTGCAAAGCATAGCAAATGAGGAAAGCATCATGAGCAATACAGGCAAGAAGCCATCTCTTATTGGGAGTTAGGTACATTTTGCAGAGAGGGAGTAAGAAAGGATGAGCTCTTTTTATTAGGAGTCCATCCTCGCCTCACCCCTATCATCACCCCATTCCGCCCCCACCCACCCCCTGTTCAACCTCCTTCCCGCCTTCCTCTAACCCCAATGTCCTTAATTATGAATGGACAATTGGACATGTCCACACTAGCCAATGGTCAAGTGGGGCTGTTGTTCTGTTATAGAACTTTTAGGAGCCAAACTAAATGTGTTTCCAAAAGCACAGTATGGCCTAATGGGGTGTGTGTGGGTGTGTAATTTATAAATACACTGTAGCATGTGGTGCATACAAAATGTGCCAAACCACAGCAGCTGCTTGATGGGGCTTTAGAACTTTGCCATTGCCTGTTTTTGATCCTGACTGCAACCTCAGTCACATGTGCACTATTGGGTTGACGCTCTGTAAGGCAGCATTATGTATCATCTGAACTGAAGATGCAGGGTGATAGATTGGTTTCAAAAGTGTTTTGTTTTAAGGAACTCAAAAATAGAGGGTTTCTGAGTCTACCCCAATAATGCTGTTCTTCTTTTAATGAATGCCAATGGACTTGCTTTTATTTGGTACCTTATGCATTTACATATAAATTGCTACATAATGGCTCTGCACTCTAACTCTTTAGCATTTGATGTTAATGAGTTGGAAGAAAGGTCATCTGTTTGAGATTAATGATGTTTTGGGGCCATGGCAGGAGCTCTGTCCCAGAGAACAGGCTTCCTCACGACAGTTCCTGCCACCTTAAAAGCCATGACCTCCTCAAATACAAGCAAAGGATTACTAATCTGCCAGCCTTTCTACAAAGCCAAGTGTCATCCAAAGCAAACACTCTGAAAAAAAGGTTCATAAGTGCTGGGAAGATGACAAGAGAGTTCAAGGCCATGACTAGAGTAGGGGATGGGTCCATCTTACCTTCATTAAGCAGTCAGGATAATGACTGTGGTCTGCAAGAAGAACTCAGAAAATTACCATGTGTGAAATTGGTTTACCACGTCCACTTCCTGAATGACATTTGCTGCCTCCTAAAAAAGATTTATACAGCATACCAGATAAAGTAGATTGCTAGCACTAGTTTAAGAACAATTTTTAAAAAAAATTCAGAAGTGCTTGCCAGAAGTAATGAAAGAAAATAATATTAGACTTGAAAAAGCATGTAGGCCCAGTTGATTGTATACCTACACACATAGCCTTTTATTCAGGGGCAAACATGGAAAAAATGATTCCATTTCAGTGATGGATTAGGTACTATGCCAAGTACACTACAGACTCTGGTACAGAGAAAGGGCCCAACCAAACTGGAGCCAGTTGTGGATCTGCCATAAGGTCCAAAGGGGCAAAAGCTCCAGGTGCGAGCCGCAGAAGCCAACAGGGGTGGAAACCGCTTCCGGTTTTCCGGAAGTACAGTTTATAGTGTCAGGGAAGCTCAGAGAGACTTCCCAGACGCTGGCTAAGGTCACATGAGGCTCTGTGAGCCTTTGGTGAGTGTGGGGGGGTGGCTTTTTGTGTGAGGGTGGGCAGCGACAGCCCGCGGGGGGTGCCATCGTGGACCTTTGTCCTGGGTATGGGGCTGGGGTGGTCCGCTGCTGACTGGAGCTTCTGGTGCAGTGAAATCTCAATCCATTTTTTCAACCTAAGTTGTCTGCAAGACTCCACTCCTTTAAAATACTTCAGCTCTGAGCCCTGGTAGTTGCTCCCTGATCATGTGAAAGGGGAGCAGGGATCAACTCTCCTGGGAGAGTTTTCAACACAGGCAGCATTTTGTTAAGAAACTTGAATAATCCCACAGTGTCATGCACATGACTAGTTTCTTCTAGCAATTCTTACTCATCCTCCCTTTACTCAAAGTTACTTCGGCACCAATCTCCCATCTGGAGAGAGAGAAAGGATGCAGCTGGATGGCTTAGAATGGGGTTACTTACTATATTAACCTTAGAGATTAGAAAGTGACTCTAGAATGCGAAAGCTCAGCTGTACTGCTTTAGGACAATTTCCATAGATGTTGATTGTGGCAATGAATAAGTCGCAATCATGGCCAAGAGAAGTACAATATTCAGCCTCATGGGAGTATCAGGATGCTTTGATGTGATTGATTTGAACATTTATAATCTGCTCTTAAATTCTCAGGAACTTTCAAAGTAAATAACAATATGTACAGTTTAAAACATCCAAGGCATAAAACATAAAAATAATGAAATCAGCAGCTCTTCTCATCCATGAAGAATGATAAAACACAGATAAACATGTTCTTTGCTTCATGTGTATCTGCCATGGAATGCTAGGGGAGTGTACACAGGGTCTCTGATCAGGAATTTATCAAATCTAGACCTGCTCAGCTTCAACAGAGTGAGTTTACCATGTGCCTTTTCAGATCACTTCTGGACGGTAAAGCCTAAATGCTTGCTTAAAAAAAAGTGTTGATGGCAAGTCTCTTGGAGTAGGTGAATCTCAGGTGGTTGCAGGTTCCTTAGCTGCAGAACCACAAATGCTCTATTACCCATTACATCCAAATTAACCTCCAATGGAGGAGTCACTCTGCCATTCTTCACAGTTTAGGGACAAAGAAAACCAAAACAAACAACTGCAATAGATCTTCTGAGGATCTTTCATTTGTAGAATGGAATGCTAGAACAGATGGATCACCAGGGTTCTTATGCTAGCGCTGAAGATAAGATAGGGGTTAGCTCTTTGAATGAACCCACTCCCATCTCTCACCCTCTGCTGATCAATCACAAGGGATCCATTCCTTTCCAGAAAGCAAAAAGTTCTGGTTGCTAAACTCTTTTTCTCTGGGAGCGTTCCCTACAGTCCAACTCCTAAGAGACAGGACAACAGAGCAGAAAGTGCTCAAGGCTGACATTCTAAACAGACATGCCGCTAGGACTGTTGACTGATTGCAGTTTGCCACCCACATCCCATTGCACATTAAAAGCCAGAGAGCTGACTTATTTTCTTTGGGAAGGGCTTGTCACTGGGACTGGATAAGGCTGCCACTGATCAAAGGAGAACTCCTGAGTGAAATAATCCTTTGTCCATAAAGAATTATCACAAAAGAGGGGAAGGATGGGGGAAAGTCATGTGCAAAAGAGAGTGGAAACACATTCCATTAAGGGTGATTGGCTTTGATGTGACAGAGCCAGAAGGTCTGTGCCACTGTAAGACAGCAAAAAACAACTGTCTGATGGAGGACCAAGGAAAGCAAGAGTTTCTGAGTGCAAATGGGTCTTTCAGACATCTCCAAAGTAAGGCACTGCTTTTCCTTCCCAATGTTGCCTTTGCAACCATAACAGATCCTTGATAAGCTACATCAGTATCTTCTCTTTGTCACTGAATCTCCTTTGTTCTTCAAAACAACCATGTGGCATCCTTCTCCTTGGGTTCTTCCCATTCATTGGCATTTAATGCACATTTACACCAAACATCTAACCGCGCAATCCTATGGTGTCTACTCAGCAAACCCCACTGAGTTTAATGGCACTTAAACTCTGGTCATTAAACTCTGGTCATTAATGGCATTAATTTTACATTAATGGCACCCTTACATTTTGCAATGATATTTATAACATCAAAATATGATAAAAGTCATACATCCCATGTCTTTGGGCAGTGGCGTAGCTAAGAGTGTGCAGGAGGTCGCAGTTGCACCAGGCATCAAGCTTTAGGGGGGCAACAAGCTGAGCTTGACACTAGTGACCAAAATTGTGAAAATCTTTGTATGAATAATACATGTTATATATCATTGGAAAGGTAATTTAATGCAAAATGCAATGAAACCAACTGCACTGGAATATTTGTTTTCTATCAAAAGTTCTGGCCAATTAACCAGAAAATGAAAACAACTGTCTTGTGGAACAAAACATGAATTTGCTTAACTCCAAACTGATCTATGAGACTGTTTGTTCTGAGTGCCAATGAGATGTTATTATGATACAGCAGGAAACCAATAATTTTTTATTTATTTACTTAATTAAATTTGATTTTGTCATGCGAGTGGGGGGGGCTACAAAATGTTCTTTGACCCCAGGTTGTAGATAGATGCTTTAGCTATGCCACTGACTGGGGGAAGGCAGCAGAGCAAGTGGGTGGAGAGCTGCTGGGGGGGGAGGTGAGTTCCTCCCAATTTTCACCTTTTTAAAAGCCTGGGTATGATGTCACTTCCGGTTGTGACATCACTTCTGGGGCAACATTTTGAGCTTGGTACCGGGCTACACAATCATTAGTTATGCCACTGTCTTTGGGAAGAACTTGATGTCTAGATAAAATAAACAAGTCAACATCTGTCTGACTGTGCGAAAATCCATAATAATAACTTTAAAAGCCTAACCACATAATTGTATGCATTTTCTTCGGAATTACAATTAATAGCCCAAATGCTATCCAGGACATCCCTGCATAGTGGAGGTATGCTAATGTGGCATCTGCTGCATTCAGCAGGCTGGCCAGTGACCAGGCCAGGCAGGAGAGGTAAGAAAGGAAGTTTTTACTTCATCCCTGGTCCTCTATGGGCCTAACTCAAATCGATGCCAGCTATTTTGCTGGTGTAGATTTGTTAAGGTGAAGTGGGTATGTCATGCCTAAAAAGGGGGCATAGGATCTGGAGAACAATGCTATAGCCAATATTCACCCCCCATCTGGCCCAATCCCCACCCTAGTCTACCCTGATCCACCCCTCACCCCCAACCTACCTGTGCCAGGCTTACTGGCTCAATTTTTAAGTGATACACTAGCATAGAGCAGTCAGGAACACATTTCCTTCTTCTCCTGGAGCTTTTTGACAGTGTTGCAGCTAGGAAAGTGGGGGAATTATTATCCTCTTCAAGTGTTTGACAGATCCCTTTCTCTCTTTGCCAGGCTGCTGCACCATTGGCAGTGAGCTGTAGACCATTGGCAGCAATGGCAGCCCATGCAATAGAGTGGCAGACCACAAGATCCAGTAGTGTGTCACCTGGATAAGATTGGGCTGTTAGTCTCAGATCAGCGTGTCGAGGATTGCAGCCTAAATATGAAACATCAACCGGCAACAACAGGCAGGGTACTAGAAAACAATATGGCAATAACATAGCAAGGGGCTGAATTTCCACCCTGTGCTTCCTACTGGATGCTAGGAATCTTCAAATTGCTGCCAGTCATATTTCCACACACTAATAGAGACATCTGTCTCCAGGCAGATGGAAAAAGTGATGCATCTCGTTCACGCTCTGATCACATAGGTTTTATTCCGATCACATTTTAGGTTTTCCTGGCAAAAGCTAGTCTAGCAATAATAACTGTCAATAGAAAAAAAGAATAAGGCAACATTTTACTAAAGATACAATTCCTTGCCAGGGCTGGTCGTAAACAAGAAAGCGCATGGATTTTAGTTTTCATTAAATAACTCTTCGAAGAACCACAAGTCAGGGATGAAAAATAGTTGTTTTTATTCTTTTAACAAGAAAGACACTTATCTCCACTCAACCTGATCAAATGTTTCCAATTATGATCTAAAGCTACAGCCTTGGCACTAAAGAAAGGGATTTAAAAAAAATGTGTCATTCTATTAAAGCTACAACATTATTTCAGGCTTTTCCCGTGACTGCCAGGCAAAGAGAGAAAGGAATCTGTCAAATGTTTGAAGAGGGTGATATTTCCCCCACTTTCTGAGCTGCAACACTGTCAGAAAGCTGTCAGGAGAAGAAGGAAATGTGTTCCTGACTGCTCTGTGCTAGTGTATCACTTACAAGTTGAACATGTATGGCCTTGCCCCGAGGTACTGGCGGAGCCCAACCAGAGGAATAACCTATTTTGGGTATGCTGTCTGTCTCAGAAATTACTTTCATTTCTCAGTTTTCACCTCCTGTGCAACGTTAAGGTACCTGGCCACTCAGAGTATCTGGACCTACCAGGTTGCAGCCTTCTTACTTTGCTATTGTAGTTCAAGTTGGGCCCTCGTTTACAAAGTGTGTGTTTCCCTCACACAAACACCAATACAAACCATTAGATCCAAGGCAGTATGAAATACGTGGTGCCAACAACAGGACTGAAATCCAGGGATGATCCCTCCATAAGGCTGGCTGAAGCAGTCACCTCAGGTGGTAGATTGGAGAGCACGCCTATCACCTACTCCTGCCTCCACTGTCCCCAGTGTCACCTTACCTGGCAGAGTGCCAGCGGCCTGTTGGAGATAAATGCCACCAACTTCCAGTGCACACATTTATTATTTCCTTATTTATTTTCCCAAATAAGCTATGCTGGTGATACCCACCAGTTGTCCCTCCTTCATGCTTCCTCTTCTTTCTCCAATCCTCATTAAAATCCAGGAAGCTATGGAAAAGGAGGAGTGGTGGTGATTGCAATGGTGGCACACTACCAGGGAAGAGAAGGGGCTTGTGAAACCATCTAAGAGAAGATATGTGTGTGGGGGGGGGCGGGAAATGTTACACACACACACACACACAGTCAGGCAGCACTGGGCCTATGAAGGTTCTATATGCCAGCTTTTTGTCTGGTATGATATAGCGATTGTTATGATTGGAATGGTATTCCTACCATCTCTATCTGGGATGGGCTCTGTCCCTTCCCAAGAGTTGCTTACAATTAAAATAATAGTCTGAGGGGAAATCCAGAACTTGTGGTTATAGGTGCCATTTGCCAACTCCCTAATTGATGGGCCACAGGAGACAGTGATGAAGGAGGTATTGTGACATCTTTGTGGGAACAGGCTCATGCATTGCATGTGGGAGAAGGGTTGGGCTAGGCTTTGTGGCATCAGCATAGGACCTTCATAGGTGATGTCATGGCTCCCATTCTGAACTCAGGCATTGAGAGGGAAGCAGTCAATCAGAAGGACCAGTCCTGGACCCTGGCCCAGACAGCAGACCCCAGAGCTGGAGACCCCAGAGCAAGCACCCACAGAGCCTAAAACTAAATGCTTACAAAATCAGTCCCTCCTACACCTTCAGGTCTGCATACCAGCACCTGCAACAGACCTGGAGGGATGTGATGAAGTGCTAGACTCCAGCCCAAAGACTTCCCCTTTAAATCCCTCCATTCTCTAGTCAGAGAGGCAGTGGTTTACAGGGGTAGTCTGAGCCTGGAGGCATTTAAGACCTCATTTTAACTCTTAATTTAATTAAGATCTCATTTTACACTGGTGCAAGGCATAGCAGTCATCGACATAACAGGAACAACGAATTAGCTGGCCTAGCAATATCTTGGTGGGAATGGGGAGGTCATCTCTTCCTTTAGAGCTTCAGCAGCTGCCAAAAATAAAGACAGAACATTTCTCTTGGGATAACCCTTCTGTTTCACACATTATGTTTACACATCGACTGAGCATATCTGTGCAACCCAAATGATCAATTAGCGTATCCATTATAATAGACTCATGCACCCATGTATGACAGCAGATTTGATTTATAAATGGAATGACAGCAACAGCCCTTTTAGTTAAGCCAAATGCCTCTCTTCCATTCTCATATGTACAGATGTACTGTCAGCCTTGCTCTAGAGGGAGCTAAATTCCAGCAGGACTCAAACTGGATTTGGGTGGTGTAGTGGGCCATCACCATAGGGAGGCTGGAACAGTCTATTGTAGCCAGGATCTGCCATGCTGCTGTTCATCTGATATGGGAATTTAAGAAGCTGAAATGAACCAGGAGAAAGCAATGTTTGGGACAATGTCTGTAATGCCTGTATGCAATGTCTGTACTTAATCTGTGGAACTCCTTGCCTTGCCACAGGATGTGCTGATGCCACCTGGCATACTTTGTTGGCAACCTTCAGTCTCGAAAGACTATGGTATCGCGCTCTGAATGGTGGTTCTGGAACAGCATCTAGTGTGGCTGAAAAGGCCAATTCGGGAGTGACAATCCCTTCCACACTGGGAGCAAGTGTAGTGTGTCCCTGGTCTGTCTCCCTGGCTATGGGCCTTCCTTCTTTGCCTCTTTGCCTCAGACGGTTGGCCAAGTGTCTCTTCAAACTGGGAAAGGCCATGCTGCACAGCCTGCCTCCAAGCGGGCCGCTCAGAGGCCAGGGTTTCCCACTTGTTGAGGTCCACTCCTAAGGCCTTCAGATCCCTCTTGCAGATATCCTTGTATCGCAGCTGTGGTCGACCTGTAGGGCGCTTTCCTTGCACGTGTTCTCCATAGAGGAGATCCTTTGGGATCCGGCCAACCTCCATTCTCACGACATGACCAAGCCAACGCAGGCGTCTCTGTTTCAGCAGTGCATACATGCTAGGGATTCCAGCTCGTTCCAGGACTGTGTTGTTTGGAACTTTGTCCTGCCAGGTGATGCCGAGAATGCGTCGGAGGCAGCGCATGTGGAAAGCATTCAGTTTCCTCTCCTGTTGTGAGCGAAGAGTCCATGACTCGCTGCAGTGATGGGTATAAGCAACCTCATGGTTTTACAAGTAGGCTATCTCTGAAAGCCAGATGCAAGGGAGTAATAACAGGATAAAGGTATCTTGTTGTCATGTGTGCTCCTTGAGGCATCTGGTGGGCCACTGTGAGAAACAGAAAGCTGGACTAGATGGGTCTTTGGCTTGATCCTGCAGGGCTTTTCTTATTATGGGAAGCCACAGCAAAGGATATCATTTTATGGCTCTATAAACTACTTGGGGTGTCCTTTGGGGCAAAAACCAAGTCAAATCAAATAAATAAATAAAGTCAGAATCTGGTGCAGTCTTCAGTCTTGAAAGTTTTCCTGCGTGGTCTACAGAAACTGTATGCTGGTGTCTGTAGTTACTCAGAAGTGAGAAAAATTCACCTTCTAAGGATCCCTTCCACGTACTCTTACTTGAGAGATTCCAGAGTTAAACCCTGGTGAGTGACATCACTATGCATGCAGGAGATGTGGACCACACTCTCACGAGGGGAGGGGGTAACACCACTACTGGCCAAAATTGTGAAAATCTTAGTATTTTCAAGCAATACTATCATGTTATGTATCATTTGATGGGTAATTTAATGCAGAATGCAATGAACAAACCACGTTGAAATATCCATATTCTATCAAAAGTTATAGCCAAATAACCAGAAAAGAAAAACATAACAGTCTTATGTAACAAGAAGTGGATTTGCTGAACTCAAAACTGTCCAATGAGAATTATTGTTCCCAGAGCCAATGAGGTGTTATTATGACACAGCAGGGAATGAATAAGGTGTTCGTATGAGTCAGCTTTCATTTCCATGTCTCAAAGCTAATACTAGAACTCTTATACAATTATGTGAGTGTTATCAGGTTGGCCACTGGTTTTTTTTTGTTGGTTACAGATTTGTTGGGTGACCTGTACCGTTATATATTAAAATAAATAAGTAAATAAAGTGAATGGGAGTGACACCAACCCTGGCGATACCACTGCATTTAGGCTGTGTGTATGATATTGTAATTTATTCTGTATGGTCTTGGTGAAGGAGGAGGTCCATCATGAGGGTGATGCAATGAGCTCTTGCACTGGGTGATGTAAACCCTAGTGATACTTCTGACCCTGGTCTAGCCCTCATTATCTGGGGAAACCTAGTCAAAAAGTATTTATAATCAGGTTACATAACACAGAATCAATAGGCTATCAATAGATGGAGCCATGCTGGGACCCAGAGAAACAATGCTACTTTTCCTCCTACCTTGCAGCCTTAAGTGACTCATCAGAAGAAATGCCAGTATGCAGACCAGGTGGCACCCCTGGTTTGATCCTGGCTGGTCCCAACACTTGCAGAATATAGGATATTCCCAGAAGATATCTCAGAGGGAAAGGGAGAAAGAAACAAAGAGAGAACCTCCAAACAACAAATCATTACTTTGCAACAGTTTAATACAATTATCAACAGTTATTAATTATGAATTCTAGTCATTATCAAAAGTTTAGTACAATTTAGAGCAGCCATTTTCAAGCACTGCGCGGTGGCACATTGGTGTGCCATGAGTGCCGTCCACAGGAATTTGGGGGAAGGTCATTAATAAGTAGGGCCAATGGGGGATGTGAGCCTCCACTGGCAGCATAGTGTGCCTTGTCAATTGTCCAAAACCTGATGGTGCGCCTTGACCATTTTTATGCCTTGTCAGTGTGAGATGAAAAATGTTGAAAATCACTGATTTAGAGGACAGCCTTGTCCATGGAGACCATTAATGATTTCTCAGAACCCCAAAGAAACATGATGGGAAGAAAAAGGAGGTTGTAAAAGATTGAACAATACTCTCTCAATCCTAGTCGGATTGCTCATGCTCTCCTTTTATCACTGGGATCCAGAGCTGTCATATAAAGAACTACCCCAAGAAACAAAGGTGTAGCTCAGTTCAGTGGATGAACCTTTCGATGATGCATGTGGTAGCAGGTGATTTTAATTTTAATTTTATTTTGGCCCTGCTTTGCCTGCTGTCTGAGGAGTCTCCAGGGGAACCCATGTCTGTTTCCGTTATGATAAAATGGTAGACATGACTCATAACACAAACTTTACACGGCTTATTATTTGTAGTGTAGTTGTATCTACACACTAGTATAAAGCCCCAGAGTGCTACATGCTGTCTGGACAATAAGAGACATGTCCCCTGCCGCAAAAAGATTATGCTATAAACCCTGGAGAAGCAAAACAATATTGTTTTTTTATAAGCCATTGACCCACAGCTTATTAGACCTATTAGACCATAATAGGTTATAGATTCATAACCTATTATGAATGAACAGCTATTCCACAAGATTCATTTGACGTGCATTCTACCTGGAATAGAAGAGTTGTTCTCCATTTGTCAGGTTAGGGTTCAATAAGGAGAGATGAAAATTGAGTAGTGGAGTTACATGTTCCTCTTTAACCTTTACCAGTATATGCTTTGACTGTGGCGAGGGCGCATTTATGGCACCTGACTGAATTCAGGCAAAATACAATTATAAAAACCATGCTGATTCTCTCCAGTACAGGAGGCTGTATGTCCCAGTAATAATCAAAGTTGAGAGACAATGACACAAATAATTATTGTTCCAGTTTTAAGGAGATAATAAAGCAATGCAATGTTTCTTTACTTTTCACATTTTTATACTACCTTTCTTCCAAGGAGCTGGCCCCTTCGCTCCTTTTGTCCTGTGACATGGGTGATGCTGAGAGATATTGACTGGCCAAGATCACCCAGGAAACTTCATGGCTGAGCAGGGATTTAAACCTGGCTCAAGGATTTGAACCTGGCTCTTCCAGGTCTGAATTTAACTCCTAAATTGCTTTTATCTGCATCTCTCTTTCCTACTTTTAGGTCGCCAGTTGGAGGGCACCAGCAGCTCCCTGAATGGCTGAGAACGGCTTGAAGCAGCTGACAAGCCCAGTTGAGTGATTCCACCTGCTCTGGGTGTGAGCAAGAAGCGTCTTGGCTGCCCTCCATGGGAGAGATGGAGCTGTTTGTCAGCCTGCGTGGGAGAACTGGAGGCCAGAAGTGAGACCAAACCAGGAAGATCCATTCTGAAATGTTGAAACATTTTCCATTCTTAAAATGTTTTATTTTCCCAGGCTTTTAAAACAGTATTATAGTCATTGCTGCTATAAATAGTGTTTTAAATGGTTGTACTTTGTGAGATATGATAAACATCCTGTGTTGTCAACTGATCCAGAAACATTCTTGAAGGGCAGAATATAAGAGCCCAATCCTGAGCTTGGGGTCCTGGCTTACCAAAAGCGCACACCGTTGCAAATCTGCTGTAAAGCACGTTTGCAAGGGTTAGCGCTGGTCAAGCACCAGAGCTGGTTCAGTGTGAGCCTGCACTGTGAGAGTGCCAGTCAGAAGTTGGTGATCCTCTGCCCGGTGGTAGCCTGGACCACCTAGCGGCAAAGAGTTGAGTGGGGAAGTCGGAGGAGGCAGGGAGGAGGCATTCCATGGCAAGATGAGTTGGGGGAGGGCAGGCAGAGGGCAGGGAGGAGACATGGCAGGGGAAGGGAGCGGGGAGGCAGGAGGTGGGACCGGCGGATCTGAGCTCCGCCAAATCCGGAGCCCAGTATAGAGCCTCTCAGCGTGAAATGGAACTCCATTACTTTGCGCCCACTCAATAGCAGGCGTAGAATCAAGTAGCCCCATTGCGGGACTACTTTCCTTATGTGGGGAGGGGGACGAAGGCTGACCAGCGTGCTCAGGATTTTGCTGCAGCCATTTTGGCCCTACAGCAGCCCCATGAGCTTGGCAGCTCAGGATTGGGCTGCTCATCACTCTGTAAACTTCTTCTGTTGCAAGGCAGTATTTAAATCTTTATAATAATGAAAATATGCAAATATTACAATAATATTAGCATTAGAACATAAGGTTTGTCCTGCTATATTAGACCATCCAGTCCAGCATTTGTTTCCAGCCAAATGCCTCTCAGTATCACAAGCAGGGTCTATAAGCGATTGCCCTAAATGTAACTGCAAGACAGTCCAGTATGAATCTGGGCCATGGCATTGTGGGAGGGGCTGCAATCTTTTTCCATACCATTATCTCCATCTAAATCATGCAGTTGTAAACCTGCATCTCTGCTGTACCACATTAAATTGCTGAGAGGGGAGGACACCTCATGTTGTTGAATGTCCATTCATACAACACAAAATCTCTCTGCATGGAACACCAGTTTTCAGGAAGAAAGGTTCTACTTTCTCCTTGAAAGCAGGTTTTCTAACTGGAAGGACTCCTTGGCAAGATCTTGGCAAGATCTTCAACCAGGGTACTATGTCCTTCTCCGGATCACGTATTGGGGGGAGAAAAAGATGCTTTCTTGACAATAACCTCCTTGGTTATATGAATGGCTATCTGTGTGGATCTTGTATTTTGTTATTTCTTTTTCTGGTTGGATCTAGTTGTGGTAGTTGTTTTTTAATCCCTTCTTCTTAGGTTCTTCTAACTAGACATTAGCATCTTTTCCAGCCCATGGGCTGAAAAATGAGTCAGGCTGTGATACTCTGATTGACTGAAAGAAATTGCTACAGTACAAGATCTTTGTCTGAAAACTCTCTCCATCTCTTGAACGAGCAGAGCAAAATATGATGGCTGGTTTAAAAACAAAAACCTTATCAGTGTCACGATATCCTGCTTCAGCACCAACTCTCTTTCTAGTTCAGAAGTCATAAATCTCGATAGAATGGTGCTTGTTCTGGTCCAGCGGGGAGGCAGAAATTGCTGCATACGAGATTCTCTTGGCTGGAATGCTATCAACCTAGGCACAGAAAAATGTGATAGCTGGTTATCAAAATTATGTACTGTCAGGATCCCCTACTTGGATAGTAGATCCTACTCAATGTCAGGATCTCATATCTAGAACAACATCTCCCTCTCCAGGCCAGGGACAGACAACCTCCTTCTCTGATACAAAGGTCGCAAAATGTGATAAATAGAGGCTTTCCCAATATACTCATTCAACGAGTACTTAGTTTTCCATCCCAAAAAGGATTTCTTTAATTGTGAGAATCCTTTCTACTGAGGTATTTGCATTAATAGACATTATTCTTTATTCTAATAGACACAGACATTGTGACACAGACATAGAATAATGTCTAATAGATATTATTCTAATAGACACAGCAATTATTACGATGTCCTTGTATTATTTTAAGTATTGTTCTTTCTGGAGCATTTTGTAAATCTGATTGTGATTTGCTTTATCTCTACTACACATTCTTATATTGATGTGAACAAATATGAGCAGGAGTTAGTATATACAATGGTTCTGTGACTAGTCTAACCCACAACATCTGCTCCAACATTGCCTTTTAAACCACTTCCTATTCCTTCCTGAAACTATTTTGGTTTCAGACTCCCAAGATGTAGACAAATGTTGATCATTGACCTCTGTTGGCAATTCTCCCTCTTAGGGTGCAATCCAAACCCCTTATGTCAGTGCTTTCCACAACTGGCATAGCGGTGCCAATGGGAATCGGCTTCCACCCCATTGTTTTTCCAGTCCCTGAAGCCATCTTTTCATCAGTCTTTGCCAGGTATTTACTTTGTTTTGTGCCTGTGTGTTAGAACAAACTTAAATTCTTTCAGCCCATGTTCACCCGCTGAGGGGGAGAAAAACTCTCTGTACAGTCATAAATGGGCACAATTCACAGCAATTAGTATTTCAACAGCAGGTAGTTAACCCTCAGAATAAAGTGTGATTCTCTTTAGTTTCTCTTGTATGGTTACAAATTCCGAACAGGCACTTTATAAAGCTTTCCCTCCCTATAAATATCTTGGGGTGTTTTGGGTTGTTGTTGTTTTTTTCCCTCCAGAACAGCCATCATCACTCACAGCCTGATGCCAAGAAGCCTAGTTATGCTAAAAGGCTTTCTACCTGCGCATGTGCCCCGACCAATTCATTTGTTATTTTGTAGCAGATTACATTTGTGCAGCATATTACCATGCTAAAATTGCAGTCACCGAAGGGGGAAAAGAATATGCCCATCTCACTGCGCGCTGTACAGCTGTCGAAGGAACACTGCTAAACATGAGAAAAGTAGTATATTTAGGGGAGGGGATAAGAGCAGAGTAGACAAAAATACTGCCAAAGCTGGAATTCATGAGCACAGCACTGAAAGGCTCTTCTGGCAAAAAACAAAAACAAATATAAAGCCGTCAAGGAGAGGGGAAAGGAACAAGGTGGAGGGGAGCACAAATGCTTTGCTCATCTTACCTTTAGCTGTGTCATGTGCTGGTTCCTGCCCAGCTGCTTCTTTAAACACAGAGACCAGAGCATGCTGGGAGTGGAAGAGGAGCCTGCTTCTTGCATACGGTGCCCAATCTGTGTAGTCAACAAAGTGACAGAGCAAGAAAGCAAGCTAAACACAATGGGAGTGGACAGGTCATTCTGCCTCTGTCATCTTCTTGCAGGGGAAGCAAAGACATCCTGTTTTGATTGCTCCCTAAAAGAACAGGTTCATTCTGCCTCCTTCTGCCGCAGCTTGTAACTGTGGCCCTGGAGGAAGAATGCATCCTCACTGTCCCGTTTTTTTCTCACTCGCTCTCGGCTGGGGGTGGCAGGTTAGAGGTGGTACAGGACACCCCTCATCAGTTTGCTTCCTCCTCCACCCGACTCAGTGAAGCAGCCACTTCAGACTGCTTCATGGCTGGGTTGACCCTGGGTAAGGTGTCCAGATTCCAAGCTGTTTAAGGCTTTGCAGACTAAGGCTGCAGTCCTATCCACACTTTCCTGGGAGCATGCCCCACTGAACACAGTGTGACTTACTTCTTAGTAGACGTGCATACGATTGCACTGAAGGAGCAGTAACTTGAATAGAGCATTGAAACCAGTGGAAAAATTGAAACCATATCAGAGTTTTATGCTCCATCTGGCCAACTCCAGACAGGAGTCCAACAGTGGCATTCAGGGCCAATGGATGTTTCCATTTTGGACCAACCGACATTTCAAGAGTAGGTTCGTGTAGAACTTTCCTGTTTCCTATAAGGACAGGAAAGGCAGGATAATTTTTTAAAAACAAGAAATAAAAACATTACAGGCATACCTCCGTATCCATGGGGGTTCCATTCCCCCAATGGATACTGCAAATCTGCAGATACCAGGGATGCCCTTTAAAAAGGTAGGGAAAGTGAAGGAAATAGCTAAAAATAGCTGTGCCTGTTACAGCACAAGGAAACTCTTCCAAGCTGCCTGCAGCCTCTTCCAGTTCATGCAAGGCTCCTTCTTTACTGGAGAATGCACTGCAATCAGGAAGAGAATGCATTGTGATGAATTCCAGGGTGATACTGAGTGAAGGGAGGAGCCTTGGCACATCCAGGAAGAGGCTGCAGGCAGCTCGGAAGGCTGCTTGCAGCCTTGAAAACGCAGCTATGGTAGGTACAGATATTTTTGACTTTTCCCTGGGGCACCTTCCTTATGAGGAAAGGCTACGGCGTTTGGGCCTCTTCAGCCTAGAAAAGAGGCGCCTGAGGGGGGACTTGATTGAGACATACAAAATTATGCAGGGGATGGACAGAGTGGATAGGGAGATGCTCTTTACACTCTCACATAACACCAGAACCAGGGGACATCCACTCAAATTGACTGTTGGGAGAGTTAGAACAGACAAAAGAAAATATTTCTTTACTCAGCGTGTGGCTGGTCTGTGGAACTTCTTGCCACAGGATGCGGTGATGACATCTGGCCTGGATGCTTTTAAAAGGGGATTGGACAAGTTTCTGAAGGAAAAATCCATTACAGGTTACAAGCCATGATGTGTATGCGCAACCTCCTGATTTTAGGAATGGGTTAAGTCAGAATGCCAGATGTAGGGGAGGGCACCAGGATGAGGTCTCTTGTTATCTGGTGTGCTCCCTGGGGCATTTGGTGGGCCGCTGTGAGATACAGGAAGCTGGACTAGATGGGCTTATGGCCTGATCCAGTGGGGCTGTTCTTATGTTCTAAACCTTTTTAAAGTGGGTCCCTGGTATCCTCTGGATCCATGGATAATTAAATCACGGATACCAGGTCTGCAGATGAAATTATAAAATTTGCAGATGATACTACAGTGGTGGGGCTCGTTAGTGGGAATAATGCTTATAGGAAGAGGTACATGAGTTGTTATTGTGGTGCAAAGAAAATAATCTCTCACTTAACATCAAAAAAAACTAAAGAACTTATAATTGACTTCCAGAAAAAGAAGGATGTATACACACCATTAAATATAAATGGTGAGGAGGTGAAGAGGGTTGCTAGTTTCAAATTCCTAGGTATTTCTATCACGGAGGACCTCTCATGGACTTTGAACACCAGCATGTTCATAAAAAAAGGCACAAAAGCGGTTATATTTTCTGAGAAAGCGTGTGAAGTTAAATTTGTCACCGCAGCTGCTTGTGTCCTCTTATCGTTGCACCATTGAGAATGTCCTAACTTATGACATCTTCTGTAAGGGTAAGTCTTGCCTCACAAACCTTTTAGAATTCTTTGAAAAGGTCAACAGGCATGTGGATGCGGGAGAACCTGTGGACATTATATATCTGGACTTTCAGAAGGCATTTGACACGGTCCCTCACCAAAGGCTACTGAAAAAACTCCACAGTCAGGGAATTAGAGGACAGGTCCTCTCGTGGATTGAGAACTGGTTGGAGGCCAGGAAGCAGAGAGTGGGTGTCAATGGGCAATTTTCACAATGGAGAGAGGTGAAAAGCGGTGTGCCCCAAGGATCTGTCCTGGGACCGGTGCTTTTCAACCTCTTCATAAATGACCTGGAGACAGGGTTGAGCAGTGAAGTGGCTAAGTTTGCAGACAACACCAAACTTTTCCGAGTGGTAAAGACCAGAAGTGATTGTGAGGAGCTCCAGAAGGTTCTCTCCAGACTGGCAGAATGGGCAGCAAAATGGCAGATGCGCTTCAATGTCAGTAAGTGTAAAGTCATGCACATTGGGGCAAAAAATCAAAACTTTAGATATAGGCTGATGGGTTCTGAGCTGTCTGTGACAGATCAGGAGAGAGATCTTGGGGTGGTGGTGGACAGGTCGATGAAAGTGTCGACCCAATGTGCGGCGGCAGTGAAGAAGGCCAATTCTATGCTTGGGATCATTAGGAAGGGTATTGAGAACAAAACGGCTAGTATTACAATGCCATTGTACAAATCGATGGTAAGGCCACACCTGGAGTATTGTGTCCAGTTCTGGTCGCCGCATCTCAAAAAAGACATAGTGGAAATGGAAAAGGTGCAAAAGAGAGCGACTAAGATGATTACGGGGCTGGGGCACCTTCCTAATGAGGAAAGGCTACGGCGTTTGGGCCTCTTCAGCCTAGAAAAGAGACGCTTGAGGGGGGACATGATTGAGACATACAAAATTATGCAGGGAATGGACAGAGTGGATAGGGAGATGCTCTTTACACTCTCACATAATACCAGAACCAGGGGACATCCACTAAAATTGAGTGTTGGGCGGGTTAGAACAGACAAAAGAAAATATTTCTTTACTCAGCGTGTGGTCGGTCTGTGG
The DNA here is from genome assembly GCF_035046505.1 of Tiliqua scincoides. NCBI lineage: Eukaryota > Metazoa > Chordata > Lepidosauria > Squamata > Scincidae > Tiliqua > Tiliqua scincoides. The sequence continues at coordinate 194,830,150 of NC_089824.1, read as the reverse complement.
AACTCCTTGCCACAGGATGTGGTGCTGGCGTCTACCCTAGATGCCTTTAAAAGGGGATTGGACAAGTTTCTGGAGGAAAAATCCATTATGGGGTACAAGCCATGATGTGTATGCGCAACCTCCTGATTTTAGAAATGGGTTATGTCAGAATGCCAGATGCAAGGGAGGGCACCAGGATGAGGTCTCTTGTTATCTGGTGTGCTCCCTGGGGCATTTGGTGGGCCGCTGTGAGATACAGGAAGCTGGACTAGATGGGCCTATGGCCTGATCCAGTGGGGCTGTTCTTATGTTCTTATGTTCTTATCTTGGTGTGTATCTTGTATCTTATCTTATCTTATGTTCTTATCAAGAACAAAGGTGACAGGGGTGACTGCAACAACTACCGCGGCATCTCTCTCCTTAGCGTTGTAGGAAAGCTGTTTCCCGAGTTGTACTAAAGAGGCTCCAGGTACTTGCAGAGAGCGTCTATCCAGAATCGCAGTGTGGATTCCGAGCCAACAGGTCCACCACTGATATGGTATTCTCCCTTAGACAACTGCAGGAGAAATGCAGGGAACAACGACAGCCACTCTTTATAGCCTTCATAGATCTCACAAAGGCTTTCGACCTGGTCAGCAGAGATGGCCTCTTCAAGATTCTCCCCAAGATTGGATGTCCACCCAGGCTCCTCAGCATCATCAGATCTTTCCACAAGGACATGAAGGGCACTGTTGTCTTCGATGGCTCCACATCAGACCCTTTTGACATCCGAAGCGGAGTGAAGCAAGGCTGTGTTCTTGCACCAACCTTGTTTGGGATTTTCTTCGCTGTCCTGCTGAAGCAGGCCTTTGGAACTGCAACAGAAGGCATCTATCTCCGGACCAGATCAGACGGAAAGCTCTTCAACCTCTCCAGACTGAGAGCAAAATCCAAAGTCCAGCTGAAATGTCTGCGTGACTTCCTCTTTGCCGACAATGCAGCTGTCACTACCCACTCTGCCAAAGATCTCCAGCAGCTCATGGATCGTTTTAGCAAGGCCTGCCAAGATTTTGGACTGACAATCAGCCTGAAGAAAACACAGGTCATGGTTCAGGATGTGGACTCACCTCCCTGCATTACAATCTCTGAGCATGAACTGGAGGTTGTCCATGACTTTGTGTACCTTGGCTCAACGATCTCCGACACTCATTCTCTCGATACCGAGCTAAACAAGTGCATCGGTAAAGCAGCTACCACGTTTTCCAGACTCACAAAGAGAGTCTGGTCCAACAAGAAGCTGACGGAACATACCAAGATCCAGGTCTACAGAGCTTGCGTCCTGAGTACACTTCTGTACTGCAGCGAGTCATGGACTCTTCGCTCACAACAGGAGAGGAAACTGAGCGCTTTCCACATGCGCTGCCTCCGACGTATCCTCGGCATCACCTGGCAGGACAAAGTTCCAAACAACACAGTCCTGGAACGTGCTGGAATCCCTAGCATGTATTCACTGCTGAAACAGAGACGCCTGCGTTGGCTCGGTCATGTCGTGAGAATGGATGATGGCCGGATCCCAAAGGATCTCCTCTATGGAGAACTCGTGCAAGGAAAGCGCCCTACAGGTAGACCACAGCTGCGATACAAGGACATCTGCAAGAGGGATCTGAAGGCCTTAGGGATGGACCTCAACAAGTGGGAAACCCTGGCCTCTGAGCGGCCCGCTTGGAGGCAGGCTGTGCAGCATGGCCTTTCCCAGTTTGAAGAGACACTTTGCCAACAGTCTGAGGCTAAGAGGCAAAGAAGGAAGGCCCATAGCCAGGGAGACAGACCAGGGACAGACTGCACTTGCTCCCGGTGTGGAAGGGATTGTCACTCCCGGATTGGCCTTTTCAGCCACACTAGACGCTGTGCCAGAACCACCTTTCAGAGCGCGATACCATAGTCTTTCGAGACTGAAGGTTGCCAATACAATCTTGGTGTGGTACGGAAACTGCTCTGCAGGGGACAAAAAAGCTCTGCAGAGAATTATTAAGATTGCGCAGAACAACATCAACCTTCATCTACCAGCTTTGGAGGACATCTTTACATCTCGCTGTCTGCAGAAGTCACACAGTATTCTTAGAGACCCTTTCCATCCAGCTCATAAGTTTTTTGAACTGTTGCCTTCGGGTAGACGATACAGAACTATTAGAGCATGCACCACACAATTCTTGAACAGTTTTTATCCCACAGCTGTAATTACGTTGAATAAGGAACTGAAAATTACTACCAAAGAGGCGATATAGTTGTTATCATGCTCCTGGGCAATATGTTCTTGTTCAGGGGTGGGCAAACTTTCAACTTTAGGGATCCTGGGACTTTAACAATGGTATAGAAGAGGGAATTTCAGCAGGTGCAGCTTGTCATCTCACAGATGACAAGCTGCATCTGATGAAATTCTCTCTCCTACACAACTGTTAAAGGTCTAGGATCCCTAAAGCTGAAAGTTTGTCCACCCCTGGTCTTGTTTATATTGTTTTTTATATTATGATGCATGCTGTATAGAATGTGTGGGTGAGCGTGTGGAGTGTGATTGTTGTACATAGTTATTTATGCTTGTATCTCAAAAGTGCATCAATTTCATTGTGCTGTAAGCACAATGACAATAAAGTAACTACAGCATGTACAGTAGTCCAGTCTGGAAAGGACTAAAGCTGCAATCCTATCCACACTATCCTGGGAGTATCCACAATTTCCCATTGACTATAGTGGGGGTTACTTCCAAGTAGACATGCATAGGATTGGGCCCTAAGGCAGGGATGCCTTGTGTCCAGATCTGCCTTCTCCATATGTGCCAGCCAATGCTTGTTTCAGCCCACCACTTGAGTTGGACCAAGGAGCTCCCTCAATCTCTGCACCTGCATCTTCGAGTTGAGAGCAGTCCCATGCAAAGTGGAACGGCATCATATATACACCCAAGCACTGTCTTATCTGCACGTTCCAGGCATCCCAACATTTCAGCATGCTTGAGCTTTCAGCTTAAAATTCCAGAAGTTTCCAGCATCGGTTTTTCTTCTTTTATAGCTGCTTATGCTAATAAGATGCCTTGTTTTTACTTCCTCCCAGAAGTAATTGATCTATCTTTACAACTTTAACTCTCTTCCTAATAAAGCTATTTGTCTGGAAATAATAATTTATGGCTCCAACAGATTGTTTCCAACAGTATCTCCAGATTATAAATGTTTCTCAACAGCTGGCTTTGATCTCATCTGCTTCAGCTTGCAACATATTAGCATCAAACAGCCAAGATGAAAAACCCATTGCTTCAGCTATTTAAAACTATATTGGCCAATGCATTGGTTACTTGCCCAGCAGGAGTTATAACTATAAGACCAAGAGAATTGGTCAATGTCAGCTGGTAACATAATAAACCTCAAGAGAGAATACTCAGGGATAGGCTGAGGTAGGGCACAAAAGGTCTTTCAACACCTGCATCTCTGTGCCCTAGAAAATAACAAGCACCAACAGCACAATCCTTGGCATGTCTTCTTACAAGTAAATCCAATTCAGTCAATGAGACTTACTCCCAGGAAAGTAAGATTGCAGCCTAAGGCATGATTCTTTTTAGAGGACCTACATGGAATGGAAAGCTTAATGTCTCAGGAACAATTCATCTAATTTCAATACATTATCCTTCAGAAAGAATCAACACTTATCAAAATGTTACTGTATATTATTGGGGCAGAGATGAAACCATCGTTTTCGTAAATTGGAATTATTGGGAATACACTCCTTTTTCCAAGGATAGAGAAAACAGCTTCTGCAACAAGAGTTCTAGTTACTGCATTTTTATCTTGACTTTCTTCCAAGTTGCTCGTGGTGTGTGTGTGTCCATCCATCCCATTTTATTATCATAACAGGCGACCAGCCTGCCACCCATTCTTGCTCATCTGCCAGCTTTTACAGACAGATTTATCAATATTTGCTGAGGTGGAAGACTCATGGCAATCTCTGGTGTGCATGTCAGTCAATGCAGGCCAATCTTGCCCAGCCTGCTCTCTCACACTAGGCTGAGGCACAAATTTGCAAGCAGCTAATTGGTGCCTAGCACTTGGGGGCAAAGCCTTGCCAACCATTTGTTGGCGTCCTGAGGATTTCTCCTTAGTCTGGCTCTGGTCTTTGACCACCAACCACCTTTCTCTTTGTACAGTTTGAGACAAGCTGATTACCCCCAAGAGCTGGGTAGGAACTTTTTGCTGGCTGCCTGATTGACCTTAGCAGGCAGTTTTTTTATCTACCCTGAACTGGCATTTGATCGAGGTTTTTGTTTTTTTGTATTATTTCCCTTTTTTAATTCACCATACTTTTTGGTCACTTTTGGTAGGGCCAGAGAGATAAGAGCAGGGATTTCAGTGTGCACCCTGACATATTTTCTGAGGTGGAAAACTCATCACATCTTTGATCCATGACTTCCGCACTCCACAAAACCTGAATCCCCAATAGTTCTTGCATGCTGTCGTCAAATCCATAAATGCAGTATAGATATGGGCCTAAGGGCACAATCCTATCCTGCGCTGGAACAGGCAAGCCAGGAGGCTTGCGCTGTATCCAGCACAGGATAGAGACCAAAACCAGCTCAGCCAGAGGCAAGGGGAAACTTTTCCACTTACCTCTAGGAAAGGTGCCCTTTCCCTTATGGGTCTCCTTGGACTTCCGCCACCTCTTGAGGTGGCGCAAATCCGAGGAGAGCAGAGCAGCTTCAGACTGCTCCGTTCTCCCCAGGAACAAGGATTGGAAATATGGCATAACTGCCAGATCCCAGCCCTGCCTCCTGCTCCCCGCCCACCTCCAGGGCCACCCACCGCCCCGCCTTCCCCCTGCCCAGGAAGTCTTCCCTCCCACCATCTCCCTGCCCCTTGCCTACCTCAAAACTTTTTGTCACCCCAGCCAGGCCAATGCAGGGTGTGTGGAGGAAGCTGGCACAGAGGCTTACATCAGCCTCCACAGGCCAGCATTTCTCTGAGCGCTGGCCCAGCTTCCTTCCAAGGAGGCGCAAACGTGCCTTATGGCACATTTGCAAGTCTCCTAGGCCGGTACAAGGGACTTGCGATGGCCCAAGTCAAGGGCTGGATTGTGCCCTAATTTGGGCAGCCTGCAATTCTGGGATCTTCTCAGTTTCTTAAAAGGATACCACAGGAAAAGTTCAATTTGTTCTGGATGTTAAAAAAAAAAAATGAATCATGTATCTAGAAAGGCCATTGCAGTAAAGAAGAAGAAGATAAATATATAGAAAGACAAGGAATCTGGCAAGCTACCTTGAGGCAGTTTTCGTTTGTTTGTTGTTTCATGTTTTTTTTTAAGAAAGGAAGGAAACAGCGTTCTCTAGATGAAAACAAAATAATAAGCTACTTAGAAATATCGTTGGTGCTACTAAGCAAAATGTCCCCATCTATCCTCATCACTGTCATTCATTGGGCAACCTTAAGGTCTGATTTCAATGAGGATGTCTACACATTTCAGAGGCTGGATTGCTTCAATTAGAGCCTGCTGGGTGCTGCTGCTGCTGAAATGCTTCAAAGGGCCAAATATAGAAAGGAATTTGCCTAAATTGTTGGGTTCAGGAAATGACATAAGGAGGAGCCATAAGAAGGAAAATAAAAAGGTGTGATAACTTCAGTAGTCTGCATTTTTTTTAAGAAACTTTCTTATGCAGAAAGGCTCTTTGCTAGAGTAGATGAACCGACATTTCTGATGACAGCAAAGCTTTCAAAATATAGTCCATCCGATTGAAAATGGCAAATGGATAAAAGCTGGAACCCTAAATGGACAAGCCCATCATTTACCTTGCAGTCTGCAAATGGTTTGATTATGCTGATTAGGGCTGTTTGCTCATGCCTGTCCATGTGTACAGCAAACACAATGAGGAGAATTGGTGCAATGCTTACCAATCCTACCCTACCACCTGAATGTTCAGCATGATGCATGAACAGGAGCCTATACCCCTATAGTTGTATACTTGTAGGCTCTCTTCAAAACTGAGAACGCTCATCATGCAGAGAACCCTGATTGCACAGAGAGCTCATGCACAAGCAGCTGTACACACAGAGGTTTCCCATTCACATATCCTAAGTTAACAAACATGCAGGCACTGGGGCTTGCCCAGATGGGACCAATTCCCTTCTATGTATTTGCTGTATATGTGGATGGAAAGGAGTGGACAGGTCTTTATGGAAGACAAGAAGTAGCTATGAGACTAATGTAGCAGTTCTTAAACATTTTAGCAACGTTACCCATTTTTAGAATGAAAATCTGTCCGACCCCCTGGAAGTGATATCATTGACCTGGAAGTGATGTCATAACCAGAAGTGACATCATCAATTTAGGCTTCAAACCTATGCTGCGAGCAGCCAAAAGTCCCATTACACAGCGCGCTCATGCTATTATTTTGCATTGCTCGGAATTCAAACATTTCAACCAAGAAGTCAAAAGAGAACATGGATCCTTCTCCAACCACACAGTCCTCCCCCCTTTCCAGTGTTCCATCCTCCCACCTACTAAGGCCAAAGCACCAGGCCTCTCTCCCACCAGGAGCTCGCCCTACCCAGCAGCTCTGTATCCTATCATTTTAGCTCTGTATTTTCAATGGCAGCTGACTGAGCTGTGTGCTACACAACTCACCTGAAACTGCCTCGCGACCCATCTAGTTTGTCCCAACCAACAGTTTGAGAAATGGTGGACTAAAGGAACTGAGTTCTGGATCAGGGGATTGCTGGACTGGTACATGAAGCTACAACCTACCGACTCAGCCCATTGGTCCATGTAGTGTGTTTGGTGTACTGTGGCTGCTGGAGCAGATCTCCAGGGACCCTGAGGTATCCCAGGCCTCCCAACTGAATCCCTCCACACAAGGGATTGAGACTGCACACAAAGAGTATGAACTGGCACTGTAGTTGTTCCCCACCCAATAAAAGAGGAATGGGGACAAAGGAGGATAAAATATCCAGAGGTCTTAAAATGACCTAGAAAGGGCCTAAAGTTAGCAGATTTGCTTCTCCAGCCTTCTTCTTCCCTCCTTCCCCCACTTCTCTCCAACAGAGGCATTTCTATACACTCATCAAATCTTCAATCTGAAGTAGATAAAGCTGCCTTTTAAATTGTAATTTGTTATTCTGTTACAGTCATTTTCTATATCAATTTTATATGGCATCAAAAGCCTTTTCATATGTTAAACCCCTTGATTCATATGCTAATATTTAATTTACAACAAGGTAATTATTTTCAGTGGAATTTTAGTGGCATTTTCAGGGAAAAGAAGCAAGGTGCTCATTCAGTGCTAGGGATGAATAGGAGCCAACCGTCCAGATCCTTCCATTGCTTATGGGCAAACATAAGTACAAAGCAGTTATGTTGCCAAGTAACACAAGGATAAGTGAGGATATCTTTAGCAGGCTACCTAACATTTCATCAATTGTCCCTAGCTCTGATCAATAGGCACCCCTCTATTTTCAGATTTCATTCTATATGAAGATACAAAACTGCCTTATACCAGATCAGTCTATTAACCCAATATGTGGAGGTGTTGTCCAGGGGAAGTGGAGCCCCAGAACTTCTCCTATAGCAGGAGTAGTGATTTCATCAGCAGGTGCTACCTTTGAACCTTTTTTTTCAAAGGACCTTAACTGAGAAGAAGTATCAGGTTCAGTCAGTAGCAAACTCAGAAATTTCCCTGGGGGCATAAGTAAATGTCTAAGTTTAGGCCATCATTTTTCACATAGGCTGCCTGAAACAAAGTCTGTAGCTAATGTTACATTAATGTTATCCATCCTATGCAAATTTATCAAACCACTATCTTGTGCAAATTTGCCTAGGAGAAAGTTCTACTAAATGCAGTGCAACTTACTCCTGAGTAAACATGCACATACAGTACTTTATATACGTACATTTTATACTATAATATACCTTTTATATATATTAGGGAGATTTTTGAATCCTATTTTTTTTCCATTTTTATACATTTGTATAAAATGTGCAAAACTATTGCACCCTACTCTAAGATTTTGGGATGAAATAAGCATGATCTTTAAATGAAGTATAATAAGTTTCAAAGTAGAAATATGTGGCAGGAAAAAAAAAAACCACTGTACATGCATAAATTAAAAGTTGATTTTTAAAAAATGTTATAGTCTTAACTCCCACGGTGCCCAGAGCCGCCCTAACCGAGGAGAAAGAAAAGAACCCACAGGCACCACCGGACCCTCACACAACCAACATGGGCAAATACCTACACATCTGTACGTACAACTGCCAAACACTGGTTTCAGATGCTGAACTCAGGACGCTTCTCCACCAGGCTAGAAGAATAAAATACGATGTTGTTTGCCTGCAAGAAACAAAGACGAAAACCGCATATACCCACAAGACGGACTATGGAGAGTTGCTGATCATGGGCGAAAAGGTCAGCATGAAAAATATCAAAGGAATTGGTTTCCTCGTGCATTCTGTAATACAACAAATTGTCCATTCCCACAAAGTCCTCGATCCATGCCTCGCTGTACTATGACTACGGACCCAGCAGAAGACGCTGATATCCATCATCAACTGCTATGCTCCCACCTCTGCCACTGAAGAAGAGAAGAAAGACGCCTTCTACTCTGAACTTGAGGCCACCATCAAGAAGAGAAGTCCTATTACAAGTACATCTGTGGAGACTTCTACGCCATCATAGGCAATGGAACCAATGGCAACTGGAGACTGGGCCGACATGGAAATACAACAAGGAATGACAATGGCTTCCGTTTGTTAGACCTGATGTCCTCATGCAACCTGTTCCATGGCAACTCCCTTTTTGAAAAGCCAGAACATCAAAGATGGACCTGGGAAAGCCATAATGGATCTACCCATTCAGAGCTAGACCACATCCTGACCAACCATAGATGGAGTCTCCTGGATACTACTGTTCTGCCTTCCTTTGACTGTAGATCTGTTCCCCGGCTCCTTCGTGCCAAGATCCACCTTCTTGTCCTATTCTTCAAATGTGACACTCACCATCAAGCTCCAATCTGCCACCCTCAATACTATCCATGGAAGATACCCTCAATACCCTCACAACTATCCATGGAAGATGATCAAGGACCCCACAAGAGACCATGAAGAGCTGGCCAAGGGACTCTCACAGTGGTGCAGAGAGAGCCATGAAGAACTTAGAACTAGAAGAAGGATGGCTGAATGTGAAAGCCAAGGAACTTCTGAAGCGTCAAGGAGAAACCAGAAGAGATCCAGCAGCCACAAGAACCGCAAGAGCAGACATAGAACGCATTGCGGTGAACTTCTACACAGAGCTATACTGATCCACTACGCCTGTCCCAAGGTGTCCCTCTCCAAACTAAAAGACAGTCCTGATCCACAAGAAGGGTGACAAAGAAGACATTGGCAACTACCGGCCAATCACTTTGCTATCAATCCCCTACAAATTTTTACCAAGATCATCCTGAACCGACTGGAGTCAACATTGTATACCTACCAACCAGTACAACAAGCCAGCTTCCAAAAGGGCTTCTGCTGCATGGATCATATCCACACCATTACCCAGCTGATCGAGCAATGCCAAGAGTACAAGATGCTGCTCATACTGATGTTTGTGGACTACAAAACGGCCTTCAACTCAGTAGAAGTCAACACCGTCCTCAACTCTCTCCTGCATGCCGGAGTGGATCCGTCGTACATCAACATCCTAGAACAATGCAACACCGGGACATCAACAACCATCCAATTGTTTGACCGCAAGCTACGCATCCCCATTGAAAAAGGAGTCCGACAGGGTGACACCATCTCCCCGAAGCTCTTCGCCTCAGCCCTCCAGTATGCCATGAGCCAACTTAATTGGGACCATAAGGGTCTGCTGATCAATGGAAAGAAGCTCTCAAACCTGCGGTTCACAGACAACATCGTGCTTATCAGCAACAATATAACAGAGATGAACGAGATGCTGAACGAGCTGAATAAAGTAGGCACAGCTATCAGCTTGGAGATGAATATGACGAAAACTCAGACAATGACAAACCAACGGTGCGACAACAGCAACGTGCAACTCTGTAGTGCCACCCTGGATAAAGTTGACAGCTACATCTACTTGGGACATGAAGTGAACATGGCCAATGACCTAACGATTGAGATCAGGAGACGAAGGAAGCTGCGTGGGCCGCCATGGGGTCAATCCAAGAAGTCACCAGCCAGGTCCAGGATCCGCAGCTGAGAGCCCACCTGTTTGACTCCATAGTACTTCTGGTTTTTTGCTATGCCATAGAAACATGGGCAGAAACCATAGTTACTGCCATGTGAACTGCCCACTGAGCACTTGAAAGATGGCTCCTCAGGATGAACCGCTGAAAGCAATGGCAACATGGTCTCAGAAGTCAAGACCTCCGGCAAAAATCCGAGATCCGCGACCCGCTCAAGTACATGGCTTCTGCAAAGCACAGATGGGCAGGACATGTCATCCGCCGAACAGACAACCAATGGAGCACCAGAATCATGCACTGGATCCTGTATCATGTCAAAAGAACCCTTGGCCGACTGGCTACTCGCTGGTCAGATACCTTTTCCAGGTCATTTTAACAACAGGGACTGCCATACTAGACAACAGTCACACTAGACCAAAAAAACATGGAGTGAGTGTGGGCCACATTGGAAAGATTGCCAATGAGGATGGACCATCAATGTAACAATGTAATGTATGTATAGTCTTAAGGGAGTACAGCTATGAGGAGAGGGTGTCATGCTAAGCTCCTGCATTTAAAAAGCTTGCCATTACACTACTAGTCAATAGAATAGCTGGGGGACAGGTACCCAAGACTAGGTGATGTGATGATGGCCCCTGCATCATCGCCTCGCCCCCCATGCCTGCGTTGTCACTTCCCTTCTCCACGCATGCATGGCCCTGGCCCTAGAAACAGTTCAATTTGAAGCCATACATGGACAAGGGCGGTGGGATGGCCTGTTTTGACTCTGGTAAGTGCTGTCACACACACCCCAGTGGAGATGGCATAAAACTACCACTCCACCGCAGTAGGCAATGTACCCACTCCACCCTGGCTTATCTACGCTACTGCCACAGTCAGTAGGGTCTACTGTGTCGGATGGCCACTCTCCGGTATCCCAAACGCAGGGTCTTGCTCAATACCTACCCACTGATCCTTTAAATCAGGAGTCATCAGGGATCGAAACTGCATGCAACACATGTTATCTGCTCTAAGTTATGGCCCCCTTAGAGAGGGGAGTGGAACAGCTGAGTCCTCAAAATTCCAAGTTGTAAAAGTTAAACAAAAAGAAAGCCAGTGTTGTGCCACAGCATCAGGCACTTTATTCGATCCACTTCATGTAATGAACAGCCACCCATGTAGAGGGGTCATAGCAGCCAGAAGCAGCTCAGAGCTTCATGGACTCCCATGGGACAAACCCCCATGTGGCCACATCAACAAGCAGCACAAAGGCAGTGCCATCTTCCTCCAATTACCCTGCTCCGCACACTCCCTCTTTCTTTCTTCTCTGCATTCCATTTGTGTCTCTTTCTGATTCCCTTTTCGCTTATTAACTCAGCGCTTGCCAATCCACGTTTTATTTCCTGCTGCAGCCTCAGGGTGATTGAAAAGTGTAGAATTAGATGCTTGAGCTCTTTGCTTATTGAGAAAGTTTAACAGAATTAATGGAATCTTGCTGCTGTCAGCTTGTGGCATCTGAATCCTGCCCAGTGATGGCCCAGTCATTCGCTAGTCTAAGGGTCTAACTAAATGTTAGCAATGGTGTTCACATGTAAATGCACATTCAGAAAAACCTAAGTTTTAAAGTTGCTTTAGGAGAGAATGAATTAATGTGGAGAAGTCACAGGGAGCAACAGCTTAACCCTTCCCCCACCTGCAGCTGCTTAACTCCAAATTGTCTCCCAAGCCATTTTTTCCCCTGCATGTTTCTCCATAAATGTTTGAAGAGGCAAAACATGTATTCTGAAGCCCATTGTGGGTACTGAAGCACCTTGGATGAGTGATGTGGAGATGCAGTGGGCAGGGAAAGGATTAAGCACACACCTGCTCCTTTTCCTCTTCTTAGGAAAAACCATCACTGGGTTTTTAAACACACAAGGAGGTCAGCCAAAGCTTACTAGGTCAGCCAAAGGTTCATGTAGCCCAGCATCCTGTTTCAGTGGCCTAGCAATGGAAAGTCCAATGACCAACCAATGGAAAGTCCAGAAGTGAGACATGTAGGCAAAGAGCCCTCTCCCATTGTTGCTTTCAGCAACTAATATTCACAGGTAGCATACAGCCATCGTGACCATTGGCCATTGATAACCTTGTCCTCTGTTAATGTTTTAAATTCCCTTTTAAAGTCATCTAAGCTAGTGGCCATTTTGTCTAGCGCAGCGATTTCCAACCTTTTTCATCTCATGGTACACAGTTGCTAAAATTGTCAAGGCACACGGTCAGTTTTTGGACAATTGACAAGGCACATTGCACTGCCAGCCAGGCGCTTACATCCCCCAATGGCCCTACTAATAAATGAACTAACCCTAAACTGCAGCACACCTGCAGACCATTCATGGCACACCAATGTGCCACGGCACAATGGTTGAAAATCTCTGGTCTAGCAGCTCTTTTGTTGCCTGCTACTGTGTGATATGTAGTTAGAATGGGAAACAGGCAGTTAGCAGCTGGCTTCTTTAACATACCAGGGAAATGTCACCCAAGCCAGTGTGATTAATGACCAAATCCTATCCAGCTTTCCGCCCTGGTGTAGCTGTGCCAGTGGAGTTTGCGCTGCATCCTGTGGTGGGAAGATAGTTTTGGAGGCCACCACAAGGTAAGGGAACATTTGTTCCCTTGCCTAGGGGTTGCATTGCAGCTGCATCGGGGCTGGAAAGTTGGATAGAATTGGGCCCTGTCACAGAGGATTTGGAAAGTTTCTACTATGGTGTCGAGAACAGTAATTCAGCATCATAGGAAGGGGCTGTCATCAATGGGATGAACCATTTACCAGACCAGATGAAGCTGAGCAGTCTTGCTTTGTTACTAAATTCAAAGCACAGCTTCTGCCTTGGCTCAGAGATTCATTTGTGTTTCATTTCCAAAGTGATTTATTGAAGAAGAAAAGGCAAATCAAGGGGAATTTTGGGAGTCGCAAGAGAGGAGAAATGTGATCCTTATACTTCCTGGCAAAGGCTCCAATCAATTAAAAGAGAGGGCACTGGAGCCAGGTTAGGAGGGCAAAGAAAGAAGACAAATCCATTGGCAGAGCCTCCTTTCTCTTGGCCAGTTCCACACCCCAATAAACAGCACTGGAGAGAAAAAAAGACCCTCATTAAAGTTTCCTCTGCAGTGATGGTGAATGGATTCCTTCCTTACTTTCTTTAAAAAAAAAAAAAAGACTATTTTGATACTAATGCAGCTTAACACTGTTAAGTGAACTGATTTAATGGATCCATGTTCCTCTCTGCAGGAGAGACAATACCAGATTAGGGTCACAGCTGTGTCTGAAACAGTAAACCCCACAAAATACACAGCAGACTGTGCTTGCAGTATGTATTTTTCAAAACTGTATCTGGTGGATCCAAAGAGCAAGGAGCAATTTTGAATGGGTATTATTGCTATGGGAGGAACCTGAAGAAAGGGAGGAGACTCCGTTACAAACTCCACCCAGGCCAACACCACTTGATGTCCCTGGAGAAATGAACAGCATAAAGTCATCTATTTCAACAGTAGGTTCTTAACTGAGACTTGTAAACTCTACATGCACCCTCCCATGGGTGCATAATGCTCCTTGCAAGCACTGACTTCCCCATTCACTGTTTTGATGTCACCCTCATTAACTTTATTTATTTATTTATTTATTTATATTACAGTACAGGCCATCCAACAAATTAGTAACCAACAAAAAAAACCAGTGGCCAACCTGATGACGCTCACAGAACTGAATAAGAGTTCCAATATTCACTACGATACATTGAGATGAGAGCCGAGTCATAGTATCACCTTTTTGATTCCCTGCTGTGTCATAACAACACCTCTTTGGTTCTCAAATAACCTCATTACCAATCACCAATAACACCTCATTGGTTCTCAATCAATTCATTGATCAGTTTGAGTTAAAGAAATTCATTTTATGTTACATAAGGCGGTTGTGTTTTCCTTTTCTGGTTATTTGGCCATAACACACACACACAAACACACACACACACAAGGGTGTCACCTGGTGTGGCCTGCACCCCCCCACCCCACATAGTGACACCACTGGTTCGGTGAGAACAGGCCAGAACCCAGAGTACCCTGAGGTTCAGAATTCCTGTTGAATTTATGTAACCTGAAGTTGCTTGCTGGACTGCACTGCCTCCAAGCTCCATCCAATGCTCAGTTTTGTAAATAAATATTTGTAAATATTTATTTACAGTCCTGGAACATGCTGGAATCCCTAGCATGTATGCACTGCTGAAACAGAGACACCTGCGTTGGCTCGGTCATGTCGTGAGAATGGAGGTTGGCCGGATCCCAAAGGATCTCCTCTATGGTGAACTCGTGCAAGGAAAGCGCCCTACAGATAGACCACAGCTGCGATACAAGGACATCTGCAAGAGGGATCTGAAGGCCTTACGAGTGGACCTCGACAAGTGGGAAACCCTGGCCTCTGAGCGGCCCGCTTGGAGGCAGGCTGTGCAGCATGGCCTTTCCCAGTTTGAAGAGACACTTGGCCAACAGTCTGAGGCAAAGAGGCAAAGAAGGAAGGCCCATAGCCAGGGAGACAGACCAGGGACAGACTGCACCTGCTCCCGGTGTGGAAGGGATTGTCACTTCCGGATTGGCCTTTTCAGCCACACTAGACGCTGTTCCAGAACCACCTTTCAGAGTGCGATACCATAGTCTTTCGAGACTGAAGGTTGCCAATAGTAATAGTCATTTGTAAATAAAGCAGATATTCCAAAGATATCACAAATCCCCACTGAGCTTTTATTCCAAGAAAGTTAGAGCCTGGGTAGCACTATACCCTTGGAACTTCTTGCCACTCTAGAAAGTAGGGCACAAGCACATAACAGTAAGAAAAGTGGAATAAACATGTTTAAAATAAATAATACATAAAATAAAATCATTATCATCAGAATTGCACCGGCAGGAACAGTAAAGTGGGTCATTGGAGAAACCTAAAACAGAGCCTTGAAGACTGCTAAAAACCAGAGCACTGAATATACCCATCCAACTCCTTGTGACTGGGACACTTATTCATGCTTGTGTTTTGACTGTTTACGTTACATAAAGGCCACATTTTGACGTGCCAAACAAAATGTTCAGCCTCTCCGCAAGGTTCATCATCCAAGGCCAAATGCTCATCATTTTCTGTAAATCAGAAATCTTGGAGTGTGAAAAAGAACCAAAGGTTGAGGGACCAAAAAACCACCACATATAATTGCTGTTAGTCTTGTCCAAGGTCACAGGGATTTTGCTGCAAAGCTAGTGACAAAAATCCGATTCTTCTGACCAGAAGGACATCCTCCTGGCTGCTAGTGATAAGCGCAGTCATAGCACACTCCCATTATCCCAGAGAAAAGTCTGATGAGTAGAACATAGATAGAGATTGATTCTGTGTAGGAATCTCAAAGGGGCTATTGCAGGTACCACTAACTGGAGTTGGTCATAACATGCTTGGCACTGTGCTCAGTGCTTCTTTCTATGGTACCTGCTCTCTTCAACACTGGTTCATTAGCATAAAGGACTCACAGGCAGCTTTCCCCCTTGAACCTGAATCTTTTCACTGAGTTACATTACCCATGATGCAACAGCTACCAAATATTATCATAGTAAGAGCTGCTGTAGTGCAGTGAAACAGTCTTCAACCTCTTTTGTGCCCCAACCCCAATAAATAAAGTATGAGACAGGGAACTCACTATCAATCCCACCCCTCTCCCAGAAGCCTATCCGCCCATCCTACCCCATCATCGCCCACTCCCTACCCCCATAAAGCTCTCCTAGCACTGTTCACTGTAACCAAATATTTTTCTTAGAGCAGAAAAAGTTAACCATGAAGCCTGGCACTACTGAAAGCTATGTATTTTAACACTATTGCTAAGAACCTGAGCGGGACTGGGACACAATCTCCTGGTACCGGAAGGGGTACACCAGATGCCTTCTCCTTTACCTGACAGTGCTCTAGTCCAGTGGTCTTCAACTTTTTCATTCCTGTACGTTTTGGTTTCACCCACAATTGAGGCATCGTGATTTATTTGGGGTTGCAATTCCACAGTTGAAGAATACTGAAGTAGTGGACAGAACAGGGAGATTTGTCTTGCTCTGCCATGATGCTCACCGGATGACATTGCCCACTGGCTCACAGTCTAACCTACTTAACATGGTTTATCCACACTAATAAAATATGGCAAGTCACACATATTTTGAGGTCTTTGGAGATAGGATAGGATAACAAATATGATAAACAAATATAGCCCTGACAATAAGATCTACTCATAGTTCTGTAGAACAGCCAGCATTCTGAAGTCTGACTGCAAATATTCTTGGTTCAAATCCCTGCTAATGGGATCATTGGGTGGCAAGGATAACTCTCTTGCAGCCTAGCCTATCTCACAAAGCTGTTGCAAGGCTAGCTCTTTTGAGTTAGAGTGGGATATGAACACAGCAAATGAACAACTTAACCTGACCCAAGCCAAACCAAGCCAGTCTCTGGAGTCTCTCACACTCATCTTCCTTTGCCACTCTCAAGTTATGGCCTCCACCTTGTATCACTACTCAGAAGAATACTCCATCCACTACACAGATCCTGCACAACTGGGGACCAAAGTATCTCAAGGACCATCTGTTCCTGTATGAACCCGCCCATGCCTTCAAGGCACCTGAGGATGCCCTTCTTTGAGAGCCCACCTATTGAAGCTAGTGAGTGATTGGGCCATTTTTTTCAGTGATGATACCCCATCTTTGGAATGGTATTGGAATCGATACCCAATCAGGACACAGTCACAGTAGCAGTCCCTTGAAATTTGTCCTCAGCATCTAGAGATGAGAAAGTAGGTTTCATCAGTGGCACCACTAAGGTTCGTGTCACCCGGTGTGGATGCCAGCGTGTCACCCCCCCCCCCATGCAGTTGTGTGGTGATGTGCCATCACTTCATCCCCACAGGTTTTTTTGGCTGTACCTTTTGATAGAACAAAGATAGAAAACATTCTGCATGAAATTACGCATTGATTGATATATAACATGATGGTATTATTCCTCCAAACTGTGATTTTAGTGATTTTGGTCACTAGTGGTGTCACACACACCTCAGGGTGTCAATTTACTAACACCTTATTGCAGCAGTTCTCAAACTTTTAGCACTGGGACCCACTTTTTAGAATGACAATCTGTCCAAGAACCACCAGAAGTGATGTCATGGTGGAAGTGACATCATCAGGCAAATTAAAATAAATAAGTATAAATAATTAAAGTAAAACAAATAATTAAATAAGCAGAAGCCAGCCCTGTTCCACCAAGTGAATTTCCTCTGTAGCCTGCCTGCAATAACACTCCTCCCCTCCAAAAACACCTGGCTTTGCAAGTCTCAAAAAGGTTCACCTTATCAGCTGCAGTCTCTTTTGATCCTTTTTAGTGGGGGGGGGGGGGATGCTGCCTACTGGAGCACTTGTTTAGCTGCAGGTGCATAGGATCAGGACCATTCTGGTAGCCTTGCACTCTCCTTCACCTGATCTTCCACACCAGCCAAGGCACGTTTGCTTACTCACGAGTAAACGCGACCATGAGGCTTAGTTTCGCTTTCCATAGGGCTCAATACATTTATCTGCATGGAGGGAGGGACTTCCTTCTCAGGTGTTTTTGGGGGCTGCATTCATTGGAACAGGACCATTCTGGTGTCTTTGGATTCCTCTCAGCCTGCCCTTTCCGAAGGACTAAGGCAAGTTCACCTACTCCTGGGTAAATGTGCAATACAGCTCACTTTCACTTTCCATAGAGAGCCATGCATTTTTTGTTCTCCGGTCTTTTGGCCATAACTTTTGATAGAAAAGAGATATTTCATTCTGGTTTTTTGCATTGCCTTCCGCTCGAAATTCTGCATCCAATGGTATATACGTAGTATGATGGGTTACTCCTAACCACCATGATTTTAGCATGTCACCCCCAGTGCGCATCACCCCCCATGCTTGTCACCCGGTGCTGACCGCACCCCCCACACCCCCCTAGCGACGCCACTGTGTTTCATGTTTTGTTGTTGAGGCAGATCTTACCAACCATTTCAATGCGCCACTTCTCAGCCCCTGTTATAACGACCTTCTGATCCGTCTTCTTTCAATGCTTAAGTGGTATTGTCTATTTCAAGTCACCCTGTGCCATTGCAAAGGCCTCACAACAGGAACACATGGAAAAGAAGGTACAGGGACAGAGTAGCTGACAGTGAAGATGTATGCTAAACAGGAAAACATGATAGCAGTTTAGTCTCTACCATTTTTCTAGCAATCTATTTTCTACTTGAAGAAGCAGGTGCTTTTCCTATCCCCCTCGCATCAAACAGCTGACAGGCTGTCTCAAGTCTGATGGCTCCAGGACAGTTATATTGCCTTGAACTGCACATTCTTGACACATCTGATAATTATGCCAAACGAGCTCACCTCGTCTTTAGATGTCTGAGTTACACATATTAAATTAAGTGAAAGTAGTTACCTGTGCTACAGGAAAAGGGGGCAGAAAAAGCCCAAGCCACACACTTGACATGTGCCAGGAACGCCTCTGACACCTTGACATGTGGATTACAGTGACAAAAAAATTGATGGGCTGGAGAGGGAAATCTCAAAGTACTTTCATCTGTCGTACAGGCCGGTGTCCTGCCTGCTCAATGAGTATTTCCTGTTGCTCAATTGTCACTGCTAGCAGCATAATCAAGGCAGAAAGATTGTGTTGCATGCAGAAGGTCCCAGATTCAGCCCCTGTCCAGACAAGGTTGGGGCAGACTCTGAAACCCTTGAGAGCCATTGCCAGTTAGTGTAGACCAGGGGTGGGCAAACTTTCAGCTTTAGGGATCCTAGACCTTTAACAGTTGTGTAGGAGAGAGAATTTCAGCAGGTGCAGCTTGTCATCTGTGAGATGACAAGCTGCACCTGCTGAAATTCCCTCTTCTATACCATTGTTAGAGTCCCAGGATTCCTAAAGCTGAAAGTTTGCCCACCCCCAGTGTAGACCATACTGAGCTAGAAGGGCTGATGGATTCAGTTCCCAAAACATGTCAAGAAGAATTGTTTTCTACTGGATAGAGCACAGATACAAAGGGAACTGAGCATAATCTAGGGAGGTTCTCAGGCCTTGCTAAACCCCCACATTTTATTTCTAAGGGCCATTAAAGCAAGGAATCTTGGTAATTGTTTACACATCCTCCGCTATAACCACATTCTGTCAAGTGCCATTGACATACACCACTTGTTTTCTCTGCTCAGCATTCTATCAAGACTTTCCATGGTTATTTTTTCTGAGTATAATTGAGGTTTATGTACTCAAAGCCTTTTTCTTTTTAAAATACTGTTCCACCAGACTGAGAACCCAATCCTATGCATCTCTACTCAGAAGTAAGTCCCATTATATTCAATGGGGCTTAGTCCCAGGTAAGTGTGGCTAGGATTGCAGCCTGAGGCTGCAATCCAATGCATGCATTCCTGGGAGTAAACCCCATTGAACAAAATGGGACTTACTTCTGCGTAGTTGTGCATACACTTGCACCATTAGATTTGTCATCTTTCACTCACTGGTGTTTCTTTGTGTGCATTTATGTTCTCATCTCTGCGTGAAACTTTAGTATCTATCTTCAACCAGCAATTCTCTTTTCTTCTCTTGGGCTGCTTTTTTGTCCTCGATGCTATTGATGATGCAACCAGGTGACCTTCCACTTTCCATTCTCTTCCAATTTGAGATTCTATTCTTCATTGCTGATTATTTACTCCACTGACAAGACATGTGGCCTGTTCACATCTAGAATGACATTCACAGGGCCAACAGAGGCTTTCTCGTTGGGAGGCAAGCTTTTTCTTCTCTTGGACTACTTTCACAAAGCTGAAATTAGTCTTGGATAACTCAAAATGAAAGCCACACCAGTTCTTGTTTTATGATGCCTTAAAAACTCTGCCATAAATATGTGGCAAGAGAGCTGACAGGTAGTTTTGGGTACAACTTCAGTTTCATCCAATTATGTGGATGAAACATTCATATGTTTACTTTGTACACGTAACATTCATTTCACACTAGTGGTATCACTAGGGTTGGTTCATCCAGTGCAGAGTGGGAAAGGGCAGCAATCGGGACCGGTAGAACAGGGCAGGGAGAGGGTGAAACTGGGGAGAGGGAGAATGGAGGCAACAGGAAAAATGTTGGGTATCCAGCTCTTCCTGATGTGGAGCCCTGATCTACCTGCTGGGTAAACCTAGCCTCCCATTCAAAGTTGGCGTGTTTGTTCAGGGGCCAGGACTATCTGTCTGGGGGACAGCATGACTCCCATACCCACAGCTGAGGTACCCCCGCACCCACCCACCCCCACACACACACTGGCAGCCATGGCTAAGGAAACTTTGAAAACCAGGTCTACCAGGCTTCTCAATGTGGAGCCCAGGTCTACCTGTCCAATACACCTGGCCTCCCACTCAGAAATTTCCATCTCCCCATCCTTGCTGGTGTCACTCCCCCTTGCTGGTGTCACCCAGTACAATCAGCAGCCCCCTAGAGATGCCACTTTTACAATGGTATGCAAGTTCATTTGGAAATAAATCCCACTCTGCTTAGTGAGGTTAATTTCCTAATAATTGTGTTTGGGATTCCAATCATAGATTTCTTTTTTTTTGGCTATTATTCTGGTATTGATTTCCCATCCCCTGTAAGATTAGGAGGAAGTAACAAGATTGACCTGAAGGGGTAAAAATCTTATTCTGAAATGTTGACATGTACCAGGAGCCTGTCAAGCTTGGTTCTTTTTACAGCTTATTTCCGGTTTTATTGCTTGGTGATGGTGATCTGTGCTTTCCTTAGGTTTTATACTGTTTTGTTGTTTTACTGTTTTATCTGGAGTGCTGCAAGATACCGCATGTCTGTTTTGCAGATAAAGATAGGATATGCATTTTATTATAAAGAAGTAAAACATCAAGAGTGTTCTGCTAGTTTATAGTAAAGGAGAGCTGGTGTAGTGTAGCTAAGGGACTGAGCAATAAATCAGAAGACCCTGGATTGAATTTCACTTCTGCCATGACTTCACTAGATAGCCTTAGGCAAGTTACTCTCTCCTAGCCTCAGGCCCCCCCATTCTGGAAAGTGAGGGTATGGTACTAACCCAGGACTCACCCAAGATGTCAAAAGCATCCTGGTGCATGAAGTGTTGTGCCTAATTCTGCCCACCCTTACCTCGTGAGGTGCCAGCCTCTTCTCCTTCCACTCCCTCAACTGGAGAGGAAAGAGGGAGAGGAAAGAGGGAAATGGCAGAAGTATGAAGGAGAAGAGAATGGTGGGCCAGAGCACCTATGCTTCTTCTTCCATTCTGTCCCCCTCTAATCCAGGGAGTGGAAGGAAGAGGAGCAGTGGAGTGGGCCAATGAAGATGGATGTCCCTTGCCAAGCTCCTCAATCAGCCTCCTGGGTGGACCAGTCCTGCACTTATCTTACAGGTTTGTTGCCAGAACTGAAGCACTCAGAAGGGCTTCACAAATACTTCATATAAATGATTACATGTATCTTTTGTTTCATCTAGTGAGATGGTTTCCTTCAGCAGTGATCCAGGGCAACTCTTCTGGAACTTTCCAGTTCTAAGCTAGTTCATTTGCAGGTGACATTGGTCCTTCTTTGAAACACTAGCTCCAACCTCTACTGGAAGTGCCAACCCGCAGCACTGCAGAAACAGTTTGCTGTGCTTTTGAGGCATGACGAGGCATGACGAGAAGTCTCACTTCTCACGAAGTACCATGAGGTGTGCACACCGTGGTCGGCTATAATGGCTTTCTTCCTCCATCTTACGTTTCTAATCAGTGTGCGCTTGTCACATTTATTCCAATGACATTAACAAACCAAAATGAAGCAGTAACTCCCTCCGGCTAAATTCGGCATTCATTCATTTCGTAATCCTTAGATAAAAGCTTCGAAGCTGGAATATTCATTACCAAGCCAAGACTCTCTGAGCAGCCTGGGCAGTAATGGAATGGAGCAGATTTGACACAGGGGACACTGAGACAAAAATTACCCTGCCTTGAGATTACAGGGACTAAGTGTTATTGGGTGATAAGGTGTGATGTGTTAATACAAAATTATCTTGCATTAAAAAAAAGGCAACTGATGAAATTCACGTTTATTAAAAGTCTGACTGTGATATTAAAAGTTATCAGATAAGCCAGTTTATTTCTGTTCTGCGGAGCAAATTGAAAGAGTTCTCCAGCAGGAATTTCTTTAAATGAAAGATTACAACAATAAAACAAAAACGCTTTTCAAAAGTGTTACATGGCCTAAGACTGAAGAATTTCAGACCCTGCTCCTTAGAGGGAGTTAATTAACCCCTTGGTGCCTTCCTTAGAGCATCAAAATAAGGATTAGTTGCGAGCTTGAGCACAATAGGATGTGCTGTACACACAAAATTCTTGATATGTGTGTGAAGGGAAGGGGGAGAGAGAAAGAGAGAGACAGTATGGGGGATTAATTATGCCCATCTGTATGACATAAGGCTAAGGGATTAACAAGGTTTCTGCCTAAAATATAAACCACCAACATGAGGCTTAGAGCGATTTGTCCACATCACCAGGAGCACCTAGACAACAATAGAGTCATCTAATATCTGTAGCTTTTCAAAGCATTTGATCTGTCACCCGTCAGAAAGCTGCAAATAAAATTGACACCTAATGTGCATTTATTTCAAAACCGCAAGTTTGCAATACATCCTTATCTGGGTTAATCCGCTAGGCCATTGCATCCAGCATGGCAAAACGAGAAATGATGGGGTGAAATTTAAGTGATGGAAGAAGCAGGTTAAACATTAGGAAAGCGGGAGATGTATTTGCATGTAAAATGGGAAGAGAAAAAAGCACAGGCTCAAATCAAAGGCTCCTGGGGAAAGAGGCGACTGCCTGTACTTTACTAAGGCCCAGTTGTTTAGCCTTAGTGGAGAGTATTTTGATTGTGTTTGTGAAATACATGGCCCAATCCTATCAGGGCTTTGTGAACAGAACACAGTTACACTGATGTAAAATGGCTGCTGACATAGCACAGAGCACCACAATATCACTTGGGACCCCACACAGCTTCTGTTTCCATTGAGATAATCCAACATGCAAGAATATCATATAGTCTGACCTTTACTGTGGTAGGAACATAAGAAGAGCCTCACTGGATCAGACCAAAGGCCCATCTAGTCCAGCTTCCTATATCTCACAGTGGCCCACCAGAGCACACAAGACATCAGGGAGCACACAAGACAACAAGAGTCCTGCATTCTGGTGCCCTCCCTCTCATCTGGCAGTCTGAGATAGCCTACTTCTAAAACCAGGAGATTGTACAAAGCCATTGTGGCTTGTAACCCATGATGGACTTTTCCTCCAGAAATCTGTCCAGTCCCCTTTTAAAGGCATCTAGGCCAGATGCCATCACCACATCCTGTGGCAAGGAGTTCCACAAACTAAATACACGCAGGGTAAAGAAATATTTTCTTTTGTCTGTCCTAACTGTCCTGACACTCAATTTTCGTAGATGTCCCCTGGTTCTGGTGTTATATGAGAGGGAAAAGAACATCCCCCTATCCACTTTATCCACCACTCCATAATTTTGTATGTCTCAATCATGTCCCCCTCAGGCACCTTTTTTTTCTAGACTGAGCACCTTTTTCTAGACTGTTGTTTAAACTGTATTTCAAATATGGTTTTGTTGATTTATTGTATATTGTCTTAGGCAGGGTTGTTCCTGAAAAGGCCACTTGACATATTTGAAGATGAATGAATGAATGAATGAATGAATGAGGGCACAATCCTATGCACGTCTACTCAGAAGTAAGTCCTATTGTGCTCAACGGGACTTACTCCCAGGAAAGTGTGTATAGGATTGCAGTCTGAATGAATGAATGAAATGTGTTGGTTAGTTGTTACTCAGTAACACATGAAGCAACGATAATTCAATGGAGTGCCTTGCCTGTCTTATTTCAAGTTGCCGAGCAGACAGGCAGCTGTAGAAATTACTTCCAACAAAAATGTTTGTGGCATGCCAGTTTACAGATCTGGGGCTCATCAAAGCCAGAGCAACTGCCTTCAGGAGCTTGTACATGGAGGAATATTGATATCAAGCTCATACAGCATGAAGCAAAATAAAAGGAGTGATTAAATAAATGATGCAAATCAACAACCACAGGGATAGACCCTCTAGGAATGAAATTAACAGAGGATAGCTAGCACACATCTTTGTGTTTGTGTCTCTCATTCTGCAATGGGAAAGACATGCTCACTTGAAGCAAAAGTAATCTACTTGCTTTCGCTTCAGTCTGGGCCAGGTCTTTTCACAACTACAGCTGTCAGCTCACAAATGGAGCTTGCAAGCGGGACCAACTAACAAGAAACAAGGGAGTTTCATAAGAAAGTTGGGAAGGGGAAAGAAGGGGTAAGTGTGTGAGATAGCTGTTTGTATGTGAGGATGTATGATGTCTCCAGAGGCATCACCAGGGTTTGCATCAGCCAGTGCAAAAAAAAGAAAAATGAAAAGTTCAAAAGCATGGGCTACACCAGGGGTGCCCAAACCCCGGCCCTGGGGCCACTTGTGGCCCTCGAGGCCTCTCAATGCGGCCCTCAGGGAGCCCCCAGTCTCCAATGAGCCTCTGGCCCTCCAGAGGTTTGTTGGAGCCCATGCTGACCTGATGCAACTGCTCTCAGTGTGAGGGTGACTGTTTGACCTCTCGCGTGAGCTGTGGGATGAGGGCTCCCTCCACTGCTTGCTATTTCACATCTGTGAGGCAGCAGTGGCAGCAAAGGAAAGGCCAGCCTTGCTTTGTGCAAGGCCTTTTATAGGCCTTGAGTTATTGCAAGACCTTCATTCATTCATATAAGTTCATCTTTAATATATTCATTTATGTAAACTTATGTAAATTTATTCAAATTTTAAATGTAAATTAATTCTCTTTTTTTGCCCAGCCCCCGACACAGTGTCAGAGAGACGATGTGGCCCTCCTTCCAAAAACTTTGGACACCCTTGGTCTACACGCTTATCTAGGAATAAGCCCCACTGAATGATCTGGTACTTACTTCTCTGGACAACCATGCACTGGATTGCACTCTAAATTGGTATCACATTGTGACAGCGATTGTGATTTTCTGAGACAATGTTTTTCATCTCACAGCACACTGACAAAACGCTAAAATTGTCAAGACACACCATCACTTTTCTTACCATTGACAAAGCACACCACATTGCCAGCAGGGAGCTCACATCCCCCAGGGGCCCTACTAATAAATGACTCTTCCCCCAAACTCCCGCAGCCCACCTGCAAACCATTTGTCGCACACCAATGTGCTGGGGCCCAGTGGTTGAAAATTGCTGGTCTACGCACTGATTGCCCACTGCCCTACCCCCATCTCCAAGCCATTCTCTCTCACTGTATTAACCAACAAGGTCAGGAGGAAATCTATTGCAAATGTTCTGATTGTTTCCTAAGAGGAAGCATCAGCAGGCTCTCAGCATGTGTGACCTTGTGGATTTTATCTTCCATCTGATAAGTAATCCCTTTTTGCTGGAGCAATAACTCTGTGTGTGAAGGTTGGGGGCATCCTGGAAGCTTGATCGTAATCTTTGCACTAACATGCAGGGTCACAGCCAGCTGTGCTCTCCCTTCCCAACATGAGCTGTCAGCACAACCTCTATCCCTTCAGCTCAACCTGCTGTCATTAGAGCACGGAAAACCTGCATTTATTTAGATATTCAGCATCTTCCCAGCATGCCACAGAATCTAATTAAATTCCTTCTAGTGTAACTCAAAAACTTAATCCTGGAGTAAATATGTGCAAAAGTTATGAATGGGATATGTTATGAAGCAGAAGGAAGCTTCATCAGTTCACTTTAAACCCTTTTGTGCTTAACAAAGAATACAGAATTACCATGTGGGAGGAGCACGATCATGGCCACTGACCACACACCCCCGAGCCTCCATGCATTCATTCAAAGGTCAGAGCAGAGACTGATAGCACAATCCTAACCTGCACGGGTACAGCCAGGCAGCAATAGCCTGTACTGTATCCTATGTAGGTTGGGAGGCTGCTGGAGGTCACCTTGGTGTAAGGGGGTATTTTCCCCCTTACCCCATGTAATACCTCAGCCTGCCCTATGGAGCTACTTGGATCTGTGCCAACTATTTCCAAGCAGCCCATGTACGGTTCCGAAGCCCAGGAGTGAAAGTTAGGATAAGGTGTACGCTGCTGCCACCAGTCCCACACCTCCTGGATCTGATACTCCTCCCCCCATTCTTTCCACCACCCTGTCCAGAAATGCCCCCTCCCATCCAGGAATGTCCTTCCACCACCTTTTCCCACCACTGCGCTACTTGGAGCAAACCTATCTTCTCCGGTTGGTGCAAGATCAGGATCTGGCCTGGCAGAGCCAGCGCGGGTCTTCATGCCAGCCCAGTCAGCTCTCGAGCAGGAGGACAAGTCTGGGGGCACAACATGCCTTTTGGACTGGGATGACCATGTGCAGGCTCTTTGTGCACAATCAGAAATCCTTCAAGATGTGAAGTCTTCTACATGGAAAAAGTTCATGCGCATAGAAGTTATACAGATACTCTTCCAAACTCTGAACAATTTCAAAAATGTTGGCACTGTGTCCAGTTGGTGCATTCCTGTTCCCCCTCCACATGGTCATTCTTTGTGCATCTGCTGTGTGAAAAGGCCTCACATTGGCAATACTTTTGTGTACTCTGCCAAGGGGGCAGAACAGCCAAAGCTAGTTTTTTATTCTGATTGTGTCAACATTTCCCCAAACCACCCTGCCCTGCCTTTTGTGCTTTTGTTTCACCTGTTTTAAGATCCTGGTAGTCCTCAACATCTTAAAACCTGATTTATCCCCCCCCAGACTGTTCCTATTCCCCCCTCCCCAGGATCAGCAACAGAGCATCATTGCGCCATTTTTTAAACCCAGGATTCTTCTTCTGATTGGCTTCAGCAGAACACTGCATAACATTACAGCACGGTTCTGAAACATGGAGATCCAGGGGCCAAGTGGATGGAAAGCATGAGCTGCACCTCTGAGCCAGCAATTTTCAACCCTTTTCATCTCACAGCACACTAACAAGGCACTAAAATTGTCAAGGCACACCATCAGTTTTTTGACAATTCACAAGGCACACCATGCTGCTGGCCAGGGGCTCACATCCCCAATGGCCCTAGTAATAAATGTCCCTCCCCCAAACTCCTGAGGCACGCCTGCAGACCACTCACAGCACACCAATGTGCTGTGGCAGTGGTTGAAAATCACTAGCCTGAACAATGGGCCCTCCCCATAGGGGGGTTGTCACTTCTCCAAGAGGAAAGAGAAAAGCTGAACCTGCTGTAATTTTAAAGGTCCAAGAGGCCTGACCTACTTTGATCAACTTCTCTCTTCTCTTAGAAGACATTTCTAAACAAACAAAAATATGACAATGATGCCACCTGTTGCCATCCAATTAGTGAAAGACCAATGGTTGAGTTGATGAGATGAGATGTTCACTTTCCAAATAGAATTATCCGTGCAAGTCTGAAAACAAATGCTTTCTCATTGGGGTCCACCTTCTTAATGCGATAACTTTGGACACATTTGGTTGTGAGCCTTCCCCATGAAGAAGACCAGTCCTTGGATTTTTCCTGAGGACTGACAGGAGTGGGAAAAGGAAGAAAGGAGTCTTCTGCCGGTGCCAAAATGATATTTACTACCAAAGGCATCGATTATTTCTGTAATCAACAACTTGTTTCTAAAACTGAAAATCCTTTATTACAGGGTTTATACACATAATTCCAGAACTGAATAGCAACAAAAATAAGCTGCAGGGGAAAAAAAAATATATTGGAAAGCTGTCCTGGTTTTTCTCCGTAAGATGTTTACACAGTGCCATCTACAGGCAGGCACTGGTTAAGTCTGGAAAATAGATATTGTAGATTAGTGGTTCCCAAACTTTTCAGCACCAGAACCCACTTCATAAAATGACACTGTATCGAGACCCACCAATCTTTATGAGACTTTAAAAGAAATCTAGAAAGAAATAACATTTATTTATTTACATGTATTAATACCCAGAAAAAAAGATGTTCTGACATTTATCCCCCTATAGTTACAAATACTTGTAAACTGCAGGAACTGTTTGAAGGGTAGTTAGCAGCTATCTGATTTTTGAAAAGCTTCAGGGCTTGAGGCAATTAGGTATCTGATCCTTCCATCACCTGTGTTTAATTGGGTACTCTGCTTGGCTGCTATGGGACCCAACAAAAATCAGGTCACAACCCACCAACGGGTCCCAACCCACAGTTTGGGAACCACTGCTGTAGAATCAAAAATGCAGATCAGTGATACCGTGACTGTACAGAAGCCAAAGAAGAGGCAATGAGCAATATAAAATCAGATTTCATTTAAGGCTAGTTTGCATATGGCATCACAGGGGTTCGAACTGTCAAGAGTCCAGGGCCACTATCAATATCTGAGACCACTGCTATGCCTTTACCCTTTGTGTCATGGTGGTGGAGCAACTCTCTCACAGCCAGCCCAGGTAGGAGGGGGGCAACTGTTACCCTGCACATGCCGGATGTCATCTGATCTCGGAAGCTAAGCAAGGTCAGGCCTGGTTAGTACTTGGATGGGAGACCACCTTGGAATACCGGGTGCTGTAGGCTTATACCATAGTCTTTCAAGACTGAAGGTTGCCAACCATGGAGGGCAGCCTGCCAAGAGCCCTCCAAAAATTGGAGCTGGCCCTCCTGTACATGAGTGTTCCAAGCTGGAGAACAAAACATCATAAACCTGTGTGCACAACCTGTAAAACAGTATGTGTTTTGCTTCCTGTATACATGCGGGAAAGCTACAATTGGCAGGGGAGGAGTGTCCTGACATGGGTACATACCAGATGCACACCTTGCAAAGTATACAGGTATACACATTTCCCTATAAACATTCCCTATAAACACACCTGCGGGGTATCAGGCAAGGAATCAGCCTCTGTGTCACCATCCAACTTTGGTTGAAGGAAGGAAGGAACTGTAGGAAGGAAGGGAATCCAAGGAACCATCTGTTCACCACCAAGTCAGAGCAAGTCCAGTGATACTCCTATAAAAGCTTCCAGGTCAGAGCTAGTCACTGGTTTGCTCTGAGTGTCTGCAGATGACTTCTGCTATCAACTGCCCCAGAGATAAGGCTCGATAATAAGAAGATACCAAAATGAACTATTCCAGACAGAAGCTGAATCAAAGAGCTCTGTTACCTTAGAAACTAGCTGGTTTATTATGGCATGTGCTTTTGCAGGGTTGGGAACTTGACTTGGATGACTTGGATGATAAATGCTTGACCCCAGGTGTGTGGCCAGTGGGCACATCAGTAGCAGGGTCAGTGGTCACATTCCCACTCTCTCTGTGCTTGCTGAACATGAGCAGCTTCTGAAGAATAGGATGAGACTTGACTTTCAGTGGAGTTATAGCAGGAATGAAAGGTATGAAACATAAATGCAGTGCGCGGTTTAATCAATGACTGGCTGTCAATACATATAAATTAAGCAATTACTTTTAGAGTAAATTGGATGGTGTTTGTTTTGATACTGACAGCATAGCCCTTTCCCCAATACTGGAAAACAGTGTCAAATATCATCAGGAAATCTAATCCTGCAGTTTCTCATGTATACTTCATATATTAAGAACATAAGAATAGCCCTGCTGGATCAGGCCAAGGGCCCATCTAGTCCAGCTTCCTGTATCTCGCGTTGGCCCACCAAATGCCCCAGGGAGCTCACAAGACAACAGACACAACCTGTGGCTTGGTGCCCTCCCCTGCATCTGGCAATCAGAGGCAACATGCCTCTAAAACCAAGAGCTTGCACATACCTGCTATGTCTTGTAACACGTAATGAACTTCTCCTCCAGAAATTTGTCCAATCCCCTCTTAAAGTCATCCAGGCAAGAAAGAAGGAGCACAGGAGCATCATTCTAAACCAATGATTTTCAGCCTTCTTCATTGCGTGGCACTGACACTGGTGCTAAAATTATCAAGGCACACCATCAGTTTGTTGGTTGGGTTTTTTTGTTTTGTTTTGTTTTGTTTTGCAGTTGACAAGGCACACTGCAAGCTGGTGGACAGTTCACATCCCCCTATGGCCCTGCTAACTCCCCCGAAGTCCTACAGCACACTTGCAGATAATTCATGGCACACCAATGTGCCACAGGACAGTAGCTGAAAATCACTGTTCTAAACAACAAATTCATTCCATGCCGCTTCCATAACATTTAAAGGCTTGACACCAAGTCAGTGTCATTTCAGGACTTTCCCATGGAGTTGTCATGTCACTGAGATCAAGCCTATTCATCAAATGAGAAAGAACGTATGTAATTGGCTTCTTGGAACTGCCGGGACTGTCAACTTGAAGGCAGCAGCATGGGATGGACCCATGATGAATGAGCAACTTCCATGTGAAAGTCATAATGCACCGTGCACCTTGTTCCAACTGCATGGTGGCACTAAGGGCAGAATGAGACCTTCATTAGCAGCAGACCCAGACCTAGAAGCACAGCACAGCAATGCAACCAAGCAGCAGAAGGAGTGTAATTTGCAAGGGCAGGCAGGGAATGTACAGGCAGGGAAGTGGATGCTTAATCCTCCCCTTGCCTACTACAGTTTTCTTCAACAATTACCCCCCCCCATCACCAGCTATTTGTTCCTGAACTAGGGCTTCTAGCTTCATGTCTGCCATTGAGAGTCCATCTAAGCTTCAAGGTTAGAGACAGAATATCAAGGAAGATTAAAATAATCGTCCATTGATTTACAGTGTATATATATCCTTTCCTTTTGTCACTTTATAAATCACATAGACATAGATAGAACAATCGTACCATCATCCTAGTTTATCCTTAAATATCAGATCATGGAGCTCATGAAATGATATGACAAATAACAAAACCATTCAGTTCTCAAGGGGAAAAAATGCCAATATTAACAGTTGTTATACCTTTGGTTCCATTAATGTACAAATAGCCTCGGCTTTCCTTGAAATAAATTCATTGGCTCTCTTCCTCCTCTCTAAATCTTACTAAATGAGTGACTCAGAATAAGAAACATATTCCAGGGCTCTCCTAAACCAGGCATCTATTAGAATATCAGATCTCTTTCATTTACTTGCAATTTCAATCCTTGCCATAATAATTAGATTAGCCTGATCAGTGTCTATTCATTCTCTCATATAGGGAAAGTTCTGTTTGGCTGATGAAAACTACTGAAGGGCACTGCTGGCAGGAATGAACTACATGTTACTAGGTAGTCTGCATTATTATTTTATGAGCTATTAGGTGATCTACACAGTTTAGAGATGTGCAGAAATTCATATCATTAGAATATACACAAAAATTGCACCTTGCAGAATTCTGCATGGTATTCTGGTCCCAGAATTTCAAGATAATAAACACTGGCTTGCTGAATCGGTCCACGGTTCATCTGATCCACTATTTTGTGCTGAAAAGAAGCCAGTCAGATTACTGCAGAACTTCACAAGCAAGACATCAATGATGTTGATGTCCTGTATTTCCCGCATCTGGCAAACTGGGTTTCCCTGATTTCCAGAATATGGAATAGTTTTGATAAAAGATCTTGGCTCCCTACTTGTTTCTGTTAAAACCAAGTGCAATCAATACTATATCAGATGACATAATAATTGGTACAATTGCAGCGACCATGTGTTTAGCGACAGCAACAGGACTGTTTAGCACATCTGAAGTCTGCCAACCATATATGTCCTGAACTGAACCCATGGTATACAGGTCCCCTACCCAGTCTCTACATAGCAAAAGGGGTGTAAGATTAGACCAGCTTAGACCGAACCAAGATGAGATGCAACTGCAGTGTTCTTCCATGCCATGAAAAGTTTTACAGAAGTTCTGAGCTTGACATGAGAGAGCAATCGTGTAGATCTGCTCCCCGGAAACACTTAACATAAGTGTTAAGTATGAGTACTCATACTATTCTAGGGAGTTCAATTCAGGTTTTTAACTGCTGATGTGCTGGGCTGGCACTTTTAATGAATGTGATTTTAATGCTTTTATCTGATCCATGGGTGTCTGATCTCCCTTATTGTTTTAATCTTTTGACGTTTTAGTATTATTTTAATCTCTCATTTTGTATTGTGTTTTTATCTTGTAAGTTGCCTTGGGTGCCCCTAATGCATAGGAGAAAGGCAGGATACAAATTTTATAAATGATTGAGTGAATGAATGAATATGTAATTGGAAAATTTCTAAGGAAGTCCCATATAGACACATCTGATGTCAGAACAGCGGACTTCTAAAAAATGAGGGGGCTGGTAAAAAGGAAACTGAAAAGGAAAGTCAAGAGAGTCAAATCTCTCCATGCTGCATGGGGGTTATTTGAAACCATGATAACAGAAACTCAATTAGAATGTACACCACAGAGTGGGAAAGCCACAACCCAGTCTTGGAGGACACCAACATAGCTCACGAGTGCAGACAAAGAAGCGTGCCTTCAGAAAATGGGAGCAAGGTGATACACAAGGAAAGCACCGCAAAGGCACCTCATGACTTAGTCTTTGCCCACACTGTAAATGACCTATAAGTACATATGCACACCAATACCTTGTATGTCATGGCTAGAGGCAGTCTAAAGCGGTTTTATTTTTTCATGGATGGCAATTTTATCCCAAAAAAAAAAAATAAAGTGTTATAGTGGTGTTATGCGTTTTTATTCCAAATTAATATTTTAATCCATTTTAAAGCATTTTTAGTGTAATCACTGTCATATAAGTGGCATAAATGTTTTTATGCCTGTGGCATAAACACAAACTTGTCACTCAGTTTCACTTTCCATAGGGTTCAATATATTTATCAGCTTGGAGGGAGGTAGGACTTCCTTCTTGCGTGTTTTGAAGCCTGCATTCATTGGATCGGGACAATTCTGGTGGCATTGGATTCCTCTCAGTCTGCCCTGTCCGCTCACTGCCCTCTTTGCTGAGTTACCTGTAGGAGAAGGAGAAAGTTAATTTTATACTGGCAGAACATTCCCTGATGAGACCCAATAACGGAGACTGAGTAGATCTGATTGTCAGCTCACATGCAGTGGTATAATTTTGGAGAAATCAATGCCATTTTTTTTGCTACTAGTAAAAAGGAAACATTAGTCTTTTTTGTTACTGGAGACCATCTAAGCACCAAAGATTTGACCAGCATTTATCAACTATCACAGGGTCACAAATTGTTTGCATGTTAGACCTACATAAAGATGCAACTTATTGCCCAGTCCTATCCAGGACTGGGTCAGTGCATTGAGGGTTTTATAACAACAAAACACCATTCAGGGATTCTTATGAAGCTTCCCCCCCCCCTTCCATTGCAAGTTTTTTAAATTTTTCTGCCAAGTTAGCCAGGATATGCATGAATATCTGTTGGCGCTAAGTTAATTACTGAACTGGGAAAACATTTGCTTTTTCTTTTCCTCTCAATTCACACAGGTACAGTACAGTGCAGGGTATTGGTTCACATAAGTTTTGTTTGTTTGTCTTTAATTCCACGCATGCTCACTTCAATCTCAGCACATGCAATCCCATTTCTAAAATAGGAGGCATTCTGAAGAGACACCATTTCTGGGCACAGAAGCCCAAGTATCAGTAATAAGCTATGACTTCGGGAGGCCAAGGAGAAGAGAGAGAAGGCAAGTGGATTCCGTCACCCTTTGCAACTTTTCCTGCTGAGGAAGTGCAAACAGGAAATGAAAGTGTGTTGAGTTTGTCATACTAATGGATTCTTTGCCCTTTCAGCATCCCTACCATGGTCGCTCTGGTTGTGTGATTGTGGACTACTATAATTTGAAAAAATTTAGGAACTTAGTTGGAAAGAGGCTCCCCTACCTCAGTGTGGAAGTCTGGATTGAACGACCTTCAGATTTTCTCTTCTTGCCCTACACTTAAACAAGGCATGTTTTTTCTACAGTCCTATACTTCCCCAGATGGGATGATTGCTTGACTTATGACTGAGGAGCCAGGGCTACGTGTCTTCATCGCTTTTTATGAAATGGAAAGGAGCGTTCTTCTAAGATGGCAATGGCAGCCATGAATACCTGAAAGCAAAGGATAAACTGATAAACATCAATAAGGCCAATTAAACATTTATCAAGGACTATGACTTGAGAAGCCAATAGATCACCTAAGCCTAGGACTGAAATGAAAGGCTAACTTTTTTCCAAGCGCTTCCACGCAGAATCTATCATTTTTACTTCCAGCATATGTCACCTGCGACGGAACGAATCACCTCCAATGCAAGCACAAAGCTCGCCAAATGAAGCTTTGCAAAGTGCAGACTCCGGAAATTTTATCACAATTCTCCGATAGTTTATGTTTTTGTAATGCCTCCGGCATTATCTCCAGATGGTCGGGAATTAGATGACACTCTTGGGCCTGAATTTTCTTTTCCGTCATGCTATAAAGTTGCCATTTCCCTAACTATTACAAAAGTTTTCAAAATTTGCCACCTAAATTAAAAGTGTTATTGCATGAGAGGAAAGAAATACAGACCAAGTACCATTGAACACCTGAACATCTGGAAAACACATCGAATGGCTCCTTACGGAATTAAAAGCACACACTTCTAGCTCTTGTACCAGTAGGGACTTTGTGTGCTTTGACTTTGTGTGCTTTGCTAGCACATCGCCATGACTGAATAAGAATCCTATTTGATGCTATAAATATATAATGGCCATGCTGGATCAGATGAAGGGTCTGTATAGGTCCACATCTTGAACTTATGCAGTCCAAGTGGCTGGTCAGATGACTAATGGAAAACTGTAAGGAGACCATGAAGACAACGGCCTCTCCCCATTGTTTATCTCATAGCAATCTGAATTCAGGGGTGCGTTGTTTCTTCAAATGGATGTTCAGAGTTGCTATAACAGCAAACAGCCACTGAAAGACCTATCCTAAATGAATTTTCTCTCCTCTTTTAAAGCCATCTAAACTAGTGGCAGTCCATCAGAGGTTATGCCAGAAAAGGGTGAGAGTCTTTGCAGACAAATAGCCACTGCTATTTCTGGATCTGCCATTGCAGGTTCACTTCCATTTGTATATTGGATGGGAGCATTAATATGAAATACACTATTATGTTTCCTTCTGAAATCTAATATGCGAGTCACTGCTCTTCCCTAATGTACCCATTCCCTGCCTCCTGTGATTTTACCCCATTCTCTGCTCCCTGTGATATTTTTCTGGTGTCACCTCTGGCAATCAGTCTTGTGGCAATGAGTTCTGGAAGTTAACAATGGTTTGTGTAAAGGATTTTCTTTTCTCTTTCCTGAATTCATTGCCAATCAATTTCATTGGGAGCCACAAATTCTAAGGAAGGTAAATATCTTTTCTATCAACCATACTTTGGGTAAAACAAATAATTGAAGGGGTACACCCTGAGAATGTACTTGCATTTGTTGAAGTAGAAGCCAAAGCAGTAGAATTTGTCCATGTTACCTAGTAGTTAGGGGCTAGTAGTTAGGGGCTGCAAATACAACATCAGAGTATGTTTCCGCTGCAATTCAATTTTCTTCTCTGCAATGACATCCTGGTTTGTTGCATCTTGTTAATTAATTTATATTTGGTAATGTTTCTGCTTCTTATACTGCATCTTCAACATGCTATCTGATCTATTTCTGAGCTTTCGAAGGAATTGTATTGAGTTGGCAGGTCAATCAGTCAGCCTTGCCTCTCTTTGTCTCCCAGAGCAACACAATATACCCATGTATTTTGTTTCCTTTATATTTTGATTTAAGGTTAAAGACACAACAACCAGCCAACATCTTTAAACACCACAAAACACAAATCAATTCATTTTTCCAAGTCATTTGTCACAGTGTCTTCATGCAGTCGAGTTATTCTGAAACACCTGCTGTTAGCATCCCCTTCAAGAGAAGGCAGGCAGAAGCTCGACCAACCAGATTCCTTCTCTTGTTCCAACCACTGAGATCTCCTCTTTTTTCTTCCCATCAGGCTCTGACTTCTCTTGGTCACCTCATTTTTCTTAGTTATCTCCCTGGGCTCTCTTCTGATTTCTAAAGCTCTTGTTTCACTTTGATGTGATGTCATTGTTGCAAACGTATTTTTAGCAGGGATGGAGTAATACAATGATGGGCACACTCCCAGATCAAGAAGCTGAAAATGCTCCCGTGGACTAGAAAGTCAACACTAGACTGCTTTTAGATTCATCAGCAGAAGAATTTAACAGTCTGACTGTGTAGTAACAGTAAAACCTAAATGTCAGGCTTGCTGCTAAGAACGTAAGAACATAAGAACAGCCCCACTGGATCAGGCCATAGGCCCATCTACTCCAGCTTCCTGTATCTCACAGTGGCCCACCAAATAGGTCAAATGCTGTGACCTACTTTCCATCAAGCACATATAAAAAAAAATTATCAGGCTTGTATGTGTGCAGTGAAATGGCCAGAGCAACAGAATACACACTTCACCTGAACCAATAGGAGAGCAGGCTTGAAGACAAAAGCCAGTGCAGATGACACAGCCAATCAGCCTATCCAGCATACCTGTCTTCTCCCTGTCTAGCACACCATCCCACCGTTGCATAATTTTGGAGAACTGGAACATCAAAATCGCACCTCATCATAGGATGTTAAATACTAAAGTAGCAGCAAGATAGCACAGCAGATGGGAAGAGATATGTACACATGTGTTTCTCTCCACATGATGTAACACATTGCCTAATACCCTTTGGAGCCAGACAACTCCTTTGTACAACACAGAACTTATGCTTGCAGTCCTAGATACACTTTCCTGGGAGCTGCAGCCCAACTGTAACTAAAAATCCCACCAATGCAGCCATACCAACAGAGCGCATTGCTGCATCCTGTTGGGGGGGGGTGCAGTCGCAGAGGTCTCCTCAAGGTATGGGAACAAATGTCCTTTTTCCTTGGGCAGCCTCCACTGCCCCAAAATGCGTCACCTCAAATCTGTGTCAGCCATTTTGCAGTGTCTTCATGTGGGAGAAGAAGAGAGGAAACAGGAATAGAATCCTGGCATACACTTGTGCCACTGGAATCTACCCCCTCCTCTCCCATTCTGCCTCCTGCCTGCCCCCTCCCATCCATTCCCCCATTCCTACTTCTCTCTGCCCCATTCCTCCTACTACGTGCCCCCACCGCCATCCTACTGACACTGGTGGTGGGTGGCTCCTCCATTGGCACTCACACATGGCTGCCAGCCATACGCACTGGTGGCTTCATTGTGTGTGCCATTGAGGCAGCATTTTCGCCAGCAGAAAGCACTTCCCCTGTGGATTCATTGGTTAGGATTGGTCCCTGAGAGTAAGTCCCATTATAGTCAGTGGGGCTTGCTCCCAGGTAAGTGTGGATAGGATTGTAGCCTGAATCTCTTTAAATTCAATGGGGCTTACTTCTGAGTTGACATGCATAGGATTGAGCTCTTGTTTTAGCAGCTAAGATTGCATGGACAGACAATTCACAAGACCTTCCCATGCATAGGAACAGAATGAACAAAACATAAGCTAAAATGGGGATGTAAACACTAACAACTCACATAAGTGAATTACAGTCCATTCCCCTGGCCCCTGCTGATGCAGTCATGTCAAAAGATGTATCCAGCAGGGGAGCGGACTGGGAGGGGAAAGGGGAATTTCCCCTACCGCTTTCTATTGGATTTTATAGGATTGGGCTGTCACACTCACCTAACAAGCAGGGTTCACTTGGTTTAACTTCTTTGAATACATTCAAACTGAGGACAAAGTACAAACCCCGGTAATACCATCATATCTCTCTCTCTCTCTCTCTCTCTCTCTCTCTCTCTCTCTCTCCCTTGTCTAAACAGGAAAGTTCTAAACTGAATTTGGGGGAATTCTGAAATGTAACCTTCCATCTGAGGGACATCATGATAATCTAAATGTACATGCTGGAGCCTCTCAGTTCTAATTTTAGTTTTTGTTAAGTATTGGAGGACATTTTTCTGTGCCTCTGTTGATTAATTATCAGTGATATGTG
The DNA here is from genome assembly GCF_035046505.1 of Tiliqua scincoides. Classification (NCBI taxonomy): domain Eukaryota; kingdom Metazoa; phylum Chordata; class Lepidosauria; order Squamata; family Scincidae; genus Tiliqua; species Tiliqua scincoides. Next base: position 194,791,986 of record NC_089824.1, on the reverse strand, counting down.
TAATCTCCTTTTGTTGTTTTGATGTCAAGTTACATTATTGTCTGCATCAAAACTCTTTAAAACAGAAGGAAGGAAGGAAGGAAAGGGCCCAATCCTACCCAGCTTGTCAGCACCAATGGGGCACAAACTGTATCCTGCAATGAAGCAGGGGAGTCATACAAGCCTCCTCAAGGTAAGGGAACAACAGTTCCCTTACCCGGATGTGGCTACATTGGTGCTGGAAAGTTGGATTGGGCCCAAGGACGGTTAAATCAATATATCTGCAGCATAGATAGCCCTAGATAAGACTGAGGGAGAAAGGTGGGGGAGGCAAAAAACAAGAACTGGGTTGCATGTTAGGATTAAAGATTGGTCCCTCTCAGGTTCAAAAAAGTTGAAAAAAATACTGTTTTAACACCCTGATCTAACTTAAGTCCCTCCTCGCTCTATTTTGCTGGCACAGGACTAAGGCATGTAAAGGCAGCTAGAAAGGAGAGGGATAGGATTAGTTGCCCACTTGTGTTGCATCTCTTTAGTTGCAAGGGATAGGATTCGTTGCCCACTTGTGAACCTGCCATCTCCCTCTCTTGTTCTGCCTCTCTCCCCTACCTCCCCAGAAATCCCCCTGCTCCTCCCCCTCCCACGTCTGTTCCTCTGCCCCACTGCCCTCCCCTACTGCATCCTTATCTTTTGCCCATGGACAATTGTCTGGCCACCAACCTGTGCTTGCGACTGAGTGGGTGGTCTCACTGAGTTGGCCAGCCCCACCACCACAGCAAGCAACACCATCACACATGCATGCTGCCAGAGGAGAAGTTTTAGTAGGACTGGGCTGCCCAAGACACATTCCAAATTTTACCACTCAATTACATTTTTAAGGTTTAGAATAGTTTTGTCCAATTTGTTCTGAATGCATTCCAGATTGCAATGCGGGGTTGAGGTCGATTGGTTTGTCTCGCAATGTTCTCCAGAGCAACCAGAAATACCTGTGGGCATTACCTGTATCTCCCCAAGGTTTCTCTCGTGAAAAATGGACCACCTTCACCAGACAGCATTTTGTTGCCTTCTCACCAGCCAGGAGGGCCAGCACTGAGTTGCTCTCCATTGGACCTAGCTCTTGAATATATCAGAGGAACAGTTAATGATCCAGCAGGAAGGCAGCTCTTTATCTAAGTAAAGGTTAACAACACACACTTATTGATGCCAGATGGGCTCAGATAAAGCTCTGTCTTTTCCCAAGTGAGCAATATGTGGGAAAGGAATAGATTGTCCTATAATTGGCTCTGCTATCTACTGTAATAGGCATCCACAACCTTGTCGAAGGGCCAATGGCCTCTTCTTCAATTGGCCTTGCACAAGCCTTTCCACACAGTGAGAAATCACAAATGATTTGGGCTGAAGAGCAAACAGGTCAGAAGGGGCAGGGAAGGTGCCTGAGATAATGGTTGCTATAGACAGCAAGCCAGTTACCCTTTGTAATAATGCAAGCTTCTGAGGACCACTGAGAGCCAAGAGGTGATGGATTCAAAACTGCCCAGACGAAATGCATTGCCAGTGGTATGGTAGCATTTTTGTTCAGAGTTCCTTAAGACCACATTGCTGGGTTCTTGCATGAAGTCTGATCCTGTGGCTTCCTCTGCATTCTTTTGAGAGCTGAGTTGCTAAAATGCTGAGAGCTGAGATCCCAGGTTTGAAAAGGGTACCCTGTGGAAGCAAGAGAATTTGTAGTAATTTCTCCCTGGGCTAATGGGGATGGTAGTAAATCATGGAAATAATTGTCTGAACTAGAGTATATTTCCCTGATATGAAATCATGTAAATATGGTATCATAAAAGCCATACTGCTATCATGTGCTATGGGACAGGCAGTGCAAATGGCTGGAGTTCCCAAGTGCACACCAGTGGCACACCCAGACTGTGCTGGAACAAGTAATATGGTAGCAGGACAGTTTGGAGAAAGACTGAGACAGGGTGTGAAGGAGGCAGGAGGGAGTGGATCTCAGTAGTAGTAGCACATGCCAAGATCCTATTTCCCTTTGCCTAGCCCAACATGCCACTTGAGGCTTGAGGCTCCTTGGACTATGCCAGCTAAATAGCCAGCATAGGTTCAAACAGACTCATTTGTGGCCAGGCAGTTCATGGGGGGGGGGGGGATAAGTAGAAAAGATTTGTACTTATGTCTCTTGGGTCATCTGGTTGCCACCCCCCAGCATAGTCTTTGAGTGTGATGGCATATTAGCTATTTTCAACATTTTCATCTCACGGCACACTGACCAGGCACTAAAATGGTCAAGGCACACCATCGGTTTTTTGACAATTGACAAGGCACACTGCACTAACAACAGGGGCTCACATTCCCCAGTGGCCCTACTTACAAATGACTCTTCCCCAAACTCCTGCAGCATACCTGCAGGCCATCAGCGGCACACCAGTGTGCCACAGCACAGTGGTTGAAAATGGCTGGCATAGATGCTAATTTATGCCCCTAGACAAATGTCTTAGCTTGCTTCCTACTGAGCCAGATGCTTCCTTGGAAAGGGTACTTGAAAACTTTTCAAAGGCAATACCTGAGTACTCTAGCAGGTGACATCATTCTGCCTGCTGTCCCACATCTCTACTCCCCCTCCCTCTCCTTCAACAACACCCCTGCTGTTAAAAAAACAAAACAAAACAACCCTCCTCCGTACTGCAACCCTGTTCTAGATCAGGGCCACACACACCCCTGGTATTTTCATTTTAAAAACCAGCAAAGATGGCTCAGACTACAAAGTACCATGTAGTTTAACCCTCTGACTTGGGGACATGGAAAAATATATTGTCCATTGTAATTCCTAAATTGATCTTACTTCTTACTTCCCTGGTAGAGGCAACCAGACCCAATCGATGGCCCTCCTTTCCTCCTGTAATCCTTCCTGATGTATCTGTATAAAGTTTCTTAATTAGAGTGAGTAAACATCTGCTATTCCACGTACTTGAGCCATAATCTGTCTTGGATAATCCTATCAAAAGCCACAGTAAATTCAACAAAGCCACATAAAGCTGTTTCCTAGGTCCTTAAGAGCATTTGCTTATCAAATGATTATGCACAAAACATTGATCATTTGTGCCTTTCCCTCCTCCAACACCTTGCCTTCTCTTCTGTGATGATGTTGTTGAAGTTGGCGCATTCTTCCAACTGGTTCAACAGGAAGCATGTTTACAGCAGGAAAGTGATATCTAACTTATTTTTTGAATGATAACTACTAGAGCAGAGGTTCTCAAACTGGGCCCCAGCCTGAGGAGCTCTGCCCCTTTAAGGGTGCGGGGGGGAAATACGGCTACGCATTCCCCAGAATCATGCTCCCAGGATCGTGCTGCTGCCAGGAGTGACAGAAACTTTGTTCTACTCACCAGCAGCAGTAGCAGCCTCCCAAGAGTGTGGGGAGCCTGGCGGAAGCCTCCACAGGACTTCCCAAGTATCAGAAAACCTAAAAATAAAGATTGCGACCCACTTTCAGGCTTGCTATTGAAAACCAGGAGTGGGTCACAGTCTTTATTTTTGGATTTTTCAGGAATTGGGGAGCACTGCAGAGGCTTCTGCTGGTGAGTAAAATGAAGCCCCTGCCACTACGGGCCACTGCACAGTGGTGTGATGCTGGGGATTGCATCGTCACATTCCCTCTTCCCTGCCCCCAACGGCAAAGACCGAGCTGCTCGGGCTGGGGCATTGTGACTCTCCAGTTTGAGAACCTCTGCCCAAGAGTGATCTTTCTTCCACTAGCTTGGCATTAGCCAAGCATTAGTTTCCTCCAATTCATGGGATTTTATCTGATGATACAGGACCAGAACTTAGGTCCCCTTATAATTAAAGGCTTGTCCAAAATGTGTTTTCCATCTGCCTGCAAAAGTCTCAGTATCTGAACTATATTTTCTTCATTTTTGGTTTTTCTGACCCCAGATGCCAAAAATTTGAAGGATCTCTCTGCCCCCCCCCCCCCACACACACACACAAAGGAAGATTCCCAAAAAGAAAATTATCTTTTTCTCAAGAGTTTTATTTTTATAAGCACACTCTTTTATAGTTCACTCTTTCCCCAAGCTGTGCAAGTGTTCCTCAGATCTCAAATTTCTCATTGATCAGTGCAAATCCTGCTTTGTCTTGCTGCATACCTCTTCACACAGTCCAAGTTTAGTGAACAAATTTGAGGTTGAATAGAATAAGTGTTGCTACCCAATCCACCACCATTGACAATGCTGCAGCCACGCTGCACATGCTGCATTCAATGGTGGGGAAGGGGTTATCGGACCGGAAGCAGGAGGTAAGTAAATATATCACCAGTGGGTCTCCTTGGACCTCTGCCAGCCATGTAGCTGGCATTTAAGTCCAAGAAGACAAAAGGATCAGAAAAAGAGGAGAATAGAATCCTGGCACAAGTTGCTGCTGCTAGGATCCACCCCCTCCCCTCCCCTTCCTCACCCTGAATCTCCCCCTGCCCTCCTGCTCCCCACCCACAACATATCCCTGCTGCCAACTTACCAGCGCCACTGGAGGCTTCAGGAGTGACTACTGTGCAACACACAGCTGCCTGTTTGCAGCAGTGAAACGAAAGTGCACAATGATGGCCTGGCTTTCACACCACCATAATGGGCCATGCATTACTAGAATGATAGCTCTAGCAGTGCAAGGCCCCAGTAGGATTGGGACCTCAGTTTTGAATCAGAAAGTCACACTAGGGCCTTTGAGAGATAGTGTTGCATATAACTGTGCCAGTTTGTGTTGGATGTCTGTAAACATATTCATTTTAAAAGTCAACATGGGCACTAGACCCCTGAAACACAGAATGCAGATCACCTATACTGCTGTATGCATATTGAACACATGAACACATTTGAGAATGCAACATTGTGTAGCATCCTCCTCCTCATCTGAATCATCATGCCACTTTTAACAACACATTTGCTGCTTTGCCTTGCGGTTGGAGTGCCGCATTCTGCATCCCTGTCAACGTTCACCAGAACCCTCCCCAAGAACCCAGGTGGACAGAAAATTCCCTGACCAGCCACCCAGTAACACACCAGCTCAGTGCAGTGGGACCAGCTTAGCCAGCTCTCCTTCCTGAATGCAATGGGGAAGCTGCTCACAGAATCCAGAGAAGCTGAAGTAGATAGGGCTTCATGGCAGAAAGTTTTGTTCAACCAGCTCCCCCCATTGCAAGCAGGCAGAGATGCTCCTGAGAAAGCAAGGGCAGGCACTGAGAGCAATTGACATAGCCCCATGATTCACCCCCAGCCCTGGAGGAAGAGAAAGATCACTGCAGTTTCCTTTTGCCCTCCCCACCACCACCTGAAGCCAAAACTGGGGTGATCCCTGAGAGAAAGAGGCACCATGACTGCAGACTGGTTGACCATGTAGGGCCCAAACAGCTCGGCCCTGCAGAAACAGCACACCCCTGTTGCATCCATTTTTCCTCTGTGATTCAGGTCCCAGTGGAAAGACTGCAGAGATTAGTTGTGTATTTGTGTACCTTGGCTCAACGATCTCCGACACTCTTTCTCTCGATACTGAGCTAAACAGATGCATCAGAAAAGCAGCTACTACGTTTTCCAGACTCGCAAAGGGAGTCTGGTCCAACAAGAAGCTGATGGAACATACCAAGATCCAGGTCTACAGAGCTTGCATCTTGAGTACATTTCTATACTGCAGTGAGTCATGGACTCTTCGCACACAACAGGAGGAAAAAGCTGAACGCTTTCCACATGCACTGCCTCCAACGCATTCTCGGTATCACCTGGCAGGACAAAGTTCCAAACAACACAGTCCTGGAACGAGCTGGGATCTCCAGCGTGTATACACTGCTGAAACAAGAGACACCTGTGTTGGCTTGATCATGTCGTGACAATGGGCAATGGTTGGATCCCAAAGGATCTCCTCTATGGAGAACTTGTGCAGGGAAAGCGCCCCACAGGTAGACCACAGCTGCGCTACAAGGATATCTGCAAGAGGGATCTGAAAGCCTGAGGAATGAACCTCAACAGATGGGAAACCCTGGCCTCTGAGCGTTCTGCTTGGAGGCAGGCTGCGCAGCATGGCCTCTCCCAGTTTGAAGAGACACTTGGCCAACAGACTGAGGCAAAGAGGCAAAGAAGGAAGGCCCATAGCCAGGGAGACAGACCAGGGACACACTACACTTGCTCCCAGCGTGGAAGGGATTGTCACTCCCGAATCGGCCTTTTCAGCCACACTAGACACTGTGCCAGAACCACCATTCAGAGTGCGATACCATAGTCTTTCGAGACTGAAGGTTGCCAACAGAAAAAAAAAATCCCAGGTGGTTTGGGGTCAGTGTCACTGAGTATCGGCAGAAGATTCACAACTCAACCAAGCCTCTTTAATAGGTTCCTTTTTCTCTCTGTCTCTCTCAGTCTTTCATTAAGCAACAATTAAATAGATTTTGCTGTTACCTTCCAGCAGAGCTCTGAGCCAGACAAAAGGAAAAAAAGAGAGACAGCAAGCCCCAAGGATATGTGCCGAATCAATACTGGGCCGGCTCAATAGCATTTCTCCGCAATTCAGGAAAGCCGTGCTCACAAATTCCTCAGGTTTAAAGGATAGATTTTCATCAATTCACAAGCCAACATTTCTGCAGGCAGCAGTTTGTTCTGAACCACCCGGCAGCCTCAAGGGGTGAATGAAGTGATCAGTTAATACTGCAGATGGGGGGGTGTTAAGAATGAGAGAACTGACAGCCCAGTCCTCCTAGAACACTTCCTCCCCACCTCCCCCTATGCCCCCAACTACCCCTCCGCTGCTCAGTGGTCCTCGCAACCACTGAACAGCAGAGCTCCGGTGCTTGGCTAGCACCAGTGGTGAGCTGGTACACAAAGTTTAGGATTGGGCCCTGAGTCATTTAGGACATTGAGACCCTGCCTTTCTTGCCAAGGCAACCAAGGTGAACATAAGAAGAGCCCTGCTGGATCAGGTCAAAGGCCCATCTAGTCCAGCTTTCTATATCTCACAGTGGTCGACCAAATGCCCCAGAGAGCACACAAGACAACAAGACACAACCTGCATCCTGGTGTACTCCCCTGCATCAGGCAATCTGAGGTAGCCTATCTCTAAAACCAGGAGCTTGCACATACCTACCATGACTTGTAACCTGTGATGATTACACAGGTGGATTACAACCATATTTCAAATATAATAAAGCACAACATGATAAAATAGTTTGTCAATGAACTCTCACTCTTCTCATACAACATACATACCTTTCCTCTTACCCTGGCCTCTGAGCCTCTGAGCCTCTGAGCATACCCTGGCCTCTGAGCAGCCCACTTGGAGGCAGGCTGTGCAGCATGGCCTCTCCCAGTTTGAAGAGACACTTGGCCAACAGTCTGAGGCTAAGAGGTAAAGAAGGAAGGCCCATAGCCAGGGAGACAGACCAGGGACACACTACACTTGCTCCCAGCGTGGAAGGGATTGTCACTCCTGTCACTTTTCAGCCACACTAGACGCTGTGCCAGAACCACCATCCAGAGCGCGATACCATAGTCTTCCGAGACTGAAGGTTGCCAACAACAACATACCTTTCTCCCTCTTGGGGACAGAAATTCAATCTCTCAACCTGGAAATTCCAAAGAAAGTTGTTTCTCGCCAGTGCCAATGTCAGGTTTCTAGGAGCCCTCGCATGACATCCCTGCTTGACCTGTAATGGCCACCACTACAACCAGCACTGAGGCTTAAGGGGTCGGACTGGCTGGGGGAGGGCTCTGATGGCCACATGTCCTTAGTCAATGTCTAACTTGCCTGGCCCTAACACCACCCCTACTTTTTCCAATCCTCCAAAGAGACACTGAGTTTATTCAGGAGAGGATGACACTCTTATTCCCTCCCCCTCCCACAATTGACAAGACAATGGCAAAGTACTTCCTTCCCAAAGTACCACCACTGCAGCTTGACTGGTAAAGGTGAGAATAGAGAAGATGAGCCCCACTTCTACCTGTGGATGAATGAAAAGTACACACAGGAGGGGAGGGACTGCCAACAGCTGGTCCAGCTATGGGGAAGAGGGGCCATCAAGGAGAAGGGCAAGAGGAGACTGGTCATAGGCACACATGAGCCCCCAGGCAAAGTATAGAGGAGGTCTGCATTAGGGAATTGCCTGCACCATCAGGTGCAAACCATCTTTCCAATTCTTTCTCCATTTTTCCAATTCAGATGAAACTTCTACATTCACTTTAGGTATGTTCCCCCCGTGTGTTTTGCACATAAAAAGCACGCACTCCCTTTGCTCTCATAAAAGTAAAATCCACACTATCACTTCAAATTTTTATATCCCTTCCTTTTCAGAAGAGGTGAAATATAAGCCACAGTTTGCCTATTTCCAGCAGCTGCAAAGTGGTGTTCTGACCGTAATGACATCCTTCTGCCTCCCATGATATGTTTTTGTCTCAACAGCTCAGGGAGTTTGCAGCAGTGATAAAAACCCATCAACCCAGCAGTGGAATGCAACATCTCCATTTATTGCCATTGTACTTATCGGGAAAAGGTATGCTAAAGAGGAAAAAAATAAGTCACCACTCCTTTACGCACTCTCACAGCAGGAGATTTTAAAATTCCCCGTCTTCTGTTTGACCCTCTTGATCTATGCGGTTAAATTTATACATATGGTACTTGGCACTGAAAAAAAGACCCTCACACTAAAATAAATATTTCAAGAGAAAGGTATTTTAACAGAGCACCAAAACATGCATGCAAACAAAAGGTTTTGTCAGAGTGGATCATATCTTAGTTCATGAACTCTACGGTCCTGCCTCCAGCAATGACCAATAAGTGATGCTTCAAAGGAACTTGAGGAAAAGCCCATAATGCATTGAGACAGCTGGGCTACACTGTGTATGGATACAGGGCTGGACATAGCTTTTCTGGAGCCCACTGAAGTGAATTCTACACCTGATGCATGAGATTTGATCATATTTTTCATAACTGATGGTTCTCAAACTATTGCTTGCCAAATTCCTTGTTCCTTTCAAACAGCCTAAGACTATGTATGTTTGCCTGAAGGTATTCCCAGCTTATCAAGTGCGCCTTACATCCAAATAATCATGCATAGATTTACAGGTTATGGATGCAATGTTACGGTCAGTTACTTAGGAGTAAGTTCAAATTAACATAGTGGAACTTACTTTCAATTGAATGTAATGGAGATTACTTCCAACTTACATAGGAGAGGGCTTCATGGCACATCTTTTGGGATACTGCATGGGTACTGCTCTGCGTCACCTGCCTCCCCAACCACTGCACGTTGCTGGTGCACAGACATGTGCCGGCCTCGGGAGGCCAAATCAAGCCCCACTGCGCCAGCAGTCACTTAGTTCCCGGCCAGCGGACAGGTTTGTGCTGGCCTGCCTCAGCTGCTGCATTCGGGATTCAGGGAGGGTGGGAGGAGGGCAGAATGGGAGTGTTCTAGGGCAGGGGAGGTTGGGTGGCAGGCCAGGCCTGGAAAAGGGGTGATGCTTCAGTTGTGTGCTTCAGAGCCGCTGGTGCAACTTTCTGGATGCCTCATGCATGCAACAGCAGCTCCCAGACACCCCATAAGAGCAGGTAAGGTGGCGACCAGGAAGTTTGGGGACAGTTCAGGGGAGGATTGGGGTGGGGAATGGACCAAACCAAGAGTGGGAGAGAACCAGAGGAGTCGGGCCACTGAGAGGAATTTTATCAGGGGGTACAAAGTTTCTTTGGGGCCCCCTTCCCAAGGGGGAGGGGCAAAACAGTGACGGGGTATAGGGTTGGGACAGGGCAGGGAGGGGACAAAACAAGGCAAGGGGTGGCAACGGCCAGAAAAGTGAGACCAGGTCCGCCCAGTAGAGCCAGCCTCTCAGTCAGCCCAGCCTCTATCTTTTGCATTTTGCAAGGCCAGCTGAGATTCCCAGGAAATTTCCAGGTATCAAAACTTACTTCTGCAGCAGCTGTAATTCCATAGCCGTGCTCCTGAGCTCCTGTATGGTAAGTGCATCCACAAGCCAAAGTGCTACCATAGCAGGCCACTTTCCTCTTGATTTGACACTGTGTTAAGAAGTGTCATGTCTGCATTTCTCAACCTAGCACATACAGCTTGCGGCTGCAGCCTCTGAGGCGCAGCCCTCAGTGGTGCCCCCAACACGACTTGCAGGTGGCTGGATTGGAGCCAGTGTAGTGTCAACAGCAGTGAAGGCTGGGCAGCAAGAGCTGCAGGGATCCCAAGTGGGCAGTGAGTTCGGGTGAGGTAGGAAAATGGAAAATCCTAGGAAATTTCCAGACCCTCTTCTTTGGCTCCTGGGTCCCCTCTTTGACCCTGGGCCTGGATACAATTACCCACTGTACCTCCTCCTGTGGGCTTTGCCATAACAGGGCCCCTCACCTAACTGAGCATCTGAACATCCACCACACATGTACAGATTATGCTGGTAATGCCTGGACATCCCACAATGAGAACTTCCAATTAAGGGCTGCTTTAGACCCCTGACGTGAATGGCGTAAGGAGCAGAGTGGGCTGTGGTTCCAAATAATGATGCCATCTCCAGCTCTTCAAGGAGATTGGTCAGACAATGGGCATCTGATTGCATGCAGGTCTGGTTCTGGCCTTCATGAAGACGTAGTCATGCAGCAAGTTGAATTCCCCCTTGCGAGCTGGGAATTTCAATCATACAGGTAGATCCTAATTAGGATCCTAATAAGGAAAAAGAAGTTGGTAGTGCAATGAACCCTCAATTATATGGAATAATAGGAAAGGGTTCTGCTAATGTTGAAAGTTCATTAAGTCCAAATACACTGAAATCAATGGAGATGCGCATCTGCACAATGTATACAACTAATTTTCAATCTTACTGTGGCTTATCTGGGTCCCAGCTCCATCTTAGAACCCACACAGAGGAAAAGCCCTATAAGTGCCAGGAGTTTGAAAACACCTTCAGCCATTGTGGTAAACTTAAGATCCACCAGCTGATGCAGCTGTCTTCAGTATCTCTTTACTTGAAGATGCTGCTGATGGGAAAACACTTTGTGTTGCTGCTGATGTTACAGATGGAGTAGAAAGAGAACATCTTGAACGAGAACGTTGAGAAAAACTGCATTTTCATCATTGTGGTCCTCTTAGATCCATGAAGGATTTTTTAATATCTACAGGACACTTGTTACATACAAGAATGTGTTTTGATATCCTGGTAGCATTTGGAAATGCATATTTCATCTGACAATATTTGCAAATCGTATTTTTCTTCTCAGAAGAACTTGTAATGTGAAAATGCCTCCACATGCTAGATGTTGGTCTTACCATTTTCCTGAGGGGAGTAGGAAAGAAAAATAATTTAATGGCTAGTTTGCAAGAAGACACTAATCTATGGTTGTGGGTGGGGGAAGTACAGAACCAGATAAGGAGTAATTAAATCATTATTTACACAAAGGTTATAAAGATAAACTAATGTAGCTAAATGATTCAGTTTTCTGGAATCAGATAAATGTCAACTCTTACCTTTTTAAATTAAGTATATGCTTTCAAATTCTTTTTGTTGCTCTGTATTTTCGTCCAATGCTTTGAGGCCTTGTGAAGAGGACAGAACAGAACCAAACATACCCACCCACATGCAGAAACAAAATTGAAACCTTTTTCTTTTCTTGTGACAATGGCAGCACCTCCTAAAGGAAGAAATGCATCTTGTTCTTGCATTGGAGAGTTCAGTTTGTAACCTTGGACTTGCTTGTTCTCAGTGCACAGAAATTAGAATAATCTGATACCATACATATTTTTTAGAAATGATTTGGAAAATATTTGAACAGCTTGTCTTAAAATATTTTTATTCATCATGTTAAAATAAAACATTCCAAAATCAATTTTTTTCTTTTTTTTCTTTTTTCAATTTTTCAAATTTTTTGGGAAAAAAACAAAAAAGTCTTCAGGAAAAAAACTGGTCTTTTTCCAACTGTTTCCGGTTTTTTTCTGGGCCTTCACATCACATGCAGCTGTCTTAGGTAACAAAAAGTACATTTCTTTAACTCAGAACAGACCAATGAGACTGATTGTTCAAAGACCTAATGAGATCCTATTATGACACAGCATGGAACCAATAATAAGTTGATACCCTGGGAGGGGGGTGACACCACTAGTGACAAAAAACTTGTTGCGGTTTGTAGGAATAATACCATAATGATATATCGTTCGAGGCGTAATTTACAGCAGAATGCAATCAAACCGCTTTGAAATATCTCTATTCTATCAAAAGGTATGGCCAAAAAACTGGCGAGGGCAGGTCGATGGTACATTACCATGGCCACCACCCAGGTTGTTGCCCTGCCCAACTCATAGGACAGGGGTGTCAAACTCGTTTCATATTAAGGGCCAAAGTTAGCACTCAGGGCTCCAGCTGAGGGCCGGAAGTGATGTCATTAAGCAGAAAGTGACATCATTAAGCAGCTAATGGTCAGAAATCAGACCCTGTTCTCATATTAAAAACTCATTAACTGCAAATGACAAGAGAGAAAGTACACAAATCTTGATCATATTTCAAGATTTGGGAAAGCCCAATTTTCATGTGGGCTGCCATTTCAGCTGTAGCACCTCAACAGCTGAGAGCCTGAGGGCCAAATAAAAAGCTTCTGGGGACCGCATCCGGCCCCCGGGCCTTATGTTTGATACCCCTGGCATAGGAGGAAGTCCATCATGTGGGTGACACGCTGGCCTCCCACACTGGGTGATGCAAAACCCAGAGACATCACTGCTTTTACTGTGACGATGTTACAAAATTAGAGAAAGGAAATCAAATTCAAAAAGCAATTCAGTGTTTCTTAGTCGTTCATATGGCTACACCATAAACGTAAGTGGTCGCTGTCTACAAAGAAGAGAGAGATGAGGAAATCCTTAAAAAGGAGAGAAAAGGAGCATATTGGTGGAAGCACAGAGGCTGAAAAGAAGAGGGGGAGAAGAATAAAGGAAAATTTGGAGGCTTATCCAGGGAGAGTTGGGGCAAAAGAAACCATGAGAAGGGGAAGGAAGGGGGAGAGAAAAAGAGGTGGGCAGCTTAATGGGGCGCCAAGGGGTCAAATGAAAGATCACAGCAACAACAAGGTGGACAGATAAGCCAAGGAGCAATGAACAGAAGTTACAAGGGTCTGGTGTCTCAGCTTTATAGATCTTTTGCTCCCATAGGATATTGTTAACACACATGGTCTGGAGACACATGCACTGTGAGGACAAAACGGAGCAGGGATACCTGATTGGTACCAGCTCTTCGGTCAACTGCTTATGCAATGCTGGGCCTTGGGAATCCACTAATGATTGCCTGTGCATTCTCCACCAGTCTGTTCACACACGCGGCTTGGAGACATGTGCACAGCACATTTACACATGCCCAAAATATTCATTTCTAGAGATCTTGCAGTCCTTGGTTGTGATTCACTCACCCACAAACTGTCATCATAAGAATGAAAGGAGATAGGACATCACTCAGAGGCCATCCAGTTCCAAAGAACTAATTTATTGAGACTAATATACAAACTAAAAGCAATAAAATATCGTTTTAGTTGATATAATATTTTATTTATTCAAATAATCACTATTATTATTTATTAACATTTTAATTAATATTTAAATTATTTTAATTAATAAGCCCCTCGTTAATGTTGGAGGGGAGTTTCTTCCAAGTTATACTCCTGGTACCTGCTTCTTGGGCCTCTGGCTCATCCCTCTCCATCTACCTGCGAGAAATGCCGCTGCCTAGTCTTCCCCTTTGGCCTCAGATGGACTTTGAGAGGGGAGGGGGTTATACAGCACTCCCTTCCTCCTCCTCTGTATAGGTCAGCTTCATTGGGTTAGTGCGGTCTCTGGTGGCTATGAAGACAGCGCCTTGTATCCTGCCACTACCACCTCATTATTAGCACTGGGGTCTCCCATACAATCATGTGTGGCCCCATGCCCTTCACAGCCCAGAACCTGCCTTCATAGTGTCCCTGTCACCAGGGCAACTAGGAATCCAGCCTTGGAAGAGGAATAAGCAGTCTCACATACCACCTATGGCCCACCTATAGGCAGCAATGCTCACTGTGGGATTAGTGACTGGTTTGGTAGCAGTACACCACTTGATTGTCTAGGTGTCCTGGCATGGCTCAATGCCTGTACATGGGGAGGGGAGGAGATTCTCGTAGGTTGTTTGGCTGGTGCAAGGATAGGGGCAGTCACAATGCTCCCCCCCCCCCCAGAAACAATTCACATACAGTACAAAAAAAATGTCATGGATGCAGTGAACATGAATTTGGACAAACTCCAGAAGTTAGTGGTAGACAGGAGGGCCTGGCGTGCTGTAGTCCATGGGGTCACGAAGAGTTGGGCACGACTTAACGAATGAACAACAACAACAAAATTAAAATGATGAAGAATAACAATAATTGCCATTTATAGAGACCAACACAATTATTTTGTGTATTATATTTTGTGTAAAATATTTAACAGTCCAAATGTTTCCCCTTGCCTCTGGCTGAGCCACTTCTGGCCCCTAGCCTGAGCTGGATAGGATAGGATAGGATTGCGCTCTAAGGCCCAAATCCTAACCAATTTTCCAGCGCTGGCATAGCTGTGCCAGTGGGATGTGTGGTGCATCCTGCAGTTGGGTGGCACTCACGGAAGCCTCCTCAAAGTAAGATAATTTTTGTTCCCCTACCTCCAAGCTGCATTGCCCTTAAGTCAGTGCTGGAAAGTGGGTTAGGATAGAGCCCTTTATCATCCAATAAACACATGTACACACAAACATAAGGAAAAACAAGAAATCAAAGGGCTAATCTAACTAGAGAGTCTGGAGTTGCTACAGCAGAGTGAGGGAAAAGACCGATAATCTGTTGTGCAATCCAAAGGCAGCAGACATAGAAAGAGAGGGAAGGGGAGAAGCAGAATAATCAGGAAGTTACTTGTCAAACAGCCCAATTCAATTGGTCATATACAATGCTGAATCTCGTGATCTGCTACCCTAAATGCCACTGTGAGGTTGTTGCCATTGTGCACTATGAAGCTGCTTGTACAAACAGCTGGAGGCTCCATGCACACATCAGCGGCTCCCGGAGGCCCTGTACTAGCAGATAAGGTGGTAGATGGGGGAGGATTGGGGTGAGGAGGCGGGCGGTTTCAGGGCAGGAGGTGGTTCTTGGCAACAGCAATGCACACCGGGATCCTCTCCCCCTATCCTGTCTCAGACCTGCTCTAAGGCTCCTTGGACTCATGCCAGCAAAATAGTCTGCACACATCCAAGGAGACTCATTGGCAGGCAGGTAGCCTACTGTAAATAACATGGATGGTTGGCAACCTTCAGTCTCGAAAGACTATGGTATAAGCCTACAGCACGCGGTATTCCCAGGCGGTCTCCCATCCAAGTACTCACCAGGCCTGACCCTGCTTAGCTTCCGAGATCAGACGAGATTGGGCATGTGAGCGTGCAATCAGTATGGGAATTGCGCCAGCCCAAACTCTCCCCCCTTTCCGAGGCAAGGACATGCGCCAGCCTCTTCACTCCGACGCGAACCCCAGAGGACAAGTGTTGCATTGGCTGAGCTCGGCTGACACAGGGGTCTGGGGGGTGTGGGAAGGGCAGGGAGGAGGTGGGAAGGAGGCATTTTGGGTGGGGGGAGGGGGGAGGAGGACAGTCCCAAGGGCAGGGAGTTGGATCCAGACCCTGTTCTTGAGTGACCCAAAGTGACCCCTGGCTGCTCTGTTCTGCTTGGATCTGCTTGCACCTCATCAGGCGGTGCAGATTTGAGTAGACCCTTTGGAGCTGTTGCAGCATGGCACGGGGTAAGGGGAAAGGTTTCTCCTTACCTCAGGCTATGCTATTTTTGGCCCCAAATATGTGCTGGGTGCAGCTTAGGCCCGCTGGCTTGTCTGCTTCCAGTGCAAGTTAGGTTTGCGCCCTTAAGGTAAATAAAAGTGTTTAAAAGTGTTCCTGCATACAGAAATAGAGCCCAAACACAGGGGGAAGTGCCCTCCAAAACACATCCACCTTCTCCAAAGGGCAGCAAAGGTATGATCAGCTAATTTCTTGCACCATCTCCCTAGGCTGGGGCTACCCTCCTCATCAAGAGACCCAGACCTGGCTGGGTTGGCCAAAAGGAGAGGACATGGGGCCATCAGGCGTCAGAACAGCCCTGCCCAGGACATGCAGTCTGAACACCAACTCCCCTTGGCAACATCCAATGGAGGTTGCAACAAGGGGCATTTGTCAATTTAGGGCAGGGGTGTCCAAACATTTTGGCAGGAGGGCCGCATCATCTCTGACACTGTATCGGTTGCTGGGGGGGGGATTAATTTACATTTCAAATTTGAATAAATTTACATAAATGAATATATTAGAGACAGAACTTATATGAATTAATGAAGGTCTCATGATAGCTCAAGGCTTATAAAAGACCTTGCGCAAAACAAGACTGATCTTTCCTTTGCTACCGCTGCTGCTTCACAAATGTGAAACGGCAAGCAGTGGAGGCAGCCCTTGGCATGCAGCTCATATGAGAGGTTGAAAAGTTGGCCCTCGTGCTGAGAGCAGTTGCATTGGACCAATGGGGGCGCTAGCAAGTCTCTGGTGGGCCAGAGGCTCATTGGAGACTGGGGGCTCCCCGAGGGCCAGATTGGGGGTCCCCGAGGGCCATAAATGTCCCCTGGGCCAGGGTTGGGCACCCCTGATTTAGGGCCAAAGAATCCTCCTTACCAACAAAGATCATGTTTTCATAATTGTCCACCATGACAGACTCACAGAGGTGCCTCTGGCATGAAGTCATCAGAGCCCACTTTTCACAGCTGAAATACAACGCTACCTCTGCAAATGAAAACGGAGTCTGGAAGAAAAAGGTGAAATGTCCTGTTTACAAGTCAGCCTAGGACAAGACTTCATTCCTAAGGGAGAAGTGCATTTCAGTTTCCATGAAAGGTCAAAACACTTCCAAATTTGAAAACACATTCTCACACACATTCCCTCTCAACTTTGCATTAATGTCACTTTCTGCTGTTCTGGCTGCTGTAGAGGGGGTGTTCATTCACTTCAGCCTCCGCACTATGTTATCTCCAGAGCTTTTTAAATACATGTGTAACGTGCGCACATAAGGGGGGAAGCAATAGTGTGCAGAGAACCTGCATTGAAGATACTTCGGCAAGAATTCTGGTGCAGGGCCTAGGAGAGGAGGGTAAAGGGGGTGATTTGTACCGGGGCCCAGGGTCAAAACGGAATACCCTGGCTTGCCTGCTCCAGCACAGGTTTGGGCTGACTTTGGACCTTGACTTGGGCTGGCGCATGTCCCATAAGGCATGTTTGCGCCTTCTCAGGAGGAAGCCAGGCTGGCACTCAGAGAAGTCAGCAAGCCTTCGCACCGGCCTCCGCAAGCCTCTGACGCAAGCCTCCGCACCGGCTTCCTCCATATGCCTTGCGTTGGCCCGGCCAGGCTCTGAGGCAGGTGAGTGGGTGGGGAGGAGGAGGGAGGGAGGCATTCCTGGACAGGGGGAGGGCGGATGAATGGGGAGCAGGAGGCAGGACTGGGATCCAGCACTTATGCCAGATCCCAACCCCTGTTCCCAGGGAGAACAGAGCAGCTTCAAGCCACTCCGCTCTCCTTGGACTTGTGCCACCTCAAGAGTGGCACAGGTCCAAGGAGACCCATAGGAGAAAGGGCGCCTTTCCCAGAGGTAAGGGGAAAAGTTTCCCCTTGCCTCTGGCTGAGCCGTTTTTGGCCTCTATCCTGCACTGGATTGCGCGCAAGCCTCCTGGCTTACCTGTTCCAGCACAGGGTAGGATTGCGCCCTAAATAATACCAGACAGACATAACTGTAACCTTTTGTGCCTATAGCCATACAAGTCAGAATTTCCCACTTTATTGTGCTTTGAACAGGTTTGTGTGTATGTGTGTGTGTGTGTGTTTTGTTGCAAGGATGCTTAGTGATCACTTGCTTCCGCAATGATTCTTTTTCAGTCAATGGTGTGCAAATACCTGTGTCTTAATTACATTGCTGAGTTGATTTCTGACACCTTAAACGGTGCTAAACTGTCTCAAGTGACTTTTTGTGCCTTTCTAAATCATTTCTCCTACTGTTTCCTTCAAAGTAAGCAATGAAAAAAGACATGTCTTTGACTGTGCTGGAGTAATACTTGATGTGATGTGAGCCCTTTCATCTGATCCCTCCAAAAATGCACTTTAAAAAGATTAAAGTGAAAGAAAATTGCATACATATTTTTTGGCACAATGTATTTATGAAGAACCTTGTTTGTATCACACTCAAAGCATCAAAATGGACCACATGTTCTTATTAAAAATAAAAGTAACCTGAATCAATAGTCTGTAAAACAAATTGTGGTGCCCTCTAGTGGCTGAATCTACACAGATGAGATATGTATGCATCACCATGCAAGGGAACTTTCCCGCCCTGTTCTCCTCACACTAGTCCCAGTGCCCTAACCACCTCTCCTGAGGATATTGGGACCCTCAGGGATGGGATGGGGTCCAGAATGCTATATGGGAGTATTGTGTAAAATCAGTGGGGCATCTTCTGTAAAAAGAGCTTTACTTATGGAAGCTTAAAGAGGGGTGGTAGCTCTGGGATAGCATGGAGAAGGCCCCAGATTCAATTTCTTGTATCTCCAGTTTGGGCTGGGAAAATCCTTGCAAAATCACTGCTAGTCAGTGCAATTATACGACAGTACAAAGCAGCTTCATGTTGGGACACAGAACCCTTGTTGACATGTGGCTGACTCCACAACCAGTGTTCACTCTGTAATCAGTTCCCAGTGCCATCACTGGAAGAACCTCTAAAGCCTTAAATAAGAAAGGTACTGTGTAGTAGAGAGTATTATTCAGGAACACTCCACTCTGTTGCCTGGCCAGATTCCTCCATGCCAGGCTGCCCCCACCATTTGGAGCCCAGTTTGCAAAAGAAATTAATCTAGCAAACCAATAAAGTTTGGCCTGGCTAATTCAATTCCATCAAGAAGAAGAGCAACGAAGTATTAGGTGAATGACCTAATGAAGGAAAGTTATTTAATTTATTTCAGTCAGCAAAGAGCTGTAGATATGCAGGGTATTATGGCTTTTCTTCCCCCCCCCTTCTTTCCCCATGAGCACCAATTTCCCAACTGCCTGTGCTTAATTGGACTTCAACTTTGAACTACCTCATGTTTAATAGGGTCTAATCTTCAAACTGAACACATTTAATAGGGCCTGATCTTCACAATGAATGCATCCAAGGCTCTGAATTTCAAAAGAGCTCCATTTTCTAGGGTTTGCTCACAGACTAGTGTGATAATGTAATAACAAGACCAGGCTTCAGAATATTTAGTAGGATCTGATATTTGAAGTATGAGTGTCTAATGGGACCTAATGTCTATACTGTCTCACCTCCCAGCCCCTCTATTCTTCAGCTCTTCTTCCTTTCCCATATGATTGCTACCTATCAGCCCTTATCTCCCCAAATGATATTTTTCTCCCCATGATGTTGTCCTCATCATCAAACTGGTATTTACTGCAGTGAATATTTAAAGCATGAAGATAAGCATCTCCCAACACTTAGGCCACAATCCTAACCAATTTTCCAGCACTGACATAAGGCCAATGCAACTCCAAGGTATGGGAACAAATTGAGGAGGCCTCCGTGACTGCCCCTCCCAACTGCAGGATGCAGCACATGCCCCACTGGCATTGCTATGCCAGTGCTGGAAAGTTGGTTAGCATTGCACCCTTAAGGACACATGGTTGACAAATACTGTAGAGCTGAGATCAGCTGTGGCTCTACCACTGGTGTATGCTGTATTGGCAGATAGGTAACTTCTTTTCCCACTCTGTTTTCCAAAGCAAGCATTGGTCAAACACCAGTGTATCATGGTGAACACTGACTGCTGTGTGAAGTTCATTTTAGTTCTCCGGTAGTGGATCTGGCACAGAATATGATGTCTTCATGGAAGTACAGAAAGACACACATAAGACAGATACACCACAAGCAATGCAAACCAGCATGTCAATAAAAGGCTAAGAAATAAGCCTATTTCCTACTTGTTTTCCACATATAAGTGTATTTTTTCTTTCCCAACATGGTGGTCATTTAGGCTACAATCCTATCCACAACTGCTTGGGAGTAAGTGCCATTGAACTCAATGGAACCAACTTCTGAGGAAACATGCACAGGATTGTGCAGTTAATCATGTGGTCCACAGTCATGCACTGAATCATGTCATTCAGTGTCAGTCTTAAGGAGAACTTTCTCACCGATGTCAGCAAAATGTACAGCATAATACAGCTTAAAGTCATAACGTTGGAATATAGGGGAGATTGCTTCAGTGTGGGACATTCTTCAAATAACTTTCAAGTACATCCCATTCACATAAGTCCAGCCATGAGGCCCAAAGCTGAATTAAGACATACTAGGTCAAAAACTACCTTCTCTCATATTGAGCCTGGCAGAACCTTGAAATTGTCTTCAGAAAACCGTCTTGCAGGCCCACAGTTAAGTGAGATCTAATTGGCAAAGATGGGATATTTTTCATGGTCGCATTCACAGCCAGCCAATCTATGAGGCTGACTCAGATAGAAGACTGGTAGGGAGCACCCACTCCATCCATGCCTCCTCTTCCTCCTCCTCCTCCGCCTCCCACTCTAGTATGGAAAAAGAAGAGGGAGACAAAATGGAAGAGAAAATTGAGCATCTGATATTCTAGCCAAGCACTATCCTCTCCTCCACACTACTGCCCTGTCCCACTTGCTCACAGGAAATTAAGAAGTATCAACAAGTCAGTGGGGCAGTGCTTGTCATACTACCTCAGGCACCAGGAAGTCTTGGACTGGCTTTGGCAATATCTCAGCTTTCAAATGCCCTCCTTCTTTTGGCATAGTCTTAACCTTGCATTTCTTGATTATCTTCAGATTGTTTATTGTGTTTGTGCCATTTTATTGTTTTGTTAGTTGCCTGATGCCTACATTGGTAGGAAAGGTGGACAGACAAATAAAATATTCTATTTCCCTCCTGCATAGAAATCTATCCCAATCCACGATCTTATAAATCCATGCAGGTAGTAAACTTTTGTTTTAACGTGCCAATGGAAGCAAAATGAGAATTGAATTCTCAGTATCATGAAAGCTTACCAAAGGGAAGCCACTGCTCTTCATCCACTGTACCATTTTACTTTGAGCAGGAAAGCAGCCTTACGTACAGCCACCTCTTTGGCGTTCCATATCAGCCAAGTTATATTGCTCAATTAATTCACCCTCAGCTTCCGTCTTATTTGCAGCAGAATCAAACTCCAGTGCAGCCTCAAGATTTATGTTGTGCACCTGCCTTATTGACAGACAGCCAGGTGAGAAGGTTAGCACGGCAGTATACTCAGATTTGCATAAAACAAGGGCATTTTCTAATTGAGCTGATGCCGATTCGGATAAGATGATACCGGCTGGCCATTTTGTAATTAGGTGCATAATCAGAAAGTAACCTTTGCCAGTCATCAAAAACCATTATTATACAAATGAATTCCAACTTGGCATCCAACTTATTTTTCTTGTCCTTGACAGCTGAGAGAAGGGGGTAGGAGAGAGACGGGGAAATCTGTGGGAAGACTTCACTCCTCAGCCAACTTCATGTTGTTTTGTTGCTATATTTTATAGATCGCAAATGCTTAATCGATAAGGCCTTACCTTCCAGGCCAATTCTCTTCCGTCACTTTCTCCATGGTGGAAAATGGTTGGCTGGCCACTTACAAATCCTTGGACATGAGCTGGCCATTGTGGCTGTACCCTTCCTTAAGTTTAAGGGCAAATCTGTCTGCTGAGCATTGAATAATAATAATAATAATAATAATAATAATAATAATAATAATAATAATAATAATAATAATAATAATAATATACAGTATTTATATACTGCCTTTCTTGGTCTTTATTCAAGACTTTATTCAAGGCGGTTTACACAGGCAGGCTTATTAAATCCACGCAGGGATTTTTACAAATTGAAAGAAGGTTCTCTCTTTCAAGAACCTCCACATTCAAGATGTTACACTCTGATCTGGTTTAACATTCTGGCCTCCATCCTCCCACGCTCCGAGCAGATGGAACAGCTCAGCTGCAGCTTGCCAGCTGCTTCAAGGTCGCACGGTGCCGGTGGCCTCGAACTGGCGACCTTGTGGATGTTAATCTTCAGGCAAATGGAGGCTCTACCCTCTAGACCAGACCTCCTGCCCATTGAAGAACAGAAAAGCTTATTGAGACTGGAGCATCCCGTGCCAACAAGCAGCAAAAGAATCCACGCTGCCCTTGGGCTTGCTAACAAACTTGTCAGGTTAATGAATGGCTCCAGGAAACCATCAAATATGCACTGACTGGTAGATTAGGAGTTTCAGCAAATAAACAGAAAGAGGAACTCTCTTTTTCTACCACCACCCCCCCCAGATGAGTCAGCAGGGCCTGGCCACAGAACAGCATCTTTTGTCACAGCAAGCTGAGTTTTATTCCCTGCAGCAAAGCTAGAGGAGTTGATGCTCTGAAGCAAAGATGAAATTGTATTGCTGCAGTCCAACATAATTTAGTGACTCCTGGGCAGTCAAGCATTCTTGCCTTCCACGATCTGGCTGGAAAATGTGGCTTAGGACATTATCACATGCAATGCTTCAGGGAAGGGAAAAGCAGAAGCCTTGCTCGATATAACAAAACTGTTTGACTTTAGGAACAGGCTTGCCTGGATCTGATCATTCTTAGTGATATTGAGGAATATACCAAATTAATCCATAGAATCTGGCACATCCTGCTATTACACTTACTCCAAATCCTCACCAAGCACTTTTGTGGCAGCACTAAACCTTAACCACATTAGGGCTTATTTGGAGAATTTGGTGTCTGGTTTGAATCCTTATTGTATTTCTGTTTTTTTAAATTATTGTTATCAGCCACATTGGGTGTCCTATTTGATGGGAGGAGAGGCAAGATATAAGTGTGGAAATAAATGGCTACTACCAAACTGCATCAGTAACTCATAACATCATACCAGTGGCGTAGCTAAGGGAGTGCAGGGGCCAGCAACTGCACTGGACATCAAGCTTTAGGGGGGCAACAAGCTGAGCTTGACACTAGTGATCAGAATTGTGAAAATCTTGGTATGTATGAATAATACCAACATACGAGATATCATTGGAAAGGTAATTTAATGCAGAATGCATTGAAACAAACTGCATTGGAATATCTGTACTCTATCAAATGTTCTGGCCAATTAACCAGAAAATGAAAACACAATTGCCTTATGGAACAAAAAGTGGATTTACTCAACTCAAAACTGACCTATGAGACTGATTGTTCCGAGAGCCAGTGACATATCATTATGTTATTGACATGTTGCAATGACACGTTATCATGATCCACTATGAAACGAATAAGGAGTTAATATGAGTCAGCTCTCATTTCCATGTATCATAATACAGTTACCCCTGCTACCTGGGTAAAAAGGCACTTTTTCAAGTGGTGCTCCTCTTTTATTTAGCAAGGGAAGAATAACAATCCCTCTTCACCCCAGCACAGTGTCTTGAACCTATCAGGGGCACACTTTTTATTTATTTACTTAATTAATTTGATTTTGTCTGGGGGGCTAAAAAATCTTCTTTGACCCCAGGTAGCTGATAGATGCCTTAGCTATGCCACTGACTGGGGGGAGGCAGCAGAGCAAGTAGATGACAATCTGCTGGGGGAGGAAGTGGGTTCCTCCCAAATCGCACTTTTTAAAAAGTGTGGGCGTGACATCACTTCTGTTTGTGACATCACTTCTGGGGCAACATTTTGACCTTGGCACCGGCCTACATGATCATTAGCTACACCACTGCATCATACATAGATCTTCTCCTAAAGGAAAAGTCTATACAACATTTTTAGAGTGGCAGAGGCAATTGAACAATAAAGAGACAAACCAGAAACCAGATTCTACTGAAGTGTCGATAAATAAGGCTTGTTTCAAATGAGTCTGTGGTTCCCAAACTGTGGGTCAGGATCCACTGGTGGGTTGCCACCTGATTTTTGGTGGGCCGCCAAAGGAAGGATCAAATAACTAATTGCCTCAAGCCCTGGGCCAGGGGTGTCCAAACTTTTTGGCAGGAGGGCCACATCATCTCACTGTGTTTTCTGGAAGTTAGGGTACCATTCACAATTCAAAGTGTACCTTCATTTTTTTTTTCCTCACTGTGGCCAGAAGTGTGACATCTCCTCGCTCTTTCATGAGGTTCTGAGCCCAGGAAAGCAGTTAGCGTCAGTTATATGTGGATTTTGCAATGGCAGGAGATGGAGGACTATCGTACCATCTTCGACTATATCACCTTCCCTCCATTACTCCTTTGATAATTGCTGAGGGCACCCAGTATGTCCTTGCCTCTGTTTTGCTTTATCTCTTTTCTGTTCTGCTTCATTCATCATAGAAGCAAAAGCTTCAGCCCACATGTAGCCTAGTGACAGTCATGGATCACACATCCCTCTCTTTCTCAGTTGGAAGGAAAAAAGGAGCTTTATTAGCAACAGACCCTGGGAAAAAAGTCAGTTAATTCATCCCCACTATTTAATTTCCTGTATTCATTAGTATAGCAAATTATCTTGTGCAGCTCAGACTTAATTTGTTGCACAAGCGTATTTAACAAGCTGCATTGACCCCTGTTTGGCTTTGCCATCTGAGTAAATGTTGAATCAGTTCCAAACAGATCTTGCTGTTATGCAAATCTTGGGGCATATTGAATTAATATGATGATGATGATGATGATGATGATGATGATGATGATGATGATGTAGTAGTAGTAGTAGTAGTAGTAGTAGTAGCAGCAGCAGCGGTGGTGGTGGTGGTGGTGGTGGTGGTAGTTTCACACTTTCACTATGCATTCTGCCTTCACAGGTGTTTAAGATCACTGGCTGAACTTTGAATGACAATCCATACTCATCCTTTCCCTTTTTCCCTTTCATTTTCTAGGCTGAGGGCCCATGTAAGATCTGCTTCCTGATGCTGGTAGTAGGGTTGGAGCAGGACCTGAATACCACAGCTAAAAGTGAGTTCAGGAATCTGCAATCAAAAGTAAGAAACACAAGCAAATCAAGAATCCATGGTGGTAAGGAAGACATCAGGACCTTGGACAGAGCATAGGAGAACTAGAAATACACCAATGCTACAGATACTAGTAGCTTCTTGTGGGTTGTGGAGTGATTTTCAGTGGGAAAACAGCACAGAGGGGGGGAAAAAGGTAAACTCCTGTCCAATCTAGGGTCAAAGCCAGGAGGAGTTAAAGCTGGAACTTATAAAGACTCATTACCCAAGCAATGTCCAAGCCTGAACAGGAAGACGTTACAGCCATTCCCAGTGAGTAGAACCAATGGCCACAATGGTCAGAATCACCCCAATAACAGGGAACCTTTACTAACTAAAGTTAGTTCCAAACTGCTCCAAACTGTAGCTCTGGTGACTCACACACAGGGCAATTGTACACAGAACTATGGATTCCTCGTGCTAGATCCAGTGGTGGCTAACGTGAAAAATAACCACCCAAAATGCACAAACTGAACTAGATGTAAATCTGACCCCCCCCCCACACACGCACATTTTTCTCTCTCTTCCAACGCTGAGAACTAAAATGGCCACAGCATGTCCATACCAATGCAGTAAAAGAACTAAGAGCCCAATCCTATACCCTCATCAGCTGTTGGAACTTGTGTTCTAGTAGTTTAGCATGCTTTACAGAGGTCAAAAAAGGTGACCCATCATTTTGTGCAGCTGACCCACCACTGCCAGTAGCCACTAAAGAAACCCTAGTGCTGGTAAGTCAGTACAGGGCAAATGGTGGGTGGGGGGTGGGCGGGAAATTGATGTGTCAAAGCCAGAAAGGGGGTGGTATGGATAGCCTGTACCCTTTCCCAGCTTCAGTCTGACTTCCCAAGTCCACTTGGACTTTTACCAGCAAAATTGCCAGCATGGGTCCAAGTAGACACATTGCAGCAGCAGCAACTTATCTTCAGCAAGGGAACATATGTTTTTGTTCCCACAAGCAAGGGAATAAAAACCACTTCTGGAACTGCCGCCCCCCCCCCCAACAGCAGAATGCAGTAAGTGCACCAGTGCTGCATTGGTGGCAGGAGAGGAAGTTATATAGGATTGGGCTATTATTATACCCCAAGTAATGCATCAATCCATGGAAACATGGAATCCATGCAACATCCAGTGGTGTTACTAGAGGGGTATGGGTCTCACCGGGTGACGCACACAGGGGGGGTGACACCACTACTGGCCAAAATTTTTAAAATCTTGGTATTTTCAATTAACACCATCATGTTATATATCAATCGATATGTAATGTCATGCAGAATGCAATGAAACAAACAGCATCAAAAGTTACAACCAATACAGCGGCTGGGTGGGGCAATAGTGCATCACCACACCCACCGTCTGGGACATTGCCATGCCCACTGCATGGGAGGAGGTCCATCATGGGATGATGCTCTGGCCCCACACACCAGGTGACTGGGTATGGAACACTCCATTTTTGTTTGTCCGCTAATTTAACCCCATTGGTTAAATATCTACATTTTAAAAAAAACCCACAAGTATTAAAGACTATAGGGCACCTTGGCCATTAAATATTCTAGCAATGAAAAATTAAAGCACTGTGAAGAAAGGTCACCACCGAAGCACAGTTCGAACATCCATAACACAAACTGGAATGTATGAAAATTCCTGGAACAACATTCTCTCTGACCTCCTAGACATAGTTATCAAGATACCTAATTCTTCAGATCCTGAATTATAGAAAGGCAATTTTAAAAGGCTTAAAGTGCTGGAGTGATTGCATAAAGGATTCGCAGAGCTATAACTATGTCCCATAAGCTATATAAACAAAGCTTTTCAAGGTCAATGGCGTGCACATCTTTAAATGCAGAATGCTCACATTTTAATTAGCCTGTCACAGAGAGACTGCCCTGTTCTATATGTGATAATGATGTGCAACTAAGGGCTCACTCAGAAGACCGCTTACCACCAATAAGAAGTGGAAATCATGGGTGGATTTTTGCTTCCCTGAAGGTTGTGCAAACACTATCAAGGTAGTTTTGTTTATTTCTTCAGCTGGTAGTTATTATTATTTTGGAATTTTTGGACTGAATTAACAAGTCTGCTATCCTATTAGTGCTAATAAAAAGGCTGTATTATGAAGTACTTCAATAGCAGTGCTTCAAGGGGAAAAAAAGTCAATATCCCAGAATTCCTCTCCGTTATTCTAGAATAGTGATTTTCAACAGGTGTGCTGCAGCACATTGGTAAGTCATGAATGTTCCACAGGTGTTCCTTACGGCACATTTGTGACAGTGTGTGCTGGCGGTAAGCCGACACGCACTCTTTAAGATTGGGCCCTGAGCCCTTTAGGGAGAGGGAGCCAATTAGTTCTTTGATTTTCTCACTAAACCACTTTGTGAACCTTTTTGTTGAAAAGGTGTATACAGTATATTATTGTTGTCATTGAAAAGGTGTATACAGTATATTGTTGTTGTTGCTACAGGAGAGGAAACAGAATGCTTTCCACACGCGCTGCCTCCGACGCATTCTCGGCATCACCTGGCAAGACAAAGTTCCAAACACAGTCCTGGAACGTGATGGAATCCCTAGCATGTATGCACCGCTGAAACAGAGACGCCTGCGTTGGCTTGGTCATGTCTTGAGAATGGATGATGGCCGAATCCCAAAGGATCTCCTCTATGGAGAACTCGTGCAAGGAAAGCGCCCTACAGGTAGACCACAGCTGCGATACAAGGACATCTGCAAGAGGGATCTGAAGGCGTTAGGGATGGACCTCAACAAGTGGGAAACTCTGGCCTCTGAGCGGCCCGCTTCAAGGCAGTCTGTGCAGCATGGCCTTTCCCAGTTTGAAGAGACACTTTGCCAACAGTCTGAGGCAAAGAGGCAAAGAAGGAAGGCCCATAGCCAGGGAGACAGACCAGGGACAGACTGCACTTGCTCCCGGTGTGGAAGGGATTGTCGCTCCCGAATTGGCCTTTTCAGCCACACTAGATGCTGTTCCAGAACCACGAATCAGAGCGCGATACCATAGTCTTTCGAGACTGAAGGTTGCCTACAATCATCATATCATCCCAATCCTCAGTGCCTTACACTGAGAATGTCTAAGTTGTATTGAGATCATGGAGCTTCTGCAAACAGCAGTGGTATCAGCAGTTCAGTATACTGGCAAGGGGGGGGGCAGGCAGTGGGATTAATAGGACTGGAAAGGTAAGGAATAGGGGTGTGTCTGGGCAGGGAGGGAGGGGGTGGGCAGGAGGTGGATCCCAGTGGCATCAACATGTTCCAGGATCCTATCCCTTTTCTCTCTTCTCTTTCCCTTGCTTTCCTTGCTTCTACATCAGAAAAACGGCTGGTACAGATCCAAAGAGACTCATTTGGGCTGTGGAGGTTTGCCCCAGCATAAAGGAGCAAAAGTTCTCTCATCAGGCAGGCAGAGACCTCCACAACTGCCCCCCACCATAGGATGCAGTTCACACACTGTTGGCATGGTTGCCTCAGCGGAGGGGGTGGGATGTGGGGTGTTAAGTGTGAGATTCGCCATTCTCCAAACCATAGCTATAACCTACTTTAAACCAGTCTGTGATCAATTGAAATAAACATTCATTAGAAATTATGATGTTTTCTGTTTGATAAGGGAGAAGAGGGAGCATTAACCCAATATCAGTGGTCCCTGTTTCCAACCCCTCTAAGATAGAGAGTATTTCTTGAGCAGCAAGTTCTGACTTCTTACTTGACAACACTCCCACGCAGTGGTAAGATCAGAAACTGTACATAAATGAGATAGTTTTGAATTACTGGAGGAAAGTTACTCTTCTTTGAACAGAACCATCTTCCATCAACCAACAAAATATGTGCCTTACTGCATCTATCTTTTGCTTCTCTTGATCATTTGTAAGAAGCAATCGCTAAAGGGAATGTCCAGCTATTGTCAACTGTTGAGAATCCACTTAACCCAAGTAATTCCCTCACCAATCTGAGTGGATTTACATTTTTCACTGATGTACAATGCAGCAAAGGATTCGCTCATGACACAGCACATGTGTACCAATGTGAGCAGCAAGCAATTGGTTATCTTTGGATTTCTGATCCCACTATGGCCTCCATCTCTGGAGGTGAGGGCCAGTTTATTGACTGGAATGTTCCAGATGCTTTGAGTAGGTGGTCTTCTAACCATCCCTTGACCACAAATTCTTGATCCTCCCTCAGCTTGAGACTAGACGAAGGATACAATACTTTGTGACTTATCATGCTTCCTTCTTACCAAGCATCTCCCCCTTTGCTTGCTAGGCTGGCTCCTGGCTCTGAAGGGGGAGGGGTTGTGACAATCTACTATTGTCCAGGCATTCCCCAATCATGTCTTCATTTTCACTAAGGCTAACACATTTATTTTAGCGTATGCTTTCATGGTTTTGGTTTCAAGGCAGAAAACTTTGGCGCCACTTAGTCTATAGGATCGCCAAAAGTCAGACCCTACTGAATACAGTCTGAAGAAGAAGAATGGTTTCATGGACTACAATCCACTTCAGCAGATAGAAACATAATGTAAATCCTCACATATGCCACAGAAAGTCTTGATTTAAAATGTGACTTCAGTATAAAAAAAAAAATCATTATTTGAACAAGAAGAGAAAAATAAAGCAATAAATTAATAAAATCCTACTCTGCAATTTCAGGCATATAGAATAGATTTTTTTTAAAAGAAAACTACATTTGTGTGGTATGAGATCTATGCTTTTTGATCTGGATCTTAGAACCTGACCAGTGTGCTCAGTGTGTGATCTTGGGAAGTTTCTTGTTATTGGATATTATTAGGCAGAATTTATTTCATAAGAGAGAAACTCAGCAACAACAAGAAGCATTGATTTTGTGTTCTCTCGCAAGTATGAGGGCTGAGCGATGGCAGACTTAGACGTTAACTGCAGTTGTTTTGGCTTAGTTCAAAAACCAATTTACGGAGAGACTGGGAAACAGACACGTTGCAGAGGAATTGAATTTAAAAATTATTATTTTTCTAACTTATCTAGTCATTTTGAGGAGTTCTGACATGGATTTTGAGCATCCAGTACCTGAAACATGATCAAATTACAGATAAAAAGGCTTATACTTAATCTCTGTAGTTTCAATACTGGACATTTTGATCCTGATAGTACAGTTTTGCAACTGAGGATGCTGAGAACCTCCCATGCAGCAAGCCAGAGATATCATATAGCACCTCCAAGTGCCTGCTGACCTGCACAGCTGTTTTGTCAATGTAAGTAGGCATCCTTCCATTTAATACAAAAGCCTTTTCATGCTTGCAAACTCAAATTCCCCCTACAATAGCCATGCCAGCTAAATTTGAAGCTATACTACAGGCATCCTCACACCAGCAGTGGCCTTGCAAGACACAGGGCACAATCCTAACTAACTTTCCAGCTCTGACCCAGCCGAAATGCAACCCCAAGTTAAGGTAACAAACATGCCCTTACCTTGTAGAGGCCCCCTTGACTATCTTCTCCTGCAGGATGCAGTGCATACCACATGGGCACAGCTATGTCAGTGCTGGAAATTTGGTTAGGATTGCACCCACAGCGATGTTAGATGTTAGACATTTTAAATATATCTTTAACATCACAGTGTCTTAAATATATCTTTAACACCAAGGTTTGTTGTGATCTCATATCCTTCAATACGGATGTGTCCAAGCAAAAGTCACAATAAAATAACACAGCCAAAAGTAAAAACAACCATCTTAAAAGCAACATAATATCAGCATCATAAAATCAGAGAAATTAAAAGTACCATAAAATGGAACATAAAATTCAAAGGCCTTCAAAAAATATTAAAAGGCAAACCTTCCTGGGCAGGGTGAGATGACATAATAGAAAACGATGGCCACTCCCCAGTTGCCACCAGCCTCACCTGAGATTAGGGACAGGGACATTCAAAAGAGGGCTTCTGCAGATGACCTCAGTGCAAGGATAAAGAATGATGATGCACGGGAAGGATAGAGTGGATAGAGAGATGCTCTTTACACTCTCACACAACACCAGAACCAGGGGATAACCACTAAAATTGAGTGTTGGGAGAGTTAGGACAGACAAAAGAAAATATTTCTTTACCCAGCATGTAGTTGGTCTGTGGAACTCCTTGCCACAGGATGTGGTAATGGCATCAAGCCTAGACGCCTTTAAAAGGGGATTGGACAAATTTCTGGAGGAAAAATCCATTATGGGTTACAAGCCATGCTGTGTATGTGCAACCTCCTGATTTTAGAAATGGGTTATGTCAGAATGCCAGATGCAAGGGAGGGCACCAGGGTTCAGGTGGCTTGCTGTCTTGTGTGCTACTTGGGGCATTTGGTGGGCCACTGTGAGATACAGGAAGCTAGACTAGATGGGCCCATGGCCTGATCCCGTGGGGTTGCTCTTATGTTCTTAAGAGTATGCAAATTACACACCATCCCATAGCTGTATGGATAATGGGGAGGAAAGCGCCTTTGGTATCATCCCTCCAGAGTTGATCCACCTGGTGTCAGCTCACTGCCAGTGGCCCAACATTCACATCAGGTCTGGGGAAAATATCTCAACCATTCAGGAATGGCCTCTAGGGCCAGATATCACAAATGTTCTGGGGTGGAAGGGCCTCCTCACCCAGACATGGATGGAAAAAATAGTTCTCTCTTCAGTCCTCTTTGGAAAGAACATACGCACACACGCAGGGGGAGAGAGAGAGATTCTTAATCATGAAAGCTTCTGTTACAAGACATTATGAGTTTTTATCGTATTGCTAAACTCTTTGTAACTTTGCTGCAAGAGGCAAACATAGCTCCCCCTCTGGAAGGACTAACTTAAGACTTTGTCCGTGTTTATTTTCTAAAGAATGGATTCCATTCATACATCTTCAAGAGTTACCATTTTAGAGAACCATTGAGGAAGTCATGGGGACTAACATTCAACGGTTACCTTCATCTCAGTGGGGACTTCCATTTGTTGTTAACACGTCTACTGTTTCCTATTTTTCCCCCAAGAGGATGAAATGTTTGAACTTCAGTGGAGGAGGTCATTAACATGATAGTGATAAGCAATAACTAGTTAAATCATATCAGTGAAAGGTGTCAAAGGAATTTTGGGGTGCTAACATCTGCAGAGTCACACATCATTGTTTGGAGGGTATTTTCAGGCATTGAGAAATTAACATATTGGCGTACTTATTTTCACTTGTTACTACTTATGTTTCCTTAAAAAAAAAAAAAAGCAAAAAAGCACCAGATTCAAGCCTGCCATAGATGGTATGGCTCTCCAACCTTGGGACAGCTCACTGGCGAATGCTTCTCAGCCTAACCTACCTTACAAGGTTGTTGTGTACAAGAATTAAATGGGTATAATACCATGATGCTCCCCTGAGCAAGACAGAGGAAGTTTAGGATGTATGTGTGTTAAATTATATTGGGTGTCTCAATAAAAGCTTACCCTTTTTTCATAAGAACTTCACAACAAAGAAAAGGTGATTGCTTTTAGATCTCACACAGCCCAAGCATATGTAGACCTACTCAGAAGTAAGTTTCATTGTGTTCAATGGGACCTACTCCCAGGAAAGTGTACATAGGATTGTAGCAACAATGGATTATAAATGGGGTCCAATGTTACTCAAAATATATCCATTGTTTTTAGTTCTGTTGTAATCTGAGTCTGTCTGGTACTCTTCAATCATTCATTTCAAGACAAAGAGTCAAGAAGATGAATATGTCAGGGCTTATCTAGAGCGCACTGAGTCACACCCTGTCCTCCAGGAGTAAAGCTGAAGGGAGCAGAGCTCTGGGACTTTCCTACATCAGGAGCACTGATATCAGCAGGAGCATTCAGGAGCTGCCTTTGAAACTTTTTTTTCAAAGGTCCTTAGCTGAGAGATAGCAACAGGCTCAGCAAGAGGCAAAGTGAAAAAACTGCATAGGAGTTTATGTTAAAGCAGTGATTTTCAATCTTTTTTTGTCTCGTGGCGCACTGACAAGGTACTAAAATTGTCAAGGCACACATCAGTTTTTTTGACAACTGATAAGGCACACCATGCTGTTGGTGGGAGGCTCACATCCCCCAATGGGCTTACTAATAAATGACCCTCCCCCAAACTCCCATGTCACACCTGCATATCATTCATGACACACCAGTGTGCCATGGCACAGTTGTTGATAATGGCTATATTAAAGTCTCGAGTCTAGGCCATCATCTTTCCCAAGTATTGCCTGAGAGTCAGTATGTGGTTCACATTACATTAAAGCTACAATCCTTTGTAAATTTACCTGGAAGTAAGTTCTATTCCTGGAAGTAAGTTCTATTTCCCCTGGAGGCTGGGGATAAGAACAGGCCCTCAGTTTGGCTGTACTTGTCATAAGAGGCGACTAAACAGCCACCGGGTAGATGGGACTCGTCAGCCTGGGAAGGCAGCTCATCTGAGAGAAGGAAAACTCTGATCCCAAACCTCCACTGCCTTGTGGCTACATCCAGTTATGGAAAAGGCTTCAGGAGTCAACCTCGAGGCAAAATCCAGAGCCGGAGTCCCTGAGGCAGTTCATGGCTGAACACAGTCCCGTTCTGGCAACTCCTGCGACGCCGCTGGAACCAACCGTATTGGCCTCTGCCTTTCCATTGGACCATTTCAGCGACGTGGAGGGGGGGATTTGCTGCATGGGTAACAGCCTATCCTCCATACCTACTTTACCCAGGCTTCGCGCACTGGAGAGGACACTCTGTTCCAGAACCACCATTCAGAGCGTGACACCATAGTCTTCCGAGACTGAAGGATGCCAACAAGGAAGTTCTATTGAACATAGGAAGACTTCTGAGTAAATATACATGGATGAGCACTCTAACAAACCCTTTCACATTCATCTGGAATAATTTTAATTCCATTTTTCAATTTGGATAGGATAGTATTCGACAACTGCAACCCACTCTAATGAAGAAATGGAAAGTTGGTTTTTTGTTGTTTTTTTGTCTTGGTGGGGCATGGAGTGTGCGGCTATGGAGGTGTTATAATGAGCTCCTGCATTTCAAAATGCATCACTACATCACTGTTGTATTTCCCATAAATCCCTTTGCCTGCAACAACAAATGCACAGGGAGAGACAAACAGTGATGACAGAGAGGATGTGGGTCATCATGTTCTGGTAAAGCCCTCACACATTTATCTCTCTGTGGAGACAAATGACTGAAGATGCCTCACAACCCATGATGTAGCTAGAGGGGGTGCCAAGTGCTAAGTGTTGCAGGCAGCCTCACCACAGCATGCAAGTGGCACCTTCCCCTTTGGAGGCATTCCAGGGAGGGGAGGAACAAACTTTTGCTCTCTCCCCCACCCGGAATGGCTTCAAAGAGGAGAGAGAGGTGCCGCTTGCACACTGCAGTAACACTCTCTTCAAAACTTAGCACCTGGCACCCCCTTTAGCTATGCCACTGCTCAAGACTGAGCTGTACATTAGGATTGAACCTCATCTGTGGTATAAACTTAGTGGGTGACTTTAGGGAAGTCGCTCCTTCTCAGCTTTGGCAATAGCAATAGCAATTTTTTATTGTACAGTACTGTAATATCTGAAAAGCATATCAACCCTTCATTTTTTTAAGCATTTCCATTGCTGTTCCTAGTTCCTATCAGACCACAAAGTGTAACAAACATTCATATCAGAAAAGCAAGAGAAACCAGACTTTGTCAGAGGCTCTCAATCACATTGGAAGAGAAGTGACTGAGTAGCAAATCGCTGAGGAGCAGAAAGGATAGATAAGTTGTACACACTGGACAACATCACCTGTCATAACCTGACAGCATCTCTAGAGCAGCTAATAAGCTTCTTAGGGCTCAATCCTACCCAACTTTCCAGCAATGATGGAGCTGCAAAGCAGCCCTGAGGCAAGAGAGCAATCATTCCCTTGCCTTGCAGAGGCCTCCGTGATTGCCCCATCACCACCAGATACAGAGCACGCCCCATTGGCACTGCTGCATCAGCACTGGAAAGCTGGATAGGATTGGGCCCTTAGTCAACAGATCAACATGCCAGAGAGCTTCCTTGAACTATCCTCCCAAATCCACATCCCTGCTCCTCTGCAACCTGTGGCTCATTAACAGAAAGTCTGCTGGGATAGGCAATGTGGCAAAATGAACTTTAAAATATCCACTTTGCCTCCCCAGGCTCAAACCATGTCTAATTGTACTTGTCCCTGTGCAACTCTGTGGCTATTAACTTTTATTTGTTTTCCATTATTTATTTTTTTCTTCCGTTTTTTCCTTTGATTTTGGTTTCAACTTTTGAAACAGAAGTTACAGTCAATTCCAAGAACAAAGAGCCCGATCCTATGCTAAGGCACTGCTGGTGGCCAGCGTGCTGCCCGGCAACCACCTTCATGTGAGTGCTAAAAGGCACATCACTGCCAGTGGTAAACCCGCCACACTGGTGGAGAGGCCAGCGCCAGTTGGCACTGGGCCTCAGCACCAGGAAGACGCACCGTGGGAGCACTGCCAGTAAGTTGCCTTGCCTGGTGGTGGTGAGGCATTTCAGGGCAGGGGGAGAGAGTTTCAATGTCGGAACTGGGTGGTGGGAGGGCGGACCGAAGGGAGGATGGGGCCCAGGACAAGCTATCCTCCTCCTGAGCCTGAAAGGCCATCACGGGCCTCCTCAGTTCTGTGCATGCTAAAAAGCGGGTACAAATCCAAGGAGGCCCATTACTGACCAGGGAGCTTGACACGGGGTAATGAAACATTTGTTCCCATACCCTGAGACTTTAGCTATTTTGGCGCCACTCTACCCCTTCAGGATTGGACTGTAAGATTTGCACACCAGGACAGCCCCAGTAGCTAAATAGCTTTCCTATTCACATATTTCAGCAAGTCCACTAATGCTTTTTTTTGTTATTACTCGTATTAGTTGTGTGAATATATTAGGTATAATAGGTTATTTGATTTTAGTTGTTTTCCTATTTTCCAATGATGGGTTTTATTGATGAATTTATTATCTGAATGAAACATTGCAAGCATCCTGAGGGCTCAGTAGTCCTATACAGCACGTTAAAAATTTAAAAAAAACAAAAAAACAACTGGATTTTTACAAGGACAGAAGGGTTTAGATCAGATCAGGAAGCAATTTCATTAATCAGTATTCTACTGTGTACAGAAACCTAACAATATATGTTGATCCCATGACACCAAGAGGTAACAATCTCCTAGTTCCATTATCAGATTAAGCACTGATATTCTTTTTTTTAATTTAATTGTAGAAGTGCTGTAGCCACCAAGAACAATATACCTGGAGATGCCAGATATTGAACCAGGGACCTTCTGCATGCAAAACATATGCTCTGCCATTGAGCTACAACTGCTCCCTTCTACTAGTCAACGCACATAGTTGCAGAGGTAAATATACAGGTAATCTAAATATGCGCTCAACAGATTGCTACCGTTATCTATTCTATTTATCCCTAGGAATAGCAGTGTGTCCAGAAAAGTTGCTAGTGCCTGCCAGCTGATTGAAGACTGCAAAATATGAAGACTGCAACTTCAGGAAACGTTCTCTCTCTCTCTCTGAGTTATTAAAGATATGGCATCTTTATGCTTTAAAAGTGGCTTCTGAATGTATTCTGAGAGAAGGCTTCTCTCTTCCCACAGTGCATTCTGTTCTCTCTTGTGCATTATGTACATAATGCAGGAGACAGGAGCAAGAGGTCTGGTCTAGAGCAGGGGTGCCCAAACCCTGGCCCTGGGGCCACATGTGGCCCTCGAGGCCTCTCAATGCGGCCCTCAGGGAGCCCCCAGTCTCCAATGAGCCTCTGGCCCTCCAGAGATTTGTTGCAGCCTGCACTGGCCCAACGCAACTGCTCGCAGCGTGAGGGCGACTGTTTGACCTCTCGCATGACTGTGGGATGAGGGCTCACTCCACTTCTTGCTGTTTCACATCTGTGATGCAGCAGCAAAGGAAAGCAGCAGCAGCAGTAGCAGGAGCAAAGGAGCAAAGGAAAAGGCCAGCCTTGCTTTGTGCAAGGCCTTTTATAGGCCTTGAGCTATTGCAAGACCTTCATTCATTCATATAAGATCGTCTTTAATATATTCATTTATGTAAACTTATGTAAAATTATTCAAATTTAAAATGTAAATTAATTCTTTTTTCCCTGGCCCCGGGACACAGTGTCAGAGAGCTGATGTGGACCTCTTGCCAAAAACTTTGGACACCCCTGATCTAGAGGGTAGAGCCTCCATTAGCCCAAAGATAACATCAGAAAGTCGCCAGTTCAAGGACACCGGCAGCTCCCAGAAGGGCTGAGAATGGCGAGACCTTGAAGCAGCTGACAAGCCCAGCTGAGTGATTCCACCTGCTCTTGGTGTGAGCAGGAAGCGTCTTGGCTGCCCTCCATGTGAGAGATGGAGCTGCTTGTCAGCCTGCGTGGGAGAACTGGAGGCCAGAAGTGAGACCAAACCAGGAAGATCCATTCTGAAATGTTGTTGGTTCTTGAAAGAGAGAACCTCTATGATTGTAAAAATCCCTTTGAGGGATTTAGAAATGCCTGCCTATGTAAACCGCCTTGAATAAAGTCAGAGGAGTAATCTGATGACCAGAAAGGTGGTATATAAATACCTAGTTACTAGTTATTATTATAAATGTGCCACCAACATGTATGGCACTGGCCTCTATATATTGGTCTTTCATGGCCCTCTGATTTGTGTTCAAGCTATCTATCGTTCGTGTGTTCGATTCGAAGAGCCTTTACCTCAGATTCGAAGAGCCTCAGATTCGAAGAGCCTTTACACTGAGTAGGTTTAATATCTTACCTACAAATGTACTAAGAGCAAGATTTAATAGACCATTGGAAAGTCCCCAGTCATGTTCTTGCGACCTGACCTCAAAAGAGTCCTTGACCCATGTACTTCTGTACTGTACCCACTATATTGATTTACGCCATCGATTTCTATATCCATTTCTGGAAAGCTTTCATGGTTCAGATACAGACTTGGTCCGGTACT
This sequence comes from Tiliqua scincoides, assembly GCF_035046505.1. Taxonomy (NCBI): domain Eukaryota; kingdom Metazoa; phylum Chordata; class Lepidosauria; order Squamata; family Scincidae; genus Tiliqua; species Tiliqua scincoides. The sequence continues at coordinate 194,753,999 of NC_089824.1, read as the reverse complement.
TGTTAGACGGGAGAAATGAGTGCTGCTCATCAAATGTAGCAAAATATATATTGAAGGCACTGTCAAGGTGTAAATTCCTCTGTATTTATTTGCCTGATCAATGATTGGTGGCTACCCTGAATGTTTTAATTTTGTTTTCTTATTGGATTGTTTATGCGAATAAAGGTGGAATGAATGAATGAATGAATGAATGGCACTGCAAAAAGTATAAGGGGACAGATTTCTACTCCCCCCCCCCAGATTTACAGTCTAAACCTGCAGACCTATGCACACATACTTGGGAGTAAACCTTGTCAAATATTACGGGGCTAACTTCTGAGTAAACACATATAGTATTGCACGGTATATCATGCAAGCATGCAGGGCCCATAGGGGGTGAAGGCGGTACATCGCACTATACATCTTACTATATATGCCTTACTTCCTCCCAGGTATGTGTGCATAGGTCTGCAAGTTTAGACTGTAAACCCGGGGGGGGGGAGCCAAAGGAGGGGAGCTGGAAATTTCCTGGAATCTCAGAAAATGTTTGCATATATTGGGTGAAGACTAGCATTTTATATATAGTAATTTGTAGAAATTATGATGCAATGATCATATGAAATTATAATCCAATGGAGAATGGAATAGGCCCAGAAGCAACTTTGTACCCCTTGTTAAAATTCCTCTCAGAGGCCCTGCATGCATGTTGTACCTGCATGCGAATCCTGTCCACAGTTCTATATGAAGAGCAGACACACAGCCCAATTCAATCCATGTTTACTCAGAAATTTCTTAAAGGCATGCATCCGACTGCAGCTAACATCACAAATCTTGGATGCCTGCCTGCCCAGAAATAAATCCAGTGGAATTCTCCCTGGGTATGTATGTATGTATGTATGTATTTGGCTGGTTGGTTGGTTATACCCTGCCTTTCCACCCCACTTAAGGGCCCTCAAGGCCCTGTGTACAGGACCAGTGGTGTAGCTAGAGGGGCTGCAAAGCACAAAGTTTTGCAAGCACCTCAATGCACCGTGCAAGTTGCCCCTCTCCCTCCCCTTCAGAGCCATTCTGGGCAGTGGGAGCAAAACAAAGGTGGACAGTGCATTCAGGTGCTTGCAAAACTTAATGCTTCTCACCCCCTCTAGCTACGCCACTGTACAGGACTGGCTCGGTTGATAAGGTGGTCAGCTCTGCGCACACAAGAGACCATCTCAGTGCCTATTTTGCAGGGTTGGTGTCCTGGCTATAGAAAAACATGACAATAAGACTAGGTTATATATAAGGCTTCTGTGGATGACCTTCACAGAAATCTGGAGGACTATCCTGTTTTCAGAGAGGGCAATGCTTATGCAGGGAACATGTATATATATATTGGCAACCTTCAGTCTCGAAAGACTATGGTATCGCGCTCTGAAAGGTGGTTCTGGCATAGCGTCTAGTGTGGCTGAAAAGGCCAATCCGGAAGTGACAATCCCTTCCACACCAGGAGCAAGTGCAGTCTGTCCCTGGTCTGTCTCCCTGGCTATGGGCCTTCCTTCTTTGCCTCTTTGCCTCAGACTGTTGGCCAAGTGTCTCTTCAAACTGGGAAAGGCCATGCTGCACAGCCTGCCTCCAAGCAGGCCGCTCAGAGGCCAGGGTTTCCCACTTGTTGAGGTCCATTCCTAAGGCCTTCAGATCCCTCTTGCAGATGTCCTTGTATCGCAGCTGTGGTCTACCTGTAGGGCGCTTTCCTTGCACGAGTTCTCCATAGAGGAGATCCTTTGGGATCCGGCCATCATCCATTCTCACGACATGACCGAACCAACGCAGGCGTCTCTGTTTCAGCAGTGCATACATGCTAGGGATTCCAGCACGTTCCAGGACTGTGTTGTTAGGAACTTTGTCCTGCCAGGTGATGCAGAGAATGCATCGGAGGCAGCGCATGTGGAAAGCGTTCAGTTTCCTCTCCTGTTGTGAGCGGAGAGTCCATGACTCGCTGCAGTACAGAAGTGTACTCAGGACGCAAGCTCTGTAGACCTGGATCTTGGTATGTTCCGTCAGCTTCTTGTTGGACCAGACTCTCTTTGTGAGTCTGGAAAACGTGGTAGCTGCTTTACTGATGCGTTTGTTTAGCTCGGTAAACAAACAAGAGAAAGAGTGTCGGAGATCGTTGAGCCAAGGTACACAAAGTCATGGACAACCTCCAGTTCATGCGCAGAGATTGTAATGCTGGGAGGTGAGTCCACATCCTGAACCATGACCTGTGTTTTCTTTAAGCTGATCGTCAGTCCAAGGCTTCTGTGGATGACCTTCACAGAAATCTGGAGGACTATCCTGTTTTCAGAGAGGGCAATGCTTATGCAGGGAACATGGGACGAAGACAATCTGCAAGCAGCTAAGAGGGTCCACCAGCACCCCCCTTCCCCAGGGATCTTCCAGGCGAACTGAGAACAGCCAGCAAAGATTTGCGGGGGGGGGGGGAGTTAACTTCTCAGTGTGACCCTGTTGCGTCGGTGCTGCGCCTGAGCCCCACCCCTAGAGTGACCAGAGAGAGAAAGTCCGGCTGACGGTCACGTGGGGCCCCTCTCAGCATGGTGGGAAGGAAAAGTGCTTTGAAAAGCAAGCCCTGCCTGCCCTGGTGCGCTGAAAGTTGCAGATTCGCTTCCCAGGGCTGTTTTCTCTCCCTCTCCTTGAAGTTTGCTGCTTCTTCTATCTCATCTGCGTGGCTCAAAATGCCTCACTGAGTTTGCCAGGTAAATAATGATGATGGGGGATTTTTCATGCACTTGATTTTTAAGATCCATTTTTAATCTCTGCTTTTGTTGCATTCTTTGCATTTGCAAAGTCTTTTGTTGCATTTGCACAGTCTTTGCAAATCCTGCAAGTCCTTTTTTGCACAGTTTTGCAAACCCTTCCCAAATCTTGCAAGTCCCTTTTTTTTTGCAGTCTTTGCAAATCTTTTTGCACAGCCTTTTTTTGTACAGTCCTTGCAAACCCTGCAAGTTCTTTTTTCCAGTCTTTTATGCAAACCCTTTGCAAATCTTGCAAGTTCTTTTTTGCAGTCTTTGCACATCTTGCACCCTCCCCTTTTTCCTTCTGCAATTAAAGGATCCCCTGAAATCCCTTCCTGACTCTCTGATGTTTCCTTATTCCAAACTTCTTTCTTTCATAAACCCTTTTTTTCCTCCAATTTAAACCCCCTCCCCTCCCCTCCCCCCATGCTCTCTGACTGGAGGCTCTCCCTGTCACTCACAAGCTTGCACAACCTCTCCCCTCCCCACCTTCCTGATGGAGTGCTCTCTCCCTGTCTTCTTCCTCTGTTTTGGCCTGCCTCTTCGAAGCCTCCTCTCATTGGGCGGGCGGCGCGCTCGTCAGGTTGCCCGTCCAATGGGAGCAGGCCTGCATGCGCACGAGCGAGCCGGGAACTTGCAAGTAAGTGTGCGACTGTGTTCGGGGAGCAGCAGGAACCTTTTAGGGCAGGCAGAGAGGAGGGGACGCGAGGCTGGTGCAAGCATCTCATGGCCACCCCAGCAGTGGAGAGCACCAGGAGGGGGGCTCTGCAAGTGGAGGGGGAAAGTGCATTGGTGGGGGACTTTTTAGGCACAGGGAGGGGCACCAGGAAGAGTGGGGGGAAATCCCAGAGGCTTTAAGTATATATATATGCATTTATGTATATAAATGCAGCCACATCCCAGGTGCATAGTGCTGTTCCCCCAAATGCAATTGGGGCTGCTCAAGATCTGGAGCTGCCTTTTGTCCCTGTTTTTCCTGTCTCTTGGCTCAGAGCAGGTTCTGTTTTGGGAGGAAGGAAGTCTCCTTTTGGGCGGAGGAAGGTGGGGAAGCCCACTGCTTCTCTCCCTTCTGCCTTGATTTGCAAACACACAAACAGTGTTGTTCTGGTTTGCAAAAGCTGGAGGTAGATCTCCTCGAACCCAGGGATGCTACCGGTGGAAGTGCTGGAGGAAATGGATGGAGTGTAGTGGCACCTTCGCCAAGGATCAGGGTGATAGAAGGTGGTGCAAGGAATAGTCAAAAAGCCTTCCAGGAAAGCCATAATGTTACTTTCACTGCGTGAGTGCAGGAGGATCACACTTGCTAGTAGAGTGTTTCTCAACATTTGTCCTCTGCTGTACTGCTTTGCATGGTGCAGCTATTCAAAGTACCACCAGAAGTAACTGGCAATGTTATTGCTGCATCTGGTCTCCCAAACCAGAAGTAACTAGCAATGATATCATTGCCTGTTACTTCTGGGTTGGGAGGCCAGATGCAGCGCAGCAAACACAAGTAAGAAGTTCAGGGTGGTGGACAGGAGGGGTTTTTCAAGCATGGAAAAGTATGCTTTGGAGTCTCCCACCACTGGGTCACATTCCTGGTCTTGCTGTCAGGCAGCAGGTGTCCAGGATCCCACAAGTACCACCAGATACCTTTTCACTGGTGGTACCTGTACCACTGATTGAGAATCACTGTGCTAGTAGTTTTTTTATAGCTTTTTTTCATGAGATGTTTATATTCAGCCCTCCTGCTAGTATTGGATTAGTTCCACCTTCCTAAGACTTATCAGTGAAACCAAGTTGTACTGGAGTTGAAGGCCTGGTTTGTGCTGGTTTTTGAAGCAGAGGGAATTTTCCTATCTCAACAAGAACTAGACTGGAGACATGCCTTACAATCATTTATATCCAAAAGAAACATTTGGGAACAAGAGCCGCTGGAAAGACTCTTTATATACCAAATCCTCAGTAACAAGGATGAGAAGTATAAAATTTCCAAAAGTGCTGAAACTTCCATTTTTGGGAACAAATGCAGGACTTTCTTGCCAGCTCTCAATATTGCTAGTTCAAGATTAACTACATCATATTTCATGCACATAAAATTGTAAATGACTGGCATATTTGTGAAATTTAGAGGTGTAGATAGGTTTATTTAAAAAAATAATAATTACTGATGTATTCAGCATTAAAGCTGGAGTAACAAGATACCTTATTTTGCCAGTTGGGAAAAGGGGGAATGGAGAATAGAAGTAATCGACATTATTGTAAACAAAAGGAAAGTTTTATTATCTGGATTCAAATGTTTTCCTCTCCATACTGTATAATGTCACCATTATCCTCTGGCTCCTTGAATTGGGGGGGGGGGTATACCTCTCCAGTCTAACAAATCTCAATATTATGGTCTGTGGTAAATCTATACATTGAGTTACTCTACTGAAGAGTTATACGTTGTTATAAAGTTTATCTTCATCCAATGCAATAGTATCCTGATAACTGATTAGCTTTATGTCATGTAATTTAAGCAAAAAATAACATAACCTGTTAAACTTCCTTCCCTAGTCAGAATCAGTTTCTGAAACAGTTTCTTATTCTGATCATTTATTTATTTTTTTTATCTCCATGGCTTTTAGACAACTGACTGGATTGAAACTGGCTTCTCTATTCTTTGACGTATTAGTTTGTTTCTGGATATGGTGTGTGTATATCCAGACACAGACTGGTTTTTTTTCACATGCTGTAGAAGATGGAGGAATCTGAAGCAGGTGAGAGGCTTTGAAAGTTGTACATATATTATCCATTAATTGTAATGTCCATGTTCTGTAGTCGGTCTTATATAGTTATTAGAAGGCAAGGGCAGTAGTAAAGGGCAGCTTTCAAAACCTTGCTTTACAAAGCATTTCTCTTATTCTAAAAGAGTTAATATTTCGCAACTTTTTTCTGGTGTTTCCCAAAATGTTCCACTGAATTTTTTTTAATTGCCATTTTCCCCAGGTTTTTTTCTTGAACATTCAGATCTCTATCAAGTTCTATTTGTCATATAATTAAGAGTATGCATCAACTAACTTTCTACTACTTTTAATCCTGAATGGCTGCAGACATAGGTGGGTGAACCCCCACTATACTATGCTATTTTTTACCCTTCACTTCACTCTGGAAGTTTAGCACCCTTATCTTAATCATATTTAGTTGATAAGTAAGTCCTAGAGACAAATGGGGGCATTTACTTTCAAAAAAGTATGCTTAGGATCACAACCTAAGCCCTTGGAAAGAAGCTTGCTTCCATGCTCAGAGAGAGAATATGGGATTGCTCCATCATGAGTAACTGAGAACCTGAGCTGTGAATGGGGACTTACCCTTCCCTGAATCTCACCTCTGCTGTGAACTCAGTAGATGTCCTTAGGCAAGCCATGCCCTCTTAGCCTCAGCTTCCCAGCTACACTTTGGGGATAATAAAACTTAATTGCCTAATCAGGCTCATTGTAAAGATTACAGGATAATGCATGTGAAGTGCTTTGCATACCTGGGGAAGTGCTGTGTGAATGTTAAGCATCCTTATTATGTTGCTTGTTCTGTTAGTTGAACAAGGGATGCCACCTTGCATATGCTTTTTCCATGTTAATGCCATTGAATTTGGGAGTTTACTGATAGAAATGTAGCCTGTCAAGGTACAGCTATCCCTTTTTGAAGATCTATGCACTGAGTTATTTACCAGCTCCATGTCTAACCACATACAGAAAAAAGCTTATGAGCTAGTGTTTAGGAGGCCCTAAAGATAGATGTTTGCAATTCTGTACTTGCTTCTTATGGATATGTCTGAGGTTACAATCCTATCAATACTTTCCTGGGAGTAATACCCATTGATTATAATGGGACTTGCTTCTGAGTAGACATGCATAGAATTGGGCTGTAACTTTATAAATGAACTCCCAAGTACTCCTGCATAGAATGTTAGCCTCCAAAGATACAGCATAGCTCTTTCTAGGGAGGAGAATTTGTCTCTGTCATGGACAGAGGCATCTTGGAAAGGAATTTGGGTGAGAGAGTCCCTCTTGTAACCTACAAACAGTTCAGCAGTAGCTATATGAAGGGCCTTAGTTTGCCATTGTAACCGCTGTTTATGAGAACAGGATGTAAATGAGTGTTCTTGGCTAAACTGAAGTTGTGGAAAGGACTGCATTGCAAAAATCCCACAAGGGTCAGAAAAATTGCTTAATGCTAAAGAATACCCTTCCTCTCTGTGCCTATGAAATTTTCATTGGCTTCTTGTCTTCATTTTTTCCTTTGGACAGCAAAGGCGTAAGGAAAATAATGGCTGGTAATGAAGACCTCTTAAAGAATCTGCAGAGTAACTTGCAAGAACTGGACCATCTCCGATCTGTGTACTTCACAAGCACAAAACGCCCCTTGGCGTCTACTAGACCAACTACCAAGTCGCTGTTTCGTGCCCAACAGCAACTGTTGAGAGAGAATATGAACATCCAGCCATTTGCTCCTAGAAAGAGCATTCGCCACCGTAACCCATATTGGCCTGATGAAGAAATCCGAACCTTCATTGAGATCTGGGGTGATGACCAAGTCCAAGCCTCCCTGGCCACCAATTTTCGCAATGAGGCCCAGTATGAGTGGATCTCCGATCGGATGCGGGAATATGGCTACGACCGGGACATGAAGCAGTGCCGCTTGCGTGCCAAGGAGCTGCGGCGAGGATACAAGGCTATCGTCTGCGGGAACAACTCCTCTGTGAGTGGTCAACGTGCCCTGCCGTTTTATGATTCCTTGAACAGTTTTCTCTGCATGCATAAGGGCCTTGTGGTGTCCAAAGTTTCCCTCTCTATAGATCGAAGGAATCGTGAGGCACAGAAGCTGGGCCTGGAGCATGAGAAGACTGAAAAGCTAAGCGTGGTTCTTGTTTCTGATGATGATGAGGCATCAATTCCAGAGCCTGCAGATGACTCTAATGGCTACTTCCAGGATAATCGGATGGATTCTGACACTGTAAATGCTCAGTCCCCAGGTGATGAATGGGAACAGCATGGAGAAGACGTTCTTTTAGCAGGTGATGAGGCTTCACCCAACTTTCCCAATGCTAGAGGAGAGAGCCATTCTTCTGCCAGTTCAGGTGAATTTGGAGCGTTAAGATTCACTGCTTTAAAAGCATTGCTTTGAGTGCTTTATGGCAGTGTGGTTGAGCCTGGATTAAATCAGGGTTGTGAATGTGGCTGTCCCTGGTTCCTGAAAATAGAGAGGTGCTGGGACTACATGGAAATTGTGCATTAGAAGCCCACATCTGTAACTGCAGACATATGAGATTTAGGGCGCAGTCCTAACCCACTTTCCAGCACTGGCATAGCTGTGCCAATGGGGCACTTGTTGCATCCTGCAGTTGTGGGGGTGGCAGTCATGGAGGTCTCCTGAAGGTAGGGCAATGTTTGTTCCCTTACCTTGCAGTTGCATTGCCCTTACCTCAGCGCTGAAAAGTTGGTTAGGATTACGCCCTTAGCAGGGGAGCCCAAACCCCAGCCCTGGAGCCACTTGTGGTCCTCGGAGAATCCCAATCCAGCCCTCAGGGAGCCCCCAGTCTCCAATGAGCCTCTGGCCCTCCGGAGACTTGCTGGAACCCGCGCTGGCCTGATGCAACTGCTCTCAGTGTGACAGCCAACTGTCTGACCTCTCACCTGAGCTATGGGATGAAGGCTTCCTCCACTGCTTGCTGTTTCACATCTATGTTGCAGCAGCATCGGCAAAGGAAAGGCTGGCCTTGCTTTATGCACAGCCTTTTATAGGCCTTGAGCTATTGCAAGACCTTTATTCATTCATGTAAGTTCCATCTCTAGATTCATTTATGTAAATTTATAAAATGGATTCATTTATGTAAATTTAGCCCTCCTGCCCAAAAGTTTGGACACTCCTGCTTTGTAGCAAGGGAAAGGAACTTTGCCTATGGTCAGAAGTGCTGTCATTATTCTTGCTAAGTCCTAGTGATATCTAGCTGAAATTAAGCCCTAGTTGTAGACCACTAAGGTTGACTTGTTCTTTTGATAGTGGGTACACTGGTACTTGTCTGGAGAAGGCCATATTAATATGCATATTCTTCAATTATAGGCCCATGCAGCTCCTTCCCCAGGGCAACCCTGGTCGATGCTGACATACTGAGCAGCCACTGGACCAGGAAGCAGCGGAAGCACACCGACGCTACCTCAGACCTTGTGGATGCCATCTCACAAGTGGGCGACAGGCTAGTCAATGCTCTGTCTGATTTGCACTCAAAACACAGAGAGACCTCTGAGCTTGCACAGACCAGGGAATGTAAAGCTCGCAAGGAGGAGTTCTCCATCCTTGCAGGTCATGTGGACCGGGCCACAAAAAATATGGACAAACTCATTACTCTGATGGAAACGTCTACCAGACGTATTGCAGACGCCATGGACAGACAAACTGCTGCCCTGGAGAATATGGCTCGTTTGTTTGCCACAGTAGCACCAGCCCCTTCAGTGTCCTCAGTCGCTCAAGGTCAGCCCATTCTTTCTTCCCCAAACAGCTCTGTACCACTTGCATCACCAGCAGCAGGCCTGCCCAGTACCCTGAACACTTTACGGGGTCCCCATGCTGATGATCTTAAAGCACCAACATCACCATCTCCCTGCAAGTCTGGGGAATGTCCTCCAGGAGCAAAGAAAATAAAAACAGAAGACGACTAGAACCGTATCTCTTAGCGTTTGTCCTCTGCTGTACCATTTGCATGGTCCACCTATTCAAAGTACCACCAGAAATAACTGGCAGTGACATAATTGCCAATTACATCTGGTTGGGAGACCACATGTGAATGCAACAAACACCAGTAAGAGGCTCGGGGTGAATGGGAGGGCTTTTTCCAAGTGCAGAAAAGCAGGCTTTGGAGTCTCCTACCACTGTTTGTTGTATTGCATGCTTGGCCTCGCTGCCAGGCAGCAGGGGCCAAGGGGTCCTGTGAGTACCACCAGACACCACCTCAATTGCTACTGGTGGTGCCTGTACCACTGGTTGAGAAACACTGGACTAGAATGAGACGATCACACAGAAATCCTTCAACACATTTATTTTGTTCTCATTGGGGAATGTCTGTCCTTTTTTATTCTCCTGAAGGAAAAAGGTAGGAAGGTGAAGAAAACATATAACTTTTATGTTTCATCAGTTCTCTCTCAATCTCTAGATTTTTAGCCAGATTTTAAGTTTGTGGGTGGGTTTGTATAGGGGAGGAAATGATGAACTTTGCCTGGGCTGATCAAATTGGTTCACTGTCATTCCACTTTTCTGACATTTGTTTTAAATTCCTCAGTCATAAGATTCAGGCTGCTCAGTCATAAGATTCAGGCTGCAACCTTGTGCATACTTACTTGGGAGTAAGACCCATTGAAGTCAGTAGGCTTTTCTCCTGAATAGAGATGAAAAGGATCAGGCTGCCAATGCACTCTAGAAGTTGACTTGGTACCTGGAAAAAGTAAATTCATAATCTTTGATCAGCTATAAGCTCACTTGCATTTGGTAAGCCCCTCTGAGTTACAATTTTTCTAGCTCCAAATCAGTAATATTAATGATGGATTTTGAAGATAAGATTTTTTGGAAGTTTTAAGGATTGTGGATCACTGCAAACTGCTGTAGAAGATGAGAAAAGAACCTCATTCTCGGTTGCTATATAAATTCCAGTTATTAAATCGAGGAAATGCAATGTTAGCAGTTGGCTATCTTCCTCCCCTGTTTCATTGGAATCCGTATCTGATTGGCAAGACAAGGTAGTTGAGTAACAAAAAAGAATTCTTTTTAAGGTGTCTGCTGCAGCTACTCTTCCAAGGTGAAAATGCAGGCTTAGTTCTCTCTGGCTGTTGTTTTTTTTTTAACGGTGTGTGTCGAGGGATAGTAAATGCTATCCAAAGCAATGTGCGCTTGGTTTGTAGTGGTCAATTGGACCAGTTTAGGGCCCAATCCTATCCAGTTTTCCAGTGCCAGTGCTGCTGTGCCAATGGGGTGTGTGCTGCATCCTGAAGTGGGGAGGCAGTCACAGAGACCTCATCAAGGTAAGGGAACATTTGTTCCCTTACCTTGAAGCTGCATTGCGGCTGCACCAGTGCTGGAAAGTTGGATAGCATTGGGCCCTTAGTTGGCAAGAGGGTAAGAGCTTGTGAATGAGTACAGCTTGGTCTCTGACGTTTTCCAACAGTGTCTGTATAAGTACAAACCACAGAGCAGAGAATAGAACTTACAGGCTATACCTGCACTGTATGTGGTAATGTGCACAAGACCTTCTAGTGTTCACACTACAGAAAATTTTTGTTTTAAACGTCTTGGACAATAGTGTCCGGATTTCAGAATAGTCTGGATATGGGATGATCTGCCTATACCAGGTTTCTTTAGGCGGTCTCTGGGCAGTTCACAAAGAGGGGGGCATGAAAGTGACAGTCACCTCCTGTTCTTTAACCCCAGTATCTTGTTCTCCAAGGTATATTGTCACTGATTGTGGATGTGCATTGAACTACTGTTGCTATCAGAAGACCTCCCATGAATTTTTCTAATTTTTTGAAGTAATGTACTAGCTGCCACCCTATCTTATGACAACAGATTCTATGTTCATTATGTATTCTGTGAAGATAAGTCCTTCCTTTGTCTATCTTATGCTTACTGACAATCAATGTCAATTGTGAATGAAGCCCAGGCTGAGTAATATGAGAGCGGGTGAAAAAAAAATCCCTGTCCAGTCTTCCAGCACTGCTCATAATTTCATATACCACTATATTTCCCCAACTCTTAAAGTTGTCTTGTTTGCTAAATGAAAAGAGAACCAATCTCATTAGGTGCAGTTTGATTGTTTCAGTTCCTTCCTCTATCATTCTTCTGCTGAGGTTATTCATAACCGTACATGCAAAATGTTAGTTGTCTTACATCCTTATGAAGTTGGCCCGATAAAAGTCACCATGTGCATCATTTTGGAACCTTTTGTTTATAGTTGGTTCCTTTACATCTCAGGTGAAAGCATCTTCTGTGCCAATATTCAGCTTTGATACACACTGCTAATCACTACCAGCTCCACAGTGCGTGAGCTGAAAGGGGTATGGCATAAGATACACCCAGCCCATTTATAGACTGAGGGCCCAATCCTATCCAACTTTCCAGCACCGGTGCAGCCACAATGAAGCCCTGAGGTAAGGGAACCCTCTGTGACTGCCTCCCTACTGCAGGATGCAGTGTATGCCTCAAGGGCACAGCTGCATCAGCACTGGAAAAGTGGATAGGATTTGGCCCTTAATCTGAGGAGATAGGCTCTCAGCTTGATGTACGCTTTTTAAAAAAAAAAAAAATACATAGGGAATTGCTAAGAGGCCACCTTCATTTGGAATTCTTCATTTGGAATTCTTTCCACTTAAGTGATACAGATGTTGAAACGGAAATGATTTTTTTGCCCCTGCCTGTCTCAGTTAAGGAATACTATAGGCCTATCATTTGGCTAGTTATTTCAAATGTCTTCTATGAATTTCAGCTTCTCTCCTAGTTAAGCACCTCTTCTCTCTGCCCGTTCCCTCCAGGCCAGGGGTGGGTGGCCAAATCATGGCTCACAAGCCACATGTGACTCTAACATATTATGTGTGACTTGAGGGAATATGTTGGCTCTTGCGTTAAGCAAGTTTGACCAATCCCTCCAGGTCAGTGCTACACAAAGTGGTAGTCCATGGACCTATACTGGTCTGCAAGCCGTTGGCTGCTGACTCACAGCAAATCTTAAGGAAATAAAAAAAAGTAATAATATAGCACAGATATGGTTTTGGTCCCTGGCACATAGGGGGAAAAAACTCTACTCGGGTACATCAGATAGTTTGAGAAGCACAGTTCTAGGCAACTCCCAGCTTTTCTTCCCAAGCTTTCATTAGAACAGACAAAAGAAAATATCTACCCAGTGTGTCATTAGTTTGTGGAACTCCTTGCCACTGGATGTGGTGATGGCATCTGGCCTAGATGCCTTTAAAAGGGAATTGGACAGATTTCTAGAAGAAAATTCCATCATAGGTTACAAGCCATGATGGGTTTGTGCAGCCTCCTGGTTTCAGAAATAGGCTACCTCAGAGTGCCAGGTGCAAGGGAGGGCATCAAGATGCAGGTCTCTTGTGTGCTCCCTGAGTCATCTGGTGGGCCACTGTGAGCTATAGGAAGCTGGACTAGATGGGCCTTTGGCATGATTTAGCAGGGCTCTTATATTCTTCCACAGAGTTGCTGGCAGAAAGTACACATGATCTGACTGAAAACTTAGATGCTTAAATTCCTCATCATATTGTGTATGGCACAATATGACTTCTCTTAGGTTGCTTCCTTCTTTTCTAAGCCCATTACTCCTGTGGTTTCTGTAGACCCCTCTGCTTTTATATTTCCCCAAAATCTGAGCAATTCAGCCAATGGCCACTGAAACCCTTCTACTGGCTCTGCTTTTCTCTGATGGAAGGGCAGCTCAGTCAGAGTAGACACTTCACCACCACTATGAACATTTAGTTATAGCAGAAAAAATAATACCATACGCATATCCTTCACATAAACATGTGAATACCGCAGGACTTAACACATTTATTATTGTCACTCAGGCTTTCATAGACAAAACCTACTTATAGCTAATTCCTTCCAATGGTGATAAATTCATGGTAAAATCTGTCAAGACGTTAAAGATACAGAAAAACTGTTTTTTTTAGAGAGGATGTTTTCTCTGACAGAAAGTTGTGCAAAAAGGCGAATAAGAGAACAGGGTCTGAATGCCACATGGCCTTCATTGTGGACTCAAGGTGGTAGAGAGAATTACCAGTGTGTGCTAGGGAAGAGTGACCTTACTGAAAAGTGCAGACTGTGTTCTCAAATGCCTCATTGTTATAAGTGGGGTCTGTATTGTAGATGATCTGGGTTCAAATAATACTCTTGTTCTTTTTAAAGCTCTGGCCATTTCTACATACGTTGGATAGTTGGATAGTAAAAGTTCAAATAAGGTGTTCAGTGACACTTTATTAAGACTATGTACCATATATGATCAGCCACTTCAAAAGTCATTGTTTAGAACAGTGGTTCCCAACGTTTTTTACTTGCATACCCCTTGGCAGTCCATGTGCATAAATTGTACCCCTCATATTAAGATGATGTTTAATTAATACAGTTGCTGTTATTTTAAGTTTATATGTTTTCAACTACTGGTCCATATCTGATAATACATGAATTGATGACCAGGAACTAGCAGTTGGTGGGGCTTTCACAACCAGCTAGCTGTCTTCCTGCCTTGCCAGCTCCGCAAGGCCATTCTAATACAGACCTGCCTTTTCACTATTATTCAATTCTTTTTCCAGTACCACTAAACATCCTGGCAATTATCTGTGGGCGTGCATGTACCCCAGGTTGGGAACCACTGGTGTAGACAACTGAACTTGGTGAGACTTACACCTGAGGTTTAGGATTGTAGTGCACAGTTCTTCCTGGTTTTAGCCACTTATGAATGCTAATATTGGAAAAACTACAAAAGAGAATCATTTTAAAATGGAATTGCATCCTAGCAAGTATAGTTTTCTCATTTGATTTACAGTTAAAAAAAATACAGAAACCAGTTTAAGTGTCACTGGGAAAAATAGCTATTTGAAAATAGTGAACCTCCCTTAGCTCTGTTCAACCTCACAAAAATAGTTTATTGGAGGAAGTAATAATATTTAAACTGGTTTGTGTTTTGGGGTATTGGTATGATTTAGAAACACACCTCCAATAACTGCAATGCAATTACTTGTTCATAATAATCTACATTTTAAAAAGTGGACTGATGCATTCCTAATAAAAGTTAAAATGCCATTTCATAGCTGTTATTGTGAAAATGAATCTAATTTCTATTAACAAAGGGTATAACGTGATGTGGATTGGAGCCTATGCAATTATTCCAGGTTCTTCACAATGCAACCCTTAAATATAATTTTTAAGAGCATTTTAATCCGTACATGGGGCCAATTTCACTTTATAGTCAGTTGTTTGTATCTTTTTTTCATCCCACATGAGTGGTCTGGTTGTGCCATGAGGTATCTATATCTTTAACACACTGGGTAGAAGGGAGAATTCTAGTTGATGCAGTAGCACTGCACTATGAGGAGAGAAGTCAAAAATCATTTTACATAACCTATTAAAACACACAGGCACCTGGTCCCATAGCACAGGCAGACTGGTCATATGTAAAATTTACCCTGTAAACAGTATAAACAAATAAGACAGTGATGACTTTTGCAAAATCTCCAGCTGCGCAGATGGACACTACCTGTGTACATCCTTCCAGTAGGGTTTGTGTCTGGGTACAGTCACCTTTTTGTACCTTAGAATCCCTCTCCAGTTCCCTTACCAGTTAATGGTCAGAGTATGAATATCATCTCTGTGATTCAAAGCAGCTGCATTGACCCCCATTAACAGCACAAACCAATGTGCATCGTGTTTGAACATTTTGCAGGGTGTCTATATGTCTGCTTAACTGGAACCTACCATGTCTTCAGTGAGGTGATTGGGTGGTGCTTTTTTCTCTTGAGTGTTCTCTTCCTTGATTAAATAGAGGGAAACCTCTAGAACAGTGATTTTCAACCTTTTCCATCTCAGGGCCCACTGAGATGACACTGACAAGGCACTAAAATGGTCAAGGCACACCACCACGTTTTTGAGAATTGACAAGGCACACCATGCTGCCATTGGAGGGAGGGAGAAGCTCACATCTCCCATTGACCCTACTAATAAATGACTTTCCCCCACATTTTTGTGGCACACCTGTGGACCACTCGCGGCACACCAGTGTGCCACGGCACAGTGGTTGAAAATGGCTGCTCTAGAATATTGAAAGAGCTGGTTTTGGGCTACTTAGATCTCTCCTAGCAGGGGTGTTTACTTTTAATTTAGTCCATGCTTCAGGAAAAATTGCATCATTTTCTGCAAGCTGCATGCTCTTGGCTAAGATGATTCACTACGTCTTAGCAGAGAGTTTTACATTTTGAGGATCTGTGGAAAATTGTTTTATAGAGCAAAGGAGAGCTCTTTATGGTCCAACTAAAAATATACATTTACATTGATTCTAAAATAAAATCAAAACAAGTTAAAACATGATTTGTAATTATTTTTTTCTAAACTTCAATAATTTGTCAGCTATTCTAAGTAAACTCTGTGTCATTGAGGTACTCCAACAACCCTGTACAGAATCCCACTATGACAAGGTAGTGTGTCATTGATTTGTACAGGCATGAATTCTCATGGCTTGTAAAGTCCTTGGATCACCATGTATATTGAGTTTTATATAAATGTAGAAGACTAAAGAAGAGTTTTTCTTCTTTCCTGTCCTTCCTCACATACAAAACAGAGCTGGCTTAAATATCAGAGTCTCTGACACATACAGAAAAATGATACACTTGACCTTTCAGCAATAGAGTCTGAGGATCCTGTCATTCCTCTCTAGTTATAACTACTCTCTCGGTCTTAAGCATGATTGGTTTTCACTACACAATGGCACTGGTTTCCAAATAAACATCACATTATATTCAGATTTGAGTATAATCTTATACATACTCACCTGGGAGTAAGCCCCATTAGACTTTAGGACTTCTAAGTAATACATTGTACAGGATCAGACTGCAGGTTTCTTTCATGGAAGTTAGTTTGATGTTAATCCACAAAACATCAGAGTAAAGAAGCTGGAGAAACCCTTGAGTAAGCATATTAACACAAAAACAAGTTTTGATAATTATTAAAACTCCCTAGGCATGGCCAAAAGATGGATACTGCTCAAAAATTGACTTAATGCTGACGAGCCTAGATTCACAGCTCAGAGAATGAAATGCAGAGCTGCTCCATTAATTCAGCAGTGCATTAATCTTTACTTAAGATCTTCCAGTGCCAGATGTCAATTAATTTTGCCTCAATAGTTCCTGTCATTTTGCTGTCAAATGTTGATTGCAATTGAAGGAAACTTATGCAAAAAAAATGCACTAAATGCTAAAAAGGGATTTAGAGTATAAGGTGGGCAGGGGAAACGAGTGGATGTGTGCTCCCACTCACCCAAGAGACTTAAATCTGAACTATTCTTGCTTTAAGTCTTTGGGCAGGGCTGGCCAACCTTTACATTAAGTTTTTCTGGGCATATGATGAGCTGCATCTACTGAATTTCCCTGTTCTGCACAACTATGATAGGAGTCAGAAGCCCTACTAATGAAAGGCTGGTCAGCCCTTACACTGGGACTCTACACCACAAA
Source organism: Tiliqua scincoides (assembly GCF_035046505.1). NCBI lineage: Eukaryota > Metazoa > Chordata > Lepidosauria > Squamata > Scincidae > Tiliqua > Tiliqua scincoides. Next base: position 194,737,021 of record NC_089824.1, on the reverse strand, counting down.
ACGAAGTGATCAGCTCAGTAAAATATAAAAAAAAAGAATGGAAGGTTGACTGATAAGTGCTTGCAGGATAGATGTTTGCCCATAGCTAATGGGGGCTATAGCAGGCAACCATTTAAGGGGGAGTCAAATGTATATATTAGTTGTGTATTCTTTACAGTGAAACAGCCAATACGTAGGCCCCAAGCAGCAGCTGAAAAGTGCTGTCATCTGTCCTCCAAACTTCTGCCATATTTCAGAAAGCAGAGTCAATAGGTCTTTGATTGTTGAATGAAAATGTACAGAAGGAAGCAGTCCTCAAGCGATCCTAATTTCAGGCCAGTTAGGGCCAGCATTTTGAAGTGCATGTAAAAAAAGGAAATTGGCAACCACTGCAATTAGAATGACATTGGGATGTTAACAGCTTTTCTCCTCCTCTACATCCCAGGACAAGTATGGCTCTTGCACTCTGAAGCCACAAAAGATTCTGAACACTTTTCAAAGCAACCCCACATGCATTGAAACAGGACACAAATTGGGCATGAATGACTGTGGTCAGGGCTGATTTCTCTAGGAAGACACAGGTGCCAGGTTTACATTTAGTAACCTTTGGCTAATACTGAGCCTGTTCTATTGCTACCTTTAAACCTGATGATGTTTAAATGAAAAAAAAAAAACAACCTCATCAGGTTTTAGAAATACAGTATTGAGACAGGAAAAAATTGGCATATGAATCTGACAAGGAAAGACAGGAAAAGCAATGAGGTTATGCAAAACAGAATCCTAATTGGTGCATATAAACAGCACAGTGGGAGAGATTTATGGTTTAACATCATCCTGACCTAAGGAGCTGTCCTGCGTGGAATGTAGAAATTGGCAAATGGTACCATCTGAACAAGAACTGAACAAGAAGAGCAAGAGCCCTTAGAATCTAACAAACTGAAAAGACAACTCCAATGTGCCTTTGCAGAGAACTAAAATGGCACATTCGCTTGAACAATCAAAGCCAGCAAAACCTGTGACAAGACCGGCCTATAATGATACACTGCAAGAATATTTTTATTCTGGTGAAGATCCCTTTCATTCTACACTTCCCTGCTGCTGGACATATACAAGGTTGAATCTGAGGAAAGCCCATCATGACTAAGCACCATGAAATCAATAAGTCAAGTTGTAATGAATGAGTCTCATTACTTTTACCGAGACTTAGGCATCATTAAACTCCCATAGAATGTGGGGGGGCTTGCAAGAAGGGAAGTTTGAACCACTTGCCAGCTCACTAGGGGTACGTGCCCCTATCTCTGACAAGAAAGGCACCCATGGCCACACAGATCCCTTCCCAGGTCCCATTTCCACTGCCATTCTTGAAGATAAATAGCAGAAATCTGTACAAATGTATCTGAACACTTCATTCAACAACCAATCTCTTGTTATCCACTGCCATCTTCTAAAGCATTGGTTCCCAACCTGTGGTCTGTGGATCACAGGAGGGCTGTGGGTGAATGAAAAAAAATTGCCTTTGATCACTTCCAGCATCTTGCCAAGCAAGCTGTTCCCCATGGACCACCAGAGGACTAAACTGCAGCTATGGGAGGTCTGTTTTTAGCCTCTGGTAGTGCGTGGTGGGGAGGGCGCTCACTCAGGAGATACTTTCCGACAGACCACCAGAGGGTGGAGAACAGACTGCCTGTAGTAAGCAACAAAATATTTTCAATAAATCTAATCTCAAATAAATCTTGTCTATTACAAATTTAATTGCATTTTTTGTGTGCATGGGGTAGAGGGCTTGCATATGGTCCATGCAAATTCACATTTTTGCCTTAGTGGTTCGCAGGCATCTAAAGGTTGGAAACTCCTGCTGTAAAGTATGGTAGGTTGGGACATATCACAAGCCTTCTTTACCTACTGTATCTAGGTTGTGCAACAAACTCCCCAGAGGAGGTTACCAGTCTACCTCACTTTTAGAATGACTACATGGAATTTATTTTCAGCAATTCAACAAACACTAACTGTGCTTCCACTTTTTTTTAATGGAGTCTTGCATCACATTGAAAACTAATATACTTTTCATAGCATAAATTTTCATGCATTACAGCAAGGTCAGCCCAACACTTTTTGCACCTGAGGCAATGTGTCAAATGGAGGCCATTCCACCTTTGCCTGTAATACGCCAGCTGATGTTCCTCTCACTTCCTGAACTGAACAAGGAAGGGGGAGTGGAGTGGTGGGCTAGAGCACCTATGACACTCTACCCACCACTCTCCTCTCCACTTCTCTCCATTTCCTCTCCCAACTCCACCCCAATCAGAGTTTTCCAATCCAGGGAATGAGAAGATAAAGAGGTGACATACAAAAGACATACAAAATTATGCACGGGAAGGACAGCGTGGATAGAGATATGCTCTTTACAATCTCATGTAATACTAGAACCAGGGGACATCCACTAAAATTGAGTATTGGGAGAGTTAGGACCAACAAAAGAAAATATTTCTTTACTCAGCATGTGGTTGGTCTTTGGAACTCCTTGCCACAGGATGTGGTGATGGCATCTGGCCTAGATGCCTTTAAAAGGGGATTGGACAAGTTTCTGGAGGAAAAATCCATTATGGGTTACAAGACATGATGTGTATGCAACCTCCTGAGTTTAAAAATGGGCTATGTCAGAATGGCAGATGCAAGGGAGGGCACCAGGATGCAGGTCTCTTTGTTATCTGGTGTGCAGCCTGGAGCATTTGGTGGGCCACTGAGATACAGGAAGCTGGATTAGGTGGGCCTATGGCTTGATCCAGTGGGGTTGTTCTTATGTAGGTGAGTAGGTGGGCAGAGGTAAGCATTTTGCCAATCTATTGCCTCAGTTGGCCTCATGGATGGGATTGTCACTCCCAAATTGGCCTTTTCAGCCACACTAGACGCTGTTCCAGAACCACCATTCAGAGCGCAATACCATAGTCTTTCGAGACTGAAGGTTGCCAACATACAGGTGGGCAGAGGTAAGCATTTTGCCAATCTATTGCCTCAGTTGGCCTCATGGATGGGGCAGCTTTGATTACAGTCTGCAAAAGCTTATGCAACCATAATGTGTCAGTCTTTAAAAAGGTGCTACAAGTTTGTCTTCTTTTTACTGATAGACAAAATAATTTCCCTCATGTACCTGTTTATCTCCGCAGGCACATTCCAATCATCTATTTAATGTGGAAATATTGTCCATAGTTCTATTAATGTAACATTTGATTTGTTATTCTGTCTCTGCCTTTGTTCTGTTTGCTGATTTTTATTGCATTGTATTTTGCTTTAGCTTGATTTTAGATATTTCAGTATTTATTTCAATTTCTTTAATCTTATTTTTTTGCTGGTTGTGAGCCACCTTGTGCGTTTAACAATGGACAAGCAAGATAAAGGGTTTTAATAGAAATAAAATTCCTCTCTTCCTCCCCCCTTCTATTCCTCTGCAGCAATAGCTGTTGCTACCTCAAAAAAAGTAGAATATAACCTATTCTACAAGTGTTAGCTCAGGGATGACAGAAACAGGCATGCATTTCAGATAGGAAATGTCTTTGCTTTCCAATTAAAAGTTAATTGTCTTAGTCATTAGCCAGGCTATGTACTCATTTCCCCTGAAATTTGCTCAGTACTAGATCTTCCTTAATAAGCAATAAACACATAGGAGGACACGTTGGTACAATCAGATTTACAGGATTAGAAACGGCTTTTAATATTTCTATCATAATCTTTTAATTTAAACCAGACTCCAAATCAAATTGGTCCCACCTTCTATAGTGAATTATAATTTATGGAGAGTTATTAGCTGGGACTGTACATACCCAGTTGCATTAAAAACAAAACATTTTTTAAACTGCAGCTCCAAAGTAATCAAATATGGTACCAAGAAAACCTCACGCATTTCCCCCAAACTGACATTTAACTCTTTAAGGTGTACACTTATTTTTAAAAAAATGGTATGTGAAGTGACCCTCCACATACAGAAAATGGCTAAGCAAGAGGGTGATTTGCTCGAGATGACAGGCTTACTTGTAGGCATCTAAAATTGGTCCCGTTAACAGTACTAATGTCAACACTCAATATATTTAGGATGGATCTCAAGCCCAGCAACTACACTTTCTAGTACAGACTGATGTTTAATCTCTCTGGTTGACCAAGGCCATACAAAGTGAGCAGGTCAACACTCTTCTGGGTCTCTTCAGTCTAGAAAAAAGGCACCCAAGGGGGGACCTGATTGAGACATACGAAATTATGCAGGGGATGAATAGAGGAATGCTCTTTTCCCTCTCACACCACATCAGAACCAGAAGGTATCCATAAAAATTGTGTGGGGAGGGTTAGGACAAAAGAAAATATTTCTCTACCTAGCGTGCCATTAGTCTGTGGAACTCCCTGCCACAGGATGTGGTGATGGCGTCTGGCCTAGATGCCTTTAGAAGGGAATTGGACAAATTTCTGGAGAAAAAACCCCCATCACAGGTTACAAGCCATGATGGGTGTGTACAACCTCCTCATTTTAGAAGTAGGCTGAATGCCAGATGCAAGGAAGGGCACCAGGATTCAGGTCTCTTGTTGTCTTGTGTGCTCCCTAAGGCATCTGGTGGACAACTTGTGAGATACAGGAAGCTGGACTAGAGTGGTCTGATCCAGCAGGGCTTTTAATGTTTGCTATGGGAAAGATGTGTTCTAAATTTATGTAATCCTGCAGGAGCAATTCTTGGTCTCTCAGCAAGGATGTACACACAGCTTCCAGATCCATCCTTAACCTGGCTGCAGGCAAGTATAGCAGGAGAGTCGGATCTTCTTTCGAGTATACTTTCTCCAACCAGGGAATGAACCATGGCTTCGTTCACTTATTTAATTCACATGCCGCTTCACAACATCCCCCTTCTGCTGGAGCAGTTTGCAAAGCAATCAAGGTTGCTAGCTTTCCCAGCAAAGGAACACAGGCCAGCATGCTTCAGGTGGGTTGCTTGGTCCTAATGATGTCAGCACCATCTGGTGGACTCTGAAACACAGAACAAGCAATCCTAGAACATGATATCTAGGCACTGAATAAGGCAGAAAGGCAGGTTGGTGTAGCTTTAGAGGTGATGATTTTATTATTACTGTCATTATTCTTTAACCATAAAGCTCTGGAAAAGGGCCTGATGCCTATCCTTATCACAGTGCAACCCACCCCATTCAGGTTTAGATTTTTCAATTGTATTCAGCATAAGCAGAAACTCCCAAGTAATTGGTAGTCTTCCTTCTATCCAAGTCCACTGTCTCTTTTCATCAGATAAAAGTCAGAGAGCCAGCTGGAGCAGACAGGATGGGGGCAGCTCAAGATAACTGCCGAACAAGGCCCCAAACAAGAAAAAAGGAGATCCAAAGGCTAGAACTTTCTTGTCACCAAGAGTTGATCCACCTCTTCGGTCCATCTTGCAAGTCAACTAGAGACAAGGACAATACAGCTGTCACTTCCAACTTAAGGAAATGCAAGAGAAGAAGAAAAGACGGATGGATGAGGAATGCAGGTTCTTTAAACAAAAAATATGGGGTTGTTGCTTAGCTTTTGACATTTATTCTTCTATTGTCACTCTTGCTCCAAAGTTTAATACAAAAAAATACATCTTTGATAGGGCTGACAAGGAAGGAGGGTGGTGGAAGATGTATTGCCTTATGTCTTGTTTCTCCCCCTCCATATTTGTATAAAAATGAGAAGCTATAAAACATTATGAAGTTCCTCAAGACAAGATTAAAGTCCGTGATGTGTGGTTTTGTTTCAACAAACCCAAAATCTGCCGAGCTTTGTCTTGCATGATTTGCTGGTCCCTAGAGCCACCACATGCTACTGTTTTCCAAGCCCTGGACATCTAAGGAAAAGGAAAAAAAAAATACTTTAAACATATAATCAATGACTGGGAGTTAGTCACCTGTGATGAATCACAATTGCCTCAAGGCAAACAGGTAGAGAAGCTTTTGTTAACCGAAAAGAATGCACAGATTTCTCACCCACCACAAGGCAGATGTATCATAAAATGACTTTTTCAAGATTTCAGTGAAACACTCCATACTGAAAGTGAACATAAGAACAGCCCCTAGGATCAGGCCCTAGGCCCATCTAGTCCAGCTTCCTGTATCTCACAGTGGCCCACCAAATGTCCCAAGGAGCACACCTGATAACATAAGAACATAAGAACAGCCCCACTGGATCAGGCCATAGGCAGAATTTAGTGCAAATTTAGTGCAGAATTTAGTGCACTATTCTGCACCAAGTGCAGAATTTAGGTTTCCAATCACCCCTAAATCCCAGAATGAATGCAACAAATTAGTGCCCCCGGTCTCTCTTTTTCCAAACCATTTGATGCAATACTACTGTATCTTTCCTAAACTGCTATTTCTCCAAGCTAAACTCTTACTTTCCCACCTCACTGGCCCACCTCACCCCAGCACTGTCTGTTCTAGTGGCTGTCTGCTGGTATTCATTTGCATCTTTTTAGATTGTGAGCCCTTTTGGGACAGAGAGCCATTTAGTTATTTGATTTTTCTCTGTAAACCACTTTGTGAACTTTTAGTTGAAAAGCGGTATATAAATACTGTTAATTAATAATAATTACTTTCTATAGGTGTGTAATCTGCACAAACATAGAAACCAAAATTCTTACTAACCAAAGCTGAATTTTGGAACCTGTATGAACAATTTCAGAATAAGAATGCCTGCCCATTTTTGCATGACAAATTTAGATTCTGCTAATTATGGGAAGAGACAAGAAGCTGTGAAGTACAGTTAAGCATGCTGCATAAGTTGGGGGGGGGGAGGACCATAGCTTTATGGTAAAGCATGTGCTTTGCACAACAACTCTAATTATAAGAGCCTCAGAGCAGGTGCATAGAAAGATCTCTCTGCCAGAAACCATGGGAGAGCCACTGCCAAGAAGAAACAATGCTCAGCTAGGTGAACAAGTAGTCTGACCTTATAAAAGGTGGCTTTTGGTGTTTGCAACCCTATCCCCTGAGCTTTCTGCATTTATCTATTATTAGTAATGTCCAAGGAAATCAGGGATTGAAACTATCAGAACTGCTAGAAACATGATGGGGAGCTATGAAGAAGCTACTTTAAAAAATGATCATCTATAGTTAACTCCGGAATTCTCATCCCACTGCAGCTGCCTGGAAGTCCAAGGAACCCGAGGACAAATGCCCCAGGCCAAAACTCATGGCCAGGAAGCTACAGGCTGTCACCCCTCCATGATGTTACAAGCGCAGCACAGGAAGCTTTAAATCAGCTTCTGGACCACTTCCAACTACCTGAATTCATCCAAGAACAAAACATTTTACAGAGCAGCTTAGAAAAAGTACATCTCACTGGCTCGTAAAAATACAGTGATAATTTTGATCTATTCAGACTGCAAATAATTACCCCTTTTCATCTTCCTCTCCCTACTCAAACTTTAAAACCAGCACTTTTGTAAGAATGTCATATGATCTACAGCTTATTCTTTTAGTGTATTGTTATGTCTTCATCAATGATCAAACCAAAATTACTTCTGCAAACCTGAGCTAGATGGGCCAATGGTCCTAGATGGGCAGCTTCTCAAGTCCACATGTTCCTATGCATGCCCATCAAATCCTTCCAGCATTATCATATCGGGGAAGCTGCCACAACCTACCAGAGCAGGTGGTCTGCATTTGCTTTGGATCCTTCGGGAAGATGGAGTCTTCTCAGTCTTTACATGCACAAACCCCCTATTGAGCAGGCTGCTGTCATTACTGCTGCTTGACAAAGAAAGGTTGAGGGACTGCGAAAGGAAGCTCACCGACTGCAACCAATCAAAGAAAAGAGGAAAGGTATCACTTGGCTGATTTCTCCCTTCAAATCTTCTGCTTTAAAAAGACAGAATTAAGAAGCAAGTCTTGACTTCATCATCAATCTCCTCTCCATCTTTCAGTCCCAGTGCATGCTTTCAGGAGAAAGTGGTCCCCTGTGCAGAGAACAGAATAAGCCCAATACCCTTATCCACCAGCTATGTCACCGAATGTTCTTGTTGACTACAAAAATCCCTGGCTGTTACTGTGCAGTAATGCCCTGGAATCTCAAACAAGCCCTTTAACAAAGAATCCATTCCAGAAGCTTGCAGATACCCCCACCAATTTCACAACTTCCAATTGTCCCATTCTAATTTCATAGTTGTCACAACTATAGAGAAACATTTACAAGTACATTGCAGGATCAGGGTTAGCAAAGCACTATCAGTGGACCGGTCTGGATAATACTCTGATCAGTCTGTGGCCATCATGTGGGATAGGTGCTTGGGCAGCATGCCTCTCTCTCCATCCTGATGGACCACCAACCCTATTTGCCATTTTTTTCCATTCCTTCAAAATGCAACTCTGCATCTACAAAAACTTGGATGCTGAGAGTAAGTTTTACATCACTCTTGGGCTTAAAAAAAAAAAAGTCCAGAAAAAGTAATATTCCACATGTGCTTATCTCAAAAACTCTTAGGAACTGTGGACCGGATCACCAATATTCTCATTTTATAACTTGTTAAACAAAGGCCAAAGACACAGCAGTTGGATCAAGGCCATCCCAGTAAGCTCGTGAACGACCTAGGCTTTAGGCTACAGCTCCAAGCCCAAACAACATTTCTGCCAAACTACACTGGCTCCCATAAACATGAAAACTGAAAGCTGTTCTACAGAGTATGCAGAATGGAATGACAAAATATATTAGTATAATTTTGGACCACTTCAGGCTACAGGTAGCAGAAGGGATATATTTAACAACTCCTACATATAATAAATTAGCTTTTCAGGGAACCGCTTCCTCTGATGGGCTAACAAATTAGATGTGCATCACTTAATGATGACTGACTTGATGACTAAATGATGACTTTCACTTGATGACCAACTGCATTTACAACGCAGTCCCCCTGCTGCAGCAGTTCTCAAACTCCCAGGGAGCTTGAGAACTGCTTTAAGTGTGAGCGGTGGAGTGGGGAAGGCAGCGGGGGCAGGGGGGGCAGCGATGCAATCTCCAGGATCATGTCACTAAGTGGAGCTCAGGGGCTTTCATGCACTTACCAGTCCCTGCAGCAGCCTTCCGGGGGTGCATGGAGCCCTGTACTATCCTCCGCAGGGCTTCCCAACCTTCAGAAAACAAAAGTGGAGCGATCGCGCCCCCACCTCTGGTTTGCGATCTTCCTCCTGGCCCCACCCCTTAAGGGGACAGAGTCCAGGGCCCTCAGGCTGGGGCATCGCGACACCCCAGTTTGAGAAGCACAGGTTGAGCCTCATTATTCGCATGGGTTCCATTCCCAGAACTCACATGGATGATAAAAATGCACTAAAGCAAATCCATTTAAAAAACAAAGTTTCCTAGCTCAGGAGATTTAAAAACAGCCTTGCTGACCTTTGTGATGTAAGATAAGAGTCATTAAGAAGACAATCATCAGTCTTCCTCCAAGCTTAAAGCACTTCACTCAGCCGCTCCCTTCACTAATGCAAAGTGATCTCTTTCACATGCTCAGGGGGAAGGGAGGGGTCGCCTGGAGAGAGAAGGATTGATGGATTGTCAGCCAGCTGCCCTTGCTCTCTCTCATTAAGGAGGCTACTGTTAAAGGACTGTTCAGTTTTTTAAACTGATTTTAAAAGGGTGCGTTTTCCCCCTTCCTCAGGGATCAGTACATTCCTTCTCATTTGCAGCGGTCATTCATATTTCGTCAAATCCATGTAGTATAACAAGGCTGGACCTGTACTGCCCTACTGTATTACATGCTAGTCAACTCCATCACATTACATAGATGCTATACATTCAGCCACTAGATGGGGCTGAATGTAATGGAATGCTCAAGACTCAATACCAGGCAACTCATCATTAAATGAATTATAGCTCTAGCCATAGGAGCTGTTTAGCAGTTTAGTATAGGTGCAGTTTCAGCAATGAAACTGTTTAGCTCCTAATCAATAATTCAGGAGAAGCCCAGATTTTGAAGTCTTCCTGCAGCTTCTGAAACCCCAAGAACCATGCAACTATAAGCAAGTTTTCCTCTCCTGTGATCAACCCAGGCAGAAAGACAATGTCCAACAGGTTTTTACCATGCTTTCATCTGCAACAGCTCAAGCCTTTTATTTGCAAGCTGCATGACTCAGTCACTAAAAGCAGCATAGATCATAAATTATTCCACCAGAATGAATGTACAAAGACTGTTTTGAGATTTTTGCTTTATTTTTTTTTAATGTCTGACTAAGTTTTTTAACATAGACACTACTCAACAGTTCATGCCTCCACAGGAGTGACAGTCTCAAAAAGTGACCACAAGGAATCACAAGGAATTAACATTTCTAGTATCCAGAGCTGCAGGTATGATGGCTTTCAGAGACCAGGGGAAGGGTCCCTTCTTGTACCAGTTGCCTATCAACCCTTCAGTGCCTAAAGGTTGGAAAGAAACTCTTTAAATAATATTGAATAGAATGTTGCAACAATATTTTATAGAATATTTGAATAACCAGATGCACATCTGAGCTGCCTTTTAATGTCAGAGCCATCAAGACCATCGAAGCGCAGGGCCACAAGCCCAGTACTTTTGAAAGCCTCCAGCAGAGCGTCTCTCTTGCTACCTGAGACTTTTTCAAATGAAGTTTCTAGATGTGAACTTTTTGTTGAAAAGTGGTATATAAATACAGTTAATAGTAATAGTAGGGATTCAATCTGGAATCCAGAACCTCCTATATGTAACATGTGCACTCTCCCAGTTAGCTGTGGACTCTTTCCAATCTAATCACCACACCGATAACAAAATGAGAACGCCACATCAAATTAGACAAGACATAGGATCAGTATCTCCTCTTTTTAAAAGAAACATGCTGCAACTTGGCAGGATGGGGCTGCAAATTTGGTTAGGCCTGTGGTGGTAGCGGAGGCAGTGGATATGGACACCTGATCATTGCTCACCTGAGTTCTTTTGAAGCACACAGGTTTGGTCATGGTGGAAACTGTAAGCTTTAAGTCTTCATCCATGATGTCCAAGGCAAGGGATTTCCTGACCTTCTTAATGGGACTCCTGTGTAGCTGAAAGAAAGAAAGAAGCAGAACATTTAGGTTAACAATAGAGGGTCTAAACGAACGGCAAGAGCAGGAGGGGGGGAAACAGTAGCCGACAAGATGCATCTTCTACTATTGTAAAAAGGAAGGAGCTACCATCCAGGTTGAACCATCAGGGTGTCAATGTTACAGAACACACTTGCAAGAGGTGTCAGTACAGCTCCTACTAAACCAGTGCTAGGCACAGGAAGTCACTAAGGGTGCAATCCTAACCAACTTCCCAGCACTGACCTAGCCTCAATGCAGTCCCAAGGTAAGGTAACAAAAATACCCTTAACTTGAGGAGGCCCCCTTGACTGCTTCCCCACTGCAGAGTGCAGTGCATGCCACATTGGCACAGCTATGTCAATGCTGGAAAGTTGGTTAGGATTGCGCCCAAAGAATGTCATCAACGTGCACTTTCTCTGCTGCTAAAGCGTACAAGCAGCGACACACTGGGCGTTGCACCATGGAGGTCGTGCAGGTTTATCAAATCCAACCAACCCTGTAAGAACAAAAGGTTAAAAATAAGCACCTGGAACAAGTTACAACACTAAGCCCTATGCAAGGAAAGGCCACTTATGACATAAGAACATAAGAACATAAGAACAGCCCCACTGGATCAGGCCATAGGCCCATCTAGTCCAGCTTCCTGTATCTCACAGCGGCCCACCAAATGCCCCAGGGAGCACACCAGATAACAAGAGACCTCGTCCTGGTGCTCTCCCCTACATCTGGCATTCTGACTTAACCCATTCCTAAAATCAGGAGGTTGCGCATACACATCATGGCTTGTACCCCATAATGGATTTTTCCTCCAGAAACTCGTCCAATCCCCTTTTAAAGGCGTCTAGGCTAGACGCCAGCACCACATCCTGTGGCAAGGAGTTCCACAGACTGACCACGCGCTGAGTAAAGAAATATTTTCTTTTGTCTGTCCTAACCCGCCCAACACTCAATTTTAGTGGATGTCCCCTGGTTCTGGTATTATGTGAGAGTGTAAAGAGCATCTCCCTATCCACTCTGTCCATCCCCTGCATAATTTTGTATGTCTCAATCATGTCCCCCCTCAAGCGTCTCTTTTCTAGGCTGAAGAGGCCCAAACGCCGTAGCCTTTCCTCATAAGGAAGGTGCCCCAGCCCCGTAATCATCTTAGTCGCTCTCTTTTGCACCTTTTCCATTTCCACTATGTCTTTTTTGAGATGCGGCGACCAGAACTGGACACAATACTCCAGGTGTGGCCTTACCATCGATTTGTACAACGGCAAAGATTGTAAAGGTGATAGGATCATCAAATTGAGAGTCTAAATACTTGTGACTTTAGAAGTCTCATTGTCAGGACACTTTTTGCAAATCCTGGAGAAGCCATGTTAGACCATCACAACCAAGAGAATACTATGGCTTGTGGCACTGACAAGGCTAACAGATTTATTGTGGCTGAAGTTTTTGCTGCCCAGGATCTGATCAGTATATGCTGGACTGAAAGCATATCCCCCCCCCCCACACCCCAATAACCAAAATCCTAGAGTGATAGTTTTCAAAATCTCTTCCAAGGAACCCTGGGATTCCTCAGAAATGCATCAGTCCACTCAGTGAGGAGAACAGCAACAGCAGACAAACTTCTCTGAAACACAATTTACCCTCCACTGCAACAATTTCCCTGTGCAGCTGCAGGGAAAATTTTGAATGAACATCTAGGATTTTATTTTTATTTATTTTATTTAAATCCCAACTTTCTTCTATCAAGAAACTCAAGGCACAATGGGGGGGGCAGGCAATCTCTCATTCTGGCACTGATCAGATCTGGACCTGCTCTGCTTGAGCAAGGGTGTTGTATCATGTACCCTCAGACAATGCCCTGGGACCTTGATTGTGCTTTCAGTTTAAGCAAGTCAACAGTGAGGCCCAACAGCTCTGGTCGCTGTCCTCACATGAATCAAGTGTGTGCCCTAAAATTGGTCCCAGAATTTTCTGCAAAATCCTGGTGTTTCATGACAGACACACAGGGATTCCCCAAAAGACAAGGCAATGATGAAAGAGTCAAAGTGAAAGTCTCCAGGCAGAAAGCATGGAAGTCACTGCACCTGAGAATTAATTCAATGCAGAATAAGTTTTATACTCATATTCATTTAAGGCAGCGGTTTTCAAACTCTCTTGGAGAGTCTGAGCCGCTGTAAGTCCTTACGGGGATGGGGGAGGCAGCAGGGGCGGGAGAATGCAGCAGCACGATCCCCAGGATTGCGCCACTCAGGGGGCTGCAGGGGCTTGGCTGTACTTACCAGAGCCCCCTGCAGCCTCCTGGGGGTGCAGGGAGCCCTGCACAACCCTCCGCAGGGCTCCCTGAAGCTTTAGAAGTGAAAGTGGAGCAACTGCACTCTGGTTTAGCAGAGGCGGGGTGCGATCACTCCGCTTTCACAGCTTTGGGGAGCCCTGCGGAGGGTCAAGCAGGGCTCCCTGCACTCCCAGGAGGCTGCAGGGGGCTCTGGTAAGTACAGCCAAGCCCCTGCAGCCCCCTGAGTGGTGTGATCCTAGGGATTGTGCTGCTGCCTCCTCTCTGCTTCCTTGCTGCCCCGCCCCTTAAGGGGAAAGAGGCCAGGGCCCTCAGGCTGGGGCATCATGACTCCCCAGTTTGAAAAGCCCTGATTTAAGGTAAGACAGGCTCAGTTTTTAAAGATCGCTTTAGGAATCGAAAGACAGTGTCAAGCATTTCAAATTCCTGCAGCGACAAGAATCTTCCACCTAGCCTGACATTCCACACTTCAGGGGTTATGATTAAAAACACAAGCCCATCTATCCCAGGAGTGCTAGAAGAGATGCTGCTTACGCCTTGCTTCCTCTTCTGTTTCTCTGGCTTCACATCGTCTTCTATGGTCAGTTCAATACCAGCCTCACTCCGTAGGACCTCTTTCAAATCTTCTTCCAGGTTAGGTGTTTGGGGCTGGGGTTAGCAAAACAGGGGAGGAGAGAGAATCGTTACACAATGTGGTTAGTAGCAGAGAATTGGCAGCTAACTTGTGCAGGACCACATACCCTAGCACGCAGCACACTTCTCCACCCATAATCTCTCCACCAATACATGTGCAAATTTATTCATGCTTCCCTGTTGCTAAAAGGAGATCCTCTGAGGCAAAAATCCCATAGTTGCCTTTGGGGGAAAAAATCTGGCCAAAAAAACAACAACATGAGTTTGCCTAGAGATGTTCAGGGTTGCAAAAGCTTAGCCTTGAGACTATGGGACAGCAACAACATCAAATATTCATCTTTCTTACTAAGGGTAAATGCGGCAAGATGAAATCTCCATGTCATTTGACTGTTTTGCTGACATATCATGAGCAGCCGTTCAAGAAAACCAGATGATTCCTAAAGACAGATGGGTAAGATTCCACGGGTAAGATGGTGGAATGCCTCATCAAAGATAGGATCTCAAAACACATAGATGAACAGGCCTTGCTGAGGGAGAGTCAGCATGGCTTCTGTAAGGGTAAGTCTTGCCTCACGAACCTTATAGAATTCTTTGAAAAGGTCAATAGGCATGTGGATTTGGGAGAACCCGTGGACATTATATATCTAGACTTTCAGAAGGCGTTTGACATGGTCCCTCACCAAAGGCTACTGAAAAAACTCCACAGTCAGGGAATTAGAGGACAGGTCCTCTCATGGATTGAGAACTGGTTGGAGGCCAGGAAGCAGAGAGTGGGTGTCAATGGGCAATTTTCACAATGGAGAGAGGTGAAAAGCGGTGTGCCCCAAGGATCTGTCCTGGGACCGGTGCTTTTCAACCTCTTCATAAATGACCTGGAGACAGGGTTGAGCAGTGAAGTGGCTAAGTTTGCAGACGACACCAAACGTTTCCGAGTGGTGAAGACCAGAAGTGATTGTGAGGAGCTCCAGAAGGATCTCTCCAGACTGGCAGAATGGGCAGCAAAATGGCAGATGCACTTCAATGTCAGTAAGTGTAAAGTCATGCACATTGGGGCAAAAAATCAAAACTTTAGATATAGGCTGATGGGTTCTGAGCTGTCTGTGACAGATCAGGGGAGAGATCTTGGGGTGGTGGTGGACAGGTCGATGAAAGTGTCGACCCAATGTGCGGCGGCAGTAAAGAAGGCCAATTCTATGCTTGGGATCATTAGGAAGGGTATTAAGAACAAAACGGCTAATATTATAATGCCGTTGTACAAATCTATGGTAAGGCCACACCTGGAGTATTGTGTCCAGTTCTGGTCGCCGCATCTCAAAAAAGACATAGTGGAAATGGAAAAGGTGCAAAAGAGAGCAACTAAGATGATTACGGGGCGGGGGCACCTTCCTTATGAGGAAAGGCTACGGCGTTTGGGCCTCTTCAGCCTAGAAAAGAGACGCCTGAGGGGGGACATGATTGAGACGTACAAAATTATGCAGGGAATGGACAGAGTGGATAGGGAGATGCTCTTTACACTCTCACATAATACCAGAACCAGGGGACATCCACTAAAATTGAGTGTTGGGCGGGTTAGGACAGACAAAAGAAAATATTTCTTTACTCAGCGTGTGGTCGGTCTGTGGAACTCCTTGCCACAGGATGTGGTGCTGGCGTCTAGCCTAGACACCTTTAAAAGGGGATTAGACAAGTTTCTGAAGGAAAAATCCATTACGGGGTACAAGCCATGATGTGTATGCGCAACCTCCTGATTTTAGAAATGGGTTATGTCAGAATGCCAGATGCAAGGGAGAGCACCAGGATGAGGTCTCTTGTTATCTGGTGTGCTCCCTGGGGCATTTGGTGGGCCGCTGTGAGATACAGGAAGCTGGACTAGATGGGCCTATGGCCTGATCCAGTGGGGCTGTTCTTATGTTCTTATGTAAGGAAATGGAGTCACCATCAGCATTTTTGATTTTTTTTTTCACCATCAGCATTTTTGATGATTTTTGTTCTCAAAAAAAACCAACAGCTGCATGGTGTTTGGGGTCTTGTTTGTTTACATGCAATATTTTACCATTATTCAGAGAAGCAGAGAGCCATCAGAGAAAAACCTCAGCAATAATACTGGTCCAACAGAGAGTAATTAACATAAACCTAAACCAGAGACCTTTGTTTTTTTTTTCCCACCAAACACCAGTTGACATGTTATTTACCTGGATATTTCTGCTAAATACGCTGCTAGCTTTGTGCTTACACACAGCATCTTTCTTAGGTATTGTCATGAAACTTGTTTCATATGGGTTTTTACTTTCTCTTGCATTAGTATTAAAGCAGCTGGGGCTCCTTGAGTGTAAAAGATCCAGGTGAGAATAGTTGGTTTCATTCGTGAAAGGATAAAAACCCTTAGAGAAGGGCACTTTGTGTGTCTTCCTGGTGCATGAAACCTAAGGGGGAGTTAGCCTCACTCTGGTGTTGTGAGTAAATAAGAGAAGCTAAACTAATTCTGACTTGTCAGTAAAAGAGTTAGGCTGCCTTAGGGTTTTATCTTTTCTTTGCAGTTTTTCAGCAAGTTCGCAGAAGAGTTCTGCCTTGGGGGAGTCTTACAAGTTTGAGAGCCTCCTATAACTGTAGTACTTTTAGCCAACTTCATTATCTGGATTGTGTACAAGCCCTTTTGTTAGTTTTTAATAGTTAATGGATCCTAATAAACTCTGTGTTTCTTATTCCTTTTCATCTGAGGTATCTGGGAACCATTACTCTCTTCCCTCATAGGGAGTAAAAGAGAGGAATTAAAGAAAACCCATTAAATAGCTTATGTGGTAAGGAAGAGAGATTTAGCCTAGGGAATCTCTCTAGAGAACCTGGTTCTTTGGGCTGGTGGAAGTGGTGTTGCTACCTAGGAGTACTGCCCCCTCCAGAACCCTAACAAGACCCAAGCAAGAAAGATCCACAAGTCAGCAGAACATACCAAAGGCCTCATTGGTCCATACTTCTCCAGAGCGTTCTTGAAAGGGGTGGGTGTATGAGGTGTGTTGTCTGTTACATATTTCTGATCAGGAGTCACAAACCTAAAAGCACAAATGGTAAAGAACGAGAGAAAGTTCTGGATTTTCAGTCAACTGTAAGATTCAATTGAAACTGACTAAAATGACAACGCTATTTTTGCTTAAGGCAATCACTGTGCATATATGAGTACCATCCACATGGATCAGCAACAGACCATACCAGAAAAGGGGAGGAACCCTCCACCATCATCCAGGAATGTCTGTCTAAGGAAACAAACATTCCCTTACACTGAGGCCTCTGTGACTGCCTCCCCAATGCAGAATGCAGCGCATGCCCCGTTGGTATGGCTCCATTGGCACAGGGAAGTTGGATAGGATTGGGCCCTGAATTTAACCTGCAGAGCATCAATTCACTAGTGCTCTTTTGTGCACTCCCCATTTTCCAACAATGGAAATGGCAAAACCTTGAACTTCTTTGCTCCAAGATACCACTCAGTTCACATGTGCGCGCACACACTCTACAAGGAGTTGGTTTCCCTTTCTTGGTTTGTTCTAAACCTCACAACACAACTGCTTCACTGTGATAAAAAAAAAGGGGGAGATGCTTGATAGACAGGCTAAGTAGTAAGGGAGACCAAGTAAAGCTTAAAAAAAACAAAACTGTCACCTAAAGTTGACAAACCTGGGCATTAGTTAACCCCAGAAAGTCCACCTGCCATCTCAAGGATAATGTGCTCACAAAGCAATTGCCAGGCTTAGTCATGTTACAATGAAACCCAGATGGTCCTTTCTGATGTGAGACTAACAGGAAAAGACAACTTACGCTGAATTTTTCTGGAGCAACGGTGTCTTGTCCCTGTGCAACGGGGTGGTCACTATCACCTTCTGACTGCACACAGGTGTGGAAGTTAAGGAAGGATTCTCAAGGTCAAGGGTGTCTTGCTTGGACCAGAAATTTAGGAACTGCCAAATAAAAAGAATACAAATGAGAACCATCACTGTTTTAAGCAGGAAGAAAGTTCAACCAACAGTTCAACCAATTTTGGTTAGGAGTAAGCTAGTTAAAACAGTTTTGAAATTGATCAGGTCAATGCAACAAACTCCCTATGGTAACTTCCTATGCCACATTGAAGACACGGAAGGGCTTCCTGTAAGGCACTCCCATATTTAAAAAAAATGTAACATGGGAAGACTTTATGTACTCATATTTCTGCTTGATACACCTAGTACTCTCTGCTTAACTTCATTTTTTTTGGAAGCAACGATATTTAAGTTTTCCAAGAAAAGTTGTGAGGCATGGAAGCAACTGAGCCCATCACTGGGACGTAAAAACATAATTAAAAAGCGAGTTTTAAAGGCAGTTTCTGTATCTGCCTTGTACCCTTTGATTTCTGTATTTCAGATGAGAAGTTCCTCAGTACAAGTGGACTGTAGCCAGCCATTAATAAACACAGGACATTGTTTGAGCATACCAAGGCTGTACGTCACAAGATGACGTTTTTATGCCCAGAAGTAGCTACTGCCTTGTTCTTGGTGCCGATCAACTAGCTGCATTGCACTTACAAACCTGGGAAGGGGAGAATGGTAGGGTCTTGACAGGGGTGCTCTTAACGGGGGTGCTCTTGGGTGTCATGCTGTTACAGGAATCCAGAAAAGAGAGGCTAGTATTGGTGCCACCCTCTGCGACTGGCGAGAGGGCAATTCGTCTCTTCTTCTGCCGCTTAAGTACAGAAGGTGGTGTTCCAAAGGTCATGTCTGTGCGTGGGGAGATGGGAATAAGCTCGCCCTTGCTGCCTTTGCTCAGATCTGAGATTATGTGGCCATCCAAACGGTATTCTGTCACATTTTGTGAGGAAGAGTAGGGCTTGATAGATGGTTGCTTCTCTGGGCTGTTGTCCTCACTTATGGACGGCTCCTCCGGCAGGTCAAACTGAGTCAGATCACACCAGCCATCTGGGTCCTGCCGGAATGGGAAGAATTCAGAAATGAGCTGAGACAAGGATAAAAAGGAAGGGAAGCAGAAGCAGTGGCAGGGTACCAACATTAATAGATCCCCAAGCCATTAAATTGTTACTGAATGCAAACGCTCGGCTCAAGCATCTTTATTCATGTATACAGCTTCAATAGTTTTACTGGCTTAAAAAGAAAGACTAATTCTTGGAAGGTAAGTATGATCACTGGCTGTTAAGCACAATGAGGATATGGTACCTCCTTGTTCACAGCAGCGGTATCTCTCTGAATACCAGTTGCTGAGAGCAGGAATGGGCTATGACCTTCATGCCCTACTTGTGGGTTTTCCAGAAGCTAGCCACTATGGAAAAACAGAAGGTCACACCCAATGGACCTTCCTGATACAGCCCGGTTCTTACATTATTGGCTATCCCTCTCAAGTGATCCTTTCAGCTAAAGGACAATTTCAACACAGGTTTTTATACAGGCCTCTATTTTATACAGGCCTTTATTTTCTTCTAATATAGGTATAACTACCATTTCCTTAGCACTAAGGATTGCAACAGCAATGCAAGAAAAAAGCTGCAGACTTCCATTTTTATATATGCCCAAGATTAACCCATGAGCATGAAACTGGTCAGTTATAACATTTGTACAAGCTTTCACAAAAGTGTCACGCCATATCTTTATTACAACAACTAGCTCCGAGGGAAGGACAGGGAAAGCAGACACACCTGGTGAGATGTCCATTACCCAGCACACCCTGCCCCCACCAGAGGTGACCTTCCCTGCCTCCCAACTGCCACCTCGCAGCAACAGAGGAAAGGACCTAATTAAGTGCAGTATAAAAAGATGCATTTTAAAGTACAGGTTGAGCCTCATTCCTGGGTTCTGTTCCCAGAACTCAGGTGAATAGCAAAAAACTAAAGCAAATCCATTTAAAAAACAAAGTTCTCTTGCTCAGGCGTTTTAAAATAGCCTTGCTGACCTTTATGATTTAAGATAAGAGTCATTAAAAAGACAATCCATCAAGCAGTCCTCCTCCCTTCACCAATGCAGTTATCACCATTCTTTCACTTGCTCAGGGGGAAGGGAGGGGTCACCTGGAGAGAGGACTGATGGATTGTCAGCCAGCTCCCCCCCCCATTAAGAAGGCTATTGTTAAAGGACTGTTCAGTTTTTAAAACTGATTTTAAAGAGGTGCATTTTTCCCATTCTCCAGGGATCAGCACATTCCTTCTCATTTGCAGTGGCCGTTCGTGTTGAGTCAAATCCACCTATAAAAAAATCAGTGTATAACAAGGCTGAACCTGTAGTTCTGCTGCTGCTACATGAGGTTTCCAATAACCTTCATGAAAACTGGTCTGCCAGGTTTGCCTGAAAAGCAGCATATACTGTAAACAGCTTAAATAAATACATGTACTGCAAGACCACTCAACTCCCTCAGTACCCCCTCATTCTTGCAGCAGGCTTCAAAATCCATGCCCATTATGGGAAAGAAAAAAAGAGAAAGCAGTATATACGTCTTTGCTGCACTTGCTTTCTACTCATCCTGATAAGTGCAACCCGCCTACACTTGCTTCCCCCACCCTTTATATGGAAACAAACGCTCTGCTTCTTACAGATTCAATCATGTCCAGGGCTTCTGTAATGGCTGGGGCTGCAGTGGTGGAAAGATAACTGCTGCCTTCCACCACCCAGGCATACGGAAAGGAGCCTTCCTCCAAAGCATCATCGGGCATCGGGCTGTCTGCTGTTTCCGTGGCATCCTCCTCCGCCAGGCCTTCTGACAGCGGCTCAGAAGACAGTGTTTGCAAGCCGAGTGACTCTTCATCATTGGCTTCCTCCTCTTTTACTTCCAAAACACGTGCAGGCCAGTTGGTTACAAATGTTTGCTGGGCAAGACAAATGAGGATTTGAAGGACTACATGCTGACAACACCATGCACATGCACACAACTCATTTAGCTGGCTGTAGTCAAAGAACATCAAGGGATCAGAGACAGGGACTAAAACCACAAGGCATTGGCCAAAACTACCTCAAAGAGATAAGTCAAGATGTTTTTCTATTTCATGACTACCCTGCATGTATGCGATTACTTCGTGCATTTTCTGAAGCACAAAAGCAGCATATAGATTTCTGTTTCAAAGACAATCATTATTATAATTAACATTTATATCCTGCCTTTCCTTCAAGGAGCAAAAGGAGACACACATGGTTCTTCCTCCAATCTGATCCTCAAAAACCATGGTCCCCATATCACGGTACTGCTGCTTTGAGAAAAGACCTTCCTAGCATGGCACTCACCATTCCACGTCACAGCTTCTTATCTTTCCATCTGATCTCTTCACAAACTCATACCAGGCAGCCGCTTTAGCTGCCCAGTGCCCAGTAGGTTCTGCACCCGATTTCTGGGGGGATTTGGCTGCCCAAAACGAATTTGTGAGGATATCGAATAGAAAGATAAGATGCTGCGGCACAGAACGGCAAGTGCCACGCCAGGAGGTTTTTTCTTAATGCCAGATCCGGCCCACAGACCGTAGTTTGGGCCTGCTGCTTAAAAAACAACATTAAGAAGTGGGTAGGCTACTTCCAAGCGGCTTTGTAAAACAAGGTCCAAGTGGCCTTGTAAAACAACACAAAAGTATTACATTGAAGTTGGCAGCCCTGTCAACATGTGCCAAATATGGGGCAAGAAACTGAACACTACACTGACTATCATGACCGCTCCTCATCTGAAAGCTGAAAAAAACAAAGCTCATCAATTAAGAACATACAAAAACTAGTTTCCTTGGTTGGGGAGGGATGGAGACAAACGTTTTGCAATACCTGGTTCTCAGCTTCCTGGGCCTGTTGGCTTTCCTTGCCTTCCACCTCCACCAGCACATAAAGAGACTTGGAATCTTTAGTTTCATTGAAAAAGCTTCCTGTGTCCACCTTCCTTTTAATAGTGGAATTCCAGTGGTTTTTCACTGCATTGTCAGTCCTGTAAAAAGAGACAATGAAGAGTGTGTGCACGCAATGGGCACATGCAGAATGCTAATTGTGAACGGAGAAGTGGCCTGATATCTTCCTGTTCTGACCCTCATTGGAATGGCTCGGCAGAACCACCCAAAATCTACCCTTGAACAAAGTAGAGAACCTACCTCCCAGGCAGCAGCTTAGCAATTTCAGCCCATCGGTTTCCGAGAACCTTGTGAGCCTTGCAAATGATGCGGTCTTCCTCCTCTGTCCATGATGACTTTTTCACCTCGGGGTTCAAGTGGTTATGCCAGCGCTCCCGACACTGTTTTCCCAGCCTGCCTTTCAAGTGCTTTGCTATAAGCGTCCACTGCTTCGTGCCGTATTTTTTCACCAATTCAATTACCTTGTGGTAGAAATAAGATCAGCCATTACAGAGAGCACACTTCTCTGAAGGGTTTTTTTTGTCTTTCACAGTCAGTGAGGACCAGCAGATGTGTTTACCAAAGCACAAGCAACTCATGAGTTACCAAGCAACTCATGTTGCTTATAACCTAGGATTAGAGTTCTGAGTTCCCCATTGTCCTGCCTTTGCAATGGGACTCGTGCTAGTGTTCTGCAAATGTCGTACAGACACATGCGCACCCTGTAGCAAGGATCCCTAGAGCTTAATATGGGCAAAGTCAGGCAATCAAACTGACATCTGAACCAGCGCTTCCATTAGAACAGTGGCAACTAAAACCAGTGACTCTTTGGGAGTAAGTCAGGTTTTCCCAACCTGCAAGCCACAATCAAAATGTTGCTTTATTGCATTTTTCTTTTTAATTGGAACTTGTCATGGTGGAATGCAGGGAGGTCACTGCCACTCGATTTTAGAGAACAACTATCAGAGTCAAAGTTGTGCTTATTGTTTTTACAGCTAGACTCACACTGTTTGGAAGGCACTGTATTTAGCCATGCAAAATGAAAATCTATCATAAGTCTCATAAAAAACTAGCCCAGGTACAGACAGACATTGTTCTCTTCAAATGCAGACAACAGGGCACCATGGAGAACAGAGTGAACAACAGACCACTACTGTAATATACTACACAGACCAGGCTGACTGTCCAAAATGCTATGAACCATGTTAGCTGTCTCTTACAGAGCAAAGAAGAATGAATGAAAGCATGACCTCTCAGACTTGGATTCTTACAGAAAGAACCAACCATCCACATAGCCTTGCACTTGGCATGACTTTTCGGAAACAAGGCATGTAATCTATTATGAACATATGAACTCTAAAGGGGGACACCAAGCTGCATGTTACTTTGTGCCCTAATAGAGATGTCCTCCCCTCACCCAACAATATTGTGAACCTATCCAATCACACACACTGAGCGCAGAACAAAAGTCAATTATTTCCCAAGGGGCCCATTGCAGCTAATGAAGTGAATGGTAGCTCACAAAAGTTTATGCTGAAACAAATGCTCAGGTGCTACAATGCTCTTTGCAGGGCAAATTCCTCTCTAGACTCGATAGCAACAAAGGTGGAGCACATGAACACAGACAGGATGGAATTTGGATAGAGGCCAGAGCTCAGTGGATGAGCATCTGCCTTGCACTCAGAAGGTCCCAAGGTCAATCTACAGTTAGTGCAGACAAAAATTCTGGAGAGCTATTGCTAGTCAGCATTGACAATTCTGAGCTAGATGGCCAAGTGGTTGGACACAACAGAAAACAGCATCCTCTACTCCTACTCCAGTTTCTTCACTTATATATCATCAATGCTTGAGAAAACTGTTACCTTTTGATCTTCATGTTTTGTCCATGGACCTTTCACCAAAACTGGGTTTAGCACCCTCAGCCAACGGTACTGACATTGCTGCTCAGTGCGGTTCTATGAAAGCAAGTTGAGACAGATGCACATCAGACTTCAAGGGCAGTCATAAAAATAGACAAGAAAAAGCACAAGAGAGAATGCCACCATATTTTCAGCTAGCTGTTTTGTTTTTGCAACTCTGCCTTTTCTCTGAGTCAAACAAGAACTCCCCCAAAATAATGAAGGACAAAAACCTTCGTCTCCCCTTCCATTGCTCAGTTACAGAGCACACATTTTCCATGCAGAGGGCCCCAAGTTGAATCCCTGGTGTCTTCAGGTAGTGTGAGAAAAGCCCCTTTCTGAAACTACAGAGTGCTGCTACAATTAGCAAAGATGAATAAGGCAACTTCCTACAAAACCTAGGACTCCATGGCATCCGATTCCTGCATCTCCAGTTAAACAGATCTCAGACAGAGCTGGGAAAGAGAAAGACCTTTGCCTTGGAGAGCTGCTGTCAGTCAAAGAAAACAGTACAGGTACATTTAGTCCAACAGTATGACAGTATGAGGCAGCTTCCCCTGTTCCCTTTCCTGAAAAAAAAACTCCACTTACGGGAAAGTGACTTGCCAGGAACTTCCAGTCATGTCCAAACTGCGTCACCAGCGAATTCAGTAGCTCATCCTGCAAAAAGCAACACGGTCTGCCTTTTGCATATAACATCACAACCATAAAGAGTACCTTTGTACCCAGATTCAGTATTTCAGAAAGAAGAGGTGGTAAGTCAGCAGGTTGGAAGTTTGGTGAATTCATGGATCCTAGCATGCCAAAATGAAGGCAAGAGGCTGGAGCCAGTTGTTCTTACACCATCCTCACAAATCAGGCTGATATCCAGAAACTAAGACTTGCACTGCACTATGCAGCAGGAACAACAGCAGATAGGATCTTATAGTGCATTGTCTGCAAGTCCTCCCCATGTTCTGCAGAAAAGAAGTACCATCCAATGGGCAACGGTCCCTCACACCTTATCCCAATGTCTCGCAAAGAGTGTGTTGCTAGTCTGCTACTGGCACAAATCTGCATCAGGAAAATACTGGGCAGTGCTGTTATAGTGGCAAACAGGGAAGAATCGGATAGCTCTATCTCATGAGGGAAAGGAGGATGCTGCTTTAGCGGTGGCTTCAGAAACCTCTGCTCATGCTACAACCAGCATTCCTTGTAAGAGTTTGGCGCTCACGCACAGACCCCTCCAACAATTGTGCAGTGTCATATTGCAATGCCACCTCCAAACTTTTGGCAATGATGTCACTGCCAACTTTCCACGTTGCCAAACTCCATGCTGCATGGAGCTTGGCAAGGAGGTTCTCAGCTGCGCACCTTATAGAGAACACTGGGCACAACCGCCAAGAAGGTAACAATGACTGCAGGCTATTGTTACCTTCTTGGCTGATTTGACAAGATTGAACCTCAAAAAGATCCATTCACAAGTGTGTATGTGTTCATCCCCCCCCCCCCACTACAATTCTGGTCAAATACAGTGGGCCCTCAGAATCCACAGGGCATCCATCCTTTGGGATGCAACTGGAAGCCACTTCTGGCCATGTCCAGGCAGTATTCTGAGTCCCTCTAGCTGGGTGCTTGGCATCCACGGATATTCAAATCTATGGATGCTTAGCCTGTGGATAAGGATGGCCCACTGTATGAACAAGGAGTGTAAGTGTATTCCTAGCATCTGATGTACTGCATATAGCACTGAGAGAATACCAGTGGTTGTTGGCTTTTAAAAGCAATTCTCCATTGTATTTGTAGGAAAATGTAGGTAATATAGCAGGACTAGTCAAAGTTCCCTAGGCAAAGCTCCCATTCTCATTTTATTTACTTGCTGCATTTGTATCCTACCCTTCCTCTAAAGCAGGGGTCTCCAAACATTTTGGCCAGAGGGCCGCATGAAATATGTGGTGCAGTGCTGAGGGCCGGGGGAAAATTTAAATATAAAATTAAAATTAGAGATGGAACTTAGATGAATGAATAAATGAATGACTGGGCTCCTTCACTCAGCCTCTCCGGCCCTCAGAACACCCTCCAGACACAATCAGAGCACAGCTCTGGTCATATTCAGTCAAGTGGGTCAGAGGCTTTCAGGGGACAAGAGGCTGGCCACGGGCCAGATACAGGCTCGCTGTGGGTCGCATCTGGCCAAAGGGCCAGGGTTTGGAGACTCCTGCTCTAAAGGACTCTCCAAGTAGCACTTGGAGAATGCACTATTCCCCCAAATAGTGGGGTGCAACTTCAGGCCAGGCTCATGCCTACTTAGCTTATCACAACCACTTCACAGCCAGATCCAGCCTGCCATCCAAAGAAGCTCATGGAGAGCTTGGCTTGGAAGGCAAAGCCTCCAGCCCAGTTTGTTGTGTGCCGAGTAGGGAATTAATTAATTAATTAATAGCAGAGCCACCAGCCTGAACTCACAGAGTCAGCAAGCCCAGGCAGGCAGCTCTACTATTTTCCATCCAGTGTGAAGCAAACTGGGCTTCATGTTCCAAGGCGAGTTCTGTGCAGCTGCTTCTGAGAACTCGGCAACCCAGACGATCAGCTGTGACATAATGATATCATCACCAAACCTCTAGTCCTCTTTTAATAAATAAACCTCCTTTAATAAAAAGATTGCCGACCACTGCTCTATATAATCAGTACATTACCTACCTCTTCACGTGTCCACTTGACTTTGCACCTGTTATCTCGTCGTTCAAGTGCATCTGAATCCTGGCAATGCAATTCATCTTGTTCTTCACTGTGACAAGAAAGGTTTTTAAGGAGAGAGAAATGCTTGTTAACACTGGGTTTTGAAAGTATCGATTTGCTCACAGTACAACCCAGCCTTGTAGTTCATCCCATTTTGTTTCAAAGATGTCGTTTAGGTCAGTTTCCAATGACTGCCACCATGTTCCACAAACACATATCAGAATCACCAATCCATGCACTGTACCTGCATCACAAAAGAGGGTGGCACACAGTGCACAGCTTCCTTGGTGGCAAGTTCAGAAAAACAGCAAAAGCAGTGGTTCCCCAACTTTTTTGACTGGTGACCTCGTTGACCTACTAGGCCATTGGGCACAGCTCCCCACCAGGGCTAGAATCCTATACATTGTATAGAATAGTAGGGTCTTTTTTAGTATTCCACCGTTCCCCTGACTGGTTTCTGCAGTTCCCTGGGGAGCCATGGCTCAGTTTGGAAACCATTGAAGTACAGTGAACCAGGGGACAATTAATCTAGATCAGTGGTTCTCACATATTTAGCACCTGGACCCACTTTCTAGAATGAGAATCTGTCAGGACCCAACAGAAATGATGTCATGACCAGAAGTAACATCATCAAGCAGAAAAATTTGTAACAATCCTAGGCTGCAATCCTACCCACACTTACCCAGGAGTAAATCCCACTGACCATCATTGTTAAAAGAATATACATAGTAGCTTGTTAAAAGTACAGATCTGTAACATTTCCTCAAATGCAGTCACATACCACGGGAACATCAAGTCTACTATATTAAAAATGAAATTCTGAAATGAATGGGGACTCACCTGAAATTGGCTCATGACCCACTCAGTGGGTCCCGACCCATAGTTCAAGAAACACTCATCTAAATTGAGAGATCATGAGTACACATTTCTGCTGACGGACTGTAAGTTGGGCTACTCCCGACTAAGTGTTCAAGGAAGCAAACACCATAGAAAGTGCGCTCAGGATTGCTGCTTTAGATGGAAAGGCGGCACAAGAAACAAACCAGAAAGTGGGCAAAAGAAGCTGGAGAGGGCACTACAAAGCTTTCTATGTTTCAGTTTTAAAACTGCTGATCAGGTTCACCAAATCAAGCCCATAATGGCATTTAAAGGAGAGTGCTGTGGCAGCTCCTCAATTTTGGCATTTGCTTCATCAGAAGACTCACAGCCTGTGTATCTTCCAGTGCACATATGTTTTTTCTAGCATTTGCTGGACAGAAACAAGGCAAAACAGTGATCATATGCCCTGAGCCTTTTGGATGATGTATGCTTTAAGTCCAATTCAATAAGTAAAATGCACACCAATAAATAAAGTGTACACCAAAGCATCACCAGCAAGCAAAAAAGAACCTAGTACAGTATCTAGATCCCTTGCATAGTTATGTAAAAGGAATCTTATGAATTTGGTGAGGGGAAGTCTCAAACAGATCTGTAGTTAAGCAACAAGGTTTTCTTGGTAGGCAGGTCTTCAGGTCGCCTATACATTCTTTAAAATATCCTGAACAACAGTCAGGATGAACACAGGGTTCTCGTTAAGAAAAGTGCCATGATTTTGGAACAGGTCCATTCCCCCTTCTGGAACATCAGTCCAGCTGTCCCAATAGAAGCTTACATCTGAAACAGTAACCATCCTGCATGCAACATGAACCATTCATTGCACTGCAGCCTTTTAACAAGTGCTTTTTGGGGGACACACCTAGATCTTCCCCAAAACCTGGAAATGGGAGCCATTCCCTAAAGATGACTTTCTAACAGTTTCATCTTGGAGCTGTTGTCCACCCCACCCCAAAACTTTCCAATTCAAGCAAAGGACTTTGATGACTGGGAAAAAAAAAGGTCAGTGCTTCCTCCCTCCCTTCCTCCCACTGCTTGGCGCAAAAAGGAGCATTTTGTTCCTCTCCCCCGCCCTGACATTTCAGGCGGGCCATTTTAAGCACCTTAAAGAGCCTTCTACCCACCCACCCCCATCCTGATCCAGAGGACCCTTTCCACTTCCACCATGCAAATAAGCCATTGGAATAACTTCAGGCAGTTTCCCATGCAAGATCCACCTTAGTGGGGGGGGGGGTGGATCAATGGGGAAAAGTGCTGCTTTCCTGGGGGGGGGAGAGGAGCAAGATTCTAGAAAGGTGGGGAGAAAGGATTCCCTCCCCCCCAGAAATCCTCAAATGCCCCCCCAACAGAGCAGTTTCAGGTAGTTCCCCATGCATGACCCACTTTAGTGGGGGAGTGGATCAATGGGGAAAAGTGCTGCTCTCCTGAGGGGGGGGGGAGAGGAGTAAGATTCTAGGAGGATAGGGTGGAAGCATTCTCTCTCCCCCAGCAATCCTAAGATCCTAAGCAACCCCCTGCAGAGCAGAGTTCCCCGTGCATGACCCACTTTAGTGGGGGGAGTGGATCAATGGGGCAAAGTGCTGCTCTCCTGGGGGTGGGGTAGAGGATCAAGGTTCTATAAGGGTGGGGAGGAAGGATTGTCTCCCCCCAAAAAATCTTAAAATGCTGCCCCCCCCCAGAGCAGTTTCAGGCAGCTCAAGGGGGGAAAGTGCTGCTCTCCTGGGGTGGGGGTGGGGAGAGGAGCAAGAAAAGGAGGTCCTAAAAGGGTGGGGAGGAAGGAAAGATTCCCCCCCCCCGCAAGGAAAACACTTTGCCCCCATGCAACTCACCAGTGACCCCTGCGAGACATCATGATTTTTCCTGCATTGAGAGCCTCAAGCAGCAGGGCATAAAATGAACTTCTTGGAAATAAACTTCCAAGAGGGTGAAGCGACTGCCAG
Source organism: Tiliqua scincoides (assembly GCF_035046505.1). NCBI lineage: Eukaryota > Metazoa > Chordata > Lepidosauria > Squamata > Scincidae > Tiliqua > Tiliqua scincoides. The sequence continues at coordinate 194,707,806 of NC_089824.1, read as the reverse complement.
GTTTTCCAGGGAGGGGGAACAGAACGCTGCTTAAAAGGCCCCCATGAATAGCGCGCGGAGAGCCTGAACTGCTGCTGCAACTGCAGACCTGCTTGCGCGCGCCCGCCCAGGACTCCAAAAGCACTTTCCTATCTCGCGCCAACTCCGCCCCACCAGCCACTTTTTCCGGCGGAGTGACGTAGCGGAGGGTGCGCGCGGGCGACGAGAAGCGCAAAGATTCGGAGGGAAACGGAGGGTGACGAAGGAGGGGCGGGCAAGAAGTGGCGCGCGCGGGCAATTCTTTATAGCCTTCATTTGCCCAAACATATCCTGTCCAATGAATGATGGTTGCCGAGCAACGCGAGGGGCCCACAGCCCATAAGAGGCCTGCAGCCAAGCGCTGGGCATCTTTTCTTGACTCTTCGAGCCCAATCCTAGGTAGGTCTACTCAGAAACAAGTCCCATTATAGTCAAGGGGGCTTACTCCCAGGTAGGAGTAACCTGGAGTAAAACACCTGTAGGAGTAACACACCTACCTGGGAGTAAGCCCCCTTGACTCTAATGGGACTTGTTTCTGAGTAGACCTGCCTAGGATTGGGCTCTCAGGCTGCAATCCTACCCACACCTACCTGGGAGTAAGCCCCATTGACTATTATGGGACTTGCTTCTGAGTAGACCTGCCTAGGATTGGGCTCTCAGGCTGCAATCCTATCTGCACCTACCTGGGAGTGAGCACCATTGACTATAATGGGACTTGCTTCCGAGTAGACCTGTGTAGGATTGGGCTCTCATCCATGTGCTGCATTCTGCTACATATACACACACATGTACACACACACCTGCCATCAAGGTAACACTTATTTGTTTATTACAGTATTCATAGACCAACTTTCTCATAGACTCAAGGCAGATTGCATCCGCAGGTTAATCATAAACCCCATTTTTGAATGGGGTTTTTAAAGGTATTGTTCCATCAGAGAGATTCATAGAACCCTCCATTTGTCCAGATGTTTCCCTTCATATTGCAGTCATTATTCTGGCTTGCCAGCCCCTAGTGCTTGCAAGCTTTCGAAGGCAGCTGCAAACCAAGCCTCAGGTGTTATCTTGCCAACTGACTCCTCCACATGCCGTCACACTCCTCCACAGAGATCCATCAGCAGCTACTTTGCTGCAACAATTGAATGACTGCCCCTTCAGACTTAGTAAAATTGTTAGAGTAATACCAAAGCAGATGATTTTCTATTAACCACTGACTGCCTTTGGAAAATATGTTGTAGTGCAGGGTATAGGTTTGATGTATTTGAGCAATTAATACACTCAACTTTTAAAATGACAGTAAAAACAGTCTGTACTTATGAAACAAGTCCCTTGTGTGTTAGCTATTTATATTGTCAAGATGAGGCATTTATATTAGAAGCATCATCAATACCAAAAGGTGGCACTGCTGCTCTTTATGAAATCTCATATATAGCTACCTGATTTGTTTTAAAGTTGCTTTGGTGACCCGAGGCAACATTTTCCAGTTAGCACAGAAGGGCCAGATTTGCATCCTATGCAGGTCAATGAACAAAGACACTGAATGGAGAAGTGCCTTCCAATCCTCATCATAAATGGGGTTCACAGTTGGATGAGTCCAGGATGGATGGTCCACATAGTTATCTTCCAGACATCAGAAGGATGCATGTTTGCATCTTTTAGGATGCTTCCCATACTTCAAACTGATTCTGTGCATCTTTACTTGACAGTAAATTCAATGGATTTATTCTATATTTAAATTTTCATCCTAAACCATTGAACTCAGTGGAACTTACTTGCAAATAAACATGTACTCAGAACTAAGCTTTGCTGAGTTCAGTGGGACATACCCTAATATGTGCAAATAGTTTGCAGCTCAACTCAAGCAGACCCTGTTAAAATCTCCAAGGTGGCTTCAGTAGTCACCTGGAGAACATTGCCGATTCCTGGACACTCCAGGCCAATGCTAGAGGGTTGGCAACCCATTCATTTCTCCAGAACAAGCAATCAGATATGGATGAACAAGGGATAATGCAAAAACCTACAGCAATCCTGCTTTATTAATGCTGAGTTGATCAGATCTTGATTCTAAGGACTGTGTTTATCTCAGTACTTTATTCAATACTAACATAACATTCACTAAGTAAAAATGAAAAAGGGTTAAGTAATTTAAAGGGCTTTAAAGGAAAACCAGAAGATTCTTGTAACCCTGAAAAGAGTTCATGTCATGTGTGTGAAGATGAATATTTTTAGCCCTGCGTGTTTGAGGATTCGGAAAGAAAGGGGAGAAGCTACAGTAACTGAAGAGGTGTTTGCAGAATACCCAGGTCACTTTCCCTGAAAACCAGCTTCAGGTGGTGCCTTTGTTGCTGTTCTTTCCAACAAGCTTAATTGAAAAAGGATGGAAAGGCTTCTCAATTGTTGAGAAGGATTTATAAGAGTTGCCGCTGGGGAGTCCAAATAGTAGTATTTATGTAGGTTGGACTCCTTGAAGACGGCCTAAAGTGAGTAGCTTCTAAAAATGGGGCTTTGAGAAATAAGTTGCTAAAAGAAATAATATTCTCTTGTAAAACTTATTCTTGTTTAAATGAAGTTAGTTTTAGTCATATTTGATATTTCCTCAGGAAAATACTACCTCAGACCTTAGCAACAGAAGTTCCATTACTTCGGAGGTTCTCAAAGCAGGGTGTTGTGATGCCTCAGCCTGAAAATCTCTGTCTTTGCCCATTCAAGGATGTGATCTATGCAGTGATGTGATTCCCAGAAATATTATTATTCTATTAATTTATACCCTGCCTTTTTGCCCAACGGGCCCACAAGGTGGCTTACAAACACTTTAAAAAATACAACATTAAAAACAATCATTAAAAACAATTTACAATAATTAGAAAATCTAAAAACAAACAAACCCCATATTCTAGCAGAATATGCCACTGCTAGAGGTAACAGGGGCTTTGTTTTATTCACCACCAGTAGCTTCCCAGGGGTGTGTGGAGCCCCGTGGAAGCCTCTGCAAGGCTCCCTAAGCTGCAGAAAATCTAAAAATAAAGATTGTGACCCACTTCTGGTCTCTGTCTGTGTGACCCCTTTTTTGATCAGGTAGGGTTGCTGCTGGTGGTGAGCTCTACATGAGGCTCTCAAGCCTTGCAGAAAAATTTTAGTAACTTAGGACCCAATCCTATCCAGCTTTTCCAGTGGCAATGCTACCCTGAGATAAGAGAACATTCCTTACCTTAAGGAAGCCTCTGTGACTGCCTGCCCACTACAGGATGTATGTGCCATTGGCACAGCTGTGTCAGTGCTAAAAAGCTAAATAGGATCGGGTTCTTGGTCTGTGGTGCAAGCTTGCCAAAGATCCTTCAAGTTCCTACTATTTGTGGGCTTCTATTTGCCTTTGCTTATGTGAAGTTGTATTTACTGCTTGCTTTTTTTGTGGGGTGTGTGTGCATGAGAGTACCATCCTCTGCTTGAGAGCAAAATTCAGTCTTGAGCCTCTTTCCCAAGCAAATCTCCATACCAGATCCACTAGGACCTCAAACAGAGACTAATACCCATGAGAGCTGGGAAATATCTCCCTTTGGAGACTTGGATTATCAAGTATGCATTTGGCAGAAGAGATTAGCTTCGCCACCGTGAATGGGGAAGTGTGTCTATGGCCTCCATCTAGGCTCCCCCGTTGCCCACAGCTCTTGGTCTATGCTACATACAGCCACTTCTAACTACTGTCCTTCTGCAGGAGCTTGAGCTGCCTGAAGCCTTTTCTTTCTTCCTCTTTTGCAGGTCCAAAATCTCCCTTGTCCTGGAGGACATCTCCCTACATCCTGTTTTCCCTGCCATGTGTTTGCTCTGCCCATCCTCCTAATGAGTTCTTCTCTCCCAGTCTAACCATTTCATTTAGCATTCCATAGTGCATAAAGTTGTTCAACTCCCATTTCTAGAGTAATGTATGAGTGAGCTATTGCAGTTGGGCCTGGTTTGAACCCCCCTTTTTTAATCTGTGAGCACTCAAGTAAACTGTTCTGAAAACCTTCACCCTTTTTCTCCATCTTCCTGCCTGTTGAAGAGCTCTAGTCTTCTTGTAGTAGCTATATTAAGGTGAATGACTTTAACTGAGCTTGTAACAACTCCTTATTGAAGCTGCTTTTCAATCTAGTCTTTGTCTATCATAAGGTGTTATAGGTCTCCAAAGTTGACTTCTCAGAAACCCGGAGATGTCTTCCACTCAGAAAAGCTGTACCAGCACTCTGTCGCTAACAGACTTAATGGAAAATGGGTTTCTGGGTGGTTCTTCCAGCTGTAACATCTCTCCTGGGAGCTGCTGTTCCTTGGAAATGACCAACATCTTCAAACCTGATGCATGGGACAATGCTAGCAATTTGATGGGCAGTGAACTGGCTTTAAAAGTAACTGAATCCTCTCTGAACAGTTTGAAGGATGACTTGCAGGCTTCAGGTGACAGTGTTGCATCTTTCTGCAAAACTCCATCCCAACCATATGCCTATGAATTGTCTAATGGGAGCTCTGCAAACAGCAAAAGCAATTCCAGAGTTGATGTGTTCTGTGATACCAAGTCATCTACCCCACGCAAGGAAGATAAACTCTCTAAACTAGCTGAGAATGTGTTAAAGAGTTCTGAAATGAATGATCCTGCGGTCTTCAAGAAGCCACTGCCACCACTAAGCTGGGAGATCTCTGAAATAAAAGCCTCTCGGGACAATACCCTTTCGTTAGGAAGCAGCTTGGAAGAACTGGGCTTTCAGAGCTCTATGAAACCTGACACACCATCCCTGGAGATGTTGCATTTTGCAATGCCTCAGGCTGGCAGTGGTGTCTCTGCTATAAAGTACCAGGCGACTGCTCTTTCACCCAAAGTTCTGTTAAGCAGATCGGAGTCTTAAGATGGGTTGTACTATCAAGACAAAGGACACTCTTTCATGCTATCTGCTATTGTGAGTGAACCAAAAATTCAAAGGAAGAACCAGCCACAAGGCATTGCATTAAACGGAGAAAAACACTAAATAGTTGAATTGGATTGTCTGATGGATAACTCCAAACAAAAGACTACATTTGAAAGTAGTTTAGGAGACCTAGTGCTGTTGACATGATGGCTAGCTAAGCAGTCCTACTTCAGTGTTAAAAGAAATATTTTAGATGAATATTTTGAAGGATCTTGTTTAGTGTGCTCTGTAGTATTAAGCTCAATGGGGGTGCTGTGGATGGCATGGTTCCTCAAAGTTTGCCATGCAACTAGTAAGAGACTGAATGGAATTATGAGCAGCATTCTCAGTATAAAACTTAGGTAATTTAAGAGCAAAAAAGGCTTTATCTTAACTGCTAGATGTAATCATTGTTGAGTCTGTGTTTTATAATAATGCAAATAAAGAGTATAATGGTTTTGGATGTTGCTGTTAATTGCCTGATGCTCACCAACTGGTTACAGTGGTTCTCAAACTTCTTAGCACCAGGACCTGATACAGGGTCATGAAAGCCACTTACGCTAACAAACAGCATGTTTGCAAGCTTAATGAACCAAATGTTTATGCTATGTTTATGGGTGTTTATAGCTAAATTAGTTTAAAACAAATTATGGGTTTATATGTTTAGGAAATAGGGAGAAGTGTTTAGCATGCTTATATGTTCAGTACCAAAAAGCATTTTTCCTGGTCTCTGTCTGCAAACAGCAGACAGGCTGTAAATTAGTCTCAAGGAACGTTTCTGGGCAGACTGCCAAAGCATCAGATAAGATGAATACCCTTGGAAAAGGAGTATGAAGGAGGGAGGGAGTGACATACACTCCCAAGCTTGAATGTCAAAACAAGTGGATAGGGAAAAAGCTGGAAATTCCCTTGCTTGCTTGTAACCCATGGCAAGAAATAAAGCTTTTTCCAGATTTAAACCTGCTATTCTATTATAAATCAAATTTACAGCCTTGTATATGCATTATACCAAAGCAACCTACCAAAGCATCATAAAAGTACCAATGTTTGCATGCATTCTTCAATATTTTAATAGTTATTGCTTAAAAGTGTAAATTAATGTTAGTAGCAATATGTAGTAGTTTAAAGTGAATTTTAGCTGTTAGAATAGTTTGATCAAAGCATAATAGCTTTTCACCTTTCTGTGTATTTTAAGTTTTACTTAAAGCCACAAATCTGAAAATGTAACTCAACGGTAACCTTGAGAAGCAGAAGTCTGGCAAAAGTTAATTAACAGAATCTAACAAGGAGACTGGAATGTGGTATAAAGTTACTCCTCACAGATAAGACCCTTATCTAAGGCAGAAGCATTCCTAACTCTGTATCTCCCCTGCCTGATACCTTAATTGGAACTAGGGAGTTACAACTCAGAGACAGATTTACAACTCAAAGTGACAGATTTAGATACAACATACAAGAGAACAAATAAGGAGTAGCCAGGAAGCAGAGTGCACTTGCAACAATTAATTAGGAAAAGTTATATATCTCTTGGCACCAGAGGCGATAAAACTAAAGGTTATACACAGGTTTGAAGCATTTTAATGAGGAAAACTAGCAACATTAGATAAAAAGGCCTTGGCAAGGACATTTTATCTTGTTTGGCAGACAGAAATGGAATTTTCTAAGATAACAGAAATAACATCTATGGAAAAGTCCCCTAATTAAGCCAAAACATAATTAGAGCCTAGAGCCAGTTCAGCCCCAGTAGGGCTACTTGGATCAGCATCATCTCCTGATATAGTGCAAATCCGAGCAGCTCAGGGCTGGCCCAGGCTGCCCGGAAACAGGGATAGGATCCAGCATAACTGCCCTTAGTTATGTGACCCAGCCTTCACTAGCCCCGGCTATCTGTCATGGGGGTGGGAAACCCTGGGCTAGAGTAATATTGGCTGCAAGAGAGTATTCTCTGCTATTACCAGCTTCTGATAAGCAATCACAGCAGCATTTAATCTTTTGATAGTGGACTAGGATGTTGAAATGAAAGACAAAAAGGACAAACCTACCCCTAGACCAGTGATTCCCATACATTTTGACTGGTGGCTCCCTTGACCTACTGGACTATTGGCTGCAGCTTCCCGTTAGGTGTACAATCCTATACATTGCATAGAGTGACAGGCTTTTCACAAGGATTCTATGACTTCCCTGGCTGGTTTCTGAGGCCTAGTTTCTCCCCCTGCCCCCATATGTCTTGTAAGGATTTTGTTACATGTCTTGAGGTAGCTGGATACAGGAGGAGGTGTAAAAAGTATAACAGTTTTACATACTTTGTACTTAACATGTAAATTGAAGAATCCCAACTGAAAACTATTGCCTGTCATCTTAGCCCTATGATTAGAATAGTTTTACTTTCTTAGTAATAGGTTACCAGTCCTTTATGTTACAAAGCCCAAGAGTATTCCCCCAAGAAGATCTCTGTACAACTTGAATAGAAAACAAGAACAAAGGGTAGTTCTCTAAAATGTTTACTATACCCCTAAAGTAGGGCTTTTCAAACTGGGGCGTCACGATGCCCCAGCCTGTGGGCCCTGGCCACTGCCCCTTTAAGGGGCAGGGGCAGCCTGGAGGCAGGGAGGAGGCAGCAGTTAGATCCCCAGGATCTTGCCGCTCAGGGAGGCTGCAGGGGCTTGGGTACTGCTGCCTTCCCCCACCCCTGCTGCCTCCCCCCTCCCGCCCACGCAAGAACTTAGTGGCTCTCAAAGTCTCCCAGAGAGTTTGAGAACCACTGCCCTAAAGACGGGAAAGTTTGACAAATGAAATCCAGCATTTCACATCTGCTCACTTTTTGCCTTGGCACTGTTCCCTAACTCTTTGCATCCTATAGTGATTTCCTGTAGTCAAAAGGAGTTGCTCATGGTACAATGCTGTTGTAGCTGTATCTCTTGGAGAAAACAGGAGTTAATAGGCCTGCTGTTTCAGAGGCTGTTCTGCTGGCTTTGCTATGGAATCAAGAGTTCTTGCCCCAGCTTATTTGCTTGTATGTTGTGGACCCCCTTGCTGTGACACTATTTTACTCAGTTTGCAGTACTAATCCAGAGCTGCATGTTTGTGAAAGGAAATGTGAAGATAATGCAGGAGAATGTTTGTGTCCAGAAAGTGGAAATGGAGGGTAGCCTATTCTTTGAGGGTAGCAGAAGGCCTAAATATTGAAGTAGTTCAGAACTAATCTGATTAGAATAGACTTTGGTTCTATACTCAGCTTGACTTGAATTAATATACAATCCCAAAATACTGCTTACAACCTACCTAATTTGTGTCTGGGAGGTTAGTCTACACAGGTATGAATTGTCCTAATCATACTCTAGCATCCTATCGCAGAAAGTTGAGTATAAGTTGATCTCACAGATAAGTCAGGGCAGCTTTGAGCCAAAATCATAGAACTTTCTATGACCCTTGGATAAGTCAGGGGTAAACTTAGTAGTGTGTGAAATTCTTTGGAAATGACTTATCAGGAATTGTTCTGAGGCTGCAGTAAAAAGCTAAAAAAGGGGCCATTAATCCTTCTCCAAACAGGAAGGGAGACTAAGGGTACAATCCTAACCGGCAGTTATGCCGGTATAGGTGGCCTGGAGGGTCGCAAACGGGCCATAAAGCACGTTTGCGCCTCCTTAGGCGGGAGCTGCGTCGGTGCATTCAGATGTGCCGACGCATGGATGTAGGCAGAAGCCTCCGCGGCAGCTCCCGTGCTGCTGCTTGTGTCGGCGCAAACGTGCTGACATAAGCGGCAAAGATAGGCATGGGGGTGTGGGGAGGGGGAGGAAATCATCTCCTCACCTTATCTGCAGGTCACTCACGGGTCAGTGCACCATTACTTAAGAATAACACCAATGGAAAGCAGTGTGTCTGCTTCTGAGTAAATCAGGTTGCAACTATGTGTAGCTGTGCTTGCTCACACTCAGTCCTTGTTGCTTGTCTCTCCAATGTGAATTGAATTGCAGACTCCCAGTTATGTGTTATATGTTGTATGTTATATGTAGGGCCTCTGGCTTAGCACACCAGGCACCTTAAAGAAGGATTTGATTAATGGTTCTACTAGTATGTTGTTTACTGTGCACTTACTGTTAGTGTTGACAAAAAGGTTGTGATCAGAATTTAAAAAGTTAATGAATAAAAATGTATCTTAGGATCTTTTACTAAATTTTTAATAAATTATACTGTACAGTTATTAGGTTAATAACTTACCTGTAATTGTTTTCAGCACTTGGCCTTGGATAAAATCAGACATAACTATAGTCAGACATCCCCCAAATTTAACCCCCAAATTATCTGAGGGTCATAGAAAATTCCATGATTTTTGGTTTAAAACCTGCCTTTGTCTTATCTGTGAGATTGACTTATACTCAAGAATCTATGGTAGTCTCAAATTTTCAGTCTCTACAGCTGTAAGGCATAGAAAAAACTAACTGGTCAAGAATTCCAAAGCATTATTGTAGTTGTCCTTCCTGTTATGTGAGTCAAATCATGCATACTACAAATGATATTCATATTTCATACATGGGTGCATTTATGGTTTTATTGCCTTAGCAACCACATTTTACAGTTTAACTCAATGTAGTATGAATGTACGTATCTTTTGGTTCCTCTAGTTTTCGTCTATACTAAGTGACCTTTCCCATTAACCAAAAAGGATATTTTTATCAGTAAAGTGCCCTGAACTAGTGTATTTCTGCAGTTAAATGACCAGCCCACCTGCCTAGATGCAAGTTATTTCTGTTCCCAAAATCTCACTTAATGACACACTTCAGGACAAAGTGCTTTTAGAGTGCACCCTCATCATGCTAACGCACAAGGTGATCACTACCTTCCAGGAGAGAGGTTGGTGTGGCAAATCTAGCTTGGGTAAGTACTGGAATTGGTAAAAAGACTTGAAGGGCTTCCCCAATGCCTTATAAGACATTCCAAATCACTTCCAGTTTCACAGAGAAACCAGAAGTGATTTTTTTTCAGCTCCAGGACTCAGTCTGAGCTCAGCAGAGGCGGAGCAAAGCTCAGGACTCAGTCTGAGCTCTGGAGGTAGAGCAAAGCTTCCCTTGCCTCTGGAAGGGTGTTGTGGGGGGGGGCAGCAGCCCCGATCCATGGGCCCCCCTGAGTAGTCAAACACAGCTGGATGCTTTGGCTAACTGCCCTGAGCTAAGTCTGCAATCCAAAATTAAAAGCAAAAGAACAGAACCCAGAAGTAAGATCTTCTCAATGTACAAAATGCAATCTTTATTTTTTTTAAAATGGAATGCTTCATACATATCAAAATTCTTGCTGCCTGTAAGGCAATCCCTCATTTGGCATTGAAGTTTTAAACTGACAAATTTACAATATAGAGTAGAAGTAGCACAGAAAAGTGGCAGACAGAAAACATTTTATTAAATATACAAACAGAGAAGCTCTGCTATAATTCCTTCCTCTGCCACAGAGGAGTCATATTCTTCAGCTGGGAAACAAGTGTTCAGAAACCACTCTGGAATCCAGTTTCACTTGTATCAACATCATGTTCCTTTAAGGAGAGAAAAAGATTTATCAAAACACCCATCTTTCTAAGAATCTTTCAATTTCTACATAGGCAGACTTGAAACACCCAGTAAAATTGTTAAATGGCCATCTTTTGCAATTCAGCATTTAAGCGTTAAAATAATACTGAGCATAAATCTAAGGTCAACATATTTTTCTCATAGTTCAAGACATTCCTGTCACCACTAGGCATGGTTACATCTTCATCAGCACTCCCCATGCACTTTTTTGTTCTCTCAGGATACTTCTACTTTTTTAAAATACTGGAATTTCCCCACCACAAGGGACATACACTGCACATGGGTACACCAAAGAGGAAGATAAAGAGGTACTTGACCAAATAAAGTACTGAAGACAATACCGCTTGTGAGAAGGAATAACAGCAAGTTGCTAGAAAGATTGGAAATAGTCCAATTGACTAGCTGAATTGTTCAGCCATTATAAGGGATGGTTAGAATTACTTCAATGAGGCAATAACCTTTACCCAAAGAACTCCGGCTGTGGAGCCCCCTAATCAAGCAAGATACAGTGGAAGCCAAAATTGTGAACACTCTTTGAAAATTTCATGTTTCACAATATTGCAGGCTTATAGGAATTTGTTTCACTAAATTCAAATGTTTATATATCAATTGAAAGAGAATCTAATGCTGAATTCAATACAAAAAAAAGAATTCAAATATCTGCAGTACAAAAAAAATAGGTATGCTTCAAATACCTCTACCATGATGAATCTACACTATTACCAGTATTTAGTAGGGTAGCATTGTTTAAAACACCAGCACAGCAGTGTCTCACTGAGCCAACAAGTGTTTGAAGCTCTATGTTTGCTATTACATGGTGTCAGGAAGCAATTATAGCCTCAGTTAATTGCCTCTTATTTGATGGACACCTCATTAGTATCAGGTTTTTCAAACAGTGCCACAAAATTTTTATCGGTTCAGGTTAGGGCTGCTTCCTAGCCAGGTCAACAATGGAATTCCCTTTATTATGAACCACTGTTTACATACAGGAATCCTCATTATTCTTATCTGCAATGCAGAAACTGCAGATTTGACATTGAATCTAGCGAAACATAATATTCATATCTCCTATAAGCCTGCAAAATTGTGAAACATGAAATTTTCAATAAATGTCCACAATTTTGGCCACCACTATAGGATGCAGATGCAAAAACAGACAATAGGTAGTTGATATGTTCGTGAAGCAACATTTGGTTCATCACCTGAGGTACTTCAGAAAGTTTCATTGCAAATGTAAAAATCTTTGTTAATTATCAAATTAGCAGCATTATACATTTCAGTTCAATGATATACATGAACTTTCACTTTTTCCTTGCTTAAATGCCTCTTAATGATACAAACCAAAAGTTAAAAACCAAGTAAGGTGTTCAAACTCCTTAAACTGTATGGTCTGGAGCAAATGAAATATTTCCAAACTTAAACTTTTTTAGAAAAGGACTGTGGAGGGTCAGTACTGCACTGTCATTAGCACTAGCCATTGTTAGTTTCAAAATCAGTTTGCAATAAGGAATGCCCCAGGGAATAGGATTTAAGATTTAATTTCAATATGGTGCTTCCACAGTAGTTCAGTGAGATCAGAATTGAGTCTGTTTTCCCAGAAATGTGGCTTTTATAACTTCAGTGTCGAATAGCTACCTGATTTAGCTTCTTAAACTCGACCACTTGGAAGAAAATGTGTTCCAAGATGTGTTTGGCATCTTGCTGCTCCTTTGGAAGTTTATTTGTTACTCCGAGGATATCGCCACATTTCCTGACATAGAATTCTAGATCATCTTCAGTACCTGAGAAGAATGTCAAAATAGTATGACAACCCACAGATGCAAGAGTTGTGTGAAATTATGAGACAGATTCACATAAATATTAGAATATCTTTCTAAAAGTTAGATTATCAAAGAGAAAACCTGTAAAGACCCAATCTTCTTACTGATGAAGCTCAAAACATTTTCCCAATTATTTTTTTAATTGCATAATGTTGCATAATGTGCATAATGTTGAACTGCAATCAGGACTTAGTAGATTTAGTTCAAAATGAAGCTAAACTATTTATGAAAGTCATAGTGCATGCACATTTAGTCATATGCAGAGGGGAGGGGAAAACTGACTGCAGTAATATTATTGAAATTTGCAACTGGCAGATGCACAGAAATTTGTTAATGGGCATCAATGTGAATCCATAACTGTTCTCTTTGGTAGAGATCCTTAAATGGCAGACAAACTCATGAGGAAGGAGTTCCTGACACAAATGCCAAATGGGAGAATGGCATTTGAACACAGCCTTAGAGGAGACAATGCCAATTCATGCCGGCCTAAGCATCTGGCAAGCGAGCATGGAAAGCTATGGAAAATAGCTTTTTCCATAGCTATTTCTCTCAGCTCAGCTCAGCTGAGAAAAATGTTAACTGTAACATTTATGTTAGCTGTAACATTCAAGGTGTTTGTTTTGACCTTTAAAGCCCTAAATGGCTTGGAACCAGCATACTTGAGATACTAACTTCTTTCATACAATCCCATCTGTTCTCTTAGGTCATCCGAAGGGGCCCTGTTGGTTGTGCCGCTATCAAGTGAGGTCAGGGGGATGGTGGCCAGAAACAGGGCCTTCTCGGTGGTCGCACATGTTATGGAATTCCCTCCCCTTCGAGCCAAGGACAGCTTCCTCTGTTTTAACCTTCAGGCAAGGCCTGAAGACATTTTTATTTAAGAAAGCCTTCAAGGCCGAAAATGGCTGCTTTTAGGAGTTTACTTAATTATTTTGTTAGCATTCATGTTGGTTTACTGCTGGCTGTGTTTTTATATCACCTGTTTTTCAATGTCTATTTCATAAGTTTTTATAGTTTTGTCTGTATTTTATTGTTAGCTGCCTTAAGTAAGCTGCCTTTTTGCCCTTCAAGGAAAAAGACAGATTACAAGTCGAATAAAGAATAATAATTCTACGTGTTCTAATCAACCAACCACACACTCCCACACACTGTTTTTATTACACCAACTTATTTGGATTGTTTTTCTCCCTTTAAAAATCAATCTTAGCTTAACAAACCCAGGAGCAAGCACTTACATTTGTTTGTTATTTGGGCAAGACGAGCTCTCTCAGAAGAGAAAGTTTCATCTAAATCAAACAGGTCCAGACTGGGAGGAGGCAGCTCTCTGAAGGCAGGTGGAAAAACCTAGTAAGCGGAGAGTGGAAACTATCACGCCTGGTCCTGTTCTTACTTGTTTAAAGACAAGAGTATTTGGTGCAGGCTCTGACACTTACCCAAGCCCACAATGTTAGCAACTAGTTTATACCATTGAAAATAGAAAATGATAAACATGATAGTTTGACCTTTCTGATTTCAACTTTAGAGAAACAAGGTAATTGAGCATAAGAATTATGGTTAATGAAAAGGAATTTTGAGCCCAATCTTATTCTTTTACACCACCACCACCACCATCACAGCAACACCAAACTGATGAACGCTGCATCCATGCTGGAAGTGGGGTAGGGCCAGGAGGCTTCAGCAGGAAAAGGGAATTGTAAAATCTTGTTACCCCTGCATTAGCCTCCTGACCCGCAATGGGTCTCCTTGGACATGCACTGGCAGGTTTGGGCCACCCACTACGGATCCTCCCCCTCCCACAGCCTCCCACTGTTATGGCTCCCTCCTCACCTGGTTCAACCTCCTTCCCCCCTCCATTCCACCCTCCCACCTCCCCCATAATCCCACCTCCTGTGGCGAGCAGGGATTCCCACGAGCAAGGATGGCGCAGGCCTTCCCGCTGGCACTCCGGACGGCATGCTGACTTGCATGCTTTGGGAGTGCCTTTTACAACAGGTGCTGGCTGCCTTATGGCAGTCAGCGCTATCATAGGAACCTCGCTGCCATCAAGCGGTGAGATGAAGACTAGCCTGTTTGTATCATAATGTCAGGGTTAGCCAGAGCAGGTTTAGATTAATTTGTAAGATAGTTATGAGGATTTGGCTCCTACAATAGGTTTAGAAGGGCATTACCAAGTTGGAAGAATGAAGACACTTTGCCTAGAGTTAAGTCCTTCCTTATTTTCACTGACTGCCCTAAAGCAAAACAAACTGATTCTTACTTAAAAGCCTTTCCATGGCTGTTTCATCCTAATCTCTGCTTTTATTTCCTGCTAGCCCTGCCAAAACCCCCAACACTTACGCAGATATCCACCTATCTCTCTTGCTGCCTCATAAATATTCACTTCCCTCCCAAAACACTTTTGTTTTAACTATCTTTGAAATCACCTACTATCAATGTCTCACACAAAGGTCACTTCATGCCTTCAATTTTACTCCAGAAACCTTGCTTGTTTGTTTATTTGTTTCTTTCTCTATGTTTCAATTGTAAATAAATATTTGTTTTTCCTACACGCTCACTATGTCATAACAACAAAACAACACTAGGCACAATCCAACTGCACACTGGGCCGATGCAAGTCCTTTGTTGCAAAAGTGCCATCAAGCACTTCTGGGGGAAGAAAGGCCAACGCACAGATGTGTGCTGGCCTCCCGGCACTGACGCAAGCTCCGGGGATGGTGGGTTTGAGTCAGCCAAGCTCAGCCAACACAGGGGTCTGGGAGGGTGTGGGGATGAGGCAGGTGTTTTGGGGCGGGTGGGGAGTGGGAGCCAGGGCCAGGATCCAGCAGTTATGCCAAATTGTAACCCCATTCCCAAGCAACCTGGGGCAGTCCTGGGCTGCTTGGATTTGTGCCACCTCCTGAGGTTGCGCAGACCTAAGGAGCCCCAAGGGGACTGTAGTGGTTCTCCCCAGGGGAAGAGGAAAAGTTTCTCTTTGCCCAGGCTGAGCTTCTGGCTGCCTGACACTTGTGCTGGATACAGCAGAGGTCTGCCTGTTCCAGCGCAAGTTAGGACTAGGCTAACTACTACTCACTGCAGGTTGAAGTGCTGGTAGTGGAGTTTCAAACTGAGGTTGAATAAGCTGAAGAGGTTCATATTTCACATTCAACTGTTCATAAGCTCTGCAAAGAATCAAGATAGTACAAATGGCAGACAATGGCACTTCACCAAATGTTATGTTGTTGACCGGTACAATAAATAAATGTTAATAAATGCAGTTATCATATGCAAAAAAAATTTCATAAACAAAATACAGGAATGCGCCACTTAACAATGGACCGCATATATGATGGTGGTCAAAGCACAATAAAGATGCTCTTAATGAGGCAATCGGATAGCCTGCAGCAGAGTGTCTATTTACACAACAGAGAGGCTCTTAATGCAAAGAAGAGGTAATCTATCTCCAGTAGCCTGTGTGGCCAGTTAGTGTCTGGCAGGGACTGTCTGTTTACACAACAAAGGCGACAGATTGGGCTTAATGCTCACTTAATGACCTAATCGCATAACAATGGGACCGGAGACCGTTAAGTGGCGCACACCTGTAATTACAATATAGCTCAAGCCGTTAACTGTCTGCAGGTAACTGTAAATAGCCCTCAAAATTTATTTCTATTACAGTTGTGACTTTCAAATGGAGGACCTACCTCTCGTATTATGAAAGGTTACCATTTTAGGGCACAATCCTAACCAACTTTCCAGCACTGACATAGCTGTGCCAATGTGGCGTGAACTGCATCCTGCAGTGGGGAGATAGTCAAGGGGGCCTCCTCAAGCTAAGGACATGTTTGTTACCTTACCTTGGGGCTGCATTGCAGCTAGGCCAGTGCTAGAAAGTTGGTTAGGATTGTGCCCTTAATGTCTTATTAAAACTTTTGGAGTCATGTTAAATTCAGACTAAGCCAAGAAAGCAGGATAGTCACTAATTTAACTATGCCAGATGGTTGGACAAGGTTAGGGAGGTACATGAATTAAAAGTCATGATTTATCCATCTTTTCCATTGGTGGCTTGTAACATATTATAATGTATATATGCCTGTTTATGACAGGCATAAGGCACTGCCTTATATTCAGTGAACAACTGACAATAATTGGATACATTCTTCCAATACTTTCTTCTACACACAAAGGCTTTTTCTTTTCTTTTTAAAAATTAAGTGAAAGATAGAATGGATTCTAACTTGATGATTTTCGGGAGTGCTGTAGTATCGAGCTGGTAAATGGACATGTCAAAGAGTGTTGTGAAGTCTCGTGGGTTCTCATCCCCCTCCTGCAGGCAAACACGTAGTCGCTCTGACAGGGTAGCTATATCAGGAAGCATTGTATAATCAGATATCTGAAAAATCATGGAAACTGCTGTGAGAAAAGAGAGCTTGCAGTATAGAGCTTTTCCAGTAGAATATGTAGCCACATGATAAAATGAATGTCTCAAAGCACTTATCAAACCAAATGTGCAGTTTTAACAGTGTGGTTTGAATTTGTCCCCATCCGGGAGGGTAGTCATTCCATCAGCATTTCGTATATCTCATGATGCAGGAATCAAAAATTTCAAACAATTTTGCAAATTGTGACCACGTACTGATTCAAAATAAGTATATCTCTCATTATGTTTCTCCTGATTCACATATACTGGGAGTAATAGTGGGAAATTTCTAATAATGGGAAAATATACTCAGTAGGTACCAATATTAACAGCTTGAACTTTTTCTTTAAGATTAGCAAGGTCTTTGTTAGGGAATAAAAAAGCCTAAGAATCAAATATAAAAACCTGGCAATTATATTTTATTGCAGACAAGTTTAATAATGATTAACCTGCCACTTAGTCTTAAATGTATTAACTCTATTGTGACTTTTGGATGTTTTCTAATGGACCAACATAACAATCTATGATGTTTCAACTATTAGATCAGTTTCTCTTACCTCTGGATCTTCCGCATCAATTTGATTTAAATGGATGTCACTTGTTGTAAGCCATTGGAAAAGGACATCCTAGAAACCACAGACCTTTTCAGTTTGTGATGCTGTTTGAATGGTTTACATTAATATTGCATAACAACAATGGAAGTTTCTAGGCACATTCAACGGATCAAACTTAGTGGAAAGAAAGACATATATGCAAATAGACTAGATAGCAGAGCAAACAATATTTACAGTAAATTATTACTAATTAAGAGCCAAATTCTATCCTTTCTAACACTGATGCAGCTGCGATGCAGCCCTGAGGCAAGGCAATAAACACTCCCTTACCTTGAGTTGGCCCCCTGACTGCTACCCCACTGCAGGATGCAGTACATACCCTGCTGACACAGCTACATTAGTGCTGGAAAGCTGGATAGGATTGGGCCCTAAATAATTACTTTAATTACAGTAAATTATTATTACTCAGGACCAGCCCATCCATAGGCCCACTTGAAGTGGTTACCACAGGCTGTAGTTTGGGGGGGGTACCCACCCATCTCTGTCTGCCTACTTGCCTTCACTGCTTCCCCTTCCACTCACTGGATTGGAAAATGAAGAAGGAGGGCAGAGGAAACATGGAAGGAAAAGTGCTGAATGAGTACACTGGGAAGTGGGCTAGCACATCATCAGGTAAGGAGAGCAGAATCTGAAATGCTGCTTCAGGTGTCAGGATGTCTTGGGCAGCCCCAGGGATACCACTTTCACAGTTCAAGAGATAAATGTCACATTTGCCAATTTAAAGCAAATTTAAAATTGCTTGTTAGCTGCCTTTGGCATTATTTGTGAAAAGTATAAAAGCTTTAAGTAACCCACTCAATCAAATCAATCAAAAAACGTACTTGTTAAAACTCCATGGGGGTCAAAATATTGTGCCCATTAGAAGGTTCCTTTTTTTTCTTGCCTGTATTTGTATTGGCAACCTTCAGTCTTGAAAGACTATGGTATCGCGCTCTGAAAGGTGGTTCTGGCACAGCGTCTAGTGTGGCTGAAAAGGCCAATCCGGGAGTGACAATCCCTTCCACACCGGGAGCAAGTGCAGTCTGTCCCTGGTCTGTCTCCCTGGCTATGGGCCTTCCTTCTTTGCCTCTTAGCCTCAGACTGTTGGCAAAGTGTCTCTTCAAACTGGGAAAGGCCATGCTGCACAGCCTGCCTCCAAGCGGGCCGCTCAGAGGCCAGGGTTTCCCACTTGTTGAGGTCCATCCCTAAGGCCTTCAGATCCCTCTTGCAGATGTCCTTGTATCGCAGCTGTGGTCTACCTGTAGGGCGCTTTCCTTGCTTTTTTCTTGCCTGTATACTTACACAAATCTTAATCCTGTGTGTTTGGACCCTAAATCTGAGCATTGCCATTGAACATCTAATATCCATGACCAAATTTTTCAAAGGACCAGTCAATGTATTTCCAGTGACCTCCATAGATTGCAAGTCTAGTGGCTTATTTATACAATGCCCTAATATGGAGAAAAGTTCGATGCAACGGCCCTGAATATATACAGTAACCTGGGCCTTACTTCCAAATAAATATGCACAGGATTGGCCTGCAGATCTATTTTAGAAATCTTTCTTCAAGGATCCACCAGTCTTTGTCAAAAAGGATTCTTCCTTGATAAGGGAGAGACTTTTACTAATTATTACAGGTTGTGGTCAAGTCTTTGTCTTTACTTTAATCAACCAACCAAGAGAGAGAAACTCGCCTTGCTTTCTAAGAATTGGGTGTCTAGTTATTATCCTTGAGAACTCTAAGAATTGCCCTGACCTAGGGCATTTAACATCTATTACTAAATCAGAGTGTCACAATAACTTTTTACACTTTTTTGGTATTTCATGACAATGTTTGGTTTCCCCCATAAATACTAAATTCAGTTGAAGAGCCCTTCATTTCTTTCGGGGGCTGTTTAAAGCCTTGCAATCCGCTTGCACAACATGATACGTGACAGGATACAGAGAGGAACCAAGCAAGGTGTTTCAAGTCACTTGATTTAAGCAAGAAAAGTACACTCAAGACTTGCATCAGATTAACCTGTTTCTGTCCACATACCTAGGTTCTCTTATTTGCCCCAATATAAAAAATAAAGTAGGAATGTGGCAGTTATTGAGATATGGTCCAGCACATATACTTTTGAAATTTACTTTTCACCTACTAAAGACACCTACTTATTGAAATTTAATGGAGGGGACTCATCCCTACATTACTGATGAGCTTCATACAAATTGGCTACAAAAAATAGAAGACCACCAAAAACCCAGTAAAAACCCAGTAAAAGTATCAGGCTTCAATTGCCTCTCAAATAAAAACCGCCGCATCGATGCGGATGAAATTTAGCTGCCTTTTTCTCCTTATAGAGACTTTCCATCTTTGTAAAATTCATCCAGACCTGAGAAGTAACTTGCAAGTTGCTATGACCTCAATTTTGTTCCACGGAAACAATTAAAATACAAATCAAAATTGAAACAAAGCAACCATCCTAATCAGCCATGAAGCAAAGCAAATTGCTAAAATGAGCCAACAAAATTAATCAGGCCATCACAGCAACAAAGAGAAATCTGAAACAATTCTGATTTTTTTTTTGCACATCCCTAAAATTGACTAACAATAATGAACACTTTCATAACCATAAAGTCTCACCATTATCTTGCTGTTTTCTTCTTTTTCCAAATATTGATCACTGAACATATGAGAAGAGCCTAGCACTGCTAACTTGCCACCTTGATTCTGCCAACAAGAAATCAATAAAAACGTTTTACAATATTTCGCGGAAGCACCTGAAATAGCCAAACATTTATCAAGATTACTTATTCAATGTTGTATTTGACAAAATACTACTGACAAATAAGTAATTATCGGCCTATCTAGATATCTGAAAATTGGATATTCTGATGCTACCAAAATCTTCAGTTACCTTAACAAATGTGGTTAACCCATTTCTGCCCAGCGCACAGGTGTACACAATTGACCCCTCTTGCATATATGCAACGTTGGGCAGAAATGTAAGTCAAAGCTTACAGTACATCACCAACTACTTGCTAACATTTCTTGAGTTAGTAAGGGGTTTTAAGCAGCATACATAATACATTCAATGGGGATAGCTCCATAGCAACTGAACTGAACATAGCAACTGAACAGAAAAAAGTCAATTATTGTGCAATCCAAATTTGTGCTTGAGCCAGGGCAGCCATCCTTGCACTGGTTCAGAGTGTTTTCATAACCACATTTGTGGTTCATATGTAGCCACAAAAATGCTATAAGGGGTGTTTGTGGCTGCACGTGAGCTGGCTGGGCAAGCGTGCAGGCCTGCACCAGCTTTGCAGCACTGCATTTGACCCCAGTCCTGGGTGGCACAGATAAGACTGCCCCTAGTGGAATGGGACAGGGTGGCAGGAGGGTGTGTTGGAGGAAGGAAAGGGGTATTTTTGGGCAGGGGGAGGGCAGAATGAGGGACGGATCAGGCCTGGGAGGAGGATCAGCAGCGGTGGCAGTTGTCACGTCCAAACCCCCTTTTCGGGCTGGACAGCCCTACATTGTGCTTCCTGGATTTGTGCCAATGATATAGCTGGTACAGATTCAAAGAGCCCCACAGGGGTGGCTGGGGCTTTATCTAGGGAACGGGAAATATATCCCCTTACCCCAAGGAGACCTCTAACCACCTCCTGAGCTGCACTGGATGAAGTGCAGGCCATGTGGCCTGACTGCACCAGTACAGCTTAGGATTGGGCTGCCTACTGCTCAAACTGCCAACCTGTGAAGGCTAGTGTGTTCGGAAGGCTGAATTAAAATGTTTCATAAAGATAATTATTTCTACTATCTTAATATGCTGAATAATCACAGAAGGAAACAAATGTCACAAGTAAGCACTTGAAAGAGTTAACAAATTTAAAATTCACAATCAATTATTACAAATATACAATGCACAAGAATTTCAACTCAGTTTCCAATCGAGACAGAATGTCTAAAGGTAACTTTTATTTTCTTCAACAGAGGGACTGTATACTTGTTACTGCTGCTGATGGATGGTTTCCAGAAAGGACATCTGATTGTCTATATAATAAAGTAACTTATTCTGGTTTCTCTGCTCTTATTTTTTCCCATTTACTTAATAAGAGAATCTGGTGTATCACTATTCTTTTCCCTACCTCCTCATTTGTCTCAAACAGATTATAGATTTTCCTTCTAATCTTTTTCTCTGCCCTGACAGACAATCTACCATTTTCTTCAGCTTCCTCTTGCAGCATTTTGTCTATAATTTCCTCCAGCTAGACAAGGGTAAAAGAGATGTCTAGTTAGACTGATTCTGCTATCCACTTTTTCAGTTCATTCAATTTATTCAAAGAGAATAGGTTGGAAAAGTAAGAGTTGAGAATATGGTTGAAATAATAGTGAGATTCCAAACAGCTCCAGGTAGAACTTCAAGCCTCCTCCCCACCCTCTCTCCACCCTCCACCTGCCTCCCCCCTTCCTGGAACACCTCCTCCTTACCCCCTCCCCCGCTTACTGTGCCACAGCTCGGCGGTCCATGAGACCACCGAGCAGTGGAGGAAAGGCACCCACCTGGCGCCGGCCAGTGCTGGGCTAGTACGGAAGCTGGCCCGGCAGTAAGCCTCACAGACGTGCCTTATGGCATGTTTGCGACAGTGCACTCTGGCAGAAAGCAGGAGCACTGAGCTCAGGATTGGGCTCTAAATCTCTGTCAGCATTTTCTCATGACACTATAAGAAAGGTGAAATACTATAGTTAAAATTGTGCAAAATAAATGTTTCAGAGCCCAATCCTAACCAATTTTCCAGTGCCAGTTCAGTCATGCCAATGGGGCATGCACTGCTTCCTGTGGTGGGGAGGCAATCATGGAGGCCTCCTCAAGGTAAGAGAATGTTTGTTCTGTTATCCTGGGGCTGCATTGTGGTTGCACTGGTGCTAGAAAGTTGGATAGGACTGCGCCCTTAGTGTATAAAACATTATGCATTCTTATGTGTATGTCTAGTTGTTCACCAAAACCAGCCAAAATCAATTTAACATATTATAGGTAAACATAAAGAATGTACTGGAATACATCTTTATTTAAAATAGTTCTGGTAGCTGGAGTTAAACTAATGAGGAAGCTACTTGAATCAGCATATAAAGTGGCTATGTTGTACCCCCAAACCTAGAGCCAATCGGGCAAAACCGATGCTACTTTTGGCTTCAGCACTGCATATATACCCAAGAATAGGTTTTCACTTTTGCAACAGCAAAATGTGTGTAGGCCTGTGTAATAATTACTATTAACAACAACAGATAAGCTGGTGACAACTTGTAGTAACTGATCAATTGAACTATTTGTTGTTTAAAAAAAAATAATAAATCAAATGGTTGGTTAGCAACCTTCAGTCTCAAAAGACTATGGTATAAGCCTACAGCACTTGGTATTCCCAGGTGGTCTCCCATCCAAGTACTAACCAGGCCTGACCCTGCTTAGCTTCCGAGATCGGGCATCTGCAAGGTAACAGTTATCATAAATAAAGCTCCTTTCAATAGGCTTACCTCAGTAAAGCACAAGTAATAAAAACTGCTTATGATGTTATGAGATGCAATGTTAAACCAGTACTTTGTGGTTCATGCAACTATGTAATATACCTTATAATGATAGAAAGCCAAGATGGGTCTATTAAGAGGAAAACAGACAGATCCTGTGGAGAGAACAGCCACTGCTGGTTTCATCACGTTCAGAGTGGCACCAAAGGGATACACAAAAGTAAGAGCCCTACAAAAAGATGTAATAACATCATAAGCATTTTCTAAACTTCACTATAGTGCCTCAATACGTATTAGCAAGACTCCTGGATGGTTACATGTTTAATCATGCGCTGTTAAGAGTGGACTTTAGATTTATCAATCTGCAACACCCAGTCTCTTTATTTATATATACAGGGTCCCCATTTTTTTTTTAATGGGGTTGGTTGAGAAGTCAAACTCAGTGATCACTAGAATGCTGTTACTCCCCTTACCCTGACTTCATGCTGTGTCTCTGTGTGGTATCAGAGCCAATCTTCTACTTCTTTCCTTAGTTCCAAGTTTGTAGCTGGAGATGGGTATAGGGATTTTCCCTCCATTGCAGAAAACCAATCAATTGCAGGGACAATCTTGACCTCAATTCCCAACTCTAAAGTTTGAGCTGGAGTCAAGACGAAGGTATTGGGTTGGCATTGGGCTGCCAAGATACTTAGAGTGTTCCAGCAGCCTAGTCCCCAAACAGTCCAGAGTCATAGCTATGGCTTATTTGGTGCTGTGCTACAAGGTCTTCAGTGTGCCTCAAAAGCCTTGCACCAAAATAGGAACTCCAGCATTCCTCCAGAGGACATGGAAATATTCCCTTTAGTTGCACTGTGCTTCTGAGATTAGTTCCTTTTAAACCACATTTTAAAAAGCAAAATATAAAATCTTAAAATGTAGAATATGCTGTATGATATTCTAGAAATGTCAATAGTACACCCCGCCTGTCAGACAAAGGGTGCAATCCTAACCGGCAGTTATGCTGGTATAGGTGGCCCTGGAGGGTTGCGAATGTGCTGTAAACGTGCGAGCACACCGACATAAGCGGCAAAGGTAGGAGTGGGGGGTGTGGTGAGGGGCGGGAGGGGGTGTTACTGGGCAGGGGAAGGGAGGGGCCCAGGGGTGGGTGCACGGAGAGCTGGGAGCGGGGCCGAGACCCGGCGGTTATGCTGGATCCCAACCCCTATCCCCGGGGCAAGTGGAGCGGCTTCAAGTCGCTCTGCTCTCCTCTGACTTGCACCACCTCCAGAGGTGGCGTAGGTCCAAGGAGACCCATAGGGGCGCACAGCCCTTACCCATGGGTAAGGGTAAGAGCTTCCCCTTGCCCGTGGCTGAGCCGCTGCTCGCTGCAATCCCGCGTTGGACGCAGCGCAAGCCTCCTGGCTTGCCTGCTCCAGTGCGGGTTAGGATTGCACCCAAAATCTCTTTAGAACATTTCAGAGTAAAGATCCATGACAACTGTAAAGTGGTTGGTGAGAAGATACTTACTGCGAGTCATTTCCACTGCTGTCTTCATCTATAATCCCAGACACCGTTTTGCCTGCTGCTCTGCTGATTTCCCTTATTGACAAAAGCAAGACTAAGAATTGTGTTCTCAAACTATAGCTATATTATAGAAGACATACCCTCTGCCACTGAAGACCTACCGATTTAAAACTCCATTGGAGACCAAAGCTTCTTTAGGATGGAAGTATTTGTAATACACATTTCTCACCACAGCATCTTAAAGAAATGGAAGCACAATACCAGATATTATGGTATATGGATTCTTGTTCCCTTTTGATACAGATGAAAGAACTTTCATTGCAACAGACCCATAAGTAGAGATTTGGGTGCAACCTCATGCACTGCTCTGCTCTGCTCTGCCTGGGCCTTGGGGAGGAGTAGGTTGTAAGAATTTGGTCACGGGCATAAGAGCAAAAGAACAATCAAGTTGTGCACTGTAACTGATTCAGCTGCAGCCTGCTAAGGCAATATGCTAAAGCAATGGTTCTCAAACTGGTGGGTTGTGACCCACCAGCTCGTGTAAAGCTTCTCCAGTCCCTTTAAGGGGTGGGGAGGGGGCAAGGACAGCGACATGATCCCCAGGATTGCATTGCTAATGGTGGTGAAAGAGAGGTACTTCTTACTGCAGGCTGCTGCAGGAATTGCAGGCAGTCCCACACAGCCCTGCACAGGGCTCCCCAAGGCTCGGAACGTTGAGAAGAAGAGTTTGCAAAGCACTTCCTAGTTGCATTCGCAAACAGGAAGTGCTTTGTGAACTCTTCTTTTCAACGTTCCAAGTCTCCGAGAGCCCTGTGGAGGGCTATGTAGGACTCCCCACAACTCCTGCAGCAGCCTATACGAAATAAAAGTACCCCCCTTTCACCCCCCCATTAGCGACACAATCCTGGGGATCACTTCACTGCCCTCACCCCTGCAAAGACTTACCTTGGGATTAAAACTCCTGAAAAGTTTGAGAACCACTGTGCTAAAGGAAGTTCAGCTGTAGCAGGAAGAGAGCCATCTACATTTTGCTTTCTGTTCACCAAGTGTACAGAACTGAGGCTGCAGTAAGTACCATGTACCTGAGGCTATCCTTTTATAGTATTATGTGTGCCTAATATTCTCAAAATCAGCAGACCTAAAGAAAAGGGAGAGACTGGAAAACTGCAATCAAACCTTTCCTCTGGCCATCTTAGAAACTAGATATAAACAACATATCACACTCAACATATATTAGTCAATTATTTGTAGCTTCTTACTACAAAACCTGAAAATAATCAGAAGCCATTCAGGTTAATCATTACCATTATTGACCATGATCCCGTACTCTTCTAATAAGAAGTTGATGTTGGTATCATATCGAGATTCACCACCTTCTCCCAGCATCACCAAGATATCCCCACCATTTTCTAGGTACTTCTTCAGAACCTCAAACTGAGAAGAAATGAAACACATTCAGAAAAGCTAATCCAATTAACAAATGGGTTTAGTTACAAAGGCAGGAGGCCTTTTACAAAGGGTAGGAGGTCTGGTCTAGAGGGTAGAGCCTCCGTTAGCTCAAAGATAACATCTGAAGGTTGCCAGTTTCAGGCCACGGGCAACTCCATAAATGGTGAGACCTTGAAGCAGCTGACAAGCTGAGCTGAGTTATTCCACCTGCTCTTTGGTGTGAGTGAAGAAGTGTCTTGTCTGCCCTTCAAGTGAGAGATGAAGGAGCTGCTTGTCAGCCAGCGTGGGAGGCAACTGGGGGCCAGAAGTGATACCAGACCGTGAAAGATCCATCTGAAATGTTGTGCAGTTCTTGAAAGATAGAACCTTTCTATTATTGTAAAAATCCCCTCAGGGATTTAGAGATAGCCTGCCTATGCGAACCGCCTTGAATAAAGTCAGAGGAGTAATCTGATGACCAGAAAGGTGGTATATAAATACTAGTATTATTATTATTATTACTACTACTACAGCCACTACAACGACAGCCACTCTTTATAGCCTTCATAGATCTCACAAAGGCTTTCGACCTGGTCAGCAGAGACGGCCTCTTCAAGATTCTCCCCAAGATTGGATGTCCACCCAGGCTCCTCAGCATCATCAGATCCTTCCACAAGGACATGAAGGGCACTGTTGTCTTCGATGGCTCCACATCAGACCCTTTTGACATCCGAAGCGGAGTGAAGCAGGGCTGTGTTCTTGCACCAACCTTGTTTGGGATTTTCTTCGCTGTCCTGCTGAAGCAGGCCTTTGGAACTGCAACAGAAGGCATCTATCTCCGGACCAGATCAGACGGAAAGCTCTTCAACCTCTCCAGACTGAGAGCAAAATCCAAAGTCCAGCTGAAATGTCTGCGTGACTTCCTCTTTGCCGACGATGCAGCTGTCACTACCCACTCTGCCAAAGATCTCCAGCAGCTCATGGATCGTTTTAGCAAGGCCTGCCAAGATTTTGGACTGACAATCAGCCTGAAGAAAACACAGGTCATGGTTCAGGATGTGGACTCACCTCCCTGCATTACAATCTCTGAGCATGAACTGGAGGTTGTCCATGACTTTGTGTACCTTGGCTCAACGATCTCCGACACTCATTCTCTCGATGCCGAGCTAAACAGGCGCATCGGTAAAGCAGCTACCACGTTTTCCAGACTCACAAAGAGAGTCTGGTCCAACAAGAAGCTGACGGAACATACCAAGATCCAGGTCTACAGAGCTTGCGTCCTGAGTACACTTCTGTACTGCAGCGAGTCATGGACTCTTCACTCACAACAGGAGAGGAAACTGAGCGCTTTCCACATGCGCTGCCTCCGACGCATCCTCGGCATCACCTGGCAGGACAAAGTTCCAAACAACACAGTCCTGGAACGTGCTGGAATCCCTAGCATGTATTCACTGCTGAAACAGAGACGCCTGCGTTGGCTTGGTCATGTCGTGAGAATGGATGATGGCCGGATCCCAAAGGATCTCCTCTATGGAGAACTCGTGCAAGGAAAGTGCCCTACAGGTAGACCACAGCTGCGATACAAGGACATCTGCAAGAGGGATCTGAAGGCCTTAGGGATGGACCTCAACAAGTGGGAAACCCTGGCCTCTGAGCGGCCCGCTTGGAGGCAGGCTGTGCAGCATGGCCTTTCCCAGTTTGAAGAGACACTTTGCCAACAGTCTGAGGCTAAGAGGCAAAGAAGGAAGGCCCATAGCCAGGGAGACAGACCAGGGACAGACTGCACTTGCTCCCGGTGTGGAAGGGATTGTCACTCCCGGATTGGCCTTTTCAGCCACACTAGACGCTGTGCCAGAACCACCTTTCAGAGCGCGATACCATAGTCTTTCGAGACTGAAGGTTGCCAATAATATACTACTACAAAGGAAAGACAATCTGCTTTTAGCTAATTTAACATTTGAATATTAAAATACACTTGCAAGCATGCACGAGGCAAACAAATAAATACAAATACCTGTTTGATTAAGGAATCCCTTCCTATTTTTCTTACAAGGGAATGGGCAGGTTAATCCTAAAGATGGTTTTACTTTATGTGACATAAACAGAGATTAACACACATGCATCTGTTTAGCAGAGGTGAATTTATTACAGTTTTGTGTGGGCTACATTCTTTGTTTTCATACCTGCGGGTCCATCAATTGAAAATTTCAATTTATAAGGCTAGCATGCATACTTGGGATCTCTTCATAGTTAATACATAACACATTATTATTCAGTATTTATATACTGCCTTTCTCACTGACTCTCACAATGTGTGAAAGTCTTACAGACCCGTGCCTTATATGTCTGTAAGCTGCCTTGAATTTTAAGAAAGGCAGGATACACATATTTTGAAATAAAATACATGTTAAGTAATTCCAAATACGCATTTTTTACTTAACAAAGGAGTGTTTGCTGCATCAGATGAAGGCCCACTTAACTTAGTCCAGTATTCTTCTGCAAGAATCTCACACCCAGCAGGCATTATGTGATCCATCAATGCTTGGCCACTAATCTACCTACCTATAAGATCTATTGCAGTGTTTCTCAAACTGTGGGTCAGGACCCACTAGGTGGGTCACGAGCCAATTTCAGGTGGGTCCCCATTCATTTCAATATTGTATTTTTAATAGACTTGATACTACCATGATATGTGACTGCATTTGGGGAAATGTTATAGACCTGTACTTTTAATAAACTACTATGTATATTCTTTTAACAAAGGAAACTTTGTTAGTAAGTAAAGGAAACTTACTCCTGGGTAAGTGTGGGCAGGATTGCAGCCTAGGATAGTTAAAAATTTTCCTGCCTGATGATGTCACCTCCGGTCATGACATCACGTCCGGTGGGTCCCGACAGATTCTCATTCTGTCGCGGTGGGTCCTGGTGCTAAATGTGTGACAACCACTGATCTATTATTTAACCACCACAAAATATAAGGAGAGCACTATGGTTGTGATGCATTTGACAGGCAACAACCCCTAAATTTACTAAATGGTCTGATCATTTTTGTGCCTGTGCGCTCTGCTCTTATAAATCCCAAAGTCCCATAGGATGCCATGCAAAAGAACACTGAAACCCAAGAACTATTACCTCTGCAAAGTAGCTCACAGGATCAAACCACCAGACAACACCAAGAAGATATCTGAACAATTCTTAAGTATTTATGACTAGTACATACTTCAGCAGCCGTAAACTTTTCTCTGGGTCCTGCTGTAATCCACAGTTTTACACCAGCCAGTTTCTCTGAAGTAATTTCATCTTTTAAGCTATGAACAAATTAACAAAGTGACATATAACCCTGTAGTCACAAGGGCAAGTCATCAAAAACAACACAAATCACCTGAAATGCATTCAGACCTAAAATGTTACTTCCAATGTCTTACAGCCCAATCCTGAGCTGCCCGGGGCACACAGCTGCAGCGGCGCTGAGAACAGTTCCCGCCGCATCCTGTGTGCCTCAGCCTGCCAGCTCTGGGCTAGCACGGGCGCTGGTCCGGTGGTAAGCCTTGCAGACTTGCCTTGTGGCACGTTTACAACAGCTGGAGCACAGAGCTCAGGATTGGGTTCTTAAACTTTGAGGTAAATGTTGCATTACAATAATTCTGCATACATCTCCCCTCTCTGGAAAGGGAGAAAGGATGAGTTGAAGTTTGAATTTGAAACATACAATTGTGTCCTGAACATAAACATCAGTGTCCATTCAGCTATCTCAATGTTCAAAGCATATTTACTAGATATAATGCAATTAATTTTGATTTTGTTTCTCTGGTTTTACCACTCTGAAATAGACACAGAGATTGTGAGGTGGTATTT
The DNA here is from genome assembly GCF_035046505.1 of Tiliqua scincoides. NCBI lineage: Eukaryota > Metazoa > Chordata > Lepidosauria > Squamata > Scincidae > Tiliqua > Tiliqua scincoides. Next base: position 194,678,219 of record NC_089824.1, on the reverse strand, counting down.
GAACTTGAAATATAAATTCATAATCACAAAAATCAAATTTCATTCCAAGATCAAAATGTTCCAGAGAATTATGTTACAAACAAATAAAAACAAATGGCAGACAGATGGGTAGGTGCTGAGGAACTGAAGCTGAAAGATGTGACTTGCCTATGGTCACCATATGAGTTTTCCCCATTGAAATGTGACTTTAATGCAAAACTACCTAGTTCACACTCTTAGCTATAAACTACATGGTAGAACAAACTTTAAAAAAAAAATCAGCCCCATCTATTATTACCTTAACAGTATACAGATTCTGTACTTACTGCAGGTGAGCAGAGCTGTAAATACTGAGAGGAAGACAACCATTTGCATGCCATCCTCACACTTCAGTACTAATCAAGAAATGAAAGACTGACTCACTGATATCCATGCCTCACCTTCCTACTCCACATAGCAGTGACTGAGCCCAAGCTGAGAAAAATAAAAAAACAGAGAAATAAAGAAATAAAAAAAATACAGAAACACCACTCACCTCTGTATTTTCCAGTTACTTCGAAGTTTTTTTTGCATTATCCTATAGCCACTGTTCATAGTAAAAATCTCCTTTTTGGAAGCATTGAAAATTATTGTATTCCGAATTTCTCCCTCCATGGTTACCTTAAAGAAAGAAGAGCGCAACCATATAATCAAAAGGAAAAGCAAACAAGGGCTATGAGTGTTCATAAAATCTTAAAAATTCACTTGTCTTTGCTTTTTTTTTTTTTTTTTTTAAAAAAGGAACAGATAGCCATAGCTCAATGTGGAATACATCAATAGATAACACATACATGTACTAGCCATATCACATTTTAGTTATTGTAAAACAAAAGGCTGTGACAATAAATACTGAGATCAGGTCCAAGATCTTGATCTTGAACTGTCCTACAAACGTGAAAGAACTATTCAGAGGTGGGGGAGGGTGGAAACAAGTCATAGGTGTACAGTATTCCCAAATATGCACCCACTGTTTCCTCAAGTATGTACAGTATTTTGAAGAGGGAAAAACACGATTATCAGAATACAAGCTTTTAGCATGAGGTAAAAGTTACTGTAGTCAATGGTATTTAGGGCCCAATCCTGAGTTCCCTCAGTGCCAGTGCTAGGTGTCGTCAACATGTAAAGCATGTTTGCTTTACAGGAAGTAGGGAGCATCTGTGCAGGCCCCACACTAGTCAGATGCTGGGCCCAGCACTGGAAGATGAGCTACCACTGAAGGTAAGTATGACTGATGGGCAGCGGTGTGATCTCGGGGGGGGGGGTGGCAAAACGAGGGTAGGGGGAGGGCAGGGCAGGGAACCAGTGTGGGAGGAGGTTGGGACTGGCGGAACAGAGCTCCTGGCTCCTGAACTCTGTGTCAGGCCAGAAGGCCTGACACAGAGTTTCTCAGAACTGTGCCAGCAAAATAGCTGTTTTATTTTGTGCAGTTTTTTTTCCTTTTTGGATTCCCAATAGCTTACTGTTGTGACCTCTAGTTCCTTATTAAATTGCTTAGCAACAGAGTTGTCCCTCACATTACAAATCAGAAAACTGTAAGGGGAAAATTCCCTTCGTAGCACTGTAGCTTAAATAGAAAGCCTAGAAAGTGTGTTTGTTGTTGTCTATGATATGCCACGTAATGCTGCAATCAGATGCAGACTTCCAAATAAAACCCACTGAAATTGGTAGCTGCAAGCATACCTTTCCATTATTCATAGGTAGTAATTTAACCCATGAAGTTACAGAGATGGGCAGCCCAATCCCAAACTTCCCCATGCCCACTGGAGCAGTGGCGCCACAGCAGCTACCATTGTATCTAGTGGGTGCCAGGAAGCAGCTGGAGATTGCCTCAGGGGAAGCCCCAAGCCAAGGGGCTTCTCGTTTTAAACCATTTGTGCCCAATGTGTATACCGGTGGGCCGGGCAAAAATGGGTTTAAGAGAGTGATCTCTTGTCCTGCTAGCTACATCATACACATCTCTTATTTCAAAACCTTCATGGAAAAAGCAGAGAAGATTCACAGAACTCATTTTTTCCCCCCAATACAAACCTATATGAAGCTGGTTTGGCAAGGACCACATGGGGAGAATCCTCCTCTGGCACCACAGAAGTTCACCTTCAGAGCACAGAGAGGGCACAGCAACACCCCACTGGGTTAACTAGCTCAGTACTCCTTCCATCTCTGCAGGGACCCCTGTAGCTCTGGGAGGGGCATCTCAGCCCTCTCACCCAACTACAAGTCCCATGATCCTTTGAGAGAAGCCCCCAACACACTGATCTTACCTCTCACCCTGCTCCAACTCCCATGAACCTTTGAGGGAAGCCCCCAACACACTGATCTTAAACACTCAGCCCTCTTACCGGACTACAAGGGAGCCCCAACACACTGAGCTTACCCTTCACCCAACTACAACTCCCAAGATCCTTTGAGGAAGGCCCCAACACACTGATCTTAAACACGCAGCCCTCTCACCCAACTACAACTCCCATCATCCTTTGAGGGAAGCCCCCCACTCTTACCGCAGAAAGGCAGTTAGAAATACAACACGGGCAGCCTCTCGCGCCCACAGAGGCACAACTTCACCCGTGGAACTTCTGCCTGTGAAAACCCCTTCAAAGGCAATGGGAGCTTTGCCAGGACCGCTACTAGAAGGACGACTGGCCTCTACAGGCAGGGGTGGACAAGGAGCCTCAAGTTGCCCACTTACGGAGGAGCCCCACCTCAGGCAGGGGACCAGCCGGAGGCAGCCCGTTTACCTGAGGCGTCGCCACCATCTTCTCACGGCTCCTCAGGCCCAGGAGCAGCGGCCGCGCCGGTAACTAAGGGTCGCGCCCTCCCTAGTAACTGGAGCACCCGCCTGCTGCGCATGCTCCAAGCTGCTGAAGTGACGTCGACAACTTCGACTACCACGGAGAGGGGGGCGGTGTGGAGGAGTGAAGGTGCTGACGCCTGCCTGTGGCTTCTGGAACGCTGGAGTGGAGCAGCCTCTGGTGGCACCTTCCAGTGCTTGCACACAGTGGCGTAGCTGAAGGGGGCGGAGCACGCAGTACAGGCGGTGGCGTAGCTGGAGGGCGGCGGTAGCGTAGCTGGAGGGGGCGGAGCACTCAGTGCAGGCGGTAGCGTAGCTGGAGGGGGGCGGAGCAAAACGTTGAGAACAAAACGGCTACAAATCTATGGTAAGGCCACACCTGGAGTATTGTGTCCAGTTCTGGTCGCCGCATCTCAAAAAAGACATAGTGGAAATGGAAAAGGTGCAAAAGAGAGCGACTAAGATGATTACGGGGCTGGGGCACCTTCCTTATGAGGAAAGGCTACGGCGTTTGGGCCTCTTCAGCCTAGAAAAGAGACGCCTGAGGGGGGACATGATTGAGACATACAAAATTATGCAGGGGATGGACAGAGTGGATAGGGAGATGCTCTTTACACTCTCATATAATACCAGAACCAGAGGACATCCACTAAAATTGAGTGTTGGGCGGGTTAGGACAGACAAAAGAAAATATTTCTTTTGCTCCACCCCCCTCCCGCTACACCACTGCCACATGCACATTTTGAAATGCAATCAGGCAACGTGTGCCTAGACAGAATTCATGATGTACGAAAAACACATACAGTGGGCAAGGTCGCAATGGATAGAGGTCAGCCAGATGTGGGTAGTAATCTCAGCAGTCAACAGACCTAGCCCCATACCATAAAGTACGTGGTTCTATTAGATCAGATTTTCTTCACCTTTAAAGATTTTCATGCTCTTGGAAGTTGACCTTTCTGCAAGTGCTATACTGGTACTCTCATGAGTAAGAGCTTGATTACGTATTAGGACAGAGAGAGAGTTCATTTTTCAGTCACTTAAACCTTGGTCTGAAGTCGCCCATTGGATGATAAGGCTAAAAAAAAACACTTATCCTTAAAATATAATTATACTTTTTATTAAAGTCTTAAACAGTCACCAAAATAAAAATTTTGGGAGAACACACAAGATAAAAATGCAAGTGTCTATCTCAGCATATCAGTGAAAGGTAGACAACAGTGTCAGATGAACAAATCCATTTTTTCTACCTTAGCCTTGAATACAAGGGCAAGCAAAACATGAATTTCTGAGCCAGTTTGAGAAACTAGGGAAAAGAGATACAGCAGCCCTTACAAATTATGTGCATGTAAGTCTAAGACAGAACGAACTTTTTTAGGCTATCCCTGGACCTAGGGTTGGTGGGTGCTTGTTTATAAAGGCACCAGAACTGGCAGTTATTTTCAGTGTTTTGGGATTAGATGTTCCTTATCACAGTTTAGTTCTCCGTACACCAGTATGCGCCTTGTGCTTTTTGTGCGTCTTTGAGAGAACAAGAGGATTCCCCATTTACTTCAGGGTTGCAGCGTTCACATTTGTGCTTTTATGTGCTTTTACACAACTCATTCTGGTCCCTTCTTGCTCTTCCTATATAGTTCATCTGCAAGGTGGATTTGTTTTGATTTTAGTTGGTAGCAGTAGTTAATCTCCAGTGTCAATCCACTTTGTTATTCAGTCCAAGTTCTTGCAGATTCATGCTATGTAGGAAGATTCTTCAGAGTCTAGCAACTTAAGCATCAAGGAAGATATAATTGAAATGATCCAGCAGCTGATACGTAACAGTTTAAGTGACTTAACACCACCCCCGGAACAGAATAACAGGTAACTTGTTAGTTGGTGCAAAATCAGAGTAGACACTGAGATTGCTACAAATGCATTGGCTAGAGGTTAAAGTCTTCCATTTTTGTTAATAAAATTGCATATTGGTACAATGTTTGTGCTCATCTGTGCCCAGTAGGCAGACAGATTGTGTTACTCCACGTTTCTAAAAACAAAATCCATTGCTCATTTTTTTTTAACCTAGGCTGTAAAGAGGTAGCATATAACCCAATCCTTATCACTGTGGAGATTTAAAATTAAAATGGGGAAAAATGAACAAGAGTACTAAAAATGTAAGATTTGGCACCCTTTCAGAGGTAAAATGACAAGTTACTGAATTAGTACTTTATAATGTGGTGAGACAAATACTGTTCCACTCCTACTAGGGGCAAGCCATGCTCACAATCAGGACATGAAACACATGCAGAGCTGGAGGTGGCATCACTTCTATTCCCAGAACACAAAAATTAAAAAAATCAAAAGCAACCCGTTTCAGAATTGAGAATGCAGATACATGCAAAGCGTGAAGGTTTAGCTGCAAGTAATAATGGCTCCCCAAGAATGGGGCAGGGGGGAGGGGGAGAGAGAAAAATCTGAGGAGCCCCAAAGGGCATTCCTGGGAATCCCAAATGCTCCAAAAAGGACCCAGTGAGTTTGAAAGAGTTATGGCCCAAGAGAATATAAGCAGAATATGGATCCAACAGGAGTGAACAATCAGAGTTTTGTACTCTATTGTGTATTCTGGTATACTCAGTGACCAAGGCCAGAATAACTGGACTATCTTGGCCCCCCCCCCCCTTAAACAACATATGGCAATCCAAGTTATGGTTACCCTGTGTTCCCACATAAGATTACCTGATTTTGGCACAAAACTATGTAGTTAAATATGTTCAGTTTTGTGGAAATAAAATAAATGTTAAGTAATCAGCATTTCCTCTGTTAGAGGAGCATTCACATGATGAAGGTCCCATATCTCAAAGCTGGAGAACTTGATTCTCTTCCTGTTAGATGATTAGTCAGAGTGTAATGGCTTTCTCTAATTTCAACGAAGAGCCAAACTGGATTTCTCAAGCCCTGTCTACACAGCTTGCCTTAGTTTTCATCGTTTGGTGCATAAGAAAAACCAAGAAAAGCATCTGTGGCACTGGAACTGCTGGCTGACAAGTCGGGGGTACGGATGATGGAGCTGGAGACGGCTTCTTGAGTGAACTGCGGATCAAAATGCCGAAGATCAGCAGGACCAGCCTTAAGGAAGTAAAAACAAAACTGATATCCGTTGTTGGGAACACAGTAATAAGTATTACTGTGATTGCAAATTGCCTGAGGACATGTAGGAAAGAAACTCAGCTCAGGTGAAGCAAGGTCTTGGGTCAATTTGAACAATTAGTGCCACACAGCGATGTATGTGTGAATGTGTTCTAGCTCCTCCTCTCATGTCCAGAGACAATTGGAACATTTTCAGTAATTGTGGAGGGATGGTCAATATGAAAGTGTCCCATATTCTCCCAAATGCAAAGGGAGAGGCCAAAGCAAGCATGTCCTTTATTGCATGGGCCAGTCTGAGGTTAGAAATATTGCCTGAATTGGCCCTTGGACAGGCTTGTTCTTTGCATCCATTGTGCTATCTTCCTATCTCAAAGCTCTTTAGGGTCTGATCTGACCCTCACCAGAGTTTGAAATGCAGAGTTTGAAATTCTCATACAGTGAATTGAATTAGGACAGTGGTTCCCAACTTTTACTTGAATGGAACCACTAAGTTGCTGCAGGGCCTGTCTATGGGAGTGGTGACTGCAACAACAGCACTTCTAGATTTGTGCCATCACCCCCAGCTAAATGAAAAAGGTGTTCAGATATAACTGTTTGGTGGTGGCAAGAACCTGGGCTTTGTGGTGGCTCCAGCCACAGATATGGATGATGGAACACTCATTTTTACTTATTTGGTAGTGGCAAATCCAGAAGTGCTGTTGCCACCATTCTGCCATCACTACTAGGTCACCACTCCCCTTAAAGGAGAATTTGGCGTTTCCCACTGCCTTGGAGGTTTGTGACCCGCAGATTGGGATATACCGAATTAGGATGATTTTGAAGTGGTTTCTAACCCTGCTGTCCTACAAGTTGGACAGGGGCTTCATTCATCATACAAGAAACAGTAGTCTGGTTCAGATGTCACAAACCTTAATTTGCCTCCCATGGACAGCATTTGAGCTTACATGCTCCTTTGCTAGTTCACAGTAACTTAACGTTTGGTGTAAAGATGATGCTTATAGAAGACCATTGTTTCCATCCAAACCATAATTGGTAACTAGTGATTTTCAGTTATGGGTTGAAGGCAAAGAGTTTACCTAATTGAGATGTTGCAGCAAATGACATTATCATGAACCAGGGAGAAAGCAGGCAGACCATGTTTGGCCATGGTGTCTGAACCTGACCAACATGTTACAGGTCAGGAATGTCCTTGTCCCACTATAAATGCAAACCCTAGAGATTTCAGTTCCTGAAAACTGCCAGGGTGATGACTTCTTTAAGCATTTTAGTCTCTGTTTCCCTCTACTTTATGAATCAGAATCCTGCCTATGGGAGAATACAGCTACTTACCACTTTAGGATCAAATGGAGGCGTGATCCTTTTATGATACAGATCATCCCAGTTTATTGGGCTAAAGAACACGTGGTTCTTTATCTCAAGCTGTGGGGTGGAGGGAAGGAAATAAGCATTATCCACTGTTACTCTTTTCAAAGATCTTTTGTCAACAGTTACTCAGAAGGAATTTTAAACATCTAATTGCATACCCATAAGCAAACAGACACTTCTATTTCCACACATTCCCCCCCCCCCCCCACACACACACACACTGCTGTTTCTTAATTTTTCAGAGATTCTTTAAGATCCTTCCCTGGCACACGGCTTTCTGACACATTTGGCAGAGAAAGAGAATGTACATACTTGGTGCAAGTAAAGTCACAAACTCATTGGCATAATTAGAGTTTGAGTCACCCAGTACGGGAGGCCAGTGCATCACCCCCATGATGGACCTTGTCCCAAGCAGGGTGCAGGGCAACAACCCTGGTGGTGGGTGTGGTGATGTACCATTGCCCCATCCCCCACTTTTTTTTTTTGGCTATAACTTTTGATAGAACATAGCTATTTCAACATGGTTTTTTATTGCATTCTGCTGTAAATCATTGCTATCTAACATGATTGCATTATTCTTACAAACTGCTATTTTAGCTATTTTGGTCACTTATGGTGTCACTCCCCCATGTGCCCTGCACCCCCTAGAGACGCCACTGCACAGACCAGCACACTAATCCAGAGAAAACAGCAACATATATCATGCTGCATGGAGATAAGAACTGCAAACAGATGTAGTCCTATCTCAATATACATCAGAAAAGACCAGTTGGTGAGGTTCTCTCAATATCTGCCATGCCAATGAGGTTTGACTTTACATACCATTAGATATACAAGCTAGCAGTAGTACTCTGTGTTGCCCAGCCTGATCTACTCCCCATAGTTTTTAGTCCAAAGTCTTTATTGCTGTTGCCCAAAGCTCAGCCAGGTTGGGTACAGCCTGGGAGGTCCAAGTTGCCAGATTGATCCTTAAAACCTTGGTATTGGTGGCAGTGGCCAATGCACCATTGGGGTGAGTGGAAGCACCATGGAGGCTCAGTGCAGGGTTTTGCCCCAGGCTCAGCAACCTAGAGCCAGCCCTATGGCTACTAATAATGTTTATTAACAGGGACACTGCCCTAAAACTATAGGTGTGACATGATCCCTGTCCTGAAGCTGCAATCCATGCAAGACACCAGGACAAAAGTGAAGGAAGTAAAGACATCAGGAAAGATGGCATTATGAGTGAGACAAGGAATGTGCAATGGTGACTGGCAAAAAGTATCACATACAAAATCGGTCTTGGCTCCCAGCCTCTTCTTCTGATCTTTATGGAGAAGTCCCTGCAGGATGTCACAAGCTGCTATGGTCTTGGTTCCTTGAATGTGAAGTGGCTTGTGCAGAATATTATCATACATCTGAGACACATCCCGGCTGTAAAATGGAGGCTGACAGCAAACAAAAAGGGGCAAAGAAGAGAATCAGCTGCACAAACCATGAACTGCTATTCATTTTATACATGACCAGTGTTGGTGCCAAACTGGAAAACAAAAACATACCAAACCAAACAGCATTTCATAGAGGACAGCTCCAAGACACCACCAGTCGACTGTTCTATCATAAGGCTGCTTCTTTAACACTTCTGGAGCCAAATACTATGAAGGAAAAGGAGGATTAAACTCTAATAGAGAATACCTATACATTTGCAGTCCCAAATATGCCTTCTGAGAAGAATCGTATGAAAGCCAATGCCCACATTTGGACACAAGTTTTGCTCCAAGGAGGATAAAGAAGTTAAGGAAAAGAAATTCAACAGTCCAGATTCAAGCTAACTTGAAAAGTATAATTTTTTTGTCTGTGGCCTGTTAATGGGCACCCAAGATTTTCCTCACAGCATAGCTAAGCAGTCACAATTCAATTCTTAGCATCCCAGTTGAGTATGTGCAATTCCTCAAACTTGCAGGATACTTCAGTTCATGATCATCTGTTCTTCCACCAATCCACATGACAGGGGAGGAGAGAGGGCCAACATTACTGTACTGTGCTAGTCTTGCAAATTATGTAGGTGATTGTTATCAACCCCTGATACTCATTCATGTCTTTAGAAGGAAGGACAACCTGTCATCCAGGTCACACTGTGAAAGATGCAGGTTCCTAAGCTAGAATTAGCCTGAGCTTAAATCATGCACTGATGTATCTTCCTCAGACTTCTGAGGGACACTTCTACTAATTTTCTGGTATGTAATTTCCAGATCACCATCGGCATTTTAACATCAATCGATATTACATCTATTTTAAAGTTGGCATCTATATTGCCTTACTACATTAAAAAAATTGTTCTAAGCAGCACAGTCGTAAACATTGCATTTGCCCACATCCTGTTCTTTCATTCCTTCTTATAGCCAGTGGCGTAGCTGGAAGGGGGGCGAAGCACTCAGGCTGGCAGTGAGGCGGTCAAGCAGCCCCTCCCTTCGGAGCCATTCCTGTACGGCTCCATTTTGCTCCCCCTGCCAGGAATGGCTCCAAAGGGAGGGGCTGCTTGCCCACCTCGCTGCCAGCCTGAGTGCTCTGTCCCCCTCCAGCTACGTCACCGCTTATAGCAATTAGTAGCCAAGAATTAGTGGTTCAACACTCACATCCACATTTTTAGAAATCTTGAGTGAAAATTATCTAGTGTTTAAATAGTAATCCACTTCCATCTACAGGTACTAGTTTTGTCTAAAGCCATTTTGGAAGGTTCCATTTATGGATTTCAGATTCCGAATTTGGCAAGGGGACAGCATTTAGACCAGCCATTTTCTACTAGTGCGCCAGGAGTGGTCCACAGGTATGTCACAAGAATTTGGGGGAAGATCATTTATTAGTCGAGCCAATGGGGTTGTCAGCCCCACACTGGCAGCATGGTGTGCCTTGTCAATTGTCAAAAACCTGATAGTGTGCCTTCACAATTTGGATGCCTTGTCAATGTGCCATGAGATGAAAAAAGGTTGAAAATCACTGATTTAGACAGTGGCACATTGATGTTACAATGTAAGCCTCTAAGACTGGAAATTCGATTTAATTGAGATAGTCCTTACAGCTCCTATCAAACGGCAGTGTTTAGTACATTAGAAATTCAAGACATTCAAACAAACATTAAAAATTACATACAGCCTGCACCTACCTCTGGGGTGCCACAGAAAGTAGATGTTGTTTCTTCGGGTTCCATTCCTTCTTTACAAAGTCCAAAATCTGTGAGTACAATATGACCCTGAAAGAAAAAAGGAGAAATTTCGCCTTCTTGGAAGTTATAGTACAATATTGATGCTTTATGTTCCTATTCTACAGTTTCTCAGTCCACTTATGAAACACTTCCTACCAGTACAGTTGAATAAGACCACAGTGCAGAGTCATTACTACACTGCTGAAATTCTGTACTAATCCAAAGTTATACAACCTGCAAGCTACCAAGTTCTGTCACTAGAATGCAAGATATGCAACCTGTGGTCACTTTGCATATTCCTGACAATTCATTTGCACTTCTCAAGGATCGTTTTTGTTTATGTTCCCATAACAGTCCTCCTTTCTTCCTTGGTTAAAGTTTTATTAGAAGTTTGAATCCTTTTGTCCCTAATAAAATGCAGGTGTGTGTCGCTTAACAACCTTCCACTTAACAACAGACCACATATTCAACAGTGATCAAAGCACAACAAAGAGGCTCTTAATGAGGCAGTCAGGTCTCCCATAGCCTGCAGCAGACTGTCTGTTTACACAACAAGGAGGCCCTTAATATAAAGAAGAGGCAATCTATTTCCAGTAGCCTGTGCAGCCAGCTAGTTTCTGGCAGGGAGTGTCTGTTTGCACAACAAAGGCACTAGGATTGGACTGAATGTTCACTTAACGTAATTGCACAACAGGGATTGGAGAACATATCCCTGTCATTAAGTGATGTACACCTGTATTCTTATACCAATGTATTCCATGGCTAGCTTCTTCATATGTAAATGCTATGCAGAGAATGGGCAACACAAAGTAAACAATTCAAATTTGTATGACGTGGGTGAAGATCTCAGTTTTTATACTTAGGCATGTATACCCAAGAAGTGACACATGTGCTTCCTGTCTGAAGGGTGCACATGTATAATTATATGCTCACACTGTTAAATAAACTGTCAAGTGATGGTTGGAAAAGGATTGGGCTGCTAGTCCAGAAGTCTTTTCTAAGAAGATTCATGCTCCTACATGTGTGTGCTTTTAACATAACACACATGCAAGTTATATTTCCATATGCCTAATAGAGACTTAAGTGGCGAGAAATGGCAATTACTATATCTACAGAACCGGGACTTTCATTATAGTGGCAGGAGAATTTTTATGAGCACATAACAAGCCAAAACATACCTGACAATCCAAGAGGATATTTTCAGGTTTTAGGTCCCTAAAAGAAAAAAGAAAGAATAGATGGGTTAAGTTCTATTGGGATTTCAGGGTAAACTTCTCATCCAATAACTTAATTGATACTTCCAAGAGCTAAAAGAAACTAATATGTAGAAACCAACATGCAGACTCCAAAGAAGTGATAGCATTCAGTTACACCACTAAAAGCACTGAAAAATCATTTTATTCATACGAATACTTCACAGTGACAAAATGATATCAGAATGGAAGCCACTACTGTTATATTTGCTGTCTTGTTTGTATTCAGACTTCCTCTGTCTGTACAGAGATGGTGGATGCAGTTGTCATGACACAGGGCACACTAGATATGACATGGGAGCAGTGTTGGGATCTCCCAAGTTCCTTTTTGATCTAAAAGCTGCTGTAGCGCCCAATCTGAATCAGGGCTATGGCAGAGGGAAAAAGGGTCTCACCCTTTGCCCTTGCTTTGTAGCTCCAACTTAATGTGCTCACTCCACTTTCCCAAGAAGGTTCAGGGATAGCACTACCTAGATTCTGGCTTCCTTTAAAAGGAGAGAGAACTGGGGATTATAGCATCCTTATAAAATGTTCTTTACTTATACATGCTGAGCAGTGGATGGAGCAGTGGATGAATACCCCTCCATTCAGGAAGGTAACAGATACAGTTTCCAAAAGCTTTCATAGAGTCTCCCTTAAGGAATATATCCTGAACCATTAACAACTGTTCTTTGGTCAGATTCCCAGACATAACTGCCAGACACTGCCCAACGGCCAGACTCAGTTGCAATATAAGGTTTTAAATTCATTACAATACCCTTTTCCTGGAGTTAAGAACATAAGAACATAGGAACAGCCCCACTGGATCAGGCCATAGGCCCATCTAGTCCAGCTTCCTGTATCTCACAGCGGCCCACCAAATGCCCCAGGGAGCACACCAGATAACAAGAGACCACATCCTGGTGCCCTCCCTTGCATCTGGCATTCTGACATAACCCATTTCTAAAATCAGGAGGTTGCGCATACACATCATGGCTTGTATCCCGTAATGGATTTTTCCTCCAGAAACTTGTCCAATTCCCATTTAAAGGCGTCTAGGCTAGACGCCAGCACCACATCCTACGGCAAGGAGTTCCACAGACCGACCACACGCTGAGTAAAGAAATATTTTCTTTTGTCTGTCCTAACCCACCCAACACTCAATTTTAGTGGATGTCCCCTGGTTCTGGTATTATGTGAGAGTGTAAAGAGCATCTCCCTATCCACTCTGTCTATTCCCTGCATAATTTTGTATGTCTCAATCATGTCCCCCCCTCAGGCATCTCTTTTCTAGGCTGAAGAGGCCCAAACGCCGTAGCCTTTCCTCATAAGGAAGGTGCTCCAGCCCCGTAATCTTAGTTGCTCTCTTTTGCACCTTTTCCATTTCCACTATGTCCTTTTTGAGATGCGGCGACCAGAACTGGACACAATACTCCAGGTGTGGCCTTACCATCGATTTGTACAACGGCATCATAATATTAGCCGTTTTGTTCTCAATACCCTTCCTAATGATCCCAAGCATAGAATTGGCCTTCTTCACTGCCGCCGCACATTGGGTCGACACTTTCATCGACCTGTCCACCACCACCCCAAGATCTCTCTCCTGATCTGTCACAGACAGCTCAGAACCCATCAGCCTATATGTGAAGTTTTGATTTTTTTGCCCCAATGTGCAGGACTTTACACTTACTGATATTGAAGCGCATCTGCCATTTTGCTGCCCATTCTGCCAGTCTGGAGAGATCCTTCTGGAGCTCCTCACAATCACTTCTGGTCTTCACCACTCAGAAAAGTTTGGTGTTGTCCGCAAACTTTGCAACCTCACTGCTCAACCCTGTCTCCAGGTCATTTATGAAGAGGTTGAAAAGCACCGGTCCCAGGACAGATCCTTGGGGTACACTGCTTTTCACCTCTCTCCATTGTGAAAATTGCCCATTGACACCCACTCTCTGTTTCCTGGCCTCCAACCAGTTCTCAATCCACGAGAGGACCTGTCCTCTAATTACCTGTTACCGTTATTTTTCACATTTTTATTCCTCCAAGGAGCTCAGGAGTGGTATACATATTTTCTCCCCTCCTTTTATCCTCACAACAACCCTATGAGGTAGGAGAGTCTGAGAGTCAGTGATTAGCAACAGAAGGGAAGTCTTAAGACCATAATTTATATTGCAAAGAATTATGGGAACTGTTTTGAGGAGGGGGGAGAGCTTTGCTAGTGGTAGAGCTAGCTAGTAGAAATCCCAGGTTGGGATCTCCACTAGGGATCTCCAGCCTTGGCATCTCCACTAGGGTTGGGAACTCTACTCTTGGAAACCCTGGATTGCTGCAATCAGTCATTGTAGACAATCTGTAGCTAGACCACTGATCCGACTTGGTACATGACAGCTATATATTAGTCCCTGGGTGCATACTTGGGACAAACTTTTGTGCCTTGCCATTGTGCTCTAAATCACATCCAACAGTCCTCTACAGCTTTTCCCTGCTGAAAAAACTGGACAGTGATGAGTATGCTATTTTTTGTGATAGTGATGAGCAGGCTGTTATTACTTGCTATTATTGATGGTCATTGTTAATGAACACCCCTGCCCCAAATAAGCTTCTGAAGAGCTCCAACATTCCGGGGGGGGGGGGGGGAACAACCATTGGCCTACTGAAAGGTGAAACGGAAAGACCATGAATGAAATGTTACATGAGACACATTTGACAGTGGTGGTAGACAACAAAGAAGCCCTGTCTCCCAATCACCACTAGAACACTGCAGTTTTCATCCTAGTTTGTCCAACCTTTTCCTGCTACAAAATGGGCTACTTTTAATTTTCTGTTCAGAAGATAATATTCTGAAGCCAAACAACATATCCTGAAATTAACATCCTAGTAATATATGCAATTGGTATCAGCAGCAATTAGTAAACTTTACCTATAGATGATGTTTAGGGAGTGGAGGTACCCCACAGCACTGGCCATTTCAGCTGCATAGAAGCGCGCTCGAGGTTCACAGAAGCAACGTTCCCTTTGTAAGTGGAAAAACAACTATGAACAAAGATCAGAGAGATTGACACTGGAGCAGAGCTCTTTGGAAGTGCATTTAATCTTCTGATAAGCATCCTTTAATTTGCTGAAGACTGTTTTTTGGGGGTACATTCTTATAAAGTAAGCAATATTAAGTATTTCTATATTTTTCCCACTAGAATTGTCTTTCATTATAGGAATGAAAGAGATTGAGATCAGCCAGTTCAGTCTCAGGAGTCTCTACATGCTCCCCACAACACTTTATCCTACTCCCCCATATACGTACTAATCAACATCAGCCTGCATACGCAGCATGTGTAGGGGGTCCCCATGGGCTTGATCCATTAATAAGTGAATCTGCAGATAAGGGGGCATGCCCGTAATATAAACAGAGGTGTCTGAAAACAGTGTCATTTATTTTACTCAGAAGTAAGCCCATTGCGTTCAGTAAGACTTAGACTGAAATCCTATCTTATTCACTAGAAACAAACACCTCTAAATATAAATATACGTAATAGCTTAATCTGGAAATTTATGCACTTGCAAAACAAAGATTTTCCACCCCAATGGGGTTGAAAATGAAAATCAAAAGTGATTGTTCTGAATGACCGCAAATACTCTTATGAGGGAAGACTGATGTTTACTCACCTCTCCTCCATTTACATAGTCTAGTACAAAGTAGAGTTTTTCTTTTGTCTGGAAGGAATAATGAAGCCCAACAAGGAAAGGATGTTTCACATTCTTCAGAAGCACATTACGTTCTGCCATTATGTGATTTTGCTAGGAAAACCCAAAAGGGAAGCATAAGCAAGTATATAGATTAAGATTCAGGAAACAAACCTCTTTGGAAGAGGCTGGGGGTCAGATTAAATGTATCTCAGGGTCAAATTAGATCTTTTTGTTCTTTTCTCCTTTCTTTAACAAAAAAAAAAAAAAAAAAGCATGGTGTGCTTAAACCCAAGCATACCTCTTATTTCATAAGGCACTGTTGCAGGAGGCCTAGTCTTCCCTTGCTACAGGAGGCCCAGTCTTGCTCAAGACCATGACACATGGGAAGAGCTAGGTAAACTCTTTCCACTCATGCATTTTTCACCTCCAAAACTGCACAGAAGTATTTATCCTCCCCTCAGTAGCTGTTTGCAGCAAACAGTTTTGGAGGGAGAGAGGGAAGTTATCAGCAGGAATAACTGCACCAAGAGGAAACATCTTCCCGTTCTCACAAACATTTGGTCCAAGCAGGATCAGCCTTCTGAAGTAAGAGGCACTTCTGAGGTAAGGAATGCCTCTTAAAACCTCAAGTCATGGTATATCTAGTATGGTCCTAAGACCATGTGCGGCAATTCCCCTTAAAAATGAACCAAGTGCCTGACTAGACTAGGAAAATTGTCTTCAAGATTATTTCTGAGCCTTTGAAGCTATTTACATAAGAGCTGGGGAATTTCCTATTGACTATATATTTCCCACAAGGTGGCTGTGGCAAATATACCAAACCAACAACATTAACTCATTGTTTAAAAGGTCATGCTACAGAGTACAGACAAAGAATGGAAAGAGTGGTGAAGTTTTGATTTCTTTGGTGAAGATGTCTTGTTTGTTGCACATGTGTGGGTTAAATATACACACACTCTTCCCTTGTTACCCGTAACTAATTTGTTCCCAAAAACAGCCCCTACGGGCTATACGTTATCACAGAAATTTGGATGAGTACAACTACTACATTAATTTAAATGTGAAAAATTCTAATTTGTTCCAAAGCCATTCTAAGTTAAACCCAAAGTCACCCTAATACCAGAAAGAAAACGTTGTGCAGCACAATCATATAGAGCAATTAACAACATTATACAGAATCCATAAAGGCCATACAGTGGCCTTTGGTATCTATGAGCTTGGCACCCACGGTTTTCACCACCCACAGATGCCAATCCCACACCTCAGAGGGCCTCCAAGCCAACTAGAAGTCACTTCCAGTCATGTCTGGAAGGTTTTCCGCAGCACAGGGAAGCTTATGGGCCTTCCCTGACCTCATAACACCTCCCGGACACAACTGGTAGTCCTGTCCACAAACCAGAAGTTGCCTCTGGTCACATCAAAAAGGAGTTCTGAGGAGGTGGGAGGGCCTGTGGAGTGGGCCGTGGGCCCAGCATGGTCTCAAGAGGGCCTGGGGCAACCTTAAGGGGATTAATAGCGGCAAGTCCTAGGCACCCCTTCAGATTCCAACATTCACAGATTTCAATATCCATGGGGGGGGGGTGGTGGTCCTGGAATGGATCCTCGGTGGATACTGAGGGCCCACTGTAAATGATAAAAATGTTTCAGAAGTTCTAGCATCATCTAATGAGGTTTAGCACTTCAAACTTTAGTTGTAAACTATGAGCAACTCTTACATTTCACCTGTTTTTTTTCATTTCCCCCATGTTTTAATCTTTAGGACCCATATTCACAATATGGTAAAATTTTGTAGGAACACAATATGGTAAAATTTTGGTAGGAACACAGCATAAACACAGATAAACTGTAAAAGGGAGTATGTAAAGCACAGGCCTTGAGTGTGGGGACATGCTGCTAATCAGACAGTGCATTCAACATAGTTGCTTCCTGGACTGTATACCAAAAGTCTATGGCTAAAGAGGATAATATGCGTGGCAGAGATAAGCGTAGGCCTCTATAGCAAACAAACGGATAGCTGAGGAAGAGCACACACCCTACCTCTTTTTTCTTGAGGATGAATTTCTTCTGCAAAACTTTCACAGCATAGAAACTGCCATCAGATTTGTATTTTGCCAAGACGACCTGTGGCAGAAGGGACAGATAGGGGCAAGTGGACAGAATTCACAGGGGCAAGGATAAGAATTCAATTCTTATCCTCTTACATAATTTACATTTATTCACCACTTTTCTGCAAGTGTGTAGATTATGATTCACAGTTTACAATACTAGAGACCAGATTATTATACATGATGAAAACAGAATGAAGAAAATAAGTGCTGGTTCTAGGAGGGGAAGGGCCAAGCATCTGTTTTGCCCAAGCCCACCAATGAAGGGGGTGTCTGTCATGCCTTACTCTCTGATCCTGACCACTGTTCCACTTGATCAGTGCTTTATATTCACACCATACTGGTATAGCAAGTTGGCCCTAGTGTGTTGCCGTAAAGGTTTGCTTCAGCTACTTTCAGTGTGCCTAATCAGAACTTTTTCCTAGAGAAAACTGAAAAAGTTCTGACTTGGCACACTGAAAATCGCAGAAGTAGCTGAAAGTACCCTGATTTTCAGCCGTCTAGAATGGCTGAATGAATTATGCAATGAATTATGTAACCAACTAATCCAGAGCATTGTATAAGCTCTTGGTACTTCTAGCTTCGGGTACTTTCAAAAAGTATTATCAAGATTTAAAAAAATAAATAGGAGCAAGTTCATTTTGAACTGTGAGCACAACTTTCAGAAGGCAATAGCCAATCCTATCCTCCCGATCCTATCCTTGACGGGGGGAGCTGATGTAGCAGCACCAAAAAGGAACGCGCTGTATTCAGTGGGCTAAGGGTGGGGAGAATCAGGAGGCTTCACAGGGAGGAAAGGGAATTGTTTCCATTTATTATTATTATTATTATTATTATTAACAGTATTTATATACCGCTTTTCAACTAAAAGTTCACAAAGCGGTTTACAGAGAAAAATCAAATAACTAAATGGTTCCCTGTCCCAAAAGGGCTCACAATCTAAAATGAATACCAGCAGACAGCCACTAGAACAGACAGTGCTGGGGTGAGGTGGGCCAGTTACTCTCCCCCTGCTAAAAAAAGGAGCACCCACTTGAAAAAGTGCCTCTTACCCAATTAGCAGGGGCCTCTTACCCAATTAGCATTTACCCCCATAAGCCGCCTGTTCTACAAGGGTTTTTCCTGGATCTGTGACAGCTCATTAGCTACCTCTCCACCTGGTTTTTTACTTACAAATTTATACCCTGCTTAATCTCTCTCACAGGTATTCAAAGTGGCTTATCTGCCACACATTGCTTACCTGCCAGCACCTGCTGCCTCTCCTGATCCCATTACCATGCACGATGTCTCTGCAGCTTCTCCAGAGGTGGGACAGAAGCACACAGCTTTGTGCGCTTTTGTAAGATCATATATAAAGCAATCTCCACTGCTGGAATGCTACTTCCAGTGCTGTAGACAGGGGATGGGATTGGGCACCAAGTCTATTAAAGTTGCACCCTATCAATGGAGATATCGTGAACCAGTGTGATGAAGTGAGAAGCCAGAGTAGAGCTGGAAGGCAGTGTGGCTTCCAAAAGGTTATGGCAATCGACAAGAAAAATTCTCCAAGCCAGATCACTTACTTTTCCAAAGCTACCTTTGCCAATTATTTTTAGGAAGTCAAAATCCGTAGGCTTGGCACTGTTGGGAAAAAAAAGAGACAATGTCAACACTTAGAGTTATTTTCCCCAAGTTACTTTGGAAATATTAACTTCCTTCCCCAAAGCGAAGCACATCAAGACACATAACCTTATTTTATACTTTCTCCACTCTTGAAATATGTTCTAATAGATAAAATGTTTTCTTAATTCAAATTAACATTACAGATACAGAAATCTTCCTAATCAGATGGCCAAACACTCAAAGGGAACAATAATTAGATTTCTGTATGCATTCTGAAGACATTTTTCTTTTCGTAATCTTAAGCATACACTTTAGATGCAAGGTGATGGCAATGAAGTCAGAAAATGGAAGCAGAAGGCTTAAACATGAAGAAAGATCCAGTCTCCCAACATGAAAAGCCAGGCAGAAGATTATGCTTCACCAAGTGAAGGTTTTACTGGGGAATATCCATACATGCATCTCAAGAGCCTTCAACTTATTTGTTTCCAAGTCCATATATCATCACTTGCCTGGAAGTGCCATTTGACGAGAAAGATAGCAGCTTGAGGAATACTAACAGATGCCAAAGTTGCTCTCCCTCAGACAAGGCTGTCTCAGGGCTCTTGGTGCTGTTGTGGAAGACTGATAGCCAGGCATATCAGGGTTTTCCCAGCACTAATATGTTGCTGTTGGGGATAGGCAACTCTTGCCCCAACCCACAGTACGTCTGATATTGGGAGTACTTATTGGCATGTGGTAGCACAAATGGCTTGGCCACCTATTGGATAGCACCCTGTGGTATCACCTATCATTTGGTGATATAATTTGGGGAGAGAGCACATGAGCGCATGCAGTGAAGCTGAAGCACCTGGTTTGCATGCAGGTTCAAGTTCAACCCCTAGTTCAACCCAAGTTCATTTCCAGGCAGGGCAGAAAACAGCCCTGTCTGAAACTCGGGACAGCTACTACCAGACAATGTTGACATTTTGAGCTAGACAGACCAAAGGTCCAATTCAGGAGAAGGCAACCTTTTTATGGTCCTAATTTTTCCATTCCCCCCCCCCCCAGCTTACCTGGTCCAACTTGCAAAGAGATCCCTTTCTCAAGAGTGCAAACCAATTAGCAGGGCACATTGTTGAAGTTTTATTGTACAGTACTCTTTGGAAAATGGACTAGAGTTTGGCATGCCACTTACTTGGGATTAGCAGAAGGTCCAAGGTTGATGTTGTCAGTCGGTGATGTTGGCTGAAGATGACAGAAGCAGACAGATGAAGTTAACCAAGGATCAGTTACATCTGGCTAGATCAACAGCCATACAATGGAGAAACACAGGAGTGAGGGAAGGTGGACCATGTTTGTACAAAGTAGTATACACACACAGGAAGGGAGGTAGCTAGTTGACTGTGAAAGCCCCACCAATAAGCTAGTTTTTGGTCATCAATTCATGTATGCAATAGTGATTGATCACTTTCCATATTATGTTTCAGCTTTTTTACTGTGATGGTTTTCAATCACCCAGAATTTCTCAGCACACTTCTGGTGCAAAACAGTGCAAAGTCTTCTGTTCTTCAAACAGATAAAAAGAGAAAATATGTGATGAATACATGAAGTCTGGGCTTTCATATGGAGGAGGGCTTGTCTTACTAATTACAAACATTTTGCTAATAGGAAGGGTACAATTTATGGAAATGGGCTGCCAAGGGATATGCAAGTGAAAAAGGTTGAACCATGAATCAAATCCACCTTTAAGGTATCTGGTGTGTTACACCTGAAGCTCTACATACAGCATATAACACATAACTGGGAGTGTGCAATTCAATTCACAGCAAAGAGATGCAGCTGATATATTTGCAGCCCTTTTTACTCAGAAGTAGACTCACTGCTTTCCATGGGTGTTATTCTTAAGTAAGGGTGCACTGAATTGTAGCCTGGGAAGGAGGGTCCCATCCTGGTGTTTCAACAAACACAAGAACAGATCTGCTTTGCAAGCATTTGCCAAGCAGAACCAGGCTGCAGCAGAAGGAAGGAGATTAAAAGATTAACTTTGGCTGGAATTTCCCAGTTGCTGTAGAAACTATCTCTGCCCTGCGTGCCTGGTGCTTGCCTGCTGCTTGAGAAACTTGGCACCTGTCTGCCGCTTGAGAAACTTTTCAGAGTTGAAAGGCTTTGCCCTCTGATTGACCCAGAGATAAGGCAAAGTGAGAATTGGAGCTTGATTACTTGGCAAAAATTTCACTTACCATATGTGAGTATCTACACTATCTTTCTCATCCTCTGATATATTCAAGGTGATTTACGCAGACAGGCTGTCCTAGATCCAATAAAGGTCTTTACAGTATTGTTCTATGTATAAAACCTCTCAATCTATAGATGTTTCCTTCAGGATGTAGTCATCCCTTAGCTGTGCAAGTCATTACATTCCTGGAGCTCTCTTTTTCAGATATGAACCCAACAAAATGGAATTAACACAGAAGAGCAGTGCCTGGTCCTTACCGTGCTGTTATCACCTGGGCTTTTGGAATTGTCCATTAAGAAGGCAACTCTTTCAGCACTGTCAAAGATAAAAGGTAAGTCAGTTGGGAGAAGCAAGGAGACACAACTTGAGCCTCCAGCTCAAAAATTTACATACACTTAGGGGGTTAATTTGGCTTTCAGCAGTGAACAAATAAAACCTGTAGAAGTTGCTTGTTAAAGCTCAATTCTGTCACTATAACTTTAAGAGATGTTTGTTCATGGAATCAGCTGGCCTGGCACACACCTCTCGCCTGCCCTCTTTGCTAGTTGGCAAGTACTGTACTGAAATCCTCATCAAGGAAACCAGGCAATGGCTCCTGACTCCTGCTTCTAGGGCTGTGTCCAGTACTATGGAAGCAATGCACTATCAGTGCTATTTCTGACCCCAAATACCCTCAGACACATACCACAGGTATTGTGCTTTTGCTTCATTTTAGTCATTTGTTATTAAAGTTCTGTTTTGTTTTTTTTTGTCTACTAGCATAAGCCACCTTAGCTTACTTTGCAAGAAAGACAGGGTATAAATTTGTTTTTAAAAAGAAAAGTTAGATCCTGCACTTAAAGGATATATTCATACAACCCAGTTCCATAACGGGCTCTCCCAAAGTCTCTTTAAAACAGCCATGGGGGGATTGGTTCAGGAGAGGGGATAACCCTTTCTCCCCCACACCATGTATTCAATTGAAAACCAATGGCTATTTGGGGGGGGGGGCAGGGGAGAGGCATGTACTACTTTACTTTATTCCTCCTCTCCTCCCCCCCCCCCAGGCTGTTGACAGACTAAACACAAGCTGTGATACTTTGTAAAAAGGAACATACAGCTATATAAATATCCCCACCCTCCTCTCCTGGTAAAGAAAACCTTCCTGATATTTTAGTGGAGAGAAAGTAAGTACACACACCCCTACTATATAAACTCCATGAAAATCCCGGCTCTCAGCTCCCCCTTGTACCTAGCAGGTAAGCGGCAAGCTAAACATAAGAAGTTTTAAAATTTAGCACTCTCCACCCCTTGTAGTCAGAGAGACTATGTGGTACCCCAGCTGACTCCTTCCTTTCTTTCTGAAATTGCACAGCCCCACAGAAGCCCCTTGTTTCAAAGCACCCCATAGAATAGACACAGTACTAAATCTCCAAAGGGTCTCTTATTTTTCACAACCTTACCCACATCAGCCTGAAAACAAAGCCCGCAGATGCCATATCAAGCAACAAATCGCAGTTTGTTTAAGGAGAGGGTGCTTCCCTGAGCATCAGGCCCGTGCCAGCCAGCTCAGTTCACTGCTTATTGCCTGCCTTGTAGGAGGTTGTATTTAAAGGGCTAGCAACACAATGACAGAAAAAAGTCCTACTCACTAGAAGCACTGCCTGGAACTGGAGGACTTGGTAGTCTGTTCTAGCCTCTCACACCAATGCTTTATGAGATCTACAGTAAGGAAGGAAAGAAGTTAGCAAACCAAGTAAGCTGTTAATCTGTTTCTTGATCACAAGAAACATAGACAGAGACACATTTGTTTGCAGAGTGACCTTGCCCTTCTCCCACATCCACCCACAAGTCAAAATAACCAAGTTTGACTGGAACTAAGACAGACTCTGCCACTCCAGTAAGGAGTTTGTTCTAACCTTATGCAGATAAAAGGATGGAGAAGCAGAAGTTTCAGACAAACAAGAGCGGTGTCCTGTAAACAGCAATCTCAAGCCTTCCCTTCCAAAGAGGCAACCCAGAATGTGCTCTGCTTTTCTGAAAGAGAGAGATCACAAGGCAGAACTACCCTTTGATACATCATACTTGGCACACACTCAGTTCCTCTCATTCAAAGCTTTCCAAACATTTTATGAACATGAACCAAGCACCACAGCACAAGGGCAATCCTTTGCTTCCAAGGCAGAGCGCTTACAGTAAGTCAGGGGTGCCGTAAGTATTGAAGCAGGAAGATTCTACACTGCTGCAGCAGGCACGGGTACATTTTGATGCAACTGCCATGGTAGTCTACAGGATGGTATCCATGACTAAATATACACATGCTCTCCATCCACCCCTAATCAGAGCAGTTTCAGAATTAAACAACTAAAACACACTAGAAATAAGTATTATCCACCTGCCTACATAGACATTTACTTAGCTATTGAAAACATTTGCAAGGATAGACTTCCCTCTCAGTAGTGCTCCCATATTCACAAACACTTAAGACAGCAGACTAGAGACCACTTACTTGGTTATAAGCGCCACTGAACTCTGTGGGATTTTCTTCTGAGTAAACATGCATGGGATTGCACACCATTAAGTTTTACTTCTAAGTGAAATTGACCATACTACAAGGAGCTTGCAGTCCTGCCTAGGACAGCTGTTCTCACACATTGAGCACCAGGACCCACTTTTTAGAATGAGAATCTGTCAGGACCCACCGGAAGTGATGTCATGACCGGAAGTGACATCAAGCAGGAAAAATTTTCACAATCCTAGGCTGAAATCCTACCCACACTTACCCAGGAGTAGATTACTTAAAATAATATTAGTTAAAAGAATATACGTAGTAGCTTGTTCAAAGTACGGACCTGTAACATTTCCCCAAATGTAGTCACATATACCATGGGAGCATCAAGTCTAATATATTAATAAAATATTGAAATGAATGGGGAACCACCTGAAATTGGCTTGCGACCCACCTAGCGGGTCACAAGCCACAGCTTGAGAAACTCTGGTCTAGGAAGTTCCATCAATCCAGGGAGAATAGATATCATTAGGAAAACACAACTGGCACCCTTTCTTCTCGCATTTTGTTTGTAAATTTAACATGTTTAACAATGCTGGATCAGGTGTAATGCCTCAGAAGTGGAAAGATGAACATCATTAATGCTGCTCCAAAGAACTGTAAAAAGGTTTCTAAAAATTCCTCCTCACAATTAAGAAGGACCTGAACTAAAAGTCTCCCAGAGCCAAATCCTATCTAACTTTCCTGTGCCAGTGCGGCCATGCCCATGGTGCCTGCATTGCATCCTGTGGCAGGGGAACAGCCACGACACCTTCTCCAGGTAAGGAAATGTTTATTCCCTTTCCACGGGGCTGCATTGCAGCTGCTTCAGCACTGGAAAGTTGGATTGGGCCCTGCTTCCTGCTCCCTCCTCCAGCCCCACCACTGCAATGCCTTGCTCACAGACATGGCACTGGAGACAGACATGGGTCACTGCTCATTCAGTCCTCTTCTCTCTGGCTCTCCTTTCAGAAGAGCAAGCAAGAAGATCATAGCAGTTATGGCTAAAGTGGGACCCTGCAAAGTGGGGATGGTCACCCTGATTTGGTCAACTCCAAGGATGGTTCTATCACAGATTAATATGTGATATGGACTCATTTATCTGAAAAGCAACAATTCCATTTTATACACATTATGCACTCATCTATATAGAATAAATGCAGTGGGGGTTAAGGGGGCAGCAGGATCACACAGCCCAGTCCTCCCTCATCTATCCAAACCTAAGTTGTACACATGCAGGTTCTGTTCACAGGTTGGGCTGAACATGTGATGCAGAGAGATGGGGACTGGGCCAGCAAGCACTATCCTGCTCCGATTCCATACAGATATGTCTATTTGGAACAAATGTTAGTAGTTCTATACAGTTAGTCCCCTGAACATGGCTGTAGTGCCAACCTATTCAACCCTGCTTTATCTCTGTCCTGCAAACATTCTCAGATCTTAAGAAATAGGCCATTTTCCACAACATGTGTAATTTTGTGAACAGCTCTCTCATCCCTCTCAACCGTTTTATAAACTAAAGAGCTCCAAAATTAGCTTTCCCTCATACAGAAAGAGTTCCACCCCCTCTGACAGTTTTGATTGGCAGCTCTGCAATATCCAGAACTGCGCACTTGGGTGCATGCTCACGTACATCATATAGTAATCAAACCATAGATTTTAAGTTAATTCTCATACTAACCATTTTCATTTTCAATCCTTTCCCTAATAAGTCCTAACAAGGAATCTGCCTCTTTCAGCACTGCCACACATTACATTGATATTTGCAGTGAGTGCCCACCATGGAGATTGACGGTTCTTATCCCATAAATGAATACAGGAAGATAGAATGTGATGCACATTGGGGCACATAATTCCACTTACACTGAAATTCAGTTGCCATTTTTTGCTCATTCATCACTGAAAAAGAGGTCAATACAATAACCCTTTTAGACACATCAGTATTTTATGGTTCAATTCCAAGACACCTCAACAGCCATTAATTGTCACAAATCTCATTCACACCACCCCAGGCTTATAATCAAAGCATTTTAAAAGCTAAGAGTACATTTCCTACCTTGCAAGAAAAAAAAGCAGCCTCAGAGCCTCATTTTCCAGGTTTCCCTGGTTTCCCCGCACCCCCACTCCTCTTACTGGATATCACCTGCCTCACTGGATCATATAACCTAGATTGCAAACTTCAAACACATATCTCATCTGCAGCCTACCCAAGAAGCACCAACTTTGAGTTCAAGATGACAAGCAGTGAGGTATTTTTCACTGCTGTTCCAGAGGGGTAGATATGTTTGCGTGTTACAGCAAACAAAATAGAACTGTGGAAATGAATGCATTTATACAGCAAAAGATGTACCAATATCTTATGTTCCTGGAAGCTCCTCCCTGTTTGGAAAACAGCACCTGCACGAGGGACCAATTCAGGCGGAAGACACGAGTTACAGTTCCTTTAATCCTCACCATTGTCCCAAACCATTTCTAGGTCCCCCACATACATACTATTTACAAAAAAAAAAAAAAAAAGAAAAAATCTGGGGTGCTTATAGTAATATCAGGGCTGAATTTAAGCCAACTGGGACCCATCCTAGGATAAGGTATAAAAATAAAATCAATATTTTGACTTAATCGTTTCACAGTCACTAAAACAAATGATTTTGTAACTATTTGCTTTTCAAAGGTAATCTATACATTTTGTTGGTTTACATCTAAATAACTTTGTATTAAAGTGTGCTTAGAGTCATTTGAGCCATTAATTCACATGCACTTTTTAAGCACACTTTTTTATTGCTTTCCATTCTACCATAAACTCTATCATAAATTTCATTGATACCCAGTGATTCTACATACCTTGGCTATGAACCTGGGGCCCTGCAAATATGTTTCCAATTGGGTCCTGCAGCTCCTAAGTCCAGCCCTGAGTGACATTATTAATATCAAATGTAGCTTCGTCTTTAGAACATTGAAGGACTATAGAACCCACTAGCTCAGAACATAGCAGTAAACAACATTGTTACCCCAGTACATCAATGTCAGTTAAGAATAAAAAGAGCACTTTGCACTAAGGTCACCTTCAGGAATTGCAGAGACACATGTAGGACCTGAAGTTATCTTAAGCAAAGCAAGTAGGGTAGAGCCTTCTACACCTCTTCCTAAAATAGATTTTCAACATCCCTTAATACCTGAACCTTCCAATGAAAACAAGACTAAGGTAGCACTATCATAATACTATTTAGGTAAAAGTTGGCTCTTAGAGCAGCTAAAGCAATTACAATCCAGTACAAACAACAACAGATTAATATGCAGGAAATCCCAACCACATTAAGCAAACACAACACAGAAAAGGTAGATAACTCTTACACACAGTTTCATCAAAATATCCCCAGAAATGCAAGCCTTAATAATGACAATTTTTCTAAATTCTTGGTATGAGTGAGTCAGACACACAGTGCAGAAAAGAATTTAACTGGGATATTTTAAAAAAATGCATTAGTACCCACTTGTTGAATTTCAGAAGAGAAAAATTCAAGGTACGGGTGGGATGAGATTCAAATGTTCTAGGCCTGGACCATTTGAGACTTTAAAGGACCAAACACAGTACTTGAGAAAGGAAACTAGGGGGTATAGATTGCTTCCCCTTCCTGAATTACTTACATGTTACTGGTATATGTTACCTTTTCCCTGGGACATGCTCTCATATTTTTAGCAGCTGCACTATATTAAAGCATTCAACAGACTCAGTTTTCCCTTGAGGAGACCTAATGAAATCATCTGTGGAATTGTAGCATGTCCCAAGCTGTTAAAGGTGTAGGAGCCTTCCCTGAAAGGGGGACAGTAGCATATGACACTTAGGCTGTAATCCTATCCACACTTTCCTGGGAGTAATTCCCATTGACTATAATGAGACTTACTTCTGAGTAGACATGCATAGGATTGGGCTTTTAGTTTCCTAGCCTACGGAATAGAAAACCACTTCTCCAGTTGTTCCCAAAGTGTTGATCACAACCACAAAGCACTGAATTCCAGATTCAGTCCTTGGAATGTCCAGGTAGATCTGGAGATGACCCTGTCTGAAGACTCAGAAAGCCACTGCCAGTAAGTACTGTAGTTAGGTAATGCTGAGTTAGAAGGACCAACTGTATTATGCCAGAGGTCTCAAAGGACCACAGCTAGCTGTAAAGGGGAGTCATGTAAATTGGGGGGGGGGTTGCAGTAACAAATTTTGAGAACCCCTGTATTGCCCTAGTTGGCTGGCTCCTAGTGCAAAAGTGAAGGACAAGGTACCTTACCCCCCCCCCAGCAGTCATGCATTGTATCCTAGGATTGAGCTCCACTTTGGTGGCATTTAATTCTACCACATGAATCTCATCACTGAGCTGAAGCACAATTGCCAGATTCTATACAAAGCAGCATTCCTCTGCCTTTAAGAGTGAAAAGGCAGAAAGTGCAATAAGCAACTCATACCTTTTACACATGACGCTGCCTTAAACAGAACCTGATCTTCAGTCCCTCTAGGTTAGTATAGTCTACTCAGATGGGAAGTGACTTGCCAAGTGAGTCATATAGGGGACTCCCTACCCTACCTGGCAATGCTAGGGATTGCAATAACAAAAGCAGAAGGGATTTGGCACCACCCTGTTCAAGTTGCCCTGCAGATCATTTGGGGAGCCTCATTAGAATTGCTTCTCACCTTCCTAAAGAAAATCCGCAGGTCTACAAATCAAGGGTTAAAAAAATTTACATGTAAATAAGTTTAGATTACAGAAAGACAGCTCCAGTACTAACTCTTATCTTTGGCCCTCACCCACTATCTTTTAAGGAACCTCAAATAGCACTTGTTTATGATCAATGTGCAGCAGCCACTTGACTGAGAAGTTTCTTGGAAGAGTACAAGAAGGGTGTTAACAAGCATCTGCTCAAATATTTATGTTAATTATCATGGCCAAGGCTATTTAGACAGTCATCAGAGAGATAGAGAGACTCAAAAGGCCAGCTCAGTTTTCACCAACTCAAGATTAACTGGAATTTGCCAAGTCTAAAGTTGCCCAACATTTAGCCTAGAACACACATCAAGGGTAGCTTTGAACAGGGTCTGCTATCATTTGAGTTGCCAAGATTTTGACGAACTTTCAGTGTTGTTATAAACCATCCAAGTTAGTGGTTGTTGCTACATCTCTACAGGCTGTTTATGTGCTTTGTGAAAGAGGACCTCCTTTTGTCCATCCTAAAGTCTCCCACCAGTCAATTTAATGGGATGACCCCTGCTTCTAGTATTGTCAGAGAGGGATAAAAAACTTATCTTTCGTCCCAATCCTACAGATGCAATCTGTGCTATACAGTAGTTATTAACAGTGATCAGAAGCAAGCATAGCCATGCACTTCTGGACCACCACTGAAGAAGCTGCAGAGGCCCTGAGCATTGGTGGCAGGACAAGGAAGGCCCACCAATTGAGGTACTTCAGCAGGGTGGGCAGAAACCAGGGAGAGGAGGAGGCACGTTGAGGACAGGAGGAGGTGTATCAGAGTGCACACAACCTTTGTCAATATGCTATCCCTATGCTCCTGACATGCCCCCTTTCTCTCCTTGGTCTTGCACCAGCCAAAGAGCTGGTGCAGGTCTGAGGGAGCTCATTGGCAATTGGGAGGCTTACCAAAAGATAAGAAAAAATATTTCCCTTACCTCTCCCATGCCTTCTGATCCACCCCTCCCCCCACCATAGCAAGCAGCACAGTTCGTTTTTGCACAGCTACATCCTATGGTGGGGAAAAGGATAGGGTTGGGCTATTTATCTTCTCCATGCTATGCCTAGTTTTATAAGTTTCAACCATGGTCACTGGTGTGTGCATACATGCCCCAGTTCCCCAATGTATGATACACAATTCAGTTTACATGCCATAGTCCCCCAATGTACTGAACTCAGTGCTCAGCAATCCAGCAGTCTTGTGACATTGTATTTCATGTCACTTTCTTTTTTTCATTGTTTCAGATCTAAACCTGGTACTATTTTCCATACTCATAAGCACTTTCTAAGCATTCAACTGGATGTACTTAGGGCGGGGGGGGGGGGAGTAGGATCGCTCCTAGGGTGACCAGATGCAATGGAGGACAGAGTTAGTTATTTGATTTTTCTCTGTAAACCGCTTTGTGAACTTTTTGTTGAAAAGCGGTATATAAATACTGTTGATTGTTGATTGATTGAGTTCTTATACCTTTTACCATTCTGTAGAAGAGGGAATATTGGCAGGTGCAGCTTCTTAAACCCTTCCATGTTGAGCTGCACCTGCCAAAATTCCCTCTTCAATGCAATGGTTAAAGGAACAGGCACTGTACTTCATTGTATCTGGTCACCCTGATTGCTCCTGATCACTACCCCTTGCCCCATCCCTACATCCATTTGCTATAGCATCTGAAAGAGCTGCAAGAAACCCTCATTATGTTGCCCCGGAGGGGGGGATCTCTCTCAGATATTATGCCAAATGAATATAGAGGCAGGGGACAACAGGCAAGTGTAGGGGTGATCCTGCTCCCTCCTCTATGCACATTCAGGCTAATGTCTGAACAATATTTTATTTTTCTTCTGCCCAGAATTCAATGTTCATTGTGTGTTTTCTCCCTTGATAAATCTATAAAAGCTGCCTGACACATATGTATTCATATATTTACCACAACAAAGCTAAAGTTGTGCTGGAATGCCTTCTTCCTGCTCACAAAGGAAGAAGGAATCAAAGATTTTTTGCAGGTGCCCCCACATTTAGAGGTAGGGCAGGTGACCAGAGTTGTGGCACCTTCTTTTGAATGCCCACTCCAAGGAGTTTCATCTTGTGCTGATTTTCAGCATTAGGAGAAGACCTTTATATTTTCCCCAGCTTTTGAATCTCTGACTTCCAATCTGTAGCCCAGTTTTGTGTTGTTGTTTTTTACTTCTTACCTGCTGCAGTGATGTTATGCTTGCACTGCTGCTGCTTTTGAATTATTGTATATTCGACATTGTACTTTCATTAGCTGCCCCGGAAGCAGTAAGGCTGAAAGGTGGCCCCGTACAATTTCAGAATAATCCATCAATAGTCAGTGAAGAGCACCTTGCTAAGGGAGTGTGATGTAGCTTGGAGGGTCTAAAGGGTGAGGTTTAACTATTGTGAGACAAAGATAGACACCAAGGGACTTTGATCCAGCACCATTTTACAATACCTTTCTCTTAGAAACCCAGAAAGTGATAAATCAAGGAATGCTGTATGGAATGCATCCCTTCTTTGCAGAAAAAATTGCCAATCTGGACTCACTTTTGAACTCCTTGCTACCTGATATTCAGTACCCTTCCTCCAGCAGGATGATTAGGGTTGTCGTTCTTTTAACTGGTCCCTGCTTCTGTGCCTTTAGCTGCAACTGGATCTGCAGGCATCAGTGGGTGACAAGGCTCATCTCTATACCATCTTGATCTGCAGAAATCAGCAAGTGAAATCACACTGTTGAAAGCTCAAGCATGTCTGCCTATTTAGATTTAAATCCTATTGAGTTCAATGATACTTACCTCCAGATTACTATGTATAGCATTGCAGCCTTTATCCCAGACCTTGGCCTGGCAGCTCCCATTTCTCATTCCAGGATCAAGACATTTCTCAGGTCAGAGAAATACATTTATCAACAGGACTGAGTTATAAATTCTCCTACTCCGCACAGTCTGTCTCCGTTGCTGATAAACCATGCCATGAGAGACAGGGCAGGGGCAACTGTGGGAATCTGGGCTTGCCATGCCTTCTGCCCATGTGATACCAGCCTCAAATCAAAAGAACGGGGCAGTTTAATGATTAAGCATTGCAGCTGTTAATCAGCCAGGCCTTTCAATGCTAAGGTAGCTCCAGGAAGAAAGTCTCAGGATTCCAGTTTCACAGGGGAAACATCTTTTTGGGACAGTGCCCCAATTGAGCTCACACTTTATTGGGAAGCTAAAAAAAAATCTCTCACTGCTTCTGAGGGCTTTAAAGCCTGGTACAAGGTGAGCTGCTGACCCTTGCTTCCCATGGGTTCTTTGTGAGTAGCAGGGGACTCTGTAGAAAGCTTGGATCCATCTCTCCTGCTCAATTTCTCATTCACAAATACATTGTTCATTATAAATTTCCTCATACTGTCTCTGTGTTTATATTACACACACACATGCTTTTGGGCTGCAGTGAGAAGCAGATGTCAGCAGAGAAATATGGGCCACCAACTTTCATCTCTGTTTTGTCAACTTACATTGTAATCAGGTTCAAAAGTTCAGATCAGAGATCAGATTCAAATAAGTCCTATCAAACCTGTTTTAATGATATGACGCTACCATATGTTGAGTTGAACCATTGGCCCATCTGGGCTGGCTCAAAACTATCTACGCTGACTGGTAGGGACTCTGCAGGGTTTCTCACAAGGTTCTTTGCTAGTCTTACCTAGAGATGCCAGGAACTGAACCTGGGATCTTCTGCATGAAAAGCAGGTGCTTTGCGAATGAGCTACAGCCTTATCCTCATAGTCAGGTTCATTAGCTTAGATTTTGTTCATGTACTTGCATGGGCTATTGGTACCTACTTCTACACAAAAGTGAATACATGTGCATTTAAGTGTTCTAGAAAAGGAATGCATGTCCCCCAACCCTTCTAATATACATCTTTACACGAGTCTGCTAAGCTGAAAACCAGCTGTTGAAGATCTGCAGCAAAGGAACTGGGCTTGAGAAACAGTTCACAATCCCAGTGTGCAAAAAAACCTTAATTGCCTTAGTATTTCAATCCCAAGTACATTTATTTAGAACACCGGATAATCTCAATGAAACCTGTTTCAGAGTAAACACTCTTAGGACTCTAACTTTATGCATGGCTATTGTTTCATTGGCATTAATTTATTAGCATTATCCGAGCTGCACTGTTTACTCAAGATGGCTGCCAAGTTCAGGTCAAGTTGTGTTCCTAGCTTTTTAAGATTTCACCCTTAGGGACACAAATAAGATGTGCAGACCTAATTTTGCTGTATAAGCATGTATCTAACTGGAAGTGCCACTTTTCTGCTCAAAACAGGTGTGGGGACGGGAGGGAGAGGCAACCCTAGTCTTGACCAGGATGACTAGAGAGGGGGGAAGTTTGCTCTTCCCCTGGGTACTGTTGTTGTTAATCATAATCGTGATGCTGTGATTTTTACTCCATTCGCAAGAAGATTGGGGGCAATTTTCAGTTTGAAAATGGCACACTGGAAAAGAGCACATCTCCCCTTCCCTGTGGGTCTCAATCTCAACTAGGGCTCCCCCCCCCACATGCCTGCTTTTATCAAAAAAAGTACACAAATAGATACACATCTAGCCTTCCCCTAAGGTAGTGGTTACCCAAACATTTTTGAATGGCTCCCTTGACCTAATGGGCCATTGGCTGTGGCTCCTTATTAGGGCTACAATCCTATCCATTGTTTAGGGCAGTGGGTCTTTCCATGAAGATTCCACAGCTCCTTGGGGAACTATGGCTCACAGTCTGGGAACCACTGAACTAAGGGGTCAAACTAGACATGACCCATAACATGTAAGTTGCCCCTTTTGTTTTGTTAGTAATGCACTGGGGGACTGGAAGAAACTATGTGGATAAAGTTGAGGAAGAGGACTCTAGGACAGAACAATTACCTGCTGGGTAATTTCTTTTGTCTGTTCTAACTCTCCCAACACTCAATTTTAGTGGATGTCCCCTGGTTCTGGGATTGTGAGAGGGAAAAGAACATCCCTCTATTCACGCTATGCATCCCGTGCATTATTTTGTACATCTCAATCATGTCCGCCCCTCAGGTGCCTCAGGCCCTGCTGCAGCTGCCAATTGTTGCCCAGCACTGTAATTTCAAATAAATCATGGCCCTGTTTCTTTCAAGAATTGTGTCACTCCTGCTTTGTGGAGGGGGGCGGGTACCTGAGCAATGTCAGTGAAGGCCAGGGAGGAGATGACTCTTCCAGATTCTTACTGTTGTGCAAACTTCATTTGTTTAATGCTGTTTCTTGTGCCAAAAACCTGAATAAGCCTAGTTGAAATAAATGAAGGTTATGTAGCAGAGCAAAGCTCACAAGAAATAAAACAAACAACAATGCACATATTAAGCTACCTGAATTTATGTTCTGGATCTTCTATCATGATTCCTGCCCCTCAGGACACCTCACCAGATCATTTCTGGCCACAGGCCTGAACTGATTTCTCCATAAGTTTATTGCCTGTCACCAAACCAGTGCCAGGCTAGCTCCTACAGAATGCTATTGAAAAGAAAACTCTGGAAGCAATGCTCTGTTTGGTTGCAGTCCCAAAGCATGAGCATTCATCGCTTCACTGGCATGATGAAACAGACCCCGTTGCTCACAAGAGCTCAAACCAATTGAAACCAAATTTGTTCCTTAAAAAAAAGTCGTATTTGGGCGGAGGAAGCTATCCTCCTACTGTTAGTTCACATGAGGATGTAACACTCTTTGGCCCAAATCTTAACTAATTTTCCAGCACTGGCATAGCTGTGCCAAAGGGACATGTGCTGCATCCTGCAGTTGGGTGGCACTCACGGAGGCCACCTCAAAGTAGGGGAATGTCTGTTCCCTTACCTCAGAGCTGCATTCCCCTTATGTCAGAGTTGGAAAGTGGATTAGGATTGCGCCCTTTGTAGATCAGAACCAGCTGACTTGAGCTGCCAAACAGTGAGTAAAGGGAGATGCACAAATAGCACACATCCCAGTGGATCAATTCCAAGGCACTGGCAAGCGTCTCTTGCTTGATTCAGGGTTGTTGTTTTTTTCCCATCAAACACCTCTTCATTTGTGCTTCTTCAAATATATCTGAATATGAGAGAAGTACTGCAGGTCCAGACTTTACCTGCTAAAGAAGAGGATTCTAGCAGGTAGGCTTCTTGGGGTCTCTCAGGAAGCAGGAAAGATCATTTTCAGTCCACTGTCATCCTGCTGTTGCTTCCTCCCTCCTTGCCTCATTCCTCCTGTTTTTATTTTTACGAATTAGTCTGAAGGTCACAAGAATAATTTCAAGGAGTGGCTTATGTCAGGAAGTAAATTATTACCCTGCTCTTGGAAACAGGGGGGTTGGAAATAACTGGAAGAGGAGGAGGAGAGTTTACCTCACTGGCAGATTAGAGCCCAGCAAAGGAAAGTGAAAACTGTTTAAACAAAGTGCCCTATTTTCTAGAAGTAAGTCACACGCTGGAGCTGAGCTGAGCTAATTATGACATGTGTCACTTTAAATGCCAGCAGCACTGACAACCTGAGAGCTGAAAGGTGCTAATGCACACTGAGCGCCTTTGACTACAGCAGCCACGTTTATGAAGGGCCACTCATTTACCAGTCTGGGTCCTGGGCATTCCCACCATCAGTCAGGTAACGCAAGGTGGGATTTTTTAAAATTTTGCATAGCACCACATTGTGTTCCACACAGCCTATCCAGATAATGGCATTTACTCCCCGGCCTGGTCCAAGGGGGTGGGGGGAAGGAATAGTGCTCGATGTATCTTCTAGTTAATATTTTGTAACTATGCTTGCTTGCGTAAGCAGTGATTGCTTATAGTTACTGGTAGCTTCATATTTTTATCCTCTTCCCTTTTGCTGTATTAATTTCTTTTTTAAAGCCTGTTCTGTCTGGAATGAGTCCCCTCTTCCCAGTCCCAAAGGTGATCAAAGACAAAAGAGCCCTGGCATGACTGAGGGCACATGTAAATATGCAGGGTGTATGTCATTGGAGCATGTGAGCTTTACACGCGGAAGGGCCCAGTTTCAATATCTGGCATCTCCAGGTGAGGCAGAGAAAAATTTCTGCCCTGAAATTTTATAGAGCAGCTGCCAATCTGTGTTGACAGTATAAAATTTCAGATCTGAAAGTATAAGGCAGCTTCTTAGGCACCTCAGAATTCTCATGTTTTTCGATGCAACCCTAAAGGTGTGCCTTACTTTGAGTATCACCATCACGGTGTCCTCTCTCTTCTGAATCATACATAGAGGTGTCTCCCGCTTTCTGACCATTTGTTTTTCAACATTCTGCTCTTTTAACACATTTCAATTATACACGAAAGTCATTCGCTCCAAACACGCTCCACTCCTTCAACTTCTCTCTGTTGGTCTAAAGCAGGGGTGTCCAAAGTTTTTGGCAGGAGGGCCACATCGTCTCTCTGACACTGTGTTGGGGGCCAGGGGAAAAAAAGAATTAATTTACATTTCAAATTTGAATAAATTTACATAAGTTTACATAAATGAATATATTAAAGATGAACTTATACGAATGAATGAAGGTCTTGCAATAGCTCAAGACCTATAAAAGGCCTTGCACAAAGCAAGGATGGCCTTTCCTTTGGTGCTACTACTGTATCACAGACATGAAACAAGCAGCAGTGGAGGAGTCCTCATCCCACAGCTCACGCAAGAGGTCAAATAGTTGTCCTCACACTGAGAGCAGTTGCATGGGGCCAGTGTGGGCTCTAACAAATCTTTGGAGGGCCAGAGTCTCATTGGAGACTAGGGGCTCCCTGAGGGCCGCATTGAGAGGCCTCAAGGGCCGCAAGCGGCCCCAGGGCCAGGGCTTGGGCACCCCTGGTCTAAACGCTAAAATTGCCCTCCTCCATGCTGATTTGATATGACATGGTGACTCAGACTGTTTTGGTGTGTGTGTGTGTGTGTGAGAGAGAGAGAGAGAGAGAGAGAGAGAGAGCGCACACACCAACTTTAGCACCAGTCCTATTCCCATTCCCAAAGGCATTAATAAGAGTCCATTTGAAGAAATCTTTGTGTGACAGCAAGGATTTGCAAGATTTAAAAGACATTTGCAATTTGTTAGCTAAAAAAGCATTGGAAGCCACATCTGTGTACTAAAAAAAATGACCAGGTTTTCAACCGTTTCGGCTTTTCACCATGGCTCCAGTCCTTAACCTGTCAAATGAGTGGGGGGACACCTGTATATAGATCTATCTGCTTCTCTAAAATGCACAATTTGTATACAAATATGCAGGCACACAGGATTAAAAGTACACATGTTATCATTGTGTCTCCACTAATGCGAGGTGAATTACTAGCTCTGGACAGATCTGAGGCCTTCATCTGGGTCAGGGTGTTCTGTTTCAAAGTTGGACATTGCTGAGTACTTCCAGGCTTCTGTTACATTCATCTCCAGAACCGGACTAGAAGCAAACAACCACTTAGGGAAGAACTTAGACCTCCAGACTGGAGGTAACAATTTGGTGGTGGATCTGTGAAAATTAATCTGTGATTATTATGAGCTTCAAATGCTTCTAAATCCCTGCTGAGCTAGCATACATCCTTCAAGTTTCAATTCAGCCCTAATTAAAAATCACATGATTAATGAACTAAGATTTCCTTAATCTAGCAAGTGTTGAAGCCTTAGGTTTCAAGTAAACAAGATCTAAATTTCCTTCCTGGTCAATAGCACGTATTCAAATACCACTTCAGAGATGCAATCAAACTTTTTGGAATTTCATACATTATATGGATTGTTTACTTTGAATATTCATTTTGAGTTTATTTTGCGTACATCCTAGCCCATGATTCGTAACAAAATCCCTGAAAACAAAAACATCCACTCAATATTATTTGTATAATTCCATAATTCACATTTATTGTTATTGTAAACACTTGACAAAACATATCACATCTTGCTTTTATTTTATAGTAACCTTCAGGACACAACGTTCCAGAATAGCTGCACTGGATACAATTATAGTATTTCCTTCATGAAAACACAAAGGTGCAAATATCAAAAAACCAAATTAAACAAGTGCAAAATGAATGAAAGTGCAAAAAAGCTTCAGTTTCATGAAAATGCTTCTTCTGAAAACAATATCGTTGGCCTCTGAAA
Source organism: Tiliqua scincoides (assembly GCF_035046505.1). NCBI lineage: Eukaryota > Metazoa > Chordata > Lepidosauria > Squamata > Scincidae > Tiliqua > Tiliqua scincoides. The sequence goes on along the minus strand of NC_089824.1, from coordinate 194,640,552 downwards.
AAGCACATAAAAGACATTTTTGAAAATTTTGTTACAGTTGGACTTTCACCTATTGGTCCTATTCCTCCTTCCTTCATGTTTAGATCGATTGAGTGGTCCACAGGAACCATGGAGAAAGGAAGAGGAAAAGATGGAGATCAACCAAGGGTTTCTGAAGACTTTCCCATCTTCCATTGCACTCAAGCCCTAAATAAGCCCTAAATAGTAAACCTGTTTTACAATTTTGAACTTGTTTGCATTTTAAAAGTGCTTGAAGTTGGTGCCAAAACTTGACTTAAGGGTGGGAGTAATCAAGGGTACTGAGGAACGAAACCATCCAGATTTCCCCAACTAATTCTATGTATCTCTACTCAGAGGTCACATAGGATTGTGTTAAATGGGACTTACTTCCAGTTAAGTGTGTATATAGGACTGCAGAACATAGGTCAGTAGAATGAAGTCACATGTTTGCTAACAACTCTGATGGGCTTTAGTTCAGACTTTTGAGCATCATTTTGCTATTTCTACTATGTAAAATAAATCCTTAACTCTGTGCCTGAACATGGGAGATAATACCAGATTTTCTGGTAAGATCTTTTAAAGGAACCCGAGTCCTGGACAGGAAAGAAGATACATAGTTTGTTTACTGGGAAATAAATGCACGTTTGTTTCATAATCTACCCATCTTCTTTCAAAGCAGTATCAAAAATATGACAACATTCCAGTGCAATATTCTGTGGTTAAAGTAAAGCCACAATTTCCCCCTTACTTAGTGCACTTATTGCAAGAAACCCTCATATAACTAGGAGCTATGTATTCACATTTTTGGGAATTCTGCTCACGTAGCCCTACCTGGACAAGGAACTATACAGTACATGCAAACAAGAGCTGTGTGCAAGGTTGCTAGACCTTTTCAACAACTAGGGCTAGATACATAAACACAATCAGAATCTCAGCAATAGCATTAACCAGCTGTTTGGGAGAGGAAGCAAGAGACTGGATTCAATTGTCCTCCTTTTGGATACCTGACTGGCTGTTGCTAATGTATGTGTGTTGCTAGATCAGTTGTCCCCTGGGGGCTGGGGATAAGAATAGGCCCTCAGTTTGGCTGTACTTGTCTGTAAGAGGCGACTAAATAGCCACCGGGTAGATGGGACTGTTAGCCTGGAAAGGCAGCTCATCTGAGAGAAGGAAAACTCTGATCCCAAACCTCCACTGCCTTGTGGCTACATCCAGTTATGGAAAAGGCTTCAGGAGTCAACCTTGAGGCAAAATCCGGAGCCGGAGTCCCTGAGGCAGTTCATGGCTGAACACAGTCACGTTCTGGCAACTCCTGCGATGTCGCTAGAACCAACTGTATTGGCCTCTGCCTTTCCATTGGACCATTTCAACAACGTGGAGAGGGGGGATTTGCTGCAAGGGAAACAGTCTATCCTCCATATCTACTTTACCCAGGCTTCGCGCACTGGAGAGGACACTCTGTTCCAGAACAACCATTAAGAGTGCGATACCATAGTCTTCCGAGACTGAAGGATGCCAACTGCTACATTAGGGCATGGAACACAATTTCATCCAACTCAGGGGTATCTACAGCAGACCGTATGTGTCACAATTATAGCTGAGACAACTCCCCCTCCCACAAATACATAACAACTGTCATCATGTTGTGAATCTTTTGTTTAGTTTAATTTAGTTTCTTTTTAAAAAAAAAATAAATCTTTGGAGCTTCTGCACCTCTCTCCCTGCTACATTACTCTTCTTTGGCAACCTCCATAATCCAACTCGGGGTTAGATGTGCTTAAACCCACTTTTAAAGGAATTAAGCTCACCTAGCTCTGTTGATTTGTGCCCCTCTTGTGTGGATACCCACAATTCATGTGGCAAGGTTGTCTCTCACTCTATCTATTGATAGGGTTATTGCATTACTCCCGCAAAATGTTTTTATTCATACTGGCTTTGGGTGGCCAATGATAGCAAAAATTAAGATAGAACTAGTAGATTGTTACCCAGTGATCCATCCACCTCCACACACTAAGTCTTGGGATGGCATACTAAAACCAACAAATAAATAATGCTCAGACATTTGTGGCATCTTCCATTGCGATTTTGAAGTCGTAGTTTGACAGGAAGCAAGCAAATGATATTGTGCCTTGGTCTATGTAGTAGACTTGCAGCCCAATCTGATGCAGGTCTACTCACAAGTCCCATTGTGTTCAGTTGGGCCTACTCCCAGGAAAATATGCATAGGATTGTATGCAGTAAGTTGGTCTCTATGTCATCTGCTGGATCCTTTCTAAATACAAGATTTAGTAACCACTTGTTATAACACTAGTTGATCAATTCATACTCCAAATGAGAGATTTTTAACTCTTCAATGAAGGAAAGTATTCAATATGTCCATAGAGGAAGATTCTGAAACACTTTTCCTATTTCATAAAACCTTATCAGGCCTTATCCTGATTTCTTAATGACCAGCCAGTACTTTCAATACAAGCTTCTCTCTGCAACTGATTTAACAGTGTCCTTCCCCCTAAGGCTTTGATGCCATCCGACCTTCCGTGTCTTAAAATGAGTCCAAAACTAGAGTCAGAATGACACTATTTCACATCAGTTCTTAGCAAAGGGATTCCAGCATGTCTGCTCTTACTGGGAGAAATCATTCTCAGAGCAGCAATGCAGAGAAGAGCTAGAAGAGGTTCTTATCCAGCCTGTCTGTGTCATCATTCCAACCATTACTTAGCACCATCACTCTGGACGTTATCAGAAGCAAATGCAAGGAAGCCCATCCCAAGCTTTTGGGAAGGATGTTTGGCTGATTGTCTTGCTTGGTCTTTGAAGAGATTTCTAGGATCCTCAAGTGCTAAATAAAGGACCTCAAGCCTACAGTGCAGGTGCAGGACTCAATCAGAAGGCAGGTACAACCCTCCACCTCCTTCGATCAGGAGACACTTTAGCTGCCATTGGCTCCACAAAAAGGAGCCGTTATTGAAATGCTTGAGACAAAATAACTCCTAGGTGCCTCAACCAGTTCCAAATTCTACCAACTTCAATGGTCCAAGGAAAAAAAAGTTAATGGGGGATGAAGTTTTGAGAAGCAGCCTGACACTTTTGTCAGCTGTGTGTGAGAAAACAGAAGCAGCCCCGTCTTCCTGACCCGATCATCATAATCTGGTCTGCTCCATTCTTACATTTGGTCAAGGTGACAGGTGCTTCCAAGAGCGCTTGCTCTTTCTTCAACCATTTATAAGCTGCCTCGGTGGCCCTAATGGCTGAAAAGGAAGGGTATAAATAGATGAAAGATAAATAATATTCAAGGATGAACTATACAAGGAGCTGCCTTATGTACCAACTCAGATCAGTAATCCATCTAGGCCAGTGGTCTCCAAACTAGAAACTGTTGTGCACCTGGAAAGACCTCCCTTCCGTTCCACGGGGGAGCCTGCCTACCTTGCTACCAATCTCCCCCAAACTGTGCTCCAGCCAGCCGCGACTGCTCAGAAGTCTGGGTGCACAGCCTGCAGGGGCTCTGTTCACGCGGGGAAGGAATTAGACCGGGTGCCGGAGTCTGGAGAGCTCTGAGGGAGCTATTCTGGAGAGCTAGACCAGTACCATCTATTCTAATAGGGAGAAGTTCTCCATTGTCATTAGCTCCACTACCTGGAGATGCCACAGATAATATCAATTGAGGCCAATGGAACCTCATAACAAACCTGGAAAGAGTAGCTTCACTCTGATGCTCTCTCAATCTCCCCCCACCCCGACACACACAAATTTGGAGTTTGATTTGGTTTCTTTACACAGAATATCCATACCGGGTAAGATGGTGGAATGCCTCATCAAAGATAGGATCTCAAAACACATAGATGAACAGGCCTTGCTGAGGGAGAGTCAGCATGGCTTCTGTAAGGGTAAGTCTTGCCTCACGAACCTTTTAGAATTCTTTGAAAAGGTCAACAGGCATGTGGATGCGGGAGAACCCGTGGACATTATATATCTAGACTTTCAGAAGGCGTTTGACACGGTCCCTCACCAAAGGCTACTGAAAAAACTCCACAGTCAGGGAATTAGAGGACAGGTCCTCTTGTGGATTGAGAACTGGTTGGAGGCCAGGAAGCACAGAGTGGGTGTCAATGGGCAATTTTCACAATGGAGAGAGGTGAAAAGCGGTGTGCCCCAAGGATCTGTCCTGGGACCGGTGCTTTTCAACCTCTTCATAAATGACCTGGAGACAGGGTTGAGCAGTGAAGTGGCTAAGTTTGCAGACGACACCAAACTTTTCCGAGTGGTAAAGACCAGAAGTGATTGTGAGGAGCTCCAGAAGGATCTCTCCAGACTGGCAGAATGGGCAGCAAAATGGCAGATGCACTTCAATGTCAGTAAGTGTAAAGTCATGCACATTGGGGCAAAAAAATCAAAACTTTAGATATAGGCTGATGGGTTCTGAGCTGTCTGTGACAGATCAGGGGAGAGATCTTGGGGTGGTGGTGGACAGGTCGATGAAAGTATCGACCCAATGTGCGGTGGCAGTGAAGAAGGCCAATTCTATGCTTGGGCTCATTAGGAAGGGTATTGAGAACAAAACGGCTAGTATTATAATGCAGTTGTACAAATCTATGGTAAGGCCACACCTGGAGTATTGTGTCCAGTTCTGGTCGCCGCATCTCAAAAAAGACATAGTGGAAATGGAAAAGGTGCAAAAGAGAGCGACTAAGATGATTACGGGGCTGGGGCACCTTCCTTATGAGGAAAGGCTACAGCATTTGGGCCTCTTCAGCCTAGAAAAGAGACGCCTGAGGGGGGACATGATTGAGACATACAAAATTATGCAGGGGATGGACAGAGTGGATAGGGAGATGCTCTTTACACTCTCACATAATACCCGAACCAGGGGACATCCACTAAAATTGAGTGTTGGGCGGGTTAGGACAGACAAAAGAAAATATTTCTTTACTCAGTGTGTGGTCGGTCTGTGGAACTCCTTGCCACAGGATGTGGTGCTGGCGTCTAGCCTAGACACCTTTAAAAGGGAATTGGACAAGTTTCTGGAGGAAAAATCCATTATGGGGTACAAGCCATGATGTGTATGCGCAACCTCCTGATTTTAGAAATGGGTTATGTCAGAATGCCAGATGCAAGGGAGGGCACCAGGATGTGGTCTCTTGTTATCTGGTGTGCTCCCTGGGGCATTTGGTGGGCCGCTGTGAGATACAGGAAGCTGGACTAGATGGGCCTATGGCCTGATCCAGTGGGGCTGTTCTTATGTTCTTATGTTAATATAAGAATCGAACCCAATTTTAGCAGTAAATAGCCCTTTACCATCTATTCAGTTATACCTGCAATTCCCTCAGTCTGGACCAATTCAACAAGCTTCATGCCTCAAAGGACAAGAGGTATGAGATTAGACAGCAGATAAACAGAAAATCACTGGAAGTGCTGAAGTTTCATGTTACTTAAGCGTGCATATTCCCATCAACAAACATTATTTCCATTTCTCCTGACACACAAATGCACAAACACTCAATATTAGACCTTACGTTTTACACTCCCAATAATGATCATTTTCCTTTGGAAGAACTTGAGGCTGATGGGAGCAATGCACTATATCTGGATTCCATTCCTGGTGCAATCCAGTCCAGTTTGCCCAAGTAGGAAACATGAAATCCACAGCAGATTACACTATTAAACCTGAAGCCTGCATGTGCAACATTTGACACTGAGGACCTCAAGTGGCCACCTGCTGCAGTTCAGATTCCAAGACCCTTCAGAAAGTTCATTTCACTCGAGCCAAACAAGAGAGTCCCAAACCTGAGAAGAGTCAAAGATGCAGACCTGGGTCTGTCAGTGTCTCAAAAATTGCATAAGAGAAGTCATTCTCTCCATGACTAGAGTCCCAGTGGGAGGGCAACAGAGATGGCCTCAAATCAATCACATACTTACTGAGCCTTAGCATTACTCTAGTATCTCTGCTTACTGGAGCATGTTCTGAACTAGGTCATGCTCTTTCCCACTCAGGTTTTAGTTTCAGAGCCAAATCCATTCTACAGTAATTCATCCAACTGTTCATCCATGGAATCATGGAAATTTTTGGCTACCCTTCAATACAAGAACATATTCGTAATTGGTGAGTTAAGATGGAAACTAATAGAAACAGAAGGGTCTTTTCTAATGCACAGGATTTCTTTCCTGCAAATATGCTAGTTTATCCATAAGTGGTGATGTAAGCAGTGAAGCAGGAAACTGGACTTTTGCCAGGACTATGCCCCAAAATAAGAATGTTTTCTTAAAATCCGCAGCCATTGCCAAGAATCATATAGATATCCTCAAACAGTCCTCGTTCATATTTCCTGCTTGACTAGAAAGAACATCACCTCTTTGGATAAGAGAAATATTTTAGCACTTTTTATTAGTTGCCTCTCTTGGAAGGTTTTGATTCAGAAGTGCAAAACATTTTCCATCCTGTTACTGTTCATCCCAACAGGTAAACATATGGTGAACAAAATGCTGACCCAAATTTGAAAGCTTGCTGAAAACAGAAGTTTGCCATGACACAGAGAAGAAAAACTCTCAATTTAAATTGAGGTCTCAATTGAGACCTCAGTTTATCTTGGGTAGCAAGCAGCCAGCAGTTAAAAAGCAAAGGCCAAATGTGACCAAGTATTTAATAATATCTGAGTCAATGCTGCGTTTCCATGGGAAGCCTCGCATGAATTTGACCCAAACATAAAAAGTGGACTTCACAGACCTCATTACTATGAGACATGTTGCTGGTGTAATGTATGATTAAGAAACTTTACCCTTGCTTTTACAGCATGAAGAACAAATAAAAGTGACCTTAAAGAGATCCATTCACTAGGAGCAGTATGGTGCCTAGAGGGTTGAGACTGGACCCCAGAAACTTCAAATCAGGTCCAAATTTTTGCTTGACCATGGAGGTCTTGGGCCATTCACTGTCTTTCAACTTGCTTTATCAAATATGACCACTGTAATGCAAGGCATGAACTAGGAAACAGTGAGAAGGATCCAGAAAGAAATTTAGGACAACTGAAATTAGAAAAAAAATGCTCAATTCAACATGACCATTCCAAGATGTTTTGGCACTCTAGGTAGAAAATCTATATGGCTCCCCTCTATCCCACAAAAAGATATAACTAACCAGAACTTTGATGCTCTTAATGGCATTCAACAACTCCCCCCTCCCCCCCCCCAAAAAAAAACTGTGTTGCAAAGTGACATTGGGCACAGTCATAACCAAATTTCCAGCACCGAGGTAAGGGCAATGCAGCTCCGAGGTAAGGGAACAAATATTGCCTTACCTTGAGGAGGTCTCTGTGACTGCCCCCAATTGCAGGATGCAGCACATGCCCCACTGGCACAGTTATGTCAGTGCTGGAAAGTTGGTTAGCCCATTGTTGGTTAGCCCATTGTTAAACAGCTGCATGGAAACATTTGGCACACCCAAACAAAGAAATTAAAAATTGTTGCTCTGCACAGTTATTCCCCCTCCCCTACATTGTATATAGCACCTACCTGGCCAGCAAAGGGGGATTAAGTTAGCTGGCTTTTCTTAATATTTGTCATTCCTCCCAATGGCTGGAGGAATAATTTTACTTAGTACAAAGATCTAATGCGTTGTGTGTGCCAAGTAAAGTTCATATTCTATATATTTTTATGTATTTGCTTGCAAAAGTGCTCCATGCAAACACAAAGGACTGAACTAACAGAAGTCAGACCAAGGAACAGTATTATACCTGCTTTGTTCCTCTCATTTTCTATGGCTAATTTGGCAATAATATAAGTATAAATTGTGAGCACCAAAATATCTTTTTTTTTAAATAGCAGCAGTGAATCCAAGATTAGTTGGGTGAGTTTTGTCTACTGAATACTTAAGTCCAATAGCCAGTTTTGGAAGGACCAACAATCTGTGTTCCAGCACATGGCCAAGTAGTCTTGCCCTCTGTGAAGTTCTTGGTCTAATCCTGACTTTTGCCCTGAAACTTCAGAGTTCAGGTCACTTCCAAATATTAGATAACAATTGAATTTGGATCGCTGGATATAATGGTCATCAATACATATTTGCCCTAGCATGTAAAACCAGGCACACTTCCTAATATAAGAACCCTGGGCAGTCAGAACTAAAGGTTCTAGTCCATCAGCAAAAATCTCAAACTCATGTTCTGTGCCTTTGAAATCATCAGGAAAAAAAAAAATACAAGGGTCTGTGGAATGAAGTAGGATAGTGCTGGAGCTCCACTGCTAGTCACAGGAAGGGCTGAGCAGTATTCAGAGAGGCTGGTAGGAGAGAAAGGAAGACAAACAGGGGATGGATTTGGCATGTAAACAAAGGCGAAGACTCAAAGAGAGAGAGAGCACGCAAGTTGGCAGGATTTTACAGCTGCAGCAGTCAGGAAGGTTTCCACTCTGCTGAGATAGACGGACAAAGAATTTGGCAGCTCCTGTATGTGGAGGAAGTCCAATGCAGTTCAATGTGGTTCACTTTAAGGTGTCATCAGCATTTTTGAACATGAGGATGGCATTGTATATTTTCAGTGCTGGACCCAGCTTGACGCTCATGATCTTCACAATGTCAGCCTGACTCAACAGAAGGAATGCCTCACCATCGATCATCTGCAAGGAAACAAGAGATTTCAGTGTGCCAGTTTCCAACTCATGCATATGCACATGTCCTTGCAAAGCAAGCCATCACCACTCAGTGCTTTGGAGTCCAATACAATGCTCCCCTTGCTTCCCGGCATCTGACCAGCATCTGACCAGAGTTTCATCCCATTCAGGTCCACCTAGCAATCCACAGAACCAATGCCTGCAGAATAAGCATAAACTGGGCAGCAGTATTCATGAGAGGAGTGTGACCTAGGTAAAAGGCTCTAGCCTTTCCAGGGACATTTGCCTGCTTTGGTTGTATGCTGTTTTCCCTGACACAAGTGGTAGTTCCCACCCCACAAAAGAAGGTCCATTTCCTTTACCTCATCCTTGAAGAGTTTTGCTTGGTCCTCACAACCAGTTAACGTCTGTACAAAGCTAAAGACCTTTTGATAAGAGAGATATAGTGAATCATTAAAAAGGGAGGGCAGGGGAAAAACAACAACAACAACCCCCCACTGTTGCTTTTCAGGGTGCAATTCGCATCACCTCAGCAAATCGACATTTCTATATCTCCATTTGCCAAAAGGAAAGCAAATAAGAAAAAAAGAAGGCAAATAAGAAAGCAAGGAGGGATGATTAACATCTCCCAGATCCAGTGATTCTCTTTTGCAAGAGTGCCCCCCCAGCAGTTTTTTCCCTCTGCTATGTGCAAACAGGGGATGGGCAGAAGTGCACCCTGACGCGCACCTGGGCTCTCACAGAGCCATCTCCAAGTTTCTTTGCCGATGCATGCCCTTTGCACTCTCTCACCTCATCAATGGTCCACTTGGCCACAGTGGATGCTGTGATCCCAGCCACTCCTGGCAGAAGCTTACAGTGCTGTTCCCAGCAGACAGACATGGAGCGGTCCGGGTGTGCTGATAAGGCTGACATGAAGAGAGACTGGTGCATATTGTCTGAAGAAATGGCTGGTTGTGACAGTCAAATCATCATGTCAGGTGAAAAGGATGAAAAAAATGCAAAGAAATAAGCCTATACAGGGCTGCAATTATCTGTCGCAATAATATCTAGAAGGTGTGTGATGCCTAGAAAGGAGAGATGCAGTGGCAAGCTAGACTTGGCCACAGGCCTTTGTATTAAAATGAGTTTGCTGCAGAATCCACATGGAGGTGGGAGATGATTTAAAGTACAGTATGGTGGATGGGGTGGTGGGGGGAAGTGACCCCTTTCCCTACCTGCATCTTTTTGCCCCACAACTACTGTGCTCCTGCTGTAACCACTTGGCTTAAAATCTACCTGAACTGCACTGGGAGACAGGCACACAAATGGTTTACTGCATGGCAGTCTAGTCACTTGGATAGATTTGAAAGTGGTTGCCTATGTGGGTGGCCAGTCATGTGGAGTGAACCTTTATGAGTAATCAAGAATCAACCATTGGCTGTTGGTAAAAATGTTCTCAGAGAGTGCTCATGTTGCTAGCATGTGGAACTGGGGAGAATGCAGCAGGCCTGAGGGAGGAATCCCTTTTGCAGATTGCACAGGGGAACTGGTGCCGGCTTTCTCAAAGCAGCTCAGTTATATCTCCACTTACCACAGAAAAGTGTCTAAAGCCTTTTTACATGACACTAATATCGTCTTAGTCACTGTGGCAACATGCAGGATTATTCCTATGCAGCACAGACAGGCATTTATGGGGCACTAAACAGACCACGTTTTAAGAAAGATACAGCTCAAATTGAAAATCACATTTAAAATTTGTCACTTTGCCACAGTGTTGCTAAACCACAACTTTGAAAAGTGAAGGGCCCTTTGACAATTTCTTGGTCCATCTTTCCACACTGCCCTTACAGAGCAGTCCTTTCTTTGCTTACAAACAAGACAGAATGAGAGATAATGTGCACTTACTTTGGAAATCTTCCTGCTGAATTTTTCTGTATTTTGGAGGACGCCCTCTAGAAAAACAAGAAAAGCTCAGCTTCAAACTTTCCAGAGCATTGTTTAGAAGGAGTTGATGTAAGGCAGCAGTACCCAAACTTACCAGGATCACGACACCCTTCTCTTGCAGTGGCCTCTTCTTCTGGGCTCTCCCGGGTGCTGCCTTCTTAGATCACGTGAGATCTTGCATGATTGCATGAGATCTTGCAGGAGGTCTGGTCTAGAGGGTTGAGCCTCCATTTGCCTGAAGATAACATCTGAAGGTCGCCAGTTCAAGGCTACCTGCACTGTGCGACCTTGAAGCAGCTGACAAGCTGAGCCGAGCTATTCCATCTGCTCTGAGCATGGGAGGATGGAGGCCAGAATGTGCAACCAGATCAAGAAAGAAACATCTGAGTGTTGTGGTTTCTTGAAAGATAGAACCTTTCAAATTGTAAAAATCCCTATGGGGATTTAAATTTGCCTGCCTATGTAAACCGCCTTGAATAAAGTCCGAGGAGAAATCTGAGGACCAAGAAAGGTGGTATAGAAATACCTGTATTATTATTATTATTAGTGAGATCTCATGCAGTCCAAGATGGTGGCGCCTGGAACAGCCAGAAGAAGAGGCTATCATGGATGTCCTGCAGTGCCCCTGTGGAGTTACTATGGCTCTTGAAGGTTGCATGGCACAGAGTTTGAGAACTGCTGACCTGTGGTATACATTATTAACAAAGCCCTAAGTCATACGTTTGGAAAAAGCGATTTCACTTTTTGAAGAGGAAAGATTGTGCGAAACAATCTTCTGCGTAATCAGGAATTTTCACAGAATGCCTGTTCCATGCAATGTTGCCTGGTTCAGGCAATAAAATCATCACCATGATTCCAATGGAGCAAACATGCTCCTCCACCATCGAAGGGTGACAAAGCTTCCATCAATATTAATTGAGGATGAACTTCCAATCAAAATGCCAAGAAGGCACAAACACCAATCATTTTTACAGATGTAGTTCTAAACCTACAGAAAGGTTCCCTTTGGAGTGCCACAGGAGGGGATGCAAAGTTCCAGAGAAGAACAGGATCCTGAGACTGGTAAAGCATTCCTTCTGCCTCAGGAGGCACATGGAGACTTCCTTTACTAGCCAAGACACAGGGATGGGCTGAATGCAGAGGATCCTCATTAATTTATATTCGATTTGTGAGGTGATTGCTCTCCCAGTTGCCCCATCAACGTAACTTGATTAAGGAAGAGTTACTGCTTTGTTTTAGTTTTTTTTTTGGGGGGGGGGGTGTCAGATATTTATTCATACTATATTCCATGGAGGTCATGGCAGCAAAGTTCCCTAGTGGTCTCCATCCAGGCACTGAACTATATAACTTTGGCATGGTTGCTCTACTATGTGCCCAGACCATGACCTAAGACCTTGTTCTAGCCCCCCCTAATTGCTGCGTTGGATTTGAGCCTTAAGAAAACCACATAGGTGTGGCTGCATACAAAGATCTCTGTATGCTCTATTGTAGAACTCAACAGACTGATGCTGAAATATGGAGGAATGGGGAGGAGGCAGGCAGACAGAAGGTAGAATAAATTCAGGAGAGGAGTCAAGCTCAGAATGTTCGAGAAACAGTGTAATAAGAAATGGATGCTTTGCCTCTAAAAGAGAATGAGCAGTAGCAAATACTTTTATACAGCAGCCTCTGGAGCGTCAAACGTGACATGACCTGGAAGTTCTTTTAACTGAAACTCCTGACATCTTTTTTAAAATGCAGCCATGTTTGGGCTGGGGAGATTTGGACTGGGCTGTAAATCAGGAACCCAATGCCAAGACCCCAGTACGAATCACCCTTCCCAAAGCTGCTATTCTCCATGGAGGAAAAACTTATGTGAACACAAATGCAACTAGCAGCAGCATTGGGGCTGTGTGTGTATTGCAATTAACATTGGAAAATCAATGCAAGGCAAAGGATCAAACCCCTCTGCCTCACAGAGCTCCACTTGGCTCCAATTCAGACTGGCTGTCCTTTTGAGAACAGGAGTTCCAGTGGCATGTTGAGAGTTCCAGTCACTAACCTCCCATATCATATCTCATTTGGCCCTCAATCCAGGTACTTCAGCATCTTCTTACCTTCCATGGTGTCTAGATTTCTTCCGCTGAGAGAAGCCAATCAGATTCCTCTTTCGAACTGAATTCTCGGTGTCTGAGAGATCAGCCTTCATCCTTCCCTGGTTCTTTTCTGCCAGGGGGCACCCTGAGATGCAGTAGTGAGCTGTAAATCTCCCTGTCACGTGACCTGAACCATCACAACCAGGTGTTGGGCACTTCCTGAAGAACAGAGGAAGATCAGCCTAAGTCTCAGGTCTAAATATGGCTTACACGTTGACAACCCCACAGCCTTCTTCTGTTGTGGATAAATTAGGGGATGGTGTTCTTTATTCTATTATTTTTGCTTTCCATCTCCAACTATGACATTCTGGGTTGCTTCATAAAGGCACCAAGAAATTTATGTGAATACCAAAATTCTGAATGCCAAAATTCTAATGCTTCTGTGGGAATCGAAGTTCCCAAATGTGCACAGACACCATGCTAGAACTGTGTAAACTGCCAGGTTGCAGCTGGACTGAATTCAGCTTATTCAGATCCTTTGTTCCTGGAGAGCAAAGGAGGATATCATAAATGTACAGTAAGAACAGGATGTCTATCAGTCTCAGGGTATGCTGCCAACTGGTGGTTGCATTTAGCTTGGTGAGAAAGTTGTGCAGACCCCGTGTAGTAACTGCACAGTACAGGTTGTCCCTCCTTATCCACAAGTTGGGAATCCATGGATTTGACACAATGTGGGTCAGGAGGGCCTTGCTGTACCTTCAAATGCAACGGGAAAAGCCTTCTGGTTGCATCAAGAGGGATGTGTTCTGAGGTGCGGGGAGGCAATGCCTAAGAAGGTGACCTCCCTATGCCTCAGAAGGCCTGTCAGAGCCTTCTGAGACACACTTCTGGTTTAATGAAAACTAAACCCCTCACTATTGTTGGATTTTAAGAGGGATCCCACTTGGATGAGGGGCCTTTTTTTTTTTTTTTTAAACTGGGGAAGCTTTTATCAGTGAAGTCAGGCATTTCCTTTGCACCCTATGGTGAGAGCTTACCTGTGAAAGCTATATTTTGAGCTCTTGGTATTGGGGAGTGTCTTACAGGCCAAGGCTGGGCAGTTCCCATTGGCGGAAGAAACAGGTTCCTTTGACCCTGCACAAAAAAGAAGCAAAGGGATTGAGCTAGAATTTCTCAGCTGCTATAACACATAAGACCATCCTTGCCATTCTATCAAATGAACATGTAATTCCATTCCATCAGCAGCAAAATGAGGAATAAGCAAATAAGCACAAAGGAAAAGATTTGGGTTTTGAAAAGAAGCATTTAGAAAGACTCTCAAATGATTATTTACGCAGAGAAATCCTACAGTCTTTCCACAGAAAACATTGGAGTCATGCAGAATTATAGCATAACATCTCATGTTTGTAAGTTGCTGTATAGTTAAAATCAGGACTCAAATTGTCGGGTTGCACTGGTACTTAAAATACAAAGGTGAACTATTTCCAGCAGAATGGAACCTGGTTCATTATTTGAGTTTTTAAGGGCAACTTCTCTAATTGCAATTTTGTGTGGAAAATTGTATAGCCTTCCCTTGTTCCATTTTTAGACCCAAGAATGACCTACAATAACACAGAAAGCAACCCTGCAATCTTTAGTTCTCTTTTTGCTTTTCCGCTTATGAAAAAGAAAGCAACTTTCTAGATCTCAGGGCTAAGACAAATTAAAAGACACACAGGTAGTGTATGCAGTGACATTAGTAGGGTTTGTGTCAACCGCTTAGGGAGGCCAGTGTGACACCCCCATGATGGACCTCCTCCCATGCAGTGGGTGGGGCAACACCCCAGATGGTGGGTGTGGTGATGCACCATTGCCCCACACCCTCTGATTTGTTGGTTATAACTTTTGATAGAGTGGAGATATTTAAACACCGTTTCTTTCATTTCATTCTGTATGAAATGACACATTGAATGACACATAACATGATGGCATTATACAAAAATACCAAGATTTTAAAAATTTTGACCAGTAGTGGTGTCACCGTCACACACACACACCCCCGTGCGCATCACCTGGTGCAGCCCACACCCCCTAGCAACACCACTGAGTGTATGTTGAAGACAGAAATGAAAGGAAGCTTTAGGCAAGGATTACAAGGTTTTTTTGTGTGCTCTTTCAGGAGATAAGGCTGAAAATCAGGGGAAGAGAGTTAGAAGTAGAGAATCTCAGTGATGTAGCATAGTCAGTCAGTAGACCAGCCATTTTCAACCACTGTGCCGTGGCACATTGGTGTGCCGCAAGTGGTCCACAGGTGTGCCACAGGAATTTGGGAGAAGGTCATTTATTAGTAGGGCCAATGAGGATGTGAGCCCCCCACTGGTAGCATAGCGTGCCTTGGCAATTGTCAAAAACCTGATGGTGTGCCATGACAATTTTAGTGACTTGTCAGTTTGCCATGAGATGAAAAAGGTTGAAAATCACCACAGTAGACAATATTGACTTAGGTGGACCAATGATCTGAATCAGTGAAAGCCACCCTCCTTTTATATTTCATAATGCTAAAACCCGGGCTCAATATGTGAGTGAGGCTGATGATAGCATGATATATCATGATATATCATGAGTGAGGCTATAATGATAGCATGGAGCATGGAGACTAGGCAGAAGAGCATAGTGGGCCCATGATAGATTTCAGAGGGAGAAGCTAACACAGGATCTTAACTTGGAAAGCAGGCATAATAAAAACAAAGCAATGCAGGAATTCCTGTTCAAGTTCATATTGAATGAAATTACTACTGCTGCCACTCCCATATACCTGGCATCAGGCAAAGCACTGCAACTTACTGAGAGGAGGCTGCAAAGGGTGTCCAGTTTTTGAGCACCAGCCCACAGGGTGAACATCTGGGTGATCCGAGTCAATCCAGAAATCATAAACATGGCTCCAGCCATCAAAATGGACCTATAGGCACAGATCAACAGGAAACAGATTTAGCATCTGTCTCTGGAACAATAAACCATCATGAAGGAAGGTGACATGCAGGCTCTGGAGCACTGGTATATTAAGGGCTGTTTCATATATTGAACCAGGAAGTAGGTCCTCACATATCCCATGGCACCTTTTAGTTCTTCCAAGTGCTTTCATTTAAAAATGTGTAACTGAACCTCATCACAAAAGCAGGAGAGATAGAGGAGGGTGAATGATGCGTGAATGGTATAAGAAGGTACAAAGAAGGGGAGAAACCTACTTTTATCCTGTAGTCTTCCACATCCTCAACACTAGCTGCTCGGATCAAGGAAGGAGTCCTTTTGTCCACTGCTTCCAGCTTCATGTTGATCAGGAAGCCATGGGGTTCCCTCTGGAGTGAGAAGAATGAGGAGTGAGGCAGAGATCAGAGTGGGAGAAATAAACTCTTGCCTTCTCCCTACCTACTATCTTCTGTACAGATAAGGGCTTTCCCATATGAATCCATGTTTGGTTTCTTCTGTGGAGAGATGACCAATGCTTCATTCAGTACTCCACAGTAGTATAGAAGTGGACCAGTGGGAATTTCACTACCTTGGCACAACACAGTTATCAGGCTCATGATAGAGCATGAAGGCTTGCTCACTGCTAAAAATGTTAGCAGTGAAGATGAACTTTTTTTCCTGAAAATGGTTGACTGAGATGAAATAATTTGCCTTTTGTGACTGAATGGATTTCCCCTTCCCCTCCATCCTATTTGTAAATATTCACACACAAATTATAGAGACTAAGGAAAGATATAGACAACTTACCACCTTAAAGGCCCAGGATGGCACTGCAGAAGCACCTGTTTCCATTAAGTAGTTCTCCCAGCTGAAGTTCTCAGGATCAGGGTAATCTGGGAATAAAGGTGTCTACCAGATGACAAGCTTTGCCCCAGAGGCCTCAAAATTCATCACCTATCAGAGTAAGTTCTCTAGAACTCAGAGTGGATATTACTGCCCTGAAGTCAAGTTTAGTTCATTGGTCAATTCAAAAAGGTCATTTCACTGTTCCTCACACACAAAATGTTGTTTTTCTATCATGTGCACTACTACTGCTAGAGGAAGTCATAGATTAAACAACAAACTGAGGGGAATATTGGCACCAGCTCTACGGCATGCCAGGAAACATCAGACTAAGACCAGGAAGACCCGGATCCAAATCCAAACCCAGTCATGATGTTCAGCAGGTGATCTTGGGCCAGTCTGAGCCAAATCTAACTCATAGGGGTGTTAAGAGGATGAATTGGGAGGAGGGGGAGGGAGGAGGGGGAATGAATGAAAACTAGGAGATTATATATATATGACGGCAGTGCATGTGTTCTGCTGCCAGTCACTGCCTTAAGGAAGTCATTAAAAACACTCCTGTGTACTCACCTTGAGGAGGTGTGAGTGGTTTCCCATGCTCCTGACACCAACCAACTGGGTGGATATAGGGACTGCTGGGGTCACACCTGCAATTGCAAATAAAACAGTTACATAAGATGGAGTCTAAAGCTTATGGAGTTCACACTCCACAGAATGACAAGATACTTTGGAATTATGGCAGACATGTTGGAGAGGAGAAAACAGAAAATGGAAATCTGTAAGTGTGCCCCCTACCCCCATGCTTAATCCCTAGAATATGCAAAGCAGGTATGTTTGCTGATGTCAACTTAGTTTGCATATTTGTTGGTAGCAGAATTCAGCACGTTGTTTCAGAGTGAGAACAGGAAGAGGAGGATTCAAGGAACAGTTATACAGAGACCAGGGATTGAGTCTATGGGTGTATATGTGGGCACTGATCCTAGAGCTTGTGCTGAGTGAAGTACCATCAGGAAGAATGTTTTTAAAATTTGTATTACAGAAAAGTTTTTTATTATCACACCAAAAGTGCTTCTAGCACTCTGCTTCCAACAATAAGAGAAACTGTTTCCCCTGAACAGAAAGCGAGGGCTACTTGGGATATTTTTATCACCCAACCAGCTTCTTGTTGATATACGTAGACTCATGACACACCCATGTCTTTGCCTGTCCCTTTGATTCAGAGGGATTTTTCTCAATTGCAGGGGGTAATGGTGGTGGTTCATTCATACTGTTCCTCTACATGTACAGTATAGCAGCACATATCGCAGAGTGGTTTGCAAACACATTCACACATGACAATTAAGAAATCTCCTTTTGAAGCAAGCTTAGGGCCAGAATGTGCATGTTCTGTGAGCATCTGCAGCTTTTACTGTATGGGACTGGCCTGGCAAGAAGAAAATCTTTGAAACCAGCTCCAAATTAGCATTGAATTCCAAGGTCTGCAGAATTGGGTGGTATCGCTACATCCAATGAAGTTGTACTTTCTGGAGTTTTCTCTCACCTACCAGTAGTCATAAGTGTCATCCCAGTTGTCAAAGTGCACCAAAAAGAGATTGTCCACCACATCTGTAACTGTGGCAACGCATATCAAAGAAGGATTCATGCGGTCCACCGCTTCAAGTTTCATGCCCACCTGGAATCCTGTAGGAGCAGCATTCTGAGGTAAGAATAGAGAGAAACGTCAGTTCCCTTTCATATGCTTGCCCATGAGCTGTTTTCATGTGGTACGATTCCATGGAGCAGGGACTATACTGGTGGAGCCTATTTATCCGCGTTAGTTCCATTCCGTGACTCGGCGCTATTAACAAAAACGTGTTGTGCTGAATTCCATAGAGTTATGCAAATACACTGCAGCCTGACACTTCCGGATGGAAGGAAACTAGGGCAGTGGTTATCAATCCTCTCTCCTCTGTACTCAGCCCTCCTTGTTGCCAGCTGCCCAGCTTCTTTCACATGGGATGCTGATCTTTTAAGAGTCCAGCCCTATGCGTTTCTACTCAGAAGTAAGCCCCACTGTAGTCAATGGGGCTTACTCCCAGGAAAGTGTGGAGAGCATTGTAGGCTATATCTCATGCTTTCCTTGGTGGGAAGGCTTGCTTGTGTCAGTGATTGCATGCACCATGGGGGGGGGTTTGCTTGTTTCGGTGATTGCCTGCACCGTCTCAATGGGGGGGAATTTGGCAAACACTCCCTGGGTTTTTTAACGCAATCCCTTCTGTTGCTACCACATCTGCCCCTGTGAGAGTGAGTGAGTGAGTGAGTGAGAGAGAGCTCCACCTTGCTGTTGTTCTGGATACAGAGATTTTCGCCCCCCCTTCCCCTCTTCAGCCTCTTTGCTGTCTCAGGGGCTCCAGGAGTGTTACTGTTCCTTTGCAAGGGGAACCTCTTCCAGGGCTCCAGGGTTATTTCCCTGCTTGGGCAAGGCAGAGCCTTTTTGCAGTGTTTTGGGCTGCCTGGAAATGGAGTGAGAGTCCAGTGCAGGGTAGAGGAGGCAAAGGTGTGTGTGAATTTTGGTTCCCCCACCCCATTCGAGTTGAGACAAATCAGCAGATAAAAAATCCGTGGATAAATACGAGGCTAACCCCTGCTAATTGGGTAAGAGGCACTTTTTCAAGTGGGTGCTCCTTTTTTTAGCAGGGGGAGAGTAACTGGCCCACCTCACCCCAGCACTGTCTGTTCTAGTGGCAGTCTGCTGGTATTCATTTGCATCTTTTTAGATTGTGAGCCCTTTTGGGACAGGGAGCCATTTATGTTATTTGATTTTTCTCTGTAAACTGCTTTGTGAACTTTTAGTTGAAAAGCGGTATATAAATACTGTTGATTGATTGACTGTTGATATATGTATGGACATATGGGTGAGGCAGTTTGCGTGAGTCTTTTCCAGGAGATGGCACACAACCTGAAGAAAAACCCTGTTGCCTTGAAGCAGGCAGGACTTGTAGAGGCTCTCCAACTGAAGTGGATCAAAATCAAATCTATTTGCATAGCCCCGCCCCAAAGCAAGAGAGAGAAACAGCTGACTTTTAGAGAGAGTTTCCATCAGTGAAGAAGAAACAGCAGAGGTAGATGCAAAGGCTGCTTCCTTGTCCACGCCCTGCCTTAACACATTATGCATATGCTTCTGGCACTCAGGGTCAAGACTAAACATGGAAGCAGGGCAGGAATGTGTGTGAATTCTGCAAGGAGGAATAGCTGGTGACTCAAAGGAGCCAGGAAGAGAACAACATAGAGAAGGGTTTGCTTAACAGAAAAGCAAGGTAGGCCACTGAGAGGGTGTAGACAAGGGCATTACAATCAAAATAGCCTCAAAACATAAGCATAAGACCAGGCCTGGACCGAGCCAAATGGTGCCCAAATTCAGGGCCCCCCCATCATCACTGCCATCCCTTCCTCACTTCCTTTGTCTTGTGTCTACTCTAGTCACTGCACCTTCAAAATATGTTAGATCAGGGGTGCCCAAGCCCCGGCCCTGGGGCCACTTGCGGCCCTCAGGGACTCCCAATGCAGACTCCCAATGCGGCCCTCAGGGAGCCCCTACTCTCCAATGAGCCTCTGGCCCTCCAGAGATTTGCTGGAGCCGACACTGGCGCGACGCAACTGCACTCAGCGTGAGGGCGACTGTTTGACCTCTTGCATGAGCTGTGGGGTGAGGGCTTCCTCCACTGCTTGCTGTTTCACATCTGTGATGCAGTAACGGCAGCAAAGGAAAGGCCAGCCTTACTTTGTGCAAGGCCTTTTATAAGCCTTGAGCTATTGCAAGACCTTCATCCATTCATAGAAGTTCATCTGTAATATATACATTTATGTAAACGAATGTAAATTTATTCAAATTTTAAATGTAAATTAATCCTTTTTTCCCTGGTCCCTGACACAGTGTCACAGAGATGATGTGGCCCTCCTGCCAAAAACTTTGGGCACCCCTGTGTTAGATACTTTTCCACTCCCAAGTTCCTCTCCCAAGATCCTCTCCTTTCAGTCTGTTTTGAAGACAAGGCCTTGGAAGAGGAAAGGAGCAAGAGAAGGAGATGACAATGATAGATGGGGGTGATCCTATTCCTGATCACTGCCTTAAAAGGAGAGTGATTGGGAACAGGATCACAGCAGTGGCATCCGCATCTGTGATCTTTGGGAGCAGTGAGGGAGGAGGTTGGCTGACTTCCCCAACTTCTTATCACTCGCTAATGGAGCTGTCCAAGAGAATGGTCAATGGTTGGGTGAGGCAGCAGGGCAGATTGCTGGGCATACTCTCTTAACATTTCTTAATGAAACAGGAAGTTGCCTACCATGGAGTGCTTTTGTTGCACAAAAGTCAGCCTCTCCCTTGCTACCATTTCAAAAGCACATGTAAAGGGATTAGTTTGTAGAAGGAAGCAGCAACCACTCACACTGCTTGGAGTTGCAAAGAGGTGCTTGGGAGCTGCCTGAGCTTTGGTTATCCTCAGATAGGTGGCCCAGTTGAATTCTTCTTCTTTGTAACCTAAACATCCTGGAGTGAAGAGAAGAGTTAACACATCAGTGAGGTCCACAGCCCCTTCTTTGGCCTACAGAAACTACACTGACTAGGAAAATAGGACGCTGCCTGCCACTGAGTTAGATTATTGGTCCATCCAGCTCAATATTGACAACACTCCTGGCAATGGCTCTCCAGAGTCTTTTCAGCCCTGCCAGGAATTACCAGGGATTAAACCTGGGACATTCTCCAGGCAAAGGAGATGTTCTACTATTACACTACGGCCCCTCCCTAATGGAGGGGAGATGGTGCTTATTAGGGGTGCTTCCTGATGTGAGCTTCCTTTGCAGTTGCATCAACAAACCCAGAAGGGAATGCCTTGCTTTATGCTGAAGCAGTTCAGAGAGGTACCAAGGTCTGTCTCTAGATGCACCTTGTCTGATGCATGACACAGCTCACAACACGTCACTGTTTAAAAGGCTGGCAATGCAGGTCTTTACAAGCCCACAGTCTCTTGCCTTGCCATCTCCACCCCATGAAGTGCCAGTGTTGCTCAACAGACAGACCATATTTGACAAGCGTTTGCAAATACAGGGTCCCAATCCACCTACCTTTGGGGGGCTGGAGCTTGTGCCCTGTTTTCTCAAACCAGCCAGCAGGATGAATATTGGGGGAATTGGCATTTAGCCAGAAATCATGACACTCAGAGTAACCATCAAAATGAAGGCGCATCCTGTAACCACATACCTGCATGTGGGAAGAGCAAAGGGGACATTCCATTCCATTTCACCACATGAATTTCCCTGCTATAAACCTTTCTAAATACTGATCCTGACCTTCTGGATGTTTCCATCTCTGACTAATAGGAAGCAGATTTGGGTTCCAACAAACTTTCTATTATCTCCAGCAGAGAAACCAGCAGAGAGAGTGCTTGGGCAGTGCTGTTGGTGGCCTAAAAAGCATAGCCAATGGCTATTCTTTTAAGTTGCTTTTACTTCTCTCACTAGAAGCCTCATCCCAACCACACCCATAACCAAGCCTCAGGAGGGCCTAAAGCCAGTCCAGAGAAAGGGATATAGTCCAGAGCTAAAACAGGACACAGACTCATCTCACCTCAGCCACTGTGAGAACGAAGTACATAGAAGGGTGCTGGGGGTCAATCCCCTCCAATTTCATCCCCACTTTGAAACCGTTCTTTTGTTGGGGGGCTAACTGGTACTGAAAGAAGAAGCAAACAAGGAAAGACAAAGTGTGTATGCTATCATCACATGACAAACCAGGCTGCTTCTGTGTAACCCTGTTGGCACTGAATTTAATGAGGAAATTGGTACCAGAGAGGCAGCCATATTAATCACTCTGGGCAGGCCTTACCCCAACAATCCCTAAAGGAGAAGAATAAGACTTGCCCTCCAGGCAGAGCTGGATACTGGGGGACCTAGGAGAAGAGCTGTTTCCTCAGGTTTTTTTTTCAACCTGAGATGTAGAGGGGAGAGATTTAAATTGTTAAAAGGTTATGGCAGGCATTCTGAGTTGCAGGGAGGCTGCATGTGACCTCCCTGTGACTCAGAAGATCTCCCAGATGAAACCTCTGGTTGTGCTAGTGGAGATGCTAGTGAGTCCTCCAGCCATGGGTTTGGAACCCGTGGTTGGTCAAAGCAGCAGATACCAAATCCACGGATAAAGAGGACCTACTGTAATAAAACCAGCTTAAGACTGTAGTACAGATATGCCTCTGATCCCAGACAAAAAGAAACATTGTAACTCACTTCCTGAAATAGATTTAAAGGGGCAGCAGTGGCTTTCTGTTCTTCTAGGTAAGATGCCCAGGACCAACCTTCTGTCTTCTCATCACTGGAAGCTGAGAATAGCAAATCACAGACCACATAAACATGATACAAAAGTAATAGAAGTTTCACTGAAATTTCCACATTTAGAGATTTGAGAGAAAGGTAAAGAACAGGAATGTGACAACAGTTGTTTTTCCAGAGAAGTGCCACAGTCAGAGAAGTGCCACCAGGATGAACATACTGGCCTTAAGTGGCCAATGCTAGGGGGTACCCCCCTGCTAGCCACTGAGAATGAGCAGCACAGCAAAGCAAAAGCAAAGACATGCTAGAAATCCCTGCACCTAAGGTTCAAGTCCCCTTATCCCACCCACACAAATGCCAAGGAAAATGATATTAGATGGTGAGAGATACATTCTCTCCATGTTGAGTATATAAGTATATATAATTCCTTAAATCATAACCTCAGAATGCCAGATGCAAGGGAGGGCACTCAGGTAAGTGTGTAGATCATGATGGTCCAACATGTGCCCTGCAGGCTACTTGTGGCCCATGAGGTCCTTTTTAGCAGCCCCCCAAAACCCAGCATAGCCCCCCAACTCCTACCACTTTATCTCTCCCATGACAGACTGAAAATCCCTGCCACATTCCCTATCAGTGGCTCAGAACACAGAAGTAATTGGTAGTGGTGTCATCATGTAACTGCCAATTACTTCCAGGGTGACACAGACTGAGGTCATGCCAGACTCATGTGCCCCCCCCCCAGTTTCTCAAAGTTGGACCACCCTGGTGTAGGCGATTGCAGCCTGAGAAGTAAACAAGCTCTCTCCTTCCAGTGCTCTGCCTCATTAGTATGAAGAGGCTGGGGTCCATTGGAAGATTTGGCATTTTAAAGTCTTACTTTACTGATCAAAAGCCCATCTAGTCCAGCCTCCTGAATCTCACAGTGGCCCACTAGATGCCTCAGGGAGCACACAAGACAACAAGAGAACTGCATTCTGGTGCCCTCCCTTGCATCTGGCATTCTGAGGTAATGATTTAAGGAATTAGATTAGCCTGCTGTCTCCCATCATGTCATTAATCCATATTATCCAGTGGGCCAGAGTGCATAAGGGGCATCATGCCACATTTGGACAAGGAATCAGCTCAGTATACAGAACACGCTGATGTCTCAAGCAAGTGAGCCATGCTATATACTTACCAGGTGGACTTGCGTTCCATTCTGCATTCCCAATGTTGCTTGCAGGGGGTTCTCCTCCAGACCCATTTGTCTCCTCCTGCTTCACTTCCTATGCCACACAAAATCATACTTTTTATTCTGAACTAATCAAGCAATTTGTTTCTTCAAAGTCTCCCTAGTTCTCCAAAGGGCAGGAAGCTCTGGGATGGCCTTTAAAAAACACAACAAGAGAGTACAGTACTAGATTCTGGGTTTGTTCTGTACTAGCTATGCCAGTGTTATTCAAACTGTGAGGCGCGGCTCCTTAGGGAGGCGCCAGGAACTGAAAGGGGAGGCGCGGGATGTCCTCTCGAAGCTATACAGTCACACCCCTGGGCAGAATATGAGCCCTTCTTCTGCCCGTCTCTGCGCTTTTTTTTAAAGCAGAAGAAACAGGAGTTGCTCAGCTGCGAGAGTGGCTGCTGCCGCCCCGCCCTCTTCTCCCTCCACTCCCAGACTGCCGCCTTCTGTGTTCACTGCATGTTGTTTCCAAAGCTCTTCCACTCCAACCCCCATCTGGCAAGTACTAAGCATGCTCAGCTTTCAGTCCTTGCCCTTGCTGACCCTCAGAAAGAAACCCTCCTTGATCCTTGTCTGGTTGGTTCCTAGTTCTGAGCCTGGGATTGCTTCTCATCAATGTGAAATCTCTCTTTTCGACCCCCTCCCTCTTCCACTCCCCTCCCCTTTGATCTCCAAACCTTCCCGCTTTCCTCCCCCTCCCCTTAAAGTTGTTTCCATGCAGTTGGCAAAGGGGGAGGGGAGAGACAAGCACACACTTTACTTGGCCAAGAGCAGAAAAAGGGTACTGTTTTTAAAGTGATTTATTAATCTTGTTGTTTAACTGAAGAGGAAAGGCTTATTTTAAAGTGATGAATCTTGCTATTTGAAGGGAATACTTATCAGCCATTGATGAAATGATTGCCAGCCCAATCCTATCCACACTTTCCTGGGAGTAAGCCCCATTGACTCTAATGGGATTTACTTCTGAGTAGACATGCATAGGCTTGAACTGTGCATCTCCTAGTATAGGAGACAAATCAGCTTCCTAACCAAACCCTTATCAGCTCTGATGTATTTTCATGGTCTATTTTTGTTTTCCCCACCAGCTGCTGGAAAAATTTAATTTCATTAAATTAATAAAGGGTTCAATCCTATCCAAGGAGAATGGGAGAAATGACTAGCTGGACTGGGGTCCATAGGGGTGTTTGTGTATAATGTTGGTCAGACTGGTTGTTCACAAAGTTCATTTGATAAAACAATTCTATTGGTATGCTTACAAAGTTAAAAAAAAATGAGTCCTCCCGGACCAGACAAAATCTACCTACTCCAGCATCCTGTCTCCCACAGTGATCAGCAGCTGATCATTTATAAAGCATGTATATTGCTGTGTATTAATAATATATTTTTAAGATCTGCATTTAATTAATGATATGATTAATATAATTAATATTAATATAGTTAATATTTCTGGCCACTTCTTGTTTAATGATGTCACTTCCAGCCCTCAGGAACATGATGGGGAGTCATGGCCAACAGCCACGGGGGTCAAGGGAGCCACTGGCCGGGAAAGTTTGAGTACCACTGAGCTGTGCCTTTATAAATATGCTGCTAGTCTCAAAACTGAACTGGTGTGTTGAAATAACAACAGCTCAGGAGATCAGACACAGACCACATTAACAGACACAGCAGATCTATGATCAGCTCCCCTAACATTATTTTCAGCACTTAAAGTGTGGTTAAAAAAAAAACCCACACACACCACCCCAAGCAATGTCTATTAAGAGCATTCATTTTGGTATCTTTTCAGATATCAAGTGAAGCTGGTGTGGTGTAGGAGTTAACATGTTTGACTAGAACAGGGGAGACCGGGTTCAAATTCCCACTCAAGCATGAAGAACATTGGATGATCTTGAGCCAGTCCCCTTAACTCTCAGCCTAATCTGTCCCACAGAGTTACTGCACCATGTTTGCCACTCTGAGCTCCCTAGAGAAAGGGATAAAACTGTAACCAAATATTATTTTAACTATAAAAATGCTACTAACTCAGGTCAACTAGCCACCATTTACACTAAGCAAAGACATTAGTGCCTTTGACATGGCATCCCCAACACAACAGCCCATTTCACTGTTTAGGACAACAGACACACAAGTTAGGGAGAACCAGCAAGTTAGCCAGAAGAAGGAGAAATATAGGAGAAATAATCACATGTAGTCTAAAACACCAGTATTATCTGCATCCCCATTCCCCCCTCCCCATCAACAGTGAACGAATCCTTGGCATCTTTCTATGGAACTCACAGTCTAAATCTAATTGCTTCATGTTAAAGCTGACCCAAAGTCAGGCCAATTAATGAGGAAAGGAGCATATGACAAAATGTGGTTATAGGACTTCAGCAAGCCTATATGTGTTCAGAAGCTTCCCTGCTTATTAAGAACACTGAACTTACGAACACCACTTTCAGCCCCAACTTTCAGGTTGTAGCTGATGCTGCTTACAGAAGCCACTATTGAGCATTCCCAGGCTCCATAATGAAATGGAGAACCTTTAGAGCAGGGGGCCCAGGGGCCATTTGCAGCCCTCAGGGACCCCAATCCGGACCCAGGCTACAAAATGAAATGGAGAATCTTTAGAGCAGGGGTCCCCAGTCTTCAGCGTGTCTGTGGCCCAGCAGAGACTTGCTGGAGCCTGCACTGGCCCAACGCAACTGTTCTCAGTACAAGGGCCAACTCTGGAGTAAGCTGAGTTTTCTCTCTGCTGCTTGCTATTTTACATCTGCAAAGCAGCAGCAATGGCAGTGAAAGAAAGGTCAACCTTGCTTTGCACAAGGCCTTTATAGGCCTTGAGCTACTGCAAGACCTTCATTCATTCATATAAGTTCCATCTCTAACATATTCATTTATGTAAATTTATTCAAATATTAAATGTAAATTAATATTTTTCCCAGCCCCCGACAGTGTCTGAAAGATGATGTGGCCCTCCTGCCAAAAAATTTGGACACCCCTGCTTTAGAGGGAAACTGACAGCGCCCCAGTAAATCTGACAGCACTGGGAGTGAAGCTGACAACACTGACAGCATCCCCAGTGAAACTGACAGCTACAGGAGTAGAGACAGGGGCATTTCTGTGCAGCAGCATTTCTTAGAGTGTGCTCCTAGGAGCCTTGGGGCTCCCTGACACCCCTCCAGGGGTTCCACAAGGACATCATGTGGCCACCACCTTCCTCCTGCCCAGTTTGCTCATCCACCCCTCTCGCCTCCCCTGTTTATGGCTCCTCTTCCTCATTCCCCTCCAGTTTTTGCTCCTTGCAGGTATTTGGGGTTGAGCTTGGCACTGCACCACTCTGAGAATGCTCTGGAGTTCTGGGGCTCCCTGAGACTCTCTGTGCATGCACCTGCGGGGTTCCTCGAGACTCCTTTTAGGAGCATAAGGGGCTCCACAAACCAAAAAATTTGAGAACCACTGCTGTATAGCATTACTGAACTTATGAATAAAATGACTTACAAACAGACCTCTGGACCCTAACGTGTTCGTAAATAGGGAAGCTTCTGTATATCCAGTTATACCATTTGTTCAGACTCCTCCTCTTCCTCCTCCGATGGGCTTTGATAATCTTTTCTTTTCCGCTTCTTCACTGGCTTGAGGATTTCCATGGAGTTGGTGCTGCCAGCAGAGTTCTCCACAATGACAGACCTGCAAAGCAGGGGACTGGCATCTTCTACTGACAATAATGTTTTATGAGCAATGGAGGCTGCTTCCCTTTTAGTACTGGGCCCCGCTCCTCCAACAATAATGTGATCGCTGCAGTGATATAGGGGAGGGCACCAAGCTGCAGCAGGGATAACCTTGTCAAAGAAGAAAAGTCTGTTTATGAAAGCCACTAATGAATACCACTGAATTAGGATGCTCATAGGGTAGCCTTGGGCAAGTCATTGATACTGAACCTATGCAACCTCACAGGGCTGTTGTGAAAATAAAATGAGATACCATGCTGCGCTCCTTGGAGGAAGGATGAGATACAAATATGATCATTTTTCAAACATCATATTATCGTCTTCAGATTTTTTTAATGCTTAGAAATATGACATCCACCATTTTCTAGTGCAGAAGATGGTAAGAGATAGGGGCAATAACGTTTCCAATGAAATGCCTTGATCTTAGCCCTTCTACATCTTACTGGTCGGCAAGTGTAACGATCAAAGAGACTTAGGGTGGAATGCTAACTAACTTTCCAGCACTGGCATAGCTGTACCAGTGGGCATGTGCTGCAGTTGGAGGGCAGTCATGGAGGCCTCCTCAAGGTTAAGGCCACGTTTGTTCCCTTACCTTGGAGTTGCATTGCCCTTATGCCAGTGCTGGAAAGTTGATTAGGACTGCAGTCTTAGAGGCTACAAAAGCTCAGCCTGCCATCTTTCTGTAACTAGTAACACTGGCTCTAATGTTACATTCCTTCATGTACGTCATAAGGATGCAAGCACAACACTGGATGAAAAACATGTTGGAAAGGTCAAAAGCACAAGTATGATGCATGGATCATGAACATGCACTTTGGGAGTATGACATTGTCTGTGGGTTTGACCGTTCCACCATGCTGAAGTCATAACGCAGATCTACGCTACATGCTTATAGCAGCCGCACAACAATCCAACTGTCTAATTCAGGCTTTCCCCCAAGAATCCTGAGAACCGTATTTTGACAAAGACGCTGAATACCCTCTGTTAGAGATTCCTAATCCCTACAGGTCTCAGGGTTGCCAAATAAAAGAGAATGACTGTTAAACCAGTTTTATTCTGTATTATGAATACAGCCACGTCTGCAGCTGTTCTTTACTCAGTTCTATACTGACAGTACATTCCTCCCTTCCTCCCTCTCTCTCTCTCTCTCTCCCCATCACATGCAAGCAGCATCTTTTCTTTACCTTTCTTTGAATTGTCGGTGGCAGTTCTCACTGCAGAACCCCCTGCCTTCCTGGGAGGACCCTGAAACATTTCTCCGGCCACAGGTGCTGCAGTGACAGAGGCTGTCAACAGCTGGAAGCTTGGGTGGCTCCAGCACATCTGAGTCTGGAGAAGTCAAAAGAGAAGCACACTTAATGGGCAGCATAGATCACAAGCAGCCCAAATTCTGGAGTGGCCAAGTAGATATTTAAGAATTCTGTAAAGCATGTTCAATGTGCCACTGCTAAAGCTCACTATAGATTCTCATAATTTCTTCTTGCACTCAGACAACTGGAATGAAAAAAATATTGAATTTGAAAACAAGCGATGATACACACACCCAGGAATCAATGCTGACGCATACATAGAAACACATTGAGGGCTTGGGGACATCAGAGATGGCCGGGAAGAGCATTTGAGAAAAACACAACTGTACATTTCAGCTATGCACTTTTTGGTAGGTCACCGCGCATATAAGAGACTAGCATATGCTTAGGACTTCTACAGTAAAATTGTATACAAAGATCTGAACACCAGCTAAAGAACCATCCTCACCTTGGGCCACGGTGGGAATATCCTTGCTGGCAGGTGCCACCTCAGCAGCCCCATCTCTTTCTGAGTGGCAGTCCTTTAGGGGCTCCGCAGGTGAAAGCTTGTCAGCGCTGACCACTTTCAGTGTCCCAAATTCATTTATCCGAAACTACATCAACAAGGGAGGGAAGGGTAAATATGGTGAAAAAGCAGCCACATTAAGGCATGGGGCATTGCACTGGAATGAAAACAAGATGATATCATCATCACCATCATCTCTGTACCCTGTCTGTCCTCCACAAGCTTAGGGTAAGATGCATGGGTTCATCCTGTTTTATACTCACAACAATTTTAAGCAGCTAAATAGTGACTGGCCTAAGGCTGCACAATGAGTTTCATTTTTCTGAACCCAGGTCTCCCTACTCTACTGTATTCTGACCGCTACATCATGTTGCTTCTATTGTGCATGCACTATAGGAAGAGAAGGGCAACATAGCAGTATGCAGATTAGATTACAAACTTCTTGGGGCAGAGACCTTTCTCACTTTACCTTCCGAAGCACCACTCATTTGAAACTGTGCCATAAATAACAACAACAATATAGGAGAGCCCTTTCAGTCAATGGGCAGTCAGAGGTGACAAATTGAGAATTACTTCTCATAATACACTTGAAAGACACAGATACATGCTTGAAGGGAAGACTGCCTAGGGCTTAACAAGTAATATATTTGGAAAAGACTTCTTAGGACAAAACTACATGTTACAATCAATGAGTAAACTCTCTCTTTAAGAATTTTATTTTTATTTTTTAAAAGTTCACCGGGTGGTGATCTGGAGCAAAACCATGGTGGGATTAAGGTGACTTTAATACTTCACCCCTCCATGGTTCTGATACAACTTGTGCATTTCCCCTCTCCGCAGTTTTTACCATAGTAAATTTATATTATAAATTAAATGTATAATTTGAATTATAAATATATTATATACTTAAATATATAAATATATACTCTATAATATGTTTATATTATAGATTTACCATACTAAAACAGTTTCCATTAGTGCCAATGAAAGCTTTTTTTTACTATGGTAAATAGGACAAAAAGAGGGAAGGGTACACAATCTGGACTGGAACCATGGCAGTTTCAATGGAAACCCTACACCTATTCAATGGAAAACAAGCATGGGGGTTACAATCAGGATCAGAACAACGGCAGGGAGTGAGTTAAACCCTCCCAGCATGATTTCACTCCAAATTGCCATTCCCTGGCACACTATTTTTAAATTACCAATCCAGACTGATTATCCATGGATTCAGAACCCATAGTTTTATCTAACCGTAGGTTCTGAATCCGTGAATTCAGCTGGAATGGCTCCCTCTGAACACAACCAGAGTTGTGTGTGTGCCCCCTGACCCTCAGAAGGCCTTCTAAGGCCTCTGGAAGGCTGAAAATAACAATCCCCAGTCTTCAGAAGTGGTTCGCGATAGCTAGTTTTAGTTGTCCTGAGGTCAAGGGAGACCAGCAGAGAGGTCCATGGGCTCCCCACACTCACCAGAAGGCTGGTGCTACAAACACTAAGTTTTTTTTAACCCTTTTATCCCTGACAGCGGTGTGATCATGTTGCTGTCTTTGCCCCTCCCCCACAAGCACTTACCCCAGTTTCCAAACTCCCAGAGAGTTTGGGAGCCACTGACCTAGACCCTCAGTCAGAGCTAGAAGGGCTGTTTGTACATTCATAGGCTTTTTCTGAATGACACCCCATCAGTAGCACAGCTAGAGGGGGTGGGAAAACAGTAAGTATTGCAGAGGCCCCCACACTCCATGTAAGCAGCCCCTCCCACGCCATTGAAGTGAATCAGGGCAGCGATGGCAACACGCAGGTGATACTGTTTGGTTAGTGAGCACCTGCATGTTGCCATTACTGCCCCAGAACTGCTAAGATGATGAGTGGGAGGGGCGGCTTACATGGCATGTTGCAGTGCCTGCAGTACTTACTGTTTTGCACCCCTCTAGCTACACTACTGCACCCAGTTTTCAAAGATGGATGAGAAGAGGCAGTTGGCAATCACTCTGGATATGAACCATGTTTAATCTTATAAATTAAAAACAGTTAGGGCACCCAATTTATTTATTTATTTATTTATTTATTTATTTAGCGTATGGCATATAATACATGGACTTAAATAACAACTAAACTAGATCAAATATCAATGTCCAAGTTCATCCAGCCATTCAAGGACAGAGTTACCTTCACTGAAAAAGTCAGACCATGGGCCAGAATACACCCTCAGTTTGCAGTCAGACACAATGTGGTATATGGTTTGGCGGGAAAACCTGCAATCACACTGTGGGGTAAATACTAGCCCCCATTTTAAACACTGAGTCCTCGCAAACACCATGCAGGGTACGGATCCTGTTCAAAGTTTTCCAGTGCTGGCGAGGTAAGTCGAAACCTATCCAATTAACCAGTACAACAAGAAATACTCAACAACAAATCATTTACAGAGGACCCTACTCCAGACCACAGCTGGTTACGTGGCATGGTGTCAGTTAACTATTGATAATCAAATAGCCATTTCTGCCCCCATCATT
Source organism: Tiliqua scincoides (assembly GCF_035046505.1). NCBI lineage: Eukaryota > Metazoa > Chordata > Lepidosauria > Squamata > Scincidae > Tiliqua > Tiliqua scincoides. Next base: position 194,608,616 of record NC_089824.1, on the reverse strand, counting down.
TCAGTGCTATCCACTCACTTGTGCCCGCTTTTCTTTCTCTTCCCTTCTGTTTTCTCAACAGGCTTCTCAACAGCATATTCTCTTCCGTTTCCTACCTCTCTTCAAACCGTCACCAACCTTGTCATTCCCTTGCTCTTCTCCAACCTTTTGTTCCCCGCCCTCTGATTTCATCAGGTCATCCGCACAGGCATTGTGCAACCTGCTCTTAAAGACCTCCAGGTACAGAGATTCAACAACACTTCTGCGTAAACCGTTTCAAGGTGGAACTACACATTTCAGTAAGTACACAGCCATCTCCGAGCATACCCAAGGACATGTTAAAGAGCGGCACTCTAGACAAGGGCTCCAAGTACAGAGATCCAGCACTTCTATTATACGGAACATTTTGTATAATCTTAGAGAGCTGCAGTGCTGGCTGCCAGCCCAGCATTACTCTTGAAAGCTTCCCCCAGCCAGTACAAAAGGTAATAAAAACCAGGCTTTTCTCCACTTACCCTTAAGTTGCTTCCAGGGAGAGTGGCTACCCCATCTTTCCACTCCAGAACCCGGATGGTGTTGCAAGTCTGTACTCCACTGATCTGAGGGATGACTGTCGCTGTGATAGGCTCACTTACTGTGCCTTCTCTTTGCCTTTCTGCCCCCATGTTTTTCTGGGGTTCTCGGGGGAACCGCTGGATTTCCAAGGTGTTTGTAGGAAGGTTTACAGTGGTAGTGTTTGCTTACAAAGAGAGAAGGAGAAGCAATACAACACACTCATTGATATCCACTTGCAGGTATTTGCAAAACACAGATGTAACCACAACAGAAGAGCATAGCATTCCAGGCCTGGAAGGACGGAGTGAATACAGTGGTGGGCCGCTGTGAGATACAGGAAGTTGGATTAGAAGGGCCTATAGCCTGATCCAGTGGGGCTGTTCTTATGTTCTTACAGTGTGCTTCCAAATCCTTACTGTAAGGGTAGGCAATGTTACATCAACAGTTCAAGTGTTGCCCCACACTGCCACTATTCAGCATTTTACCTGTGTGACAGGTAAACCTTGACACAGCCCTTATCCTTAGTTTGCTCCCCCCCCCCAGTTAGATTAGAATGTATAAGGAATGATTCTCTTTTCCTCCCCCACCCCAAGATGCAGTAGATGCACAGCAAATTTGAACTTCTAAAGCACCCACCAAGTTGGCTCATTGTATTTTGGTGTGTGTCTGTCTCTCATTGCTTACATTTGCCTCTGGTTGCCTGCACCTCGTCCATTCCCCTAACAAGCTCAACTTTTAAATGCTCAAGTTTCTGGGCAACAAGGATAGATGGGGAGAAGCCACCCTCAGAGCCAACCCTTTGGAGGGAAAAGATCCAAAGCACACCATATTAGTCTACTATACCATCCCATACTATACCATCCCATATTAGTCTACTATATTTTCCCTATACCAGGGAAATAGTGGCAAAGACATACCACCAAGCAAACAAAAGCCAAAATCTTCATGGTTTAGTGGAGAAATTAGCTCACCTGGGTATGCGCATGGAAAAGGATGAAAAATGGTAGCAAGAAGAGACAACTGAAAGACAGCTGGATGCCAATCAAGCTTCAGTGTCTCAAGCCCCTACCTGGTATGATGAAGGCAGTTGCTGGTAGGTGGGCATTTTGCACAGTATTCTCACTGGCTACCAAGTGCACACTGACCTCTCCCGCTGTGCCCCCTTTTGTGCTTCTTATCACCTCCATCTCTGCACGACCATCCATCATCTTTCCTAGGCACACAACCTATAACTGAAACAGAACCAGCAAGAAGAGGACCCATTTACTATCTTGGAGGTGGTATAATAGCCTTTGCAGCACTGGTGACTGAGTATAAGAGGAGTTCCATGGAGGCATTACTACTATTTGTTTTTGGGGGGAGCAGTGAAAAGGGTATGAGAGCCACGTCACAGATTCATATTTGGAGGTATATAATTCTTTTGCCTCCACACTTACGAATGCTGATTGTATCTGTATGACTGAATTACACATTCAATTCTTTTCCTTGCAGACCAATAAGCAGGCCGATTAATTTTGGAGTTTTGCAACATGCAAGTCTGTCAGAGAGTCCGTTGCACATATGCTTTCATTCATATACTGTTGAATTTTAGATTGTAACTGAGGCAGGGGCCTGTCTGGAACTTTGTAAAGCTAAACTGAACAATCTAGCCAAAGTATCATGCACATCAGTGGTGCGATAAATCAATAAATATACAAGTAACATTGACACCACAGAAAGGGAACACTCATGTCAGCCTTTAAACACATAGCACATTACATGGGCACTGGAGGGGACAGCTATGTCACATCAACAGTGAGATCATGGGGCACATGAAATCTTTGTGCACCTATAATCCACACAATACTCATTGTGACAACTGACAAGCAAGTTGAGAGTAGAAGCAGTTGCATTTTCCCAACAACACAAGGGCTGGAAATGTGAGGAATGAAGTCTCTACATCAGAAATGCATCACTGGGACCTGAATCTTCCAAAACATATAATTTTCAGAGGGGTAGCCATGCTAGTTCTGTTACAGCCCAAACAAAAAGCCTTGCAGCGCCTTTTAAACCTGGCATTTATTTCAGCATAAACTTTTGTGGATGAATTCACTTCATACATTTAACATGCTATCCTCACTAGGCAGGTTCATATTATACACTAGGAAAGTGAAAACCAAACTAGATGCTGTCAAAAGTGGGGTCAAAAAGATGGAAGAGGTACAGCACTGTAATGCATTATAATGCAAAGTAAAGTGCATTCTCGGTACTTTTCCCATTCTTTTTCTGAAGGTGAAACAAATAAGAAACAACACTGCATTCACTGCCTCTTCTGAAAGACTGATAGTCTCAAAAAACCTTTGGAAACTTGGAATCTTCCAACAGTACTACTGAGGCTCTGTGTTCTTCTGACCACTGGAGGGCAACAGAGACATTTAAATAGTTTCCAGATGGTATCAATGGAGAACACGGTGACATGCACCACTGATGGACTGGATATACTCCAGGGAACATCTCCCTGGAAAAATAAATACTACCATAAGGTGGGGGAGGGGGGTCCAACTCTCAGGAGCATATGATAGTCTGTATTTGATGATGTGAGATGGTAATTGGTAAGCTTATGAGGGTGATGAAAACACTGATTGTAAGCTGACGATTTTGGCACGGGGATCCGTTTTAAGGATGAAGGGAGATGAAGTTTTATGGAGGAGGGCAGTTTTATGAATGAAGGCTGAATGGACGAGATTATGCTCCTGATTTAAACGCTACAGCTTTTCCATGATCTTTGTAAATCATGAACTAATCATGCAATGGTACACAAGACCAGCATTACCCCCAAAATGAATTAGCTCATGACAATGTCAGGAGCTAACATGGTAGCTACCACATAAAAAAGAAATAAATCAAAAAGCCCTGTTGTATATACACTAAAGACAGAGAGCTTTAAGATGAATGCTCAAATTCTGCATTGGAGTTAAAGACATCATGACCGTGACATGGTTATGCACTCAGATTCTACATAAATTATACAGTGTACTAAAGCTAGTAGTCTCTGAAAATTTCCACAACCGTGTGAACTGCTCTTTTCTCAAGGAAGTTTCTCACCCTGACTATTGAAGAAAGCCTGATCGTGAGCCTGAATTGCGTGCAATAATTACATGAAATGAAGGAAGTCCTTTAAAAACACTAATTTCAGTTATTCCCATATTTTAAACATTTGTACCAGCATTACTGCACATCTGTCTGTTACAATGAAATTACACAACTTCTCTCTTCCTTTTGTGGACTAGAAAAATGCAGTTACTAATTCAGAGTTGGATCAGGGATGGCAGGACAGAGAAGAACCCAGATCCGCAGAAGCAGGAACAAACCCACAATACTTTGAGCACATGGCATACATAGTTAAAAGCTAATTCTAGCAGCCATGCAAGGCCTCGATTTGGATCAGACCACAGTGATGCAACAGAGGGATTTTCACCATTTCCCTTTGCACCATTGTCCTGCTGAAAACCATGGCCAGCTCAGAGCCACATTTAACCCTTCAAGTGCCATTTGCTAAAATGGTACTTTAAGGGTAAAGTGCTTTGGTAAATTTTGCTTTGGAAACACAATTTTGGTGAGAACGCAGCAAAAAGGTAAAGGATTAAATGCCCTCCATCTCAGCACTTTGGGGCAGATCTGAGCCATGACCCTTCACAGCTGTTACTGCAGTAAAAACAGATCACAATAATCCAAATGGCACTGTCATGTGGTACATGCCAGAATGTGTTGCCCAGGTCCAAATGGCTATGGAATGCTATAATAAAAACCTTGATGTTTCCCTATTTTTGGATTTTCTTCAATTCCCCAGAAGCTTCCTTGCAAGCTGCTGGAACATCCTGTTGCAATAAGTAATGATCCTGAAGCTCTCTGAATTCAGCACCATTACAGGGAAGCCGAAAGGCACAGCCAATAGGTCATTTTGCAAACTGCCTGTCTTCATGTCTGTCCTTCCTAGAAGAATAGATCCCTGCTAGCCCTCTTGCTGGGATTGGCATGCAACCGACTAATAGGCATCCAAGCCCCATCTCACCAGAGTCAAAGAGCAAGAAGAGTGCTCATATACACCCAATTGAATGATTTACGGTATATCTATGACATCAACAACCGTAGGTTGTTGTTTTTTTTAAAACACCACAAACAAGGATGCTTGGGAGTGTTGCCTGGTTCATTACTGGAGAGTAGCTGCTGTTTTAATGAAAAAGGTCACACCCCTCCACTTTATGCCATCATAGGGTGTAAAGACCAGACCTTGAAACAGCATAAGAAGGTAAGAACAGCCCCACTGGATCAGGCCATAAGCCCATCTAGTTCAGCTTCCTGTATCTCACAGCGGCCCCACCAAATGCCCCAGGGAGCACACCAGATAACAAGAGACCTGCATCCCGGTGCCCTCCCTTGCATCTGGCATTCTGACATAGCCCATTTCTAAAATCAGCAGGTTGCACATACACATCATGGCATGTAACCCATAATGGATTTTTCCTTCAGAAACTTGTCCAATCCCCTTTTAAAGGCGTCCAGGCCAGATGCCATCACCACATCCTGTGGCAAGGAGTTCCACAGACCAATCACACGCTGAATAAAGAAATATTTTCTTTTGTCTGTTCTAACTCTCCCAACACTCAATTTTAGTGGATGTCCCCTGGTTCTGGTGTTATGTGAGAGTGTAAAGAGCATCTCTCTAGCCACCCTGTCCACCCCCTGCATAATTTTGTATGTCTCAATTATGTCCGCCCTCAGGCATCTCTTTTCTAGACTGAAGAGGCCCAAATGCTGTAGCCTTTCCTCATAAGGAAGGTGCCCCAGCCCAGAAATCATCTTAGTTGCTCTCTTTTGCACCTTTTCCATTTCCACTATGTCTTTTTTGAGATGTGGCAACCAGAACTGAGTAAACTAGAGTAAACTGAGTAAACTAGCATGAGTAAACTAGAACAGGGACAGTGTTCAGTTAAACATGTCAGGGGTATTTGTTTTATTTTGCACTTGCTTTTAATTTTTTCACCAACTGTCCCTCCTCCAGAACACTCCTGCTTGCTTCTGATAAGTGCTTTGCTTTGATCCCTTAGTAAATCCCCTGCTTTTCCTTCAACCTTTTAGCAAACTCCTTATAGCAACTCTTTTTTTATTGTTTTACATCCCTGATCCAAGATAATTCAGGAGTAGGTTGGTGGTAGAAAAGTCACAACCTCTTTCTGTTTGTTTCTGAAGACACCCTTAGGATTTAGGGACTTTTTCCCCTCTGGAAGAGAGGCTTTCCCAAGGGAGTCTAAGCTTCCTAGCCTTGGATGGCAGCAGGAAAGAGATTACCAGCCCAATCCCAGTAATTTCCAGTCTGAATAAGCCTGAGGACTGACTCAGTCTAAGGAAGATGAAGTGGGAGAACAAGGGAGAAAGAACCAACACTAACTGCTTGGCTCTGTGCCCATTCTGCCCTCCTTCTGCCACCATAAATGTGAGAAGTACATTGGGTACACTTCACAGCCAGTTCATTCTAAAGTTGTGCCTCACACCCTGACAGCTTCTCATTGGGACATGGGAGACAGCCTTTTCTGCATCTGTTCCTAAAATTTTAGAAATCTAGAGGAGGTTCCCCAAGGATCCTGCCCCCCCTCCCGCTTTGCTGATCTTCATAGCTGTGCAAAAGCTTTTCTTAAAACAAGCATTTAGCTGGTTAAGGTGTTAGTTTTGATTTCCCCATTATAGTCTGAACTGCTGTTATTTGCTGCCTTTTCTCTCTTTTAATTGCTTTCCTTTCTGTCTTATTGCTCTTTTTCATTTGTGATTTACACTCTAAGCCACCGTAGGCATTTTTTAAAAATGGAAAGCAAGATAGAAATATTTCTAATAAAAAAAAGAAATGCAATAAACTTAATTTTTTATGATTTATGCAGTTAGTTACATTCTGCTTTTTCCTGAATTTGGGTTACAGTGGTGCCGACTGAATTTTAAAGACAGTCGATACAGAGCCTTGCCTACACCATTACTATCTGCAGAGGCAACAAGTTTTCTCTCTGCTGTCCTGAAGCTGTGTGCAGCAATGAAATTAGTTGATTTCAATTAAGGGGCATTTAATTTCAGAAACGCGAACAAGGCCAGGCACCCAGTAATACCCTGGGTGCAAATACACCAGCATCACAACTTAATGCCAATGCTATGAACATCCCTTTAATGCCAACCATATGCTGAGACCTATATAGTACCCAAAATAACCCAGTGCCTAAATGAAAGGGCTTAGAACTCTGAAGAAACAGACACATGTCACAGCTACACTTGGAGCCATCATATATATTTTCCTTTAGTAAAGCCTCACAGCTACAGAAATATCTCCACAGTTCTCTTTGCAGCTATCCTAATAAAAGCAGCTGTTTTTATATAAACACTTTTATGCTGTGTTTAAAATCCATCTGTTAGCAATATCAAGAGCTTCGGTCCTCCAAGTCCCTTGCTGTATCAAAATGCTTTGAAATCATCAGAACGGCATAGACCGCCTGCCCTCATTTTTTGGAAGGTCTGGCACCCATTTGAAACATTTGGATAATGCAGAATGGCTTGGCTAATGCAGAATGTTATTTACATAAAATTAAAACTGACATAGAGGTCATCTGGGGGGGAAAGAATGAATTCAGGTGACCCTGGGGATAGGGGTGTCACCTGCCCTTTGCTGATCTACCTTTATGTCTTCCAATTCTTGTAGGGACCAATTAAGTATTTCTTCTACTGCGGAAAAGATTCCAAGGTCAGAATGTCTGCTCCTAATAAGAATTGCCTTGACAGATCAGGCCAGGGGGCCAGTGAATCTGGCATTTGGTTTCCAGAGGCACTTGGTTGGCCACTGCAGGGAAGCTATAAACTGCCATGAAGATGACAATAATCCCATTGCTTGTCCCCAGCATCTGGTACTGCACAGTGCTTTCTATTGCGTGCTGCCTTTCTTAGACACCAGATATGTCAAAGAAGGCAGGCAGGCAATCTGATCACTGCAACCTTCCAGCAAAGGACGTAACAGCACACCATTTTCCCCAACCACAGACAACAATAATAATATATTTAAAAATAAAAAAACCCTGACTGTTCCTTTTGGAACAACAATTGCACCAATACCAATCCAGCAACTGTAGTACAATATCTGTGCCCCCACATAAAAAAAAAAAAAAATTGGGGTAACCTTGCTCCTCCAGTAGCTTTACAGACAGCCACACTGATGTAGGACTTTTGACTGAAAAATCAGAAGAGCTGTATGTTTCATTGGCAGAGTGGCACAGTCTCCAAAGAACTAAGTTAAAGATGGAGAAAAGCAAAGTTTATAAGGTGTCAGGGCACTTTGTTCAAGGGAAGCAATAGCCTTGATAGTTTCTGTTGTTTTTAAAAGGCTTCTCCTATATGTGTTCTCCTAAGTGTTCAACCTTTCAAAAAAAAAAAAAATACAACAGCTAAAACAATTCACGAAATGGCATAGCCATGCTTAGAGTTGTTTGAGGAACAAATTTATTTATCTATGTATTGCAAATTTTACAAGTTGTGCTGCTTTTCTCTAAGGTTGTCACAGATGCTATCCAATAGGTGCCTGTCACTCATGCAACTCCATACTACACAGCATTCACAGCAGCAATTTAAACACTAGCTGGACTGAAAACTGCTTTTTCCTGGCAACAAAATATTGTGAATTGGGAAAATGTGAGAGACCCATAATAGAAATGTTACCTTGAGAACATATTTCTAGATCTCCTGCAACTAGTGAATAATAAAGTGCACTTTTTGTGCGAAGGAAACCATTATCTGAAAGATCCTTGAAAGCTCTAGTAGCAGGAAGCTAGGTGAAGTTTGTCAGGACTCACTGACATTTGTCAGGATTTACTGACTCAGGAATGAAGGCTGAGATTACTTTGGCAACCTGGCTTTCACTAAGCCAGGCCTCTTCCAATAGCCCCTCAAAAAACAGCAATAAATGACCACTATTGACCAGCAGTCCATAAATGAAGACAGATTTTATGCTAGTTCTCAGAAGTGGGTCTCTTTGAATATAATGGGGTGTATTTCCAAGTAAGCATACACAGGATTGCAACAGTGCAGTCTAATCCTAGACAAAGTTAAGCGTGTCAATGGATTTTGGCATACCTAACTCTGCATATGGTTGGAGGTTTATGTTTCAGAAATATGCCTGTTTACCTGGAATGAATTCTAATTCTAATGAATGAGTGGGACTGACTTCTAAATAAACATGCACTACTAGAGTGAGCTGTGGAGTATCTGACTGTGTTGCTGAGCGTTTGTTTAGGATGCATTTGCTCTCTGCCTCTTGCAACGCTTCCTTTCTTGCACCCAGTTCTGCCTCGCTGTTTTCCCTAAACTGGGTTTGCCAAAATTTCAGCTGCCAGGACCTCACCACTCAGTTTTGCTCTTTTGATAACTGAAACAGGTCAGTTATAGATAATAGTATAGACATTTTGTATATCAGAATAGTCACAATACGAGAATAATATTTACAGTTGTGGGGCTGCTTGCCATCTCTGTCTGTCTCTCCCCTAGCTAGGCTCTCTGTGAGAGCAACTCAGCCCAACTGTTGCTTCATCTAGCACAATGGGGTTGGTGACATGTGGTGATGTAGTGGCAGCAGCAGCACTTCGAGATATCTGCCACCACTGTGAATAAGGGGCTAAACTGGAAGTAGGTCATGTTCGCTTCAGGGAACAGTTCTGAGGTGTGAGTAGACTCACATAGGGAGGTGCCCTCCACACCCTCCAGAGCGCCGGTGCTACACCCAGGTACACGAAAACCCTTTCTGCAATGGCAGCGTGATCCCAGAGGTGCTGTTGCTGCCATCGCCCCTGCAAATACTTACAGTGGTCCCAACTATTGAGTAAAGGTTGGGAACCACTGATCCAGCAGAACAAAGAAGCTGTGTGGTGGCAGGCAGGGGTGGAGGGAGAAGAGGAAAGACCACATGTTATTATAATGCTACCGGGCTCAGAGGATTAGTCAAAATGTTTTGGTGGGCCAAATGTAGCCCATGGGCCATTGTTTGGGACTCCTGCCCTAGACGAAACTCTGAAATTTTTTCTTACTAAAGCTTAAGAAAATAAAAGAAGGCAGAGACCTCAACGGAACATTGAGAGCAATTAATGTGGCCCAAAGCACATCAATCAAGCGACTCGTCTTTAGGGTTCAACTGGTTGAATCCATTCATGAGTTAAGTAAAGCAGCTACTGTACATATGAATGAATGAATGAATAAACCTTTATTAGGCATAGACAGAGAAATCATAAAAGCAAACATAATTAGTCCTAATCCCGTTTATCAAAAACAGAGTTAAGATACTAAATTACTAGTAAAACATTTACAGTTCAACATAAAATATCAATATTTTTGACAAATTACATTAAGAAGGCTTGGAAATCACCAAAAGTAAAAATTTAGAAATTCCCTCTAGCACATCTGGTGAGCAGTCATTTAGGAGACACTTTAGTTTTGCCTCATCCGAAAGCCCATTCATTTTGCCGAGAAGTGGAGTCATGTAAGTGTGGCGGGATCTAGTGTGCCGAGGACAATAAAAAAGAATGTGTATGATTGATTCAACATTTCCCAAATTACAAGGGCAGAGGCATTCTTTATATGGTATTTGCCTATATCTGCCTTCTGTGACCTTGGATGGAAACACATTGAATCTTGCCAGAGAGATTGCACGACGTTCAGAGGGGTTGATCAGAATACTCAGATAAGGAGCCATTTGCCCATACTTTAGCGGGATAGAGAAATTAAGAGGGGAGCAAATTCTAGAATCAAGTTCAAAGAGGTTTTGTGCCTCAATGTCTAGCATTCTTTGCTTTACCCTTTGATAAACTTCAGGGAATGGATAGAAACTTAAAAAATCCAACGAAAAACCAATTGATTCAATTTTTGATTTAATTTGGCTATACCATTTAGAAGAACCAGACTCAGATAGCATTCTGGATAGGAGACTGCCTGGTTTCACGTTATAATGTAATTGGAGCCAATAGCGTATGGTTAAAAGCCATGCTCTTGATACTAAGAGCGATTGTCCGGTCTCCAAACATAATGCAGAGTATGGTACAGATTTAGGTAAACCCAGGATAGAGCTAATCCAGATAGGGCACCCGTACAGGAGCTGTGCCGATACCTTGGCATTAAATACCTTGAGAGCAGCTGGTATATAACGATTGCCCTGACTAAAAAAGAATCGATTGGTGCTCTGCAAAGTGACACAGGCCAAGTTGGTAACTAATTTTTGATGAGTACCCCAGCAAAGATTGTAGTGGAAGTGAATTCCAAGGTATTTAAAGCTTTTGACCTGTTCCAGTTTCTCCCCTCCAATTGACCAAGTACCTGGGCTCCATGATTTTGAAAAGACCATAACTTTGATTTTCTGAGAGTTCAGTTCAAGTTTGTTACATTTCAGATAGTCAGAAGTTCTATTTAAAAGTCGCTTAAGTCCAATAGGTGTACAGGATACCAGCACTGCATCATCTGCATAAAGCAATGCTGGAATATGCATTGAACCTAGTTTGGAAAAATGTCCCTCTATCTGAAGCAAAAAGGGGGTAAAATCGTGTAGAAAAAGATTAAAAAGAGTGGGTGCTAAAATGCACCCCTGTTTCACTCCCCTTTCAACCTGAATTTGGGGGGTCAATTTCCCCGAAGATGTAAATTTAATTTGGCAAGTGGTGCCTGTATAAAGTTTCTGAATAAGAGTTAGAAGTCTAGGGTCTATATTGAGTTTAACTAGTTTGTCCCATAGCAGCGATCTATTAACGGAGTCAAAGGCTCCTTTAAGATCCAGAAAAGCAACATATAATTTTTGATTTTTTAGCCTTGTGCTGTACATATTGTCTCGGAATAAATTAGCTGCCATTGAAAAAGAGTTGCATGACTTGAAATGTATTATGCCAAGAAATTACTCTTAGAATTTTGACATCTCCTCTCCCTTTGTCTTCTCTCTGGAGCCGACATAATTTGAACATAGCTTAGTCTCAACATGCTTACTTGAGAAGAAAGCAACAGGGCTTACTTTTCTCTACTTAGGACCAGGCTGTTGAGTTTGTTCTTTGGTTAGGATGTATCTTCATAAATGAGGTTAGAGAGCTGAGATTCTGGTAAAGGGAGAAGCAAATATAGCTGCCATATTACATTTACATGTCTAAAATGAAATAACTCTTGGGAGGGGTTGCTCTTGTCTGTTTTTCAAAGAGATTGAATGCTAGCCCTTCCTTTGCAAACAATCCATCCTTAATACAAGAGAGGACAGCTACCACCAGCCCTCCTTTTGCCTTACAGTGTGTGCATACCGAGCATAGTCAGCTAGCACCAGCTGCGCTATCTGGTGTTCTATCACGGTGTCACATCCACAGTCCCATTTTTGGGGTGAGCCAAGTGCGAGGAGGACTTGCACACCACTCGTCATTGGTGACATAAAAGGACAGAGCCACCACCTAGCTAGTGTATAGCTCATAAGAACCTACACTGCTATCCATCAAGCAAAGGCTTCTCAATTCTCTCACGTGTTTTAAATCAGACAATTAATTGCCTCAAGTCCTGAGGCTTTTCAAAAATTGGATAGCTTTTTGCAGGGCAGTTAGCAGCCGAGTTCCTGCAGTTTGCAAGCTTGTGTAAATATAGGGGCATAAGTGTTTGAGCATCGTTTTTTCTGGGGGTTTTTTTCCCATCAATGACAGGTAGTGGGGCAGGAAAAGGCTGGGTCCCATAACCAAGCCCCTCAGGCCCCAAGACTATTCATTAGGGCTGCCTCATTATGATAGATGGATTGAAATTTTTTAAAAACAAAATACATTAATATTACTTGTAAATAAATTTTTATTAAGTCTCGTAAAGCTAGGTGGGTCCCGACAGAATGTCATTTTAAAAAGTGGGTCCCGGTGCTAAAATGTTTGAGAACCATTGGAATAGACAAAGAAAAATGGGCACACTGAGTTGTGCTTTTGCTTAAAAACTCACATACACACCCCGTCAGTGCCATTGTTCCAACCCAGAGAACGTAAACACCTCCTTTCTTAAACTACAAGATAGTGTTGGCCTCTTGAGGTCTTGGCAAAGCAGTGCTTCAAAGAATTACTAAATTGCACATGACAGCACATTCCTTTACTGCTGGTATATTGAGTTACGTATGTAAGAAAACCTGAGCTAAAGTGTGGGGTTTCCCTTCAAGCTGCTGACAGCCTGGCAGACTCCCACCGCTGACCTCCGCCTCACCCAAACCAGCTGTGCACAAAACAAGTGTGGAAAGGCTGGACGTGAGCAACGGAACAGTGGGACGGGGGCACCAGTGGGACAGGGGGACCCCGCTTTTTGGTCTGCAGCCTGCACAAGTTGCCTGCCAAGTGGAAAAGACCCTTCCAGGTGTTATAATGCAGGGTCAATGTGGGGGTTATGGTGACTTATGTGCTGTGGCAAAAATTATTATTATCTCCTCCTTTTTGCCTATTTTCAAAATCTTTCTAATTCCCTAGAAACACCGGTGATGTCCCAGCTTCTTGAAAGCAGCTGATATCTTCCTGCCCTGTTTTCTTTGAATCCAGCATCACTACAAAAGTGTCTCATGTCACTGCAAATTCAAGGTTTTCATCTCTGGGCTTTCCCAAAGACAAGGATGCTGAACAACTCTCCTGCTGACACTGGTATCTACCCACCAGTCAGGCCACTGAACCCACCTGGCTAAGGGTTGGCATGGCCAGCCTCAGGTGACCCTCATCACTCCTCAATCGACTGACCCTATGATATTAACAAACCTAGGTTTCTAAGGGAATGCACAGACCTGCTTTGGGTCATTGCCTCTAGCCTGTCACTGATGCACCCTGTCCACACATCAGAAGAAGGTTCACCCATGCTTTGCTGGGTGCAGGAATCCCTTGCCTCTTTCTTGGACAAGGTCAGTAACTAAAGACAGAAAACAAACTAACAACTTGCATTCAGAGATAGTAAGTTCTTTCCTGCCAGCCTTTGAAATTCTGTGCCAAATTTGCCAAACCCTGTTTGGTGACAGCCTTGCTTTTCTTTGTGTCTTGTGCTTCTGATCATCCACATTCCCTCCCCGTTTCTTTTATTTGGCTTCGTTTACTAGGTCTTTCAGTAAACTCTTTTTTTATTTTTCTTTATTAACAACTTGGTCTCAGAAACTGCAGGTCGTCATGCTTTCCCAGACCACTCAACCCTCGCTATTGTTTGTTTTGGCTTTATATGGAAGTCAGGATTCCTAAAAGGAGATTTTAAGAACTTCACAGAGCTGGGAGGGAGGTTTCCAAGGGCCTCTCTCTGTCTGGTTTTTATCCTGTCTTAGTGTAGCAGCGGAGACCTACCAAACTCCCCAAATGGGAAGTCACAGATCCTGTATGCATGAAGTCTCTATGAACATGGCTACACCAGGGCAGATTTAGACCATGGATTTTGAATGCCTGAAATGGGATCCAGTGCAGAGACCTCCACATGTACAGCTGTGCACATAGGGGCTCTCTGGACATATTCTAATGAATATGTGTATGTTGGGGGAGTAGCCTGCTGCCACAATACCGTTCCTGCTACACATACATGCATGCTTTCCCCTTGAACAGGGTGGGCAAACATTTTGGCAGGAGGGCCACATCATCTCTCTGATAACTGTGCCAGGGGCAGGGAAAAAAGAATTTACACTTCAAATTTGAATAAATTTGCATAAATGAATACATTAGAGATGGAACTAATATGAATGAATGCATTTTACTGAGCTTATTTATAATACACGAGAACTGTAATACAGGCATGTAGAACCACATGAGAACTATGAACTGTTTGCCACACTCCTCTTGCACAGTGAAAACATACAGATCAAGCCAGAAACACATGGAGATATAAGTTGTTCAGAGGCAATGGGGGGTGGGTGGTTAAAATAATGCCCAGGGAAAAGCATATGGATATAAAAGGCCTGGTTCTAACTCAGTCTGCAACTCCTGTCTGGTGGTGGTGACCGGCAGTCGTGGGTCAGCGTGGGCTCCAACAGTTTCTGATGGGCCAGAGGCTCATTGGAGACTGGGGGCTCCATGTGGACCAGATTGGGGGACCCCAAGGGCCGCAAATGGCCCCCGGGCCAGGGTTTGCCCACCCCTGCCCTAGAATAAAGTCTCAAACAGGATCCAAGTCTTTGTGTCCTTGTATCTTGTATGGGAATTAGTTATTCTAGTAAGCCCTAGCCCAAGCTGAATTAGCACCCAAATGTTCAACCTCCCTTTTTATTCTTTCATACACATTAGCATAGCCCCACCATCACCACAGCCGTCAATTCCTCTGCCATTTCTGTTAAACTGGCCAGGCAGAGAGGATGCTGGGAGGTGATCCACTCCCAGTATCCTCCCCATCTAATCAATTTAGAAAAAATGGGAGAGGAAGAGAACAGGAGGCAAGTAGTGGTGGCAGCCCCTTTTTCAACTGCAATTAGGAACAGAATTGTAGAGGTAACTGTATCCTCGTCCTCTAGACCAGCTGTCGAAGCAGCTCTGAAGAAGGAGGTAAACCTCCCCCGCCCTTTTAGCTTCTTACTCACTCTTCAAGGAGAGTGAGTGAAAAGAAGATAGAGCAGACAGCATGATGACTAGGCATGTGGTGGATCAGAGGAGGTGGTGACAGACACGGCACTTTCTCCATCCCACTATTTGAAGTTGCTGCTTCACCTTTCCTCATAAGTAGACTGGCCCAGATTCTAACTACGTATTCCGTAGTAAGGCACAGTGTAAGGGTAGAGGGATAACAGAATGGGCACAACTCCTACTGTTAGCCACTGACACCCACCTCCCAGCTCCCACCTCACTCTTGGAACAGGTATTGAACTGAGATGGTAGCTTTTGCTGCCACCATCCAAAACTAGAGAGTTCCAGACAGATGAAGGCCGCCTTGAGAAAACCTCCCTCCCAGGGGTCCCCTTAAAACCAAGCAGTAGCAGAAAGCACTCAGTGTAGGAAAATGAAACAAATCAGAAAACCAGTAATTAAAAGGAGTTAAAATTACACAAAATGATGGAAGGAAAATAAAAAGGAGTGATGAAGGTGTGTTCAAGGAATAGACAGCAGCATAAGAACAGGGTGAAAGGATTCAGAGCGAAAGGTTGGCCCAGAAGTTAAAAGGCAAGTTGAAAAGAAGGTACCGTATTTTCACCACACATACTAGACTGCACGTGCTCAGAGACTTTCTTTCTTACTACTTTTTACTACTTACTAAGCTGTTGATCTAGCAACTCCCTTTGATGCTGTTGGACTCCTCTGAAAACCTAGAACAGGATAGATTACATTTGGTTCCCAAGCAGTCTCTCATCTGGCTTACAAAACCAGAAGAACTGCTTAGGTTCAGGTAGCATAACTCCATCATGGAACTTCAGATCATTTTCTAGAACAGGGACAGACTAAAAAAAGTAGATCTCAATCTTCTACTAGATCTCCGAGTGATTTGCAGTAGATGGACAAGGATTCCGGACTCCCAGCTATTTAATGATAGCAACAACAAACAAAGGCTCCTCCTCAAAAAATAAAATTCAAGCAGCTGAAATGAAGGAAACTTGGGGAAAGACCCATGAGGAGTTATTTGTGTGAACTGGTACTGAAAGCAAATTCCTTGGTTAGACATGTGCTCAGAGGCACTCTGTTCCTTAATCCTAAGTGCATGTCCTCCCTATTACGTTATTGTTTTGCACCTGGCTCTTGCTGGTGGAACTTGGGGTCCTGGTGAAAAGTAATTCCAGCCAGCTTTAAGACTGCCCATCTAGCACTTCTAAGGCCCAAATCCTAACCCACTTTCCAGCACTGGTATAGCTGTGCCAATGGGATGTGTGCTGCATCCTGCAGTTGGGGGACACTCATGGAGGCCTCCTCAAAGTAGGGAATGTTAGTTTCCTTACCTAGGAGCTGCATTGCTCTTACATCAGTGCTGGAAAGTGGTTTAGGATTGCACTGTAAGTCACACACTCAGCTCTGTAACATGCCATGTTCCTCAACTTCCCATCTCCTCAGTGGTCTCCTGGAGCTTGCTGACCATCACCTACCAATAACACCAATCCTTCCTTGCCTCTCTGTAGACCAGGCCTCCACAACTTGTGACCTATAAAGCCAAATACAGCCCAACCATACCAATCAACTTTTCTTTGAGCTGTCTGCTGAAGACTCAAAGAAAAGGGTTGGAGGGGAGGAAGGAATTGCCAGGCACCTGTCAAGTCACAAGATATGGGCTAGTGAATCACAAGCTGTGTGTAAAGACCTGTTTTCTTCAGTCACAGGCTCCCTGTTCCTAAAGAGCACAAAACACAAGGCAGTGCTGGAAAAATGGCTTCCTAACAAATGCACAGGTAAAAGGCTGCTTCTCCCTACAGAGTGCTGCCACGCAATTATCCAGGAACTTGTGACCCACCAAGCCAAACATCATCCACGATAACAGCTCACAAGGAACTGCAGACCCTAAGATGGGGAAGGGGGAAAAATCAAGCACTACCACCATTTTTGGTTTATATTTTTCAGACAAGATAGAGAGGCAGATGCCCTCTGCAGAGGTTACCCTTGAATATGTGGAGGGGAAGAAAAGCAAGTGGTCCACCTAGCCATGGCCCCCACACTGACACAACTGTTGGCCACACCCCTAGACTGTCCAGCATGTGTCTGCAAAGTGCTGAATACGGTGAGGGCTCCTCTACATGATTTGCAATCCTTCTCCTTAAGTTCAGCAAATATAGGTGTTATAATATTGGCAGAGGACTAGGGAGAAAGTAGAAGAAAGAGATAAAGGGAAAAGAGAAGAGAAGCAGACTAGAAAGAGGAACAGAACTTTCATCCCCACACACTACAGTAACTAAGCTTAAGTGAGCATAACAGAAATAAATGCATATTTATTTCCCTGTTTACCTTTCCCAAATTACCCTCCACTTTCTTCATTGTCTCCCATGTCATAACTTTAGACTGAGCTTCAAGGAGAAGAGAACTTGTACTGTGAAGAGTGTAGAAAAAGAAGAATGAAGAAGAAAGGTGGTCATAATGTGGCATAAAGAATTAGAACTGGATCATATTATGGGTTGGAGTTACAAGTGTATCCCTTGTAACGGGATGAAAACTACACTTACAAACTCTGGTCCTATTGATGGCCTATTAAAATATGAATCTAATTTCAGGTTATGCCAGCCGTGGGTTTGGGATTATATGCCTCTGCAACATGGAATATTGTTCATATTACACTGCATCATAATCCACCCTGATCTCTTGATGAGCAACAGGGCATAAATCATAAATGCAACCTAGCTCAGACTTCAGACATCACCAATCTAATCCACAAAGAGAGATGATGGCACACACAAATCCCCATTCAGAAACATTTTAAATGCTGAGAAAAAAAATGCATGCATCAGTGTGCATTCGGGTAAACAGCAACTTTCAACACCACCGTCCGTGGGGGCATCCATAATCAAAAATCTATTCATATGGAGAAACAAATCAAGATATATCTCAGATATATTTTATTCTAAAAAGTTATTATGACAGCAAATGTCTTTTAATACTCGCTTGTCCAAAGACATACTCCAAAAACAATTAGCAGTGAAAATCAAACAAACAGCACTAAGGTCAGAATGTCATCCAATTTACACCATCTCCCCGAAATTAGTGTAGCACACTGTGGCCACCTAAAATGCCTTTAAATGTCATCATCGCAGTAAAAACGGCTCAACCAAGCCCCTGTGATTTATGATGGGTTTATTACACACTTTAAAACACACTTCCAGCTATTAAACAACCATCACCTTTTCCATGTCTTGGTTTCTCATTCAGAGGCCTAATAAGGAGATGCAGTTGAAAATACCATAATTTGGGGCCCCAAAGCGGATGTTATTTCTAGATAACGATCTTTTTTTCAAACATAAGCTGCAACACACCTTTTGGATTGTACAAGCTATAAACTGTCTGTTAATGCCCAAATTCTTGATGCCTTCTCAACTCCACGAAATTACTATCGTGAATATTTTGGCTTCAAGGAGTCTGTTTCATGTTAGCATCATGAATATTTTTGCTTCAAGTTTTTAATAGCATTTGCTGTTCCTATTTAGTTTTTTTCAGTTTCCAGCCATTGTGACAGCGATATCTATTAAGAATATAAAAGTTCTGACTTAAGGCTTCAGTTATCATTATGTTATCAGTAGTAGCATTTTGCAAGCATGGGGCTGATCTAAGAGTGGTAATTAAAAAGAAGCTAACAGTTTATTTCAACACCAATAGTGCAAGCAACCAGAGCCTCCAGCCCTTTGCAAAGGCACGCGTCTCTCCTTACTTTCACAAAGAACAAGATCACCCCCATGCTCTTTTCTTTGAAGCAGATCAGCAGCAATTCATCAAAATGTTCCCTCTAGACCAGGCTTTACCCTGAATCCTGACTCCCTTTCTTCCCTATCAAACTGATCAGGAGTAGACTATTAAAGGGAGACACAGGGAAAGAAAGGAGAAATGTTTGGAACCTTTTCTTGCTGGAGGAGATGGAAGGAGGAAATCAAGTGGTTTGAAGTGGCGTGTTTAAACTGCCAGGACAAAACTGGTCCAGCATTTAGGGACAGTATGGTAACAAGCAGATACCCTTCCAAAATTAAGACTACAAACAAAAAAGGTGGGCAGATACTTCTAATGAAGGGCATCCTTGATTACCCCAAGAGGGGCAGCATTGCTACAGTCTGCATGTACCCACAATATAAAGTACCTGGATTGCAGAGAGTTGCTCTTAGCAAATATTCACTTCAACACATCAGAACCAAAATCTTCCAAGAGGGGAGGCCTTTTGCTCTGAAACCCTGCCCCACACAGTGCCAAAGCGTGAGTTGTGTCCTGTTTCGGATCCCTTGGGAGGGAGGCTACTACAAACCTGTCAATTCAGAAACCTTTACTTTTTAAAAAACATCAAAATGGCGGAATTCTGTCTCTTTTTATTCTGTTGCCCAAACAGATATTCCCTTTATTGGAAGGAGGAAAGACATGAAATTACCCAAAGGAGAAAGTTTGCAAAAAAAAAAAGAGACCCTTTCTCTTCTTCCCTGATTGTACACATATGAGATCTCCCTCCCTCTTCCTCCTTTTCTGCATCGCTTCATTCCAACTCTTTTAAGTCATCTGTTTGCAGGGGGAGGAGGGGAGGGGATGTCAAATTCATCTTTCTCCCTTTTAGACATGGAAACTGCAAGAGTAAGATAAAAAAGCCCCCCTCCAGGATTGTGCACTGCCTATGCAAAATCACAGTCACCTACTCTATTTTCCTTCTTTTCTCCTCCCCCCTTTTCTTGTTTTTGTTTTTGCAAACTGCACTGCTCATTGCAAAAACCCAAGACAACTGAAAGGAATCCCTGATCCCCCTTGGATTCTTTCTTCCTTCTTCTTTTTGTCTTCCACCCCCCAAAAAACCCACCAAAAACCAAAATGCTGGCACATCCACTTGCCAAAGCAGACCCAGGCACAATTTCAAATCCATACAATGCATGCAGACCGGAGCAAAGGTCTGCAGAATTGGGAGCAAACCCTTTCTCGAGCTGCATTTCCATGATTTAAAGAGGTTTATAAATGACTTTCTTATCTGATTCCTTACCTACAATAATCAGCCTGTGGTCACTGAATGCTGAGCCTGCGGGAACCCAAGGCTGGCCGCGCCTGCGCGAGTAGGGGGCGGGGCTGCCTTCCCTGCAGAAATGCACAGGGCGATGAAATTGACAAGCAAAGCATATTTAATAGAGAGAGAGAGAGCAGAGAAGGGAGGGATCGGGAGCCTTGTGTCAGCCACGCTGCAATCCCCATTTTTATATCAATATACGTTATTAAACCAGCTATTAACCAGGGTCTGGTTTTTTTTTGTGCATGTAGTTTTTGCTTTCCCTACTGATGGGGGGAGGGCTTCTTTGCTTCCATATTCTTTTCCCCCCACCCACCCAATGCTAAAGTAAAGATACATATATTTAGACACTGATTTTTGTTTTACTACGCGTGTGTATCTCTGTGAGTTGCTACAATGATGCACGCTTATCAGTCTGCCCGGATCTCCTGTATCCAGTAGTTCTAGCCTATGGATTGCCAAGCCATGGGCTGAAATCCATTTCTGTTTGGAGGGGGGGGGGGGGAGGACGAGAAAAGAAAAACAAGCCCCCCTTCCCCTCCCAACCATTTGGACTTAAGAGATCCTGGTTCTTCCCTTCGTTAAGCTGCCACTCCAGATAGAAGAGAGCCCCCTACTCCATCCACATTGCATCAATGGAGCCGGATTGTAGAGAAACCGGGCGCCTTGTAGGTGTAAACCTTCCGCCTTCCAGCGATGCATGCATTCTTCTTTACCGCATCCTACTTAGGCCGTTAAGATCCTGCCCTCGGAGGAGTATTTTCGGGATCCAGCCCCTCCGATTGCATTGCAGGAGCCATACTCTGCAAAACCCCTGGGGTTGCTGGACAGTGGAAGGCGGTGGGGGATCATGTGAGCGAGCGAAGACCTCAACAACGGGTGCCACTGTGAGCGAGAGCAGGAGCTGATTTACAGCCCAATCCTATGCATGTCTACTCAGAAGTAAGTCCCATTAGAGTCCGTGGGGCTTACTCCCAGGAAAGTTTGGATAGGATTGGGCTGTCAGAGCCCAATCCTATGCGTGTCTACTCAGAAATAAGTCCCATTATAGTCAAGGGGCTTACTCCCAGTTAAGAGTGCATAGGATCGTAGCCTTAAGGCTGCAGTCCAATCCACACATATCTGAAAGAATGGTCCATCAACTCTTAATGGGACTTACTTCTGAGTAGACATGCATAGGATTGGGCTCTGAGGTTACAATCCTATCCACAGATATTTGAGAGTATGGTCCATCAACTCTAATGGGACTTACTTCTGAGTAGACATGCATAGGATTGGGTTCTTATTCCAGATAATTTGGACCAGGGCCATTCTTCACTAGAGTCAAAACAGACAACGGAACGGCAGTTTAATCACAGATGGGTGACCGCTGCATCTACAAAACCCTCCCATACATAACCCAAAATTATTGTCTCCTAAATACGGACTTCTTTTTGGCTGATGTAGAGCCAGCATAGATCCTTCTTGCAAAAATGCTTTCTGGTTGCTTCAGCATCTGTGTCCATGTCTAAGGATACTGGGGATGACCAAGTCACCCCATAATGTCTTGGTAAAGCAATGGTGGAGCCCAGAGGTGTAACTAAGGTGGAGCCCAAGGGGCACATACCCCGGGCACTACGCTGGGGTGGGGCCATAACGTGCAAGACAAGTCACTTCAGGGTTCTCCCTGGAGGAGGAGGTGCTGGTGGCTTCATGCCCCCATTCCTTCACCAGTGGAAGCTCCCCTTCAGAAGAAACCAGAAATGACATCACAATGCCATGTGACATTGTGACGTCACTGCCTCGGATGCTGAGGCTTCTTGTTACACTGCTGGTGGAGCTATCAGAAACCCTGGCAGAAACAAGTAATTATCTGTCTCTGCAAGCAAAGCAGTCATCCACAGGGTGCGGAGGCAACGGTTGGGATGGCAGTCATGCACGGGAAAAGTTTAGCCACCAGGCAAATTGTGCCACATACACAAGAGCACGAGTCATCCATTGTGCACCAGCTCCTTGGCCTCGAGGATCAGTCCCAAACAGGTTTTTGCAGAGGTGTAACTGGAAACCCCGGTGCCCGAGGCAGTGACATCACAATGTCACATATCATTCTGATGCCACTTCTTGTAGCTTTGCACCCCCCTTCCAGGTTCCCTCTCCTGTGGACCCTGGGCCAAGATACAAATTATCCCCCTCTCATGGGTCCTGCCTGGCCTGAGGTAAAAAAGGGGGCCCAGGAACCAAAGGAAGGGGCACAGAAATTTCTGGGGATCTTACATTTTCCAATGTAACCGGATTTGTTGCTCAAGTGGGATCCCTGCTGTTCGTGTGACTTCTGCCACTCAGTGGTGTCACTGGGGTTTGCATCACCCAGTACTGGAGGCCAGTGTGTCACGCCCATGATGGACCTCCTCCCATGCAGTGGACAGGGCAATGATCCGGATGGTGGGCAAGGTGATGTACCACTGCCCCTCCACGCTGGTTTTTGGGCTTTTGGTAGAACACAGATATTTCAACACGTTTTTTTTCCCCATTGCATTCTGCTGTAAATTATGGATTGAATGATATGATGGTATTATTCCTACAAATTGCAATTTTGGTCACTACTGGTGTCACCACCTCCTCCTGGGTGTCACCTTACTAACCCCTTATTGGTTCAATGCTGTGTCATAATAACATCTCACTGGCTCTTTGAACAATCAGTCTCATTGGTCCTTTATGAATTAAGGAAGTGTACCTTTTTTTTTATTTTTTACATAGGACAGTTGCATTTTTGTTTTGTGGTTTTATGGTCATAGCTTTCGACAGAGTGGATAAATTTCATCTGATTTTTTTTACTGCATTCTGCTGTACATTATGCATTGAATGGTATATAACATGATGGTATTATTCCTAAAAACCATGATTTTAGCAATTTTGGTCACTAGTGCTCATCACCCCCTGTGTGTGTCACCACTGCCCCCCCGTGCAGCCCGCACTCTGCACATCCTTCTAACACCACTGCCACCACTGTCCCTTTTCTCCAGTGAGCTCAGAACTGCATTTTTGTCTCACAGCAACCCTGTAAGGTAGGTCTAGGCTGAGAGACTGATTTAAATAAGGTCACCCAGTGAGGGTCGTTCACACAGGACCCATGTTAGTGTACTGCAAACAATCTTGGCTTCCTGACAAGTGGGCCTATACGACAAGCCTGATTACAATCCCATGTTTGCTGCTATTACACTTTACATTTGTAGCAGTATGCTTAAAGCATCATACAACCCAATCCTATGCATCTTTATCCAAAAACGAGTCCATGCAGGGATGTATGAATAGGGTTGTACAGTTAATTGTACATCTGGGATGATTGCCCAATTTTCTTTTCTTTTTCCCCTTGTTTTTGGACACTTTTAAGTCTCCAGAAACTCCTGTGCAGGTACAGCTAAAAAGTTGCTTAAGCACCCTTTGCAAGCAGATTTGATCCTTTGCAAAATTTGTTATCCTGCAAACATGTACTGGATGTAGATTTCGTTTTGCTTTCTGTCTGGAATGACTATCCCCCCTCTCCAGGATTAGCTGAGCAACTGGGCAGCCAAACTGTCCATTTAAGTTGAGGGGGGTGGGATGGAGTAACCAAATAGGTTCTACTCCTCCAATCAGGTAACTCAAAGCAGAGTTATGTGTTTCCCAACTCAAAGACAGTGTTGGTTGTTTTCTGCCTGCCAGTTGCCTGAGTGATGTATTTGCTGGGACCTCAGAGAGGAGCAACCACTTACTCAACTGCCAGTGCAATGACTGGGGCTTTATTGAACAATGTAAGTAAAAACCCAATCCTAAACAGTGCGCGTTGGCTCACCGCCAGCATGCACTGTTGCAAATGTACCATAAAGCACGTTTACAAGCCCTCAGTGCCAGCCTAGTGCCAAGCTAACCCAGCCCCAGCATGCACTGGGTTAGTGCTGGTGAAAAACTGGTGCTCCGCTGCTTGGCGGTGGCCCAAACCACCAAGCAGTGGAGAAGTAGGTGGGGGGAGGCAGGGAGGGGGCATTCCAGGGTGGGGAGAGGTGGGAGAAGGATGGAAAGAGGGCGGGGAGGTGGCATGCTGGGGGAGAAAAGCAGGAGGGGGGTGGGTGGAGCTCAGCTCCATTGGATCCTGAGCTCCTTTGTTGGGCTCCGTAGCCTGATGTGGAGCTCTCTGATTCCACAGTAGCTCCAGAGCTGCCATAAAATCAAGTAGGCCCATTTCAGGGCTACTTCCTTTACTTGGGGGAAGGGGATGAACATCCCTTTCTCCTGAGGAGGCAGAGGCAGCTGCCCAGGGTGTGTTGGATGCTGCAGCAGCCATTTTCACCTCCTGCAGCAACCCCAGGCTCCAAGCAGCTCAGTATTGGGCTGCCCACTAGGGCTGCCCACTAGGGTCTGTCTAGCTAGATTGCACTTAGGGACTTTTTGTTGCTTTTTCTGCCACATGATTGCAGCCAGCTGCAAACTTCCCAGGTTTAAAGTAGAGAATCATAAGGAGTATCACAACTCCATCTGCTGGTTACTGCATCCATCTGATGAAAACGATTCATCACTTTTCATCAACTTTTCTTTATGCTGCCTAGCCAAGCTTCTACATTTTCCATCACCCTGCTTGTACTTTCACTATCCCCTTTCTCTTCCCATCTTGATTCATTTAGACTTGTAATAAACTAGTTACATTTTGACCCTTTGACTGCCTAGTCCATGTTCATAAGTAACTTGGTGGATTGTCATGTCTCTCTGCGCTGCAGACAAAGGAGTGTGTTTGATTAATAACGCTTGGGGTTTAGTTGTGTCCTTGGACTTGGGTTTGTTTTTTTCCCCCAGATGGACCTGCCAGCTTGGTCCATGTAGCTTGGGATGGTGGCAATGGATATATACCACCAAGATTTTTATCCCTGTATAGCTGCTGGTTCAGTAAAGGAAAGCAAGGAGCACGAAGGAGTGCATGTGTGCTGACCACTAGATGCTACTCCCCTTGGTCTTCTCTTGGGAGGCCCCTTTCCTTTGACGGCATCTAAAAACTAACATGTGAGATGGACCTTGCCAAACAACTACTTGAACATGGGTTTCCCGCATGCAAAGTCAGTGTCAGAGGTTGGGGAGGTGGGGCACTGGTCAAAGGACCACAGCCATCAGAGGGCCATCTGGCTGAGCCAACCCATTAAACTCCCACCATTCTGCTGGTACCTGTGGTGTATGTCTAGGAGATGCTGCATTGGTCATTGGGGAAACCAAGTTGTTGTAATACATGATGATGCACCAGCTTTTAAGAGAAAGCCTATTGGCCAGTGGGGAGAGTGGGAGGTAGATGGGTTGTGGCTGCTGAAACATGACTTGGCAGCTCCTCTGTTTCCCATCCATATCTATCAGAGAAGGGAGGGCAGGACACAGCAGTGGCTCCTCTTTCTCCTACCACCTGAAAGGAAGGAACTGCTGCCACAGATGCCCACTTGCTGACAGGGAGAGTGAAAGGAGCCTTTCCTCACTGTGGCCAATGCTTGGGGGGGGGTAGGAGTGCAGTCTGATCCTGGCACTGTACACAGGCAACCAATTTTGGACATCCACACAATGTTTACACCACGATTGCAAAACAAAAAGAAGAAAGGAAACTCTAGGAACATTGTAAAAAAAAAAAATCTATGCCTAAAATAGCATGAGGGACTTAAAATATATTTCTTCAACTGATGTATCTGTGTGAAGCCAGGGAAATGACTGGCAGGAAGGCGATGACTAGCTGTTTCCACTTGTCATTGTAGCATCTGTGGCTTAATGAACTTCAGTCATTAATCTAACCAACAAGGCATATAAGAATCACCTACTCTCTTTTTATTAAATTGACTCAGTAATCAGCAGCCACAGTCTTCATTTATGAGCAAATTCAGTTCTTAAGACCTTTTGCTGGAGATGCAAATATTAAAATACACTTGGGGAAGAGCTGGTATTCCGGGTCCGTGGTAGGGCTTATTTGGGAGGCTGGGATGTTATGATTTATATACAGGATAGCAGGGACCAAATGGCCAATTCTGCAATTTGGGCAAAACCCATAAAGCCAAGTCATATGGTAACTCCTGGGTTGGTGGGGGGAGGAGTGATACTGCAAACAGTTCTCAGAAACAGGCCATTATAAGTGAATAGGACTTGAATATTACACATAACAGGCATGGTGATTGAGCTGTGGAACAACACAAATCTAACTTTGTATTATTGTGTAGTTCCATTCTCCTGGAAGAATGCTATAGACCAGTGGTTTTCAAACTTTTTAGCAGTGGGACCCACTTTTTAGAAGGTCAAACTGTGAGGACCCACCGGAAGTGATGTTAGGGCTAGAAGTGACATCAACGATCAGGAAAATTTAACACCCCTATAAAATCAAATCAAGAAAATAAATTAAAAGTTTACAATAAGTTTAAAATGTTATTTAAAACAAAGAACCCTCCTAACCCTCCCTTGCTGATCTGTTTTTAAAAAAAAATCCCCAAATACCCCAAAGTAATTCTATCCACACTTACCTGAGAGTAAGCCCCACTGACATTGTTAAAAGCATATATATATAGTAGCCTGTTCAAAGTACAGATCTGGAACATTTCAATTTCAAGCTCATTTGCTTGTACCTGTGTATTTTTTCCTAGCTCTGCAAACAGCAGCGGGAGGCAATTTGATCAGGAAATCAGCACAGAAGGAAAAGAGTTAAACAGGATTCCCTCCCCTCCCCCCACAACCTGGAGTTCCATCCATCAATAGAACCTGAAGCTCCCACTAACTTTTTTAAATTTAAAAACAATTATTAAAACGTCCAATCACTAGAGGTGGAAGAAAACGGTGATAACACAGTAAGAACACTGCTTTCTGCACTTCTCATTTCTGGAAAAAAACTAACAAAGTCCCCTGAGATCTGTGATAAATAAAATCGTTTTTATTTATTATTTAATTGGCAAGGTGCATGGGTAATGACTATGGCTGCATCTGCTGACACTTCACCACCTATATCACCTACCTAGTATACTTCTAAAGCGATTCTAATTTATAATTATGTTTTTATTCAAAATTGACATTATAACACTGCTTTCTGCACTTCTAACTTTTGAAAAACACCGAAATCCACAACAAATAAAACTGTTTTCTCCCACCTCTACAATTATTGATCTCCTGCATAATATGTAGCTTAGCCCCCCCCCCCCAATCAATAAAATTGTTACTAAGCTTTCCTGTACCATTTAGTAAACTTGGCTATGCTCAGTAAAAGACGACAGTCTCTGGTGATACAATTTGGTAATCTAAACGAATTACTGTACTCTAGTTGATTATGGCAACCAAGACTTCAAGATACCCATCACCTTCCCTCTAAAGAAAATTGTCCATTCTTGCTTGCCCCCTGTTCCTGGAATTTTTCAGCTTTAAATTTAAGCATGTGAAGTTTTAACTGTCCCAGTTTCCATAACGACGCAATACACTTGTTCTTCAGGACTACAGTGTCAATTTTTAATCATATCACACTATTTTCGAATTTGATTGCATTGGTTTAGAACTTTGGTTGCTATAACAACTGTGCAGTTAAATATATGTACAGTTCTATTTTGTGGTTATATAGCCCAGTCTCCCTAGAACTATAACAGGCTTATATTTATTTAAATTTGCAGTCCACTCCATCCCTAGGGATCGAGGTGAGTGACTATAACTGAAATACAGATTCTTAAATGCCTGTTCAAAATCAGTGGTGAAGATAAAAACAGATACACTTTTAATATGAGAAGGTTAAAGAACTATGGGCATCTCTCAGAGCTCCTTAAAAAAAGTGTGGCATAAAAATGTAATATAAATAAATCAGTTGGTAATGTCTCTCTCTTGCAGAGGGTTAACCCTAGATGCTTAAAGTCAGCCTAAATTAAAACATCTTGAAATATTTCTGAAAGATGTTCAGGTGTCTGCTTGGGTGCATACTATTCAGGGGAAGCACATTTAGAGTACAAGGAAAATTACAGGTAGTCCAACCACTGACGGTGTTAATGGAAGAATATGAATAAGCAAGGCACGGTGAGGCTGATTACATCCAGAGCGCAATCATGGAGATTCCACCATGTTGTTTTCACTATTTTGATTTTCCAATGATGAGTGGGAAAATGGTCACATGCCTAATTATATCAGTATAGTCCATTACCATCATTATAGTTTTATTACCTAACACATTGCAATTTCTGTATTCAGAGTGCACAAGGCAATGCATACAAAATAATGTAACTTTGCATTATATTTATGTACCATCATGTGTATCATTTAGGCCAAGTGTGAGCAGGAGGAAGACTGGAATCTACCAGTAGCTTGCAGGATTTGTAATAAACCAGCAAAGGCTTCTGACTCTCAATTATTTAACAATAGCAACAGGAACAAGGTATTTCTCTTTGTCTAAATTAGGTGGTTTGAAGAATACCTCAAATGGAGTAATTGAGATCAGTGGCGTCACTAGGGTTTGTGTCACCCGGTGCGGGATGCCAGTGCGTCACCCCCCATGCAGTGAGTGGGGCCCTAGATGGTGGGCATGGTGATGTACCATCACTCCGCCCCCACTGGTTTTTCGGCTGTACCTTTTGATAGAACATATTCCGCATGAAATTACGCATTGATTGATATATAACATGCTGGTATTCCTCCAAACTGTGATTTTAGTGCTTTTGGTCACTAGTGGTGTCACCACCCCCCAGGGTGTCAACTTACTAATACCCTATTGCAGCAGTTCTCAAACTTTTAGCACTGGGACCCACTTTTTAGAATGACAATCTGTCCAGGACCCACCAGAAGTGATGTCATGGTGGAAGTGACATCATCAGGCAAATTAAAAATTAATAAGTATAAATAAAGTAAAACAAATAATTAAATAAGCAGAAGCCAGCCCTGGTCCACCAAATGAATTTCCTCTCTAGCCTGCCTGCAATAACACTTTCCCCTTCAAAATCAGTAAGGTTTTCAGCCCTACCCAGTGCCCAGTTCAATTTAAGAACTTCTGTTTAAACCAGTTCACTGTCAGGATTCACCTGGCTTTGCAAGTCTCAAAAAGGTTCACCTTATCAGCTGAAGCCTCTGTTTTGATCCTTTTTAGTGGTGGGGGGGGACTGCCTTCTGGAGCATTTGTTGAGCTCCAGTTCCATCAGATCAGGACCATTCTGGTGGCTTCACATTCCCCTTTGCCTGGCCTGACCACAAGCCAAGGCACGTTTGCTTACTTGCGAGTAAATGTGACTGTGAGGCTTAGTTTCTCTTTCCATAGGGCTCAATACATTCATCTGCTTGGAGGGAGGGACTTCCTTCTCAGGTGTTTTGGGGGGCTGCATTCATTGGATCAGGACGATTCTGCTGTCATTGGATTCCTCTGTCTGCCCTTTCCGACAGTCTAAGGCAAATTCACCTACTCGCAAGCAAACGCACAATACAGCTCACTTTCACTTTCCATAGGGCTTCATGCATTTTTGTTCTCCAGTTTTATGGCCATAACTTTTGATAGAAAGGAGATATTTCACTCAGGATTTTTGCATTGCATTCTGCTCAAAATTCCACATCCAACAGTATATAATATGATGGGGTTACTCCTAACCACTGCAATTTTAGCGTGTCATCCCCCCAGTGTGCGTAACCCCTCCTGTGCACGTCACCCAGTGCAGCCCGCACCCTCCTAGCAACACCACTGATTGAGATGTAGATCTGTACAGTACAGTATTTGACTATGCTGCTATCATCTCAGGGCCTGGTCCATAGTGTGCAGTAGATAACTGGCTCCACCCCCAGAGTGCATTTCGCATCTGACTTCACCTACCAGATAAAATTTTGCACCAGGCTTCAGTTGGCGAAGCTTTAGTTAAAAATCCCAACATAAATCCCACAAGCATGATTCAGATGCCAGGCTAAGTCCTTCCTGTTCACTTTAATTTTCAGTTAATGGTGATTAGGATATTTTTCTGGTTGCCACTGGCTTCCTTTGGTATTTCTGAAACACTGTTTTAATTTTCATTCCTTTATTAAACACACTTTAGCCTGTTTTTCTATTTTGGAGAAAAAATTGGCAAACCAGCATACAATAAAAATAATTATACTGTACTGTAGTTCAATATTGGGAACAAGAAAATTAAGTGCAGCAGATTAAAACAGCTTGGAAAATAGCAGATTAGAACAGCAAGGGCAGCCCAATCTGAATGCTGAGTGCTATAGAACGTGGCATATACCTTCAGTTGCTGTTGCAAAATGACAGCTCCACTGACAGCAACACACTCTCACTGTCCTAGCCCCAGCTCTGCTGCAGACGCACCATGGATACCAGTGCGATGCTACACCAAAGATGCTACACCTTCAACGCTGACACAATTCCAGCCAGTGTAAATCCAAAACAGGGTGCAACTGTGCATGGGGCAGGGACGAGTCAACCTATACAATGCCCAAACCTTTGCCAAACAAGGGACAAGCCCCAAACATCAGTGCAATGCTACACCAATGTCAGAGATGCCAAAGAAACAAAACAAAAAACAAACAGCCGAATCCCAAGCTCCTTGGCATCCAGAGGAACAAACGGTGGCAAAATGGCAGCTGCTGTATCCTATAGGCAGCGAGGCAGCTGCTGGAGTCTCCTTGGGAAAAGGAGACTTACCCCGGGTAATGCTGCTGTGCCTCCCCTGGGTCTCCCATGCCTCCCATGGGTCTCCTCGGCTCTGCACCTGCTACTGAGTGGGCACAGGACTGAGGAGACTCATGTAGGGTTCTGCAGCCAGGGAGGGAGCACAGGATACAAAGGCAGCCTCTGCTTCCATCTCCAGCCCCTTCCTGGGCCAATCCTCCCCTCCCCTCCCCCTGCCCGGTCCCACCCCTCTTCCCACCCAAGAAACTTCACTTTCAAGAGATGGCTGCTCCTCAGTGAGGTCTTCATGGTGCTGAGGCCCAGTGCAGAGTGGTGCTGGCCCAGTGCTGGCACTCCTTGTTCTCAGGGTGCCATGAAGTGCTTTATAGCACGTACACGACACCCAGAGGCAGTGATACATATATACTGGAGAGTTTAGGATTGGGTTCAAAATTATAGAAAACATTGGGGAGGGGGTAACACCCAGAAAAATCTCAACTCTTGCCATCCTGGCCACTTTTCGACAGCAGAAAATAGGCATGGGAGTACACTCTGCAGCCAATCACAACGTGCTAATCTCAGTACTCAAGCCTCTGATAGACTAGAACTCAGACAACAGGGTACATTGTTTTGGGCTGTCTCTGTCAAGAGGCTATCCACACTTAGAGCATGCACATGTTGGCCTGTTGCACCCACAGGGAGCACTTTGCACAAACAGGCTGCTGCCCCCACATGTACAGCAAGGAACTTTGTTGACAATGTTGCCTGAGAATGCTAAATGCACTGTATTCTACCCTGGGAAAACTCACACAAGTGAAACTCCACTCCACCACCCCAAAGGGGAAGCAAAGACCACCCACCCCACACAGGTAAGCAACAAAGTGGAGGGAATCCCAAGTTGTAACACTTGATGTTGCTGCATATTTCTCGCATGTCTCTGCTTTCCCCTAAATTAATGGCAAATAGAAATAAACACTGAAATAGTGTGATGTTAGATTTGAAAGCTATATTTCTTCAAATAAACTGCATCAGAATAAAATGTCAAGGCAAGGAGTACTTTGCTAAACACACAGCAAAGCATCAGAGATTTTAATGCAGAAGTGTTTCCTTTTGCATTAGCCAGTTTGTCATTCTGAGTACCATTTTATTAACTTTACAATGATAAAACAGTTCTGACTCAAGGGCAGCCTTATTAAGCATTCCTGAATTCTGTTCTTAATCGCAAGCCCAACTGTGAAGCTTTCATCCTTTACTCTTTGATTTATAAGCAGTAAGTACATGTGCTGTATGTGACGCCGACTCAATCACAACCGTTCTTTGGAAATGTGAAAGCATTAGTAAAAGGTTTTCCCAAGCATCACTTTAGTTGTTAGTAAATTTGGTGCCTCGTGTACAGATGCGCTATGTACCTAAATCAAATGTGCTATGTACCCCCCACTAAAAATTAATGCTTTTGGCAGCAGAGAGTAACACGCAGGTGCCATTTCAACTATGACAGTCAGGTTTGTCCCCTTAGCCCCGAGTATGCTCAAATGCAAAAGAAACAAGCCCAGTTATAGCAATTGAAGGAAACCCTGTGCCCTTCTGTTGCCCATGTACTCTCTGTATACAAAGTTGACAAATACATACCTATGATGTGGGGTGCAACAATAGGAAGGCTCCTTTGCGGTAAAGAATTGGGATAGAATACATTGTTGCTGTCTTGATCATCAGAAAATACTATTCGTGCGTAAACGTGACAGGTATGTCTGGCACTAGATATAAGTCTCAAAGTGTTTAATGCAAGGGGGCAGGGCCTAGGAGAGAGGGGTAAAGGGGGTAAATTGTACCTGGGCCCAGGGTCACAAAGGGGGCCCAGGAGCCAAAGGAGGGGCCCCAGAAAGTTCCTGGGATCTGACGTTTTCCTATCTTCTCACACTTGCTGCCCACACTGAATGCTAGGGACACTACCACAAGCATGTGGCTGCAGCTGCTACAGCTACTGGTAAACCATATATGGGCCAAGGAATGCAGACATGACCCTCCTTAAAAGTGTCAAATCTGGGAGGAAACTGGCCTGCTACAGTAGCTCTTTGGCTTGTGGATCTGCTTGCCATGAAATATAGGAGCTCAGGGACACAGCTGCTAGACTATAGCTGCTGCAGAAGCAAGTTTTGGTGTGCGCAGGATACTTTCCATTCTAGTGTGAGCCTAAATGATGATGCTCATTTTCTGCATGATTTTCTATATTTAAAAGATTGTAGAGAGACTTAGGAGTGTGTTTGGTTTTCTGTATTACTGTATCTAGCTGCCAGTGCATATGGGTGGGTAGACCTGGGCTCCAGACTTTTCCAGCAGTCTCTACCCTCCCTACACCCTGTGTTTTCTTCCTGCTCCCATTCTGCTCGCTCGTCACCACCCTCCCCCAGTTTCACCTTCCCCCTTTGCAAAGGGGCCCAAAAGAAACTTTGTATCCCCTGATAAAATTCCTCTCAGAGGCCCTGCAAGGGTGTTACACATAAGAACCACTCTTTATCTGGTCCCTGTGATAACTGGGCTCTCCCAGCACCATGAGCTGCTCTGAGCCACAAAGTGATGCATCTGCAGAAGCGATGCTGCTGAAAGGGTGGCACTGGGAGAGCTCAACTATCATGTAGGCCACCCTATCAGCAACACCACTTCTGAAACAGCAATTTGCAAAATAATCCCAGTGCTGCCCTCTCAGCAGTGCCACTTCTGCCAAGGCACTGGGTAGGAGAAGGAGGCAATATGGAGAAAGAGGCAGACCAAAAGGGAAAGGGAGCAGCTGCTGAGGTGCTGGGAGATGGCAATTATCTTGTGGGCTGCCCTTTCAGCAGCACTGCTTCTGCTGAGGTGCAAAGTGATACTGTTGAAAGGGCTGCCTGGGTGACATTTGGGTTCTCCCATATTTTGCAAATGTGATCAAGATTTGCTTCTTTTGTCATTTGCAACTAATGAGTTTCTAAGAAAACAGTGCTTATCTCTGGTCATCACCTGCTTGGTGGCGTCGGTTCTGTTTAATGACATCACTTCTGGCCCTCAGCAGGCACCATGATGCACAAAACAGGTTTCACACTCCTGCTTTAATGCACCTCTTGCTGAATCCAAAGCCAGGAAATCAAATGTACATCCAAAGGCACATGCTATCTATCCATTCAGCATTGCATTCAGTAGGATGCACACCAAGACAAACCATATTCAGTTTGGATCCACTTTTCCTGATCCAGCAGTGCATGGATGATGACTCCTTAAACAGAACTGGGAGTAGGAAGACTGGGTAAAATGGTGAAAAGATGGAAGAAATGTCCCTCTTGTTCCCCTGCCCTTCTTATTCCCCATAATTTTTCACACATCCTTAATGTTTAAAATAAAAAGCATGTTCTATTTCTCCCATGCAAAAACTAATCTGGAGCCACTTACATTAGGCCTTTCATAATCAGTACCACAGTCCTTTTGAGAGATGGGTTTTATAACCTGTTCATTTTTATGGTATAACAAGTCACTGTGCTCATTTTTGTGGCTTAAATAAGACAATGCAATTCAAAGTACAAAGTGATGTGGTAAGAAAATGAACTTTTACAGGAACTGCATTTAAGTGTACTACTATGGAGGCTTTTAATGCAAACATTTGGAAAATTGCAAGATTTCAGCTTTCTCCTGCTTTTCTATACATTTTCATTACCCAACTTTAAGCACATAACTTCCTATGTTGAATCATACAGTGGGGTTAATAAAGCCTTAACTCTTTTTAAAAGAAAAAAACCAAGGCCTAGACATCATCACCATCTTGCAGAAATGGACACTGCATCATATATACTTGCTCTGTTCAGTTTTGTATCCAAACTGGATACAAAAATGCAAGGGGGTAAATGCAAGTGCACCAGGTAGTCTTGCATTTGGAGAGCCTCTCCAATTTCAGCACTTGCCTTTGCAGACAATGCTGTACTTGGGAATAAATGCAGTGAATATTTAGCTAGCATGTTTCAATTACCTCTATACCTAGATATAACACCCAAACAGAATTGTTTCATGAAATAATATTTTGTCAGTCTTGAGCTGTTGATGAATTTCCCCTTATTTCCCAAGATCTCATCTCATACGAAATGTCTCCCTATTTGGCTTTTTTATGTAGTTCATGCTTTTATAGACATTGCATATCATTCTGTCTTTTCTTAGAAACAAGAAAGACACACCCCATTTATTCTTTGAGATTCCGCAACCCCTGAATGACTTTTCTAGTTCTAAATGTAACTGTGAAGGAAGTCAGTTTTTCAATGGCATATATACTCGTATTTTCAATCTTTTCTAATGATTAACACCAAATTTGCTTTCCCCTGGAACTGCTGATTGTGCTATTTTCAATATTTTTCCCTACGCTCACTTCTTTCCAATGTACTCCTTCAGCGTGTATGCGGTTTACACTTACATTGAAAACTAGCAGTCTATTAACTAGTGCCCTGCTGGTGCCTGCCATGCAATTTGTAGATTCCTTTGAAGTTTTCAGGCTGCTCAGCTTAATCTCAATTTATATGGCTTAATCCATACATCTGGCTTTATCCCAAAATCCAAGTAATTTTTTGAACAAAGAAATAATCACTGACCCCCACAGCTTGTCCACTCTCAAACTGGACACACGCACTTGCTTCCTTCCATTGTGAAAAAGGCCCCATTTCTTTCCTCAGATGTAAATAATTATAGGATTTCCACTTAGCTTGAGTACAAAGTTTCATTAAAAACCTTTCACAAAGAACTTTCACCAGAGGATGCCCTGGATTGAGCCAAATGGAGAAGGACATGCCGAAAAGCAGATCCCACCATAGCACAGGAACGCCAGGAAGAGACAAAACTTGGTTGAGATGTATTTGGAAGTACAGGTGGGTCCTCAGTATGTGGGAGATCCATTCAGATCCCCTGCGGATACTGAAAATCACTGATAAGTGAATCCCCGATTTGACACCTTATGCCCTCTGAAGGGGACCTGAACGCAGCTCCAGAGGGCATTCTGAAGCCCACAGAAGCAGTGCATGTCTGCCTTCTGGCTCTAGGGCAGGGGTCTCCAAATCACAGCCCAGGGACCAGATGTGACCCACAGCAAGCCTCTTTCCAGCCCGCAACCAACCTGTTGTCCCCTGAAAGTCTCTTCCCACTCAACAGAACATGACCAGAACTGTGCTCTGATTGTGTCTGGAGGGTCTTCTGAGGGCCAGAGAGGTTGAATAAATGAGCCCATTCATTCACTCATCTAAGTTCTAAGTGAAAATGACACTTCTGGGTTCCCAAGGGAAACTGCAAGTGATGCTTTAATGCTCTCTTTTAAGGCAGGGGTGTTCAAATATTTTGGCAGGAGGGCCACATCATCTCTCTGACAGTTGGGGGCCGGAAAAAATGAATTTACATTTCAAATTTGAATAAATTTACATAAATGAATATATTAGAGATGGAACTTATATGAATAAATGAAGGTCTTGCAATAGCTCAAGCCCTATAAAAGGCCTTGCACAAAGCAAGATGCTCGTACTTCACTGCCGCTGATGTATCACAGATATGAAACAGCAAGTAGTGGAGGGTGCCCTCGTCCCATAGCTCACGAGAGGTTGAACAGTTGGCCGACACACTGAGAGCAGTTGCATCAGGCCAGCGCAGGCACCAACAAAACTCCAAAGGGCCAGAGGCTCCCTCCCCCAGAGGGAGACTGGGGGCTCCCTGAGGGCCAGATTGGGAGTGCTCAAGGGCTGCAAGTGGCCCAAGGGCCGGGGTTTGGGCATCCCTGTTTTAAGCTATTCTGAGGGTTTTACAGTTCCAGTCACCTTTGGAGGGGCCAGAGTCTGACTCAAGGCAAGGTTTGGGGAACTCACATTGAGTCAGATCTACAGATACAGGATCCATGGATATGGAGGCGCCAGCTACACCATCAACTGGATAACCCTACTCTACTCATTTGTTGACACTAAAAAAAATGTTAAAGTAGGTAAGGGTCTCTTTAGCAGAAAATCAGGTTGACTTTTGTACAGGACTCATTCTTCCAGATATTTAACTATTCTACCTATAATAATGCTTTCTACCAATTTTTCAAAGGCTGCCATTACAGGGACAAGTCTGTAATGAGTCCCATTTTTTTTAAATTGTTACATTAGCTACCTTCCTATAGAGAAATTATAATCTGAGTTGAGGTCAACAAAAACAAAGAACACTTTTCTTATATTAACATTAAGTTAGTATCTAATTTCTATTGTGACATATTCAGACTGGGTTCCATATTTGAAAATTGAATAATGTTAAACCTTTTTGGTGGCTGAGGATTGGATATCCACTTCCTAAAAATGTAGCACTGAATACAGTACCCAAAACTGAGTAAGAAGCAGCATGGGTTGCTCACTGTAAAATCAGATTTACATACTTGCTTTCAAAGGGATGATAGTAAGTCTTGTCTATTGAGTTTCTACTGAAATCTGCAGGACGTGTAAATGAAGGACAGATAGGCAAATGGACTACCTGAGTTGGACACTAAGGAAACAAAGGAAGTATTTTTTAATCACCCAGAATGGAGCTTATGACATGGTCCACCAAATATGTTAGATTACAGCATAAGTGCCATTGCTGAGGACAATAGCTCCATAAACAAATGAATATAAAGTTAATTTCCAGACCAGACCTGTATGTAAGTAACATGCTTTACAAACTATCTTGGTGTGTTTTACTCTACTTGTTAATTATGTACTTTCCACATTGGAATTTTTTGTTTGGCACATTTTCTGAACAGATCAAGAAAACTCAAAATACCACTAAAGGATCAATTTCCTTCTTGACCATAATTAGTTTTATGAGACTGCAACAGACAATGCCTCTCCCTTAGTACGGTCTGTCAGCATGCCAACTCTTCCACAGGCTTTGCTCATGTCAGAGACAATGTTCCCATTCATTCTTATGTACTTGAAAGAAAAAAGGTTTGCTACACCATGAGTTTGCTAAACAGCTTCAAAAAGATACATGATGCAAACTGCAAAGATTTTGATACAGTAAGAAGTCACACTTTGCCTCAATAGATGTGAGAACATAAAAACATAAGAACAGCGCCACTGGATCAGGCCATAGGCCCATCTAGTCCAGCTTCCTGTATCTCACAGCAGCCCACCAAATGCCCCAGGGAGCACACCAGATAACAAGAGACCTGCATCCTGGTACCCTCCCTTGCATCTGGCATTCTGACGTAGCCCATTTCTAAAATCAGGAGATTGCACATACACATCATGGCTTGTAACCCGTAATGGATTTTTCCTTCACAAACTTGTCCTTTTAAAGGCGCCCCTTTTAAAGGCGTCCAGGCCAGATGCCATCACCACATCCTGTGGCAAGGAGTTCCACAGACCGACCACACGTTGAGTAAAGAAATATTTTCTTTTGTCTGTCAGATGGTTATATAAGTATGAAATTAAGATAACAGACAACCCAACTTTAAATACAGGGATCTCTCATATCCGTGGGGATTCTGTTCAACTCCTCACAGGTAGATACTGCAGCTATGGGGGAACCCCATATAAACAGCAGCCCCCTGCACCTCCTTGTGCCCATTACCTTTGTTTTTTTGTTAGCAGTGCTTGAAGCATGGGCATTTCTTGCTTAAAAAAAGGAACATTCTAGCTTAACTGAAGAAACTGAAAAAGGCTGGTAGCCTGCAGGGACAAAATGCTCCTTTGTTAAGCAAGAAATGCCCATGCTTCAATCACTACCAACAAAGGTACTGTAATGGGCAGTGGGGCCTTTCTTGGTCATTGGATTGCTCCTTTGACTTTATTAGCTGTACAGATCATGACTCATTAGCTGTACAGGAGAATTATATATTACTAGCAGAAACCAGAAACTATTTCTAGGCTAAGGATACCAGTAAGGTCTTTTATTCTGCTTTGCTGCAGTAGCCAAACTTACTATCTGCATAGTGGTAGCTACAGGAGATTAATAAGAGTATGCTACTGATGTATTTACCAAAAAATGATAACTTTTTGATGTACCAATAGAGATGAAAATGCACAGGGAACACTATTTCAATAATTGCAGCTAAATCTTGTGTCATTAATATCAGATGTAATACACTAATGTTACTCAGGACATGTCCAGTTTGATACTTTTGTTACCATAGCCAAGATAAGTCAAATCTGATAGGACCTAATAAACAATGAATATATACTACTATGCAAACATTAGTCACTTATTTAATTCTACACAAATCAAACTACACATTGAATAATGATTACAAGTCTGTTCTAATGTTTTGCTACTGTAGCTAGATCAATTTCTAAGAAGGAGGGATTTTGGAATTGGATTCTACTCCACTTGCATGAATTCAACTGATAGACCTGGTTTTAGACACATTGTTACAAACAGAACTAAAGCTCTGTTTTAACATCAATTTTTAGGGCAAGTAACGTTAATTAAGTAGTCAATATAGTCATTAAGAGGATAACAAAATGTGCTACTAAAGAATCTGGAAACCAGAGATTACAATGGAACCTCAACTTTTGTTGAAAGGAGTCACCACTTTGTGTTTAAGCTTTATTATCTCATTAGGCAAAACTGCATCATGCAAGTGTAGAGACGACCATTTTTTATTAGGCTGTCAATATTATCTCAAGTCAGTGAGAAAGGGTCAGAGACATTACCTTGGGCAAGTTAAGCTACAGCATAGGTGAAGTGTTTGAATTCAAACTCAATGCTGGCCCAGATTCTGCTCAGTTTTACAAGCATCTCTAACCTGTTCAGTAAGGTTCTCATGCACTTTTAGAAGCAAGCCATACCCCAGTAAACAAATTTCCATAATCATTAACGGAAAACTTAGGAAGTATTACCTTTTTTCAAAAACCCTCTATACTCAACGTTTATATAAAATCTA
Source organism: Tiliqua scincoides (assembly GCF_035046505.1). Lineage (NCBI taxonomy): Eukaryota > Metazoa > Chordata > Lepidosauria > Squamata > Scincidae > Tiliqua > Tiliqua scincoides. Next base: position 194,568,993 of record NC_089824.1, on the reverse strand, counting down.
TTTTCCTTCTCATAGCAGATTTCTGCTGAGATACAATAAAAAAAATCAAAGGTTTGCCCTAATTTCTACACAAAGAAGATTCCTTCCTGCTTTCTCATTTTTCCTACAACTTCATTTTAGGAAGTTTTAGATAATTCAAACCTTTGCCTCATTACTTAGTTTTCAAGCCATTTCTTTCTGCAAGCAAAAAGACCAACTTCTCCAATACTAAATGTAAAAAAAGGACTTCTGGTCTGGCATAAGTGTTCCATAATCATGTGAAAAGGGGGAGGAGAGTTCTAGTCTTAATCCTGTGAACTGGATCTTGACCGTGAACGTGATTTTGAATGAGATCGTGAACGGGACCGTGATGCAGCTCTTTTGGGTGGGGACTCTGATCGAGCCTTTGCAGGTTGGTGCTGTGAAGGTGAATTGGAGCGAGACCTGCTCCTTGATCTGGATTTAGATTTTGCTTCTCCTTTGCCATTTTCTTTGGGTGATCGAGACACAGACCTAGATCTACTGCGAGACTTCTCAGACTTTTCCTTTGATCTGCTGCGGGATCGTGAGCCTCTGTCAGATTTCAGCTTAGACTTGCTCTTTGATCTAGACTTTCTACTTTTAGATCGGGAACGTGAACGATCTTTGCTGCGAGACCTAGATTTAGTGCTTTTTCAAAGAAAAAAAATTGTATTACTTCAAGTATACACACGAAAGCAGTAATTAAAAAGTCTACTAGTTTAGAGGTTGCTGTTGAATACTTGTACATATTGTACACTTTGGGAGTAGTAAGGGTGTGTTCTGCCCAAAGTTGAATACATAACTAGCAATAAGTCATTTGTAGAAAAAACTAAAGTTCTTACCGTGATCGGCTTTTTGAAGCGCTACGGGATCTACTGCGGCTGCTCCTACGACTTCTGCTACGTGACCTCCTTCTAGAACGTGATCTGAAAAGAAAACAGGCATATCCCAAGTCACCATTACATAAGCCATTTTGCACAGAACAGTGCTTAGTTTTTCCTTTCTGAAAAACTGACACCACAAAAGCTATTTCCAAAAAGTATAACAAACAGTCAGAATAATCATCATTTGAAAATACTGCGACTTGTTACATAATTTCTGGACTGCTTGTCAGTTATGTTCTTCTATATATATCTGAAGTTAATGAACCAGAGCAGATGTTTCTGCAGTTAGCTAACCTCTTAACTAGCTCATGCAGCTAGGCTACTTGTACAAGCATTGTAACATCTGAAGTAAATCTTAAGTACTCATACACAAGACTATAGCAACTGTTTCCACTAAGAAAAATCCAAAAGATGCACTTCTGTCTAGTCAGAGAAAACTGCTGCAGGCTACAAACCTTACACATTGATAAGATTCAAATTCACCCTGCAATTCAAACCTTATGCACAGGAAAAGGGGAAGTATTTCAAAAATTAACATCAGTACTGACTCTCAGTGAAGAACTTTCAATATCACCTTGATCTACTGCCAGAATAAGATCGTCTATGGCTTGATCTTGGCTTGTCTTCAACCAGTCGAATCTTTCTTCCATTTATCTCTGTACCATCTAATTTGTCCAGAGCACGCTTCATGTCAGAGTAAGAACGGAATTCAATTACTCCTTCATTTGTGCGTTCTTTGTGAGCATCCGCATAGGTAACTTCACCAGCTTGCCTCATGAAATCCTTCAAGAGTAAACAAAATGATTACTCTTGTTTTGCAAATGTAAGTATAGCACTATAACAATTTAAGACAATCAATAGGTATGAACTCGGCAATCTTTCAAGGCAAGCCATTTCTTCCCAACACTGTACGTACGCAGCAGGGACTAAATGTGTATACCTGTGGGCCGGGCAAAAATGGGTTAAGCAATAGCCTTCAAACCTAACAAGACACAAAGAAAAGCATTCAAACTTTTGAAAAGATTTTATATCAACCTACTTTCAAATCTTGCCAACTACAACGACTGGAAAGATTTTCAACAATTAATCTGTATTCTGTACGAACAGGTGGTCCATATTTATCTCTTCCTGATGCTCTGCGACTGCTATACCCTCCACCTTCATTACACAAACATACAAAGTTAGATGACCATGCATAAAAGCAAACAACATTTTAAACACAAATCGTATTTACAGGAGTAGGACTTTATCTTTCTAATCCTGCAACAAAATTTTCAGTTCGCCACAATGTATATATTAAGGGCAAATCAAAGACTAAAATCCTACAAGATTGTGCTCCTCAACTGTTAGACAGTGACTGCTCCTTTAACAGATTTACCTTGCTAAGTTTTATTTTACAGAACATTGTAAAATATAAAACTTAACTGATTACATGCATTTCTACATTTTACAAAAACGTTTACTAGTTTACACTAAGTACTTACATCACAGTATGAGGTATTTGGTGGTGGTTTGGCCACAACACACGCAAGGTAACAGTCACCTAGTTCAGTTTAACCAGTTTTGTCTAACCCTTGGAATCCTCACCATCACCCTGCGTCTAATGGCAAAAGGCTGCTGTCGTCATGGCTTCCGGTAAGGTCAGCCAAAGGGTCATAGGGCAAGGGTCACACAATGTATGGAAAAGCCATGGCCAATCAGGAAAGGCAGTCATCTTAGCCTCAGTGGACACAGCCTCAGCCCCACTGGTCACTTTTAAATTGAAACATCAAGGACTTGTTAAAAAGTTTGAATTGAACATGCAACAAATTTAACAACATAACATATACATTTGCAAAAAACCCCACTCCCACCAGTAACAAGCCATTAAAAGAGAAGTCTACCTTACTGCTCTTAACCATAATATAAAATTCAACTGTGCTTGATGCATCCCAAATTCTTTCCCGAAAAGGGAAATGTTCTGAATCAGCATCCAAATATTTCTTATTTCCCATTTAATATAACAGAGTTCTACAAGAATTACTCCTCCCCCAAAAGCATACAGTTATTAACAGATATTAATGTTTGAGAATATGAAGTCAAGTACTTCTAAAAATAACACTCATTTAAAGACAGCTGTGTCTGCCTGTTTTAATCAGCAGCTTAAATCTTTTCTCCCATTTGTTTTTGATAAGTTATGCCAGATGTGTTTTTAATTAAGAGCAGTGAGTTATTCAAATAAGCCCATCCCAGGAATGGCTCCCAACTCTCCACCCCCTGCTCCCCCCACAAGACTTCTGTGTGCTAGTCACATTAAGAAAACCAGGCCCAAAGAAAATCTTTCCAGCTTAAGGGTAAGCTTACATCCCTTTCAAGCTGGAGACTCCCAACATCTGAACACCCAAACCCCAGCAACCTCTCAAAATCGCTAATCCATTTACAGACCCTGCCCCATTACCCCTCACCAACCCCCTCTTCCACCTTAGACCAGGACAACTAACCCCCTATTCCTCCCCTCCCACTGCCATAACCCCCTCCTTCTTCCACCTTTGCTATCCTCCCTCACGACTCCTGCACCAACTCCCCCGCGCGCCTCACGGCAGGCCGCGGTGGAGCAACACTCACTGCGGCTGCTGAAGCTGTAGCCATCTCTGTCCCGGCGGGGGCCGCGGGCATGCTCCACAATCACCCGCTCCCCGCACAGGTCCTTGCCGTTCAGCTCGTAAACGGCATCCTCTGCATCGCGGGAGTCCTCGAATTCCACAAACCCATATCTGGAAGAAGGCAGGCAGGCAGAGAAAAAGAGTGTGAACTTAAGAGGAACAGAGGAGAAGGACAGAAGAAAGCTGCCTGGGACCAAAGAAAGTCCACATGTAGACACACAAGAAGCATTCCTCAGACTTCAGAACACCAGAACCAGGGGACATCCACTAAAATTGAGTGTTGGGAGAGTTAGAACAGAAAAACTGAAACTGCAGCAAACTTCCGGAACTTGGTGAATGCATAGATCATCATGTTGAATTTTAAAACTGGTATAAAGATTACCAAGGTTAATTGCCAAAGTATGTTACTGTATCTCAGTGGTTCCCAAACTGGTGGGTCATGGCCCACCAGTTCACGTAAAGGTTCCCCCGTCCCTTAAAGGGGCAGGGAAAGGGGAGAGGTAGGGAAGTGATCCCCAGGATCGCATCCCTATGGGAGGGGGGTGCTTTCCACTTACTTTATGTAGGTAGGGCTGCTGGAGGTGTGGGGAGCCCTGCGCAGCGCTCCCCGAGGCTTGGAATCACCAGTAAAAGTGGGCGCAATGCAGGAGGTGCTTCGCGCCTGCCTTTATTGACAATTCCAAGCCTTGGGAAGTGCTGTGGAGGGCTGCTCAGGGCTCCCCCACACCTTCTGCAGCCCTACCTAAGTAAGTGGAAAGCACCCCCCCCAGTGAAGCAATCCTGGGGATTGTGACGCTGCCCTAGCCCCTCTCCCACAATGACTCACTAAGGGAGTAAAGCTACCTCAAAGTTTGAGAAACACTGCTGCATCTTAATTACTGTATCTTGGTTCTCTGATGCTTCAGTGTGTTCTGTGAAACACAGCACCCTGTGGTTGCTGCTCTCCCCTCCCATCATCCAGCAGGCATCCTCATGGCTCCTTCATGTGTGGCATCCACTAAAACTGAATGTTGGGAGAGACGGAAGAAAATTTTCCTTTACCCAGCATGTAATTAGCCTGTGGAACTCCTTGCCACAAGATGTGGTGATGGCATCTGGCCTGGATGCCTTTAAAAGAGGACTGGACAGATTTCTGGAAGAAATGTCCATCAGAGGTTATAAGTCATGATATGTATGTGCAACCTCCTGGTTTTAGAAGCAGGCTGGAATGCCAGATGCAAGAAGCTGGACTAGATGGGCCTTTGGCCTGATCCAGCAGGGCTCTTCTTATGCTCTTCCCCCTTCATGGCTGCAGAAGTGCAGTGGCAGATTCCAGATGCCACTCACGAATATGGTGTCTGTGGAACTCCTTGCCACTGTATGTGGGAGGCTACCTCAGGCTGCCAGGTGCAGGGGAGTGGCACCAGGATGCAAGCCTCTTGGGTGCTCCCTGAGGCATCTGGTGGGTCACTGTGAGATGCAAGAGACTGGATTAGATGGGCCTCTGGCCTGATCCAGGGGGCTCTTCTGTCCTTATTCCCTGCCTCCAGCACCCACGACTGCTGAGTCTGAAGGAGAGGAAAGCGGAGGGGTGGCTGGTGGTCGCCGGGAGGCCAACCTCTCCCTGCGCCGAAACACAATAGGAGCGAGCATGGCCGCCATTTTGAGCACGGTGCCACGCGGCACGAGGGATGCGCTGGCTGACAGGTCAACCGTCGCTCGAAGCCGGTTATAACGGTTGGCCTCTCTGCCCCTCCCGCCGCGCGCGCCGCAGGTCCCCCCCCAACTTGGGAGCCTTCAAGCTACGCGCGCGAGCAACCGTTTTCCCATCACGATTCCCGCGCGCGCCGCCTCATGACCCTCCCTCGCTCGCACACGCGCGCGCCGTACCCCCACCCGAGCGCCTTCAAGCTGCGCGCGCCGCCCCCGACTTGAGAGCTTTCAAGCTGCGCGCGCCAGTGGAGGCCCTTCACGCCTCCTCCTTGCGCGCGCCCCGCCTCGCGCCCCGCCTCACGCCCCCCGCGTGCCTTCAAGCTGCGCGCGCAACTGTCATCCCCTCACGCCTCCTCCTCGCGCGCGCCCCGCCTCACGCCCCCCCACCTGAGCGCCTTCAAGCTGCGCGCGCGCGCTCACTCGCTCACCCGTTTTTTAAGTCAACTTCGAGCAGGCGGCCATAGCCGCTGAAGAAGCGCTGGAGGTCCTTCTCCCGGACGTGGTAGCTTAAGCGGCCAATATAGACGCGCGGCATCTTCCGCGACCTGGAAAAGGAAAGAGGAAGAGAAGGGGGGGAGGGAGAGGGAGACCTAAGACCCAAAGGGGCAGCTGAGGGGGGGAAAAGGGAACGACAAACCACACCAGACCGCTCACGGGCTGCGGCCTGCTCCGCAGCACAATGGCGCCCGACCCCCGCGCAGGCTTTTATAGCGGGGGGCGGGGCCAGAACGTTCCGCCTCCGCGACCCCGTTTGGCTTGTCGCGACGTCACAAGGGAGTCGGGGGCGTGGTCTAAAAGAACACGTGGGAGGGGGAGACACGCAAAGTTCTGCGCACGCTCTTGTGCCGAGCACGGCTCTGTGTGTGTCTCGGACCGGGCGGAGGAGTCATGCTGTGGAGCACGTGACGGAGGAGAGGCGAGTTCGCACTGTGCATGCGCGAACAGCCCCACTGGATCAGCCATAGGCCCATCGAGTCCACCTTCCTGTATCTCACAGCGGCCCACCAAATGCCCCAGGGAGCACACCAGATAACAAGAGAACTCATCCTGGTGCCCTCCCTTGCATCTGGCATAGCCCATTGCTAAAATCAGGAGGTTGCACATGCACATCATGGCTTGTAACCCGTAATGGATTTTTCCTTCACAAACTCGTCCAATCCCCATTTAAAGGCGTCCAGGCCAGTCACCATCACCACATTCTGTGGCAAGGAGTTCCACAGACCGACCACACGCTGAGTAAAGAAATATTTTCTTTTGTCTGTTCTAACTCTCCCAACACTCAATTTTAGTGGATGTCCCCTGATTCTGGTGTTATGTGAGAGTGTAAAGAGCATCTCTATCCACTCTGTCCATCCCCTGCATAATTTTGTATGTCTCAATCATGTCCCCCCTCAGGCACCTCTTTTCTAGGCTGAAGAGGCCCAAATGCTGTAGCCTTTCCTCATAAGGAAGGTGCCCCAGCCCAGTAATCAACTTAGTTGCTCTCTTTTGCACCTTTTCCATTTCCACTATGTCTTTTTTGAGATGTGGTGACCAGAACTGGACACAGTATTCCAGGTGTGGCCTGACCATCGATTTGTACAATGGCATTATAATATTAGTTGTTTTGTTCTCAATACCTTTTCTAATGATCCCAAGCATAGAATTGGCCTTCTTTACTGCCGCTGCACATTGGGTCGACACTTTCATCAACCTGTCCACCACCACCCCAAGATCTCTCTCCTGATCTGTCACAGACAGCTCAGAACCCATCAACCTATATCTAAAGTTTTGATTTTTTGCCCCAATGTGCATGACCTTATACTTACTGACATTGAAGCGCACCTGTCGTTTTGCTGCCCATTCTGCCAGTTTGGAGAGATCCTTCTGGAGCTCCTCACAATCACTTCTGGTCTTCACCACTTGGAAAAGTACTAAAATAGTACTTGGCTATTTGTTACTTGGGATAGGCAAGGGAGATTAGTCTATGGAACTCCTTGTCACAAGGTTTTTGTCAAAAACTGTTGGTGTACCTGGACAATTTTAGCACCTTGTCAATAAGCTGTGGGATGAAAAAGGTTGAAAATAGCTATGGTGGGCGGTGTCTGGTGGTACTTGTGGGTGGTGGCGTAGCTGGAGGAGGGGTAGAGCAGCCTGTCCAGCAGGGAGACTCGGCACGGTGGTGAGCAATCAGGATGTGGCAGCAGCAGACACATGTCCAATCAGTGGCTGCTGCCACTGGGTTGTTGCCTTACTGAGCAGGAGGAGCCGGTGGTGATTACTTCCATTGAGTGGCCAACACCAAACCGATGCTCCTCAGGTGGCTCCCAAGCAAAAGCAATAGAGCAGTGAGTAATGCCGTTAGCCACACAAGCTGCTTGCATGACATCAGCACACCATATGCACACAACTCATCGGACACAAGAAATTCACAGTGCCCCCTGTTGCAGAAGCTACTGTGGTGCAGTAGCAAGGGGATGAAATCAGACAGTAGCCAGCAATCAGAGGACAGGCATGTAGAATGAACATTCAGGCTTCTCTGAAGTAAGGGGTTGAGGGCCCAATCCTATCCAACCAGCACTGGCACAACCACAATGTAACTTTGATGTAAGGGAACAAATGGTTCCATACCTTGATGAGGCCTCTGTGACTGCCCCACCACCACAGGTTGCAGCGCATGCCCCATTTGCATGGCTGCACCAGCACTGGAAAATTGGATAGGATTGGGCCCTCTGTCCCCATGTAGAAAGCCATCACCTGGCAGAAGTCCTTTTTCCAAGGGAGGGGCTGAGACAGGACACATGAGAAGTACCAGCTGCACTCAGGCAAGCTAGAGTGCTGGTGTCTCCTGACCCAGAAATGCATGTTGGGAGCCAGGCGAGAGAGACTTGAGCCCAGTTGAAAGGGATGTCATGAACTCATACCAATCAATTCACAGAGTTGCTTGCAAACCACTTGGCCATAGCTGGAAGCATGCAAAAAGCATCTCATGAGGTATTTAGTATCTGCTACCACACTTGTTCAGTAACATGTGGAAATGTTCTTACATGCATATTGGAAAATGCATGTTTGCTGAACCTATGACTATTAGCTGGTGCTGCACCCCAGTGAAAATTGCTATTTACAACAGATGATTAAGCGAGAGAGAGAGAGAGAGAGAGAGAGAGAGAGAGAGAGAGATGTACAAACACAGTATTATGTATTGAAGGAAAAAGTTTACAAGAGGATGAACTAAAATAGGAAAATACAAATCAGTCAACCTAAAATGATTCAAATGGTTTTGTTGCCTCTAACCGCCCAAAGGCAGCTTGAGAATAGTTCCCGGTGTGCAAGTATCCCAAACAAACACTCCGAGGGAAGGTATAGCAGAAAACAGCTGTTTGTTGCTGGTACCAAAACAAGACACACAGAGGATATGTCCTCAGATCATGTGCAGAGAGCAAACTGGATGCAACCAGCTTTTTATACACAGTTTAGCATATAGGCGCAGCTAGCAAAGCAATGAAGACAAGGGTCCAGTAACTTTTCACCTTCCCTGCTCAGCCTCCCTACCTATGGCCACCCCCTCCACCCTTTACCTTAGTAAGCTGGATTGTACTGGAGAGATAAAGAAATCACAGGCCTTCAGACACAGGTTACCCTTGCTCTGAAGTACTATTTGTGCAGACTACCTACTTGAGGTCCCGTTATCTCTAGGACAAAGACACCGGGTGCGGGGTGGCTTGCAGCTTTTAACCTACAACATTAGAAAGCCCAAAAGCAGGAACAAAGCAGGGCTGATGTTAAGATGGCATTACTTTGGTTATGTAAAACTCTTAGCACAGGCATCAGTTTTTAATTCAAATTAATGTTATTTCTAAAATGATGCTATACCTGAGCAAGCACTGGGTCCAAGCAAATGGAGTGTTTATGTACTTTATTGTAAAGATTTTTACCCTGGTTTTCCTTAATGGTGTTCTCAGAAACTAAAGATATCAGTAAGAACTATATAAAAATAGAAAATATACAAAGATACAAAATACAAATAAAAATATATCAATAAAAAAACCTCACAGCAGTAGCAGAAACCCAGCAGATGATGGAATACACAGTGCATAAAATTTAAAAATCAGCCACAACAAAGAGCAATAGAAGAACATTAAAAGCACAAAACTAGCAGTAAAACAACCACTAAATCAGCAGTCAGAACAAAGTGCTGTATCCCATATGCCCTCCCCCCACACTCACCCCAAGTAATTAAAATGCTATTTAAATAAAAAGGTTTTTAACCCCCACTTCAATGACTCTAAAGATGTTGTGCCTGTTCCTCTATCCTGTTTAGGCATGTCTGCTGGTGGTGGCTGCACAAGTAAAAGCCATGCTGGGGTGGAGTTGTGCCAGCATCTGGGGTCACAGTTGCTCTGGGGCACAGTGACCCTTTGACCCTAGACCAGGGGTGTCCAAAGTTTTTGGCAGGAGGGCCACATCAGCTCTCTGACACTGTGTCGGGGGCCAGGGGAAAAAAAGAATTAATTTATATTGAAAATTTGAATAAATTTACATAAGTTTACATAAATGAATATATTAAAGATAAACTTATATGAATGAATGAAGGTCTTGCAATAGCTCAATGCCTATAAAAGACCTTGCACAAAGCAAGGCTGGCCTTTCCTTTGCTGCCGCTGCTGCATCACAGATGTGAAAGAGCAAGCAGTGGAGGGAGCCCTCATCCCACAGCTCAGAGAGGTCAAACAGTCGCCCTCACGCTGAGAGAAGTTGCATTGGGCCAGTGCAGGCTTCAACAAATCTGCAGAGGGCCAGAGGCTCATTGGAGACTGGGGGCTCCCTGAGGGCCGCATTGAGAGGCCTCGAGGGCCACAAGTGGCCCCCAGGCCAGGGTTTGAGCAGCCCTGCCCTAGACTGTAAAGTCATTGGATAGCCTAGTAAAGTATAAGCAAAGACAGAATCATTTTAAAGGTCTGGCTAAAGCATAAAGGCATATAAAAGGTTCTTTAGAAGCTGTTTTGCTAGTTTCACAGAAGCTGGGATTTTTGGGCCTCAAAGGCTATGTTGATACACTTTGGAATTTGGAAAAGGGAGTCGTATCTAAGGCAAAGATAGATGGGCCAGAAGCACAGGTCTTACCAAGGACGTTACAATGCTGAGAAAACAAGTATATAGAAACATTGTAGACAGTAGAAGCTTTAACTGTTTGATTTTAGAAAAGCCTTAAACATTGCAAGGAAGGTTTATCAGTTGGCAATGCTTCTTGGCAAACTAACAAAGCATCTAGCTAGCTAACCATGGAAACCTGCAAGGGATGAACTCTAGAAGACAGAGGACAACACAAACTTCTGCTTTTAGAGTCTCTTTGTTTGAATTGCAACTGAAATGGAGAAATGTATGTTTAGAGGGATTGGTGCAGGTTTGTTAGGAAGGTACAGAGAAAGAGAGAGGCCTAGTGCATGTAATGTAAGGAAATCTGAGTAACTTGTTTAAACGTAAATGGGAGAAGGATTTGTTAAAAAGGAAAATGTGATGCAGTGAAAGTTTGATATATGAAGAATCAAACAGGGAAGGTGACATTGTTGTGATGCTTCAAAGATATAAGATAGCAAAGAGCTGGCTGAAGCCTTAGCTCAAAGAGATTACATTTTAGCAGGTGCTAGGCAACCAGTAAAAGGGAAGAGGTCACTTCTTAGCAAGGATATACACCACTATAGATCCCTCAATACCAATGTACTCAAAGTAACTGGTCACAATAGTCATATAGAATTATGTCAGTAAAACTGTTAATAGAAGTTTAAAGGACAGAGATTTGCAGAAGGCCCACAGTGTTTTACTAAAACCAAGAGAAGGAATGTAGAAGAGATAAGATAGGTGACTCAAGTAAGGCCATTCTAATTAGGAAGGGTCTGAAGGGAATATATGCCAAATTGGGGTCTCCACACCTGTGTTTAAGTGTTCTAGTGTTAATGAGCATGTTATAGCGAACCCTACTGGTTTTTGAAAACTTTTGGAAATTGAGTAATTTTGGCTCAGTTTTAAGGTGAAACCCCACCCGTATGTAAATCAGAGCCAATCAATGGTTTTGCTCACTTGTTGCCCACCTATTTTCTATCTTCTTTGTAAATAGTATTTTATCTATATCCTATTAAGAATTAGCCGCATTTATGATGTCAAACTTTCAGCGAATGGGAAGTCTGGATTTTCAGACAAAGGGCCAAGAGTCGTATAAGAGTTCTGGACACAGTAAAAACCAGGCCATGCTTTGGACATGAGTCCCGTGGACCAATTGTATACAATTCAAATAAAAGCCTGTGAACCTTCATCCCTGTGTACCAAGTCATTCTGAGTTGCTTATCTGCCTTGCAACAGCTCCAGTGAGTGTCCAAGAGCAGCTGTTATATCCAGAATGGCTTTTCTGTACCATAGAATTGGCTGTTAGAGCTAAATTCTCATTCTATGGCTGTACAGAAAACTTAGAATGCAAATTTAATTTGAAGTGTAAAGTGGAATCCATGTGGACCTAGAATTATAGCTAAGGCATTTAATTCACCCTGGGCACAATCCTAACCAGGTCTACTCAGAAGTAGGTCCTATTTTGTTCAATGGGGCTTAATTTTAGGAAAGTGTAGTTAGGATTGCAGCCATAGCCTTCTGGTGAGAAACTAGGTATCCATAGGCTACTTTAAAAGTAACAGAGGCAAAAGAAACTGTATTGACATGTGCGTATTAACACAGCAGGGAAAATTGTATAGATCAAGGAAGTGGTGTTGCTGCTGAACCTGTGGCTGGCGCCTGCTGGACCACATAGACTGTGCTGGTTACTGGAAATCTCAGTGTTTGAATTATCAATAACAGGAGAAGGACCATAATGAAATCCATGATTACCGTCCCCCTCCCATTTTAGCCAAATCATACTGTCTTGTAGCTTTTCAAAACCCATAGCTAAAGGGCTATCACAAAAGGTAAGGGAGGTTGGTCCTCTTCTGGCCACCTGTAATTTGGGCAGTGGCTGAAATTCTTCAAAAGGCAGACCATGCAAGATGTAAATCATCTTGCATTAGTTGGATTGCCTACTAATTTCTTCAGAGGTTTAAAGTGAAGAAGTGATATTTACAAGTCTGTTTGCTTTCATTGGTGCAGCTCTTGCGCTCCTGAGTCAGTGCACGCCTGTGTGCTTGCTCAGCTTCCTTCTGAGCAGCCGCGAATGTGCTTTATTTATTTATTTATTTATTTATACAGGTATTTATATACCGCCTTTCTTTGGTCATCAGATTTCTCCTCAGACTTTAATCCAAGGCGGTTTACATAGGCAGGCTGTTCTAAACCCCCATAGGGATTTTTACAATTGAATAGTTCTAGTCTTTCATAGAACTCCTCCTTCCAGCTGGATTCCTTCCTGGTCTGGCCTCTCTCTGGCCCTTCGCCTCCCATGCTCCACTTGACGACAACTCCACTCTGCCACCGAGGGTCAGTTCATCAGTATATCAGCGTGTCGTCAGTTCTCGGGTACTTCTGGTTGTTTCGAACTGGCAGCCTCAGATCTTCAGGCATACAAGGCTGCAACTCTACCAACTGAGCCAGACCTCATATGAACATATGTATGAACATATGAACAGCCCCACTGGATCAGGCCATAGGCCCATCTAGTCCAGCTTCCTGTATCTCACAGCAGCCCACCAAATGCCCCAAGGAGCACACCAGATAACAAGAGACCTCATCCTGGTGCCCTCCCTTGCATCTGGCATTCTGACATAACCCATTTCTAAAATCAGGAGGTTGCGCATACACATCATGGCTTGTACCCCATAATGGATTTTTCCTGCCCTTTACAGCACATTTGCTGACACTCAGGAGCCAGCACAAAGGACTTGTGCCAGCTTTGGGGGGGGAGGGGTTTGGATTGCGCTGCCCAGAATATAAGTCAGAAATCACAAGTCACGCACTGCACAAGATGTCATGGGACTTCTGCATTAACTCACTTTATCACTCTTTGCATTGATGTATGATGGATTTCCATCAGGTAGGAATGTAAAAATGCTTGCAAGATTGCATGCTGTAGTTACGAGCATGTACTCGTAGTAGTACTTTTATAAGATCTCTGGTCAGCTCTGTGAGAATGCCTGCGGTATTGGAGTCTGACACTCATGTCCTCAAATTTAAAGCTTTTGAAGGGTATGTTTCTCTCAGCTACTTTAAATACTTAAACCTTCATATCCTTACTAGCGTTAAAATGAATGTCACTGTCTTTCTCAGACGTGCTGCTTCATTTTTAAAATACAAGGTTCCCTTGGGTCTCACTGTTTTTGTGTCTGTAATATTCAACCCCTTTCCCAGAAAACATTAAAAGAATGTTTTTACTTTTTAATACCCTTCAATTTGCAGGTTTTATCCATGTGCTCCTAATGCTTCATGGCAAATCTCTTATGCATATTAACGTCACTAAGAACACCCACCAGAGACTCCTACAATTACTACCTAAACCTCATAATGTGACTCCTGTCTCTCTCTTAATCAGTAACAGCCTAATTGCTGAGCTTCCTTTGGAGAACCAAAGAAATCTGTGATGGGAGTCTGTGGTGCAAAAGATGCTCATTTTGTGTCCTATTAATGGGAAAGAGCAATTCATTCGTCTCAGAAGGTTTTTTCAATAATCTAGATATGTCCTCATGCTATGAATAAGCAACATTTTCATTTATGGACCTGTATTTTCCAGATCACGTTGTTTTCCTGCAAACATTTTTATGGAACAGTAATTTAGAGATCATTTATAGCTGATAAACAGAAATATGAAGGATTTGTGCTGCGGTTCATATACGCTTAGTGTTGGGACTGTGTTCAGAGCCACATGAACATCTTTTGTGGCCTGGGACCATGCTTTTAATTTGTCACCCAAAAATTGCCAATTCCATCTGAATTTTGCTCCAAACTGTGCATCTCAATTAAACACTCAAATTGGGAAAATTAAAAAGTGGTCTTGAAACTGGCAAATTATTCTTAAATATTATTTTATTATATAAAATAAAAAATAAATATAAAAGAGATAACCAAATGAACCTGTTAAGGCAGACATAAATAAACAGACAGTTAACAATAACTACATGGTGGATTTTGCCTACTGGTCCTATAAGTTGTTGAGGCTGAGATTTCTCTATGTTTGATCCCTACCTTTTTCACAGAGCTACAGTTCCCAAAGTTTCTTGTGAAGAAGAAATTACATTAAAGAAGTTTTGATCTGTGGTGCTGTAAATAATATGCCTTAAGACTACACCTGTTCTGAGTCCTTGTTGTAAAAGAAAATTCATTCGTACTACATGAATGATACAACTTCTGTCCTTTCCATTCAGAAGGAAAAGAGCACTGGGAAAGTTTCTGATAGTTTCACAGTCTAGTCCTATAGGGGCCTTGTGCTACTGGAGCTAGTGTTCCAGCAGCACAAGCTCCTTTATGGCTGGCGCAAAAGGTGACATAGGGTGCAGCCCTAACCCCTTAATTCAGTGCTTTCCAGCACTGGCATAGCGGTGCCAATGGGACGTGTGCTGCATCCTGCAGTTGGGTGTCACTCACGGAGCCCTCCTCAAAGTAAGGGAATGCTTGTTCCCTTACCTCAGAGCTGCATTGCCCTTATGTCAGTGCTGGAAAGCACTGACATAAGGGGTTAGGATTGCGCCCACACTGTTTTGCATAGTCAGACCACTGCCACAAGGGGCAAGCAGCCATGTGCCAGTGGCTCATCCATAACTCCCAGAGTCTGTGAGACAGCATGGCAAGTGGGTGGAACAGAGCAGGGAGGGGGAAGAATAAGACAGAGACAAGGGTGGAGAGGAGAGGAGGGAGTATTAAGGCTGGGAAGGGGGCAATAGCTGCAGTGGCACTGCCAATATCCCCCTTCCTAGCCTTGGTCCACCTTCCTGGGTCGTCTTGGACTTGCATCAGCTAAATTGCTGACAGTGAGGGCTTACCCCCAGGCAAGGGAACAATTATGCTCTTTACCTGGAAGACACCTCTGGGACTGCCCCCCCCCCCCCACAGTGTGCAGCACATGCTTTGGTGGTGCAGATGCATTGGCAGGGGGGCAGATTTTGATAGGATTGGGCTGTCAGTTTCATAGGGTGGAGATAGGAAAAGAACAGGGCCAACTTCAGATGTCATGAATCCCTCAAGCAACTCTTCTTCATGGGCCCCTCTCCTATTTTGATAGTCCCAAGGGAGTCACTCGCCACCACCACATGAAGTCTGTGGGTTACAGAAGTGGTCTTAGGCATCAGTGGTGGGATCTCCTAAGCATGTGGGCCTAAGCAGCTGATGTACAATGCCAAACCCTGGTGTCAGCCTTGCAAAAGGAAGTATTCTTATGAATAAGAACATAAGAACAGCCCCACTAGATCAGACCATAGGCCCATCTAGTCCAGCTTTCTGTATCTCGCAGCGGCCCACAGGGGGCACACCAGATAACAAGAGACTGCATCCTGGTGCCCTCCCTTGCATCTGACATAGCCCATAGCCCATAATGCAAATTAACTCAGTAGGAAAGGATGCCTGTAGGTATCTGGACATTTCTGCATGATTTATAACTGAAATATCTATGAATAGTTGAGGCAACCTGCACTGTCTGCCATGTCTTCTCCTGAGTACTGCTCTACTTTTCCAGGTTTCGCAGCATGTTAGGTACTTTAATTACACATTGCAGAAACAAGCATCACAGCAACATCAATTATATTTGATTGGGGAGAAGATTCTGGCTATTGTCACACCTCTCCTCCTCTCCTCCACAATGTCCTTACAAAATAATAAACTTGACTGATTGCCAGCACGTTCAGCAATCATCACCAAGGGCCCAAACTGCATGTTATAGCAGAGATCTGTTTTGTACTCAAAAACAATCTGGGTGGTGGGTCACTAGATTTGACTGGCACAATGGTATTGGGGGATGTGGTGATTTACTCTTCCTCTGTGTATCATCATCACAATAGAAATCACTCCCCAAAGCTGTTATTAGCAATATTGGGGAAAATATACTGGTCCTGGGGCTAATAGTTTCAGGAAAGTGTATAGATCAGGAAAATGGCATGGGGGGGAGGTTAAACATCCCTTTTCACAGCCATGCTCCAACTGCAGAGAGTCATTCCCCTTCACCCAGCACCTGCTTTTAAGTAAGAATCCAACTGCCTGTCCCAGATAAGCTGTGGTTTAACTGTAAAACTACCCATTAGGTTGCAGCCATATGTAATGAAACCCAAATGGCCTCTCCCTTCATAGCCTCCTCAGGAAAGAGCATTTGCATCTGAGAAAAAAACCATGCTTAACTTTCCCCCTGTTGCTCACTTTAGACCTTGAAATCTGCCCCTGCAACTGCTCTTAGCTCAACCAGTGTTCTGGACCCTTGTTTATCTCACAGACCCAGGTCTGGAAGCCCATGGGGGTAAAAGCACTGGGGGGGGGGGGTGGTCAGATTCTAGGGGGAATTGTGACTAGCAGGGGAAGTATTAACTACTTCCCACCCCAAGAAACTCTGAAAGGATAAGGAGACCATCTGGGGCTTACATCACCTGTCCTATAACATTACATAGTGTCTGTCTAATATGTACCTTGATTCTGTTTGTGTGATCTTGGTGGGGGAATGTTTCAGGACTGCAGTCACCTCACTCTTCTGAATATCCAAACATTGAAAGTTCTGACCCACAGATCTGATGCATGTTCATGAACTCTGGCACACATGTAGCTGAGATCCATGTGACAGCATTTCAGACATTATTTGTTTGTTTTGTTTTATTTAAGAAATTTGTATCCCACTTTTCCCATGCTGAAGCAAATGCCCAAGACGGCTTACAAAGCTCTATAATAAAGTACAAAGTATCACAACAAGTAAAAAGAAAAGCCAAGCATTAAAATATTAATTTTAACATTAGACAGTGAAACATAAGCCAAAACAGAGCAAAATCTCACACATGTTGTTGAGCTACTGGGGAACAAATTAGTCCAGGGAAGTAGTCAAGTCACAGCTGTATTTCAGAGGCACAGAGGGCAAATATGAAGTCATGTACACCACCCTGAGCTGCTTAGAGGAAGGGTGGTATAAAAATGTGAATTAATTAATAATATAATTAATAATAATAATTAATAATTAAATAATTATGTTGTGTTGGGTGACAAAAATTTATGGGTCCTGTGTGTCAAATGACCTAGCTATGCCTCTGCATACAGTTGTGGCTACTTCATAATCCCATTGAGATGTCTCAAAAGTATCCTCTAGTTTGCGCCCTCCAATAAGTTTTATCCATGTCTACAAGACTCCACAGTACCCTGGAGACATATTTAATGCTATTTTGAAAATACATTGTTACCCAACCACCCCTAAGAACTTCTGGTTCCAAGTGGAGTCAGTATGAGCTGAGAATACATGGAAAACAACAAGGCTGTTGCGGAATATCCTTGGGCCTTATGGGTAAATCATTCATCTCCCCAAGCATTCACATGCCTACAGTTTGGGGAATGCCGAAATAAATTACCCAAAATAAATTTATAAGTACTACTGGCCTCTTTGCTATCAAATGAATAAGAGCTTCTGCTCTGGACGCCTTATACATTGGGGCTCTGCAGCACAAATCTTTGGTGTGTGACACGGGAAGTAATGAGAGAGGGTGGGAGCTGAGAATGTCACAGAATGGAATCACAGGGAATCACATAAAAAAACCCATTGCAATCAGTTTCTTCTTTCTTAAAGGTGAATGTTAAGCTCAGTCTGATAGCCAGATGCAAGGCCAGGGAAGCTGGTCATAAATCATCATCTGCTAGGCAGAAATCAGTGGTGTGGCAACCTTTTATTGGACTCTTTATTGTCAAACCAATAAAATATCTCCCTTCCCCTAATTTGTCTGTTCTGCCAAGAGCTAATATTTGACTACAGCTTATTGCTTATAATCTGCTGTCGGAGGAGGCTTCCTTGGAAAATGGATGGCCTTTTTGCCAGCACTTGCCAGGTGGGAAAATATCCATTCATGTGAGCACGTTAAGCAGGTGAGATAAAATCAGTGACAATCTTTTATTTCAAATCCTATCAGCTATTCAGCAAGGGGCTAATTTGTCAAGATATGGCATATGGATTTTGATGTTGCTTCTCACCTTGCATGTTGAATTTGTTTCCAAAGTCCAGCACCTTTTCTGACATTAAGGGCACAATCCTAACCAGGTCTACTCAGAAGTAAGTCCTATTTTGTTCATTGGGGCTTACTCTCAGAAAAGTATGGTTAAGATTGCAGCCTAAACCTGGGCCATAGACTTCAAAGAGAAATCAGATTATAACACTAGTGAAACTTTGATGAACTCTCACAGGCAAAACAGGGACTTTTGTCAGGAATCACAGCCTTTTGCCCTGAACCCCTTCTTCCTAGCTATTCCTTCCCATTCCCCATCAGAAGTCCAAACTGGGAGGACATTGTCTCCCTGTACAGTCTCCCTCCCATACCAGCACTGCAGCTATCCATTCCCTCGCCAAGAAAACAATCATATACTGAATTGTGCTGATAAATCATGTCAAATTTTTACAAAGCTCATGTCCTCAAGGTTAAAATAGTCATTTTACAAAATTCACACTTTGTTTTGATCAGCTAATTTGCTGTAGTTTTTGAATGTGTCGATGGATTGGCAGTGCACTTTAATCCACAAGTTACCAGCAGAGAGCGCTGCAGCCAACACATTGTTTTCAAAAGATTGCTGCACACTGGAAGCCTCTGCCTGCTTACTCAGAAGTAAGTCCCGCTGTGTCCAGTGGGGCTTACTCCATAGTAAGTGTGCACAGGATTAACATATCTGTCTCTTACTAGATTCATGTTTGACCAATCAGTAGATACATACTGTGAATGGGCGAAGCATCATTTTACATGCTACTGAAACATATTGGGCATAAAGAAATAAGCTTTTAGTTTATAGCAAGGCATCTCAATTTCTTAATAGCTTGTACTGCTTAGCTTCCAATAGGGCACACAGATTGTTGCTACTGCTCATTTTCTGCTCAGCCATTTTGCTGAGTCTAGAAGAAGGGACAGGAGAGGATCTGGGTTCAATTCTTCTCTTTTTCACATTCAGAAAAATGACCAGGCCTGAAAGAAAGCTTGCAGCCTGAAACACCCTTCTCTAACCCCCCCCCCCCCACACACACACACACTGCTGTCATCAGTGGTGTAGTAGAGGTACACGTTGATGTGCAGGAGCTTATCATGAAACATCCCATAGCCATGCCCAACAACAGCGACACAAGTCAATGTTACATTTCTTCATTAGAGACTAGAACACACAATGTGTAAACCATCTGAACAATGTGTAAAGCACCTGAACCATGCTTCTAGCCCTTTTCCAAAATGGAAGTAGTTCCATTGAGCAGGCTGGGGCTCAACACAAGGCAAGGGGTAAAAAAATGTTCCCTTATCCTGAGGAGACCTCCAGGCTGCTCCTGACCAGTGCTGGATATGGTGTAGGCCACTTGGCACCGCTGCACCAGCACAGGTTAGGATTGGGCTGTGAGAAGTAAACTTCAGAGTTTGATTCTGTCATACCAACAAGGTTGAGTTATTGATTCCTGGTTTTAAACTGATCCCAGGGGGAAAGCCGACAGGAGCCTAGGGGCATCCGGTTCGGGATTCCTCATTCCTATGGGACAAGGATGGGAAGATTAGAGAACAACAAGGTAAGAACAGGGCAGGAGAAGAAATTGGGAATGATGGGCTGTGATAGACGGTTTGGCACAATGAGAGGATGTAGGGATAAAGGAGCTAATAAGCAATCCATCCTGGGGCATTCCATGTACAAATGCTTTAATGCGAATGCCTGAAGTCTCCAAGCAAAGATGGGAGAACTGGAATGTATGGTGACTAGGGGAAACATTGACATAGTGGGCATAATGGAAACCTGGTGGAATACGGAGAACCAGTGGGATACTGCAATGCCAGGCTATAAACTCTACAGGAGGGACAGGGAGGGGCATGTTGGAGGTGGGGTGGCCGTTTATGTTAAGGAAGGGATAGACTCCAGCAAAATAGAGATTGAAGGCGGGTTCGACTCCACCATAGAATCTCTGTGGGTTAAATTACCAGGCCTGAGGAGCAATGTAATAATGGGGGCGTATTATTGTCCTCCAGACCAGAAACTGGAAGGGGACCTTGAAATGAGGAAACAGATCAGGGAGGTGACAAGGAGGGACAGGGTTGTAATCATGGGGGACTTCAATCATCCTCATATAGACTGGATCAATTTGTGTTCTGGTCATGAAAAGGAGACCAGATTCCTTGACAGGCTAAATGACTGTGCCTTAAAGCAGCAAGTCATGGAGCCCACCAGAGGACAGGTGACTCTGGATTTAATATTGTGCGGTACTCAGGAGCTGGTTAGAGATGTAAATGTTATGGAGCCATTGGGGAACAGTGATTATGCTGCGATCCGTTTCGACATTCATGTTGGGGAAAGAATACCGGGCAAATCTCTCACAAAAACCCTTGACTTCTGACGAGCGGACTTCCCTCAAATGAGGAGGCTGGTTAGAAGGAGATTGAAAGGGAAGGTAAAAAGAGTCCAATCTCTCCAGAGTGCATGGAGGCTGCTTAAAACAACAGTAATAGAGGCCCAGCAGAAGTGTATACCGCAAAGGAAGAAGGGGTCAACTAAGTCCAGGAGCGTGCCCGCATGGCTAACCAGCCAAGTTAGAGAGGCCGTAAAGGGCAGGGAGCTTCCTTCCATAAATGGAAGTCTTGCCCTAATGAGGAGAATAACAAGGAACATAAACTGTGGCAAAAGAAATATAAGAAGGTGATATGGGAGGCCAAGAGAGACTATGAGGAACACACGACCAGCAACATTAAGGGGAATAATAAAAGCTTCTTCAAATACGTTAGAAGTAGGAAACCTGCCAGAGAAGCGGTTGGCCCTCTGGATGGTGAGGGAGGGAAAGGGGAGATAAAAGGAGACTTGGAGATGGCAGAGAGATTAAATGAGTTCTTTGCATCTGTCTTCACAGCAGAAGACCTCGGGCAGATACCGCTGCCTAAATGGCCCCTCCTGACCAAAGAATTAAGTCAGATAGAGGTTAAAAGAGAAGATGTTTCAGACCTCATTGACAAATTAAAGATCAATAAGTCACCGGGCCCTGATGGCATCCACCCAAGAGTTATTAAGGAATTGAAGAATGAAGTTGCTGATCTCTTGACTAAAATATGCATCTTGTCCCTCAAAATGGCCATGGTGCCAGAGGATTGGAGGATAGCAAATGTCACAGTGATTTTTAAAAAGGGAAAGAGGGGGACCCAGGAAACTACAGGCTGGTCAGCCTAACATCTATACCAGGTAAGATGGTGGAATGCCTCATCAAAGATAGAATCTCAAAACACATAGATGAACAAGCCTTGCTGAGAGAGAATCAGCATGGGTTCTGTAGGGGTAAGTCTTGCCTCACAAACCTTATAGAATTCTTTGAAAAGGTCAACAGGCATGTGGATGCGGGAGAACCCGTGGACATTATATATCTGGACTTTCAGAAGGCGTTCAACACGGTCCCTCACCAAAGGCTACTGAAAAAGCTCTACAGTCAGGGAATTAGAGGGCAGATACTCTCCTGGACTGAGAACTGGTTGAAGATCAGGAAACAAAGAGTGGGTGTCAATGGGCAATTTTCACAATGGAGAGAAGTGAAAAGCTGTGTGCCCCAGGGATCTGTCCTGGGACAGGTGCTTTTCAACCTCTTCATAAATGACCTGGAGACAGGGTTGAGCAGTGAGGTGGCCAAGTTTGCAGACGACACCAAACTTTTCCGAGCGGTGAAGAACAGAAGTGATTGTGAGGAGCTCCAGAAGGATCTCTCCAAACTGGCAGAATGGGGAGCAAAATGGCAGATGCGCTTCAACGTAAGTAAGTGTAAAGTCATGCACATTGGGGCAAAAAATCAAAACTTCACATATAGGCTAATGGTTTCTGAGCTTTCTGTGACAGATCAGGAGAGAGATCTTGGGGTGGTGGTGGACAGGTCGATGAAAGTGTCAAACCAATCTGTGGTGGCAGTGAAGAAGGCCAATTTTATGCTTGGGATCGTTAGAAAAGTTATTGGAACAAAACAGCTAATATTATAATGCGGTTGTACAAATTGATGGTAAGGCCACACCTAGAGTATTGTGTCCAGTTCTGGTCACCACATCTCAAAAAGAACATAGTGGAAATGGAAAAGGAAAAGATTACTGGGCTGGGGCACCTTCCTTATGAGGAAAGGCTACGGCGTTTGGGCCGCTTCAACCTAGAAAAGAGATGCCTGAGGGTGGACATGATTGAGACATACAAAATTATGCATGGGAAGGATAAGTGGATAGAGATATGCTCTTTACACTCTCACATAACACCAGAACCAGGGGACATCCACTAAAATGTTTGAGTGTTGAGAGGGTTAGAACAGACAAAAGAAAATATTTCTTTACTCAGCGTGTGATTGGTCTGTGGAACTCCTTGCCACAGAATGTTTGTTCCCTTACCTCAGAGCTGCACTGTCCTTAGGTCAGTGTTGGAAAGTTGGTTAGGATTGCACCCTTTGCTTCTGTTGATAATTTCCTTCAGATCTCCCCTGCCCACGATCGTTTGTGCCACTGACATTAGACATAGATTCCCATTGCACTTGCACAGTTACATTCTTCATAATGGTCCCAACAAGCATCATGGGTACCAAAGTGTGAGGGAGGCACTGGCTAGTCATACTGACACACTTTTTGGCCATGCCCTTGCATGTTTGGGACTTGTCTGCAGAGGGCAGCATCAGATGTGGAAAATGTTCCTTCACAAGATAAGAACCTTGAGGTTCCATGGAGTGCTGGGAGTCCTGGTTGCTGAGGCACCCAATTCTCATTGTTCGAATGCTCTACTTTTTTTCAACTTACACCTAGTTCAAATGATACACTCACCTCGTGATGTGCTCATCATTCACATGATATTTTAGCTGCATAACCACATGCAATTTCTATGGTGTTCCACCTCTGGACGCCACCTCAAGATATCCGTGATCGTTTTGTGGGTGTATTTTTTTTCTTTTCGTTATGTGGCATTTGTATTGTTTAGATCTGGTCTCACTCTTAAATATATCCAAGATCTGGAGGACTGTGGAATGGCTGTTACAATGTGCCTTAGGAATTAAGTCACCCTGCTCAGTGCTCAGATTGAGCACATGCCCCCTCCCTTCCACAACTGTGCCCCTTACCTAGCCTACCACTTTTTCCACTCACACTGCCTTTCCTATTGCCTCTTGTCACTTGACCCACCTTCTCCCCTGAGTCTAACTTGCCCTCTTTTAATCCACTCCTCAAGGTAGGGTTACCAGATTGTTGATTTTGGGCCAAGATTTCTGAGTTTTAGGGTGCAATCCAAAGTGCCTGCTCAGCTGGTGCAAGCCCCTTGTGCCAGCCGATGAGTGTTGCAAAAGTGCTTTATGGCACTTTCATGCCACTCTTGGGGGAGATAGGCTGGTGCATGGATGTGTGCTGGCCTCCCCACTCAGACACAGGCGGTGGGGCAGGGTGAATTTGCACCAGCCAAGCGTGGCCAGTGTGGGAGTCTGGGGGGCATGGGGAGGGCAGAAAGGAAGTGGGAGGGAGGTGTTTCAGGGCAGAGAAGGGTGGGTGGTTTTTTCCCCTGGGGACAGTTGGGCAGGAAGTGGGAGGCGGGGCCAGGATCCAGCACTTATGCAGGATCCTAGCCCTGTTTCTGGGCAGCTTGGGCCAGCCCCTGGTTGCTTGGATTTGCGCCACCAATTTAGGTGCTGCGGATCTAAGTAGCCTCATTTGGGCTGCTGCACTGTTACCTGGAGTAAGGGAAATTTTTTCCCCTTGCCCCAGGTTGGCCTGAAATCAGCCCCAAACTTGCACTGGATACAGCGCAGGTCTACCATCCTGCCTGTTCCAGCGCAAGTTGTTGTTGTTGTTGTTGTTGTTGTTGTTGTTGTTATTATTATTATTATTATTATTATTATTATTATTATTATTATTATTATTATTATTATCAACAACAGTATTTATATACCGCTTTTCAACAAAAGTTCACAAAATGGTTTACAGAGAAGCATCAAATAACTAACAGTTCCCTTTCCAAAAAGGGCTCACAATCTAAAAGATGCAAAACACCACCAGGCAGAGCCACTAGAAAAGACACTGCTGGGGTGAGGAGGGCCAGTTACTCTTTCCCTGCTAAATAAAAGAGGAGCACCCACTTGAAAAAGTGCCTCTTGCCCAATTAGCAAGGTTTAGGATTGCATGCCTGCTTACTTATTTTTTATGAGTAAAATTACAGAATGAGAGCCCAGAAGACTATTATCCTTGGGCTCCACTCCTTTGCTTCTTCACCATTCCAAGTAAAATCATATTATGTAGAATACATTATGCCCTGAAAATGCTATAAAATAATAGTGTGGATAGTAGTCCTTGGCTTGACCATTTGTCACTTACCCCGATGCCTTATCCATCAGCCTCTATGTCTGAACTGCCCCCGACCTGCTAGGAGAATCCCCCTCCTAGACATTTCAAGATGTCACCTAGATGTCATTAGGCCCCATCACTTGATCTGACACACATTGTTCCTGAGCACTCAGGTCATTTGTGAGCCTTTTTCACATCACAATTTGCCTTGCCAGCCCTTCCCCAACCT
This sequence comes from Tiliqua scincoides, assembly GCF_035046505.1. Classification (NCBI taxonomy): domain Eukaryota; kingdom Metazoa; phylum Chordata; class Lepidosauria; order Squamata; family Scincidae; genus Tiliqua; species Tiliqua scincoides. The sequence goes on along the minus strand of NC_089824.1, from coordinate 194,544,152 downwards.
CTGTATGTCCATTCAAACCTCCACACAGAGCCTACATGCATAGAAACCACATGTGTAGGCTCTGTCCATGCAATCTAAACCAGAGATTTTCAACTTTTTCATCTCACAGTTCACTTACAAGGTGCTAAAATTGGGGAAACTAAAATTGGGGGTGCCCACACTTCCCCAATGGCCCTTCTAATAAATGACCCTCCACCAAATTCCTGCAGCACATATGCAGACTCTTTGCAACACATCAATGTGCTGCAGCACACAGGTTGAAAATCACTGATCTAAACAAATCCAGGGCACAGATTACACTTACAGAGCCTACACGTACATTTTGTATGTGTAAGCTCTGTGCTTGGGTTCAGATGAATGCCCAAGAGTCAGAGGCAAGGGAAGTGGAAGTCCGTCCTCCCTACCTCTGTATGTTCATTTGTCCTGGATTGTCATGTGAAAAAAGGCCATATTGAACAATACCTCTATGCCTTCTATACACGTAGAGGTAAGTAGAAGTATGGTTGTTCCTGATACAGCATGCTTCAGGATGACTTTGACCACTGGAAGCAAATAAAGATGTCAGACGTTGGATAGATAATAATAACCAGTATGCCACATTTTTTGGTCATTGGATTACTCCTTTGACTTTAATACAAGGCGGTTCACATAGGCAGGCTTTCTCTAAACCCCAAGAGGTTTATTACAGAAACAGAGAAATTCTAATCTTTCAAGAACAACAACATTCCAGATGGATCTTTCACAGTCTGGTATAACTTCTGGTCACAGTCACCTCCCATGCTGATAAACAGCTTCTTTTCTCCCACTGAGGGGCAGCCTCTTTGCTCTCACCGAAGGGATGGTGGAACAGCTGAGCCCAGTTTGTCAGTTGCTTCTCAAGGTCTCACCACTCACTGAAGCTTCCTGAACTTGAAATGGCAATCTTCAGATGATATCTTTGGGCTTAATAGCAGCAATACCCTCTAGACCAGACCTTCTGTCCATGTGTGCAGGAAGACATGCTCGCACTCCTCTCCATCTTTATGGGCTGTCAGATTAGAAAGTTCACTTAGTGCCCTGTCCCAGGGTCTGAACAGGCAATCCTACCTCCATCATCAAGCCCACACCCAAAAAATGCCTTGCTGACTTTCAGAAGATGAACATCATGGGGCAAAAGGCTTCCCTTGAACCTGTGGGAAGATCTTGGTACCTACTCTTGCACAACATATTCATCAAGGATTTTTCAATATTGGAACAGCAAAGCAGAGCAGCTGTGGCTTTTATGAGGGAGAAACTAATGTGAGCCAATCACATGACATCTGAAAGTGTCATTAAGGACCAGGCAAACCATAATAACATTAGTCTCAGAACCAACCACAAGATAAGATGTTACCTGATACAGACTAGAGCAAAGAAACCAACATAATATCAGCAAGCCAAATATTAGACTCAGTGAGATGAAAATGCAAATGTTTCTCCTACTTTATTGCGGGTGAGGCTGCAACCCTTTTCCTGGCAGTGCTGTCACTATCATTCATCATGGGCTAAGTGTTAGCCAAACCTCTTTGTTTTCTTTTTTCATTTTTAATAATGCTGGAGCCATCAGCAGAAGCAAGTGTGTTATTGAGATTATAATGTAATTTGTAAACAAGAAGCGTGTTCTATATTGCACGTTCCTGTAAGCATAAACATGAAATGAGTCTGTCATGATTAAGATCTTTGTTGTCCCCTGTTGAGGCAGAATCTGTGTAATATCTTGGATACCTTACAGCAGCGTTTCTCAAACTGTGAGTTGAGACCCACTTGGTCTCAATTTCTGATGGGTCCTGCAGAGCTTCCGATGAAAACATGGGTGATGGAAAAATCATGTAACTAATTGCTTCATGTCCAGAGGCTTTTCAAAAATCAGATTAGCTGCTAATGGCCCTGCAAAGAGCTGAGCTTCTACAGTTTGCAAGATACCTATGAATTGCCCTGTAAACAGCTGAGCTCCTGCAGTTTGCAAGATAGCTGCTGATTGCCCTCTTCATATGTGTTTTTTTCCAAGTCCCATCAATGACAGGTAGTGGGGGGCTAGTGAAGGCTGGATTACATAATTAAGCCCCTCAAACCTTAGGGCTGCCTCATTACAGGAAATGGACTGAGCTTTTTTTTACAAATAAATAAAATATTACAAGAAAGAAAGAAAGAAAGAAAGAAAGAAAGAAAGAAAGAAAGAAAGAAAGAAAGAAAGAAAGAAAGAAAGAAAGAAAGAAAGAAAGAAAGAAAGAAAGAAAGAAAGAAAGAAAGAAAGAAAGAAAGAAAGAAAGAAAGAAAGAAAGAAAGAAAGAAAGAAAGAAAGAAAGAAAGAAAGAAAGAAAGAAAGAAAGAAAGAAAGGTATTATTTCTTTCTAGATCAACATTTTAAAAGTCTTGTAAGTCTAGGTGGGTCATTTTAAAAAGTGGGTCCCAGTGTTAAATAGTTTGAGAACCACCGCCTTACAGTATGAAATGGAAAATGATAAATATGCTTAGTGGAGCAAAGGGGTTAGAGCAGAATTCCTGACCTGTATACTTAGAAGTAAGCTCTGTTGTATTCAGTTGAACTTATCTGCGTGTAAGTGTATATAAAGTTACACATACAGTGTGTGGGTGTATATACACACATATATGCATCACACACATGTGGTAGGGATTTTCTACCACAAGGCCACAACTTTATTTCTCTTGATTGCTCCTTCCTCCAAGAAGCTCCGGGTAGTTTGCATAGTTCTCCCCAACATACAGTTTATCCTTACAACAACCTATGGGGCAGGTTAGGGTGAAAGATGGTGATTAGCCCAAAATCATCCAGTGAGTTTCATGAGTGAGTAGGGATCTGACCCCCCCCCTCCCCCAGCTAACATTCTGTTCATTACACCATACAGGTGAGATCTAATCTTTGGAGACTTTTCTGAGTCGTTTAAGATGGATGGCAGATCCTTCTGTTCTAATACATTTTCTGCCTGGCCATTGCTTGGAAAGCTCAGCTAATAAAGTGTCTTTGAGCCTAGGACTCTAGGGACTTGCAGTTCCAGCTGCTGCATTCAAGGAGCTGTGTCTTCATGGCGCTATCAAATTATTTATTTTAATAATGTCAGGGATGCCATTTTCTTTACATTATCTTCAAGTGTTGGGAAGCCACCACAAAAACAAAAGCAAACAAACAATAACAGCTATAAGACCAATATAATGAAATGGAACAGCGTTGAAATGGAAAGCACAGCTCCAAAATGGGAGTCAGTATGCTTGTAGAGGTGAATTCCATGTGGATTATTACTCCAGATTTTGTGTCACCAAGAGATGAGCTTGGCCAAGATATGCTTTGAACTGGGCATTGTCCCCTCTATTCTCTGTTATTTCACACAAATTACTTTGTCAGCTAAGAAGCTCTGGTTTTTCTCTTTCTCTCTGTCTGAGTGTTGAGTCATAAAATGCTTCATCAGGCTGAATTTTTCCCCTCTATGAAAATAATCCAGCAAACCTCACACTGTTGCATAAATCCCAGAAAACTCAAGATTGTTTTAAGAAGAACTTTGACTTTGATAGGGAAAAAAAATCAGAAAGTTTTGCACACTAAAAGAAAAATATTGTATTTCCAAGAACTTTGCAAACAAGCAATGCCTTTCCTTTAGCACATCAGTGTTCAGCTTTTAGACCCAACAGTTGGTGCCCACAGGACCACAGTTGTAGAACTTGTGTTATAATTCCATTTCATAAAGTGACCTTTTGTAGGCTGTTACTTGATTCCCTTCCACACATTGACTGTATGTAGGAGGAATTGGGAATATGCCCAATAGCCATGACCTCCATGTCCACAGGCTCAGTTTTAGCCTGTTAAGTTTTAGTTTACAGTGGTGTAATTATATGCATTTATTGCTTTGTAAGCTGCCAGTGGGGAAAAGATAGGGGATAAATTTATTAAGTACATTGTCATCTTCATCAACAACAACAACAAAAGCAACCATATGCACATACAGCTCCTCCATGCAAGTCAAGAACTCTGATCAGCCCAGGGTTCCCAATGGTAAGGACATGCCCTGTACTTAAACAGCTGTTCATATGAACATTAAGTATGTGGACATATGAGATATCAACTAGCTTCTAGCTCAGTATTGTTTATATTGATTGGCCATAGGTCTCTAGGATTTCGGACACTGAGTGAACACGTGGTGAACAGCCGTAGCATAGTTGGTATTACCACACTGGTGATTTAAGAGTGACAAGAATGCTGAGACTTCAATATTTCCATGTATCTGTACATCAGTGGGTGTTCTGACACCAAAGTAAGGTCAAGTGGGGGCTAATTCATGACCTTTTTTTCAAGGTGCAGATGAACCCATCATGGTGTGCGTATTTAATTAAAACCTTCCCCACAAAAAGTAGACTAACAAAATTTTCTGCAAATATGGCTTTGAGACCAACTGAATTAATTAAGCATAATGAGACTACACCTTCCACAACAAAGTTTGAGACAGAGAGAGACAGAGAGAGAAAGCTTTAACATTCAGACTTTCAAAAAGCCACACTAAACAGGAGCTCTTAACATTTTGATTTGACATCAGCAATCAGGACTTGACTTTTCAAAATACTAAGAGAGCTCTCTTTATAATTGAAGCATTGACGTAAGGGGCTTTAACCCCAAATTCAGAGATGCTCCAATGAATCCCAGGTTTTGCAGTACCAGAAAGGTAATTTAAGGAGTTTGTAAAAAGTGGACATGGATTCTGTGTTAGTTTTGTATAGAACAACAGAAGTGAATTTGGGTTCTGAACTCAGAGAGCCGATCTTACTGCCAGAGCCAGTTACTATGGTCAGTTCTAAAGAAAGATCCATAGCACAGCCAGGAAGATGACTGTTGCTACTGGTGTTGTAAATAATAACTGTAGTTATTTCTCACATTTAAGCTTTACATCAAAATGGTTACACAGAACTTCTCTTGCATTCCATAGACTCCACTATTTACAGTTTTTTTTTCTTTTGACGTCTCTCTCTCTCTCTCTCTCTCTCTTTTCACACACACACACACACACACACACACACACACACACACACACACATGGAGACAACTGTGCTGACTTCTCCTCAATGTCACTGCTCAATCACTTTCTGTCCAACTGAGGTCCCTTCTGGCATCAAAGCTCAGCTACAAAGGAAAGTGCTCATTGAAAGAAATTGCAGGGAAGTAAGTTGTCGGTGGGGGAGGGTTCGGCTGCAATCATCACTCAATGTACCTCTTTTGATGTTAAAAGCCAGACCTCCTCACCCTCTCCTTTGATGGAACTGGGCCAATTCTATGTTTATAGAATCATACAGTTGGAAGGAACCTAATAGGTCATCTTGTCCTAGAGCAGGGGTGTCCAAAGTTTTTGGCTGGAGGGCCACATCATCTCTCTGACACTGTGTCGGGAGCCAGGGAAAAAAAAGAATTAATTTACATTTAAAATTTGAATAAATTTGCATAAGTTTACATAAATGAATTTATTAAAGATGAACTTATGTGAATGAACGAAGGTCTGGCAATAGCTCAAGGCCTATAAAAGGCCTTGCACAAAGCAAGGCTGGCCTTTCCTTTGCTGCCTCAGCTGCATCACAGACATGAAACAGCAAGCAGTGGAGGGAGCCCTCATCCCACAACTCACGCGAGAGGTCAAACAGTCGCCCTCACACTGAGAGCAGTTGCATCGGGCCAGTGCGGGCTCCAACAAATCTCCAGAGGGGCAGAAGCTCATTGGCGACTGTGGGCTCCCTGAGGGCTGCATTGAGAAGCCTTGAGGGCTGCATGTGGCCCCAGGACTGGGGTTTGGGCACCCCTGTCCTAGAGCATCCCCAACAGGTGCTTGTCAAGCCTCTGCTTGAAGATCTCTAGTGAGGGAGGGTCCACTACCCTTGGCAATCTGTTCCACTGCCAAACCACCTTACCATCAGGAATTTTTTTCCTGATATCCAATAGAAATTTCTTCTCTTTCAGTTTGTACCTGTTGCACCTAGTTCTACTTTCAGAGGAAGTTGAGAACAAATTTGTCCCTTCTTCCAGGTGAAAGCCCTTCAGGTAGTTGAAGAGAGGTATCCCCTCTCAACCTTCTCTTCTCCAGGCTGAACATACCAAGTTCCCTCAACCTTTCCCCACAGGGCTTGTTCTCCAGCCCTCTGATCATCTTCATTGCTCTCCTCTGAACCTGCTCCAGTTTGGCTGCATCTTTCTTGAATGGTGGTTCCAGGAGGCCCCCAGCAAACTCTGCTCCATGGCACCCTCCTACCTGGGTGGACCTCAAGGGATTTGTTCACTACCATTTCATGAAGGCTACGGGCACAGGGCTAGTCTCAGGGAATCAGCAGTGGATCCTCCTGAGGGTCCTGGGGCCCCAGCAATTGTCCAACAATGCTGATCCCCCCCCCCATGTTAGCCTGGTCAGCATCACATCTATATTTGGCTCACAGATATGCTTCACAAATGGTCACTGATTTATGTGATAAGTAATTATCTGTAACAGACATTTATCAATAGTGTATGTGGCATGCATGATAGTGTAAAATGCCAGTATGAGCACAAAGGCCTTCTAATTACCAGAGACTCTTCAGAGTTGAAAAGTTTATGAATGCCTTCAGCAAAGCCTGCTGGGAGATATGCCGATAAGCTGCTCCTTTCCCAGACACCTTTGCCATCATGCATTACTTTATAACTCTCTATCATGATCACCTTGGTTGCCTTTTTTCTAAACCAGGGGTGCCCAAACCCCGGCCCTGGGGGCACATGTGACCCTCGAGGCCTCTCAATGCAGCCCTCAGGGAGCCCACAGTCTCCAATGAGCCTCTGGCCCTCTGGAGATTTCTTGGAGCCCGCACTGGCCCAATGCAACTGCTCTCAGTGTGAGGGCAACTGTTTGACCTCTAGTGTGAACTGTGGGATGAGGGCTCCCTCCACTGCTTGTTGTTTCACATCTGTGATGCAGTAGCGGCAGCAAAGGAAAGTCCAGCCTTGCTTTGTGCAAGGCCTTTTATAGGCCTTGAGCTATCGCAAGACCTTCATTCATTCATATAAGTTCATCTTTAATATATTCATTTATGTAAACTTTAAATGTAAATTAATTCTTTCCCCCCCCCGGCCCCCGACACTGTGTCAGAGATATGATGTGGCCCTCCTGCCAAAAAACTTTGGATACCCCTCTTCTAAACTAAAGCACCCCAAATGCTTTAGCCTTTGCACATAGGAAATATGTTTCAATTCTCTTATCATTGTTCTCCACCACCTTTTCCAACTCTACAACATCTGCGCTGAGATAAGGTTACCAGACCTCCTCATATCCACTTCTAGTAACTTGTCTTCGTAGCTTTTTCCACCATCACCACCAGTCATCTTCATTCAAAGGTTCAACTGAAAATTAAAGAATGGCTCCCTGTTATTCATTCAGGTCCAAATCCTAACCAACTTTCCTGCACTGACATAGCTGTGCCAGTGGGGCATGTGTTGCATCCTGCAGTTGGCTGGCACTCAAGAAGGCCTCCTGAAGGTCAGGGAATGTTTGTTTGCTTACCTTGGAGCTACACTGGCCTTACCATGGTGCTGGAAAGTTGATTAGGATTGCACCCTCATTCATTCACTCATTCATTCATTCAAGATATATCTGAAAATTGAACAATGGCTGAAAGTCATTCATTCAAGTCTGATCTGACATCACAAGAGGTGCAGTTTGTAAATGAGGTTTCACAGAATTGTTAGGTTCTTTGTATGCCTAGGGTTTCACCATAGCAGACAAGACAAAACCCATATGACCAATCACTGTGACCATAATCTTCTTATCCTTCTCATTTCTAATCTGTAATACCATGTCTGTAATGAAATCTCTGGTAGAATGGGAGTAGAAAAGGTCTCGATCTGGGCACTGAGGAAACAAGTATTTTATCTGGGCATTGTCCCACTCTCGCTTCCATTGTTGACAACAGATATTTGCAATGCAGTGTACCTGCTAATTTTGTGTATAAACTGAGAGGGAAAAGTCAATATTTGGCGCAATATTTGGCACAAGAATGCAAGAGCCAATGTATTTGTGAATCTGCACAGCGGTGTGTCCTTTTATAGCAGCCCCACTGATCAGGGGCAAATGTTAATCTCCAGCTAAAGCTTTAGTTGACTGATTAATCTGCTGATTACATTAATTAAAGCTTGCAGCCTGGTTTGACTTTGTCAACACTACAAGAAATTGGTTGATCACCCCCTCACAGTTGTTCATCTAACCTGCATATAATTTTCGTCACTGTGGGAGCTGACAAGCCATGGCTTCAGGAGATGTCCCCTGTCATTCTTGTAAAACACGTTAGCCCACAGTGTGCCTTGATCAACCTGTTCACTTCAAATCTGCACAGAAAACTGGTCTGGCCTTCATCTGTCTCCCTGTTTCTGGACTTTCGGCATATATTGCCATCACACTTTAAATCATCTCTGTGACCATGAAGACTAGAAGCATGGATATAAAAGAGACAAATTGGGATTCTCAGTTTTGTAAGGGATGAGTCACACATACGTGCACATCACTCATGCCACTCCATCATTCTTTGACTGGAGAAAGAACACATGAACCGACTGCACTGAAAATTACTGCATTTGAGGAGATGTCCAATGCATAGCTTGGCCCAGCATACTGCTTTGTTGTAATAGCAGGTGCAGATTGTCCAATCAGGACTGGGATCAAGGTGTGATGGAAGGGGGGCTTTAACCCTTCCCCCCACCTTTCCCAGTCTGGATCAGGGCTCTCTGCAGGTGTTGCTTCCCCCAGGAGAAAAACAGCTTTTGATCGCAATGAAAGGTTCCTTCTCCGGGGAAACAACAGTTGTGACATCTGTTTTCCTGTTTAATGTAGTTTGCCCCTGAAAGCTCTGCCTGTGGTGCAAGCCTCTATGATGGCCGTTTCACACATGCAAACCATCCCTGGGTGTTGCAGTCTGCTGATAAACATGAAAGGGTGAATTCTGCCCAAATTAGATTCCTCAGATGGCACAAAAATGCTTTGAAGGGAAGGATGAAGGATCTGGTCTGCTCACAGGCTGGATGATGTTGCCCAGCTCTAAGGTGGTGTGTATTGTAACAATCAACAAAGGGGAATGCTCAGTCCTTCATAAACTCCCAGGGATGTTTGCTATTGATTCTGCTAGCAGGCACCTGCCAAACCCCAGAAGGAACAAGGAGTAATAGAAGTGGTAGACTCATTGTGTCCAGTGGCCTGATAAATCTGCACCACGCATCAGCAAGCAAGCAAGCAAGGGAAAGCCACAGCAAACTGCTTGGCTCAGCTGCCTGACACATCCATCTCCCACTGCCACATCCTTCCCGCACTGTTTTATCAGCACATTATAATGCAGGAGGAGTTCAGATTTGTACCTGATGCTGCAAACAACTTTGCATTTTAATTCCTCTACTTCCTGCCTGATGGATCACTTGAGAATTCAACCTTGTCTGGAACGGAATTCAAAATAGTCTCCTTTCCCTTGGGACTTGCCTTTTCATTCCAGGATGATTAGGAAGGTTTTTTGGTACGCATGGCATGGACTGGATCTTAGCTGGGCTTATTGACAGATACAGCATTGTGCCCAGTCACCTGAAATAGCTGACATTTTAGATTTAGCAAGTGCTTGAACATATTGCTGTCAGTTCGGGATTTCTTCAGGACTGTCATTTCTCATGATCAGTTTTGAAACAGGAGGCAGATTGAGGAAGGAAGGCATTTCTATTTTTTCTCCCCATTCTTTCTGCTTGCTTTATAGTATCTTGGTCTAATGCAGGTTCTTTGGATTATAGACATGAACCCATCATTCTCCAGATAACTCTGCACATATAGATGCATAACCTGTATATAAATACATCAGTATTGCTATAGGTGCAAACAGAGATGGATAAACAGAATACTCAGTAGTAATATTATTCATAGTAACTTATGTAGTAACTGCATGCCTCCATGTGGCTGAAGTCTGCCACCTTGTTGTTGTTCAGGACACTCCAAAGTTCTTGCTCCTAGAAAACTGGGGTGGGGTGCAAGTGGGGACCAGATAAAGCCTGCACAACTGCCAGGCTGGCATATAGATGGGTAGCCTCAGAGCTGGCTTTGTCATGGGAGGGCAAAGCCGAGGGGTTGATGCTCACCTGAATCCTCTTCCACCCTCTGGAAGCTCCTGCATGGAGCTATTGGGTAGCCTTCCTTCGGAACAGGAGGTAACCAGAAGCTTCTGACCTCTTGCTCTCCAACCATCATTGTGCTCATCATGGACTGGGGCTTTTTAAGCCCTTACTGCAAGCTGTACAGGCTTCACTGTTTTCCTCCTCCTCAGTATAGTGTGGGTGTAGCATCCTGGTTGTTATGGCAAGAGAAGTGGGCCCCAGCTGCTCTGGTACCTCAGAAAATGGCATTAGTTTGCCTGATACGGGATAATCAAGGACGGAGTCCTGGGCAACTAGTACAGTTCTGAAATATTATGGAGAACTTCCAAGTGGTATTAAAGTAATGGCAGAAGTAGTGTACCTAAGAACAGCCACAGTAGGTTCTTCTCCTACAGGTTAGATGAACCTGACTTCTCAATGTGTCTTTTACATATGTGTATCCAACACTAATCAAATGAGGGATTTGCTCTTAATCCTGCCCTTCCCCACATGCTTTAGGGAGGTTGTTCAACTTAAATATTTTTTGTTTCAAGTGGATATTGAATAATATTTAATAATATCCATTTATACTATAGCTGTCGACTAATCAAAGAAATCTAAGGGCCCAATCCTACCCAAATATGACACATTGACTGCAGGACCACTGGCACAGCATCTGCTTTATCCAACATCTCATCCCAGGAGAGAGGCCAGGCAGGATGGGTGAGAAGAGGAGATATTTACCTTGGTGTCTGCCACAGCATAATGGAACTCCTCAGAGTTATGCCTGGATAGGATTGGACTGTTAAGGCACAATCCTATGCATGTCTACTCAGAAGTAAGTCCCATTGTGTTCAGTAGGGCTTACTCCCAGGAAAGTGTGGGTAGGATTGTGGCCTTAGTGTATGTAGCACATAAGCCATTGCACACTTGAGGGACTTAAATGAGTCTTGTCACTGCCTCTTGGAGCATAATGTCAATCCACCCAGCTAATCATGCACAAAGGGCTGCCATGTCTCTCTGGGATACAACTGACTAGAACAGGCCATTGAAAGTCCCATTTTCAGTACCTTGAAGGATCTGACAGCAGAATTTGCCAAAATGGTGCTTTATCATTAACACGGTATAAACACTGTAAACATTGCTTCCCTTGTTGGATGCAGATCTTTAAGTGTCCTGCTTCAGTGGTAGTCAAGGATACTTTTTCCACTTTGGGGTTTTGCTTCATTCACCTTCCCATCAATCCTTTTCCTACGGGACTACAGTTCTGCTCAAGGATCCTCAAGGGCCCACCCATTTTAGCTTGCACAAAGGCTCATTTTAGCCTGGACAAAGATATGACTCTTGCCTAATTTCAGAACCCGAATCCTCCCTTTCTGTAAACTAGAAGGTGGGTTATATCAGGCATTATGGCTTACATGTTGGATGAAAAATAATATTACTTGCATTCCAAATCATTTGGTTCCATAATTCTTGATCCACTTTAATGGATCGCATATTTAGACAGTGAATTAGCTCGGTGAAAGACGTGATGCATAAATGGACTTCTTTGCTGCCTTGGTGGATGTCACTAATAATGGTTTCCATGGTAACTAATGTACTTCATCAAGGGAAAAATATGGAGATACAAATAATTTGAAAAGCCAAAGCCCATACAACTTATAGCAAAATAAAAACAAGAAACGGTGTAGTTGTGTACTGTGTTGTGGATATGCTGCTTTCATTGCTTCGGAAAATGGATTTAAATTTTATTTGGAAAGATGCATTTTGTATCTGGAGAGACTGTGAGGAAATGGAGTGTGGAAAGAAGCAAAGCTGGTAGAAACACTGAGAAGTACTTCAGAACAAAAGTTATAAAAGTATTCTACACTGTGCCAAAATATCACTGTAGAACTGCACTGTTGGATCGATCTTAAGAACCACTTGATCCACAACTACTCCAATGTTTCCAAACATTTCTACTATATTAGCTCTTGTAATGAAGGAATTTAGCTCACAACTTGTTACATCAGGGGTTTTAATGGACCAGTCCTAATAGGGCCTTAAGCTGCTTAAGCTTAAGAGTTCCAGCAGCATAAGTTCCTCTGTAGCTGTTGCAAAGGGCAACACACCACTCAATGTGGCCTGGCTGCCGCTGCAAGTGACAAGCAGCTGGGTCTGTGTGCACCAGTCTGTGTATGACTCCTGGCACCAGTAAGCACAGGGGGTGGGAGAGAGGTGGGGAGGAGGAGGAATGGGGCAGATATGGGAGGTGAGTGGATTGAGGCCAGGGAGGGTGTGGTATTGATGGCAGTGGAACCCCCGATATCCTATTTTCCTTCTTGATCTCAATCCACTGACCCAGGTCCACTTGGACTTGTGCCAGCTACATAGCTAGGGCAGTGAGGGCTTACCCCAGGTCAAGGGAAGAAATCTTCCCTTACCTTGAGGAGATCTTTGCAACACGAAACTCCCCCATGGGATGCAGCACAAACCTTGTTGGCACAGCTGCATTGCTACATGGGGAGTTAACGTTGGATTGGGCTCCAAGAGTCTGTTTTGGGGAACCTGGGATTCCTTCTAAGATTGCCAGGAGTTCCTCAAACGAATAATGGTGGACAAACATTCACTGAATGATAGCTAGTTTACCACCCCTCCTCCATTTTTCCTTGCAATGTGAGTAGGGAATCACTGGGTGCATTCTAAAATGTATTTTCAGTACAACCAGAGTGATGGTGTACCCCAAAGGCCAACACAGGTACGCCCACTGAGTAAACCATGGCTCAAAGCCCTCTTCAATACACAAGGACTTCATGGCAGACATTACTGCCCAGAAAAATCAACATGGGAAGCATTCCTTCAAAGCAGAAGGTTTGAAAACTGCTGAGTCAGATCTATGATACGCCACAAGTGGAGATAAGGTGACACCATGTAAGCTCACTGTGCAGTAAGGAGTAGAATTACAATGAACAGTAACAGCCAGCCACTTCAAGGTCCTAGAACCATGAAACGCAATCACCGTAGGCTCCACTCAAAAGGTTATGAAACTGGACAGATTTTGCCAAAGCAGAAGTAACTCGTTCCACAGTCCAGATTTTGTTTAGCCTTCTTTGTAGCATATCAGCAACCTCTGAGCTCTCTGCTATGTATAATTGCAGCAGATTGATGACAGAAAGACTAAAAATGCCCTGGAAGCAGAAGCATCAGCACCATCACAAGAAGATGTGTAGAGTGACAATGATTTTATGATATATGGATGTGGAAATAGGGGGTAGAAGCATCTCAACTGTGAATGACCGGAATCTGCTTTACTTCCAAAGTGCTCATTAAAATTGAATTAAAGATGAAAGTAACTGCGGAGAGATGCTCTTTCTGTTTCATGTGTTATACAGTTGTTGTTTTTTTACAAATGACTTTCATGTATAAAATTACAAGCAATTCATGGGAAGGGAAGGCCTCACACATGACTTGCATTCTTGGATCTTTTGCTGCAAAATACGCGCGCACTCATGATGATCACAAATGACAATGTTCATGCACAGTTTCAAAAGTGACTCCCGTGTGGGAAAGGTATAAGGTGTGAAAGCAGCTCTCTCAGACATTCTGTAGCCCTCTGAGTTCAAAGAAGTACCTGAGGGCAGCCACCTACTAATGGAACTACCCAGAACATTGATGCCAAATAATTGTTTTAACAACACCCTTGGAGATGTATCACAGAAGATCAGGGCTGGCCCATCCATGAGGCCAACTGAAGCAGTCACCTCAGGCAGCAGATGGGGCTGGCACCCATCTTTGTTGACATATTGACTTCCACTAGTAGAAGAAGACAGAGAGGAAGGGGAAATGCAGAGGGAATGCTCAGCTAGAACACTGGAAAGTGGGAGGAGCAGAAACTGGCACATCATCAGGTAAGCAGGGAGAGCAACATTTCACATGGTGCCTCAGATATCACAATGGTCTTGGGTCAGGCCTGCGGAAGATACACTCTTTTTCTTGTGAACTCAGTATATATGCTGCTTCATTGCTCCTGACCTGCTTGCATGCAGTGACTCCACTCTGCCTGGCCTTAGACCTTGACCTCTGGATGCAGGTTCACTTCTCATCCCTCCTCATCCCTGCAGTCCTTCTGACCAATTTATAAACTCTTGCTTGTGCTGGGTCTCCTCTTCAGTTTTGTCTTTCAATTTGTCTTTCCTTTCTCTGGCATTGACTGTGTCCAAGTTACCAAGAGCTTGTCTTGTGCTTGTCCACATGTACTTCTCCCATCCTCAACTTGCTTATGCTTCACTTTGGGACTGGAATCTAAACTTCAGCCTTATTGGAACAGAGTAAACATTATATGGAAGTTGATTCTGAAATATTCATAGATAGGACTGTTATTCATTTAAAATATTATGATACTGTTTAGCCACTGGACTTCCAGGATAAGACAAGACAGAAGCTCAACTAACAACTATCCATCCAAAGAGGTAGAATTGGTGAGTCTGTTATTTGTGATGAATCTCTGTGCTCCCATCTTTCCAAAGGTTTTCCCACCAAGGATTGGAATGTGCCTGCTGATTTATAAACTGATTGGCTCACATTCCTTTCAGTTTTCTTCCACTCTTCCAAGCAGGGAGTGCCATGACATTATTCCAGCAAATGTAAACTCCCAGTACACAGGAAGCAGTGTATAGTTCCAGCAGCCTGAGAACCCACTCCTTGGGATGGGCAGCTTAGTCCTGAGCTGCCCATTGTGCTGGGACTGCTACAGCACCAAAATGGCTGCTGCGGCATCCTGTGTATCAATGGTACAGAAACGGCTGCTGCAGCATCCTGCCGGCAGCTCCTTGGGGAAGAGGACTTTCTTCTCCTTCCCTGGGGTGAGGCAGATTCTGTGGCAACCCTTGGGCTGCTGTAGAATCAAGAACCTCTGTGTCGGGCCTGCAGAGGAGTGAAGCTCCGCTGGTCCCGCCTCCCTCCTGCCCCACTCCCTCCCCCTGGCATGCCTCCTCCCTGCCCTTCTCCTGCCCTGGAATGCCTCCTCCCTGCCTCCCCCCACACCCCCACCTACCTCTCTGCCACCTTGCAGTTCGGGCAACCACGGAGCAGTGGAGCACCGGTGGTCCACCAGTACTAACCCAGCACCGGCACTAAGGGCTGCAGATGTGCCTTACAGCAGGTTTGCAACAGTGCATGCTGGCGGTAAGCCGGCACACACTGTTTAGAATTGGGCCCGCAGAGAGTTTGTGGAGTTTGTGGATTAGTGAGTGAAAAGAGCTGGAGATTCTTTCAGGCAAGGCAATGTAACTCGGGAAAAGGTCTAGCTAGATGTGTCAGGTTTTCTGTTTTATTTCAGTTCATTTTGCAAAGTCCTCCCAGTTATCGCTTTTGACCCACCTTTCTTCCCCTGTTTAAACTTTTAATAAAAACTGCTTCAATCTGAACCCATGATCGTTTTTGCCCTTGGCTATGGGGCAGTTCGGTGGATCGTCATGCCTCTCGTTCTGCAGATGCTACTGAAAGGGATTCAGATAGAAACTTCTGGGGTTTAGAGAACTTTAAACCCCCCCACTCCTGAGAGTGGGGTTTTGCCCAGATAGCCTCTCTCAGTCTGGTCTTATATCCTGGGCTGGTGGCAGTGTGTGCATGCTACCAAGACCTTTCCCCATTTAGTTGCTTGTCCAACAAAAGAAAAGGGGGGAGCAGGAAAGAGGGATAACCCTAAGTACTAGGCACTATTTCCCCATGTCAGCTTGCACTCTCTTGGAACCAACGTTGCTTATTCAGATGAGGAAAATCTCTCATTTGATCCTTGCTGTGTGGCACATGCTTTTTGTTTGTTTAAATATTCAGCATCTTTGGGGCTGAAGACAATGAGGTGGATGGATGGATGGATCAGATCTGACTTTACAACTTGTATGAATTCTAATATGACCGTTTATTTCTTTATTTATCACCTTGTCTTTTGCAAAGCCTCAAGGTGGCTAAGGAAATATAAAAACACAATTAGAAGTCCAATAAAACATAATAAAAACATGGAATAACTAATCAATGAAATAGACAATAAAAGCCAGGGATGCAGCTCCAATAAAAACACCATCAATTTACAAACGCCCCTGTCATTCACACATTCAAAGCCTGGAGGAATGAATAAGTTTAAGAAACCTCAGTAAGCCTCAGTAAAGGCTGAGAGGGAGGAGGCATCATGCACCATCTGAGCTAGAATTGCAGAGCTTGGGAGCTGCCACAGAGAAAAACCTGGCCATCATGCCTTCCATTCAAATTCCATCTAATGATGGTACACAGAGCAGGGCCCTCTCAAAAAATCTCAGTGGGCAGGGAGAAAGTAGTCCTTAAGGTATCCAGGGCCCAAACTGTATAGGGCTTTGGAGATAGCAGCCAGCGCCTTGAAATGAACCAGGAAATGGATGGAAGCCAGTGTAGTTCATACGGTTACATGATCCCCACCAAGAACCTGACTGCAGCATTTTGCACTAGGACTCGCTCCGATTCCTGAATACTTTTATTGTGAATACACAGCTCATTGCGATCATCTAACCAAGACGTGAGCAAAGTAGGGATGACCTTATCAGTACACTAATGCACCCATTTAACAGAGAGACACAGTCCCTCTGAGATACAGACATCTATCCATTCACCCAGTGGCAAGCAGGCTGGCATCATTCTACAATTGCTAACAGACAATATTTGTCATCAGGTGCTTTATTTCCACTACTCTGAAGGATGTCAGAATCCCTGGTTCTTCTTTTTCCCCAACTACACCAAACATAGTTAGTAGATAGTACATCACCACTTAAGTTCATAAACAGGTGCTGAAAGAGCCTGTTTTTGTTTTTTATACTACATAATCTTCCAGCGCCACTGACAGCCCAGACCTATCCCCTGTCACACTGAAGCATGCCGCTGTGCCATGGAGGTGCGTGCTGCATGCTGTGGTGGAAGTGATGGGGTGATCAGGAGGCCTGTGAGACATAAAATCTTTTCTCTTATCTCTGCGTAGGCCTCCTGATGGCCTGTGGCTCTCCTCAGACCTGTGCCAACGGTATAACTAGAGTAAGTACAAGGAGGAAAAAAGGAGAGTGACTGGGCAAAGGAGAGGACGTAGGATCCTGGAGCAAGTCGCTGCCGCTAGGATCCAACCCCTCCTCCTGTGCTCTCCCCCACTTCCTGCCCTCCTGGTCCATGCCCATGAGATGCCCTGTGCCACCAACATAACTGCCCTGGTGCTGTCCAAGGTCCATGGTAGGCATTGTTGCCATGCTGCTGTTGCTTTGCAGTAGCAGCTTGGACTGGCCCAGCAATAGTGCACTCCGTGTGTTGTCCCAGGACCTTTTGTAACAGCAGAACAATAATTCTGCTGTCGCAAACAGCCCATAGGATTGGACTGTACATCTAATAAAACTTTAACAGCCTCCTTCAATTTTTTTTTTAAATGTATCTGGGCTCACATATCAGTGACCTCCAGATGATGTCATCAAATTGTTGCAGGATTTTGTGTGAACACATTTCCTGTTATTTTCTTTCATTTCACCATGCAGATGTTCTCTGATAAGCAAGAGAAATGAAATACTTACAGTATTTCTTAGAAGACTGACTCTCTCTCTCTCTCTCTCTCTCTCTCTCTCTCTCTCTCTCTCTCTCTCTTTACAACTAACTTTCAATCAAGTTTCAATGATGTGACTGACAGCAGGCATCTGGTCCAAGCCTTAACTGCAGTTTGGATGGAATTGCTGTTTTTCAATCAAGTTTTTCAGAGAACAGTCTAAAAGCTGATGTTCTCAAATGGCTCCTTGGCCATCTGGACCAAGAGCTCTTGTGGTCAATTACTCCATCAAGCACTGAGGAAATGAATGGAAAGATGCCAATGTAAAGGAATTTGTCCTGATTCACACCGGATGCATCATGGAGTATTCACTCATTCTCCGTTCTGAGTCTTAACCTATAGTTCAGTGGCCTACCTGAAAAGTTGCAGTTCCACTGTGTAGTATAGAACTTGAATTTCCCCATTGGAAACTAAAGGCTTTTTAGTCAATGGAAGAATCTCCATTTCATTTATGGAAAAGCAAATTCCTGATTCTAGCCCTAATGTTTAATAAAGAAAGGTTGATTATTGGCATCTGCAAAAGGTTTAAAACTGAGTGCTAGAGCTTCCAATGAACCAGGTGTAGGAATGTTGTGCCTGTCTCTGCTTCCTGCTTCACCCTGCCTGTTTCATTCAAGCCTTTCCCCCCTCTTGGTCCTTTATATATGTATCCCCTTCTCACCAATATTTGCTTAAAATAAATAAATAACATAATTCAGTGGAGTCTTCTGGTGAAAATGAAACAAATTTTGTGTGCAATATTTTATGTTCAGCCAGGGGCAATTTTTTCCACAGACATGCTTGAGACCCTGTGTTATGGAGTTTGGGGATCTTCAGTGCAGACTTCCTGATTGTATGACTTACATCTTCATGTCTTCTCTCCCCACAATGTCTTTGTCTACTGAGAAACTTTTCCCAATGTCCGAAGCAGCTCACACCAGAACAAAAACAATGACATTAGAAAAAAATCAGCTTAAAGAAAAGGTAATGTAGAGAGCCCAAGAACAGGACTTCAGAAGCTATAACTTTTCATAAGCCTCGTAGCCCTTTTGAAAAGATAGCAACCAAGTTGCCCTCTGAACCTGTTCCAGGAGGAGGTTCTACAGCTTTGAAGATGTGACAGTCAAGAGATGTCGAATCCTCCAACACTGGCAGTTCTCATTGCCACTGGTACACTCCAAGCATAGCACAGAGTGTACTTAATGCATAGACTTTATGGATTTTAATTATTGTATGACTTTGTTTTTAAACTGTAATTTTATGTTCCTTGTTCTTTTAAATTGTGTTGTTGGCCGCCTTGGGGAGAAAGGCGGGATACAAATACTGGAAATAAATAAATGGACACACAGGCAAAAACAGGTTGCCATATGGACCTACCCACCCTTAAGTTATTAACTGGAAGCCCTTCTCGGGTGTCTGTTTTCAGAAGTCAGGCAGATGACAATCAGAGATTGGGTCTTTATGGTGGTGGCTCCCCAGTCATGGAACCCCCTCCTATCCCCAGAGCCACTCGGCTAGCACTTCCATTGTTAATTTTTAGATATGAGAGAAAAACAAGCTTCCCATGTTATTAATCAGGTTCTTTGTGTTGCTCTTTTTGTTTTTACTAATAAGCTAGCTTTTATTGATATTGCAGCTTTTATTCTTTTTCATCATCTGCTTTTATTGCTGCTTTATTGAAGACTTAGTATACTTACATTAATCGGAGAGTTTTTAATTTCTGTTGTTAGGTACTTTGAAAGCTTTTACGCTGAAAGTCGAGGCACACAAATAATAAGTAAATAGGAGTCTGTTCAAGGAAATCTGTGTTTCCTTAACTGCGTGAGCACTGAAGCATTCCATTCTCACTAATCCCATCCACCAAAAACACCTGAGCTCATGTAATTCTCCCAGTGTTCACTGAAGGCTGGGAAGGGAGAAGCAGAACTGGGCTACCTCATATTGCCAGATGCAATGGCAAACACCAGGATGCAGGTCTCTTGTGTCTTGTGTGCTCCCTGAGGCCTCTGGTGGGCCACCGTGAGATACAGGAAATAGATGGCCTTTGGCCTGATCCTGCAGGGTTTTCCTTATATTCTTATGCCCTCTCTGGTCCCAAATCAGATACTGATAATGCACTCACTAGCCTTGTCATGTGAACATGATGTGCCAGCTAGCCACAGACATACCCCAGCATCTACTGTTGGTAAGAAGGGAGCAGTACTTGGTTACGGGTATTTAAATGTACTTGAATGGAACAGAGGCAGGGAGGGGGCAGATCAGGTCTGGGGAGGGGGCTGGTTTGGCAGCAGTGATTTTGCTGGCACAGGTCTGAGTACACCCCTCTGTGGAGGCTTATCCTGGGTAAGGGAACATATGTTCCTTTACTCAGAGGAGATGTCCAGGACTGCCCCCCATACGCTGCTGCACAAGCTGTTTTGGCGCAGGTGTATCATATGGGGGAAGTATAGAATTGGGCTGTGAGCAGAAAGTCCGATGGCAGAGAGAGAGAGGCTGTAGTCTAGCCTTCTCTTTAATGTGCTTGCTGGTTTCCAGTTTCTGCAATCCTATGCTCACTCTCCTTGGAGAAAGCTCCATGGTACACAGTGGGACTTCTGTGTAAAGATATGTAGGATTATGCTGCAAACACTGGGAGGTGCAACTGCCTACTTTATGTGATCCTCTCTGGGAAACAGTAGTGTCCCGTACAATCTTTCTGGACATGTCGTTGGAGTCTTCACCTGACAGAAAGCAGAGAAGGTCATGAATTATCTTCTCCCTTTTGATTTCCATCTTCTGAGCTTTTAAAGTCAAACAGGCCCTCAGATCTCTGCTGGAAGGGGCCCCTGCTTTGCTTTTAATTTTCTGGTGTGATTATATGTAATTCCTGTTAACTTCTCTTCATTCCTGCAATGTAATTAGGCAAAGGAGCAGCCTTTGTTCTGCATTTGAAAAGCAATTAGTCATGCTTTTTGCCTCCTAGTTTGTTCTTTGTTTCTTTTTTTAATTAGAGCTTTGTTTTGGGCTTTTGTCCTTAAAGCAGCCAAGAGCACACAAAATATGTATCATCTGCAGCCCTGCCAGGAAGGGAAGCAAAGACTCCATCTGTCTCTTCTGCATTGAGAGGGGTGGGGATGGGGCACCCATTCTTTCTGCTGGCTTTCCCCATTAAGAGTCACATGGGGAAACAATCACATATATAATGATTGGAGGTCAGTTCTGAATTTTCACAGATTTGCCCAAGTGTTGCTATTCTACACATGGAGATAAGGAAAGAGGAGGAAGAGATGGGGTCAAAGGACTATATAATGGGTGGAATCTGTGACCATTCTTACACTGAAAATGCAGGCGCTCAATCATCTCATACCTGCATGTCAAAGAAATTCAACCAGTGAATATTTTGTTGAGAGCAAACGAATGGTGATAATTGTGGGTCACATCCTCATATTAGTTACATTTTAATTGGTCACCCTCTTAAGTACTCCTTTAATTGATCATTTTCCTCTCTTTCAGTGCAGGTTTATGCATGTAGGACTTGTGACTCTGTCCTGTGATTCTGCTTCACAGGACTTCTTCAAGTATAATGACTGCTATTATAAATCCAATTTCCTGTATGGCTTCCTTTCCCTCCCCCAATCTTCTCTGAAACTCCCCCTCCTCACCCACAACACACCCCCTTCTGCCAACTTACTGACGCTGATGGCTCAGCTGTTGATTTTACCACACAACTG
The DNA here is from genome assembly GCF_035046505.1 of Tiliqua scincoides. NCBI lineage: Eukaryota > Metazoa > Chordata > Lepidosauria > Squamata > Scincidae > Tiliqua > Tiliqua scincoides. Next base: position 194,522,752 of record NC_089824.1, on the reverse strand, counting down.
CCTGTTTGTGGCAGTGGCCCAAAAGTGTGCAATAACGGCCCAGCTTTCACACCACTGCAAGAGAACTTTAGAAACAGGCAGGTAAGATTCACAAGGGGCAGAGAGAAGACAAGAGGATGTGCTATATAGTATATATATAGCACATCACATCATCTTCTCTCTGCTCTTTGTGAATCTTACCTGCCTATTTCTGAAGTTTTATTTGATAGGTGGTGTCTTGAAGCTGAAGTAGAGTGGGCAGAGGAATCAATTTGGAAGCTCTCTTCCCTTCCAAAAGGTTGGATTTTGTATGCATTAGCTGAGCTCAAGCCCCTGTCAACCATACTTAGCAGGTGTGTTTAGCATGAGGATTCCGCATTTTCCTCTAATGATAGTCCAGCCATCCTTTTTCACAGTGAAGAAGGGGAAAAGTACACATGGATTAGTAGCTCCAGAGACCTGCTCCCTCATCTGCAAAATGAGGACAAATCCCATCTCCCAGAAGAGCTCTAAGATTAATTAATGAATGCCCAGAAAGCTTCTTGAAGATGAACATTGCTGAGTGGGCAAATATGTTGTATTATATGATACCTTCATTTCCAAGTACACCCATCATAGGCCAAGACAAAGGTGTTGTGTAAAAGGACAATAAGACGTCATTGATGTTGGGCACAATCCTAACCAGGTCTACTCAGAAGTAAGTCCTGTTTTGTTCAATGGGGCTTACTCTCAGGAAAGTGTGGTTAGGATTGCAGCCTTCCTTCACATTTGAATACCGTTGAATTTGACATTGCACAGATTTGGAATGTTGATAAGAGTTCTGACTAAGGACGAATGACATGCTCAGTTGGTTTGCCTTTTTTTTTTTTCCGTAGTGCAGCCATAAAGGTTGTAAATGGCACAGAGTGGGATGGGGGGTGATTCTTAGCATTTTCCTCTCTGCTATGTTTGACCTAAAAATCCCCCATGCGGCTTTTTCTCCCATAAGGGAAAAATATAGGCATTATAGATATCTTGGGGTCCTCTCATTAGCAGCTGGGGGGGGGCGTCAAATGGGGAAACGGGTTAACCAATCCCTTCTGCACAACCTCTACTCTGACCAGACTTCTAGGCTACAATCCTATCCACACTTTCCTGCGAGCCAGCCCCATTGACTATAATGGGACTTACTTCTGCGAAGACATGCATAGGATTGGACTCTTAGGGACCAAACCTATCCAACTTTCCAAAGCTGGTGCAGCCACAGTGCAGCTTTGAGGAAAGGGAACAAACATTCCCTTACCTGGAGGAGATGTCTGTGACAGCCCCACCTCCCCACTGCAGGATGCAGCAAATGGCATGGCTGCAGCAGGAAAACTGGATAGGATTTGGCCCTTTGTCTCCAGCAGTCACTTTAGAGCTTTTCTTAAAAGTCAAGTGATCTGATCATGGATCTTCTGCATCATGTGTGGTTCAATCTGGAGCATTAGGACCAGACTAGTAGAGTGAGCCAGCCCAGAGGCATCATTAGGGTTCGCATCATCCAGTGTGAGAGCTCATGGCATCTCCCCCTTGATGGACCTCCTCCTGTATCAGACCACATGGTGTGTTGGCAACCTTCAGTCTCGAAATACTATGGTATCACGCTCTGAATGGTGGTTCTGGAACAGCGTCTAGTGTGGCTGAAAAGGCCGATTTGGGAGTGACAATCCCTTTCACATCGGGAGCAAGTGCAGTCTGTCCCTGGTCTGTCTCCCTGGCTATGGGCCTTCCTTCTTTGCCTCTTTGCCTCAGACTGTTGGCCAAGTGTCTCTTCAAACTGGTAAAGGCCATGCTGCACAGCCTGCCTCCAAGCGGGCCGCTCAGAGGCCAGGGTTTCCCACCTGTTGAGGTCCACTCCTAAGGCCTTCAGATCCCTCTTGCAGATGTCCTTGTATCGCAGCTGTGGTCTACCTGTAGGGCGCTTTCCTTGCACGAGTTCTCTGTTGTAAGCAAAGAGTCCATGACTCGCTGCAGTACAGAAGTGTACTCAGGACACAAGCTCTGTAGACCTGGATCTTGGTATGTTCCATCAGCTTCTTGTTGGACCAGACTCTCTTTGTGAGTCTGGAAAACGTGGTAGCTGCTTTACCTATGCGCCTGTTTAGCTCGGTATTGAGAGAGAGTGTCGGAGATAGTTGAGCCAAGGTACACAAAGTCATGGACAACCTCCAGTTCATGTGCAGAGATTGTAATGCAGGGAGGTGAGTCCACATCCTGAACCATTACCTGTGTTTTCTTCAGGCTGATTTGTCAGTCCAAAATCTTGGCAGGTCTTGCTAAAACGATCCATGAGCTGCTGGAGATCTTTGGCAGAGTGGGTAGTGACAGCTGCATCGTCGGCAAAGAGGAAGTCACGCAGACATTTCAGCTGGACCTTGGACTTTGCTCTCAGTTTGGAGAGGTTGAAGAGCTTTCCGTCTGATCTGGTCCGGAGATAGATGCCTTCTGTTGCAGTTTCAAAGGCCTGCTTCAGCAGGACAGCGAAGAAAATCCACATGGACCACATGGAATAAATTGCAGTATCATGCACACAGCCTTAATGCTGTGGCATCACTAGGGTTGGTGTAACCCCCATTAACTTTATTTAGGCTGCAATCCTAACCTCACTTTCCTGGAGTAAGTCCCATTGAACACAATTGGACTTACTTCTGAGTATACCTGCTTAGGATTGTGCCCCTATTTATTTTAATATACAACAGTAAGGGTCACCCAACAAATCAGTAACCAACAAAAAAAAACCAGTGGCCAACTTGATACTCACACAACTGCTATTAGCTAATAGTCCTGCTATTAGCTCTGATACATGGCAATGAGAGCTGACTCATACTGACACCTTATTTGTTCCCTGCTGTATCATACTAATGTGCTCTCAGAAAAATCAGGGTGCAATTCTAACCCACTTTCCAGCACTGACATAAGGGCAATGCAGCTCTGAGGTAAGGGAACAAACGTTCCCTTACTTTGAGGGGGGCTCCGTGAGTGACACCCAACTGCAGGATGCAGCACATGTCCCATTGGCACCGCTATGCCAGTGCTGGAAATTTGGTTAGGATTTGGGCCTCAGTGTGCTCAGTTCTGTGCTCAGGAAATCCATTTTTGTTATAAGGCAGTCATGTTTTCCTTTTCTAGTTATTTGGCCATAACTTTTGTTAGAATACAGACATTTCAGTGTGGCTTGTTTCTTTGCGTTCCACATGAAATTATACATTGAATGATATATAACATGATGTGTATTCATCATGTGATATATATGTTGTGATATATTCACAACTCTTCAACCTCTTCAAAGCTCTTCAACCTCTCCAGACTGAGAGCAAAGTCCAAAGTCCAGCTGAAATGTCTGCATGACTTGCTCTTTGCCGACGATGCAGCTATCACTACCCACTCTGCCAAAGATCTCCAACAGCTCATGGATCGTTTCAGCAAGGCCTGCCAAGATTTTGGACTGACAATCAGCCTGAAGAAAACACAGGTCATGGTTCAGGATGTGGACTCACCTCCCTGCATTACAATCTCTGCACATGAACTGGAGGTTGTCCATGACTGTGTACCTTGGCTCAACGATCTCCGACACTCTTTCTCTCAATACCGAGCTAAACAAACGCATCGGTAAAGCAGCTACCACGTTTTCCAGACTCACAAAGAGAGTCTGGTCCAACAAGAAGCTGACGGAACATACCAAGATCCAGGTCTACAGAGCTTGCATCCTGAGTATACTTCTGTACTGCAGCGAGTCATGGACTCTTCACTCACAACAGGAGAGGAAACTGAATGCTTTCCACATGCGCTGCCTCCGACGTATTCTCGGCATCACCTGGCAGGACAAAGTTCCAAACAACACAGTCCTGGAACGTGCTGGAATCCCTAGCATGTATGCACTACTGAAACAGAGACGCCTGCATTGGCTCGGTCATGTCGTGAGAATGGATGATGGCCGGATCCCAAAGGATCTCCTCTATGGAGATCTCGTGCAAGGAAAGCGCCCTACAGGTAGGCCACAGCTGCGATACAAGGACATCTGCAAGAGGGATCTGAAGGCCTTAGGAGTGGACCTCAACAAGTGGGAAACCCTGGCCTCTGAGCGGCCTGCTTGGAGGCAGACTGTGCAGCATCGCCTTTCCCAGCTTGAAGAGACACTTGGCCAACAGTCTGAGGCAAAGAGGCAAAGAAGGAAGGCCCATAGCCAGGGATACAGACCAGGGACAGACTGCACTTGCTCCCAGTGTGGAAGGGACTGTCACTTCCGAATCGGCCTTTTCAGCCACACTAGACGCTGTTCCAGAACCACCTTTCAGAGCGCGATACCATAGTCTTTCGAGACTGAAGGTTGCCAACTACTATTCACAACTGCCAAGATTTTTGCAATTTTGGCCAGTAGTGGCGCCACTCCCCTCCGAGTGCATCACCCATTGCGGTCCACACCTCTTGCCTTCTCTAGCAACGCCACTGAGCCAGCCCATCCATGAAGTAAACTCATATGGAGTTAGATTAAATAAAAACATAGTCTCCATGAATTAAGCCCATTTTACTGGGCTTCTTGAATATTCCAAATGATTTCTTTTCTATGTAGAATAAGTATGTGTGTGTTCTCATGGAAGTTCTGTTTATAAACTTTAAAGGAATATTTTATTTTTTATTGATTTTTAAAAGCACTATCAAAGGTTTAGTGCTTCCACTGTCAGGGCTGGTGTGACTGGGAATATGGCCTGACACTGCCACAGGTCCACTGCTGCTGCTTCTGCTGGGACATACTGAAGGGGGGGGCAAACCACCTTAACATGCTCAATTGGGTAGTTTTTGCAAACCCAGAAGTACAGGACTTCCAAAATATTTAAAACAAACGAAGAAGCTCCCTTGTTTGCCCGGTCCCTCTAAATAAAGCCAGAAGTCCTGCACTTCTGGGTTTGCAAAAACCATGCATTGTGAAGAAGTGGGTGAGTAAGCAGGAATTGTATCAATGTGGTTTGCATATGCAGCAGGCTGGAGGAAGGTGGTGGCAGACTTTGGAAAAGGGTACCCTAAATCTGCCATCCCCTCACCCCCTGCCACTGGTTGGTGATACATCCTGCATCAGGTTGCCTCATGACTGGGCCAGCAGTACCCATAGTGAACAATTCAACATGGAAGCTCTCTTGCCATATTTCACTTTTTTTCCGTTTAAAGTGACACACACCTGTAAGACTACCCTCACTCCTCTTGGAGTAATAATGTCCTATTAAATGGGTCATTCATTTCTGGGCCCAATTCAAGGTGTAGGTATTGACCTTGAAAGCCCTTCATGGTTTGGGTCCAGGTTATCTGAGCGATCGCCTTCTCCCATATGTTCCAGTCTGATCTCTTAGATTCATCTGAGGGGGCTCCCTTTCAAGTGCCACCTCTATCCCAAGTTATAGGGATGGTGGGCACAGGGAGCGAGCCTTCTCTGTAGTGGTGCCACAAGCCACAACTATGGAATTCCTACTAGGGGAACCAGGAACTACCCCCCCCCCCGGCTTTTCGGCAAGGGTTCAAAACATTTCTGTTTAGTCTTGTGTGCATGTGTCTATCTGCCCCCTGACTTTCTGTATGCTCTTACTTTGTTTTTATTTATTGTTTTATTGTTGTACATATTGTAGTGTGCTTGTTTGTTGATTTGTTTTGTTTACAGTGTGAAATTGTAAACTGCTGTGGGTATCTGTAATGGAAGATCAGAAGGTCATCAGGTGGATGTTGTGGTGTTGACAGCGATTCCATGTTTTGACAGCAGTTTGACAGCTCTGGGAAGGATAGGGCTGGCTCCACAGCTGTAATCAATCAAGGCCAATGGAGACTCTGATGGACACCTGAGCTTCATTTGACCTTGATGGGACTTTGAATGGACATGGATGAAGAGATGGCTCACCTGAGCCTAATTTGGACTTAATGGGACATACAAGGATAAAAGGCAGCTTCAGAAGGAGCAAAGGTACCTGACCAGAGGGACCCCAGACCAGACACTACCTGACCCAGACCTATGGGAGAAGGGGACTGCCAGGACTCTGCTAGAAGAAACACTCTGCTGGAGAGGACACTGCTGGAGAGGAGAGACTCTACTGTAGAAGACTGAATAGGGAAGACTGGACTGTGCTTTGGAGATTAGACCGGATTGGACTTGGACTGGAGGCTTCAGACCTTTACCCACTGAATTAAGTGGAGTTTAGGGGAGAGAAAGCCTCTGGACAAGAGGACTTGCAGGGAGTGTCAGTGTTTGTAGAGATAAATTTGGTTAATTGCTATAGATAAGGAGTTGTGTTTGCAGCTGTTGTTCTTGGAAAAGGAGGGTGTTAATTAGCCAAAAAGTGGGCATTAGAAGGTAGTTGGAATATTTGGACAGGACAAATTGGCATAGTCGGCAGGATAGGACAGTATCTGCTCTAGCAGAGGAAAGGAGGGCATAAATAAATAAATAAATAAATAAAATCTTTCACCATTAAAAAAACAAAAGCAAATATTTTCTTTGCAAACTAGACCCTCCCTGTTTGGTGCTGTAGTATAAATCACTCTCTTATAAACTATAGTGGCAAATGGCATATCCATGCCATGGCAAGAGCTATACAGGCATTTTTTTTCCCCTTGCAAAGTATAATTAGTATGTGCAGAACCTGATCCAGGTGGACAAGGTTCACACTTAGAAATCTAAGTGTGCAAACAAACTACTCTCATTGGAATCAAGTATCTGGTGTGCGCGATTTCTGGCCCTGGGATCAAGATGTCATTGGGAAGCTTACACAGACTGGTAATAGGTTAGAAACATGTCAAAAATGGAAGTAATCAGTAGTAACAAGAAATCTCAGTTCCTGAACTACTCTGCAATTTCAGCAGATCTCTTTCTAGTCATCACAAACCAGTGAGGTGATGATTATCCTGCTACTTGTCTGTCTGGTAGGAGCTGTCTCCTAACAGGCATGTCTTTCTATTCTGCACGTAAATTATATGAAATATTCATTGAGAACGAGAGAAAATGACGGTCTGATGCAGAGAGCTCACAGCAAAGGCTCTAGAACCAATTATGCTCCATATACAGTGTATGTTTTTAAAAGCTTGATCAGTGTGCAGCCTGATCCTAGGCATGTATCCCATTGAATTCAATAGGGCTTGCTCCTTAGTAGGATTGCAGCCCAAAGTCCAAATTAGAAGGGCTGAGGGAGAACTGTGAATGACTAAGAATATGTTGCCTCTATGTTTTGCTTCCCAATGGCAGCAGGGGCAAGGGAGAAGATTTTTATTAGGAAAACAATGCAGGAGGAAAGAATTCTGCCCCCAAGGGCAGGAACTTACCACAAAACTTACCACAAGACCCCAAAGCCACCTGTTAATTAATCCCATGAGCTGTCACCGCCTCCTATCTACATCAGAGATTTTCAGCCAGTGCACCACGGCACATCAGTGTGCGGTGAATTGTCCACAGGTGTGCTGATGGAATTTGGGGGAGGGACATTCATTAGTAGGATCATTGGGGGATGCGAGCCCCCTCCCCCGCCAGCCTTGCAGTGCGCATTGACAATTTTAATGTGTATTGACAACAATGGTGTGCCCTGACAATTTTAGCACCTTGTCAGTGTGAGATGAAAAAGGTTGAAAGCTGCTAATCTAGATCAACTCCTGGGCACCCAAATGACCCTTGCTTGGTAGCCCTGCAGCAGCCTGAGAATTCACACCTGGCTGCCTAGCTTTGCTGCTTAGTCCCTGTCATTAATCTCTGCCTGCTGGCTCTTAGTCTGCTTATCTCTCAGAGGGACATAAATGGAAATAAAAATCTTGATTCGTATGAAAAACATGTATGTATATAGACACAACTGTACTTTCTCTTGGATCAGTTGCCTTTTTTTCTTTCTTGCAGCTTTTCTGAATCATTCAACCTGCAAATATAAAGCTGTCCCCAGCCCATGGGGCTGCATCATACTATTATTCAGGTTCACTCCCCTCTCCATGGTTTTGCATCAAGTGCTGGAGCTGCCACATGTGCCACAATCAATGAAATTGTCACACTAATTCAAACTTGCTTGTCTGAAAACCGGATTAGCGTATATATCTGCCCTTAAGGGGAAAGTGACAAAGCTGCGAGCCAGATCTAAAAATAGGAGTCATCACACTCAATATTGATCCATTTGCTGAAAGTAGCGTTCCAAGTCAGGTGCTTCATAGCCTCAGTTATGTTTGGAGATGCAAAAATAATGACATGTTTAGAATCCTTTATGGAAAAGGGCTTAAATATGAGACAGCTGTCAAGGTAGGTCGAAACACGGGGCAAACAACCATAGCAATGCCCTTTTTAATTGCTAGCTTGGGATGTTCAGCTGACAGCTTTGGAATACTTGGGTGGCAGTTTAGTACTATGAGCAAATTCAAGATGCTTCACAGCTTTTCAGTGTTTTCATTTTAATATATATCTGTCTTAGTGACTTCCCGTGGCATTTAAAATTGCTTCCTTTTCCCCAGCTACAAGGGATCTGATGCTTGACGGGCCACCACTAAAGCAAAAACACTGACTTACACAAATACCGGCATACACAAAGAAGCAACCCAGGAGCCAGTAGCTGTGCTCCCTCCATTCAATTCAGTGGAATTGTGCAATTTCCATAACGCAGTGTTTCTCACACTGTGAGTCGGAACCCACTAGGTGGGTCGCAAGCCGATTTCAGGTGGGTCCCCATTCATTTCAATATTTTAGTTTTAATATCTTAGACTTGATGCTACAGGGCATGTGACTACATTCGGGGAAATGTTACAAATCTCTACAAATCTCTACTTTGAACAGGCTACTACTGTACGTATGTACTTTTACCAATGATAGTAAATGGGGCTCACTCCTGGGTAAGTGTGGTAGGATTGCAGCCTAGGATTGTTAAAAATTTTCCTGCTCGATGAAGTCACTTCTGGTCATGACATCACTTCTGGAGCGCCCTGACAGATTCTCCTTCTAAAAAGTGGGTCCTGGTGCTAAAAGCTTGAGAACCACTGCCATAAGGAATTAATGAAGGCTGGCAATTATTTATCTATGTATTTATTTTATGAATCTATACCCTGCCTTTCCAGCTGAAAACTGCACAAGGTGGCTTACAAAAATATCAAATGTAAAATTATTTATACATGAAAAACTCAAATGGCAGGATAAAATAGCATCAATAAAACAGGCAGTTTCAACAGTTCAGTAATTATAAGGCGGCAGTGAGGCAGCTCCCCTACTCTTCCCCTCTAAAGTTGGTTGAAATGGAAATTTTTAAAGCCTTGTTGGAACTGCTCCACAGAGGGGGCTGATCGAACATCCTCTGAAAGCATGTTTCAGAGGTGTGGTGCCACAACAGAGAAGGCTCTGTTTCTCACCACAATCCCCTTTACCTCAGATGGTGGTGGAACTCTTAGCAAGGCCCTGCCAAATGACCTAAGGCAACAAACCAGACTGTATGGGAGCAGGCAATACCAAAGTTACCCCAGTCTCAGGCCATATAGGACTTTGTAGGTCAAAACAAGCACCTTGAATTGGGCCCAGAAATGAATCAGCGGCCCATGCAGTCATTGGAGCAGCAGCCTGACGGAATCAAAACGCTGAACCCCAGTAACCACATGAGACGCTATATTCAAAACCAGCCGCAATTCCCAAACTCTCTTCAAGGGCTGCCCCACGTGCAGTGGATTGCTGTTATCTAAACATGATGTAACTAAAGCATCGACCTCTCTAGCCAAATCCAACTGACTCAGGTACGGGCACGGCTGATGCACCAGCTGTGGTTTTCTAGATCAGGAGGACCTCTGTCGTGTCCAAGTTTAGTTTCAGCTTATTAACCCTTATCCAGGTCCCTACTGCCTCCAGACAGCATTCCAGAACTTCAACTGCCCCTTGGTATTTGGTGGAAAGGAGAGATAGAATTGGGTATCATCGGCATATTGATGACACCTGGCTCCAAATCACCAAATGATCTCTCCCTGCAGTTTCATGTATATAAGCATGGTTAAAAAGCATGGGGGGGGGGGAACATAATAGATCCCTGTGGGACACCAAAGGCCAAACAAGCATCCTCCGGCACCACCTTCTGGGTCCTGTCAGTCAAGAAGGAAGCACCCTTATCAAGGGGTAGTGGGCTGAAGATGATCTTCCTCTGAAATACAATTTGGTTGTGGTCCTACCCAGCTTGAGAGTGGCATGCCCAGTTATGGTCCATGATCATTCCCTGGCCTAAAAACAATCGAAGCAGGTGAAACTGCCAAAGACTAGGAATGAAAAGAGAACAGAGTACTCTTGATGCCCTATACCAGGGGTGCCCAAACCCCGGCCCAGGGACCACTTGCGGCCCTCAGGGACTCCCCATCCGGCCTGCAGGTAACCCCCAATTTCCAATGAACCTCTGGTGCTCCAGAGACTTGCTGGAGCCCATGCTGGCTCAATGCAGCTGTTCTTAGCATGAGGGCGAGTGTTCGACCTCTTGCGTGAGCTGTGGGAGGAGGGCTTCCTCCACTCCTTGCTGCTTCACATCGGTGATACAGCGGTGGCAGTGAAGGAAAGGCTGGCTTTGCTTTCTGCAAGGCCTTTTATAGGCCTTAAGCTATTGCGAGACTTTCATTCATTCATATGTTCCATCTCTAATATATTCATTTATGCAAATATATGTAAATCTATTCAAATTTTGAATGTAAATTGATTCGTTTCCCCCCTCCCGGCCCTCAGCACAGTGTCAGAGAGATGATATGGCCCTCCTGTCAAAAAGTTTGTGCACCCCTGCCCTATACTATCATACAGTTTTCTAAGTGGCCTCTGTTAAGCAAAACGGATTATAAGCCTGACTCGGTAGGGCTGCTGCTCTTATGTTCTTATGTTCAGGTTGATTCCCAATCTAGCATCAATACACAAATGTATAAATTTTTTTCAAAATGATTTGGTCATATGCAGGGCACTTGTTATTAGCTGAAGTTTGTTTTTGATACATCACCATGAGCAGATGCAGTGTTAAGATGGGTGTGATTCAAGCTGCTATTCTGGAATGTACTGAAGAAATCTTTTAAATATGTTACTTGGAAAATGATGTTGTGCTTGAAATCCTTGTTCTTTAGGGGGATCCCAAATTGCTGACTTTCAATATTTTGATATGAAGCATTATTCTGATGTCAAAAACACTGATTTTTTTCATTGTACTTTTCTGACTTGATTTGAATATTTATGGAGCTTTTTTCAAACAAATCAGTTGATCTTTTCAGTTTCTTTTCATTGTCTGCAATGGACAAGACTCAGAGTTTTGGGGCTGGTGGAGGAGGCAAAAGAGGGGAGTGAGGACAAGGACCCCGGGAAGAGCAGAAGCAGGAATAGAGTTGGGAAGAGAGAAGGTGAAATGGGAGGGGAATGGTTTGAGCAGGGCCAGGGAAGGAAGAAACCAGTAGGCAGAAGATGATAGAAGAGGACAAGGAAGAGGTGGAAGGAAGAAAGGGGCAGCAGCCAGCCAGTCTCAGGGGGTGCCAAAAGGGGGCCAAGCCTGGCAGCCTAGACCAGGGGTGTCAAACATAAGGCCTGGGGGCTGGATGTGGCCTGCGGAAGCTTTTTATCTGGCGCTCAGGCTCTCATCTGCTGAACAGTGCTGAGGAGTTACTGCTGAAAGGGCAGCCCGCTTGAAAATTGGGCTCTCCAATATCTTGAAATATGATCAAGGTTTGTGTGTTTTCTCTTCTGTCATTTGCAGCTAATGAGTTCCTAAGAGAGAAAAAGTGCTTATTTTTGGTTTTGACCTGTTTAATGACATCACTTTCTGCCTAATGACATCATTTCCAGCCCTCAGCATCATGAATGCTATTCGGCCCTCGAAACGAGTTTGACACCCCTGGCCTAGACCCCCAGAAATGAACCCTCCCCCAAGCAGGAAGGTCAGGGAGAGCACCTTCACTGGCATGTGGGGCTAGGATAATTTGCCTCACCAACCAGAATCTACAGTTTCCTTGCCTTGCCCTTTACCCTTCCAGGCTCATTGGATCCTCTCTAACCAAGGAGGCAAGGAAGGGTGATGTAACCCATTGCTTGTGTTTGAGGTTTTTTCCCCAGCCAGGCTGTATTTGAGTTTGTGCTAAAGACTTGTTAAAAGCTGAGAAAACTTGTCTACTCTTCTCTTTGGTGAGCCATGTCCTTTGCTCACTCTGAAGACATGGCACTCCCCCCTCCCATGGGAACAGGGGGTGGGACCCCTACAACAGTTAAACAAAACTTGTAGCACCTGTTCCAATCTGGCAATGAATGGCAGCTTCATTTGCAGCATAAACCTTGGATACAGGCAATGATGACCTCTGCCTACATTTCAGCAGCATCTTAACCTTACTAAATTTATGATTAACTTGGTTAAACTATTGATAGGGATTCTAGCCATCCCACTGGTTTAGCATTTGATTGATATCTGGCTACAAACCTGAGTGGGGCAGGTATTAATATGATGCCTTTAACAAGTGATGCATGTATGGCTTTCATGTATTCCAAAGGGCAGAGATGGAACCCTGTCTGCATCCATTGTGCACCTGGTGAATTATATCAAGGGAGCAAACTTCTTCCCACCTCAGTGGTACAATTGAAAATGTCAAACTGGGGGAAGGATCTGTGTAACTCTGAAGCCAGAGCACAGCGGAATGACCCAGCAGCTACTTGAAGAGGGGCCAATCAAAAACAGGGCTTCAAAAGAACACAGCAAAGGTTTTTAACCTGCCATAAGGATTTCATTTGCTTTTAAATTGTGCCTGGATACTGATGGCTGCCAGAGAGCTATCAGATCACTCAGCCCGATTGGTAGAAGACAAGTAAATTGTAAAAGTCCTCCTCTGTTGTTCAGTGATGCCATTTTCTTTTTTGCTCCTTTCTTGCTTTCTCTTTTGTTCACTGTGGGGGGAGGGAGATGAAAAGGTTCCACTTCAGGCATTACAATGAAGAACGGAGATCAAGTAGTGTGAGTCGGAAGCTGCAGTTGTAAGGATGCCAGAGGTAATGAGAAGCCTGCAGCCAAAGAGCTGGCAAAATGAATATGTGAACTCCAATTCATCCTCCCCCATCTCGGCACTCATTGCCATTTTTGGTTTGCCAGGTTAGCATTGCTTGTAGAAGCCAGAATTCTCTCATCTAGCCTGTAGGCCCAGCAACCACTTCCTTTAGCCATCCTGCCCCTTGACCAGACTTCTAGCATTCCTTCAGTAGTATATAGTCTTTCCACAGTCTTTTCAGTCCACTTAAGTCTTTTCAGATGACACACTTTGATCTCTTCCTCTAGTTTCCACTTGCTGACCCCAGACATTCTCTGTTCTGATTCAGTGCAACCCTGTGCAGGTCTACTCAGAAGTAACTCCTAATGTGTTCAAAGGAACTTACTCCCAGGAAAGTGTGTCCTGTATAGGATTGCAGCCTCAGGTGATACTTCAGCCTTTGTTTCAGCCCCCTTGTTTCTGGGCTCCCTGTCCCTTTCCAGCTGCCTATAACCTCTTCTTGGTCTTCACAAGGCCTTGTGTGAGGTTTAATGCCAAATAAATGGGTAATACGCTTTCCTCAAGAGAAGAAGTGCTCTGTTTATTTTGAGATAAAGGTAAGATAAAAATCATTAAAATGAATAAAACTGCTTAGCTCCTTGAGCCACTGAATATTCCATGCCATCACACCAGTTCAGTCAACCAATGCCAGAAGCCCCAGCACCATAAGTGCAACATAGTGGGCAAGCATCTTAAGCACAATTGACTCACACAAATTCAAGTTATACAAGTTCTCCCCACCCCATAAGAAGACAGAGAAAAACAATAGTTTAAATACTGCAGGTGACTCTTCCTGCCAATCAACTTACTCTATGCCCACTCCTGAAACAGGAGAATGACGCTGCTATTCTCTCAGTTCCTACGCATCTCTCACACTGTGCTTTTAGTTCTTAAGGAGACAGTGCATATTTGTTGGCTTGAAGGGAGTTTTGACTGTATGCAATGTTGACTTTAAGCACTGACCTCAGAAGGTAACCCTCACATCAGATGTGGGCCAACTGTACAGCAGGGACAAGAGGTCACCCACAACAAAATGTTGCTATGCACACATTCTTGTGTGAGTGGGTCCCTGTGGACTCAGCAGGGCCTACCTCAGGAAAGCATGCCTTAGGACAGTGGTTCTCACACATTTAGCACTGTGACCCCACTTTTTAGAATAAGAATCTGTCAGGACCCACCAGAAGTGATGTCATGACCGGAAGTCATCACAGGAAAATTTTTAACTATCCTAGGCTGCAATCCTACTCACACTTACCCAGGAGTAAGTCCCATATACTATCATTGTTAAAAGCATATACATAGTAGCCTGTTAAAAGTACAGATGTGTAGCATTTTCCCAAATGCACATACCAGGGTATTATCAGGTCTAATATATTAAAAATAAAATATTGAAATAAATGGGGACCCACCTAAAATTGGCTTGCAACCCACAGTTTGAGAAACACTGCCCTGGGCCATAGTCTTAGGTTGCAAGGACTGGATTGAAGCCTTCCATACTGGACAAACAGCTTTTCTTTCCTTCCAGTTACTCTTTTTAATCTTCCTAGCTCTGTGATTTCTATGTTTATTTTCTCTCTGCTTCCAATCTGTCCCCCTCTCATTCACACATGGTTTCTTAAAATGTAATTCAGACTCTTGCTTGACACTGAAATGTTGAAACTGAATGTTCTTTCCCTCTCCACATTCCTCCTCTTCTCCAAGAATGTGTTGCCATGCATAGTGACACCTCTCTAGGAATCTTGACTCTTTCCCTGTAATCTTTTGACTTCCATGAAGTGAAGCATTTTGGTTTCCTTTGTGGGTTCTGTTTCTGAACATTCCATACATCTGAAAACATCTCTGAAGTTCAGTGAGTGCACAGAAACGTCCATCTTCTCTGTGGGTGAATGTGACACAGAATTTGCCACGTGTGGCTCAGAGGTGATCAAGCTCAAGTTCAGCCCAGCCTAGGGATCTTCTTGAGATGTTTTTAGCCACTGCTTGAGAATGAGCCTTGATACACCAAGCTGATTTTATATAGAAAAGCTTTATTTTAGTTGCAGAAGCACAGAAATGGTTGCATTAGCTTGCTGAATCGCCCCATGCCATGTTGCTAATTAGCCCCTATTCAGGCATACTCACACAGGCATACATCTCGAGTGGCCAACTCCAGCACAGTATAGCCTTTTGAGGTTCATGTTGCCTTGGTCTTGGATAAGCAATTTCCAACAAGCTGTTTTTTTGGTTCCCCTTTAACCCTTTTTTGCTGGCTCTTGCTCCTTGCATCACCCTCTCCTCTCAGATACTATCCATCTGCCAAACCAAGGTTGTCTCTTCCTCCTTCCAAGGCATAGTTCAGTGACCTTCTGTCTTGCAGGGACCTCTTATCACCTTTTCTTCACTTATCCCCAGACAAACAGACATTTATGGCACAACTAATGTTTATGATACAATTGATATTTATGTCACACTCGAAGGTTTTACTGAAGTCAAAGGGCAGTCTGCATTCCTGAGAGGCATTCCTGAGAGCTCAATATTGCTTCAAGCTGGGGAATCTGGTTTCAGCTACTTCAGAACCTCAGTCAGCTTTTCCTTCAGCCATCCTTGCTCTCTCTCTCTCTCTCTCTCTCTCTCTCTCTCACACACACACACACACACACACACACACGCACGCACGCACACACACACACACATACTGCTACCTCCATTTAATATTTTCTGTCCCCCTATTGGAGGTGCTCTTTCCCAGGAAGGAGAACAGTGCTGGTCAGGGCCAAAAGAAAACCCTCTAACTCCCAGTCCAGTGGTTTCAAACTTTTTCAGCTGGCAACTTCCTTGACCTACTGGGCCATTGGCCATGGCTCCCCATTAGGGTTACAATCTTATACATTGTATAGGGCATCAGGTTTTTCACAAGGATTCCATGGCTCCCCTGGCTGGTTTCTGTGGCTCCTGGGGAGCTACAGCTCGCAATTTGAGAACCACAGACCCAGTCCATCAAGATTTAGGAGATAGCTTAGAGGTCCTGGAATGGTCTTCTATTTCCTGGTGAGTTAGCAGCAGAGTGTGCCTCTCCTGCACCTTTCAGCCCTATCAGACTCCAATGTGGTTAAAAGGAGTGTAATGACGTAGGAACTTTGGGGAGATCTTCCATCTCCTGTTAAGAGGAGTATTTGGTAGTAGCAGCAGACTACAATTCTCACTTCCTTTTAGCCGCTAAAAATGGCACTAAAAGAAACGTGCCCCTGAGAAGTGGGGGAAAAAGCCCCCTGTGGTATTACAGAGGCCTCTGAGAGATTTTCCATTTCTTAACAGAAGAGGTTCCAGAAGAGAATGATTCTCTCATGCTCCTCTGAGTTCTAGAAGTACCACCAGGGCCAAATGGAGTACAAGAGTTCTACTTTCTTTGACACTCCACCCACTGAGAAATGGAAGAGCCCTTAAATACCCCTGTGATGCTACAAGCCCCATTGTGACAAGCTCCCATTCCCAGTGTGAGGACCAGCAATGCAAAGCAACTTTTTGGAGCACCATCAGAAACCCTGCCCATTTTCCAATGGGAGGGGTGTCTGGCAGAAGCAATGGGGAATACAGACAACTTCCTTGGAGTTGAGTTTCAGCCAGGCAGTTCCTCTGTTGGGTGCTCAATATCTCTGGTCAGCTAGAGTGTCTCTTCTAAGCTCTGAGCCTCAGCTGGTGCCCCACCATGCCTGCCTCTGATGCCAGTCTTGAATGTGTACATGCAGAGCACATTCCTATCAGATCCCAGCAATATGACACTTTTTAAAGTGTAGGATTTGGCTTGGAGATTTTGCATAACCTTTATAGACTGTTGGTTAATTACTGCTTAGTACTTGACTCCTGTAACCCCCTGTGTAACATGTCAATTAAATCCTTCATTATCTACTTTCCGTTCTCTGAGGGGAAAAAGGGGGTGTTTTTCCCCTTGGTTTGAGACATGTGTAGATTTTCAAATGAAGAGTCGTGCCTTTGCATGAAAAGCTTGCTGTACCACAGGTGCAAAAAGACACAAGCTTGCTGTTCAGTGGAGGGGTGTAAGATTCCCAACAGGGTTTTGGCAATGGCTGCGGTCACGGAACATCTCTTCTCTTCTACGCCTGATCACAGTCTGCCAATGGAATGAAGCGCCCACTGAAAAAGGGAGCCATTTAGAATTCTAAGAGCATCTTAGCAACAACACAAAGTCCTGAAACAGGGTCAGCCCCAGTTGACAAGCACATGGACACTTGCCTATTACCCACAATGCTTTGTAACTCACCATTGTACAGTTGTGCTACTGCTAGGGAGCAACTGAGGTGAACCACCAAATTCCACCTTCTGAATCTAACCATGAGTTCTTTGAATTACACAAAATTGCAGAAGAAAATCTCTGCAAGACAAGGCATTTTACTGCTGTAAGGAGTTGGTCAGGTTACAATCAGCTGAAGTGGCATAATCAGTTACTTGTGGCTCTGGGCCACTTTGTATATTTCAGCATACAATTTGCTTATTATCATGTCAGACTGAAATGGAGAAATTCGTCTCTGTGTGTTTAGATTTTTATATATCATATTATAAAAGTGACACAGGGTGCAATCCTAACTCCTTATGTCAGTGCTTTCCAGCACTGGCATAGTGGTGCCAATGGGACATGTGCTGCAACCTGCAGTTGGGTGCCACTCATGGAGGCCTCCTCAAAGTAAGGGAATGTTTGTTCCCTTACCTCAGAATTGCATTGCCCTTATGTCAGTGCTGGAAAGCACTGACATAAGGGGTTAGGACTGCACCCACAATGATGTAGCAAAAAAAAAAAAAAAAAGATCATCTGATTTTTTATATAAGAAGTATGAATGCCTGCATATTTGTTGCTCATAGAATAATTTGTTTTGAGGTGATCTCTTGAAAAACTGCACCAAAATTTGTCCAGAATTTATTTCTGGAATGGTAGGCAATTCCAGTGTAAACTACTGGTGCAAGACTTCCAGTGACCAAGCCCCATGTACTATCTGCAAGTAATCGCCTCTTTTCCTCAGGGATGGGGGGAGGGGACAACAGTTCACTGCAATGGTTGCCAGTCAACTCCTGAGCAAAATTCAAAGCTCTGATGCTTCTTTTGAAAGCCCTTTAAGGTTTGGCATGGGTTACAAGAAGCCCTTCTCCCATATGCACCTGCCCATGTGCTAAGATCTTTTCTGGAGGTCCTTCTCCATGTGCCCCTGCCTTCTGACGTCAGGCAGGTGGCAACCTCAAAGTGGACCTTTTTAGCTGTGCCACCCCCAACTGTGGAATGCTCTGCTTGCCTGCCACCTATTCTCTTGTCTTTTTCACACAAGTGAAGCCCTTTTTATTTTCTCAGGCCTTTTAAAAAGTCAGGTGAGCTGTTTTAACCAGCCCTCATGTTGCTGTTTCTATTTTGCTGCTGCTTTATCATTGTGATGTTTTATTGGATTGTTTTAATGTACTGTGAGTGCTGCTCTGGGAATATTTTGTCTGCAGGTGTGGGATATAAGTCATGTAAGTATGCTTTGTTTGGTTTTTTAAAATCATGCAATGAACACCGAAATATTGTGGTGGAACTATTTTTGAAAACATGCACACTGCATTCTATTTCTCCTAGTTTTCAAATTGCATGTTTTCCAAAATGTGCTTTCTTTTTCAATTCAGGGTTTAAGATTTCCTCCTGCTTCTACATCCAGGAGATGAATAAAGTGTGCATGCACTAGCAGTTACTTTTGATTTTTTTTTTAAGTTCTTTTCCCTTTTCCCTGACTTAGGGCCCAGTCCTATCCAATTTTCCATTGCCGGTGCAGCTGTGCCAATGGGGCATGCTCTGCATTCCATGGTGAGGAGACAGTCTTGGAGGCCTCCTCAAGGTATGGGAACATTTGTTCCCTTACCATGGGGCTGCATTGCGGTTGCACCAGTGCTGGAAAGTTGGATAGGATTGGGCCTCAGGCTGCAATCCTAACCACACTTTCCTGAGAGTAAGCCCCATTGAACAAAATAGGACTTACTTCTGAATATACCTGGTTAGGATTGTGCCCTAATTCTTTTAGAACCTATTCCTATCTTTACCTCCTGCTAGTGTAGTCATGCCGAAAAGGTGCATGCTGTATCCAGACCGGGGGGGGGGGGTGGCTCAGGAGGCTTGAGAGGTGAAAGGGTAAATCCCCTTACCCCTCCTTAAGCCTCCCATTTTGCAATGAGTCTTTTCGGGCCTATGCCAGCTCTTTAGCTGGCACAAGTCTGAGGAGGCAAAGGGGGCTGGGAGACTGCAAAAAAGGAGGATAGCGTCTGGCAGGCATCATCACTGCTGGATGATCACTCCTTTCCAGCAGCCTCCCCACTCCTGTTCCTCCCCCATCCCTGACCCATTTCATCCCTTCCCCCCTGCATTGCCTTACCTGCTCCAGTGGGTCTAGGCAGTTTCACTGATGGATGAGTTTCTGCTGTCTCTTGCAGCAGTACTCCCAAAATGGCTGCCAACAAACACACTCTGTCAGCTACACACTCTGTCAGCTGCCATTTTACAACAGCAGAACAAAATATTTGGAAGGACATGCTTAACTTAGATAAAGTGATCCACGGTGATCCACGGTGATCCATGCCACGGTGACATCAAGGTTAGATTACTGTAACGCGCTCTATGTGGGGCTGCCCCTGAAGACGGTTCGGAAACTACAATTAGTACAGAATGCCGCGGCCCGTGTGGTCACCGGAGCCAGGAGGTTTGACTCTGTCAGTCCGCTTCTCCAGGGGCTACATTGGCTGCCCATTCGTTTCCGGGCCCAATTCAAGGTGCTGGTTTTGACCTTTAAAGCCCTATACTGCTCTGGGCCAGGATATCTTAGAGACCGCCTGCTCCCGTACAATCCGGCTCGCCATCTCAGGTCATCAGAGAAGGCCTTTTTGCAAGTGCCGCCACCCAAGGAGGTCCGGGGGGCGGCTGCAAGAAATAGGGCCTTCTCGGTAGTGGCACCAACATTATGGAACTCCCTTCCCCTTGACTTGAGAATGGCTCCCTCTCTTGAGAGTTTTCGGCGAGGCCTGAAAACACTGTTGTTTAAACAAGCCTTCTGATTTCTGCCCTTCTTAACTTTTTTATACATCTTTTAGTTTTACAGGCTTGATTCCTCAGTGATCTGCTCTTTTACTCTTTTAATCTGACTACTGTTTTTATGGCCTCTGTAGTGTGTTTTTTAAATGTTTTTATCTGTTTGTATTAATGCTTTTAAAATCTGTTTTTTAATATGTTGTTAGCCGCCCTGGGTCCCGTTAGGGAGAAGGGCGGGATAAAAATAAAGTTTTATTATTATTATTTATTTATTATAAAGTCCCAGGTTCAATGTCCATCCTTTAAAGAACTTCATAGAGCAGGACTTGCTTGAGGACTTGTAGTCAGTCAGAGTACACACTACTGAGCTAGATGGTTCATTGGCCCCACTTGGTATATAGCAATTTCATGTGTTCCTGCTTTCCATATTTCACATAGTTGGTGGTTACAGTCACAAGGATATGTGTATATTACCTGGTGGGCTGCTGTCAACTTCACCATCCCTCTTAGCTCCTTTATCTCTCCTCTGCTTCTTACAGGAGTGATGCTGTTGCTACAGTTGTCCCACTCCAAACAGAGCAGTCCACACTTGGTCCTATGAAAAAATGGGAGGTTTTTGAAACCCACCTTCCTGCCCCTGGGGAGATTAAGGTGGATGAGCTAAAAATCACTGTTAAGATGATGTGATGGCTGTTGACAGCTCAAGTGTGCTGGAGGCAGACGCTGCAGAACAGACGCCCATTTAGTAATGGGAGTAATATGCTTTTTGCCAGGCAATAGGGACCCAACGGAACTCTTAGATTTATGGATGTCGCCTGAAACAAGTGTATGAGCAAAGGCAGCTGATGCTTGCCAAAGTGAGAAGGCTTGCAAGCCTTCCCCAGTGCTTCGCACAGATTTCTTTCCCAGTCCACAGAAACAGTCAGGGGATCTCTCGCAGGCTCCCAGCATTGTCGCTAGCCTGTCAAAGTGAAAAGGGCCATTTGTCTTCATAAGCCGCAGCACCACTCTCTAAACAGCAACCCAAAGGACAAATGGCTTTACAGATATGATGTAGCACTAAGATCACGGCACATCTACAGCCTAGTCTTAATTCTTCCATAGACTATAAGCTTCTTCAGATGAGCCGAACTCTATCCAGTGTACATTTGGAGCAGGAGCCAACAACGTTCACCCCCCCCACACACACACATGCACACATATTGACATGTTCACTGGGCACACCACCAACACCTTGCATGCTAGGTGAAATGCACAAATATGAGGGCCACGCCCAGGGTGTATAGTCACACTGACATACTTGTGGGGAGGGGGCAGGGCTTCTCTCTTCACATGTTCACTGAATGAATGGAAGGCTCATCTGAAGACATCTTGTGAGGTAAAGTTAACTTGCAGGTAAGGCACTGAGTCAAATCCCACCTCACATCCTAATCCACCGTAACTCCCCATGCAGCAGTGCAGTGGTGTCAACATTATATCTGCTGCATTCTGCAGGAGAGTTTTGGCCTCGAGAACCCTCCTTTGAACCCTGCCGACCCTGTGGGTTTACCTGGACCCACACCAGTGATATCGCTAATGCAAGTCTGCGTGAACCTGTGAAGGCAGATCAAGCCCAAGAAAGGGGCTTGGATTTGATGGATGCCAGTGCTGCCAAACCTGTCCCCTTCCCAGTCCCAATCCGCCTTCCTTCCCACACCCACTGCCATCCCATTTCACCACCCACTGCCCCATTCCACCCTTTGCTTCACCCCCTGAGTCTGGGGCAGCAGGCACCTGGAGTCCACTGGCTGCTTGCCACTTCAGGCCGCGGCCTTGACCACACACGGGCCAGTGTGTCACCTTTTGCAACCACCAAAAAGTGCCTCATGCCTCTAGAATGCTTTGTTCTGGCAGCGCTAGCCACTGTTAGGATTGGGCCCTGTGTTTATGTATTCTGATGGTAATCACAGGTGGATTTCCAAAGCAATCTTCGCATTTGCTGCTTCCATGCTTCCGGTGCTCTGCTCAAGTGTTTTGTGTCCAATCTACCCTGATCTGAGACAAGTTGAATCAGGCAGAAATCCCACAGGGTTCACTGGGGTTTACTTCTACAGCAAGTTAGCAATGCCAGTCAGGCCTTCATGAAGCAAGCCCTACTGGGCTGCCAGCCAATTGCCACCACCACTTTTCCCTGCCAAGGGGAATTTCTGTGGGCAGCTGCAGTGCCATTATTATTTCTGCTGGGGGGATGACGCTGACATGGCTGTCAAGAGCACTACATCTTCATAGCAGAATCTCTTTCTGCATTTAAAGGCTCCACCATTCTCTTCAGACATTTTGCCTACCATGTACAACCGAATAGATGATAGGGGGAAGGAATCATGAGCACCTTGGCTAGCCTTGTCCCCCATGCTGATGTGTTCACAGGTCATCCCCTCAGGTCTTCAGAGGGAATCTCTGGATGAGAGGGTTCAGGGAGTGTGGTCAACAAGCATGCTGATGTAAGGGCACAGCTAACCTGCACACTCTGGGTTGCCCCTTCTCATGCTGATGCTACATGATGGCCATAACATCTCAGGAAGGCTGAGATAACTGTGCTATCAGGCACTTCCTGGCAAGAAATCAAGTACAAGTGTGCACCACTTAACGGCGGGGATATGTTCTTTTATTCCCATTGATATGCGATTAGGTTATTAAGTGAACATTCAGTCCAATCTAGTGCCTTTGTTGTGTACAGACACTCCCTGCCAGATACTAGCTGGCTACACAGGCTTCTGGAGATAGATTGCCTCTACTTTGCATTAAGAGCCTCTCTGTTGTACGTATAAACAGACACTCTGCTGCAGGCCATGGGAGACCGGATTGCTTCATTAAGAGCATCTTTCTTGTGTTTTCACCACCATCATATATGCGGTTCATTGTTAAATGAACGGTTGTTAAGCAGTGCACGCCTGTATTCTGATTAAACTGGAAGCTTTATAGAAATTTTTATTGCCCAAGGAAGTCCTAAACATTCTGGCTATCATCTGCTTGCCTTTGCCTCTTTCCTTATTTCTTGGCATTGTTGTCTGTACTGAGGTGTGAGTTTGCTCAGTGATAAAGATCAGATGATCTAAGATGGTGAGCCCTTCGGGGACAGGGAACCATTTATCCATCCATTGCACTATGTAAACTGCCTTATGAACTACTTCTGTTGAAAAGTGGTATATAAATATTTTTAACTATACCATAGAAGCCATCTCTGCGTATGCTCATGATGTTGTTAAACATGTTACTAAACCTACGTGCATATACATGGATAAAACCACAGTATGTTAGATAAGGGATTTTGGGCTGATCAGTTACAAGCTGATGGGAGCTTGGTACAAATTTGAGGAGAAGCTGTAGCTCCATGTTAGAGGGCAGGCAAAAGATTCCAGCTTCAATCTCCAGGTAGGGCAGAAGAAAAAAAAAATCCTGTTTAAAATCCTTGAGAGCTGCTGCAAGTCAATGTTGACAGTCCTAAGCTAAATAGATTGACTCAGTGTAAAGCAACTTCCTATGTTTTCATGATACTAGCACACTAATCACCATTTGAGTAGCCTGTTATCTTGATGTTTTTTGAAACAGTTGTGGATGGTTTCCAAGAAATGAAGTTAATGAGGTTTATTTGTGGTTGTTGCTGAGATTTTTGTATTCTACAATTCGCAACTTCCCTGTAAAAGGGCAATATATGTTCTATTCAGGCAGTGGCATCTTGGGCATCTGAGGTCAAACCATTTGGAGTATAAAACACAGTGCTCAGAATAATCTCAGTCACAGACGACCCTCAGTAACTTTAACCAAGATTGATAGAATCTTTATGATCAATCAAGTTGGAATCTCTTCTTCCTATCATTAGCCAAGGATGGAAACTTGAGTCCAGTGACTTGAGTTCAAGTCACAAAAATCAGCATTTTTCGCTGACTTGTGCTGTGCTGATGCCTTGGAAATTGACTCAAGTCTGAGGCTACTGACTCGGCACTTGGTCTCCACGCATGCAGACTCGGGTCTATCTGTGTCCATGTGTGCTTGCTTACTCTTTTCGCAGTATGAAGACCTTATGGGGTCATCATTCACACTGGGTGAGCAGCAGGGAGGTTCCAGCCAAGAGGCAGGGAAAGGTTAATGTTTGCTTTTGCATCCAAACAGGAGGGTGGGGGAGGTGGGAGCGGGCTCTCCTCCCCATCTCTGAAGGAAACAATGATCATTGGGTAAAGGATGGGTGGTCTGATTTGTTTCTTTGGATGAGGGAGAGCAGAAGGAGGAGCCCAAAGGGGTTCTTGCCTTGGAATTGGCTGGAGAAGCCCAGAGAAAAAGCAAGCAGGGAAGCAGGGGAAGGTTCATAGCAATCCTGCTTTCCAACCACATGGCTGCTGTGAGCTCTGTTGTTACTTGGGAGGAGGTAGCCCCATTGAATGACCAGCACAAGTGGGACTGCTTCTGAGTAGAACTGCAAAGGATTGGGTCATCCTGGGAAGACTCCAAGCTGCTGCGCATGACCCTCTTCTCTCTTGCTGCTTCTGTCCCAGTTCCCATGCGGTCCATCCCAACCATATGTGGGGCCATTGGGGGATGTGAGCCACTAACTAGCAGTGCGGCGAGTCTTGTCAATTGTAAAAAAAAACCGATGGTGTGCCTTCACATTTTAGCACTTTCTCAGTGTGCCAGATGAAAAAGGTTGAAAATCACTGCCCTGAAGTATTATTAGGACTGTTAATTAAGTCAATTTACTATTAATTACCATTCAGTATCAATTTCTCTTCTTTACTGTAACCTCATTAATGTATGTTTCGTACTTCCTTAACTTACAGCCCAATCTTACCTAGTTCCCCCCACCCCGATACAGGAGTGCCAATGGAATGTGCCCTGCACCCCAAGTCTCCTCAGGGTAAGGGAAATTTAGTTCCACTGCCCTGGGAAAAGCCTCCACTTTCCCTATGTGTTTCCCTGGTCCAGCGCCAGCTATTTTGTTGGCACAGGAGCGTAATGGCACCAGAAATGGAGAGAAAGAGGGAGAGGATCTGGTCACATGCAAGTGCCACTAATCCAGCCCCTTCCTCCCCTTTTCTGCCTTTGTTCCCTGTCCCTGCTCAGAAACTCTACCATTCCTCCCCCTCCTACTCTCATTCCTCCTGCTCCTGCCCACCCCCACTACCACTCACTTCGAACCAATGGACAAAGTCTTCTCTGCAGATTTGTTGGCAAACGTCACTTCAGCTGTGCCCAGCTGCCAGCTATTCTACTGGCAGCCTCACTGCGCTTGCCTGTAGAAGTGACTTTTGCCAGCGTCCTCCTGCCACTGGTGAAACACGCATTCTGTTGGTGGTGGGGGCGGGGGGGGGTAGGAATGGGCTGTTAATGTTTGTTATTGTAAAAACAACCCTTTTGCATGTGCAGGCGTCCGCCACTTAACAACCTTCCACTTAACAACGAACCGCATATACGACAGTTCGCTGCGCTTTGTGGTCAAAACACAACAAAGAGGCACTTGATGTAGTCAGGACTCCCATAGCCTGTAGCAGAGTGTCTGTTTACACAACAAAGAGGCTCTTAATGCAAAGAAGAGGCATTCTATCTCCAGTAGCCTGTACAGCCAGCTAGTTTCTGGCAGGGAGTGTCTGTTTACACAACAAAGGTACTAGACTGGGCTGAATGTTCGCTTAATGACCTAATCGCATAACAATGGGGATCGGAGAACATATTCCTGTTGTTAAGGGCCGCACATCTGTATTTGAATCTGATATTGCATGTTTTGGAATAGACACCAAAGCTCTTCTAAATTGGGTTCTCCCTAAATATTGCTGCTTTAAGTGAAGAAAATAGAGAAGCCGGAAGAGGCCTTGCTGCCCACACAGTTTTTCCTTTTTTTCAGGTCATCCTTCCCACCCTCTCTGCCTGTTATTCCTTGATGTCACCAATTCTGCAATCTTTGCCTGCCTTTTCTCTTACTACAGCTAGTCCCAGGCAATTAGCTGCTACAATCCCACCAGAGGGCTCACGGATATCAGTGCTCTCAAAAGCAAAGTCGGTGCTTTTCAAAGCAGCTGTCGTAAGACAAAAAAAAACAGAAATGAAATCTCTGGCCTAGTTGCCTGACAAGTGGAAATATGAAATAAACCTGAATTTTAACAACCTCGTTACTTTTTCATCTCTCTTTCTATGTGTGCATGTCAAAGACTACCACTAGGGCTCTGTTAATTGGCAAAGGCTCCAGTAGACACCCCTCATCTTCTCGTCACCAAGTTATTAGTGCTGGGGAGAGAGAGAGCAGTCTTTTATGACTCCGTAAGCCACATAATGCAAACCAGGATCAGGTTATAAATATGAAGATACAGGAATATGTCTCTGCTGCAGGACTGAAGCTGTCCTGCTCTTAAAGCAGCCATCTTGGCTCGCCAAACCTGTCTGCATCAGGTTACACAGTTATGATTTCCAAATTACACTGTCCTTTGTACAGTCACACTTCTATTGTAGCTCCCTCCTTGACATGAACTATGATTATCCTGACAGCGCTGTAAACAATTCAGGGGACATTTTCTAGCTGTGCTAATTGATTCAAATTAGCATATCTTTTTTTTTTTTTTTCAAGTTTACCTTGCTATGTTTTATCTACATATTAATTAGGGCATTGCTCTGGACCACTTCAAACAAATGCTTCTGACTCACTGAATTTCTCATGGGATTACAATGACACTCTGAGTCAAGAATTTCATCCCTAGAGAAGGGGAAGGTTTTTGGACAAAAGGAACAAACATACTAGACTCACTGGTACAGGCTCCAAGACAGGGACAGGGCTTAGCCATTGTATAAATGTGTTGCCCAAACTATGGAGTGTCCTTACATCACTTTCAGTGTTTTTAAGCCACATAACGTAAACCAGGATCAGGTTATAAATGTGAAAATATAGGAATAGAACAGTATTCTTATGACAGCCCAATCCTACCTCCCTGAGCAGCGATTAGTTTAAAGAAATTTAAGCTTTCTTTATTCTCAATCCTATGGTCAAACCAGTGGTGTCACTAGGGTTCGCGTCACCCGGTGCAAGATGCCAGCGCGTCACCCCCCATGCAGTGGGCAGGGCAACAACCCAGGTGGTGGGCGTGGTGCTGTACCATTGCCCCACCCCCACTGGTTTTTTGGCTGTACCTTTTGATATAACACAGATATGTCAATTCGGTTTGTTTCATTGCATTCTGCATGAAATTACACATTGATTGATATATAACATGATAGTATTATTCCTCCAAAATATGATTTTAGTGATTTTGGTCACTAGTGGTGTCACACACACCCCAGGGTCACACACCCAAACTTACTAACACCTTATTGCAGCAGTTCTCAAACTTTTAGCACTGGGACCCACTTTTTGGAATGACAGTCTGTCCAAGTCCCACCAGAAGTGATATCATGGTGGAAGCGACATCATCAGGCAAATTAAAATAAATCAGTATAAATAATTAAAGTAAAACAAATAATTAAATAAGCAGAAGCCAGCCCTGTTCCACCAAGTGAATTTCCTCTGTATTCTGCCTGCAATGTCCCCCCCACCCCAATCAGGAAGGTTTTCAGCCCTACCCAGTGCCCAATTCAATTCAAGAACTTCTGTTTAAACCAGATCACTGTCAGGATCCACCTGGCTTTGCAGGTCTCAAAAGAGTTCATCTTATCAGCTGAAGCCTCTGTTTTGATCCTTTTTAGTGGGGGGGGGGGGGGGAAGGCTGCCTTCTGGAGCATTGTTTAGCTGCAGGTGCATAGGATCAGGACCATTCTGGTAGCCTTGCACTCTCCTTCACCTGATCTTCCACACCAGCCAAGGCACGGTTGCTTACTTGCAAGTAAACGCAACCATGAGACTTAGTTTTGCTTTCCATAGGGCTCAATACATTCACCTGCTTGGCGGGAGGGACTTCCTTCTCAGGTGTTTTTGGTGGCTGCATTCATTGGATCAGGACCATTCGGGTGTCATTGGATTCCTCTCAGCCTGCCCTTTCCGATGGACTAAGGCAAGTTCATTTACTCACGAGTAAACACATGATACGGCTCACTTTCACTTTCCATAGGGATCCATGCATTTTTTGTTCTCCAGTTATTTGGTCATAACTTTTGACAGGAAGGAGATATTTCACTCTGGTTTTTTGCATTGCGTTCTGCTCAAAATTCCACATCCAATGGTATATAATATGTGGGGTGACTTCTAACCACCGCGATTTTAGCGTGTCGCCCCCTAGTGCACGTCACCCCCCCGTGTGCATCACCCGGTGCGGCCCGCACCCCCATAACGACGCCACAAATTTCTCATATAAACTAAACACTTTCTCTGTTCTTGATTATGATCCCACCAGCCTAGGCCTCCATTTTCTGTTTTGCCCTTGGTTTTTGCAAGTACTCATGAAAACCAAAACAGATGCAGTAAAAGTGGCTGTTTTTGCTTCACAGAACCCTTGACACAATTGTCATTTTTTACTAGCAAGCAGGAAGGATCAGTGACTTAGATTAGTTGAGTGAATCAAAATCATTCCTAATAAAAGTAATTAGCATGCAACTTGTGATCCTTAATTTAGATTGATGGGATGCTGTCATGCAATATTAGTATTACAATTGACCTACTTTGACAAGCTGTCCTTTCAACACAGTGCTCACCTGAAAGATTTTCTAAACATATGATGAACAGCTGAATCGTAATATCTTTGTTCAGCTGAACATACTGTTGATGTTGTATCATTTTCTGTGTAAGGTGCATCCAGTCACAGAAATTGTAAAGTGGCTTGCTGTTAGCTCATGGTAGAGAACTGTATATAGCTGTCAGTGCAATCCTATACATACCTTAAGCCAGTGGAGCACCTGCTCCACCAGTGCACATTGTCACAAACGTACGATAAAGCAAATTGTGACTGTGCAGAAGATAGTTGCTCCAGCAGGAAGGCTGGCACCGTCCCACCAATGCCAATGCAGGCCTTGACATGTGCTAGAGGAGGTAAGCTCCAGGCCAGGCAGTGGACAGGTGGGGGAGGGCAGGGAGGGGGCAAGGGTGGGCAGATCAGACCTAGGAGAGGGCAGGGTTGGCAGTACTGGTGCAAGCCATCACCTATTACCCTTCCCAGGCATGATCTGCCAACATGGGCCCAATTGGATTGTGCCAGTGATTTTATTGGTAGACCTCTTCCCAAGGTTGGGGATTTCCCCTGACGTTGAGAAGAGCTCTAGTCTGAAAAGTTCCCCTGCTGGATGCAGGGCAAGCTGCACTGGGGCTGATGCATTGGCACAGGGGAATTTTGCTAGGATTAGGCTGCCTGAAGGGTCCAATAATGTGTAGGAATCATAGGCCCACACAATAGTAGGATAGCAGACTGGTGTGCTGCTCTGGGTCACGCCTGTTGTCTTGCTGCCCCCTCAGCCCTGCCCCCTCTGCCCCGGAAGTAATTGCGGTGACTTGGTGACATAACCACAATTACTTCCAGAAAGTTAGGGGCCAGGCTGAAGTGGCCACTTCAGAAGAAGTGGCCAGCCTGTCTCCAAGTGACTGTGCTGGGAATGACTACAGGGGCAGGCAGGGGAACCTGCCTACCCCTGCATACATTCTTGGTGTGGTGGTCTCACTCCGAATGGCTCGGCTGTGGGGGGCAGGGCAACAGAACCCCAACAGCCATGTTGGCGGCAGCACTGCCACCCCCCATGGAATGCCACCCGAGTTCACAGCATCCCTGTGACCCCTTCTCAACTGTCACAGAAATCTAGTTTTCTTCAGAAATCAGCTTTGTCAAACACTCATCTGTGTTCCTGTTCCATCTGGATTTCAGTCATGTGGAAACTGCTGAAGAATGAAGAGCAGGCTCATGCAAACAAATCACAGTGCTGCAAATTGATGAAATGTGTGTGCCACAAATACAAGAGGAAGTCAGGTTAGTTAATCACAATTATGTTCTTTACCAGCGTGAAGACTCCGCAAGAAGTTGCTGAAATGAACCCAAGCAGTCCATTTTGTTTTCTGGAGAGCAGAAAGAGCTACTTAATTAATTGTGTTAAATACCTGATCCACTTACCTTCTAATAAATGAACAAATAAATCCATGCCTCTGATCCATTCCCTTGCTCAGTCTTTCCAATGGAGTTGTCATAAGGACTCGTAGATGACAAGCATGAACCCTAGCTATCATTTACATAATTGCATTCTGCTCAGCTATCGCACTAAACATTTACTCTGTCAGAAAAGAAAACTGTGGGCTCATTTACACATGCATGTGTATCATTAATTTCTTTTACACCTCGTAACCAGCAGCAGAACATCTTAACAACGGAAAAGCCTTGTTTCTGAGACCACGCAAGGTGAAATGGAAGTTCTATTTTTGGTGATCCATTGAAGTATGTAAGACATTACTAGATGTCATCAAGTGATAAACAAGAACGTATAGATCTGCACGGAGTGGGCTTAATATGACTAGTTTTTAATAAAACCATGTTGTAAGCCCACCTTCGGGCAGGGCCATTGGGAAAGGGATGTGCCCCTCTGCTGTCTGAGTCCCCCTTGGTCCTGAGGACAAGAGTTAAGATAAGGGGTCACTGGCCAAGAAACTGGGATCCAACCACGCCTTAGAGTTCAATAGTGGGGAGGAAGTTGCCTCACTGTCCTTCATCCTCCACCAGCCTTCTGGCTCCTTCCCTGGGCTTGGCCTGGTCTTAGGGGCGCTGCTACAGGACAGCCCTCAGGTTGCCTCTCCAGAAACTCTTTCATCATCAGCTCTGAGTGCCTTATGTAGCTTTGTGCTCTGCCCTGGGGGAATCCGTCCCTTCTTGTATCATCTCTTCCCCAGGCCCACCCCCTACTTTACCTGCCCCTGTACCATGCTTAAAGGGGAGACATTACCCCAGGGTGGAGAGGCCCTCATCCTGCAATGAGTCATCCAAGAATAGGTTTCCGCCTCCCCCTTCTTGCACATCAAAGACTTGGGGTCTTCTCCTCTGCTGCTGCATTTACCACCATTTGCTCCTCCCCAGCCCAGGGTTTGATGAGGCATCTGAAGTCCTCAGGACATTGCGATGAGCCTGGAAGCAGGCATATGTGATGACCTGAGAATGCTAGATGCAGGGGAGGGCACCAGGATGCAGGTTGTGTCTTGTTGTCTTGTGTACTCCCTGAAGCACTTGGGCCACTGTGAGATACAGGAAGCTGGACTAGATGGGCCTTTGGCCTGATCCAGCGGGGCTCTTCTTTTGTTCTTATGACCTTACAATGTATATAATTCCTGGTTTGTCAAACAAGATTTGCTGACTTTGTGTTAGCCCATGATAGTAACTTTTGTCAAACAATTTATACGATTGGGAGCCACTTTGCTTTCCATGAGAGATGACTGCAGAAAGCCTATTTGTAAGTTGCATAGATGCTCTTTGCATCTACCAATGGTGTAAGTGCATTCCGAAAACCGTTGGCTGAACACGGTGACATAATTCGTGAGCAGGTTGCTAACTAGGGCTGATTTGGTGATATGTGAAAGTACCTCTGCAGGTGAAAAGCACTTTGCAAGAACCAGGTGACATTATCTCTGCTGCAGGGTCGCCTTTCCCATTAGCATGAGCTTGTGAAGCATACCTGTTGTTAGCTGCAATTAGCTTCCCTTTCCCTGCAGTTATCATCATAGCTCTGGCTTTCTGGATTTCATTATCGGTAGATTCTGTCTTCCCTGTATTTAAGAGACTGAACCCTTTATTGCTCTGAACTACCAGCCAAACTCTCCCTGCTGCATCAGACCAAATTTTCTCTCTAGCCACAACTCCCTGTGGACTTACTCTCGTCTGTTTGTGCATTGAAGTGCAAAACAGAGTCCTCATTGCCTGACCCCTCTTTTAGTTTGATCATTTCTGGATTTGAGGAAACTCTGCTCTCAGAACGAAGTAAAGAAAATAATCCGTCATCATCCCCTCCCTGGACAATACTTGTCTGCCTTTTCCCCCTCAACATGGTGATTTGCTTTCCCATGGGTGTGGAATGGTGGACTATACAGACCTCACTTAGGTTGCAATCCTACACACACTTACCCAGGAGTAAGTTCCATTCAACCCAATGGGTCCTTACTTCTAACTAGACATGCATAGGACCACACTATCAATCACCTTTAATCTGACTCAGGAATAAATTGCTGAGGGGCAAGGAGGAGATGGAAACCTAGAGCAGTGCTTCTCAAAGTGTGATCCACAGGCTGATGACGGACCATCCGCCTCTCACTCAATGCAAGTAACCCTTTCCTTCCACTTTCTTGAGCCCAACACACATGCCAAACTTTTCTGAATCTTTCACCTCTTCAACCCACCACCGTGTACTGGATTCAGATCACTAACATGGAGAAACTGAGCAAGCGACACTCTGTGTGGAGGAGGTAAGGGCTGCATTATTTCCAAAAATCAATTTGTAACACCGAAGAACCTCCTTTCTCAGATGCAGGCTCCATCAGTTCAAACTGAGCAAGGCTCCTTCTTCTGTGAATGAGTGTGCCACAACTTGATCACCTTTGAAGATGCCCAAGAGCATGCAAATACGATAGTATAGCACAAATATGGTCATGGGCCTTGACACATTGGAAAAAAAAATTGCTGTTCTATCACATCAGATCATTTGAGAATCACTGCCTTAGAGCAGGGATGTCCAAAGTTTTTGGCAGGAGGGCCACATCATCTCTCTGACACTGTGTCGGGGGCCTGGGAGGGGAAAGAATTAATTTACATTTAAAATTTGAATAAATTTACATAAGTTTACATAAATGAATATATTAAAGATGAACTTATATGAATGAATGAAGGTCTTGCAATAGCTCAAGGCCTACAAAAGGCCTTGCAAAAAGCAAGGCTGGCCTTTCCTTTGCTGCCGCTACTGCATCACAGACCTGAAACAACAAGCAGTGGAGGAAGCCCTCATCCCATAGCTCACGCGAGAGGTCAAACAGTTGCCCTCAAGCTGAGCGCAGTTGCGTCGGGCCAGTGTGGGCTCCAACAAATCTCTGGAGGGCCAGAGGCTCATTGGAGACTGGGGGTTCCCTGAGGGTTGCATTGAGAGGCCTTGAGGGCCGCAAGTGGCCCCAGGGTCGAGGTTTGGGCACCCCTGCCTTAGAGGGTAGTAATTACCTTCTAATCTTCAGCTGTACAGATTCTAAAGCACAGCAGAATGTAGACCTGAAGCATGCTCTAGCCATACTATCAGAGTAGTACATACAGCAGCGATTTTCAACCTCTGTTTCATTGTGCTGTATCACAATGACAATAAACTAACTAACTATGCCATGTCACATTGTTGTGCCGCAAATGGTCCACAGATGTGTCATGGAAGTTTGGTGAAGGTCGTTTATTGGTAGGACCACTGGGGGATTTGATTCCCCCACCTGCAGTCTAATGCGCCTTGTCAATTGTCAAAAAACTGGTGTGGTGTGCCTTGACAATTTTACCGCCTTGTGAGTGTGCTGTGAGATGAATGAGGTGGAAAATGGCTGGCATAGAGTAAAGCCCCAGCATCCTGCTGCTAGTTCAAAACCTTGGGAAGTTTACACCAAGAGTTTTAACTCTTTCTTTAAAAGGAGATTGACCATCTATGCAGTGAGAGGGGAATGCAATTGTGGAACAAACTCGGAACAAAACTAGGGGCATATCAACAATATTTGTGGCCATGGATTCTAAAAACTCTAGAAGCTCCCACACGTTGATGTTGATGGATACAAGCTGCTTGGGTCTGGCGGATCCTTGTGCTAACTATACCCATATGAAAATATTATGTATTGGCAACCTTCAGTCTCGAAAGACTATGGTATCGCGCTCTGAAAGGTGGTTCTGGCACAGCGTCTAGTGTGGCTGAAAAGGCCAATCCGGGAGTGACAATCCCTTCCACACCGGGAGCAAGTGCAGTCTGTCCCTGGTCTGTCTCCCTGGCTATGGGCCTTCCTTCTTTGCCTCTTAGCCTCAGACTGTTGGCAAAGTGTCTCTTCAAACTGGGAAAGGCCATGCTGCACAGCCTGCCTCCAAGCGGGCCGCTCAGAGGCCAGGGTTTCCCACTTGTTGAGGTCCATCCCTAAGGCCTTCAGATCCCTCTTGCAGATGTCCTTGTATCGCAGCTGTGGTCTACCTGTAGGGCGCTTTCCTTGCACGAGTTCTCCATAGAGGAGATCCTTTGGGATCCGGCCATCATCCATTCTCACGACATGACCAAGCCAATGCAGGCGTCTCTGTTTCAGCAGTGAATACATGCTAGGGATTCCAGCACGTTCCAGGACTGTGTTGTTTGGAACTTTGTCCTGCCAGGTGATGCCGAGGATGCGTCGGAGGCAGCGCATGTGGAAAGCACTCAGTTTCCTCTCCTGTTGTGGGCGAAGAGTCCATGACTCGCTGCAGTACAGAAGTGTACTCAGGACGCAAGCTCTGTAGACCTGGATCTTGGTATGTTCCGTCAGCTTCTTGTTGGACCAGACTCTCTTTGTGAGTCTGGAAAACGTGGTAGCTGCTTTACCGATGCGCCTGTTTAGCTCGGCATCGAGAGAATGAGTGTCGGAGATCGTTGAGCCAAGGTACACAAAGTCATGGACAACCTCCAGTTCATGCTCAGAGATTGTAATGCAGGGAGGTGAGTCCACATCCTGAACCATGACCTGTGTTTTCTTCAGGCTGATTGTCAGTCCAAAATCTTGGCAGGCCTTGCTAAAACGATCCATGAGCTACTGGAGATCTTTGGCAGAGTGGGTAGTGACAGCTGCATCGTCGGCAAAGAGGAAGTCACGCAGACATTTCAGCTGGACTTTGGATTTTGCTCTCAGTCTGGAGAGGTTGAAGTACTGTGTTGCAAATAAGGCAGGACCACCAAACAAGCCTGGGATTTGCTCCCAAGTAAACACATGAAGGCTTGCACTCCTCATTGCCCATGTTTCATTGCAAGATGCTGTTAAATACCATTAAATACTCTGTAAACAATAATTACTCCCATGCCTCTATGTTAATCACACCTGTGTAGGATCACTCTCACTGCCATGGAGCCAATGCTTCTGTGACACAAAATGGAGGATGATATGGGACCCTTGCAATTTCTGTCTGAGACAGGATCACCAGTATGCAGTATTCAAAGTACTGTACAGCCACACCATTGACAGGCAGTTTCATTTCCAGTACTTTGCTACTTTGTTGATGCCTTTTTTCTTCCCCTATACCAGACCAGAACGTCAATTTTTACACCTTCATTTCCCAAAGAATTTCACCACTGTCCAGAGAATCATGCCATTGTTTCAGGGAACCTGATTCCCCATCCCGTAGGCTGGAAACATAGACTTAATATAAAAACAGAGCTTACAGCACCTTCATCAGTTGCTACACAAACCCAGCCTCCTCGCCATCAAACAGACGGATGTGCATACCAGCTAATCGAATGCCGGCTCACTCATCAATCTTTCTCCTCCCCTCATCCTTTGGGCAAGCTGTCCGCCTTTTTCATAGTGTTATGAATGTTCACGAGTTTAGCTGTTTATTCA
Organism: Tiliqua scincoides; assembly: GCF_035046505.1. Classification (NCBI taxonomy): domain Eukaryota; kingdom Metazoa; phylum Chordata; class Lepidosauria; order Squamata; family Scincidae; genus Tiliqua; species Tiliqua scincoides. The sequence continues at coordinate 194,487,236 of NC_089824.1, read as the reverse complement.
GTGCTTACCTAAAGAAAGTGATTTTTTTTTTTTAAGTGCAAGACTGCTCTGGAGATTGTTCAATAGCTGTTTTTGGTAACCTCGTGGGCTGGAAATCTAATTCAAGGACAAAGTAAACCTAACAAGCCATTTGGGATAAAGGGATGTATCTAACTCAAATGCATTACACTTGTAGGCCCCAAGTATATATATTAGAATTTTTGTGCAAAATGGCTTGCTAGTAAATGATTTTTAATAATATTTAAATATTCCTTATTGCTATGGGCCATCATTCAGTATTAAGTACTCAAGCCAAGAGGGAGACTAAACTAACATATAACAAAAGATTGAAACATTCTGGAGTTTGCTGTAGTGTATATCATGGGATAGACACAAACACACACAGAGAGAGAGAGAGAGAGAGGTTTAGGACGCAATCCTGAGTGTTAGATGGGCTGACACAAGTCCCTTGCGCCAGCCTATCGTGGTCACAAAAATGCTGTAAAGCACTTTTGAGCTGACATAAGGGGAAATAGGCCGGCACATGGAGGTGCGCTGGCCTCCCCATGCTAACATTGACCTAGGGAAAGGTGAGTTGTGTTGGCTGAGCTCAGCTGGCACAGAGGTCTGAGAGTGCGTGTGGGGAGGGCAGGGGAAGGCAGAAGGGAGGCGTTTTGTGGTGGGGGGAGGGCAGGTGGCAAGCGGTAGACCATGGGCAGGTGAGGAGTGGGAGGTCCACTCCTAGGCAGACTTGGGAAGTCCTGGGCTGCTCAGATTTGCACCACTTCATCAGATGGCACAGATCCAAGTAAACCCATTGGGGCTGCTGTGGCTCTCCCCAGGGTAAGGGGAAAAGTTTCTCCTTGCCTCAGGCCGAGCCTCAGACAGCCCCAGACTTGAGCAGGATACAGTGCAGACCCACTGGCCTTCCTGTTTCCAACACAAGGTAGGATTGCACCCTTCATTATTTTATTAGGTAAGCTGAACTCACCTTTCAAAATAACAAGACAAACTGGGTCTGCCTGGACTTACCCTGAATTCCACCCAGATCATAGTTGGCCAACTAATCAGCATCAGGCATCAGCTTCTGCTTCAAACTTGCAGAACAGTGTCCACTTCCACCTATTAGAGCAGAACCTCAGAGGAAATCCTGCACTGGATGGAAAACGGTGTGGAGTCTTCCAGGTCAGACCCTGTGTTCTAGAAGTGCCACATTCATTTTGAGCCACCAGTGAGCCACCCCATGAAGAAGAACCGGCAAAGAGAAGAGGCGTAGGTGTGATGGTGGATGGAGCACAAGGGTGGACCAGCTCAGGCAATAGACCACCATCATGATAGCCAAGCAAAGGGTTCAATCAGAAGTTCCTTCTTTACCTTTTTGACCAGGATCATATGTCTCTCTTCAAAGATATGTGTCTTAATGGTTTCACACACCACTTTCCATTTTCTACACCAAGTATTGACAGTATGGATGCTGCTTCAGCTCATCACTGTGTGAACTCACAAGATTAGAAATTACTTATGATAAAAATTATTTATTATAAAAATGTCCAATTGGACCCTTTTGTTTATTGGCTGCATAGCTGGAAATCTGCTTCATTTGCTGCCTCTTTGGAAGCTTAGAGGAAGAATTTATTATCAAAAGCTCCATTGGAAAGAGGGCTCTCTGGGGGTGAATCTTCCTCATGAGAGCTAAATCAAAGAGTCTTATAGATTCGTTACATAAACGACAGCATCACAAAGACTGAGAATTATATTATGGCATAAGCGTTTGTAGACTTGGGGCCCAATCCATACCAGTTTGCACTGACTCAGTGCCGATGCGCAAACCAGCCATAAGTCACACCTGTGACACTTACCACTGGACCAGCATGGGTGCTGGCTCAGCGTAAGCCCATGCTCAGTCAGTGCCAGGCAGAGGACAGGCAACCACCTCCTGGAGCTCTAAGAGAGCACCAGGAGGCGGAAAGGTGAGTGGGGAGTGTGAGGGGAGGCATTCCAGGTCAGGGGGAGGGCAGGAGGAAGGGGGGGTCAAGGGAAGCAGGAGGATGGGACCAGCGGAGCTCAGCTCTGCCGGATCCATAGCCTCATGTCAGGCCTCCCAGCCCAACGTGGGGCTGTTTCACTCTGCATTGGCTAAATAGCTGGCACAGAGTCAAGTAGCCCATTGCAGGACCACTTCCCTTCCCCCGAGGTTGAGAGCCGCCAGTCTGACATCCATAGGATGCAGCGGCCGCCATTTTGGCGTCACTGCAGCCCTGGGTGCTTGGCAGCTCAGGATTGGGCTGTTGGGCTGGGATATTCCACGATCAAATGTGCACTGAAAGCACAAGGAAAGTTTCACCCTTTAACTACTCCTTAATCACACTTATTATGGGAGAAAAGTGGTAATTTATCTGCATTAATGATCTTGGTTATATACCCTTAGAAATGGAAGGCGTTCTCATGCAGAAGAGAAACAGACTATTATTTCGGCTTAGGTGTGCTACTAAAAAAAGTGTGACAGTGGTCAAATGACGGACTGTGTTTTCTCGTAATGCGTCTATGGACCCAATGGATTTTGAAACTGTTCCTTGCACTGCCTTGTCAGAATGCAAGCCATTGCAAGGCTTCTTAGAAATGCTAAATCTACTTCCCTGCTTTCCCAATGATGGATTTTAGGGACAGAGCAAATTCACACAAAAACATGAAGAACTTATTCAGAAATGCTCACCAAGTAAATATGGTGGGTAAAACAATCACAATTTTTTTTTAACCTCACTTCTACAAAAACGACCATGGGAACTGGACCTTGGTAGCCTGAGATACAGAGTGCTGGGGAACACATGGATAAGATTTTGAAGGCATCATTGGATACAGGTCCCTAGTGAGCAACTAGCTTTCATTTAGATCCACTTTGAGAAGATAGTGATGGTCAATGGCAATGATCTTCCAGCACATTCTGTTGCCACTAATGCCATTTTCCCAGCATGTCTTTCCTTGTCAGGAGGTACCCTTCAAAGCAGTGGCATCGCTAGGGGGGTGCGGGCCGCACCAGGTGACACGCAAGAGGGGGGTGACACGCACTAGAAGGGTGATGCGCTAAAATCATGGTGGTTAGGCGTAATACCATCATGTTATATACCATTGGATGCAGAATTTCGAGCGAAATGCAATACAAAAAACGGGAGTGAAATATCTCCTTTATATCAAAAGTTATTGGCAAAAAACCAGAAAACAAAAAATGCATGGAGCCCAATGGAAAGAAAAACCAAGGGGTATCGCGTGTTTACTTGCGAGTAGGTGAACAGGCCTTAGTCCATCTGAAAGGGCAGGCTGAGAGGAATCCAACAACACCACAATGGTCCTGATCCAATGCATGTAGCCCCCCAAAAAACACCCGAGAAGGAGGTCCCTCCCTCCAAGCTGGCGAATGCATTGAGCCCTATGGAAAGCAAAAGTAAGCCACATGATCACATTTACTCATGAGTAAGCAAACATGCCTTGGCTCCTGGGCAGGTCAGGCAAAGGGAAATGTGAGGCCACCAGATTGGTCCCGATTTGATGCAACTGGAGCTCAACAAATGCTCCAGGAGGCAGCCCCCCCCCCTAAAAAGAATGAAACAGGCTTGACAGGATAAGGTGAAATTTTTTTCTGTTTTGGGCTGCAGTCCTATCCACACTTTCCTGGGAGTAAGCCCCACTGACTATAATGGGACTTACTTTTGAGTAGAGAGGCATAGGATTGGGCTCTCAGACTTGCAAAGCCAGGTGGGTCCTGGTAGTGATATGCTTGAAATATAAGAACTTAAATTGAACTGGGTACTGGGTAGGGGTGAAAATCGTACTGATTCTTTTTTTTGGGGGGGGGGGGGTTATTGCAGGCAGGCTACAGAGAAAATTCATTTGGTCGAACAGGGCTGGCTTTCCCTTATTTATTGATTTTACTTTATAATTATTTATTTTAATTTGCTTTATGATGGGTCCTGGAAAGATTGTCATTCTAAGAAGTGGGTCCCAGTGCTAAAAATTTGAGAACTGCTGCAATAAGGTTGTTGCAAGTAAGTTGACACCCTGGGGGGAGGTGACACTACTAGTGACCAAAATCACTAAAATCAGAGTTTGGAGGACTAATACCATCATGTTATATATCAATCAATGTGTGATTTCATGCAGAATGCGATGAAACAAACTACATTGAAATATCTTTATTCTATCAAAAGGTACAACCAAAAAACCAGTGGGGGCAGGGCAATGGTAGATCACCATGCCCACCACCTAGAGTGTTGCCCCGCCCACTGCAGAGGGGTGACGCGCTGGCCTCCCGCACCGGATGATGCGAACCCTAGTGACGCCACTGCTCCAAGGTACATTTTGCTCAGAGTTCTCCAATTGCTGACCCTTAGTACTGATGCTTGAAGACTTACATAATACAAGAAAACTGCTCATGAGCGACACAAGGTGGACTGTCACGCACCAGGTTCTCCTGAATGTTTGGGAAGTGCCCTTATCTACAAAGGTTCCTTCTCAGCTGGGTACTGCTCCAGAGCTCTTGTCTCCTGTTCCACAATCAAGGAGCAACAATTACACCTTTCATTCACCCAAGCCAGCTGTAAAGACTTCAGTCTCTGGCAGGAGTGAATGGGCCCTTAGAACAGTGGGAAGACAGCAGATCACCTTGTGAGTACTAATGAGTTTTGTTTTTAGAAGTCTGCCATTCCCTGGTTAATTATTAAATAATACAGTGTGAATGAACAAAGTGTGACTGATGGCTGCGATCCTCTCTCTCTCTCTCACTCTGGACTGCCACACATTTCTCTGAATCAAACTCTTGCCTTTCCGAGTGCCAGGGCATTGCAGATAATGCATTTATAAATTGCATTTTTGTCAATCCATTGGTGATTTGGGTGCCGGCTTTCCTGAGCACCTTACACAAGCCCTAGAATCAGCATGTGTAAGGAGGGAAAAAAAACTGGCCTCTGATAGCACAATTATTTGTATTCCTGTCTCAGCCCCAAATCCCTATCAGTGTTGCTAGGGATTCAGGTCAGAGCCTATTTCATTTCTTGCCGTAATCTTAAAACTGCTTAACCCCCTTGTGGTTTTCTCCAGATGGTGACTGAGACTGGCATTGAGGTTGCACCTCAGACTGACTCCTCCTGAAGATTCTGCTTCATTGCCAGATTGTCATTTTTATTGTCTTCCCCATGCCATCTACATGCCCACTTTTTATTCTCCATCTCTCATCACAGAATTTTTTTTTCCACTGCAAATGATGGATGAGACAGTTTTGAACTGAACTTCAGGCTGCTGGGAGCCTTGAAGTGCAAAGGAAGATACTCTAAAAGCAACCTCGCTCAGCGAGAACCAATTTGCACTTTATGTGCTAGACACAGTTGCTGTGTGTACACACCACGTACTTCCTGGTGAACACTCTCAAGCATGAACGGAAGAGGCATGTATTGGAACATTCAGTGGTCATGCATGGGGAAAAAGTAATTGACTCTGGCACTGTGTGTGCAACAACCACATGGAAACACACATGCAGTGTCCCAGCACATTTTACTGTGTTCACCATAGCAAACATTAGTGCATATTTGCCCCCACTCTTTCCTTCTTTTATGGCTTGATCAGACAGCAGCTTCCTCCACACATAATTTTGTGTTATAGCACTAAACTGAAATTAAGGAGACATATTATTCAGCAAAAAGATATACCAACATGTGGTGGCATTTTGTGAAACAATTACTTTTGGGGAATGAACTCCTCATGCTGATTCTGCCAGTCTCTGATCTGTTGTTTGGATCCGAAGAGGTCAGCGGGGAAATTGCACAGTCCCAGCATGACTTTCAGTAAACAGAAGAGGATGTAATCCCAGATGGAGTGCACCAAACTTTTGTTCCTGGCAATGTCTCTTGACATTGGAAGAATTGGCTGTGTTACCAAGGAAGCTGAGCCTTCTCTGTATATCAGAGATAAGTGATAACTTCTCAGTAATGATCTATGGTACCTTTCTTTATTATTATTATTATTATTGCCTTTCCATAAACACATAAACAAACATACACACACACACATACAAACATTGAGCTTGCAGGATACCATATGCCAATTAATTAATAATTCGTTCTACCAATAATTTTTTATATCTCTGAATATAATAAAAAAGAACAATTATAAAAAGGGGAAAAAATTCAAACAATACATATTCATCTCTAAAAACCCTGTTTCATATTCTCTATACTTTCATCATTTCCATCATCATAATTATCTCTCCTTCTTTTCCCATCATTCTTTATGTTCCTTCTTTCAATAAAATCTTAAACTTTTATTAATACAACTTATTCTAATACAACTTACTACAAAATATCATAAATCTAATTATAAACAGATCTACCAAACCACACATATATTACATATCCATTACTTTCTAAACTTTACTTTCTACCACCAAATCATGTCATTATCTTGAATATCAATTCAAATCTTGCATATCAACTCTAAACTTTTTTTCTCTTTTCTTTTTCTTTCTTTTCCTAATAAACTTCATATCAACATCTCTCAACAATTGCTTCTTGAAAATCCATCCTCTTCTTACTCCTCCCAACAACTCAAGTTCCTGATACATTCTTTCCATCTTTTGACCAATTTCTTGATCAGTCCCTTCAAGATCTATTTTTCATGATATCTCCTCTCCCTTCCAATCTGATAGGTTTTGAATTCATATCTTCCAATTTACCCCATCAATTAGTAACTCAAATTGTTGATCATTAGTTTTCTCCGGCATTACTTCCAATTCACACAACTTAGATACTTGTTGGATTAAAGTTTCCACACTAATTTGTATTTGTAAAGTTTGAATTACCTGATTTCTGCTCATCACAAGCAGATTCTCCAGCTGTCCTGTGGATCAGGATCTGCCATTCTTCTACGTAGGAGTTCCATCATTTCTTCTTGCAATTTTCTTTTAGTCCACTAGATGTCAACTCTCTTTTACTATAAAGTTCCTTTTGTGTTTTTTTTTCCTATGGAATTTGAAGAATTTCTTTGTCTCTATTAGTAGACACAACAAAGCCTTATCACTAGTTCATATTTCACGAAATCCTGCTGCGGTGAAGGATCCAAAATAATCCAAAATCCGAAGTCTAATAAAAGGAAATTATATCCAGTACAGGGTTACGCAATTATAAATGTATATCGATGAAATCGTGCTCCATATAATACCAAGTGCTCAATAATCTTCTCCAGTAAAGTGGAGGAATCCTCTCCCTCTTTCTTCTTTATCTTCCAAAGCCTTGAGCTACATCAATCCTTGATAGCCGGAATTTGCATAACATAAACAGCACTTACTTAGTTCTTCCAAACATCTTCTTTCAATCAGATGGTATCAGATTGAAATCAGATGCACAGTCCTGAAAACAGAGCTCTAAACTTTCCAGAAACTTTAAAAGCCACCAGGATAACAGTGCTTCTCCTAGCACTCTTTTTACCAGGTCTAGTTTACCAGACTAGTTTACCAGGTCTCTGCAGTTTCAGGTGAAAAACAAGTAATCTCCAAGAGCTGATCCTGGAGACCATCCTGTTTCATTTGCTGCTTAGCCCCTCCTCCATCTATGGTACCTTTCTGATGCTTCCTGCAGTAGGGATAAAGGTAGATCAAACAAGATGTTTTTTTTTCCTTCTTGTAATTTTAATTATGGGCCTTCATTTGGGCCTATTGTAGGCTTTGATCCCCCCATAGTTTGCAAAACCCTTTAAAAGCAAACGCTTAAGAGTGCAAGAAAGTGATGTAAGCGAGAAAATAAGTAAGAGTTCAGGAGGAGTGTGTGTGTGCATGATGTACATGCATGTGAGGGGATCACTTCAACCAACTTCTCTCCCCCCCTTTTGGAGTCAAATTACACTCTTGCTTCAAGCAGTGGTATAGCTAGAGGGATGCAAAGCACTAAGTTTTGCAGGGAGCCCACCACAGTATGCAAGGGGCCCCTCCCCTTCAGAGCTCCCAGCCTGGAATGGCTCTAAAGCAACAGTTTGCATGCTGCAGTGAGGCTCCCTGCAAAATGTAGTGCTCTGCTGACCCTCTGGCTACAAGAATAGGTCACATTCCCTCCTAACACTTATTTCAACTTTGAAAGTTGGTATTCTTTAAGATTTAGGTCAGTGGTTCTCAAACGCCTGCAGTGCAAGACTGCAGTAAATCTTGGCTGGGGTAGGAGGAAGCCCCAACAGTGCTGCAGCAATTGCCAGAATGCTCAGATTCAGAGGCACATGACTATAGTGTTTTCCCCAGCTTTTAAATTAATGGTCTCTACTGTGCCATTATTAACATGTTAACAAAGGAACCACAGGTGATTGGTGGAAGATGTCTTCTCACCTGGTCATTTCTTGTGGCTCAATGGTAGAGATTTTCAGGGTTGTTGCTCTTCCAAAGTCACAGTGTTGATTGTTGACAATGAGACAGGTTGCTGCTGTGTTCCACCTTGTTTTCAGGTATTCTGCTGTAGTTTACATTGCTAATGTTTGTTGTGCATTCCAGTCCATGACTTAAAGAAAATAGAAACTCACCCTTTGAATCCTTCCCAGATGCTATGCTACTTGGGAGTTTGGCAGTGTGCCTGGAATTTGAAGAACTCACAGAATTCTAGGAGGTATGGTAACCTAAATACTCAGACTTGCAGTATTTGTGAGTCAGATGTCCAGACTCCACAGGAAACATGTTCTTGACTATCTGTGATTTACAAAAGGCCATGCACATAGATATGTCTAGGATGGCATCACAAAACATAGGAACTGATGCAGGCTCCATATTCTTGACAATGACTTTTATCCTTCTTCTCTTCTTTAAACATATTCCAGCTTTTGAATACGTATAGGAAAAATGGATAATAGCATGCAGGGAATGGAAAAAGAAAATGTTGGCTAATGTTTCAAGAACCAGAGTTTGGAGTATGATACTCAGAGTTTGCAAAATATAATGTTATGTCCTTCACTTTTCTTTAGCACACTGTTCTCCCCCTCTGGCCTGCTGCTTTCACTTTCTCCACCTGCATTAACCCTTATCAATTTCTGCAGTCAGAATAAACTGGACACATTTAAGCCATTTCTGCCCAATATTGCATATACTGTGCATATAGGGACCAAATGTGTACACCTCTGGGCTGGGCTGAAATGGGTTTTAATGGATATACAGGTGGAGCCTGTTTATCCACGGACTTTACATCTGTGGAGCTGGCTCGATGTGGGTTCCCCAGACCTGTGTTGAGCCAGACCTCAACCCTCTGGCGCACCTGAAACCTCCGGTCACCTCCAGAGGGCTTTCTGAAGCCCGCAAAGGCCACGCACACTCACCTGCAACCTCTACAAGCTTCAGAATGACCCTTACAGGGAAAAAATGCTACTTCCGGTTTCCCAAAGCCTCAGAATGCTTCAGAGCCCAATCCTGAGGTCCGCAGCGCAGCCCCGTGCCACGGACCCCAGTTGCAAACATGCCATAAGGCACATTTGCGGGGCTTACCACCAGGCTCCAGTCGGAGCTAGGCCAGCGCAGGCCGGAGCTGGGCTGGTGCGTGGTGGGAGCCCAGGTTCCGCGGCTCGGCGGTCCCCGGACCACGGGGCTGCAGAACAGGAGGTGGGGGCGTGGCCGGGGGCATGGGGTGTGGGGGAGGTATTCCAGAGAGGGGGAGGTGTGGCTGGGGGCGGGCAGGAGGCATGTTGGGAAAGGGGAGGGGCGGATCCGTGGAGCCAAGCTCCACAGGATCCAAGGCGCTTGGGCAGGGCAGCTCGCCCTACACGAGTGCCTTTACTTTAGCGCTGACCTTTTGGTCACTGATAAAGTGAGTAGTCCCGTTGCAGGGCTGCTTCCCTTACTCGGGGGAAGGGGACAAACGTCCCCTTCTCCAGAGGAGCCTCCCGTGGTAGCATAGGAGGCACAGGATCCAGCGGGAGCCCACCATGGAGCCGCTGAGCCTGGGCGCTGTGGGCAGCTCAGGATTGGGATGTTAAAGGGCATTAAAATGTAGCTTCTGGTTTCCTGAGGGAAACTGGAAGTAGCTTTTTTTTTTTTTTTGCTGTAAGGGCCATTCTTAAGCCCACATAGGCCATGGGCAGACGCAAGCAGCCTCAGCAGGCTTCAGAAAGCCTTCCGGAGGCAACCGGAACACAGCTCCTGTCACCTTTGGAGGGTTTAAGGGGCTGAAACCGCCAATGTCATTATCTGCGGTTTTCAGTATCGCGGAGGGAGGGGTGTTCGAGAATGAATCCTTCGCAGATACTGAGACCCCCACCTGTATGTATGTCTGCTTGATTTGCAAGATTCAGTTCAGGACCATAATTTCTCATTGACTAGAAGCAGTGGTCTAGTTGTTAATTTTAACATGCAAAGGATGTCCCTGTAGCCATGCTCACTGCCCCATAGTTGTGCTCTCTGAATTGTAATCACAGGTAGAATTTGGAACCCTGAGACAACTGCTAAATGTATTTCAGTGGCAGACCTCCCATCGAGGCGTCCTTGTGCAAAGCGCTATGAAGCCACCCCTGCTGCATGACGTCGCCCCCACCCCACTCACCTGGATTGCCACGGAGCCTCATGCGACTCCTGGAATGATGGAAAAGCCGTCTGAGGCTTCCCCGCGATTATTAACCTGTCTGTCTTTACCTTGTCATGTTCCAACCATGTCTGGCGCCTCATTAAGTCTTCCAACATGGTCCTGGAGGCGCGCCCGGGGCATTTTCCCCGTTCTTCCAATGGGAGGTCCGCTGCTGATGTATTTGTATTGAAATCACAATATTAAAATATGTTTTCAACCCTAAAAGTTCTCAAAGTAGCTTGCAGAGCAGAAGGAAGAAGAATCCCTATCCCCAAGGGGTTTGTCATTTTAAAAGGGAGGTAGCAGTAGTCATTGTTGGAATGCTATTCTGGGTTGAATAGGGACAGTTGCTCTCTCCTGCCTAAACGTAAGAGACCCACCATTATAAAAGTGCCTCTTTGACCATCAAGTAGGAGTGAACCAACAATTTGACCCTCCCCAACATATTTCCATCTGCTTTTCCTCCCTCCTCTCTTCCTCTTATCAGAGCTGTAAAGTGCTTGCTACTGTGATCATTGCTAAGCATGTGCCTTCGTAGCACTTGTGAAATGCACTGTTTTTTCAAGGACTAACAGCTATCTAAATCCTATACTACTCTTTGGCCCTCAAATTCTTGCTAGAGTCTAAGCCTGGTGTACACTGAATACTATACCTGGCCCAAATCCTGGCCTGGACACACCCCCAGAAGGCTCCTCAGAGCTACACCAGCAAAAGACTAGAATCTTTACCAGCCCAGTAATCATTTTAGTTGCCACAAGAAACAGTACCATGTTTGAGAAGGAAAGTGAACATAACAGTCATGTTTACCCCCTCTGAACCAACCCCTCCTATGTATCTTCTTACTGACACCATGTGGAGAGTTATTTTGTAAAGCTGCCTCCACTAAACAGCTTTTTGGCCAGAGAACACTCTTTTTGGCTTAGTATCCACGCATTGAAACTATTAGCTACTAGACGTGGAATTGGCTGTTAGGTGTAGGGTGGGAGTTCCACAATGAAAAAAAAAAATTACTCTGAAGCCAAGGTAACCAATATAACAAGGATAAATTTAGCAAGCTCCTCCTCCCGTGGGATGCCATCTGTGTTAATCCCTTTAGGATTAGGATTAGGTTTAGGTTTAGGATTAGGCTAGCCCTTTAGGGTTAGGCTAGGTCTTGAGTTTGGGTTCAGTTGTCCTTTTCCCCACTTGGACTTGCTCCAGATAATCTTCTTTTGGCCTCATAACTTGAGGTGGGGAGTTCCAGCACTCTGCCTCCTCCTCCTATCAGGACATCCTGCCTCCGGGTTTCAGGATTTCCCCCACCTCAGTCAAGGATCAGGAAGTCTCCCAGCCCCTCTAGCTGCTTTCTCTCTCTCTCTCTCTCTCTCTCTCTTTTTTACAGGCTCTGTGGTGACTTTTTGAATCCCGTTCAGCCCCCTGCTCTCTCCTTTCCACCCCATCTCCCTTCTTCCATCATTACCCACTTCCTGCATTTTGCCCCATGTCTCTGCCTCCTCTGAAGGGGTCAGAGGCCCCAGTACCTTTAATCCCTGTTGGGGATGAGGTAGGAACCTGGCACTGCCAAGTGGGCTGCTCTTCTCTCAAGAGTTAGCCCCACTCCCCCAGCTCGGTGTCATGGGAAGGCTGCGCAACAGGTCCTGCAACAGAACAAGCTTCCCAGCCAACATCTGTGTTGGCCGTGTCTCCTTGCAGCTTGTCCTGCTTGCTTGGCCAAGTGGGGGTGCATCAGGGGCCTTCTCTTCCCCAGGTAGGTTCACAAGCAGACAAACATGTACTGAATAGAACACAAGCATTCAGGAGAGCATAAGGGGGACAGAAGAGAAATAGGGGTAACCCTGTATATATTATCAAGCAAAAGGGGGAGAAGCTAGAACCTTCCTCCATACTTTTGCTTGCTAATTACAGTAACTTCTCCCTCCTCCAGCACCAACTGTTAACTGCCAGACAGCTCACAACCATTCTCTTCACAGTGATTGACAGCTGTTCACTGGGTCCTTTTCAGATGTCCTAGCATCTCAGCTACATGTATGAATAAAATGCAAACGCAAATTTGCATCCCCCCCCCCCCATTTGCAGCCCAGTTTCTGCCATTACACAGGCAATCCTGCCAAAACTTATGTGTTGGTTGGGGAACAGCAATACTTGAGAATGAAGGACATTATTTTCAAATAAGGGCAATGGGGCAGTGGTGAAGGAGGAACTATAGGCAAGTGGCCCCAGGGCCAGGGTTTGGGCACCCCCTGCGCTAGGCTACTGTCTCAGTTTGCTTCTTCTGATGCCTGGTGCTTCTTCCCAGCAAAAGACCTTTTGGGAAAAAGATTCCAAGCAACAACTGAGTGCTCCTTCTGATGATGATGTCACTGCTTCTGCTGTAGGAATCCTAGCGCTGCACTCCCCCTCAACTACACTCCTGAATAAGGGACATCTGGCGGTCCTATTTATGAGTGAGGAAGAAATTCTTGTTTAGTGTAATTGTTCTTTCACTGTTTCAGAAACCAGACCTGCTCTACAGGCTACAGAGGGAAATCAGGGCCACTTAATGAGAAAAAGGAAGCCAGTGGCACTTCAAAAACAGTTTTGTTTCACTGTTATGTTCAGATTACTAGTGCTCAGGCCTATTGAGAAGTGCTGGCTCATGGTTTCCTTTGGCTGCACTGTGCTATATGTAGGAGTTGGACTGTAGCCATGTGGTACAGCACATGTTTTATATGCAGAAAGTCCAGTTTCAATCCCCAGCATCTCCAAGTTAGGCTGAGAAAGACCTTAATTGGAAAATCCTGGAGAGCCACTGTAATCAATCCTGAATCCTGTAAGGATATGTCTGATTCAAGGCCTGATCCTAATAGCCTGCTGTGCCACCGGAACTTGTATTCCAGCAGTGCAGTGTGTGCTTTATGGCTGTCACAAAAGATGGACTGTCTGCAACTACAAGCTGTCAACCACATGCAGCTTGTTGCTACACATCAGCTGCTGGCCAACAAGCTCCAGCACTGGTAAGTCAACACAGGGGTTGGTGGGAGGCAGGGGGTGGGCAGAAGAGGGCGGGGAGGGGGAGGAACAGGGAGGAGACCAGGGTGGGGAGAGGGGTGAATTGAGGTTGGGAAGGTAGTAGTATGGGTGACAGCAGATATCAGCCTATATCCAACCCCTTTCCAAGCTTTGATCCATCCATCTGGGTCTGCTTGGTTTTGCACAGCAAATTAGCTGTTGCAGGTCTGATTAGACCCATCAGAGCAGAGGAGTCTTGCTCTGGGCAAGGAAACAAATGTTCTCTTATCTTGAGGAGGCCTCTAGGACCCAAAACACCCCCAGCATGGCTGCATTTGCAAAGGGGAAGTTAGATAGAATTGGGATGTCTGTGTAAGGCAGCTTGTGTTGCCCCATGATAAAGGAATATCTGCATTTATCTATTCTGGTTTTCAAAACATACATGTTAGCTACAACACAACTGGGGCTGGGGAGTATGCAAGGGTATGGAAGAGCCAACAACTATCAAGAAGAAGAAAAAATGGCTCAGGGAAGTACTTGATTTAACTGTCCGTTGAAGCTATCAAAACCCTAAGAAAAATCAGGAAAATACCATGGGAGGTTTGGAAAAGAGTTGTACCCTGAGTTACTAACTCAGCAGGCCAGCCAATTAATAATTCTTTGGATTTGAACATGGTAAGTTCATTTGAACAGGTGTCTTTATTCAGTACAGGACCCCTTTTACTGAATACTATTGCCATTTCTAGTGTCCTCAGGCACCACAGCAAGCAGTCTTCAAACTGAGAAAGGTTTGTGGTGCAGCCAGAATGGATCACTGCTTCAGAGCCTAACTACAGAAAGAAAATATTAAGGTTTTTTTTTGTTTCCCAGAAGGAATCAAATTGGAGCCATATGATTTCACTCCTCAACAGTTGTGTAAAGCAAGTGGTGTACAAGGCTCTGTACAGAAGGCAAAAGTGATCTGGTCCTTGCCTGTATATTGCCTAATTGCTCACATCTGTGAAGGCAAATGGCGTGAAAACTGTTCGCATTCCAACTATGTCAGTTTTTCCCAAGCACCTGACACTAGTGCAAGTCGCTGAACAACGTGCAAAGGAATACAGAATTGTAGCCGAAAAGCTACTCCTCTGAACTCAGTGCAATAACTGGTGATCTATCACTGGGCTTGCAAAATAAATGGCTATCTATTTGTAATTTCCTGCACAAATACCAGCAGCTGAGCCCTTTAATCCTGAGCCTTTTAATCACATCATGGGAGATGGTGTGTTTAGGTGCCACCAATATATTCCCTACTGTTCCCTACTGAACCCCTGCTAATTGGGTAAACCCTGCTAATTGGGTAAGAGGCACTTTTTCAAGTGGGTGCTCCTTTTTTTAGCAGGGGGAGAGTAACTGGCCCACCTCACCACTCAACAGTGTCTGTTCTAGTGGCTGTCTGCTGGTATTCATATGCATCTTTTTAGATTGTGAGCCCTTTTGGGACAGGGAGCCATTTAGTTATTTGATTTTTCTCTGTAAACAGCTTTGTGAACTTTTAGTTGAAAAGCGGTATATAAATACTGTTACTAATTAATAATAATACTGTCAGCACAGAAAGAGAGTAGAAAGTCCACTGGTGGGACCAGATATCTATATACACTGGAACTAGGTTATGATGGAGTCTACTGATCTCCAGTTGGTGAGTTAGAACCCACACATGGGTTGCATGTACCAGTGGCGCTCCCACTGTTTATTTCCAGTAGAAGCAAAGACAGAACAGGAAGTTAGAGGGGGCTGGGTTCACTTTCGTAGGTCACCAACTATGCAGGTTTGTTCTGCGGTGACCAGACTTCAAGAAATACCAAGTTCCCATATTTCCAACAGTTGCATCCAAGAGGGCATTTTGTAGGTGCAATGTGCTGAACAACAAATAGGTATAGGGCTTATTTTACTCTGGACCAATGTTGCGCAATTTGGTGGGCCATCAATCAAAACACAGTCCAACAGATGTGCAATATAGCCTGGTAAGATACTTAGCAACTCTCTTGGTTTTGAAGTCTTAAGAAAGTAGCAGAACCAGAAGTTGAATCACATGAACATACAAAGCTTCCTTATATTGGGTCAGAACATTAGTCCATCATGCACAGCAGCATCTACACTGACTGCCGGTGGCTTTCAGGATCTTTTCCATAATCAATTACTCGATTTACTTTAATGGGAGATGCAATGGAATGAATTTGGACCCGAGTCCTTCTGCATGCATAGTATTGCTCAGCCATTGAGTGATGTCACTTCTGTCACTCCTGTCTATTAAGTCTTGTATAGGCTTCTGTTAAATCTTGTGTAGGTATGCAGTGGCATACCTAGATCACCCAGGATCCATAAATTCTCAACATCCCCATACAACAAAATTAATATTTTTCACATTTTTATGGCACTCTTCCTCTAAGGAGCTCAGGGTGGTGTGCATGGTTCCTCCCCATCTTTTGTCCTCACAACAACCCTGTGATGTAGGTGAGGCTGAGAAATAGTAAAAGTCATGACATGAAATTAAAAAGAATAATGGCCATAAAATAAATGCAGTGAATATTTCCCCACAAGCAATGGATAAATGTCAGTGCCCAACCCTGCTTACTGTAGTCGGCGACATACTGTCCTGCATCTGGACGTACAATGTAGCCATCATGGTTAATAACAGCTGATAGACTATAGTCCACCATGAATGTTTAGAATCTACTTTAAAAGTCATCTAAGCCAGTGACCAACACCCAACCTTCCCACTAGTGAAGGTTGGTGTCACCCTGATTAACTTTTATTTATTTATTTAACTATAGAACAGTACAGATCACTTAACCAACCCGTTATTGGTTCCATGCTGTGTCATAATAACTTCTCATTGGTTCTTCGAACAATCAGGGCGCAATCCTAACCCCTTATGTCAGTACTGGCATAGCGCTGCCAATGGGACGTGTGCTGCATCCTGCAGTTGGGTGTCACTCAAGGAGGCCTCCTCAAAGTAAGGGAATGTTTGTTTCCTTACCTCAGAGCTTCATTGCCCTTAAGTCAATGCTGGAAAGCACTGACATAAGGGGTTAGGATTGCACCCTCAGTCTCATTGGCCCGTTTTGAGATAAACAAATCTACTTTTTGTTACATAAGACAGTTGTATTTTTGTTTTCTGATTTTTTTGGCCAGAACTTTTGAGAGAATGGTGATATTTCACTCTGGTTTGTTTCATTGCATTCTGTTGTGAATTACCTAGAGAGAGGGAAAAGAAGACAACCATAAATTGTTACTATTACATCTACATTTTTATAGGCACTGCACATAGATTAAAAATGACATAAGCCCCACCCACATGCTTAAATGTTAATAAACATAATATAAAGGAAGAAGGGAAGAAGATGGTTAATTTAATTATTTTTACAGAGGAAAAAGTAGCACTCAGGCTATCCTTTTCCAGCATTGCAGCAAAACATCCATCCATGCTTGGGGGTCAAGATATTCTGCTGTTGGTCCTTGACCTGGTTGCTGTTGTTGCTAAGAATAAAATTATATTTTTTAATCCTCTAGAAGTACTCTAATTGTGATGCTGGAAAAGGTACATATAATGTATGGGGAGCACGGCCTCATGAATCTGTAATTTGGTGCTCACTCAAATACAGGCAAGCTGATTAGTATCAAAACATACACTTCTGTGACAATTTTTGGTTTACGTTATAATGACTTGAGCATGGATTTCAACATCAGAAGCAGTAACATCGGAGTAGGATGGCAAAGGCCTACCAATGCATTTTGCAAGCCTGGGGTGACGGTGTGTGTGTGTGTGTGTGTGTGTGAGAGAGAGAGAGAGAGAGAGCGCGCGCATAGCATAGCATATAATAGCAGAATAGTCTGCTATTCTGTGATCAACAATGAATGAACAGAGAAGCACTAAGTCTGCTGTTGTGCATCTCACTACATTTTTGCAGAAAAGTGGTCAGGCATTTCCTGAGCCCTAGAAATTTGGCAGCTTAAAAATATTTTTAAGGCACATTTTCCCTTTTCTTGCTTGTTCCTTCTCGTTCCCTTTTCCCCTGGCATTCCGCACTGCCTTTGATCATGCTAATCTTCTCTCATTTTCCTCTATGCTGCCTCTTTCGCTGTATGTTTGGGCATATATTTGTGCATTATTTTTCCAGCTGCTTTCGTCCTCAGAGGCAGGGGCATGTTCTCTCCCCCCTGTTGTGGGTCATTAGTCACATGAGTGGCACTGGCAATTATGAGGAGCCCACTCAGTATTCTGCTGGCCACTCTGCTCCTTCCCTACTCCCACCGGTAACCCCTTTCATGCCTGTTTTCACATGCAGAGCATTAGTTACATGAAAAGATGACGTGCAACCTGCCAGTTCCGATTGGAGAGTGACAGCTCAAGTGCAGCTTGCTTTGGAGGCAGAGCAGAGAGGCATGGTCTCCCTGTCCCTTCAGTGCCGTAGCAGACGTGCCAGCTGTCGTTTCAGGAATCCTGGGTCTTGCTCTGCGTTGGGGCATGCTCGGAATTCTATTCTTCCAAGCATTTAGACTTGGTGAAGAATGCAATGGGATACACTGTGGGGTGATCTCTCCCCTCTCTTGAAGGCCTGAACTTTCTCGAGTGGTACTTCCCTTCATTGTTTCTAAAGTACAGACTGCAAGCTACAAGCACCTGTTTCAGTGATCAAGCGAAAGCAGTTTGTGTGAAGGCAGGTCACCCACCACCCATGCTTTGTGATCTGATACTTACTTGTTAACACTCTGGTACTGCAGATCCAAAGAGTTAGGGAAGAGGCTGTAGCTCAGTGGTACAGCACGTGTTTTGCATGTGGAAGATCTCAGGTTCAATCCCTGGCATCTCCAGGGAGAGCTTAGAAGGATCCATAACTGATACACCAGAGAGCTAGTGCCAGTCAATGTAGACAGTGGTGAAAGGGGTGGAACAGTGACCTGACTTGGTTTAAAGTGGTTTCAAAACAGCAAGAGACTTAATGAGCCCTTGGCATTTGTTGATTCATTACTACCTTTCCTCCAAAGAGCTCAGGATGGTGTACATTGTTCCTTCTTTCCTTTTGTTCTCACAACAGGTAGGTGAGGCTGAGAGATAGTGACTGGCCCAAGATCACACAGGAAGCTCCCAGGCTGACCAGGGATCTGAACCTGGATCTTCCAGATCAAATCCAATATCAGAAACATTACACTATCCTGGGCTGTGTTCATTTGTGTGTATCGTATTTCAGGCCTAGGTTAAATAATATGAATTTTTAATGATGATGATTATTACACAGGCCAATGCACATTTTGCTTCCTTAAATGTTACACCAATTCCTGGGTATATTTGGGGTGCTGATTCCCAAAATGGCATCCGTTTTGCCCTATCATGTCTAGTTTTGGAGACACAGCATACCCTCTTTAGTGAATGGTTCAAGCAGCTTCCTCATGAGGAAGCCTACACCATGGCTTCCTCATGAGGAAGCTGCTTGAACCATTCACTCATGAGGCTGTACTATATGAGGTAGTTGCAGGTATGAAAAAAAAACCTTGAAAACTAGGAAGAGCATAGCGCAATGACTTGGCACCACTAATATTACAGGTCTATTCAAACATGAGAGTCAAGATTTGCAATCTGGCAACAAGGAGATATCAGAAGATAAAAGCGCTAGGGTGTGCCATCACAGTAGATTTCAGGTACATGAAGAATGGGCAATAGGAAAGCAGTTCCACCTGTAAGTGACCAACACATTGCTCAGACTGAGAAACCAATAGAGGTTCTTTCCACGTGAGGGCCTGCTAGCATGACTGAGGCATTTCTTGACTCTTCCCAACACTTCATAACACACTGTATTCTATGTACAGGGTCAGCCCATCGATGAGGCAACTGAAGCAGTCACTTCAGGTTGCAGATTGGTGGCAGACGCCCATCTCTGTTGTCCTACTTGCCTCCTCTGGTCCTCTTTCGCCTTCCACTCCCTGTATTGGAAAAGAAAGAGGGGGCAGAGAGGAAGAGGAAATATGGACAGGAGGAGAATGCTGAGCTAGAACATTGGAGAGTGGGAAGAACAGAGGCTAGCCCATCATTGAGGAAGGGAGGACAGTACTGTAGTTGGCATGCTGCCTCAGGCATCAAGAGGTCTTGGGCTAGCCCTGTCTACATAAAACCCTTAGAGAACCCACCCACCCTTGCAAGAGCCTAAGTATGTTTATTCAGAAGTAACTACTGTACTTCCATTCAATTGTAAATTAACAAATATAAAACAATTTTTTGTTAGTTGTTTCCTGTGTCCTCCTGACTGTGGCAGCACTGAAAAGGGCCCTTTAATTAGTTGTTTCCTGCTCCCTCATGGCAACCAGCCTTTTAATTACACATTTCTTCTTTGCACTCAAAGGAATTCCACTCCTTGCCCATTCATTCCTTTTGTTTTATTAGCACAATTGCACTTTAGTAAAAGATATAAGTTATGCACACTTGGATCTTATTAAAAAGGGGAAAGCAAAAGTGTTATTATTGGATCTTATTAAAAAGGGGGAAGCCAGGAGGGAAAAGACCACCTAGCTGTGTATGTAATGGCAATACTGCTAAGAAATGCCATCAGCTTGTTGTCAGTACAGAAAAGTGGGGCATCATCAACAGCATCATCCGTTGCTTCATAGGTTAATTGTCCTACAATGTGCGACATGTGCATCATTAATAAATAAACTGCCCTTTACCAGTCCACACTGGACAGGCTAGTAGGAAACTTGTCAATAAGAAAAAAAAATTAACCATAAACCAAGACAAGATGACAACATGGAAAATATTTGCCTGCAACAGTTTGGCAGACAATGGCTTCTGGACTTTCCAATAGTGATGTCAATTTCCAACAGAATTGGCCACTGCAGAAGCAACCAGAGTCAGAATCTTTATAGGACCAGATGACACTCTACTGGCTCTTTGAGTCACCCGACTCTTGCTGAGTTGGTTATCTTAACATCCACCTTCTGACCATCTGCATTGAGGACACTGAATAAAGCATGAACTTTGCCACTGAGCCATGGGCAGTTTAAGAAAGCAAAGACTACAACAGAACCTCTTCCTCTGGTGAGCTTCCAACTGTGGGACAAAGTGTAAAGTCATGCACATTGGGGCAAAAAATCAAAACTTCACATATAGGCTAATAGGTTCTGAGCTGTTTGTGACAGATCAGGAGAGGGATCTTGGGTGGTGGTGGACAGCTCGATGAAAGTGTCAACCCAATGTGCGGCGGTAGTAAAGAAGGCCAATTCTATGCTTGGGATAATTAGAAAAGGTATTGAGAACAAAACGGCTAATATTATAATGCCGTTGTACAAATCAATGGTAAGGCCATACCTGGAGTATTTTGTCCAGTTCTGGTCACCACATCTCAAAAAGGACATAGTGGAAATGGAAAAGGTGCAAAAGAGAGCAACCAAAATGATTACTGGGCTGGGGCACCTTCCTTATGAGGGAAGGATACAGCGTTTGGGCCTCTTCAGCCTAGAAATAGGTGCCTGAGGGGACATGATTGAGACATACAAAATTATGCAAGGGATGGACAGAGTGGATAGAAAGATGCTCTTTACCCTCTCACACAATACCAGAACCAGGAGACATCCAGTAAAATTGAATGTTGGGAGAGTTAGGACAGACAAAAGAAAATATTTCTTTACTCAGCGCATGGTTGGTCTGTGGAACTCCTTGCCACAGCATGTGGTGATGGCATCTTGCCTGGATGCCTTTAAGAGGGGATTGGACAAGTTTCTGGAGATAAAATTCATTATGGGTTACAAGCCATGATGTGTCTGTGCAACCTCCTGATTTTAGAAACGGGCTACGTCAGAATGCCAGATGCAAGGGAGGGTGCCAAGATGCAGGTCTCTTGTCTTGTGTGCTCCCTGAGGCATTTGGTGGGCCGCTGTGAGATACAGGAAGCTGGACTAGATAGGCCTATGTCCTGATCCAGCAGGGCTGTTCTTATGTAAAGGGCCTGAGTCCTACTGCCAGAATTGCCAGTTTGAGATCCCTAGTTGGCATTGACTTGGTATGGAATTAAGATCTTATAGTGGGTATGGACTGTAGCAGCCTAAAGGGTGCATCCCATGGCCCAGTTGTGCTTGGACACACCATTGCTATACAACCAGCTGTGTTGACCACAGAATTCTTTTTGAATGTCTGCCCATATTATGCATACCAGAAAAAATAAGGGGTTGAAAGCCACTGCTTGGGACCCTGACATCCACTGTCTCTCTCTCTCTCTCTCTCTCTCTCTCTCTCTCTCTCTCTCTCTCTCTCTCTTTGCTCATTTGGATGCTGAACCTTGTGCTGCTCACTGAATCTTGTCCTTACAGTCTATTAGCTCCCCCGGTCTAATTATGATTTATTACCTGCACTGTGTGACAAAGGCAAACAAAATCGCTTCCAGGCTGACATGGCGCTCCACTTTCTCCGCCCCACATCGATGCATGTAATCATTAACATGGAGTAATTTCCTCCTGGTAAACAGAGAGTGACTTTTCCTTTTAACCCCTTGGTGTTCTGCAAGTCACCTCCGCAAAATTTTAATTGGGAGGACTGCTGTTGCACAATCTACAGCCATACAGCCTACCTGTGGGTGGTACATGTTGTTGACATCGGACCAGTGAGAGAAGCAGCATCGGCTTGACTATTGGAGCAAGTTCCATTGTTTCCAGCAATAATGTGGACCAAGATGGAAGTTTGAACTTTTATTGATGGGTCGTTGAAATTTTCCTTCTATAGCCATTTTAATTACAGTTATTAATAAGGCAGAACACCGCAGCTACAAACAGGGCAATTTACTAAAGGGCACCTGGGTCGCATTATGCAGTGGTGGCTTTAGCTGGTAGACATACAGTACTGCAATTGTGATTTGTAGTGCATTTGCCGAGGAAAATAGTTCATGCTCTCAGATTAGGAGTCAATAAGCTAAAGCTATTAAACGTGGACAAGTGAGTCTTCTTCAAGGCTTTCCTAGAGAGTCTGAATGGCCAGACCATTTGCTAAAGGGGAAACATGTGGAAGTCCAAGGGATTTGGGCATGCAGAGCTGGTTTTCTGTATATGTGAAAACATGTCCAGATTGTGCTTAGTTATGGTCATAGCAAGCCACACAAACCTGGGTTCAACCAGGGTGTGATGAATGATGATTTGAACACTTCAAAACTTTCAGAAACTTGTTAAACGTAACAATTAAAAAGATCACCCTCTGTAGATTTCAGTACAGATAGATGGATAGGATGGTGTGAATTGGCCTTGAGAGATAGCAAAGCCCCTTGATAGACCATTCAGTATTTCTTCTTGATTGGGGACTTCCTTGTGAATGAGTATAATTAGGATGAATTCTGAATCTTACCACTGCATGTGCATAGTATCTGTGAGAACTTTGGCATGATCATGGCTCCCTATCACATCTACATACATACTCTTATATGCTTTAGTTCTTCCATTTCCTTAACCCTGCAGGAAACAGGGCCAGTGAGCACATACTGGTAAGGGATGGAGTTAACTGGTGCAATCCCACTCCCCTCTATCCATTTATTTGTTACAGGTATAGCCCCCATTTCTTCCATCATAAGACGTTTTGGTGGTGTATATGGGGTTCCCAAGTGTTCATCCATCCAGGCACTATCCAGGCCTAAACCTGCTTAGCTTCAGCAAAGTGGCTGTGTCCTGAAACATTCATCACACTTGGAGAGAAAGCATGAAAAGAGGGCCTCTGAAGTCATGTTGTTTGCTTCCAACAAGGACTAAAATCTACATGCTAAATGAGAGTGTTTTTGCAAAAGCAAGGCATTAAAATTTTGGAGAAGAGCAAGAAGTTCCCCTTCTAGACAGAAGTTATTTCATAGTTGGTGAGGATTAGATGCCGTGCCATGGATTGTCTGGGACAGTTGACACAGGGTCAGGATGGCATAATGGCCTGCCACCTCTCTTCCCAGCATATTTTGCTGTGCTCTCAGTCTCAGAGAAGACAGGAAGGTAGAACAGTGTGCTTTGTATATTGATAGTGCTGTAACAACGACAATCAATCCATCGAACTATTATTTTCTGGCATGAGCAAATGATTTATAAGAAGCTCTTTTCCCTGTTTTTGTACTATGTGTAGGCACAAATGTAGAGCAATTAGCAGAAAGCGACCAAAGTAAATGTTCTTGTTTTGCATAATTAGCAGGTATTTGCATAATATTTGTAAAACAGATATATGACAATCCTAGAGAGGCAGAGATTGGTCAAGATGTTTCAGTGACAAAAAAAATAAATCTAATGGCAACTCCATGGTGATAAAAATATGAGTCCTTTGATACCCTTGAATTATACCCCCAAGTCTGCAACCTGCAGTTGCCTTCAGGGCAACTAATGGTAGGACTGGACCTCAGAAGAGGGATCATGGATGTTGCAGACTGGAGGGTAGAGAGTGAGGTGGCACTTCACACTGTTATAGGAATGCGGTAGGTTATGCCACAGGAGGTACAGAACAAGGGTAGGATTACAAGGAGACATGGCTGTTAAACCCATAATGTCAAAATGAGAAAAAGAGCCAAGGATGAAGGACCTTGAAATAAGGGATGCGGTGATAGAACTGTAGTCCTGGAAGAGGAGTTGTCAGCAACTGAGGACCAGAGACAGAATCTGTAGCAGACTAATATAGTTTTTTTTTTTTTTTTTTTGGTCTTCTGGAGCTGTTTCTCCCTGTCCTTCCTTCCCATCTTGTGCCTTGATAGGGAAAGCAGCAGAACAAAGAACCTTTCACAGTTTTCTGATTGCTGCAATGATCCCCAGCAGCTGCAGGCACCTTCGGAAGAATTTAGGCAGATTCAAGTACAGCAGATGCGAATCGAGGACTTCAAGGAGCGATTAAAAAAACAAAACCCCAATCCAAGGCGGTTCCTCAGAGAGACACATACAAGTGCCAAGAAGGCAAATAGATGGTATTGCATATACAAGCTAAAGAGATGGTGAGCAGCATGTCCCTCATCTTTGACAGAAAGCTCCCTGTCCTACACATGTGGTCTTCAAAATGATAGCACTGCTGCTTCCTCACCCTGCATGGAATTAAACCAATCAAGGTTTCTAGAGAGCTTTGTGAGAGCCTGGCTATTACTGAGTACCTGGCTGTGAGCTGCCAGCTGTTGCTACAGCTTTGCCTCTTCAGTCTGCTCAAGTCAAACGGTGATTGTTCCCTACATTGCTAACCTCCTGCTTTTCTTTTTTTCTAATAAAACCATTGCAATAACAGGAGATTCATTGCCTTTCAGCTGGAAAGACTTGCCTCCCTACAACGTACAGAGGCAGATGGTTTCTGGAGTCAAGTGTGGTTTCATTTTTTCGTAAGCGTAAGAAATCCTAAACCGATTTACCACCAAATTAGCAGAGCATTTGAAATGGTGACACTGACCAGATTGATGTGTTTTATGTTGTGCGTTCAGCAGTGGCGCAAATGTAGATTCGGACACCTGATTTATTGTCAGAAAGGATGTGGACACTGAGAATTGCTGCTTACCCTTTTCTGAAAAAGCAATAACGCCTGTCTAAACGCTGAACACCTCTTAGCTGTATTACTTGTGGTTCCCACGTCTGCCATAAAAATCTCATTTGCTCTGTTCTGTACATGGTCTTTGCATGCCATTAACATTTGTTGCCACTTGGGCAGCGTATATAAACATGTCATTTTCCAGTCTTTTTATAGTAGCCTTGCCAAAATATGAGGAGAAAGTCTTCGTGCCCATTTGTTTGCATGCAGGAGGCCGAATGATTTCATGTGGCAAGTATGTTAAAATGTCACCACGGGAGAAGGAATGTGGCTGGTAAACACCATCAACAGCCACTTGGGCAAGACTGGTTTGCTATGTGTTTCTGGCTAATGTCTGTTTCCTGTGACTTGGAACAAGACTGCAGTGTTTGGGATGCAACCAAAGTAATAGCTGTTTTTTTACAGCACTCATATTGCCAGGGGATGTTTTGAGGACTAAACAAGAACAAGATATGGAGAGTCAAAGTTTTAGTGTAGCACACATTGATATGATAATCTCAGGATCAATTCACCTGATAGCTTTCTGAACTTCTGGAAATCAGACCAATAGTTTCTTGCATAAATTGAGCATGCATGGTCTAAGGAGATCCTCAGCAAAGTGAAGGTTGCCACCCAAGTGGATGGGCTCTGGTGTGCAGAGAGATTTGCCAGTTTTCTATACTTAACCACCCCATCTCCTCCAGGATTCCCATCCATTGATGGAATTTTGGTGTAACCCCTCCCTGATGGTTACATCTTGTCTTGTCCGCGCCCTTTAGTGACACTAAAATTGTGTATTTTAGTTAGGAGAGTTAGGGCAGACAAAAGAAAATATTTCTTTACTCAGTGTGTAGTAAGTCTGTGAAACTGCTTGCCACAGGATATAGTGATGGCATCTGGCCTAGATACTTTTAAAAGGGGATTGGACAAATTTCTGGAGTAAAAGTTCACCATGCGTTACAAGCCATGATGTGTATGTGCAACCGCCTGATTTTAGAAGTAGGTTACCTCAGAATGCCAGATGCAAGGCATTGTGTGCTTGCATTTATTATTGTCTTGTGTGCTCCCTGAGGCATTTGGTGGGCCACTGTGAGATGCAGGAAGCTGGGCTAGATGGGACAATGGCCTGATCCAGTGGGGCTGTTCTTATGTTCTTATGACACTATTGTTCTGTGACAGAACACATTTGTTCAGCAAAGGCCTGGATTTCTGACAACATTATGTGCTTCTTGGTAGTATTTCTGAGCAATTTCCTATACAGCTTTGTAAGTTATGCTTTCAGATTACTAGCTTGAGTGGGTTCAGCTGAAGCACCGTGACCCTCTTGTCAGCATGTCTGTTACATGCCACGGCTGGCACCATATGTATACAATGTAATAACATGTGTGGTCACAAGTTAATGGTACAAAATAACTACCAGTTGTAGACCAGTGACAGAATAAATAGCATGTATTTGCATTTCGGATGGATGGCTAAAGAACCTGATTGCGGAAGTGCAATTTTCCCTTGTGTTTTCACATTAAAGGACAGCCGAGGGTGCTCCAATCTGCCCTGCTGCTTTGTGGATTGCAGCACTGCTGGTGACATTACTGCCCTTGACATTAACATGGCTGGTGGGCTTATTTTTTTTATATCCCTAGCCATTAACCTTTCCCCTCTGCCCAAATAAATTAACACTGGCTTCAAGAACTTCAGAAGCTGTGAATAAACCCTGGATGTCTTGGCTAGGAACTTGAAAAAGTGTGGACCCAGAAGGCAAAACCAAGGAGCCAGGATTAGTTGAATGATCTTCCCCATTCCACAAAGAAGCTAGTGACTTGCAGGCTCTGGGCTCTTCCTGGATTTGAGTTCAGACAGTTATTATCTGTTTAGACATTTATTTATTCTGTCTCTGAGCCCTCTCAGAGGTCAAGAGAGGCCTGGGGCCACTTCCAGTTTTTGAGGCCCATATCCATAATAAAAATTAAAAAATGACAACACATGAAAGCAAACTAGAGCACAAAAAAACAGTGACACAGAATTTAAATGTTTATGGTTTTTACCAAATCACATCTTTTATGGCCCAATCCCAACTAGGCTTTATGACAGTGGAACAGATATTCCAGTGTCTTAAATGGCTATACGGCGGCATGCTGCATTTGCACAGGCAGCCAGTGGCAGTAATTTGTACCGGTGTTTTAGCCCTTCCTTCTCCCATTCCCTCTCCCTTACTTTCTTCTGACCTATGCCAACAAAATTGCTGGCATAGGTCCATGGAGACCCATCGGGACAGTGCAGACTTGCCCAGGGTAAAGGAACCAATGTTCCCCTATCTCAAGAAGGCATCCATGACTATCCTCGCCAACACATTCCATTGGCATGGCTGTATCAGCAAGTGATAGTGGTGGTGGTGGTGGTGGAGTTAGGGTTGGGAAGTAATTGGCTTACATGTTCAGCTCTAAGCTGAGAGCGCATTCACATCTTGGTCCAGTAGGATGTACATTAAAAAGTTGAGAAACTCCCCCCAATCTATACGCAAATTCCAAGAACTCAAGTGCAAAAATAAAACTCATACCCCCCCCCCCAAAAGTAATTAGTGTTTAAATGTGAGTTCCCCTTTGTGCTTAAGGCTCAGCCAAATGAGCCAAATGAGTACTCCTGACTTCCATTTGAGTAGCCGTATCTGTTCCTGGGAAAGCACGTCTTTGCATTTCATCTGTTGCAGTGGAGGGATGTTCTCAGGGTTTGTGGGATAGCCTTGAGAAAGCCACTTAATGCTGCTGAGAAAGCCATGAGTCAAAGGGAACATACATGAGCACTAATTGATACATTTTGCTGGCATTTGTCTGTGTGTGGAGCTGGTCTCTGTGTTTCCATTTCCTAAGAAATCACAGAACTCTCCACTTTTCCCCAAGGATATGCCCTGAAGGAAGCTGCTGTCATGCTTTGACACAGATGGGTGGGGCTGAGATTTGTGTTCTTACTCCTTAGATTTCTCGGATTGTACAGCTTTCAGACTCCCAAAGGGGAATTTGATTGATTTAGTTATAAAATGTTTAGAGGTGAAGACAGACATGACATATTTGAAATGAGGTGGCAGTGATTTGAACACATATACTTTGCCTGGAAAACAAGTGCCCTGGAATGCAGTGAACGTATAAAATAAGGCTAACTGCATCCATTTTCCCTCCCAAATGTTGACCACCACCCCAAATTTGAAGTCAAACGTTTTTGAGTGAGCATTGTTGGCTGAGCACTAGAAAGCTCTTATATTTAAAATGCAAACTACACTTCAGAATACATGTCTTCACCAACAGGTACCTTTCCTAAAAATAGCCCAAGATGATGTTTAACATTTAAAAAAAATTATAATGAACAATTGTGATGAATTGATTCTGTTAATAATTCTAAAAAAGATATGTATTTTCTGGAGGGGAAATATGTTGCCTGGAGGGGCAATTCTTTATCAGTTGATTACAAACTAGTACTGTGGATGTATTGTATGTTGGGCTTTTGGCAGCTATAGTCCAAAGTTCAAAGAAGGAGACATGAATCTCTGGGGCCAGAACCTGAGAGGAGAATCTGCACCTGGGCAGGCAGATAGTAAGGTAGGCAACAGAGTAAGTCTGAACTTCTGTAACTAAGCATAATTCCAGTCCTATCCTGTCCCCACCCCCCCACACTCACGCACAGTTGTGCAGCTGTGCTGAAACGGAGCATACTGTATCCAGCATGGGGAGAGAAGGGGAGATTCTGAGACTTGGATGGGGAAAGGGGATTTAAATCCTCTTACACTTCCATAAGGTTCCCGCTCCACGTTGGATCTCCTCAAACCTGCACCAGTGATTTCCGAGGAGAGAAAGGGGGTGGGAAGGCCGCTGACAGTGGGAATAGGGTCTGGCAAGCTCATCGCCACTGAATTTATCCCCTCCTGCAGTCCCCCTTAGGGGTTTACTTATATAACTTCCCCATTGCTATAGACTGGGGAGAAGGGTGCCCTTTAAAAAGAAAATGCAACACTTCATGGTCATTCATGCGCATTGTTCAAAATTTATTTTGGGTTCAAATAATGACCAATAGAGGGAGACAGAGAGCCATGCTTTTGGACCAGACTTGATCTATTCAACAGATTCTGTTCTGAAGGGTCATCTGGCTGAAAAACCACTTACCTGCTGCTACTGTTGGGCTTTGTAGGGCTAAGGTTTTAGCAAATTCCAGATTTTTTCCCCCACAGATAATATAGGTCCAATAAGTGTTAAAGAATATCAAACTGACACATCCATGGTATAAAAATGCTAAGATAGATTAAGCCTAATCTTTATGGATGATGCTGAAAGTGTCCTCTGTCACAGGCCCCTATTTCTGGGCTTTTTGGAGGCATCTGGTTGACCATTGTGGAAACAGGATTCTGCACTAGATGGACCTTTGGTCTGAATCAGCAGGGCTCCTCAGATGTTCTTAACAGCAGGTACAAAAATGCCATGGTTCAAGGTGAAAGGTGGCCTGCATCCAAGTTCTTGACAACCAAGATCCACAGATATAATCTGAATGGGTTTTGTGACAACACCCAGATTCTCCAGTTCCTGAAAATATCCTCATTAACCCGTGCCAAATTTAGTTAGTGAACTTATTAAAGCCTGAATCATCCATGAAGCACCAGGCATAGTGCACCAGAATTAGTAATAATATCATTCAGAAGAATGGAAAGCTTGAAGCAACTTATTCAGGCACTGCAACTTTGCCTCCTAAGGCAATGTCAGCTACTGACCTTGGGTCTCAATGGTAAATGAACCTCCAAAAATAATCTTGGTACATAGATGAATGTTAGCAAGACAGGTTCCATTTGTGAAGCTTGGGTGGTTTCTTTCCATTATCTCCAAATTATTTGTGAAACTTGTGTTTGGGTTTTTAAGATTTCCTAGCTAGCCTTTTACAACCAAGGAAGAAAATTCAAAACAATAAAAATAATTTTCCCAACAGGAAGTCATTTTGGGGGTTTGGGGGATTCAGTATAGCATCTAGATTTATTCTATGGGTATGTGTCACTTAATTCTCTGATCCCTGTTGTTATCTGATTAGGCTGTTAAGCAGTCCAATCTAGCGCCTTTGTTGTGTAAAAGGACAATCCCTGCCAGAAACTAGCTGGCTGTACAGGATCAGTTTCTTTGGGAGTGGACATGACAGAGACTGAAAATTTTATCCATGCTTATAACATATTGATTTATATGCCTATAAGATGAACAGGGAGAAGCAGGCAAGCATGCAGAGGAGCATTTTCTCCTCCCCCTCCCCCAAAGCCAAGAGCATGTCCTTGGAACCTCCACCGTCTTGCCAACCTACATAAAACTTGGACTTCAGTCTTCTTTACTGGGCAGTAGCAGCAGCCAATGGTCAGTAGTCACCAAACTCTGTAAGTCAGCATCTATAAATGCTAATGAAAGAAATATTACTAATAATAAAACAAAATACTATTAATAATACAAAAATCTAAATATATTCTACAGTTCTGTTGGCACACTATAGTCTGATTCCCATAGCACTAGCTAAACCGGTCTGTGTTATTGGCTAATGGTGATGATTCTGCCAATATATTTGAAAAGAATACTCAGGGAAAAACACAGAGGTAAACAACCAGATGTAGGGTTTTCACTATCCTCCTTGTAGTGGGATAGGCCCTTCAAATCACCAATGTGTCCACCACAAACATCACTTTGGGTGGTTTGCAGTGGCATGCAAAAATACGCAGTGGTCATGGGGTGGTTCCCATGTATGAATGACTCGCCACAGACAGGGAGATACTGCACCCAGTATCAATTTCCAGAAATCATCATGAACCTAAGTGTCCAGGGATTTGATCTTTGTTCTATACAACCATAAGACAGAGCTCTATATGCTACAAAGAACAATTTCAAATGTACCTGGCTACCAATTTTTGGAAACAGAGTGGTTGTCTAGATTGACCTTGAATCCAATCCTTCAGGGATCTTCCTGTGTCCCTACGTTCAATTGATCTAGTCATCATGTTTCAATCCAGGCCAAAAAGAAAAAGCACTTGATGTCAAGCAGAAAGATTGTGTTAATCTGCCCTGCTAAGGAACTGAGCCTGGTTTGAAAATGCTGACTATTTCTTATTGGCACCTAACACAATCTGCCCTCAAATGCCTAATATAAGTCCCCCCCTAACTGCTCAGTCCAAAAGAGGTGCCACTGTTGGTCAGCTCAGACATGCACCAACTATATTGCTGATCCATGCAGGCAGATCAGACTTGAGAAGGGGGTTTAGAAATGGTAAATGTTGACACAGCCTATCCCTTCCCCCTCCCAGATTCAATCTGCCCACCCCATCCCATCTCCTCCCCATTCCACTCTCTCCATGCTCTCCCCCAGTCCCTACCCTAGACTCACCTGGTCCGTTGGGCATCCTGACAATCACTAGCATACATGGAAAAGTTCTGGACTTCATGCCTGCACGTTAGTTAGTAATGCTGTCACAAACTGCTTTATGGTGCTCTTATGATGGCATGTGCTGGTGGAATGCATGTTCCGCTGGCACAGGCTCTGGATAGGATTGGGCTGAAAGAGACAGAAAGGCATCAGAGCACTTGCTGAGCTGAAGCCCTCCATCACCCTAAATTCCTCATTCTCTCTTCCTCCCTGACAGAGGATTGCCAACCCTTTAGGATTGACCTGGAGTCTCCAGGAATCAGCATCAATCTCCAGGTGATTACTGAAGGAATCCTGGCTATTTTAACAGGATCACTGCAGTTTAGTGGCATTGCATCACTTGGGGGAGGGGGAATCTCCAGGATTAGCTTCAGTCAGAATTAGCAACCCTACTGTGATAGGAACTGCTTTTTAAAGGGCATGCTCCCCATTCTTGGCAGTAATCGCTCCACTTCCCCCTGCCTATGGATAAATGGGACCGTAATGAGGGGTTTTCTGTTCCAAGAGGCAAAACATAGTTTACAGTCAGAGACAATGGCTTAGAGCCGATAGAATGTTTCGAGGAATTAGAAGGAGAGCCCTGTCGAATGCAGGTTTAATTTGGCTCAGTTCTGCAGTTGAAAAGTTCACATAGCAGTGGAGCTTCTGCAGCCGAGTCTTGTTCTGAACGCAAATTACTTTTTGATGAAACTAAAATTGGCAATTAAAATTCCCTCTATTTGTGAGTCTCCTTGAGGGAAATAGAATTAGCACCTGTCAGCTTTGGGAATAACTTCTAAAGGTTTTACTCTCATGAACCAAAGTCCATCCATTCAATAAAATTTGTCATATGAGCCAAGCACTGAACACTTTAGCCCTTACTTACATCACTGGCATAACGCTGACCTGGTGCTGGCCTTCTCCGGAATACCATGTGATGCCATGGTTTTGAGTGGTGTGGGTGGGTTGTACTGCTGAAAGTGAGAGGTTGGGGTTATGTCAGATATGCTTTAGCCAAACACTATGTTTAGCAAGCCACAATTGTACAACGTAGAGTATGCAAAGATTCAATGTTAGATTCAAGAGCAGATAACCCAAGCAAGTGTATGATGGGGCAGGTGTATGATGAGTCAAAAAGCATTTCAGTTATTCTTAAAATTTAAAATCTTCTATAAAGTTAAAGGGGAAAACATGGTTTTTATGTGCTTATATGAAGAAAACGCAGGTCATGGTTCAGGATGTGGACTCACCTCCCTGCATTACAATCTCTGCACACGAACTGGAGGTTGTCCATGACTTTGTGTACCTTGGCTCAACGATCTCCGACACTCTTTCTCTTGATACCGAGCTAAACAGACGCATCGGCAAAGCAGCTACCCTTTTTCCAGACTGGCAAAGAGAGTCTGGTCCAACAAGAAGCTGACGGAACATACCAAGATCCAGGTCTACAGAGCTTGCGCCTTGAGTACACTTCTGTACTGCAGCGAGTCATGGACTCTTCGCACACAACAGGAGAAGAAGTTGAATGCTTTCCACATGCGCTGCCTCCGACGCATCCTCGGCATCACCTGGCAGAACAAAGTTCCAAACAGTCCTGGAATGAGCTGAAATCCCCAGTGTGTATAGACTGCTGAAACAGAGACACCTGCGTTGGCTTGGTCATGTCGTGAGAATGGGCGATGGTCAGATCCCAGAGGATCTCCTCTATGGAGAACTTGTGCAGGGAAAGCGCCTTACAGTTAGACCACAGCTGCGCTACAAGGACATCTGCAAGAGGGATATGAAAGCCTTAGGAATGAACCTCAACAGATGGGAAACCTTGGCCTCTGATCGTTCTGCTTGGAGGCAGGCTGTGCAGCATGGCCTTTCCCAGTTTGAAGAGACATTTTGCCTACAGACTGAGGCAAAGAGGCAAAGAAGGAAGGCCCATAGCCAGGGAGACAGACCAGGGACACACTACACTTGCTCCTGGTGTGGAAGGGATTGTCACTCCCGAATCAGCCTTTTCAGCCACACTAGACGCTGTGCCAGAACCACCATTCAGAGCGCGATACCTAGTCTTTCGAGACTGAAGATTACCAACTAACTATATTATTATTAAGAATATTTTATTTACTGCTTTTCAACAAAAAAAGTTCACAAAGCAATTTGCAGGCAAAATCAGATAACTAAATGGCTCCCTGTCGCAAAAAGACTCACTAACTAAAAAGATTCAGAAGAACACCAACAAACAGTCACTAGACATTGTGCTGGGGTAAACAAAGATAGTTACTTTGCCCCTGCTAAATATAAGAGGAGCATCATTTGAAAAAGTACCTCTTTGCCCAGCTAGCAGGGTCATATATGATGTGTGGTGTGAATCAATACAGATTTAGAGATCCATGTGTGTAAGTGTATAATCTTATGTGACAGGGATAAGTCACGCATGCTGATCTTGCAATCATGAAAGCGTCTACAAATGCAATAACAATACCCAGGCCTGTTTATCAATAACTGATGATTCAAATCCTGGAAAAGTTTCTCCATAAGACTGCTTCTGTTCTGACTTCAACACACATTAAGCAATATGTCTATCCAGATAGCTAAACTCACAGCATATTCCACAAGTTCAGTTAACAGATCATCAAAATAACAACTGAAGAAGCGCTCCAGAGGAGACAGAACAGTGCACACAATGTGATGGCAAAGAGTATTCTGCCCTCCAGAATACTCTCCCCAGAGGGTGGCCGCATCACATGCCCTGCCCACAGGACAGCCCGGATATGACATCATCATATCATGATGTTGTGACGTCATGCCCTAGGTCCTGGGACAGTCTGTTATGGCTCTGCTTGAATGCAAAACATAATATGAGAAACGATTCTTAATCGTTTTCCATAATGTTTTCCATAATGCCACACGAAGGTTGCGTGCCCCTTTCGCCTGAGAACTTCTTGGGGCAGCAAAGCCTGAGTTTTGTTTCCTTTAAAGGAGCACTGAAGACTTATAATGTATGTTACTATATTTACTTTTTTTTTTTTTAACAAATACACAGGCATCAGTGCAGGCAAACAGCAGACACCTTGACACAGCAAGCAGATCTGCTACCCATTGCAGATTCCCAGTGGGAGACCTGACACACCCAGGGTGCCATCAGTCAACTGACAACAATCTCTCTGCTTCTGTCTCAATCTGTTCCAAATGGTTATATCTTCACTATCCCCTATACTAGCCCCTTCCCTTTAGTAGTTCCCTCTGATCGCCTTCTTATTCACAACATTCAAGAAAGATCTCCTAACCATTAACTCATACCAGCTATCCATTCCGGGTTTGTTGCTAGCAATCTCCCAAAGAAAGGAATGCTTGACCAGTAGCCATAAGACCTGAAAAGGTGTTAAATGCGCATCTGTCATCAGGAGCTTTAATTGTCATACTTATCCATGTTGTGAGGTCATAGTGGTCCATTTTTTCCCACCCCAAACCAGGGAAAGTGGAAAGCCATGATGCAGTAAATATGTCTCCCAATGGTTCACCAACTTTTTAGCACCAGGTCCCACTTTTTGAAACGACACTTTATCAGAACTCACCTTGCTTTATAACTATTTTTAAAAAGGTGATTTAGAAATAAATTATTTATATTTGAGGGGGAAAAAAACTCAATCCATTTCTTGTAACGAGGCAACTCTATGAATAGCCTCAAGGCTTGAGGAGCTTAGGGCCCAATCTTATCCCACTTCTCAGCACCAATGCAGCCCCAAGGTAAGGGAACAAACATTCCCCCTACCTTGAGAAGGCCTCTGTGACTGCTTCCTCACTGCAGGATGCAGCACAGCTGCGTCCTGGATTGGGCCCTTAGTTATGTGACCCAGTCTTTGTGTGCTCCCACTACCTGTCATTGAGAGACTTGGGGAAAAAAAACACATCAGAAAAAAGTCACTCAAACATTTATATCCCTATATTTACACAAGCTTGCAAACTGCATGAGCTTAGCTCTTTGCAGGGCCATTAGCAACTCTCTGATTTTTGAATAGCCTCAGGGCTTGAGGCAGTTAGTTATCTGATCTTGCCATCACCTATGTTTTCATTGGAGGCTTTACAGGACCCACCAGAAATCGGATCAGAATCCCCCAAGTGAGTCCTGACCCACAGTTTGAGAAACAGTAGTCTAGACCAGGGGTTCTCACACATTTAGCTCAGGGACACACTTTTTAGAATGAGAATCTGTCCGGACCCACCAGAAGTGATGTCATGAGCGGAAGTGACATCATCAAGCAGGTAAATTTTTAACAATCTTAGGCTGCAATCCTACCCACACTTACCCAGGAGTAGTCCCATTGACTGTCATTGTTAAAAGAATATATATAGTAGCCTGTTAAAAGTACAGATCTGTAACATTTCCCCAAATGCAGTCACATCCCATGGTAGCGTCAAGTCTAATATATTAAAAATTAAATATTGAAATGAATAGGGGGGGAACCCACCTGAAATGGGCTTGCAACCCACCTAGTTTGAGAAACACTGGTCTAGACATTATGGAGTGGGAGCAGGAGCTGGTCACACAAGCTGCTGTTTTCATCAGTGGACACATGATTAGCATCTTATCTGGCCTGAACATGAGTTTTGTGGTTTGTTTGATTTGGGGTTGGATTTATTTTTGTTTTTTCCAAATCCTGTCTACAGCTCTGCGTGGGATGAAAATAATGATGCAGAAGCCTTCTTCCCTAAGGTTCCAGGACCCCTGGGCTGTGCAAATTGGAGGAAGCATTTTTCTGGTTTAAAAAAATGTTTTTAAAAGCCTCTTGTATGAAGAGCAAGATTTCTGTCTTCACATTTTCTGCTGTCTTGGCTGCCTATCTGGCTACAAGGTCATGTGAGCTGCTGTTGCTGATTCAGGGAGTATAATGAGCCTCCAGGGATGAGGAAGAAGAGACAAAGTAGGGTTTGTTTTCACAACCCCCAATTTCTTCTTGTTAATTCCCTTGTTTTTCTGCTTGGTCAGACCCATCATTCCCACTGCCAATAACATAGTCATGTTGTTTTTTAAAATGAGGGTGAGGACAGCAAGGCTGACCTGCAGGTAAACAGTGGCAAAGAAATTAAGAAGGAAGGTGGCCTGTTCCTGAAAAACAACTATTCCAGCAATTACCCTGTTTGCAAAGGCTAACATAGAATCCAGTTCTGCAATAATTTGGACTATAATTGGGAAATGAGGGCTAGCCAGAATAATTTGTTCTGGGGATCTGGAGTAGATGAAGACATGTAGTTTAGTCCTAACTCTACATTAAATGTAGACTACATTAAACTACATTAAACGTAGTTTAGACCTAACACTAAATTAAATACACCATTGGCCCTGATGCAGTTAACGTTTCTTTGCTGAGCAGAGTGTCCATGGAGTGTCCAATCTGGATTGGAACAACAATGTGGAAGATAGACTGGTCATATGCAAATTACTCAGAAGTTCCAGGATGGAAAAATACACCAGGTTCTCATATATTTTTCCCTTGCAGAGAGAAAAGGAGGGTGGGATGGGCAATTCTGAATAAATGGTTGCCAGGGCAAGGGTTAAACAGTTCCTCTCCCTTCTAAATTTCCACCAAGCTACCTGTGGTTGCTCAAAAAAATCCTATCCAACACTGGGTAAAAATATCATAACACAACATGTAATGTGTAGTTTGACTCTGAGACAAAGACTAAAAGGCACAATCCATCCTTTGACTAGGCACTTAAGGCGCATGGGCGCAAGGGCTTAAGGCACATTTGCACCTCCTTGGGAGGAAACCAGCTGGCACTCAGAGAAGCGCCAGCCTGCGGAGGCCGACACAAGCCTCTGCACCAACTTCTTCTACAAGGCTTGTGTCGGCCCAACTGGGCCAATGCAAGCCTCTGAGGTAGGTAGGAAGTGGGGAGGAGGCAGGAAGGAGGTGTTCCTGGGTGGGGGGAGGGCATGTGGTGGGCAGCCCCAGAGGCCAGTGGGGAGTGGGAGATGGGGCTGGAATCTGGCAGTTATGCCGGATCCCAATCCCTGTTCCCGGGGAGACCCATAGGGGTCAGCAGTCCTTACCCAGAGGTAAAGGGAAACATTTCTCCTTACCTCTAGCTGAACTGCTTATGGCCCCTATCCTGCGCTGGATACAGCGCAAGCCTCTTGGCTTGCCTGTTCCAGTGCGGGATAGGATTATGCCCTAAATTACATAAGAACATAAGAAAAGCCCTCTGGATCAGATCAAAGGCCCATCTAGTCCAGCTTCCTGTATCTCACAGTGGCCCACCAAATGCCTCAGGTAGCAAGACAAGAGACCTGCACCCTGATACCCTCCCCTGCATCTGGCATTCTGAAGTAGCCCACTACTAAAATCAGGAGGTCGCATATACCCATCATGGCTTGTAACCTGTGATGGACTTTTTCTCCAGAAATTTGCCCAATCCCTTTTTTAAAGATGCCATCACCACATCCTGTGACAAGGAGTTCCACAGATTAACTACATGCCAGGTAAAGAAATATTGCCTTTTGTCTGTCCTAACTGCAGTTTGGATGCATGATCGCAACTCAAAAGGCATGTTCAAAGGCCTGAAGTCTTCTGGGAAAGGCCTTCATGTTGACCTTATCATTTTAAAAAGGTCATGCAATTTGGCCCTGGCCCTGTAAATTTAAGGAATTCGGATCACATGGGCCCTGCTTGCCTCATGCATGTCGTTTGTTTGCAGTATTCCTTCTTGTTACGAGATTCTCGTAGATTGAGAATACTCTCAGTTGGAGAATAGTGCAAATATGAAAGAGCTAGGAGTGAAACCTGAAGTGGATTTTTTGTCACTCACTCTGATGAACTGAAGCGCAGCTCTCTTCTTGGCCTCCCCCCAGACATTCCTCTCAGGTTTCAGCACAATTCTAATTGCCACTAAAGATGATAGCTGTGTCACTGGGGGTTTAATTCTAATCCTCAGTGGTACAGCAGTGGAGACAACTATAATCTCATAGTATTGGCTCAGGCTTTTCTTATTATCTTCTTCCTGGACTGCTACTAGCCGATGTTAGTGAGTTGCACGTTCAAAGGCAAAAGAGAAGCTCCATGAATTTGGAAAGACAACAGCACATGAACTTGCACATGGCTGATTTGAACACTTGGGAAAAAATGGAAACAGAAACAGCTTTTTGAATACAACAATTCCACTTCCTTTCCTGGTAACCGAGCTTTCACTGCACAGAATGAATCTTAATTTTGTCACCAACTCCTGGTGGATTTGGTGGAATTTCAAACCATTGGAAAAGCTAGTACTTGACATTTGGGAAATTCATCCAACCAGGAATATTCTGGTTTGGTTCTTCAGTGCAATTTTTTTTTTGGGGGGGGGGGGGGTGATAACATGAAATCGAGAAGACAAAATGGCAGACAGGTCTGTAAAGGCAATGGCTTTTGATCACTGACTATTGAGATTTAGGAAGTTTGTCTTCAGGGTTTGTAATTCACACTCTTGGCTTGTACTGGAGAACTGACAGACTGACCGACTTTGCTTACAGTTCCACCCTGAACTAATGTTCCTCTTGTGCTGTTTGATTCAGTTAAGCAAGGCAGTTTGAGAATACGCGTGGGCGGTTTGAAATTACGTGGTGATTGCAAAGGGGTAGATGATCATGCTTAGGGAGGTGTCAGTTTGGCTAAATGAACTGAGAAGAATACTTCTTCTTGTATACTTGCGTATACTTGTGTACTTCGTCGTGTATACTTGTATTCGCGTCATGCGTATAACCTGGATGTGGAGGGGGAGCAGGTCCTTCCCCCTGACCGCCATATATTGGACAAGGTTGAAAATGGAGTTTCTATGTGCATAAAACTGCAATTGGGAGACCTGAATGATCAATTTCATGCAAGGGTATATATGTGCACAGCTGTGTGTGTGTAGAAACTTACAGGGGCTTATAGGGGCTATGAGGTGGGGATAGACAGCACAACTGGGCTTCGCCTCTGAATATTGGCTATATGTATGGAGTCAGATGTAGGGCTAATGTCAAGTGTAGGGCTAGTGTACAATCCTAACTAGGACTGGGCTGGCTCAGGGAGGGATTTATGAAACTAGTACAGTGTTCCATTGTGATAAAATGGCTTTGTATACATTTGTAGATATCAAGATTCTTTTGTGTTTAATCTTAGAAAATTTGAGTAATCCTTTGTCCATCCAGGGCTGAACCGCCTGCCACTGTTCTGGTCAGGATTCCCATCTCATCCAGAGTGCAGGTAACAAACTGATCCTGAGCTGAAATCACCGTGCAGCTCCCTGGGTCAATTATATGAGATCCCCATTAACCCCTTCCTTGATCCAGGCATTGCCTGACCCCAAATATGAGCAGGTTGGGTCACAAGGGTTACACATACAAGGTGATATTTTCAATAATGAATAGCAATAATATTGTGATATTTGTCATTTCTAATGTGTGTAAACAATCAGATACCGCACAATCAATACAGAAGCATAAAATAAATGGCTCTGTCCGCAGCCCAACAGTGGAATGATAGATGAACCAAGAACAAAGGAACAAGAATCAGGGAGAAATGATGGGGAAAAGGCATGATGGAGAAGAATTAAACACTAGCAATGAGCTAGGAGAAGATGAAGAAAAATGAAACATCCAAAGTTGATCATCATAATTAAATTAAGGGGGCAATCCTATGTCCATTTAACTGAGAATAATCTCTATTGACTAACCTCTGAGTACAAATACACGGGATCTGGCTGCTCCATTAACATACAATGCCATTTTGCAATTCTGTAAACAAAAAACACAGAATTAACCAGTGCTGAAATGAAAGGGGATAAAATGGAAGTGCCTTAAAGAAATCTACAAGCTCTACCCCGACTCTACCCAATTTTAGCCAATCTCTCTCCTTGCCAGTTTCCTTCTGGAAAAAATAATAGCTAAGAAGGTCAGCAAAAAGATAACAGTGATGGGACTTCACTTCCTCTAGCAATGTTTCTCAAACTGTGAGTCGGGACCCACTAGGTGGGTTGCGAGCCAATTTTAGTTGAGCCCCCATTCATTTCAATATTTCATTTTCAATATATTAGACTTGATGCTACCATGGTATGTGACTGCATTTGGGAAAATGTTACAGACCTGTACTTTTAACAAGCTATTATGTATATTCTTTTAACAATGATAGTCAATGGGACTACTCCTGGGTAAGTGTGGATAGGATTGCAGCCTAAGATTGTTAAAAATTTACCTGCTTGATGATGACACTTCCGCTCATGACATCACTTCTGGTGGGTCCTGACAGAGTCTCATTCTAAAAA
Organism: Tiliqua scincoides; assembly: GCF_035046505.1. Classification (NCBI taxonomy): domain Eukaryota; kingdom Metazoa; phylum Chordata; class Lepidosauria; order Squamata; family Scincidae; genus Tiliqua; species Tiliqua scincoides. The sequence goes on along the minus strand of NC_089824.1, from coordinate 194,446,517 downwards.
GTGGGTCCCATTGCTAAATGTGTGAGAACCACTGCTCTATAGTTTGACTACTAGAATTGAGCCATCCATCAGCCAATAGTATTGACCCATCCATCAGCAATGAGCAGTTCAATCCTAACTAAATCCCCCCCTAACCAATACAGCTGTGCCACTGGAAGACATGCATCACCCTGCGGGGGGAGGGCAGTCATAGAGGTCTCGTCCAGGTAAGGGAACATGTATTGCATTACTCGGGGGTAAACCTCCATTCTTCCAATGGATCACCTTGGATATGCGCCAGCTACTTTACTAGTGCAGGTCTGAGGTAATGAGAGGGAATGGGGAGGAGGGACAAGGAGATCAGTGAAAGTTGCTTCTGCTATTTGCTCCCCACCTGTTCTGCCCACCTTTCGGCTGGCTCCCTCCCAACTGCTCCTCTGTTCCTCTCTTTCCACAACCTTGTTCCGCCACCATTGACTTTGGGGGAAGGGCGGTGGGCTCCAGTGGCAAGGCTGTGGCACCACTGCCTATTGTGGTAGTGCTCACAAAATGGCTGCCGGTAGTGTGCTGTATACAGCATCAGCCATTTTATGACAGTGGAACACTGTTCTGCTGTCTTAAAACTCCCTGTGCTGCAGCCCAATCATAGTTAGGACTGGGCTGCTAGCCTTCTTCAATACGCATTGCAAGAATGACCCGACATACTCTCAACTGGCTCTCCCAGGATCTTAAACTCTTAGGGCAGTGGCATCCTTCACTTGGCTTGGGGCAAGACAATGACATGTACATTTAGTAGACCTGAAAATCCCTGGGTGTATTCCATTCTGCTATCTGACAAGGCTTTTGACATTCTAGGTGCCATCTCTGCATATGTGAAAGAAGCATCTCCCCTTCATTTATTTCCCCTGCTGTCTTGACCTGATGTCCTGTTCCTAGACTGTATCCTATTTATGTCTGCTCTTTCAAGCCATGTGATGCAGCTGGGTTCTTGAACATGGGAAGGACATCTTGCTTCTCTGTGTTCTGAGAGAACATCGGCAAAGGCAATCCAGTTTACTGTGGGCAGTGCTGCCCTAAACACAGCCAGTTAAGAGGCATTGATGGTTTGTTGTGATGGTTTGCTTTTCAAGAGAGGGATTAACTTTATATAAATGAACACTTGCCTGCATACACACAAACTCCCTTTACTCAGTGAAAATGCCTGGCTTTCTCTAATGTGGAGATCCTATTATTCTAATCTCCCTATCCCTCATCCCTCTGACCCGCTCAACATGCTGGGCTTAATCTGCTTATTTTGTCTTCTTCTATCCTGTAAGGATGATGATTTGTTGGGTTGCACTACAGGGACTTAATCATGAAGAATCATGGAGCACAGTTGAACTCTTTGGGGTATTATTTGGCAATTTGATGCAAGAAGCACATTTGATCGGGGTTTATTACTCCCCAAGGTTGTACTCTTGACCTGCTCTTGTGCTGTTCAATAGGTGGGAATTATCAAGCCCAAGCTTCTGTTCCACTATCTAGTTTGCTGTCCCAGTGTCCATTTTTCCAGAATCCTCACTAGCAGTAAAGAAAAGAAGTTAGCTGAGAGAGGAGGACGAACCAACAGTGGATGAACAGACATGTCTCCAGGGACTCCTGAGAGACAGTCTGTTTTTCCCCAAAAAACTGCAGTGTCTGCACTCAAGCTGCTGGCTCCGTGCTAAGATACCATATGGAAGGAAAAGCATGAAGCGTAAAGTTTAAGTTGGAAATTTAAGATAAGTATGTGTTAATATTGTCCCTGGCTTTGATGGACTGATTTGGCTAAAAGCCCTGGATGCACTGAAGGTGTTAATGAGAAACTTTTTAAGGACATTGAAAGTGCTCTTTATCTTTGTAGTGGAATAAATTGGTAGTGGATTATAATTATAAATATAATTTGGTGTGTGGACAAAAATCCAGAATTACTTGTGGACATAATTTTTATTAGACTTGAAAGAGTTTTGTCTACTTGAGACTGTTTCTTTCGTTTTGTTTTTCTCCATTAATCACACTGTTATCTGTAAGAAAAATTCAAAAAATGCCTGACTGAAAAAACATGTGGTAGAAGTAAGGAGAATAATATGCTGTGGACATCTTGTGGATTAGAAAGAAATTGCAAGATGGAACCTGTTCCAGATACTTAGACTCAAATGATCCTCAAAAATTTGGAAAAATTACTCACAATGAGAAGACAGCAGTTGAGTTGGTCCTTGCAGATTCAAGCCAGTTTAAAGACTCTCTCTCAACAGATAGATGTGTGCAAGGAGCAATTGGAAGATGTGAAGAAAACAGAAGATAAACAGAAGGAGAAAGCGGAAAAGATGATGGTGAGGGATGAAATCATCAGAAGAGTGGATACAGAAATTAGAAGAGTGGAAAATCAACAGAATCTAGAAGGGATGCTGATGGAGATTGAAACAGAGAAGATGGACAGAGTAACATGGGTGCACAAAATACAAAATTTGTTGGAACAAGAAGAAGAAAACATATTCCAGTTAACTGGAAGAATGAACATACCTTATACAAGAAAGTGTGGCTTATTGGATTCTGTTATGGAGATAAATTATTAAAGATATTACAGGAGAAAAAATGGAAAGAAAGAAAGAAAAAGAAACCTGAGTGTTAACCTGAGGGTTAAAGAAAATTGGAGGATTTTATTTAGCTAATAACTGGTTTAAATTTACTCTAGGGTTCTCTGTTCTAGAATAGTAGAAATCTTTACAAAGCAGAAGATGCACGTAAACAACCACGAACTGTGAGTAAAGTATTTCTTATGAAATCTTAACCAAGCCTCCACTCCTGTGTATGTTTTATTGATAGCAACTAGCCTGGGTGGTTGGATATTTTACCATAGGAAGGGGGTGTTTTTGCTGATTACTTGGTTCCCCCCCCCTTCTCCAATACTCTGAACCCATTCCAGTTTGGCTGCATCTTTCCTTAAGTGCGATGTCCAGAACTGGACACAGTGCTCCAAATTAGGTCTAACCTAATTTGGAGCACTAACCAAACCTAACCAAACATTAGGTCTAAAACGGAACCACTACTTCTTGTGACTTGGAAGCTATGGTTCTCCTAAGGCAGACTAAAATTGTAGTAGCTTTGCTTCCAGTTGCATCACACTCCTGGCTCATGTTCATCTTGTGATCCACTGCAACTCCAAGATCCTTCTCACATGTTGTGCTGCCAAACCAGCCCACAGACTCAGGTATCTCCCATTCTATAACAGTGTCTTTGGTTATTTTTGCCTAAGTGCAAACTTCACTCAGGCTGCCATTACAGAATGTTTATCACACTTAGAGCCCAATCCTATGCATGTCTACTCAGAAGCAAGTCCCATTAGAGTCAATGGGGCTTACTCCCAGGAAAGTGTGGATAGGATTAGGCTGTTAAAACCTGCCTGAGTTCAAAGATGACTTTCAGTTTGATGAGAATTCTGATAATAGGTCAATTCATTCTCTGTCCTTTCAGATCCCTTCCCTTGAATCTGCAGCTTCCATGACTCCATTCCCCATGGCAGTGTGTCCACAGCATCATTAGTGGTTGGAATGAGGTAAGTAGCTCAGGTCTCCAAAATGTACAACGAAGTAGTGGTGGTGGTGGTGATGTGTCTCTGCATTTGGACAACTAAAGGACTCTATTCATCACTGCAGGAAGCAAATGGTGCCAAGAAAAATGGAGAGAACTTGCTGTTCATTTGGGATAATCCATGTCCCAAGTCTGAAATCTTGGAATTGAACACCAAGCCCAGTGCAGTCTAAAATGACAGGCGGTGTCTTGAAATGACACAAAATGAGACATGGAAAATTCTGAATGCATGATTGAAATTGGGACTCTGCTTGATTTGAACACATTTGGAACAGAGGACGGACTCAAATATAAATGAGAAAAATTACGCATAGTAGTTGTTCTAGACCAGTGACTTCTGAACAGTTGTCATTTTCTGTATTTCTGAATTACCCCATGAAGCAAGATATGAGATAGATTCTCCCACTTGTTTCTCCCTTGTGCTATTGTCCATTTTTGGCCACCTGCTGTATTGAGTAGGATGGGATGCGTGTCACGCAGAATGTAGTCAAGGTGGGCGGGCATGGAGGAGAGAAGCCACAACTGGTTCAGGGAACTGAAAGTACCAGTATGCAAATCTTTGGGTTGAAACCTGGCAACCCTGTTCCTGAATGACAGAGTGGTCCTTTCTATCACTCCTTTCAGAGTGGTCCTTTCTTTCTTACTACTACTCCTTTCTAGATCTAGTTGCTTGATCTACTACTACTCCTTCTATCCAGTAGAGGAGCCAATCTACAGGATCCTCATAGATTGGCTAACAGTCTGCTGCTGGTGAATGTTGTTGAAGGCATAACAGAGAGAGTGAATGAGAGAATAATATCCACATCAAAAGGCACAGGAATCAGATAATTTCCCAAAATGTCATCCAATCTGATGGATCCTCTCAGTACAAGGTTTGCATTTCACAGTTTACATTTGGTTTACTTTTACCCATTGCATTTTTCAAGCAACTTTTATTTTCATTGGCTTGATGTGAACATGGTGCTATGCCAGCAACTCTTGAATCTCAACAGAACTTCTTTTACTGAGAAGGGAGTCAAGAAGACAAATAATACCCAAACTTTCCAGACAGTGTTACCACACCACCTTGGAACATGCAGATCCACTCTTGGAGGTCTGTGAGCACAACATTGGGACTTGTTTCCCTTTCCACATTATGAAAAACTAGGAAGTGATGTAAGCCCACTGCTGGCCACAAGGTGGCTTGGGCTCCCTTGGTACAAGATGTGTTGCTACAATTGGATTTACACACAAATGCACAGTCAGTTGGAGATTGGATTCAGAGTACGAATGTAGTGTTGTTGACAGCTACCACTGTGCATTCCTACAGATTTTTTTTTTTTAAATAAGAAAAGGCTGCTTGTTGCTTGATTAAATTTCTTGCTTCCCTCATCATTTGATTACAGCAATATGGAAACTTAGGGCCACTCTTGGAAAGCATGGACAATTGCATATGTGAATTTGTGAACCTGCTCTGTATGAGACATGTAATCAGTTCATCTATTGCCTGCTCCATCCATCAGCAACTTTCTAAAATCTCAGGCACCAGCACTAGTATCTGGGTTTTTTTTAATAGGGAATGCTAGGGTTCTTTCTTACAATCTACCTTTATATTTTGCCCCTAATGGTTAGCAGAAACTACCTGTCCGTACTTTACATCCATTACAACTTGTCTGAGCACCCGTACTTCATTTCTGTAATAAAAACAGGTGTCAGGAAGAAGAAAATGTACAAAATAATTTCTATGCCCTAGTTTTACAGCTGCACCAGGGCAGAGCTGCTGATTGAAGTGGATGGAATATACTCTTGAATGGGTTATGTGAATATCTCCTCTTGTACTTTGTTAAGTTGTACCAGTGGGTCACTTTGTCCTGTGTTCCATATTGCAAAACCATCCTGGGTTGGTCAAGTTCTGCAATAGTGGAGGACAGAGGCCAACTGTGGATGGAGACGTATGGTCAGATCCCAAACTGATAATAAATAGTGCTAATCCTAATAATTCATAGCCATAATTCTAGCAGCGCAGTGGTTCCCAGACTTTTAAGCGCTGTGACCCACCTTATCCTCTGCAATGGGTCGTGACACACTGTAAGGCCTTCTTGGGAGGCCCCAGAGGCATCTTCCAGGTTGCACTAGGCCAGAAACCCATTCTAATGGCCTCCATGGGCTTCAGAATGGCCCATAGAAGTGTTTGGAAGTGACTTCTGGTCAAACCAGAAGTTGTGTCCACAAACTGGAAGTTGCAGATAATGGCTCAGCCTCCAAAGGACAAGGAACAAGACAGCACCAAGACTGCAAAGCCACCTAAACAAGAGGCATCAGCTGATGTACTTGTGACCATGCTAGTGTGGCTGCTTCTCCTGTTACTGCTGCCACCTTGGTGGGACACAAGTGGCACTCCCTTCTGGCCTGGCACCTGTGGTGGTTCACCCCCACTCTCTATGTAATGGCATATCCATGTAGGTGCTTAGATCCCCTGTGATGGTTGGCAACCTTCAGTCTCGAAAGACTCTGGTATAAGCCTACAGTACCCAGTATTCCCAGTCGGTCTCCCATCCAAGTATTAACCAGGCCTGACCCTGCTTAGCTTCCGAGATCAGACAAGATCATGTGCAGGGTAACAGTTGCTGCTGAATGCCCTGGTTTTTCTTATTTTTGCCTATTTTTTTTTTTTTACTGAATATGGTTGCTATATGGCCCCCGTGTACTCTCACCCAGCACTGAAACCTGGCACAGATCTTCAGAACATAGGGTAGACATGTGCTTCAAAAACTCTGATTAGCTTACATGTGAAAGTAAACATAATTATTTTAATACAATTGGTGCCTGTAGAGAAGACAGCACACATAGCAAGAAAATTTCTTGCTCTGTAAGCTGGCAGCAGATCCTGGTTTCTTTGAAACTGCCATGCCCTGCTGCACTGGCAGCAGCTTACTGTGAAGATTAATAATAATTATATGATGCCATTATTACTACTAGTATTATGGGTTCTGTTTGTTTGCCTTAGAGACCTGACTGTACTTCTTCCATCACCACTTCAGTTTTCCTGCATTCTGTGAAATCCGCATCTGCTCAAATATGTCCACTTCATTCTGGGGGGGGGGGAGCAGAGGCTGGCACATGAGTTTAAGGGGGCAGCATTTGGCAGGCTGCTTGAGGCATCAGGAGGTCTTGGGCTGGCCCTGCATACAACTTTCTGAGAGCCGCTCAAAATAGGATTTTGGCAGTGGTAGCTCCGTTATCATCAGTGGTCATGTTGGAGGGAGCAGTAGGGGGCAGGGAAACTCCAAATTACTTACAAATACCGAGTGGGCAGGGAGAGTCAAAATGAAGTGCATCCCCCTTCCCATTGCTTATGATGAACACAAGGGGCAGCTTCACTGCTCCCTTCCATTTGCTATGAACAGGAAGAGGGGATTGAGAGCTAACTATAATTGGATCAGGTTAATATGCCTAACTACTAATTGCATGTGCAAGGGTCCTAAGTCCCTACTGGGCAGTGTCTGCATCATTAACATCATGATTGGACATCACTGACAACCAGAAACATAAGTTCTCTATCCCTGTCTAGGCCATTTTGTGACCAGAAGGCATCTATCTCCGGACCAGATCAGACGGAAAGCTCTTCAACCTCTCCAGACTGAGAGCAAAATCCAAAGTCCAGCTGAAATGTCTGCGTGACTTCCTCTTTGCCGACGATGCAGCTGTCACTACCCACTCTGCCAAAGATCTCCAGCAGCTCATGGATCGTTTTAGCAAGGCCTGCCAAGATTTTGGTCTGACAATCAGCCTGAAGAAAACACAGGTCATGGTTCAGGATGTGGACTCACCTCCCTGCATTACAATCTCTGAGCATGAACTGGAGGTTGTCCATGACTTTGTGTACCTTGGCTCAACGATCTCCGACACACATTCTCTCGATACCGAGCTAAACAAGCGCATCGGTAAAGCAGCTACCACGTTTTCCAGACTCACAAAGAGAGTCTGGTCCAACAAGAAGCTGACGGAACATACCAAGATCCAGGTCTACAGAGCTTGCGTCCTGAGTACACTTCTGTACTGCAGCGAGTCATGGACTCTTCGCTCACAACAGGAGAGGAAACTGAGCGCTTTCCACATGCGCTGCCTCCGACGCATCCTCGGCATCACCTGGCAGGACAAAGTTCCAAACAACACAGTCCTGGAACGTGCTGGAATCCCTAGCATGTATTCACTGCTGAAACAGAGACGCCTGCGTTGGCTTGGTCATGTCGTGAGAATGGATGATGGCCGGATCCCAAAGGATCTCCTCTATGGAGAACTCGTGCAAGGAAAGCGCCCTACAGGTAGACCACAGCTGCGATACAAGGACATCTGCAAGAGGGATCTGAAGGCCTTAGGGATGGACCTCAACAAGTGGGAAACCCTGGCCTCTGAGCGGCCCGCTTGGAGGCAGGCTGTGCAGCATGGCCTTTCCCAGTTTGAAGAGACACTTTGCCAACAGTCTGAGGCTAAGAGGCAAAGAAGGAAGGCCCATAGCCAGGGAGACAGACCAGGGACAGACTGCACTTGCTCCCGGTGTGGAAGGGATTGTCACTCCCGGATTGGCCTTTTCAGCCACACTAGACGCTGTGCCAGAACCACCTTTCAGAGTGCGATACCATAGTCTTTCGAGACTGAAGGTTGCCAATACAATACAATATACAATTATTTGAAAGATTAGAGTCCTACTCTGACTTGCTGTATAGTTCCACATAGCAATGTCCATCTACCCTGATTTAAAATAGCAATACTGTACTGTACATTGCTCCAGATGGTCATCTGTATCTCACAGAGACTGGATCTGATGCTATTATAATACTAAAGGGCTTGCAGGACAACTATGTACAGCAAAAATGCTGTACATTTGGGGGTGTGATTTGCAGGTCAGCAAATGAGACTCCACCTTTGGGTGTCTTCCTTGGCTTCTCTTAGCACTGAATCTCCTAGCTTTTGAAAGTGTTTTGCAAGGCATGGATACTAAGTGTGCCCACACCAAACTGCAGCCACTCAGTCATTCTCTCTCTCTCTCTCTCTCCCTGCAACCAGTTGGATAACCTAAACAAAGGCTCTTTTCATGCCCTGTACAAACCATATGGAGAAAGGACAGATTGTTATTGCATGGCATCACATCTCAAACAAGCAAAACCAAAGGTTCTAAAAAAAAAAAACAGTTCCCATGAACCAGTGGTTACCAAACTTTTCAGCACCAGGACCCACTTTTTAAAATGACACTCTGTTGGGACCCAACTAGGTTCCCAATATTCACAAACAGGGGCTTGATCCCTTCCTGCATTCCAGTTACATGTATTTAAAAGGACTAGACTCTTCCCCACCTACCCGGCTTCTAAGAGAGAATGGAGTGAATCTCTTTTTATTGCTTTTTACAAATGACACAGTTGTCCCCAGTTCCTTCTGTGTGTGTGTGTGTGTGTGTGTGTGTGTGTGTGAGAGAGAGAGAGAGAGAGAGAGAGAGAGAGAGAGAGAATCTGACAGCCCATAACCTGCTTTGGAAGTTGTAAGTTTCTGTGTAGTAGTGGGGAAGATACCTCCAACCATAAGAGAGTCCGAAATGAATAGACTTGAGCTTGCTAACTCTGAACTTTCACACAGGAGCTTCCCTTTTGAAGTCTTGTTTGTGAAGCAGGGTGACTTTGAGGTTAGCTTCAAAGTGTCCCAGGAGTCTGAAATGTTCTCCCATTGATTTCTGAACATTGCCTTTTTTGATGTCTGTATAGGGCTAAAGCAAAATGACACTCATCTTTCACTGCCGCATTTGCAAAAAGGTGGCAAAAAGTAGAGGCCATTTTGAGAGGGTGGGGCAAATTCCAGAAGTGAGGTTAATGCTGGCTGTGTGATGCTCCTCCTGGCAGCCAAATGATCTAGCAACAATGCTAGATCATCATGTAGGACCCTTCTGAAGGGAATGGGAGGGAGTGTGACTGCCTGTTATCCACAGGAACACTGTGGTATAAAACACATGTAGTGCTAAAAGAGGTATATGGTTTTACTCCTTCTTTCACTAGTGATGCACTCCTCCAAATTTGGCCCAAAATTCAAGCCAAAAAAACTCTTGAAAGGACAGTTCTACAATTCATGTGTGTCCATTTAGTCTCTTGAGCAGAGACTAATCACTTTTGTCTAGATCAGAGGTGTCCAAAGTTTTTGGCAGGAGGGCCACATCATCTCTCTGACACTGTGTCAGGGGCCGGGGAAATAAAAAATTAATTTACATTTAAAATTTGAATAAATGTACATAAGTTTACATAAATGAATATATTAGAGATGAACTTATATGAATGAATGAAGGTCTTGCAATAGCTCAAGGCCTATAAAAGGCCTTGCACAAAGCAAGGCTGGCCTTTCCTTTGCTGCCGCTACTGCATCACAGATGTGAAACAGCAAGCAATGGAGGGAGCCCTCATCCCACAGCTCACACGAGAGGTCAAACAGTCGCCCTCATGCTGAGATCAGTTGCGTTGGGCCAGAGCGGGCTCCAACAAATCTCCAGAGGGCCAGAGGCTCATTGGAGACTGTGGGCTGCATTGAGAGGCCTCGAGGGCCGCAAGTGGCCCCAGGGCAGGGGTTTGGGCACCCCTGGTCTAGATATATACAGCTGAAGAACATTATTGTTAGGCAGGACCAGCCCAACCATGAAGCTGACTGATGCAGCTGCTTCAAACAGTGGGAGCAGCATGCCCCTGCATCACACATCTGCCCTCCGTCCCCCTCAGACCTGCACACACCCAGCTGCTTCACGGTCCAATCCTATTGGTCATTTATTAATATGGAACACATGTTCTGCCCGTGTAAACAGCTTTATGGAGAAGAATGTTGACATTGATCTACTAGCAGCAGGTCTAACACTGTACCAGTATTCAAAAAATCATCTTAAATTTTTACACAATGCACTGTTTTGTATAGGCTTCTGTACTGCAACCTGGCAACTTCACATGTGGGGACTTCACATGGGGTTTAGAATATGCAGGCGCTCTTTCTTTCTTTCTTTCTTTCTTTCTTTCTTTCTTTCTTTCTTTCTTTCTTTCTTTCTTTCTTTCTTTCTTTCTCACACAACCCTGGAACTCAGGGACATCCACTAAAATTGAGTGCTGGGAGAGTTAGAAAACAAAAGAAAATATTTCTTTACCCAGCACGTCATTAATCTGTGGAACTCCACAGGATGTGGTGATGACATCTTGCCTAGATGCCTTTAAAAGGGGATTGGATGGATTTAAGGATGAAAAGTCCATTACAGGTTACAAGCCATGATGTGCAAACTCCTGATTTTAGAAGTAGGCTACTTCAGAAGGCCAGATGCAGGGGAGTGGCAGGAGGATGCAGGAATCTTGTTGTTTTGTGTGCTTTCTGCGGCATTTGGTGGGCCACTGGGAGATACAGGAAGCTGAACTAGATGGGCCATTGGCTTGATCCAGTGGGGCTCTTCTTATATTCTTAATGCTCTGAGTCTATAGCATAGCCAAATTGTGGCTCGTGAGCCACATGCAGCTCTTTGCCATATAATACGTAGCTCTCAGAAATATGTTGACTGACCACCTTTTTGCATCACAATTAATACAAAAAGTAAATAAATTTTCAAGCTTTATAATTATTTACTGGGAATAAACTGAGAGTCCACTGGATTAAAACATGTTTAATGTTCATGGTAAGTAAATACATTTAAGAACTTAAATGCTTCTTAAATATTGTGGCTCTCAACCATCTCTCTTGCAGCTCTCAAACATCTGAAGTTTATTGTTTATGGCTCTTACATTAATCAAGTTTGGTCACCCTTGCTCTCTAGGCACAATGAGGAATGCTTAGTGAATGTGCAGATCTTCGCCCAACAGGGTAGATCTCATGCATGCTGACGTACTGTGGTGAGTGGGGAAAAATTCTCCTGCAGGAAAAATTGAGCAAAAATTTGAAATAATGTAGATCCATTATTGTTGGCCTAAGAATCTTCATAAAATACATACACTAGAAAAAATGAGTGAAGATGGCTATACAGATATTTTCTTAATCAACAGAGCAACGAGGCAAAGTTCATTGTTAGCCGTCATTTATGCAGTTTCTGTATTAATTAAAAATAATGGTGTTGGCTACGATTCCAAGTACAGTCATGCGTATGTGAGTCTTGTTGATTTCAATGGAAAATAAAGAGGTAATTATGAACAGAGTTTCAGCGACATGGTTTCAAAATTCCTCCGTACTTAAAAAAAAGAGAACATTCACATGAGAGTTGCAAGCTTTAACCAGTTCAGTTGGTAAATCAAGCAGTGAAAGCTTTTGTCCATGAACTGGTGCAGCCCAATTTTTAATTTTAATAATTAAGGTCAGTGGAAGCTCTGGCTTTGGGGGGACCCAGTGGCAAAAACCTTCTAAGGGTCCCACAATGGCATTCTCCCCCCCTACTCTGGAACATATATGTGTGTACCTGCTCTACTCCCATGGCACTTGGGAACTCCAGCACCACTATGACTATGGTGGTGGCATAAAGACTCATGCCGTCTGATGCCACCTGCACCCCACCACCTCCTGATAAGCCTCTCCATTGAATCCTGGGCCCCTGGCCTTTAGTCCCACTAGGTATTGATAAGAAGCAGCAGTGAGATTTGTAAAATTGTGCTGGGGAAAAAGGGGGTCATTCACTGCTAACACTGCTCGCCACTGTGTCCAAGTAAGGCAGCCTAGTAAACCAGAACCCAATGGGAAGGCTTACTAGAAGGCTGTGGGGATCAGGCAGCAGGAGCAGACCTTTCTCTTGTCCTGCCACTGTTTAATAATTCCTGATGCCTCTGCAGCATCAGAGGACAGGAGATTTGGGAACTGTAAAATGGCACCAGAGAAAGAAGACAGTCCACTACTGATACCCCACAATTGCCCAGTAAGAATCTCCATAGGCCCTGGCTTATCTGGCAGGGGAGAGGAGCAGAAGCACATTTTCATTATCTCAGATATGGGCCCACTTGTGGAACTACTCCTGATCCAGGACAAAAGTTATGGGCGTGCTTCTTGACCCTTTCAAGCTGTTTTTGTGGTGGGGTATTACTAGTAGTAATGGGGTAGGACTTGCATATGTCTCCACTTTGACTCATGCTTGTTCATTAGAACAGCTGAACAGGGGGCTCACAAATACACCCTATATATGCACACTCATACCTTCCAGCATGAGTGCCGTGAAAAGGCTCTTCTAACAAGTAATGAAAAAGAAAAATGATTAACAATTCTTTTCTTTTCTTCTAACAATGAGCAGTAGATTTTCATTAAATTGTACATTATCTTACACCATCTTCAATACCTCAAAAAGGAGCTGATATAAAGGTGTTAGTAATATGTAAGTATATTTAAATTTTGACAGATTGGTAGCAGAGAAAAGATATTTGATATATATGACTAAATGAAGATGACTTTTACTGAGTTGGTACCATCTAAGGTTGCAATCCTATGCACATTTTCCAGAGAATAAGCCCCATTGAACATAATGGTACTTACTTCTGCGTAGACATGGATGGGATTGCACTGTAAGGGCCCAGTCCTACCCAACTTTCTAGTACTGATGCAGCCATGCCAACAGGGCATGAATTGCATCCTGTGGTAGTGGAGCAGTGCAGTCATGGAGGCCTCCTTACCTAACAGTCATTCCCTTACCTTGGGGTTCCATTGTGGTTGCATTGGCGCTGGAAAGTTGGATAGGATTGGGCCTTTAGTCAGTATTGACTACACTAATTGGCAGATGGATCTCCAGGGTGCCAGACAAGAGTCTCGCCCAATCCTACCTGGAGAAGTAAGTCAGTGACTGAAACTGAGATCTCCTGTATGCAAAGCATGAATTCTTCTGCTGTACAGCCTCTCCCACAAAACCAAGGTGGCCATCAATACGTTAAGGTCAAAGTGTAACCGCAAACTCCTTTAGGTACAGATCCTTTATGAGGCAGAAATATGGGAGGAAAAAAATGAAAAATGCTTCATTTCTCCTTAAAAGCTTATGGCCTTTGTAAATCTCTTCCTGATGTGCTTGTCAGCCCAAGTGCAGATTGATTTTATACCACAGGCAAAAATATCTTGTCACAGGCTCAGGGGGCTGGAAAAGTCTTGAAGGATATATAATGATTGTCATAGTGGCTAACCTGAAAGGCTGCATTTATCATTTACCTTAGCCATGGAATATGGGGATGAGGGAGGTGAGTAAAGAAGATGAGAAATAAAAGGAGGGAGACACAGAAAGTTGAAGGAGAGAAGGACGAAAGGCCAGTTGATGGCACTTAGGGTGCAATCCTAAAGCACGCTTGAGCTGGCACAAGTCCCTTGTGCTGGCCTAGGAGGGTCGCAAGCATTTCATAAAGCATGTTTGCATCTTCATTTGAGTCAGGGAGGCTGGCACAAGGATGTGCGCTGGTCTCCCCGCACTACCATGGGCACTGAGACAGGTGAGTTTGTTGTATTATTATTATTATTATTATTATTATTATTATTATTATTATTATTATTATTATTAAACAGTATTTATATACCACTTTTCAACTAAAAGTTCACAAAGCGGTTTACAGAGAAAAATCAAATAACTAGTGGCTCCCTGTCCCAAAAGGGCTTACAATCTAAAAAGATGCAAAAAGAACACCAGCAGACAGCCACTAGAACAGACACTGCTGGGGTGAGGTGGGCCAGTTACTCTCCCCCTGCTAAAAAAAGGAGCACCCACTTGAAAAAGTGCCTTTTACCCAATTAGCAGGGGTTTAAACGATTGCAGCCCTATTCAAATGACAGGATGCATGTCATTCCTCATGACTAAGATTTATTTACTTGCTTAAAAACACTGCTTTTGGATTTGCACATTAGCTGCAGTCTGTCACACCTTCTTGGGATGGCACTGACAAAGTTTCAGTAAATATAAATGGACTGGCTTGTCAAAAGGAATCTACTTGCATTCTACAGAAAAAGCAGAAAACTTGATTATCTTCTAGAATGCTTATCAGGAACATTGAATTACATGGATTAAGACATTCTATTTACTAATGCTATTAATACTAAACATGATTGGACTGAGCAGTAATAATAGTGATGAAAACTGAAGTTGTGGCTGCATTTGCTGTTTAGCTTTCTCAGCTTTCAATCGGCTTTAGTTCCTGCTTAGTTTGGGGGGGGGGCTTTCTGTGATTGGCTTCTGTTAATGGTTTGACTACTTTCTGTGCTACTTCATTGTTTTCAATGCTTTTACTGCTGCATTTTATTAGCTATTTGTTTTTCTAAATCACTCAAGTTCAGGGCTTGTGGCTATAGTGCTTAGAATCTAGCACCAAGATCTTGATGAAGGGATAACTCATCCCCTCATACCAGGAGCATTACTCCAAGCCAGAAGCTACCTTTGGTGTTTATTGCACTGCTGCTCCATCTCAGGTTCTATATTGTGCTGTACAATGCCTCTTGTGCAGCTCTGATGGAGTAGAGTTCTCTAGGTTCTTTTATATGGCTTCTTGTGAACCATGCTACTATGCGTTAATAGAAGCTATTTACCATATTTACCAGCCATAACTGGGGTAGGGTTGGATTCTTTTCTTACAGCCCAATCCTATCCAACTTTCCAGCTCCAGTGCAACCGCAATGCAGCCCATATGTTCCCATACCTTAAGGAGGCCTCTGTGTTTGCATCCCCAACACAGCAAGTAAGGCATACCCCATTGGCACAGCAGCACCAGCACTGGAAAATTGGATAGGATTGGGCCCACAATAAGCAGGAAGTCTGCCACCTTGTTCTATCTCACCAGGCATGGAATTAGGCTTCAACTGAACTGGCAAGTAAATCCATTTGCTGCTGTTACCAGTTTAAACCAATACATGGGATTGGGAAGTGCATCTATTTTCATTTAATTCACTGCAATGTTTGTATCTTTATGTGTTAATGG
The DNA here is from genome assembly GCF_035046505.1 of Tiliqua scincoides. Taxonomy (NCBI): domain Eukaryota; kingdom Metazoa; phylum Chordata; class Lepidosauria; order Squamata; family Scincidae; genus Tiliqua; species Tiliqua scincoides. The sequence continues at coordinate 194,431,032 of NC_089824.1, read as the reverse complement.
AAACTAGCAAATAAAAATTCACATTGTGCCCTATCCTTGCAGTGTGCTAGGACAGGCTGTGGTGGCTTCATCCCTGTGCAATCTTTGAGAGGACTAAATTTATTAAAAATAACTGTGCAGTGCCTGGAAAAAGAAAAGGGCTAAGATCAGCATTTGTTACATTTTAGTTCAGAGGTACACAGAGATGGAGAGACAGGAAATCAGCAAAAACCACTGCGAATCTGGAGAATTAAAAATGCTGCCTTCTGCTCTCTCCTATATTACTAGACTGAATTGTACCTGTGGTTCAAGTACACCTTGTAAGAAAGCAAGGCACACAAGCATCAACATACTCCCCTCCCTAATGCATAATTTTCTTAATAAGCTCATTAGTCTCTGATTGCAGAATTTATGGGTCCTTAAAGAGAAGAAAGGTCATTTGACCATTATTAAATCAGCAGCAGAGCTTGCAGCTTGTGCCTGGGTATAATTTGAAAAACGTGCTAGTTACAAGAGGTCAGAATTAGAGGAAAGAAAATTTGACCCATTTCAGTATGCAGAGACTAAATGAAGGTGGAATGTTTTTGTTTTGGTTTTGATGTGTCTCTTCTCAGCAGCTTGCAAACAGTCTCTCTCACAGTAACTCCCAGAAAATCCCCCAATTCCATAGATTAGTTTCTAGCTATAGGTGGCACCAACATTAACCCTAAAAAAATTGCTGGTTTTGATCTGACATCACCTACAACTTGTTCTCAGGCATCAAATTACCCCAGGGTTGTTACCCAAACTACTGATAATGTATTTAAGTTAAGGGTTATGATTTTATATATGGGATCACAGGGATATTAGATATATTAGATCTAACTAGGAGGGGCTGGCCACATGTGGGAAGGGGTGGATTCTGAGGCGATGGCATGCACCAAATTCTATCCCCCTTTCCTTAGCCTCTCCCTCTCCTTTCTCTCCCCAGACTTGCACTAGCACAAGTCAGAGGAGACCCATTATGGAGCAGGTGGCTTATGCAGGAGTAAGGTGACCCCTTCGTAAGCCTCCTTTCCTTGCTGAAGCATTCTGATCTCCTCCCACCCACCCCATGTGCTTGTTTTTGACACTGCCGTACCAGCAGCGTAAGGATAGGATTTGGCTGTAGGTGCAGCTACATGAACTGCCTCTCTATGTATCAATTTATATAAGTGTAGGCAACTGAAGACATTTTTCATAGTTGAATGTACTGAGTATTCTCATGTAATTTAGCCTTTTTTTTCAACCTTACACTATTTACTGACAAATAATTTGCACATTATTATGCTCATTAAAGCAAAAGACAATGCAATGAACTCACTTCAAGCATGAAATATTGTAGCCTGGGGAAAGGCAGTATAGAAATTTTATAAATAAATAAATATTGGGAGCAGAACCTATGGCTATCTTCTGTAGATCAGTGTTTCTCAAACTATGGGTAGTCAGGACCCACTAGGTGGGTCATGAGGCAATTTCAGGTGGGTCCCCATTCATTTCAATATTTTATTTTTAATATATTAGACTTGATGCTCCCATGGTATGTGACTGCATTTGGGGAAATGTTCCAGAACTGCACTTTTAACAGGCTACTGTGTATATTCTTTTAACAATGATAGTCAATGGGACTTACTCCTGGGTAAGTGTGGGTAGGATTGCAGCCCAGGAGTAAATATTCCTCCTTGATGATGTCACTTCCAGTCATGATATCACTCCCAGTGGGTCCTGACAGATTCTCATTCTAAAAAGTGTGTCCTGGTGCTAAATGTGTGAGAACCACTGCTGTAGATAGATACATTTCTGGCTGGTTTCTCCACCACCCATTTTTGAGACAGAATGGATAATTGCTTTGGTAGAGGCTGATCCTGGCTAGTTCACGGCGTTGGGGACTGGCCTTTCCTGCAGGATGCAACCTGCGCTCCATTGTCTCAGCTACATGACTGAGGTGGGGTTAGTTAGGATTGGGCTGTCATTAAAGCAACATAGCACACGTTCTGCAGGACAGACTTGGTATTGCCACTGATCCCATCCAGACTCATTGACAAGTGTGTCTGTATGATATGTGTGTGTATGTCATTTACAACCAGGTTTTGTTAAATTCTTAGGGTACATTCTTAAAAATTGTGCAGCTAAAAATGTAATATGTGAAGCAGCCGTTACAAATGAGAAAGTGTTATTGACTCACCTTTTCTCAGTCCTACTGTGAAATTCTATACATGTTTACTCAGAAGCAAATTCCACTATGCTAAACAGGGCTAACTCCCAGATGTTTATAGCAGTGGTTTCCAAACTTTTTAGCATCGGGAACCACCTAGGTTTATGAGACTTTTTAAAAAGGAGATCTAAAAACATACATTTTTATTTAATTACTTACAAGTAATAATATTTTTATTTATTTCTTTATTTACAAAAACTTGATTTATTTCTCATAATGAAGCAGCCCTAATGAACTTTAATGAATGTTCTCCTTCCTTTCCCAAATATCTTCCAAGAAAAAAATAAATAACTAAATAAGGGGCATCAACTAAGACACATTTACCTCCTTATATTTACACATGCTTGCAAACTGCAGGAGCTCAACTCCTTGTAAATCCCAGCAGCTGAGTTCTTTGCAGGGCAACTAGTAGTTACCTGATTTTTGAATAGCCTCAAGGCTTGAGGCAATTAGTTATCTGATCTTGCCTTTACCTGTGTTTACACTGGAAACTCTTCCCAGCCCTTTCCAACCCACCAAAAATCAGGTTGCAAACCACCAGTGGGTCCTGACTCACAGTTTGGTTTAACCACTGGGAACCTGCTACTTTAAGTTAAACCAGTTACTTAAGTTAAAACAGTTATGTTTTAGGACAATTTTTTAAAATTATGGGAATGGGACAAAAAATGTAATTACATAAAGTAAATAAGTGCAACATACACCTGGAATATTACAATTAAGAAAATTTATACAGCATTTTTCAACAAAGAAGTTCACAAAGCTGTTTACATAGCATAATAAATGTTCCCAGTGGGCTCACAATCTAAAAAGATGCAGCAGAAACATCAGCAGCCAGCCACTGGAGCATAAGCTATGCTGGGGTGATTACTGTATCACTGTAGAACTAGAAGACTGAAGCCAAACAATTGGTGGATAGGGTCAAATTGTAGGTGAAACTCAGTCCCACTCTCTTCATTGCTTTTTGGCTTTTATTGCCCTCAGCACACAATGCTGCTGTGACTGACAAGGACACCACTGGCAAAATTCCTTTGTCAAGCTTCTAGACATAGCAACCTTATGCTCCTTGGCCCCCTGACTGTCAGGGGCCTCAGGAAAGTGGGGTCCCCGCTTGTATAGGGGCAGTAGTCTAAGCAGGGCTTCCAGGGCCATGCGTACTTGGCTGGTCTCCTCCTGGCTACCTCCCTTTTTCTCCCCTGGGCTTCAGAGAAGAGGCAGTGAGGTGGTTTGCAACACCCTACCCCTCTTCAGACTGAGGGCCTTCTCCAGCCTCCCATGGTTCTGGAGGTTTTCTTCCAGCCCTTTTGCATTTCCCTGGTCTTCTTTCCCAGCTGGTCCCTCCCTCCTTCATGTTCCACCCATGTGGCCTGGTTACCCTCTGGATCCTATGTTTCTCTTCTGGGAAGAAGGGAAGGCACCTGTAACCACCTGCCGCCCCTTGTCCGCTCAAACCTCTCTCAGCCTGTATCCAAGGCCAGTGTCCCCCATGCAGGCTGCTCCATGGGTCTGGCAAGTCTGACCCTGGACACTCTGGCCCTCAGACTTCTCTAGCCTGCTCACTACCTTCTTGACTGTAGTGCAGAGCCTCAGTTCTACCATTCAGTTTTGCCCATGTCCCACTTCGCCTTGGTTTACCCATTAGTTGACAAGTACAATGCCATGATGTGTGAATCATCATGCTACTATCCATAATGATGGTCAGTGTGTATTTTGTCCATTCCATAACCCCCCAATATTTTGCATTCCATCTCTTTGCTGAAGACATGACATTCTTAATTTTTTGCAGCATTTATTTTTGAGCTGGAAGGGTCCTGGGGAAGAGTGCAGGAAGTTTTCTTTCTTGCACTCCGCCTTGTGTGTGGGCCACTCTTTTACACCTATGCTGCTCCCAGGTAGGACATTTTGTTTGCTTATGCTCAGCCCCAGAGCACTGATCCGTTGGTATGTGCCTTCATTGTTCTTCCGTGTGCATGCACATGCTGATGTGGCAACTGCAAACAAGGCTGCTACATTTCGGCAGGCAGTGTCTGCACCTGTATGGACATGGAGGAAGTGTCTGAGGGACAGACTGTTAGACATTAGTGGGAAATAACTGGAAGACCAGACTGGATGTCTCCATGGGTCAGATCTAGCCCTTGGCCTTGCTTTGCCCGCCTCTGCCATAGCACTTTGGTTCAATAATAATAACAATAATACAGGTATTTATATACCACCTTTCTTGTTCTTTAATCAAGACTTTATTCAAGGTGGTTTACATAAGCAGGCTTATTAAATCCCTGTAGGGATTTTTACAATTTGAAAGAATGTACTATCTTACAAGAACCACAACATTCAGGTGTTACTTTCTTGATCTGGTTTCACATTCTGGCCTCCACCCTCCCACGCTCAGAGCGGATGGAATAACTTGGCTCAGCTTGTCAGCTGCTTCAAGGTCGCACGGTGCCGGTGGCCTCGAACTGGCGACCTTCGGATGTTATCTTCAGGCAAATGGAGGCTCTACCCTCTAGACCAGACCACCTGCCCTCAACCTTTTGGTATTTTTTTTTCTTGTTCTCTAACCCCATTGTGTACTTGAGCATCTATGTGCGTGCATGTGTTATTAGGTCATTTGAATCATACATATCTAGGAATACCTCATGCATCTTGATGAAGTGGACTGTAGTCCACAAAAGCTTGTGCTAAAATAAACGTGTTAGTTTTCAAAGTGCTACAAGACTTCTTGCTATTTTTAAAACAGCATTGGTGAACAATGGTAAAAAGGAAGGTTTAGAAAGAGGTTAATTGACAACAAAGGAAGACAGTTTCTAAAAACGCTCCAGTTCTCTTGCTAATGTTAACAGTATGCCATCACAGAAGTGGCAACTGAGTCTGCAACACCTGTTAGCATACTGGCAGCTATTCAAGAGCCTGCGGCCAAAGGCGAAACAGAGACATCAAATTTGCATATCAATTGACAAACATATTACATGCGATTGATGTTGTTTTTCCATGGCTAACCATTCCTAGCATTGTAGCAGTAGATCATGGGGGAGGGGCTCATCAGCCAGAAATGTTTCAATGCCTCCATTGCAAGTGTAAGATTGTATAATATTAAAAATGTAACATCATTTATATTTACATATATAATGAAATCATTCTAGTATATGCATATGACACATGGATTCCCCGCCCAGCGTTCACCTTGAAGGCTTTGTTCTTTTGACACCAAAATATGCTTGCGGCACATGAAAATGTTGGGCAGAACGGTACTGATTTGGGCAAATGCTCACAAGTGGAAATGGCTTTTCATGTTATTGAGCATCCTGAAATGAAAACAGGTGAATGTATCAACAGAATAACTGCTATATGTAGATATATCAGGCAGATTTGATTCCAGTGTGAAACCCAGAACCACTCTTATTTTCTAGCCTTTGAAATGTGGTACAGAAGTCCACATAATGGCAGATTCACACTATACATTTACATAGGGTCAGTATAATGTGTGCTCACAATACTGGTTAATGGCATTGCATAAATAATAAAATGTGGTAGTCAATACTGCACAATATGCACAATTTAAATACATCTTTAATATTTAAATTGCGTGTAAGTGGATATTTGGACAGTCTACCTTCTTCCATATGATTTTGCAGATTTATTTATTTATTTTTCACGTTTTTATACTGCCCTTCATTGAAAGAGCTCAGGGCGGTGTACACAGTCGCTCCCCTCCTTTTGTCCTCACAACATCCCTGTGAGGTAGGTGACTTGCCCAAGCTTCATGGCTGTGGGGGGATTTGAATCTGGATTTCCTGAACCACTACACCACCCTGGCTCTCAGTGTGAGCACTGAGATCAGATCAGAACAGTGTGCCAGGAGGGGGATGTGATATGAGCACATGATGGGCAAGACCAGTCAGACAGAATTGTGCAAACCAGCCCATAGCAATTACAGGTGGAGCCTATTTATCCACATTAGTTATGTTCCGTGACTCCGCACGATTAACAAAAAACGTGTTGTGCTAAATTCCATAGAGTTACACAAATACACTGCAGCCTGACACTTCCAGATGGAAGGAAACTAAGGCAGCTGTTATCAATCCCCTCCCCGCCATACTCAGCCCTCCTTGTTGCCAGCTGCCAGCTTCTTTCTCATGGGATGCTGATCTTTTAAGAGCCCAGCCCTATGCATTTCTACTCAGAAGTAAGCCCCATTCCAGTCAATGGGGCTTACTCCCAGGAAAGCATGGAGAGGATTGTAGGCTAAATCTCATGCTTTGCTTGGTGGGAAGGCTTGCTTGTGTCCATGATAGCCTGCACCATGGGGGGGCGGGCTTGCATGGTGATTGCCTGCACCATCTCAATGGGGGGGGATTTGGCAAACACTCCCTGGATTTTTTAAAGCAATGCCCTCTGTTGCTACCACACCTGCCCCTGTGTGAGTGAGAGTATATGAGTGAGTGAGTGAGTGAGTGAGAGAGCCACCTTGTTGCATGTGTTCTGGCTACAGAGAAGGCCCCCCCCCTTCCGCTCTTCAGCCTCTTTGCTGTCTCAGGGGTTCCAGGAGTGTTACTTTTCCTTTGCAAGGGGAACCTCTTCCAGGGCTATTTCCCTGCCTGGGTGAGGCAGAGCCTTTTTGCAGTGTTTTGGGCTGCCTGGAAATGGATCAAGATGCCAGTGCAGGGCAAAGGTGTGTGTGACTTTCGGTTCCCCCACCCTATTCGAGTTGAGACAAATCTGCAGATAAAAAATCTGTGGATAAATAGGCTGCACCTGTATTACATCTTATAATTTGCTATGTTGTCCATTCCCCCCCCCCCAAAATAAACTGCTTGCACACAACAGAAGGATTCTGCCCATGTTGAAGTGTGTAATGCAATAGCTGACCTATACAAAGTTGTGAAAAAGATAACACAAAGGCATGAATCTCACTGTGGTGAACTAAGAAATGTTGTATTTGATAATTGTGTCTTAACTGGTTTTACCTTTTACCCCTATATGCTGGGTTTGACCCTTGTAACAAATGTTTTCAGTAAATAAGTCCCTATCTTTGAGATATCAGTAACTTGTTTTATAAGCGTGCACTTATAAGACAGTTGTAGTCCTAAAAATAATTACTTGAAAGAAAATATAAAATGCATACCCAGGAGATTATGTTTCAGATTTTGGGTGCAAATGATTCCAAATTCTCCACCCAGGAACTCGTAGCACCTGAGGCTAAAGGCTCCCTAAACGCATTACCTGGTTTTGTGCTGTCCTCTGGACCTCCCACTCTCTGGACTGTGAAAGAAGAGGGGGGATGAAACAGAAGAGGAAATACAGAGGAGACAAGAATTGTGGGCTAGAGCATCAGACAGGGCCAGCCTTAAGAGCTGTTGGGCCCAAGGCAAAACATTTTTGCAGGGCCCCACCTGCAGGGCCCCCCTACTCAGGATGAGTAGCACTAGTGAGGCATCTCGTAGTGGCATCACTGCCAACTGCTTTGGGGGGAGGGGGCCATTTCAAGTCCATCAGATCCAGGGGTGGGTGGGAAGGCCATCCAGTGGCAATGCTCCTCTTGCTACACTCTCCTTGTGAAACCCTGGTATGGAAAATTCCATGCTGAAGTATCAGCTAAAGAGCAAGGTGCTGGCTGCGGCTGTGGGAAATCTGCTTACCACCCCAGTGGGGGCCCCTTCAGGAGTGGGGCCCAATTTAGCCAAAGTGGACAAATTGCCATAAGGTCCATCCTGGTATCAGAGACACTCTTCCATCCCGTCTCCCTCTATTACTTCAAATCCAGGGAGTGGGAGGATGTGCAGTGGAAGCTGAGTGGGCAGGTGGAGATGGAACCCGCCATTCTGAAGCCCGAGATGACCTCTTCAGTTAGCCTTATGAATGGGCCAGCACTGTCTCTGTTGAGGGTTATCTGTATAGCCTGAAAATGGACAAAACATTTGTTTTGGCTGGCCTTTGAAAACTATTTTTTTCCCTTGTCTTTATATGGACCTCACTGCTGGGTCTGATTTTGGGGGGGGGGGGGTTTGATGTTTTCTTTTTTGCTTTAACCCAGGGGTGTCCAAAGTTTTTGGCAGGAGAGCCACATCATCTCTCTGACACTGTGGGGGGGGGGGGCAGGGAAAAAAGAATTAATTTACATTTTAAATTTGAATAAATGTACATATGTTTACACAAATGCATATATTAAAGATGAACTTATATGAATGAATGAAGGTCTTGAAATAGCTCAAGGCCTATAAAAGTCCTTGCACAAAGCAAGGTTGGCCTTTCCTTTGCTGCCACTACTGCATCACAGATGTGAAACAGCAAGCAGTGGAGGGAGCCCTCATCCCACAGCTCATGCAAGAGGTCAAACAGTCGCCCTCAAGCTGAGAGCAGTTGTGTCAGGCCAGTGTGGGCTCCAGCAAATCTCCAAAGGGGCAGAGGCTCATTGGATACTGGGGGCTTCCTGAGGGCCACATTGGGAGTCCCTGAAGGCCGCATGGGAGTCCTTGAAGGGCAGGGGTTTGGGCACCACTGCTATAACCCATCTTTGCCCGGCGCGCATTTGGTCCTTGTTGTATATATGCAGAGTTGGGCAGAAATGGCTTCGCTGTGAATTGGTTATGACTATATTACTTTATGGCTGTTTTATTGTAAGCGCATAAAAATATCTGTACTGGTCTCTCAGAAAAATATCTAAAATTCTCCATCACCTTTAAGACCAACCCAAAAAGCAATTTGTGCCTTTTATTGATTGATCCTAAAGGTAGTACCAGATTGTGACATTGGGACTACAGTATTCAGGGACGTGCAGTGTTGTGGGTGGGGAGGCAGGGGAGCTTTTGTCTCCCCTTGAGTCCTTTGAAAAGCACCGTCACTTTGCACATAAGTTGTGCTTGCACACCTCACACGGTGGCGGTGCTTTTTGAAGGACTCCAGTGGGGGCCTCCCTGCGCATGGACTGTGTGTGCTTGCACACCTCACATGGTGGTGGTGCTTTTCAAAGGACTCTGGTGGGAAGGCTCTGCCTTTCCAGCCACCATATGCCCGTGACAATATTGTAGTTTGGGAGCCACTTGCACAAAGAGTATGAAAAAGGAGGCCTGGGTGTCTTTTATTTCAGACAAATACATGGACTTGGAATCAAATTCTTGGCTCCTACTCCCTACACTCGCGAGAGTTCCTCTTGCCTGCGCCCTGCACAGCAGCCCAGCCTGTGGTTTTGGGGCGTGCCCCTGCGCTTACCTTGGCTCACCGAACAATGAGAAGGGAGTTGCTTTGGAGGGGTGGGGCTGGGCTCTTGGCATCTCCCTGACTGGCAGAGGAGGGGAAGGGAGGCTGGCAGCAGGCGAGGGGAGCCCGGAATCGGATGCAGGCTGGCGCTTCCCTGCGTTTCACACCTGGAGCGCAGGAGAAGGGACCCCCCCGCGCCAGGATCACTGTGGATGCGTCTCGCAGGTGCGGGGCGAGGGGGCCAGCCCTGCCTGCAGCCCTTGCAGAGGCCGTCTCGTTGCATAGATGATGTTTTCCCCTTCGCCTCTGCGCCCCCCCGCCTGCCTTCCCCTCGGAGGCTGGTTCAGCAGCTCATGACGTGCCTGCCTCCCTGCGCTCTCAGCCCTCCCGCTTCCCAGCTCGCTCATTCCTGCCTCCTGCTGCAGCCGCCTCGCATTAGTCCTCCTTCTCCCCTCTCCCCACCGCCGCTCTCCCAGGCAGCCGCCTGATTCATTCCTCTTGCTGCTGCCCAGAGGAGGAGGAGGAGGAGGAGGAAGAGGAAGAAAGCCAGCAAGCCAGCGGCTGCTCCGATCCCCTGATCTATCTGCTAAGTCTTCATTGCACGGAGGCTGCTGCTGCTGCCAGGAGCCTGGGACTCTCCTCTCCACCGATGCGCGTCTCCCCGGGCACTTGGACATCTTGACGCCGGACTACTCCAGGAAAAAGGTTAGCCATGGCGATGACTGCCGCCACCACCATCTTTTCTCTCTCTCCATCGCCTTGCCTTGCTTGGTGCCTCTCCACCTGGATCCAGCCGGGGCAGCCTGGCAGAGGGGCACTTCCCCGGTGTGTGGCAATACCTTCACACAGCCAAGGCGGGCAGATCACGTGGAGGGCTCTCTAGAGTTCAGCGCTTGCAGCAGGAGACGGGGGAAGGGCGCTGCGATCAGGCGTGTGCGGGGTTCTCGTGTCTGTTTGCATAGAGTTCGTGGCGCTTGGTGCATCCTCGCTGGCGCCTGGGTAGCAGAGCAGCAGGATCCTGGTGACATCCCCCCGTCCTTTTTTGTGCTCTCCTCCGGATCCCCATCCCACGCCGCCTTCTTTCTTGCAGCGCCCCCATCTTCCTCCCTTCCAGAGGCGAGAGGGGTGTGTTCCTTTCTTTCCCCTCTCCAACGAATCAGCGCCTTCCCCTTCCTTCATTTGCTGCTGCGGGGTGGGGAGAAGGCGAGAAAATCCCAGCCACGCATTCAGGTGTGCGACTGCCCTGTTGATCTCCCCTCTACCTTTGTACTGCTCGTCTTTAACCCATTTCTGCCCAGCCCAGAGGTGTACACATTTGATTCCTGTTGCGTATACGCAACGTTGGGCCGAAATGACTTAAAACCCCCTTGACTGCCCTCCCCAGCCCTGGTGCCACCCTGCGCTCTTTCTTGCCTCCAAGCCTGGAGATCCAGAAAGGGGTTGAATGGGCTGGTGGCGCATCCCACTTGCCCTGTACGTGTGTTTGGAAAGAGGCGGCTGTTGGCTGGCTCCCTCCCGTGACTTCCCCATGCGAGCTGGAGAAGTCGACCAAAGGGCGAATCTGGTGTTCTTGTGACTGCGCCTCTGTGTGTGTGTTGTGTTCCCAGGTTGTTCTCCAAGGAGGGTGGAGCTGAGCACGGGTTGTAATAATACACACACACACACACACACACACACACACACAGAGCTTTGTATTGTGAAAGATTGAAACCTCTATATGTGCTGAAATCGTCTCCGTTCCAGTTTTGTGCACTGAGAGCTAGTTTGATCAGATCTAACCGACCCAGTCTGGCTGCTTTAGAGTGGAGGAATGGGAGAGATCTGAGTAGCCACCTTCTTTACAGGGCGTTGCTTCCCCACTCCCCCTTGTTTCTGTGCATTTGGACAGGTTCTCTGACAAGGTCTGCTGGGAAGTTTATTCTCTTTTTTTTCCTCCTAGCTGAAAGGCACAGGGAATGTGTTGGCTTGGCTGCCACGCCCAAAGCCCCCTCTTCAGTAGTGGCTGCTGTCAGCGGAAGCTTTGAACTCTGCATCAGTTCAAGCTTCACCTAGTCATCCCCACATTTATGGATGGGGATCCATAAAATCACATTTTCCCTTAAGGTTATTGTTATTTCTTTTTAATATGTAGGACTGGAGGGTTTGGGTGCTTGCTTACTTTCTCTGTGGGCAGTCATGATGAATTGCTGAGAGATCACAGGCTCCTTGCAATGCTTGTTAATAAATGTAGTAGCAGTATGTGATAACCAGTACAACTGTTTAATTTACAGAACATCTGTGAAAAGCTTTGCCCTATAAGCATTCAAGGCAGATGAATCATTTGGGGGGTAAGGTAGATGCACACTGACTTACTTCTGAGTAGACATGCATAGGGTTGCAGTGTCCCATTGTGTTCAAGGGGGTTTACTCGCAGGGAAGTGTGTACAGGATTGCAACTGTAGATCTTTTGTTTGCATTTTACCTTTTCTGTGGCTGTTTAAATGCACCTAGGGATTTTTACTCTGATGTAAATCCCACTCTAAGTTAAAAAAAAAAAAAAGATTGGTTCACATATAATGCTGGGAGCAGGGGAAGATGTAATCGTGAGATCCCTGTGAGGTTTCTGTAGTTTTCATATGCTGTTCTTGTAGTAGTTCAAAGCAAAGTTATTGATTGCTCATTCTTTGGTAGTAGGGAGTATGGCAGTTTATGCTATTCTCCATTCATGGAAGGAGAAATTGCTGACTCTCAGGGTTTGGTTACCATTCCATATAGTGATGACACACTACTTGGAATATTGCAATCAATGACAGTTGCCCCTGTTCACCTAATCCTGAACGGTGTATGTACTGAGTGAACAAACCCAGAACATTGAGGGCTGTGCTCCAGAAGCTTGCCAGAAAAAAAGACTGTGGTTACTTGTATAGCAAATTGCAGTTCATGATCCCTGTCTCCTGTTGCATTTTGTCCTTTGAAACAGCAGGGGCTCCATCTTGTATCTCTGAGCTTGTTGAGCATTTTTGCCACGAACTTCATTGAGAACTGCATTTGTTTCATTGAGTGGATCAAGGCTGCAAGCCCTCTGGGTGGAAACTAGATCATCATGCCTTTGTTCTATACAGCACCTTTCCTCCTGTTTCGAAATGCATGTTAACAGTACAGTTTCCCTTATGGAAATATTCAATTCCTGTTGCTGGTGACCTGCAAGAGCTTTATTTTGGTTCTGCTCCGCTGCAAAGATATTGATGAGATTACTGATATTGAGGAATAGGTGGAAATGAATACAAGCTTCCCAGCAGCCAAGGAGTTGAATGTTTGATATATGATGCCATGCCATATGACTCAGAGTGGCTGTGTGGAAAATGCATGTTACCTTTGGGTTCTGTACTGTAGGCATGGTCTTGTTCAGAGGATAAAGTATTCCATTGTGGGAGTGGGAATGGGCTGTTTTGTGTTTTGTATTGAACCTAAAGTAGACCTCCTGCCATTGATAAAGCATCCATCATAAGCCTGCTGATTTCAGGAAAGTAACTTTCGAGTGTGATCATATAGCTTAATATGGACTTTGGCAATAGGCACTTTTGTAACTGAGTTGATTGGTTAGTCAAATCAAGTATTTTTTCTCTTTTAACACTTCCGCCAAAAGAATTACTATCTTTTTTTCTGTTCAAGAAAAAGGCTACAAACATACATGCTATTGTGTGTAGCGTGTCATGAAAAATTAGAGTTGGAGATAGTGTGTTGGGTCACTTGTATGAAGCGCTGTTAAACAGACGTGATTCATCTGGATTATAGTCTGTTAAAATTTATGCCACAATAAAGGCAGCAACAGGGAGGAATGGGGGGGAGACTGTGGAAGGGAGTGGATCTGGTAGCGATAGTGTGTGCTGGATTCTATCCCTTCTTTCAACAATCTCCCCGCCCCCTTTCTTTGGACTTGTACCAGCTACGAAGTGGGAGGCTTATAGACGAAGTGGGAGGCTTATAGATGGGTAAGGGGAATCAAATCTCATTTCCCCTCTGAAGCTTCCTGGTCCACTGCCCCCTGCTCCTTTTTGGTTTGGTTTCACCGGGTTGGGGGGGGAGGATAGGATAGGGCTCTTAGCAGGATATATTTGGTATTTGGATTCATTCTGTTTTTCTTACTACTAAAGTATTAGATCAGTGGTTCTCAAACTGGTGGGTCGCAACCCACCCGTTCGTGTAACACTTCCCCCATCCCTTTAAGGGGATCCTGGGGATCATGTTGCTGCCTCCCTCCCCTTCCCCCGCCCCTTAAAGGGACGGGGGAAGTGTTACATGAACTGGTGGGTCGCGACCCACCAGTTTGAGAACCACTGATCAAATACTTTAGGGGGGCGAAGGGGGGTGCTTGTGCCTTACTTTGCATGATGCTGGGCTGCAGCAGGCTGCAGGAGGTGCAGGCAGCCCTTCACAGCGCTCCCCGATGCTTGGAACCTGCAAAAGAAGGGGGTGCAAAGCACTTCCATTTTGCAGGAGGTGCTTTGCGCCTGCTTCTTTTGCTGGTTCCAAGCATCATGAAGCGCTGTGAAGGGCTGCCTGCACCTCCTGTAGCCTGCTGCAGCCCAGCATCTTGCAAAATAAGGCACAAGCACCCCCCCCACCCCCCTTTGCGACACGAACCTGGGGATTGCGTTGCTGCCCTAGCCCCTCCCACACAAGAACTTACTGAGGGAGTAAAGCTCCCTCAAAGTTTGAGAAACCCTGTATTAGATGATTTCTGTTTGTCTATACAAACATAACGTCTATACAACATAATGTTGTATTATGTTGGCCACAACTAGGGAATGACAACACAAGATTATGATGTCTGAGTTTGCTCACTGAGTTCCTGGGGCATAAAGGAAGAGCCCAAGGATGTATAATTTGTATCTACATCTGTTCCCTGCTGTGCGCAGGTTGTACATAATAAGTGAAGAATCCCAAAGTTTTGCAAATAGCTGATGATGGAGCACCTTGGTGCTTCCTGTCCTCTACTTGGGTTGTACTGTGCCTTATGGTCTTATTGGATTCTTTATGACTGACTGTATGACTAGAATGTTTTCAGGTGTGATCTGATGGCCTTTGATGCACCTGCTGGCTTTATGTCTCTGATTCTGATTCCTCTTTGGCTGCCACTGCCATTTCAAATCAGCTTTAACAAAGAAGAGAGGAGTTACGTCAAATGTGACCTACTCATGTTAATAACCATGTGCCCACTTCTGAATATGTATTCGCACACACGTCTGGCACCCGTTGTGCTAATGATTCCGCTGTGTAGACTGAGCACATGGCATAATCCTTTTCTTTTTTTGTGCTTTACTTTCTGTTCAATCTGTTGAAGAGCTTCTTACCTGTCACAGATTTTGCTACCTTCTCCCTCTTGTGGGTGTGTGCCATGCATCTCTACAAGCAAGAATTTATTCTGGCATCCTCTGTGGCATTCCCTTTAGGGCACAATCCTACCGTGTGCTGGAACAGGCAAGCCAAAAGGCTTGCACTGTATCCAGTGCAGGATAGGGGCCAAAAGCAGCTCAGCCAAAGGTAAGGCATGCTGGCCCCTATGGGTCTCCTCGGACCCGCACCATCTCCTGAGGTGCCGCAAGTCTGAGGAGAGTGGAGCGGCTCGAAGCCACTCCGAGCTACCCGGGAACGGGGGTTGGTATCCAGCATAACTGCTGGATCCCAGCTCCGCCTCCCACTCCCCACCCACCCACCCCGGGGCCGCCCACTGCCCCCCCTCCCCTGCCTAGGAGCGCCTCCCTCCTGCCCACCGCAGAGCCTTGCGTTGGCCCAGCTGGGCCAACGCATGGCTCGCTGTGGAAGCTGACGTGGAGGCTTGCGTCATCCTCTGCAGGCTGGTGCAGATCTATGCACCAGCCAGGCTTACTCCCAAGGAGGTGCAAATGTTTGCAACCCTCTTGGGCCAGCACAAGGGACTTGCGTCAGCCCAACTCGTTTTCTAGGTTGCGCCCTTAGTTGCCTTCAGACAAGTTAAGGCTCTGCAACTTGAGCTGAAGGAGAAGCTGGATCCCTTGTATGCAAGAGACAGTCACAGAGGTAAGGCAGTCAAGGTAAGGCAATGTTGTTCCCTTACCTTGGAGATGTATTACCCTTATCTTGGTGCTGGAAAGTTGGTTAGGATAGCACCCTAAAGCAGGCATCCTGCAACCTTGCCCTCTTGTAGTCACTGGCTTGGAGCCAGTCTGTTTATGTAGGTAATTCTTTGTTGTGAGTGTCAGTTCTCTACAGAACTACGCTTTGTGTGTACAGTATTGCTAAACAGTGCTATGTGGTATGTATAAGAATGAAGAGAGGTCTGGGTGGTGACTATGATCTAAAGCAGCATTTCTGAATGTTTGTCCCTTGTTGTACTAGTTCACATCGTCATCCACCTATTGGAAATACCACTAGAAGTAACTGGCCATGATGTGATCACCAATTACTTCCGGATTGGGAGGCCAGATGCAATGTGACAAACACTGGTAAGTGGTTAAGGACCCATTGGAAGGCTTTTTTGAGCATGTGAAAAACTCCATGCTGGAGCTCTGCCCGCCATGCCAAGTCTCCTACTGATACTTGTTGCATTGCACATTGCATTGCCAGGTGACAGGAGTCTGGAGGTCCTGTGAGTACCACCAGGCACAATCACAGGTACAACTGGTTGAGAACAACTGATCAAAAGCAGTAATTTTCAATTCTTTTCATCTCACTGCACACTGACAAGGCTCTATAATTGTCAAGGCACACCACCAGTTTTTTGACAACTGATAAAGCACACCATACTGCTGGGGGGGGGGGTTCACATCCCCCACTGGCCCTACTAAAAATGACCTTCCTTCAAACTCCTGTGGCATTCCTAATGACCACAAATCATTGACCATTGTACAAATCTATGGTAAGGCCACACCTGGAGTATTGTGTTCAGTTCTGGTTGCCGCATCTCAAAAAAACACACAGTGGAAATGGAAAAGGTGCAAAAGAGAGTGACTAAGATGATTACTGGGCTGGGGCACCTTCCTTATGAGGAAAGGCTATGGCATTTGGGCCTCTTCAGCCTAGAAAAGAGACGCCTGAGGGGGACATGATTAAGACATACAAAATTATGCAGGGGATGGACAGAGTGGATAGAGAGATGCTCTTTACACTCTCACATAACACCAGAACCAGGGGACATCCAGTAAAATTGAGTGTTGGGAGAGTTAGGACAGACAAAAGAAAATATTTCTTTACTCAGCGTGTAGTTGGTCTGTGGAACTCCTTGCCACAGGATGTGGTGATGATGGCGTCTGTCCAGGATGCCTTTAAAAGGGGATTGGACAAGTTTGTGGAGGAAAAATCCATTATGGGTTACAAGCCATGATGTGCATGTCCAACCTCCTGATATAGAAATGGGCTATGTCAGAATGCCATATGCAAAGGAGGGCACCAGAATGAGGTCTCTTGTTATCAGGTGTGCTCCCTGGGGCATTTGGTGGGCTGCTGTGAGATACAGGAAGCTGGACTAGATGGGTCTATGGCCTGATCCAGTGGGGCTGTTCTTATGTTCTTATTCATGGCACATTTGTTGAAAATTGTTGAACTAAAGGCTTATGTTAAATTTATCTTCCTTCTGCTTCCTTCTCATTGCATTTGGACTGTTTCTGTGTGAAAACGACCTCTGACATTTCTGCTAGTGTAAGAAGAAACCGAGCCCAGGATGGGTATGGATGGATAGGAAACAAGCTTGATTCTCAGTAGGAGCCAATCTGATATGGTGGACAGATTCTTGGATAGATCAGGGAGGACCAGGGAAACCATGGACTAAGCTGGAGAAGGGTGGTTCTTTGCTGCTTTTATAGAATGAATGAATGAATGAATGAATGATTTGGATCAGTAGAAGTAAGGAAGTTGTTTCAGTTCCCAACCTGACTGTGTCCGTCAGTGCACCAAAGGCAAAATCCCTGTTGCAGTGGGGACAAAACCTCTTCCACTGTCTAGGAAGTCTGTGAGTGTGTACACTTATACAACATTTGTTTTTATATGCAGAGCAGAAAACAGATGCATTGTGTTTCTTGGTGTTTCTTATTATGTTCATACCTGTTCTCCTTCCCCCTACCCATTATAATTATGGACATTTTCACTGTGAGAGAGATGTGCACACAAAATTGACCATTCCTGTTAGCAGGCTCTGAGCTGAATGAGGAATGCAAGCTATTGCAATATGTGTTGCTGACTCCTCCTCTGCCCTGACTACTTTGTGTGTTACTGTGTACCTCCCATGTGCCCCTTCTGTCATTGGAACCATTGATGGTGGTGAAATATTTGTCTCTTCTGTTTGCAGTCACTGTGTTACATTTTTATTGCTTTAATGGCAACTTTGGGTAGTGATGGAGGCCTTAAATCAGACATTTCTATAAATAGCACTGAAATGTTTACAATCATTAGTGCTGCAGTGGGAGTGCATACATCTTGAGGAAGGTACAGTTTGACACTGTGAGTCTCTATATAGAATGGCCTCTGTACTGTTCCACACAGATAGCTGGCTGATTAACTCTTGGCTCTGAGGGCTTGAAAATCAGTGTTTTTTGTTCTTTCTGTTGTACATGAACAGTGATGTTTGTGTATCTCTCTTTACTGTCTTCTGTGTTTGCAAGGAAGAAGGGTTGCATGCTAAAGAAAGAGGTGAATTTTGCATCACTGTTTTCAATTAGATAAGATTTTCACCTTTTGAAAAACAAGACTTATGAACTGTGTCCATCTGAACCCTTAGCAAGAGAGGTCAGGTTGTTTATGTTTTAAAATACAAAGGGCAGGTGGATGCTTAATCCTCATTCATTTGGAAAACCTCCTGTGATGTGTTCTGTTCTTAGGTAACTCAAGGATCTGATATTGAAGTTATTGGCTTGGAGATCTCTCTCTCTTTTTTTTTTTTTACAGCACAGTCTTATGCATGTTTACTTAGAAATAAGTCCTACTGTTTTCAGAGGGATTCACTCACACTTAACTGTGCACAGGATCACAACCTTGGACAATTTTCAGACTCTCTGGTATGCACTGAGGTGCAAGTGTTCTACACCTCAGTATCCCTTTCAATAAAATGGAAATGTTTTGTCACTTGCAGAATGACTTCATTGCTTGCTGTGTGTGTGGTCATTTTTAAAGGGAAGTTATTGGATAGATTTGGAGGTTTGGCAATGCCCTGTTTTAGGTTTTGATGCGGAATCTGTCCTTTTGGGTTACAAATGAATTCCCAATTTAATGGTATTGTCATAATTGTGACAGTATTGAGTGGTGGATTGCAAATCTAGAGACCAATGGGCACTCTGTGGCATGCACGTGTGGGTCACTTCATTCACTTCACTAGAGGAGGCAGCTGTTGTGTACACACAACTGTCCCTTTCATTGAAGTGAATAGGTCAGAAGCTCTGTGTCAGTCTTGGAGCCCCTTTGTGCACAGAGGTCTCCCTGTATTGCAGGGATTTGCTTGTTTATTTTGTTTAAGGACATCATTCCAGATGGAGATGAAATGGAGAGAAGAAACTCAGTTGTATTGTTGAAAATGTGTGGCATGCCTGCGTACACACATGTGTAACTGTAAATTTGCTACTCCTTTTAAAAAAAAACACACTATGCAAGTGTGCTTACTTAGACAATCTGACAGATTTAGCTGAGCAGCCTGTTCTCATTGGAGCAGTCGGATGCCTCTGAGTCAGTGGATTTCCACTGTATTTGCAGAATAAAGAAAAACCCACACCCAAACCAGTGTAAGGATTAGGGGCAAACAAAAAAGCACACCAAGTAAATGCTTGCTTGCAGGAATTGGCTGCTGACTATTGAATATGGGGCTATGGCTGTATTGGACAGGCCTGATAATAAGGGGGGAAAGCTGTGGTCTATGCGCTCTAACTAAAGGCAGTGAGGAGAGGTGGTGTGCCCCTCATCTCTGGAAGCAAACACTTCTACTGTGTTCTTGAAAGCTGAACATTTGGCTCTCCTTTGGCCAAGAAGGGTGATTTGGGTGCATGACTGGACTGTGAAGCCTAAAGCTTTGCAAATTCCATTTTCAGACTCCCACAAAATTCCATTTGACCACCTGTAAAACCTCAGCAGCCTTATTTTTCAACTATAGCTTTCACCCTAGTGGGGAACTCCTCCCCAGAACCACAGCAAGTGTGTGCCTTTGGTGCATGAGCATAGCCATCATATTGCGTTTTTGTACAGCTGGTAGGGTTTGCTCCTGTAACTCCAGTTCACCTACGCAGAATGCTCCTGTTGCTGTTTCCACTCACTGAATGGGCATCTCTTGGGGACAAAAGAGACTCAGCCTCATCAAGATATTAACAGCACTTGGCAGAATCGGCTGTACTCTTTCATGTTGACTCTTAATTGCTTTCCATAAGTTCCCTTTTTCCTTCTCAGTGCTGCACCTAAAGGGTAAGGCCAGAGATGTACATTGTGTAGTTGTGCCTGAGAAAGGTATGCAAATACACAGGGTGGGGCAGTCTCCTGCTGCACAAAGGAAATATTTCTGTCTCCCCCACTCCTTTCTCCCCCTATTTTTTTTTAATTTGAGAAAGTGTGTGTGTGTGGGGGGGGGGAAGGGATCAAAGGCTGTTCTGAAGCTTCATTAGGAGCTCATAATAAATTCATGACCCTCCGCACCCTTCCTGACAGTCAGCCTATCTCTAGCGTGACACTTTTCCATGGATATTTTTAGCTTTGATTTCTTCCTTAGTGCCAGATCGTGAAAGAAAACGCATCTTGGCAGATAAAGAGCCATTTTGGGAGATCACAGGTGGGGAGGAATGAGGGGGGGGGAAGGCCAAGGAGAACCCCATTGTGCATTTTAATGACACCTCTCTTTGTCAGAAGCTAATCTTGTTTGTTGCTGTTAGCATGGATAGAAAACATGGTTGGCTCAGACAGAGGCAGCCAGGTATGTGCCTGTCAAGGCTGCTGTTTGTGGGGGAAGCTCTGAAGTTGGGTGGTGTGAGCTTCTAAGGGCAGAGAGGAAAGCTGGCTGCCAGCTCCCCCCACCCCTTTTCTGTTGGAGGTCTACAATGTGCAATCTCTGTTATCAGGTTGATGCAGATGTGAAAAGGCTGAGACCAGGACTCTGAAAGGGCGTTGTTTGTTCAGTCATGTTGTGCTGCTACAGTTTTGGGAGATGCATCCAAATGAACAATGGAAGCAATTAAACTGCTCTAATTAGAGGCACTATTGATCTGGCACCATTTCTGCTGGCAAGAGCTACTGTCGATATTGGGTAGAGTGGCACAGAGCTAGGTAGTCTGGGCTTTTGCAGGTTTTTAAATTTTCTCTCTCTCTCTCTCTGCATCCAGGCCTGCGGGACCTTATAATAAAAAAGGAATGCTAGTTCTTGGAAAGTCTCTTAAAAAGTGAGAGTTCTGTTGTACTGTACTCTTGATCAGCACAGCTATTTATTGGAGCCTGAATCTTTGTTTTGAAAGCTGCCTGAGATCTGCCACTCCCTTTTCAAAGTGCAATTTCAGACAGCGGTAATGGCAGACTACAACACTAAGCACACTTATTGGGATGTTGGCTGCACTGAACTTAATTGAACCACGAGTTCTGGTTAGCTGGGTGAGGGTGAGTGGGCTGAGGCCATCTCCAGGTGAAGTGGTTGACCGAACAGACAAGCCATTTGAAAGTTTTGTTGGAGCTTTATGTTTCCGCTAGACTCCCAGGAGAGCTCACAAGTGCATTTTATCATTTGCCCATTAGAGGCTCGCTCTGTCTGTCTGTCTGTCTGTCTGTCTGTCTGTCTGTCTGTCTGTGTCTTGGTGACCTTTAGAAATGACTGCAGTCAGTTCTTATTATCCACTAGGTTTAGGTTCCTGGAAAACCTAGCAGGTACCAAATAATTGAAATCTATGGGGAAAAATGGGGTTAGGTTTCAAGGAACCCTCTTCACCATACAGTCTAATACACCATACATTCTGTCTTTATGAATCTAAATCTTAACTTGAAGTATGGGGCTGGGTGATAGCGAGGGCTCATCAACATCTCTAACATCTGATGCTTCCTCCTCCACGCTGGATATCCCTCAATGTGTTGAAGGTTGTGGCAATGGAGATTTCTCTATATTGCCTGTCCCTCGACTAATTGAAGGTTGCTGGCCCAACAGTGAGGCCTCAGAGTTCAGCAGCGGGGAAGGGGTTGCTTCACTCATCCTTCTTCTCCAGCTGTCTCTTGGCTCCTTCCCTGGACTTGCCCCATCCCCAGCGCAGACATCAGGTAGCCTTCGAAAGACCTCTCACTGGCTTCTCATCATCACCAGGGTTCTGAAAGTTGAGCTGGAGTCCCTGAGATGATGCCCAAGACGGTGGGGCATGTCTGCAAGCAGGCACAAATGTGTCCGATTCTCTACGGGCCAATATCAGTGCCTGCTTGATGCAGAAAATTGACCCAGTCTAGCCAACAAAGAGTATTTTCCTTTCTTGTCCTCACCTGCATGCTCAAAGCTGCGCTAAGGCCCCCTGCGCCAAGTGCACCAGTACAGTATTCATGGATAATGAGAGCAGAGTCACAGATAATGAGAGTTAGGTGGCAATTCTGACCCTCAAAGATAAGCAAATTAGCAGATAGTGAATTTGCACATAAAGAGAACTGACTGTACTTTACTTCAATCCATGTGCACAGCTGCCCTTGAAGAATGTGCTAGAGTCTGTTTGGGACTAATTTGATGAGCATGAACATATGAGCTGTAAGTTGCACTGTGATTACCTTAGAGCAGGGTGTTTCAACATTTTTTAGCACTGTCCCTCCAGGGACAGATGTTGTGTTTGGGAATGGGTGGCTCACCATGCAGGCTCACATATCACTTCCTTAGAGCTTTTGGACATAATGCAGAGTTATGGTTTTGACCTGTAACTCCCTTAGTCCTGCACCTTTTAGGGATTATCTCTCTCCAAAGGAACCTGTCATGCTTTAAAGGCTTTGTAAGATGCCCCACTTCAGGTACCACCATTGTTATGTAAAGTAGGTGAGTTTATGTCTCCAAAAGTCAAAGGGCCAGGCAGTTCTGTTTGGGATGAGTATTTCCTAAATCCTCCTTTTACATAAAATTTCTAGTCCTCTCCTATAGAGCTTTTTTCTTTCTGAAAGGTTTGTTGCATGGCTGTTTTAAAAACAATTTTGTGCCATGGGCTGCCTTGATTCAATCTTCTGTAGAAAGTGAAATGTAATGTTTTTGTGAATAAATCCAGAGAAATTGTGATGGCATGAATGGCACTGGGAAACTGTATTTAGACATACTCAGTATACTTACTGAGTACACACATGTCAGTTGTACTCTAAGCATCTCCCTTCAGCTAGGTATGAATTGGGAGAATTGCTAGACCATACTAAAAGTATAACTTAAAATATTCTGAAAGAGCTAGTTATTACCAGAATTGGTTAGGAAATTAGCTTGGTGTTGCTTCCCCTCTGAGAGGAACAATTTCATTGAAAAATTTAAAAGCTTTTTGCATGAGTCAGATTTTCCACTGTGCTGGAGAGGTTTCATTGAGTACTGAGGTGCTAATGTAGCAGATGCAAATGTGGTTATTTTGTTTTTTATTTTTTAATGTGGTAGTCTGGACTAAAAAAAATCAATTTGCAGAACTATAGCACACTTCTGGCAGAAGTGATCTGGGAAGATGGGCCTATTGGCTTTCTTCTGAGTGAACTGAGACCATGCAGATGGTATGGTAAGATATTAAAAAAGGAATATAGCTCACTGAAATAAAAAAGGATGGGAATAAAAGGCAAAAAAAAGGTACCTTTGGAAGAATTGTACAATGGCACTGAAATAATTAGGTGGTAGGGTTGGGCCAAAGTTTGGCATAGATATTAAAAGGAATGCTGAAAACAGAATAAAATTGCAAAAAGAAACAAGTGAATCCAGGAGCAAACTGAGCAGATCTGCTGCATGAATTGGGGCAGGTCTGTTGCCTCTACTAGTCCCTCCTTAAAACGGCAGCACAAATCATTTTCACACATGTGCCCCATATCACCACTGTTGCTTCTGCTGCTGCTACACCACCTCCTTCTCCTGCACTTAATGGTTTAGGTAAGCAGCCAAATGGGCAAGGCAAGGCGATCCTTGAAATGAGTGAGAAACTATACTCTATTTCCATACTATACTCTGAAACTATACTCTGTTTTCAAGGGGTTTTGTATATTGGTTTTTTGTTTTTTTTAATGCTACTGATAACATGGCTTTAGAACAGGGGTCTCCAAACTTTTTGGCCAGCGGGCTGCATCAGATATCTAGTATGGTGTTGAGGGCTGGAAAAAAAATTTAAATATAAAATTTAAATAAATAAATTGGAGATGGAACTTAGATGAGTGAATAAATGGGCTCATTCATTCAACCTCTCTGGCCCTCAGAACACCCTCCAGGCGCAATCAGAGCACAGTTCTGGTCATGTTCAGTTGAGTGGCCAGAGGCTTTCAGGGGACAAGAGGTTGGCTGCGGGTCAGAAAGAGGCTTGCTGCGGGCTGCATCTGACCCCTGGGCCGGGGTTTGGAGACCCCTGCTTTAGAAGACAGTTAATCTATTGTTTACAACATCCTTTGTGGTAAATTTTAGGGTATGGTGAACTTGACGTGAAATAGTGCAGAATTGGGAAACATCTAGAATTTACTGAAAGTCACTTGGGCTGAAATGAATAACCGCTTGCTGTATGATGGAAGTGCCATGTATTACGGATGATTTCTCTAGGTACATGGAAAGGCAGTCAAGGGAGACTTTTGAATGCTCATTAGGTGGTCACCAGATTTCTACGACAAATGACGCAAGCAAAGGGTAGATGAAAACATCTTGGAATGACTTGGCGGCAAAAATGTACCCAAACTGTTAGATGGTGGAATAGAAAGTTTTGAATTAATAACCCAGAAAATTGCCTGGAGTGTGTCAATAAGCATATATAGTTGTTTTGGGGTCAGTGGCAGGGTAGAAATTTTAGCCCAAATATATTTGTATAACTATATAGTATTCTATGCATAATCTTCTATACTTCCTGCTCTTCCTTTTTGCGGTACGTTGAACAGGAAGGGGCTTTCTTCTTACACTTTAAGTTGTACACGATTTTATGTGATGCAGACAGAAAAGTGGAGTACTCACTGGACCTCTCTGGAAATGTGGTCCAGTGGTTGTTTTTGATACATAACTCCATTTTCAGTTCTTTCTTGTACTTTAGTGGATAATGCTGATGTGTCATTGGACCTATAAATGTGTACAGTATTTGTGAACTTAAAAAAAAGATCTCCTTGCAGGACAACATTGTTTGTTGCTGTGTTGTAAATCAGTATTTTCCAAGGGCAGGGTATCTCCTGATAGACATAGGAATGTTTTCCTATTTAGTACTAATCTAGGATTTCAGTAGCCCATGAAGCTACACCAGCTTGTTATCCCCAAATGATGTCTCTTCATTGCTCATATAGCTGATCAGGTGCTCAGATTGCTACTGTCTTTGCATCTTTGCATCTGTCTTCACGGCAGAAGACCTCGGGCAGATACTGCTGCCCGAATGGACCCTCCTGACCAAGGAATTAAGTCAGATAGAGGTTAAAAGAGAAGATGTTTCAGACCTCATTGATAAATTAAAGACCAATAAGTCACCGGGCCCTGATGGCATCCACCCAAGAATTATTAAGGAATTGAAGAATGAAGTTGCTGATCTCTTGACTAAGGTATGCAACTTGTCCCTCAAAATGGCCATGGTGCCAGAAGATTGGAGGATAGCAAATGTCACAGTGATTTTTAAAAAGGGAAAGAGGGGGGACCCAGGAAACTACAGGCTGGTCAGCCTAACATCTATACCAGGTAAGATGGTGGAATGCCTCATCAAAGGTAGAATCTCAAAACACATAGATGAACAAGCCTTGCTGAGAGAGAATCAGCATGGGTTCTGTAGGGGTAAGTCTTGCCTCACAAACCTTATAGAATTCTTTGAAAAGGTCAACAGGCATGTGGATGCGGGAGAACCTGTAGACATTATATATCTGGACTTTCAGAAGGTGTTCGACACGGTCCCCCACCAAAGGCTACTAAAAAACCTCCACAGTCAGGGAATTAGAGGACAGGTCCTCTCCTGGATTGAGAACTGGTTGGAGACCAGGAAACAGAGAGTGCGTGTCAATGGGCAATTTTCACAGTGGAGAGAAGTGAAAAGCGGTGTGCCCCAAGGATCTGTCCTGGGACCGGTGCTTTTCAACCTCTTCATAAATGACCTGGAGACAGGGTTGAGCAGTGAGGTGGCAAAGTTTGCAGACGACACCAAACTTTTCTGAGTGATGAAGACCAGAAGTGATTGTGAGGAGCTCCAGAAGGATCTCTCCGGACTGGCAGAATGGGCAGCAAAATGGCAGATGCGCTTCAATGTCAGTAAGTGTAAGGTCATGAATCAAGTGTAAGGGGCAAAAAATCAAAACTTTAGATATAGGCTGATGGGTTCTGAGCTGTCTGTGACAGATCAGGAGAGAGATCTTGGGGTGGTGGTGGACAGGTCGATGAAAGTGTCGACCCAATGTGCAGCGGCAGTAAAGAAGGCCAATTCTATGCTTGGGATCATTAGAAAAGGTATTGAGAACAAAACAGCTAATATTATAATGCTGTTGTACAAATCGATGGTAAGGCCACACCTGGAGTATTGTGTCCAGTTCTGGTCGCCGCATCTCAAAAAAGACATAGTGGAAATGGAAAAGGTGCAAAAGAGAGCGACTAAGATGATTACGGGGCTGGGGCACCTTCCTTATGAGGAAAGGCTACGGCGTTTGGGCCTCTTCAGCCTAGAAAAGACACGTCTCAAGGGGGGCATACAAAATTATGCAGGGGATGGACTGAGTGGATAGGGAGATGCTCTTTACACTCTCACATAACACCAGAACCAGGGGACATCCACTAAAATTGAGTGTTAGGAGAGTTAGAACAGACAAAAGAAAATATTTCTTTACTCAGCGTGTGGTTGGGCTGTGGAACTCCTTGCCACAGGATGTGGTGATGGCGTCTGGCCTGGACACCTTTAAAAGGGGATTGGACAAGTTTCTGGAGGAAAAATCCATTACAGGTTACAAGGCATGATGTGCATTTGCAACCTCCTGATTTTAGAAATGGGCTATGTCAGAATGCCAGATGCAAGGGAGTGCACCAGGATGCAGGTCTCTTGTTATCTGGTGTGCTCCCTGAGGCATTTGGTGGGCCGCTGTGAGATACAGGAAGCTGGACTAGATGGGCCTATGGCCTGATCAAGTGGGGCTGTTCTTATGTTCTTATGTACCGTGAACTTTCAGCATGCCTGGATAGTTTGATTTAGGACCCAATGTGATCTAACTTTCCAACTCCGGTGTAGCCACAATGCAGCCCTGTGGTAAGGGAACACATGTTCCCATACCTTAAGAAGACCCCAGTGACTGCCCCTCCACCACAGGATGCAGCGCACACCCCACTGGCACAACTGCACCAGCACTGGAAAATTTGATAGAATTGGTCCCTTACCTATCCAAATGCTACCAATCAGGTACAGGTTACAAGGGATACAATTGTCCTCTTCCAAGCTGATTGCAACCTTAGAGAGGTAGTGAGACCAGGGTGGGTTTTTAAGCAGCTGGTAGACCCCAACACATCACCAGCTGGCTGTTTTTCAGCTTGGTGGGCCATAAGCTTGCAAACCTACTTTGAGAATATTTTAAGTGAGCTTCCTTTTCTTCCTCTCTAGTGGAATTGTCACCAGCTGCAGTTGTGATGGAAGAGGGAAGACAAATCTTAATCAGGTGATCTGTCTGTGGTGACTCCCTTTTTCTCCTTGTTGCTTTATCCTCTTGCTCTTTTCCTTTCTTTTTCTCTCGTCTCAAAAGCTTCTTTGATTCTATACTGTTCTCTTTCAGAAATTCAGGGTGTGTGTGTGGTGTCAGAGGTTGCTGTGAAATCAAAAGCTCAGAAGCTGAGGATAATGAAACAGTATTTGGGATTTCCAATTTTTCTGTGATCACCTTGCCTTATGTGAGGTGATTAGCTCACATTATTAGGCCTGTTTCTCAAATGAAGGCACACTATAGAGCTCTTTCAAATAACGCAAGGAAGAGATGGCTTAAGGCAGATGTTTAATGCCACATAAAGTAGTACTGGAAGATATGTTATTATGATACCTGTTAATTCTCCCATTTGTTTTTAATGAGAAGGAAGATGGGTGGTAGGATGAGCTTTTAATATCCCCCACAAACTCTAGTGAAGGCAGCTAGAGAAAGGTGATCTTTTAGAAAATCTCATTCCTGTTTTCCTTCTGTGTCATATATAACACTACACCTTTATGCAGAGAGAGGGAAAATGTCTATACTGAATGATGCATATTTTTTGCAGCCTGTGTATTTATGGGAAAATAGACTCTATGTTTATGTATTTGTGCATTTTTCCTCCTTGAAGCAACATTAACTCTGTGTAGGAAAAATCGCATGAAAACCAGCCGTAGCACATGGAAAAATGTACATACTTTGTACAGGTATGCAACTAGAATATTGTTAGTAGGAATGCGCCACTTTGGTGGCAGTGGTGCTCTCCCCATTGGAGTTCCCTAGCACAGCATAGAGACAACGGGGTTGAGGGTGAATGAGTGGGAGTGGGATTGCAAGCACTTTGAGTTCCAACTGCATCTTAGACAGGCCTTCCCATGATCCCTGTCGCATCTCTCAGTTGCCTGGTGGTCTACAGGTGTGCCTTGACAATTTGGGGGAAAGTCATTTATTAGTAGGGCCAATGGGGATGTGAGCCCCCCACTGGCAGCATGGTGTGCCTTGGCAGTTATCAAAAACCTGATGGTGTGCCTTGACAATTTTAGTGCCTTGACAGTGTGCCATGAGATGGAAAAAGTTGAAAATCGCTGCTTTAAAGGCTGAAAAGTTCAGAACTGAGAGACACTACAGTCCCTTTGAACCATCTCTTGCACGGAGATCCTTTGTGTGATCTCCATGAGTCCTGCAACATTTTCCACTTACAATGTGTTGACCTTGCTCTGTTTCTTTTTTTTGTTTGTTTAGATATTTGCCTTGTATTCCATCTCTCACTCTTATGTACTCTTAGCCTAATGCAGTGGTTCACAAACTATGAGCCGTGGCTCCCTGGGGAGCTGTAGAAACCAGGCAGGGGAGGGCGTCGGGTCACGGAATCCTCATGAAAAACCCACCACCCTATACATTGTAGAGGACTGTAGCCCTCGTAGGGAGCTGTGGCCAAAGCCCCGTTAGGTCTGTGGTGCCACCAATCAAAAGAGTTTGGGAACCATTGGCCTAGTGCAACGCATTAAATGTATCTCCTGCTTTGAAAATACAAAGTTCACTTCATGGCTCTGTTTCTTCCTGATGTTTACCAAGAAAGAAACCTGTGTGTGTGTTTTAAAGTTTGCTGGACTGAGTTAATTAACTTACGGACACATTTTCAGATATGGAGGTTTGAACCATCCTTTTGTTTCCTTACATTAAACAATCCCTAGGTGTATACCAAAACTGTCTCATGCCTTTCAGTCTACAAGAAAACCCGTCAACCAGGGCCCATGAGACAGAGGGTAAAGGGAGTAATTTGTAACTGACCCAGGGTCAAAAATTTGG
The DNA here is from genome assembly GCF_035046505.1 of Tiliqua scincoides. Lineage (NCBI taxonomy): Eukaryota > Metazoa > Chordata > Lepidosauria > Squamata > Scincidae > Tiliqua > Tiliqua scincoides. Next base: position 194,402,063 of record NC_089824.1, on the reverse strand, counting down.
CCCAGGAGCCAAAGGAGGGGTCCCAGAAATCTCCTGGGATCTTGCATTTTCTGATCTCATCCACACTTTGCTGCCAGTGTGGGAAGCTGGGGGCGCTACCAAGGTGCGCGGCGGTGGGTGCTGCTGCTAGCCATATGCACAGGGCTGAAGAATGCATACGTGGCATTCCTTAACACAGTGTCAGATCTGGGAGAAAACTGGCCTGCTACAGTAGTTCTATGGCTTGTGAATCTGCTTACTATGGAGGAGTGTACAGAATCTCAGGGACACAGCTGCGGGACTAAAGGTGCTGCAGAAGTGAGTTTTGGTATGCACTGGACACCTTCCGTTCTAGTGTGTGCCTAAATACAATGATGCTAATTTCTGTAATGGTTTTTTTTTTTAAACTATATATATATTTCTGTATTACTGTATCTAACTGCCAGTGCTGCATGAGGTAGACCTGGGCTCCACATTGGGAAGCCAGGTAGACCAGCTGTCGTCGCCCCCAACCCTGTTTTGCTCTCTCCCTGCCCCAATTCTCCTCCCACCCTGTCACCGCTCTCCCCTTGCTGTGTTTCACCCATGGCCACACTTTTGGGAAGGGACCCAAAAGAAACTTTGTACCCCCCACCCCCGATAAAATTCCTCTCAGACCCTGCCCTCAACTCCATTTTTAGATTTTACAAGCCAGGACTCCTGCAATGCACCCTCTTTTTCTTTCCAATGGCTTGCTATCTGTCCAATAGTCACATAGGTCTCGGTAGCTCGCTGTTTGATATTCTGTTACTTCTTGGTTGGCCGTAGTAAATGCACTACTCCGCTTTTGCGTTGTGAATTTTTTTTTCCACTCTTTTATGGGTGGCTCTACAGCAGGGTGCTCACACTTTTTTGGCTTGAGAGCTACTTTGAAACCCAGCAAGGCCCGGAGATCTACCAGAGTTTTTTTTACAATGTTCGCGCCATCATAACATATAACATTTATGTGTACAATGTATGTTGGTGTACCTTGAGCCCCACTGAGTATAACAGGACTTACTCCTGAGTAGACATGCCTAGGATTAGGCTGTGAGGCTGCAATCCTAGCCACACTTACCTGGGAGAAAGCCCCATTGAGTACAATGGGCCTTACTCCCGGCGTTTCCTCCCAGAGGCACCTGAAGGGGGGGGTCGGCACTCCGCGATCTACTCATTTTGCCTCGTGATCTACTCATTTTGCCTCGCGATCTACCGGTAGATCGCGATCCACCTATTGAGCACCCCTGCTCTACAGATTCCTGTTGTTGTCAAGGTCAGCAGTAGGACAAAATCTAATTCTGTGGGGAAATTCCTCTGAGATAACATGTCCTAGTGAGTTTTCCGTCCCCAATGGAATATGCATTTCAGTGTGTTTCCATCTAGTTTAAAACTCAGCTAGATCTATCCAAAAGAAGATTTTTTTTCTACTGTGCTTTGCACTTTGTCCTACTACTGATAGGTATGTGGATTCAGAAGTTGAAAGGCAGGAATAACTGAATTTCTCAGTGGCTCAGTTCAACAGTTTTAAACAGGCTGATTTTTAAGGAGCCCACAACTGGGCAGCTAGGCACTCCTTTGTTTAAAAAAAACAAAACAACCTGATTTATCCATAGACTCAGTTTTTTCCCCATCTGGTGGCTTGAATGTGTCCCTCAAAGCTTATAAGTACTAGATCAAGGCACCAGTCCTTTCTCTGCTAACTGAGTAGCAGCAGGTGTTGCACTTAAAACTGGGAGTCCCTTTGAAAAGGTATCACTTTCAATAAGGATTTCTTTCCAATGGGCGTTGTCTGGTATCTTTTTTTTGGGGGGGGGGCACAAAATTGCAAGGCTCTGAGCCTCCTAGCTGGGAAAATGAATCCTGGAGTACTTAAGCAAATTCGTAATTAATACACTGTTTTTGGAAAGAGCTCCTTCATAGCTCTCCAAGGATGTTTTCTAACTTTTCCTGATGGGATCAAGCATGTTCAGTACCTATGGATGATATGCTTGGCTCACGAGCATTACAGCTGGATTCGCAAACTGTGGTTTGCAAACCAGCTTCACATTGTGATTTTGGATTCTGACTTGATTTCAAATATAACTCCAAATCATGGTTTTGGATTAGGTTTGAACCCAACCTACCACTTTCCTTTTCATCCTATAATAAGGCCACAAACGATAACAATGGAATTATCTCACAGGGCATGTTTGACCTTGATACAGATCAGTTGTACTCTGGTTTAATGCTAGGGCAAACTGACCCCTGCTCATCTTTAATGAACTATGGCTGCAGTGTGCACAGCTGACATGATACTTAGGTTGATTATGGGGTACAGACTGTAGAGATAGCTATGCTGGCATTTACGTAAAGTTTCCATCGTCTCTTTTCCTGCTGTCTTTAGGCATGGTAGTATAGACACAACTTTAGATGCAGGTAGCTGATAATTGAAATGTTGATCCCTGAAATTCACTAGGATTATAAACACAGTATGTAACATGTACAATTTCTACTTAAAAGCTTACTTCCTTGAGTTGTCTGCTGAACTGAACTAATGGTTGCTGCAGTGGTTATTCTACTAGAATCCTGAATTCAACTCTGTACTTGTTTCATAACTGAAAAATTAGCTCTTATTGAAATTTTGCTGCTAGGCCTTGTAGCGGCCTTGTAGCGTAGCCTTCCTTATGAGGAAAGGCTATGGCGTTTGGGCCTCTTCAGCCTAGAAAAGAGGTGCCTGAGGGGGGACATGATTGAGATATACAAAATTATGCATGGGAAGGATAAAGTGGATAGAGAGATGCTCTTTACACTCTCACACAACACCAGAACCAGGGGACATCCACTAAAATTGAGTGTTGGGAGAGTTAGAACAGACAAAAGAAAATATTTCTTTACTCAGCGTGTGATTGGTCTGTGGAACTCCTTGCCACAGGATGTGGTGATGGCGACTGGCCTGGACACCTTTAAAAGGGGATTGGACAAGTTTCTGGAGGAAAAATCCATTACGGGTTACCAGCCATGATGTGTATGTGCAACCTCCTGATTTTAGAAATGAGCTTTGTCAGAATGCCAGATGCAAGGGAAGGCACCAGGATGAGGTCTCTTGTTATCAGGTGTGCTCCCTGAGGCATTTGGTGGGCCGCTGTAAGATACAGGAAGCTGGACTAGATGGGCTTATGGCCTGATCCATTGGGGCTGTTCTTATGTTCTTAGCGGCTGAGTAACTTGATTTTTAAAATAATATTGAGTGACAGGTAAATTAAGTGAGCGATTTTCATTCTTGGGAGCAGGAATTTTTATGTATTAGCACTGGGTTTCTTGGAATAAAGCCCCTCCCCCCCGCAATCTAAAATAGTGCTTTGTCTTTAGTATACGTGTGTTCTAATGTCAAAGAGCATGAAATATATAGAATTTTAAGTGACTTGCAATATAATGCGATGCTAGTTAAACCTATCGCCTTAGCAGCCTGTCTTGAGGGCAGAAACTAATAACATTGAGACATAATCCTTCTGATAAAGTTTTCTTTGAGGAAATTTAGTGAACTATTTTTTGTGGCAGATATGACATTGTAAACTCAAGTGTTGCGATTATGAGCTAATGTTAAGAATAAATTTATTAATATTGTGTATAATTGAGTTTAACTATGGTGAAAAGCCATTAAATTGAAAGTAATATTTGCAGAGAGGAGTGCTGTTCATGATCTCTATTAGCAGAATATAATGTTGTAGCTTCCCATGTTCTCACTCTCCCTTTTCATTAAAAGGCTTGTTGAGCTGTGAGAGGCTTGTGAAATTGAGAAGGGTCATCCTGTTAGTTGAACCATAATGGTTTGTATTGCAAAGATGAAGCAGTGCCTCTGAGAGAAATTTTATCAGGGGGTACAAATTTTATTTTGGGCCCCTTCCCAGAGGGCAGGGGGGTTGAAACAGAGTGGGGGCGGATGATGAGAGGGGTAGGCAGAACAAAAGTGGGGAGGACACAAAACAGGACAGGGGAAGGGTGGCAACAGCCAGAAAAGTCTTTGGAGCTCAGGTCCGCTGGGTTTCCCAATGTGGAGCCCAGGTCTACTCACATGCATGGTGTTAACAGCTAGATACAATAATGTAAGAACAGCCCCGCTGGATCAGGCCATAGGCCCATCTAGTTCAGCTTCCTGTGTCTTGCAGTGGCCCACCAAATGCCTCAGAGAGCACACAAGACAACAAGAGACTTAAATCCTGGTCCCCTCCCTTGCATCTGGCATTCTGAGGTAACCTACTTCGAAAATCAGGAGCTGGCACATACACATCATGACTTGTAAACTGTGATGGGCTTTTCCTCCAGAAATTTGTCTAATCCTCTTTTAAAGGCATCTAGGCCAGATGCCATCACCACATCCTGTGGCAGGGAGTTCCACGGACCAACAACATGCTGAGTAAAGAAATATTTTCTTTTGTCTGTCCTAACTCTCTCAACACTCAATTTTAGTGGCTGTTCCCTGGTTCTGGTGTTCTGTGAGAGGGAAAAGAACATCCCCCTATCTATCCATCTCCTGCATGATTCTTGTGTGTCTCAATCATTTCCCCCCTCAGGTGCCTCTTTTCTAGACTGAAAAGCCCAAAACACTGTAGCCTTTCCTTGTAAAGGAGGTCCCCCAGCCCAGTAATTTTGGTTGCTCTCTTTTGCACCTTTTGCATTTCCGCCATATCCTTTGTGAGATATGGCACCCAGAACTGGATGCAATATTCCAGGTTTAGCCTTACCATCGATTTGTACAATGGCATGATAATATGGGAAACCAATTGTCTCTAAAACCTTTTAAATAGAGAAAATTATTGCAAAATATTAGCATCATTATATTTAGGCTCACACTAGAATGAAAAGTGTCCTGTGTGTGTACAAAAACTTACTTCTGCAGCAACTGTGGTCCCGCAACTGTGTCCCTGAGCTCCTATACTCTCCTTCATGGTAAGCGGATCTACAGTCCAAAGACCCACTGTAGCAGACCAGGTACAGAGTTGACAATGTATTAAGGAGTGTCATGCATTCCTCAGCCCAGCAGATATTGCTTGCCAGGAGTTACCGCTGCGCACCCAGCATCCACCAGAGTCAGCGAGTTCAGGTGAGATTGGAAAATAGAAGTTCTCAGGAAATTTCTGGGCCCCCTTCGTTGGCTCCAGGTCCCCCTTTTTGACCCTGGACCTGAGTATAAATTACCCCCTTTACTCCTCTCTAATGGGCCCTGGGATGAAGGTTTTTGTCTGTGGTACCACCTCTAGCCACAGTTACAGTGAGAGCTGTTTGTTGCTGATTTACAGTAGACTTTACACACTCACATTGGTGACTGGAAACAGTGTCTTGTTGGGTGGTGGTACTGTGGCTTTTCCCCTCTTTCTTTTATGTCCACCTCACCTCTGTGGGCACTGCTAACTCTAGCAGTGCTTAAGGCACCCATAGCGTTCTGTTAGCTAGCCAGCTCCTGCTGGTTGCCATCCTTGCCCCCTCTAGAATACATGTAAAATGTTTCTCCACTACATCATAAGGTAAATTCAGGTTCACTCTAAAGAGGAAAAGATGGCAACCAGCAGGAGCAGGCTACTGGGAATGCTGTCAGTACTTCAGGTGCTGCTGAAGCCAGGGCTGGGCCATCTATGAGGCTGCTGCTCCAGGTTGTAGGTTGGCAGGGGCTGCCTGCCTGTCTTCACCAACCTCTGCTGTTCTGCCTCATTCTGCTTCCTGAATTTGGGAAAAAAGAGGGGAATGGAAAAAGAAGAGGAGAATGGCATGGAAAAGGAAGTGTGGGGGAGGGGAGAATTCTAGCTCCACCACTGCTTCCTCTTCCTCCTTTACACTTCCTCTTTCACTGATTGCCTCTTTTCATATTCAGGGATCAGGTAGAGACAGTGGCTGGTGGTGTGCCACAGAGAAAGGATGTTGGCATTTAGCTTCACAAGGCACCATGCATTTGATGTGCTGCCTCAAGCACTGGGAAGTCTTGGGCAACCTCTGCTGAAGCTACTGTTGCCTGCAGAGGTCAAGGGGGGGGAGGGGGACGGGGAGAAAAAAAGCACAGCACCACACATGCGTGCCACGGTAGGCAAACAAAACGGTTAGCGGGAAGATAAAATGCGTGGGCTTTTAATGACAAGGCTGATTTAGCTGGTTTGAAGTTATCGCAAGAGTGAAGGTGTGCTCTATCACAGAAGCACTTCTTTAATGCCTCATTACCATTTCTTGAACCTTCTTATGAGGGTTGCACTCACGGACAGTGCTCATTGTTCTGTTGTAGAAAGGTTGTTGTAATGTACTGAGCTCTTGTCCTAGCAATGTATGTTTTGTTTTCTCACTATAGTTGGCAGGCTGTGCTTGTAGAAACCCAAGAGAACTGGAATATCAGGAAGAACTTGGTTTACTGTTGATCAGATAACAACTTGCTCTGCACCTGTCAGTTCTTGGCTATGGCAGGTTCCCCCCCCCCCTTCACTGAATCGCTGAATCTGCCTTGTGCTGAATTAAACCACTGATCCATCCTGGCTCAGTAGTGTGTGTTCTGAATGGCAGAAGTTCTCTGTGGTTTTAGGCAGACTTGTGGAAGACCTGTCTGAAGATGCCAGGGGTGAATCTAGGACCTTCTGCATGAGACGCATGGGGTATAGCCCCTTCCTCGTTCTTCTAACTTACTAACATTTAACTTTGAAGGAGGTGTGTTTCAGGAATCCCTGCAAGCACAGAGCTTGGTACTGGTCACATAATTCAAAATGTTGAGAATCTGAGCTTTATATCAAGTTTATAGTTCCCGAGACTGCAGGAATAGACTCCACTGTGTGCGTACACTATCTAGTGAAATCTCAGGAGCCAGAAAAGAGATTGAAAGCTCAATCCTAACTGCACGTTAGGCTGGCGCAAGTCCCTTGCACCAGCCTTGGAGGGTCGCAAATGTGCCGTAAAGCACGTTTGTGCCTCCTCGCGAGCAAGCCGCGCCAGTGCATAGAGGCTGAATCCAGCCTCCATGACAGATTGCGGGGTGATTCTTGCATCGGCCCAGTTGTGCTGACTCAAGGCTCTGGGGTGGGTGGGGAGGAGGCGGGAGGGAGATGTTCTGGGGCGGGCTGTGGGCGGCCCTGGGCGGGTGGGGAGAAGGAGGCGGGACTGGGACTTGTCTGTTATGCCGGATCCCAACCCCGTTTCCAGGGAGCTCTGAGCAGCTTCAAGCTGCTCTGCTCTCTTCAGACTTGTGCCACCTCAGGAGGTGGTGCAAGTCTGATGAGACCCATAGGGGCCAGGGTGGCTTACTTGGAGTTAAGGGGAAACATTTCCCCTGATCTCTGGCTGAGCCACTTTGGGCACCTATCCTGCACTGGATACAGCACAGGCCTTCTGGTTTGCCTGTTCCAGTGCAAGATAGGATTGTGCCCTGAATGACATTTTTGATAGTCAGGGATGGGGCTTCACTATTAAGTATAGCTTTCTGTCTCTCCCCATAATTAGCAACAGCAAAATAAATTTGAGTGAGTGTGTGTGTGTGTGAGACACACACACACACACACACACACACGTACGTCATAGCACAGGAGGTAAGAATGGGAAAGATTTCATAGTATAGCCATGCAGAATTATTATTTTTTACAAAGCAGAGTACAGTCATCTACCTTAGTAATTCAAAAGGATAGCTCCAGTTGACTGCAAAGATGTGAATATCATATTACATCTGGCTGTTGCACAATGCAAGATTACTTTTGCATTCATTCTTCCAAAGATAAATATGATTGCTATAGAGGATGTGAATAAAATATTGTATATTGGGTCTGTGCCTACACCAGGGTGAGTTTGTATGCATAGAAACAGCTGCCACTGGTTGGTGCTGTGATGCTGCATTTTGTAACTAACAGACCACAGGAACACCTGTAATCCTTACTACTTTTGGTCAACCCTGGAACCTTTCCCATCTCATTCGGAAAGATTGCAGAGGTCCAGGATTCACCTTGGATTCCCCAACTTGAAAATCCAGAGTTTTCAACAAATATATGCTAATCAAAGCCAAACATGCATCAATTTACTTTGTGTATTGCATTTATTGTGAAATTTTAATAACTTGCTCTTCAGACTAAAGACTCCCCGAGCTTACAGTATTTAAAAATGGCAATAGCAAAAGTGAATTGATAAACATGATTAAAACCATTTCAGCAGCAGAGTACGTTTTAAAAAAACAAACTGAGTAAGCAAATAGCAAAGACTTTACCTATTACCTAAAAGGCATCTGACTCTATTCCAGGAGAGTCTTCTGGGGAGAGCATTCCAAAGCCAAGGTTGCTACAGCCAAAAAGCCCTGTTAGTCACCATCTGTCTTGCTTCCGATTCATACAAGAGAAAGGTGATCCTTCAGGTACCAAGACGTCCAGGGTTTTAAAAGCAGAACCCAGCACTTTGAATTGTGCTCAGTATCCAGTAGGCAGTACTACTGATTTGCAATAGTGTTTTTGTAGAACCTGAATTTTGGGGGGTGGGAACAGGGGTTTGGGTAACGAAAGGGAAGGAGTGAGAAACATCTGTATGGAATGGCTGTGCAAGGAAGAAATAGGGAAGGAGGGACAAATAATGGTTGCCCTGGGGAAGGAGAAAGAGCTGAAAATAAGCATTCTTCTTGGCAGTGGGGACATAATAAGCTGCCATAACTTTTACATGTATCTTTTGTAAGAACATAAATGTGTGATGTTGGCTGGTCTTTGCTTGGTAATAGTAATTATTTGTTTATGTGGCATTGCACCCGAGAGGGACTTCTAGTGCTCAAGAACTTTTCCTCCAGAAACTTGTCCAATTCCCTTTTAAAGGCATCTAGGCCAGATGCCACCACCATATCCTGTGGCAAGGAGTTCCACAGACTAACTACATGCTGAGAAAAGAAATATTTTATTTTGTCTGTCCTAACTCTCCCAACACTCAATTTACCGGATGTCCCCTGGTTTGGGTGTTATGTGAGGGGTGAAAAGAGCATCTCTTTTATCTACTCTGTCAATCCCCTACATAATTTTGAATAATGTTTCAGTCATGTCCTCCCTCAGGCACTTTTTTCTAGACAGAAGAGCCCCAAATGCTGTAGCCTTTCCTCATAAGGGAGGTGCCCCAACCCAGTTATCACTTTAGTTCTTTTTTTGCACCTTTCCCATTTTCATGATATCCTTTTTGAAATGTGGCAACTAGAACTGGACACAGTGCTCCAGCAAATCCCAAGCAAAAAATTGGGATTTCTTTGGACGCAGTACTCCAGATCCCAAGCAAAGAATTGGCCTTTGCTGACACTGCACATTGTGTCGACACTTTCATCGAGCAGTCCACCAGCGCCCCAAGATCCCTCTCTTGATCATATCAGGTCTGTGTGGGCACAAGTGTACAGGTTGACTGATAAGATGTGGGCGTAATGTGACTGCTGTCCTTTTCCTCCATGAAATGCAGGCTAAGGTGAAAAGCAGGCTCGTGGAGGATGCTATTTACATTGTTTTGAAAGTGGATCTCAATCTTATGCAAATGGCACATAAAAAGTACAAACCTTGTAGCTTCAACCTGTTTTGTGGGCCTGAAGAACCAAACTAGATTCTGTCTGGCTTGTGCATTGGGATCAATGATCTTGATAGGCCAAATTCTGCTTTCCAGAACACGTGGGTGAATGCCTTTATCTCCAGTGGAGTAGCAGTAGTGAAATTTTAACAGTATGTAATGAGGAGATAATGGCATGTGAGACAGATGGCCCTAAAATTAGATTGTGATTCAAAGTTTGTTGTCCAGGCCAGAAAAGTATCAGTTTCATTTGTTAAGGGATGTTTTGTTTCCCAGGCCTGGCTATAGTAAATACATACTTGTATCACCTTTCCTAAGCAAGTTGGAGGGTAAATGCACACAAGAGAGGAGATTAGCTGATTTACGAAACTGCTGTATTTGCCTTTGTAAGCCCAAAGTCGCATTTGTGCAGCCATGGTCCTGATGAATTTGCTAAGCTGTGGGTAAATGCAGAGTTGCTCCAGGCTGTATACAGCAGCCATATTTGCTATGGGGACACTGATGTTTCACCAGAATTTCCTGCACCAGATGAAGAAATTTTAAATGATAAATACACTGCTGAAGCAGTTGGTTGGTTGGCAACCTTCAGTCTCGAAAGACTATGGTATAAGCCTACAGCACCCAGTATTCCCAGGTGGTCTCGCATCCAAGTACTAACCAGGCCTGACCCTGCTTAGCTTTCAAGATCAGACAAGATCGGGCATGTGCAGGATAACAGTTGCTGCTGACTGTACACATGTCTGAGAAACCTGATTTAGACAGTGGCTTCCAGTTTATGAATGTGTATCTCTCATTCACATTTTCCATGTAGTAGTAGTAGTAGTAGTAGTAGTAGTAACTTTATTGTCATTGTGCTACAGCACAACGAAATTTATGCACCTTTGAGACAAAGCATAAATATATACTACAATTCCAACAATCATAATATAAAAACAGTATAACAGACCATAATGCCCAGGAGCATGGTAACAACTATATCACCTTACTATATGTTTACTTACTATATGTTTACTACAGGAAACAGTGGCATACTGAAGGTAAACATGATGGCTGCTTAATAACTTGCAAAGTAATGAGAGGCATCTTAACAAAGCCATTCTCTACAGGAGCCTTCAATTATGCTTTTCTGTGAAAAAGGTCATAAAATGCCTTCATAAAGCTCTCATTTTCTCTCTTGTAGAGTCCAAACAGTGCCCGAACGGAGATAAAAGCAGGGCAGGACAACAACTGGAGAGTGGGTGAGTTTTCTCTAAGTGTTAATTGTCCCTTTATCAGTCCTGTCGGTTCCTCTTTTAATGGTAGCTCATCAATAAAGAAGCTTGATGGTCTTCCTATATTTTTGAATCTTGACCGTAGCAGTTAGATCACAATGTCACTTTGCAACATCTTCTTTGGAACTTAAAAGATGAGCTTGGCAAGAGGCCAAGTACAAGTTGGTTACAATTGCAGTTTGCAATTGGTGCGCTGTTCAGCCCTAAAAAACTGCAATGTGAAAGAAGTAACAATATTTCTGCTTTTAAGAAGCATACACTTGGGGTATGAACCCCCTGCCTTATCAGTCAGTGCCTTATCTTGTGTTAGACCAGGGGTGTCAAACCCATTTCATATGGTGGGCCAAATACATTCATGATGCCTGCTAAGTGCTGGAAGTGAGGTCGTTAAACAGGAAGTGATGCAAATGACTGAAGATAAAAATACGCAAATCTGAAGATAAAATATGCAAATCTTAATCATGTTCTCATGATATGGGAGAGTCCAATTATCACTTGGGCAGCCCTTTCAGCATTGACAGCTCAGCAGCTGATGCTGGGAGCACCTGAGGGCTAGATAAAGAGATTCCACAGGCTGAACGTGGCCTGCAGGTCTTAGGTTTGACACCCCTGTGTTAGACTTGTCACCAATCTTGAATTCACATAAGATGAATTTGTTATCATTTTATGACTGAGGCTCAGACGTGTAAAGGTGGCTGCTGTGTTTGTTTAAATTTGACTTTGCCCCATTCCCTTGGGAAGCATGGAATGTGGAGGGGTGGTGGTGGTGGATTGCCTAATTATAAGAACAAAAAACACATGGTGAGGAGGCTGAAGCTCTGAATACTTTTCCCACCCATTGCTTGTATCTCAGCAGTTCATTGCTGGCATCACTGTCTTTCTCCTGCCTCAAGCAAGGCTCCAGCACCATAAATGAAACTTGCAGAGAGGAAAGTGCTCAGGAGGGTTCGATTCTTCTCTTGAGTTTGTAATTGACTTCCCACCTTTTTCTTTGTACTTAATTGTGGCAGACCTGTGCTTTCCCAGAGCTGCTGCTGTGTGCAGTCTGGGCCTGAGGCTTTGTGGATGGCTTCCCAGCTGGCCTCTGTGCAATTCATTGCTTTGAGCACAGATACTTCCATAATTCAGGAATTCCAGTTCAGCCAACTTGACCCCAGGTTGTCCTCCTGTTCTGCTTCAGTGGTGTGTCTTTCTTACTTAAAAATCGCTGTGGCTTTCCATCATAGTAGGAGGCCGAAGCTGTTCGGTATACCGGATGGCTCTAAAAGAACAAGCTAACTAAACACATTTTAGATATGTGTAGAACAAGAGGAAGGTGTCCTGGTGGGCTAGAATACAGATAATATAATGGAAGCTTAGGGTGATTACAATTCTCGCACACACAGGCAGAATAAATTTCCAAAATAAACAGTATAGTCCAAATCTGAAAAAAAAATTGCTATTGCAGCCTCAGCCATATGAATTTAAAGATCTGTGTATGCCTTCAGGCTTTGCATTCACTGTGAAGAAACAGTGCAATGCTAGGCATGTCTACTGAAAAGTAAGCCCCACTGAGTTGAATGGAACTTACTCCCAGTATGTATAGGATATACATGCTTATAACCCAATCCTAACTACTCCCCCCCCAGTACAACTATACCAACGGAGTGCATACTGTATCCTGGGGGGGGGGGGGAAGAGTTTGGAAGCTTCCTTGAGGTAAGAGGACTTTAATTCTCATACCCCAGGGCAAGCCTCTGCTTCCCCAACGAGTCTCCTCAGATCTGTGCCAGCTATTCTGCTGGTGCAAGTCCAAGGACAGTAAGGGAGAAGAAAAGGGACTGAGAATGCAGTTAGCATTTCCCCATGTGGCTGAGATTTACCCTCTCCCATTCTGCCTCCTGCTAGCCCCCTCCCTGTCCAGAGATTCCCCCCTTCCACTCTTGCCCCATTTTGCTTTCTCTCTGCTACTTCCCAGCACTGGCTTATTTTTGCTAGCACAGGTAGCTGGCAGCAAGTTGGTGGCGGCAGCTTCAAAACAGCAGCCAGTGTTGCACTGTGCATGCCTTTGTATGTCCATTTTTGATAGTGGAACGGTTCCACTCTCATAAAGGTCAGCGCAGCTCTTCATTGGATTGGGCTGTCGGTGTAGTAGAACTGGCGCGTACTCTGCTGACATATGGTTGTGCATAAGGCTTGCCCTTAGAAGCTCTGTGCTTTGCAGCATTCATGTTTGTCATAATTAGTGCCAGTGCACACCTATAGACTCGAGTCCCAGTCCTATCTGACTTTTCAGCATTGGTGCAGACACAATGCAGCTCCAAGGTAAGAGAGCAAATGTTCTCTTACATTGAGGAGACCTATGTGACTGCCTCCCCCCTACAGGATGCAGTGCATGCCCCATTGGCATGGCTGCACCAGTACTGGAAAATTGGATAGGATTGGAATCTCATGTTCTTGTGTCTAGGAATCTGGGTGCATGCACTAAGGCAGTGGTAGGCAGCAGTGCAATTCCCAGGATCACGTCGCACGGGGTAGGCAGCGATGCAATTTCCATGGAGTGTCATGCAGGACTCCCCGCACCCCTGGGAGGCTGCTGCAGGAACTGGTAAGTGCATGCCAGCCCCTGCACCTCCCTTAGTGATAATCCTGGGGATTGTCCTACCACATGTGCATGCAGTAGTAACTGCAACCTTGTCAAGGCAAATAAATATCCTGCTAGTGACAGAAGGGGAATCCATGTCTTTGAGGAGAGCTAAAAATGGGTCACAGCCACTGATGAAGATAAAATGCATGCATGCGCCTCGGGCATTGTAGATTTTTCTCTCTCTGAGCAGGTTGGCCTGTAAATTTTTATGAGCAATTTCTGCTTGGTAATTCTAAGAGGCTTACCTTGTATTATTGAAAGGGTTGACAGGCTTATCTTCGTTCTGTATTTCTTCCAGCTCCCCCTACTCTAGATGACTGCTATCTTGCCCTCTGGCAGAAAAAGGTGACTAGAAATAAAACAAAAAGGTAGCATATTGGCCCTTCTTTCTGTATGTGAGGCCATGTGTGTCTGGCTAAGGCTACTAAAACTCCTTTTTCTGGTGTGTCCTATCTTAATCTATGGGGTGGAGATGCTGGGAACAGGTGTCTAAATCTGAATACACACAAAACAAGTTTTACTTTCAGCTGTACTTCAGCAGTTGAGCAAGGATAATTACATTAAGAGGTAAATTCCAAATTTCCTTGGAAAACAGTAGGTTTTCCTATGTCTGGGGTATCTGCTCAGATACGGCATATCCTGAGGTGTCTGCTTAATGCACTTCGAATTGTCCAGAGAAACTCTATATCTATGCATGTTTGTGCATATTCATGTCCATAAACCTTGGAGTTCTGTGGTTTGTTCCTTTGCCACAGGGTTATGTCAAAAGCCCTGGGCCACATGGGATGAATTGGTCATGTGAGTTCACAAGCCAAGGTTGTTGATGTTCCAGAAACAGCTGGTAAGGGAAGGACCAGTGTTGAGGAACATCTCCTTGTGACCTGGAGCTTCTGATGTTGCTGTTGCAACAATTTATACGTTGGTACACACTTGGCTTTAAGACGGTGTACAGTGCTTCTTTTGCCTTCCTCCAGACAAAGGAAAAGGCTGTTACCCCTTGCTTGAAGTGGCCCATTTTCTAACGACCACATTGTTACTTCTCTCTTTAATTGCCTCTCTGCTGGTCTTTGCTGATTATTTACCTGACTTTTTTTAAAAGCTGATTACCACTTTAAGTGTGCTTACTAATATATTGCGAGGATAACAAACAAACAAAAACTGAGAAAAGAGGCCAGCAAATGAGGTCCTCGATACCCACCTGTGTTTTTTTTTTTAAATGCTTCTTAATATTGACTTGGTTCCGTGTGTTAGGAACCCAGTAATTCCATTTTCAAAATAGTTTGTGTCACTGACCTTATGTCAAACCTGCTCTGGGAAAGGGTAGGATGGAGTTAGAGCATTTTAAACATCAGTGATCCTATCCAGGCTATTGGGGCAGCATGACAGTGATAAACCATTGCAATGGGGCTGCATTTTTCTTTGTCTGTAGCGTATCCACATTCACCTGCAGATAGTTCACCAAACTTTCTAGTACTACAACTCTGGGTTTGCTGCCAATATCACTGTTGGTGGTAACATATCTGTCAGCTTTGTTTGATGATCTTCAGGCTTCCATTTCTTGATGCAAACATTTTCATGGAGATTTTCCCTATTGACTCCCAACAGAAGTTCCTTTCTGTTCTCCCAAGGTAATTTTCTCACTCCTGCGTTCACTTCCTGTATCGGAGTGTATCAAGAAGAAAAATGACTTTTGGGGGTGGTACAGGAGAGGAATGCAACATATTGTAAAATGATTGGAAGACAGTGTGAGGAAAACAGATGGAGGAAGGCCAGGGAGGGAAGCCTTCCCTGTCTTCAGGATCTTTTTGGATGTACAAAAAGTGCAGCACCCCCTAAGAGTACTAACTGAGCCTGCCAGATCTTCTGTAATTTGAGCTTAATTGCAGATCCTGTGATTGAAGTCTCTTGTTGTTTTTACATTTTCCAATTTGTACAGCACTGTTAGTTTTACCTCCAGGTTTGAGCATGTCAGCAGTGAAAATAAAGGTGCATCTGCCACAGAATTAATTTGACACACTCTAACTCCGCCTGAGGGAACAATCAGGAAAGCTGCCCAACAGTCATAACAAATAGTGTTCTAAATGTTGGGCTTTTGCAAGAGAGATGCAGATCCCAGAGGTTCTGAACTTGGATCTGAAAAGGTACATTTCCTTGTGGATTTGCTGTTCATCTGTGTGACTGTGCTGCAGTGAAGTGTTCGTGTGAAGTGTTCTAGTGAGCAGAACTTGACGCAATACTCCAGGTGTGGCCTTACCATCGTTTTGTACAATGGCATTACGATATTAGCTGAAAATAAGACAGCTAATATTGTAATGCCGTTGTACAAATCGATGGAAAGGCCACACCTGGAGTACTGCATCCAGTTCTGGTCGCCACATCTCAAAAAGGATATAGTGGAGATGGAAAAGGTGCAAAAGAGAGCAACAAAAATGATTACTGAACTGGGGCACCTTCCCTATAAGGAAAGGCTACAGCGTTTGGGCCTCTTCAGTATTGAAAAGAGGCACCTGAGGTGGGAAATGTTTGAGACATACAAAATCATGCAGGGGATTGACAGAGTAGATAGACGCTTTTTCCCCTTTCACATAATACTAGAACCAGGGGACATCCATGAAAGTTGAGTGTTGGGAGAGTTAGGTCAGACAGAAGAAAATATTTCTTTACCCAGCGTGTAATTGGTTTGTGGAACTCTTTGCCACAGGAAGTAGTGGTGGCATCTTGCCTGGGTGCCTTTAAGAGGGGATTGGACAGATTTCTGGAAGAAAGGTTCTTTACGGGTACAAGTCATAGTAGGAACATGCAAGCTCTTGGTTTTAGAGGCAAGCTGCCTCTGATTGCCAGATGCAGGGGAGGGCACCGGGACGCAGATTGTGTCTGTTACCTTGTGTGCTCCTTGGGGAATTTGGTGGGCCACTGTGAGATACAGGAAGCTGGACTAGATGGGCCTTTGATCTGATCCAGCAGGGCTCTTCTTATGTGCACACAGGTATTTTACCCCGGAAGGATGCTGCCTCATAGCAGATCAGACCATTGATCTGTCTATGTAGATGTTAGTATTATCTGCCCTGACTGGCAGTGGCTTTCCAGGGGTTTGGAGAGGGGCCTTTCCTGCCCCATCTATCTGTGTGTGCCTTTGGAAACTCAGTGCTTGGGAATCACAAGGTGGAAGGCTGTAATGATAATAGGCATGATGAACAGTTCTTGCAAGTATTCGATTTAACTTAGAAACTAAAAGAGGGATTTTTGAAGCTAGCTAGGTAGGAAGCTGATTCCATCAGCTGTGTGTGTGGGAAGGCAAGTAGCAACCCATGTGCCTGGGACTACAATTGGGAAAAGAGAGGCTTCCAATTCGCTTAAAGGCTGTGGTATCATGTTTTCTATAGCTGCTATGGAGCTACTATGGTGGCTGTCAGAGTTGCATTGGGGAGGGGGGGGTCTTTGCTCCATTGC
Source organism: Tiliqua scincoides (assembly GCF_035046505.1). Lineage (NCBI taxonomy): Eukaryota > Metazoa > Chordata > Lepidosauria > Squamata > Scincidae > Tiliqua > Tiliqua scincoides. Next base: position 194,385,209 of record NC_089824.1, on the reverse strand, counting down.
TTTCTTTGGTGAGATTCTGTGTAGGGTGATGGAACACACTAGCAGGCAGATAATGTCAGTATTGGCCTAGTAGTGACTGTATGAGATACTTGGTACTTGGGCCTCACAGCTTTATTGTTGTGAATCTTATTTCAAAGTTCTCTGTTCATTATTTGAGCAATCTTTGTATCTGGTTTCAGAATCGTGGACACACTGGGAAGGAGGGTTCTAGCGTAACTTTTTCTGATAAGATAGTTTTGTACAGGGAGACAAACTTTTTTTAAAGGATGGGAGCAATCAAGTATGTGATAGCTTCTCCCCCCCCCAAATCCCATAGCCTTATGAGCTATAGCCTAGGACAGGGCTGCCTAAACCTCGACCGGGTGCTACTTGCGGCCCTCAGGGACTTCCAATCCAGCCTACAGGTAGCCCGCAGTCTCCAATGAGCCTCTGACCCTCTGGAGCAGTGATCTTCAACCTTTTTCATCTCATGACACACTGACAAGGCACTAAAATGGTCAAGACACACCACCAGGTTTTTGCCAATTGGCAAGGCACACTGTGCTGCCAGTGGGGGGCTCACACTCCCATTGGCCCTACTAATAAATGACTTTCTCCCAAATTCCTGTGGTACACCTGTGGACCACTCGCGGTTGAAAATGGCTGCTCTGAAGACATGCTGGAGCCCATGCTGGCCCAACACAACTGCTCTCAGCATGAGGGCAACTGTTCATTTCTGGTGTGAGCTGTGGGACAAGGGCTCCCTCCACTGCTTGCTGTTTCACATCTGTGATGCAGCAGTGGCAGTGAAGGAAAGGCTGGCCTTGCTTTATGCAAGACCTTTTATAGGCCGTGAGCTGTTGCACGACCTTCATTCATTAATATAACTTCCATCTCTAATATATTCATTTTGTATTATGAATATATTTGAATAAAATTTGAAATGTAAATTAATTCTTTTTCCCCCTGGCCTCCGACACAGTGTTGGAGAGATGATGTGACCCTCCTGCCAAAAGGTTTGAGCACCCCCAGTCTAGGAAGTGCCATATCTTTCTCAATATATTCCATATCTTGTACAATATCTTTCTCAATATATTCCATCCCTTTCTCAAGTGAACAGGTGTGTTTATACAGATATGGTGAAGAGATAAATGGCATTTTCTGTCTCACTAACACACAGCTATAGTTGTGTAGCTGTAAACAGATGCATGCAGAGGATAGTTTTAATGCCAAGAAGAACTTTGTCTGAACCATTTGATGTAGTGAATGTTCATAATTACTAAACCAGCTTGAGTTGAGAACTGGTGGGTAAAGTCCAAGGGGGAGTGGGAGAATCCGTATCTTGGAGGTAAGAATAAATAGGTGGCTTTCCAGTCTTGGTGGTGTTTGCAAACCCCTGATGTGGATACTACCTTGATAATGATTCTAAGTAAGCATTTCAGATCCCTGCAAAGAATGGAGTGATACTCCTATCAGTGTGAACATGAGCTTGTTATCTCTCCCTGGCTTCATTCTACAGCTCCAGCACAGCTAGTATAATAACCTATCTTATGAATATCATGTAGAGCTTGCGACTGTGTCTGTATATCAAACAGGAAGGAGATAAAGAGAAGGCCTGAATCTTTGGTGTACTTTTTCTAAGATTATGTCACTGTCGCTCAAGCTGTTTGCTAGTAAAGATACACATGAAGCATCTGTAACCTTGGAGGCCAATGATAACTGGGGTGTCTGCAGTCTGCTGGATTTTTCAACTTGTTAGTTGGTAAGGCAGCTCTGCAGAACATATCCTAAGCTGCAGAATGCTGGATTGGATAGGAACTCTTCCCATAAACCAAACCCCCAACATACACTTTACCAAGTGGCAGAGCACTTGCTTGCCTGCGGAAGGTCCAGTTTAATCCCTGTAATCTCCTGGTAGGACAGGGAGAAACCCTGGAGAATGCAGGCAATGTGGTGGTCCGACTTGGTTTAAGCTTGCATCTTAAGTACATACAGACATACTTGCCAGTATATAGGATTGTTGTAAGGGTTACAAAATAATACATTCGAAGAGCTTTGGACACTCAAAAGTCCTATTTAAATGCCAAGTAATTATATGGTGCTGTTCAAACAAATTTCAGCTTTATGTACCGGTTCCATAGAGTTTTTTTTCAGTCTGTAATCTCTCTTTCTCTCCCCTTCTAGTCCCCAATGTAATAGACAGGCCCCTACTGGATATAATGTCTTACACCAAGTCCCAGCCTTAAAATACTGGGAATTTAAGGCGGTACATAGAAGTTTGATTCCTGCCTCCTTCTTGTTTTCTTTTGAGATTGTCAGTTCTCATAATCCCTTTCTTCTTTTTGTGGTGGTGGTATTCTTAATTTCTTGTAAACATTCCTTTCTTGTTTTGAAGTGCTGTGATTGGTGAATTGGCAAGTTCCAGTCCATTCACAAGAAACATTGTTAAACTAGAGAGGAGTGGCTAACTGGGTATTGGGAGGAGAAAAGTGATTCAAGACCTGTTCACTTGAGATCATGACTCTGTTGTTAAAACTGGACTCCCTCATTCTTCAGACTCCTGAGCTGATAGTAAACAGAAACAAAACCACCCCGAGCCACATAGGGCCAAATGGTGTGTTACAGCATGGTCTTATGTGTATCTACTCAGTGAGGTCAGTGGGACTTACTCCTGAGTAAGCATGCATAGGATTTCAGCCTTTGTCTAATTTAGTTTGGTCTGCGAGATCTTCCCAAGGACAGTTCTGACTTGGGCTCTCTACTTGCTTAAGCAGTAGTTCATCCGTGTGTCCTGCAGATCAATATGTGCGTGCACATCATGTGCTTAGCAGCTCCAGTGTACTGGGTTGGAGTTCTCTCTCTGGATTTGTGGATAGCAAATAACTGGATTTTTCCTTCAGCTCAAAATGTCAGAATCCATTTTTGTCCTTGTAAATGTCACAGAGAAATCTTGCTTTTTTTTTTTTTGACAGATATGGCAATGAATCTTCAATAGTGGGGATGCTAAAGTGGTATTTTTCAATCCTTTATTTAAAGGCTTTGGATCTAAGTGTATCCTAAGCTACTCTGATAGTTTTCTTATTGCACTTAACTGCTTTTTATTCAGTCTGATTTTTTTTCTTCTCTCTACTAGTTGCACAGTTCCTGTCTCTGTGCTGTTCCGTCTTTCATAGAATGCAATAATGGCACTGGTACTTTCTTCTTGGGTAACTTAATAGGCTTCATGCTGGTGTCTATCTCTGTTTTATAGGCTCCACCTAGGTGTCTATTTTTCACAAACACATTACTTGCTTTTATCCAAGTCCCCTCTTAATTCCAACATACTTCTCCCGAACCTTCAGTAACATCACTGTATACTTTCAATGTGGTCTGAAATATACCTTAATCCAGTCCATGGCTTTTGCTGCCTCACTGCACCTCATTGGCACCCACACACTCCAGGTTATATTTCTTTCTGTTCTTTGGTTTATCTATTCTGAGGTTCCATTTCCAAAAAGACATTAACAGTAAGTGTGAGTGAGTCTCCTCCACTGGAATGTCCACCCCATACTAGGTGGATGGAAATAATGTTTCAGGTGGTAACACAGTATAATTGGTATGGTATGGTTTTGTTCCCCAGCAGCATGACTAAATACACATAACATTTGTTTCTGGTACTTGTATGTTTGTTTCAATTGATCTGCTCTCCACATGAAAAAGCTTTCCATATTTATAGTGTGTTGCCTGCAGGTGTGTAGTTTTTTATATTTGTCTTGTTCAATACTTGGATACAAATTGGTCAGATTTGTTATCATTGTGGCATTTTCCGCTATAGCCAGGCACGACTCTGTGGTCTCCTCTCGTATTATATTTCCACAACTCTGTAGTGTCTTTGTCATATCCAGTGTTTTCCCCCCCTCTCTCTCCTGTGTGCAGTGCATCCAGAGATGTTGCTATCTCCCAGTGCTTGAGTCCCCAGTTTGATTTGGACAACATCCCATCCTACTTGGTGGAGGAGTGTGAACATCCATATCTTTCCCCTCTTCCACCCCACCCCACAGTGTGTCTGTGGTGTGTTGTCCACATTTATTTTACAATATTTTCCCCTGCTTTTGAACAAAACACCCTCAAGGTGGCTTACAATACTACATGGAGAATAAAACAACAAATGCAGAATCACAAGCAACAAAATAAAATAGACTGTGGAGTCAGCTCTTTAAACAATTCAGATAAAACTAGCAGAGATGCAGTTAAAAGCCAATCAAGACATCAGAGAAGAAGGTGCCTAAAAATGACAGAAGACACTAGGCTAGCGTGTGTAGGCTGTGAGCTCCAAAATTTGGTTCTACCACAGGAAAGGTTCTCTCTTTGGTAGCCACCTGTGTCTTCTCCAGAGATGGGTATACTTGGAGAAGGGCCTTCATAGGCATCCTTCCTGGCTCCTCCAAGGAGGTGCTGTGCCACTTGATGCACACTGGGGGTTCTTCATGTCACAGGTGGGCTGCCTAGATAGGGAAACTTGTGTCAAAAGAAATAGAGGCAAACCCAGCTTAAGCAGTACAATCACATTGCAGGAGAAAATCGAGCATAATGCATATGCCAACCTTGACATTCCTCTAGGAAGTCCTTCATGCCAACTTCTAGCTGTATAGTGTTGGCTTTCTTCCTTCTCCCCGACTGTATTGTCAGCATAGTACGACAGTTGCTACATTTTCCTCATTTTTCCATGTGAGCAACTGTCACAAGAATTTGGCAAGCTCTCAGTTGTCATTTACTCTGCCTTAAACCCTGCCTCCTTTAGTATCATTTGCAAAATTTATTTATAGATACTGAAAACCATTAGATGTATTCACCAGCTTTCTGTCAATGTACAGATTTTAAAACTTGAAAATGTCTAAGCCAGCTATTTAGTGGTATAAATTGAAATAAGTGGGCTCATCTTCAAACCCCCATGGTTGTATATGTTTGTTATTTATTTATTGTATTTATACCAGACTTTATTAACGCGGGCAGGCTTACCATTTTTAGTAATCATAAAAATATACACTATACCAGGTAAGGGTTTTTAAGTGAATCTAGGAAGAAGATGAAAGGAGCTGCAGACAAACTCGGTGGCTGGCTGATATTAAAGACCAGTCCACAGAGGGAGCCCTTCCATTGCTCTGCAGTGTCACCTTATTCTTGGCAGTTGAAAATGTCATCCAGAGTTTCAGGCTCTTCCTATGGAGGAAACAGGAGGAGCAATAGATGGTCCCAGGGTCTGGCTGCTGGGATGTGGTCAAATTTGTGTGCCTCCCCTCCCACCAGCAACACCCCATGGCTGGGCTCAAGGGAGAGGTTTTACTTCAATCTCTCTCCCTGATATTACTGAGGGGTCCAATCATTTTACTTGATCCCATAGAAATCAATGAAATTCATTCATTTTTTTATGCTAAATATAGCAAGTCAAACTGATGAGTGCTTGGTCCTTGCATAGATCATTTTATGCTTTTTAATCTCCTGGTTTTCCTTTTTGCTTTTTTTGGTATTTTCTTTGAATAAAAAATACTGGGCAGATGCTCATACTCATTATTGCCTGAATCCTCCCCCCCCCCCTCAGAAATTGTATTAAACAGAAAGCTTCACCAGTTCCACTTCATACTACTATTTGCTCATTTTGTGGGTTTTTTAATTTTAAAAACTTGCTTAAAAGCAGGCTGGGCTGCATTTTGAGCATTGGTTATAAGGCTAGCAGCAATTGCTTCTGAAACCGTATTATTATTGAAACAGGCAAAACTAAACATGGCAGTGACAGATTCACAATGGGTCCTTAGTGAGTATTAAATCCCCTCTTTTTCCATGCCATGATCCCAATTTAGATTGTCCCTGCAGATGCTAATAAGCAAATGTATGTGCAAAGACCAATTGGAGTAACATGTAGTTTGGCCCCAAGACGTTAGAGCAGTGGTTCCTAAACTTACTGGGGTCACTGTGCCCCCACAGCCTCTTCTTTCCGTCATCTTGGATCTCTCAAAATCTTACAGTATCCAAGATGCAGTGCCACAATCTCATGAAATATCATGAGATCCAAGATGGTGGCAGCCAAATCTCACAAGATTTGGGAGCCACCTTCTTGGATCTTGCGAAATTTTGTGAGATCCAAGCTCAGGAGAGCCGGTAGGAAGGGTGACCAGAAACATCCTGTGGCACACAGTTTGGGATCCACTGCTCTAGAGAGCTGCTACCTGTCAGAGTCTAGACCAGTAGTGTCAATCATGAGACCTGCAGGCTGGAAGCAGCCCATGGAATCTCTTAATCTTTATTTGACCCATGTGATAATTGGGCTCTCCCTGCACTGCTCTTTCAGCAGCACCATTTCTGTCAAGGCTTCGGGAGGGAGAGACAGAAGGAGGTCTTGGAAGGCAAGGAACACTACAGGGGAAGGGGCAGACCAAAAGGGGTGCTGAGAGAGCCAAGTCTTTTATGCTGCCCTTTCTGTTGTGTAGCTTTGGCTGTATCTTGAAAAATACCATCAAGGTTAGCACATTTTCTCTTCTGTTCTTGGCAGCAGATGAGTTTCTACATGAAACCAATGTGCTTATTTCCGGCCATCATCTTCTTAAAGATGTTGCTTCCTGCCTAATGATGTCACTTCCAGTCCTCAGCAGGCACCATGAATACTATATGGCCCACTGTATGAAACTAGTTTGAAACTCCTGGTCTAGAGATCATACTGTGCTAAACACAGTGACAAGGCATTGTGCTATAGTTGCTATATTCAATCCATGTTGTAGCAGGGGGCATAAATAGGAGTGATGCAGAGTATAGCCAAGGGTTCAAAAAGTAGCCAAAGGTCCAAAAAGGCTAGTGTGAGCCCAAAGATCCCTTTCACAAAAGAATCCCTCTCTAGGCTTTTGTGCCAGCGCATCCTTTCAAAGCTGTTTGGTTCCTTGGAGGTGTCCCCCTCCCCTTCTTTAATCAACCTTGGGAAAACAAAATGGAAGGCATTAGTCAAAATCTGGAGTGTCGTTCCCCCTCCCCATCCCTTTCTGTGGTGGGAAACTTTGGTGCAAATCTGCAGAGCTTATTCCTTCATTAATTAATTTATTCCCTGGGGGCTGGGGATAAGAATAGGCCCTCAGTTTGGCTGTACTTGTCGTAAGAGGCGACTAAACAGCCACCAGGTAGATGGGACTTGTCAGCCTGGGAAGGCAGCTCATCTGAGAGAAGGAAAACTCTGATCCCAAACCTCCTGCCTTGTGGCTACATCCAGTTATGGAAAAGGCTTCAGGAGTCAACCTCGAGGCAAAATCCGGAGCCGGAGTCCCTGAGGCAGTTCATGGCTGAACACAGTCACGTTCTGGCAACTCCTGCGACGCTGCTGGAACCAACCGTATTGGCCTCTGCCTTTCCATTGGACCTTTTCAGCGACGTGGAGAGGGGGGATTTGCTGCATGGGAAACAGTCTATCCTCCATATCTACTTTACCCAGGCTTCGCGCCCTGGAGAGGACACTCTGTTCCAGAACCACCATTCAGAGCGTGACACCATAGTCTTCCAAGACTGAAGGATGCCAACACACATTCCTTCATTAACCAGTGCAGAGAAGTTCACATGAGCCATCAACAAGATGAAAAAAATTTGCTAGTCAGTTGACGTTTTATGAAAGGATTTTATTTGCTTGGTCTGCTTTTGTGTGTTTTCTCTAGTATGTAGATTTGAAATGGAAGGAGTGGGGAGATAAGGATTGTTTGGCAACATCGTAGTGAAAGGGAGAGAGCATTAAGCCTACCCGCACATCCTGGTAGCAGCCTTCCTGCTGATTTGCTGTCTTGGTTGTTAGCTGAGGCAGCATAGGGGAGAGAAAGTCTTCTTTTTTTGGCATTCAGATCATGCTGGAGTTAAAGACAAGTGCACACAGAAATGGAACAAAAACGCTCAGTCCTACTGAGGGAAGCTGCTTCTCCTTTCCTTCCCCACATTGAAGAATGGGAGGGGTGGTTTCTCTTTCCAACTGGCTAGAGTTAGTACAGACACTCTCATTCCCCCCCCCCCCCGAATCTGTTCCTGGTTTTGAAGCTCCCAATTGGGGGCAGTATGACATTTTTCACTTACCAGGTGACCAGGTTTGTTGGAGCCTAGCCTTGGCTGAAAAGCCAGGGTGGTCAGAAGGCATATTTCTTTTCATCTGCTTCTTAACTGCCTTGAATTGCTACTTTTGTGTGTCTTTTCCTCACTCAGCTCTTTTGTGATTTTTGAGCCCTCCCTGCTGCTTTTTCCTCTGAGCTTTGGACCACAACAGGGGTCAGACTCTTGGCTTCCCTGAGATTAGAAACTGCAGCTTTTGGCCTCTTGAATAAGGAGCAGCAAACTGGAGTGCTGATAATCTGAGATGCAAGGGCACATCTGGTACAGTGACCGGATGCAGCTTGTGTTAACGGTGGAAGGCAAAGGGAAGGAGGAGGAGGTGGACTTGGAGTGCCCTTCACCCTGTGTCGTCTGCTGCCGCCGCCGCCACCACCTTCCAGCATGATGTCTGTGAATGTAGGCTGCCTTAATCTGATTCCTGCTCACTAAAAGCAAACAAGAACTGGATCATCTGTTCCCCTCCCAACATAGTTGCATGGGTTTAAACACTGCATGAGAAAGGAATAAGGACAGTGGGTAAGAACCTTTTTTTCTTTTTAGATTGGGAGTGCATGCTGGGGGGGGGCAGTGCTGCACCTAGTTGAGCCAGCCCTGCCGGTGAGGTGTGTGTTTGTGTTCACTCTCTTTACCTGCCTCTCTGTTACGAAAAGCACTGCCCAGAACCGCAAGTAATCCAGAGTGCATGTGTGAAGGCTGCACTCTCCCCTTTTCACTAGACAAAATAGCACCAAAATATTCAGTGAACAAGCTACCTATTTTTCTAACCTTATTCAGCCACCAGTTATATTCATAGTGACATGATTTTATTAGGTGAATCCTTATAGAAATATAAACCAATTATTTTGCATTGCTCTGAGATCTAGTGCAGTTTGATGGAAAGAATGTTTGGCAAAGGCTGGGGTATGTCAAATTCAAATCTGCACGCAGGCATGAACTTGACTGGGACATCTTAACCTCACCTTAGCCTACTTCTGAGAGTGGTGGACAGGACAAAATGGTGCCCTGTACATGACTGCGTTCTCCTTGGAGGAAGGGTAAGATTAACATGCAATCAATTAAAACAAATTCTGCAAAGACTCTTATATTTCTCTGTCTTACTTTCTTCTTTCTCCTCCACTAAAAGATCTTCAGTGGTTTAGTGCCTTTTCAAAGGATTTTGCCCTAGTCATTGTATTGGGGCAAAGAGATTTCTTCCCCACTCTTTCAGATTAATTGACAAGGACTGCTGAGATGTTACTTTGGTGGACATGCAGCAGCTTGAAGCTGCATACAGAGAAAGAGACATTTAGAATTCAGATATTAGGAAAAGCAGCAGGACTTTGCTGTTTATTTTTATCTGGCCTCCAATGCTAGACAACTGGCACGGCTCGCAATCTTCCAGGCATTTTTAATTGAACTCAGCACCCCCTTAAAGGATAGAAAATACTATCTTACTTCATAGTTGAGGAGCACAGCTGTAGAGAAATAACAAAAGATTCTGTCCATGAATATGTTTTCATCTCAAACTGGGGTCATCCTCATCTTTTACTTTTACAGCTGGTTTGAAATGAGGTCTAATTTGTTCCCAACGATTCTTGTTCACATGCACCCAGTCTTTACCCCATAAGATCTCATGTGGGTCTAAGCAGTCTGAGACAAGTGTACTGTCTCAAGTATAGACTGCATCAACTTCTGTGATGGTTGAGAGGGGGAGAAAAACAGAAATACAGTACCGTAATTGCTAACTATATCTGTGATCGGTAGCCATTTCTTGCTTATTGTTTGTCAGTATGAGTGCTTGCATATATTTTGAGAAATGCATGGTAGGCTCCTGAAGTATTCCTTTAAAGAAGTGGCTCAGTATTGTGGGAGTACCTGAATGCACCTGGAATTGGGGGGGGGGGGAGAGACCATCCATGAAAACTAATATCTCTCAAAGATAGCCCAAGAGTTATGAGCTGTCTTGCCCAAACATTCTGAGAGGCATACCTAGGTCCTGCTTTCCTTTCTTGTCACACCTGCCTAAGGAGAGAAGAAATGAAGGTAGCAGGAGAATTGGTACTTCTCCTGTCTTCCTAACTCAGCTTTGATGAGCATAGTGGAAGGTGACAGGAGCGAGTTGAGGGCACTGCAATTGGATCACAGGAAGAGAGGTAGGTGTGAGTGATTTGGTTTGAGTTGGGGATTAGATTTGACTGCAGGGAAACATATGGACTAAATATATGGGAGTGGGGTAGAAACACTTGTTTAGTGCATAACAGCAAATTGTTGCCTTGGCCAGAATCCTGGGAATCTCGTATTTTATATTAAATAAGAGAGATGTTCTAACCCTCCTCATTGTGATGGCAAAGGCCACATGGTTCTGGGAGAAATAGGGTTTGGAGCCTTCTGTGTTGGGTTTCTGATGGTCATCTGCCAGATTTACAAATGAGTAGAGGTGTTTGAAAATGGTGCTTGTTTTATTCAGAAGTAAGCCCACTGTGTTCAGTAAGATGTAGGCTGTAATTCTATCTTACTCACCAGAAACAAATGAATCTTTTTGTCCCACTCACTTCCTCTTTCCCAGTGTGCTGTGACCCTAATCCCTTTCTACACTCCTTTTGTGCATTTTGAGCTAAATGACACAAGTCAAGTAGCTTTATGCATGGTTTCACAATTAATTCTAACTGCAGAATTTAAAGTTTCTCTAGCCATTTTCAGACAGTATGCTGCCACTCCTCCTGCTTTGTATGGAGAAGGTCCAGTCTTCAATTCCTGGCATTTCCTGATAGGACAGGGGAAGAACCATATCTTCTAGAGAGTGGTCAGTACTGAGTTTGATGGATCACTGAATAAGGCAACTTCATATGTTTGCTCATGTAATTAATGTGCATGCCCCCTCATATATGTGCATGCATTGAACATCTGCAGAAAAGTCTGTTCAGGCATTCAGTGCCCCCAATGTGAGTTCATTAAACCACTGAAGAAATGGCACTATGACTTGCCAAAAGGGCTTCTGGGGATGCTTTCTAGAGGCTCTGAAAACCTGCTAAAGAACCTCCTATGCAAGTCTCAATACCTAGTCTGCTGAGGAGAGAGAGAATGATTCTGTCTCTGAAGTAGTCCTGTTTTTCCTCCATCATACCTCCAATCTCTTTCCTCCATGTTGAGCCTTGTGTTCTTTTTTTTCTTCTTTAATCCCATAATAGTAGAGGTTAGCAGAGCACTTGGGTCACTTTCTCCTCCTCTCCTGATGAAAGCCTCCATTGACAACCTCCATTGTGTAAAGTGATCAAAGGTGAATCATGTTCCTGCTCTCCCCAAGCAAGGGAATGAGTGGTTCTTGTCATGACTGTATAGGTGATTCTGTAAGGCTGGAAGGGTAGTCTTTGAAGTACTCTCAGGGCAACACAAGTGTTCTAGTTGGAGGACTATAGTGTATGAACTGGAGTTGAAATCTATATCTTGTTTGGAGTCTGGTTGTAACAGTAACTCATGGCAGGAGCAAGAATCAGTGAAGGAAAAGAGAAGCATTGACAGCAGCAAGAAACCTGAAAACAGGAAATTCTGCACTAACTGATGATTGGTGGGTATCCTGGAGATCTGGAATTCTGCATTAAAATGCCTGCCAGATGTGATGAGAAAATATTCTTTTGATATGCGGATTGCAAAAGTAAAATAAGGTATTGTGTCCCTGCAATTGTGGTTTATTTTATTTCATAATTGAAATTTTTTTGTTTGTTTGCGGTCATGAAACAGCAGATACATTGAATGAAGTCTTATCTGCTGCCTGACAAAAAATACCTACCTGGTCTTTGCATTTCTGAGGAATTAAGTAGAATGCCCTACTTATAATCATCCTCTCTGGTTCAAATCTTGCCTTAGTCATGAACTCACTAGGGGGGCTTAAGGAAGCTACTGTTCTATAGCATCTGCCTCCCCCTCCAATTATGTAGTATGAGAATGTTAATAGTTACCTAAGGGGTTTTTGTCAATAAGAATTTCTGAGAAAATGTGTAGAAAGAAAATGCCGTATAAATGCGAAATATTTTTTTATTGTGAGAACTATGAGAGCGTTTGTGAGAACTATGAGAGCGTATCCAGAGAGCGTTTATCCAGAATCACAGTGCGGATTCCGAACCAGCAGGTCCACCACTGATATGGTATTCTCCCTTAGACAACTGCAGGAGAAATGCAGGGAACAATGACAGCCACTCTTTATAGCCTTCATAGATCTCACGAAGGCTTTCGACCTGGTCAGCAGGGACGGCCTCTTCAAGATTCTCCCCAAGATCGGATGTCCACCCAGGCTCCTCAGCATCATCAGATCCTTCCACAAGGACATGAAGGGCACTGTTGTCTTCAATGGCTCCACATCAGACCCCTTTGACATCCAAAGCGGAGTGAAGCAGGGCTGTGTTCTTGCACCAACTTTGTTTGGGATTTTCTTCGCTGTCCTGCTGAAGCAGGCCTTTGGAACTGCAACAGAAGGCATCTATCTCCGGACCAGATCAGATGGAAAGCTCTTCAACCTCTCCAGACTGAGAGCAAAGTCCAAAGTCCAGCTGAAATGACTTTGTGACTTCCTCTTTGTCGATGATGTAGCTGTCACTACCCACTCTGCCAAAGATCTCCAGCAGCTTATGGATCGTTTTAGCAAGGCCTGCCAAGATTTTGGACTGACGATCAGCCTAAAGAAAACACAGGTCATGGTTCAGGATGTGGACTCACCTCCCTGCATTACAATCTCTGCGCATGAACTGGAGGTTGTCCATGACTTTGTGTACCTTGGCTCAACGATCTCCGACACTCTTTCTCTCGATACCGAGCTAAACAAGCGCATCGGTAAAGCAGCTACCACATTTTCCAGACTCACAAAGAGAGTCTGGTCCAACAAGAAGCTGACGGAACATACCAAGATCCAGGTCTACAGAGCTTGCGTCCTGAGTACACTTCTGTACTGCAGCGAGTCATGGACTCTTCACTCACAACAGGAGAGGAAACTGAACGCTTTCCACATGTGCTGCCTCCGGCGCATTCTCGGCATCACCTGGCAGGACAAAGTTCCAAACAACGCAGTCCTGGAACATGCTGGAATCCCTAGCATGTATGCACTGCTGAAACAGAGACGCCTGCGTTGGCTCGGTCATGTTGTGAGAATGGATGATGGCCGGATCCCAAAGGATCTCCTCTATGGAGAACTCGTGCAAGGAAAGCGTCCTACAGGTAGACCACAGCTGCGATACAAGGACATCTGCAAGAGGGATCTGAAGGCCTTAGGGATGGACCTCAACAAGTGGGAAAACCTGGCCTCTGAGCGGCCCGCTTGGAGGCAGGCTGTGCAGCATGGCGTTTCCCAGTTTGAAGAGACACTTGGCCAACAGTCTGAGGCAAAGAGGCAAAGAAGGAAGGCCCATAGCCAGGGAGACAGACTAGGGACAGACTGCACTTGCTCCCGGTGTGGAAGGGATTGTCACTCCTGGATTGGCCTTTTCAGCCACACTAGACGCTGTGTCAAAACCACCTTTCAGAGCGCGATACCATAGTCTTTCGAGACTGAAGGTTGCCAATACCTGTGAGAACTACTATGTTTAAGGCCATATTTTGTCATCCTCAGGAACGTTATAGCTATGCAGATTTCTCCAACCCACAATTCTTGGTCTTCATCTTGTTTGTAGTGAGATCCTAGATCTGGATCAAATCTGTAGTTCAGCCTTAAGGTCTCCAAATGGTTTGAACCACCTTAGTCTCTGCTGGGATTTTAGTATCCCTGGAAAAATGATTGAGAATTCACCACTCAATTTCCAGTCAAGGGAGTAATTCTGGGTCTTGGGTGGTGCCATTGGTTATGCCAAAAAGTTATAACTTCTTGAGCCAACTAGAACAGGGGTGTTAAACTCATTTCATACGGAGGGCCACATAGCATTCATGATGCCTGCTGAGGGCCAGAAGTGATTTCATTAAACAGGTCATAACCAAAAGTAAACACTTTTTTCTCACTTAGGAACTCATTAGCTGCAAATAACAAAAGAGAATATATGAATCTTGATCATATTTCCAGATATGGGAGAGCCCAATTTTCACGTGGGCTGCCCTTTCAGCAGTAACACCTCAGCACTACTTGGCAGCTGAAAGCCCGAGGGCCATATAAAAAGCTTCTGCAGGCTGCATCCGGCTCCCAGGCCTTGTTTGGCACCCCTGAACTAGAAGAAGCTAGGAAAGACAGTTGTGTAGGGAGAAAACAAAGTAAGAATTTGAAAAGCACTCCGTATGCTTTCCAGGTATTGTTAAAATGATAAGAAATGATAGCACTCGTTTGATTTTGTAGATCATGCTGATACTGAAAGGGTTTTCTTTGGGGTTTGCCCCTCAGTGTTTCGGCTTCACAGTCAAGCACCAAGAATCTGCACTACTTCTGTTTTCAGGGTATAAAGAACCAGCCCCCCCCCCAAATAGTGCATTCCAGAAACCCCATCAGGGGCAAAGTCATTGGACCCTCTCTAGGAGATCTGAAATACATGTAGTAAGTTCATGGAGGTCTGCAGTCAGATACAACACTATTAAAGGATCCTGCCATCTTGTCTTAATTTAATGGGCATTTGGGACTTTTATTGTGATAGACCAGGGGTGCCCAGACCCCGGCCCGGGGGCCACTTGCGGCTCTCGGGGGCTCTCAATCTGGCCCATGGGGAGCCCTCAGTCTCCAATGAGCCTCTGGCCCTCCGGAGACTTGCTGGAGCCCATGCTGGCCTGATGCAACTACTCAGCATGAGGATGACTGTTGAACCTCTTACCTGAGCTGTGGGACGAGGGCTCCCTCCAGTACTTGCTGTTTCACGTCTATGATGCAGCAGTGGCAGTGAAGGAAAGCCTGGCCTTGCTTTGTGCAAGGCCTTTTATAGGCCTTGAGCTATTGCAAGACCTTCATTCATTTGTATAATATATTCAATCTCTATCTCTGATATAGTCATTTATGTAAATTTATTCAAATTTGAAATGTAAATTATTATTTTTTCCCTGGCCCCTGACACTGTGTCAGAGAGATGATGTTGCCCTCCTGCCAAAAAGTTTGCACACCTCTGTGATAGACCCATAAGTATGAAAGTTCCTTACTCCACTTCTTTACAAAGCTCCTGGCAACTTTGTTAAAATAAATTTTCCAGTCATTTTTAGAAGACCCCCTGAAGTCATCTACTCTTTCTTTTCTTTCCAGTTTCTCCCCTTCCTAAAGATTTTGCTTTAATTAGTTTTGTAATGTGATTTTATTGTATTACATAAGCATCTTGGGACCAGTTGCTATTAGATGGGATGCTAATTCAAGAACATGGTGTTTATATGGGATCTATACAGTCTAAAGTGACCTAAATCAGAGTTGTTTTTTTAAACACTATTATTGCTTAAGAAACATAACCTCACAAAATATAATATTTTTTAAAAACACCAGTCAACTGGTAGAGAATTGCCAATGGAAGCTTCCCACGTAGGGTTAATAGGTGCTTTGGGGGAGTGATTTTCATTGGGACTACAGTATTAAATATCCCATCCCCTCACACCATGGTTTCAGTCCTGTTTTAATTTTTAAAAAAGATGGAAGCCCAAATGAGATGCTTGATGCCAAGTGTGCTTTGACCCTCAGGGACTGCATGGGCTAAGAACATAAGAACAGCCCCACTGGATCAGGCCATAGGCCCATCTAGTCCAGCTTCCTGTATCTCACAGCGGCCCACCAAATGCCCCAGGGAGCACACAAGATAACAAGAAACCTCATCCTGGTGCCCTCCCTTGCATCTGGCATTCTGACATAACCCATTTCTAAAATCAGGAGGTTGCGCATACACATCATGGCTTGTACCCCGTAATGGATTTTTCCTCCAGAAACTTGTCCAATCCCCTTTTAAAGGCGTCTAGGCTAGACGCCAGCACCACATCCTGTGGCAAGGAGTTCCACAGACCAACCACACGCTGAGTAAAGAAATATTTTCTTTTGTCTGTCCTAACCCTCTCAACACTCAATTTTACTGGATGTCCCCTGGTTCTGGTATTATGTGAGAGTGTAAAGAGCATCTCCCTATCCACTCTGTCCATCCCCTGCATAATTTGGGATAAGTGGAACAAGATGATGGTCCATTTTCAATAAATCTTGATATTTCTTAAGACTGATTAATTAGCACACTGACTGGTTCTGTGATCTTGCACAAGTTCTTCTTCTTGTTTCCCAAGATAAACTAGAGCAAAGGGGGAGAGGTCAGTTAAAGGCCCAAGCGAGATCCCGTCATCTGTTTAAAATTACTGAGGACTTACATCAAATCCTCCCACAGATTCCATCCACAGGCCTTTTCTTGGTCTAAATGCCTGGCAGGCTCTCAACTGGGCAAGGCAGCTGCACTATTAATACACTTTAAGTCTGGTCCTAGGGAAATCTAACATAATTTCTCTCCCCAATTTGAGATGTGAAAAATTCTTTTTCCTTGGCCAAGGATTATATATTAATCATGAATTTCTGATGAAAAGGACAAGAGGCGAGAGAAAAGAAGGGACTGCCATAATCCTATTATAGATTCAGTGCAGCTTATTCTGAACAAGATCACTTTGGTGCTACTAATAAGGCACAGTTGTCTGGGTTACCAAGGTAACCAAGGCTTTTGGTCTATTAGGAATCACTATTGGCTTTACAGTTTATCTCCCCTTCTCTTTATATATTTTTTTAAAATCAACAACACAAATTGAGACCCTTCTGCTCTGCTTTTGCCAGCATGTGGTGTTAAGTAATGGAGTGATCCCAAGGATTGTCACCAGCAAACAATACTAAATGTGTAATGATGTGGCCATGCTTTGCATGTCCAAAGCATCTCTCAACCATGGACCTCTAAAGAGCTTTTATTGGTTAATTTTGAGCTGTCTGTCTATGCCCCTTGTGAGACAATCCTGGCATATGTCTTTGTAAAACCTTTCAGGCAGCCACTTCTTTTTCCACTGCTTTCATCATGTTGGCTTCCAGCAGTATCCCACCAATGCTCAATCAATGAAACATGTTGAGACAAACTGTTGGCATTAGCGCAGAAGTGTTGACTTAGATCATTTTTAAAAATTCTTCTTGTTGTTGTTGTCCGTAGAAGAGTTTCTGCAACCTTGAGCGGTTTTGATGAGCTTCTTAAGGTGGTTGGGAAGGATTGTGTCTCACAATCTGCACTCAGGTTGTCAGGATTTCTGGGTTCCTCTACCCCTGATCTGCTTTCCTTTTCCTGCTGTCTTTCTTCTGCATCTGAAGCATCAATATCATGCAAATGGTTTGAGAACCTAAAATGACATTCTTTTTCTTGAGACTACCTGCTAAGAGCCGTGGAAGTTAGAGCCATGGAAATGTCAATAAACGACTTGGGGTTTCAAATTACATCTGGTTCACACAGGCACAGCACTTGGTCACAACACTTGGGAGTCAGCTGAACTTGTACATAAGAACATAAGAACAGCCCCACTGGATCAGGCCATAGGCCCATCTAGTCCAGCTTCCTGTATCTCACAGCGGCCCACCAAATGCCCCAGGGAGCACACCAGATAACAAGAGACCTCATCCTGGTGCCCTCCCTTGCATCTGGCATTCTGACATAACCCATTTCTAAAATCAGGAGGCTGCGCATACACATCATGGCTTGTACCCTGTAATGGATTTTTCTTCCAGAAACTTGTCCAATCCCCTTTTAAAGGCATCCAGGCTAGACGCCAGCACCACATCCTGTGGCAAGGAGTTCCACAGACCAACCACACGCTGAGTAAAGAAATATTTTCTTTTGTCTGTCCTAACCCTCCCAACACTCAATTTGAGTGGATGTCCCCTGGTTCTGGTATTATGTGAGAGTGTAAAGAGCGTATATGTCATCTTATGTGTATATGTCATCTTATGTTTCTTCCCTGTGGAGAGTGTGTGGTGGTGGTGGTGGGCAGCATAAGCCCATTGGCAAACCCTACTGCACTGTGCACTGTAACACCCCCCCACCCATTCTCCCCATGGACAGTGTTTACCCACACAGACAAATGTGTTTGAACTGAAAGTCCCATCCTGTACTTATGAATGCAGGCAACTGAGCATTTGCAGTTGGGGGGGCAGGGGCATGTCTTGTGATGGAGGTAGTTCTCCATGTTTGCACTGTATGAAAAGGTCTTGTAATATGTCTCTATTGAAAAGTAACATATGCTGCCATGTGATATAGAAGTTCGATCTGTGGTGGCTCAGACATTTGATCTGTGCTCCTTAACTGTTCTGTTGGTGGTGACTTGCTAGGTTAGTTCATTGCCTTGGCTTCAAGAAACTCAGAATGGCATGTGTGCAGTTCCCAGACATTTGCCTATTCAGCTACTGGCCAGGCATGGACCTACTCAATTTGATATATAGAACTGTACTGGCCACCTGTATCGGTCACCTATTGACCATTTTTGGTAGATATTATATGATTTAAAAATATTATTTTTCTAGAAGTTTTGCTGTGTAAAACGTTCGGCTATTCTAATCTTGTTCGTTCTAGCAATTGCAGTGGGATTGTGTTCACTGGATTCATACTTAATACAGAACCATAGTTCATTTGTTTAGCTAACCATGGCTTTTTTTGTTGTAAGAACCAAAGCATGCCCACAAGTCATGGTTTGTTTGGAGCTGATAAACCAGGATTTTAAATGGCGGTTTGAGGTTGCTCTGCAAACCATGGTTCGCATGAACCATTTTTCCCCCCTATTAGAAATTGCAGACCTTTAACAGTCAGGACCATTGCTCTGCCTCATGGACCTGCAGCTACATGGAGACGGAAGTGAGTGTATTAACTTTTGAGAAGCCTGAATGGGTTGTTGAGCTCACTTTCTAATGGTTGGGTTCTTTCTCTCCTACAGTTCCTTGTTTTAGCACAAGTTCCTTACACCCTAAAGTGATTGACAGCCTTTCTAATGCGTTCTGAAAGTTTGTTTTTGCAGATGTTGGCATCCTTTTGCACCTATCAACTATATCTGCTTTTCATTTCTGAGAGGTAGATGCCTGACCTGGTTCATCAACATTCTGAGTTCCATGTCTTTCAGAGTCTCAAAGAAAGCATTTGGGGCCTTTTTCTTGTGGCAACTGTAGTGGCATCAAATATTCAAATTCAGTGGTTCTCAAACTTTTTAGCACTGGGACCCACTTTTTAAAATGATAGTTTTTGGGACCCACCGGAAATGATGTCATTAACCTGAAAGTGATGTCATGACTGGAAGTGACATCAAGCAGGAAAAATCAAATTAAGTAAATTAAAAGTTTACAATAAGTTTAAAAATGTATTTAAAATGAAAAAGGACCCTCCTAACCCTCAAAAGCAGCTGCTGAGCTGCTTAAAAAAAAAAAAAAAATTCCCCAATCATCCCAAAGGCTGCAATCCGATCCACACTTACCCCGGAGTAAACCTCATTGACTATCATACATAGCAGCCTGTTAAAAGTATAGTTCTGTCCCATTTCCCCAAAAGCAGTCACATACCACGGTAGCATCAAATCTGTTAAAAATAAAATACACAATAAATGGGGACTCACCTGAAATTGGCTTGCTTGGACCCACCTAATGAGTCCTGACCTAACTACCTGACCTACCTGAAAAATACCAATTCATTGTACAGATTTGTTCACCTTTCCTTTCTTGAATCTTTTTTCATCCATTTGTTTTTGTCTGCCTGAGGTTTATAAAGGCTCTCTGCCTATGCTGCAGTTACAGCACAGCCCTATTCATATTTACTCAGAAGTAAGTTCCACTGTGTTTGTTGGAGCTTACTCTCAGGTAAGTGCATATAAGATTGCAGCCCTAGGCTGTTTAACTGTCACTGTCAGTTGTCAATTTTAATTCCAAAAATACTGACCCCCTGGGGTGGGCAGACAGAGCCAGGCAAGCATCTGGTAGGTAAGGGGCAGAGACAGTAGGTCAACAACTGAACTAGGTCATAACCTGGTGGGATATGAATAGACCCTTTACAGGTCCTGGAGGATGATGATGGATAGAATCTTGTGTTTATGCTTGCTTTTCAGACCCTGCTAGTAGTTAGCTGACAGGAGATAGTTTTCTTGGGCAAAGCAGTAAAATGCAAACTAGCTAGCAACTGTGTTGCTGGTGCCTTTTAAATGTTTGGAAATCGTAGAATGGGAAAGCCTTGCAAAGCTGTATTGAGAAATAATGGGTAAGGGTGAAAGGACTGCTGCACTAGGTCAGCTCTAGGTTTTGGGGGATCTTTGGCAAATTGTCCTCTACAGGGCTTCTCCTACCAGGTGCACCCTAAGGGAGTGCCACCGCTGCACTGTGGGCACAGAGGCCAACCTGAAGGCCCTGGGCCCCTGACATGTGCCCAGCTATGCTGACCTCTGATCTCAGTTTTGCTACTGTGCTAGTGCAATCTGACCAACACTGGGCATTGACTTGGGCTGCTACATTGGTGCATGACTACTGCAACTACATGCAGAATATTTGGAAATGATAGAACTCTCATGTTGCACAGGAATGCGCAGAGTGGTGGGGGTGGAATTGGGGATGACTCATGAGCTGGGGGCGAGTAGATCGTTTTATAATTTTGATCCTGGAAGTGTGCATGGGATGCGATTCTCTGGGTAGATTTTAAATTTCTGAATTGATTAACTCCAGGAATATATTCAGTGCATGTGCTGACTGAGTAGCTTATTTCTTTGCTAGTGGCATGATGCAGTTCCTTACAAAAATGATTAAGCCTTCCTTCTTGCCTTATCTTCTTTACTGCCTTTCCACGTTGTAGTCTGGGGAGCATACAAATTGACTACAGTGTCCTTTTTGGCTTCCTAATGGTGAACCAAGGGACAGGAAAGAAGTCTGCTGTATGAGGCATTCCAGCTGTAGGTATAATGCTTGACAGGTGCAAACTCTTCAAAACTATATAAATTTCCAACACTTAACTTCATAGGTAAAAACAGCAATCATAATTTTGTGTTGTAGCACATGCGCTGCACTGTAAATGATTTCCTGACAAGAAAATGTGTTATAATTTTCTGTTCCTGTTCTTCCATCCTGCCTTCTGTTCTTTGGTGAAATAACAGACTCCGTATCTTATTCCCTTAAATATTAAGAAACTAACCATTTGACAAATAGACTGATATATACCCAATATGTAGTGTAGATATGTCCCAGTTGTCTTTTTTGTTCCTGATTAAGGTTCCCCCCCTTTCTTGGAAAAAAAGAATGACTTCCCCCCTCTCTGAATTGAACTAAAGTTGATGTTTAATGCACCATTAATTATTCCTGATAGATTTCTTTATTTCAATCTTTATCCACTCTTTTGTTAAAGGTCCCCTGGTGGCTAATAGTAAAATGCAGAAACAATTAAAAACAAATTAAGAAAACTCTTCAAACTGCAAAGCAAACAAAACTCCAGGAACAGAGCAGCAAATTACTTCCAGCAAATCACTGCTCTCCCCCACAAAAACCTAAAGAAACAAGTGTGTCTTAAGTGCCTTCTTATACGTGGGGGGAGAGAGGATATCATGAATCTCTTGAGAGAGGGAGTTCCAAGTTTGGGGGGAGGGATGCTATCACAGAGAATGCTCTGTCCTAAGTGTATGCCAGCTGAGCCTCAGTCAGTGGTTCTTATGGCACTGAGGGCATTACCAGGTAAAGGGGTAGGCGTCCGGTGTACCACTTCAGGTACTAGGAGATTGTGTCCCAGTCCTGCTCAGGATCTTAGCAATTGTGCTATATCAGAACCAGGCTTCATGGTAACTTTCTGCTCTAATAAGAATATTTGGTTACAGAGAACAGTGCATAATAGGGGTGGGGAGTAAGTGGTCATGGGAGCAGGGAGTGGGCAGATGGGATCCTGGGAGGGGCATAGACCATTGGGTTCTCAGTCTCATACTTTATTTAGTGGGGCGTGGCACAAAAGAGGTTGAAGACCACTGCTTTAGGGGATAGTACACACACACTCACTCTCCAGCTGCTTCAACAAAAAGCAGGAAAAAGTATCCCTTTGGCACTTTTTTCCTCATTGGGAGAAATAATCCTTTTTTATCCAGTAAAAATATATGAAGCATCTGCTGTTGGACAGGTAATGGACAGGTGGTCTAATTATCTAGTGAGTTAGCCTGTCTGTCTTACACCCCTGTAATACACCATTCATTTTGCAATCTCTGGCTCTCTGCTGAAAATCAGTCTAATAAAACAAAGTTAAGCTTTGTGTGAACAGCCTCAAGGGTAAGGATTTCATTGTTTGTTAAAGGAAATCAATCTGCCAACGTTATTTGCAAATTTGAAAAGCCCCATTTCGTCCAGCTTTTAAGAAACAAATGGATGGTGTATAAGCCAGTTGGTTTATCAATAGTGGGAGGCTGCAGACAGCCTGATACAAAGACTGGCTTAGAAATAAAGCAATAACTGCATTTCATCACTGATAGGTTTTCAGTGCCTTACTTAAAGAATTTATGTAATATAATTCTTGCATTATATATTTGTTATATTATTCAGTCCTGTTGATGTGTGGACTCAAGGGGCTTTCTGGTTAACAAAGTAATTCAAAATAACTTCTAGTAAAAAATTTAAGGCCCTGATTCTAGGACTCAAAAAAAGTCAGCACAGACAGAAGCAGTCTTGTATGCTTAGACCTCTATATGTGCGGGAGTATCCCATTCATTCCACTGTATCAACAACTGGATTCACACATCCCCATAGAGCTTATTCTTTGCTATTATAAGCTAGAAAAGTAAGACACAAATGTGAATTGAATTGCTCAATTTGCAACTATTTTAGATTCACCTTCTTGTGTATTACCCCTGCTAATTTGGTAAGAGGCACTTTTTCAAGTGGGTGCTCCTTTTTTTAGCAGGGGGAGAGTAACTGGCCCACCTCACCCCAGCAGTGTCTGTTCTAGTGGCTGTCTGCTGGTATTCTTTTGCATCTTTTTAGATTGTGAGCCCTTTTGGGACAGGGAGCCATTTAGTTATTTGATTTTTCTCTGTAAACCGCTTTGTGAACTTTAGTTGAAAAGCGGTATATAAATACTGTTAATAATAATAATTAATAATAATAATATTGAGAGAAATTTTTTATCTACACTATTTCCCCCACATTAATTTAGTTGTGCTGTGTTGTGTGTGTCTTTTTAAAACCGGCTCTGTCTGAATCCACACTTCTGTAAGGTGTTTATTGGTATATTTATCATGGTGTGCACATGTGTTCCTTTACAATATGCTTCCAGCAGAAGTGAGGTGTAAGAAACCAGATCTTTGTGTATGCACACACACGCATGTGTATGTTCTGCCTGTCTTACAGCTCATATAAAGCCAATGAAAGCATTTGTTACAAATACAGCTACAGGCAACTTCTCTCTTGCTACTTTGCGTGAAAGATCCTGAAATATGAGCTACTCAGGTTTGTTTAGAATAATAGGATCCCTAGGGAGAGAGTGTGCTAGGTGGGAGGAGCTGTGTACAGATGGCAGCTTTTTTTGTTATTTGGTGGAATAGAATCACTGTTGCCTATGGTATTGGCTTTTCTTTCTGATATGGTATCTGTTATGGTATCTGCAACCAAGTGTTACAGGCTTTTGAAGCATGACGCAAACCCACAGTGCTCTTTGACCGGAGGCTATAACAAGAGGAGAAAAGCAAACATATGCTACAAGAAGCATTAGTTCTGACTGCCACCTTCACATTTATAAAAAGTATCATCTGTGCACCACTTGTGTTTGGCAGTGCAGTATCTCTTCAGTCTTGCAGGTGCTCCATAAAAGGTAGTGTCCTCAAATCATATATTTAGATCACCAATGCTGCATCTTCTCAAGCTGCAGAGCAAGGATGGCTATTGTTAAGGAGAAAGGGCCCTCACTCAGTGGCAGAACATCTTCTTGGCATGCAAGGGATCCCAGTTTCAATCCCCATCATGACTGGAAAGACACTTCTCTGAAACCTGGGAAAACTACTGCCAGTAGAGATAATACAGAGCTAGATATGGTAGCTTCTTATGTTCAGGAGACTCTAGGAATTGTCATTTGGAGTAAGCCTGAGTAACACTATTAGAGGATTCTCTAATTTCCCAAGGCCAATCTACCATGCATGGAGATGCTGTTGTCATTAAACCCGTTCAAAATTGGTTTCAGCATAGCTAAAATGTGTGCCAAAGTTGCAACTTGCCACGTTCTGTTTCAACCCATCTGCTGAAGATTGTTCAGAATGTGTTGCATTGCAAACATGCCAAATTGTTCACAAGACTAGTTGAGCACCCCGAGGTCCACTGAAAAACACATCACAGTGATTCAGGGAGTCAAAGCCATGTAGTTGGAGCCAAGAACTTGAGAACTGACCAGAAAAATGTCTTTGCTCTATTAAGTGTATTTGGAAACATCATTGGCTATGGCTATTGTTTGTTTACTTGCAGAAGATTTACTCAAATGCTTATTGTTTATGTAGCACTTTGTCATTTATAAAGCAGTTCACATACCTTATCAGCAGCTCTGTAAAGTAGCTCAGTACAGCACTACCTTGACTTTTATCTACTTGACTGACTTCGCATTGCTCTATAACCACATTTCAAATGTCATTTATATTAGTGGTTCCCGAACTGTGGGTCGGGGCCCACTGGTGGGTCATGACCTAATTTTTGGTGGTTCACCAAAGAGTGATGAAAAGATCAGTATCTAATTGCCTCAAGCCCTAACTCTATTCAAAAATGTAACTACTAACTACCCTGCAAGGATCTGAGTTCCTGTAGTTTGCAAGCATGAGTAAATATAGGGAGATAAACATTTGTGGGTCTTTCTGGTTATTATTATGTATAAATATATTTCTTTCTAGATCTCCTTTTTTAAAAGTGTGGTAAACCTAGGTTGGTCCTGATAGAGTGCTATTTTAAAAAGTGGGTCCTGCTGCTAAAAGGTTTGGGAACTACTGATCTACATGCTTTCCTCTTTCAACCAATTTCATCCAACCTTCCATGATGGTTATCGACATTCTTATGTTAATTTTTCCTCTATTTCTGTTTATGTAGGTTTCACACACGTTTGCATGTGTTATACAGTATTAAAAACAGCTACATTTTATGTCTAGTTTCAAGATAAATGCAGACTTTCTCAAGGTTCCTGAAAACATTGTTATACAAAATAGTTCAGTGGTTCTCAAACTTTTTAGTGTCGGGACCCACTTTTTAGAAAGGCCAATATGTCAGAACCCACCGGAAGTGATGTCATGGTCAGAAGTGACATCATCAAGCAGGAAAATTTTTAACAATCCTAGGCTGCAATCCTATGCACACTTACCCAGGAGTAAGCCACATTGACTATCATTGTTAAAAACATATACATAGTAGCCTGTGAAAGTACAGATCTGTAACATTTTGAGTTTACAGATTTGTAACATCTTGAGTTTTTTTGGTGAGGCCTGAAGACCCTGCTCTTTAAACAAGCCTTCTGATTCCATGGCCTTTTTAACACTTTTATACATCTTTTAGTTTCTTTTTGACAGGCTGGATTCCTCCATGATTTGCTGTTTTATGCTCTTTTTATTCTGATTTTATTCTGACCACTGTTTTTATGGCCTCTGTTAATGTGTATTTAATATGTTTTTATCTGTCTTAAATCATGCTTTTTAAAATTGTTTTTACATGTTGTAAGCCGCCCTGGGTCCCTTTCAGGGAGAAGGGCGGGATACAAATAAAGTTTATTATTATTATTATTATTATTATTATTATTATTATTATTATTATTATTATTATTATTATTATTTTCCCAAATTCAGTCATATACCATGGTAGCATCAAGTCTGATATATTAAAAACAAAATATTGAAATGAATGGGGACCCACCTGAAATTGGCTAATGACCCACCTAGTGGGTCCCAACCCACTGTTTGAGAAACACTGGTATAGTTATGTTTTTCACAACCCCAAATAAATTTGCAAGCTAAATAAGGCTATGCCTTGATCTTCATCTATTTTTGACTTTCATCCATGCTCTGATCCCTAATCAGATAAAAGTGCGAATCATTGCTGAATTATCCTCCTGCTGTTGATGGAAGGCTGAGGCCTATAGATTGATTTGTCTTAGCCCATTGACTGAGTCCATGGAGGATGAGAAGTGTGAATTGGGAATTTCCTGGTTCATTATGCTACAGTTGTCCTCCAGAAGGAAGCCAGTTCTGAGTGTGCTGGTTTCATCTGACAGGAAGGGGAGGATCTGATGCCTTTTGAATTGTGGTGTCATACTGAGGTGGGAAACCACAGAAGGGACTGACAGAGCGGAGCTATGACATTGCTGAGATCTGGACTTTCAAACTGTTAAAATACGATGATGGTGATTTTGCTCATCTCTTCAATATGAAACTAGACTGCATTTTAAGGCATCATAAGGAGAGGGGTCTGGGCAGCATTCAAGGATGTTGTTCATGTCAGGAGAATGAAGGCTGGGGAAGGTATAAGGGTTGAGGTAAATATCCTGGGGGAAAGGATGGTTGCTAAGCAACTAGTGAAGTTAGAGATGCTTGTTGTTGGAAGAAGTAGCCTTTCAACTGCTGTTTGGGTACCTAGAGTATATTGTGTCTGCCTCGCTAGTAAATGACCTTAATTCAGTTGCTATATTTCTTAGAGCTGAACTAGGTGCGGGTTACTTTGTTGGCCCTTGGAGTGAGAAAATTATGATTGCCTGATCTGGTTGGTTTGAAGATGGGGGCAGAGAGCTAGTTTTTATGTCTAGCTGCAAGATAAATGCAGAGTCTTTCTCAAAAGTTCTTAGTTTCATGAAAAGTTTCCCAAGTTGTGATAGGCACATGGGGCTAGTTCAGTGTTTCCCAAAGTTGACTGGCGATTTCCTGGACCAGTGGCTGTGACTCCCCATTAGGGGAGTTCAATCCTATACATTGTATAGGGCAGCAGGTTTTTCACAAGGATTCTACAGTTCCCGTGGCTGGTTTCCCTGCCTCCCCAGGGAGCCATGGCTACTAGTTTGTGAACCACTGGTCTAGTTCCAGGATTTAGGGGCTCACTGGTGGCAAAATCTGCCATAGTAGCACATAGGAAGGCGAGTCAACCAGACTCAGTCAACAGAGTGCTCCACATCTCCTGAAGAGGCCAAGCCTAGCTGCCAGCAGTTGTGCTGCTTTTGAGTTCATGTCCGTACGCCATCCCACAACACTGCTGCCTTGGTAGCAGCTTGATGGTTCTAACCCTTGATGCAGCCCTTGTGTATACAGTGAAAGCCTGGTCAGAATGAAAAATCCTGGCAAAATGAGGCATAAAGGGGCTTCCAACTGGCGAATTCATCTCAAAATGACTAGAGAAGACTATTTTTGTATGCAAAAGCAGTTTTTTTAAAAACTTGAGGCTTAAATAACCTTTAAGCTTCTCTCTGTCTGTGTGTTGATGTATTGTTTGAACTGGCCCCACCCACATTTAGGTACATGAGCATTTATGGCAGGGGTGCTCGAAGTTTTTGGCAGGGGGGCCACATCATCTCTCTGACACTGTGTTGGGGAGCTGGAAAAAAAAGAATTACAATAGAACCTCTTTAAGTTGACCAACCAAGGGAGTGGAGGAAATTGGTCAACATAGAGAGGTGGTCAACATACGGGGGGGGGGAAAGGCATTTAAATATTATCATGTTTCGTTCCCAGGACAACAAATGCAAGACCAAGTTATTATTTAGACTGCATTTTTAAAAAGTTTTATTGCAAATATCAATGAGAGTTGATCCTCTTGTGATGCTTACTATTTATATCATCTATATCTGTATCAAGAGACAGAGAATAAATAGCCCACAATCAGTGTTTAAAAAAACCCCTGAAAATTCATAAACTTAAAAAAAATTGTAAGTTAAAAAAAAAAAAACTTGGTTTCATAGCAGACACACAGACCAATGCTATCCCTTGCCAGCCCATAGCATGTTACATAGCCCCACAGCTAAAAAAAACACACTTTTTTACTTAGGCTGCCTGGCCTCCAGTGGGTCTCCTCAGATTCACTAAATGCCAGAAAGTGTTTGATATGGTCTCTCACTAAAAGCTGTTGAGAAAACTCCACAGTCAGGGAATAAGAGGACAGGTCCTCTCATGGATTGGGAACTGGTTGACGCCCAGGAAACAGAGAGTGGGTGTCAATGGGCAATTGACAAAAAAAGTGGAGAGAGGTGGAAAGTGGAGTGCCTCAAGGATCTGTCCTGGGACTGGTGCTTTTCAACATCTTCATAAATGACCTGGAAACGGGGATAAGCAGGGCGTTTGACAAGTTTGTGGATAACACTAAACTTTTCTGAGTGGTGAAGACCAGAAGGGATTGTGAAGTGCTCCAGAAGAATCTCTCCAAACCCGGAGAATAGGCAGCAAAATAGCAGTTGTGTTTCAATATAAGTGTAAAGTAATGCACTGGTGATGGGAACCAAAGTGAAAGGACAGTGGCTTCACTATGCAGAAGCAGCCTCATTTTCCTCACAGCTTGGTACATGTCCAGGTACAGTTGGCAGCCAGCGCAGGTCTGTCGGCTATGTGCAGTGTTCCCACCTATAAAAACCCTTTCGCATACGCACTAGCAGGCATAGGACAAACCAGACAAAACACAGGCCCACAGTATCGCGTTCAGTGGGCAACTTATGGAGGGTAAATTAATACTCTTTGCAATGGTCATAGTGGTCAAGATACAACTTATGGAGGTGGTCAATATAGAGAAGTTGGTTTCCCATAGTGTATATGTAGTGTCTGTCCATACTGTGAAAATTTGATCAGCTTAAGGAGGTGGTCATTATAGAGAGGTGGTCAACTTTGGAGGTTCTACTGTATTTACATTTCAAATTTGAATAAATTTACATAAATGTATATATTAGAGATGGAAAATAATGAATGAATTCAAACCAGTTTATGATTCCATTCACACTCATGGGGGGGGGGGAGATATTCCAGCCAGTTCATAAGTGACCTCCAAGCCAGTTTATGATTCCATTCACACTCATGGGGGGGGGGGGGAAGAAGATATTCCAGCCAGTTTATGATCTCATTCATACATACAAATGGAGGGGGGATCTTCCAGACTTTCACACACATATACCTGCCTGTTTGTCTGCCCCCTCCCTTGCCCTCCCTCCCTCCTTCACTTGGGTAGCATGTGCTCCTGCCTGGCTGCCCGCCCACTCGGTTGCCTGCCTGCTCACCCAGCTGCATGCCTGCCTACCTGCCTAACCACCCTTCCTCGCTCGCTAGGGCGGCTTGTGCTGCTGCCTGGCTGTCCAGCCAGCCAGCCCCCCCCTCCCTCCCTCCCTCTCTCGTGATCTCTAGGCAACATGTGCTGCTGGCTGGCTGGCTGGCTGGCCGGTCGGCCACCTCCCTGCGTGCGGGATCTCACTCTCTCCTGTGCTCTCCCAGCTCCAGGAGCATCCCGCTCATGGACAAGACAGGCAGAGACTGGCCCAGTGCACGCAGGGTCTTTTATAGTGGGAAGTAATGCGAGACCTGCAAGTCTCACGTTACCTTCCCACTATAAAAGGCCCTGCGTGCCTGCTAAGCTTGTCTTTCCTTTGCTGCCATTGAGCTCAGCGGCAGTGAGGGAAAGCAAGGTGCAGAGCTCATGCGGTGGGCCAGCGCGGGATGGGGTGAGGGCTGAGTGCCCATTGGAGATGGGGGGACCCCCTGGGGGCCAGATGGGGATCCCTCGCAGGCCGCAAGTGTCCCACGGGCCAGGGTTTGAGCAGCCCTGATTTATGGTGTGTCATCCCACTTTTCATCATCTTGGGAGGTGGGGGTGTTAATCTAAACTACGTGCTTATATGCAGTTTCAATACTGCTTTTAATGTAATTTGTAAATCACCTGTGCAGTAAGAGCTTTCCCCCCCCCCTCATGAGATGATGAAAAGTTGAACATAATGCCAGGATCCTGGTGGCAGGGGGCCTGATATTTGTGAACTCATGTCTCACATCACATGGGGGGGGCAGTTTAGGCATATACTCTGAACCAGCCCAGTGTGAGTGTCTGAAAGTGGAAGAGCAGTACTGTACTGTATTTGTAATGTAAGAACTCTGGCAAATGTAAATGTTTATATTTGCTTTACACAAAAACTGAAGCCAAAACTGATTTAAGCCTTGTGTGTAAAAAATACCCTGAGCCAGTTGAACTAAGGCACTTCAGTGAAATGTGACTCTACCTTTTACAGAAGTAGTTCTCAGGACTGCCAGTCCCTGCTAAGTGGTTCTCTATGTTTTGCCTTGATCTCTTAACTTACAGAACTCCTAGCATAGTGCCTGTAAAATATATAAGATGTTCTTGGATAGAACAAGCGTATAAGAAGTTCAGGAAACAGTGCACACAAAGTTTCTGCATTGTTGATGGCTTGTGGCCAAACACTTCCAAGACCTCCGGGACATGTAATTCTCATAGAAATACACAATTCCTGAACAACGTCCTGCTGCTGAAGAGTAGAATTGTGGAGAGACCTTGGCAGAATTGTGGACCAGGGATTGTGCCAAGTTGTGATCAATACTGTTGGCATGGCCTTGGGACACTTGCTGAGAAAGATCTGGGCACTGATGTTTCGCAGTTGTGCTGTGACTAAGAAGGCTGCAAGCTGAATCTTAAGCAAACATTTCAGTGTTCCAGGGTTAGTGGCAAGAGCTTACTCATTCTCTGCTACGTGCGCTGACTATTGGTAGGAACGGTTGGCGGAGTAATGTTCAGTGATGCAGGAGCCGTGAATGAGAACTTCTTTAGCTTGTTTTGTGATCTCTGCTGATGGTGAAATCATTGCTCTTCAAGTTCTGTGTTTCCTGGTATGGGGGTTATTAGGCTGCTAAGGGTGACTGCTTGACAGGAGAAGGGTGCTAAGCTACTGAATACTTTCTGTTTGTGTGAAAAAGTGAATTTCTGAATGATGAATGAGATTCCTGAAAAATGAGAGAAGGAAGGTGTGTGTCAGCCCAGTCCTAACCAATTTCCCAGCACAGATGCATCGACACTGCTGCTCTAAGGTAAGGGAACAAATATTCCCTTACCTTGAGGAGGCCTCTGTGACTGCCCCCCCCCCGGTGTGTCCATTGGCATAGCTGCATCAGCACTGGATATCATTTGTGTGTGTGGTGGGGGGGGGGAGTTGATCCTCTTGAATTTTGTATTATTTTAGGGAGAATTATTGTGTGTGTTTAAAATAGAGATCTGAGGAGGCAGCAGACAACTGGATTCTTGTTCCCAGCTCTTCTGGAATTGCAGTGTAGTATGGGCATGCCATCTGCTTTTCTGTGCCTCGGTTTTTGCATGGACTGTGCCTGAACGACTCAACTCATTCCCTAACCATTGGTGAGTAGGATGTATTCTCCCCCCCCCCCCGAGTGAAAGCCTTGTTCCTTCTCTTCATCAAAATGCAGGCTGTCATTTCAGCTGAGAAAAATAACTTGCTCTGTCTTGGAGGCAAGCAGGTCCTTTATAGTAAACCTTTACACAGCTGGCAGAGAGGAGAAAAAGTATTTTGGGGCCCTATCTATATTTATAATATAAATGTAATAAATTGTGCAGCAAGGACAGAAGGCAGCAGCAATATTTTGGTTTTTGGGTAGGCAGTGTATGGAATGACCAGCAAAGCACATATTTGTATTTTGCCACTTCCTCATGCATAAAGATATTTATGTACTGTACAGTCAATGCTATTGGTATTCTCTTTCTTCCTTGCGAAGATGCATAGCAATAATAATAAAAACATACAATTATGGTAATACTACCTATTTGTGTTAACATTAGAGCATAAACACAGCAGTCGGGAAGCGGAGCTATTAAATTTGCAGAAATGGTCAACTAATTCCCAGTTTCCAGCTGCTGTTACCATATATGTTGCAAGACTCGATTCATATATTTGTTCCCACAAGTTTTTATGTTCTTCACAGAGGAATATGGAGCAAAATGCATGAGAATTGCTATGCCAGACTGTGTAGCAGACATGGAATCTGCAGGAAAAAGACTGGTTGTAATCCTGGCACCTCAAAAAAGTACTGAAAATATAATTTGATTTTTGCATTCTGGTGCAAATTTTTCCAGCAGATTCCTCTATCCCTCTGTGGAAGAAAAATATTACACTGCAGTTGGTCTCCTTCTCTCCTTGGTAGCTCTTCATGCACCATACTGTTTTGGTTTGATTTCCTTCAGCAGAGTAATTTTTTAATAAGACTTGCTCATCCCAATAAATGCTGCTCAGGAATCTTAATGTTGTCATTTCTGTCTGTACTGTGCCATCTATGGACCACGTCAAGAAAACTTCCTTTCAGTTAAATGCGTTGTAGGTACATGGCTTCATGCTGCATGGTCATTTGTCTCCTATCTGCCTCATTTGTGCAAGATCAGAAGCAGATGTCTAAGCTCCAGGCAACTGCTGACATGATATAAATATGTAATTATCTAAAGACACATGAAACAAGTGTCAATTAATTGTTAGCCCATTGAGCATATTTCTGTTAAAGTCAATTAAAAAAATTTGTGGCTATAGAATGTTTGCTTGTCCTGTTTTTGGCTCAAAATTGTATCCGGCAATATGGTGTTCTAGAATTTTCTGATTTCTGAGAAGCAGGTCGGTTGACTCATGAAGGTTAGGACCCCAAATGGTTATGGTTTTGCTTTTGCCAGTGATTTTATTTAAAAGATTTATATCCTGCCTTTCCCATGCTGAAGCAAATGCCCAGTGATTAGAATTTATTCGTGATATTTCACTGCCATTTCAAATCTTTCCAAATCTGTTTCTCCACCACCAGATCTGAAGCTGTTGTTGATGTTGTATTCAATATGGAACGAAATAGCAAAGACGCTAGAAAACATTGTCTTTCAGAATAATTTGCATTTTTTTTAGGGAAATGAGGGGGATCTTCAGGAGTTTGGCTAAGAGTGGTGTCTAAAGTTTGATTATTGCAATGCGCTCTATGTGGGGCTGCCTTTGAAGATGGAAATTACAACTAGTACAGAACGCGGCTGCTCGTGTGGTTGCTGGGGCACGTCGGTTTGACTCTGTTGAGCCGTTGCTCCGGCGGCTACACTGCCTGCTGGTTCTGTTCCGGGCCCAATTCAAGGTGCTAGTTTTGACTTTTAAAGCCCTTTACGGCTCGGGTCCGGTGTATTTGAGGGACCGCCTCCTTCCCTACAATCCTGCCCGTGCTCTTAGATCATCTGGGGGGGCCCTTTTGACTGTGCCGCCACGAAGAGATGTGAGAGGGGTGGCGGCCAGGAAGAGGGCCTTCTCGGTGGTGGCCCCCGAACTGTGGAATACCCTCCCCTTAGAACTGAGAACTGCTCCCTCGTTGCTAACGTTTCAGTGTGGACTGAAGACCTTTTTATTTCAAAAAGCTTTTGATTGTTGACAGGCTGGCTGGCGTTCTTGCTTTTTATATGAAAATCCACGGGGTTTGTTTGTTTTTAGATTTTTTAATTATTGTAAATTGTTTTTTTTAATGATTATTTTTAATGTTGTATTTTTAAAGTGTTTGTAAGCCGCCTTGTGTGCCCGTAGGGCAAAAAGGCGGGGTATAAATTAATAAAATAATAATAATAATAAAATTAGAATCTAGATTTGGATACTGTCTATGTGACCTGTTCTGTAGTCAGCCATATAGATGTATTCCCACCCTTCATGCCCGATGCACATGTGGGAGCAGGCTCACAATGTAAAACACTCAGTGTTTGTTATATGCTGAAAGAGAATTTCCAGTAGCTGTCAAGCTGTAGGATTGTTACTTTTACTTACGTGAGAATTTTTTACTTTCTTAAGTGTTTTGGTTATGTTATGTACTCATTAAATGTAATCAAATGTTGATAATGATTTGCTAATGCTGGAGTTCTGCTGTGGATGTGTAGCAAGATCTCTCTCTTTTTAAAGGACATATAAAGTCTTCTAGCCATTAGTTAAAATCACTTGAGTTTAACTTCACTTGACCTAATGTGGTTTCCAAATTAATCTCTGGCTTTGTTAATATAATTAGCTTGTTTCTTCTGCACTCTGTCTCCCAAGGGTCCCGTGAGATTGTACAGTTGATGCAAAAATGACTTTCTAGTCTTGTTTTCAAGTGCAGCATAACTATAAATATATTCTGCCAAGTAGCGTGTCCATTTGGTTGCACTGTACAATTAGCAGACTTTTTTGTTGACTACTCTTACCTGGAATACCTGTGGCTTGCTTTGTAATCTATATCAGTAGTTCCCAAACTGGTGGGTTGTGACTTACCAGGGGAACTAGAAATGGGCCGTTCCCCCTAAAGGGGAGTAGCCCAGAAAGGGGTCCTGGTGGTGCTGCAGCAATCACGTGCTACAGGGACCCAGGTACATTGTAACATACCTGGGGGCATCCTGTGGCCTCCTGGAGGGTCCTGGAGGTTTGCAGCCCCTTCTGCAACCCTCCGTGCAGCTGTACTGAGCTCCGATCTGAAAATCAGAAATGTGTGATCGCAAACCAGAAATGAACTCCACTTGCAGATCAGAGCTCAGTACAACTGCATGGAGGGTCGCAGATGGGGCTGTAAATCTCCAGACCCTCCAGGAGGCTGCAGAATGCCCCTAGGTATGTTGCCATGTCTCTGGGGCCCTATTGCACAGTGATTGCTTAAGTGCCATTGTGGCCACCCAAAATCCTGCCCTGATTCTGCAATAACTCAGTGTGGTCCCAAAGTCTGAGTAGGACTTTGAGAACTGCTGATCTATATGATACTGTTTGTCCCCATTTCTTTTGTACATGTAATATATAAAACATGCATGCTTTTGAAATGCAGCAGGATCAACTAGGTCACCATCAACATGTCTGTGCACATCCTGCTTTTTATACTTATTGCACAATAGCTTTTATTGGAGTGAAAGGTAACAAGTTATATAAAACTCTCAGACATAAGTGTTTGGTGGTAAAGCTGAAGATTTCCACAGTGGATGGCAGTTTAGACAACCCCTTTCTACTTACCTCCAGTTAAATAACTAAAAGAAGAGAAACTTCACTGAAGAGTTCATAAAAATGCTTTCGGAGCCTGAAGTCACATGGGGTTTTTAATTTTCTGAAGCAGTGGCTCTCACATATTTAGCACTGGGACCCACTTTTTAGAATGAAAATCTGTCAAGACTCACCGGAAGTGATGTCATGACCGGAAGTGACATCATCCAGCAGGAAAAATTTTAGCAATCCTACAATACAGTCCTGGCCACACTTTCTCAGGAGTCCAATTTACTATCATTGTTAAAAGAGTATACATAGTAGCTTGTAAAAAGTACTGATCTGTAACACTTCCCAAAATGCAGTCACATACCATGGTAGCATCAAGTCTGATATACGTATTAGAATTAAAATATTGGAATGAATGGGGACCCAGCTGAAACTGGCTCGTGACCCACCTAGTGGGTCCTAACCCTCAGTTTGAGAAACACTGGTCTGAAAGATTCCCAGGAGTGCTGAATGAAAGCTTTAAGGCCAAATTACACATTGCAAATCCAGCACAGATTGACTGAAGTCGAGTCACAATTCTTCACCCCCTGCAACTTGAAAATTAGTCCTAATGAGTGGAGTTTCCGAGTCACTCAGAGCATTCTGGCGATTTGAAAAGACTTGAGTCACAAGTCTTTCCCTTTAAAAAGTCAGCCATGGTTCCACGGAAAAAAAACTGAGCTGCTGCCAGGCTATGTGTGTGTGTGTGTGTCTTTAAACATAAGAAGAGCCCCACTGGATCTGGCCAAAGGCCCATCTAATCCAGCTTCCTGTATCTCACAGAGGCCCGCTAGATGTGTCTGGGAGCTCACAAGAGACCTGCATCCTGGTGCCCTCCCTTGCAGACACTCTCCTACTGTCCCCATCCCATCTGTAAACAAGGCAGGAGGGGGTGGGATGGACTATGTGAGAGTGGAGAAGGAAATGGCAAGAGGGAGGAGGGTCACGCACAGCAGCTGGGAGGCTTACCAGTATGACTTAATCCTTTGCAGCTCTACTCAGCTCTACTCCCATTTGCGCCAGTTGTTGAATGAGGTTTCCTTTTCCAAAATAACAAATGGGGCTCACAGGAGTTGTGTGGTTGGAAGGTGTCATCACTACAAATCGCCTCCCCCCCTCCAGCTTCCTCACCTCCTTTTTCCCCCTCCCTGGTTGTCCAGCCAATTCTAAGGCAAGAACCTCCTTGGGTTCCTCCTTCTGCCCTACGTCATCCAAAGAAACAAATCAGACCACCCATCCTTTATCCAATGACCTTCGGTTCCTTCAGAGATGGACAAGAGTGCCCGCTACCCCCCCCCCGCTCGTTGCAAAAGCAAAACATTAACCCTTCCTTGCCTCCTGGCTGTAACTTCCTGCTGCTCTCCCGGTCTGAATGATGGCCAAAGAGAACTTTCATGCCACGAAAAATGTAAGCAAGCACACCCAGACACACCTGTATGCATGGAGACCAAGTGCCAAGTCAGTACTCTCAGATGCAAGTCAGTGCCCAAGACATTGATGCAGGTGACTCAAGACTGCACGAGTCAGCAAAAAACACATGTTTTTTCAACTTGGTCACCTGACTCGAGTTCCCATCCCTGGTTAAACCTGTCACTAGAAGATGGGCTTTGAGAAGTTAGTAAATGGGATGTGTTTCCTGCATGTCAGAAAGCGACATGGGTGAAAGCGGTTTTGATCAGGGTTGCAGCATGCAAGGATGAGGTGTCAGCGCTTGTAGCCTGTACTGCTTTTTCACTGAAAATCACCTGCCCTAAAAGTGTCTGTCTGCAGCAAATGGGAGTGACTTTTGCAGGAAAATGGCACAGAAGGAGGTGTTAACTTTCTTTGTTGTACAGTCCAGACTCCCAGTTGCTTTTTGACCCCCCCCCCCCAAAAAAAAAAAAAATTGAAGTGAAACTTTTCTGTTACTTCCATAAGGCAAAAGCTGATGGTCTTTCCTTATGTTGTTCTTTATAGTGCCATCCATGTTGATGGTGCTCTATAAATAACCACATCTTCAGTTTTAGGGAGCACTCTTAAGGCATAAGTGGGACAGTTAGTCCAGCAGTGCCATTTTCCTTTTGCCTGGATGAGTATCAGCTGCTTTGGGCATGCTGCCAAGTGGCAAATGGTGCCACTGTCTTTCCTGAATCTCATGCCCTTCCTCTTCTTGCCACCAATATTGCCATACCTTTTTGCTGCTGCTGCTATTTCTCATTAGAAAAACAGAGCATGGCTCTCAATAGGGATGTGTGTGTGTCCGTCCCACTTTTCACTTACTCGGGGCTTCAAAGGGGTACTGATGCTTTTAAACCCGGAAGTGTGGCAAGTAATTTGACATGTGCAACTGCTGTAATATTGCACTACTTTTTTATGATTGGAAATAGCAGCAGAAAGAACAGAGAGAAAGGCAAGGTATTGCAGTGGCATCAGCACAAGGGGGAATACTTGGGGTGTGTGTGGAGAGAAAGGGGAGAGTGTGGCAAAAGGGGGAGGAACAGTGCAATCAAGCAGAATGAGCAAGTACAAGCATGCAAAGCTTAACCATTTGCTTAATGATGGACCGCATATATGATGGTGGTCAAAGCACAATAAAGATGCTCTTAATGAGGCAATCGTGACTCCCATAGCCTGCAACAGCATGTTTGTTTACACAACAGAGAGACTCTTAATGCAAAGAAGAGGCAATCTATCTCCAGTAGCCTGTGCAACTAGCTAGTGTCTGGCAGGGAGTGTCTGCTTACACAACAAAGGCACTAGATTAGGGTGAATGTTTGCTTAATGACCTAATCGCATAACAACAGGGATAGGAGAACATATCCCTGTCATTAAGTATCATGCACCTGTACCAACTCACTGCTTCAATTGAATTTCTCACTCTGATATTTTTGCAGAAATAAGTCTGGCATGCAAGCACTGACTAGAACTATAAATCATCTGACCTTGATTAGGTACCATTTTCTGATTGGTTATTTTCTTTTGCTTTGTAATCTAAGCTGAGTCATTGCAAACAAATACATTTTAGTGCTTTTCTTCCATTGTAATCTCCAAAAATGTGTGTGTGTGTGTGTGTGGGGGGGGGTGTTTCACTTTTATAACCTCCTTCATATGGCCATTTTATGCCCTGTTCTGGCTTTTAAACTCCTTTAGACATATGCATTGCATTGTCTACAAACTGAAATGCCAAACTTGTTGGAGGCCCATTGGTCTTGATGGCTGATCCTGTCCCATTTTGTGAAGAAATCACAGCCTGGCAATCTATCTATAAGTCCTCCTATGGTTTGACTAGTCAGCTTATGAGGAAGCTGTTCTAGCCATGCGGTAAAGAAGTTGGTAAATGACTAGACTTTGGCCACAATACATAGATGCTGGTTGGTTGTGTGATGAGACATTACTAGCCACAGGTGTGTGGGTGAGACTACAAGCATGCTTGAGATGCATAAAGCAGCATAGTCCAAAAAGGGCAGAGAGCAAAAGGGGCAAACAAAAGGAACAGAATAATTTAGGGCAAGGACAAAGATCAGGGAAAAGAAGAGGATTCTACCCTATAAGCTGTGAAGAACCCTCAGATCAGAAAGAAGGGCCTGGATTTAAGGGTAGCAGTGTGAAGCAGTCACTGGTCACATGGGAGCAAACTTACTGAAGACTAGGCAGGGCCATGCGTGACTAGGATTTGAATATATAAAGCTACCTTAACTAGAGTCAGGCAACTGACCCATTCTGCTTAGCATTATAAACATTGACTAGCGGTGGCTCTCCAGGACTTTATAAAGGATTCTTTCCCAGTCCTTTCTGGAGATGTTAGGGATTGAACCTGGGACCTTTTCAGCATGCGAAGTATGTGTGCTATCATCACGCTACAGCTCTCGCCACTGCAACCTAGACTCCCTTGGCATTGACAACTCATAAATAAAAAGTAATATTTTACCATACCCCAGATTGCAGTGGAGTTGTTCTCCCCCCTTGGGCAGAAGGTGTCAACCCACAACAATTAATTCAATGAATTCTGAACCATTTTCCATTCTGGGGATTGTTATGGGAATCATATTGCTATGGGAATCATTATATAGTATATATCTGGACTTTCAGAAGGTGTTTGACACGGTCGCTCACCAAAGGCTGCTGAGAAATCTCCACAGTCAGGGAATTAGAGGGCAGGTCCTCTCCTGGAGAAGGAACTGGTTGAGGACCAGGAAGCAGAGAGTGGGTGTCAATAGGCAGTTTTCACAATGGAGAGAAGTGAAAAGCGGAGTACCCTAAGGATCTGTTCTGGGACTGGTGCTTTTCAATCTATTCATAAATGATCTGGAGACAGGGCTAAGCAGTGAGCTGGCCAAGTTTGCGGATGACACCAAACTTTTCTGAGTGGTGAAGACCGGAAGAGTCTAATGTAAAATCATGCACATTTGGGCAAAGAATCAAAACTTTACATATAGGCTAATGGGTTCTGAGCTGTCTGTGACAGAACAGGAGAGAGATCTTGGGGTCCTTGTGGACAGCTCAATGAAAGTGTCGACCCAATGTGCGGAGGCAGTGAAGAAGGCCAATTCTATGCTTGGGATCATTAGAAAAGGTATTGAGAATAAGACTGCTAATATTATAATGCCATTGTACAGATCAATGGTAAGGCCACACCTGGAGTATTGTTTCTCATTCTGGTCACCGCATCTCAAAAAGCATATAGTGGAAATGGAAAAGGTGCAGAAGAGAGCAACCAAAATGATTGCTGGGCTGGGGCACCTTCCCTATGAGGAAAGGCTACAGCTTTTTGATATCTTCAACCTAGAAAAGAGGGCCTGAGGGGGGACATGATTGAGACACCAGGACGTAGGTTGTGGCTGTTGCCTAGTGTGTTTCCTAAAGCATGTGGTGGGCCACTGAGATGCAGGATGCTGGACTAGATGGGCCTTTGGCCTGATCCAGTGGGGCTCTTCTTATGTTCTTATAATCACTCCTTCCTGTAGAAGTGTCTTTTCTCCCGATTCTCTACTGGT
Organism: Tiliqua scincoides; assembly: GCF_035046505.1. Lineage (NCBI taxonomy): Eukaryota > Metazoa > Chordata > Lepidosauria > Squamata > Scincidae > Tiliqua > Tiliqua scincoides. The sequence continues at coordinate 194,345,281 of NC_089824.1, read as the reverse complement.
GTGTGTTTTTAGGAGAAAGCCCACTACTGCATAGCTGTCTACTTTTTACCCTGTGAATTCCTTTAAGGACTGATTTGATGTGCAACAAAAAATTAAGCAAAAAATTATTGAAGTGCTGTAGCACAGTAGTGAAGTACAAATAAAAGCCAGAGAAAAATCGAAAGCCATTGCTCCCGTAGCTAGTGAAACTTCTCTCCCCATCACAGCTGTGGTGCTTTGAATTGGTGCATAGACTATTAAAGTGATGCTCTGTGGTTGAATTATGTTTGCTGTGGGAAGCACGACAACTTGGAAATGTCTGTGTTTCAGTTACAGCGTCCTGCAACTATCTACTTATGCAGGCTATAATACAAGACCGCCAGAGTGGCGGAAAGAAAGCTTCTACTGCAAAAAGGCTTGAATAACTTCATGTTACCAGTCAAATCATGTATGCAAATACCTAACTGCCATTTCTTTGATGCAAAGCAGCATTGGGAGAAGGTAATTTGCAGTGGAGAAGTGGCACGAAAGAAAGGAGGTTGTCTATCTCTTCTATTATGTGTCATGTCTCCTTGCACTCTCCACTCTCCACTCCATTTCCCCCCACCCCAGCCAGATTCATTTCTCCATCACCCTCTAACAGAAATCAAGTTATGGGAGATGAGGTCATGCCAGGATTATTCATATTCTGTGTTAGGTAAACTCAGACCCTGTGACTTTGCTTTTTTTCTGGTAGAATATTAAAAATTCCCTACTTTAGTTTGAACCCAGTGTTTAAATATATTTGCAAAATTAGGGATGTTCAGGTTAGGGTTGAGCTTAATATTGCACCATGTACAGTTGGGATGCCTGATGCCTGTCACAGACAGATGGGAAACAGATTTTTTTGGGAATCTATTATATAGTGGCAGAAAGAACACTATAAATGAAGGGGGAAGTATATTAGTTGAGGGAGAAGATGTACCTCTTTATTAATTTTATTTTAATTTTATTTATTAATAATTTTTATTAATATTAATTAATAATAATAACATTTTATGCTAGGATTATTATTTTTGCATACAGAAAAATGTGTATAAAATGAACTGTTCTTTTTTTCTTTTTTCTGTAAGATGTACGTTTTTTGTGTGCATTATAAATTTTATGTCATTTGTTTATTATTGGTAAATTCCTATGAAAAGGGAAGTTAAGGTTATCTAACTTACCAGGAAGTTATCAATCTCAAAGTTGCTTTAAGGGGATTAGTGGTCACAGCACTAATCACTATTAGTGCATAATCACCCCTTCCTGCTGTCAGCTTTCCTCAGCAGCTGAATGGGAAACTGGTAGACCTAATTTCTCTCACCAACCCAAGCTAAAGAGTCCCCCTCTGCATGGTCTGTCTGGGGAAGAACCACTCTTCCCTGGAGAGCACATAATCCCAGCAGTTCATATTTAAAATCAAATTGCAGAAGTGTTGATGAGCAATCATATAAGGCGTTACCTGTAACCGTTGCGTGGCATTATGTTAATTACTTGTGAAGATGGACTAGAAGGAGTCAGAATGTAGCCAATTAATCAAAAACCCAAAAGACAAAGGGATTAAACAAAATAGGAAATTGAGGTAGGAAAAAGTACCACAAGCAGGCTGACACATGCTTGTACATGGCCTGATGGACACAAAAGATAGCTGGACAAAATTGTGCCTTCTACAAACCAATGGCTGGTTCCAACAGTGTACCTGACTAAACACGCCCAAGCATCCCAGTACTTCAACTGCAACCTAATATGTCATCAGGTTACCTAATTGGATCCTACCTGGCTGCTCCATTCCCCAATCTAGACAGACAGATTTTGCTTTCCAGTGTGTAAGCACGTGCCAATCTCAGTAGGAGGCTTGGCTACCCCAGATATACAGATGCACCAAATACATATGGCAGTTTGGGAATGGTGTTTTCAAATAAAGGACAAAGGTTACTACAGGAAGATGTCCAGCTCCTTTTAGGCTGCTGAACCAGGACAGAAGCTTCTTGGTGATTAGAAGTATACAAAAATAAGAAAAATAGGGGGGAAAACAAGGCATTCATCACACAATCCATGTTTGAGACCCCCGTTGAACAAAAACTGTCTGGGTGGGGTGGGCGCCCATGCAGTATATGTTTCCAGTAGCAACTGTGCTGCTACCAGGCCCATTCTAGTGAAGTGGTGATTGCATTCATGTGGATTTGCTGAGGTGCCATAATTGGGGGGGGGGGGGGAGATTGCAGACTGTCACTGGAATTCTTCTTTGATTTGCAGGTAATTCCAGAGATGGTGAGGCATCGTCTTTCCACTTGACTGTGACATGGCATTTTACATGAACAATTGTCATTTGGTCGCTTTGCCACCCCAATCACTAGTTTGGGCTAACATCTTTGTCAATTGATCTTGTAAAACTCCTTGTTGTCTTTTTACTGTGTGATCATAAATGCTATGCAAGCATTTACAAACTGTAAATCAATTTCTTCCTTGGTATAGCAGCACTGGATTGCCCTCTGTTCCATATTAACTTGGAAATGATCCAAATTCTTCATCCTCCAAATTGGGGGGGGGGGGGAGGGAGGGAATTGGTCCAAAGGCTCAGAAAATGACCCCTCCATTATACAACTTGTCCCTTGAAATGGCCACGGTGCCAGAAGATTGGAGGATAGCAAATGTCACACCAATCTTTAAAAAGGGAAGGAGTGGGAAAGGGACCCGGGTAATTATAGGCCAGTCAGCCTGACATCTGTTCCAGGTATGATGGTGGAATGCCACATCAAAGATAAAATCTTAAAACACGTAGATGAACAAGACTTGCTGAGGGAGAATCAGCATGGCTTCTGTAAGGGTAAGTCTTGCCTCACGAGTCTTTTAAAATTCTTGGATGCGGGAGAACTAGTGAACATTATGTATCTGGACTTTCAAAAAGCGTTTGACACGGTCCCTCACCAAAGGCTGCTGAGAAAACTCCACAGTCAGGGCAGGGCTAAGCAGCGAGGTGGCCAGGTTTGCAGATGACAAACTTTTCTGAGTGGTGAAGACTGGAAGAGTCTGTGAAAAGCTCCAGAAGGCTCTCTCGAAACTGGGAGACTGGGTAGCAAAATGGCAGATGCGTTTCAACGTAAGTAAATGTAAAGCCATGCAGATAGGGGCAAAGAATCTAAACTTTACATATAGACCAGGGGTGCCCAAAGTTTTTGGCAGGAGGGCCACATCATCCCTCTGACACTGTGTCGGGGGCCGGGGGGGGGAAATTAATTAATTTACATTTACAATTTGAATAAATTTACATAAGTTTACATAAAGATATTTTACATATTAAAGATGAACTTATATTAATGAATGAAGGTCTTGCAATAGCTCAAGACCTATAGAAGGCCTTGCACAAAGCAAGGCTGGCCTTTCCTTTGCTGCCACTACTGCATCACAGACATGAAACAGCAGGCAGTGGAGAGAGCCCTCATAACACAGCTCACGCGAGAGGTCAAACAGTCACCCTCACACTGAGAGCAGTTGCGCCAGGCCAGTGCAGGCTCCAACAAATCTCCAGAGGGCCAGAGGCTCCTTGGAGACTGGGGGCTCCCTGAGGGCCGCATTGAGAGTCCTGGAGGGCTGCAAGTGGCCCCAGGGCCAGGGTTTGGGCACCCCTGATATAGGCTAATGGGTTCTGAGCTGTTTATGACAGAACAGAAGAGAGATCTTGGGGTCCTTGTGGACAGCTCAATGAAAGTGTTGACCCAATGTGCTGCAGCAGTAAAGAAGGCTAATTCCATGCTTGGGGTCGTTAGGAAAGGCATTGAGAATAAGACAGCTAATATTATAATGCCGTTTTACAAATTGATGGTAAGGCCACACCTGAAGTATTGTGTGAATAGGTAAGAATAGTCTTACCTTTGACACCAGCCAGAAGAATAAAAGCATTTAACTTATTTTAACTTTTTAACTAGGTATTTATATACCACCTTTCTGGTCATCGGATTACTCCTCCGACTTTATTCAAGGCGGTTTACATAGGCAGGCATTTCTAAATCCCTCAAGCGGATTTTTACAATCAGACAGGTTCTCTCTTTCAAGAACCAACAACATTTCAGAATGGATCTTCCTGGTTTGGTCTCACTTCTGGCCTCCAGTTCTCCCACGCAGGCTGACATGCAGCTCCATCTCTCACATGGAGGGCAGCCAAGATGCTTCTTGCTCACACCAAGAGCAGGTGGAATCACTCAGCTGGGCTTGTCAGCTGCTTCAAGCCGTTCTCAGCCATTCTCAGCCATTCAGGGAGCTGCCGGTGTCCTCGAACTGGCAACCTTCTGATGTTATCTTCGGGCTAACGGAGGCTCTACCCTCTAGACCAGACCTCCTGCCCTCCTGATCAAAAATTTGATCATTTTTGTCTTATTTTATTAATATGTTATAAGCCACCTCAGTGACAATTTGATCAAAAGGTGGGGAAACTGTATTTAAATCAAAGAGCAGTGCAACACCTTTGGTTTGGATCAAGTAAAATATCCCTCTTCTGCATCATCCACAACATTGCTCCACCCAGATCATCAAGGAAAAAAGGCGTAAAGAGCAAGAGATGTTTAGGAACTGATTTGGGCTGCAGAAGCCCAAATTCTGCAGTATGTAACAGTTTTTACTGTTACATATTCATATTTAAGTAGGTAAAATCAAGCTAGGTACAAAACACATTGCAGGTTGCAGAGGCTACTAGAAATGATGGAATCAAATGCAAACTGCAGAGGTTGATTTGTATCTGCCTCCATTTATGTTAGTGGACTTACTCTGGGTCCACTTACACAGATATTGTAATAATAAGACTAGCACCAAGACAAAACATGTAGTTGTGTGCATCAGTGGCATTGCTAAAGGAGTGTGGGCTACAACGGGGTATGTGTACAGGGGGTGACAACACTACTGGCCAAAATTTTTAAAACGTTTGTATTTTTGAATAATACCATTATGTTATATATCATTCAGTGCATAATTTCATGGAGAATGCAGTGAAACACAAACTGTGTTGAAATAGCTCTGTCCTATCAAAAGTTATAGCCAATAAACCAGTGGGGCATGGGGCAATTTTGCATCACCATTCCCACCAAACAGGGTGTTGCCCTACCCACTGCCTGGGTGGGGGTCCATCATGGGGATGACACTCTGGTCTGCACTGGTGACATAAAACTAGTGACGCCACTGGTGTTCATCCCAACAGTGGGAGGCTTAGGGTGTAATCCAAAGCGACTGCTTGGCCGGCGCAAGTCCCTTGTGCCGGCCGATGAGTGTCACAAAAGTGCCATAAAGCATGGATGTGTGCTGGCCTCCCCGCAGCGACGCTGGTCCTGGGGAAGGGGAAGCATGGGGAGGAGGTGGGGAGGAGGCATTTCGGGGTGGCTGGGATGGTGGGCAGGAAGTGGGGCCAGGAGCTGGCACTTATGCCAGATCCTAGCTCCGTGCCTGGGCCAGCCCCGGCTGCTTGGATTTGCGCCGCTGATTTACGTGGCATGGTGTCAAATAGCCCCATTGGGACTGCTGCAGTGTTTGCCAAGGTGAGGGGAATTTTTCCCCTTGCTTTGGGCTGGCCTACAGTCAGCCCCAAATTTGCACTGGATACAGCACAGCTGGCCTGACTGTTCCAGTGCAAGTTAGGATTGCACTTCCCAAAGAATAACCAACAGTTTGTGATCAGCTTGTTGAAATTCAATACAAGTCGTGGAAGTGGTCAATTCAGAATAAGCACATATGCAGTGCAAAGTATTAATGATGTAAAAAGCACTTTGACGTGTTCGTTGACACATCAGCTATTGTGTCAAGAGAGCTTAATCCTCAAAGGAAACAGAGCTTATTTTACTAAATGTTCTTGAAATAATAGACAGTGACTTTTTCTTACTATCATAGGTTCAGGGTGACCAAATACAATGGAGGACAGAGTGCCTATACCTTTAACCATTGCATAGAAAAGGGAATTTTGGCAGGTGCAGCTTTTTGAACCCTACTATACTGAGCTGCACCTGTCAAAATTCCCTCTTCTATACAATGGTTAAAGGTATAGGCACTCTCTCCTCCATTGTATCTGGTCACCCTGCATAGGTTGTCTTGCAGTGATAGTGTTTGCCCAGGTGTCCAATTTGTGTGCTCCTGAATTACATACACTTTTAGTCTTTATAAAAGCCAATTCAAACTTCTGAAAGCTGACAGCAAGAGAAATGCTGTTTGGTGTGTAGGAGATGAAACAGATTTTTAACAGTAACCCAATTACAAGGCCCCAAGAAGTGATGGTGGGGCTTTTCTACATTCCTATCATTTTACCACCTGCAGGACTTTCGCTTGTTTTTAAGCATCAGGTGATCACCAAGATTGCGATGGTGCACACTATGCATGTGTGCAATCACCCATATGTTCATAGAAAGGCACATGTGTGCAGTGGGAAGCCGCTGGAAGAGAAATAGCTCTCAGCTGGAAAAGAAATAACTCTATAAAACAGGGAGGGAAGTATGAATTGCAGCAGGTTGAAGAATCCCGTGTTGCACAGCTGAGAGCAGGCAGATTTTCCCAGTTTTTACAAACTCCAAGCAATCAAAAAAAGTGAGCCCTTCTCGCATTTTAACCTTGGCTCAGTACTCCCCCAGGTGTCTTTAACAAGTATCTAGTACTGTTTCTCATACTCTTACAATGGGGAAGTGGGATGGGAAGATAGCTGGAGCTGGATTTTTTTTTTAAGAGTCGCATCAGCAATGCAATGGGGAAGGGTAAAATTGACTTAACCCCGTGGTTCTTAAGCTGGTGGGTAGTGACCCACCAGCCTGAAAACCCCTGCCCTTTTCCTTTAAGGGGTGGGGCAGGAGGAAAGCAGTGATGCACCTCTGCAGGGAAAGAGGGCTGGTTTTTTACTTACTTACTGCTGGGGTTTGGGGGTGTGGGAAGTCTGGCGTGTAGAATGTTAAAAAATGATTGCGACCCACTTCTGGTTTAGCAATTGCAACTGGGAAGTGGGTTGCATTTTTTTTTTAATTGTCTGCAGGCCACAGGGAGCACTGCAGAGTGCTCTGCGGGGCTCCCTGCACTTCCAGACCCCAGCAGCAAGTAAGTAATGTAAGAAGCGGCCCCCTTCCCCCACAGTGGTGCAATCATGTCACTGCTTTCCTGCACCTGCAAAGACGTAATGGTTGGAAAACTCTACACGAGAGTTTGAGAACCACTGGACTAGCCAACTGATATGCCTAGTGGGATGGGGGAGAAAACAGATGGATATGGATATTCCAGTAGGATATAGAGCTGGAAAGCTTCATTTGCATTTTGAAATTCCATTTGCGTTTAAGGAGTAGAAGAGTCTGCATTCAAACTTGTAACATTGTGATCCATGAATCAATGAAGGAGGCAGCGTGGATGATTACATGGTTCATGGGAAAATGTGGACTTCCCGGACAGTGAATCTGTGGCCTCTCGCCACCAGTCCTGTAAATAGCCTCATTACCGGCCTGTCCCTTTACTCTCCAGGCAGGCTCCTAGCACAAAGTGCCTGTGTTTAGATGTGTGTCTCCAGCACACCTTAAATCAAAGACAATTAATGAGACTGTTAACAAACCAGAGGTTTTTAGATGTGCCTGCTCTAGTTTGAGCTCTTTTACTGAAGGTGCAAAGCAGTCCCACTGGGATTGTGTTACTTAAGCTAATAAATTCGCTGCTTGCTTGTTGGACATAATCCGTCAGCTAGTGTGCTGTTGAAGCACTGAGAGGCACACATCCTCTAACATTTTCCAGGCTTGTATGGAAACAGACTCAGTCTCCCCGTCTCACATCTCTCCTGGGTAACGCCTGTCTGGAAGGCTCAAGACAGCTAGTATGGATTGCAGGTTCATGCATGGTCTTGGTGGAGCATCTCTGTTTTTTCTCATTTGTGTCAAGGCTTGACCTAAATCTGCTTGTGTTCCTTGGATCCTGGTACTTCATGCTGACTAAGAAACCCTTGTGAAGAGATGGTCAATTTAGTTTATTGCTCATGAAGGTTATGGCCCTAGAATATTAATGCTGCTGGATGAAATAACTCTGTCATCAAGTTCTCTCCTTCCTTTGGTTCCTCCCAATTTCCCTTTCTATTAAAAGCCTCTTTTCTCCTTCTGTACAAGCAGTTTGCTTTTAAAGCATCACCTTGTCTCTTTTTAGCTTTCTCACTTTCTCTTCCCTTTGATTCAGTTTTTTAAATGCAAACCAATTTGTCTTTAAAAATAAAAAACCAGCCAGGAGCATAATTACATTGTGATGGGAATCCATCATCTAGTTTACCATGAGGTCAGCATACATGAATATCTGCTGCAAGGCTTGCTGACAATCCTGGTTCTATAAGTTCTGAGAAAGAGACAGAGAAGACTTACCCAGTCATTCTGAGTCAGGACTTTTCTTGTATGAGAGTGCAAGTTGAACACAAGCTTGATGACTAAAAGTGATATTGAAAAACCAGACTTTTCCATTAAACAATGCAGATGGAGTCCAGACATTGTGGCGAAAGGGAATGCTACATTCTCAAAGCTGAGGTACCCAGTGTGAATGGGCTGCAATTAGGGCACATGCTGAGAACCCAGGTCAGTTTCAGAAAGATGAGGGGGAAGGGAAGCTGCACCTGAGAGATGAAGATATACCTAGGGTTAAGTTGGGTTCAGGATCAATATTCCATCTAGTGAACCACGCTAGCTTTTGTTGCTAGCTTCCATTCCTTTAGTCTTCCACACCTGTCCTTCTGTATCACTGCACTTCAGCAATATGATTTGTGCTACTGTGATAGGCATTAAGGCTGGTATGGCTGATTTGATTAAGAGAACTGGGCTACCTGCCAAGGCTGGAGGGTGAGGTGCACACCTGTGAAATATGTTTGGGCCACCTGTACTCCAGGAAGCACAAAGCATGGTGAGAAAGAGAGGGATAGGGAGGGGATTACAGACTGTCACAAGGGCCTGTACTACACGCACTAGTTTCTAAGCACAAAACAGGAGCACCTTATTGAATTGAATACAAGGTCCGGGAACAGACATGAATGTGGGGATTCTCATGTTTAATGGGCCAGCTGAATGAAAGTAGTCTTTCTGTCTTTTTCTTTTTTTTCTTTTGGTGAAAAATAGAAAGTGTTGTTGGTATGTGTGTGTTTCTCTGTTGGTTTGTTGAGCATTGGCTGTATATATACTGAGAATGCTCAGGCATTCTCCATCATTTTGCTTTAAGTAACCCAAGTAGAAGAATGCTGGGAAGGGCTATTGAATTATAGCTGTTGTGGTTGCATGTTCAGGCTGGCTCCAGGCCAAACTTTAAAGCAACACAGTTGTTCTTTTTTTAAACTCCCCCTTTTTTGGGTAACTCTTCTGGTACAATTTCAATGTGGGTCCTTAGTTTTAGTTGGCATCCTTCAGTCTCAGAACACTATGGTATCGCACTCTGAATGGTGATTCTGGAACAGCATCTAGTGTGGCTGAAAAGGCTGATTTGGGAGTGACAATCCCTTCCACATTGGGAGCAAGTGTAGTCTGTTCCTGGTCTGTGTCTCTGGCTACTGACCTTCTTTGCCTCAGTCTGCTGGGCAAGTGTCTCTTCAATCTGGGAGAGGCTAATACTGCACAGCCTGCCTCCAAGCGGGATGCTCAGAAGCTAAGGTTTCCCATCTGTTGAGGTCCATTCCTAAGGCCTTCAGATTCCTCTTGCAGATGTCCTTGTAATGGAGCTGTGGTCTACCTGTAGGGTGCTTTCCCTGCACGAGTTCTCCGTAGAGATCCTTTGGGATCCAGCCATCGTCCATTCTCATGACATGACCAAGCCAACGCAGGCGTCTCTATTTCAGCAGTGCATACATGCTAGGGATTCCAGCTCGTTCCAGGACTGTGTTGTTTGGAACTTTGTCCTGCCAGGTGATACCGAGGATGCGTCGGAGGCAGCGCATGTGGAAAGTGTTCAGTTTCCTCTCCTGTTGTGAGCGAAGAGTCCATGACTCGCTGCAGTACAGAAGTGCAGTCAACACGAAAGCTCTGTAGACCTGGATCTTGGTATGTTCCGTCAGCTTCTTGTTGGACCAGACTCTCTTTGCGAGTCTGGAAAACGTTGTAGCTGCTTTACCGATGTGTTTGTTTAGCTAGGTATCCAGAGAAAGAGTGTTGGAGATTGTTGAGCCAATCTCCAGTTCATAGTACGGTCCTTAGTATGGTACTTTTTTTTATATATGTTTTATCCCACAGCATGCAGACTTACACAGGACAGTATCAAAAGAAGTTTTAAAGATGTAGCCATACATTTTCTTTTCTAATTCTGATACTTTCTTATTTATATATATATATTTTAAATTTTAAGTATATATTTTTAAGTTAAAAAAAAAAATCTTTTATCCTTTAAGTCATTTGAAGTTGGGTTATTTGAGCTGATTTAAAGCTTGGGCCCAATGTCTTTAACTCCATTTAGGCTACCCAGACATATACTTTAATATTCCAGTGCCGAAGGCTGGTGTGCTACCCTGGCAGGGGCTGTCACAAATGTGCCATCAGGCACATTGCCACTGGCGGAGAGGTCCAGTTGCAGTTGGCTCTGGGCCTCAGTGCCAGGATGATGCGGTGCTGGAGTGGTCAACAGTAAGTTTCCCTGCCAGCTGGCGGAAAGGCTTTTCAGGGCAGGGAGGGGGAAAGTGTGAGAGGAACAGATCTGAGGAGATTCATTGTGGCAGCGGAGCTCAACACGGGGTGAGGGAACATTTATTCCCTTACTCCGAGGAGGCTCCAGTGTCTGGTCTAACCCCGCAGGATACTGCAGTGACCATCTCTGCACTGCTGCTTGTTGCGGCAGCTCCAGACCTTTCGATTGGGCTACCCACCAGCGAGGAACATTTCAGGAGATTAAGGTTTTCAGGTTCTTCCCCCAGAAGAAAAAATGTAGGTATTTGGTAGAGACTTGTAAAATATTCGTTCTGACCTGACAGCAATGTTCTAGGCAGCCTGCAGAGTTCCTGCAGTGAGCTTACTGAAGCCTCCCCCTGCTGTGTGCAGGGACAACTCACTACAGGATTTTAAATGTAAACTGAAATTCAATTTTAGCCAAGACCCTTCCAAAGAATTTTGATATTGATAAGTGCTTCACATAGGCCAGGGGGTGACCTGCTGCGGCCTTAGCTACAAAGCTTCTGAGTCATTGGAAAGCACTGCTGGTTGCTACTAGGAATACAAATGATGGGCTTCTGCATAGGTTATGGTTGCAAGGGCACAGCAAAATTATTTTGCAGTTCAGCCATATCCACGTAGCCAGAGAAGAGGAAAGCTGGCTTGCTCATTTTCAGCAGCATGGAAAGTGTTCATTTTTGTGTGGGTGTCACCTCCTGTGGAGCTGCTTTTCATCAAGACTGGCTCTTAAGTTGCTTTGTTCCTTAACCCTATATATTCCATCCAGGTCTTTCACTGGATAGTAGCATTAAGTTGACATTGAGCGACTCTACTCCTTGCTTCCTTGCTGCAGGTGTGTTAGTTCATACATTTGGCATTATGTTTAAGGAATGAAAATCCTTGCTCAGATTTCCCAGAATTCCCATGGAGACAAGCCAATCTAATTCTGTGTAGTGCAAAATATGCAGGAAACAAGTGAAAGGAGTATTAGTACTGGCCAGTGTGAGAAGTATTTTCTGGTATACATTCACATGTGCTGTAACTAATTGACCACAGGCAGCAAGCTAGGATATGGCTGTCTCCCTTTAATGGCAACAGCATGCTTCTTTTTGCTGACAGCCTAGATGGCACAGGGTTTTGCCAACTTGCTCTGGGTGGCAGAACAGAGACTGCTTACCAGGAGACCTTGCTAATTCAACAGATTGCCTTTGTACAAAGCAAATCTGCAGGACTTTTGGAAGGCAGATGATGTGCCTGGTTAGCATGATGATTGTTGCTACTATTCCTTGTCCTTTTTATCTAGCATTTTGAATTTGCAAAAGTCTATGCTAGAGGTGCTCAATACGTCGTTCGCGATCTACCTGTCGATCGCGAGGCAAAATGAGTCGATTGCAGGCTTCTCTCCCGTCCACGCATCCCTGGGAGTGAGCCCCGTCCTGGGAGTGACGCATCCCTGGGAGTGAGCTCCTGTCCACGCATCCCTGGGAGTGAGCCCCGTTGACTCTACTGGGGCTGACTCGTGAGTAGACCTGGAAAGGAGCCGCTGGGCAGGCTTCTCTCCAGTCCACGCATCCCTGGGAGTGAGCCCCGTTGACTCTACTGGGGCTGACTTACCTTTCCCCTGTTTTTGCACTGGTATGTATGGAGATCTCCCCCCCCCCCCAACTTCCATCTGTTGGTTCTGTGTGCAAGGGGTTTTGCACTGGTCTTGCTGTGATGTCTATATAGAGATCTTCCCTCCCCCACACCTTTCCCCTGTTTTTGCACTGGTCTGTATAGAGATCTGCTTCCCCGCCCCCCCTAGTTGTATTGGAATCGAGGAAGATCTGGTGAGGAGGTAGATGTGGTGTCAGCAGTGGCCCCTTTAAGGGTAAGACCTGGGCATCCAGCAGAGTGTGCTGCACAGCTGCAGCCACTTGAAGGCAATAGGGCCCTCAGGGATATAAGAGCACCTGAGGCAGGAAGGGCTCCGCTTATTTATGTGAGTCAGCCTTTTCCTACATGAAGATCATTAAGTCCAAGTACTGTTCCACCATGACTGATGAACATTTGGAAATGTGCTTGAGGCTGGCTGTCAGCAGCTACTGTCCGGACTATGCATCCTTGGCTGATTCACTTCAGTGGAAGTCATCAAAGTAAACTCAAGTAATTACAAAAAATGTTTATAGTTAATTATGTTGTGTTGTGCAATATTGGCTCATGTGGTTATGCAAGGTACACCAACATACATTGTACACATAAATGTTATATGTTATGATGGCTCGAACATTGTAAAAAAAACTCTGGTAGATCTCCGGGCCTTGCTGGGTTTCAAAGTAGCTCTCGAGCCAAAAAAGTGTGAGCACCCCTGGTCTATGCCATCTTTACTGTGTTTGCTCTTCCAACATTGCTGGGAGTTAAGTCTCTACTATCTCTGTTTTACAAACAGGAAGCTGAAAGACTGATCTGTCAAAGACCCAAAGAATGTATGGTATTAGGGGCATGCTGGTGGGACTGTGCCCCACAATTGTGGGCTAGAAGTAGCCACAGGAATGGAACCCTCAGAAAGTCTAAACAGTCTTTGAAGAACTGAACTGTGGATAACAAAGCCAAGACCAGGCAATAACTGGAAAAGCATAATTCTAGCTCTTCAAGATGGACTAGCAGGAAGGAAACCAGGTGAAGCAAGGCAGGCAGATGGAAGTGGAAATCAATGAGAGGCATTAAACCAGAAGCTGTGTCATCTGAGAGGATGGGACGTTGTCTATAAATGCTGCCTGGATCGGCCAGGGGACTAGCTAAATAATTCCAGTAGTCAGTGGAGCTGCAGCTGGTCACAAACAACAGGTAGGGCTGAGGCACTAAAACCAACAAAGCAAACCTAAAGGCTTAATCTGGACAGAAATGGACCTTTAAACCAGGCTGAAGTCCAGGGTCCTCTTTGCTGGACCACAATAGATTTCATTTCCCATTCCCTGTTTTTCATTAGACACTGCACTTCCTTGTTTCCCAGAGATCCATAGAGCATAGTTTGGTTCCATGGTGTCTTGTAACATGAAACAGCTAACCAAGCTGATATCAGTTGGCCCAGCCAGCTCATCTCAACCCCATTGTGGGGGCATAGAGCCTAACACAAAAGCAAGGATGCTTCTGTAGTGGTCACTCCCAAGTTTGACAGATGGTACTACACCAAGGAACAGACAACCTTTTGCTTCTGTATATATGGAAAATCTTCATTCTCCCCTGAGCCTTCTGATTGTAGCCAGCAGCCAAGAGATCAGACAGCTCTGGCCTGAGAAAAAAATTCAATCTGTCAGAATTTATTCTTTTCCAGACAACTTGCTTATAATGGATATAGTAGATTGCTGAGTCATTGGGAACAGCCTGACTCAGCTCTTCCTGCATTCTCCTCCTTGTATGCTGGTTTTGTAATTAGAGCCATTGGAAAACAGGCCCAGCCGTCTTACCCCCTGCTGTGCTTCAGTATGACCTTGACATCTCTGTTTTTCATCTCCTGTTTTTCCCACATTCCCAGAGTACATGATGTCCTCTCTGCTTTTCATAAAGCTATTGCAATCTTCATTGACCTATCAGTTGTACTGTGCCCTACTCTATGTTGGTGATGATTTATATTCCATATCTTCTTGTTCTTTGCTTCACAGTATTTTATTCCTTTCTTCCATCTTGGTTGGCTGAGCTGGTATGTCCTTACCCACAGTCTGCTGCCAGTTTGATGTTGCAGAGGAGGCACTGATTCTCTTCTACCCAGAAAGCATACAAACATTTGTGGGGTTATCTGCTTTTCTCCTGGGAAATATAGTACTGTGCATGCTTGTGAGCTTACTCTGTCTCTTGAATGTATTTTTTTTTAAATTTATTCTTATAGCCTAGGGAGTTTTAAACCAACCAAAACAGTTCTGGGAAAGGTCTTGGTTTAAAAAAAAAACAACGCACAAAAAACCCCTTTTCTTATTTTTAGGTCATCTTTGCAGTTTTCCCATGCCATATTTGCATATGATAATACAGATAAATGCATGAGAATTTCAAGTTGCCAGTAGTCTTTTTTTGCTCTTCTTAGGGAAAGATTTCTGATCATTTTGGTTGCAATCCTAAGAACCTTTAGAAGGGAGTAAACCCCAGTGAAGTTAATGGGATTTACTTGTGAGTAAACATGCCCAAGATTACCATGCGCACATTGTTCATGGCTCCTACCTGTGTATGTCAACATTACAAATGCAATGTTTTGCAACGTGCAAACAAGGAGAAAGTTTCACCAAGAAGTTCATTTCCTTAACCAGCCAGCTGCTATTTTTTCTTTATAGAGAGCAAGCTCTCAAAAGGCTAGTGCTTCATCCAACCATCTGGAGCAGTGTTTCTTAAACTGTGGGTTGGGACCTGCGAGATAGGTCGTGAGCCAATTTCAGGTGGGTCCCCAATCACTTCAATATTTTATTTTTAATATATTAGACTTGATGCCACCATGTTATATGACTGCATTTGGTGAACTGTTACAGACCTGTACTTTCAACAGGCAACTATGTTTATGCTTTTAACAATGATAGTCAATGGGACTTACCCAGGAGTAAGTGTGGGTAGGATTGCAGCCTAGGATTGTTAAAAATTTTCCTGCTGGACGATGTCACTTCCAGTCATGACATCACTTCCAATGCGTCCTGACAGATTCACGTTCTAAAAAGTGGGTCCTGGTGCTAAAAGTGTGAGAACCACTGATCTGGAGGTATGGCTAGAAATCAGTGGCAGTTGACATGGCTCACTAATAGATGCCACTGCCACCAGCCCAACAATGGCTGTCGTTTTATCTAAGAGCAATGACGGACCATTTCATAGGCTGCAAACTTACTATTTCCTGGTACTACCGTGCCTTTTTCAGAATCTTCAGTGCACAGATTTTCAATGAGATTTTAACCAAAGTCAACCCCTGTGACAGGAGGCGCTTCCTTGAACAATCTGTTTATACTGCTTGGTTTCAGATAAACTTTAAAGACATTTCCTAAGTGCTGAAAAATATGTGTTCGTTTGAGATAAAATATTGCTAATATATAATCATTATTACCATACAAATCTCAATTGTAGCCAGATAGTCTGATGTTTATTTTGACAATAAATTGACACTTGAGTTTTGAAAACTCCTTCCCTGTTTTGACAACACAATGAAGAGACCTTTTGATATGCTGAGTGAAATTCACTGTACTTGCAGAATGCTTCCTTGTCTTGTAACCTATTAAACCCATCCATGTTGGCCCATGCCAGGCTCAATTTTTCTACCTTTGCTGCCTGCCTAGGACTGCAGCATAAAAGGGCCTTTTTGTGTTTATTTCTAAACAATTATCTCTAAAAAATTATCCCACATTTCTTGCACCAGCATGATGGTGTCTTACTGAAAATATTTGGGCCCAGAAAAGTGGCTAGTGACCTTCACTCTGGTGTGATGCAGTTTATGCAGGCATCTCTTACAATATGCTAAAATAGCTCTTTGTGTTAGCACTGGACACTGCTTTCTCTGATTAGTGAATAGAGGTGTTGGGATGCAACTCTGTAGTGCTTTAATCTTGCCCTTGTTGTTTCTTGATTGTAGGATATGTCGCTTAGACCCCATCAAGAAACATTTAAAAAACTCTTGCAGTGTTTGGTAGCAGGGCTGAGAGCAGGACTCAAGAGGAATTCTTTTTCCATACACTGACAGCACTCCCTTTCTAGATTTTGATTGGCAGTTTCTTGATTGCTTATCCAGTGAATGAAGCAGCACCTGCCACCATTCAGATGAATCATTCCTGCAGTGCTTTTGGAAAGGTGGTAGAAGGCAAGGAAAAGACTGGAGGAAGATTTTCTTTGACTGAAAGAAAGGGCAAGGTAAAAAGATGCATCCTGAGAATGATTGATCCTGTCTTGCTCTCCTGATCTTTCAGCGTAATAGTTCCATCCTTGGCCATGCTGTTCAGGCTGTGCTCAGTATGCTTTTGTGGTATGATAGCCCAGTGTGACTGATGCACAGTGACCATGTGCCATTATGAGACAGGCATGCTTAGGGCCTGTTGTTTCCAATGGGGCTTCAGTCTTGCCTCACTGGATGACAGCCAATATTCTCGCATGATTCTGGGTAACAATAACATGGCAATTTAGGTCCACCAGCCTTGTAAACTCCCAATTGAGTTCTTGCTCTATGATGAAATGAAATGGGAATCAAATTGTTCTGGTAATTAAATCGCGCTAGAATTTTGCCATCCACGTTATCAGAAGTTATGAAAGTAAGTGACATTGAATGCTAGGTTCAAGCCATTTAGTTGAGATTAGGAAGTAGTTTAATTGGAATTTAGTTTAACTACATTAAGAACTGGGTGAAATAAAGCTGCTGCAACCCATTCTTTTTCCACAAATAAACATCGACTCGAAGTCTTCAATTTCAGTGAACTAATTTGATAAAGCTAACAATGCAGTTAAATGATGCCAGAACTGATTTCATCCTAACAAGCTCCCTGGTCCCTTCTGACTTCCTTGCTAAATTCCAGTTAGAAGGTTTAAAGTCTCTATATCAAAAATTCTTATATGAATTTCAGAATATTGTAATTAGCAAGGTGATCTCAAAGGACAGAAAATGCATACCAAGTACAGGTTTTGTCCTCAACCAGCAAAATGATCATAACCCTTGACCTTCTCCCTGCCCTCCCCCCCCCGGCCCCCAGTTTCATATCTTGTCTTGGTTTGATATTTATCAGATTCAGATGGAATTACAAATCCTGGCTTATTCTAACTAGTGAAGGGGAGGGAGAGCACGCACCTCTGAGGCTCAAGATTGTCATGTGAAACCATTGTTATACCATGGTTTAGTGTGGTATATGAACCTTGCCACAGTGTTTGATCCAACCAAAATTAAGCCCTTTCATCCCATTGATTTCAGTGGGAGAGATTTCAGCATCTGTTTAATTTTCTCATTAAAATCAGCAAGATGTTAGAAGTACTTGATTGGGTCATAATCCAAGTAGTTAAAATGTTATCTTTACTAGGCTAACTTAATTTGGGATGTGCAGACTTTAACAGGACTTTGGTTCTGCCAACGAATTCCATGAAACTTTTCCTTGCTTGTTTTGTACCAGTTAGCAGAAAACAGATAAAATAAAAGATAACACTGACTGCATTGTGTACTGCACGAACACAGACTATGCTATTCTCTGCTTTTTCTGTTTGCGTAACTTTAGATGTGGATTCATTTCAGCACTCAGTGCTGTTATTGCTGCTATGCATACAAAACTGCAGATCCTTTGGGATTAAGGCCTTGGTGTAAATGGAAAGTTGTTAGTCACAATCTCCTGGCAGAATCCCAGACTGCCACGAGAAACATCTCATTTGCAAGAATGAAATTTGCCCACTGTCAGCATTGTGTACGTGAGCTTAGATGAACAGTGACTCGGCTCAGCACAACACCAGCCAAAAAGCTGTAATGTGCACCAGAGCTTAGCTGGCAACAAGCTGAACAGTCCTTTTTGTGCCTAGGGAACAGTCATTCCTGACCACAAAACAAGTCACGTGAAAGGTTTGTTTCTATAGCCTATTGGGTTAATCCTGCAGTGAATTAATGAGTGGAGGTGATAGAAGCTCCTTTTAGGAAAATCGCTGTAAAACACTAGGCATTATTCTAACCTGCTCAGGAAATATACATGCAAAATTTCCCTGAGGGGGAAGGGGGGAGAGCGAGAATCTGCTGATGGAAATGAATTGCCAATTCTAAATTGAAGAGAGAGTCATACCACGTGTGTGAGTTACGGATTTGTATAACACCCACAAAAGGGAAATCTGTACAGTTTTTAATATGCTCTGTGTATTCATCTGAGTTTCTGGGAAGTGGTTTTTGGCTTTGCCATCAAATTTCTCTTCATGCAAAATTTCAGGGAGTTTCAGAGGAAACATGAAAAGGTTTAAGAAGATTAGATACATTTCTTGGGGTGGGAGGAGTAGTAGTTGTGGGTTTCTGACTGCATTTTGTTGTCACAGCCTTTTGGAAATCCAACTGGATTTGGCACAGACTCCACTGGGGTTTGGATGTGTAGAAGGTACATTGTTTTCAGCTTTGGTAGGCAAGAGCCCAGTTCATCACATGCCTAAGAACATAAGAACAGCCCCACTGAATCAGGCCATAGGCCCATCTAGCCCAGCTTCCTGTATCTCACAGCAGCCCCTCCAAATGCCCCAGGGAGCACACCTGATAACAAGAGATCTGCATCCTGGTGTCCTCCCTTGCATCTGACATAGCCCATTTCTAAAATGAGGAAGTGGCACATACACATCATGGCTTGTAACCCATAATGGATTTTTCCTCCAGAAACGTGTCCAATTCCCTTTTAAAGGCATCCAGGCCAGATGCCGTCACCACATCCTGTGGCAAGGAGTTCCACAGACCAACCACACGCTGAGTAAAGAAATATTTTTCTTATATACAACAAGAGACCTCATTCTGGTGCCCTCCCTTGCATCTGGCATTCTGACATAGCCCATTTCTATATCAGGAGGTTGTACATGCACATCATGGCTTGTAACCCATAATGGATTTTTCTTCCAGGAACTTGTCCAATCCCCTTTTAAAGGCATCCAGGCCAGACGCCATCATCACCACATCCTGTGGAAAGGAGTTCCACAGACCAACCACACGCTGAGTAAAGAAATATGCATGTTTCTTTACTCATATGCATAAAGTAGATTCAGATTATAAAGACTTGTCAGTGGACCTCTGATGTGAAGAAGAGTGGATCAGTTTTTCATATCTGCTGAGTCTCCAGCAATTTATCATGTCCAGGAAATGTTGTGTTGTCCAGCAGTAAACTCAGGTAACCCAAATGTTTGTCTGCAGTCTCAGGAGGACAGAGATGCCAGCTAAACAAGTGTGCAGCTTAATGAAGCATAAGTTAAGCAAGCCCCCACCCCAGGTCCATCCTTCATATACCTGACAGGTCTCTTCCTATGGTGCCACTGTAACCCCCTTCCTTCTTCACAAGGGCCTTCTAGGAGCGGAGCTTTTTCCAGCTCCTTCCTCATGAGGGTCCCTTGAGGAAGAAGGTGGAGCATCTCTATTGTAGAGAACCCTTGTGAAGAAGGAAGGTGGGTAGAGCAGCACTGCAGAGGGAGCCCTCCCAGGTAAGCAAGGCAGCAGGCTTGTAAGTCTTATGAAAACTTTATTAGCCAGCATACTTGGGTAGCTGGCAACTCCTGTGTAATGGATAACAAATCTTTTACTCTACTATCCGGAGTATATTTCTCAAGTGAGTTTAACATGTATTTAAATGGGTGATAAACTATCTTGCAGCTTGGTATGTAAATCTGAAGGAGCCTCTTGTTTAATTAGAGCAGTAGTTTTCATCCTTTTTCACCTCATGGCACACTGACAGGGTGCCAAAATTGTCAAGGTGCACCATCAGGTTTTTGACAGTTGACAAGGCACACCGCACTGCCGGCCAGAGGCTCACATACCCCACATGGGCCCTCCTAATAAATTTCCCTCCCAAAACTCCTGTGGTGCATCTGTGCAACCATTCATGGCATACTGTTCAAAAATCGCTACAGCAATCTGCCTATTGCAAGACTCTGATCTATTTAACCTAAGTGCCCCAGGTAATAGAAAGAATTAGTGTCAGTAAGATACAGTCATGGTGGATTTTTTAAAGGTAATTTTGTAACAGATCTGTGGTTCCTACATAATCCTCAGTGGCCCATATATTTCAAATGCTTTTTCCTGCACTGGCTGTGGTGCTTCTCCCCTTGAGAAAGCACCAAAGTAAATGAGTTTCTTACAGCCTTCTTCAGGTAAAAACTTTTAGTATCAACTTGCACTATCCTGTTTTCTTTTCCTTGTGTCACATCAGTTTTGCCTAGTCCTTCAGAAAATAGCCGCCACTGCTATAAGAACAACATAAGAACATAAGAACAGCCCCACTGGATCAGGCCATAGGCCCATCTAGTCCAGCTTCCTGTATCTCACAGCGGCCCACCAAATGCCCCAGGGAGCACACCAGATATAGAACAGGTAACTGCAAAAATAAAACGTTGATTGGTGTATTTGGCATTTCTTATGAGCCACTATAAGACATAAGATTAATCCTGTGGGAGAGTCACAGTGCAATCCCATGCATCTCTACTCAGAAACAAGTTCTATTGAGATCAATAGCACTTACTCCCAAGGAAGTGTGCATAGGATTGCAGCCTCATTGTTTTAAATGGTAAAATGCTTATCCACTCATAAAACTTCCAAGAGCAGAAAATTCAGTTACTTGTGGGTTACTTGGAGAGAAGAAAAATGGCTATTTAAAATTATGTGGTTATGCAATCCAACATAATTTTAGTTCCTTGAAACTGTGCCCCACTATGTTTGCCATCCTGTAGCCTATGTTAGCATTAAATTATGGAAACACCAATTTCATTTACCCAACTCCTTGTTTTCTGAATGTTTTGTATGCCCCATCATCAGGCATTCTACCTTCAAACTGACTATTTTTGGTTCATGCAGGGATTTGGGAACTAGTAGCCATCTAAAATCCATGTGTTACAGTGTACTTTATTTTTTTTTCCTAGAGCAGTGTGTTTTATCTATGCTGGGAGAACAGTGCTTTTTATTTGACCTTTTAAGGTGTGACACAAAGGCTACCAGTTGGCTTTTCTCCTATTGCCTTCCTTCACACTCCAAACAGAATGTCTTTGTAGCTTCTTTGTAATAAATATTGATCAGAGGATCATCCCCAACAAAGATACCCATATGAAGTCAAAAAAATGTGAGCCAATCTGTTTTAGCAGCCCCTTATCTTTTCTCCTTCCATTATTCAAGACAGTTATCAAAGTATGTTCTGAGGAATGGCAAACAAATT
Organism: Tiliqua scincoides; assembly: GCF_035046505.1. Taxonomy (NCBI): domain Eukaryota; kingdom Metazoa; phylum Chordata; class Lepidosauria; order Squamata; family Scincidae; genus Tiliqua; species Tiliqua scincoides. The sequence goes on along the minus strand of NC_089824.1, from coordinate 194,323,842 downwards.
ACCCTGGGGGACAACTTCCTTACCACTCTGTCACTGCTAACCATGAAGTCAACTGCTAGTTGGGATTTTGCGGGGAGGAAGACCCAAGATTCTTCATATAAACTGTGCTATATACGTTGGATGATTGTGCCAGCATGCAGACTATAGATTGAATGAATGGGTCAAGATTGTCATTGCTATTTACATGAAAGATTCTGTCAGAGTGATAGGGAGGATTCATTTCTGCAGGCTGCAACGACAACTCAGTGGTAGGGCTACCATATACAAAGGTCCTGTACTTTTGCTAGTTGCTTAGAAGAGGGAATTTCAGCAGATGCAAATTTTCTCAATAAATTGCATCTGCTGAACTCTTCTTTTTGTTGGCATCCTTCAGTCTCGGAAGACTATGGTATCGTGCTCTGAATAGTGTTCTGGAACAGAGTGTCCTCTCCAGTGCACGAAGCCTGGGTAAAGTAGATATGGAGGATAGACTGTTTCCCATGCAGCAAATCCCCCCTCTCCACATCGCTGAATTGGTCCAATGGAAAGGCAGAAGCCAATGCAGTTGGTTCCAGCGACGTCGCAGGAGTTGCCGGAACGTGACTGTGTTTAGCTACAAACTGCCTCAGGGACTCCGGCTCCGGATTTTGCCTCGAGGTTGACTCCTGAAGCCTTTTCCATAACTGGATGTAGCCACAAGGCAGTGGAGGTTTGGGATCAGAGTTTTCCTTCTCTCAGATGAGCTGCCCTCCCAAGCTAACGGGTCCCATCTACCCTTATGACAAGTACAGCCAAACTGAGGGCCTATTCATATCCCCAGTCCTCAGGGGAATCTTCTTTTTACAAAACAATTAAGAAATGCAAAAGGTCCTCTGTCATCCTGCACCAGTGCTTTTCATTTTTCTGTCTTCAGAAAACATTTTTTCAACAACTTCTATGTCCTAGGCCACTAACTTTTGGCGATGCCTTTCCCTGTGCACTGTTGAGAATTCTACCACGGACTATTGGATCTTCTTTTTTGCCTTCTGTACAGAGAAAGCATCCTAGAAACATCTAGTGCTCCCCATGACCATGCCTTTGAGAAGCAAGCATCTTCTTTAGATAGGGTTTTAATGATCTTCCAGGATAACTGTTCCCTATAAGCACACACATTAGTGTGCTTATAGTCATATAGCGAAACATTGCATGAATGTCAAATAACAATGGATTGGTCAAGACACTGGAAATGGCAAATACCCCTTTCTAGTAACCTACATTTTTGTGGGATCTTCAATGACTATGGGTAGTTTTTGTGTCTGATTTGAAATTTGTGGGACAAACCCATTCATAAGAACATAAGAACAGCCCCACTGAATCAGGCCATAGGCCCATTTAGTACAGCTTCCTGTATCTCACAGCGGCCCACCAAATGCCCCAGGGAGCACACCAGATAACAAGAGACCTCATCCTGGTGCCCTCCCCTGCATCTGGCATAACCCATTTCTAAAATCAGGAGGTTGCGCATACACATCATGGCTTGTACCCCATAATGGATTTTTCTTCCAGAAACTTGTCCAATCCCCTTTTAAAGGTGTCTAGGCTAGACGCCAGCACCACATCCTGTGGCAAGGAGTTCCACAGACTGACCCCACGCTGAGTAAAGAAATATTTTCTTTTGTCTGTCCTAACCCGCCCAACACTCAATTTGAGTGGATGTCCCCTGGTTCTGGTATTATGTGAGAGTGTAAAGAGCATCTCCCTATCCACTCTGTCCATTCCCTGCATAATTTTGTATGTCTCAATCATGTCCCCCCTCAAGCGTCTCTTTTCTAGGCTGAAGAGGCCCAAACGCCGTAGCCTTTCCTCATAAGGAAGGTGCCCCAGCCCAGTAATCATCTTAGTCGCTCTCTTTTGCACCTTTTCCATTTCCACTATGTCTTTTTTGAGATGCGGCGACCACAACTGGACACAATACTCCAGGTGTGGCCTTACCATAGATTTGTACAACAGCATTATAATACTAGCTGTTTTGTTCTCAATACCCTTCCTAATGATCCCAAGCATAGAATTGGCCTTCTTCACTGCCGCCGCACATTGGGTCGACACTTTCATCGACCTGTCCACCACCACCCCAAGATCTCTCTCCTGATCTGTCACAGACAGCTCAGAACCCATCAGCCTATATCTAAAGTTTTGATTTTTTGCCCCAATGTGCATGACCTTACACTTACTGACATTGAAGTGCACCTGTCATTTTGCTGCCCATTCTGCCAGTCTGGAGAGATCCTTCTGGAGCTCCTCACAATCACTTCTGGTCTTTACCACTCGGAAAAGTTTGGTGTTGTCTGCAAACTTAGCCACTTCACTGCTCAACCCTGTCTCTAGGTCATTTATGAAGTGGTTGAAAAGCACCGGTCCCAGGACAGATCCTTGGGGCACACCACTTTTCACCTCTCTCCATTGTGAAAATTGCCCATTGACACCCACTCTCTGCTTCCTGGCCTCCAACCAGTTCTCAGTCCAGGAGAGGACCTTTCCTCTAATTCCCTGACTGTGGAGTTTTTTCAGTAGCCTTTGGTGAGGGACCGTGTCAAACGCCTTCTGAAAGTCCAGATATATAATGTCCACGGGTTCTCCCGCATCCACATGCCTGTTGACCTTTTCAAAGAATTCTATAAGGTTGGTGAGGCAAGACTTACCCTTACAGAAGCCATGCTGACTCTCCCTCAGCAAGGCCTGTTCGTCTATGTGTTTTGAGATCCTATATTTGATGAGGCATTCCACCATCTTACCCGGTATGGATGTTAGGCTGACCGGCCTATAGTTTCCCGGGTCCCCCCTCTTTCCCTTTTTAAAAATAGGCGTGACATTTGCTATCCTCCAATCTTCTGGCACTGTGGCCGTTTTGAGGGACAAGATGCATACCTTAGTCAAGAGATCTGCAACTTCATTCTTCAATTCCTTAATAACCCTTGGGTGGATGCCATCAGGGCCCGGTGACTTATTGATCTTTAATTTATCAATGAGGTCTGAAACATCTTCTCTTTTAACCTCTATCTGACTTAACTCCTCGGTCAGGAGGGGCCGTTCGGGCAGCGGTATCTGCCCGAGGTCTTCTGCCGTGAAGACAGATGCAAAGAACTCATTTAATTTCTCTGCCATCTCTAAGTCTCCTTTTATCTCCCCTTTCCCTCCCTCACCATCCAGAGGGCCAACCGCTTCTCTGGCGGGTTTCCTGCTTCTAACATATTTGAAGAAGCTTTTATTATTCCCCTTAATGTTGATGGCCATGCATTCCTCATAGTCTCGCTTGGCCTCCAGTATCACCTTCTTACATTTCTTTTGCCACAGTTTATGTTCCTTTTTATTCTCCTCATTAGGGCAAGACTTCCATTTACGGAAGGAAGCTTCCTTGCCCTTCACAGCCTCTCTAACTTGGCTGGTTAGCCATGCGGGCACCCTCCTGGATTTAGTGGAACCCTTCTTTCTTTGCGGTATACACCTCTGCTGGGCCTCTATTACTGTTGTTTTAAGCAGCCTCCATGCACTCTGGAGAGATTGGACTCTTTTTACCCTCCCTTTCAACCTCCTTCTAACCAGCCTCCTCATTTGAGGGAAGTCCGCCCGTCGGAAGTCAAGGGTTTTTGTCATGCAGGTGCCTGAGGTGGCAACAGATTGAAAGGGGCACTCACCTTTATCCGCACACTGTTTCTCCTCTTCTCCCACTTCCTAGATTAAAAAACGAAGGGGAGGACTGAAAAGAAGTAGGAGGAGAGGAGTGTTGTAGGCTAGCTAGAGCATCAGACTTTCTAGCCTACTGTGCTCCTTTACATTTACTCTCCCCCTTCCTTCCCCTCTTCCTTTTACAAGCCAGGGAGTGGGAGAAGGAGAGGCTGACACATTACCTGCCAAGATGAGGAAGGAATAGCACTTTGCACGTTGCCTCAGGTATTGTAGAGACTTGGGGCAGCCTTGGAAATTTGCAATGACTTAAAAGCATGCATTTAACATTTTCTTTGTCAAGATATGGGTTAAGGCAGAACCAGTAGGAATCCATCCTTTGAACCTTAGGCTGCAATCCTAACCAACTTTCTAGCACTGACATAAGGGCAATGCAGATCTGAGAGAAGAGAACAAACTGCCTTATCTTGCCAAGGCCTCCGTATTTGTCCCCCATCTGCAGGATGCAGCACATGCCCCACTAGGACAGCTATGCCAGTACTGGAAATTTGGTTAGGATTGCGCCCTTAATCCAGTTGAAGAAAAGAAGCTTGCAGTTACATAAGGGGCAAAAGAAGGACTGTTTAAATGCTGCAATTTCCTTTCAGTAAATGGCATGCTAGCCCTTTGTGGCAGGGGAGGTCCCCTCCCCCCAAAAGATCTCAGCCTTAAGTCACTTGCTCAGAAATTCCACTCCCCTCCAGGACAGCTACCCACAAGCTTACTATAACCACTAGGAGCAAATCTGCTGTTCTGGGATAATCTACTTCAAGTTGCTAGTTCATTCTCCTGCTGCCTTATTACAGCAGCTGTTATTTGTGTGGTAATTATTCAGTGAGTGAGAAATAGTTTCATTGTCACATTTATGAAGTTACTTACAAGTGCTGAATTTGCAGCAGTGTCACATGTGACTTTCGTGAGGGGACTGCTTAATGGCAACTTGCCTGCCCTGCTGCTTCTTAACTGTCTGTCTAATCTAACATTCTAATCTAATCTTGGTGGGGCAGCAGCAGAAAGGACAGAAGCTCATTCATATATTTTCACCTGGAACCTAATAGAGGAGCAGCACATCTGCTGGCTAGATCAGGTGACTGGGAGGCAGCTGATTTCTTTGATGGACGCATGGGTTTGTTTGTTTGTTTTGAAGCAGTTCAGGTATATGTAAGCTGTTCTGGTATTTAAATGAAGATTTATTTTTGTCGAATCTGTAAACTTGGAAATTTAACACTTGGAGTACTTCCTGTTCAAGAGATGTGGTGTGTCATGGTTAAGAGACCAAGCAATGAGCCTGGAATATCCTTGTTTGAATCTTAAACTCATTCAGATGGCCTTAGGCAAGGCACTGTCTTTCAGCTTCAGTCTCCCCCTGTATCAGTAATGTAGGTATAAGAATACTGACTGACCTTGTATGTTGGTTGTTAGGGTAACTCAGATATCTCTGTATATGTTTTGAGCACTGCTATATAAAGGTTTAATAGTCTTTTTCTAAACTTTCCTCATGAATCCACATGGCATTTTCTCTTTGCAAGCGAGAAAGCTTCAGGTTTGATACTGCCCTTTTAGTGTAAGCTTCAGTTCTACTAAATGCAATTATAACATTTGTACATTATTAGGGACCAAATGTGTGAACATGGAAGAAGTGATTTATTTCATTTTTGTTCTTCTGTTTTGTCACATGCTCAATTCAGAGTAGCATGAATGAGCTGCAGGCTTGCATGCTCTTTTCTCTGGATTCCTTCTCCATTTCTGGTTTAGTTCTAAGCATAGTTTGTTGTGACGTTTGAATAGTCAGATGATAAGTCTGACTTAGGACCCAATCCTATCCAATTTTCTAGTGCCGGTGCAGCTGTGCTAATGGGGCATGCGCTGCATCCTATGGTGGTGCAAGCAGTCACAGAGGCAGAAGTGCAAGCAGTCACAGAGGCTTCCTCAAGATAAAGGAATGTTTGTTCCAGTGCAGTGGTGCTGATGCTGGAAGGTTAGATAGGGTTGGGCTCTTAGTGCTTATCCTCCATCCAAAGCAGAATTATAAACCCACTTCAGACCATGTTTTGTTTTGTTTTAAAATCTAGTTTGGAGAGCAAGTACCAAACATAGTTGCCAGATCATGGCAAACTATGGTTAATGCTAAATAGGAAATCGAGACAGTAGCTTCATCATGATGGAAAGGAATCCATGACTAGTTTCCAGTTCTCTAAATCATTGGTTTTCATGGGGGACCATGCTATACTTCTGTTTTTTTCCACATGCTCCCCCCTAAAATATTAGGGAGCCAGAGTAAGTTTCTGAAGGGGTCACCCACCTTAACTACTAGAGGTAGACATATGCTGAATTTGTACCAAGGATCACACTGAATAAAGTGCTAATTATCAGAATATTTTTTGTTAGCAGGCCTTATGCTGCTATACACTTTTATATCTTTAAGAATTTTCTATGTTATTTAGAAATAAAGTGCTGATTGTTAGAATAATAAGATGGTAAAGTACCTTCCCCCCCCCCAGAGGCTATGAGGGGAACCACAGTTAATGAGCCCCAGAGTAGGGCCACAAGCAAAATAAAAAATAAAAAAAATTGAGAAACTCTGCTCTATATCATGGTTTAGATCAATGGTTCTCAAACTTTTTAGCCCAGCGCCTACTTTTTAGAGTGATAATCTGTCAGGATCCATCAGAAGTGATGACATTAACCTGGAAATGGTGTCACTTCACTGGAAGTGACATCATCAAACTGGAAAATTTTTTAACAAGCCTAGGCTACAATCTTATCCACACTTAACCAAGGAGTAAGCCCATTGTCTATCATTGTTAAAAGCATATACATTGTTGCCTGTTAAAAGTACAGATCTCCCCAAATGCAGTGACATACTATGTTGGCATCAAGCCTAATATACTAAAAATAAAATATTGAAATGAATGGGGACTCACTTGAAATTGGCTTGCGACCCACAGTTTGAGAAACAGTGGTTTAGATATTTATCTGAATTGAGTGATCATGAATATTTGAAGCTGAAAGTTGTTATGGTCCTGGATGATAAACGTTTTATGACTATTCTGGGAGTAAGCAAAATTAGTAGGGTTATTCATACATTATTCTGTGTATGCACTTTCATGTGAATAATATGCGTCCATTTTTATACTCAGCACTGTAATTGGACCTCTTTGATAATGGAGAGCAGTGGTCCCAAGCTCTGAGCCATGGCTCCCTGGGGAGCCTTGGAATCCAGCCAGTGGAACTGTGGAATCCTTGAAAAAACCCACTGCCCTATACAATGTATAGGATTGTAGTCCTAATGGGGAACTGTGGCCAATGGCCCAGTAGGTCAAGGGAGCAGTCAAAAACATTTGGGAACAACTGACATAGAATACAGGCATCCCCTTGTATCTGTGGGGAATAGGTTCCAGCTGCCACCACAGATACTGAAATCCATGGATACCAGCAATTCCTACAAAAAGTGATTTAAAAATCCCGCCCCCTTTGTACAAATGACTTATCTGCCTATGACTTTTGCTCTCCTGTCTTTGTGTTTCACTGGCTCTTTGCTGTCTGTAAATGCTAATAGGAAGCAGTAAGAAGGTTGGAGGGCTAAAAAAGAATGCAATGCGTAGAGTTCATAGAGCTTATTGTTGCCTTCTTTCAACCCTCCAACTCACTTCCTGTGAATGCTTCCTGTCAGCATTTGTAAACAACAAAAAGCCAACAAGACACAGAAGACCACAACAGGAGGACTGCAGTCACTTTCGCAGTGGGGGGATTTTTGAACTGTGGGTAATTGAAACTGTGGTTATGGGATCTGCGGATACAGGAGGACACCTGTATGGATTGCATATATAGGAATCAATAGCTATAATTGATTATAATGTGTCAATAGCTGTACGTGCAGAACGACCAAAATCATGTGTATATTCTACACAGATATTATGCCTATTGAATGCTAAATGCAGGCAGAGGACACAATATCCTGTTCTCAGTTGTTTATTGTCCACAACTTTAATTGGTCTTTGGAAACCAGGGGTGCTTAATGTACTTAAAAAGCAGAACGTCCAGTGTCTCAGTGGCCTTCTCAAATGCAGAGGTAATTTTATATGTTGGGAATGATGAACTAATTTAAAGCCATAATATAGATCAGGGGTGCCCAAACCCCGGCCCTGGGGCCATATGCGGTTCTCAAGGCCTCTCAATGTGGCCCTCAGGGAGCCCCCAGTCTCCAATGTGCCTCCAGCCCTCTGGAGATTTGTTGGAGCCCGCACTGGACCGACACAACTGCTCTCAGCGTGAGGGCGACTGTTTGACCTCTCACATGAGCTGTGGGATGAGGGCTTCCTCCACTGCTTGCCGTTTCACGTCTGTGATACAGTAGCTGCAGCAAAGGAAAGGCCAGCCTTGCTTTGTGCAAGACCTTTTATAGGCCTTGAGCTATTGCAAGACCTTCATTCATTCATATAAGTTCATCTTTAATATATTCACTCATGTAAATTTATGTAAATTTATTCAAATTTTAAATGTAAATTGATTCATTTTTCCCCAGCCCCCAACACAGTGTCAGATAAATGATGTGGCCCTCCTGCCAAAAACTTTGGACACCCCTGGTATAGATGCTCCAAGCTTGATAGAGGTTTTCAGGAAAATAATAAAAATGTTCTTGCATAGGAAGCATTTTAATCCTGTTAGTAACTGAGATGATTCCATGGGTACTATGGAATGCATTGAGACTGATCTGTTAACATAGTGAAATTTATGTATTGTTGGAATGTGTTAAATATTTTGTTAGCCACAAGAGCCATTGTTGGCTATGAATTTTTCCCCCCTTATAGTCATCTTTATTGTTTTAATTTAGATATCTAACCCATTCCTCAGGCTTAGGCAAAAACAATTGCACAAATGTCAGAGCATAAATTATTTTCTCAGGTTGAACACCACTATCAGACCTACTGAACTACTGAATCATTTCAGGATTTTTAAAATTCACTGGCCTATAAATCAGCCTGTTTCTTTAAATTGTAATGTGAGAAATGGCCCTTATTTTCACAGCTGTGGCATTTTCCCAGTGTTTATGCAGTGTGCTAGTCAGAAGTATGTGATGGATTGCATACTTCAAGTCATACTTGTGAGGAGTGACCATTTTGTACACAGAAATACATTCTCACATCTAGTGTTTACTATCCCAGTCTTGCAGATGAATTCAAAAATATTTCTAGCCCACGTATATCCTTGTTAATTTGTGGCACAGTGACATGGAAAAAAAGTAAACCAAGTTTTCATTTACTAAAGGCTTCTTTTTCTGGTCACCTGATTCTTACATAGTACAGGTTGAGTATCCCTTATCCAAAATGCTTGGGACCAGAAGTGTTTCAGATTTCAAATTTTTTGGGTTTTTTGGAAGCATGGGCAAAGTTGTGGTTTTGCAGTTCATACCTTCCTCAGAAGGAAGCCCCACCAACATTCACAAGACTGAGCGGCACCCAGGCGTCTAAATCTTCGCTTTCCACTGTCCACCTTTGTGGCTCACTTCATGTGAGTTTCTGAAGCAGCTGAGGATTACTCTTCCCACCCACCCCCTGAGCATTACATGCTGTCCTTCTGCCTCTTCCTTCATTAGACTAACACCATATCCTGAGGCAATGTTCGGCTCAGCCTTGTGAGCTCCACTCCATTTGGGGTGCTGAGGTTGGGATTGACCTCCACAGAGTGGGAAAGTTTCAGATTTTGGAACATTTTGGATTTTCAGAATTATGGGTAAGGGATACTCAACCCTTATAGGGTACAGGCATGTGGCTGTTTATGAGCCAGCATTTTCTGGAGGTTCATAAGTTGGAATTTAAGCAGTACAACACCTTTTTTTTGTTTTTTGTTTCTGTTTTTTTTTAACCATACTACGTGAACAAGACCAGCTAACCAAGTGGTCTGTTTCAAGCTTCTCTAGAAGTGCTAATTGTGCTGGCTGGGATTTTTAGCCAATTTGCTAGTTTAACCACACAGTTGCACTTAAGGCATTACTGACCATTCTTACAATTTACTGCTGGTCCTTTATTAACAAGAAGATGCTTTTCTGAAACTCTTGTATCTTGCAATCATGCAATTACATTGGAAGATTGTCTTTCATTTAAAAGCCCACTTTATGTTTGGAGAATATCACTACAGCCTGAGTCTGAGATACGTTTACTTACAATTTTGGAACCTGACTTTTTGAGGATGTTAAGTAAGGGCAAGAATGGATGTGATGCTAGCCATGGGTCAGCTACTTATCCATTTAAGTGTTATACATGTGATATAACACTTATATCTACTTACCACGTACCCTGCCTAATTCATCTCTCATATTACCACACTAAGTGTGCTCTCCTGCAAACTCTACACGCGTATACCTTAGGATGACACATGCAGTATGTGCATTTTAAACATGATTGGTTATATGTGGAATGTTTACAAGGGTGTGCTTTTTCTGTGTTCATCTTGTGTCTGTTTTGGGTCACTTGAAACTCTTCAGTCTGTCTTTAGTGTTACAGTAATTTTTGGGTGATACATAGCAACATAGATTCCCTAGTTAGCAAGTAGTTTTATGGGGGAGCCACTTTGAAGTGGGAATGCCTTCTCCTTCTCTTCAAAATACTATTGTCACGGCCACACACAATGTATACTGTACTTCTAGATCTGCGGTTCTCATACTAAGGGAGTTTGAGGACCGCAGTAAGTCCTTGCGGGAGGGGGAGAGACAGCATAGTAAGTCCTTGTGGGGAGGAGGCAGCGTAGTAAGTTCTTGCAGGGGAGGGGGCGGGGGGAAGGCAGCGACACGACCCCCCGGATCTCATCACTAAGGGGGCTGCAGGGACTGGCATTTACTCATCAGTACCTGCAGCAGCCTGTCAGGGTGCGGTGAGCCCTGTGCGAGCATCTGCAGGGCTCCCCGCAGCTTAAAAAGTGAAAGTACAGCAATCGCGTTCCACTTCTGGTTCTGCTGAAGTGGAGCGCGATCGCTGTGCTTTCACTTTTTAAGCTGCGGGGATCCCTGCAGATGCTCATGCAGGGCTCTCTGCACCCCAGGGAGGCTGCTTCAGGGACTGGTAAGTACATGCCAGTCCCTGCAGCCCCTTTAGTGATGTGATCCTGGGGATCGCGTCGCTGCCTTCCCCCCACCCCTGTCCCTTAAGAGGAAAGTGGCCAGGACCTTCAGGCTGGGGCATCGCAACACCCCTGTTTGAATAGCTCTGCTCTAGTTTGACAACTGGAAGGTCATCTGCTATGACTCGGGGGAAGGGCAATTGTGGCCATCACCCATACTGCATCATGGTAGACTAAAAGTGACTTCTTTGTGCACAGTATCATCCTTCCTCCCAAAATTATCTTATCTCTACCTCTGCTGCTCCACAGGCATCACTATTGGAATAGCCACTTTTTGTCTCCATCCAGTCTATTTTTTCTGCAGAATGTTGCAGCAACATCAGTAGTACATGCTTCTGACGCCTGAAAACTTGTATTGTTAATTAGATCATGGTAATGAATATGAATGTGAAGAATGAAAGACGCCAAACCTTGCTAGAGGCATGTGGCCCTATTAGGAATTTAGAGGAGAAACATCCAGACTTGTTTTTCACATTCTGTTGCAGCAGTGGGGTGTGTGATGCAGGACGTTAGCAAGTTATTTGTTCCTCAGAGATCTTCCTGAAATGAGCCAGATGTCTACAGTCAAGGGAAGCTACAGAAAGGGAAAGCAAGCTCAATGAACGCCGCTGGATGCCTAACATGCATTCCTGCTATTAGTCTAAAGCCATCTGTTAGATTTGTGTTAAAAAGGGAAATCCCGTGGGGAAGAGAGAGATGGAGAGAGACAGCACTGTCACTGAGGCTCTGCCCTGCCAGTGTAGGAGGGGATCCCAGTCTCTCCCCCAACCCCCAGCTGTGGGCTGTGAGGATTGCAGCGACTGCAGTATGCATCAATCAATGCGTGGGGGTGTTAAAGTTAGAGAAGAGATTGCTCTGCAGAAAGGAGTGCATTATACATACAGCATCAACCCAGTGGAGAGCAGCGACACAGCAGAGATGGGGAGCAGTTGCAAAGGTAGGACCTGCTCAGCCAGGATTGGGAGGGAGGGGAAGGGGAACTTTGGGGCCTTTTTGTAACACAGGCTTTCTCCAGAGATTGTTAGCTTAGTCTTTCTTCATTGGGAAATAGCCTCCTCTTCTAAACAGATATGCTATCTGGACTTATAGTTCTCAACTGCCTTTACCATTGTAACCTTGAGCCAGTGCATTGCAGCTCCTCTGTTCTTTTCTGCAAAAGGACAGAGATGGAGTGAAGCTGCTTTCCCCCCCTTATTACATATAAGTTCCTCAGAAGGAGAAGCTGTATCCTGTGTCCAGGGTGGTTGCTGATGGCCAGTAGTGTAGTTAAAATGGCTGTGCTGTTTTCTAGCAGTGACGGTGTATGAAGTGCATTGAATAAAGGTACACTGCTTCCCCCTCCCCATCCCTGAAGTGCTCTCTTGAATATTTAGGCTATGCAAGAGCTCTTCAAACCTCACTGTAGGGTTGTATTAACCATGATGCTACATATGCTGTCGATTAGTGCTGTGCTGGAACTGGGGTTATGTGGTAAATTTATCTGAAAGCACTTTAGTGTTGGGAGGGCCTATCTAGCTTCCCAAGGCTTCACTCTATTCAAATTCCCAGCAGCTCAAAATATGGCTGCCATTCTCAGAATTTTAGGAGTCTATTAGGGAAGACAGGAATATGAACAGCTTTCTTAAGCATCTATGACAAGTTCAGCCTACCCAAACTCCTGCTTCTGTTAACTTTAAAGGTACAGGAGCCAGATTCTCTTTTCTAATTTGGTCACTCTGTTACAGTATGGAATTTCTCAGCCTTGTTTAGCGTAATGTCCTTATAGAGTTCTAACTCTACTATTAGAATTTTAGAGTTGGAATGGGATCCTGAGAGGTTATTGATACTGGGCAGTCCAACCTCCTGTTCAGCTCACTGACTATAGTATCCCTAACAAATGGCTTTCTGGCCTGTACTTGAAAACCTCCAATGAGCCCACAACTGTACAAGGCAGTCTGTTCCAGTGCTAGATAGTTCTTATAGTTGGAAAATTCTTCCTTATGTCTAGCATGCATCCAGTCCTCTGTAGTAATTTCCTACTACCTAGAGATTGCATCTGCTTCTTTTAAGAACCCCACAGATATGAAGGAGGATGGACAAAATAATGTTTTCCAACCTGCTTTTCCCCCAATATATCTGCCCTCCCCTTCTGTTTGCTGGGACAAACAGGATCCCTATGTTGCCCCAAAGTAAGCAGAAGGAAAGGGTGGGAAGTCGAGCAGGGAGCATAGTGAAATCGTGTTTTTTTTTTAATCTAGATCTTGCAATTTGTCTGCAACCCTTCAAACCAAAGCCATTTAAATCAATGCTTAAAGAAAAACACATTTGATTTTTCTACGAACTATTTGCATAAGTTCCAATAGACTGAAATAGTGTTACCCTGAGGAATGGAAGGTGGTGTGGAGTAGTTGTCCCTCAGGGATGTTGGGGTAAGTTGTATTTATCATACCAATAAAGACAGTATAAAAGATTAATTTTGACAAACGAAAATTTGTGCACAACATTCCCTTCATGCTGCAAGAAGGGAGCTAGAAAGGGCTTTAAAGCTAAATTTTCATGGTGGGAGGGAGGGAATGATCTTTTGAAGGTTTTCTGTGGCAACCAGAAATTCTGATACATAAGAGAAAGTGAATAGAAATGGGAAAGCAATCAGTAAGTTTGTCCCTTTGGGGAGAAAGGCGGGGTAAAAATAAAGTTATTATTTATTATTAAGTTGGATCCAGCTGTATTACTGGGATACATTTGCATTATTCAAACAAAACCAAGTTGTTCCAGCAGATTGTCTCAAATAGTGTGCCTTCCTTCCTTCCTTCCTTCCTTCCTTCGCTGTCACAAATTTTTGTATCTTTGAACAGCAGACCGACATGCAGAATTTTAGCAGGTTCCAAGAAAACCTAGGCTGCAATCTGCAATCATATACACACTTGCCTGGGAGTAAGTGTCATTGAACTCAGTAGGATTGTGTAGTTAATCTGCTTTGCTTCTGCATGTCAGGATATGGTTAATGGCCAGCAACAGGGCCAGTAAAACAAAAGGTTGGCAGTCCCCGAACCAAATCATTGTTGATAGATGTGCTTTGGGAAATGTACATCTGGACAGGATGCAGTGTTCAGATATGTTGAGATGTCTGTAATGTAGGCCAAGCAATCATGATGTGGATGCCAGACCTACAAAATGAAAGCCCTCCCGTAAGTTCAGGTCTACAGATGATTAACTTGCCCACCAGAAGTGCAATCTGTCTGCATTTTAGAAAACCTAAATATGCCTTGCTGAGAGTGCAGCATGCTGTTCTACAGAACTCAGTTGTGCTGAGTTGCTTGTGCCATCAGTGAATTTACAGATGGACAGCCCCATTATACCGACAACCAAACGCAGGGTAGGGTGCAGTTCTTGTAGCTGAATGTTTCAGCAGAGGCAGCTAATTTTACATTAGGTCACAGATGCCAGTGCGTGCCCTATTTACTGTTGGGGCGGTGGCGTGTGTATGCTTTTAGTTTTCTGAACCTGAATTAGCACATTTGCTAAACTAGGAAAACACTCGGTATCTATAAACCTTCTGTATTTCCTGTGCTGGGTCTTGAAATATTTTTGTTGTTTCACTGGGCCAAGCTGTAGACAAACTAAGAGGCTAATTAAAGGTATTGATAAACAGAATGCTAGTTCAGTTCAAAGGTCTGAGGGGCATTCTCTTGGGAATGAGCCTATATAGTTTTGTTTCTCAGTCTCCTCCCAAGGGGCCATTGCTCCTTTGGGGGCCTGTAAAAACTTCTGGAGTAATTTTCAAGAGGAAAAAATATCATAGCAGTAAAGGATTAAACACCCTCTACCTCTGTGTAATGGTTTTAGTCTGGATTGGGCCCCTACATGCTCACATTTTAAAGTGAAAATAAGTCCTAAGCTAGGCCGTGCCACATTTTAACATGAGATCTGGTTTGGCCCTTGGTTTTTGTATATATACCCTTGACTGAAGCGGTTGCTTGAGATGTACATCCTGCCTCTGCATTCAGCCCAGTCAAATCTAATGTCTTGACTCCAGTTGTAATAAATATGAGCAATCATTTCCCTGTTTAACAAACTTGATGAGTCTATGCCAACCAGTAGGGGAGTGAGATGGCAGATAGGGTAGGAAGCTCTGCATATTTGGGGCTCTCCCCAGGTATTAAAAACCACTATCTTGTAAGAAACATGAAACCCCAGATCTTTTTTAAACCCCCTTCCCAAACCATTCAATTCAGATCAGGGACAATTCTCACCATCTTTTGCCCACCAGCATTTCTCTTTCTCATTTGTAACTTCAGGAGAGAAGGGAGAAACATCCTCTCCTATGTTCTATGTAAATAATTGACATGCCTGTCATGCTGTTGTGAAAGTGCTCTTTGGTGATGATGATGGTGATGGTTCTTGGTGGTCCAGGAGGAGCACAGACTATACCTCAAAGCTGAATTCCATGGTGCTTTGTGCGTTCATTTGCAAGAGGACAAAGTTCACGCAGATGGCTGTGTCTGCTGTAGGTTCTTTACTCTGAATGCTTTTACTTCATAGCCTTGTGAGGTACACATTGATGGTAGAGGCTGCAGCAGAAGAAGGGACAGTACTTCGTTGATTTGCCTTTGACAAGACTGCCCACATCTTCAGACTGGCAGCCTGCTATGGTACTGTGGATCTCAGTACAGCCTTTGTCTCTAGGCCCTGGAATGTGCCTTTGCCAATGCTAGTCCTAGACTGTGCTTGCCACTGCTCATTGCTTTTCTGCAAAGCCAGCATAGCCCAATGTGCATCTGCTAGGCTCAGCTGGACACAACAGGGAGAATGCGGACTTTGGGTCTCTTGTCAGCAAGGATGGTTTCTAGCTAGACCCAGCATCTCCACTCCGTTCTCCCTGTGTCATGCTGGCACTCCTTTCTAATTTATTTTTCATGACTCTGTAATCTTGCCCAAAAGCTCACAGCTGGTTGGATGTACCTTGGAGCTTCATTGTGCCTAAGTGGGCTGTGAGTGTATGCGAGATGAGCAGTAGGGCAGATTGCCATGAGACTGATGCCCTAGTGGTATGGTGGTCGTAGGCAGCTTGGCAGCCCATATTTGTCCCCATGGCTCTTATGCTGATCCAGGGAGACACTCTGTACTATAGTATTCGTGTCAGCATGTCTTTCTGCATCTCATTGAGTTGGGGGAGAAACAAGCCGGCAATCTACAAAATTGAAAATCCATTTTGTGAATGAAATGACCGATCCCCCAGGACCTAATAACATCCCCTGATTAATGCGTGCTGGACAACAGCCCTTAAGCTATGTATTTATTCAGCACACAAAACTCAACAGAACATTGAGAGAGCAAATAGGCAAGTCAAGCATTTGAAGGCAAGATTCTGTCAGTGGAATGCGCCTGTTTTATATAACAAAAACTATGCTGGAGGCCAAAGGCCCATGTAGTTCAGCACCCTATTTCCCCTCAGTGGCCCACTGGCTACCTCTGGGAAGCCCACAAACCAGAGAGAAAAAATAGTGTTCCTGATTGCTGTTCTGCTCTAAGAAGAGAACAATCTGAGGTATTCCTGTGTTTGAACAAGGAATAATTTATTAATTTCAAAAAATCATCTAAGGCAATGTTTTTATTCTGGTGCAATATAAATATCAACATTTAGGTTGTAATCCTGTTGATGCTTAGTTAAGTGTAAGAATCATTAAGCACAGTGGGATTATCTTATGAGGCAATGTTTCTCAGCTTGTCTCTGAGTTTACCTCAGAACACCTGTCTTCCCAAAATGATAATGCAGCAACTGACTGCTGCCTGAAAGCAATATGTGTATAAACTGAATTCAAGTGCTGCAAAGATGGCAGTAAAACAGTTTAAACTCTGCAATCCTGTTACAAGGCATTGTGCCTCAAAGGAAAGCGAATAATGCAGTAAGTTATGAGGTGTCATTTCATCTGTAGCAGTATATACTTCCTACAGCTATTATTATAATAGTAGTTGTAGTATAGTACAGTGGACTATAGTACAGTGCAATCATATACATCAATGGTTCTCAAACTGATTAGTACCAGTACCCATTTGTTAGAGTGACAGTCGGTCGGGACCCACAGGAAGTGATGTCATGGGCAGAAGTGACATCATCCATTTAAGCTTGGAATCTAAGCCATGATCTGCCAAAGCTCCCATTACAGAGTGTGCTCGTGCTGTTACTTTGCATAAGAACATAAGAAGAGCTCCGCTGGATCAGGCCAAAGGCCCATCTAGTCCAGATTCCTGTATCTCACAGTGGGCCACCTAATGCCCCAGGGAGCACACAAGACAACAGGCACAACCTGCGTCCTGGTGCCCTCCCCTGCATCTGGCAATCAGAGGCAGCTTGCCTCTAAAACCAAGAGCTTGCACATACCTACTATGACTTGTAACCTGTAATGAACTTCTCCTCCAGAAATTTGTCCAATCCCCTCTTAAAGGCAACCAGGCAAGATACCATAACTACTTCTTGTGGCAAAGAGTTCCACAAACTAATTACACACTGGGTAAAGAAATATTTTCTTCTGTCTGTCCTAACTCTTCCAACACTCAGCTTTCGTGGATGTTCTCTGGTTCTGGTGTTATGTGAGACTGTAAAGAGCATCTCTCTATCCACTCTGTCCATCCCCCGCATGATTTTGTATGTCTCAATCATGTCCCCCATCAGGCACCTCTTTTCTAGGCTGAGGAGGCCCAAACGCTGTAGCCTTTCCTCATAGGGAAGGTGCCCCAGCCCAGTAATCATTTTTGTTGCTCTCTTTTGCACCTTTTCCATCTCCACTATATCCTTTTTGAGATGCGGCAACTAGAACTGGATGCAATACTCCAGGTGTGGCCTTACCATTGATTTGTACAATGGCATTACAATATTAGCTGTCTTATTCTCAATGCCTTTCCTAATGATTCCAAGCATGGAATTAGCCTTCTTCACTGCCGCCGCGCATTGGGTCAACACTTTCATCAACTTGTCCACCACCACCCTAAGATGTCTCTCCTGATCTGTCACAGACAGCTCAGAACCCATTAGTCTATACATTTTTTGCCCCAATGTGCATGACTTTACACTTATTTACATTGAAACGCATCTGCCATTTTGCTGCCCAGTCTCCCAGTTTGGAGAGATCCTTCTGGAGCTCAAAATTCAAACATACCAGCTTGGGAGTCAACGCTGTATACAGACTTGGATCCTTCTTCAAACACACAGCCCTCTCTTCTTTCCAGCATACCATCCAGTGTCTGATCTTTCCACCTTTTCAGGGCAAAGCACTTTGCCTCTCTCCCATGGGGAGCCCACCCTACCCTGCAGCTCTGTACCGTGTATTTTCAGCTCTGTATTTTCAATGGTGGCTGAGCTAGGTGCTATGCCACCATCTGAAGTTGACTCACAACCCAGCTAGATTTGAGAAACTCGACCCACTGTTTGAGAAACACTGCTATACATATTTGCTCAGAAATTAGTGCCACTGTGTTCCGTGGGCTTATTCCCAGGAAAGTGTGCCCTATGATTAAGGCCAAAGAATAGCATGGTACCATAAATTGCAATGCAGTAGTGAATAATGTGAGCTATGAAATTCCCAGTTCAAGTCTTGCTTTGGCTTGCCTTGGGTAAGCCACTCTCTTAGCCCTTGGCACCCCTCCCCCCAAATTGCAATATGGACATCCTAGCAGCCTACTTTACTGAGCAGTTGTAAGAGTTACTGAGGTATTCCAGTTGGCTTGTGCTGTGAATATTTTTTAATCAGAGGACTGCCCTGTCAATAACAGCTGGCAGGAGGGCTGAAGGACACTATATTTGGATAGAATCCTGATGCACTGGTGTCAGGCTACACTTTTGCTGAGAGATTTCTGAGACCCACGCTTAGCTATCCATCCCATACACACAAAGCACATGAGTCTTTCAGTCCAGCAACACTGTAATTCGTTCTCACAAAATTTTACAGCCTCATTTGGTTGCCCATCTAGGGAATGGCCCATTTTTCTTGTCATCCTAAAGTTTTTTTTCCTCTGTAGCAGTATGTGCATCTGACTACTGTATTTGCCTACAAAACATAGTTTTATAGCACTTCTCGATGTCTCAATGGCATTGTGAGGTGCCATAGAAACCTGGGAAATTCTGTTTATGCCTATAGTGCAGCTCATTAGTAGTAATCCCGAAAATAATAATGGAAAAGCAATGGCAATTGATGAAAATTTCCTGCAGAATGAGAGAGGGAAGGAGCATTTGGAGTTTTCAGAATGTAACTAAGATCATTCCAGTAAGAAGAACTGGTTCAACAGACTCGCAAAGCAGTTGCTGTCTTGGGTAGTTACGACTGGTTATGGGGCACTTGACCACATGAAGTGGCAAGGTTTATTGCCTGAATGGAAAATGGTACATGATTGTCCATGCATTGCACAGCATAAAACCTGGAGTTCCAAGAAGTGCTGCTGCTTTTGTAAAAGGTAAGCTTCTTGCTCTCACGACTGCATCAAAAATCATGAATCTATGTTTATAGGGTTTAGAAGGCCTACAGTTTGGGCTAACTGTTGTTGAGAACTTACACCGTGGTTTGAGCTTCCAGATGTACAACAGGCAAACCGTAATTCAACGCTTCTTGTCTGCTGCTGTTTCTCATTAGCTCAGGATTCCACTTCATAAACATACTCTCGTCTCTGTGGTTCACATCATTGTAATTTTCTTCAAGCTAGTTTTGTTGTGCTACAAGGAGGCACCCATCTGTTGCTCCAACCTGTAGTGCCTGTTCCGCTCTAGCTCAAATCTTTTGATGCAGTATAATGCAATTTAGAGACTATTCCCAAATTTGCTCCTTCATTTCTCAGGGAAAATTGAGGAAGAGTCTTGTGTTGTGCTCATTGTAAACACTCCAGGCAGTAACTGACTGCACAGGCTAGGAAGCAGCATATATGTGCTGTGTACAGCTGTCGCTGTGACATGTGGTTACTAATGCATTGTTGTTGTCTTTACGGCAGGGCATGTCAGTAATAACACAGTTTCTCAGGGACGCAGAGATTTGAAAATGTTAAAGCTATGACATTGAAATGTATTGAAATGAAATGTATTGAAATGGTGATGATGCAGCAGTGCTGTCCACGGGTATTAAGTGATGCAGAGCCAGGGAGAGGAGCAGAATTGGTGTACTATAATGTAATAATAGCCCATTTCAGACATTCAGGATCATCCTCAATGTACAATGAATATGCATATATCAGAGAATGGTAGGCTCTGCCTCTCCAGCCATGCATTTAAATACGTGTCTGCAGTGTTCCTGCACATGTAGGCAGGGCTCCATACAATCAGCCCCCCTGCTTTTTCAGCATTCTCAATCATGTGCTATGCTTATGCTTATACAGTAGAACCCCCGTATCCACGAATTCTGTTTTCATGGTTTCAGTTATCTGTGGTTTATTGCAACCTGAAAATATTAAATGGAAAATTCCAGAAATAAAATGTTTCATAAGCTTTAAATTGCACACTATTCTGAGAAACATGGCAGAAAATTCCCACCCCATCACGCTAACTACTCATCTCTCTCTGTCCTCTGTTACTGTGCTGGCCCGCTTTATTCATGTCCAGTAAGCCTCTAGTGTTCTTGCTGTCTGCATTCATTGCCACTTTATCCCAGTGTTGTTGTGAAAATAATTTTATCATAGGAATGTGTGTAAATTAAAAATGTATATACAGTAGTGAATGTATATTCACTACTATTATTATTATTAATTATTATTAACAGTATTTATATACCGCTTTTCAACCAAAGTTCACAAAGTTCACAAAGTACTATCTGGGCATCTGCAGCGGTAAGTCTTGGAATGTGTCATCCTTGGACTACTGCATATATGTAGGAACATTTTGGATGTTCGTTTGAATGTGCTTATAAGTAAGGAGCAGGGCTTGCTGATTCCCACCAAGACATATTGCACACATGTCAGTTGGTGCCATGTCTGAAAAGGACTCTTGATTTCCATCTACTTCAGAGGAGAATCTTGCTTTTTTCTGCCCTATTACTATTGGCATATATTCCTGTTTGCCAATGTGTGTAATGTTCACCATACACTCTTGCTCAGGTAGCCCTGTAAACATCAGAGCGTAATACAACTATGTGGATTTTCAGACTCTAAAATTATTTGGAGACCTCATACACTCTCTAAGCTAAAAAAAAAAAGCATGCTTTTCAGGGAACTCCTGAGATTTCAGCAACAAAAGGTGCATGAATCATGAACTGATGAAGAGTGCTTATTTCAGATCTGTCACTGAAACTACTGAACAGACCTGTCAGGCCACAATCAAAAGGAAGGTTTTGTCATAGGCTAGAGAGAAGGCAAGTTTGGAATGGAAAAATAAGCTGGAGTAAGGTTTATGTGTTCCAGTAGCAATTAATTTTATGAAGTGATTTTAAACACATGCTTCTTGAATTAATAGTTGCGGGGGGGGGGGGATGCCCGTTCAGATTGATTTCTGAAAGCCCTGTATTCTCTCAAACTGTGTCAGAAAAGGAATGCAAACAAATGTACCATTGGTAGCTTGGCTGAAGCTGGGCTTATTATGAAAAAATCCATAATGCCTTTCTATAATGGCACATGTGTGGACTTTATCCCCTGACCTGGTAACTCATATTAGTATTATTTGCTACATTGATATACGCATTCAGAGAGGGTTTCTGTCCAATGTTGCACATGTGCAACAGGGACTAAACATATACACCTGTGGGCTGGGCAAAAATGGGTTACATTAACAGCTACCAGTGAAATAGAAACCATACAAAAAGAAAAAGAGAGAATGGGAAAGGAAGACGGAAAACAAACAAAACTTGGGCATCATCCCTTATAAAATGTGATGTAATTGTTTTAACAAGCAGGTGAGGAACACTCCTCTGGGAGGAGGAGCTAAATGGCAGTTGGTCCCAGCTGCGACAGCAGAGTGGGCCTTGCTGTGTTCTTCTCTCACTAATGCAGCTGTGTGGAATGGCTGGTGATTGATGGCCCAATCCTATCCAATTTTCTAGTGCCAGTGCAGCCATGCCAGTGGGGCGTGCAGTGCATCTTGTGGTGGGGAGGCAATCACAGAGGCCTCCTCAATGTAGTAATAATAATAACAATAACAGGTATTTATATACCACCTTTCTTGGTCTTTATTCAAGACTTTATTCAAGGCGGTTTACATAGGCAGGCTTTATTAAATCCCTATTAAATATTAAATCCCTATTAAATCCCTATTAAGGGATTTATTAAATCCCTATTAAGGGAGTGCTTGCTTGTTCCCTTATCTTGGAGCTGCATTGTTGCTGCACTGGTGCTGGAAAGTTAGATAGGATTGGACCCCGAGACAGTTCTGGAAGAGGAGGAGCCAAAGGAGCTAGGCTGTGAGTGGGTTCATCTCTCACTGTAATACGGCCAGGTGGAATAGGTATGGCAGCACCCTATGGACTAAACAGTAATTAGAGGGATGCACTCTGCTTATTCCTAAGGCACTGTATTCTCTTGTCCTACTAAAGCTGAGCTGTGATGCAAAGATTTATAATCTAAATCAGGGGTGCCCAAACCCTGGCCCTGAGGCTACTTGAGGCCCTTGAGGCCTCTCAGTGCGGCCCTCAGGGAGCCCCCAGCCTCCAATGAGCCTCTGGCCCTCCGGAGATTTGTTGGAGCCCACACTGGCCCGACGCAACTGCTCTCAGCGTGAGGGTGACTGTTTGACCTCTCGCATGAGCTGAGGGATGAGGACTCCCTCCACTGCTTGTTATTTCACATCTGTGATGCAGTAGCGGCAGTAAAGGAAAGGCCAGCCTTGCTTTGTGCAAGGCCTTTTATAGGTCTTGAGCTATTGCAAGACCTTCATTCATTCATATAAGTTCATCTTTAATATATTCATGTATGTAAACTTATGTACATTTATTCAAATTTTAAATGTAAATTAATTCTTCCCCCCCCCGGCCCCCAACACAGTGTCAGAGAGACGATGTGGCCCTCTTGCCAAAAACATTGGACACCCCTGATCTAAACGATGGACTGTGCATTTCTCAAGCAGTAACAGACATGCCCTTGAAGCCCCCCGGGGCAAAGGTCCACAGTGATGCCCCCCCTGCACCATGCAGCCCTCCCCATGCTTACCAATGAAACACAACCTTGTGTGACTCCAGGACCAACTGGGGAAGTGTTCTGAGGCTTCCCCATGGTCTTAGAGCCCAATCTGATCCAATTTTCTAGCACCAGTGCAGTTGCAATGCACCCCAAGGTAAGGGGACAAATATTCTCATACCTTGAAGAGGTGTCAGTGACTGCTGCTTCACTGGAGAATGCAGTGCATGCCCCATTGGCACAGCGGCACTAGCACTGGAAAATTGGATAGGATTGGGCCCTTAAGCAGTATTTCCTGAAAACTGGATGTACTGTTTCCACTTGCGTTGAGAACTTCAGTAAGGCTTCCTGCATGGTCCTGGAGTTGTGCAAGCTCAGTGCCTGGGGCATTTGCTCCATTTTCGCAGCACTAGGTCTGCTGCTATCCTCAACTACAGAGGAATTTTTTCTTCTCAGAGAGTAGCCATTTAAATCTGTTGCAGTAGAAAGAACAGAGCGTGTGGCAGCTTAAAACTCACACAAGTTATCAGCTTATGAAAGTTCATGCCCTATAATCAATTTGAAGACAAATAAAGGCATTGTGGTGTGAGCGTTCACCAGTGCCTCAAGAATTTTTGCTTCTTATTTCTCTTAGGTAGGTGTAGTGAAGCTTGATTTGTCAGTGAAGCAAGTGGTATCATTATTGTGATTGAAATAATGAACATGAAAGGAACCCACCTCCCTTTAGCAGAGGGGCGCACTCTGATCTGCATGTGCATCGAGCTGTGAGGAGGGTTGTTTGTCTGCATTTTGCAGTTCCTTGTCTCTGGGGAAACTGCCAGCTGCTGATGGTTGGCTTGCTTTAGTGTATTATGGGGTATGCCTGGGGCAAGTGCAGCTGATAAAAACCAGACACTCATTATTAATAAAAGAAGTTGATGTGGACAACTGGAGGAGAGAGCCTCAGCACCACAGATCAGTCTTGACACTTGCGGGCATGAGATGGATAGAGCTGAAAGAGGTTTGCACAGCCTAGGCAGGCAGATGGGATGAGAGGAGAGAGGGTGGCTGTTCCCTCTCCTTCAGAGGAGGCACCCTGAGCCTTTAGAAGAAAGCTTTGCAGAGGAAAAATAAATTAAAACCTATTTGGTGATACTCCTAGCTTTGTGCCTTGTGGATAGATTGAAAAGACATGGGTTGGGGGAGC
The DNA here is from genome assembly GCF_035046505.1 of Tiliqua scincoides. Taxonomy (NCBI): domain Eukaryota; kingdom Metazoa; phylum Chordata; class Lepidosauria; order Squamata; family Scincidae; genus Tiliqua; species Tiliqua scincoides. The sequence continues at coordinate 194,299,805 of NC_089824.1, read as the reverse complement.
GAATTCCTTCTGTCAGTTGTAAATCTTCCTTAATATGATAAGAAATGCAAATATGAAGGCCTTGATCCTCATAGTGGCACCTGGAGACTATCTCAAGTCATCTGGGCGTCCTCTCCTGTTTTTTGCAGTGGCAGTTGGTTTCCTGGTCTTGGCTCCCGTATTTTCTCATCATAATTCTGATGAAAGGTATAAAAAGGAAACACAATAGCTGGCACTTGAATACAGATAGCATGTCCGGATGCACAGGACAGATGTCAGTCCCTAGGGTGGTAGGTTGGGGTGTGTGTGAGAGTGTGGACAGCACCATAATTTTAAGATTATTGTATATATTTGCATCCCACCAGTATTACATGCCCATCCCACACTTCAATTAGTTTGGAATAGCAGACAATAACCCTCCATTTTATCCTCACAACTGTCCTGTGAGGTAGCTTATGTGGAAAGTGACATGCCCAAAGTCACTCAGTGAATTGCATAACTGAGTGAGGGTTAGAACTCAAGTCTTCCTGCTGCCAGCACTTGAACCACTATACTATACTGGCTGACAGGCAGCACAATCCTAACTCCCAGTGTCCCTTTTGCCAACTCCATCCATCGCAAACATGCCATAAAGCATGTTTGCACCAACTCTAGAGAAGGTGAGGCTGGTGCACAATGGGTGGACCGGGCCCAAGTGGGGAGTGGAAACAGGATCTGGCACTTGGGCCAGATCTTAACCCCACTCCTGAGCAGCCTGACATTACACAGGCTGCTTGGAACTGCACCACCGATTTAGGTGCCGCAGATCCGAGCAGCCCTATAGGGCTGCCTGGGGAGTTGCTAGGGATAAGGGGAAATATTTCCCCTTACTCTAAGCTGTGCCCCAGCCTGCACCAAACCTGCACTAGATACAGTGCAGTCCAGCTGGCCCCGCCTGTTCCAGTGCAGGTTAGGACTATGTCCTTTAATTAACAATAACTTGTAAAAAAATGATAAATCCCAAGGGGTTCCCAGGCTTCCCCCCCCCCCATAGCTCCATTCAGTTCAGGTTTGTTTGATGGATAGCTTTAGTGAAGCTACTGCTAGTGTGTGGTACAGGAGAAATGAGAATATAATTGTTCAGAACTTCATAACATTATGGCTGCTGCTTGACCAATCTTTTTTTGGGCAGATTTGCTGGCTAGTTGTCACAACAATGCTGTTGAACCAATGCAGAATAGTGGTGATATTGCAATCTAGTTCAGAACTTATGTAATTGGAAAGTTTCCAAGGAAGTCCAGCATGGATACATTCCTTCAAATGAAGGGATTTCTAAAATATGAAGGGACTAGTACAACAAATGTTGAAAGGGAAAGTCAAGAGGGTCAGATCTCTAGATGTTGTTTAACACCATTATAGCAGAAGCTCAACTAACATGGATACCCCCAAGTAGGAAAGACATCGCCAGGTACAGGATGATGCCAGTGAGGTTCATGAGTGGAGTCAACGAAGCTATAAAAGGCAAGAAGGCTTCTTGCAGAAAGTGAAAATCTTGCCCAAATTAGGTCAACAAAAAAGAAACTCTGGCAAAAGGAATGTAGACTGATAATAAAGGATGCAAAAAATGTTAGTAATACATAGTTAAACGCATGAATGCAAACCATAAAAATGTCTTTAAATACGACAGCAGCAGTAAACCCGCCAGGGAGGCAGTTGGACCTTTAACTGACAATGGATTAGATAGCCTGGAGTTAAACGTAACTGAGAAGTGGCCAAATCTGCAGATGACACCAGTGTGCAGCAGCTAAGAAGAAGGAAAATTCCATGCTAGGGCTCATCAGGAAAAGGGATTGCAAATTAGATTCATACTGTTATAATACCTCTCTTCAAATCTATGGTGTGGCCATAATTGAAATAATATGTACAGTTTTGGTTGTCACACCTCAAAAAGGGCATTGGAGAGCTGGAAAAAACATACAAAAGGGGACAAATAAAATAATCAGTGGGCTGGAACACCATTCTTAATAGGAAAGGCTGGAGTATTTGGGGGTTTTTAGCTGTGAAAAAAATGTGATTAAAGGGATGATTGAGATGTAAAACTATGCTAGTGGCTACTTGTGCTGTGGAATTCATCTCCACAAGTGGCCACTAGCTTGATGACTTCTTGGGGAATTGGACAAATTCATGGAGGACAGGTCTGTTAATGGCTGCTACTCATGAATGCTACGCGCTACTTTTAAGTACAGCAACGGTATACTTTTGAGTACCAATTGGCAGGGTAGCAAAAGTGGGAAAGAAGTATGCCTTTCTTTCCTGCTTTTGGGCTTTTCAGTTGCAGCTAGGTGGTTATTGTGGGAAACAGAAAGCCGTACTGGAGGGGCATTTGGCCTGATGGAGCAGGGCTTGCCTTATGTTTTGTTCTTGTGCTAATCCAAGATCTTCTACTGATGTTCAATCAGTGGGAGTTCATGGTTAGCTAGTGGTGAGGAATTTACCTGTGGGCTGCCCATGTGGCTCTCTCTGGCATTTTTTGCCTTGTAGGAGTATCTGTTTCCACCCACTTATTTTCTGCTTGTATATTTGTACATACAGCAAGTATTACAGAGATGGTATATGTCTCCAGTGCTTTTGCATCCAAAGAAAATAAAACCTGATAACATTATCTCTGGAATGTTTCAGCACATGGAGAAATGGGGATTGTATAACGATATCCTGATGTATCAGACTTGAAAAGAGATGTGAGTATGCTCTTCTAAAACTGCTGGCACAATATGCTATCTTTGGAGGTGAACATGCAGTTTGGATTACGTGGGGTTGATCTGTGGGTGACTAGTGTTCCTAGGTCATAGGGCTGGATTAGATGAGCCATAGTTCCTTATTGATTTCTATGACTGTGGGAAGATCTGCTCAAAACAACATGATTCAGGGAGAGGCAGTACAAAGCATGGCCAGGAATGAAGGCACTGCAGGGCTGTTCTTTGATCACAAGCTATTCATTATAGCATCTTAATCTGAATGGGAGACACCAGGAGACTGGAATATGAACTGCAGAGCCCAGAAGGCACACCTGTGGCACCTCCCTAAGGCTATGTCGGCCTCTGTGACCAAAATTTTGTGCCAGGGGAATACAAATAGAGCAGTTTCTGGAAAGTCCTCTGAATTTGCCTAATTCTGATAAGCCTATTATCTGGATCACAATATTTGGGTTCCCAAAGAATTCAAAGTATTTTCACAGGAGCTGCAGGAGTAGTTCATCTGTAACCAGGACAGTAGTAGCATAATAGACAGACCTTGGGACTGTGGGAAGGGACTTTTAGCTGTGTGGTGGCCCCTAAGTACTAGAATTCCTTGCCCATTATCTTCCATGGCTTGCTTTCCCTTTTCTAGAAACATTTGTGAGAATTGGCTAGAAACATTATTTAATGAAAACAAAATTTCAAGCCAAGTTCTGAGCATAAGTCCAGATTGCATTTAGAAAGTGTTAGAAACTCACAGCTCTTGTCAGCGATGATCACATTGCATAAAATCCACAACCACAAATATGTACCAGTAGTAGTCTGTCGAATGTTGAATTTTGAATTCAGGCTCCACATATGTATTGGTAAATTAATTGATATATTTACAAGCTTATATACAGCTTCCTGGCAGGATGTCTGTCACAGGGTTTCTTCTTGTTGCCATGATGAGAGGGAGCCTGGAGCCTGACTTGACCCTAAGGGGAGATTGCACTGCTTAATTCAACCCTTCTTGTTGGGGTTATAGACTGATGGAAGCAGGAGTGGTTCAAGCTGATCTGCCCGAATTGAAGAAGATCCACCCCCTTCTATTTTGTAACTTCCTCTTTAAAAAAGAAACAAAAAATTCAGCTAGCACACAAACCCTCCCACTGCTGCCATCTCCAGAATCTTCTTCTCCTCCCTCACCTGCCCAGCTGCTTAGAGAAAAAGGAGGTGAAGTACAGTGTAGCAAACTAGCATCATTTCCTCTTATCAGTCCATCACTAATGCCACTTTCTCCCTTTTGCTCCCATCAGACCTGTTTGAAACAGACAGGATGGATGGAGCATGCTGGAAGTGCTCCCAACATGCACCACTCATCCTGTTTGTTTAGTAAAGGGCTGGTGGAAGCAAGAGGAAGGAAGTGGCAATAGACTGAAAATAAGACTGGGCAGGAGGTCTGGGTCTAGAGGGTAGAGCCTCCGTCTGCCTGAAGTTAACATCCACAAGGTCGCCAGTTCGAGGCCACCGGCACCGTGCGACCTTGAAACAGCTGACAAGCTGAAGCCGAGCTATTTCCATCTGCTCCGAACATGGGAGGATGGAGGCCAGAATGTGAAGCCAGATCGGAATGTAACACCTTGAATGTAGTGGTTCTTGAAAGAAAGAACCTTCTTTCAATTGTAAAAATCCCTGTTTAATAAGGAATTTAAATAAAAGCCTGCCTATGTAAACTGCCTTGAATAAAGTCTTGAATAAAGACCAAGAAAGGCGGTATATAAATACCTGTTATTATTATTATTATTATAATAAGAAGAGGCAATGGGGGGGTAGTCCATCTCTTTCTCCTTCTTTCCTTCTTGGCCTTCTTGCTGGGTGGATGATAAGGAGGTGGAGCAGATTGATCCAGGTTTTGACTGTTTCCTTTCATGAGCTATCAGAACAGGATCACTGTGCCCCTTCTGTTGTAGCTCTGCTGCTGCAAGTAATTTGCTCTAGAGGAAGAGGTGGGCTGCCTCTGCCCCAATCCTCTTTCTACTCTTTCTTCAGTGAGTAAGAAGAGGATTGGAGAACTGAGTAACACAGCAACAAGGGCATCAGACCAGAGGGAGGCAGTGGGCAGACATGGGGGGTAGAGAACCCCTTGTCAGTTTTTCACCCTCATCACCACCACCCCCGCAACTCACCACTTGAAACAAGTTGCTTTAGTCGACCTCATTCCTGGACAGAAGTTATAACATATACACCAACATGTTCACAGGCAAATGTTACAGATACAGCCCAATATTCATATCAAGGATAACTGGCTGAGTGTTCTGCTATTGCACATTGCTTCCACCTGCTATGTGCTGTATTTATTTTCTCTGCAATTGCCTGTTTTGCACCACTTTGAGAATCAAGAGGGAGCTTGTTTTTTTTTCCATTTAAAGATGCACTACTAGAGAAACATAGCAGTCCTAAAAGATCTTGTCTACAATAAATAAATAGGTTCCCCCCCAAAATCTAAGCACCCAGACAGAGGTTGAAATAGCAGGCCCTACACTGCACGAAGACTTAATGTTCATGTACGACAGGTGTGTCAAACTCATTTCATACAGTGAGCTGAACTGCATTCATGACACCCCCCTGAGGGCCGGAAGTGATGTCATTAAGCAGAGAAAGTCATTAAGCAGGAAAAAATGATGTCATTAAGCAGAAATAAGCACTTTGTTCTCATGTAGGAACTCCTTAGTGTAAATGGCAGAAGAGACAATATGCAGATCTTGATCATTTATCACTTCATCACTCTGAACTGAGCCCAATTATCACACAGGCCATGCTGCTCAGCAGTGCTGCTTCTGCTGAGTCATCACTTTGCAGCTGAGCAACTGAGAGGTGCTCTGAAAAGTGACACCTCAGCAGAAGCAGCACTGCTGAAAGGACAGTCTGTGATAGCTGAGCTCTTCCAGCACCAGCAATGTCTCCTTCTCCCTCCCCTCTTGGTCTGCCCCTTCTCCCATAGTGTTCCTTGCCATCTGAAGCCTCCTTCCCAGAGCCTCACTCCCAGAGCCTCAGCAGAAGTGGTACTGTTGAAAGAGCAGCACAGAGTGAGCCCAATTACCACATGGCTGTATAAAGAGCTTCCAAAGGCCATATCCAGCCCAAGGTCCTTATTTTTGACAGCCCTGATGCACGTGATCAGACATTGGATGCAATGAATGTACCCAGTCCTCACTCTATGATTTATCCTCTAGAAACTCTGGGGAGGGAGCTGAATCTGAGGTTGGCAAATGCTAGCAGCTTGCACAACACATTCTAATAAGGTTATGTACAGAGGCAAACAGAGGGACAAAATGCAGTAAATGGTTTACCAGGGAGAGCAACCAAGAAAATGGAGACTGGTAAAATAGGGACATTTGGAGCAAGTGATCAAAATAATATTGCTCCCAACCATTTTGTTTGTGCTGCCTTTGGAGGGCAGTTGAGTTGGGAAAAGGAAGACGGTGGGATAAAGCTAAATGTTCAGGTGGGTGGAAAGAAATGGAGAAAATATCTTCAGGGTTTATTGCTCAGAAATAATTCAGATGCTTGCCATTTCTGAGCATTCCCTACAAATTTTCTTTAGAATTAATAATTCTGTTATCTGAGCTTTTGGAGAGAGGTGTGTGTTTGAGTATGAGAAGCACAAAGACTCTCTTTTGGGAGGATCCATCTCTGAAGAAAAGGCTTTTTCTTTGTCCTGGAAAATATGCAAATATTATTTTAGCCCTGCAAATCAAGAGGCGTTGGCCAGGATTGTATATGAGAGAGAGAGGGAGAGAGAGAGAGAGAGATCTGATGCTGAATTCTGTACTTGCTAATCATAACAAAAAGCCTTGCTCACCATCAGCCATCAGAATTAGAATCTGCAGTATAAACAGGGAACAGGCAGTGTTTAAATTTAGAACAAGATTGCTGCTCCCTGCTTTTGGGAGTGCCTGTTGGGAATGGTGCAGGATACTGCTGAGCTCACTGCTACTGCAGATTCCCTTTCCCTCTGCAGGGGTGGTACTGGGCATCTGTGCATTTGCACAGCTGCAGGAGGCTCTGTGGGAAGGTTTCCCGGAGTTCTGTCTGTGGCTGGAACACAATTAGCGCCCATAAAATAATGGAGGACTTTAGGGAAGGGGGTGAGTAGACTATGGGATTTCCTTCTGTATTTTAATAGAATCCTGAGGTTCACCAACAAAATCCAGGTGCAAAACAATGGTTTGATGGTAAGTGCTGAATACAACATCTGAATAGATGTTCAACTAAGGAATTTGTCTCAGTACTAAAACTGATCTCTCAGTTCTTTCACACACGAATCCACTCCTGATTCTCTCCCAAACTTTCTTCATTTCAGCAGCCTAATTTGGAGGGGGGGGGGGGAGGCGAATTCTTGTTGCTGTTTTTAATCTGTTGGGACTCAGGCATTCTTGGCAATCTACTGCATATCATCCAAAAATCTGTGGTTAAAAAAGTGAGCTCTGAACAGGCTTGTGTGCTTCCTTTGTGACAAAAATTGGTGCAGGACTGTTGGTACTAGTGGTTGAATACAAAATTCTCAAAGTTAGGGGGTCTTACTGTAGCTTGGTGGTGGTGATCATGATAACCATTGGGGGTCTTCCCGGTGGCTGGCACTTTTTTTTCTTTTGCTCCCAAAATGTTGCACCAAGAGAGACACAGCATAAAATGGTTTTTAAAAAGATGTTCACACTGCCACCAAAGATTAGTAAGCTGTCCCAGAAATGTACTTTGAATTTCATGCCCGTCCTCAAAATTTCCTCAGTTTCATCCCTCCCTCCCCAAATCCCTCCATGATTGTCCTCAAATTTGAGCCGAAAATGTTTTTTTTAAAGAATATAAATCCCTAACTATCTTCAATAATGCATTGGCTCTCTCAGAAGGGCAGTGGCTAAACTTAGAGTGAGGCTCTGCAGAAGGAACCATGTAAAGTGAAGAAACATGGAATCAAAGCACTGTGTTTTGCAGTGGTGATGCTGGTGGTGGGCAGCAGAGACATAAAACTACATCAAAACAGTGATTTGGTTTGCAAAATTAAATACTTGAAAGCTAAGCAATGCCAGATTTACTGTTATCCATTGAGTCTTGCTTCTGTCTTTTCTTGCCTCTTAATCACTGAGATAATGCTAAACCCCAATTAAAGCATAATGAACCAGGCATGCAGAATTTCTGTGTTTGCCCAAATTATGTATGTCAAAGGGATAAAATTTGGTTCTTTTAAAATGCTTTTCTCATGGTGTGTGTGTGTGTGTGTGTGTGTGTGTGTGTGTGTGTGTGTTTAAAACACCATTTATTTATATTTTTCAACCTGTCTTTTTCTTCCAATGTGATGCTAGAGTTGTGACTTCCTTAATTTCACTGTGCTTCTAAGCACTTTATATTATTATTAACAGTATTTATATACCGCTTTTCAACTAAAAGTTCACAAAGCGGTTTACAGAGAAAAATCAATAACTAAATGGCTCCGTGTCCCAAAAGGGCTCACAATCTAAAAAGATGCAAATGAATACCAGCAGACAGCCACTAGAACAGACAGTGCTGGGGTGAGGTGGGCCAGTTACTCTCCCCCTGCTAAAAAAAGGAGCACCCACTTGAAAAAGTGCCATTTACCCAGTTAGCAGGGGTAAATATTGGGAGGTTTATGATAAAACCACATGACTCAGCTGAACTAGAGTGACCCATTGAGCTGTCTTTTATGAGAGGTAGGACTCCATGTCACACTCACATTGGAATGAGTGCATCAGTGTTTTTCGTTTTTTGGATTTTTTTTGTTTGTTAAAGATAATATAGCTGGGTTGCTTAATAAAAAGGTAAAAAGTTAAAACAAAGAAGTGACCTCTTAAGATGAGGTGACAAGTGGGAACCTGTCCAGTGATAAAGAAAACTTAAATGGGCACCAAATAGCAGATATTGAAATGACTAAGGAATTTCTGTCTGCTGTTCCATGAGGAAAAAATGATGGTCTGGGCCTTTTATCCTTCAGGCTGTTTCATTGTTTGTCTGTGACTTGGTGTCTTTCCTCTGGAGATCACAAGGCATCTTTTGCTGCTGGGATATAAGTGTTTAGTGCTCAGTGTCACTTTACTGTCAAGTTCTTACTGTGTTCAGTTTCCTAGTAGCTTCTGTCACTCCTTTGGTGTTTAAGAGACTGCAGCCCAGCCCTATGTCAGGGTATCCTCAGTCACTGTGGAGCCCAGGTGTGCTCCAAGGACAGGGCTAAATCTGTTTCTGGGTTCTACAATTGGCCTGGACTTCGCCCTTCTCTACCTGTTCCCCTGCCTGCCTGGCTTCCCTTGGCTGAATTTCTCACTTTGCTTCTCTGATGGTAGAGGGCTTACCTTGGCAACACTACACAAATCCTTAGTATTTAAGATTCTGCAGGACTCTTTGTTTTGTTTTGTGTTGGGTTGTGTTTTGTGTTCTGCAATAGTTGGCGATTCTTCTGGAATAAGAGTTATAACACAGAATAAATGTGACTACTCTTCTAGAATAAGCGGCTTATGGATTCCAGCCTAACTGTTCATGCCAATGAAGGAGGAATAAGGTACGACACTTGGAGTTGTCTAAAAAGTCACTGTTTCAAAGTTGATGGGGAGACAATTTTGGCCTCTGGGTAATCTCTTTATTACAGCTGTGTCAGTTAAGACTTCCAGTGTAGGTAGTTGGGTTTTCTGGAATTTTATGATGCTCTTCATCTCACCCAGTTTGTTAATGTACTTGGTTTTTAAAGACTGGAAAAAGATTTCAGATTCTTGGGGCCGGCATCAAATATAAGAGATTAGATGCTTAGGTTTTTACGTTTAGGTTTTTCCAACCTTGCCATTTGATAATTTTGTGAAAAATCCCAATGACGCAAGTTCTTGCTTTCAGTCTTTGACACAAGGAGTTATAGGAAAGGAACACATAGATCTGAGGGCTACTTTGTATCTTAACGTTTCGCATTTAACACATACATAGCATTATTTATGATGGTATGTTTGTGTGTAAATTGTGGCTTTTGCCTGCAAAATGCATGCAAGCTGTGATAAGAAAAGAGACTGCCACCCACTCACATGCATTTTGCAGGCTTAAAGTCATTATCTTACAGTGGAAGTTTGTTTTTGGAAAATTGTGTCTAATTTGGGGAGAGTTCAATGTTCAATTTTGAAATGTTTCTGGAAATTGGTTCTCAAGAACAGAATGTAACACGTGAAGCAAGTTCTGATAGAAGGAGTAGGATATGGTACTATTTTGTAGAAAATGCTGAGGGAAAAAGCAGAAACAATGTAAAAAAAAAAAAAACCTCCCTCCCTCCCTCTACTAGACAGGTCTCACATGAGTTTGTGATAGACAGATAGAAATGGATCGATGTCATTGTGATGGTTGAAACCGAGTCGCAGAGGTGCCAAGATTTGCTCCAGTCAGAAAATGGTCTTTCTCTCTCCTGCTGCCAGGGGCTACAGTGTCTACATCACAGAATATCAGCTTTGACAACTCTATTAAATGAATTCTCTCTCGTTTGAACTTTGGTGATTAAAGCTCTCAAGCAGCCCTGCCTCTGAGCTGTGAGCATCAGTGCTGGGGAGCAGCAGGGGGAGGAAGTGAGAAACATGTGGAAGTCAGAGAGTTGGGATGCAGACAGGAGGGGATTGAGCAAGGAGGACCAGATTTGGGGGGGAGGGAACCAGGGCAAAGGAACAGGAGAAGGGAGTGGTTTTGGTGGAAGGTGAACTGACAAGGAGGAATAAAGGACAGTGACAGACGAAAGGGAGTAGGGAGCTGTGAACAGCATCAATTTGAACATGAATTGTGTAACGGGAGTCTTTGAGCATTCATGTAAGATCTCAGGGCAAAGAGAGAACAAAGCACAAGAAAGGAGAGGAGATGGAGAGGTGATACTCAGTGGCAGAACGAGCTGCTACCTGGCCTTGTGCAGCTGTAGGTCAGTGCAGGTGAGGGAGGAGACATTGTTCGAATTGTCCTTTTCATTTGCTTCCTACCTAATCTTGTTTTTTAAAGACCTTAACTCCAGTTAATATTTTCAATACTGGCTTTGTGCTGGCAGAAAGATGAGGAGGATGGAGGGAGCATTGCTTTTGCCATTGCTCTTCAAATCAGGACCCGGAGGCAGACTCAGTGCCTATGACCAGGGCCCACAGCCTTGCAGAGGACCTATTTGTGAACCATCATATCACCATATGACAAATAGTGACTGTCCTCACCAGCAGTCATTTTTTCTAGTGCTGACTCATTATATTTTGCTGTCTGAAGCAGAACATCAAATGGCACCCTACCTTTCCCTCCCTCTCTCTTTTCTTCAGTTAAAACCATACTCTTTTCCTTCCTTCTTTCAACTCTCTTTTCTTTCCTTCCTTTTTGTTTGAAAATGGCAAAGGAGAAGTTGCATTATGCCATTTTGCCTTTGGTCCTCTATAGCCTGTAGAGTATAGGCCATCTATGGGGAGAGCAGTGCTTGATGGGCTACTGTGCTGCCCCTGACAACTGGCCTACAGTCAGTCAGTAATCAGTAAGACCTTTATTGACATAAAAACTGGCCTACAAACTTCCACTTGAAGTGATCTTCTTCCCCCTGCTTCATGGCAGGGTCAATCCTTATTTTATTTGTTATTTATTTTATGAATGTGTATTCTTCCTTTCCAGTTAAAAACTGCATAAGGAAGTTCACAATAATAAAAAAAATGCAACCATTTAGAAATTAAAGACAGCTGGCAATAAAATAGCAGCAATAAAACAGGCAGTTTTAACAGTATGGTAATTATGAGGCAGCAAAAGCTACCCTGCCCCTTCAAAACCTAGTTGAAATAGAAATCCTGCCTATGTGAACCACCTTGGATTAAAGTCAAAGGAGTAATCCAATGACTAAGAAAGGTGGTATACAATACCGGTTGTTATTATTATTACTATTATTAAATGCTTTAAGTCCTGTTGGAATTGCTCCACAGTGGGGTCTGATTGAAGCTCCTCTGAAAGCATGTTCCAGAGGTGTGGTGCCACCACAGTGAAGACCCTGTTTCTTACCACCATCCTCTTAACTTTGGATGGTGGTGGAACTCTTATCAGGGCCCTGTCAGATGACCTAAGGCGACTAGCCAGACAGTGTGGGAGTAGGTACCCCGGTTCCAGTCCATATAGGGCTTTGTATGTCAAAATCAGCAGCTTAAGTTGGCCTGGAAACAAATCGGCAACCAGTGCACTCACCGGAGAAGTCGCCTGACAAAATCAAACTGCTAAACCCTAGTAGCCACACAAGTCTTCACATTCTAAACCAGGTGCAATTTCCAAATCACCTTCAGGGGCAGCCCCACATAGAGTGGGTTACAGTAATCTAAACATGATGTAACTAAGGCGCGGACCACCATAGCCAGATCTGACTGATTCAGGTATGGCCACAGCTGACACCAGCTGAAACTCGGCAAAGGCCCCCCAGGACATAGCTGCCACCTGGCCATCCAGGATCATTCGTAGAAATTATATCTGAATACTAAAATGCCATGAGATCTCTTATTCCTGGTGATTCTTCAGCTATATTATTTTCAGGACTTATAATTAAATACAAGGATTTTGAGGCAGTGGTAATTTTACAGAACTTTAGACTACAGTAATATCCTTCACATGCACACATGCTCATTAATGCTCACTGTAGATATTTTCTCCCCAGAGAATGAAGCAATTGTTGAATCCCAGCTAAGTATTTAAGGCAGCAGTTCTCAAACTCTCAGGAAGAGACTGAACCGCAGTAAGTGTGTGCAGGGGCGGGGGGAAGGCAGCAATGCGACATGCTAGATCGTGTCACTTTGGAGGGGTGCAGGGGTGCTGCGGAGACCCTCAAAATTGCAATCACGACTACTTCCAATTTTGCATTCACAAAACCAGAAGTGGTTGCAATTGCGATTTTGACTGTCTCCGCATGTTGGGGAGTCCTGCGGAGGCTGGTGCTGGGGCTCCCTGCACACCCAGGAAACTGCTGCAGGCACTGGTAAGTCAAAGCAAGCCCCTGCACCCCTCCAAAATGGCACAATCCAGCGCATTGTGTCGCTGCCTTCCCCCCTCCCCACCCCTTAAGGGGGCAGAGGTCAGGGTTCTTTGACTAGGGCATTGCGACACCCTAGTTTGAGAACCACTGGTTTAAGGGCTTCTATCTCTTAGGTATGATTTGATTGTGTTCCAAGAAGTGGCTCAAGGATGGAACTGAGGGGGGAGCTAGTTTTGGGGGAAAATAACCCCAGAAGCATGATCATGATTGGTAGTGGTGGCTGAGGAACAGGAAATGGAAATTATAGAAGAGCAGAGTGTACAAGGTCCTTTATCCTAATTATTGGCTGTTTTCCAATCTCCATGACTGATGAGGGCTAAGACATTATAGGGAATATTGCCTGGATGCTAAATTCTGTGCCAGAGATCACAATTCTTTGCTGGCCTCATGATGCCACAGATGTGTAGGGTAGTTGGAGCCCTCAGTGAGAATTTTCAACAATAGTGGAGTAATGCGGACCAGTTGCTCCTAAATGCTCTAAGCCAGCCAAGGGTATATTTGGGGAGTAGCAGATGTGGGGGAGGAGTAGAGCTTTGGATTTTCTCCTACAACGGAACTGGTGATGTCATCAGCAGGAGCTCTCAGGTGCTGCCTTTGAAACTTTATTCAGCGGACCATAGCAAAGAGTTAACATTTTGCTTTCTGAAGCAGAACACCAAAGGACACCCTTCATTTCCCTCCCTTAACTATGCATAGTTAAGCATAGCTTCAGGCTCAGCAGAATGCAAACTGAGGTATTTGCCTAAGGGCATAATGTCTAGGTCATTGCCTATTCCTTGGGCTGCCTGAGAAACAGTTTGTAGCTTGTGTCACATTAACATTACAGTCCTATGCAAATTTGCCAGGAATGTCCTGCTGAACACAGTGGGACATACTTCTGAGTAAACATGCATGAGCTAGCACTCTAAAATCCCTTTTTAAGTTATTTGGGTTTTTTAAAATCCTACCTTTACATTTTTATACATTTGTTTAGAACAGTGGTTCCCAAACCTTTTAGCACCAAGACCCACTTTTTAAAACAACACTCTGTTGAGACCCATCTAGGCTTACCAGACTTTTTGAAAAAGATTTAGAAAGAATTTATGTATTTATTTATTTATTTAGTAGTAATAACCAGAAAGACAGACCCACAAACATCTAGCTCCCTGTATTTACACATGCTTGCAAACTGCAGGAGCTCAGCTTCTTGCAGGGCAGTTAGCAGCTGCACTATCTGATTTTTGAATAGCTTCACGGCTTATCTGATTTTCCATCACACTTTGGCAATCCACCAAAAATCAGGTCGCGACCCACCAGTGGTTCCAAACCCACAGTTTGGGAACCACTGGTTGCTGATATTGCGTCCTACTCCAAGAGTCTGGGATGAAGTGATCTTTAAATAAAATACATTAAGTTTCAATGTACAAATAAGCGGCAGGATAAGAAATGTATAGTTGATTTTTTGTTGTTGTTTTTGCACAGTGATCAGGGAGTTTGGCTATGGGTGTGTGACTGTGAGTGCTTTCATAATGAGCTTCTGCACCTCAAAATTTACCACTACATTTCCAGTCTTGAAAACTCTCTGCTGCTGGCACGCCCCTTGGGATGTTTTTCACCATCACGATGTCCCTTGGAATATTCTTTCTCAATTTTGTTGAGGTATTTGATTTGTCAGTCTTCGGTTGCTGCCCTGGACCTCAAACATGATTTTGTCAAAATCATGCACTTCTGATCTGTGTACAGCCTTCTTGTTGCAAATCTTCAGCCTCCCTACATATTTGTCAAGGGTCTTTTATTTTCAAGCTTCCCCAGCTGCCCTGATTCCTCTCCACCGGTATGAAAGGGTAGCCCAAGGCCACCCAGTGAGACCATGGCTTAGCAGGGATCTGGAGTCCAGTTCCTCTTGGTCCAACTCCAATGCTCTTATTCATTTGAACCATGCTGTCTCAAACAAGGCCACTATTGTTTCTGGGCGATGCTGGCTGTTAGGCTGACAGCTCCTGGCTACTTTGCTTCATCATCAAGAGCTTGAAGGGACGAGATTTATATGCAGGTTTGGCCTTTCAGAATGAACCATTGAGACTGAGGGCACCATGTCTTGAGCTGGCCATGTTTGCTTGGCAGTGTGTGCTTGGCCACTCTGGTGGCACCCCCAGTAGAAGATATGTAACCTGTCACTGTTCCTCGGCTGAAGGCTGAAAGTTCACAGAAGGACACTCCTGAGGTAATCTTTTCCTCCAAATGAGTGATTTTGGAATTATCCTTGTAGAGGAATATGTGTGGAAAACAATGCATTAGAACTGGTTGTTTACAGTGAATTAATTTCTCTGTGAAAGATTGATAGAATCTGCAAAAATGTAATATCAGATTTTAGAATCTACTTGGATATTCTGAAGATTACTTGCTAAAGGCTTACTAGATGGGCCTTGTATAGAATATTTGTTACCTTAGACCAGTGGTTCTCAAATTTTTCCAGCTTGCGCCTCCCCTGATCCTTGTAGCCATTGGCCACGGCTCCCCATTACAACACCTCACCTCAGTTACCCCCAAAATGCGGCTGAAGGTGTTATAATTATACACTAGAAACAAGGCTGCCAGCACTCTGAGGCTGCAATCCTAACCACACTTACCTGAGAGTAAGCCCCATTGAACAAAATAGGACGTACTTCTGAGTAGACCTGGTTAGGATTGTGCCCTGAGTTTGTTAGCAGCATACCTGGAGGGTTTTGGAAAGGGAGGGGGGAAGTGATGAATTTGCAAGAGGGGAAGACTTTGTTTTGTGTGTATCTGCTAATTGCAGACTGATGCAAACTGAGACCCAGAGACTGTTTGGCTGGAATCCTAACCCCACTTTCCTGGGAGTAAGTCCCATTGAACATAATAGGACTTACTTCTGAGTAGACCTAGCCAGGATTGTGCCTTTTGTCTTACAATAGCAGCCAACAGAGTACCCCCCCCCTCAAAAGGAGGCAGGAGGAAAAAGGGGAATGGTTAAAAAGGAATGGGCATTTTTATTTTTAATCAATTTTTTGAGACAAAGCCATCAAGAGTGGCTTTTTTCCTTTTTTGAAGGGGGCGAAGAGAAAGGTGAAGATCCTGGGTTAAGCTGACACAGACCCCCAAGCCTATGTAGCTCTACTCAGAAGTAAGTCCCATTTGTGTCAATGGGGCTTACTCCCAGGAAAGTGTGGAACGGATTGCAGCCACATACAGCATGATTACAACTCATCCCAAAGTAGACTGGGGCTGCTCACACACATACACCCAGCATGCAGATGCCACCCCTGTTCCCCCAGGCAAGACAGAGGGATGCAGGCTGGGGCATTTGCCCCCCCCCCCAGGAGCAGAGGAAAGCACTACACTGCCTGTACTTACTCTTCCCTCCCAGTTTGAAACCTGCCAGGAGTGCCCTTGTGCTGATGAGATGCAGCACCTCAGCATTCTTCTTTCCTTCAGCCTTGACCAATCCCAGGATGCCCAGGGTGAGGGGCACACTGGGAAATGTAGTCCTTAGGGCGAGGTTGCACATGGAGAGAGCTCCATGCTGAGATGCGGCACCTCTGCCTGCCCAGCCAGTCTTCTCTCCCACCTCCCCCCACCATGTTTCACACTGCCCCACTCACCATCGTTCTCATCTCAAAAGCAGCAAGTCAGGAGGCAGCCGGTGCAGCTGACCTGAGCAGCGCTCAGCAGCCACCTCTCTCTCTGAGATGCCTGGGGACGCCCCTGGAGGCTAACCACGCCTACTAGGGAGGCGGGACGCACAGATTGAATACCTCAGCCTTAGACTAAGAAAGACTGTTGGTCTGACTGGCTACTTTTTGTTAGGATTTCTCACTAAGTCAGTTTCTCAAACCGTGGGTCAGGACCCACTAGGTGGGTCTTGAGCTAATTTTAGGCGGAAATGTTACAGATCTGTACTTTTAACAAGCTACTATGAATATGCTTTTAACAATGATAGTAAATAGGGCTTACCCCTGGGTAAGTTTGGGTAGGATTGCAGCCTAGGATTGTTAAAACTCTTCCTGCTTGATGTCCGACAAATGTCTTCCCCCTGTGGTGCATCATGTACGTTCTGCCCACAGCTGCTTATCTTTGCAGGTGCTCACCCCAGAAACTTAGGCTGGGCAGCTGCTTCTGCTGCCTGTTGCCCCAGCAGGTTATGTGCCTGGATTTCTGGGCAGAAGCAGCTGCCTGGCACAGCTGCCTTCTGAGGTGTTCAGCTGCAAAGATAATTGGTTGTGGTTCAGAATGGCAAGTTAAGAGCCATGTAAGGAAGACTTTTTTGGGTGCTGGATCTGGCCCACATGCCAGGGTTGATGCCTGCTGCTCTAGACCATTGTTATACATTTGTACAATCTTACCTATGAAAAAGAAAATGCTCAGGCTTATTTAAAGGAGCACAGTAGTATACATATACAGTCCTAAAGTGTTATTGCCGGTTTCTTCCTTCCCATTCCTTTCCCATTCCTTCCACAGTATGGGAAAGGACAATGGAAAGAGATGCTTTAATACAGTGATTTTCAACCTTTTACATCTCACGGCACACTGACAAGGCACTAAAATGGTCAAGGCACACCACCAGGATTTTGAAAATTGACAAGGCACACCATGCTGCCACTGGGGGCTCACATCCCCCATTGGCCCTATTAATAAATGACCTTCCCCAAAATTTCTGTGGCACAACTGTGGACCACTCGCGGCACACCAGTGTGCCACGGCACAGTGGTTGAAAATGGCTGCTTTAATAGGTATTCAAAAAGCAACTTGGGTCCAGCGTGAAACCAGGCATACTGTGGGACTTCTTGCCTAAAATGCTGAATTGGAACAAAGAGATATGAATAGACTTTGTATGTGTTTAAATGAACGCATGATGCTGCCTATACTGTTTATCTAGTCCAGTACCGTCTGCTGCACTGACTGCCAGTGACTCTTCAGGTCTAAGGCACATGTCTATTTGCACTCTGCTACCTCTGGTCAAGATTGAGCCTGGAACCCAGGAAAAGTTTGTCGCCCTTAAGTCATGTGCTCCGTTATCTTATTCAGATTTGGTAGTTTAGTTCAGTGATATGAGAAGAAAGTGCAATTAACAGTCTGACCCTACAATTCCCTTTGTATCACCAGATATTTTTGGAAGCTTCTCATCTTTCCTTTTTCTTCATCATTCCATCTTCTCTTTGACCCTCTCAGATAACCTGAGGGATGCCTCCTTTGTTCCTGACTTCAAATCCCTGCTTTAAATCCACCTTTTCCGTGAAGCTGTTAGCACTGTGTCCTTGTTTCTTTTCCCTGTTGCAACCATCCTAAAGGCCCAATACTATCTAATATTCCAGTATTGATGCAGCTGTGCTAACAGGGTGTGTGCTGCATCATGCGGTTGGGGGCAGTCATGGAGGCCTCCTCAAGGTAAATGAACATTTGTTCCCATTCCTTGCAGCTGCATTGCAGTTGCATTGGTGCTGGAAAGTTGGATAGGATTGGGCCCTAAGTATGTACAGATGAAATCATCACATATTGTTCTCCATAAACCTAGTCACCACCCCCTCCTTCCATCTCTTATCTCCCTTGTGTCTTTTTTAAGATTGTGAACCGATTGAGGCAGGAACCTTCTTCTCTTCTATTGTGAAGTGCTGTGTGCAGTGATGGCATGATATGCATAAATAATAACCTTACCTGAGCCAGCCTTCCTCCATTGCAGAACAGCATCCTGATTACCCACAGATAGCTTACACCATTGTCCTAGTAAATGCCAAGCCTAGTTAATGCTCCTGTGTTAGTGAGGACTCCATCTCTACCACAATCATTCTGCCCACTGGGGCAAGCACTGTGTTTCAGTCATCCTTCTGGCTGTTGCTAGCCCAAGATGCTGTTTGAAGTGAAAGGGCAAGGAGCATGAGTATAGCTTTATTATAATTTTAAATTATTAAAAGGTTTTGGTTTCTTCCTTTGAGGAATAGCTTTTTTAAGGGCTGTCTGTGCAATTACTTCTTTAGAGTTCAGTGCTCAGCAAATCTGAGCGAATCATAGGTTGACACACAGAATGCTCAAAGGGAACAATCAGCCAAGGGATTAAGGGTGCAGACTGGAAATGTGCTCTGGCAGCAGATGCACGGCTCTTGGAGGACTGGGGTTAAATTGTTCTGGTGACACACTTCTGTTGTTTGGCTGACTGGGCAGCAGAATGGCAGATGAGATTCAGTGGAAGCAAGGAGGACCCAGTGATGCAAATTGGGTCAAAATCTACTCATTTCATAAATGTACTGCTGGGGTCTAAATTGGGTGAAAGCAAAAGAGATATCAAAATCTCATTGTCGGCACCAGAACTGTGCTGTGGCAATGCAAAAAAGCAAAATCAGTCTTGGAAATTGTTAGGGCTGAAAATAAAATATCAGAATGCTATGATAGATACATGGTACCACTACGTAAAGAATGCTGCATGCCATTCTGGTTGCTGTGCTTCCCAAAAATGTATTGCAGAACTGAAGAAACAACAGGAAAGAGCAATTTGAACTACCAGGAGTGGGAGGAGGGAAGATGGACCATTTTTTGTGAAACATTTGACTCAATCTCTTAATCTCCTTATTACACTGTAACTAAGCATAGGCAAGTATACATGGTAAATAATTGCCTTTTGTTCCTTTATCTTTCCCTATACCCACTTCCTTCTTCTCCTGCTGTCTCCTTTTCATCCCTCTTAGCTAATGAGTCTTTGGGATCTGCCTTTTCATCTATGTAAAGGGCCATGTACATGGGTGGTGCTAAATTAATCAATGAATGTATCATCTACAAGAGAGAAACTCCATTTGAATTAACAGCCCAATCCTATGCATGTCTACTCAGAAGTAAGTCACATTATAGTTCATGGGATTACTCCCAGGTAAGTGTGGATAGGATTGCAGTCTAAATGAGGTTTATGTCCAAGCATTTAAATGCAAATTGCTCAAAGGACACCTTTTCCTATGTGGCAGACAAATTTGTCTAAATCAAGAGCGAAGGTATATTTTTAAAAGGTGGTCAGTAGTAACTCAGTGCATCTCCCGACATCTAGTTAGGATTTTTTTTTTCCTGCTCTGCAGCTAAGGGTGATCTGCATAGAGAAAAAGGAAATTCAGCAATTCTTTGTACATAATCAGTACACTGCTATCTCCTGCTGATCCTCCAAAAGCTTGATTCTTCTGGCTGGCAGATCAAATCCTGCCTACCTTCCTTATAGGCTTGGACTGGGAAGCAGAAGTGACAGTCACTTACTTTCCACTCCGTTCCCAAGAACTACTTGATTGACGCTGAGCTGACCTGCAGATCCATAACTGCATTATTTCAAGGTAGTTTTGGAATATGCTTGGTCGTTATCAGATATCCTTCTTTAGAATCACTGGAAATGTAGCATTCCCTGGAGATGGTACAACTCGTCATACCTCTACGTGGTGTATTTATTCAGATACATGTTATCTCAGATGGGTGCATTTATAATGGCAGAGTAGAAAACAATGAATTATGAACAATGCTTCAACATGTGTTGATCTGTTGTGCTTTTTCAGACTCAGTTGGGTTGTATGTATGCCAGAATCTCTTTCTTACAGACCAGTCCTAAGCTCCCCCCCCCCTTTGCTGGTGCTCTTGCACCAGAAACAGGCTCACTGTATCCAGTGTGGGCGAGAAAGATCAGGAGGGAAAGGGGATGTAAATCTCTTTACTCCCATGTAACCCTCCTACTCCGCAATGGCTCTCCTTGGACCTGTGCTAGCAATTTTGGTAGCATAAGTCTGAGGAGAAAAGTGGGGAGGCTGCAGGAAAGGGGGATGTGATCTGGTACTCTCCATTGCCACCAGATCCACCCCCTCCTGCAGCATCCCTGCCACCCATTATGCCCCCTCACTGCCCAGTTTTCCCCCCTTCCTGCCCCCATTTACACCCTCTCTTCCCCTCTCCCACTGGTTTATCTGCTCCAGCAGGTGGTGGGAGAGCTGACAGTGTGTGTGGTAAGGGCCTTCCTGCCGGTATCCCAGCAGCCCGCTACTCAGCGCACTGCTGGAAAGCGCTTTCTGGCACTTTTTCAACAGTTACTGCCAGTGGAATATGTGTTCTGCTGGAGGTTTCAGCTCATAGGATTGCACTTTCAGTCTAACACTAGGATATGGTATTACATTGTCTGAGTTGTCATAGAGTCATCTAAGTGGAGCAGTGAACCAGCGCTTTTATTATTCTATATTTTTTCCCCAGAAGCAATATGATCTAATGGTTCACAGACAAGTAGATGTCAGTACTATCACTATGTGATTTTTTTTTTTAAGTCACATTGTTTGAAAACCCCAGGCAGCAGTTCTTACCTGGAAGAACTCAGTGGGGCTTACTTCTGTGTAAACATGCTTAGGATTGTGCTGTAAGCCCTTCCTTGTTTAGGTAGGGATGTTTGGATTATCCATTGTGTGTTGCAAAGCCCTATATTGCTCTGCAGAGAAGGTCATATCTTAGGAAAAAGACTTAGGGAAAAGATAAAAAGCCAAACTGAAAACAAATCCCCGTTTGGGATCACCAAAGAGTCTACATAACCTGCAAAGTATAATATTCTTACCTGGCAAATGAGAGAATTCCTTGAAGAAAATTGTACTCCATTTTTATCTTGCCTTCCTTTCTTCAAGCTTAGTGAAGCAGTACAAGTTTTTCCTATTTTGTCCTCATAACAACTTTGTGAGATAGTGTGCAAGCTGAAAGGGATAACCTGTCCCAAGGTCAGCCCCGTGAGCTCTATGGCTAAATGGGGATTTAAACCCAGACTTCCCTAGTCCAACATCCTAACCTGTGTTTAGGACTGAAATCTAAATGTGCAAAACAGCTGTGAGGCGTTAGAACAGGATCAGTACTCTCAGCTCATTGCTTCATGTCACATCAAGCAACTGCCTAAGCGTGGTAGAGTTATTGTCTTTGTGTTTAACTGACTTTTCAAAGATTAGTTTCTGAACAGGAATCTTATAAAAGTCTGAGCCCTCATTATTGAGTCAAGTTGAGTAGTCCGCCAGCTAGTAGCTGGCAAGGTCTAGAATCATGGGAGGGCTTCTTTTGTGAGCCCTCATGTGAAAGCTGCTTTTCCTTCGGGGTATTTATTTATTTAATAGTATTTTTATCCTGCCTTTCTCCCACATAAAAGGGGACTCAAGGCGGCTAGCAATTAAATCAGTACATAAAATCAATGCAATATTGAAGCAATTAAAACACCCCCAGGATCACAATTAAATTTCATTTAAAAAGCACCAGAATGCCTTTTGGAGTAGTACAGTATCTGTTCCCTAACCCACATGATGAATCATGTAAATGTGTGTGTCGGAGGGTAATAGTGATGTGTTCAAATTTTTCTTCATGGAGATAACTGGAAGGCTTTGCACCTGACATTTAGGGCAAAGCTTCTATGTTGGTGATAGTCTCGTGTCTCCAAACACAGGTCACCATCAAACACCCACACAGTAGGGAACAATTTCAAGTGTCATCAGTTTGCTGTGTTACATACATTCTGAAGCTGCCTTGGATCTGATTTATCATAGAAGGGTGAGAAATAAATGCCTGAATAAACAAAGTGGAAAACCAAAAGGCACAGGAGGGCAGCTGGTTTCTTCTTTCTTGCTTTCTCCCCTTTCAGCTATTCCCTCCTCAGATCTTCCCCCAGTCAGGCTTAGTTCCAGTCTCAGAGCTTGAGCAACTAAAAACACCTGTAGAAAAAGTGGTCGGTGTGGGAAGGGTACACCACCCTGTTCCCATCCACCATTTCACTTCCCTGCTTTACAGGCTTGGGGCAGTGCCTCACATTTGAAGACATGATCTGCTGCTCTTGGATGGCGTTCTGACCTTAAGCCCTCTTTTGTGTAGATAAAGGCAGCTCTGCATGTTTTGATTGCCATGAAAAATACCAGTGTTGAGTTTTGTTGTTGTTTTTACAGAAAACACATAATGAGCAGATAATAATAATAATAATAATAATAATAATAATAATACACATGTGTAGATGCAACATTCTGGCTCTTACAGGATTCCTAGACATGTTGTTTGTTGGCAACCTTCAGTCCCGAAAGACTATGGTATCGCGCTCTGAATGGTGGTTCTGGAACAGCGTCTAGTGTGGCTGAAAAGGCCGATTTGGGAGTGACAATCCCTTCCACACTGGGAGCAAGTGCAGTCTGTCCCTGGTCTGTCTCCCTGGCTACGGGCCTTCCTTCTTTGCCTCTTTGCCTCAGACTGTTGGCCAAGTGTCTCTTCAAACTGAGAAAGGCCATGCTGCATAGCCTGCCTCCAAGCGGGCCGCTCAGAGGCCAGGGTTTCCCACCTGTTGAGGTCCATTCCTAAGGCCTTCAGATCCCTCTTGCAGATGTCCTTGTATCGCAGCTGTGGTCTACCTGTAGGGCGCTTTCCTTGCACGAGTTCTCCATAGAGGAGATCCTTTGGGATCCGGCCATCATCCATTCTCACGACATGACCGAGCCAACGCAGGCGTCTCTGTTTCAGCAGTGCATACATGCTAGGGATTCCAGCTCGTTCCAGGACTGTGTTGTTTGGAACTTTGTCCTGCCAGGTGATGCTGAGGATGCATCGGAGGCAGCGCATGTGGAAAGCGTTCAGTTTCCTCTCCTGTTGTGAGCGAAGAGTCCATGACTCACTGCAGTACAGAAATGTACTCAGGACGCAAGTTCTGTAGACCTGGATCTTGGTATGTTCTGTCAGCTTCTTGTTGGACCAGACTCTCTTTGTGAGTCTGGAAAACGTGGTAGCTGCTTTACCGATGCGCTTGTTTAGCTTGGTATCGAGGGAAAGAGTGTCAGAGATCGTTGAGCCAAGGTACACAAAGTCATGGACAACCTCCAGTTCATGCGCAGAGATTGTAATGCAGGGAGGTGAGTCCACATCCTGAACCATGACCTGTATGCTTAAGATATATATGTACTAGACTAGACATGTACTAGACTAGACATGTAGACTAGACATGTACTATATGTACTGAACTAGACATGTATGCTTAAGATATATATGTACATTGCACAATGGTACATATATATATATGTACCACTGGTATAGCACCTATGTTTTGCACTGTATCTCCAATCTCCGTACATTTCTGATAATCTTTCTCTTGTCCTCTAAGTAACTCTAGCAAAATAGATCTGAATGCCTCTAATATGCAAAGATGTATAAATTCATAGAGACTAATTATAAAAGTTGTACAAAGCAAGGCAATGAAGGTCCAATCCTAGGTGTTTTCTCCTTTAGTTGAGAGAGAGGTTTTGGACAAGATGCAGTAATACACCAATGAAATTGTCTGCTGCAGGAGCTTGTTGAACAGAGAAGCTGAGGCTGGGCTTTAAAATAGGAATGGGTTAATCTGTTGACTTGTATAGCCACACAAGCAAAGATAACTATTTGGTTAATCAAATTTCATGCTCCAGGACACAGGCTGATGGTATGTGTGTAGTTTGTCAACACTGTCTTGTCGACTGCACGTCCTGAGAGGTTGGAAGCCCTGGGCAGAGGCTGGGTGGGGAAACCACCTCCGCAGAATCCACACCCTGTTCCCTTAGAGTGAATTTTAGGTTAACGGTATGTGGCACAGCTAGGAAAGTGAAGTGGCATGGGTGAGTAGGAGGGCAGGTAGTTTTCATTAGTTCTGCTTTTCATTTTGATGACAGTTTGCTTCACTTGTCAGTCAATCATACACACAAGCACGATGTCTGCATTATTGCTTTTATTTTTTTGATTGCTTTCTCCAGGGACATATAAAGTGACCTTGGATTGGAGTCAGATCATTGATCCTTCTCACCCTTCTCAGTACTGTCTGCTCTGGAGAACTGATGTCAGTCAATGTCTGCAACAGTGCCCTGCTTCTAGAGGTTCTTTTAACTGGAGATACCAGACTAAATATCTTGTGCATGCAAAGCACATGCTCCACCCCTGAGCTGTGGCCCTTCCCTATGTTAAGTAACATTATTTTAAAGGCTTGGATCTTGGCGGGGTCAGGACCATTCCGGCATATCAGTGTAGATTCCATAAGCGAGCAGTATTATCAGTGTGCACACTGAGAATAGGTGCTTTGTAGTTTCTATCTACTGTGTCAGAATCTGAAAGGAAAAGTGAAGATTTACCCAACCAGTGGTCTTGACAAAAGCACAGGCAAGGGAAAATTGGATATTTAAAAAAGTGATCCAGGCAAGATAACTATAGAAAATGCCAAAGCAAGAAAGATGTGCTTTTGCAGTGGTCTTCAACCTTTTTTATGCCACAACACCAGTAAGTAAAAAAAGGATGTGACTGGGGACCCACCGTCAATCCTGCTTCCCTCCCAGGACCCTATCCACTCACTCCTTGCTGCCATCATCTTCCATTCCCCCCCCATTATGCCCTCCCAGCACTGTTAACTGTAACCAAATTTTATTATTGGAGGGAGCTGAGAAAGTTACCATGAAGCTGGGCGCTAGTGAAAGCTATTTTAGCACAATTCCTAAAAACTGTGGACTGGGACAGGACTGGGACACGATCTCTTGGTGCCTGAAGTGTTATACCAGATGCCTCCCCCTTTTCTTGGTGGTGCTCTAGTCCAGTAGTCTTCAGCCTAAAGGTATTTCATTCCCATAAGTTGCCACAACCTACAACAGAGGCTTCGTGACCCCATTGGGGTCAAGACTCCAAGGTTGAGGAACACTGTGCTATTGGACTCCATAGTCTCTTAGTTTTCCTGATGTAGAAAGCCCTCCCTCTCCATGCCTGACAAAATGGCTACAGTTCCTATCTCTCAGCTGCATAAATAATAATTTTCCAAGGTGTTCAGTGCTTCATATACAGGTAGTATAATTGTCAGGTCACAGCCCTGAGTTTTGCCCTGCACTTTTAAATCTGACTCTGAGTTGAGGTTTGAGGCTCCATAGCTTCTTCCACTTCTTGTATCTCTTGTTCTTTTTTCCATTCCTCTACTTCACTTTCTGCATGGTCCTCCTGAAGTCCTCTATGTTATACCTGGATGCTCCTGCATATAATATCTACTAGTCCATCTAGTTGACATCTAGTAGAATCTACCTGTGTTCTGAAGCAACTGGGAAATGGAGACAGATGAAAGAACGAGGGAGTAAACGCAGGAGAATCCACAACTACCTCATCTCCCAATTTGGCAGCAGATTTAAAGGCAGAAGAGAGATCCCTGGTTGTATCCTGGCAAGTCTAGCAGGTAGACAGACATATTTAGTCACAATGAAAAAGTTATCATCGCTGCTTTGAAGCATGAGTGGGATCATGGGAAAGCTTGCTTTAGTATGGAACATGCTGTGTGTGTGAACCCTGCTGTGTCCAGTACAGTAATTTTAGTGTGTGAAATCTCATTGCAAATGCAACTTATGACCAAAGTATTTTGGATAAACACCGGCACCTCCTTGTGGCAGTCCAGCCCAAATAGGAAAGCCAGAGTTCTTAAGAAACTGACATTTTTAATTCCTCCCTATGTGATCTGCAAGAGGGATCTGAAGGCCTTAGGAGTAGACCTCAACAAGTGGGAAACCCTGGCCTCTGAGCGGCCTGCTTGGAGGCAGGCTGTGCAACATGGCCTTTCCCAGTTTGAAGAGACACTTGGCCAACAGTCTGAGGCTAAGAGGCAAAGAAGGAAGGCCCATAGCCAGGGAGACAGACCAGGGACACACTACACTTGCTCCCAGTGTGGAAGGGATTGTCACTCCCGAATCGGCCTTTTCAGCCACACTAGACGCTGTTCCAGAACCACCTTTCAGAGCGCGATACCATAGTCTTTCGAGACTGAAGGTTGCCAACAACAACAGATTTCCATTCAGTTGCCCTGTTGTATGTAGTTGCCTGCTAAGGCTGCCAGCTAGCCAACCAGGAAAAAAAATGTTAGGCTGCAGTTTGTCATTCCCTACCTTTTTCCCTTTTGGTTTGCTTTAGGGCCAGTTGCCAGAAAAACAAGGTGCAAGATGGCATTTTTCTTCCTTGCTGCTTTTGTAAAAAGCTGTATGCTATAGGTAAATCAACAGCTTCTTGGGAAGGAGTTGCCCAAAATGACTAAACTCCATCACTGGGGGACAGTGAGTTGCAGCTCAGTGATAAACCCATGCAGTGGTGTCGCTAGGGGGGTGCGGGCCGCATCGGGTGACGCACAAGGAGGGAGCGCTAAAATCGTGGTGGTTAGGAGTAATACCATCATGTTCTATACCGTTGGATGCAGACTTTCCAGCTGAATGCAATGCGAAAAACAGGAGTGAATTTTCTCCTTTCTGTCAAAAGTTATTGGCAAAAAACCAGAAATCAAAAAATGCATGGAGCCCAATGGAAAGTGAAACCAAGCCATTTTGTGTGTTTACTTGCGTGTAGGTGAGCCTGCCTTAGTCCATTGGAAAGAGCAGGCCGAGAGGAATCCAACAACAGAATGCAATGAAACAAACTGCATTGAAATATTTTTATTTTATCAAAAGGTACAGCCCAAAAACCAGTGGGGGCGGGGCGATGGTAGATCACCATGCCCACCACCTGGAGTGTTGCCCCACCCACTGCATGGGAGTGATGCTCTGGCTTCCCGCACTGCACCGGTTGACGTGAACCCTAGTGATGCCACTGAACCCATGCTTTGCATGCAGAAGATCCCAAGTTCAATCCCTAGCATCTCCAGTTAGGGTGATAAGCATGTAGAAGTGCATTCGCTCCCCCCCCAGCCCCCACTGATCCATCAAAGTCCATGGACTTGTTCTAAGTTTTACTCTTGAGCCTCCTTCAGAATCCACTCCCCATTCAGTTTTTTTTTTTTTTTAATTTCAAAGTTTGATAAACTTGCTACCGAAGTACCACCAAGCTTATAGTTTAGCCCATATGCAAGAGCTGGAACTGGGCAGCATCACCCATTCTTTAAACTGATGACTGTGTTCAGTACAATGGAATAAATGTTTAAGATACTCAGAAGTGATTCCCTGACATATTCAACATTCACCTGACATATTCAGCACTTCTGCATTTTTAATGGGCAGAATAATATGTCTCTTTAGAGCTGAAACTCATTATGGGGCAGAAACTCAAGGAAGAAATATATCAAGCTGGTATTGCTCAGAGATGGAAAAATTGCTTTATACGAATATTTGATGCAATTTGAAGCAGGGCAGGCTCCAAGTCAGTGTAGCCATTGAGCATGTGGTTACAAACCAGTAGCAAGGAAGAAATTGGTGGCTGCTCAGGTTTCTCTGGGAAGGAAGGGCTGGCATTCCTACTGCTGGGATGCCCCTCCTCCTGGGAGGCAGGATCAGGACCTTGATGAATGAATACTCCTCCCACGTTGGGGGGGGGACATCCCTTCCGGTCCCCAGTTCTCCCCATGAATGTTGTTCTCCCCAGAGGTGGGCTATCTTCTCCTCTGAATGTTGGGTGGGCAAGGTCCCGCCTCCTCCTCTGGACACAGTTGGGCAGGTTCACACACACCCCTTGGAAAGGGATACTGCTGTGGCAGCAGCTCCCCCTCCAAGTCTCTGTTGCTGCCACCACAATATGCCTCTCCATTGATTGATGGAGGGTGAAGAGAAACTGCCACTGAGGAACTTAGCAGTAATAGCTCCTCCTCCTCCTCAGTCAGTGGGCTTCCTCCCAGAGGCCCTTGGGTCAAGGGCCATATCACAACAACCTCTGTGGGATGTTGCCAGGTCAAGGCGTAGGTGCCTTCTACTGTCACACTCCACATGGAGTGAGCCTTTAGAAAATGTCTAAAGGTCCCTTCTTAGCCTTAGGCTCTCAGACCAGTGCCCAATTTGGTCCAGGCACACTTTGTAGCAATATCATTAAGTTTTTTGATGGGGAAACGGGATTCCTCAATGTCAACATCATTCTTAAGAAAATGTTGACCTTACTTTGTTTTTTTAGGAGCTGTCAAAAGGGGAAGTTACATTATGTCACTTTGAAGTGGCACTTGGAAATAGAAAACAAATGCTATTTGTGACATGTGCAAACTTGTCATTCCCTCAATAATACCCAACTTATTCATTTCAACATTTCAGTTTCAAAAATGTCTTGTTCATTTTGACATGTTTTTGTTTTGTTTTAGATTAGTACTGAAAAATAGCATAGCAGTGGCTAAGACTCCAGGAAATTGGGACTACCTGTTTCCTGGACAGCTCCAGATATAGTTCCTTTAAACAGCTATTTCCATTCTTTTCTGAGTTCCATAAAGATTAATTTTCCTCCATGTTTTTCTTTGTTGTGGAGAATCTTTATTTTGTTGCTATTTGCATACTGCGCTTTTTGAGTGTAGAAAGTGCTTTAACAATTCCCATCTTATCAGCTGGATCTTAACCTATTCATCTGAATTCAGATAAATTAGGATGAGAGAGTAATTTCCTCAAGGTCTTTCAGTGATTGTCATTGCCAAACAGTGTTTTGAGAACTAAGGCAAACTTTCCAATAGCTTTCTCAGCTTTCTAATAGCTAAATCCAACGATTTGTGTGTGGTATGAGAAGGCTGAGAAGAGGCTGCTGTTTCACTCCCATGGTACTTTGTTAGGTCCAGTATTTTCTTGTCAAGAGATTTTTTAAAAAATTTTCAGGAACTACCTCTCAGTATTAAGAAACTCCCTACGCTGACTACTATATATAAAGAGCTGACTTATGTTGAATCAGGCATTGCTCCATCTAGCACACTGCTTTTTATTTTCATTTGATTTTTTATGCTGCATCGCTACACAGTTACACTCAAGGTAGTTTATAACATTATTTTCTGCTGCTACTGCATTTTATCTTATATTTTTGTGTGTGTTGTATATTTTTATGCTTTTTTATAATGCTTTCTGCTGATGTCTGTTTTGATTTTTATTGTATATATCTTTTTATCTTTGTTTAATGAATGTTGTAAACCGCTGTAGGCACTCCATTTTCAGGGGGAAGGGTGGGGTATAAATCTTTTGAATAAATACATAATAAATAACCCTTAGTAACGAAACACGACAATCACATTCCATGGTTCCGTTTAGCCAGTTTATATCATGATGCAAAGTACAACTAAAAGTACCAGTTTGAGAACCCAATCCTATGCATGTCTACTCAGAAGTAAGTTCCATTAGATTCAATGGGGCTTACTCCCAGGAAAGTGTAGATAGGATTGGGCTGTGAACCAATTAAACTATTAAAGCAAATTATATAATCTGTGTCATATATAATAATATTACAAGAGAATACTCCCTCAACTCCCCCATAAGCTTTAAACCTCCCTCCTACCCACTTACTTGGCTGCTGCTCGGGCAGAGTGGGATTGAGGAAGGTCTTTCCCACCCTCTCTGGTTCCCAAATTGCTGTTGTGGCAGTAATCCAGGTGTCAGTAACTCTAGAAAATGAAATTTTCCCAGGGCTATTGCCTGTAGGATGTCTGCATCAGTATCCCTGGGACAGCTGACACTTGGGTTACTCCTATAGCCATGCTGGTGGGAGACTCTCTTTGCTTCCTAGCTCTGTATAGGAAGACTCTCCTTGCTTCCAGTCTCCTGCCTGCTGGAGTAGAGATCATATGGGTATATGTTAATGTGTTTTTAATATGGGTATATGTTAATGTGTTTTTAATATGTTTTTATTGGTTAAATTATGTTTTTAATCTGTTTTTAATATGTTGTGAGCCGCCCTGGGTCCCTTTGGGGAGAAGGGCGGCATATAAATAAAGTTTAATAATAATAATAATAATAATAATCAGGTATGCAGATGAGAGAAAACAGATTTGGAGGCTTGCAGCTGGATGGTTGGAAGGAAAAGCATCATATCCTTCTCTGGCTTCAGGGAATTAAAATTCATTCCATAGAAGACATTGGGTAGAGGAGCTTAATGCTCAGCTCACATCTAAAGCAAATATTATAAGTCACAGGGACTTGTAATTCATGACATGGAAGTACATACTTTGGTGACATCTTTATGCTTGTCTGCTAAGAAATCTTTGCGTATCTGCCGTGGATCTTCTGTATGCTGCAGAGATTCAAAAGCATACACTCAGTTCACATAGGGCAGCCTTTTGATCTTTGCTGTTATCCTTCCACCCTGCTTCACTTCACTACCACCCTGCATCCAGCTTTTGGTTTTTACTGCCACTGTGCATAAACCTGAAAATATGCTAGGAGACACCCAGCACTCTTCTGTGGCTACATAATTGAAGGAAAAGGTGCGTAGTGCTGAGAAAGCTGTATGTCAGGCAAACCTGTCTAATTATTTCATTAAAAACTCCAAATGAGCTTGCCAGGAACCCTATGGCTCTCAAACATGAAAAGCACCAATTTGTCCTAACAATATCTTCCCTAACTGCGAGAAGCTCACAGGCTCTCAGGGAGAGGACTTTCTCAGAATTTCTGGATCATGTTTTCCATGAGCTGCACAAGCTTTGAGACGGGCTGTGTGGCTCTGCTGTCATTGGGATGGAGCCTTAGTGCTGGACACCAATCAGCCATACAAGTCATTTGGAGAGTTGTTGCTGGTTTGGCACAGGCACCAGCCCATTAATCTGTGCCCTTCTGCGCTGCTAAATCTGCCATCTCATTAAGTCCATATGACAATGCACAGGATGTAGATAGTCCAATGGCTATAAGTCAGGGCTCAGCAAGCAGAGAGTGTCTCCTTTTGAATCCTAATATCCCCGTAGATTGTATTTCTCCTGAAAAAAAGGGAATGGAAAGATTGGGTGCCACATACAATCAACCTCCAGAGTGACCAGATAAAGGGTCGTTTATGAGACTGTGACTCCCTCAGTCCCAGATGGAAAGTTGTGGCTGTGTGTACACTGAGATTTTTTGTGACATTCTTCTTGCTCTACTCAAGCTTCTATAGCAGTTGCAAAAAGGAGAAATATTGGAGGGTATAAACATCTGTTATTAAGCAAGAATTCAGCAGTGCCAGATCAGCCCAACTGTCTGTGGGGTTGGCAAGCATCCAAGAGCACCATGTCCAATTTCTCTGTGTGTGAATGTTGCGACTGGGTGATATTAAGTCAATGTGAAAATAAATATACGGGCATTGCAGAACACATGGTCTAAATGACAAGATGTGCGGGTGACTGGCTTCTCCCCCTCTACCTGTAAATGCCTTTCCTGTAAACATCCATTTCGTTACCCAATGAAATTTAATCCAGGTTGGTTTTCTATAGCACTGTATCAAAAGAGTTGATTCTGCATGGCATAAATCTATGTCGTGCATTTCTTTGGTGTATCTTCAAAGAGGGCAAGGAAGAAACTCTTTTGGACAAATTCACACTGAGCAAGGTAGTAGCTTGACCTCTTCCTCTCTCTTGAGCTTTTCAAAACACAACCCTGAATATAACTGTTGAGTCTCCCTAATTTGAAGGACTACCTTTGATTATATGTCATTTCTATAGTACTTTTTGCTGTATAAAGTGCTCCACAATCCTCACTGTAAAAACTTGTAAGGTAGATTGGTTTGAGAATGTTTTCCCCAAGGTCACCCAGGATGAATTTCCCACATAGAGTTACTGAAAATAAGTGGCACTCTGGTGCAGAATTGCTTCCTTGGTTGAATGCCGTGGGTTGCTGGAGCACTCTGAGTTTCAGCACAGAAACTCAGGGCTCCAGAGAACAGAAGTCCCTTACTTTAAAAGAGTGCCCACCTGGTAATCCTGCTTCTCAGTTTCATAGGGAACAGGGTACTAAGCAAGTCTCAGTGTGGTCTGATGTTACTGCATCAGGAGATGTTTACTTCAAAGATTTCCATCTGTGTGCAGCATCTTGGTGGGGTGGGGTGTTTGAGATTGGTCTGCAGTGTCTTAGTGGCAGATTCATCCATCAAGAAGATTAGATTTGGAAGTCCCTCAGCAGTAAAGTGGTTGTGCAGTTCCCTGTATGTGAGACATCAGTAGGAGGACATGTGTCCCTGCAGGCTTAGAAGAGATTGTTTCCAAAGCTAGGATTGCACATTTAATTCCTTCCCCATTCCTCTCATTTTACCTTTGCAAATGCAGAATAATTAGTAACCATGACGACAGAGACGGGCCCAGATTCGGAGGTGAAGAATGCCCAGGAGGAAAGTCCGCAGCAGCAGCTGGAGGCAGCAGCAGGCGGGCCCAACACAGTGACCAGCAGCTCCATACCCACAGCAAACAACCAAGAAGCTGAGTCTAATGAGAAGCCAGGAGCCCACAGTGACAATAGACTTGCAGAGCGGGTGAGTGGAGATTGACTGCTGAAAGTACCATCGCTAGGGCCTAGCCCTGACAGGTGTCTTCAGTGCCAGGGTGCAGCCCTTGGCCATGTGAAGGGATAAGAAGAAGAGAGCGCTTTTGAGCAAGAGCAGAGTGAAGGTTTGTTCCAACTGTGTGAGCTTACTGGACTGACCATGGCCAAACCAGTTGTATGCACCCTGACCACCAGATGCTAAATTAAGTCTCCCTTGGCTTTTTGTACAGTTATCAACAAATGTCAGCTTGCTGAGAAATGGAGACTGACTGAACAAAGCTGATCTGGGCTCAGCATTGCATATGGCATGTAGTGGGTATGTGATCAACTCAGCTTGTGGCAGCACAGATGGAAGTCAGCACAACGTGACTTAAAACTGCCATGTGCTCAAACTGATGAATGAGCCCTGACCACTGAATGCCTATGGTCATTGTCCCAGAGTTCTGCCATGCCTGGGAAGGATTCCTAGTATGATGAGCATGGATGTGAGGTGGACTTAAATCCTGATCTCTCTTACTTTAGAAAGACTGACTATAATTATAGTTCTAGATGAAAAATGTGGGGAGTGCATTATGTATTATTAATAATAATTAATAATAATACTTCCAACCTGGAGCATGTCAGGGACTTGGAGAGCAATCCTGTGTGTGTTGACTCAGAAGTAAGTCCCATTGTGTTCACTTCCAGTAAAGTGTGCATAAGATTGCAACCCTAGTCTATTAGGGAGGAAAGATCTATCAATGGCTGTTAGTCAAGATGGCAGTGTGGTTTAGGATCAAAGGTTGTATGCCTCTGAATATCACCCAGCTGCTGGGAAGCAACAGTGGGAGAGGCCTGTTTGCAACATATCCTCCATATGGGTTTCCCAGGGTCGTCTGTTTGGCCAGTGTGGGAAACAGGTTGAGGGGCTGGAAGGACCTTCAGTCTAATCCAGCAGGGCTGGCATGTTGGCCTTCATCTTCCTGGTGAATCTTTTGACTGGCACAGTTGCCTTCATGCTGGCTCCTTCATGCTGGCTCCCATTTGGTTAGGATTCATGTAAAGGCTTCCACCCACATTACTTTTCTCATAGTATATTTTGCATACTGTTCAAACAGCCACTTCCTGGAAGGTTTGATCATCATTTGCATAATGTAATATGCATTCTTTTAGGTGATTTGCATGTGAAGCAATAGATGTGTGTGGATGCTAGTGGGAATCCCCAGCGCACTACAACTCTAAATGTACAGAGCATGTTCGTTGAGAATAAGTGGTACTGAGAATTCAATTACCTGTACTTAATGTGAGCCACACATAATCAGGACTTATCCCTGAAATATAAGTTTGTGCAGAGTGAGGCCTCTCTGAGTTCATTGCAGGTGCAGCTTTGACCTACCAGTGGCAACCAATAGAGCAACACAACA
This sequence comes from Tiliqua scincoides, assembly GCF_035046505.1. Lineage (NCBI taxonomy): Eukaryota > Metazoa > Chordata > Lepidosauria > Squamata > Scincidae > Tiliqua > Tiliqua scincoides. Next base: position 194,265,529 of record NC_089824.1, on the reverse strand, counting down.
GCAGCAGCAACCAGACCAGCTGGTGTATTTGTAAAGGGGGAGATTTCAGTCTAAACAAGAGAATGCCTTCTCACAGCTAGCCTTTCCCCATCTCAACTTTCCTTGTGGCACAACTGCTTTCTTACCTTCTGGTCCTAGCCATTCTTGACTGGGGATGAACAAATGGTAACAGTGACTGAATTATCTTACTGGCTAGGATTGTAGTACTCGGCAAGAGTACTGTGACCATTTTTTCCCACATGGCACTGTGATGTCCAGGTGAAAATTAGCTCACACTTTTTACTGGCAATGAATCCATCTTCCAGTAGACTTCTACAGCCTGTGAGAAACTGAGCAAACTGCATGTAGGTAGGCATTCTTGCCACCTATTTTATATATCTTCAGCCCCTTTAACCCTGATCCTTTTCTCTCAGCCATTATTGTATGGAGATTGCAAAAAAACCACAACCACCACTTAATGCGCACCAGCATTTCCTTTTGGACTTCTACCCCTTTTTAAAAAAAATATTCCATTGCATGCTTGGCTCCCTAGCGCTGTGCTAGTGTCCTGTTTAGCAGCTCTCCAGAAATTCTAGTTCATTAGTCAGCTGAAGCATCCAGGTTTTGGTTTGCTGCAGAAAATACCTTTGCAGGAAGTGCATCTGTCCCACCTGGAGATTAGAAGCTAGATAGCCTGTCTGAACTGATCTGAATAATGGCAAGAGATTAAAGGGTCAGTGGTACAACTAAGGTTGTACTTATGTACCTACTTCATTGAGTCTTCAAACTAGAAATGATGATTAATATGCATTTGAATCCCACACTTGGAATTCTCCATGTCTTGCCACGGAGCTCCTACTCCAAACTGATTCCACAGTGCAGGGATGAAAAGGTACTAAACTTTTCCCTTGCATTGCTTACCCATTTCAGTTTGCCCCCTCCCCAATCTGTTATACTTCTGGCCCATCTTGAAATGTCTTTCAAGAAACAATAGAGAAGAGGGCTGTGGCCTCATTCTCTAGTTAACTTGGGTTCTCTAAGGCAACACCTGGAGTATTGTGTCCAGTTCTGGTGGCCACATCTCAAAAACAATATTGTGAAACTGGAAAAGGTGGAGAAGACCAAAATGATGAATGAAAGTGACAAAAATGATGAATGGGCTGGGATCTTCCTTATGAGGAAAGGCTACAATGTTTGAGGCTCTTCAGTCTAGGACAGGGGTGCCCAAACCCCGGCCCTGGGGCTACTTGCGGCCCTCGAGGACTCTCAGTGCAGCCCCCATGGAGCCCCCAGTCTCCAAGGAGCCTCTGGCCCTCTGGAGATTTGTTGGAGCCCGCACTGGCCCGACACAACTGCTCTCAGCGTGAGGGCAACTGTTTGACCTCTTGCGTGAGCTATGGGATGAAGGGCTCCCTCCACTGCTTGCTGTTTCACATCTGTGATGCAGTAGCGGCAGCAAAGGAAAGGCCAGCCTTGCTTTGTGCAAGGCCTTTTATAGGTCTTGAGCTATTCCAAGACCTTCATTCATTCATATAAGTTCATCTTTAATATATCAATTTATGTAAACTTATGTAAATTTATTCAAATTTTAAATGTAAATTAATTAATTCCCCCCCCTTCCCGGCCTCCGACACAGTGTCAGAGGGATGATGTGGCCCTCCTGCCAAAAACTTTGGGCACCCCTGGTCTAGGAAAAAAGGCACCTGGAGGCATGATTGAGGAATAGAAAATTATGCATGAGGTGGATAGCATAAATAGGGAGATGTTTTTTTCCCTCTTGCAAAACACCAGAACCAGGGGTCATCCACTAAAATTGACTGGTAGGAAAGTCAGAACAGACAAAAGGAAATATTTTTTTTTTTTACCCAGTGTTTAATTAATATGTGGAACAGGATGTTGTGATGGCACCTGGCCTAGATGCCTTTAAAAAGGGATTGGACAGATTTATGGAGGAAAAGTCAAACACAGGTTACAAGCCATGGTGGCTATATGCAACCTCTGGGTTTTAGAGGTAGTCTATCTCTAAATTCCAGGTGCAATGGAGTGGCATCAGGATACAGGTATCCTGTTGTCTTCTGTGCTTCCAGAGGTGCCTGGTGGGCCACTGAGAGATACAAGAAGCTGAACTAGATGGATTCTTGGCCTGATTCAGCAAGGCTGCTATTATGTTCTGTGAAAGAAGTACTTTCTCCTCTCCCAAATAAACGCCCAAACCAGTGTTATCAGCATCAGTGGGAACATGTGCAGTGAGAAGGTTTCCACTTCACATGGCTGAGCTGCTTATGGCACCACCGTGTTCTTGCTTGTAAAAACATATGAGACTGTATGGAAGTCTTGTAGCAATGGAGAATCAATATGGAACTTGTTCATTGAAGGTCATATTTGTGCCCTTGCCCATCTGTCAGGCAGAAATTTAATTCCCCCTCAAACTTCATTTGTGTATAGTATCCTTGTTTCTCTCCTAATATATAGCAAGTGTAATTTTTTAGCATGGCATCCAGACATTTCTGGTTCCAACTCTGAAAACCATCACCCTTCTCTTTATTTCTTTAGTCAGTGGGTGGATGGGGCACCCCATACATCTAATTACAAAGTACAGAGTACAAAATGTGGAGAAAATGTGGAGAAAAATAGACAACCAGCATGTTAATGAATTGGTTATGGTGATCAGAATAGTCATATAAGTAGAGTAGCTATGAGATGCTGGGTCCTTTCTGTAAGGGCAAAGTAGTCAGTTCAAGCCAGGCCCTTAGCGTGGGGGAAGACCAAAGGACAAGCTTAAGACAAGCAAATACGTAATGGAGGAAAAAGCTAATGGCTAAAAAACTCTGTGGGCTGAGTGGCAGAAAAACGAAGAGATCTTTGATACTTTCAGATGCTGTGTCATCTGCCAAAAGTTAGCTCCATCTGCTATGCACAGAAATTATCTAAACTGGTTCTGGGCCATCTGAGAGCACTTTCTGTTTGACAAGATACATAACAATGACTTGATTGGCTTGCAAAATTTGCGCAGTCCACTTGTTATCCAGGAGCTGGATAACAGCCACACTAGAGAGCTTGCCCTGTCTTCACAGGATGTGAAGCAGGGTGCTCTCAGGTATTGTTCAAATCAAGAATGGCCAAGTTCTTGAACTTGAGAGCTGGATTCCACTGAGCAAATTCCTTAAAGCCAGCTATGGCGTTATTGCTCCTACCCCCAGCAACTTGGTCTGAGAGAGTCTACTACCAGAGGCTCAAGAAATTGAAGAACACCCATATGACAGCAGTTCTCAAATTCTCAGGACGAGTTTGAGCTGCTCTAAGTTCTTGCAGGGGCAGGGGGAGGATTACGTCACTGTGGGGCATGCAGGGACTGGCATGTACTTACCAATCCGTGCTGCAGCCTCCTGGGGTGCAGGGAGCCCTATGCGACCTTCTGCAGGTCTCCTCAAGTCTTAGAAAGTGAAAGTGGAGTGATTGCACCCTGATCGATTGATCGATTCCAAACCGGAAGTGGAGTGCGATCGCTCCGCATTCACTTTCTGACGCTTGGGGAGCCATGCAGAGGGTCGCACAGGGCTCCCTGCACCCCCAGGAGGCTGCAGCAGGGACTGGTAAGTACATGCCAGTCCCTGCAACCCCCTTAGCAACACGATCCTGGGGATTGCATCACTGCTTTCCCCCTGCCCCGCCCCTTACGGGGGCAGAGTCCAGGGCCCTCAGGCTGGGGCATCGCGATGCCCCAGTTTGAGAAGTCCTGCTGTATGATAAGAAATGGGACAAGGAGGTTTGTATGTTGATTTCTTACCTTCCAGGTTCCTTTCCCACTGGGCACTGAATAGTTGGCACAGAGTTCTCTATGGCAGAAGGGTGTTTCCTGACTTGAAAGTGGTATGCAATTTCTTCTCTGTCTGTCTGTGCCATTAACAGACTCAGTGCCAGTGACCATGCTGTCTTAAGAACATACCCACTGGATAGGCCATAGGCCCATCTAGTCCAGCTTCCTGTATCTCGCAGCGGCCCACCAAATGCCCCAGGGAACACACCAGATAACAAGAGACCTGCATCCTGGTTCCCTCCCTTGCATCTGGTATTCTGACATAGCCCATTTCTAAAATCAGGAGGTTGCACATATACATCATGACTTGTAACCTGTAATGGATTTGTCCTCCAGAAACTTGTCCAATCCCCTTTTAAAGGTATCCAGGCCAGATGCCATCACCAAGTCCTGTGGCAAGGAGTTCCACAGACCAACCACACGCCGAGTAAAGAAATATTTTCTTTTGTCTGTCCTAACCCGCCCAACACTCAATTTGAGTGGATGTCCCCTGGTTCTGGTGTTATGTGAGAGTGTAAAGAGCATCTCTCTATCCACTCTGTCCATCCCCTGCATAATTTTGTATGTCTCAATCATGTCCCCCCTCAGGCGTCTCTTTTCTAGGCTGTAAAGGCCCAAACGCCATAGCCTTTCCTCATAAGGAAGGTGCCCCAGCCCAGTAATCATCTTAGTCGCTCTCTTTTGCACCTTTTCCATTTCCACTATATCCTTTTTGAGATGTGGCGACCAGAACTGGACACAATACTCCAGGTGTGGCCTTACCATAGATTTGTACAACTGCATTATAATATTAGCTGTTTTGTCTTGGTTAAAAGGAGCGCACAAGCGATGCATGTGCTGCTTTCAGGCTGGCAGGCAGTCCTCTTTGTGAAGTGAGAGGTTATCTCAGAGTGCTGTTCCTCATTGCAGAGCTCTGTGGGGTGACCTCTTACTTCCTGATGGGAGAGACACCTGCAAGATGAGAAGCAGAATGAGCCTTGCCTGGCCCCTGAATCAGGGTGAAAACATGAGATGCTCTGCTGTACTGTGTCTCATGATTCAGTTGCCCCTCCTGTCCAGAAGTGATAGGTCTCTGACATATAACAAACATTTCAGTTCCTTGCAATCTAGCACAGAAGAGAGTTGTGGGCCCAGGATGGAGACCAAAGGCAAACTATGCGCTGGCAAATGTAATCTTGGACTGTAAGTTAGAAAACCGTCCACACCGTCTCAAAGGATTTGTCTGGAGGCCATCATGGCTGTGCATTAGTAGGTCATTAACAGTGTCACATTAGGAGAGGACCACATAAATTTTATTATGTATGGTGCCTCTGTCCATTTATGTATAGTTCACGGTTTGTCTGTCCATTGATTTAGAGAGGTCATTTTGCCAGCAGCATTGTATGGGGGTTTGGATGAGTGAATGTTGTTTTGGGTTGTGAAATGCAATGAGCACTATCCAGAAAGAATAATGTGTTAGCAGTGCACAAGCCACTGTCTCCAAGCAAAAGGGTAGTTTTGCATGGCTAAAATAAGTTCTCTGCCAACCACTTTCCCCTGTTCCATGTCAAGCATGCCTTTATTAATGAAAAGTGTTGTAACTACAAGAGGATCCTGCTCTGATCTTATTACCAAGTGCCAGATTGATGTCCAATGGAATCAGGCCCGCCTTTAGGAGCTGCAGGGCCCAATGCAAAATGTAAGTAAGAACATAAGAACAGCCCTGCTGGATCAGGCCACAGGCTCATCTAGTCCAGCTTCCTGTATCTCGAAGCGGCCCAGCAAATGCCCCAGGGAGCACACCAGATAACAAGAGACCTGCATCCTGGTGCCCTCCCTCGCATCTGACGTAGCCCATTTCTAAAATCAGGAGGCTGCACATACACATCATGGCTTGTAACCCGCAATGGACTTTTCCTCCAGAAATTTATCCAATCCCCTTTTAAAGCCATCTAGGCCAGATGCTATCACCACATCTTGTGGCAAGGAGTTCTACAGACCAACCACACGCTGAGTAAAGAAATATTTTCTTTTGTCTGTTCTAACTTTCCCAATTTTAGTGAATGTCCCCTAGTTATTTTTGTGAGTGTCCCCATGGGGACCCCCCCCTTGCCAGGGTGAGTGGCAGTGGTGAGGTACCCAGTAGCAGTGTCACTGCTTACTGCTTTTTTGGGGGGGGCGGGGGGATTTCAAGTCAATCAGACCCAAGGAAGGAGGGCCATTCATCAGCAATGCTCTGCTCTGCACTCTCTTCCCGATGCTTCAGCATGGAAGATTCCATACCTGAGTGTCAGCTATGGAGCATGGTGCTGGCTGTGGTTGTGTGTACTCTGCTTGCTGCCAGTGTGGGGCCCCTCCACGTGCAAGGCCCAGTTTGGTCAAACTGGTCAAATTGCCTCAAGCCAGCCCAGAATGGGATATATCACCAATGCGGACCAGCTTTCTAAATAGTATGTGGGCTGCAACCTTGTTTTGATTGATGCTTTGCCTTTCCACCCAGAGGCAGGACAGCAGTCATCTTGGGAGTGTCGAGTCACTGGCATTTTACAGTGCTCTGATGCTGTCCTAACAAGAACCAATTTGCCCTTAGGAAATTATTGTGGCCAGCTGGGACTTCAGCTATTGCTCTCTGATTTTTTTTTCCTTTTCTGTGGAGATATATATTTTTAAGACAGCTGAGCAGCAGCATAAAACCATGACAAGAGATATGTGATATTAGGCAATGTATACTCAGAACGGGGTGGGAAGATGGAGTGGGAGAGAGATGGGAAGATGCTCTGCTAGGAGTAGTTAAATTATGTGGCCTGTGCATGTGATGCAAATCCAGAATATTTGCATGTATTATTTTTCATGCTTTTCCTGGTTTTTCCTGTTGTTTTTTTTTCTTTTTGCCATCTAGCAGTGCTATAGGGCACAAAAACCCTGTTTTGCTAAGCACTGGAAATGTTGTGTAGGGTTTCTGACTCCAGTTTCTAGTAATAATATTACTATTATTATAATAATTAATACTAATTTGTAATAAATTGTATTTATAAAGCATCTTCCAATTAAAGTATCATATATACAGTAGCAAAAGACAGGCTCTGCCCATAGGCTTTGAATATAAAAGATAGAGGAAAAGACAGAGGATCATAAAAAGAAGGGGAACAAAGGAAAAGAATGAGGGCATGAATGCTCAATTTACAAAGGATTAATGTTGAGGTTTTGGATGCAAGTCACCTCCAGTCTTGGGACACATCCCAAATACTCTTGTTTTAGAGGCCTCAGTGTGCTATTTCAGCACATTAAATCATGAGCCTACACATAGGCTAGGTAATTCAGGCCAGATTAGTCGGAAAATCTATATGGCCCACAGAGACCAGCACAGACTATGTGATCTGCATGTCTTGCTTCTCCTAAGAAATGTGGAGGTGCTGGCGTAGAGGAAGAATTGTCAGTTTGTTGGGGCAATGCTAGCTGCACTTATAAGAACATGTGGGAAAGGGCATGATGCCTGCTTGTTTTAAAATGATGGTGGTCCATCCTCCTGAAGAGTCCTTCCCTGATCCCATCACACTGGAGAATTACTGGCCCCTCTCTAACTTCCCATTTTGGGACACAGTGCTCAAATGAATAGTGGTGGCCCATCTCTAGGAATTTCTGAATGACACTGATTATCTGGACCTATTTTAGTCCAACTTCTGGCTGGGGCTCTGGCTGTGGGCCAATACGGAACTGGTCATAGTCACCCTAGTTGAAAATGTGTGCTAGTAACTGGACAAAAGGTGTGTGTCCCTGTTGGTTCAGCTAGACCTTTTGGAGGCATTTTATACCATCGACCATTGTATCCTTCTGGTTGGGATGGATTTGGGGACACTCTTTTACAATGTCTCCAGTCTTTCCTAGAGGGTAGATTCCAGTAAATGATACTGCAATCTGAGTTACAGGTTATCAGCCTATTCTGGAAAGGGTAGCACTCGCTTTGAAAGAGCAGGTTTGCAGATTGGAAGTATTTCTGGACCCCACATTGCATCTGGATGCTCAGGTGTTGGCTGTGTGCTGCGGTCTTCTGCCCAGTTTAGACTAGTACACCAGCTGCATAATTTTTTAGCTAATCAGATCTGACTATGATAATCATCTGACTGTGATCACTGACTATGTAGTGGTTACATCTCACTTATGTTACAGTAAAGTGCCCTCCATGAGGCTGTCCTTGAAGACTACCCAGAAACTACAGCTTGTACAGGATGCTGCTGCTCAATTACTTACTAGCACAAGACATGGAAACCACAACACACCTGTGCTTTGCCATCTTCACTGATTGGCGGTGTGTTGCCAAGTACAATTCCAGATGCTGATTTTATCCTGTAAGGACCCTAAACCTAAAGCTTAGGACAAAAGTATCTGAAGGTACACTTAATTAGCCTTTGTGTCCCTTGAGATAATCTGAGAGGGCTCTTTTGAAAATTCTGCTGCCAACAGAAATCCATCAGACATGAAAGGACCTTCTCTGTGGTGGCATCCACATTGTGAAACTCTCTCACACAGGAAGTTAGATCAGCACCATCTTTGTTTGAGTTGTTTATGATTCCTCATGAGTATTTTGTTGTTGTTGTGGGGATGCACTTGTTTGTTGATTCTGCTGCTGCTATCATAATTGTGTGTGTGTATGTTTTTCTTTTCTTTTTTAAGTCTGCTTTTATTGTAAGCTACCTTGAGTGCCTCTCTTGTGGGAGGAGAACGGGTGGAATATAAATCCTGAAACACATAAAATTTAACAAAGAAGAGCTTTTCTGGATAACAGATCAGAGATGATTCTAGTTCATTATTTGTATTCCACAGTGGCCAACTAGATGCCTCTGAGAAAATACAGAAGTGGGACATGTAGGCACACTGCCCCCCCTTTCTCGCTCTCACTGTTGCTTCCCAGCAGCTGATTCTCTGAGTCATTCTTCCTCTGAACCTGCAAGTAGCACGTGTATGTTGAGAAGCCATTGATAGACTTGCCCTCCATGAAGTTATCTAACCTTCTTTGAAAGCCATCTAAGCTAGTGGCCATCACGACCTTAATAATGCTCTGAGTGAAGAAATATGTCCTTTGTGTGTTGTAAATCTCCAGCTGATCAGACTCATTGGATGGCCCCAGATTCTAGCGTTATGAAAGAGGGAGAAAATTGTCATTCTATCCACTTCCTCCATGCAAACAACATTTTATATCCCTATATCATATCACTGTGGTTGTGCTGTGCAGCACCGAACAGTGGAAAGGTACTGGGTGGACATCCTGCAACCCAAATATTATGAGCAAACTTCCTGTTTTTTTTCCAGTGGAATCAGGGTGCTTCAATCATATAGCAAAGGACTCCAAAGTGAATGAGAATAACAGTGCATGATTTTCATTCCCCACCCCACCAGGCTGTGGACATGGATGAAAAGGACTACAGTGAAGCAGATGGGATTTCTGAGAAAACTACCCCCAGCAAGACCCAGAAATCTCCTCAGAAAGTCACCAAGAAGCTCAAGAGTGCCATCTGCAGAGTGACTCTGCTTGATGCCTCAGAGTACGAGTGTGAAGTGGAGGTAAGCAAGGGACAATACTCCACTTTTTTTGGCCTGACCTTTTTAATCCACTGATAAGCTTCTGTATGTTTTGCACTACAGTACTGTAGGCACTGAGCACCTTCCTCTGGGGAGAATGCCCACTGAGACCCACCTTTTGAAAACAACGTCTGTGATTGATATGTTAATTAATGCTTTCTGACCTGCTGCAGACACATGTGCGTGCATGCACTTTACTCCCTGTAGAAAAGCACGTGGAAAGCAGAAGTGACTCATGCATTTCCAAGCATGGGCTGCCTGCTATTGATACATTATGGTGAAATTGAAATGTAGGCGTATATGTGAGAGAGAGAAAGTGAGAGTGAGCTTGTGTAACTGTTACCCTGACTGGGATCCCGCAAGCGGGCGGGTATTATTAATAGCATGTAAGCAAGAGGCCATCATTAAACCTTGCTATAGAGCCTCACTTGTGCGAAACCCATCCCTTTATTTCTGTCAGTGTTTTCTCTTTCCTGCAGAATGGGAAGAGATCTTAGCAATGGCTCACATATCTGGAGGTTAGGATCGTTGTTCCCTATGGATGAATGGCACTCAGTCCACTGTTTTGTTTGAATGATGGAGCAAAGAGGGTGCATAAGTTCTTGAAAATAATTAATGAAGAGAAAGCACATATGCAAAGCACTACAGTTCATGGTTGCAAAAAGGTCTGCAGTGGAAAGTCTGTTTTCCCCTTCCTGCTCTTTATATGAGTGACTAGTCTACAGTCCTGGGAAACTTTTAGAGGGTGGGGAGATGCATCCTTGTCACTGCTGCAGACCCTCATGTCCACAGTGTTTACAGTGGAAACCAAGTCTGTTTCCCCTATCAAGTGTTTAATAAATTCTCCTCCTTTCCCTTACAAGGAAATGCTGCACTTCCCTGCAGGAAGATCAGCTCTTTCAATCAGCACAGCATCCCTCCATTTGTTCTTCACTTAGAGATGTTGCTTCTACCCTTAAATTTGACTATTACGGCTCCAGCTTAGAAAAATGCCAGCTCTTATTCCAGCACAGCACCAAAAATGATCTCTTTTAGTATACTATTTTGAGACTTGGCTTAAAACATGTAAACCCCTTGTTAGTGAGCTAGTACAGTGTAGTGTTTAGAGCAGTGATTTTCAGTCTTTTCCGTCTCAAGGCACATTGACAAGGTTCTAAAATTGTTGGTGGGGGGCTCACATCCCCCAATGACCCTACTAATAAACTCCTGCAGCACACCTGCAGACCCATTCACAGCACACCAGCGTGCCACAGTACAGTGGTTGAACATGGCTGGTTTAGAGTGTTGAAGTAGAACTGAGAAGACCCAGGATCCAAATTTCCACTGAGCTATTTAAAAAAGAAACAAAAGAGAAAACTCAGTTTGTAGTTTTGGGTCATCTTTCAGCCTAACCTGTCTCACAACACTGTTTTTTTTTGGGGGGGGGGGGAAGGGAGTTAGGAGAGCAATCTGGCCTAATCTTCAGTGAGCACTGTAACCGGGGCTAATGACCAGATTTTTATTTTTTATTTTTTTTGGGGGGGGGGGGGGGAGGACAAAATTGGGTGATGTAAACAGATAACGTATGCAAAGTGAAAGTGCATCTTAAAAGGCACTGCCCACATGTTCCTAGCTTTCGGTTGGAATGGCTTCTTCAAATTCTACCAGCCCATCTGCAGATGTGGCAACCCAGAGCCCAGTCATATGCATATCTATTTACTCAGAAGCAAATTCCATTAAAGTCAATGGGGCTTACCTAAATGTGGGTAGGATTGCAGCTGCAGTCTGTAAAAATGGCACTCCCTGAACTCCTATGAGAGGAGAAAGAAAGAGGCAGGTGTTTGTGGAGGTGCAGCAGCATCCTTGTACTACTGGAGAAATTGGGATGCAACTCATGTTGGAAGCTGTCCGTATTATATTCCCTGTTCAGACAAGATTTGTTATGAAATTTGGAAGCCCTTGAATCATTATGTCTCAAACTGATGGAAGTAGGGAGGGAACTGACTTTGGTCGTGATAGTGTAAACCAGTGGTTCCCAAGCATTTTTGATTGGTGGCTCTCTTGACATACTGGGCCATTGGCCGCTGCTCCCTGTCAGGGTTACAATCCTATACCTTGTATGGGGCAAGGATTCTATGGTTCCCCTGTCTGGTTTCTGTGGCTCCCCAAGAAGCCATGACTCACAGTTTGGGAATCACTGGTATAAACCATGACATTAGTAAGAGACTTACAGTTCAAGACTAAGCATTTTCCAAAGTCTTATTCTCCACTGGTATTACAATAAAAGGAAAGAGTGGGGACACAAGTACTCTTGTAAAATTCAAATTCCCAAGCTGGAGAAAGAAGTTAGGCCTGGAAATGTCAAAAGTAGGGGCAAATTTGGTTTTTCCACCATGTAAATCACTAGAGAATACTTGTCTCTCCTTAGAGGTCAGCGTCTCAGACTTTGCTAAGGAACTGATGCTATCAAGTCCATTTTGCTCCCTCATGAATTATGTGTACACACCCACCCACCCAGTTCCAATTTAATTAATAATTTGATATATTTATTTGCAGTATTTTCATCTTACCTTTCTCCCACACCGAATGGGAGTCAAGGTGGCTAACTATGTAAAAACATAAAACCAATACAATTCAATATATATTAAAAACATAAATCTTGAAAGCAATTAAAACAAACACCCAGGAGCTCAGCTATTAAAATAGATATATTAAAAGCACCAGCCCCCAGTATTAGTTAAAAGCCTTCCTGAATAAGAGGGTTTTGAGGCCCCACCAAAAGGTCTCCAGAGAAGGAGCTGTTCTTAATTCCATTTGAAGGGAATTCTATAAATGAGGCACCACCACTGAAAAGCCCCTATGTACTGAAAGGTACACGTTGGATAATAAAAGGCTGGTCAATCTAAGCCTAATGAGGTAGACTGAGTTTTGTGCAACAGCTCTTGAGAACTGACTGAGTTGCTGGTAGACATGAGTTTAGGTCCTGTTCACAATTCCAGACCTAATTCAAGGTTCTAGTTTCAACTTTGAATCCCTCAACAGCCTTGGCCATGCATATGTTAGTGAGCCTCTCTCCAGGTAGCAACTCACATATCCAATCAGATCTCCAATAGGAGCTCTACTTTATGTGCCTTGAACTTGGCAGGGGTATGTAGCAGGGCCATTTCAGTATTCACCACTCTCTTTTGTAGAGCTCCTTCCCCAAAGAGGCTCACCAAAGTTCAGTGAATAGTTTTTAGAAGAGGGTGTTAAATAAACAGGCTATTAGTGTTCAATTTCATAAACTTAGTTTTTCTGTTTTAAGTGGCATGTTCTATTGATTAATTTCATTGCTGATTTATGATTGCTTTCAATCACTGTTGCTTTGAACCACTTGAAAAGTGTCGATCAGAATGACTAATTAAATAGAAAGAAATAAAGGGCTGAGAAGGTGAAAGGGATGAGAGCCAATTGATTGCTTTGATCTCATCACTCCTGTAGTCGAGGTCTTTAGGAAACATCTCTAATTGTGAGATTCTGAAACTGCCTGCTACTTACTGCATAAGTTCTCTTAGGCAAAAAAGGGGGGAGTTAGAATGGAATGGAATACATAATTGAAGATCATTTCAAAGCAGGAGAGGGGAGTTTTTTAGGGACCTGAAAAGACTTATGGAATTAGTTATCCTTCCCTGAAGACTATGGCTGATATTTACCCATTGACAAACTCACAGAAAGATCTGTGTCACTCTCCTACTCCTTCTTACCATTTAGACACAGAGCACTGAAATGAGAGTTCTTGCCAAGCGGATTTACTATCCACGCTAGATGGGAATGATTTTGTGAGAGCAGAGGAGGGGAGGACAGAGGGGAATGGGAGTTTCAGAAAATGATCCAGGTAAAGTAAGGAGAGGTTCAGGGGTGGGTTACACAAAAAACTCTTGTTAAATACATTAGTCTTGAGCAGAAGAACTAAACCTAGCAAGCGGTGTTAGTGGGGTACTAGCATAGGCTCATGTAACAGGAGATAGGAAGGAAAAGAGATGAACAAATGTGTTGGGAGAGGGGGAAGTAGCAATCAGTGAAAGCCCCCCCTCCTATGGTAAAGATATGTCCCACCACCCCAGCTGGTTGCTGTCAACAGAAGTGGAGGCTTGGTTAAGGATTCAAAACAAATACTTTACTTACAATTCCTAGTTGGTTACATGTATCCTCTGATTAGGATCAGACACCCTGGTACATTAGGAACAGGAAACCCTAGAGCTGTTTCTTTTGTAGGGCAACCTGGTGAGGGTGAGCATGTGGGCACGAACCACTGGCAGAGCACATCCTTCTCCTTTGGTGTCTGGAGAGAAAGAACATGAGAAGGAGGGGAGGGAAAGAAATGGTTGAGGATCACATCTCCTGCAAGAACCACAGAGAGGACAAGTAGATGGTCTCAGGTGATTGGACAGTACACTGCATCCAAATTCCAACAATAGGACCAGGGAAAGCAGGAAAATGAGATTAAGGAAGCCATCTGGTTATAGGTTGAGTGGCAGAGAGCTGTAAAATTCTAGAAACATGAGTTTGATCCCAAATGTGATGCAAGGCAAATATAAGGACCGAAAGAGAAGGGCAATGTGAACATAGCAACAGGAGAAAAAGATGGGTTTGACGGGGGGGGGGGGGAGGGATGGTTACAGTGGTTTAGGGGAAGTTTTACTTCTCCTACATACCTCAAACATCTCTTATGTGCAAGGAAATAGGTACCTGTCTACATGCATTTCTGCTCTTTTGCAACCTGTTTTCTTAATCCTATCTAGCTATTTGTAATTCTCTGGGTTTAGCAGGATGTGCAGGGTCAGAAAGGTTATGTTTGGTTGCATGATCAAGGAAAGGAGTCCCAGTTTTACATTGGTATTGCACAGCATCATATTAGCTTTGGAAAAAGAAGACTATACAGTATTGCTTGGTTTTTATTCTCCCTCTGTGTCTTCTACAGAAGCATGCCCGGGGTCAGGTACTCTTCGACATGGTCTGTGAGCATCTCAACCTTCTGGAGAAGGATTATTTTGGACTCACGTTCTGTGATTCAGACAGTCAGAAGGTATGTCTGGTTGACCCTGAGGGGATCCAACCTGAGCGTTCTCCATTCAAGATGCTCTTAAGTGGGACTTCTCCTTATGTGCTGGCTCTTACCTTTTCAGAACTGGCTGGATCCCTCCAAGGAAATAAAGAAGCAGATTCGCAGTGAGTAGCCCAAAGCATGTGTGCTCAGGGTCTTGCTGTCTTTTCCAACAGGTCTTCTGTGGTAACCACCTTTTCTATATAAGTGACGGTTAGGGAAGGCAAAAAGGCATATCTTATTACTTCATAAGACACTATTTGTAAGTAACTCATTTGTAATAAACTCATTTGTTGTACTCAAACAGGTTGGTTTCCCAAAGAGAAGTAGGGAAAAGGGAGATAGAAAAGTAGAAACTGAGTGGGGGAATAAGATCCCAAAAGTCCTTAACTGGAGTTATTCAATTCTCCAGACTCCCACATTGTCCTATATTCAATGCTCTGCTATGAAGGGTAAAAGAAGTGGCATCATATAGCATTCCTTGTCTATGAAAAGTGTAGTGACTTTGTCCATCACACCCTCCCTCCCCCCCCCCATTGTAAACTGGGAATAATGACTTTTGCAGCCTACTTCCAAAAGTGATGGAGGCAAGAATCAGATGACTATAAAGCATTTTATGTGAAAGGAGTGCTATGCTTGTACATGGATAGCAATCATAATAATGCATTCCTGATTAAACAAATCCTGTATGATTATTTAAAAAAAAAGAAAAAGCTTTAGAAATACACTAGCTGTTCAGATGAATGAGCCTGTATGTACACCAGATGGACCACCCCTGTCAGGTTTCTGGAGGTTATTTTTGTTATGGTAACTGACAGAGACAGACTTAACTGCCCTTAAAATTTCCATTTCATGCAAATCTGAGGAGTGAAGCCAGCTAAGTCTGTTCCATCCCCGGCTCCTGTTAGCACTTAGAGATCATTTCTGCTCTTCAGAAGAGCTGCAGACAGAAAACCCCTTAGGAAATAGCATGCTTATTCTCAGCATGCTTCTGTAGGTCCAACAAAGTTGGAGTGTGAGTGGCTGGTACCTATCCTGAAATCCCTTTTGTACATCAAACAGATGGAAAACACCAAACTTCATATGACCAAACTTCTGACCCAAAGGCAGGACCTTTTTCTTTCCAGTTCCACAAATCAGCCTCCACAATCCAAAGCATGCCACAAGGAGAGAGCTGATGCCATGTTATGCACAATTATGCATAAAGGTGTCCACAGGAAATAGTTTCAGATGACTTAGTGCTGGGAAGTCTCAGTTTATACTGACATTAGGTAAAGGAAGTGGTGTCCTCTGCTTTATTTAAGCCGGCTGCACAGTGCACTGATAGGGACTAGGCCCTGATAGTACTAGCTTCTTCATCCTTTCAGTTCTAGAAGAAAACCCTCTATAGAAATTAGCTCATAGAACAGCAGGATCTGGGTGGGTTTGCTGTGCAGTGGTTCATACAGATGCTGAAAGAGGTCTTTCCCCAACAGCAGGCCCTCTGGGAAACTTGAGCTTGTTTCCATGGCAACAGCAAGTTGTGGTCTCTGTGCAGTGAAGCCTGTTCTCCTGTGTTATAGGTCTTAGCAGGCAAGTGCGGCCTATTGTTTGCCTCAGGCATGAACATCCAGTCAAGCAGGGATGCCTGCTGACTCTGAGGGGTTTGTCTTTTCTAGACACATTGATCATTTCCTGAGAAGCTGGTGGGCAGGAGCGGGAGACAATCTAAGCCAGGAAAGCAGCAGTCAGAGATGCTGGGTGCATGTTTGGGAGACACAACAAATGTGTATCTTAGCTGGACATGTCAATTTGTTTATACTGTTTCCTCCTTCCATTCCCTCGGTTCTCTGCCTAGGTGGCCCATGGAACTTCGCCTTCACTGTCAAGTTTTACCCACCAGACCCTGCCCAACTCACAGAGGACATCACAAGGTGAGTAAAGCAGACCCGATTGTCACATTATCCTTGCAAGAAGAGATTATGTTGTTGAACCTTGAATTATTATTTTGACTGCAAGAAAAAAGCAATATGTGCTCTGAACAAGCCTCAGAAGCAGTGGAAGATTGGTTTCATTTAGTCTCTTATTACGGGACTACAAAACTTATGACCCACCAAGCTGATGGCCACTCACCAGCCATGAATTGTGTCCTACCAGGTTTTGAGAAACACCTATTTTTGCAGTCCCAGGTAGCACCAGAAGTGTCACATCTGCCAGCTACCAAGTGACCATTGTGCATGGCTGGTGGCTGCATTTGGCTTCATAGGTCACAAGTTGTGCTGGTTTATCTTATTAAGGGGGGGACATAGGAACCATTCCTTACTAAATGGTTACACTCTTGTTTTCTTACTCACTTGTTCCTTTTGTTCATCTTAACTGCTTGACACCCTCTCTCCCGCTCTGCCCAAGGTACTACCTATGCCTTCAGCTCCGATCAGACATCATCAGTGGTCGTTTGCCATGTTCCTTTGTCACACATGCACTGCTAGGTTCCTATGCGGTACAGGCTGAACTGGGGGATTATGATGCCGAGGAACATGCAGGCAACTATGTCAGTGAGCTTCGCTTTGCCCCAAACCAGACCAGGGAACTGGAAGAGCGCATTATGGAGCTGCATAAGACGTACCGGTGAGTGAGTCTTCAACTGCTCAGTGGTTACTCATGAATTTTGTATGGAGAAGATGCAAGACAAGGGAAGTCTGTTCTGTCATAAAGTTAGAGAGCAAATATTCTCTCATAAATTTAGGGAGCAAATACTATTACACAGCCTGCACCTCTGCGTTCCTACTTCTGTTAAGAGATACACCACACCAGTCTCTCGCACCATCTATTGGGGCATATTATTTACCTTTTCGCCATTTCTCTTTCTTCTTCAAAGGGGCATGACACCTGGTGAGGCGGAAATCCACTTCCTGGAGAATGCCAAGAAACTCTCTATGTATGGAGTTGACCTGCATCATGCCAAGGTATCCTGAACCTGAAGACTCAGAGGTTTGGGAAATTACAGCTGGGAAGAAGCCTTTGAGCTTGGAGTCCTCCATGTGTAGCCCTTCTATAGCTACATGTGTAGCCATTCTGTAGAGACCTACTTTAGCTCATGTATTATATTCTTGTCCTTCTCTGCTGTTTTCTTCCTGTGAAATGCCAGTAAAAATACTCATAACTCACAAGTTGCAGTAGGTCTAAAATCAAACACATTTTCATTTGGGGCTATTTTCCTCATCTCTTTCAACCTGATAACTAAGGATTTAATAATCAGTGTAACTGATTGGGGATGTGGTTGAGAGATCTGAGCAACATTTGAACATGTGATGAAATGTTTATGCACTTGTTTCAGCTTGAGCCCTGCTTGCACCATAGCTCACATATGCCATGGTATTTTGGTCTGCTTTGTGACAGCACTCTGGCCCACAGTTTCACAGCAACAAACCTAGGTTTGACTGGGTTTTATGCTTGATGGGAAACCTCAGCCAATCCTGTGTCTCTAACTATGTGCTACCTATGAACTAACTGTATTCCTGAACACCTGTTTGTCACATTCTCATGTTACGTCTTTGGATGTGAATTTAAATGGGTGAAGAAGAGGCCCTCCAGTGTGGGTTGGACAGGAAGCTGAGTGTGTCGAAGTGATCACATGGCAACCTTGCCTTCAAGGCAGACTATTCACAAGTGGTTTGGTTTTATAAATTCCTGTAAGATTTGCTTGAGAAGAAAATAAGGCATTACTAGCATTTTGCTATTAGAATTTCAAAAACTATTGTTTTTACAGATAGATACAGATTGGTACATGTAGGTCAGTGTTTCAGATCTGAGTATTTTTCAACCACACTGTGGCACTCTACAACCGCACTGTGGAGTTTGTCTTTATAAGTGTAAGTTAGTGATTTCATGAAAGCTGATTCCCCTCCCCCCCAGTTTCTGCAACTGTAGTTCTCAGGATAAAACTATTCTTAGAAGTTGTTTGTTTGTTTTACAAAGTAGACTATTTTTAAAACACATTTTATCCTGTTTCTTTTTTCTCCTGTGTATCTTCTTTGATTTTTTTACATTCATAAATGTTGTCCTTGTCCTTTCATAACAATGTATAATCTGGCAGCAACAAGGACTATAATTATAGTCCTTTCTAGCTTGAGCAGTTTCTGCCATTTGACACTTTAGCCATTTGACCTGCTAACCACAGTTTGCAAGTTGCAATTAATCCCTTAAAAGCCAGAGCAAATGGAAAGCAACATCTCATCAGCATGATCCCTAGTGAACTTTCTGATGTATTTACAGAGAAAGTGAAAGCTTGGAGAAGGTGGAGGGGGCATTTGGTTTTATGTGGCATATTTACAACGCAATTCTAACTAAATCTTCTGCCACTGATGCAGCCACACAAGCAGGGCATGTACTGCATCTTCTGGTGGAGGGGGCAGTCGAAGAGGTTTCCTCAAGGTAAGGGAACTTTCATTCCCTTACCCTGGGACAAGCTACTGCTGTCCAAATGGGTCTCCTTGGATCTGCACCAGCCATTTCGTTGGCTCTGGTAGAGGAGAGTAAGCGGGAGAGAAGAGGATGAGGATAGGAACCTGATGCATGTTGTTCTGCTTCACGAACACCCTTCTCCTCCATTCTTCTTCCTAGCCCCTTCTTCTTTCCTAGCAGCAAATACAATAGCACTATACTGTCCTCTGTAATATGTTGGGCAGGTGTTCAGTGTTTACGATACATGGCAGGAGCCTCCTAACCACCTGTGTAACACATTATGTAAGGAACAGCTACTGGCAGGCTTGTGCCATTGGTGTAAACGTTTTCAGAGAGACAGGAGACTTCTTTATGAGATTGGCATAAGGAAATCTCAAACTTTTTCAGCTGGCCGCTCCCTTGACTTACTGGGCTATTGGCCACAAATGCCCTTCAGTCCTGTACATTGTGTAGAGCAGCAGGTTTTTCACAAGAATTCCATGGCTCCCCTGACTGGTTTCCATGGCTCCCAGGGAGTCATAGATTACAGTTTGGGACCCACTGGCATAAGTTCTGATTCTAAGGATGCAATCCTATTCAGCTTTCCAAAGCTGATGCAGCTGTGCCAGTGGGGTGGATGCGACATCCTGCAGTTGGGAGGCAGTCACAGAGGCCTCCTCAGGGTAAGAGAGTATTTGCTCCCTTACCTTGGAGCTGCATTGGTGCTGAAAAGTTGGTTAGGATTGGGTCCTAAGTATTCTCTAA
This sequence comes from Tiliqua scincoides, assembly GCF_035046505.1. NCBI lineage: Eukaryota > Metazoa > Chordata > Lepidosauria > Squamata > Scincidae > Tiliqua > Tiliqua scincoides. The sequence continues at coordinate 194,245,928 of NC_089824.1, read as the reverse complement.
ATGAGAATCTATCATGGTGAAAACATTTTTAAGCTGTGCTGTGGTGCCGTAGTTACTTAGGGCACAATCCTAACCAACTTTCCAGCACTGGCATAGCTGTGCCAGGGGGGCATGTGCTGCATCCTGCAGTTGGGGGGCAGTCACAGAGGCCTCCTCAAGGTAAGGCAATGTTTGTTCCCTTACCTATGAGTTGCATTGCCCTTATGTCAGTGCTGAAAAGTTGGTTAGGTTTGTGGCCATAGTGGCACTGGCCTTCTCACCAACAAAGCACATGCAAAGGACTACTGGAGCATTATTGTGTGTCCTAACTCCTTTGAAAAAATCTGTAGCCTGTTGCAATGAGTTGGGGATAAAGACCAATCCATACGTGTCAGTTTGCTTTTCCAAGCATTTAGAATCCTAAAGTTAGAAAGCATAGAATGGGCCATCCACAATCCTTGTTCTAAGGCAAATGCCCTTGATAATTGTGATCAATACCTATCCCATCTCTTCAGAGTTAAGAAGATTCCACAAGGACCAAGTGGTCAACTTTTTTTTTTCCTTCCAGGTGTAGAGTCAAGTTTTTAATGCATTGAAATGTGAAGCAAGCATTTGTAGCCTGAGGCAGATAAATACCCCTTATGTTTTGCCCTATCCTTGCTCCTTTCCTGCTTTACACCCTTGGACAATTTTAAAATGACAATCAACAGGATTTGAGACTTTGTTCTAAATATATTCCTGACATTGCATTCATATGCACTAATCTCTCTCTCTCTCTCTCTCTCTCTCTCTCTCTCTCATATTTTCTGGCATGACTTCTGTCAGGATTCAGAAGGCATTGACATCATGCTGGGTGTTTGTGCCAATGGCCTTCTCATCTATAGGGACAGACTGAGGATAAATCGTTTCGCTTGGCCTAAGATTCTCAAGATTTCATATAAGAGGAGTAACTTCTACATCAAAATTCGACCTGGCGAGGTAGGCATCTTTTCTTAAAACAAACAAAAAATGTTTCCTTTCTTAGCAGGCACTGTACTTACAGATAAATTCCCAAGAAGAGTCTGAATATTATCAAAAATCAATTCTTCCTCTGAATAATGTTGGACAGGCAGCTACAGATTTTATTTTGGCTTACTAGCCAACCATTGTTTGTGGTTGCCATAAAATCCTACTCTCTCTTGAGTCTTCTGGCACCAGAAGACTGTGCCAGAAGGGACGCGGATGATATCTCACTTTTCACTAGGTTTTGAAGGAGTAGGTAGCTGCATTGAGAAAAATTCTCACTGCTCCAGCATTCTTCAAATCCCAATGCAAAGCACGACCAGGCTTGGGCCCTTCTTGGAGTCCTCTGCTTTGCTGTAGGAAAGATGGCAAGGGACTTTCTCACCACTTCTTTCTTCTTCAACACCTCACACAAAGTGAGAAATCACTCCTTCTCTCCTTTTGAGGTGCTTTTTGCAACTAAGAGATAACTTGGAGGAGGGGTAGGGGATCTTTGTGTTGGATGTCCATGGTTGCCCCAGGTGAATTCATTTGGGGACTTACACTTTTGGAAAGGTCTGTTGTATATCAGGCTTCTCTTCCTGAGGTATTCTCACGGTGCTTCTCATGACACAGGGAATAATTTCAGTCTTGATCATAATACGGTTTTTGTTTCCTGCATTTTCAGTATGAGCAGTTTGAGAGTACCATTGGCTTCAAACTGCCCAACCACCGCTCAGCCAAGAGACTCTGGAAAGTTTGCATTGAGCACCACACCTTCTTCAGGTGAGATGAGGAAACGTATGAAGTCTTGTCCTGTACAGTGAAGTGCTGCAGATGTGTGAGAAGTTTGTGTGTGGGAGCTTAGACTTCTCCTCAGCCACAAGGCTCATTTACCATCTTTGTCTGACTTCCTTCACAAGGTTGTTGTGAAGATAAAGAAATCTTATAGCTCACTGGAAATCTAAAGAAATTGAATAAAAATTTAGGAGCAGGGATGACTAAGTTATCTAGACTAATCAACTCATAAAATAGAGTCCCAGCCAAAAGTGACCTATGCTATGACATGATAGTCTCATGAATTCCTGGTAAAACATAAATTCTGGTAGACTAGCTAGCATTGACTCTATAAGCTGCTGTTTTTTCCAGGCAGTTGTCCCTACTCATCCTTCGTTCTGTCCCTTGTACATGGGACACTTGCCAGAAGCAGCTGAGCTCTAGGGAAAGGATGAAAGTCTTAAAATCTTTTTTTTTTTTTTAATCTTCCAGGCCTCACATTTCATAGGTTTTTTACTTCTGCCTGTGTATGAGACATTTTCTATTCTGACAGAGCAATGTTTAATACATCAAGGCAGTCTCCCAGATCCTTCACCCTGTAGATTTTTCATGATATCCTTTTTCCCTCTAACAGTAACTGAAAAGCAGCTGCCAACCTATCCCTGGATGCATTTAGCTCTGTTTCTTTAAATGACAACCAAAATCCTGTGCGATTGTCTCTGGGTTTCAGTGTTACATTAGGCAGGCCTCTGCACACTGCAAAAAAGTCTGGCTTTCTGCATGGTTCTTTCCACATTCCTCTCTGCAATCAAGCACATCCACAAAGCCCACAGCTCTTTCTGTGAGGAAGGAAAGAGATGAGAGAGATCTCATCCTCCCAAGATGTTGGGAGGAAGGATAGTCTATGCCGCTAGCTCATAACAAAGGAAAGCAGAGAAGTGACAGTGTGTCAGAATTCAGCTTATGCTAGGATTTGCAAAGCTGCAAGTTCAAGCCTTTAGTCAGTAGCTGGCAAGAGCCATTAATCCTAACCACACAGACTGCAAACTCCAATGACAAGAGATAGAGGCAGTCATCAAGTCAGCTAGAATTGGTGAGACACTAGTGGGAGAATCAGATAGAAATGGAAAACAGAAGCATGATCAGAACTGAAAAGCAAAGTCTAGGGCTGGATCAGGGAAACAATAACCACCAGATCATTGGCAGTCTCACACATAAGATATCAGTCTCTTCAGATGTCTTCCTGTAATCTCTGATCAATTAGAGTGGGAATCCACAACTGGCTGAACTTCATGGGTCTGGTTCATTCAGCTCTCTAATGACCAAGAATATCTGTCAAGTGGGGCAGGTGGACTAAGGTTTTAAAAAATTCAGAACCATTCTCCAGTGGGATCTCCATGTCCGTCTTAGTCCTCCAAATGGGTAGCTCCTCCCTCTCAGGATTGGCAGGCCAGAGTTCAAAGTTCCTGAGAGGGAGGGGTTGCCTGGACTTCCCCAGTCTGGTCTCAGCCTCTTGACCAAGCAGGACGGACTTGGGATCAGCTCTGTCCTGCTTGGTCGAGAGGCTGAGACCAGACTGGGGAAGTCCAGGCAACCCCTCCCTTATTTCAGCTTTTGGCCAGCAGGCACCTGCCAATGAGGCATGCGCTGCAACCTGTAGTAGTGGGACAATCACAGAGGCCTCCTCAATGTATGGGAGCATTTGTTCCCTTACCTTAGGACTGCATTGCGACTGCACCAGAGCTGGAAAGTTGGTTAGGATTGGGCCCTCAGAGCCCAATCCTATTCAACTTTCCAGCCCCATTGCAGCCACAATGCAGCCTTGAGGTAAGGGAACAAATGTTTCCATACCTTGAGGAGGCCTCTGTGACTGTTCCACTACCACAGGTTGCAGCACATGCCTCATTGGCACAGCTCCACTGGCACTGGAAAATTGGATAGGATTGGGCCCTTAAAACCTTTAAAAAAATCCACAAGGGTTTATATACCAACCCTATATTTGCACAAATAAAATAACATGTTTGCAGCAATGTTGGCACAACAGTGCAGCCTAACCATGAATACATTTTACAACAACAATTTAAATGCAACTTCCTCAAAGATACCTGCTTACTTTAACCAACAGCATTTATTAGAAGAGGACTTAAGCAAAGCACCTGAACTTTGTCTCCTCCTTTTCCACTTATGCCTTTGCCCCCTGTTCTGCAGGGATTAGCATCTTCAGAAATCATTGAGAAATGTGTGAGTGAGTTTGCTGGCTAAAACTACCTGCAAAATTAGGCTAGTTTGAACCTTCAAAGCCTAGTTGAGGGTGTACACTATATATGTAACATGCAAAGGTGAAACTAAAGATATAGTTGCACCAATAACTGCCACCAGTGATGACTGGAAACCTAGTGACAAGGTGAGAATCAAATGTTTGGAGTGGTGACACCAGGGAGCACATAAGGCCATGGTGTATTTGTTTTGGAAAGTATGACAAACGAAACCCCTGTGATGGTGATTATACCATCTAATGAGAAATTCATTTTCTGAGTTTCAAGGCCTTGTTCACCAAGTCTAGATAGTAACTCGACTTTACCCGACAATAGTAACCTGGCGTAATCCCTGCCAAAAGCTCAAAAGAACCCTAATTAGGGTTCTTTTGAGCTTTTGGCAGAGATATTTGCCCTAGTTTTTTGTTTCATGCAGTGGAGCATAATCTTGCTCTTAGCGGGTTTCAGGATTTCCAGGTGTTAGTTTAGCTGTACCTTTCCTTATTCCCTTGATAACTCTCTACAGCAGTGATTCTCAACCAGTGGGACGGGTACTACCAGTGGTACTTGAGTTAGTGACTGGTGGTACTCACGGGACCCCTGGTCACCTGTCACCCAGCAGCGAGACCAGAAACGTGACATAGCAAACAGAGATAGGAGGCTCAACTCAGCTGGCGGAGCTCCAAAGCATGCTTTTTCACATTTGAAAAGCCCTTCAGTACACCCTGAGCTTCTTACTGGTGTTTGTCGTATTACAACTGGCCTCCCAACCCAGAAGTAGCAGGCGATGATGTTATTATCAGTTACTTTTTTATTATTATTACTTCCATTAGTACTTTGAAATAGGTGGACTATGTTAAGTGGTACAGTGGAAGACAAACATTGAGAAACACTGCTCTACAGAGTTTAGGCCAAAATGTCAGGTTGCTATCTAGACTTGGTGAACATGTCCTTGAAACCCGAAAATGAATTTCTCATTAGGTGACAACTCCGGCCACAGAAACCTTAGTTCCTACATGAGGTGATTATACCATTTGTGTGCTTGGCATTTTACCTAGAGTGAGAAGACAGGTCCCTTTCCTGAAGGCTTTCTCTCTCTAAAAGGCCTTCTCCCTGAAGGGACGAAGAAGGCAAGAGGAAGGGGAGGGATATGAATGCACGGAAAGTCTGCGTGAGAACAAGCAATTATTTAATGTGTACTTACCTAAGCTTAGTTTGCAATATGATATGTGGACTAGGGGATTGGACCAAAGACTTCACAGAAGAGGTAGGTTTTGAGCAGGGATTTAGTAGCAAATTAGACTTTAAAGGTAACATTCCAATATCTCATCACTCTCAGATTGATTGCAAATACTTCTGACAGATCTCTGGATCCAGCTTGCAGCTTTATCAAGACACCATTCTCACCTGCTTTCCAGGGTACTCTGCACTCTGTTGCTGAATGGCACACTGATCTATTCTCTATTGCCCTCTTTCCCTCTTTTATAGGCTAGTGTCTCCGGAGCCGCCTCCAAAGGGCTTCCTGGTAATGGGCTCCAAATTCCGCTACAGTGGGCGAACACAGGCACAAACACGCCAGGCCAGCGCCCTGATTGATCGTCCCGCCCCCTACTTTGAGCGCTCCTCCAGCAAACGGTACACCATGTCTCGCAGCCTCGATGGAGGTATGCCCCAAATTGGGGAGGGGGAGGGAGATTGGTTCACTGGTGGGCATTGGGAGGCTTTTGTTGAAAGGAGGGGAGGCTGAGGGCTAGGTTACTATTTCTCTAGAGCAGTGTTTCTCAGCGTTTGTCCTCTGCCATACCACTTCAAACGGTCTATCTATTTGAAGTACCAGTGGAAGTAGTTACCAGTGGAAGTAGTTACTTCTGGGTTAGGAGGACATTATGCGATGCAACAAACACCGGTAAGAGGCTCAGGGTGGATGGGAGGGTTTTTTGAGTGTGAAAAATAATGCTTTGGAGCTCTGCCTGCCAAGCCAAGCCTCCTACCGCCGTTTGTTGTGTCACATTCCTGGTTTCACTGCTGGGCAGCAGGTGTCCAGTGGTCCCATGAGTACCACCAGACACCAACTCAAGTATCACTGGTGGTACCCATACCATTGGTTCAGAAACACTGCTTTAGAGCAGGTTTCTTTTTCAAAAGTTGGGCAGGGACACTTCAGTTGATTATAGGGACAACCCACCTGGGACAGTCCAATTTAAGGGGATAATGAGAGTTTTTGACCCTGATCAAGAAAGTTGGCTGGTGGCTTCCAAACAGGGACAATATATTGGTGGCCCTTGGTAGAACTTGTGGGAACCACTGCTTTTAAGGATGAGAATTCTTTCATACCTTCTGAAAATCTGCGTTCTTGAAGCTGAACAAATTATACAAAATAAGCAAATATATATGCAATGACAAAACATACTATGGGCACAAAATATGGTGGCAGTGGTGCTAAGTTATTGAGTTAGTTGTGGGTGCACACAAACCAGACAAATAAGGGCAATATGGTAAACTATGACTTAGGAACTATGACTGAGACTTATATTCTTGCTCTGGTATCTGATGAACTGCTCTTGAAAGCAACTGATAGCATCATTGTATATTATTTTTATGCAAAAGGATTTGTGTCTTTGCAATGTATGCCCCAAGTGTAGGACCATTTGGTTGTACATAGCTGAATAGTTCCAGCGAGCTGACTAGAGCACATCACTCCTGAGGAATAGCCACTGAAACATGGAGAAAGGATTGATGGTCCCTTCTCTCTGCTCTCCAAAAATGGCACTCCTGACAAAACAGTTCTTGTTCTGATGGAGTAGAGTTTCACATAAATGGTCGAATGGCACATAAAGTTGATTATTGCACAATGTGCCAGGCAAGAGAGAAATGGTTCCAATGCCACTGAATAGAGATAATCTAGCATTGTTAAAAAAAATTAAGCCCAAGAGGTCTAGGTACTAGAGAACAAAGATCAAAATTAAAATTACATTTGAGAGGTGATTTTTTTTTAATATTCCCTGAGCCTATGAGAAGTGCCTCAGGGAAATGGCAGCACGTTTTGAACCATTATTTGTAGTAAGTAAGGCTGTCCAGGAGAGAACAGCTCTGTCCTTGCTTTTGGTTGGACTCAGTGGGGGGTCTCTCTCCTCTGCAGAATTCTCCCGCCCAGCTTCAGTCAGCGAGAATCACGATGGAGGGTTGGAATCAGAGAAGAGAGACGAAGGTAGCAAGTATGGTGGAAGGACACACTCTGAGGCTGAGGATGACGAGGTGACAACCCCAACAAAAATAAAGGAGCTGAAGGTATGAAATCAAAGATGACAATGTAGAAGACCAGCAGCTGGAGAGATACTTCTGTCATATCTGCACCTGATAGCTTTATATACCTGCCTGGATAGGTCTGTCTGATGCAGATAGAGATATCTGCATTATAGCTTCCTCCCAGGGGGTGTTAAAATCTACTGCTTTAAGCTAATTAGTAAAGTTAACACTATTACTAGTTTCCACTATCAGCACCCAGTTCAAAGAAGGCTGTTCCCTGTTTCTCTCTCTATAAGGAATAGTTTTAGTCAGGGATTTGTCCTGACTGTCAGAGGTCTTCTCATGAAGGGTTGGTGTATAGTTTGACCTATACACCAGAATTCGTACCCAAAATTCCCTTTGGCATGCTCACAAATATAGCAACAGCATTTATGTTTGGGCTAATTTTGATTTTGGTCTCTATGTCCTCTGTTTGCCAGTCACCCTAGGGAGTTGTCCTTTCTTGGGGTGCATGCAATTACTTTTGCCAGAAATTGGAGGAGTGTTTTTGGTGCTTGCCAGTGTGTGACATGGGAAGTATTCAGCCTGTGTGACAGTAATAGTATTATCATTAATACACCAGGCTGGACCATTCATGAGGCCTTCTCCCAAGACTGCTGTCAGCTGAAGCACTGACGGCTTCTCCTCGCTTTGTGGTGCTCTATGATAATGCCATTGCCATGTGTGCCAGAACAAAATGGCTTGTTATCACAGCCCTGCAAGTCTTCTGGGGTTCACGGCAGGTCACAAATATGGAGCAGATGAGGAAGTGTGGAGGATAGGAGAGTGGTGGGCTAGAGCAGTGGTCTCCAAAGTAGAGACTGCTGCACACTGTGAATGCCTTCCCTGGTATGACCAGTGCTTACTGTTACGGTGCGCCACAACTCTCCATGTCCCCCAATTGGGACGATTTAACGCTGTTGGCAGTCACATCTATGATGCAATGTCCCCGCGGGTATTGCACCTGGATTTCTGGGCAGACACTACTGCCCGGAGTTGCCTCATCCCGATTGGGGGATATGGAGTGCTGTAGTATGCCGGAACAGTAAGCTCCGCTCATGGAGCAAACAGCTTCTCCCGAAACCCGGATCCAGCCCATGGGCAGGGGTTTGAAGGGAGCTGGGCTAGAGTATTAGAGAAGAACAGAATGTGTCGTATCACCACTTGTGTGTGTGAGAGGGGGGCAGTATTTGGCATGCTGCCTCAGGCTCCAGGAAGTCTTTGGGTGGCCCTGTGAACCTGGCTCCTTGGAGAGTCGGAGATGGAGATCCAATTCTGGCTGTTTAAACAGGGCTCTGCAGGTTTCCCCTTGGCACTCAAAGGAATAAAGAAAATGTGCCGTAAACCCAGGGGCAGATATTTTTGCTATCACATAGGCACTTCTTTATATTTAGCTAGCTATATTTTTACATCTGATTCCCCTGCCCCCCCCCCCCCGAAACCATAAGTCCTCTCCTGACTCTAGTAAGCCCTCCCTAATGCCAGGTCTCCTCCTCTTTCACATGGGTTGGTTCACCTAGGAAGGAGAGGGGCTGATAAGGAGGACTGGCTAGCAGCCATAGTGAGTGCAGTACAAACTAGGCCATTTGGAGTAACTGGGCTCATCTTGTAATGTGGCACATATTTCGAACTTTCCCATTTTCAAAGTCTTCTCCATCACTAAATGTATTAAGCACAGAGTCACTGTGTTCCTGGGTCACAGGGAAAAACCTAAACCCTAGGAGCCTCTTTCAGCACCAGCAGCATGCTACTGAAAGAAATCTGACTTCACAGGTGATATTTTTCTTAGTTCTTGAATTGTAACTGCAGTATATTGCATATGAGTTCTCATGACTGACCTTGCCAGTTACTCTTCCCTCCCCCTCTTTTTGCTACCAGCCGGAGCAAGAAACCACCCCAAGGCACAAGCAGGAGGTATTCTTTCTCTGGAATGTCTTAACTCCTCATCAGTGCATCACAGTATTCATCCTCCTTAAAAATGCAAACAACATGTATGTCTCCCCGTTTACTGGAATACAAGATGCAATCAAACCAGGAGTAGGGGATGTCTGTCCCTCTTGCTGTCTTTCAAACCAACTTTATACTTAACAGAGTTCTTCTCTGAAAGCACAAGCAGCATCTTTTATTCCACTAAGGCCTTTTCCTTCATCTTGTTCATGTGAGCAAGAAACCTTCCTAGCAAGCAAGCAGAAGCCAAGTCACTTGAACCTACTTGCTTCCTAGGAAGTCATTCCTATTTTACCTTCCAACTGACTTGCCTGTGTCTCTTGGTGTTGCATTGTCTCTGTTTTTTCATTTTCCGGCCCTGATGTCCACAGGTAGGAGATACTTATTTAGGTGGCAGAAAGAGGCATGATGAGAATTTGTTCCCCTGAGTTGCAGGTTGAAGATCTGCATCACTGTTCCCAAGCTGGTCCAGCTTAGGTCATAACTGAAATGAAGGCTTTCACCTAGGCTGAGCTGCAAAGCAGTTGAAGGCAACAGCACTCATTTTCCTGCCATTTTTATTTAAACGATAAGCTTGATGTGACTGTATACATCCAGATTGAGTGAAGTGAGAATAAAGTGAGTGAAGTGAGAATAAAAGTAGAGTCCTATCCTCTCCCAGTCCTGGCTGTAGTGCCTTCTGTGTAGTCATGAATAAGAGTGATAAGAAGAGCCTTCATAACTTGTCTTGAAGCATCTTGTTTGTTAAGCAAGTCTGAAGAGGAATCCTGCTAGGGAGAGCTGTTGCTTAGCTTTGTCTTGGAACAGAATGGCAGGGTCCCAGTTTAAATTCATCTGAATCACACAGAAGAGTTTTTGCTGATTTTCAGTAAACTTGAATCAGACTCAGTCAGAAAGAAAAGGAAACATTTTGGCTACTGAGAATCATGCTAAAATTCTAGTTTTCACCATCTTCTGCAGGAATAACAAACCCTGCCAGTCACTGGTTTTTGCCTGATGATCCCCCATGTGCTTTTTTCCCCCCACACCTGGACTTCAGTGCCGGCTATTCAGTGTTCCCTCCACATTGTCTCATCATTCGTTACTTCTGCATGTTCCATGTTGCCACCCTTTATGATCCTTATTGACAACCTAACCGGTACATGAATGGGGCAAGTGGCAAACTGCTTCAGGGACACACATCATTCGAGTTTCTTCTGCTTCTTACCTATGGTAATAATTCCCAAAATGTGTTCTGTTGTGTGTCACAAGAGAACGGCTTGCATGTCACAAGCCCAAAATTGAATGATTAAAGATTCCTGCAGGTATCTATCAAAAAATGAGGCTGCCCTCCACATCTCTGCATGAATTGGTGCTCTGGTCTTGCCTCCTTCTAATCTATCTCCACTGCATGCAGATGATTCTGCTATGTTTTCTGCACTGGACATAATTGGATGATTCTGTCATTTCCAGTTCAAAAGAATCGCCCACCCTCAAATTGCTCCCTATAACATTTCCATATGATTGGCTACTTGGGCTTGCTTGCTTCCATTTGGGAGGCATCCCCAGAGTAGTGATGAATGCAGAAATACAGCACATCAGGACAGGCAATTCTTAGTCTTACATATTCTGGAAGTAAACCTTAAGTTTGCCTTCAATTTTAATTCAGAATTTGGGTACTTCTGTTATCAGAAGTCTAAGAAAATGGTGCTCTAGGGCAGGGGTGTCCAAACATTTTGGCAGGAGGGACACATCATCTCTCTGACACTGTGTCAGGGGCTGGGGAAAAAAAGAATTAATTTACATTTCAAATTTGAATAAATTTACATAAATGAATATGTTAGAGATGGAACTTATATGAGTGAATGAAGGTCTTGCTCAAGGTTCAAGGCCTATAAAAGGCCTTGCACAAAGCAAGGCCAGCCTTTCCTTCTCTGCCACTGCTGCATCACAGACGTGAAACAGCAAAGTGGAGGGATCCCTTGTTCCCCAGCTCAGGTGAGAGGTTGAACGTCCTCACACTGAGAGCAGTTGTGTTGGGCCAGCATAGGCTCCAGCAAGTCTCCGGAGGGCCAGAGGCTCACTGGGGACTCCCTGCAGTACGGAATGGGAGCTCCCAAGGGCTGCAAGTGGCCCCGGGGCCGGGGTTCGGGCACCTCTTCTCTAGGGTAAGGGGAATCGGAACTGATGATTATTTCTGTGTCACATTGATGGAGCCTTGAAATGCAAAGGAGTCTTCATCTAGAACTAAAGATTAAGGAACAGAGGTACCAAAACCTAAATTTCTGGTTGAGTTTGGCATCAGTATTTCTTACTCTTTCTTTGAATCAGTTTGCATATTTGAGCAGAGTGGAGCTTCACTTACTACAGTAAAAGCTGCACAAAAGAGGATGGTTTATTTTAGTGCTGATCCTGAACCTGGCTTTATCATGAGCCTAACCCAGATCCCTAATTCTGGAGCTTTTTAATATTCGAAATATCCCATGTTTAGTTCCTAATAATAACTAGTAGAAATTGTCACTCTTTCCAGATCTGTTCCCAAATTACAGGAGAACAGATGTAGCTACTGGGACTGAAATAACTAGTGTTCCAATACAAAACTGTCATAAACCAGCCGATAAAGAGAGTTCTGATGGTCATTGTTACATTGTTGACTCAAATGGGGATAGAAATTGCCTTTACAGCCCTGAACAGCAGTCTCTTTGGCCCCTGTGAATTCTTCAAGGATGCAAGAGGATCATACTTTATTCAGTGTAGTGACAGAACATGTCTTGTAGGCCTACTTGCCATCCATGTCTTAGTTTAAATTCTGGTGTTACTGTGAAGATTTCACTTCCCAGAAAATAGGCCTTTGAGACTCTAAACTTGGTGAAGCTTCCACCTTCCAAAACATCAGTCGTTGTCCCACTCATGTTCCTCTTCTGACCCTCACCTCAGTAGTTACCTTCCCCTCTCCCTCCAAAAGTTTTTAGACAAACCGGAAGATGTTTTGCTAAAGCACCAGGCCAGCATCAATGAGTTGAAGAGGACGCTGAAGGAACCCAACAGCAAACTTGTGCACAGGGACCGGGATAGGAGACTGCCTTCCTCACCTGCCTCTTCCTCGCCCAAACATGAGGATGAGACACCAAAGGGAACCCCAGAGAAGGCAAACGAGGTTTGTTTTGCTGCTGTTGTAATTAAACAAAGGTTTTATTGGTTGCATACTCTGCAGTTGTATAATATATGTGCTTTTGAAATAATGTATGTGCTTTGGGGGTTTTATATTTGATTCTTTATCTGCTTTCCAGCACAATGGAGTAAGCTTGATCAGGAGCCATGTGGCATTGTCTCTGCTGTACTTGATTTCTCTCCAGGCTATTCTGTTAGACACTGCTCATCACTCCATGGTTTGACTGTTACATGGAAAGCACACTACCTCCTGTTACTTTACAACAGCCATTTCCTGAACTCTAGGCAAACATATGAGTAGCATCTTAACCACAGTGTTCTCTTCCCCCACCTCCTCTTGCTCTTTGTGCAAGAATATGTTTTATGCTAGATATTGAAAGTCTTTTTCGTGAAGAAGCAGTCACATTAATCCTATATTTTTTTAAAAATCCAACAGTAGCTGAAATCATATTTCACCAGTAACCTTGTGATCTGAAGGTTGTGGTGGCTTCTCTAAGTGCAGATCCTGGGCGTGACTACTCACATTGAGCTGAGAAACATAAAAACGGTACATTATAATGGTGCCAAAGCCTTTTCAGGATTGTCACTGGCATAGATCAGTAACTGTGCTGGTTTGGCGCAACATACTTGTCATTCTCAGAAACGCTCTTTTAAGCAAGACTAGACCAATCACACATCATTCTGGGGTTTTTAACAAGCAGTTGCTACCATTATTCACTTTTCTTTGTCCCAAGCAGGGAGCAGGTTCCTGGGAATCAATTAATAGTCAGGAGTTAGATCACCTATGCACATTTTTCTGACCTGCAGGTGACTTCAACCCACTTTCTGTCCTCCTCTGTATGATGTGAACTGTAGCCAAGTGAGCAGTCAGGAAAAACTTAGGATTTAGTAAAATAGTTCTACAACCCCTAGGTTGATAAAATGTAATACAATAACATGCCTATCAAAAGAAACATGAAACAGCATTATGCAACCAGCCTACAAACATTACTTGTTTTATAATATATCAATATAAAAAACATGTTTGTCTCACAATGCAATCATTATTTTGTATTTGTTACTTTAATAAAGTTGATATGGTTCATATGGTGTTGAAGAAATAACACCATATCAAATAGCCTAACTTCATTGTAGTTCATTAATAACACAGATCCTCATGCCATATTTAACTGCAAAGAATCTGCAGTTATTTTGTCCATATTAGAGATGATTCAAATGTTATAGAGCAGTGGTTCCCAAACACCTACAGGGCAGCTGGGAACCAGGTAAGTGTTTGCCTGGGCAGGGCAGGGAGGGATGCAGTGATGGTACTGCAGCGAGTGCAGCTTCATCGCTATCAGGGGATGGTTTTTTACCTGAGGGGCAGAGTTGGCCTCTTGCAGGCTCCTGGAGACTCGAAGCCCCCTCCAGTGTCTTCAGTGGCTGCGTCAACAGCCCTTATCTCTGTTTTTCGCATGAAAACAAAAGTAGCTGCTGATCGGAGATCAGGATTGCTTACACGGCCATGAAAGACATCCAAGGAGCCTGCAAGCATCCAGCTCTGCTCCTCAGGTAGAAAACAAGCCCCTTCGTAGTGATGGAGCTGTGATCCATGCAGCATAATCGCTGACATAGGAACAGGGCCACTCCCCTTAAGGGGGAAATGCCCTGCTTTTGGTTCCCATGGTGGGTCACAATGCACCACTTTGGGAACCGATGTTATAGAGGCTGCTAGAAATATTTCTGTGTAGTGACAGCTCCATTCAGGGGCTGAAACATTTGAAAACCCTCACATATGTTGTTCTAATCATGTGACTCCATGGTAGATGTTGTAAACTTTTTCAGAGATTTTTTTCAACTTACAAGGGAGTGTCAATAAAGAAGTGGGTGAATACCCTGACTCATATAAGACTACAGTGGCTCCCCGAATTAGACCTCCAAGTTGTCTTTGGCGCTTTCACACAGGTGCAGTACTCCTTTTGTGCAGGCACAATAGCACTGGGGCCAGTTAGTATAGGCTCTTTCAACCTATTTACAGACCTCTGGAACCTAACCTGTAATTATGTAGGGCAGCGGTTTTCAAATTCCCTTGGAGAGTTTGAGCCGCTCTAAGTTCTTGCTGGGGTGGGGGGAGGCAGCAGGGGCGCAGCTTTGAAAGCGAAAGTGAAGCGATCGCGCCCCGCCTCCACTAAAGAGGAAGTGGAGTGCGATCGCTCCACTTTCACTTCTGAAGCTATGGGGAGCACTGCAGAAGGTCGTGCAGGGCTCTCCACCCCCCCCCCGGGAGGCTGCAGGAGGCTCAGGTAAATGTACATCAGGTAAGTGTACCCTGCAGCCCCCCTGAGCGGCGCAATCCTGGGGATTGTGCCTCTGCCTGCTCCCTGCTGCCTGGCTGCCCTTGCCCCTTAAGGGGACAGAGGCCAGGGCCCACACACCCCAGTCTGAAAAGCCCTGATGTAGGGATTCTCTTATTGAGAGAAATATGTCTTTGCATGTGGAGCAGCATTACACTCTGTGTGGACGTAAGTATCTCCAGATTCTCTTCTTAACAGCAGACATACTTACGTAAGGTTTAAGCAGTGAGCTTGTCCCAGGAGAGGGATGTTCCATGTTAAAAATCTTGTTAAGAAAATCAGACAGCTTTGCTATGATTAGTGTCTCTGATGTTTCTGACAGCTAAATTCAGACTGAGTTCAAAGAAAAGAAGAAAACTTTCTCTGTATTAGATTCTGAAACAAAGTAATACAGAATACAGGCATGAACATATGGATAGACAGCACACAAAGTTTTCTCATGTGTCTTATGATTTGGGAATTGTACTGAAGCCTGTGCTTCAGGGCTCAAGCATTTTTATGGATTTGGTTTCTTCTGTTTGTGGCGCACTACAGTAGTGTTTGGACTAAAAGAAGGGGTTTAGATCTGCAAATTCTTTCATTCTATCAGCTAACTCTTTCACCAGAAATATCTCCATGGCAGTTGCTTGGACTTTAAAGATTCCATGATTTTATTCAAAATCAGACCATCATGAAACACTCAGTTATTAAACTCATGGATTTAAGGAAACAGAATTCTGTTTTTAAAACCATTGCATTAAGCAGGTTCAGAACAATACTAGAGAAAGAAGTAGGAACACATATGCTATCCTGGTGTTTTCTTTCTTCTTTTAATAGGCAGGTATGCCACTAGCATTCAGCTCCTTGTTAACTGCTGCTGATTTTGTAATGGATAAGTCTTGGGCTCTGTGAAAACGGGCTCAGCTAAGGACTACTCTCTAGCTGAGGGACATTGAAGCACAGAGCCAAAGCTGATGTAACAGGGTAGCCCTGTTTTGTATCTATGTGTTTGCCATCTATCCCTGCCTATAACCCTGGACAGGTGGTGGTGGTGTTGAACTAAACACTTCCTTGCTCCATTGCACAAGGTGCTTTTGTCTAAGCCTCACTCACTCCTTGTACTGGAGCAAGCCTTGGAGAAAAGTGTCCAAGGTGTTGGCCCTTTGTACGTGAAACTGGCTTGACATGGACCATGAAAAAACAATCATGACTGTCCCTTTGATCCTTAGGTTTCAGGTTATTGCTGAATAATGCATATTAGACAGAGTTTAAACCACTCTACTGGAAGTTGGCTGGATCTATTTGTGTTCAAGTGCCCCAGAAGAACAACAGAAAGCAGGGGTAGCTGAGTTGAGCTGGTCACTAGCTCCTAGTCTTGCTAGCATAGAGAAGGTGGAAGCTGAAGGAAAGGCTGTTTTCTCAGAATAATGGTCAGATAAAGTGTAAGATTCTCCAGGTGCAGTGTATTCTCCATACTTTATTTACTCTCTGTCTCTTTCTCTGTTTCTCCCTGAATCTTCCTCTGTCTCTCCTTCTATCTCTTTGCCTTGGGGTCTTGGGCTTCTTCTGCTGAAACAGAGATCAGAAGATGCTTCTCCAGAGGATCTGTCATCTGAGCATGGAGCTGCCTTAATCATGGAATCTTTTACACAGAAAAGCCTTGTCTCTTCTCCTGAGGTTATCACTCTTTCTCTCTTTTCTGTATCTGCTTCTGTTTTTATTTTCTCTTATAGTTGTTAGGAAGATTTAATGACAATGATCAGCCATATCTAGCCATCCAGGAGCTGTGAGTTAGGGATGCATTTGGGCACTTATACCAAAGTAATTCTATGTGTGGTGGTGTTTAAGGCCAATTTGGCTTATTATGGAGTACAGTTCTGAGAGTGGTATTTTTGACTGTCCAAATAACTTTGAGAATAACATTTTTGGGAAATAGGGTTGAATGTAGCCAGTACTTGGATAGGACAACTATATAGAAAATCAGCTGTGATGAAAGGTAACACTGGTAATTAAGCCAGTTCTCCAATTAATAGAGGTACATGCACCCCTGGTGAACCGTATAATTCAAATGTCCCTCTTGGCTACTTATTCTTACAAAGTATTGCTTTTCTTACCAACACAGATCTTAATCTTGATATAATTTATCACCTGGGATACTTGTCATATGTTTTATATATTTCAGGGCCCATTCCTACCCAACATTCTAGCTGTGGTACAATGGGGTCCTCCTCATCCTCAAGATAAGGGAATGTTTGTTCCCTTACCTCAGAGCTGCATTGCAGCTGCATCGGCACTAGAATGTTGGATAGGATTGGGCCCTCAGAGTTCCTTAATAGCTGCCATTACAGAGGGTAGTTGTTACTGATATACATAAAACCAAATTGCATAGGTATGTATTTCAATCTGCTAAACTAAAGTGGGCTCCACCATACAGTGACTCCACCATTTAACCAAACAGAGTCAGAGAAACTGCTTAACATGAGTTCCACTGCCAGAGACTTCTGAAAAGCTATCATAAAGTAAGTGCCTACCGGCAGCACGTTAAGCGGTGTACTGTCAGGACACTGACTGGAAGGCCAAAGCCTTCCCATCTGTGTTGTCAGCTCTCTCACTGCTTGCCAGAACAAGTAAGGCAGTGGGAGGGGTGAGAGGGGGCAGGGGTGGGATGGAACAAGGGCAAGGAAAGGTGGTGATGGGGGCACGGAGAGAGCGTAATGGGGCAAGGAAGCTGCGAGAGGGGGCGGATCTGACACCAATGGTGCGCACTCTCCCCCACTGTTGCTGCTTTCCTGCCTATTCTCTTCAGGCCTGCACTAGTGAAATTTGAGGAGACCCATTGCAAGTTGGGAGGTTTATGCAGGGGGAAGGAATTTCAATTCCCTTTCCCTGCTAAAGCCTCCCAATCCACCCTCCCCCCGCCCCGCCAGATATAGTGTGCCCATTTTTGGCATGGCTGCACCATCAGGTTGGAGAATAGGATTGGGCTTACAAGTTTTGATCACATTTCAGATGCTTAATCACAATGGTTGTGTGGCCAGAAATATAGAATAACATAAAACTTGGGACATCTGGTGGCAGAGGTGGTGAACAGCAGCCATATAAAAAACTGTTGTTCAGTCTACCACCTGGCCAAACAAACAAACACACCATCCAGGCTCTAGGAGTTTTCTTGCTGTTTCAAGCAGCTGTTGCTTCAAGGTTACTTTTGCAGCCTGAATAGTACAGATTTAATTATAAGCATCATGCACCATTTGGTGTTTATACACAAGTATGGGTACAGGAATAGAAAACTGCATTGCCTTCTAGCGGACAATGGCTGGAGAGGACAATATGAGAAATTATGACTTTATGTTCCCCTTCATATCTTGTTGTCTCCATGTTGAACATTAGGAAAGGGAAGTGGAAGCAGGCTAGCTAGCCATGCTGCTGTGCCCTTGTGCTCCCTGGCTGCATACTTCAGTTCTCCTGCAATTTAGAACCCTGCCCAGTCAGAGTTGTAGAACATGGGGAGACTTTCCCTATATTCAGTACTTCCCTGCTTGTGTTCAGTCTTGAACACACAGAGGGCCAGGGCACATGGCTAGTCAGCTTGTCAGAGCAAGGGGCAGGGCTACCCAGTGTGCACTCACACTGCACTTCCTCCCAGCATGCTTCTGTTGTATCCAGTTCATAATGCCTGAATAAGGACTAGAGAGAGGCAGTCAATCAAAGTTTAACCTCTCTCTTCATCACAGCCATTCCGAACTGGTTATCGTCTGCAATTTGGGACCAAGCCAAGATGCTGGGAACTGCAGAAATATCTTCATAGGCTTTTAATTGTTTAGAAGGCATCAAAAATACTCTTTTAGAGTCATCTCTAAACAGTGCATTGAATTAGGAGTCTTTTACTCCACACAGAGAAGGGCAACCTGCATTCACAATTGCTGAACTGGTTAGTCCAACTGCTGCAAAATCATCGTGACTAATTAAGCTGTATTGATTTTACATTTCAGCTGATTCATGTCAACTCTTTGTAGTTTTCAGGACTTTGGCATGTAAACCATAGTCTTGGACAAGTTGAGCATTTTTGTTTTAGAAAACAACATTGTGTAAGGTTTAGTGCCTATAATACAAAACAACCACTTTTGTGGCACTCTATATCTCCTGGGGAGTTGAAAAGTTTTGTTTTGGAGAAGGCTGTAATACCAAAGAACTCAAAAGGATGTCAACCTTGACATCCCCTTTGTTTTAATTTTGCACAATATCTGCTTTGATAGCTATCAGTGTTCTGTAGTTTATAGCTGTTTGAACAAAAATGATCTTTGAACAAGTCCAGTTTTTCAGAGCCTTTGAACTAAACTGACAGTTTTCTGCTCAAGACTTTTTTTTACATGCACATCATGAATTCCTTTTCACTATCCATCATTTTCACACCTCTTCTAATTTCCAGCTCAGTTTCATTTTCTGTTTTCTTTCTTCTCTGGTCCTGTCATCCCATGTCTCTATTTTCTAATACTTCTATTAAAATTCATACCATCAAATTTTTGAGGTAATACTGCCATCTATCAGAATGCTATCATCTATCCTTCTTCATGTGCCTTTCTTCCACTCCTGCTTGAAGTCAGAAGGGACCAAATCCTATCCAGCTTTCCAGCCCTATTGTAGCTGTACCAATAGGGTGTGTGCTGCATCCTATGGTGGGAGAGTAGTTATGGAGGCCTCCTCAAAGTAAGGGAATTGGATAGGCCCTCAGGAAGCTTTGATAAATGACTGAAGAAGGTCATCAGTAAGGCTGATTCAAAAGGACGGTGTTGTGAATATTTTTGCTGATGTCAAGAGATACCCTGTTTTGACCATTTTTAGGGGACTGTTGTGAAAGGAGACAGAAGTGTTTACCAATGTAGGAAAGATTGCAGTCAATTTAAAAAGGCATTGTTTGCCCTCAGTGGTATTAGTAAGCAGCCAGACTTGTTTGAGTATATAATATCACATCATATTCACTACACAATTCCTGATTGGCCATGATCACCTTGCACATTGTCTTCACTCTAAATCAGAGGTGTCCAAACTCTCTGACACTGGGGGGGGGGGGGGCTGGGGAAAAAATAATTAATTTACATTTCAAATCTGAATAAATTTACATTAATGAATATATTAGAGATAGAGATCAAATATACTATATGAATGAATGAAAGTCTTGCAATAGCTCAAGGCCTATAAAAGGCCTTGCACAAAGCAAGGCCAGCCTTTCCTTCACTGCCACTGCTGCATCATAGACGTGAAACAGCAAGTAGTGGAGGGAGCCCTTGTCCCACAGCTCAAGTAAGAGGTTGAACAGTCATCCTCACACTGAGAGTAGTTGCATTTGGCCAGCATGGACTCCAGCAAGTCTCCAGAGGCTCATTGGAGACTGGGGGGCTCCCCGTGGGCCGGATTGGGAGCCCCTGAGGGCCGCAAGTGGCCCCCGGGCCAGCGTTTGGGCACCCCTTTTGTGATTGGTGATATAGACAAATCTGATTGGTTATAATGTCATCATGTTCATTATGAGATCCCTGATTAGCTGTATACTCTAGGAAGGAGAAAGAACCCCTATCCAGAAAAATGTGGATCTATAATAGTAACAAATAGGGAAACAATGACTCAACATTTTTTTAAAGTTGAACCTTTGAACATTTAAAGATTTTGCAGGAAATGTTTTGTCCTTGCCACACAATCACTCCTTTTGACCAAGAGATTGAAATGGGTGATGAACATCTTTCACAGCCTTAGCTATTGTTAAAATCAGAGATGTTGGAAGAAGGAAAGAAATGTTATATATGTTTGTAGGTTTTCACAGCCAGCACTAATCCAAAAAGAGAAAGAAATGTTCTTGGATTAATATTTCAGTTTTTTCTGAATATTTTTAATGGGAAGGGGCAAAGCAGAGCTTCCTTAGATTTTTGCTGCTAATAATCACTGATTGAGTTTTCTGTGTTAATATTTACTGAAATTATGCTTCAACATACAACATACAACTGGTTATATGGTTGGTAATTCCTATATGGTTGGCATACATTCTGATCTTTACTACTCCTTCCTTAAAGTTGCCTGTCTTTATTGTGTTGTGGTGTAATTCACATCCCAGTCCTGACTCACTGCACTGTATTACGGTCTAGTACTAGAGCAAATCAGTTGCGCCTGGACCAAAACATTCAGCCTTTGTGAAGCTAACTGCAAAATCTATCTGTTACAAAATATCTTTCCACTTTTTTAGCAAATCATCAGTAACATCTCCATGTGCAAATAATGGACTTAACTAGGCTACACTGGGCTCCTGTATGTCCACTATTCCCGTTCTAAAACACATTGCATAATAGCAGCCTTCATAGAACTCTTCATCCAGAAGTTCCCTTTCCCTCCCACCCATTCACATGCCCCTATATGTACTGTGCTTTCTACCACAGAGATGACTGAATTTAAGCATTGCTGAGAGCAAGCAATGGGTGATGGGTTTGGATGATACATGCAGTGTAACATACAAGTTATTACAGATGAATACTTAACACCCTGATTAAGCAGTTCAGTACTTCTATGCTGCATCCTGTACTAAATACCAAAGATTACTTTTTCCAAACTTATTCCAATATACTTCCTTTTTGCTGCCTTGTGCCCACTCCAAGTTGCTGCCAGTCTGGCTAGCTGCTCCCACTATTTACTTTTTTCAACACAGCCCTCTCATTGACTCTTTCTTGATGGAACTGGCCTGAATTTAGTATTTCTACAGTTGTGGAGAGAAATTGTTGTCTAGAGAAGTGGGATCTCATGTGAAGCTGTAATTGTTCCCCCCCCCCTTTTTATTTGCCTTGTCAGAGTAGAATTTCTTAAGGTGCTCCTTAAAGAGTATTAAAAACAGCATACTGGGGGACTTTCAAGGCTGGATTCTTATTTTGACCTTAGTAGGCTGGAAGGATTCTCCCTCCAATTATATTGATTCTTAAAGATGCACTCAGTCATATTCTGATAGATTCATAAGCAGACCTTGCTGGAAATATCTAAACAATAAGAATAAAGTCTGAGACTTTGGATATACATACCAAAAGTAGGTGGTCGTGGTTGTTAAGAATATTTATATTCTTTTTCTGCTTTTCAAGAAATAGTTTACAAAGTAGTCTACAGAGAAAATCAAATGACTAAATGGCTCCCTGTCCCAAAAAGGGCTCACAGTTTTAAAAGATGCAGAACAACAGAAATAACCACTTAAAAAGACACTGTGCTAGAGTGAAGCGGGACAGCTGCTAAATGTAAGACAAGCACCACTTGAAAAAGTGCTTCTTTGGCCAGCTCGCAAATAAATACATCCACTTGCCAAGTGATTTTAGTGTATGATATATGATTCATGCATATATTATTGAATTTTGGTGCTCAGGTAAATTGGAGTCAGTGTTCAAACACCCTACAACTTGTATTTGATTTTCTACATGTATTCCACACATAGGTATTAAATTAAACCAGAGGTTCTCTAACTCAGGCATCACCCTTTGAGGGGCGGAGGAAGGGAGAAGGCAGCGACATGATCCCCAGGATCGCCCTGCTGCGGGGGCAGGGGGGCTTTTTAAAACATATCTTACCTTCTGCCCGGGGTCCAGGGGATGTGGGGACCCCTGTGGAGCATTCTGCAGGGCTCCCCGCAGCTTATAAAAAGTGAAAATACTATCACAACCTACTTCCAGGAACTAGAAGTGGGTCATGATTGTTTCACTTTTTACAAGATGCAGGGGGCCCTGTAGAGCACTCTGCAGGGCTCCCTACACCCTCCCGTGCCCACCCCCGATCCCAGCAGAAGATGTGCTGGATAAAAGCCCCCCTGCCCCCACAGCGGCGTGATCCTGGGGATCACGTTGTTGCTTTTTCCCTGCCCCCGCATAGACTTATCCTGGTAGGTTTACTCCTGAGAAGTTTGAGAACATACAATGATGATAATGTTGCTAAATGTTTTGTGGGAAATTTTTGGTATCAGACATTTGCAAATGAAAGGGATATATCTTACCCATTAAAATTATGTTGCAGTCTCAAAACAGAGCTTTGACATTCCCAGCCAGTGTCAACATCTTACAGTCATCTTAAGTTGTCATTTCCTGAGAAGTAGTAATATATAGTTAATACTACGACAGTGGCAAGACTTGTTACATGTGTTGATGATTAGCTGCTCAAGTAATTTATGTTTAATGCTAACTCTTCTTGCTCCAATTGCAATGCAGGGTTCAGAGCATTGGGTATTTATAGAAAGAGAAACTTCTGGGCTGGAAGAGCTAGCACTAAAACAAATTATAGAGACCCAGAAGGAAGATGCACATGCAGGTCCTTCAGAGAAGCAAGCAAATTGGGACGTATCAAAAGTGACCACTACAGTAGGGGAGCCCAAAGCAGTAGCGGAACAGGAGGAAAAAGCAAGTACGGAAAGCAAAACTCAGATTTCCAAAAAGGCCAAAATGATAGCCAGCCCAGAAGATTTTGAATCGTTATGGGATGATATATATGAGAGAGACAACAGAAAACATTCTTCTGAGACAGACAGTCAGATAGCTGAGGAGACAGAAGAGCAAAGAGACAAAACTGGATCAAATGTAGCTGCTTCCACTGAACCTGAGCAGAGACACAGATTGGAGGCAGTTGTGGTAGTCACCACTGAACCCGGGAGACCAACTGGTCCAGTCAAAGAGCCAGCAGAGAAGAGTTGTGAAGCTTTCCGAGCTGAAGAGGACCACAGTTGTGCCTTGTCTTGTTCAGAGTCTTCCAAAGAAGAAAGCAAAATCATCATACAAGAACACAGGACTATTTTTACAGCCTTGGACAAGGAAGTGTTAAAAATTACCTCAGATTCTGAGACTGTTAAAACTAAGGTGAAACTGAGCGATAAGATGGTGTCTTCTGCTACAGAAAGGATAATCTATTTGGACCCTGAAGAAGAAACAGAGGAAGAGGATCATAAGAGTAAGACAATCCCTGACAGCAAAAAGCATTGTTCGTTGGAAGAGAAGCAAGAGAACCAAGCAGAACTATCAGATGGAAAGGTGAAAACCATTGGACTTGCTGATGCAGGAGAGACCAGAGGAAATGAGGAGCTCAAATTTGGCTCATCCACCCACGGTGAAGGAGATTCAGAGATCAATAAACTAATTATAGAATCAGAACAGCCTGACCAAGATACAGAGGATGGTAAAAAAGTGCATCCTGTAGAGCACTGTACTGATGGAAAAGGGCAGCATTCATCATCAATTCCAGAGGAAGGCCATTCTGTTGAGTTAGACAATTATGAAACAAAAGACTGCAGGGAATCCATTGCACACTCTTCCACTGAAAAATCTAGTGTGAGAGATTTCAATTTAACGACGACACATCTAAAACCTGGGTCTTTACCAAAGGCGGCAGCAGCAGCAGCTCAGCTCTCTTGTGAGCAAAAACAGAACGTTGGTGAAACCCAAAGTGCTCTTCAAGAAGGTACAGAAAGATCTGAAGAGAAGGAGATGGACATTACCACAGAAAAAGTGGACATGATATTTAGTACAGAAAACCAAAAGGGAAAATGTAAGTTAGAAGACATAGACACATCTCAAATATTTCTTGAAATGGAAGCCATAGAAATTACAAAATCCATTCTGAGTTCCTCAGCACAGCAGCTTTCCAGTGCTACAGAAATTTCAGAGGAAGAGCAACCTAAACTACAGCACTTAAAAGCCAGAGGATCATCCCAAGATGAAACTCCAGACTCAAACCAGCCCCCACAGAAGATATTTTCTGAAGTACAAGAGCGAGCCCAAAATAAGTGCACAGAATTGGAAGAATCAAAGCCTGAATTAGGACAGTCTCCTAAAGATGAAGCTTCTGAATTGGAGGATTTAGCCAAAAATGCCCACAAAAAACTGGGAGATGCAACCAAAGCCCATCATCTTGATATGGAACAGATGACCAAATATGAAGGCCCTGTGTCAGAGGAGTCAACAAAAGAGAGATATTCAACTTTGAGTTATATCTCTGAATCAAAAAAGACAACTAAGGATGGATTCTCTGAGGCTACAGGCATTGATGAATTGAACAGATTGTCCGAGGACCTTGAGTTGAATAAACACCCAAAAGTAGCAGGCACAGCTTTGGATAAAATCCCAGACTTGGAAGACACAGCAAAGCATAAACACTGTAAACTGTCTGAAGATAATCTGCAAAGTTCACAGGATCCAATCCTAGACTCTCAGGAGCGGGTGCAGGACAAATCCTCTAACCAGAAGCAGTATTCTAGTGATACACCTTTATCCCAAGATGATTCTCTTGATTTTAAACCTCTGGAATTGAGATGGAAACTCCAGGAAAAACATTCTTTGAAAGAGGAAACTCAGGCAACAAATGTCATCTCTCATAAGACTGGATCCCCAGAAAATAAGCAAGGAAGTTCATGTCCTGATAATGCCACACCTCAAGGAATTGGACTGCTCCAAACTACCTGCAAAAAACATAAACCAGACCTAGAGCCCTTGAAGTTCACTGCATGTGGAACAGACACTCTTCCACCTCCAAAAGCTGAGAACATGGCCTCGCTCATTGAGGGTTCATTAGCATATGGAAGTAAGGCCAATGAAGAAATCTCTGTAGCCTCTAAAATTAGGATGTTTGAACAAGGTGAAGTGTGCAATCCACTTTTTGATGAGCAATTCTTAACCCAAAAGGGATTCTTTGAGAGCCGTGCAGCCAGTAAGATACCACCAGCTCCACCAACTATGCAGATAGAGCTACAGAAAGGTATATTTTTAGAGGACTGTGCCCAGGTTAAAGTGGCAGTGAGCACATCTTATAACCAAGTGAAGGATTCTGGAGAAGCATCAGATATGGACTATTTAACTATCGCACAAGGAGCGAGTGAGGGCGAACCTTCTCAGCCTTCGTCTTGGAAGGAAGATATTTCTGTTGGATCAGAGCAAGGAGAAGGAGAAGGGGATGCTGAACTGGCCTCTCCTGATTCTGGCTGTGAAATCACTTTGGCAGAAGCTGTGGTAACTTCCCAGATGAACTGTCCCACTGGAAAGTTCATAAAGCATGTTGTGTGACTCGTCTCTATGCATCACTCGTCATGGCTTCCAACATGGCAGTTGACTGAGAGCTGCTGCTTGCCTCCCCTGTCCTTTTCTGTATGTGCGTTGCTGGCCTGACTAAGTTGCCGAATGCAAACCTGCTGGCCCAGACAGCTCATCAGCTTTTGGATTGTTAATTTGTGTGTGTGAATTCCTGAAGTTTTGGCTACTTGGAGAATGCCAGCTGCTAATGTGGAACCAGGCAAAATGCCTCTCATGGAGTTGCGCAGTGGCAGGGTGGGAAGGGATGTCACGCTGAGAGCTTTGAATCTTCCCCCATACCTCCAGGCACATAACTAGCAGCAACATTCTCACGCTTCCAGCTTCTTCCTTCTTGCACCTCTTAATTTGGTACTTTTCTTGCTTGGCTTGTGAGCCTTCCCTTCCTTCCTGCCTTTGACAAGCTAGTGGCTAGCTTACAAAATAGCTCCCCACTGCTTCAACAAGGCACTAGCCACGTTCCTTTCCGTTCCTTAAAACTAACCCCTTTTCTTTAATCTAGAGCAAATTTCAAGAACCAGCTTGGGAAGAAAAGGATTTGTCAGGCCCATCAATAAAAGTCTCCCTGAAAGAAGAGAGTTTAAAGGCCGCTGCTCCAGTGGCCCCTCAGGTTTCAATACTATTTTACTAACTGCTTGTTTTTGTGGTGTAAAAGCTCAACCTAACCAATGGAGAGCTGTGTGCCACCAACTCCTTACCCTGCTACTGAGCTGCTATATATTTATATATATATATATGTTTTTATATATATGCTCATCCTCTGTTTTGTTTTAACTATCTTTCCTCATACCTCTCAACCTACCAGAAACAAGAGCAAAGTGAGGCATAAGGAAATGGGTCATCAGTGTAGCTAAATTAAAGGATAGTGTTTACTTCCAAGTTGCCCACATCAAATTTCGCTGGTGCTGTAAGGAATCTCTCCATTGACTTCAGTAATGTTGGGATCAAGTCCCTACAGAGGGAAATCCTTAATGAAGAATTTGTCCACTGAGAAAGGGAAACTATAAAACAATTTAAGTTGTTTCACTGCTGTGTTGCAAAACAGCTCTGGGCCAGTGCAAGGTGGTGTTTCTTCTCTAAAGCAGTTGAGAGGTATGTGTGGCCTTCTTGGGGAGCTAGGAGAGAGCTGACCCTTTTGTTCTGATTTTCTTGTCAATTACACTGATTCCAAATATACCACAAGATAAGGGGTTTTCTATGATGGCAAGTGCTCACAACCCAAGCTGTTCCAAACACCGTGCTGTGTTGCTTCAAGGATGGTGTTAAGTGGTCCTTGTGCACTTTAAAATGAGCATTTAATTACCATTAAAAACTGAAGCTGAACATGAGCACATGGGAGAAAATGCCTATTGATGCAATCTCAGTGAAATTGACAAAATTTTCTTGCTTCTTTTACAATATGTGCAGCTGATTGGCCTTAGTCTTTGTCTTTCCCACACATTCAAACCCTTTCTTCTTCTCCACCTTCCCTTTCCTTCCTTTTTCCTTCTTTGGTTCTTTTCTTTCTGACACCCACTCAAGCGAGAACTTGAGTTCTTTTATTGTCTTACAGGTTTTGCTCTTGGCACACACTTGCTTTTACCACACATACCAATATGTCTTTAGATACAGCCAATCACCTCTTTAGGATGGACGTTTTCAAAGCCATTATTTTATTTTCTACCTGCAGTTTGGCAAATAAAATCAGAAAGCCCTTTTCCTCTCCATGCAGAGTACATGCTGTCAAAGAAGTTTTGGTTTTCATGCTTGGGATGTGTTTGAAACCCTTTCTCTGATGCTTCCTCTTCCCTTACTCTTGTTGGGTCTAGATGGCTCAAACCTGTCCCTTCAGCACTTACAGTCTTAGCTTCTTTCCTCCCTTTTGTCTCATTTAGAGAGCGGGATTAAGGGAGGGCACAGAGGAGAAATCTAAGCCACCTCGGCACAGGACCCCTGAAAGTGACACTGGGGACGAGGAACAAGACCAGGAGAGAGACTCGGTCTTCCTAAAGGACAACCACTTGGCTATTGAGCGCAAATGCTCAAGTATCACGGTCAGCTCAACTTCCAGTCTGGAGGCTGAAGTGGACTTCACAGTCATTGGCGACTACCACAGTGCAGCCTTCGAAGACTTTTCCCGAAGTTTGCCTGAACTGGACAAGGAGAAGAGCGATGGAGAAGCAGAGAGTCAGATTCAGGAATCTGACAAACCATCTTTCAGGCAGGACGATGACGCCAAGGGTGGGGATAAGGCTCCTCAAGTAATCCCAGAAGAGGTACAAATGGGAGCCATGACACACAGTTGTGTCTTAGCATCCCCAATAGCAGTGTTGTCTGTCTTGGCATTTGCATCGCTTGGTTGACTGTCTTTCTCAAATACATTTGGAAGAGCATGTCTGCTTCCAAACAACGTCCCCCTCCTCAAAAAAAAAAAATTATTTAAAAATTTACTTACCTACTTCAGTTCTTGTTCTTGTCTTGTTTGCATGGTGGTTTTTGACATTCAAATGCATGATTGTTCTGTGAGTGTTCTTATGTTATTTTTTAACCCTGCTGTTACCATCATCATTACCATTTAACCCATAGTATTTGCTTGGCTCTTCCACTGTAGTTGTCTCATGGGGTGGGTTTGTGTATTCTCTATGTTGCATGAACTTAACAAATAATGTGTGTATTGAAGAAATGTCAATCTCATATATAGATTTGTCTATTGATGGAGATGAGCAGCCTCTAGGAAGCAAGCTGAAAGAAAGAGTCCATTCTTGTTTCCTGAAGTCAGATGTGGGGAGTTGCAGTATGAATAAACTGCACAGTATGACTGAAAAAAATAGTGGGGGGGAAAAACAAAAGGGGGAAATGCTGGAGAAAACTGTACTAGCCTTGAAAATTTAGAATTAAGTTTCTAGGTTTGTAACAACAAGCCTCACACAAAACACTTGATAGCTGTATTCTAGAGCTTTCAAAGGAATTATGGGTTTGATCTGAGGGACTAAATGAATAAGTTTGCACTAAAATATAAAACTATAAAGTCAGCTTCCCAACTACCCTTAATTTAAGGTAATAGAGTTTTTGTCTTACTTTGTAAGCTTAGATTGTAATTCCATTCTTCTGGATGTTTATCCACCAGCATCCCCTACTTCATTACTGTGCCTCTTTTTTTTAATCACTTCTCATTCTGCTATCAAAGAAAAATACCCTGGGCATTTGTAGTAGACAATTGTTTGAGCTCAAGCTAAACCAGGACTATGGAATTAAAATAGCTTCATCAAAGACGTTTTGCATAGTGCCAGTATTAAAAGTTTTTGCACACAAACCAGTTGTTTGGAAAATTAAATGAAGCTTGGTTGCTAAATTGTTCTGTTCCTTTGGTAGTCCTCAGTTGTGAAAACAGAAACTGTGAAAAAATCAGAAACAGAGACCTCTGTGCAGCACATAATCACTGCAAAAGAAATTACACAGGTATTCTATTTATTTTATTGGTTTATTTTTCCATTGTCATGTTTATCCTCCAACCAAAGAATTTAAAATAAGATTCTAGCTCTACACCGGAGGATTGCTGTGCTTTTGCTGATATGAAAGGGTTGTATGTGTAAATGTATGAGCTGTGCAAATGAGATACCTTACAGTTTACTAACCTTAAAGAAAACACAACAACAGAGAGAGAGAGAGAGAGAGAGAGAGAGAGAGAATGATAAAAATAGGGCAATCCTTCTGATATCTTCAAGGTATTAGCAGTTCAATCCAAAACCAAATTATGAATAATGTACTTAGAATAGGACTATTTTCACTTAAATCCATATACCAGTGTTTTCGTTCAGGTGGATGAAGGATTGGGCTACATACTACATAGTGCAGCTCACCCTTAACCTGTAGTATCCTCATTGACTCGCCTTGCTTTCCCTTTCCTTTTCAGGTTGATGGGACCACAAGTGGAAAAGAGCCAGTAACCACTTCCCACATTGTCAGCACAGAAACCATATCAACAACCTCAGTAAGTGCCCATAAGGGGAGGCTAATGAACCCCAAAACTTCTTAACCTCCCTCAAACTCACCTGGCAACAACATACTTCCATTTTAAAGTTCTTTGTCTTAACTTGAAATCTTTGCTCTGACTGTTCTTTCGATCTCTGTTAGTTTTCTTTAGGATTAGTTAATTTTAGTTTTGTTTGGTATGGTTGGCAACCTTCAGTCTTGAAAGACTACGTTATAAGCCTACAGCACCCGGTATTCCCAGGCAGTCTCCCATCCAAGTACTAACCAGGCCTGACCCTGCTTAGCTTCCAAGATCAGATGAGATCAGGCATGTGCAGGGTAATGATCTGATTGTTTTTAGTGTATTACTTTTGTTTTCTGTCTTAAAACTTTAAAACAGAAAACAAAAGTAATACACTGTATTAATTTCACAAGTAATCACAAGTAATTTTAAACTGAAACATATATACTTGTATAATTTATTACCTGTAAAAATACAAGTAATTTCAAACTGAAGCATGAGGTTTAACTATTATAAATAAACATCATCTCAGCTTATTTCTAATTTGAAAGGAATTAATCAGTCATGTGTAAGGTACCAAAAACCTGACAGATCCACCACAAATGTTTGGTTGGCATTACATTTCAGGATAGATGAGCCCTGTGAGTCCCTTATTGAGACTTGTCATTTGTTGATCCTCAAGAGAAGCGGACACAGTGAAATCTCTTGGAGTGAGTGCTGTCCTTGCGTGACAGAGCTGGGGCAACCGACTTTCCAAAGGATTCAGCAAGATGTATTTGACTGCCATTCTTCTAGTAGGAATTTTTGTAACTATCCAGGCATCTCCATATCTCCAAGCTCCAGTATAAACATTGTGTTTTTCAGGAACACAGCGCCAAGCCTGGGAAAGGAACAACAGAACTTCGCTCCATCTCTCCAGTGAGTGATTTTATAATCCTGGAGCACTGAGTTATAGATATCATGGATTCTTTGTAGAAATAAAATGATCTACCCACCCTGCAAAACAAACAGAACACACTGTCTTGAGGCACCTTCCCATCTTCTTTCCAGCCTTAGTAAAGGGAGAACCAGCTTCAGTGGAATTTTGGAAAACAGAAGCTACAGGCAATCTCCAGTGTGCCTGAGAGCAATATAAATTCATTAACACAGTGTGTCACGTCTTCACACACCACAGTCACAGCACTACACATGAAACTTGGGGTTTATCAGTATGGTTCCTTCTATGCTTCTCAGAAAACAATGAAGCACAAAGTCAATATAATAGGTAAATGCTAATCTCATTCCTTATAGCTATATTTTAGTGAGCCCTCCCACTTGTAATGATCTAGTTGGGGGCCCTCCTCATTTTAAGTGGTGACCTGTTAGGAGAAAACACAGAGCCTTTTCTGTTGTGATCCCAGAATTGGGGAACACCTTATCTAGAAGATGCCTGCTGGAACCTTTCCCTGGAGGTCTTTAGAAAGGTCACTGAGTCTTTTCTCTTTAGAGCAGTGTTTTTCAAACTGTGGGTCGGGACCCACTAGGTGGGTCATGAGCCAATTTCAGGTGGGTCCCCATTCATTTCAATATTTTATTTTTAATATATTAGACTTGATGCTACCCTGGTATGTGGCTTCATTTGGGGAAATGATACAGACCTGTACTTTTAACAATGATAGCAAACAGGACTTACTCCTGGGTAAGTGTGGGTAGGATTGTTAAAAATTTTCTTGCTTGATGAAGTCACTTCCGGTGGGCCCCAACAGATTCTCATTCTAAAAAGTGGGCCCCGGTGCTAAATGTGTGAGAACCACTGCTTTAGAGGATTCTAAGGTGTAGTGAACTAGTCAGGGCAGATATTGTCTGCTGACTTCCAGTGGTGATTCTGAATTTGAATACATCTGTTTTAATGAAATTGTTATAAGAATAATAAAGCAAGACATTAAATATGATACAATGAAACTCCAATTGTCTAGCACTCAGGTAGTCTGGCATAAAAATTGTCTGGAAGCACTCTTACCTTGGGAGCAGACTCCCAAACTTGCCAACCCTTGAAGAGGCACAGTTGTGCCTGACTCACTGAGACAGGCTATGGAATGAAACGAATTGGCAGTAATGAAAGTATCAACCCCGTTCCTAGCTCTGGGGATCATCACAAGCAGGATAGCACCTCCTTATAGTCTGGCATACTTTATAATTTGGTTCCATCTAGGCCCCGAAGGTGCAGAAATATTGGGATTTTACTGTACAAGAAACTGGCTCCTAAGAGACAAACCACTGGCTCATTTCATCAAGTATAATCGTGATGCCCCAGCCAGAGGACCCTGGACTCTGCTCCCTTAAGTAGTGGGAGCAGGAGGGAGGGATCGTGTCGCTAAGGGGGGTGCAGGGACTGGCATTGACTTACCAGTCCCTGCAGCAGCCTCCCAGGTGTGCGGGGAGCTCTGCACAACCCTCCACAGGGCTCCCCGAAGCTTAAAAAGTGAAAGCAGAGTGATTGCGCTTTACTTCCGGTTTTGCAGAGACGGAGCGCAATCGCTTCGCTTTAACTTTCTAAGCTTCGGGGAGCCCTGTGGGCAGTCGCGCAGGGCTCCCTGCACCCCTGGGGGGCTGATGCAAGGAATGGTAAGTAAATGCCAGTCCCTGCAGCCCCCTTAGCGACACAATCCTGAGGATCGCATCGCTGCCTCCCCCCTTCCCCCGCAAACATGTACTGTGGCTCAAACTCTTCCAGAGAGTTTGAGAACCACTGAAGTATTGTGTTCTTTGACTGGTGATGACTCTAGAAGAGGCCTTGCCTAGCCATGTTATCTGGGAGTTCCTTTTAATCTTGTCTGCCAGGTACTGAACCTGGAACTCTCTATATATGAAACATCTGCTTTGTTACTAAACAACCATCTTCCTTGCTCAGGAGCAGATGGAAAACTATCATTTGATTACACAGGCCTACAAAACCGAGGGTCAGAAAAGTTTTTTCCCCCAACTTTATGGTGTTATGATATGCATTTGGGGTGCCGATTCAAAAAATGGCATCCGTTTTGCCCTATCACGTCTAGTTTTGGAGATATAGTATAGCCTCATTAGTGAATGGTTCAAGCAGCTTCCTCATGAGGAAGCCTACACCATGGTTTCCTCATGAAGAAGCTGCTTGAACCATTCACTAAAGAGGCTATACCATGTCTCCAAAACTAGATGTGATAAGGGCAAAAGGGTTGCTATTTTTGCAATCGGCACCCCAAATATACCCAAGAATTGGTGTAACGTTTAAGGAAGCAAAATGTGTGTTGGCCTGTGTTATTTGAGTATCAAGTCCAGATAACTTTTATGTTATAAGGCCTCATTCAGGCCCCCTGTTTTAGAGAAACTGGCAGCCTGCTGACACAGAATCTCATGTGCATGTTATTGCAGATCACCAGCAGTGCTGTTGGAAAAGAAGCCTTCACCAGCCTTTTTGGTGCCACTGCAGAAACCCTTTCCACCTCCACAACTACCCATGTTACCAAGGTAAGATCAGGACAGGGGAGTAGCTCTCCAGAGTTTAGGAACATAAGAACAGCCCCGCTGGATCAGGCCATAGGCCCATCTATGTTGGCACAGCCATATAAAATGTGAGATGGTGAGAGGTGGGTTTAATGTTTTTGGCTTCAGAGGAATAAAAGGAACTGGAGAAACTATCTAAGAAGACCTTTTTTCTTGTGCACAGTTTATGCAATCATACTCGGTTGCCTTGTGCAAACTGTTTATGTCTTATTCTCAAGTTCATATCTGTAAAATGGTTTTAATAATGATAAATTTTGCAGACTTGCTGGGCCTAAGTAAGAGGGGTCATTTATTTTTCTTGTTTATTTTTCACATTTTTATACAACCTTTCCTCCAAGGAGCACAGGGCGGTGTACATGGCTCCTTTCTCTCCTTTTGTCCTCACAACAAATGGTTGGCAACCTTCAGTCTTGAAAGACTATGGTATAAGCCTACAGCAGCCGGTATTCCCAGGCGGTCTCCCATCCAAGTACTGACCAGGCCTGACCCTGCTTAGCTTCCAAGATCAAACGAGATTGGGCATGTTCCTCACAACAATTCTGTGGGATAGGTGAGGCTGAGAGATAATGACTGGCCAAAGGTCACCAGGAAGCTTCATGGCTTAGTGGGGATTGTGACTTACAAAACATTTTATATATTGGAAGTGCCACATAAATACTGAAAATGTGTTTATTTCTTTGTTCCAGACTGTGAAAGGAGGGTTTTCTGAAACCAGAATAGAAAAGCGAATCATCATAACAGGAGATGAAGATGTGGACCAAGACCAGGTGTGAAGGAAGTCTACGTGAGAACTGAAAGAAATGTTAAGAAGTTTTTAGCAAGCATTCAGTTCCTATTTTTATAGGAAGGCTAAAATGGCAAGAATGTCCCAATTCACTTTTCTCTGTACACCTTGTTCCAGTATGAAGCAATATAACAGTAGAGATGAGGGGCCTCATGTTTGTTCATAGCAAATCTTAGGGTTGACTTTCCCTGTGACATTTCAACCTAGTGTCACAATAACATAAGAAATGGAAAGCGCAGACATGTCCTGAACCAGAGGTACAGTGCTGCACATACAGTCCCAATATAGCAGTTGGAAATACACACACAGCAGGAAGTCTATGACTGACAGTCATTGTGTCTTGACTGACCTTGGTGGATTAGGGTGATAGTTAACAAATGGCCAGAATTACCATGTTTTGAAATGAATTTTTGTCTTGCCAAATCGACCCCAACATGGCTTGCTTTGGTAGTGAACAGCAATTTTTGAAAAATCTGCCAAAAAGTCAGAACAACAGTGATACCAGTGCCATTATCAGCCCCCAGATGATGAGTAAAATCCTTTCAAAAGTTTCATATTAAAGCAAGGATGACTTTTAAACTGTGGGACGGCTGTGCCTTTGCAGTTGTATAGAAGAGAAAATTTCAGCAACTGCAGTTTTTTTTAACCCCTACAGCAGTGATTTTCAACCTTTTTCATCTTGCGGCACACTGGCAAGGCACCAAAATGGTCAAGGCACACCATCAGCTTTTTGACAATTGGCAAGGCACACTGTGCTGTCAATGGGGGCTCACATCCCCCAATGGTCCTATTGATAAATGACCCTCTCCCAAATTCCCATGGCACACCTGGGGACCATTTGAAGCACACCAGTGTGCCACAGCGGTTGAAAATGGCTGCGCTACAGCATCAGCAAATGACAGCTGTACACTCACTGTGGGTTTATATGGAGTAAAATTACATGGAGTAAAATTAAAAGTGAAAGTGGAGCAATCGCTTCCACTTTCACTTCTGAAGCTGCTTGGAGCCCTGCAGAAGGTCGCACAGGGCTCCCCGCACCCCTGGGAGGCTGCAGGAGGCTCGGGTAATTGCACCCAAGCCCCTGCCGCCCCCTGAGCAGCGTGATCCTGGGGATCGTGCCGCTGCCTCCTCAATGCCCCTGCCCCTTAAGGCCAGGGCCCACAGGCTGGGGCGTCACAATGCCCGAGTCTGAAAAGCCCTGAGCTAAGCGAGTATCTGTGAACGGAAAACCTGTCACAGAAATATTGAGTTTACTTGAACAGTGTTGTTGTTTATCCCACAAGAAAAGTAGCACTAAACATTCCTTGTTTCCTTTCTGTAGGCTTTGGCTTTGGCAATCAAGGAAGCAAAACTGCAGCACCCTGACATGCTGGTAACCAAAGCTGTCGTATATAGAGAAACAGAACCATCTCCAGAGGAAAGGGACAAGAAGCCTCAGGTGTGTATGGATGTATAAAAGTATGACTGTGAGACACAGCGCTAGCTGACTATATAAGGTGGACAACAAGAGATACTTCACACAAGACATGATTATGGAGTTCAATCCCACAAGATGCAATAATGGCCATTTGACTAGAAGCCTTTAAAAGGAAATTAGACACATTTATGGAGGATGAGTTTACCAGTGGCTACTTATCATGAAGGCTGTGTGTTTCCTCCAGGTTCAGAAGCAGTGTGTTCTGAATACCAGTTGCTGGGAAGCAACAGCAGTAAAGGGATATTTGCCTTCAGTCCTGCCTGTGGGCTTTCCAGAGGCATCTGATAGGCCACTGTAGGAAACAAGATGCTGGACTTGATGAATCCAGGGTCTGATCCAGCAGAATTCTTTGTGTGGAGCATTATAAATCATTTATTTATGCTACTATGTGGATATAGTTCATATATAATGGCACAGAATCACTCAAACATAATGCCACCTCTGAAATGAGATCAGGCCAGTTTGTATTTTATAAACTGCTTGGAGGAACTTTAGATTTCTCAGGGCACAATCCAAACTGTGCCCTGGGCTGACACAAGTCCCTTGTGCCGGCCCAGGAGTGTCACAAAAGTGCCGGACACAAGCTCCAGGGACAGCGACTTTGCATTGGCTGAGCTTGGCCAGCGCAGGGGTCAGGGAGGACATGGGGAGGACAGGGAGGGAGGCGGTTCAGGGTAGAGTGACGGCAGGTGGCAGGTGTTCCCAGGGCAGGCCGGGTGCGGGAGGTGGGGCCAGGATCTGACAGTTACGCCAGATCCTAACCCTGTTCCCCGGCAGCCTGGGGCAATCCCAGGCTGAACAGATTTGCGCCACCTCCTGAGATGGCACAGACTCAAATAATCGCATTGGAACTGCAGTGGCTCTCCCTGGGGTAAGAGGAAAAGTTTCCTCTTACCTCTGGCTGCCTGAAATTTGCACTGGATACAGCACAGGCCCTCCAACCTGCCTGTTCCAGCGCAAGTTAAGATTAGCCTGCCTGATGCTTATCAGAAGCTCCTCATTGAAAATATTGGTACTGGAGGGAAAACTACTTAAAATATAACTTCACCATCACTATTGAAAATGTCCTGTAATGTGTAGCTGCAGAGGAAGGCTGAGAACTTTCTAGGGTGCACTATCAGTTCACATGGTGCAGCAGCTAAGATAAACAGGCCCAGGTGCTGCCCTGCACTTAGCCAAGAGTGTATCTTGAAACACTGCCCAGAACCCTCTGCAATGTTCTGAAATTCCACAACTGATATACAAAGGTTGTCTGTCAAATGAACACATGTGAAAACTGTTTTATGAAGGTAAGATGTTTGAGAATCACCATATGAGACTAGATACATGTCCAGCAAGTTTCAATGTGTAGTGCCTTGACCCACTTAGAACCCACAATGATGCCATTTTAGCTGCAGTGGTATAAATCTGTTTGCCCTGTTGCAGCTAGAGCTGCTCCATATGCAAGGCAATCAAAGACAATCTCATCTCTAGCCTTATTGAAAAGGTTACATTCATGGTTACTGATTTATTTATTTAACTTTTCCTTGTACAGGAATCTTGACCTTTGTGTTTCTAGAAGTTGGCATCTTTATTTTAACTTCAGAGTAAAGAAGGGGCCTTTATGCTGGATTCCTCAATGAGACATAGAACGTCGTGGCTGCAAGAATAACGCTGAGAGACAAAAAATAAAAATAAAAAAGGAATAGCAAATATATTATATATTATATATACAGGAAACAAAATGCATCCTTGCACTGCTGCTATATGCTGGAAATGAATTACAAACAGCAACGTCAGCAACAAACAAAACCGACCACCTCTTCAAATAAATTGAAGAATTGACTGGACTGAACTAAAAGGAAAAAAATCATGATGATAATAATATTAACAAAACAATAAACCACCGTTCTGCATGTTACATTTAAAGGATACAAAACTCATTTGTTGCATACTGAATGGAAAAGCAAAAATGCTTTGCAACAAAGCAAGAAATCAATGAGCAAAACAAGCAGAAACACAAAATGATTCCCCGCAAAGGAAAGAATCAAAACCCATTCACTTGTATAATTCTTGTTTAATTATTTTTTGATTTGGGATGTGTGGTGATCACCTTTCCTCTCCACTCCATGCCACTTCATGTTTTTTGGTTCTGTTGTTTCCCAGCCTGTCTTTCCTTTTTTAACCCTTCCTCCCCTCATCCACTCCCTTGTTTTTCTAAAGATAATTAAGAGTGGATTTCAGTTAAAACAAAGCAAAACAATATGTACATGATTTCTCATTGATCAAAATGCAGCCTATAGAGGTTTCATATGGTTGTGCTTTTAAGTTATGTATATTATATATAACTGGGGAGGGTGGGAAACGATATTAAAACAAATTAAACAGTGCTGATAAGTATGACAACGACACTTTTACATTATAATTAGATTGACCGTGGTTGATGTAATATGAGACTCTTAGATCATACTGATATCCCATGAAAACCAACTAGGAGAAAAAAATCACTAATTCTCTCTCTGGAGGCAGTATTTGTCACTCACCTGACTTGTGCTCTTGCAAAAGGGTCTGGCATAGTTACACAGTGGTGTTTGTAATTAGTTGGTTGGTGATATGGCAGCACTTGGCAGCGTGGAAAGGGAGTCAAGGAAGACAGAATAGATCAGTGTTACTGCAGTCCAGTTAGAGTCACTAAGACATGCCAATCCTCAATCTTCTCCCTCATCCTCCAGACCTGGAAACTAAGGTTGCCTTGGGGTCATGAGGTCAGGTTGCTTCATTTGCAGCTTTCCAATATCTAGAAATCTTTGATCTCTCAGACCTAAGCGTTTAGTTGTAGTCACACTATTGTGCCCCATGTCTCAATTCTTCAAAATTACAAAAAGTTTTGTTCCAAATCTAGTGATCTCCCAAACCCATGGGCCAGAACACTCCACTTTTAGCTCCATTTCTGAAGTGAAGTTCTGACAAGCTTGATGTCTGTCCAGAGGAAATACCTGTGTTGAACAAGAAGGCATCCCTGGCCTGCTCCCAGCATGTGACATGACTGCATTTTGTCAGAATGGCACTAGGTTCTGCAGCATATATCAAGCAAGTGGGAACCAATACAAAACAGCATCACATTCGTGTACAGTCAACCTGTATACTTGCTAAACTAGTGGCAAGGTTTATTAATGAAGAAAGTGATATTCTGGCTCTTGAAAGTGCATCAATCCAACATAACAAGCCATAAAACTTGGAAGGATAAACCAGTGAAAGCAGACACTGCTCAGGGGTGAGGAAGACATCAAATCTAACTGCTCTGCAACTAATAGAACCTTGCACTCAGAAGTATCGCTTTAGTTTAGAAGTTTCCCTGTGAATTGCCTTCATCCACTCTATGAGAAGGGATATTAGAGCAGGAGCAGAAGGCAGCAGGCCAAACCAAAACAGGTTTACAAGAAGTTAGAGAAGGGCCATTCTTCTCTAAGAATGTTAGAAGTTAGACTGCACCATTCTTGCCTTCCATCTACTCACCTTGAAATATCTTTGATACTTGGATAAGAAGCACATCTAACTAGTGCCTATGACTGGGATATATAGATCTTGCAGAAAAACGAGCCTACTTTAATATAGAAGGCCATATCCCATATGATGAAGTTTTTGCCACTGTAAGAAGCTGTGGGTCATAGGTTTTCCCAGTTGTCTGCTACTATGGCTCTCTCAAACTGGATCTGCTTCTGGCATGCAGGCATGTCCCAAATTAGCACTGAGAGCATAAACACATGCTTTATGCTGAAGTCCTTCAGAGTAATTTCCAGTTGTAATGTATCCAAATGTGTGCTTCTCTTCCTGGATTACATTTGAGAGTTCTTATTTTTTCCATTCCTGTTGCTTTTAGGGACCATGCAACACCCCAGAATGAAAAATGGAGAAACCACATATATGCACAAGAAATGCTTAGCACTCTGAATCATTCTGAAACAAAACAATGATTTGTGCTTCCAGCTGGGTTAAAAATAACCCAAATCCAATGGAATCTTGGTGACATCCAGTATGTGGCATTACATCTGCCCATATTACAAAAGAGAGAACCCCCCCTTCACATTTCGGTTCTTAATTTGAACCCACCCCCCACCAAAAAATCAGCTCAAAAGTCATTGTTTAACACCCAGATGGAAAGTGTGATCCCACTTCCCCAGTATACATTGGGAAAGATGAAGCCACCACTAAAATCTGCAAAGGTGTACTGCTTCAAAACCAACATGCACAAGTTCAGAATACAACCCTGGGCAATGAGAGGAAAGCAAAAACAGACTCCTTACTTTGGATTCCCCCCACAGCTTGCTGATGGGTAGCCATTAACAAAAACTAGTTTTTTGTTCACATAGCAAGATGTGGCTTATATATAGATATCTATATATATAAATATAAATATATATAATATTTATTGCTTGTGGTAGTGTTGAAGCCATGCATAATTTTGAAGGACATGGCTTCCTCACCTTGATCATCACCTATTGCTGCCATCTGAAATAGCTGGTCACTCTTTTTTTTCCCCTTGGGACCTTCCATTGAAGGGGGTGGGAGATGCAACTGCTTGTTTGCACCAGAGCCCGCAAATTGATTCCAAAACTGGCCTGCAACTGCATGAATTAATAATATTAATTCTAGTTTTTTTTTTAAATTTGAGAAGCACCTTACCAACCAACTGCAATGCTCTGTCATTCCTTCACTAATTCCTAGTCTATCCTCTTCCCCCATTCCCATTTTTGTCCCCCACCCCTTTCAATCATACCCTCTTTCAGTGCTTGGTGGTGTATGCGTGTGTGCTCACTGTTCTTGTATTCAATAAAAGTGAAAATAAATGTGTTTGATGCTCAACCACTTTGTGGCCTGCATTGATTTTTCTCTTAAGGCGGAGGACAGTGGAATCTCTCAAGGAATTAAGGAAAACAATAAGCTGTGGACACATGGAGAGTGAGAGGGTGGAGACTTTGCATAAAAGGATGCACTGCTGTTTGGATGAGGACAATTACAGAGCTCCAGATCTGAGACACTACAGCAACAGTTTTCAACCATTTTCATCTCACAGTACACTAAATTGTCAAGGCACACCATCGGTTTTTTGACAGTTGACAAGGCACACCATGTTGCTTGCTGGGGGGCTCATATCCCTCAATATTATTATTATTATTATTATTATTATTATTATTATTATTATTATTATTATTATTATTATTATTCAATGGTGCTACTAATTAATAAGCCTCCCCAAACTCCTGCGGCACACCAATGTGCCATGGCATAGTTTGAAAATTGATGCACCATAGAGTAAATCTGCCCTTCCCTTCATATAGCCACACTTACACTAAGGCCCAAATCCTAACCAACTTTCCAGCACTAACATAGCTGGAACATGTGCTGCATCCTGCAGTTGGGTGGCGCTCACAGAGGCATCCTCAAAGTAAGGTAATATTTTTTTCCCTTACCTCAGAGCTGCATTGACTTTATGTTGGTGCTGGAAAGTGGGTTAGGATTGTGCCCTGACTAGTTCCCCATTTCTAAGCTTACCTCTTCCCATGTCCATTCCTTCCCGCAGCTCAACTCTTCTGCTGCTCTTACCACTTTGTCTGCCCTATTTCTAGATGTCCATGTGGCCACTTCCCTCCACCCTCATTCATCAAATGCCACATGTACCTGCCGCCATAGCAAATACTGATTCCTCACTGGTTTGTCCCTTTCCCCATGCTTCTGGTTGTCTCCTTTTTCGCAAAAAGCACTGTCTATATGATTCTACATTGAAACAATTGGAAGCCACCAAATTTTTAAAAACTTTTTAAGCTAGAAAAAAATGTGCTAGAGAGAGTAAGGATGGGTGCTTTGTGATGTCTCAGGCACCCAACCAATCAGTGCTCTGCACACTCCCTATGGCATCAAACTGAAAGTACTTGTTCTCCCTAAGTTCAGTTCTCAAAGGAAGATAAACAAAGCGAACAGGACATTCAGAGTGGACTTGCTGCCTGAATTGGTGCTGAGGTGTCATGCACTGCACCCCCCAGGGAATTACCACCAGCTTTTTAAAAGAAAAACTCTTCACACACTCCACTGCTGCTGCTGCTCCTACCACCACATTCTCACCTGCCCAGGAAGCAATCAAGTGGGTGAGGGAAACGATGCATAGCACAGCGATCTGGAGCCCCCCTAGTCTTCCTTAGCTTTAGGGCCATCTGCTACTGCTTCCCACATGCTGCTGTCCAGCTGTGTTCAAGCAGGTGGCAGGGGGAGGAAACATCCTAGGAACATCACTTTGTTTTTCGAACATGACCAAGCAGGAGCAAGCAGGAAGTGGTGGCAAACAGACCTAAAGGTAAGGAGCAGCAGACGTGGGGCTGCTTTGCCTCCTCCTCCATGCCCACCTGGCCTTCTTGCAGGGTAGGCAAGAAGGAGAAGAAGAGGGGGTGATCCTGTTTTGATCACTTGTGGAAGAGAGCAATCTGAATCGGATTGCCACTCCACTTCTTCCTGCAGCACCACTGCTGGGATTGCTCACAGTAGAGGCACTGGAGAAAGAGTGGGGGTTGCCACTGCTTCTTCAGTTCTCCTCTTGCTCTTCAAGAGCTAGAAAAGGATCGGAGCACTGAGTGAAGCAACTGGATGGGTGGTGGGCTAGAGGGGGTCCGGCAGGCAGATGCTGGGTATGCTGCAAACTGCTGCTCAAATCTGCCACTTGAAGGTTGAGGTAAAAATTACTGAAAACAAGGATGAACAAGATAAGGATTTCCTATTGTCACCATTGCAGATGTATACCCAACATCTTTGTACTATCATATTGCCACAGTTTATATTGGGAAGCAACAAAACACAAAACATACAAACATGTCCTCCAATCTGTTGCTTTCCTTTCACAATGCTGTTGCTGGGTTCTTTTTATATAAAGTCGAAAATCTCAAGTGCATTAGAAGTAAGAGCCACAGAAACCCATGTGACTTACTTTCAAGTCAGGACCATGGAACGCTTCCCTATATGATGAATTCTAAGCTTTCTTCCCATATTTTGTAAAACAAAGGTTGATGTCTCAAACTGTAGGCATCCTGTACATTTTGGCAGCACTACATTGTCCTGTCATTTCACTGCCGCTCTTGAGAAGGAGAGAGAAATGGAAAATAGATTATTTACAAATGTTAATTACAGTGGTTTACATTTATTCATAGTGAAAATATCCTTCTGGCTTTGATGCAGGCTAAGAGGTGGGAAAAATGAGAAGATGGCAATAATAGTAACTAGAAACCCATAGGAAAAACCTGTCACCCATATTCAGATACTAGCATACAGACTACGAAAACTGAAAAGCATTCACTAGGTTCCAGTGTCAATTGCCTGAGTTCTACCTGAGTGCTACTATCATGGCAGTGAGCATCAGTGCCAGAGTAATGGAAGATATAGCTTCCAACT
The DNA here is from genome assembly GCF_035046505.1 of Tiliqua scincoides. Taxonomy (NCBI): domain Eukaryota; kingdom Metazoa; phylum Chordata; class Lepidosauria; order Squamata; family Scincidae; genus Tiliqua; species Tiliqua scincoides. The sequence continues at coordinate 194,202,998 of NC_089824.1, read as the reverse complement.
TGGACCTGGGTGGTTCAAATCCCTGCTTAGCCATTCAGCCTAGTGGGCAGCTTTAGCGTACTCACTAGCTCTCAGTCTTAACTACCACAAAAGATTGTTGTAGGAATGAAATGGGCCCATGAGGTAAAATTATGAGGTAAAATTATGACAAAATAATTAAATAATATACTTTTGAATATGTCACTAGGACCAGTTTCAAGCAAGTGCCATTTCTGGGTTCATTGTGCAGCAGCACTACTTGGAATCACAATCTTCCTCTAGAGGTGCACTGCCAGAATGAAAAATAATCTGTCCCATGTTCTCTAACTGGTCATATTGACCATGGACTGTCCCAATTTTCTGGAACCTGTCCCTTATATCTTTTCTTATATTTTGTTTTTAGTACAGTATTGCCTATTGAGGGATGCCTTTTCAGCACTTGGTTAATGTTACTGCAATTAGCATTGTCATTCTGAAGGGATCAGCTCCCTCATAAGAACATAAGAACATAAGAACAGCCCCACTGGATCAGGCCATAGGCCCATCTAGTCCAGCTTCCTGTATCTCACAGCGGCCCACCAAATGCCCCAGGGAGCACACCAGATAACAAGAGACCTCATCCTGGTGCTCTCCCCTACATCTGGCATTCTGACTTAACCCATTCCTAAAATCAGGAGGTTGCGCATACACATCATGGCTTGTACCCCATAATGGATTTTTCCTCCAGAAACTCGTCCAATCCCCTTTTAAAGGCGTCTAGGCTAGACGCCAGCACCACATCCTGTGGCAGGGAGTTCCACAGACCGACCACGCGCTGAGTAAAGAAATATTTTCTTTTGTCCTAACCTGCCCAACACTCAATTTTAGTGGATGTCCCCTGGTTCTGGTATTATGTGAGAGTGTAAAGAGCATCTCCCTATCCACTCTGTCCATCCCCTGCATAATTTTGTATGTCTCAATCATGTCCCCCCTCAAGCGTCTCTTTTCTAGGCTGAAGAGGCCCAAACGCCGTAGCCTTTCCTCATAAGGAAGGTGCCCCAGCCCCGTAATCATCTTAGTCGCTCTCTTTTGCACCTTTTCCATTTCCACTATGTCTTTTTTGAGATGCGGCGACCAGAACTGGACACAATACTCCAGGTGTGGCCTTACCATAGATTTGTACAACGGCATTATAATACTAACCGTTTTGTTCTCAATACCCTTCCTAATGATCCCAAGCATAGAATTGGCCTTCTTCACTGCCGCCGCACATTGGGTCGACACTTTCATCGACCTGTCCACCACCACCCCAAGATCTCTCTCCTGACCTGTCACAGACAGCTCAGAACCCATCAGCCTATATCTAAAGTTTTGATTTTTTGCCCCAATGTGCATGACTTTACACTTACTGACATTGAAGCGCATCTGCCATTTTGCTGCCCATTCTGCCAGTCTGGAGAGATCCTTCTGGAGCTCCTCACAATCACTTCTGGTCTTTACCACTCGGAAAAGTTTGGTGTCATCTGCAAACTTAGCCACTTCACTGCTCAACCCTGTCTCCAGGTCATTTATGAAGAGGTTGAAAAGCACCGGTCCCAGGACAGATCCCTGGGGCACACCGCTTTTCACCTCTCTCCATTGTGAAAATTGCCCATTGACACCCACTCTCTGCTTCCTGGCCTCCAACCAGTTCTCAATCCAGGAGAGGACCTGTCCTCTAATTCCCTGACTGTGCAGTTTTTTCAGTAGCCTTTGGTGAGGGACCGTGTCAAACGCCTTCTGAAAGTCCAGATATATAATGTCCACGGGTTCTCCCGCATCCACATGCCTGTTGACCTTTTCAAAGAATTCTATAAGGTTTGTGAGGCAAGACTTACCCTTACAGAAGCCATGCTGACTCTCCCTCAGCAAGGCCTGTTCGTCTATGTGTTTTGAGATCCTATCTTTGATGAGGCATTCCACCATCTTACCCGGTATAGATGTTAGGCTGACCGGCCTATAGTTTCCCGGGTCCCCCCTCTTTCCCTTTTTAAAAATAGGCGTGACATTTGCTATCCTCCAATCTTCTGGTACCGTGGCCGTTTTGAGGGACAAGTTGCATACCTTAGTCAAGAGATCTGCAACTTCATTCTTCAATTCCTTAATAACCCTTGGGTGTATGCCATCAGGGCCCGGTGACTTATTGATCTTTAATTTATCAATGAGGTCTGAAACATCTTCTCTTTTAACCTCTATCTGACTTAACTCCTCGGTCAGGAGGGGCCGTTCGGGCAGCGGTATCTGCCCGAGGTCTTCTGCCATGAAGACAGATGCAAAGAACTCATTTAATTTCTCTGCCATCTCTAAGTCTCCTTTTATCTCTCCTTTCCCTCCCTCACCATCCAGAGGGCCAACCGCTTCTCTGGCGGGTTTCCTGCTTCTAACATATTTGAAGAAGCTTTTATTATTCCCCTTAATGTTGCTGGCCATGCGTTCCTCATAGTCTCGCTTGGCCTCCCCTATCACCTTCTTACATTTCTTTTGCCACAGTTTATGTTCCTTTTTATTCTCTTCATTAGGGCAAGACTTCCATTTACGGAAGGAAGCTTCCTTGCCCTTCACAGCCTCTCTAACTTGGCTGGTTAGCCATGCGGGCACCCTCCTGGATTTAGTGGAACCCTTCTTTCTTTGCGGTATACACCTCTGCTGGGCCTCTATTACTGTTGTTTTAAGCAGCCTCCATGCACTCTGGAGAGACTGGACTCTTTTTACCCTCCCTTTCAACCTCCTTCTAACCAGCCTCCTCATTTGAGGGAAGTCCGCCCGTCGGAAGTCAAGGGTTTTTGTTAGAGATTTGCCTGGTATTCTTCCCCCAACGTGCACGTCAAAACGGATTGCAGCATGATCACTGTTCCCCAATGGCTCAGTAACGTTTACATCTCTAACCAGGTCCTGCGTACCGCACAATATTAAATCCAGATTTCCTTAGAGAAGTTAAAGCTCAGACACAGGCGGATAGATGCACCATCTCTCTAGAGCAGTGGTTTTCACATGTTTAGCACCAGGACCCACTTTTTATAATGAAAATCTGTCAGGACCCACAGGTAGGGATGTCATGACTGAAAGTGACATCTAGCAGGAAAAATTTTTGCAATCCTATCCACACTTACACGTGTGTAAGTCCCACTTACTATCATTGCTAAAAGCATATACATAGGAGCCTCTTGAAAGTACAGATCTGTAACATTCCCCAAATGTAGTCATATACCAGTCTAATATATTAAAAACAAAATATTGAAATGGAGACCCACCTGAAATTGGCTCACAATCCACCTAGTGGGTCCCGACCCACAATTTGAGAAACACTGCTCTAGAGCATATGTAAGTAAACACATCTTCATGAGCACTAAGGTACCAATGCCACACACAGCCCACGCACATTTCACCCACTGCAAGGGTAGGGGGCAGTGACTGCACTAGTCTTTGAGGAAGAGAACTCAATTGTGGTCTCTTTCTCTACATCCTTCCCCTCCCCTCTAGAGTTCTTCAAATGCAGTCAGTTGCCTCAGTTACTATCTCTCAAATATGCGTTGTAGAAAGTGCTGTTTACAGGGTGACAGGTGTCCAGGGGTCCTGCGAGTACCACCAGACAACACATCAAGTACCACTGATGGTACCCGTACCAATGGTTGTAAAACACTGGACTAAGCACAGTCTTGTGCATGCCTACAAGTGCATGTCTTGTGCATGTCTAAACTTGTGTATATCCACAATTTTGAGGGTGTCTACAAGTACGTGTCTTGTGCAAGCACATGTCTTGTGCGCGTGAAAAACCTTGTGCATGTCCACAGTCCTGAGCGTGCCTTGAAGTGCGCGCCTCGTGCAAGCACATGTCTCGCGCACGTGTAAAACCTTGTGCGTGTCCACAGTCCTGAGCGTGTCTGCTCAGAGAAGTCTCACTGAGTTTAATGGGCCTGACTCCCAGGCGTGTGCAGGGCTGCAGCCTGGAGGAAGGCGTGGGGAAGGCCAGCCCCATCAACTCAGAGGGGCTCGCAGGTCACCAGGTCAGACTCCAGTCCCAGTCCCAGCCCTGAGAGCGGAACCCTTGGAACAGGGCCGCGGGAGCTGCTCGGGCTGCTTTCGTGGCCGGAACAGCTGCGCCTGCCTTCCGCCGTCTCTATGGTCGCCCACCGGAAGTGGCTGATGCTTGCCCGCCGTGCGCTGGATGCGGTGAGCGGAGCGCGTGCGGTTTCTGTCGGCTCCGGGTGGGGGACTCTCAGCCCCGCAGAGGGTGGCGCTCTCTCAGCCCCGCTGGAGCCACGAGCTGCAGGCGCTTGGAACGCCCCTCGCCAGCGGCCTCGCCTCTCAGGCAGGGCTGCTGCTGCTGCTCCTCCTCCTCTCCCCCTCCCCCCCGACAGGGGCCCGCCAGGCAGACATTCAGCAGGTGCAGCTTCCTCCACACTCAGGACAGAATCTTAGACATTCAGCTTTTAGGACAGACCGAAGAAAGTGCTTCTTTACCCAGAGTGTCACTGGTCTGTGGAACTCCCTGCCACAGGACGTGGGATGGCATCTGACCTGGATGCCTTTCAAAGGGGACAGATTTCTGGAGGAAAAGCCCATCCTGGATTTACCCAGCATGTAATTAGTCCGTGGAACTCCTTACCACAGGATGTGGGGGGTGGCATCTGGCCTTTAACCCATTTCTGCCTGGCCCACAGGTGTACACATTTGGTCCCTGTTGTGGATGTGCAACGTTGAGCAGAAATGGCTCAAAAGGGAATTGGACAGATTTCTGGAGGAAAAGTCCATCATGGGTTACAAGCCATGATGTGTGTGTGCAACCTCCTGATTTTAGAAGTGGGCTGCCTCAGAATGCCAGATGCAGGGGAGGGTATCAGGATGCAGGTCTCTTGTTGTCTTGTGTGCTCCCTGAGGCATTTGGTGGGTCACTGTGAGATGCAGGAAGCTGGACTAGATGGGCTTTTGCCTGATCCAGTGGGGCTGCTCTTATGTTCTTACAACGCCATGTATATTCTTAGCAGTAGTAAAAATTCAGGGCCAATAGTTTGTTTATAGGTGTTTCCTATAATCGTCTCCCTGACAAAGCTCATGAAGATGCCTATGTGGAAGGGGCAGTCCATGTTTTTCATAACTGTTCTTTGGATCCATTATAGAAACATTCGTGATTTTGTCAAATCTTTTATATAGTTGAGTAATTTGGACACCCAGTTGCCACTTCACCAGTTGGCACTGTATGTCTCACAACATGGAAAGCCTGAGACAGTCTTCTTGGAACTTGTTTGGTCAGCTTCCCTTTTATTTTGGTGGTGCATTTATTGTGTGCCGTACTAGTAATTGTGTTCAATTGCTGTTTGCTTCACCCTTGCTAGATTCACAGTCCCCACAGGACCAGCGCAGATGATGGAAATGCAGATGGATCAAGATTTAGCCAAGCGGCTCTTTTTTGAGGGTGCCACTGTTGTGATTTTGAACATGCCAGAAGGAACAGAGTTTGGCATTGACTACAACACTTGGCAAGTGGGCCCCAAGTTCCGAGGAGTTAAGATGATCCCCCCAGGTATTCATTTCCTTCACTACAGCTCTGTTGACAAAATCAATACAAAAGAAAGTGGTCCTCGCACTGGCTTCTTCTTGAATTTGCAGCAGCGAGATCTGCGACTGCTGCGCTGGGACCAAGCCAAAGAAGAAGTGGACCTCACCCCAGCACCTGACAATGAGATTGAAGCTATGAGGGCTAATCTGCAGGAGATGGACAAATTTCTGGGTCCCTACCCCTACGACACTCTTAAAAAATGGATCTCCCTCACTAACTTCATTAATGAATTGGCGATCCAAAGGCTGCAGCCAGAAAGTGGACAGATATGTGCCTTTTCAGAGGTCCTGCCTGTTTTGCCTGGAAAGTATACGAAAGACCGGGTTGAACAGAACCTGCCCAGATATGACACAGAGTGCAAAAGCTATGCAGAAGGTCTGGCCAGGCTGCCTAAAATGCAGCTGAAAGCTGGCACTGAGATCAGGTTCACAGAAATCCCTAAACAAATGTACCCTGAAGGTGCTACACCTGAAGAAGTTACCAGGCACAGCATGGATCTCAGCTATGCCCTGGAGACTGTGATCAATAAACAGTATGCCAGCAATTCCCAAGATGTGCTTGGTGAGTAAATCTCTTCTCACAGAAGTTGTTTGTCATGTTGCTTTCACAGGAACATTGGGAGTAAATGTTTCTGAAAGCATAACGTCTGAATTGTAATACATACATTTATTTCAGAGAGAGGTGGAACTTCTAGAGCCTGTTCCGTTGTTTTGCAGCACTTGGGTGTTCTTCCCAACATCAGTGCACATGTTATATAGTGCAGTTTGCAGCTGCAGATGTATTTATCCCTTTCCAAAGTGACCTGAGAACTATCTCTTTGCTATTACTGATTAAAGGTTACTTTTGAAATGCATTGAAAAGAGATGCAGAGGAAAGTTACTGTTTTGGGAACATTTCAAATTGTGCCAATCAGCTTTTTGTAGTTTGGAAAAGGATGCAGGTATGTTGGCAAGTGGGACAGACTGAAGAGTCTTCCCAGGCATGACGTTGTGCCTAAGCCAATTCATAAATTATCCTACAACAGGACTGTTTTTTCACCCTTGACTTATTAAACAAAGATGTGGAACAAAGAGAACAAATAAATTTTAAAAGCCAGCAGCTTCTCGTGTGCAGTATCGGTGACCCCTAGTGGTAAGGCCATGACACTGCTTTGATAAATATAATGTGACATCCAATATTTAATTACTTATTAGAGGCAGTTGGCTGGTGTTTCTTATAGTGGTACCTTAAATATCTCTTTTCATTCTTGAAAAGAGAAATTACCACCATATGCCAGAGCCTGGTTAGAAACTCATTCTTGAATAACGTACTCTTAAGTAGCAAGGGGAGAGAACTATGAAACAAGCTGGCATGGTGATGATCACATTAAGATTATACTTGGGTATATGTGTAAAAACTATACAAATCCTTGCTTTTTTCTATGAATTTTTTCAAGAGTAGAACAATTGGTATTATATATACAGTAAATGTAGTTTAATCCCTTGATTACTTCTACATTTTTCACACATTCTAAATTGTGATCACTACCCATTTCCAGTTTCGCAATCGCATTCAGGAAGCGGGTTGCTATTGCAACTTTCACTATTTACAAACTGCAGGAAGCCCTCCAGAGCACTCTGCGCGGTTCCCTGCACCCCCCTGACCTTGGCAGGAGGTATGTTCTGTTAGGGGAAAAAAGCCCCTCCTGCAGCAGTGTGATCCTGAGGATTGCGTTGCTAACTTTTTTCCCATGCCCACACAAACATATCTCAAGAGATTTACTCCCAAGAAGTTTGAGAACCCCTGTACAGGTGGACATTCATTATCCATGAGGGTTCCGTTCCTAGAAACCTTGTGGATGCCGAATTCTGCGTGATATCAAATCACACAAATTTCAGGGTCTACTGAGCTCCAAACGCAACCGAAGCCTTACTCTGGTTGCGTCCAGAGCTGTTCTGAGGCCCTTGGAGGTCATGTGCAACCTCCACAGACCTCAAAATGGCTTCTGGAGGTCCTGGAAGGACACTTCCAGTTTTTGATGAAAAACTGGAAGTGCTGTTCTAAGACCTCCAGAGGCCTTTCTGAGGCCCCCAAAAGCTTCGGAAGGCGCTCCGAAAGCATCAGAAGGCGAAACTGGAAGTCTCAGAAAGGCGCCTGGAGGTCCTAGAAGGGCACTTCCAGTATTCAGCCGAAAACTGGAAGTGCCCTTCTAGGACCTCCAGAGGCCATTCCAAGGTCCATGGAGACTGTGCGCAGCCTCCACAGGCCTCAGAAGAGCCTCTGGAGGCAAGGCTTCAGGCTGGACCAAGGCTTCTGGACCATCAAGCACTGGGATAGACAAATTCCTTATGAAAATATAATGCAGGATATTTGAAAGTAATTTAAAATTAACACTATATGTGTTCTTTGAAGGAAGAACTGGCGGAGAAAGATGAAATGCCGGTTATATACCACTTTGTTGCAAAAAATGTTCACAAGGCAGTTCATATAGCAAAACATTTTGAGATACAGTTTAGCATAGACAGGTGTTCCCCCCTGCTGTATCTGCAGATCTGGTATCTGTGGTTTCAGGTACCCACAATTTTCTGCTGCCACCCCTCACCAATTACCTTCTGTTTTGTTTTTTCACAATCAGGCATGTTTCCTGCTTTTACAGATGCTATAAGAGTAAAGCAACAAGCAGGAAGGCAGGCAGCCTGCATGCTGGGGTTGGGGGAAAGAGAACGTTAACAGGAAGCAGTACATATATGTGAATATAATTTGAAGTTGGTTATGTAATTTTGTGGCTACTGGGTAATTATATTAATTGTTGATTTAAACAGGTTGAAAATGATTTTGTTAGAGATGACCTTATATTTGAATTATATCTTTGATGATGATAATAATAACAATAATGATAATAATAAAAGAGATCATACCTGTTTTATGTCTCTAGTTTTGTGCAAACAGAATAGCAGTAGCTCTCAATCTGCTCTGAAAATCACTTGTCAATGCTCTGACTCCTTTGGCTAAGACATTTCTCTTCATCATGTAGTAATAGAAGTTTTGTAATGGCCTCTGCCACTTTTGAACAACAAAGGGATAAGAAAGGTCAGTGCAGGGAATGACATCTGCATGCAGACTCAAAAGCAATGTACCCTTTATTCATGCCATCAGAACTCAAACATTTCCTGTTTCTGTTCCTTCCCCCTCCCCTTTCTTTCATCGGTGGGACCTTTCTAGGGGAGCTGCAGTTTGCCTTCATCTGCTTTCTGATTGGGAATGTATATGAAGCATTTGAACACTGGAAAAAGCTCCTGAATCTTTTATGCAGGTCAGAAGATGCCATAGTGAAGCATCAAGCTCTGTTCAGCAACCTCATTTCTGTTCTGTATCATCAGCTCAGTGAAATTCCAGCTGATTTCTTTGTGGACATAGTCTCCCACGACAACTTCTTAACCAACACATTACAGGTGAGTAGGTTGGAAACAGTGGTGAGTTGCTTGGATGTGAAAAATGCAACATCAAATTAAAGGATGGCTCTCACATAATGGAAATGGATTATTTTTGCTATTTGGCATATATTTAAAATGCCTTGCTATTTTGCTGTTAAAGGAACTCTAAAACAAAATTCAGTTTTTTGATTTGGCCAGAACCAGATGTTACAAGGATTGCAGAGCGCCCCTTGAAGTGGCAACTTCACATCACTTCCTCCCTCCTCTTTCCAGAGTAGGGCATTAAGACAATTTGTGATTTATTTTATTTTGAAAGATTTATATCTCATCTCAAAGAGACTCAAGGTGACAAACAACATAATTAAAAAAAAAAGAAAGCCATAATATATCCGTGATATAATAAAGCAATAAAATGTAGTACTGTACAGTAGATCAGTTAAAAGCAACCCTAAAGGGAGATTGGAGACCATATCAACAAATATACCCAGGGAAAGCCTAACCAAACAAAAGTGTCTTCAGAACATGCTGAAAAGAAGGGAGGGAGTACAATGAACCTCCCAGAAAAAAACAAATTCCTCAAGGAAGTACCACCACTAAAAACACCCTCCTACCTGTTCCCTCCCACCACACCCCTGAAAGTTATAGGAAACGCAGGAGGGTTCCTCTCTCAGAGGTCCTCAGGACACATAGATTCAAGTGGAAGAATTTGTGAATGTGCCACCACATTGTGGATTTCTCCATATTATTGGCCATGATGACATAAGGCAGTGGTTCTCAAACTCTCTGGGAGAGTTTGAGAGCCACTAAGTTCTTGCGTAGGCGGGAGGGGGGAGGCAGCAGGGGTGGGGGAAGGCAGCGGCGCGATTCCCAGGATCATGCCGCTCGGGGGCTGCAGGGGCTTGGGTGCATGTACCCAAGCCCCTGCAGGCTCCCAGGTGTGTGGAGAGCCCAGTGCGACCTGCAGCAGGGCCCCCCACAGCAGTGAAAATAGATGCGGAGTGATCACCGTGATAACTTCGCATCTACTTTCACTGCTTGGGCATGTGCACCCAAGCCCCTGCAGCCCCCCTGAGGGGCACGATCCTGGGGATCGTGCTGCTGCCTCCTCCCTGCCTCCAGGCTGCCCTCACCCCTTAAGGGGGCAGGGGCCAGGGCCCACAGGCTGGGGCGTCGTGACGTCCCAGTTTGAACAGCCCTGACATAAGGGAATTGGAAGCTGTACCATTTCATGACGTCACACTGTGCATTGCCTTAACTGTCCATTACAGCGATAAGAGGGGGAGCACAACATTTTTCTTGATAGGCTCTAAATGTTTAAATTAAATTATGTTTATTTTATAAATATAAATATTGTAATTTAAAGAGATACGAGTATGCTATATGACCAGCATGTTTATCACCTCTCATTCTGCTCTTATTGAGTTTTGCTCTTTGAGACGGAAAAATCCTTATTAAAAAAGCATGAGAGAGCTTTATTCTAAGCAGCAACTAGTTATGAACCGCTGTGAGTGACTTGTAAGCCTTGCTTCAGCATCTACATCCCTTGCTGATGAGCTTAGATATGTGACTTTTGGGGAGCTCATAGTCTTTGCTCCACCAAATCCAGAACCCAGCGCCGGGCCTCATGGCCCAACGCGGGGCCTCTCAACTGTGCATTGGCTAAATAGCTAGTGCAGACTTCAGTAGTCCAATTGTGAGGCTTGCTCCCTTACCCAGGGGAAGGGGTAATTTAGTTAGATGGTGGCAATCGATCTTACTGAAAATCTTCAGTGAAGCATCAAAGTGAAAATATACAGCAAGTTTTAAAAAAATATATCCCCCTTTTTGTAGAATTGAATTGTTTATTTGGGAGGATCCCAGTGGATGATCTAAAAATGTGCCCTCACCCACATTTTCCTTGTACAGCAAGTGACAGCAGCTGAAAGATGGGTCAGATCCATTTACCATCATTGCAGCTGCTATAGGACATCTGCGTACTGCTCCAAAGACAGGACCCACATCCGATCTTCCAATATTCCATGTAGAATCATTTTGCTTATGAATGATTTTTAACGTTTGCTATGTTTTTGTAGTGATTTGTTCCAAATGCTTGTCAGTTGCCTTTGTCAGTTGCCTTGAGCATTCTAAAGGAAAGACAGGATCTAAACAAACAAACAAAAAGTACAAATCCCATGTCTGAGGTACCCCAGTGTGATTCCTGCCTAACCTTTGCTGGAACACATCTCCAAGGAAGAAGACTACAGAGGTCCCTTGAGGCAGCTGGATTTCTGCTTTTGCTTTTGTCCTCACAAACTCCATTTGGACTTACTCATGGGATCTACTTATGAGAGAGCTATTCAGGGCAATTACAAAGTAGAGCAAGATGGAATAAACATGGTAGCCAAGTGCCATCTTTAGAATAATCAAGTAGCATTTGAAAGCACACAACTTTTAAATAATTTGCACGTCCAGATTAAGCCATTTCTGCCCTACATTGCATATATGCAACAAGGACCAAATGTGTACATTTATGGGTCAGGCAAAAATGTTAAAATAAGAGACCAGTATCCAAAGAGGCACACATGCGAAGCTCTTCAAGGTACGTGCAGAGGAGTTGCCTGCATCCCTGTTGCCTGTTGTTCAGCAGCAGCCCCACATGTCACATCAAATGCAGTTCCGGAGGGTCTTCAGACCTTCAGAGTTTGATTCTGGGGAGAGCTGCATTAGGAAAGGAGCTAAATCCTGAGAGAGAGAAGAGAAATGGCCCTATTTAGCTGTTCAGTGTTGTTTGTTCTCTACAACTGACGCAGCTACAACAATTGTGTCAACACATTGAAATTCAATCAGGCTGTATAATTATAGGTTGCTTCATTCCAGCATTGAGGCTGAAGAGAAACAATACAAAAATGTTACCAGACAGCTGGAGGAGGCTTCTCCTAGCTGCTTTATGACAGTTATTTGCAAGAGTTGTTGACAGCAGGTGGCAATTGGCAGTGCTCAAGTAAGTCACTCACCAAGCATGCATCTGTCTATCCGTTAGACTTAAGAAAGTGTTGCCGTTCTTTTGTTTGCTGCTGGAGACTTAGGGAAAGACCTTCAAAGAAGCGACCCCACAGAAGTTCTGTTTGAATTTCTTGGCTGTTTCTCTCATTATCGCACATTGAAGGAATCCTTCCACAACTCATTTCTGTGTTGCAGTTGGTGTAGTGAGTAGAGTGTCCAGCGTGGACCACAGACACCTAGGTTCAGATCCCTGCACAGTCACGAAGCTGACTAGGTGACTCTGAACCAGTCATTATTTCTAGGCCTAACCTACCTTGCAAGGCTGTTCTGTGAATAAAACAGGGTAATTTCCTTTTCTGAACTCCTTGTCATAAGGTACATATGTAATGAATAAAATTGCAAGGTGGGAAGGATTTGTTTATGTGTCTACCAACAGGCAAAGCATAAGCATAGTATATGGGCTGGTGCATTCGTTCTGTCACAGCCTTTTAGTGCTTGCTGATGGTTGGGAGGTGTTATTTTATAAATGTCATGAGCAACTTCCTCACTACCTGAATTCCGCTTGAACTATTTTCTAGCTCTTCATTCTAGTGCAAGATGTGCTTCATTCCTCTCTTATAACATATGCCTGGCTCCAGCTTATTGTTCACTGGATGACAGTGTTAAAAATGTGATTGCATTTGGCAAAGTGGCAGAGTAAAAAACGAGTTCTCTTTAGTAATGCTGTAATACAAAATTGAGACTAAATTATGCAAATATGTTCCATTTTGTAAAGTGTAAACATATTAACATTGGCTGCTTTTCAACTGGCTGAACATACTTAAGCAAATTACATATAAGGATTGCAGATGAAAGGTTTTTTGTGTGTGATGGCAGTAGGGGAAGATGGAACAATGGGTATGTGACAAGCCCTTTTTGAGACTCTGAGAGCCGCAGGGTGGAATGTGCATCCTAGGCCCCCACATCCTCCTCACTGCTCCCTGTGATGATCTCACTTTTCTTTAGTTGGAATGTACTGTTTGTCTGAGTTGGTGTGGCCCCTTCCCTGTGTGAGGCTAGGGCAGCTGCCCCGCCCCAGGGCCAGGGCGCCAATGCATTGTAGGATTCTTTGGATAAGGCAAAATGATTCAAACTCATTAAGGAATTGTCTGTCAACCAGGGCACAGAAGCTCCACCCCTTAAAACACTGAACTCTGGAACTTTTCTCAGTTACCCTCTGCATGTTTTTAATTGTTACTCCAAACCCTGGGGACTTTAAAACTTGATTTTAAAAAATGAAACAACATAAAAGGTAAGATTATCAGATATTGGTCACCAGATTCTACACAGAAAACTAACAGCCCTGCACAGTGGGCAGAAAGACTGCACGGTTTGTTTTTATCCTAGCAGCACCTTTTGAAAACCATCCACTGGGCTTTAACCCCCATGAACTTTTGCATTATCTTACCATGCTGGTGAAGTGGATAAAGCACAAAATTATAGGTTTCCATTTTGTAACCAGGATCACTTCTCATAAAACAAGGGTTTTAGTAGGGTCAGGTACTTCACACTATGAAGCTTGGGGGAAATGATGGACATGTACAAGGCAGTGAACCATGCTGTTAACTTTCAGTGTGTTCTCCTGCTGACTGTAGTGGGTCTTGTTTGCTTTGTTTCATCTTGCAATGGAAATGCCTTTGCTTTGGGCCATCAGTCTGTTGCCTTGGAAATGAATTATGTGTAACAAATTTAGCAGGGTGGTAGAAGAGATGAGCTCGGAGATTGAATGTTCTTGTTTAATCAGACGTACTTGTGATAATTCAGACATGTCAAGGAAAATACCAAATGTGTGAGAAGTAAACAAATGTCTATGTGAGAGACTAAAATCTTTTTCAAAATAAGGATTAAAATTGGTTATGTTAGTCAATTATAGCCTTTAAATTGATTAAAAACTGTCCCTGATTAATCAGGAAGCAGGTTTTTTCCCCCCTTCATGGTTAATTATTTTTAAGAAAAGTGCTTACAAAACTCATGGCCATACAAGGAGAAGGATTCTTTCTTTCTCACAAGAGGGGATGAGTCCTGATGTCTTTTGTGGCATGTGTATCATCTAAACACAGAAGGCTTTAGTCTTTGGAACTGTTATTTCAGCCACATGCAAATTTATAGAAATTTAATGAGTTAAATCTCATCTGAGTAATTGGCCATGATTTCTTTGGTCATGTGATCATCTTGGTTCACTGTTCAGACATCAATAGGAATTACTATATTGGGTATTGTTTGAGATTTTAATTTCTGCACAACTGTTCGGAGACCTCCCCTTCCTGCATTCCATTCAGATTACTGAGGAAAAACGGGTACTGGTTGGCTCAGTCTCATCTGGAAGGTGGCTCAGAACTCTACAATCTTTAAGGCTAGCTGTGATTAGATTTGGCGGGCCTATCAGGACTTTGCAGGGATGGATCAGGTCCCTTCAGGCATATTAGGTTTAAACTGTTGGCATGTTCTTCTTTGCTGTGTACTTTACCTGTGTATGCCTACCATTTTTGCTCCTAGCTTTCTCCATGTTTTCAAACACAGAAAAAAGGAGAGGGCTGCAATAATCCTGTTTGCTAAAATGTTGTCATTTCATTTATTTATTTCCTAGTTGTCTTTTCAAAAGAAAATCTATGATACACAAAGGCCGAGACAATAATAAAGACAAAAACTCAAACAATTGAAGAACACCAGAACAGCAACAGAAATACAAATAATCAGTCTGAAAACTACCATCATTTATTTCTATGTAAACCACTTGGTGAACTATTCCATTGAAAAGGGGTGTATAAATATGCTTAATGTCACATGTATGTGACATCATAATGATTAAAATAGTGATAGCAAACGGAAAAAAACAGCAAATGCATATACACACGGTAATCACAAAAAGCCAATATACATATATGTACTACCAACAGGGGCTAACAAATGAAGCTACAGTAAAAAAATGATATCCTCCCACCAGTCAGCTCCAGTCATCACAGGCTGCCCTCTTGTTGCAGTCTGAATAAAGCCCTCAAAACCAAACTTTAAAGCACTGGAGGCAAGGGATCAAAAGATACTCTTCCAGAGTAAGCTCATTCTTTTACAATGGGCCCAACCTGGTTCTGGCACAAACTATTATGGGCTATCCCCATTTCCACCCCAAAAGGTGTTATTTCCTCTCCCTCCCCCCCCCCCCCTGTCAACGCCTGCTGGTGGCAATGACAGCCAAACTTCTATAACCCAGCCCAGTGCATAATCACAAACCTGATGAGCCAGTTCTGGATTGCTGGGCAGTCAGTTAAATTCTCAACCACCTGCCTAGCTTGATGCCTCAAGCAGGTCTCCTCAGGTGTCAGTTGTCCTCCTAAGGTCTAAGAAGAAAAGTACCAGAGCAGGAGAGGGCAGATGGCAAAGTACTTCATCCCATACCCCTGATGCTGTCGCTAGAGCCTTTGTCAGTGCCCAAGATTTTTACAGTCCAGTTCACAGGATAATCACAAAATGGATGTTGACACATTTGTTGTGCTAATGTAGGACAGTGTATTGCTGCATAGAGGATTAGAAATGCTGGACTTCAAAGCCGTTTTCTGGTTAGGAAGTTAGGAATAAACTTGCTGATTTGCCATAGATCTTGTGTACTTTTCCTATCTTAATGTTAGGGTTCACTTGTCAAGAGAAAAGCTTCAGTAGATGCTTCCCCTCCCCATAAGTGGGGAGGATGAATGTTAATTATTAATTAATAACAGTATTTATATACCGCTTTTCAACTAAAAGTTCACAAAGCAGTTTACAGAGAAAAATCAAATAACTAAATGGCTCCCTGTCCCAAAAGGGCTCACAATCTAAAAAGATGCAAATGAATACCAGCAGACAGCCACCAGAACAGACACTGCTGGGGTGAGATGGGCCAGTTGGATAAATTCTTATTTATGTACTAAACTCACTGAGCTTTTTATACTGTTTCACTAACTGACAAGGCCTGTGTTTTTCTAGGTGTTCTTCTCCTACACCTGCAGCCCATCTGTTGACAGGACTCTGAGGAAGAAGGCAGAGCGATTCAAGGCTCACCTCACTAAGAAATTCAAGTGGGACTTTGAGGCTGAACCAGATGACTGCGCCCCAGTAGTAGTTGAGCTGCCTGAAGGGGCCATTCTGGGCTGAAAGAGGATCTCCCTGTTTTGTTTTTAGCTCCCTTTTGTATTCTTAAACTTGTTTTCATTTTGCATTTAACCATGCAACACATACTTCTTGTTCTACCTCCCTCCCCATCTCCTTGGCTGCTCCAAGAAATCCAGAAAGACCACCAACTCTCTTCCCACTGAAAATAGATCACATTCTGGAAATTGTACCTGAGGTTACATGAAGGTCTTCCTCTAAATTAAACAAGTAGTGTGTTAGTTCTTCAGTGGCTAGTTTCAGTTGAGCTCTTTTGTGACTCTTTTATGGACACACTTTTGTGTGGTGAAGACTCTTCATTTTAGACAGCAGTACTTCATTCCTGACTTGTTTATTCTCCAGTTCAGTGCTTTATAACTGGGGAAATGATAAGCTGAATGGCCTTGTACACAGAAGGCGGTACATCATTGTCTAGTATATGCCCGAGTTGAGCAATGCTGTATAAAGATGTCTTATAAACGCTGCAAATGAAGTTTGCCCACACAACTCAGCGTGTCATTCTTTGTAACTGTTCAAGGTTTTGCTGCTGTTGCGGACTTTTTCAAGTGGAGCTTTACAATGCCATACTCCACGTTCTGGAATTATTCCCATTCCATCCTCTTTGCACTCTTACCCCATCTCTCATCAGCCTAGCAGGGGATTTTCCTAGATTTTGCTGGGACAACAGAAAAGCCCAAGTGGAGCAAATTTATAGTAAATGCGAAACTTAGGATTTAATTGGTGACTGTGTCCTGTATAAGCCATTCTTAAAAAGCTGCACTGAATGTTCCCATTTTTTTTTACTTATGTCCTCTCTCAGGCTAGGCAAGGATTTCCTGTTGTTACTTCAGTGCTATGAAAATCCTGTCAAACAGCCTGCAGCAAGCACGCTGTCTATTGTTCTCTTTGATTGCCTTCTCTGGGGTGCAGGATGACACCAAACTTTTCAGACAGGACTCCCCACTGTGAAGTGATTTAGTGGCTAGTCTTGCTCATTCCTTTCTAAGCTATTAGACTTCTTCAAGAGTTGGTATGTGTATCTAAGAAGATAACCTGCTTGTTAGTCTTTAGCACGCAGTAAATTTCCTTGTCTTAGCTTTTCCTACAGTCTATTCTATCTGTATTTTAAGTAAGGCATGGGCTCAGCTGTGGTTGGCACTGCTGTGATGGGGGTAGAACACTTGTTATGTATGCCCCTCCAGGCAAAGTGTCTGTTTCATATGCAAGCTAGGTGGTGTACTTGACATATACAGGTATCAGTTACCATTCATTTTGTGAAAGAGCCCAATAGTTTTGGTCTCTTCCTATAACTGTACAAACTGGATATAAGAAGAAATCAGGCATAACAATCCAGGATGACCCACCCATACAAAGTACAGCATATGTGATTGTGGTTTTGAAAAGGGGTGTTCAAGGTATACAACAGTGGGTTGTTTCTGAAGTAGGACTCTTGGAACTTTGTTGGGCCTTCAGTGCCTGGGAGAACAGAAATGTGGTTCCTCAGTTGGGCAGATTTAATGGCTTTAGATAAATCTGTAGCCACATGTGAAAAACTGTATACAGTAGTTCTGATTGTTGTTGTTGGCAACCTTCAGTCTCGAGAGACTATGGTATCGTGCTCTGAAAGGTGGTTTTGGAACATCGTCTTGTGTGGCTGAAAAGGCCAGTTCGGGAGTGACAATCCCTTCCACAACGGGAGCAAGTGCAGTCTGTCCCTGGTCTGTCTCCCTGGCTATGGGCCTTCCTTCTTTCCCTCTTAGCCTCAGACTGTTGGCCAAGTGTCTCTTCAAACTGGGAAAGGCCATGCTGCACAGCCTGCCTCCAAGCGGGCCGCTCAGAGGCCAGGGTTTCCCACTTGTTGAGGTCCGCTCCTAAGGCCTTCAGATCCCTCTTGCAAATGTCCTTGTATCGCAGCTGTGGTCTACCTGTAGGGCGCTTTCCTTGCACGAGTTCTCCATAGAGGAGATCCTTTGGGATCCGGCCAAACATCCATTCTCACAACATGACCGAGCCAACGCAGGTGTCTCTGTTTCAGCAGTGCATACATGCTAGGGATTCCAGCACGTTCCAGGAGTGTGTTGTTTGGAACTTTGTCCTGCCAGGTGATGCCGAGAATGCGTCGGAGGCAGCGCATGTGGAAAGCGTTCAGTTTCCTCTCCTGTTGTGAGCGAAGAGTCCATGACCCGTTGCAGTACAGAAGTGTACTCAGGACGCAAGCTCTGTAGACCTGGATCTTGGTATGTTCTGTCAGCTTCTTGTTGGACCAGACTCTCTTTGTGAGTCTGGAAAACGTGGTAGCTGCTTTACCGATGCGTTTGTTTAGTTCGGTATCGAGAGAAAGAGTGTCAGAGATCGTTGAGCCAAGGTACACAAAGTCATGGACAACCTCCAGTTCACGCGCAGAGATTGTAATGCAGGGAGGTGAGTCCACATCCTGAACCATGACCTGTGTTTTCTTCAGGCTGATCGTCAGTCCAAAATCTTGGCAGGCCTTGCTAAAACGATCCATGAGCTGCTGGAGATCTTTGGCAGAGTGGGTAGTGACAGCTGCATCGTTGGCAAAGAGGAATTCACGCAGACATTTCAGCTGAACTTTGGACTTTGCTCTCAGTCTGGAGAGGTTGAAGAGCTTTCCTTCTGATCTGGTCCGGAGATAGATGCCTTCTGTTGCGGTTCCAAAGGCATCTAAGGATATAAAAGGATATTGTAGCGTTGGAAAATGTGCAGACAAAGGGCAACCAAATTTCTCAAAGGATCTAAACACGTGGGTGGAAAAGCATAAAGGCTTTTCTGTTTTTATTTTTAAAAAACAGAATGGAGAGGAGACACAATAGAAGTTTATAAAATTCTGCATACTGTGCAGTGAATTGATCTAGAAAGAATTTTTTTCTTATGACTCTTGAACCATATGCCCATCCAATGAAATTAATTGGCAGTAGATTTGGGACAGGCACAAAAAAAACACTTCTTCACACAACATGTAATTTTATGAATCTTTTGAAAAAGGAGAATGTCTGTCAATAGCCTATTTGCCATGATAGCTAAAAAGAACTTAAGAATTCAGAAGTGGCGTGTCTGGAGGCCAAATGGCCGGGTAGAGCTTCTTCTTTCATGCCTAATTGATAAGTTTCCCGCAGGAATCTGGTTGGCCTCTATGGAAAATAAGATGATTTGAGATAATTCAGCAGGGTTCTTGTCCTGTTTTTCTCTTGACACAAGCAGAAGACAGATCATCCCTTTTATGCAATGACCATCAGAGGCAGCCCATGTTATCCATGGATTCGGAACCTGTGGATTTCTTAATATTTGGGTTCCAAACCCACAGGGAGGGGCCCACCTGCACCCTGAGGTCTTGGCGGGTCTCAGAATGCTGCCTGGACCGATTTAAAGATGAAAACTGGAAGTTGTCTGCCAGCTTCATTCAGAAAGCCTCCATGCTGCATGAGCACTTCTCCAGTCACTTTCTGAGGCTTCAAGGACCCCCAAAATCCACATATTCGAACATCCACAGATTTCAGTATCTGCAGGGGTTCATGGAACAGAACCCCTGTGGATAATGAGGGCCAACCTGTAATGTGGCATTTTAGTGGCTGGCAGGCATAACCATATATAAGAGGGCCTGCCAGGACTGTATCATAGCTCATCTCCAACTGTCCATCTCAGGACCTAGCCTGGTCCTGCTTACATAGAACTTCAAGGCTGCATCTTCACACCCTCCAAATAGCCATCATGGAGAGCAAAAGCTCTGACCTAGCTGATCTAAATGTCCTGCTTCTGGGGAGCTGGTGTAGAGCAAGGTGAAATAGAGGGTCATGATGCCTGAAACTCTTGTGGGAAGGTGTGGAGTGGATCCTCTGGAATTATAAAGCCAAGGTGCCTTATCATGAGGTGTACAAGGTGTACATGTGTGTGCTCTGTCTAAGATATTTGATCCATGAAGTCAGGGCTTTGTTGCAACTTTATTCATTATCACATTTGTATCCTACCTTCTGTTAAGGAAAAAAAGGCAAAGTACGTGGGTGGCCTGTTATTCCCAGAACCACCCTCTGAGGCAGGTTAGCTGTAAGTACAAATGAAGTTGCTTAATATAGAGTTAGACCATTGTTTCATCAGACCCAGTAGTATCTACTGACTGTGGGGTGTTTCCTAACATCTCTTCTAATATGGAACTCAGAAAGGCCAATTTATGACTCATAAGTTATGAGTAATAGAAATTAAGTGTTCCATATATATGGAACGGATGCGGTTTCAGGAGCCTTGACTGTAGCTGGATGCCCAAACATTGTAAGTTGGCATGGAGATGAGAAAAGTGTGGCAGCTGATTATGTCCAAGGCTATAGGAACCAGTAACCCTGATTCTGGATCAAAACTGCTCTACAACTGATGAAGTTGCAACTCCAGCACTTAACTGTGATCTCAGGGCACATTAATTTTTTTAATGACTCTATATATTTATCAGACTGCAAATTCTTATCTTCTATACCAGCATTTCTCAAACTGTGGTTCGGGGCCCACTAGGTGAGTCACAGTCCAATTTCAGGTGGGTTGCCTAGCACTAGCTCAGCCACCATTAAATACACAGAGCTAAAAATACAGGGGACATTGCTGCTGGGGAGGGTGGGCTCCAAGTAGGAGAGAGGCATGTTGCTTTGCTCTTTATAGGTGGGAAGATGGAACTCTGAAAAGGGGGGAGGTCTGTGTGGTTGGAGAAGGATCCATTCTGCATTCTGCTTTGACTTCTGAGCTGGAATGTTTGAATTCCGAGCTATGCAAAATAGCGGCACAAGCATACTGTGAAATGGGACCTTTGCTGATTGTGGCTTAGATTTGAAGCCTAAATTGATGACATCACTTCTGGCCATGACATCATTTCCAGGTTAGTGATATCACTTCTGGTGAGTCCCAACAGATTGTCATTCTAAAAAGTGGGGCCCAGTACTAAAAAGTTTGAGAACCACTGTTCTATACTATAACAGTTAAAATGAACCCCTGCTAATTGGGTAAGAGGCACTTTTTCAAGTGGGTGCTCCTTTTTTTTAGCAGGGGGAGAGTAACTGGCCCATCTCACCCCAGCACTGTGTTCTAGTGGCTGTCTGCTGGTATTCTTTTGCATCTTTTTAGATTGTGAGCCCTTTTGGGACAGGGAGCCATTTAGTTATTGATTTTTCTCTGTAAACTGCTTTGTGAACTTTTAGTTGAAAAGCGGTATATAAATACTGTTATTAATAATAATAATAATAATAATAATAATAATTAATAATGCTTGTTTAAACAGAAACTATGTTCTGATATAGCTGGCTGATTAGTAGGCTGTCGTTGTGCCACTAATGTTTGTTAAGCAACTGAAACAGAGTGTGGTAGACTTTGAAAGCGTTTCATAGTGTTAAGAGGCTGGAACTGCAAAAGCCTTAGGGCCAAATCCTAGCCAACTTTCCAGCCCTGGTGTAGCCATGCCAATGGGGTGTGCGCTGCATCTTGTGGTGGGAGGGTAGTTATGGCGACCTCCACAAGGTAAGGGAACATTTGTTTTCCTTGCCTAGGGGCTGCATCACACCTGCACTACTGCTGGAAAGTTGGGATAGGATTGGGCCCTTAGAACTCAGCAAGGTAAATCCTCTTTTTATATAATTCTCTATTGGTTTACTGAGCACAGGGAAGGGAGTGGGACTGCATCAGGTGGTCTTTCTCTCTGAAGCCAACAGTCCATAGGGCCATGCCCCCCTGGCTGATCTGTGGTTGACTTTCATGAGAAAGGAGCTCCATATCCTATTGGCCAAAGGTGAGTAAATTAATTCAACAGGTGGTGGTATCAGGTCTTACCCCAAACCTCCCTAGTACCTGAGGAGGCATGCTGAAGGCTTGACCTTGAGGCCAGTCTGCTTCTTTGGCTCCCATGAAAAGGGAGGGGGATAGAGCAGAAGAGGAGGTGTAGAGGAGAGTGGTAAGCTGGAGCATCTCAGACACCCTAACCCACGTTTCCCTTCTCTGCACTTCCTTTTCCTCTCAGTCCTGCTCATCTTTTCCCAAGGAGTGAGAAGAGGAGGAGCAGGAGACTGGGGGAAAGTTGGTGGATGGACCACCCAGCAATCTGCTGCCTGAAGCAACCACCTCATAGATGGCCTGGCCCTGGTATCTTCTGATATTAAGCATATTTTGAGTCCAGCCATCAAGTGTTGATTTTTTTTTTAAAGGTGCTTCTTGAAGGACTACTGAGGTGTGGCATCATTTTGAGCAACTTGTCATATTTTTCAGGCTGTAAAAATACATTCTAGCAAGTCATGAAAGTGCTCCTGTGTGCCACTCTTGCATCGTTATTAAAAAAGAAAATGATTTTTCCACCCAACTATCCTGTCAGTTCCAAGATAAAACTTGGCTGGGTTTGTGGGTCTTCCACATAATGCAAAGGTTCCTCTGTCATTTGGATATGACCCCGGGGGAGACCGACAGAGGGAAATAAACATTAATTTTGATTTCCTTGTCAGTGTTCCAGTCAATCTACTGCTTAGACAAGTGCTGTTGGATGGAAACTTTAATTGCTAGTGTCACCCCGTCTCGCTTACATGAAACCTCCAGTGCAGTTTACATTGGAAAAATCCTTATTTCTGCACATGACTTTTTTTCTTGCAAATCCCTACCAATTTTGCTAATTTTGACAAGCAGCATCTCATTTGAATTACGTTGTGCTCTTAGTCGCTAAAGCAGCACTTCCCAAACTTTTTAGTGCACAACCCACTTCGTCCACCGCGTTAGCTGGGTCGCACCCCAGAATGCCTTGAGGTGCCACAGCTCACTCTGGCCCACAACTTTTTCACAACCCTCCAGAAATTGGCTCATGACCCACTGGTGGGTTGTGACCCACCATTTGGGAACCGCTGTGCTAGAGTGTTAAACTTGTAACAGGATTGTAGTTGGACAAGTTATTGACTTTCAGTCTACCTTGCCAGATTGTTGTGGGAAAATGCTCACCCCTTCTCCAGGGATGAAAGGCAGGAAAGAAACATGACAATTCATAGAGGGTAACCTTATGAAGGCTAGTAAGTGATGCCAGCTATTATAGAGTAACCAAGATGATGCCAGCTAAAGAGGATGGTTCTCTCCACTGGACAGCACTCTGCAGCTACAGTGGTGGTGGAGAAAGTATCATTCCTTGGCTGCCATCACTGCTACAATGCAGACTCAATGATGAGTTCTTATAGGGTTCTGTCAGATTCATATCCAGTTTTCCACCATGTGCATTCTGCCTCCCAGCCATTGCCTTTAAATAGGTCAATTGCCTTCCTGATCCTTCCCTTTCATTGTTCCCAAGCCTTACGTTTTTCATAGTGGAGGCAGTGCAGACTCATCCAAAGGCACACTTCCAATCCCAAAATATTTACAGTACTAGAACGAGGCAACTGCAGAGACAGCTTACCCCAATATCAGTATGGTCAGAATGCATATAGAAGCCAATTAAGTCCTTTCCTTGCATTAAAACATCATATATTTTATTTTTTCTTAATTTTACTTAAATGTTTAAGCATCTTTCCTTTGCTGAGCCTTGCTCTTTTTCTGATTTATTGATAGTTAGCATTAACCTTCTCAGACATTTAGACAATTAAAATCAGCCTTTGCCCTTCTCTACCTATCTGTTTTTCCTATGAATTTAACTAACACAGCATGCCTGGAGGAAATTCACTTCTAAGATCATCCCATGACATAATTAACGTTTGAGCCACATAGGAGACTGACTATGGGGACCTCATTAAGGATTGGTAAATGAGTCACTGTGTAATCTCACAAAATATTCTAAATAGCATATTGTGATCAATATGGCAAATTGATCTATGTTCCAATTCCCAAAGTCACGGTTTCAGTTTCTCCATTGCCTGCTCCTCTTCTTGTCCCTGCAGGGAACTGTGTGATTAACTTGCATGGATGGTTTTGCATAAATATGAGCTGCAAAGACTGGCACCCGGGCTCAGGAGCTTGCAGAAATAGGCCGCCCCACCGAGGCATTGCTATTCAGGTGCCAGGGCTGAGCGTGCTTGCTTCCCAGTGGAGCTTATCTCCAGCTTCCAGTGGCGTTCATCAACTTCAGCTTGAAGGGCTTTGTGGTCCCCAGGGGTTGGGAACAAAGAAGCTGCGTTTGGATGTGTCACGGAATCCTTGCAAGTTGAATTGGCTACTGACATCTCTGAAATTTCTCTCTAGGCAAGGAGGGAAAGGAGCAAAGGTGGCTTGGATGGAGGGTTCATTTATAAGCAGGAAAAAGTATCTTCCAAAAGTGACAGCTGTTGCAACAGGCCAATTAAAAATACGTATTATAAGAGCCTTTTCCAGAAATTATTTGAAACACAAAATGAGTTGACAGTCTGCTCCCCCCCAATATGGAAATGCTTTTAGTGTTTTTTGGTTTTTTTTTCAAACCAGTGTTCCAAAAAACTGACATTCATAGACATTCACTTAGGAAGTTTATGTGAAAATATAATGTAGTTTAGAAGGCTCAAGGTGTTTACATTATCTTGGCAATTCTTATAACAAACCTGTGACTGTTATAGCCCCATTATTATTGTTATTGCAGTTGGGGGTACAATTAGTGTAGTGGTTACTGTTTTGGACAAGGACTGGGGAGACCCTCTGCCATGAAGATCACTAGGTGACCTTGGCCCTGTCCCTTAGTTCACCCTATCTCACAGGGTTGTTGTAAGGGTAAAATAGGGTAGGAGTAAGAACCCAGTATGCTTAAAGCAGTGGTCCTCAAACTTTTTAGCACGGGACCCACTTTTTAGAATGACTTTTGGGACCCAACAGAAGTGATGTCATTAGCCTGGAAGTGATGTCATGGCTAGAAGTGGCATCAACAAGCAGGAAAACCTTTAATACCTCCATATGACACAATCAAATCAAATCATTAAGTAACTTAAAAGTTTACAATAAGTTTAAAAATTTATTTAAAATAAATAACTCTCCTAATCCTCCCAAGCAGTTAATGATCTGTTTAAAAAAATTCCTCAAACATCCCACAGGCTGAAGGTGGTTACACATTGGAGCCCCTGCTCTTCTAAACTGGTGATGGGGGGAGATGCTGGGAGTAGAACCTCTCCTCTCCCACCTGTTTAGAAGAAGCTCTGGAGGAGACGGCAGTAAGACCCCCTCGCAGTCTCTTGTTTACTCTCAAAGACTGAGCAAGATGAGGCAGGGGGCAGGCAGGTGCCAGGTTACCACTTGCCCGAAACAAGTTCTTTGACAGGCCTCATGGCTGCGGCACCCCTGCCCTCACCTGTTCGTTTTGGAGGAAATAGTACCTGTCTCAAATGGACCCCATTCAAATTGTATTCATTCCAAAACCAAATGCACTGCCCTATTATATGGGGCTCTCAGTAGTATCTCCCGTAATCGCTGGGCTACATTGCTTTATGTTCACCACTGTAGTACGTAGAATTAAACCAGTAGTTTTCAAAAGTTTGTGCTGTGAAAAGCTGCTCAGGTGCTGCAAGAAATAAACGAAAGGCTCTTGTGAGCCAAAAGTACCTAGAGAGGAGTGTGTCCAGTGTATCTCAGCATGATTTTCTCTCTCTCAACTTCCTAAGCCTGAAGTGCAGATGGGTAATTCTGCTGTGTCATTGGGTGCTATTGGGGGATTCAGAGCACAATCCTATGCATGTCTGCTCAGAAGTAAATCCCATTGTGCTCAATAGGGCTTACTCCCAGGAAAGCACATAGAGGATTGCAGCCTCAATCATGCCCAATGCATTGATGTAGCAAAATTCCCCACCCTCATCAGAGGCTGCCCGTAAGGAGACATGCCAAGTTTGATCATTCATGCTGAAACAGAGATGAATGGCCTTCTCTGCAGGTGGGGTGTTCAATCTGAATTCAGAAAAAAAAATGCGCCACAACCCCCTTTCAGACAATATCTAGAATGTGTGGCGTGGGGAGTGAGTGAGATTGTGGTAGTGCCTTTGTTGTTATTTACAACTGGTTCCGATTGTACCGAGGGCACCTTATGTGAATCAGGAATAAACTAGATGATGAAGGAAAACAAAATACTTTATTATAGCACTTCCTACCTTCACAAAGTATGTCCCAGGTATTCTTCTAATCCAGTTCCTACAATAACCCTGTTAAGGAAGTCAGGATTATTATTTCTATATTATGACTGAGAAACTGAAGCTGAAAGGGAGTGGTTTTCCAAGGGGCAGAATCCGATGCATATCTACTGTACTCTGAAATAAGTCTTTTTATTTCAATGGGCCTTACTCCCAGGTGAGTGTGTTCTTTAATCATTTTTTGAAATGTTCTTTGAAACAGTTTTTTTTTGGAGGGGGAGGGTGTCACGGTAACCTTACAAAGCCTGTGCAGGAGAGGGCTGGGATCTATTCCAATCATAGTACTGCCTTATCAGAACTGAGTTCTTGATATAATCCTGCACAGCCTCTTCTCACTATCTTTCCCTGCAGCTCTGAAGGCCAGTCCTGCTCAGGCTGCTACCTCACAGGGTTGTAAAGACACAAGAGTTAGTGGGAAACAGGGTAGGTGGGAGTGGAGGTGGGCAGCAATGGGGATGCGGGCAGATTGGGTTCCGGGAGGAAGGTGAGATCGGCGGTGGGTCCCCAGTCTCATATTTTGTTCGTTGGGGTTGTGGCATGAAAAAGGTTGAAGACCATTGTTGTATAGGTGTATTACAGCCTAGTGAGATAGCAGTGGTGAGATTTGAACTGGGGAAGTCTTGAGTACCTCCCATTATCACAGGCCAAATCAGATTGGGGGGCCCGTGACTGTTTTGATTTTTTTTTTTTTAATAAACCACAGTGGGAGATCCCACTCACAGATCTCCTACATCATGTCTTGTTTGACTCTCATATCTGAACTTTCTAAGACCCATGACTTGCATGCACCTGCACCTTTGAGTTGTTATTTTCATTGTTGCTGCTTGAAAATACAATAAACTTCCCCTCCCCCCCCAAAAAAGTTACCCTTAATACCTGTACCAGTGATCAGACCTTACAGCGTTAAAGAAACAACCCCTGTGCTTTCTGTCTTTCCACACAGTGTTGTGCTCCCATGCATATTACTGGCTCAGCCTTCCTTAGGGATAACAACAGCACCACCACAGTAGTTGATCAACAGGACTGTTCTGCCAGAGGTGATGGAGTGATTTGGCTACAGGTCCACTGTCGCTCACTGGAGTGGTAGTCTCTCAGTACCAGAGAAAGTTCCTGCTGTCTGACTTTCCTTGCATTAATTACAGCATGAGGTCACTTTCAGCAGTCATCTGGTTTGTGGTGCCAGAATGCCTTTTTCAATGCTTCCTGGGAAACTCAGCAACAGGAAATTGCTGGTTACCATGGAAACAGTGGGGAGGGCATGGTCATAGTAGTTGTAAACACACTAATGGCTGAAGTGGTACCCCTTCCCCTTTTATTCCAGTGTAGGAAAAAGGAAACAGAATTTCCAGGAATCCCAGCATCAGTTTCCAAGCACCATGTTAAAGAGACAGATGGAAGAACCCAGGTGGATTTTTATTTGTTTAAAAGATTTTTATCCTACACTTTTTCTATAGATTTGGAGTAGCTTGTTTATCACTTGTTAACAAACAATGCAATTTTTAAAAAATCAAAATGGCAGCAAAATGAAACCAAAGATCAGAGACAAAAATAATCATAATAAAGGTCTGAATAAAGAGTTGTAGGGAACAACTCAGGGCCCAATCCTATCCAATTTTCCAGTGCCAGTGCAGCCTTACCAATAGGGCATTCACTGCATCCTGTGGTGGGGAGGCAATCACAGAAGGAAACATTTGTTGCCTTACCTTGGAGCTGCATTGCGGCTGCACCGGTGCTGGAAAATTGGATAGGATTGGGCCCTTAGTGAGGATCAAGAAATAGACCTAACAGGGCTGGCACAAGATTTCCCAGCCCCTGAAGCAATTGCCAGATGCTTCCTCCCCTTCACATGTGGTGCTTTAGCTACTGCTTGCTTCTCCTCCCACTCTGTAAGACTCTGTTAGCCACATGAATGGGACAACTCTGGGAACTACAATCATCTAATAAATTGGGAAACTACAAGGTAAGAGATGATTTCAAAGTAGTGTATGGCATTATTATCCCTATAGCAAGATTTTTTTTTAAAAAAATGAGAAGACTGTGATGATACTTTCTGGAATAGTTTGTTAGTGTTTTGATCAAGTGGTGTGCTTTGTTGATTTTTTTTTTCCCCACATCCACATGCCCTGGAAGCATTTAAAAGCTCCAGGTTGTGCCTTCTGTCTTTGTGTTCTCTGTGAAGGAGTCAACAGCATTGGAAATGGCAGGTCAGATGTATTATTACTCATGGGCAAAATTTGTGTTTGGTTTAGAAAGAGAGATCACATGCTCATCCAGAATGTGTGTTTGTGAATCAGGTGATGCTACAGTATACATTTCTCAAACAGCTGTGTTAATAATGCATTGGGTTGCAAACAGCTGCTCCACAGAGTATATTTAGTGGGTCCGTGGCAAATGAACCAGGCTATTCTAAGGCAGCAGGCTAGAAGACATAGTCTTTGCTTTCTTTAGCATTGCCACTGGACAGGAGTAAACAAGTTCAGTCTGGTTTCTTCCCCACATACCCAAATGTTTGCATACATTTAAAGAAGTATATGCATAATAGGTATATGAGAAATGGGCTGTCCTTTTGCTATTGCTGCTTGGTGAGGTTGCCATGAGGGGGGGGGGAAGCATTAAACCCTCCTTCACCAGGCACTGCAGTTCTATACTGAATTCCCCTCTCTTAGGTTTGATCCTAAATTTCACCCCTCTACCTGCAAACTGATGCAAAACAACCCAGAATTCTACCATTTATCTTACTCCCTCATTCTGCCTCAGGTGTCGATTGAGTTTAAGTCTCTCTTTACAGTAATGAGAAACTGAGCTTGGCTGCTGAGAACTTTTAAGAGCAACAAACCCACCCATTTATAATGGTGACAGACTTTATACCTTGGGGAGGCAAAATACCCAGCAGAACTGGCACATAGGTGCACTGTGAAAGGTCCTCAGGTGTCCTGCAGGAGTGTAGCAGCTGAAAATTTCTGAAAAACTCTTCCAGGTTCTATTTCTAGGGCAACTGTTGTAATAAATTGTCCCTTCTTCCACCAGCAATTCGCTACAACAGACAGTTACCCTAGAAACAGAGCCACAGAACCCAGAAGAGTCTCCCGGAAGCTGGACGTGACATCAGAAGAGGGGAAGACCATAGAGGTCAGTGTGCCATGAGAAGAAAAATGTTGAAAACTGCTCTAGAACAGGGGTGCCCAAACCCTGGCCCTGGGGCCACTTTTGGCCCTCGAGGCCTCTCAGTGTGGCCCTTAGGGAGCCCCCAGTCTCCAATGGGCCTCTGGCCCTCTGGAGATTTGTTGGAGCCCACACTGGCCCGACGCAACTGCTCTCAGCATGAGGGCGACTGTTTGACCTCTCACGTGAGCTGTGGGATGAGGGCTCCCTCCACTGCTTATTTCACGTCTGTGATGCAGAAGCGGCAGCAAAAGCTAGCCTTGCTTAGCGAAAGGCCTTTTATAGGCCTTAAGCTATTGCAAGACCTTCATTCATTCATATAAGTTCATCTTTAATATATTCATTTATGTAAACTTATGCAAATTTATTCAAATTTTAAATGTAAATCAATTCCTTTTTTCCCTGGTCCCCGACACAGTGTCAGAGAGATGATGTGGCCCTCCTGCCAAAAACTTCGGACACCCATGCTCTAGAACAGCGATTTTCAACCTTTTTCATCTCATAGCAAGCTGAGAAGGCACTTAAATTGTCAAGGCATACCATCAGTGTTTTGACAATTGACAAGGCACACCATGCTACTTGTGGGGGGCTTGCAACCCCAATGGCTCTACTAATAAATGACCCTCCCTCATTGGCACACCTGGGGACTATTCGTGGCACTCCAACATGCCATGGCACGCTGGTTGAAAATTGCCCTCTGGAGGAACAGAATCTTATCTTTCATATCCAATGCACCTTGATACTGTGGCCATATAGTTTTTTGTGTTCATTTGTGCTGCAGATATTACGCACAGAGAAACCAGTTCCTGGCATCACAGCTGATTAGGTGACCAGTGACTAGGGAGAAATGATTACAGACTACAGTACAATTTGAAAACCATAGTTGTTTAAAGATCGGTTCAGACATGCCTGGTTAATTGTTGACTTGTTCTGTTAACAGGTGAGGACTGCTCAGCGTAGCTGTTTCCATTGATCTGCACAGTGTTAGGGGTAGAGATATATGAACATTCTGACAGTGATGTTTTGATATGTAATCATTCAGCTGCTGCACTCACCATTTGATGCTATAATCCTTGGCATGCATGCATGAACCTGCTGAGTAACTCACCTGTGGCTGGCTAGAAAGACAATGATGCATGTGGATACTTCAGAATTTTTAGAGGGCAAGTATTGGCTTCTGAAATGGTCTAAGTCTCTGGACTGGCTTTGGCAAGAGATTCACTGGAGGAAGTCACTAATCGTAACAGCTTCAAGATTAGAGGGGCAAGAAATAATTTTAAATTTAAAAAATGTGTATATTTTTAAAAAAGCTACTCTCCCTATTGGCTCACAAAGTTAAATTCCTTTTGCGCCCACTGTTTGTCAATTGAACAGTCACATTAGATTTTAACAAATGATTCTGAACACAGTTGAACGTCTGTATTACAGACATTTAAAAGACGTTCCATTTGCAATCCAATGGGGACCTCTTAAATACATTACCCAACCTTGGTGTACTCTCATTTGAGTCTTTTAATAGGTTTATTTCATTATTGGCTCTCCACTGGGGCGGATCACTCAACATACATCACATTGATAGAAATTCTTCACCGTATTCATTTGACTGGTTTCATTTTCGTAAGACTTGTTGCCATGATGGCATAAGGTTCCTTAGGACATTTTTGCTCACTTTGCTTAGCAGAAGTCTTTTTTTTTTTTCCTAAGGAGTGTGTTGTAACACTACAATTGTCCCAGCGACTGTGCCATTTTCACTCTTCTCTTTATAAGATATTCTCTCTGGGGAAACTTATATAAATTACATGACAACCCAATGTAAGCAAGAAGGTTTCCACTGAGAGCTGAATTCCGAGGAAGGTCATGTGAATGATCTTAGTAAATAAGCAGATATCTTTTTGAATGGAGCTAAACATGTTCTGATCTTCATGGGCCAAAGCAGCCTGATGCCCTATTGTGCTGATGGTAGAAATGCTCTTCTGCTACCTGGTAAAATAAGTCTGACCTACATTTTTCTTGAAGCCAAAATGTTGAATCAACCAAACAAAGGACAACATTTCGAAAGAGCACATTGTTCAGGATGACCGATAAAGTTTCTTCCAGCCCGGTACTTTGAACGGAGAGGCTATTAAATGACTATGAAAAATGTGATTCTGAAACATCCTGTGGAGAATAGTGGTTAGATAAGTGTAACATGTGTAGTCACACCAATGGACTTGGGGACTAACTAATACCGATAATTAGCAGGTGTCTGACAAAAGTCTGGATGGAAGACATGGCAGGAATGTAAATAACTGACATGGTGAGCAGAGAGAAATGTGACAGATCTGTTTTCCTCTTTCTGTTGATACCCTTTAACAGAGATAACAATTATTATCGTTAACGTTTTCCACTGATGGCTTTTAATGGATGCACTACACATGTGCTGCATTCAATTCATTGATTCTCCAGTCCTTGAGTTTTTGCAATGGTTTTAAAACAGCTGTAGTTTTTAATGGGAAATTTCAGTTCTTTTAATTTGTCGCAGGCATGCTGCAACTTCTGAGAGTTTCCTGTGTGGCTGTGCCTTGGAGTGGAAGAAGGGATATGAACATATCCCAATGAATGTTCATTTAATGTTTCTTATTTATTTCCAGGCCAGACTGGGCTGGCAGGAGAGCTCTCAAGGAAAAAGAATGAAAACAGCTCTCAAAAATATTGATGGACCATTTTTTTTCCTTTCGGGAGTGAAAGTGGAATTAGAATTCCTGCACAGATGAGTCATCCTGGCTCTCTGAGGCAGATTGACCCCAGGCTTTCTATACATCTGGCTTGATTATGCTATTTGTTATCAGTGCGCCAGTTAGGATGTATTCGACCGGCCGCACCAAACCGTGCAATGAGAAACAAGATTGTGCACTTTCTGCCATCCACCTGGCATGTTTGAACTGCCCTTCACACACCAGGCTGTCCCATCTATAAGGCTGACTGAGAAGGTTGCCTCAAGAAGCAGATTGGCAGAGAGTGCCCACTCATCTCCACTGGTCCTCCTAGAAGACTCACTACTCTCCATTCTCACCACTCTCCTAGAAGACTCACCACTCTCCTAGAAGACTCACTACTCTCCATTCCCCCACACTTCCCTTCACTTCGCACATGTGTGCAAAGCCTGGCACACATTTGAGGCAGCATTTGACATGCTACTTTAGGCTCTGAGAAGTCTTGACCCAGCCCTGTTCATACATTGTTTCACTACTACCTTAAACTAGCCCATCTCACCCCAGCAGTGTCTTTTCTAGCGGCTGTCTGCTGGTGTTCTTTTGCATCTTTTTAGATTGTGAGCCCTTTTGGGACAGGGAGCCATTAGTTATTTGATTCTTTTCTCTGTAAACCTTGCCCCTTTGTTCCGGCTCTCCTGCCCCTGAGAACGCAGTATTCTGAGAGTTGCAGTATTCACTCCATAAGACGCATACACTTCCCCCCCCCCACTTTTTTTGGGGGAAAAAGTGCGTCTTATGGAGCGAAAAATACGGTAGTTTAAACCAGTCCAGTGTCTTCACCTACAAACACCTACTGTTATTGCTATCCTACAGCTTCCCAAACTTTTTAGCACCAAGACCCACTTTATACAAATAAATACTGTAATTTAACACGATGCTAAGTTGGTCAGCACACCTGAGCATGGTTTCCAAAGCTTTGTCAGTCACATTGGCTGGGTAGCGCCCCAGAATGCCTTGTGCCACCACAACCAGTGTCTGGCCCACATGATCACATTTGGACATGACTAGCCAGGATCTCCCACTGGGACTGGAGGCCATGGAACACTTGCCCTGGAGGCCTCATGACCCACCAAAAATTGGCTCGTAACCCACTGGTAGATCACAACCTCACAGTTTGGGAACTGCTGTCCTATAATCAGGTGGATGGGGAAAGGCACCAAACAGTTCAGAGTAATTGAATGAAATGCCTCTTATACACAGCCAGATTAAAGAATATGGGAGCCCATTCTGAAGTCAAGTGTGGGACTCTACATAGCTCTGACTCATAAACCTTGGTGTTGTAGCATTCCAATTTGTCACTCAGAGAGAATGAAGGAAAGAGACAGGATATAAAAACAGTGGAAAACTGCACATTATATTATAGAACATGTGAGTTGGTCCTGCTTTTTTCCTTAATTCTCTTTAAAATAGCATACAAGGGGTATGCAAAACAGATGGAAACAATGGATGGGGTTTGGAAACTTACCCCCACAATGGTTCTACTTCCACTTGCAATCCCCTTGCATGTTACTACAAGAGGAGTAAAACTTTCATTGAAAGTCAATGGAAGCTTTTTTCTTAAGGTAAATTGTCTTATTTCTAGCAGCCACCCACCTGACCTAAGAATGTAGGCGTAGGTGGAAAAGGGCCTCTTAAGATTTCTGTAATTCATGGGCAGGTTCATGTGGGAGAAGGTGATCCTTATATTAATGTGTCGTTGTACCATAAGTTTATCTAGCTTTCCCTAAGAAGCCAGGCATATGTTTCCATTCCTCTTGTGTGTTTAATGTTAGAAGGCCGCATTCTCTTTCATGGAAGAAAAAGTCTCTGGTTGATTCCCTCTCTTCTGGTCTGAATCATTCTGATTTATTGATCTCTGTTCCAATCTGGAGAAAGCAGAGAGAGCTTTGCTGTTGTTTTGTAGCTAGTTTTCCCCCCTTCTCAATCAGCTCTTTTAATAAATGAAATAGTAAATGTATCTTAAGAGTGGATGGATGACTGCGTGGGGCAGCTTCGATTCATCATGGTAACACACCGCAGCTCCTCTCTGGGTCAATAGGTTTACTAAAGCTAGTTATCAATAAATACTGGCTCCCAATAATTCTCAAGTTGAGCCCCCTGCAGTCTTAGTATCGCCTTGAGCGACCATGCTTCATTGGACAGCTTTCTTGGTGCATTGACAAAGGAGTGTAGGCAGGTGGCAGCACATTCTCTGTATTGGTCTTATCTGATGCCCTCTTGGAAGGCTGTGGGCTTCAGTTAATATACTTTTCTGAAAACATATTGCCCAGCTCTGCATGGTGCTGTTATCTCACCAATCTTGCCTTTCACCGAAACAACACCCTTCATTATTTAACATAATTAGGAGTAGGCCTTTGCTAAAACACTCTTTCTGGGCAGGAGGATGGAAGGGAAACTGTTTATCAGAAATACAGATGTGATAAATAAATACAAAATGGTTTGCTGCAAGTGATTTTACTCCTGTCAGGTTCCATTTTCATGCTGCATGTCCCAACTTGGATCTTATGGCTTTCAGCTGAAATGGATTGTAAATTCACTTGGGGAGGAAATAACTCTTAATAACAAATAAATATAAAAGATGGAACACTGAATGTGATGGGGTAATACCCTTGCTATTGCAATACTGAGGACAGACACACATGCCAAACAGTGGTGAAGTGGTATTGATAGGCATAGACTCCAGCCCAATTCTCTTCTTGCACCTGGGAGATTCACTGAGAAATGAAATACATCCCCATGCCTTAATCTCCTACACCAGGTAGAGCTGCCCGGAAAGTATGGATCTATTTGTATGGTGCACAACAATCTGTATATTCAACACTAGAACTAAACAAGATTGCTATGGATGTTTGCTAATGCCAGATCCAACCTGGGAACCCTTTGCCACGGGGGACATTCACAATGCATGGCCATTCTCTAAGAAGCAGCACAGGCAAGGTTTCTGAAAATGATAGCAGGGGAGCTGAAGCAGTTGTTTTGCTGGAAATGACAATTTTTCTGGTGAGTTTGGAATGAAGTTAGCAGCCCCTGGGCTGATAAAAAAAAAAAGCAAACTTTAAGCAGAATACAACAGTGGAATGCAGAAGTATGTATGCATGACGATTGAAATGAAGTCCAGAATCTTTTTTTTTTTTTAATGTTCATGCATGGGAAACCCTGGCCTCTGAGCAGCCCGCTTGGAGGCAGGCTGTGCAGCATGGCCTTTCCCAGTTTGAAGAGACACTTTGCCAACAGTCTGAGGCTAAGAGGCAAAGAAGGAAGGCCCATAGCCAGGGAGACAGGCCAGGGACAGACTGCACTTGCTCCCGGTGTGGAAGGGATTGTCACTCCCGGATTGGCCTTTTCAGCCACACTAGACGCTGTGCCAGAACCACCTTTCAGAGCACGATACCATAGTCTTTCGAGACTGAAGGTTGCCAATACAATACAATAGGTGTAGCCATAGCTATGCAAGGACATCTGAAGACCAGGTTCTTTCAAGGGGCAATAGAAGTCCCATGCTGAATATTCTTTTTTTTTTAAAGTCTCTAGGCCTTATGCTTATGGAGACATGAGAGAAGGTGTATAAACAGTATTTTATTCAGTTGCTCACTATGAAGTAAATCTGTTGTAAGTAAATCCAGCTGATGACAGCAAAGGCATGTAGGAGACTGACATGACACATCATTGACATTTCCAGCTCATGGCACATTTTTAATTTTTACTTCAACTGGAATAAAGTCACTATTTTTCTTATTCATTATTATCTAGCATACACTGTTTTTTAACATGTTGGATTCAGCCTCTCAGTGCCAAGCTGGCTGGGGTTTGCAAACGCCCACTTTCATCACCCTGCAATAAGAGGGAAGTAGCATTGTACCTGATGCCTGGACAACAATGATGACACTCTCATACCAATTCTTCAGGTTGCCTCACTAAAACAGGGCAAAGACGAGGCACCCGGCATGATAGGTGTGAAGGTGAGACCCACATCAATCCACCACCTCCACCAATCCACTCTCTGATGTGTTGGGTTCAGCCTGCTTCACCAGCTGGCCAGCCCTGATTTAGCTGATAGACACTGTGAAATAATAAGATCTCTGTACCATTACAATATTGCTAAGGGTGGTAGTGTTGCTTTTTTATGCAGAAGTTGTACAACATTCACTTTGGATATGTATGAGTTGACTCAGCCGAGCTGAAGAAAAAAACACTTTATATGAGAGAATCGCAATTTGTTGCCAGTTTGTGAGTGCTAATCAGATTGTTAATTCTGATTATGGTCAATGTTTTCTTAGCATAGCCACTCAAAATGCACAGGACTTGTACGGAATTGATTGCTCAGGATTTTGCTCTTTGCTGAATTGAACAGCCATGCATCAGGACTGAGGTGCATTTGTCACTTCTGATGAATTATCTATTTAGACAACAAGGTGCACTGAAGATCTTCAGTTGCACATAAACAACTTGATGCTATTCAAGAAATGCTGAAAGTATCACAGAAGGTTACTTCAGGCAATGCAAAT
This sequence comes from Tiliqua scincoides, assembly GCF_035046505.1. Lineage (NCBI taxonomy): Eukaryota > Metazoa > Chordata > Lepidosauria > Squamata > Scincidae > Tiliqua > Tiliqua scincoides. Next base: position 194,166,383 of record NC_089824.1, on the reverse strand, counting down.
AGGAACAGGTGAGATGAGACTATTGGCCCAATCCTAACTAACTGGTGTTCCAGCAGAGTACTGTTGCAAAAGTGTTGCAAAGCATGTTGCGACTGTGCGAAAGCTGTGGTGCACTGGTGCGAAGATCAGAGACTTCCCTTGTACACCACTGGGGGAAGATACCCACTGGGGCAGGGAACTCCAGTGCTGCCTGGGGCAGGGAGGGGGTGGAATGGAGTGGGCTAGCACAGCAATGCAAGTGGTCAGTTGTGCCCAGGAGAGAGTGGGATCAGTGGTACTGGTGCACACTGTATCCTATCTCCCTTCCTAAGCCTGATCCACTGCCAAATCAGCATGGACATGTGCCAGTGATATCAAGACCAGTTCTCACAGTTGACCTGCTGCGGCTGCTGGGGCTTACCCCAAGGAGACCTCCAGCTGCCAAAATTCCCCCATGGGATGCAGGATAGCCCCTGCCGATGCTACTGCATTGGCCAACCCCTGCCTGTAGCAGGAAATCCTTCAGCATCACCAGCGGGTCTTGTCAAGCCTCTGGTTGAAGATCTCCAATGAGGGAGCATCCATCACTTCCCTTGGCAATCTGTCCCACTGTCAAAACCACCGTTACCGACAAGAATTTCTTCCTGATGTCCAACTTGAATCTCCTGTCTTGCAGTTGGTACCCATTTCATAAGTCTCAAAGAAAAACAACCAACACCTGATCAATATATTGAACTGTACCTGCTACAAAGATTAATGCTCAGCTGGATGTTGTAGAACGTTTATTTTGGAAATGTGGACAAGTTCATGAAATGTAAGTACTAAAGAGATTCAAATGGCATTTTACATTGGAATACATTTATCTTAGTATGGCTTTATTATGCAATTTCTGTGGCTAAAGAAAAAGTTAACAGTGCTTCTTTACATAGTTTAAATGTGTTCATATGAGTTCATCCCATCATACACTGTTCTGCCAAATGCCAAGCTCTGCCTGGAGAATTATGCCCACTTTAAGCAAATTAGCTCCCCTTCTTTCCCCCAACAAATGACCCTGGTTCAGCGCTGCAGTCCTGCTGGACCCCACCTCCAGGGTAGCTCGCCTGTTCAACCTGCAGAGGTCCTCTCTCCTGCCAGCAGCCTCCCACCACTACAGCAGACCCTTGGTCCTCAGCAGGTCTTGGGCACAGCAGCCACACACCAAACTCCAGTGTCTCCAGCAGTCCGTTAGTCACAAAGTCAGTCAGAGTATCCAGGGCAAAGTCAATAAGGCAAGTCACAGTCCGAGGTCAGATTCCAAAGTCAGTCACAGTATCCAAGTCAAAGTCAGTCTCCTCTCCAACCGGCACTCCTTCTACAACCCACAAACCCTTCCTGCCTCAGGTGCTCCTTATATCCCTGCGGGCCCTATTGCCTTCAAGTGGCTGCAGCTGTGCAGCACACTCTGCTGGATGCCCAGGCTTTACCCTTAAAGAGGCCACTGCTGACACCACATCTACCTTCTTACCAGATCTTCTGCAATTCCAATACATACACCCCATGAAAATTCCTTTAAAATCAAAGTGCTTCTACACACCACATATGAATATGCCATGCTGTCCATCCACTTACACCAAACAAAACTAGTTCAGATAACACAACTGGTTAAAGAGGTGCTGACTGCATTTAAATAAATTCACTATGGCAGTGTTTCTCAAACTGTGGGTCAGGAGCCAATTTCAGGTGTGTCCCCATTCATTTTAATATTTTATTTTTAATATATTAGACTTGATGCTGCCATGGTATGTGATTGCATTTGGGGAAATGTTACAGACCTGTACTTTTAACAAGCTACTATGTATATTCTTTGAACAATGATAGTAAATGGGACTTACTCCTGGGTGAGTGTTGGTAGGACTGCAGCCTAGGATTCTTAAAAATTTTCCTGTTTAATGTCACTTCTGGTCATGACATCACTTCTGGTGGGTCCTGACAGATTTTCATTCTAAAAAAGTGGGTCCCTGTGCTAAATGTGTGAGAACCACTACACTATGGCAAACACATTCTTGTGTATTCATGCACGTATGACAGAAAATTTACCTACTGTGCCCCTCATGAAGATCCAGGGTGGTGCAGTGATATAGGATTAACAGTGCAAGCCAAGGTATGTCTACTCAGAACTACTCACTGAGTTCAATGACACTCCCAGGTAAGAGTGTATAGGATTGCAACTTAACTTCATTTCCCTCAGTGAAAGCAATAAAAAGTTTCACTTCTCTGTAAAACAAAAGGTGAGATGCCTGTGAGATACTATAGGCCATAGTAGCTTGAAATGTCATATCCTCAGGGAACAATAAAAACTTTGTTATGATGAGTGACTGTTTAATATAGTAATTCATTGACTGAGGCAATTGCTTGGCAGACTGGAGAAAGGGGAGGCAGAGTTCTGTGGAAGTTCAGAAAACTACTCATTGAATGGAGGATGTTCTAAGCCTGTGGAGGTCCTAACCCTAACTCAGAAGTAAGAGAGCAGAAACCAGTAATTGTTAAAGAGAGGATGAACATCGTGTGTGTGGAGGGGTGAAGTGGCAAATTGCATGAGGCCAAAAAAAAAAAAAATCAGAACTGATTATATTTTGTCCTTGAGAAAAGCCGACAAAAATAAGACATGCTGATAACTTCCAAAGATTTAAAGCAATGTATTGGGAAGAAATTGTCCAAGATTCAAACCTGCTGGTCTGTGCACTGGGGCCTTTGGTGGTAAGGGAACGGATTACTCTCCATTCTCCAGCATTGCTCTGTACCTTAGGCATTGGTTTCTGGCTGACTGTAAATACTTTTAGGTTAGACCAGCATCTCATGGCTCAGGCAGGGATCCAGTTTGGGTCTTTGCTGTTGCTTGGGTCTTTGTTGTTGGGCTTGTTGTTTGGGTCTTTGCTTTGCTAGTCCTGCTCTTTGCTGTTATTCAAATATCTGGAATGCCGTCTTCTGATCATAGCTCCTGTTTTCTGTGGAACTTGTCACTTGGACTGCTTACCTGGCACCAGATTCTCCTTGCCATACCTCTACTGTTGACTTGGGCCTCCAAAAGACATGCCTTGGTACTGTACCCCACTCCTGTGTTCATCCTTCTGGGACTTGTGTACCTGCTCTGATGTGCTCAGAGGCCACTTCCCAGTGCTCATAGGATTCCAGAGAGGAAACAGAAACAATGCTTAATGTCCATAAAGGACAGAAGAAGCACTGGGTATAAGGACAAAAGTGTCCTAATTACAGGAGCTATTCTGACTTGCCATACTTTGTTTTTTCCCTTGAAGCTTTCAGGAAAGGCTGGGTCGGCATTTGTTAAACATGCTTTAAAATGGGTCTCCAAACCCCGGCCTGGGGGCCAGATGTGACCCACAGCAAGCCTCTTTCCGGCCCGCAGCCAACCTCTCGTCCCCTGAAAGCCTCTGGCCCACTCAACTGAACATGACCAGAACTGTGCTCTGACTGTGTCTGGAGGATCTTCTGAGGGCCAGAGAGGTTAAATGAGCCCATTCATTCATTTATTCACTCATCTAAGTTCCATCTCCAATTTATTTATTTAAATTTTATATATTTGATGTGGCCCTCTGGTCAAAAAGTTTGGAGACCTCTGCTTTAAAATACAAAGCTCTCTCTCTCTCTCTCTCTCTCTCTCTCTCTCTCTCTCTCTCTCTCTCTCTCTCTCTCTCTCTCTGTGTGTGTGTGTGACTAGATGACTTCTGGGTTTTCTTTCAAATCTAAGATTAGATTTCAGGTTTCTGAGACCTACAGGAAACACAGCATTGAGGAGCATTTCTTTCTGTCGCATGACAAATATTCATACTCTGCATTTGTAAGACTGGGTCCAAATCAGAATAGAACTTTCTGACTCAGATCCAGAGAAGTACATGGATCAGATCTGTGAGAATAATCGGGTTGCTTGGGATGGGGCAGGGGGAAAGCAGGGCAGTTTATGGAGCAGTGTGCAATTCAGTAGGGAGGAATCTGATGTGCCAGAAAACTCTTGCTCTTATTCTGAATTAATCTGAATTGGTTCTCCAGAGGCTCCTAATTTAACTTACAGGCAATATCCAGATAAGGCCCAGATGCTCCAGCATTAGCAGAAGCTCCTTTGTTGATATTTTGCTGTGAGACATGACCTTGGCAAGTCCTGTGTGCTCTGTGCTTGTCCCATTTTATGCTGGAGGGTTATATTCACCTTTTGCTATCCTTGTGTGAAGTCTTATGATTAATTAATCTTATATATATGAATATATTCATTTGAGTTCATTCTCTCTCTCTCTCTCTCTCTCTCTCTCTCTCTCTCTCTCTCTCTCTCTCTCTCAAGAGAGAGAGAGAGAGAGAGAGAGAGAGAGAGAGAGAATATATTCAGATCTAAGATATATAAGATCTTTCTGTGATCTGGAATGAAAACATGGAAGGAGGAAGAGCTTAAGCAAGGGTTTATTAGAAAAGGTTAGATTTTGGGGAGACATTGAAAGGCACAGAAAGAGGTGGAACCACATATATGATCTAGGCATATGCTACAGATGTGAGTGTGGGTATCTGAGAGCTGAGGCTGATGAATGGAACCAGTGTTAGTCTCATATTAAGTAATGGAGTTCATCTGCCAGTTGAATGATTGAAATGCCAGGACAGGGCTGAAGATTAAGAAGATGTGGAGAGGGAGAAACCACACAAGGGACTTGAAGGCAGTGACAGAGAATTCCAATTACATGGTTGTAAAGGAATTGAGTGGGTCAGTATGGCCACTGCTATCAAAAAGTAAAAGCCCCTTTGAAGAGCCCGGAGTGGAAAATGCCACTTTGGATCTGATTGTCCTTTTGCCTTATTCAAAAGTGAGCTAGAAGACTTTGCATCCAGCTATTTCTACAGAAGGTCCTTTATCGTAGAGCAGTGGTTCTCACACATTTAGTACTGGGACCCACTTTTTAGAATGAGAATCTGTCAGAACCCACCAGAAGTGATGTCATGACCAGAAGTGACATCATCAAGTAGGAATGCTTTTACCAATCCTAGGCTGCAATTCTACCCACACTTACTCAGGTGTAAGTCCTATTGACTACCATTGTTAAAAGAATATACCTAGTAGCTTGTTCAAAGTACAGGTCTGTCACATTTTCCCAAATGCTGTCAAGTCTAATAATATTAAAAGTAAAATATTTAAATGAATGGGGACCCACCTGAAAATGGCTCATGACACACCTAGTGGGTCCTGACCCACAGTTTGAGAAATGCTGTCATAGAGAGTAGAAGCAGAATCGATGTACTTAGAAAGTCCTATATGCCATGTGCACATGAGGAACCAATTTTTCAGTTTTTCATTTTTTCATTCCAATTTTTCCTTCCTAGTTTAACCATGACACTATAAATGGTTGCATGTGTACAGTTTGTGTATTTTTTTACCTAGTGTTATCAGTTTGCTGTGTACCATGCTGTATGTCACATCGCTATATCCCATTAGCCTTCTGCCAAAGAGCTCAAGACAGGTTATGCAGGATTATCCTCTTTTTATCCCAGGGGTCCCCTGGGGTCCCTTGGGGGCTGGGGATAAGAACAGGCCCTCCGTTTGGCTGTACTTGTCGTAAGAGGTGAATAAACGGCCACCGGGTAGATGGGACTCGTCAGCCTGGGAAGGCAGCTCATCTGAGAGAAGGAAAACTCTGATCCTAAACCCCCAGTGCCTTGTGGCTACATCCAGTTATGGAAAAGGCTTCAGGGGTCAACCTCGAGGCAAAATCCGGAGCCGGAGTCCCTGAGGCAGTTCATGGCTGAACACAGTCACGCTCTGGCAACTCCTGCGACGCAACTGGAGCCAACCGTATTGGCTTCTGCCTTTCCATTGGACCATTCCAGCAACGTGGAGAGGGGGGATTTGCTGCATGGGTAACAGCCTGTCCTCCAGACCTTCTTTACCAAGCTTCGCGCACTGGAGAGGACACTCCAACTTCGCCATACGGCATCGGCACAACATGGGAAGCAGCAGTTTACCGGTTATAAGTCTTCACTGGATTGGGGTAGAGCTTGATGCCAGGGGCTGCTTCCAATGGTGGGAGAGATCATTGCATCTCATTGGGCAGCTAACACCCACCTTAAGCTGGGCAGTCCCCAGCCAGTAAGGTGTTGCCTCGCCACGGTCCGTTAACCTCATGGGGTGCATGGGGTTTAGGGTGAAAACTGACAAGCAAATCGACAACTCTGCACCAGGCAACAGAAAACAGAAAACTCCTGCCTGGGCACCTGGGACGTAAGGGCAATGATACCTGGTTTTTCTGACGACCTGCAAGAAATAGACGATGCACGTAAAACAGCTATCATCGACATGGAGCTGAGCAGACTGCAGATGGACATCATCACCTTTCAAGAGATGAGGCTGCCAGATTCCGGATCTGTCAAGGAGAGAAATTTCTCATTTTTCTGGCAGGGAAAACCACCAAACAAGACCGGGAACATGGCGTTGGCTTTGCAGTCAGAAATACCCTGCTGGAATCCATCATCCCACCTACTGGGGAAAGTGAAAGAATTCTGTCCCTGCAGCTCCAATCATCAGTGGAACTTGTCACTCTCATCAGTGCTTATGCACCGACTCTGTCATCACCAGCAGAAGCCAAAGACAAATTCTACGATGACCTGGCCACCACTCTCAAGAAAGTCCCCGAGAAAGAGCCATTGTTCATCCTTGGCAACTTCTATGCTAGAGTTGGCGCTGATCACAGTTCGTGGCCCACTTGCTTAGGTCAGTTTGACACTGGGAAGATGAACGAAAATGGACAACACCTGCTAGAGTTTTGCTGTCATCACGGTCTCTGTGTCAGCAACACATTCTTCAACATGAAGCCCCAACATAGAGTCTCTTGGAGACACCCACGATCAAAGCACTGACACCAGCTCGACCTAATTCTCACCAGACACTCCAGCCTTCCCAGCATCAAGATCACACGCAGTTATCAGGGTGCTGCCTACGACACTGACCACTCCCTGGTGTGCAGCAGAGTGAAACTGTGAGCAAAGCAAACGTATCACACGAAAAAGGAAGGCAGACCTCAAATTGACACCAGCAAGACCTGGGATCAAGGAAAAGTGGAGAAATTTGCATGAGCGCTTCTCCCAGGCCCAGCTGATGCAAATGCATCCAACAGATGGGAACATTTCAAGAATGCTGTTTACAACACCGCCTTGTCCATATTCGGCAAGAAGACCAACAAGACAGCAGACTGGTTTGAATCCCACTCTGAGGAGTTGACACCAGTCATCGAGGAAAAGAGGAGAGCTCTAGCAGCATACAAAGCTTGTCCCAGTGAGTGCAACCTGCAGGTCCTCCGAGCTGCTCGCAGCAAAGTTCAGCAAGCTGCCAGGTGATGTGCTAACGACTACTGGCTCCAACTCTGTTCCGAGATACAGATGGCAGCTGACACAAGCAACATCAAGGAGATGTATGTTAGTATCAAGCAGGCCCTAGGTCCAACACAGAAGAGAATTGCCCCTCTGAAGTCTGCCACAGGTGAGGTCATCCAGGACCAGGCGCAGCAGATGGAACGCTGGGTGCAGCACTACTCTGAGCTGTATTCCAGAGAAAATGTAGTTACCGAAGAAGCGCTGAACAACATTGAGTGCCTGCCTGTGTTAGAGGAGCTTGACAGCAGAACCAACCCTAGAAGAACTTCACGTGGCCCTGGACTCCTTTGCCTCTGGCAAGGCACCTGGGAAAGACAGTATCCCTGCTGAGGTCCTAAAGTGCTGCAAAGAGATCATCATCACTGAGCTGCATGAAATCCTCTGTCTCTGCTGGAGAGAAGGTGGAGTACCACAGGACATAAGGGATGCAAACATCTTCATGCTGTACAAGAACAAAGGCGACAGGGGTGACTGCAATAACTACCGTGGCATCTCTCTCCTTAGCGTTGTAGGAAAGCTGTTTGCCTGAGTCGCACTAAAGAGGCTCCAGGTACTTGCAAAGAGTGTCTATCCAGAATCGCAGTGCGGACTCTGAGCCAACAGGTCCACCACTGATACGGTATTCTCCCTTAGACAGCTGCAGGAGAAATGCAGGGAACGACAGCCACTCTTTATAGCCTTCATAGATCTCACAAAGGCTTTCGACCTGGTCAGCAGGGACGGCCTCTTCAAGATCCTCCCCAAGATTGGATCAGGCTCCTCAGCATCATCAGGTCTTTCCACAAGGACATGAAGGGCACTGTTGTCTTTGATGGCTCCACATCAGACCCCTTTGACATCCCAAGCGGAGTGAAGCAGGGCTGTGTTCTTGCGCCAACCTTGTTCGGGATTTTCTTCGCTGTCCTGCTGAAGCATGCCTTGGGAACTGCAACAGAAGGCATCTATCTCCAGACCAGATCAGATGGAAAGCTCTTCAACCTCTCCAGACTGAGAGCAAAATCCAAAAGTCCAGCTGAAACATACCAAGATCCAGGTCTACAGAGCTTGCATCCTGAGTACACTTCTGTACTGCAGCAAGTCATGGACTCTTCGCTCACAACAGGAGAGGAAACTGAATGCTTTCCACATGCGCCACCTCTGACACATCCTTGGCATCACCTGGCAGGACAAAGTCCTGGAACGAGCTGGAATCCCTAGCATGTATGCACTGCTGAAACAAAGACGCCTGCGTTGGCTTGGAGAATGGGCGATGGCCGGATCCCAAAGGATCTCTTCTATGGAGAACTCATGCAGGGAAAGCGCCCTACAGGTAGACCACAGCTGTGATACAAGGACATCTGCAAGAGGGATCTGAAGGCCTTAGGAATGGACCTCAACAGATGGGAAACCTTGGCATCTGAGCGTCCTGCTTGGAGGCAGGCTGTGTAGCATGGCCTCTTCCAGTTTGAAGAGACACTTGGCCAACAGACTGAGGCAAAGAGGCAAAGAAGGAAGGCCTGTGGCCAGGGAGACACAACAGGGACAGACTACATTTGCTCCCAGTGTGGAAGGGATTGTCACTCCCAAATTGGTCTTTTCAGCCACACTAGACGCTGTTCCAGAACCACTTTTCAGAGCGCGATACCAGAGTCTTCCGAGACTGAAGGATGCCAATTGATGAGGAACCAAATAGGACGTTTTCCAGAATCAGAATTAATTTTTTTTTTTTGTAATGAATGAATTAATGTTCCAGAAATCCCTCTTTTCCCTTACCCCTACCATCATCTCACATGAGAGGAATGTACTTGTTCCTCTAGTACAAGCCCAAGTCAAGTTTATTATTTTTTTTAATAAGATTAAGGCATAGGGTCAGCTGCACAGGGTACACTGACCACAATGAAGTCTTCTGCCTTGAGGACATTGTGCTCCCCACCATGCACCTCGCATGCTAAAAGCATTTCTTTCCTGCAGACCCCAAGCCTTGTAGCTGCTTTTCAGTAGCACGTTACTTGGAGCATGTTGCCTGAAAGGGGCGCTCTGGATGCACTTCTACAGGGCAGCTGCTCTCACATCAGATTAGACTACTAAACCCTAAGGAGACATTACTTCAGCACGTAGAAGAATGCATGGGGGTGGGTGGGACTAGAGAGAGTACACCAGAAAGGTTGTCCCACTGATGTGCCCCTGAAGTCCCACCCACAATCCCCACAAGTTCAGCATTTGTCTGCAGTGATAAATAGTGTACTCATGGGGGCTGGGGCTTCAGGACAGCTGCGATGTGGGGGCCATGCTGGTCTGCTCCTGCTGCCCCCATACAATCCTCAGTCTATGCACTTAAATAATATCTCCACATCCAGCAAATAATGTATATATATGGTGAACTAATCTCAGTGCATAGGCCCATTTTTTTTGATATTACTGTTTATGATGGGGCAAAGATAGTAATATTTAAAAAATGAACAGCTGGAAAGACGATCAACTCCCTACATTATAATGAAATGCAGTAGAATGACACAGACCTGTCCCGCACCTCCTCACGTGTCCATCACCTACAACTAAGTTCCTGGGAGACTTGAATGTACAAAATAACCACCCGTTTTGTTTTGTTTTTGCAAGACATCTTTAACTAGCAGAGCACATTTTGAGAATAAGGAGCCAGTGGAATAAGAATAAGGAGCATTTACTATGAGAAAAATAGGAGTTAGAGCAATAGGAGAAACTATTTTTGTAACAGTAATCCTCCCCCTAACTAACGCATACTGCATCAGAAGCATATAAATCAGGTCTAAATAAAGTGCAAGAGTCAATTCTTTCAATAAAAAACAGTTGTAATTCCCAAATGCTGCTTAGCAAATGATGTTCAGTCCCAAATTGTGCTAGGATCCAGTTTGAAATCCAGTTGCATATGACTAAGGGTCAGATTGATCTTCAAAGTTACTCTAAGACAGGGGTGTCAAACTCATTTCATACGGAGGGCCACATAGCATTCATGATGCTTGCTTGAGAGCCAGAAGTGATGTCATTAGGCAAAAAGTGATGTCATTAAACAGGTCATAACCAAAAATAAACACTTTTTCTCACTTAGGAATTCATTAGCTGCAAATAACAAAAAAAAATACAAATCTTGATCATATTTCAAGATATGGGAGAGCTCAATTTTCATGTGGGCTGCCCTTTCAGCAGTAACACCTCAGCACTACTCAGCAGCTGAAAACCTGTGTCGGGGCCCCTCCCAGATGCCCTGACCCCTGACTTACCCAGGAGCAGGCACCCCATGCCCAGGGTGGGGAGGCTTCACTGCCCTCGAAGGGGGCAAAGCCGGTTGGCTCACCTTAACCAGCCAGAGGAGGCTGGCAGGGCCAACAAGGAACACTACAGGAAACAAGCCAGGAACAGGAAAGGCCTTTTCTGCCCCACCTGGAGGAAGGGGAGGGGCCAAAGGGGGCAGGTTTGCTCCATAAAACAGGGAGGCCAGGGATGAGAGGCAGTCAGTGTGAAGCAGGGAGCTGTGAGGTGAACAGCTCCTGCTCCTAGGCCAGGTTTGGCAGCCCTGCTAGGGAGGAGGACAAGGGTGCTGGAACCCCCTCCTCCTCCAGCCAATCTGAGGCCTCCCTGGGGAGGAACAAGCCTGCTCCAGGCCCCTCCAGGGGAAGGCCCCTACAACCTGAGGGCCATATAAAAAGCTTCTGTGGGCCGCATCTGGCCCCCGGGCCTTATGTTTGACACCCCTCCTCTAAGAGGTGTTTGTTCTCTGTTCTGCTTTGTAGCTGCTACTGAACTCCAGCCATTCCAATGCTACTTGGCTATTTATGCCCCACACTGCTTTCTCTCATGGAAGACAGATCATTATATTGCAATAGAGAGCTGACACTGCAGACCTGGCAAGTGCCAGAGATATGACCTCAACCTGAAGTCCACCTTCCTTTGAAGACTCATCCATCATTCACAGAACCAGGTGCAAAATGTAACCACTTTCTCACAAGCTGGCCCTGAGCACTCAATACAGCTGAAAGCTGCATTTAAAACTTGGATTTGACCTCTCCGATGGACAGGAGGTAACAGAAGGACAGATATTCCATGACACAGATGACATTCAGATTCCCATTCCCTTTTCATTTGGCACCAGCTGCCCAAGGGCTGTTTCTGCCTTTGGAAACCTATTTTCATTTTTAAAAGTGCTCATATAAAATCAGAGCACAAGTCATTTCTTAGAGCACAAAGGAAAGCTCAATAGCATAAACAGTATTTCTCAAACTGTGGGTCAGGATCCACTAGGTGGGTCGCAAGCCTATTTCAAATGGGTCCCCATACATTTCAATATTTTATTTTTAATATATCAGACGATGCTACTATGGTATGTTACTGCATCTGGGGAAATGTTACAGTTTCATACTTTTAACAGGCTACTGTGTATATGCTTTTAACAATGACAGTAAACGGGACTTAGTCCTGGGTAAGTGTGGGTAGGATTGTTTAAAAACAATTTCCTGCTTGATGACATCACTTCCGGTCATGACATCACTTCCGGTGTGTCCTGACAGATTCTCATTCTAAAAAGTGGGTCGCAGTGCTCAATATGTGAGAACCACTGATCTGGTGGTTTGTGGGGAGAGGACTAAGGTGGAGTTAATAGCAAACGCTTTCTATTTGCCCTTTTTGCTAGCACTGAGGTGAACGTGGTGGGTTGAGCCTGTCTTTCAGGTCTGCTGTGAACAGAAAACCTACACAGGGAAGTGGGTATCTTCTTGTCTTTTGGGCTCTCTGAGGCATCTGGTGGGCCACTGTGAGATACAGGAGGCTGGACTAGATGGGCCCTTGTCCTCATCCAGCAAGGCCACCTGGCTGGTGCTCACATATCCCTGAGCCACCCCAAAATTATATTTACCCCTCCCCACAAAAATTAAAAATAGAAAAAAGTTGCATGTGGTTAGTGTGTACACAGGCCTGCCCATCTGCACTCTCTGCTTGGGTAGCTAAGGGGACTGAGCCAAGGCAGAACTCCTATTGCCCTCCCCTTAGCTTTGGCTGCTCTCAGCACTGTCTCCTTGTTCCACATGGATCTTGTTTCAAATGGACAAGAGTGGAGTCTGCTTTTTCTGTTTATTTGAAACAGAACCCACAGAGAGTGAGGAGGCTATGCCGAGAGCAGCTGAAACCAAGCTAAGGGAAATGGAGGGCAGGAGGAGATTTTTGCCTCTCCATCTTCCAGCCCACTTGGCTGCTTTCCTAAGCAGCTGGGTGGGCAGAGATGGAAAGGGTGAGTGGCCCTGGCAGAGGTGATTTTTGCCTCCTCCTCCCTCCAGCAATGGTTTTGGTGAGCAAGGAAATCAGGGCACTGAAAGCAGCACCTCTATCAGTAGCAGGGGCACCCCTTGTCAGTTTGCTGTAACCTCCAACTTGATGCTCAGCATGAGGCTTTCAGTCCACGTCATCAGTGGACCGGCCCTGGCCAAAGACTTTGCAGAACAGGTGGGTTTTGAGAAGAGATTTGAAGGAAGTAAGAGAAGTGAAATCACTTGTTCCGAAGCAATTCTGGGCAGAAAGAGAGAATAAGTCAGGTCAGAGACAGTGGATGGACCAAGCTCACTGTGGATACAGCTGCAACCTTTGGCTATGATTTCTGTAACAACAGCTGTGCTTGTTTCAGATGACACTCCTGTGGTGAGTCATCCCCAAGAAATGGAAGCTGTACCCATAAAGAGCCTGGTTCATGCACAAACATTTCAGCTGGCACACTCAAAAGAGCAGTGTGTGGAAATAAAACCAATTGTGTGAACTGGATTTTTGTTTCAACAGTGATACAAATGGGAAAAGAAATGGTCAGCACAATCCTTTGCATATCTTCTCAGAAGTAAGTCCAATTGAATTCAGTGGGACCTACTCCCAGGTAAAGGTGCATAGGATTACAGCCTCAGTGTTCCTGGAAAGATGACTCACCTGGGTGAGTCTTGGTGAGGGCCCTTGTCTGAGAATGAGAATATTATTATTATTATTATTATTATTATTATTATTATTATTATTATTATTATTATTATTATTTTCCATCAGTGAGCAGTCATAAAAGCTTACCCTTCAGAAGGCTGAAGAACTGAGACTGATGTCTGTTGGGGAAAGTAATTGATAGAGTAGACCTGTAGCAGGAGTGGGTAGGGGGTTTGTTACCTAGCTCCAGTGTTTTCACAGGTACCAGCCAATAGGCACCAATAATTGTATCTCCTCAGAGAAATTTGATTTTCACAGGTTCAGTGTGAAACAAGCAGAACACTTTCATGAACACTTTAATAGAACCTACAAACCTGCCTCAAAAGAATATTTGTATTGTGGGCACGGTGGTGCTATCAAATGCAGAAACAGCAGATGTGGTGTTAGAACTGTTTCTGGACCTTGTGTTGGAAATATTTTCCTATTTGGTGATGGGGAAAGCAGAGTAGAGTAAGCAACGGACCCCCCTTTGGGTATTACCTCAGGGAACCTCCCTCACCCGGCTAACTGCTATCAGTAAAAGACAAACAGACAGAGGCCTTATTAAAGTCTTATTAAAGAGGCCTTATTAAAGTCTCGGGACTGGAGGACGTCATCCTGGAGAGGAGGGAAACAATCCCCTAGGGGGGATCCCTTCTCCAGGAGATGGGCCCGTATCCGAGCGCACTCGGGATACTCCTCGGCGGGAGGGGGGTCGGGGGCTTCTTGTAGTGGGGGATTCGATTATTAGAAACATAGAGAGGGGGGTTTGCGACGGATGTGAGGACCGCATGGTGACTTGCCTGCCTGGTGCGAAGGTTGCGGACATCACTTCTCGTCTAGACAGGCTAGTAGACAGTGCTGGGGGAGAGGTAGCGGCTGTGGTGCATGTCGGCACCAACGACGTGGGCAAGTGTAGCTGGGAGGTCCTGGAGGCCAAATTTAGGCTTTTAGGCAGGAAGCTGAAAGCCAGGACCTCAAAGGTAGCGTTCTCTGAAGTGCTACCTGTTCCACGCGCAGGGCCAGCTAGGCAGGCGGAGATCAGGGGTCTCAATGCGTGGATGAGACGGTGGTGTAGGGAGGAGGGGTTTAGATTCGTTAGGCACTGGGGAACGTTTTGGGACAAGCGGGGCCTGTACAAGAGGGACGGGCTCCATTTGAACCAGAATGGAACCAGACTGCTGGCGCATAACATTAAAAAGGTGGCAGAGCAGCTTTTAAACTGATCCCTGGGGGAAGGCCGACAGGAGCCGAGGGGCATCCGGTTCGGGACTCCTCATCCCTATGGGATGAGGATGGGGAGGTTAGAGAACAACAAGACAAAGGCAGGGTAGGAGAAGAAATTGGGAAAGGTAGGGAGATGGGATGTGATAGACAGTTTGGCACAATGAGAGGATGCGGGGACAAAGGAGCGAATAAGCAGCCCATCCTGGGGCATTCCGTGTATAAATGCTTTTATGCGAATGCCCGAAGTCTACGAGCAAAGGTGGGAGAACTGGAATGTCTGGTGACAAGGGAAAATATTGACATAGTGGGCATAACGGAAACCTGGTGGAATGCGGAGAATCAGTGGGATACCGCAATCCCGGGCTATAAACTCTACAGGAGGGACAGGCAGGGGTGTGTTGGAGGTGGGGTGGCCCTTTATGTTAAGGAAGGGATAGAATCCAGCAAAGTAGAGATTGAAGGTGGGTCCGACTCCACCGTAGAATCTCTGTGGGTTAAATTACCAGGCTTGAGCAGCGATGTAATACTGGGGGTGTGCTATCGTCCTCCAGACCAGAAATCTGATGGGGACCTTGAAATGAGGAAACAGATCAGGGAGGTGACAAGGAAGGACAGGGTTGTAATCATGGGGGACTTCAATTATCCTCATATTGACTGGGTCAATTTGTGTTCTGGTCACGATAAGGAAACCGGATTTCTTGACGTGCTAAATGACTGTGGCTTAGATCAGCTAGTCACGGAGCCCACCAGAGGACAGGTGACTCTGGATTTAATTTTGTGCGGTACGCAGGACCTGGTTAGAGATGTAAACGTTACTGAGCCATTGGGGAACAGTGATCATGCTGCGATCCGTTTTGACGTGCACGTTGGGGGAAGAATACCAGGCAAATCTCTAACAAAAACCCTTGACTTCCGACGGGCGGACTTCCCTCAAATGAGGAGGCTGGTTAGAAGGAGGTTGAAAGGGAGGGTAAAAAGAGTCCAGTCTCTCCAGAGTGCATGGAGGCTGCTTAAAACAACAGTAATAGAGGCCCAGCAGAGGTGTATACCGCAAAGAAAGAAGGGTTCCACTAAATCCAGGAGGGTACCCGCATGGCTAACCAGCCAAGTTAGAGAGGCTGTGAAGGGCAAGGAAGCTTCCTTCCGTAAATGGAAGTCTTGCCCTAATGAAGAGAATAAAAAGGAACATAAACTGTGGCAAAAGAAATGTAAGAAGGTGATAGGGGAGGCCAAGCGAGACTATGAGGAACGCATGGCCAGCAACATTAAGGGGAATAATAAAAGCTTCTTCAAATATGTTAGAAGCAGGAAACCCGCCAGAGAAGCGGTTGGCCCTCTGGATGGTGAGGGAGGGAAAGGGGAGATAAAAGGAGACTTAGAGATGGCAGAGAAATTAAATGAGTTCTTTGCATCTGTCTTCACGGCAGAAGACCTCGGGCAGATACCGCTGCCTGAACGGCCCCTCCTAACCGAGGAGTTAAGTCAGATAGAGGTTAAAAGAGAAGATGTTTCAGACCTCATTGATAAATTAAAGATCAATAAGTCACCGGGCCCTGATGGCATACACCCAAGGGTTATTAAGGAATTGAAGAATGAAGTTGCAGATCTCTTGACTAAGGTATGCAACTTGTCCCTCAAAACGGCCACGGTGCCAGAAGATTGGAGGATAGCAAATGTCACGCCTATTTTTAAAAAGGGAAAGAGGGGGGACCTGGGAAACTATAGGCCGGTCAGCCTAACATCCATACCGGGTAAGATGGTGGAATGCCTCATCAAAGATAGGATCTCAAAACACATAGATGAACAGGCCTTGCTGAGGGAGAGTCAGCATGGCTTCTGTAAGGGTAAGTCTTGCCTCACCAACCTTATAGAATTCTTTGAAAAGGTCAACAGGCATGTGGATGCGGGAGAACCCGTGGACATTATATATCTGGACTTTCAGAAGGCGTTTGACACGGTCCCTCACCAAAGGCTACTGAAAAAACTCCACAGTCAGGGAATTAGAGGACAGGTCCTCTCCTGGATTGAGAACTGGTTGGAGGCCAGGAAGCAGAGAGTGGGTGTCAATGGGCAATTTTCACAATGGAGAGAGGTGAAAAGCGGTGTGCCCCAAGGATCTGTCCTGGGACCGGTGCTTTTCAACCTCTTCATAAATGACCTGGAGACAGGATTGAGCAGTGAAGTGGCTATGTTTGCAGATGACACCAAACTTTTCCGAGTGGTAAAGACCAGAAGTGCTTGTGAGGAGCTCCAGAAGGATCTCTCCAGACTGGCAGAATGGGCAGCAAAACGGCAGATGCGCTTCAATGTCAGTAAGTGTAAAGTCATGCACATTGGGGCAAAAAATCAAAACTTTAGATATAGGCTGATGGGTTCTGAGCTGTCTGTGACAGATCAGGAGAGAGATCTTGGGGTGGTGGTGGACAGGTCGATGAAAGTGTCGACCCAATGTGCGGCAGCAGTGAAGAAGGCCAATTCTATGCTTGGGATCATTAGGAAGGGTATTGAGAACAAAACGGTTAGTATTATAATGCCGTTGTACAAATCTATGGTAAGGCCACACCTGGAGTATTGTGTCCAGTTCTGGTCGCCGCATCTCAAAAAAGACATAGTGGAAATGGAAAAGGTGCAAAAGAGAGCAACTAAGATGATTACGGGGCTGGGGCACCTTCCTTATGAGGAAAGGCTACGGCGTTTGGGCCTCTTCAGCCTAGAAAAGAGACGCTTGAGGGGGGACATGATTGAGACATACAAAATTATGCAGGGGATGGACAGAGTGGATAGGGAGATGCTCTTTACACTCTCACATAATACCAGAACCAGGGGACATCCACTAAAATTGAGTGTTGGGCGGGTTAGGACAGACAAAAGAAAATATTTCTTTACTCAGCGCGTGGTCGGTCTGTGGAACTCCTTGCCACAGGATGTGGTGCTGGCGTCTAGCCTAGACGCCTTTAAAAGGGGATTGGACGAGTTTCTGGAGGAAAAATCAATTATGGGGTACAAGCCATGATGTGTATGCGCAACCTCCTGATTTTAGGAATGGGTTAAGTCAGAATGCCAGATGTAGGGGAGAGCACCAGGATGAGGTCTCTTGTTGTCTGGTGTGCTCCCTGGGGCATTTGGTGGGCCGCTGTGAGATACAGGAAGCTGGACTAGATGGGCCTATGGCCTGATCCAGTGGGGCTGTTCTTATGTTCTTATGTTCTTATGTTCTTATGTAAAGTTGTAAAAAAGAAGTTGTTTACTCACAGTTCCATTGAATGCATATTTACAGCATCTTATCAGGATCAGAGGCAGGGCCTAGGAGAAGGGGTAAAGGAGGTAATTTGTACCCGGGCCCAGGGTCAAAAAGGGGGCCCATGAGCCAAAGGAGGGGGCCCAGAAATTTCCTGCGATCTTACATTTTCCAATCTCACTCAGACTCACTGCCCACATGGGATGCTGGGGGCATTACCATGGCACATGGCAGCAACTACTGCCACAAGCCATACACACCAGGTCAAGGAATGCATACATTCCTTAACAGTGTCACATCTGGGAAGAAATGGACCTGTTGCAGTAGCTCTTTGGCTTGCGGATTCGCTTACCATGAAGGAGTGTAGAGGAGCTCAGCGACACAGCTGCTACAGAAGTCGGTTTTGGTGTACACACGGCACTTTCTATCCTAGTGTGAGCCTAACACAATGATACTAATCTCCTGCAATGATTTTCTATATTTGAAATATTTTAGAGGGACTTAGGACTGTGTTTGGTTTTCCGTATTATTGTATCTAGCTGCCAGTGCCGGGCAGGCAGGTACACCTGACCTCTGCATTGTGAAAACTGATAGACCTGGGCTCCAGATTCTTCCAGCTGTTGCCACATTCCCCCTGCCTGTTTTGTCCCCATTCTGCCTCCACTCTATTTCACTCCCTCCCCCTTTGGGAAGAGGCCCAAAGGAAACTTTGTACCCCCTGATAAAATTTATCTAATGAGAGGTTCAGCTAACACCAAGAGTTGGCAAGGCCCTGGAGCTGCCTTGGCCTGCAGGCCTTGTGCTTAAGATGGTGTGGGCATCAGAGCCCCTGGTATGCACATCTTAACAAGTTGGCAGTCAGAGGACAAAAGAGAATGTGCTCAGAGGGGAAGAAAAAGGGTTAGGGCCACATCCCACATGAATCACAGAGAGAAAAATTAGGTCTGGGTCACTGGGCAATAGTTTGACCCCTTCTGGACAGTATACTGCCCCCTCTGGACAGCAGATAGAGTTGTGCCTACTCCAACACCTTGGCCCAAACAAAATGAGACATTCAACCACACTGAATGAGCTGCATCTGACTCAATAAACTTCCATTGTGGCTGAGAAGGAAAAAATATACCACCCTGTACCACTGTGCTAAGCTACTTTTTTTTTCTGAGTCCTTGTCTTGACCAAGGGTGGTCTGGGACATCATCAGAGGTTGACCTAATAGGGCACCATCCAAGGATGGTTTTATTTTTCATGGGCTTTGGTGTTTTCCAAAATTAGAAGTACAGAAAGTTATGTTATGTGTTTTTATTTCATTGTCACCATTTTCTCCCACCTCTACACACAACTATTGCAGACATCACCTGACCAAACCAATCTCAGAACCCTCAGTGCTGGTTGCATTTGTAGACCCAATATGCTATTAGAGCAGCAATTTCCAACTGGTGTGCCATGAAGGTCCACAGATGTGCCATGGGAGTTTGGAACACAGCAGTTCCGGGTTCTGCGGCTTTCTTACTCCACTGTTGTTACTACAGACAGTTGCCCAAGAAATGGAGCCCAGAACCTGGAAGAGTCTCCTGGAAGATGGAAGTGACATCATAAGAGGTGAAGACCACATAAAAGACTATAGAGGTCAGTGTTCCATGAGAAGAAAATTGTTGAAAATTGCTGCATTAGAGGGTGGGCAGGGATGTTACAGAGCCCCAATTTAGGGCTTTGCTCCAGGGCCCCCAGGAACCTGGCTTAGGCAGTGGCCTTGAAAACTGTGTGTGTGTCTTTATTATCAATAAGTCATGCCTTTCCTCCTTGGTTTCTAGATATTGTCATGTGGAGTGGTGACTAGTGCTACAGTGTCTGTTGTGGAAATTTGTTGATTTCCAACGTACTTAAAAATCAGGAGGAATTATAGCCTAGCTGTCTCCTAATATGTTAGTGTGTAGGAAGTTTTATTTTTCTCTGGGAAGCATTCATCCACACAATCTTTCACTTATAGACAGAAATCCAGGAGCAATGTTATCAACTCATCTGTTGTTTCTGTGAATGAGATCATAGTATCACTCACTGTCCAGCACAATGTAACCTGTATGGGTCTCAGGATCTAGCATTCTGCAACTAACAGCCCAATCCTGACCAACTTTCCTGCACTGATGTAGCCGTAATGCAGCCCCAAGCTAAGGGAGCAAAGGTTCCTTTACCTTGAGGAGGCCTCCATAAACTCCTCATCCCCAGATGCAGTATGTGCCTAGTTGGCATAGCTGTTTTGGCTCTGGAAAGTTGGTTAGGATTGGGCTGTAAGTTGTACTTGTATAGTCCAGTGCCCTGGTGAAAGGTGTCATTCTAAGAAGTTTCTCTGTTATTTCTTAAAAGTATTTTTATCTTGCCTTTCCCTTTTGATTATTCAGCTGCCAAGGTGCCTTACAATCCATTTAAATAAACTGAAGGCAACAATAACAGCAACAAAGAAAATATCCATGCAAAAATTTAAAAAAAATAGTCTCCCCCAGTTCCACAAGGATACAATGGTTGTCTAGTGAAAATGTCACAGAGAATCCAAAACAAAAATCCTTAACAGAATCAGACAAACTAAAAAAAGAAACTAAGCCCCAAATGCAACCCTAAAATCGTTTGTTTTCAGCTGCCATCAGAATGATGGGAGAGAGGGAGCTATGCTGATCTCCAGTGTTAGGAAATGCCACTATATGTGAGGTACCACTAAGGTGCAGGCTGTCTCATTTGTCATCATCAGCCAAATCTGCTGGCAGTGGGCCCTCCAGAAGTCCTCAGGGGAATTGTGCTATGAGGGAAGGTAGTCCTTTTGGTAGCCTGCCACTAAACCAATTTAGGGCTTCAAAGATAACGAGCAGCACTTTGAATTCTACCAAGACATGGACCGGCAGCCAGGATAATTGGTGTAGTAGTAGAGTAGTAGTTGATCGTAGTAGTAGTAGTAGTAGATCATACTAGCACCAGTCAGAAATTGTGTGGCAGCATTCTTCACTAATTGTGGTTTCTGAATGGTCTTCAATGGCAGCCCCATATGTTACGGTACTTAATTTTGAGATAGCCAATGCATGAATAATCATAACCAGGCCTGATTGAGACAGAAAAAGAAAAACTATGCAAAGGTGCCCCCAACCCACTACCTAAAATCCAGGAGTAATGCTGTGTCCGGGAAGACCCCGAAATTGCAAACCTGATCCTTCAAGGATTAATTGAGGATTATTTAATGATTAGTGCGGGCAGAAAAGTTTCATCCTCTCTTTTTGTAATCTTATTGTATTTGCCCATAAGAATGTTTAAATTTTATTGATGTTATTTCCACACCATGACGTGTTCCTTTCAACCCTCTTAGAGTTCCTCAGTGTTTTACTATAAAACGTAAAGTGACACTTGTATATAAGGTTCTCCTGTTAACGTACATTTGGGCATACAAATTTAGATGGTTCCATTGGGTACTCCAGAGGCCACCAGAGAGTTCTAGGTTGGTATCTTCAGATGTCTCTGCAGTAATATCTCCAAAACACAACTGTAATAATTTCTTGAAACTGCTCTAAATAGACACCCTGTTTGAATTCCTAGCTGTTTGGAAGTGTCTTGATTTCTCCTATAAAAACAAAATAGCCATTTCATAATAAAGGGTGACAAAAGAGGGGATTTAGACCACTAGAACTCTGATAGTTATAGAAGGTACAAATCCAGTGATTGCGGTCCAGTTGCTTAAAAATACATTTATCCTTATCCCATACATTTCCCACAGTGTCTTCTGTCCCACAGCCCAATCCTATCCACACTTTCCTGGGAGTAAGCCTCATTGACTCTAATGGGACTTACTTCTGAGTAGACATGTATAGGATTGGGCTACCAGTCTTTAATAGATAAAATACCTTTAGGATTGCAAATATGTAAGTTCACCACTCCTGGTGAAATGCACCCACTAATACCTACATAGTCATAGAAACTGTGAGAGGCAGGAATTGGAAAAATCCAGTCAGCTAAACTTATTCTAAAATGAGGTTTACAGTTTCCATGTTAATTAAGATTGATTCAAACTGTTGAACCAATATTTAGTTGAGAATTTCTTGTTTATGCCTCCTACTTAAGGGTTAAATTGACGTTAATTTCAGAGCATTTATTTATGTGCTACTTATTGTAAGCAGAATAAGAAGGTGGGACAGCTGCACCTCCTTATCTGGGTTATAGATTAACTATAAACATCATAACCTCTTCTTGGACTCCCAAATCTGAGTTTGATGGTTTTGGCAGCAGCCTTTACAAAGCAGGCAAGTCACATCTCAGCTTGAGTAGTGTGTCAGTGACCCCATGACCCAACTGAACTTGCAAGTCATAACGTAGGGCTGTCGAAACATAGGGCTGTCGAAACCTGCAAGAAATTTAAAGTCTTTTGAGTTGAGTCATGAGTCATTTCAAGGAACAAGTCAAGTCACAAGTCAAGGGCTCTTACAGCCAAAAAAAAACACAAAAACTCTAACACCATCTTCTTCCCCTCATCCCCCCAAGCACCTGCCTCCTGGAACCTGTCCTCCCACCATGTCTGCTGCTATCATCAATCTGACACACACACACACACACACACACACACACACACACACACACACACACACACACACACACACAGAGGATTTGAGAATGATTTGATGATACAGCTCTATCTTGTACACACACACACACACACACACACACACAAAAGATAGGAACTTGTGATAGGACTTGAGTCATTTTGTGGCTCAACTCTTTTTTAGAGTCACTGGCCCTGGATCACGAGTTAAGTCACAAGTCAGGGTCAGTGACATCCGCGACTTGAGTCAACACAAGTAGTTTAAAAATGTTTGCGCAACTCGAGTCAACTGCCCATCCCTACATCACAGGCTCTTTAAGACCAATAAGATAAAAGCATAGTTTTCTATCACATGTTTGCATGCACATGTTCTTCATGCATGCACACAAGTATTTCCAAGAATGGGAACTTGACACCATGGCGAGACTTGTGTTGAGTCCCAAGTCTCTGCTCCCTGCAACTTGACTCATGCATGAGTATTGATGGGTGCCCTTTGCTGACTTGCCCCTTCCCCCGAAATTCCAGAGTCATTTTGACTCGAGTCAGAATCTTTTGGGTCAGGCACACCAGAGTCAGGCATGCCAGAGCATGGAGCAAAAGAGCCTGGGAGGTGTCCAAGCTCAGCAAGGCATGAGGGGGCGGGACGTACCGCAGGAGGGAACAGAAGTGGCAAGCAGGAGAATGGTCATGCGGTGTTAGCTAGGAGGCTTATGCTAAGAGTACAACCCAATCCTTTGCAGCTCTACTCAGAAGTAGTCCCATTGCCTGACATTCAGTGAGTCAGCTTTTTCCTCCCAGGTAACAATGGCTGGAGCCATGGCTTCCCTTCCTCCTTTTTCACCTTCCAGCCAATCCTAAGGCAAGAACCCCCTTGGTTCTTTCTCCTTCTGCCATCCCTTATCTAGAGGAAAAAGAAAAGACCACACAGTCTTCGTCCATTGATCATTGGTTCCTTCAGAGATGGACAAGAGAGCTGTTCCTGTCTCCTTCCCCCCCTAGCCTCCTGCTTGATGCAAAACATTAACTCTTCCCTGTCTCTTGGCTGGAATTTCCCTGCTGCTGCTCGCCTGGTCTGAATTATGGCCCCATGAAGTGTTTCATGCACCAAAAAAAGTAAGCAAGCATACCAGGCACAGACACACTCAAGTTTGTACATGTGGGGACTCGTTTCAAAGTCAGTGGCTCAAACTTGAGTTAGTGCCTGAGTCAGTGACACACCTGACTTGAGTGTACACAAGTCAGCGAAAAACATGTTTTTGAGACTCCAACTTGAGTCACTTGACTCGAGTTCCAATCCCTGAGTATTTCATCCTCTAGGGCTCAAAAAGAGAGCACCAAATCAAGAGAGTGCAGACAGGCAAATAGAGCATTCAAAGCAAGGCGCCAGCAGACAAGCATCAGCTCTGGCCATGCACACATCAGAGGATGGATAAACTGATTACATTATGCAGCTTGCTACAACAAGATTTGTCTAAGTTCCAACGAGCCAAGTGCTGAGCTACCTCTTGATGAGGACACCGCGTTCCACAAAATGAGGTGCAGGATTTGAGAATGATTTGATGATACAGCTCTATCTTGTACAAGTAGGAACAAGGAGACATGGTTCTGTGTGATGTGATGCAAGGACATGGGGGCAAGCAAGACTGGGAGAGTGGGATTAAATGTGGTTTCACTCAATCAGTAAAGTGGAAGGGGGCAGTGTCTGGCCTCCCACAGGATTAGCTGGGATACAGAGGTGGCAAGTTTGCCAGCATGTGGAATTTGAGCCAATTGGACCATTATTTTTAGTATTCTTTCTTACCACATCTCCTCTATAAATAAAAAACTTAAATTTGTCATTCTCCTGAATGCAATGTGTAATTTCATGCAAAAGAGCAACTTTTTTCCACTGAGTGGGAAGTTGAGAAAAAAAAGAGTAGCTGAACAGAGTTGAGCCTTCTTGAGCTCATTATTAGGATTCATTATTATTAGGATATCATTATTATTGAGCTGATTATTATGTGGGTGGGACCCCCTGGGGGCTGGGGGATAAGAATAGGCTCTCAGTTTGGCTGTACTTGTCGTAAGAGGCGACTAAACAGCCACCGGGTAGATGGGACTCATCAGCCTGGGAAGGCAGCTCATCTCAGAGAAGGAAAACTCTGATCCCAAACCTCCACTGCCTTGTGGCTACATCCAGTTATGGAAAAGGCTTCAGGAGTCAACCTTGAGGCAAAATCCGGAGCCGGAGTCCCTGAGGCAGTTCATGGCTGAACAAAGTCATGTTCTGGCAACTCCTGCGACGCCGCTGGAGCCAACCGTATTGGCTTCTGCCTTTTCATTGGACCATTTCAGCGACGTGGAGAGGGGGGGATTTGCTGCATGGGTAACAGCCTATCCTCCGTACCTACTTTACCCAGGCTTCGCGCACTGGAGAGGACACTATGTTCCAGAACTACCATTCAGAGTGCGATACCATAGTCTTCCGAGACTGAAGGACGCCAACAAGGAATATTACGTGGTAGTGTTGTAGGGATGATTATCCAGGAAAGGAAATTTATAGAGATTACATTTCACCATGGAGGCTTTCAATCTTTTTTCAGAAGGAAATAGATACACAATTTTACACTGAAATACAACATGTGCTTTATACTAGAACGTAAATTCAATGAGGTTTTGTCTTGAGGGCTAGCAGCATACATCTATGAAAGCTTTATAATACTGAGTTCAAACAATATATTTCCCACGATCCAGAGAGCACTTTTTTCAAGAATATACTTGTCATGTATTGTCATACAGTATTCCACTCCCACAATATCGGACAGCCTGTGGTCTAGTTTAGACTAGCTGACTCATTTGTGAGGCAGGTCACCGGTCTCAGGAAGGTCAGCTGATGGGAGCTAATGGTTAAGAATAGACGGAACTGGGAATCTCTATATGTTTGAAGGAGATACCAAGGATGGGCAAGTCCAGTGTGGCTTGATTTGAGTTGAATCAGGAGTCTCCACCCCCTGCAACTCAACTCAAAAACAAGTCATAAGGGGGGCACTTTCTGAGTTGCCCAGAGCATTTTTGCAACTCGAAAGGACTCGAGTCATGAGATGTTCCTTTTAAAAAGCCAGCCATGGAGTGGGAAAAAAGGGGCTGCTGATGGGGTGTGTGTGTCGAAGTTCTCTTTAAACACTCCCCTGATGTACCCATCCCATCTGTAAACAAGGCGGGAGGAGGTTAGGGTTAGGGGGGTGGGACAGGAGTAGGTGGTGGGACAGACTGTGAGAAAGCAGGGTCAGAAGTGGCAAGAGGGAGAAGGGTCACACATAGCAGCTGCAAAGCTTACCAGGATAACCCAGTCCTTTGCAGCTCTACTCAGATGTAGTCCCATTTGTGCCAGTTGTTCAGTGAGACTCCCTCCTCCCAAGTAACAACGGAGCCATATGTTTGGAAAGCTTGATCACTACGAACCACCTCCTTCCCCTCTCTCGGCTTCTCCAGCTAATCCTAAGGCAAGAACCCTCTTGGGCTCCTCCTTCTGCCCCATCTCAGCCAAAGAAAATATCAGACTGCCCATTCTTCATCCAATGATTATCAGTATTTTCAGAGATGGGCAAGAGAGCCTGCTCTCACTTCCCTCCTCCTTCCTGCTATTCATTGTGAAAGTAAAACTTTAACCCTTCCCTGCCTCCTGGCTAGAACCTCCCTGCTGCTTGCCCTGTCTGAATGATGGCCCCGCAAATTTTTTCACACTGCGAAAACAGTAAGCAAGCACACCCATACACACTTGAGTCTGTGTGTGTTGGAAAGAGTGCCAAGTCAAGTGAAGCCTGCCCCTCTTGTACACACCCTGCTTGTCCCAAAATGTTCCCCAGTGCCTAACAAATCTAAACCCCTCCTCCCTAAACCACCTTCTCATCCACGCATTGAGACCCCTGATCTCCGCCTGCCTAGCTGGCCCTGCGCGTGGAACAGGTAGTACTTCCAAGAATGCTACCTTTGAGCCTAAATTTCAGCTTCCTACCTAATAGCCTAAATTTGGCCTCCAGGACCTCCTGGCTACACTTGCACACGTAGTTGGTGCCGACATGCACCACAACCGCTACCTCCTCCCCAGCACTATCTAGCAGCCTGTCTAGACGAGAAGTGATGTCCACAACCTTCGCACCAGGCAGGCAAGTCGCCATGTGGTCCTCATATCTGTCGCAAACCCCCCTCTCTATGTTTCTAATAATCAAATCCCCCACTACAAGAAGCTCCCGTCCCGCCTCCCGCCGAGGAGTATCCTGAGTGCGTTCAGATACGGGCCCGTCCCCTGGAGAAGGGGTTGCCCCTAGGGGATTCTTTCCCTCCTCTCCAGGATGATGTCCTGGGCAGCTGAGGAGCTGCACGCCGAGGATGGGACAAAGCCTGATCGTCTCCGGAAGTCTCCCCACGGTCCTTCTCTGCCTGCTTCTGCTTCTCCAGGTTGGCCACCAAGGATTCAAGGGAGCAGACGCTTTCCCTGAGTCCCTGGAGCTCCTTGCACCAAGGACACACCCATGACTTATACCCCAGAGGCATATAGTCATACATGTGGCACTCGATGCAAAACACTGGATAGCCCCCAACCTGCTGCTGGCTGTCTGACTGCATAGTTTGTTTGTTTGTTTGTTTGTTTGTTTAGGGGTACTCAAAAACCCTTCACTGGTTTGCTGCCCTCTTCTCAAGGGAAGAGAAGGACAGTGTCTGGGGCCCTGGCTTCCTCACCCTGCTGCTGAACTCGTATGGAGGCTAAACTTGTGGTGCCTTACGTGGCACTTTGTTCCCAAGGCACTGGGTTTCCCAGAGGCCATGCGCACTTCTGCAGAGAGGCTCACACACTGGCAGGCACTCGCTTTATACCCCTAGCTGGCTCCTCCTCCCTCCCTCCTTTTTGTTTGAACAGGGGCTGGTCTTCCCAGGTGAGATTACAAAAGATCAGGAAGACAAGGCACCTAATCTACTCTGGGCCTAATCTACTCTGCAGGCTCCTGAATGGGGTGCTTGGATTTGCCTAATGGGGCTCTTATCACCTCCTAAAGGACAATGACTATGCTAAATTGCTAAGTTTATGACTATGCTAAACTAAATTGCCCTGGCTGGCTGGGAAAAGGCCTTTCCTAAGTTCTTACCCTCCTAATTCAGTTCTCTTAGGCAGGACTGTTTTTTAACCTCAAGCTGCTTTTTATTTGAGTTTAAACTGCACTGGTTTAAGAGTTTTTTGGGCTTGGCAGAACTTACACACTAAAGTTTTAAATCCTGTTTTGCCCTGTTTATAAAATAGACACCAAGTGTACTTTCTCCCCCATTACCTTCTTCTTTGTTTAGTTGGGCTCTAGCTTCCTATCTAAATTATACCTCCTGCTTTTATTAAGTGTGCACCTTTATTTAAATTATTTATTGCTCTCACCTAGATCCTGTGTCCCAATTTACTGAACCTTTAGATTATGTTCTAACTTGGGTGAAGTATAGGGTTAATTTAAACAAAGTAGAAAAACGTGCTTTCCACTTTATCCTCCTATGTTTTATTTACCTTTCCAAGTGCCTGTACTTTGGGCCCTTACTCATGAGTAGGACTCTGCTCCTGCTCAGAGTAGACCTATGTACTCACTCATGTATATTTTTATTGCCCTCACCTAGCTCCTGTGCCCCAACTTGCTGGACCCTAAACTCCCTCCCTCTGGTTAGATTAGGTGCTAACTTAAGTAAAGTTTAGGTAAAGCTAAGCTAAAGGTAAGCTAAATTTCAATGTTGATTTAAGGTTAGAAGACAAGAGTTAGAAAGACAAAGATTTAGAAGGAGTACACTTACCTTCTCATCGTCGTCCTCCTCTCCTCCACACAACTCAGAGTCCTTCCTCTCCTTCTCCAAAAACTCAGAGGTTCAGTTGCCTTCTCCCTCTCTTAGCACTGAGGCTAAACTCGCAGTGCCTTACCTTGCACTTTGTTCCTGAGGCAATTGGTTTCCCAGGGGCCA
Organism: Tiliqua scincoides; assembly: GCF_035046505.1. NCBI lineage: Eukaryota > Metazoa > Chordata > Lepidosauria > Squamata > Scincidae > Tiliqua > Tiliqua scincoides. Next base: position 194,138,064 of record NC_089824.1, on the reverse strand, counting down.
TGCGCACTTCTGCATAGGATTGCTGATGGGCTTCACTTGTCCCTCAAAATGGCCATGGTGCCAGAAGACTGGAGGATAGCAAATGTCACGCCTATCTTTAAAAAGGGAAAGAGGGGGGACCCGGGAAACTATAGGCTGGTCAGCCTAACATCTATACTGGGTAAGATTGTGGAATGCCTCACCAAAGATAGAATCTCAAAACACATAGACGAACAGGCCTTGCTGAGGGAGAATCAGCAAGGCTGCTGTAAGTGTAAGTCTTGCCTCACAAACCTTATAGAATTCTTTGAAAAGGTCAACAGGCATGTGGATGCGGGAGAACCAGTGGACATTATATATCTGGACTTTCAGAAGGTGTTTGACACGGTCCCTCACCAAAGGCTACTGAAAAAACTCCACAGTCAGGGAATTAGAGGACAGGTTCTCTCCTGGATTGAGACCTGGTTGAAGAGCAGGAAACAAAGAGTGGGTGTCAATGGGCAATTTTCACAATGAAGAGAGGTGAAAAACAGTGTGCCCCAAGGATCTGTCCTGGAACCGGTGCTCTTCAACCTCTTCATAAATGACCTGGAGACAGGGTTGAGCAGTGAGGTGGCTAAGTTTGCAGATGACACCAAACTTTTCCGAGTGGTGAAGACCAGAAGTGATTGTGAGGAGCTCCAGAAAGATCTCTCCAAACTGGCAGAATGGGCAGCAAAATGGCAGATGCGTTTCAATGTAAGTAAGTGTAAAGTATAAAGTGATTTTTTGCACAATGGGGCAAAAAATCAAAACTTCACATATAGGCTAATGGGTTCTGAGCTGTCTGTGACAGATTAGGAGAGAGATCTTGGGGTGGTGGTGGACAGGTCGATGAAAGTGTCGACCCAATGTGCGGCGGCAGTAAAGAAGGCCAATTCTATGCTTGGGATAATTAGAAAAGGTATTGAGAACAAAACGGCTAATATTATAATGCTACTGTACAAACCGATGGTAAGGCCACACCTGGAGTATTGTGTCCAGTCCTGGTCGCCACATCTCAAAAAGGGCATAGTGGAAATGGAAAAGGTGCAAAAGAGAGCGACTAAGATGATTACTGGGCTGGGGCACCTTCCTTATGAGGAAAGGCTATGGTGTTTGGGCCTCTTCAGCTTAGAAGAGAGACGCCTGAGGGGGGACATGATTGAGACATAAAAAATTATGCATGGGAAGGATAAAGTGGATAGAGAGATGCTCTTCACTCTCACATAACACCAGAACCAGGGGACATCCACTAAAATTGAGTGTTGGGAGAGTTAGAACAGACAAAAGAAAATATTTCTTTACTCAGCGTGTGGTTGGTCTGTGGAACTCCTTGCCACAGGATGTGGTGACGGCATCTGGCCTGGATGCCTTTAAAAGGGGATTGGACAAGTTTCTGGAGGAAAAATCCATTATGGGTTAGAAGCCATGATGTGTATGTGCAACCTCCTGATTTTAGAAATGGGTTAAGTCAGAATGCCAGATGCAAGGGAGGGCACCAGGATGCAGGTCTCTTGTGATCTGCTGTGCTTCCTGGGGCATTTGGTGGGCCGCTGTGAGATACAGGAAGCTGGACTAGATGGGCCTATGGCCTGATCCAATGGGGCTGTTCTTTTGTTGTTAAGGGGCCCTTGACTCAAGTGTTTTGTCGAGTCTTCCACACGCGTGACTTGAGTGTACATGAGTCAACAAAAAACATGCATTTTTGTGACTCAGACTCAAGTCACCTGACTCACGTTCCCATCCCTGGGAGATACCCATGAGAGATGGAGACAGTGAAACCCCTCCAGGATAAAGGAAGTATGTGTTTACATTTATAAATATCTCTTTGAATGCCCACTTGGGAAGTAAAGCTGGATATAAATTTATAAATAAAAATAAAATGAATAAATGGCACTTGCAAGAGACAAAGCTGTCAGTTGGCTAAAGTTTAGTGGGGGTGGAGTGCAGGGCCTCTCTTGAGGAATCTGATGTGGATTAACAGGTTTGGTGCCTTGTACGAGCACCTGCTGTTTGCCTTTATTTATGCTCTCCTAGTATACAGTATTTCTATTACCCCACCATAAGTCTCCAGTACTTTCTCATCTAAAGGAATCCAAATCTGGTCACACTGCCTCTTGGCATGTCTCACTGCTCAGAGGTCATGGCATTGCAGTGGGACACACACCTTGGAAATCAAATACATTTAAGGGGTATTTGATGTTTGAAGGATAAGTTGTGATGTTATGGAAAGATGTACTGTGTTTCTGAGCTGAAGCAAATTGTGGGCACAATCCTAACCCCTTTCCAGCACTGGCATAGCGGTGCCAATGGGATGTGTGCTGCATCCTGCAGTTGGGTGTCACTCACGGAGGCCTCCTCAAAGTAAGGAAATGTTTGTTCCCTTACCTCAGAGCTGCATTGCCCTTATGTCAGTGCTGGAAAGCACTGACATAAGGGGTTAGGATTGCGCCCTGTGTCAGTTCCATTGTGAAGTCTAACACAAGGGCGTCCAACATAAGGTCTGCGGGCTGAACATGGGCCTCGGAAGCAACTTATCTGGCCCCCATTATAATTGGGTTTTCCCAGCGTAATAATTGGGCTCTCACATATCTTGAAAATATGAACAAGATTTGTACATTTTCTCTTCTGTCATTTGCAGCTAACGAGTTTTTATGAGATAAGAAAGTGCCTCCTTCTGGCCATAAGAAAGTGACATCTGCTTAATGTCACTTTCTGCTCTATTAGGTCACTTCCAGCCCTCAGCAGGAACCATGAATGCTAACTTTGGCCCTCTGTATGAAACGAGTTGGACATCCTTGCTCTAACAACTCTGTATTGCTGCAAAGCAGCTCTTGCCACAAAGATAGAGTGCGCCCCCCCAACACAGACATACAAGCTACCTTGGCTGCTGCCTCTGTGTCCCCAGAACTGCCCGCTGCTGGTGAGAACAGGAATGCCATGTCTAAATACCGAATTAATTTCCCACACCCTGATTCCCATTTAGTTGAAATTCACAGGAGGGACCCACTCTTCCGCCCACGAGACGTTGTTTGTATTTTTGCTTTGGGTTTGTTTTCTTAACAAGATGGAACATTTAGACATATGGCTGCTGATTGTGTGAGAAAGGGAGAAGACAGGCGACAGTAGCAATGGAGAGAGTGGCTCTGCTGTGTGTGCACAGGCCTGCCGCGCCGGGAAAAGCAGACTTCAAAATGCATAATTCACTGGCATTAATATTAATGATTAACCCAGCCTAACCTGCTGCAAAATAATTAGAAACAAAACCACTTTATCACGCTTCTAAGAAGCCCTTCTTATTCGAAAGACAAAATCCGACCAGCATCTTAGGTGCCCCCGAAGCAGTTATTGCTACAGCCTCCTCATGTGAGACCAGGCAGGGAGGGTTGTACTGTTTGTTTGTTACATTTTCCTCCCACTTTTAAGACAAAAGTGGTCTCCCAAAGTGACTCGCATCAATCAAAAATTCAGCACAGTGCTAGTGGCAGGCATTGTACATAAATGAAAATGAGACATTCGTCCTGCCCTCAGGCTTACAAGGCGCACACAAGGGAAGGGGAGCGGAGGGAAAAGGTAAAGGAAGGAGACCAGCTTGACTGTAGCAGAACAAAGTGGTGTGTTGCAAACAGGCATTTATATCCAGTTGCAGCCGGGCTGATCTTCCTTTCTTGGTGTTCTTGCTTGGCTAATGGGGGAGCAAATATTTGGTGGCTTTTACTCCTCTGGCTAGTGGCAGAGACCACAGCCTCCTTGATCCCCTTGCTTCTGCCATCAGAGAAGCTGGGGGGGAGGGTGTTAAATGGTAAGTACTGCAGGCTCCATAGTGTGCTGTGTAAATGCCTCTTTCCACTCACTGTCAAAGCAATTCCAGGCAACAATAGCAAGGCCCTGTGCGTCTTCTGTGCATTGCTGTCTCTGCCCAGAATGGCTCCGATGAGTGGGAAGGGGTGCTTACACAGCACATTATGGGGTCTGTGGTACTTACCATTTAGCCCCCTTCTAGCTACACTACTGAGCTGGAGGATAGACTGACTTTGCGCTGGCAGTGGGAATATAGTTATTTTTGGCAGGGGGGAGGGAAGCAGGTGTCCTACACCTTCCTGGTCCCTGTGCTGTAGTTGGGGCCAGGCTAGTTTCCCTGTTTCCGTGATGTTCTTCCTGAGAGGAAGGAGTTGCAGCCTTCCAGTGGCCCTTGTTGGTCTGGCTGGTGGCAGAGGCCAGTGTACTTCTCCTGCTTCTGTGGTCACAAGGCCACTTGAACTTGTGTTGCTGCAACTTGCAGAATAGGAAAGGAGCTGTAGCTCAGTGGATTCCAGACAGCTATTGCCAACTGATGTAGACAGTGCTGATGAACAACCCAATGTTCTGGCTCTGCATAAGGCCATGGTTCCAAAATATTAGAGCTGATATTAATACTCTCATTTGCAACTATAAAGGGGGGATGTTGACTTTTGTGGGGGTGTGGATGGATGAATTTCTAAAGAATTGGGGGGCGTTACTGTAATTTGATGGTGGTGTGAGTGCCAGTCTTAAAAAAGCTGAATGTGCTGGGATATGACCCTGCGATGTGGTACAGAGTTCTTTCCTGGTTCATTCAGCATTCAGAACAGAAAAAACAATGGTGATTGGCAAAGAAGGTGATTGGTGCTTCAAGTGCTGTTGCTGCTGAAGTTGCTACTTGCGAAGGTGCCATGTCCAACGGGGAAAAAAGAGAATAGAAAGCTCTACCACCACAATCACTACAGTGCTGTGGTATCCCCTCCCAAAACGTGATTGCCCCTCTCCTTACAACTTTCCCATCATTGAACTGGGGAGAACCTCTCCCCTCCCATCCCAGTTTGCCCAAAGTTGTGCATTCTTTACATTAAGACCAGCCTAAGTGCATGCACACATACTCACTTTCCCCTAAAGACTGCAGGGACCAGGGCCTACTAGAGGGGGGTAAATGGGGTAATTTGCACCCACGCCCAGGGTCAGAAAGGGGGCCCAGGAGCCAAAGGAGGGGGCCCAGAAATTTCCTGGGTCTTACATTTTCCAATCTCACCCAGACTCACTGCCGACATGAGATGCACATGGCACATGGCAGCAAGTACTGCCAGAAGCCACATGCACCTGGCCCAGGAATGCATGCATTCCTTAACAGTGTCACATTTGGGAGGAAGCTGGCCTGCTCCAGGAGCTCTTGGCTTGTGGTTCTGCTTACAATGAAGGAGTGCATGGGAGCTCAGGAACACAGCTGCAGGGCTACAGCTACTGCAGAAGTGGTGCCCACCCCATTCACCCCCACTCTGTTTTACCCCCTCCCTCTTTAGGAAGGGGCCCCAAAGAAACTTTGTACCCCCTGATAGAATTCCTCTTGGAGGCCCTGGTAGAGACTCACCATCACTACTTCTGACCAGGTTTGCGGAGAGGGGGGATGTGGGGGTAAACTCCCCAGGGTCCAGGTCATGACAAAACAAACTATACATTACAAAACAAAATGTACTACAAAATAAATTTGGGTCCTTAATTGCAGCCTCTGCAGGGCTGTGTTTTCACCACAGCTCTAATTCACTTTCAATGCATTTAAATTTAGGAAGGGGACCCCAATCAGGCATCTTGCCTTGGGCCCAACACCAGCTCTCAGCAGCCCTGCTTCTGACTCCAAGAGTCATCTGAGAGTGACTACAGCATAGTGCTCCAGTTGTGCATGTTTTCTGCTCCTAGCATGCCCCTGAAAGCTCTTGGGAATGTCCTCGTTCCACTTTCACAGTTCCCGTGTAATTTGTTTCAATAGAGGCAAATGGAAATTGTTTCAGGAGACCCCTTGAAGTTGATGCTTTGCTGCAAGGCGCTCTGCATGAGCTGCCTTAGTACAATGGTTTGTTATTAATTTTGTGGCGGCTTTCTTCCTCATCTTTGCTGCCTCTGCACTCTTTCACTTTTGGGGAGAAGCGGGATTAAAAAGCAGCCTTTGAAATATAGGACAAGGTCATATATTTTCCCCTTCTCCAAAGCAATGTTTGTGCCACTGTGCATAATAATGGCAATTCGGAAAGAGTTCACACATGTGCACCATGGGAAGGCTGGCCTGCAGGGGAAGAAGTTACCAGCAGTGCCTCGAAAGCCTGCATGCTGTTTACAGCTTCAGAATAATGTGGGATTATTTTAAATTCTTGGAATGGAGAAATTGGTTGGACTTAACTACCTTTGCCCATGGAGCTCAGCTAGGTCAGCAGTGTAACAAACTGAGAAACAAATGTGGATTAATAGGGTGTGCTGTAGTGCTGACATTAGTTGTTGGCAACCTTCAGTCTCGAGAGACTATGGTATCGCGCTCTGAAAGGTGGTTTTGGAACATCGTCTAGTGTGGCTGAAAAGGCCAATTCAGGAGTGACAATCCCTTCCACAACGGGAGCAAGTGCAGTCTGTCCCTGGTCTGTCTCCCTGGCTATGAGCCTTCCTTCTTTGCCTCTTAGCCTCAGACTGTTGGCCAAGTGTCTCTTCAAACTGGGAAAGGCCATGCTGCACAGCCTGCCTCCAAGCGGGCCGCTCAGAGGCCAGGGTTTCTCACTTGTTGAGGTCCACTCCTAAGGCCTTCAGATCCCTCTTGCAGATGTCCTTGTATCGCAGCTGTGGTCTACCTGTAGGGCGCTTTCCTTGCACGAGTTCTCCATAGAGGAGATCCTTTGGGATCCGGCCATCATCCATTCTCACGACATGACCGAGCCAACGCAGGCGTCTCTGTTTCAGCAGTGCATACATGCTAGGGATTCCAGCACGTTCCAGGACTGTGTTGTTAGGAACTTTGTCCTGCCAGGTGATGCCGAGAATGCGTCGGAGGCAGCACATGTGGAAAGCGTTCAGTTTCCTCTCCTGTTGTGAGCGAAGAGTCCATGACTCGCTGCAGTACAGAAGTGTACTCAGGACGCAAGCTCTGTAGACCTGGATCTTGGTATGTTCCGTCAGCTTCTTGTTGGACTAGACTCTCTTTGTGAGTCTGGAAAACGTGGTAGCTGCTTTACCGATGCGTTTGTTTAGTTCGGTATCGAGAGAAAGAGTGTCAGAGATCGTTGAGCCAAGGTACACAAAGTCATGGACAACCTCCAGTTCATGCTCAGAGATTGTAATGCAGGGAGGTGAGTCCACATCCTGAACCATGACCTGTGTTTTCTTTAGGCTGATCGTCAGTCCAAAATCTTGGCAGGCCTTGCTAAAACGATCCATGAGCTGTTGGAGATCTTTGGCAGAGTGGGTAGTGACAGCTGCATCATCGGCAAAGAGGAAGTCACGCAGACATTTCAGCTGGACTTTGGACTTAGTCTGGAGAGGTTGAAGAGCTTTCCATCTGATCTGGTCTGGAGATAGATGCCTTCTGTTGCGGTTCCAAAGGCATGCTTCAGCAGGACAGCGAAGAAAATCCCAAACAAGGTTGGGATTAGTGCTGACATACAAGTGCTGACATACAGTTATGCAAATAGGCGAGAAATCAAGAGATTGGAATAAATACAGTTTTGGTACTAGGGGTTCCCCTGTTTATTATATTTGCAAATCAGGTTTCAGTATTTTATTCCTTTCCACAAATTTTTGGACTGAATTTAAACCTCAGAATTTAAACCATAAAAACTTCCTCGTACTCCTAAGAACTTGAACCATATTTCTTTATTTCCTACATTTATATACTGCCGTTCGGCTGGGGCTCTCAAGGTTCTTCACAGTTTTAAATAATGGGTTACAATATATTAGAAAGGATACACAGCCGGAAAGCAACAGAAAAGAAGGAGGAACACAAAATTCAGGTGCCAACTTTTTTGCTATTGCATAATGGCTATGCAAAGTCCATGTTAAATTATACAGGCCTCCATACTTGAGGGTCAAAACAGCATTTTTCAAAATATATGGTGGTTGTGAATGAATTTGGGGCACTGATTGCAAAAATGGCATGAGTTTTGCTGTCTCACATCTAGTCACTGGTGTTCCTGGAGAAGGAGGGCAAAGCAGTAAATTGCTTCAGGTACTGGGATGTCCACGTAAAGTGGCCTCTTCCCCTTAGCTCCCAAGCCATTCAGGAAGGTGAGAGTAAAGTGGAGGAGATGACTCCATTTTGCTTTCCCAGACGCAACTGGCTCAGAAGCCTGAAGAAACTTACTGCTTTGCCCCCCCCCCCCAAACACCAGTGCATCTAGTTCCAAAGATACAACATAGCCTCATTAGTGGATGGTTCAAACCGCTTCCTCATGAGAAAGTCTATGCTATGGCATAAGGAAGCTGCTTGAACCATTCACTAATGAGGCCATAGCATATCTCCAAAATTAGATACGATAGAACAAAACTGATGACATTTTTGGAATCAGCGCCCCAAATATATCCAGGAATAGGTCTAACGTTTAAGATAGCAAAGTGTGTGTTGGCCTGTGTTTTCATCACAGGAAACCGTTCTGGGAAGGGATTAGCCAAATGGCACATGGTGCTACCCAAACCGATGGAGGGAACTCACTGTGTCATCTCTCCTTCTAAATTCAGCCATGTGGAATGACTGGGAAGAAAGGAACAAAATGTGGGCCTATCCCTCTGAAGCAGCCTATTGGCATATCCTATGATTTTGCATCAAGGCCAGAGGTTCACAAACTCGGGTATCATGATGCCCCAGAATGAGAAGCTTTGTCCCCTTAAGGGGCGGGGGAAGGGAAAGGCAGCAGCATGATCCCCAGGTTTATATGGCTGCTGGGGGTGATTTGGGGTTATTTTTACTTACGCAAGCCAGCTCCTGCCTCCTGGGGGTGTGGGGAGCCCTGCAAAAGGGCCCCCGATGCTTGTAAAAAAGTTTTTTTAAAAAAAAGTCAGAACCCACTTCCAATTTCTAATTTTTTTTTTAAAGATTTTTTAGAGACTTTTAGAGGCTTCCCACACCCCCAGGAGGCAGGAGCTGGCTCAGGTAAGTGAGAATCAATCAGCCCCAACAGCCTCATGGTCCTAGGGATCATGCTGGGGATCATGATGCTGCTGCCTTTTGCCCCGTCCCTGCACATACTTACCTCAGTTCTCAAACTTGGTTCTCAGACCAAGGAGTTTGAGAACCAAGGAACTAAGCTATGGCTCTGTGGATGTGTACACACATTTTGTTGGAACTGGTCTCTCAAACATGTAGCTCTTGGCTAGTCCTGTGATCTGGAACTGTCCTGGAGTTCAGCATCGATTCACTGACTTGTCAAGTTGTGTGAATGACCCAGTCCAAACACAACCATTTCATATGTATACAGTTGCCGGTATAATTCCAAGTGCCAGTTTTGTTTAATCTTGCTTTTTGCAAAACCGTGAAGGCTTTGACATTGCTGTGAAACTCGGAGGAAGATACTGGAGTTTGATGCAAAGCAGTGGTCTGGCACGTTTCGGGTAGATGTGTCTTCAAAAATAACTTAATCCAATCAGAGTTTTCTTCAAGATTGTAGAATAGTTAACCTGACCTTTCCAACAAACCAATGAACAGAGACCTAGCCGAAAATATCTACTCCAAGTGTGAATGCATGAATGAAGGAATCAATATATGTTCATTTGACTGTGTGGCCTCTGGGCATGGTGCCTTCTTGTATTCATACTTCACTCCCCCAGCTTGCTCTTTACCTGGTTAAGAGCCAAAAGGAACACAGCCCCCCGCTTATTACAGTTGCTGCAGGACATCTTCAGGACAGCTGCAGGACCTTCAGATAGCTGCACATTTGCATGAAAGGGTGCAGTGCTTACATACATATTGTAGAGAAATTAAGTGTTTGGAATAAATGAGGTTTGGGTAATGAGGCTATTGCTTGTTTATTGCATTTGGGAATCAGGTTTCAGTGCTTCTTTCAATAAATACTCAGATTACATTTAAGTCTCAGACTCCTTTAGCAGGTGTTTATTTAATTTATTGTAATTACTAAATATGTCGTTTGTTATTTGTAGTTCTTTAAGAGATTGGTAATCTAAATCTGCAGTGGGAAGATATGCTGACACAGCATCTAGGATCTTGCCCTTTGAGATTTGTGCACTTGGTGGATCAAGGACTAAGGGGCCTCAACCTCACTGTCAGCATGTCTTCTTGGAGACCTTTGGCGACTTTTGTGTCACATCAGTTGACCTTTGTGTGAACCGATTCTTATGAGGAAAAAACACAGTTTATTTTCTGAACAACCCACCTTACGGCCCAATCCTATTCTTGCGCTATGCCAGCACTAGCTATTGCAAATATGCCATAAAGCATGTTTGCGACAACTTGGAAGCAGGGAGTGTTGGTGAGAAGGCCTGTGCTGTCCTGCTGGTGCTAAATCCAGCCCACCAACCACCAGCACTGGTATGTACAGCACTGAGCAGCACTGGGGTGGGGGAGGAAGGTATTTTGGGGTGAGGGAGAGCATAAAGGGGGAGGTCCAGTGATTTTGCTGCTGTGGATCTGAGTAGGCCCATTGGGCAGGCTGAAGCACAACATGGGTAAGGGAACCCCAAAGAGACCTCCAGCCTGGTCAGTTCTAGTGCTGGATACTGTGTGGGCCATGCAGTCCGTCAGCACTGAATAGGACTGGGCTGCCTATGTGTGTTTGTCATTGAAAAAGACTGCTTGTATCTAGTTTGACTTTTCCCACTGCAACTTCTAATTAACAAACTCAAGATATGACATCATCCCAGAGTGCACTTCCCTTCTTTACTCCACCTTACGGGCTGCTGCTGTTGTTGTAACTAGGAATGTGTCGTAGCTAGGAATTAGGATGTGGCTTCATGCTTTACTTATTGAGAGGGACATATTGAGAGGGAGTTAAATGCATGGCTGCCATTCTGGGTGGCAAATGTGTATAAAAACATTTGTGTGAGGCACTGAATGAGACTTGTAGAGAAGGAGAGAGAGGACTTATAGCCTTTCATGTTCTTACAGCCCAAATTCTAACCATCTTTCCAGCACTAATGCAGTAGTCCCAATGAGATACACGCTGCATTCTGTGGTGGGGGGCAGTCATGGAGGCCTCCTCAAGGTAAGGGAACATTTGCTCCCTTAGCACGGGGCTGTATTGTGACTGCATCAGCACTGGAAAGTTGTTAGAACTGGAGTGCTAGCCATTTGAGGAAAAACTAGTCCTTGAAAGGCAATAAATTAGGAGATATCTCAGTTGTGTCAAAGCACGAGCAGATAATCCACCTGTGATGTCCTTTCTGACCTTACAGAGGGTTTAAACTGTGGTTCTGCACTGCCACTGTGTCAATAAATAAGCCCATAAACATGTTCTTGTAAACTCAATTGTGTGCTGAGTCACTAGGACTTATTCCTAGTGCTGCTAATGGAAGTTATGTCCTTTTTGGTGTTGGAAAAAAAATAGCATCCCTGTATTGATTGATTCATTCTCACCTTAGCTAAGTAGCTATTTCCAGATAGCCACAGGCTCACAGGAATGCTGCACACAAGTGTCAGATTGAAAAATGTCACACTTTTCCTGGGGAAAAAAATCAGATTAAATTATTTTTGAGGGTAAGCAAGGCTGAACCTTACCTGTGTCTTGCTTTGCATCACCTCTGACATTCACTGCTATGCTTCAATAGTTATTAAAATACTGCCTTTTCAGAGACTCTATGCTGGGAGTGCGAAGAACCAAGAAGCACTAAGTTTTGCGGGGAGCCTCAATGCAGTGTGGAAGCAGCCCCTTCCCCTCCATTCTGGGCAGGGGGAGTAAAATGGAGGCAAATATGGAATGGCTCTGAAGAGGAGGGGCCACTTGCACACTGCTGTGAGGCTCCCTGCAAAACTTAGTGCTTTGCACCCCCCTCTAGCTACACCACTGGTTCTATGTTGTCGTAGTGCCAAATCTCTGTTCTGGAACAGAATGCAATGTGAAAAAGAATACATTTGGGAAAAGTCTAAGCTATAATGTTATTGTCTTTAAAAAAAATGAAATCAGGATGATATGACAGTAAAATATAAAGCATGTTGTGTTGGCAGTGTTAGCTTAGTGAGACCCATTGTGGTGTCATGGCTAGCATGTTATACTTTGGTCACGATGGCTTAAATCTCTGCCTACTCTTGAAGCCGACTAGATAGCCTGGGACAAGGCACTAGGGCTGCAATCTTATATTCATTAGCCAGACAGCGAGTCCTACAGAACACAGTGGCACTTACCTTTGAGTAAACAGGCCTAGGATTGCACTGTTGTTGATTTTTATTGTGAGATTGCAAGCATTTTGCCTTTTCGGTCATGATGGGACATAAATGTGAATGACAAAACAAATGCAACTTTGACAAATTCTTTTATAGTGAGGTTCACTGGGATGTACATAACCCCAGAAACTGCTTCAGTACCAGGGTTCAACCCTGAAACATAAAAAACATAATATTGTTATGATTACTTTCTAACGCAGATTACTTCCCCTACCCCTGTCTTATTACAACTAGCCCCACATATGTGTTGTTGGGGCAAAATTTGAACCTTAAACTTGATTTCATACATTTTAAAAAAGTTTAAAATTCACTTTTTGAAATTTGGCTTTGTAGGATGCTTTGAAGATTTGATTTTTTTTTCTTCTTGATGGGATTTTTAGGCACATACACTACCTTGGAGGAAGGATGGGAAACATTTACTAAAAATTTACTAAGCATCAATGTACATATCAACAAAGGCAGCACAAGAAGATTTGAGGGGCAAGTGCCCCCCCCAGGCAAGGAGGTCACCTTCTCAGTGACTCCCCCATTACTGGATGCCTGTGGTTACATGAAGGAAAGCCATAGTTCACTGCACTTGGAGTGCTTTCCTTTATCACAATCAATACATATTTATTTATTTTAAAGATATTTCCCAGTCTTTCCCCTTGTGACCAAGGCTGCTTGTATATGTATATAGAGCAGTTCCCCACGGGCTCACTTCTGCCTGTTGGTGACAGAACTGGGGTAGAGAACTACATTGTTGGAAGGGAGCTGCTGGCTAATATGATCCTGAGAATGCTTACTAGAAAGTTAACTCCATCAAAATGGAGAGGATTTACATGAGAGGAACTACATTTAGAGATGAGAGCATTAATGTGAAATACACTCTAAACTACAATATCATATGCACAGCTTGAATGAAGTGGCATCACTATGGTTGGTTTAAGCCCATTAACTTTATTTGTTTATTTTATTTAAATATATATGTAACAGTACAGGTCAACCAACAAATCAGTAACCCACAAAAAAACCAGTGGCCAACTTAATGACAATCACACAACTAGAGTTCAAGTATTAGCTTTGATGCATAGAAATGAGAGCTGACTCTTACTAACATTTTATTGGTTCCCTATTGTGTCATAATTGGATTGGGTCTTGGAACAATCAGGGCCCAATCCCATCCAACTTTCCAGCTCTGATGCCGATGTGCCAAAGAGATATGCGTTGCATCCTGTGATGGGGGGATCAGTCACTGAGGCCTCCTCAAGGTAAGGGAACATTTGTTCCCTTATCTTGGGGAAGCATTGTGGTTGCATCAGTGCTGGAAAGTTGGATAGGATTGGGCCCTCAGTTTCATTCATCAGTTTTGAGTTAAAGAAATCCACTTTTTATTACATAAAGTGGTTGTGTTTTCCTTTTCTGGTTTATTGGCTATATACCATTTGATAGAATACAAATATTTCAGCATGGTTTGTTTCATTGCATTCTGCATTAGATTACCCATTGAATGTTATATAACATTATGGAAGTGGTTCTCAAACTCTCTGGGAATTTGAGCCCCACCATAAGTTCTTGCAGGGGAAGGAGGAAGGGAGCAAAGTGATTGCCTGGATCGTGCTGCTTTTGAGGGGCTCAAGGGTGTTCCTGCACTCACTAGAGTCCCCACAGGGCCCCTGAACTGCACAAACTGTCAAAATAATTATCGCAACCCACTTTTGGTTTCCAGACTGAAAATAGGAAGTGGGTTGCGATCACTATTTTGAGTGTTTGCACACTTCGGGGGGCCCTGCGGAGGTTTGTGCAGGGCTTCCTGCACCCCTGGGAGACTCCTGCAGGTGAATGCTGGAAAGCCCCTGTGCCCCTTGAAGAAGCAATTGAGGCAATTGCTCCATTCCATTCCCCCCTCCCTGCTCCTTAAGGGGGCAGAGGCCAGGGCCCTCAGGCTGGGGTGTCATGATGCCCTAGTTTGAGAACCACTGCATTATGGTATTCAAAAATAGCAAGATTTTCACAATTTTGGCCAGTAGTGGTATGTTTCTCTCACACACACACGCACGCATGCACGCATGCACACCCTCTCCACGAGTTTATCACCTGGTGAGTTCGACACCTCCACACACTCCACCCCCCCCCCAGCAATTTCACTTCCTGCTAGTCTTGGTACCAGATTGTGCATGTACCCTTTTTATGTATCTTGGTTCTTGTACAGATTATTCTGAATACATGTGGCGGACAGGCTAAGTGAGTATGAGCAGATGCATTCTACTATCTTCTATAAAACATACAGTATTTCATTCTATCTGAAAGTTTGCCTGTTGTGTTTTTAAGATTAAATAATGTTGCTGAAAGGCACATTTTTCCCTCCAGAAAACTCAAAATACAGTAGATTTTTGTTTAAAATTTGCACAGGCACTGAATCTTACTTTGAGAAGTTTTTTTTTATTCACTTGAAGCATTTTGACCACCATACAATCCAAATCCTTTGTTTCAGTTGCCAGCATGTTGACGGCAGGATTCATATTATTTCTTACAACTTTGTGCCACAGGAGAGTAAATGCAAGCAGATGAGTCATAAATCATTCTCTGAAAACCACACAGTGGTAGGTGGGGTGATGTCATAGGTTTAAATGGAGTTCTACTAGTGATGACTTTTTCATCCCATGGAATCAAAGAACGGTGCACGCCGGATAATCGCCACACTCATTTCAGAGAATGGTGTCTTAGTTTCCAGTGCACAATCAGGTGCCAATAAGTGACATTTAAAAAGCAAGTGAGGCCAAGAAAACCATGTGAGTTTTTTTTGAGAAGAGGATAAAACCCTGCATGTTTCCCAAGGAAGTGTGAATTGGGTAGGAGGTGAACAAACACCCAAACCATGCAACCTTCTCAGTTGAAAATACAAAATAGTTAGTTGGGCAGAAAGGCACTCAGCCTGCTTATGCAGGACTGAAACCCAACATTTTTCTAAGGCTGCTCTCCCTATTGCAGATGCTCTTGGGATCTCTTCCCAATATATAGGTCCCAGCTTAGACCATGAATTAAGATAGTAGTATTGGAGAGCCCAGATTATATCACCAGGACCAGCTTTGGGGTTTTGGTGCTCCCTAGAAAAGAGACCAGGAAAGGGTACTCCCAGGTTTCTGCATCCAGATGTCTCATGCCTTTAGAAGAGTGTAGTCAAAAGGTTGTATATAGTCCCAGGCCATTGTCTGAAGGCACATGATGCCACAACCTAGGTGATCCTGGGTCTGGTCAGTGCGTAGAGGGGAGGTTGCCTGGGAACCCAGATGTGCTCACCCTATGTATGCTGAAAGAAAGGTGAAAATTAAATGTAGTATATAAAACACATGTGAGTTTGGTCTGTGTTTCTCTCAGCTAAGAGCAATAATAAACCAAATGAAGGGGAAAACAAATATGATGATGAAAGGCTTTATTTGAAAGATCTGTTCAGCTTCTCCATTGAGCTGCTTCATGACTCCAGTAACTGCTGTGCCTTGATGTTGGCCACGACTATCTCTTTCCATAAGACTGCTAAATTGAATTGGGTTTATTGAATGTCAAAGACGTTCTTAAGAGGTGTTAGTGCTCTATCCCAGATCCTTTCATGCGTGGTCCTCCTGACCTTCAGTTTCTCTATACAAAGACTTTTCTTTTTCCTTGTTTTGTCTTGCTTGAAAAAAATATAAGCTTTGTCTTGTTTCCAGGTGAGTCTGAGCCTTGCAAAGGAGATGAGCCAGCATTAGTCTTTTCTAAGACTCATCAACATTGCTGCATATGGTAGGAACTGAATGAAGAAGGATTCCTTGGGATTCATTCTTACATAATAATTCCAAGGATAAAGAGGAGAAAAAAAATGTTTTAAAGCCAGGACCTCTTTCTGGCCATCTCATTCATTTTTGTACAGACATTCCAATACACTAAGCCTTTTACTGTAGACTCCACCTACAGCCCCCTGATCTTTTGGGGCCAGTGATTCAGGTTCTGAGATTTATAGCTCCATTTGTTGCACATTTTTTGGTGGTTTGTGTAATTATCCCAAGCTGTGATAGGAACCCAGCCACCACGCCCTCTGGAGAGATAAATCTGTTCAATTGTGCTCCCTTGATTAATGGATCCGTTCATTCCCTTGACAACACATAGAGGCGAACCTCATTAATTCCCTTCCCTTAGGCATTGATAACCTCCCCAGTCCCCTTGATCTTTGGGTTAGTCCCAGACAGGTCAAGTATTCTAGCTGTGAAAGAATGGAAATAGTATGGCTTGGATAATAATCTTCTCTTGCTTTGTATCTTGTTATGTTTTGATTTTCAGACAACTTTTCCTCAGCTGCAAAACTTGCCTTGAGATTCCAATAACACATGTAGTCATGCATTCACTTTATTGACCTTAATTTGCAAATAGACACATGTGATGAGAACATAACCTTTGTCATGCTCCATCAGACCAAAAACCATCTAGCCTATCCTCTGTTTCCAGGAAAGGCCCAACAGATCTTGCAAACCATTGATGATAGTGGTGGTCAAACCTCTGAAATGCAGAGATATGCTGCCTCAGTATGGGAATTGCATTTATTTAATAATAATCATAAATATATTCCCCACCTTTCCACCACTGTTAATAGTTCTACTGGCTGCTGATCTCCACATCTGTTGGGAGACATGTCTAATTCAGTGGTAGAGCACATGCTTTGCGTGCATATCTCTGGTGAAAAGGGGTATTTTCCCATTTCTTTGCTTAGCAGTAATGGAAAAAGGCTACAGCTACAACTTGGAGAGCTGCTGTCAGAGGAGACCCTAATGTGCTAGGCAGACCAGTGATCTGACTCAGTGTAAGGTAGCTTCCTATGTTCATATGCTGTTCTTATCAGATATTGCTTCATTTGCCAAGGCCTAAAAAAATAGCTGCGAAAATTCATGTCCAAAGGAGCACACCAATCACTCATAAGTGTCTGGGGAGAACAAGGGGAGGAAACAAAAACGTAATGATTCAGGAAGAGGTGAGAGGCAGCCGTAAGCTATATATTCAAGAGCCAGCAGTGAAGAAGGCCAATTCTATGCTTGGGATCATTAGGAAGGGTATTGAGAACAAAACGGCTAATATTATAATGCCGTTGTACAAATCTATGGTAAGGCCACAAGTATTGTGTCCAGTTCTGGTCACCGCATCTCAAAAAAGACATAGTGGAAATGGAAAAGGTGCAAAAGAGAGCGACTAAGATGATTACGGGGCTGGGACACCTTCCTTATGAGGAAAGGCTACAGCGTTTGGGCCTCTTCAGCCTAGAAAAGAGACGCCTGAGGGGGGACATGATTGAGACATACAAAATTATGCAGGGAATGGACAGAGTGGATAGGGAGATGCTCTTTACACTCTCACATAATACCAGAACCAGGGGACATCCACTAAAATTGAGTGTTGGGCGGGTTAGGACAGACAAAAGAAAATATTTCTTTACTCAGCGTGTGGTTGGCATCAGCACAGGATGTGGTGCTGGCATCTAGCTTAGACACCTTTAAAAGGGGATTGGACAAGTTTCTGGAGGAAAAATCCATTACGGGGTACAAGCCATGATGTGTATGCGCAACCTCCTGATTTTAGAAATGGGTTATGTCAGAATGCCAGATGCAAGGGAGGGCACCAGGATGAGGTCTCTTGTTATCTGGTGTGCTCCCTGGGGCATTTGGTGGGCCGCTGTGAGATACAGGAAGCTGGACTAGATGGGCCTATGGCTTGATCCAGTGGGGCTGTTCTTATGTTCTTAAGTAACTTTATTTCAAAGCACCTCCAGAGATGTGTAAGCAGTAGTGCATCAGGTCTGGGACAGGCCGTGTGGGAGGAAGAGGCAAGTTGAGGGAGCGTTAAATTGCAGGAACAAAAAATATCTTTCTTTGGCATCCTGAAATATAATTATTAATTTATTAATATTATGGGTTCAGATTATTATTGTTACTATTATGGGTTCAAAGACATCAAACCTAAACCTATAGCTTGTTGCAGGCAACAATTATCTTTTTCCTGAATGTGCACTGAGTGGTAATGGAAGCTCATGGTGGAGCACTTGCTTTCTTGCCTCGTGGCATAGCTTGGTGGCATATTGGAGGACTTGTTTTTCATGAATTGGTGAGCAGTGGCCTATCCCTCTAGCTACGTCACTGCTCACCAAGATACTGGGATTGGAGCACAACCTTGCTGCTCTGTGGCGAGGCAACACTCATGCAGGAATTGGTCCTGAAGAGCAAGATCAGGGTATGCGATAATTTGGAGGTAGCTATGAATGGAAATAATCACACAATGTAATCTGTTGTCATGAGAAATGTTTCTGTGTATTAATATTGAGGCATTAATGTTTGTGAGGCAACATTCATTGGCAGAATGCTGCAGGGGTGGTTTTACTACCTATCCCTTATGGTCCTAGGGTATGGTTTGAAGGCACATAATAAAAACACTGTTGCTGAAGTTAAGCAGGCCCTGGTCTGGTCAGTGCCTGGAAGGGAAACAACTTTCAGCCCAATTCTGTGAGCCCCTTGCACTGATGTACTACAAGTTACGCTAGCAATGAGAGCCTATTTGGTGCAGCAGCTGAAAGCCATCCACTGTCAACAAGCATGATGCAGACCTGTTGCTGGTGCTGTTCTACTGACATAGGGATTGGGGTGCATCTGCTGCATCCTAAACCTGTCCTAGGCTGAACACATGCCCAGCAGATCTACACAAGCAAAACAGCTAGTGTAGATCTGAGGAGTCCCATTGGGGACCAGGCAGAGACTGATATGAAGGTATGTTTTGCCCCTTCTCACCTTTCATGGCCATCCTTGTCCCAGACAGCATGTTGAAAGTAGTGGCCAGTTCACCAGTGGCCCTGCATCCCTTGTGCCATTGCCCAATAGGATTGTGCCCATAGAGTTCCATGAAGAAAGACAAGATATAAATAAATGCAGTATTTATACTGCAAAGCAAGCATCCTTTGAGCAAATTCACATCCTGGGGCATGAATCCTTCACTCTGATGGTGCCTTTGTTTTTTTCTGTAGGCTGTGGGTTGCTTGGCAAGCAAGCAGGGCAAAGCTGAACTACTCTGATCTGTTTGCCAGGAATGGTGATTTGAACTGCTGGAGCAGAAACCATTAACTCTGTTGCTGTGAAAGCAAGTCTATAAGTATTGGCCAATGACAAATCCATGCTCATCAAATAGTTGATGACAATGGTTTCCCTAGCAGGCAATGCTGGAGACTTCTGAATGAGTTTTGAAATGTTCCATTTCTCCAAGAAGCACATGTCAGGCTAACTCAGGGTTCTGACAAATGACAGACCTACATTGGAAACTGCAGCAAAGCAAAAATGGATGCCAGCCACTGATCGAGCAATAGTCAAATCCATAAACTGTTCATAAATTGTTGGGCACACTGCTGTTTTGGTGCATGTACGTGTGTGCTTGATGGTTATATGCAGTGACTTTTTTGTAGTCTACATGCTTTTGCCTCCATGCAAATGCTATCCATGTAGGAAATCTGTCAGGTTGGGAAGTCTTGAGGGCCACACTAGATGTTGCATCTGCTGTGTATTGTTCCCCTGTTTTGTGATGGAGTTGTTTATAACCCAGTGCAGTGTCCAGTTGCAAAACTGAGGCTGCAATCTTATCCACACTTCCCTGGGAGTAAGCACCATGGACTATAATGTTACTTACTTCTGAGTAGACAATGCATAGGATTGGGCTGTAAGTGGAGAAATAGCAAAGTGGAAAGGCTGTTTCCCCCCTTTCTCTTCTGTATGGTTTTTGTCCTGGTGTTTTTTCACTTGTGATAGAAGATATACCAACGCAGACTAATCTCAAGGTGTACAGCACAATAACATCTTGAAAGTGCACGTTTGGCTCACAGTCTGCTAGGGTATTTTAAGACACTTTCCCAGTCTGGGTGTGAACAAAAATCACTCTGAGGTTAGAACGGTAGAGACTTACAAGACAAAGAGGAAATAGCTCTAGTGAAAAAGAGAGGTGATACTCTGGAGTGTTTCTCCAACCTACAAAGGTGTTGATTGAGCAAGGAATTGCTAAGTAGAGATAATAGAAATGAGCCAGAAAGGATTACTCAAAATAGAGAAACCAGCAGGCGGTACTCCTTTTTAAATTGTCTTGGTCTTCGTTTGCTTCCCTGGGTGGTAATGAATGTCTGAAAAAAGCTTAATTAACATATTTCATTTTTCCAAACTTGCACTTAAGAGGGAGACTAGGCTGATAAAAATATTAGGTGTTGTGACACTTCAGAGGTACTCTTGAGGAAATGCAGCATGACTGTAGTAGAAAAAGCCTAGTGCTACAATGGATTAATATTTGAAATTTGAAGCTTTTGAACACATTAATAACATCTTCAATGCCTGTTCTCAAGTTCCTCCAGGCAATGTGAACTAGTTTCATTCTCCCCCAGGTGCTAGAGAGGCCTGGTTTAATTGGGCAGGTCTGAGGGAGATTATCTGTTCATGTAGAAGGAAGAATAGGAAGATTATAATATTTGTTTACCAAAAATAATTAAATAATGATGTTATCCTGAGACAATTCCTGCACACACTGATCTGGTATTCCTTAGAATTTGAATCCTAACTCTTTGCTGACTGCCTGTAGACTCTTCATATGCTGCTCATGCTATGTGGAGGGTTCAGACAATGTTTATGCCTAGTAGCAAGGTGTAACATTTGTATTTTGCTGACAAACCAATTGTATAGGATGCCCCCATGCCACCAGCCTTTGGGAATATGTGGACCTGACATGGAGATACCCCAAGTGAACCTAGAACAAACCTTGCATCCCTCTGTGTGAGGCACCACCATATACGTTTTTAGGTCACATCCATGTGGGGTGATACATTGGGTCATTCACAAGTCATTGTTTTCCTCTAGAGCAGACCTAGGCAAATTTTCATCGACTTACATTTTGTATCCCACCTTGCATTCTTTCAGGATCATGTAAACAATAGTGTGGCATTATTATGAATATTTATATACCACTTTTCAACATGAGTAGTTCACACAGCAGTTCACGTAGGGCGCAATCCTAACCAACTATCCAGCACTGACTTAGCAGCAATGACTAAATTGCTCCCCACTACAGGATGCAGTGCACGCCACATTGGCACAGCTATGTCGGTGCTGGAAAGTTGGTTAGGATTGCGCCCATTGTGACATAAATCAGTAAATGGTTCCCTGTCCCTAAAAGGCTCACAATCTATTAGAAAAAAAAAACTGAAACACCAGCAGTAGCCACTGGAAAAGATGGCATGCTGGGGTGAAGAGGGACAGTTGTTCTCCCCCTGTTAAATATAAGAAGGCACCACTTTTAAAGGTGCCTCTTTGCCCAGTTAATAAGGGTGTATGCAGAAGAAATTGTAGAATTTCTAAGAGCAGGCCTGCACAAATTATGACTCACCAAGCCACTGTCCAACACAGAGCCATGGATTATGGATCACTGGGGATTCAATGAATGACCTCTTTTACTGCTTGCCTGGAACTTCAGAAATAGCATGTGAGGTAGAAGAGTCATGAAGCATCTGATAGGCTACAAAACAGTGTGCTTGGTAGCTCAGACACATGGTGCTGCAACCTCGCTGAGCCTCTGTAGGTCTTGTACAGGCAATGCCTGGATGAGAGACAGCATGGAAACTGTTATGTACAGGTGTGTGCCACTTAATGATGAGGATACGTTCTCTGATCCCTGTTGTTATGTGATTGGGTCATTAAGTGAACATTCAATCCAATCTATTGCTTTTGTTGTGTAACAGACACTCCCTGCCACACACTAGCTGGCTGCACAGGCTACTAGAGATAGATTGCCTCTTCTTTGCATTAAGAGCCTCTCGGTCGTGTAAACAGACCCTCTGCTGCAGGCTATGGAAGATGCGATTGCCTCATTAAGAGCATCTTTATTGTGTTTTGACCACTGTCATATATATCTTTTTCTCTTTTGTATATTATATTTGGGTGATATTATTAATAAAAGGGTTGTTGTCCTTAACAAGATTCTCATCCTTTTACGGGTCCTGCTCCCATGCGTTTAAGAGCAGCTTGATCTGCAGATGTCAGCAGGTTAAGTTTTTTTTCTCCCTTCACAGCCTGGGGATAGCGATCATCTACCAATAGATGCAGAATACATTGCAGTTGGAGCCCTTAAAGAAAAGCTGGCAATTCTACCCACACACTTTGGCAACTCTCTGCCCTACCCAAAAGATACAAACTTTGAGAATCACAGCACTAACTGGATCCCTACTCAGATATAGGAAGTTCCCTTCTTAGGGACAAGGGGTTGCACAAGGATTCTTCTGAGTCTCTTCATAGTTTATCCAACAATTTGCTCCTGGCGTATCTTCCGTGTGAATAAATATTATAAAGAGTAGAAGCAAAAACTGATAAACTGTTGGCACACATGTGCTAATGAAATACAGAAAGTGACAAACGTATATAAAGTAACCACGCTTTGTAGTACAGAACAATATTCTGTGACATCCAATACTGAACTTGCATGTATATATTGCAGGGCCGGCATTAGGAAGTTCAGGACCCAGTTCTGCAGAGTCCTTGCCGGGTCCCCCAAATTGCAAAACTTTTATTTTGCAGGGGCCTCCCAGCGCCCTCCTATTGTGACAAGCAGTGGTGATCTGGGCCACGTGCGGCACTGGGTGCCAGCACAGCACTCGGAAGTAGATTGGCAATAATGCACCGATGTCATGTCACCACCAATGGCTTCCAGAGCGGCCTGATTTTAGGCAAGTTGGAAGCAGAAGCGGGCTCCGCTTTCTCCACTGGCCTCTGCCTGGAGGCTTACCTCCATGCAAAGTGCCAGCTGTGGCTGTGGGTGACCCACTCTCTGCCACAGTAACCCCCCCTCCCCCGGCATGGGGCCCAGTTGTGCTGAATTGGTCCAATTCGTACAATGCATCAGCTAATCAAAAGTCAGTATCTCAAAAAGTAGGTGTACAAGTAGTTTATCAGGCATGGGTTCACAGCAGTGGCATCACTAGGGGGGTGCAGGAGTGCAGGCCACACTGTGTGGCATGCACAGGGTGGGTGGCACCACTACTCACCAAAATTTTTGAAATCTTGGTATTTTTGAATAATACCATCATGTTATATATCAATTGATGTGTAATTTTATGCAGAATGCAATTAAATAAACCACACTGAAATATCTCTATCAAAAGTTAGAGCAAAAAAGCCCCAGCAGGGGTGGGGCGATGGTACATCACAATGCCCACTGCCCAGGGCATTGCTCCACCCATTGCATGGGAGAAAGTCTATTACAGGGGTGACAAGCTGGCCTCCCGTACCGGTTGACGCAAACCCTAGTAACGCCACTGGTTCACAGCATATATGATAAGCACAATGTTAACTTTTGGCTCAAAAAATGCACATCCTCCCACTCCTGTTGATTTCTGCAATGTCTGTTTAGTTCTAATTATACAGTTCAGTTCATGTTGGCTGTGGTTCCAGTCATCTTTATAAAAAGCACTTAATTTTAACCAGCAAAGATGTTAACATAGGCAGTGGTTTTAATGTAAATCAAAATACACACGAGAGATTCCCCAGTTCAGCCTTCATTGTCAGCCGTTCCACCTGCTGCATCAGAGGGGCAGGTGAGACAGCAAGTCCCCCTCTATCAGCTTGGCTAGAACCAACTGCTATTTGGTGCCTTCACTTTCCTTCACTTGGTCTCCTGCGGTGACCATTGCACAAGTTATTTTGTAATATCGGTACATTACAGAAGGAACGTTTTGGTACCTGACTCTGTTGATTTTCTTTTTTTTCCTTTTTTCCTTCCTTGTATCATGTCTCTTAGACTGTAAGCTTTTAAAAACTGTAAACTACATTGCATGCTTTATCCGAAAGACACAGTTAGCCCAATCCTATCATTGGACTTCTCTGTTGGAACTCACATTCCGGCAGCACAGCCTGAATTAGTCACAAAACATGATACCCTAGTGTGCTGCCAGGCCAGCACCAGAAATGGTGAACAGTCCTGGCTGTGCAGGATTGAAACCCTCCCGGATTCAATGGCACTGGGGGTCAGCTTAAGGGGATGGGCTGCGGGCAGGGAGGAACCAGGGGCATATTGGGAGAGAGAGGTGGTAGATCCTGTGGTAGTAGTGCACACCAGATCTTATCCCCTCAATTGTAAACCTCCCCACCTCTTTTCTCTCCTTGCACATACACTGCCAAAATAGGTGGCATATGTCCAAAGAGACCCATAGACAGCCTGAGGGCTTACATGGAGGGAAATAATTTTTTTTTTAACTTATCTCCCATCTGCCTTCAGGTCACCCCCACCCCCACCTCCATAGCATATATAGCATGTGTCTTTTTGATGTGGTTGCATCCTGTAGCGTATTAGAAGATAGGATTGGGCTCTGTATGAAGGTAGTAGATAGATTCTGAGAAAAAAGTCAGTAAACAGAGATACATACATGTAAGCGCACCAACTCTTGTGGAGCTCAATAATCCTCCTGACTTTGCTGCTAGTCTGAGATTGCAAAATTTGGGGAGGGGGTATTCTCCAGTCTAGTTTAGTGGCAGGCTACAATCCAGTATGTCTGACTTGATGGGGCACAAGCTGTGCAGGCATGAAGAAAAGCGTTGGAGGGATGATCTACTTATGTATACATGTTACATCCCATGTTACATCCCATGGGCAGGAGGTCTGGTCTAGAGGGTAGAGCCTCCGTCTGCCTGAAGATAACATCCACAAGGTCGCCAGTTCGAGGCCATCGGCACTGTGCGACCTTGAAGCAGCTGACAAGCTGAAGCCGAGCCATTCCATCTGCTCTGAGCGTGGGAGGATGGAGGCCAGAATGTGAAGCCAGATCGGAATGAAACACCTTGAATGTAGTGGTTCTTGAAAGAAAGAACCTTCTTTGAAATTGTAAAAATTCCTATTTAATAGGGATTTAATAAAAGCCTGCCTATGTAAACCGCCTTGAATAAAGTCTTGAATAAAGATCAAGAAAGGCGGTATATAAATACCTGTTGTTGTTGTTGTTGTTGTTGTTGTTGTTGTTGTTGTTGTTATGCTTACACAGTAGGTGTGCAATGAGCTAAGGAGGCTAGTAATAGACGGTGAGTCTCCTTAGTCAAATGCTGTTTTCTTTTAAACCATGTTGGTTTTCTCAATAGCTGGGAGACTGCCAAAGGAGAAAATTAGAGACTTGTCTATCAGGTAGACTGTGGATATAACAAAATGTGTCAGCCAACCTAAAGGATAAGTGATGAGCAATAGTACATGGGAAATTAGGAAGGAAAAGAAAATGAATATAGGACTCTGGATTGGCAATACTGTAAAGCCAGAAAGAAATTCTGTTGCTTCCCTCTAAGCTTTGTGTGTTGCATTTTTTGAACTTCAGTAGTTTATAGACTAGCTGAATAAGGACTCCACTGGGAAGGAACATTGCTTAGTGGTTAACACCTGCTTTGCATGCAGAAGGCCTATCAATTCCTGGTGGGGATAGAGAAAAACACTGTTTGAGAGCCTGGAATGTAGTCACTCCTGTCCTCGCGAGGTCTCAGGATAAGGCAGTTTCCTATGACCATTTAGGACCCAACTGCACGTAATGGTAAGTATGTCTCTAGGCTTATGTTATCTCTGCATCCTCATTCCAAGGGGGAAGCTACACCTCCAGGGGGTTCACAAAATCTAGTACCATAATAGCCTAACCAAGGGAACTGTGCTTTAAGTGTTCCTTTTATTGGTTTGCCCAAATGTCCCAGTGGGTACAGAAAAGAAAAAGGAGGGCCATCCTCTTCTCCTCTCTAACTTGTCTTCACTTTGTCCTTCTGGGGATTCCTCATGCGGAAGCCCATCTTGGGGAGTGTAGCCTGGGATCCCTCACAGCGTGCCTCTGGCCCCAAGTTGTCTGTTGGCTCACCAGTCCTGCTTGGGGGGGGGTGTTCCAGACCTCTGGGGCTCTGCCCCTTTCTTCTTCCATAGACATGCTGTGGTTCGTGATGGGGCTCCTTGCTCCCCCTGGATGTCCCAGGTCCAGCTGATCAGCAGTGCCACATGAACCACTCCCTTACTGACAACCAGAAAGGCTCCCCGCTGCTGTGCCATGAGGCACACCTGCTGCTCACAGTTTCAATTTTCCTTGGTAAGTATCCAGATTAGGGTCCCTACAGATCAGGACCATCATTGAAGGCAGATCTGCCCTCACTGTCTGATTACTGCTGGCCAAAAAAGAGAACTTCTCTTGGTGTCAAATACTGGCTGTCATGATGGCCCTGTGATTGTAGTTGGGATTAAAGGCCCTAACAAAGTTCTGATCCATGTGAGGCTGATCTAGTTGCTATTTATGAAATAAATTTCAAGTATATTGGAACTAGTGGCACATTTAATTTTCATGTGAATTTGGCCCTGGGGAAGACAGGGTCATCAACACACCTACCAATACCAAATTTCAGAACATGGGTGATGATTTCCAAGGAACACCTATGTTGTTGTCCAACAGAGGGTGCAATCCTAACCAATTTTCCAGCACTGGCATAGCTGTGCCAGTGGGGCATGTGCTGCATCCTGCAGTTGGAGGGCAGTCATGGAGGCCTCCTCAAGGTAAGGCAATGTTTGTTCCCTTACCTTGGGGTTGCATTGCCCTTAACTTGGTGCTGGAAGGTTGGTTAGGATTACGCCCTGAGTGATTCTGTTGTTCAGTGATTCTACAGACCCTTTTAGTTTGCAGCTGAAAGCAATTAAATGGGCCTTTGTATAGGATGTGTGCCACAAAAAAAAAGAAAGGTTGGCTGTTTGTCCTTTGTTGCTATTGTTCTAATCCTTAATGAGGTATTAAAAAGGGAAGTAAATGACAAGACATGCTCTCATTATTCTGTACTGATGTTTGGCAATTTAATCGTATATCCAAGAGCCTTTTAAACCTTGCTGGAGAATCTTGGCCTCAGCTATTGAAACCTGATGCCTCTGGAGGCTCAGAAATTCAGAACTCTTTTTGGTCATCACAGCCCTATAATGAGAAGATATAGAAGAATGAAGATGTGTCTGGAAAAGGGAGAAACAATGAGCTGTAAACATGTCAGGTGGATTTCAGCTTTTGATTTCAAAAATTTCAGTCTCTCTGTGGGACTGAGGGCCGAGAATTGAGTGGAACCTCTGGTGCAGTGTTTCTCAAACTGTGGGTCAGGACCCACTAGGTAGGTCACGAACCAATTTCAGGTGTGTCCCCATTCATTTCAGTATTTTATTTTTAATATATTAGATGATGCTTCTTGATGCTTCTATAGCCTATGGGGCTTACTCCCAGGAACGTGTGGAGAGGATGGAAGCCTGTGTCCCCATCCTAAAGAGCGGTAGGACTCCGTTTTGGCCATAGAAAGGCTGCAGTCGTCCATTTCCACTGTGCTGGGGGACCTTTCTCCTTCTCAAAAGCCTTGCCCAGGCTTTGCTGGGACAGGCTCCTTTCCAGCCAGCTAATGCTCCCCCCTGTTTGCAGCCTGTGGGAGGGAGGACAATGCTCTTAGCGGAGGGAGTTGACTTTGATGCTGCAGGATCCCAAAGGATCTCCTCTATGGAGAATTCGTGCAAGGAAAGCGCCCTACAGGTAGACCACAGCTGCGATACAAGGACATCTGCAAGAGGGATCTGAAGGCCTTAGGAGTGGACCTCAACAGGTGGGAAACCCTGGCCTCTGAGCGGCCTGCTTGGAGGCAGGCTGTGCAGCATGGCCTTTCCCAGTTTGAAGAGACACTTTGCCAACAGTCTGAGGCAAAGAGGCAAAGAAGGAAGGCCCATAGCCAGGGAGACAGACCAGGGACAGACTGCACTTGCTCCCGGTGTGGAAGGGATTGTCACTCCCGGATTGGCCTTTTCAGCCACACTAGACGCTGTGCCAGAACCACCTTTCAGAGCGCGATACCATAGTCTTTCGAGACTGAAGGTTGCCAACTTGCCTTTCCTGTACGTACTTACCTGGGGGTTACTTCTGAGTAGACCTGCTCAGCGCAGGGACATCTCTCTCTGCACCAGGACGTTTAAAACGCCAGAGTTGGAAATCAACTCTGCTGCTTAAAAAAAAATACTGGCTGATGGGGGGGGGGGGGGGGAAGGAGGGTAGCTCCTGCTATGGAGCTTGAAAACAAGGGGATGGCAAAAAGCCTAGGTCACTGAGCAGGTCTACTCCGAAGCAAGTCCCATTGTGTTCAATGGGTCTTACTCACAGGTAAGTACGCAAAGGAGTGCAAAGGAGGAGCAGCCAGGACAGAGCAGAAGGTCATTGCTAAGGGCGGAGGGAGACCCCCCCCCCAACAGTAGGTGGCTCATAGGAAAAGCCTGGAAGAAGCACTGGGCTGCCAATTTAATTTAAAAAAAACAACAACCTGGGTCTACACTTACCCTCTGCCACCGCCCTTCCCCACTGTCAGGACAGTTTGGGGGGGAGGGTGCCCCCATGGCCCTCCCCCTGGATCGCATGCCTGAACTGAACAATATTCTGGAGTCTTTCTTGTAGCAGACTCTGAAATGGCATACTGGGGCTGACCTCCATAACTTGACTACTTAAGGGTACAAGTGTGGTCAGGTCAACACAAAGCAAGCAACTGTCAGGCTTAAATTTTGCTTCAAAAATAGTGGCTGAGAAGGGGGCTGCTGTGCTGGTACCACAGCAGAGGAGTAGAGGGGCTTTAACCCTACTCCCCAGCCCTTTAACGCCTCCTTCTTTCCCGGTGACTACTGTTTCACAAAGAAAAATCTCTTCTTCATGCCTGCAAGACTTTGTTTTGTTTTATCTTAAATATTTATATTCAGCCATCTAGATAGAAGATCAAGGCAGCTTTTCCTTTTGAAATGGAAGTAGCGGAGGCCTGATCCAGATCAGGACCATGATGGAGGGTCAGGTAAAATCCCCCTACTCTCCTGCCACACTTCTGATCTACAGAGCGTACAAGCTGGCTGCAATTTTTGCAACAAAAATTAACTCTGCCAGCATTAATGATGGGTTTAACATATCAATAGTTTGGCCCTAAGAGAAAATGATGGTGCTGACTTTTGCTCCAAAAAATGACTTGCTTTCCTCCAAAGAATATGGCAAGCAGCCAGAAATTCTGGCTATTACACACACACACACACACACACACACACACACACACACACACAATTCTAGCAGCTGGTTAAGAGGTCAGTGTTTTTTTGTCAGGAGTCATAGTTGTGTCTACTCAGAAGTAAATGCCATTGTGTTCAATGTAGCTCATTCCCAGGAAAGTGTGTATAGGATTGCAGTCTTAAAAGCTGTTGTCTCAGACAAGAGCCACACTTTAGCTTCTACCTGATTGGTTCTGTCTGGTCCAGGAAGGGCATTGAATCCTACCACTGTGGGTTCCAGTATTCCTCATTAAGCCATTTATGCCTAACGTTGCATATACACAACAGGGACCAAATGTGTACGCCTGTGGGCCAGGGAAAAAAGGATTAAAAAGAAACTGGAGTTCTCATCAATCTCCACTGGATTTCAGCCTTCCTGGTACATTCAACAAATATCAGGTATCAATTCCCCCCCCCCCCAAAAAGACATTAGTCACAGTTGTGTGAGATCTGGGGTGTCCATACATCATATAGAGGTTTTTGCTTGGACAACTTTGTCCCTGCTTCAACACAAGATTTCATTTGTTGTGCTCATTATAACCTTTTTAGACTGTTTTCTCTAGTCCTAAATCTTCAATACAGTATATCAGTTATCTCCGAGGCATTTACCATTTCTTAAAAAAAATTAAAAGATAGGGTTTCCATAGAAACCTCACTGAGATCTAAGATCCAGTTCTCATCGTTCCTTTTACAGAAGGAACTTTATTTTAGTCGGTGTGTACACTGTCAGGTTTAGCCATCCCTATCTGTCTCTGTACTGCGTGTTCCTTATTCTTTGGGCTTTTATGCATTAAACCTGCAGCTTAATTTGACCATCATTGTAATCATATTTAGCTGAAAGCAATCTGCTTTGTGACTTTTGAATATTCATTAGACGTCTTATTCATTCATTGAACTGCTGCTTAAGAGATTGATCGCTACCCAAATGGAAATTCTCAATAGTGATGGGTGTGTATGAAGACTTTATACTGAGTGTTCGCACATGGATATTAAGCTCACGAGTAGACCCACTGGTGTGGCTGTGGAGGGGGCAGAAAGGATGGGAGAGACAGGTTTCAGCCCATCCTCACATGCTGCAGAGAAAGACTGAAGTCATTTTTACTGCGTAGGATCACTATTTAGTGCTTCAGTTCCACACTGGTTCTGGTGAAAGACTGTTCCGTGCAAAAGAGAACCTCAGGGGTCCTCAGGGTGCCTGATTTATAAGAAATGTTTCTATGTCCCACTTTTCTTCCATCATAGAGCTCAAGGCAGCAGCATGTATGAAGTGTCCAGGCAGTCTCCCATCTAAGCCCTGACCAGGCCCATAGCAGTCTCAACAAGGTTGTGGCTGCTTCCTGTGCCTTCAGATCTTAGCCTTGGGGCAGTCTTTTTCTGGCAGGTCCTTGAAGAGAGAACAGATGCATCAAAATCAACCTGCCACCTTTCTTCAGAAATCAATGAAGGGGGAAGGAAGAAAAGGGGTTTCCTCTCTCTTTCCCTCCCATCCCATTGACTGTTTCAAGAAAACTATTATGATTACTTCAAAAACTGTAGGCCACCCTTCAGAAAATGTACCAGTTGGCATCCAAGAAAAAATAAGAGCCTAATCCTGAGCTCTTTAACTAATACCACCATCACTGGGTGTCACAAAGGTGCCGCAAAGCACGTTTACTGCACCCACTGTGTAGAGACTGCAAGTGCCCACCCAGCACTTGCAGCAAGGGAAGAGCTCCGGGCGGTGGTAATGTTTGTTGGGATAGAGGCGGTGTGAGGAGAGGGTGGGATGGGGAAGGATTTGGTGTGTGAGGGGGGTGGGACCAGTAGAGCCCTGCTCTGCCAGGTCCAATGCTCTGTGTTGGGCTGAAGAGCTTGACATGGAGCTCCTCCAGTCTGTGCTAGCAAAATAGCCAGAGCAGACTGAAGGAGAGCCATTGATGGGCCTGTACCATTGCCTGGGGAACAAATTTCCATTTCCCCTAAGGAGACTCCGGCGGCTGCTGCAGCACCCATAGGTGCAGCAGTAGGCGTTTTGGCACTGCTTCTCCTCTGGGCACCAGAGAGCTTAGAATGTGGTTGTAAAAAATCAACACAGCAGCAAAAGAGTACAAAAATCTGGCAGGACAAACATGAAAAGCAGCTCAAGATCAGGTGTTGCAATGTGTAGGAGAACAAAAATGTCCTTGCTTGGCCCTGAAACATCCTAGTTTGTGCCAGGCAAGTTTCCCTGGGGAGGCCATTCCACAAGACAGGTGTTCCCCTGTATCCACTGGGGTTCCATTCCAAATCACCAGTGGTTAAATGAAACTGTGGATATGGGTGAACGCCTCCCCCCCACCCTCTGGAGCTGAAGGAATCTCTGTTCCCCTCACTTCTGGAGGGTCCTCTGAGTCCAGCAGAGACTGTGGACATCTGTCCACAGCTGCTACCAAGCTCAGGCCAAGCCTTAAAAAGTGACTTCTGATTTCTCTGCAAGTGACCTTTTTAATGTCTTATAAGGCATTAGAAGACCCAGGGGAGCCCAAATTCTCGGTTTCAGTTAAATGTGGGGGGACGGACTTCCAAATGCCTTGTAAGACATTAAAAACATCGCTTCCAGGTTCACTGAGAAAGCGGAAGTCACTTTTTAAATCTCAAGGCTCGGTCTGAGCTGGCAGAGGAGGCAGATGGATGTGGGCTCAGAGGACCCTCTGGTTTCATGGAGAAACCAGAATTCATGTTTTTTAACCTTAAGGCTCAGCCTGAGCCCAGCAGAGGTTACGCATGGACACCCATGACTTCTGCTGGGCTCAGAGGACCCTCCAGAGGTGAGGGGAGGGGAGCAGAGCTCCCTTTGCTTTCAGAGGGAATGCTCACAGGGGTTGCACATGGGAGGGGGCCATGTGAACCTGATCTGCAGATAAGTGAATCAGCAGGTACGGAATCTGTGGATGCAGGGGCCCCTCTGTATATCTTTAATTCAGTTGCTCTTGTTAAATAATTTGATACTGGGAAAGGGTACTATTTGTCATATGTCTGTTCCGATATCTCAAGGAATGTTGTGGGGAAAGTCAGTTACCCTGTGGAGTAACTCTGATTGTTAGCCATATTTGGGGATTGGAAAGAATTCATTTTCTCCTTGATCAATCTGATGAATTACTCCTTTTTTTGTTCTGTTTTTCTTCCTTCCCTCCAGGGTATGGCCTCTCTTGTTTATGACATCAGCATCCATTTGTCCTGCAGGCAGTTTTCTGCAGAGCAACTTTTCTGTGCTTATCTAGCATGCTGGGGCTTGAATGGTAAGTCTTGATTTGTGAAAGGCTGTAGCACATAGTTTAGCTATGTGGCAAGCTGTTGGGCTAGATAGATTTTTTAAAATGCCTTCCAGATTGTTTGATTCATTCTTAAGGAGATGTTGCAGGAATGAGGTCTTATGCAGAAATGTATACCAGGAATGAATTTAAAAAAGGACTTCAATAAATATTTGTATCAATCTGAAATTAAAAGGAAATTATAATCCTGTCTTACATTAAAAACAAACATTTAAATGGAACAAAATATTCAGTTTGGCAAGCACAATTTTTCAAAAAATGATTTTATATCTCCCAGATTGTTACTTGCCAGATATCCAACATAAGCTTCTGCAAATACTAGCTGAATAGTACTAGCTGAATAGTAAAATACTAGCTGAATAGTAATATTCAGTGCAAATTAAACATTTATTGCATTTTTGAATTCATATTTGCTCATTCAAGTCCAGAAAATACATTCCATTTGCAAGCCTGGGAGGCAATGTTAGCAAAGGGATTGTTTTTGTTAATGAATTAATGAATATTGAATGAATAATCTGATAATTCAGCACTTGATATTTGTTCATCTGGTGAACTAACACTTGCTAATGAGACGTTTGTTTATCCAATAGTTTTGTAACTCACAATCGGTAGTACAGGGTACATAGTACAGGGTATGGATGAATGAACGTTAATGATTTAAATTAATCCAAGTACCTGAAGTTAGATCTTGGCTTTAAGAAATAAGTAATTAAAACTAATGAAGACTCACTTTGCATCTGTCAAAGAAACATTCAGTTCATTGAGGGGATGTTGTTCTTGGATTTTGTGCAAACAAACTGTTGGGAAGGGGGAAAAAACCCCTACACAAGAAGCTTCCTGCTTTATTT
Source organism: Tiliqua scincoides (assembly GCF_035046505.1). NCBI lineage: Eukaryota > Metazoa > Chordata > Lepidosauria > Squamata > Scincidae > Tiliqua > Tiliqua scincoides. Next base: position 194,104,675 of record NC_089824.1, on the reverse strand, counting down.
TTGGCCTCTTAGGAATAGATTATTCAAATTGAGAGTAAGTAGTTCCATTTGGGATTTGTCCTGCATATGCGGCTGTATTCTTATATATTAGTATATGGAGACAGAAAGCAATATTCACTGAAGGGTATGCTGTAAATCTCTTATGGTTATAAACACACACACTCCCCACCTCTTTTCAGTTCTGAAGCTATGAGGGAATTATTGCAAATAAACTAGAAAAGGGAAATGCTTGACCTTGATAGCCTCTCTTTGGGATTAGTGGAAAGATTCCAGCTGAGCCAAATGAAATATTATAGCAAATGTAGTTTATGGCATGAATATGAAATCACCCTGCTTTGGCTTTTTTGCGTTTGCAAAGGTGTCAGGATCAAGTCAGTTCCTGTTTGGCAAACTCAGCACACCAGCTCTTTGTGAGCATGTAACAGTAGAAAAAGGCAATTTCTGTTTCAAGGTTGCAGTAATGTGAATTAGAACCCAATCCTGAGATCTGTGGCACAGCTCCATGCTGCGGAACATGTGCCGTAAGGCACATTTGCAGGGCTCACTGCCGGGCTCCCGCCGGTGCTAGCCCAGAGCCAGCCGGTGCTGGGCTAGCACCAGGCGGTGGCCCAGGTTCCGTGGCTCAGCAGTCTCCCGGACTGCCAGGCTGCAGAACAGGAGGTGGGAGTGTGGGCAGGGGCGGGGGGGGAGGCATTCCGGGGAGGGGGGAGGCGTGCCAGGGGGTGGGGAGGAGGCGTGTCAGGGGGAGGGAGAGAGGCGGATCTGCGGAGCTGTGCTCCACAGGATCCAAGGCACTCATGCAGGGCTGCGCGCCCTACACAAGCGCCTTTACTTTAGTGCCGACCTTTTGGTCGGCGCTAAAGAGAGTAGCCCCATTGTGGGGCTGCTTCCTTTACTTGGGAGAAGGGGACGTTTGTCCTCTTGCCATCCTCCCAAGGTGCCTCCCACAGTAGCGCAGGAGGTGTAGGATTCGGCGGGAGCCCTCATAAGAACATAAGAACATAAGAACAGCCCCACTGGATCAGGCCATAGGCCCATCTAGTCCAGCTTCCTGTATCTCACAGCGGCCCACCAAATGCCCTCCTCGAAGCTGCTGAGCCTGGGCACTGCGGGCAGCTCAGGATTAAGCTGTTAGTGCCCAATCCTATCCAACTTTCCAGTGCTGGTGCAACCATGCCAATGGGGTGCATGCTGCAACCTGTGGTGTTGGTGCAATCACGGTAAGAGAATATTTGTTCCCTTCCTTTTGGGGCTGCACTGGCACTGGAAAGTTGGATAGGATTGTGCCCTTAACTCTTTAAAGTAGCTTATGTGCAGCACATGAGTTAGCATAGCTGGAGTAGTTGCATTTGAACCAGTTGTGTTCCAGTTTTCTTTAATGAGAATATATGTGTTGAACACCAGCATAGCTAGATGCACTAAGACTGCAATCCTCACCACGCTTTCCTGAGAGTAAGCCCCATTGAACAAAATAGAACATACTTCTGAGTAGACCTGGTTAGGATTGTGCCCAAAGTACTGCAGGCGCCACAACAGACCATGTAGGCGGCTCCTCCCACTTTCCATCAGAGCCATTCCGATGAGTGCCTGTGCATTGCCTTTGCTGCTTGGAATGGCTCCAATGGCAAGTGGGAGGGGCTGCCCCGTCATGGTGCATTGCGGCTCCTGCTGTACTTACCGTTTTGCCCCCCTCTAGCTTACCGCCTCCCCCACGGCATGTTGCGGCTACTTCTGTTGACTAAGCAAGAAAGTGTAAAATACATTGCTCTAGTATAGTAATGCCTAGAATAAGGCATAAAACTGCTGCATTGTTGCAGTTTCACAAAGTCTGACGTTCCTCTGATATTGTAGAGATGTTGGTGAGAGATTACAAAAATCTGAATTGAACCCAAGCTGGTGTTCCTCTAGTCTAGCTCATTGACTTCAGTTTAACTCCGTGTCATGATATCTCAAACCAGTGCTCGTCTTACTCCCTGGGTCCATCACCCAGCTGATAACAGAATAAAAATGCATAACACAGTGATAACAGAATAAAAACAGTGATAACAGAATAAAAACGCATAACAGCGTTCTCTGCACTTCTCATTTTTGTAAACAAAACCCCAAAATCTGCAAAAAAAAGAAAAGAAAAAAAGACAGTTTTATTGGGTTTTTATTTATTATTTAATGAGGGGGTGCATGGGTAATGACTGTGGCTGCATCTGCTGACACTATATCACCTACATCGCTTATCTAGTACACTTTTAAAATGTTTATCATTTATAATTAAAATGTATGTTTTGAATAAAAACACATAATACTGCTTTCTGTACTTCTCTCTGGAAAATACCAAAATTCACAAAAAAATAAAACCGTTTTACCCACCTCTAACTATAAGCCTTCTGGTCCACAACCAACCTCATTACCCCTTTGTATTCCCTTATGGTCCTTGCATATGGGTTACATGAGCTGTGCACTGCCCCTTAAGTACAGCCCATCATCCAGATGTGCCCCCCCTTTACCTTACACTAGGAGGAACTCTGCTGCAAGCTATGTTTAGAGCCCTGCCAGGGCATTATATATAACCTTTAAAATCAATTACTACACTGTATGTAGATCCTGAATTCACTGGTCAAGTTCAAAGGACAACACAGTCACCAGCTCCTGTATAATTTCCTCTTCCTACTTACAGCTCTGACTGTGCACCGAAACTCCTCCTGTGTATTCTTACCAGGCATACCATATTGCATGTTCCTATCCATTTTTGACCTCCATTTTTATCATCCCAGCCAAGCTTGTAATTGACTCCTCTGGCTTGCTTGCTTGGAAATATGTAGTCCCAGGGAACTGACCTTGTCCTGTTTGTCTGACCAAAACCCATCTAGCTCCCACCTTCTGGCCCTAAGTTGCTTAACCTCCATTGAGGTTAACCTGTATCCTGCAGAGCTTCAGGTTCTGCAGGAAGTTGCCAGAATAACATATAGCTTGAAATACAGCAAAGCACTCCAGTGAATTGCTTTATGGGTTCATTGTAATTCTACGATTCCTCTGCAAGTAGGTAGCCTCCAAAAATAGGTACAGTATGTGTGTAGTGGGTGGAGTGGTCCAGTCAAAGATGTAGAAACAAATATGTTCCACAAAGAATCTGGCATTTTTGGGGGCTAAACATTTTTCTTCAGGGAATTTATAATTTAAATAGATGAATCTTGAATCACAGTTGGATCAATGTATATTCTCAAAAATACAAATATATCATGATTTGCTATAAATAAAAAATAAGATATAGTTATTGTACATTAAAAAATGGTCCAAAAAAATTGGAAAAACTTTAAAAGCTTACCATGTCTCAACTTTCATTTGGGAAATTGAAAGAAGTACTCTTTAAGGGCCGTGTTATGCTGAAGTTGTATCAATGCTACTGTTACATCAATACAGCATCCACCATATCCTAAGTCCAACCAGAAGAAGGTTAAAAGCCCAGGAAATTCCATGCTGGCGAAGTTCTCCTGGTAATTCTTCCAGCATCCCTGCACACCCCAACATAGCCCACCAATCATTGGGTGGTGTCCTGAGGTACAAGGAGCCAATCACTGCACTTACTCAGTGCCAGTGACCAGACAAGGAAGCAAGAAGGGGGCAAGGGTGGTCACTGCTGGAATGTATAACAGTCACCACTGCCAACCATGGAGACAGGCCCCAATGACCAGACACACACAGAATGCTAGACGGTAGTTGCATTCATGTCCTGCTTGTGGGCTTTCGAGACGCAGGTATGAGAAACAAGATGCTGGACTAGAAGGGCCTTTGGCCTGATTCAGGAGGGCTGTTCTTATGGTCTTAGACAAATTGCCTCACCGGATCTTCCGGTCCAGCATTCTGGTTGCAGCTGCAGCAGCCAGCGGGTTCCTGTGGGCACTCACAAGTCAGGCACGATGGTGTTGATTTTCCACTGTTGCTTGACCCTAGCATCTGCTATGGTATGCAAGGCATATTAGGTGCTATGTAGGTTGCCATGGATAATTGCTGATCAGTGACAGGACCATTGCATCCTAGACAACTGTGTCCTGGTCAAATGCACCCTGGCATTGCAACATATGTGTCCATTTTTTAAAATTTTAATTTTTTGCATCCCAGACATTTTCATTCCTATAGTTAGGGCTGGGATAAGAAGCTTTATAACGTGGGGTTTGTTCTGCAGTTATAGTGGGATGCAAAACAACCAACCTCAGGTGCAAACGTCCAGGGATGCCAATGATCAGGAATGCATTGGACCAGGACAGAATTGCCCAGCATGCAAATTCCCTTGCACCCTGCTGATCAACCTGTTCTCTGTGAATGTGGCTAATCCAATACAGGAGCCATCGTTACATATTTTGACCGTGAATTTCGTAAGTTAACTATGTGTTGTGTGGGGAGATATTTCCACTGTCAGTCCCTAACCTATTTTTGTTCAGTTTCATTAGGTGTCCCTGACTTCTCTTAATATGAGAGGGGGAGAAAAATGCCCCTCTCTTCACACTTCAAGATTCATTAGGGCATGCAAATGAGAGAGCATCCTTCCAGTCCCTTTTCCACCCCCCACAGAGTCTTGCACTGAACTTCCATTGGCTTATTCGATAAGTGCTTCTTCTGCACAGTGTTTTTTTATGTACTTCTCTTACACCAGAGGCCTGTTTGGCCCCTGGTATGCAGGTGGCGCTCCCTGGACTGCTTGATTACCGCTGGGCTTGTTCCTATCAATTCTCGTCTGTAGCTGTCACTGGTCCCTTCATTTCCCAAGCTGCTATGCTAAGCAAGAACAAATTGCCTTTTAGAATCGAATGAGGTCAGAGTCAAGCTCTATAAATGCAGCTTTTTGTACAAAAGATTTTGGAGATGGGTTAAAGGTTGCTTCTCTCATCGGGGCTTTCCGTTTGGCCAGGCATCACGTTAAGCTTATTTTTGACTCGCAAGATGTTAAATAGCAGAGGGTACAGTTTCTATAGCCCTTAACTGCACATTCCCTGCTCCCATCCACAGCACTCTCTCTTCCAGAACTCTTCACATGAGACACAAGGGTGTTCTAATGAAGGAGTTCTAACACAGACAAGAATAGCTCACCAAGCTCCACATGGCAATTACAGCCTCAATGTCAAGATCAATAATTTAAAAGAATGTGGCATGAGATGACACTTTGCATAGAGGTAAATGAGGAGAGAGAGAGAGAGAGAGAGAGAGAGAGAGAGAGAGAGCCTGCCTGGCAGAGTGAATGGATGCCTGAATAATGCTGGATCCTAGGTTTGCCCGAGATTTATTGTGTGTCCTTGGGCATTTCTTTGCAAAAAATGGAAAAGATTGTTTCTCTTGTCTTGCTGATGAGGTGCAGGTTTTCTGCCTCATTTGCATGTATTGCTTGCTTGTTTGTTTACATGCATTTTCGACCTAGTCTCAAAAGTGTTCAGGGCAACATACATATGGTTCTCTCTGTTTTACCCTCACAGCAACCCTGTGAGATTGGTTTCACTGAGAGATAGTAAATGGCCCAAAGTGAGCTTCATGGCCAAGTAGGGATGACCTAGTAAAATCTATCACTCTGCTGAATTTGGCACTGCAAGATCAAGGCTGTTAAGTTCTTCTGCACCTGGTGATATGTGCAAATGTTGCTGTTGAGCATATTCACTAGGGTTTGCACAAGATTAGTGTCTGACATTGAAGTTACTGCTGGGTAGAAAGTGTGAATCCCACATGTTGTTTGCCAGGTGTGATTAATCCAACATACCTGCTTCGCCATGTCTGTTTTTCTCCACCAAGGGCACACAAGATGAAACAGTGTGTGCATTCATCACAAACTTCACCTAGTTCATGAAACTTGATATGTGGAAGTGGACTTCCATGTAGGTCATTTTATCCTGTAAGATATTATCCCAGTTATGACCTTAAAGATATGCAATATACCAGTGATTCCCAAACTTTTAGCGCAAGGACCCACTTTTTAAAATGATAATCTATCGTGAGCCACATGAATTTACTAGATAAAGTGATCGAGAAAGAAATAACAATTTATTTATTAATAACAAATTAGTGAATTATTAAGTATTAATAATTAGGGTCCTGTGCTCTGAGGCTGCTAGAGACCTTACATATGGTATGTGTGTTTGCTATATTTGCTAGACTCTCCCTATAAATAGAGTCAAGGACTGTTCCCTCAAATCTTTAAAGTCACTCTGGGGTACCTTGAAGGTTGGAGAGCAAGATGTGCAGTTATGGACTTCCAGGTCGGACAAAAGGCTGAAACTGGGTTCACACTTGATCTATGGCATGCCAATTATTAGAGAAAAATAAGAAAATGTGACATTTTAATTTGGGGGTATGAGAATCACCTCATACCACTGGTTAGCTTTCCAGCTATCAGAGTAGTCTCTCCATCTGGATTGTCCACTGCTGCAATTTAATTCTGCAAACTGGGCAAGGGTGCTTGTAAAGTTGTTTTTAAAAAATATTTCAGAAACTTTTCACAACTCACCAAAAATCAGCTTGTCACACACTGATGGGTCCCAACCCACGGTTTTGGAAACACTGTAATAGACCTTAAAAATGTCATTTGGGTCATGAAAGGAGAAGATCTGGCAAGTGATTTGATGAGAAGAAGCTGCTATTTGGCTGTTTTGTTCTATGACTAAGTTATGTTCCTTTAAAAAAAAAAATCAGGAAATTAAGCTTGTGACTTTTTTCAGAGCTACACTTCTGTTGTGTTTTTAGATCAGTGCCCATAACCCTGTTAACCTGGAATAAATATTTGCTTGTTTCCCATATATAGTATTCCCTACTCCCATAATTGTGGACCAGTTTTAATTCTTTTCCTTAATAAATAGATATGTTGTATTTAAGCTAGTGTATTGCACTCATGCATCCTAATACAGTTGGTGCAGTTTGCCAAAACATGTAGTGGTGGTGGTGCTAAGACAGATTTGTGACATAGCAAGGTTCTGAGATCATTAAATTAGCAGCATGAATTATGCTGCATGCAAAATGCCTAGGTGAAGGGCACAAGTTTGCCTTTTGAAAGGCTCTAATAGAGAAGAAAGAACAACCAATAACCAAGGAGAAAGGAAGCATGAAACCACTGTCCCGATCAGTTGCAGAAAAGCATATGCCTCTTTATTTGATTTAATATTCTTGTTTCAAAAATTATTTAGGACACAATCCTAATGCACCCTTGGGCTGGCGCAAGTCTCTTGTGCCAGCCTAAGAGGATCGCAAACGTGCCATAAAGCACATTTGTGCCTCCTTGGAAGCAAGCCACACCAGCACACGAAGATGCACTGGAGCACAGAGGTCACATCCCGCTTCCATGGCGGCTTGCTCCAGGAAGGTTGCATCGGCCGAGCTCAGCCAATGCAAGGGTCTGGGGTGGGCAAATAGGGGGCAGGGATGAGGTGGGAGTGAAGCGTTCTGGGGCAGGGGAGGGTGGGTGGAGGGTGGTCCCAGGGGTGGGCAGAAAGGGAGAGGGAGGTGGGGCTGGGGCCCGGCACATATGCCAGATCCTAGCCCCCATTCCTGAGCCACGTGGAGCACTGGAAGCCGCTACACTCTCTTTGGATTTATGCCATCTCCTGAGGTGGCACAAGTCCGAGGCGACCCATTGGGGCTCTGGTGGCTTACCCAGGGGTAAAGGGAAAAGGTTCCCCTTGCCTCTGAGCCACTTTGGACCCTTATCTTGCGCTGGATACAGCGCAAGCCTCCTGACCTGCCTGTTCCAGCGCAAGATAGGATTGCACAGTTAATTACCTTTCTACTAATATCTGCACACATCTGAGACTGCACTTCCACGGAAAATATGATTGCAGAAATGTTGTATCTGTCCCCCAGCCCTGCCTTTGCAACAACTGCTTTTCATGAAAAACCAGGAATGAAGCATACATGGTGAAGGATCACAGAACACAGTAATAACCATCTTCTTACTAGAACAAACTGCCAAAAAAAATAGTGTTCTGGATAAACCCTGTGCTGTCATTCATACAAGATGAATTTATTTGTGGAAGACCTTTGTTCTACATGCAGAATTTCATTAGCAACTCACGAAATTCAAGAACCAGGGTTGTGTAGTGGTTTGGGAGTTAGACAGAGGGTCCAATCCTATCCCAAGTTTCCAGCCCTGATGTGCCAACAGGGTGCATACTGCATCCTGTAGTGGGAGGGGGTAGTTGTGGAGACCTCCACCAGGTAAGAGAACATTTGTTTCCTTACCTCTGGGCTGCTTTGCGGCTGCATCAGCACTGGGAGGTTGGTTAGGATTGGGCCCTTAGACCTGGAAGATCTAGGTTCAAATCCGTGCTCAGCCACAAAGCTTCCTGAGTGACCATGTGCCAGTCTCTATCTCTCATCCTCAGTTAAAAACTTCCAGGCTTCTTATAACCCTCACCATCACTACCATCATCATACGATATCTAAAAATATAATCATAGGAAACTTACATAGGACATACACACTGCATTAATGGTTCTAGACTGGGGTTAGCTTGAGTATAGCAGTTCACAAGTAAACCCAGGTGTTTTGTTAACATCTGCAAAAAAAACTCATATTTACTGTAGAACTTCTATTCTGCCTTGCAATAGAAACATACCATTTGTAGAACCTTCCTCATTAGTCCTGGGAAGAAAATAATCTATTCTTTGTGGTCTTCTTCTGAAATATATAAAGACTACAGGGCTATCTATCATGTTGTCCCTTAATCTTTTTTTCTGTGAGGTAAACATGTGCTGTTCTTTTTAGCCTTTACTCATGTCATTTGTAATGCTCTGACTAACTATCTGCAGCTTAAAACTCTCTCTCTCTCTCTCTCTCTCTCTCTCTCTCACACACACACACACACACACACACACACACAGAGAGAGAGGGGGGGAAAGGGATGCTAGGCACTGCTTATGTTAGAAGAAACACAATGAACGGAAGCACCATTTGATAATTAAGCTATAATTAAGTTTGTGCTGAAGACCGGAGACACTGTTATAATTAAAACTCAAGCAGCAGCAAAAACAGTGATTACTGGTTCGAATGCAGTAAGGTTTTCATGTGATCTCAGAGACCCATCACCCCAGGTTCCTGGACGTTCCTGTGTTGGCACCAGAGCACACTGATCTATTCATAGAATTCCTCCTGAAGTAAAGTTGTCCCTTTTTCCATGAACCCACTTGCCAAACAGGAGCATGTGTTTTTCACCTGCCAATTCATCATGTGCTGAAGACCCAATCAGGATTTCCTTTACCTAACATCACCTTCTCAGCACTCAAAATAACATAGAATAGGCAGGCTACAATTCAATTACGCACACTCGATGTACGCATGCTCAATAGCACACCCAGATCAATCCACCATAAAGTCCTACAGGGCGATGCAGCAGTGCCAGCATGGGCCACACTGCATCCCACAGGGAATTTTGGCTTCTGTAGGTCTGCTGGGCGTAAGGGGACCTTTGTAAAGCCCTGCAGCTGCAACAGGTCAAATACAACTTGTGCCAGTGATATCTCTGGCACAAGTCTGTGTTGATACGTGTCAGGGGATCAGGCCTAGGAAGAGATATAGGATATGGTGAGCACTGATGCCACCAATCCCACTCTCTCCTGCCCCCAATCTGACCGCTTCCACCCCATCACTGCCCCACCTCTGCCCTGTTTCACCTCCTCCCTGCCCTCCCCCGAGCCTATGCTGGACTTACCTGCTCCAGCAGGTACCCCTGTGAGCACCAGCAGGAAGACTCTGGCCTTCCCATCAGCGCAACTAGGCCTTGGGCTGTCGCAAAGCACTTTATGGCACTTTTATAACTGTACACGCTGGCGGAACTCAGGTTTCACTGGAGCAGGCCCACCATAGGATTAGGCCAACACAGTCCATTTCAACAGACTTATGTGCTACTTTGTCTCAGGTGGTGGCCAAAACTCTTACAAATGTCCATTGCAGAGCGACTAGAGACCAGATCCAATTCACATATCCAGAGAAAACAAGGAAAATTAGAAAACAAGTCACATTGACATAAATTGGACAAGTTTCTTGCGATGGAGAGGTGGCTCCTGAACGTTTACCCCACGAATGCTGTGTATGATTATAAGAAGCAAAGGTTCCAGCAATGTCCAGTGAGTTATGCTTGAGGAAGGTTCTTATCCCCAGCCTATTTGCTTGGAAGTGAGAGCCATAGCATTCAATGGGACATGATTTCAAGTAAAGGGTTTAGGATCATTCTGCAGGAGAGGGAAGGCAAAAAATGAATACTTTTCCTGTAAAATACAGTGTTTGCTCATGGCATTTTGGAATGAGAGAGAATAAAGATAAATAGTGAGAGTGACTACGACCTTTGGTGAGGAATTTTCCCATAAGTGACTGCCTTTCTTGAGAAGCCTTTCTAAAGGATGAAAATGAAACAATTCTGTTCTGTGTTGGATCCTGGAACTGATGTTTTGTCTCATTCAGCATTGAGATTTATATTATCTTTATCCAAAAGATTAAATAATAATGTTTTAAAAAAGAAAAGTGCCAGAAGCTGTATCAAGGAAAAAGAGTGTTTGTGTATGTCTTTTCATCCTTTATTCAAGGCCAAACACTCTTGGTTTTTCCATTTGGTCTGTTGCTAGTGCTGATCTAATAGCAAAATGCCGCTTTATGTGAGAGCTCTCACTTTGTATTACTCCTGCTTGAGCTATGCTTTGAACTGCCAAGCCTTCAAGAAGGGCCGAGGTGGGCAGACTGTTTCTTTAAGCGACTTTGGATGTTGGTGGCAGCTCGATTAATAAATGAGAGGGTCTAAATAATAGACATACTCTCTGAACCGGCTGTGTGTGGGAAGATTCCTTGGGCCATCCGTTGGCCTTGTTATGCTTGAGCAAGTCAAGTGCTCAGCTTATCGAATCAGAAAGAGCAGTGGACAGAAAAGTTGGTTGTCTCCTGAACTTTAAACATCTCTGCAACTTTTTGGACACTCTAGACCAGTCGTTTTCAACCACTCTGCCATGGCATATTGATGTGTCATGAGTGGTCCACAGGTGTGCCACAGGAATTTGGGGGGAAAGTCATTTATTAGTAGGGCCAATAGGGGATGTGAGCCCTCCACTGGTAGCATGGTGTGCTTTGTCAATTGTCCAAAACCTGATGGTGTGCCTTGACAATTTTAGTGCCTTATCAGTCTGCCACGAGATGAGAAAGGTTGAAAATTGCTGCTCTAGACACTGCTACTGCCCGGGATAAACATCTTTCTCATTAATTAGTATAAATGACCTTTTTTAAATACAGTGGACCCTCCTTATTCACAGGCTCAGAATCTGTGGAATTCAATATCCACAAATGCAGAACCCACAGCTGGAGGGCCTCAGGGTGAAAGACCTCCTGGTCATGACCAGAAGTGTCTTTCAGAAGGGTCTGGAAGACTTTTTGAGGCATGAGGAGGTCATGCTTGGCCTCCCTGCACCTCAGAAGTCCTTCTCATAGTTTCTGAAAGGCACTTCCAGTTTGCTGGCATGCCCCTCTGTGGATTTCACTACCTGTGAAATTTGGGATCCTGGATCTAGGGGTCCTGGAACAGATTCCCACATGAAACTGAGGGCCTACTGTAATACTTCATTCTAGTCAGTGCCAGGCAAAAACGGGCACTTTTTGTCTTTCCTACACTTTTTGTCTTTCCTAACCTCTTACAACACAACTGATTTATCTGTTGTGTTTTTAGACAATGTCTCCTCCTGCTGTATTATTTGTTGTTGTTTTTTATTGTTTACTGTTTATGCTGCTTTGTATTTTTTAACTTTTCTTTTGATGTTTCAATGAGGGGGGGCGGTTTGGGCATCTGGAAAGTACTTTTGTGCTGAAGCATAAGGTCTATAAATCTCCTACCTAAACTAAAGACATGAAGAAACAACCTTCTGCATGTCTTTAGATTTTGTGTCCAAATTTGGGGTGCACTTTGATGATGATTAAGACCTTGCCTGTTTCTCAAAGCAGCTCTGAAGTAATATTGCTTAAAGTAGCTGAGAAACAGGGAGCTAACTGCTTCTGTTGAAATGAAGTGCTTCATTTCTAGAGAAAGGAGGTTGATGGATGCAATGGGAAGAATTATTGTGTTTGTTGTTGAGCAGGCATTTTAATATCGTATTTTGCATTTTATATGCTGGTAGCTGCCTTGGGTGCTTGTTTCATAGAAGTGATAGGTGAGATCATCACGTATGCGCTAATTTTTGCCATCTCTTTATCCCCCTCTGGTCAAGCCAGTTTTCCATGTGTTGAAGGCTTTCTAGAAATTGTAACACCTGTAAACCAAGCCTGTAGTGGAATGAGTTTGCTTATTATAACCAGCACTGCTTCTCTCATTTTTGCTTATTATAACTAGCACTTTCTGAAAAACTCACAGACAAAAGCATACTTGGCAGAAGGGAGAAACAGGTCTACATGCCTCCTTATTCCTGAGAAGACCAGCTGCTGGCCTCTGTTGGGCACTTCACTTGTGCAAATAGAACAAAATCAATTTTTGCTTAATAAAAAAGCATAAGAACATAAGAACATAAGAACAGCCCCACTGGATCAGGCCATAGGCCCATCTAGTCCAGCTTCCTGTATCTCACAGCAGCCCACCAAATGCCCCAGGGAGCACACCAGATAAGCCTCTCAAGAAAACTGCAGGGCAGCTCCTAAGAGAGCGACTAAGATGATTACGGGGCTGGGGCACCTTCCTTATGAGGAAAGGCTACGGCGTTTGGGCCTCTTCAGCCTAGAAAAGAGACGCTTGAGGGGGGACATGATTGAGACATACAAAATTATGCAGGGGATGGACAGAGTGGATAGGGAGATGCTCTTTACACTCTCACATAATACCAGAACCAGGGGACATCCACTAAAATTGAGTGTTGGGCGGGTTAGGACAGACAAAAGAAAATATTTCTTTACTCAGCGCGTGGTCGGTCTGTGGAACTCCTTGCCACAGGATGTGGTGCTGGCGTCTAGCCTAGACGCCTTTAAAAGGGGATTGGACGAGTTTCTGGAGGAAAAATCCATTATGGGGTACAAGCCATGATGTGTATGCGCAACCTCCTGATTTTAGGAATGGGTTAAGTCAGAATGCCAGATGTAGGGGAGAGCACCAGGATGAGGTCTCTTGTTATCTGATGTGCTCCCTGGGGCATTTGGTGGGCCGCTGTGAGATACAGGAAGCTGGACTAGATGGGCCTATGGCCTGATCCAGTGGGGCTGTTCTTATGTTCTTATGTTCTTATGTTCTCCTCTGAGCAAGTGTATGGTCACTCAATTCACAAAGTTTTCTGTTTTTTGTTTATATTTTTATGCCGCCTTTCTTGGTCGTCAGATTTCTCCTCAGACTTTAATTCAAGGCGGTTTACATAGGCAGGCAATACTAAATCCCAATAGGGATTTTTACAATTGAAGAAGGTTCTGTCTTTCAAGAACCACAACATTTCAGATGGATCTTTTATGATCTGGTATCACATTCTGGCCTCCATTTTCCTCCCACACAGGCTGACAATGGCCAAAAAGCAGGTGAAATAACTCAGCATAACTCGGCTAGGCTTGTCAGCTGCTTCAGGGTCTCGCCGTTAACGGTGCCGGTGGCTTTGAACTGGCGACCTTCGGATGTTATCTTCAGGCAAACAGAGGCTCTACCCTCTAGACCAGACCTCCTGCCAGACCACAAAGTTCAGTGACAAGACCTTGAAATAAGATCCTTTTTCTGTCTTTTATATATTCCTACAAGTGACAGTTCCTACCCAAAGCTTCTAAACCTGAAATTAATTTCCCTGATTAATGCTAATGTTTTTCATTTAAGGATTCAATCCTGTCCAACTTTTCAGCACCAATGCAGCTGTGAGGAAAGGGAACAAATGTGTGCCCCCCCCCCCATGCAGAACAGAGCACATGCCCCTTTGGGACGGCTGTATCAGTGCTGGAAAGCTGGACAGGATCGGGCCCAAAGTCTCCTAGACCTTTTAACTAAGTTTTATTACCACAGTTTTACTTTGTTTTGTTTGTTAGTGGCTTTTTAAAAATCTCTGTTGTAAGCCACATTGGGGAGTCCCTTGGGAACACAAGTGCAGGGTCTGAAGTAACATACAGAAATAAATGTCATTATCTCAAGAACTTTGTATTTGTAGATCTTCAGAAATGCAACGTTATGTGAAGGCAGCAGAAATTTGGCAAAATGACCTAGGAATTGACACTTATACCCCCTTGTCCAAGGCTAACAGGACAATACTATTTCCTTTCTGAACCCTTACAAGGCTCTGCAAATTAATCACCTTCTTATACCATTCCAGTCTTAACCATTCAGTTCTACCTTGCAACAGTGAACAGAAATCGATAATATTCCTTTAACTGCTTAAAACCTGTGTGTTAAACAAACCATCTTTTAAAACAGTGTGCAAGGTGGATGCTATTAAATAAACATTGCAACTGGCTCCTGCTGGTCCAGGCAGTCCATCCAAAAATTTCCATTTATGTAAACAGGAAAATATGGTACCTAGTGCTTCTCTTACCAGATCCATACTGCCCTTCCTCCTTTTCAGGTGCCTGAGTTTCCTTGAACCATTGTTTTCCTAGCACATTGTGAAATAGCTCTTTTGATACAGACAAATGTTTCCTTTATGAAATCATTTCATTTCCTCTAAGTAATTTCACTGGTAACATCTTATCATTTAAGCAGGCACCCTGCCCAGCGCGGGGTGGGGAATGGAATCGAGGAAGGAAGGAAGTCAAGAGCTTTTGAGCTGTTATATCACCAGCCTTTAGAGAAACAATGCTGAAGAATTCATAAAATATAATACTGGAGATGGGCTCCAGGATAAACAAAGTGGAATTGAAAAATTATGGCCACCATATCTTTTCTGAACCAGCCCTCACTTAGGGCCACACAGTAGCATAGCTAGAGGGGGTGCAAAGCACTAAGTTTTGCAGGGAGCCTCACTGCACTGTGCAGGCGGCTCTCCCCCCTTCAGAGCCAATCTGGGCCGCTACAGCAAAACGGAGGTGTGTGCATGCTTTGCACCCCCTCTAGCTATGCTATTGGGGTCTCATACTATGTTACGTAGTTTTTATGTAGTGTTTCAGAATTATGCATTATGCCACTTTGAGCACAGAACAAAGGGATAGTTGTCAACAGATTACATAATGTTCTGTCATGGGGGATCCCTTGTTAAAAAGGTCAGACTCTATGCACACAGAAATGCATGCGTTCAACTCTTGAATATTTGCCTTTTAAAAGCAAATAATGCATATCCAAATAACATATGAAATGGTTAATACTTAGTCCCCACAGTGGTTCTTAGCCCAGTCACACACCTTCTGTGTGCTATTTATTTATAATTTTTTTTTTTTTAAAAAAAGCAGTTTGCTGAAAATCAATGAAAGCCTTTTTTAAAAAAACTATGCATAACGCACAGGGATGTGTACAATCTAGCTAAGAGCTGAGGGGAGGCAGTGCTATTTCTTTGAAAAGAGAAAGATTCAAGGGTCAAATGTGTTCATTTGCATGCATGTCAAGTTTGACCTTAGTACTGACCCCAGAATGTCAGATTTCCTTTCCATTTTCCTTGAAATTGCAATAGGTAGACATACCTTCTCAAGAGAAAGACTCAAGCCTGCCAAATTGTCCTTAGGCTCCTGGCATAATTAGGGCTGCATCTCCCAGCACTTCTCACTTCCAAGGCAAGGAGGTTCTTTAAACTCTTCATTTGCCAGATATATCTTTTCTCTTGGTATAGATATGATGTGGTGGTTTTTTTTTAAAGTCGTGATCAGAGAAGTGACTGCAAAATCAGTACTGTACAACCCCATTCCTGTTCCTGGCATGTCACCTTTATTCCAGTGTACTGGTGGCAAAGCTTATTTATGGCTGTCATTACTGCCTGCAGAAGAACTAAACTCTGTTCTATTATGCCTCGCACATCACCCTCAAGCTGCTAAGATCTTTGCAGCAGGCGACATTTTTTGAAGTCAGAAAAAAAACAAAACAGGAGTTACCTGTCAAGTGTCAGGCAGAGTTGCCGCTCAGGCAGTGAAGGTCATGCTGAGACTTAGAGCCTTACCCAGATGATCATTTTATTGCATGCTAAAAGTACAGGTTTTATTTGATGGTTGCAGGGAATCTAGATACCTTTCTCCAAGGAAGTGCTGTTTGCCAGTACTCCCAAAGCAACATTTTGTGGTAGAAAATGCAGGTTATTTTCTTCTCAACTAGTGCTTCAATTCTATTAGTGAGTGCAATGTGATTGTGCAAATGTCATGGACACCTGTTTGATAGTAGTGCCTGTGATCTTTCCAGTGGCGTATTTTTCTTTTCTTTTTGCCATTCCCATTCAATTTTATTGTTCATTTTTTTGAGGCTGAGTATTTTTTGTGTGTGTAACCCTCACATAGCCCTTTGAAAAAATAAAAAGTCTAACATCAAGTCTGCCCCTTTCACCTCCGAGCAACGTACTGTTGTTTCATGATCCCCCTTGCCTTTGGCTCTTTGGATTGTGTGTGGTCTCTCATAGTACAGCTATCACCCTGTGCTAAGGCAAACATCAGACTCTGCTTTCAGAATCTTTGGGAAACAGAAGTGGCATCACTGGGGAGGGGTGCATGGGGTTGCAGGCAGTACCTGGTGACACACACAAGGGGGTGACACCACTACTGACCAAAATTTTTAACATCTTGGTATTTTTGAATAATACCATCATGTTGTGCATCATTCGACGTATAATTTCATGTGGAATGCAATGAAACAAACAGCATTGAAATGTTTCTATTTTATCAAAGGTTATAGCCAAAAAACCACCAGGGCAGGACAGTGGTGCATCATCATGCCCACTGCCCATGCTGTTGCCCCACCCATTGCATGGGAGGAGATCCATCATGGGGCTGATGTTGGCCTCCTGCACCGGATGCCGCAAACTCTAGTGACACCACTGGGAAGCAGCATCTGTAAGGTTTGACAACATTACGCTGCAATCATAGGGGCTAGTAACATTTTTAAAAGCTGTCCAGTTTTTTTGTTTTTAATATTAAAGGTTTTGTGCTACACAGCACAATTCTGCCAGGACTGGAATGGTTAATTTCTAAAGATGGAGTTTCCAGGACTCAGGCCTACCTAGAAGACCTGACTATGGTCTGCTTTGCCCATTGATATTGCATTGTGCTTGTGAAAGTGAAACTTCACTTCACGAGTAGTGAAATGAGTAGTGAAACCTTGCCACCAACAGATTTATGATGCAGGTAGGGGTGACACAGCAATTCAGTTTGTGCTTCTTCTGGCATCTCTGCTAAAATGGGCAAGCAGAGAAGCTCTGACTGTCTTGGGTACATGGGGGAAGTGTGTAGAATGGAATTTCTCTGGCTGATACCCTTGCATAATGGGCTGCCTCTTCCTATCCTGACCAATCAAATTCAAACCACTATACCCATCATGGAGGAGACATTAGAGGTGCACACCGGGTGAGAAAAGCACCAGTTCCCAATTTCCCTTCTTCTCTGCAAGGAGAAGCAGCAAGACACCACTTCTGGGCAACCGGAATTTGCAGCCAGATCCTGTCTTACAGCCCAGTCCTGAGCTGCCCGGAGTGCCCAGGCTCGGCGGCTCCGTGCAGGGCTTCCGCCGGATCCTGCGCCTCCCGCGCTACTGCAGGAGGCACCTCGGGAGAAGGTGACGTTCGTCCCCTTTGCCCCGAGTAAGGGAAGCAGCCCCGCAATTGGGCTACTCTCTTTAGCGCTGACCAAAGGGTCAATGCTAAAGTAATGGCACTCGTGTAAGACGGGCAGCCCTGCATGAGTACCTGGGATACTGCGGAACTCAGCTCCACGGAACCACCTCTTTCCCTCCCCTGACACGCCTCCTGCCCTCCCGCCACCTGGCACGCCTCCCACTGGCCTCACCCCTCCCAGGAATGCCTCCCCCACTCCCTCAGCCATGCCCCCGCCTCCCATTCCGCAGCCCGGCTGGCGCTGGGCTAGCTCCGGCGGGAGCCTGGCGGTGACTGTGGTCCGCGGTGCAGAGCTGTCCGCGATGCAGACCTCAGGATTGGGCTCTTATTTATCTACTAAGCCAAATGGAGCTTGCTCTCAAGCAAGATATATGAGCTTGCTTCGCTTCCACTGGCAGTTCTTCAAGGAAAGTGGGGTAGATTTGGACTGATCTGAGGTTTTGTGTGATTTGTTTTGCAAGAGAAAAGCCATGTGTGTTTGAAGATGAGGAGAAGCAGAGAAGGGAACCTGACTCCCTTAACACCAAGTCAGGCGGGAGGGGCAGCTGGTATGTCTGGAGTTGCTGCTACCTGGGGAGAGATGGGAACTCACCATCACCAAGGCAAAGTGGTTTAAGATGCTGCTTTTGAATGAGATGCAGGCTGGAATTTCTCTTCCCTGCCATACGACAGTTCTGAACAAAAGCCAAGAATTCTGAGGCTCTGAGGAGACTCAGACTACACATTCACACAAATGCAATTTACTTTTTTACAGAGGTGTTCAGAAACCCCTCTTCTTAGGGGGGGGGGAGCCTGTCATGAGCACCAAATCTTGCTCAGGACTTTTTAAATGATCCCAAGCATAGTATCGTTTTTCTTCACAGCTGTCACACACTGGGTCGATACTTCCATCAAGCTGTCCACCAGCCTCCCAAGATCTCTGTCCTGATTCATCACAGACCGCTCAGAACCCACCTGCATATCAGGAGCCACAGCCCTGATCAGGGTTTGGGGCCCATGGCTCTTGTTTTTTCCTGAAAGAAGGGATGCTTTCTATAGCTCCTTAACTTGTCAGAGGCTGAATGTAACAGGTCATGTCTGGATTCTGTCTTTTTATGGCCATGCTGGTTCCCCTTCTCCTCTCAGCTGGTTTCTGGAATAGTAAAAAAATAAAAATAAAATAATTAAAAAAAGAATTGACAAGGAGGTAGTACTTCCTCCCCTCCCATCCCTTTCCCAAATTCCACTCACTGCCACTCTGTATTCTGCCCATCTGTGCTAAGTTCAGCAGAACAGGGAAGGGAGCATAAATCTACCTGGTTGGTGACTGGACTGATGGCCCAGGAGGGACTGCATTTGGAGCTGGGAGTCAAGACACACTAACCAGAAGTTTTGTAGGCTAGTGGAGTTGGAGCCAGGGAGGCCAAAGAGTAGACTGTTGATGGGCAGGATGGAATTTCACATCTTGATTGGAGGCCAAACCTTTGACTACTGGCCCCTAGTTACATTGTTAGGTGTACAGATAAAGTGCAAACATGACAAAGAAGTGTTTGGAAACACATGTATTGTACAGTTGCACCCATCAGAGGGTTGCATCAGAAAGGGCTTGGTGGCAACTGAAGCTTGTTGCTGTGTAATGTGTGGAACTGTTCCTAATCCAATATGTATCTTGTAAAGAGCCGTTTGAGTAGGTGTAATACGTATAATTCTCTTGGTTTCAAGACGGTGCTGTAGTTGCTTCATTTTAACCAGTGTGTAGGCTGATCGAGACCATGAAATTTAAGGGAGTTCAGAAAGCTTTATTGACTTGAGCAGTGACAAATTCAAGATGCGTGAAATGAAATGCTGGTGTTGTTGGCATCCTTCAGTCTCGGAAGACTATGGTATCGCACTCTGAATGGTGGTTCTGGAACAGTGTCTTCTCCAGTGCGCGAAACTTGGGTAAAGTAGATATGGAGGATAGACTGTTACCCATGCAGCAAATCCTCCCTCTCCACATCGTTGAAATGGTCCAATGGAAAGGCAGAGGCCAATACGGTTGGTTCCAGCGGAGTTGCCAGAACATGACTGTGTTCAGCCATGAACTGCCTCAGGGACTCCGGCTCCGGATTTTGCCTTGAGGTTGACTCCTGAAGCCTTTTCCACAACTGGATGTAGCCACAAGGCAGTGGAGATTTGGGATCAGAGTTTTCCTTCTCTCAGATGAGCTGCCTTCCCAGGCTGACGAGTCCCGTCTACCCGGTGGCTGTTTAGTCACCTCTTACGACAAGTACAGCCAAACTGAGGGCCTGTTCTTATCCCCAGCCCCCAGGGGAATATGAGGGGTATGATTTATGATTTATTATGATTAATATGAGGGGTATGATTTTGAAAATGGGCTGCCAAAGGATACACAACTGAAAAAGTTTGGAAACCACAGATATAGACAATATAGACAATTATACAAGTACAGCATAAATGGAAGGGGAAAAAGGCTCTCCTACAAGGCACCAGATTCACTGAACCTCCCCACCCCAGGATCTGCTTACTGCACTGAAATGTGCTTCAAATCATGGCTCTCTCTCTCTCCCCCCCAACTGCTGTTTTTCATGCAGCGTATGTACCCACGTGTGTGTTTGCCCCCTCAGCTGGAAGGTGTCACTTTCTCCAGGCAGTAAGACATTCCCCATCAATCAAAAAACTGCCTTCTAATAATTAGCTCCCATTCTGCTAACAAAGGAATATCATCCAGCAGCCATAAGCAATATATTACCCCTTTAGTGTTTCCTTGTAGGCCTTTTTATAGTCCCTATAGATCTCTGCTGAATCATTTTGAATTTGTCAGCATCCTTCTTGAACTTGTTGTTCTGGAGTTAACTCTGTAGTCAGATAATGACTTACCAGGTCTGAGAGGGACTGTCCTGTTACTTCTCTCATCTTGGATAGGATTATCCTGATGATGCAACCCAGGGTCTATTTGAGGGGGGGGGGTCAAGGGGGTAATTTGTACCCGGGCCCAGGGTCAGAAGGGGCCCCAGGAGTCAAAGGAGGGGGCCCAGAAAGTTCTTGGGATCTGATAACTGGATATAGCCACAAGGCAGTGGAGGTTGGGATCAGAGTTTTCCTTCTGTCAGATGAGCTGCCTTCCCAGGCTAACAAGTCCCATCCACCTGGTGGCTGTTTAGTCGCCTCTTATGACAAGCACAGCCAAACTGTTATACTGTGTATAACAGTAGAAATGACATAAAATGAGATTACAGTGAGATATAAAGCAAAAAAGAAAACACAAAACTACACGTTTAACATAAATTGCAGTTCACTCCTGAGAATGATGAACATTACGTAAGAGTACAGTGTAAATATGCTGGAAAACCAAATATAAGTGTATGTGAAGAATGTGAAAGACACGATATTAGCAGATTAGAATACATAAGCCATTATAGGGGATACCAGGCTGATTTGGCTGCAGAACAATGAAGAGGTTGAAACAAAATGTAATGCTGATCAGATGATGACAGATAGGAAAAATTGTCTCTGAGGGTGCATTCATTTTCTTTAGAGATTTCTCTGTTGCATAGACTATCAACCCAAATACTGTAATCTACCACCTAAAGAGAGACCCTTTTACTTATTTAGAATTGTAGTAAACTCTGGTCAGAGGGCCATTCTGAATAAATAGTTTTTTAAATCCCTCTCAATTGCCAAGGCTAAAGTCTGTGTTACACAAAGTAAGGGAGTCCTGATAACAGTAGTGTTAAAATGTCTGATTTTCCCCCCCTTCAGTATATGTAGGCAAGCTGCTATAATTGTAGAAATTAAAATTTGTCTTTCCTCCTTTGAGCCAAACACTTCTTCTGTAACTGTGTGCTGTTTGATGAGAAGCCCTGGGCAATGTGTACTTGAATTAATTACTAACGTTGTTGTCTTAGGTATCACTCTTGGAAAACTGATGTGTGCCTATATTAAAAAAAAATAAATCCTAGTGGACCATCATTGTTCCACTTATCTTGTGAGTCCATCTGCTTCTTTGAAATGCTAAGTAAGTGATCCTGTTAATTCCTGGAAATTAGGTTTTGAGATCTGCATACTAATTGAATTTTAGCTCCTGAGGAAATAAATTTTAACTCCTGAGGAATTTTAGCTCCTGATCATGTGAATCAGATGAGCATTGCTTAGGAAACCACATGGTTTGTGAAATACCCTGCGTCTCCCATGAACAAGCACAATTAACTAGGAGAGCAGTAGTGATAGTATATTAGAAGTTCTTATATTAGTTTTCAGAAGCTATTGTTATGCTCCATGATATAGTGGGACAACTACGTATTTACAGAACAGAAACTATGCTAGTTGATTTGATCTGAATTTTGGGTCTGTAGCAACTATAGGCTTCCTATGCTAGATGTTGGAATTGGTGCAACTCCGTATGCTCTCAAGGGGTGGCAGGAGACTGTCCTAAAAAGGGTAAGCCATAGCCCAGTGTCCTTTGCAGTTTACCTGTCCACCTTGGATGACCTATGTGGGAGGGGCGTGATCCAGACCCTATATAACTTCTGAGCACGCCCTCCTCCCCCTCTCTTACCTCTTCCTCACCACAACTGAGGAGACAAGATGGCATGCAGCAGGGATCTGCTGGCGCCGCCATCTTGACCACATGGCATGCAGGACGAGGCAGCTATAGGGCCTTGTTATCTTTACGTCAGAGTATCTCTGATTCCTAAATCAGATGCTATAACCGTACTACCATTGGAACTGTGAGTAAATGAATCTGTTCTTGCAACTTCAACCAGCCAATGTTGTTTGTGTGTTTCTTGACTAGCAGTCAGCCGGGTGTGGGAGGCTCCCTGGGGTTGATTCCCAGCAAAGGGGGGGTTCTGCTGCTGAAGCGACTCTGCTCCCCCTCTAACGGAGGAAACAGGTTTAAGAGATTCCTCCAACACTAGAGGCATGGTCAATTCTGCCCTCTCTTACCTAGTAATGTACCAACCTCTGCTCGTCCCTTTGCCTGGATTGGAAAAGGAAGAGGGGATGAGCAGAGGAGAAAGTTTGGAAGAGAAGAAAGTGATGAGATAGTATTGACACTCTAGCTTAGCACTCTCATTTCACAACTTTCCTCTTTACCACATTTCTTCTTCCACTCTGTCTCCTCTTTCAATGCGTCAGAGGAGCAGTAGAGATAAGTGGAAGTCTTGTTGTCTTGTGTGCTCCCTGAAGCATTTGGTGGGCCACTGTGAGATACAGGAATCTGCTAGATGGGCCTTTGGTCTGATCCAGCAGGGTTCTTCTTATGTTCTTATGGGGGTGGACAGGGATGGGTCAGTCCCACACATCTGCTGCCTGAGGTGACTGCCTCAGTTGTCCTTATAGATAGGCTGGCTCTGAATTATGTACGTTCTTGCAACTAATGAAGCTTTCCACCTGGGTTATATACGTAGGAATCTGGTCCTGGGCCATATGAAACTTTGAAAGTCTAGACAAGTCTCTGTTTAAGCTAGGAAGAAAACTGGTAACTAGTGAAGCAGGCACAAAATTGTTGGGATGTGAATGACTCCCATCAACAATTGGGCACCTGTGCTCTGCACTAGTTGAAGCTTCTGAACTGTCTTTAAAGCCAGTCCTTGGAGAGAACCACACTGATGGCTTGTTCCTGTTCAGACATTGTGCCAATGGCAGTTCAACAGCTGCTGACTATCCAGGAAGTGCCTTTCTGGCACAGCCTCCCAGCAATGCCCCGACCATCCATGGAAAACACAAGTTTCTGTAGTTTCTGTATGGATCCCCCTAGTTTTCTCAGAAGAGAGGCAGATGGACTTCTGTAGAAGATTCATGTATGCATATTGGTTCTTTCAGTGGTCTCCCAACTGTGGACCACTGCATAACAATAAAGCTACCTGGGCGAAGTTCAATACTTTCTGTTCCACACCTCAGCCTCCTACCTTTCAAGCTGATCTTCAGAGAAACTTGCACTGGGCAGCCGCTCCCACTGCTTGTTGCCTGGTGCAGGAAATAGGTTATCGGTCCATCGATTCGAACCTAGATCATTAATGTCAGCACAGGCTGGCAGCAGCTTCTCAGTGGTCCAGAAGTCTTTTCTGCATGCAAAGCCGGTGAGCTACAGCCCCCTCCCTAACAAAAGTGTCACATTCTAAACCCAAGTTGAGTTCGAAAATAAGGACTACTGCATGTTTGTAGGGTGTGCAGACTTTCACGTTTCTGTTCAGCAACCGTTAACCTGAATGGATGTGGTTTAATCCTTCCCTATCCTGGACTAAATTAATTTCAGATCCTTTTTAGATTTATGATTGTATCAACTTGGAAATTTTAGTTTGGCTCTTTTATCCTTTTGTGCATATTCCATATTCCATTCTTGATGCCACCGAGTGGTTCAGTCTGTCTCTGCAGCATCTTTTAGCAGTGATAGCTCATTTGTTCAGCTGATGTGAAAGAGGTTATATTTGTAGAATATAGTCAGCTTGGCTTGGAATGGCATTTGCTGCTGTTACTTTGCAAAATAACCAGGTTCATTCTTTTATCTCTGAGCATGGAATGTGCATTTGGGTTTGCCTTCCAGCTTCCTATGCTGTTTGATTACATCCCTTCTGGCTTCCTTGAGGTTGAATCCAAGAAACACAAACCTGAATGGTAAGGCAGCTGTTTGGACAAAATGCCTCCGAATTGATCCAAATTAGACAAAACATCATGGGAAACAACACATTTGGATAGAGCACTGAATTGCTGCCTGACTGTTCCCAGTGCTTAACTGCTAGATGTTTCTATGAAGCATCCATTTCTACATCAGTTTGATAGCAAGCCAAGGAAATGATGAATAATGGAACAGTGTGTTTTTAGTCCTTAGTACAGTTTCTCTCCCACTTGGTCTCCTACATACATTAGAGGAACCACATGTTAGCTGATGGGCAAGTGGCAATAATACAAATGTCTGGGTAAATTGACAGAAAGTCATATTGTTACTTAGGGAGATACAGTGCCAGAACAGACAGGCACCTGATAGAGAGGTACAAGCTCCACTAGTCAGAGAATTGATTGGCACAGGCGCACATAAGCAGGGAGAAAATGCATTGAGGAACATTTCATGTCTCATCTGAAACTAAAGCAAATGTGGATTTCACCAAGAGGGAATGAGTTCTTCCCTTTGTTGGCTCTACAGCATGAATGATGGATCCTTGGGAAGGTGCACTGAGAGTGCAATCCTTGATTAACAAAACCTCTGCTTTTTGTCTCTTTATCTTAGCCGTTATGTAAATGAAGGGAGTGATTCCGGCAGAGAAAGGAATCAGAGCTCCACAGAGCAAAAGGGAGAGTCATAATGAGTGGTAAACATGTTTTTTCTTCCTTTTTGTGTGCACTTGAAATTCTGGCTTTTTGATGAAATTTAACAAAGGGGATTATTTATATCGGCAGTACCGGTAATTTCACTTGTGGTTTGGGTTTTTTTTCTTTGTATTCCCCAGTCTTTTGCTGAACTTCCACAATCTCACCTTTTCTGTACCTTCTGTTACTGGATGCTTCTCTTGCCGTTCTTCTTCCCATGTGCTTCTTTATGAGGCTTGCAGTCCAATCCTATGGGCTTGCAGCAATGGTGGAACAGCGATTTGTCAGCACTACCTGTTTTACTGCTATAGTAAAAGCATTTCTAGCAATGTGTGCTGCCCAAGCACTGGCAGGAGGGCCAGAGCCTTCCCAGATGCATTGGGGATCGTGAGCCACCCAAGGGAGCAGGTTAAACAGTGAGGGAGGCAGGATGGGGTGAGAAAAGGTGCAATGGAGGTGGAAGGGGGAAAAACTGGATAGGGACAGGAGGAATGGGGGCAGAGAGGCTGTGGGAGGGGGTGGATCTGGCAGCAATGGCACATGCCTGATCCTATCCTCCTCTTTGGCATCCCCCTTTCTCTCCTCTGACCTGTGCCATCAAAATCACTGGCACAGGTCCAAGGACGCCCATTGCAGAGTGGAAGGCTTATGGAGCTGTAAAGGAATTTCAAGGGGATTTCTCCCAGTAAGCCCCCCTGCTGGATTCAGCCCACTTGTTTTTGGCACAGCTGCATCAGTGGGGGGGGGAGGGAGGGTAGAATTGGGCCATTAATGTTGGAGCGGCAGGAAAAATGCTGAATCTGACTTCACTCATCCTGGGTCATGGAAACTCCTACTCTTTAAAGGCAATGGTACTCAAACTTTTCTGGCCAGTGGCTCCCTTGACCCCTGTCGCTGTTGGCCATGACTCCCCATCATGTTCCTGAGGGTTGGAAGTGACATCATTAAACAGGAAGTGGCCAGAAATATTAACTATATTAATATTAATTATATTAATCTTATCATTAATTAAATGCAGATCTTAAAATATATTAATACACAGCAATATACATGCTTTATAAATGATCAACTGCTGATCACTGTTGGAGACAGGATGCTGGAGTAGGTAGATTTGGTCTGGTCCAGGAAGACTCATTTTTTTAACCTTGTAAGCATACCAGTAGAATTGTTTTATCAAATGAACTTTGTGAACAAGCAGTCTGACCAACATTACGCACACACACCCCTGTGGACCCCAATCCAACTAGTCATTTCTCCCATTCTCCTTGGATAGGATTGAACCCTTTATTAATTTAATTTAATTTTTCCAGCAGCTGGTGGGGAAAACAAAAATAGACCATGAAAATATATCAGAGCTGATAGGGTTTGGTTAGGAAGCTGATTTGTCTCCTATACTAGGAGATGCACAGCTCAAGCCTATGCATGTCTACTCAGAAGTAAGTCCCATTAGAGTCAATGGGGCTTACCCCTAGGAAAGTGTGGATAGGATTGGGTTGGCAATCACTTCATCAATGGCTGATAAGTATCCCCTTCAAATAGCAAGATTCATCACTTTAAAAATACAGCCTTTCCTCTTCAGTCAAAGAGCAAGATTAATAAATCACTTTAAAAACAGTACCCTTTTTCTGCTCTTGGCCAAGTAAAGTGTGTACTTGCCTCTCCCCTCCCTGTTTGCCAACTGCATGGAAGCAACTTTAAGAGTCCTGATGACTGGTAAAACAGGAAGCGTTTTATTTGGGGAGGGGGAGGAAAGCGGGAAGGTTTGGAGATCAAAAGGGGGGAGTGGAAGAGGGAGGGGGTTGAAAAGAGAGATTTCACTTTGATGAGAAGCAATCCCAGGTTGGGAACTAGGAACCAGCCAGACAAGGATCAAGGAGGGTTTCTTTCTGACAGTCAGCAAGGGCAAGGACTGCAAAATGAGCATGCTTGGTACTTGCCAGATGGGGGTTGGAGTCAAAGAGTTTTGGAAACAACATGCAGCGAACACAGAAGGCGGCAGCCTCGGAGTGGAGGGAGAAGAGGGCAGGGCGGCAGCAGCCACTCTCGCAGCTGAGCAACTCCCGTTTCTTCTGCTTTAAAAAAAGCACAGAAGACGGGCTCGTATTCTACCCAGGGGTGTGACTGTATCGCTGCGAGAGGACATCCCGCGCCTCCCCTTTGAGTTTCTGGCGCCTCCCTAAGGAGCCGCGCCTCATAGTTTGAATAACACTGCTCTAAAGGTAAAGGGTTTATCTTAACCTGCGATCTGTACCCGAGGTTCATCAAAATAATGATTGTGGGTGTGGTGTGGTGGTGGTAAAGCCTTACTGTTCCGCACTGCAGCAAGCTGTTTTTGCGCCTAACCTTCATACAGCAACTTGCCAGTCAACCACTTTCTCAGGGAAGCCAGGCAAAGAGCCTTCTGGGATGATTTCCTGGGGAACTGGTTGAGCAGCGCACAGCTGTGTGAAGATCAGGTGTGAAAATGGCTGACTGAGGCACAGAATAGTAAGGCTTCACCACCACCTCACAGCACCCAGAATCATTATTCTGGCACACCGGATCCAGCCCATGGGCCGGGATTTGGCAACCCATGCCTGAAACCGTGCCTTGCCCACAAAAGGCCTTCTTGTAAATATTAAAGTTACAATGAAATGCACAACTAATGGATATTTATTCTATAGTCTTGGGATAATATAAGACAGTCACCATCCTAAGCCCTGCTCTTTTAATAAGTTTAAGCTCCCAGAATGGAGGGGAATTGTTTGTATCCTCTCCCATTTCAGAGATGCATCCTACCCCACCACTCATTCAAAGCTCTTTTATATAATAATGGTCATCATTTTCATGGCTTTCATTCTACACAAGCATGCTAGCATCACAACCTTTGTTTCCTACATAAGGTGAGGAAGGTTGTCAACCAGAACAAATCAAGCAAGAGCCACAGAAATGCAAATCAACCTGGGGGTTGCAGTGGAGGTTTGTAAATGCAAAATCTGATCATAACAATGTGTGAATTATGGTTCCCCTCATCAAGGACACTTGCCACTGCAAATCGAGAGTGCTGGAAGAAAAGCCATGCCTACCTAGGGTTGCATTTGCTGAGTGACTCTCCTAGGATACTCAAGATTCAGTATATTCAAGAAATTAGATTTTATGGCTCACTTTTCTGCCAAAAGTCTTCTTATTAGAGCCAGGAGATGTGGAGGCAATCTTTGATTCTGATAATGAGAGATTAGTAAAGTGGAGAGGCTCTGTGATTGCTTGAGAAGATGAACATCTTAGATATAAATAAGTTATGCAATGAACGGTCAGATCACTGCACAGACTGCATTTATTCATTACTCTGAAGAAAATAGAAGATGTCTAGGACCAGCTGGGTCTAGCATTACATGTGACAAGAAGAGTGGGAGAGGGATTGTTAGCCCAGAAGTTCCTTGAAGTTGTCCTTTATATATATTTTTGTTGGGGGAGTGTTTAGGGTGTTAGACTTTGACTGAGATCAGAGTTTGACTACCCTTTTTGTGACCCCCATTTGGTAGTCTCTTCTCCAGTGCTGTCAGTAGTCACCCACCCACATAATTCTTGTGTCTGCAGGACTTACCTGTCAAAATGGAGGTAAGTTTCGCCCAGGGGTTTGCCCTTCTGAGGGCAATGGAGTTGGGAGGGGATGGGACTGTTCCACCACATCCTGAGCTCCGTGTTGGGCCTTTTGGCCCGACACGGAGTCTCAATTATGCGCTGGCAAAATAGCCTGCCCATTGTGGGGCTTGGGGCTTTCCCTGAGAGAAGGGAACAAAAGTTCCATCTCCTGAGGATACCTCAGGTGGCTGTGGTAGCTGCTTTGGTGCTGCTGCACCCAGCGGTGGAGCTATCTTCAGGATTGGGCTGCTGGTTGGATGGTACTGCTGGATCTGCACAGTTTCTGCCAAAAAAAATGGAGATGCTTTCTTCCACTACT
The DNA here is from genome assembly GCF_035046505.1 of Tiliqua scincoides. Classification (NCBI taxonomy): domain Eukaryota; kingdom Metazoa; phylum Chordata; class Lepidosauria; order Squamata; family Scincidae; genus Tiliqua; species Tiliqua scincoides. The sequence continues at coordinate 194,075,767 of NC_089824.1, read as the reverse complement.
TCAGTAATGAGGACCTGGCTTCATTAGTGGTTCAAAGAGAAAGATGGGTTTTTTGGAACAAGCAGGGGTTTGTTTTTAAAACACTTCACTGTCAAGTTACCTGCCAATAAACATTCTGAAATAAATCTGGAATAGTTGGTCAACCGCTGTCCAATTGAGCACACAAAAACAAGTGCCACATTCCAATGCAACAACAGCTGTTTGCAAATGCACACCAAAAAGGTGCAGCATTTCTATATAATATCAGGTAATGAAGACAACAGCACTTTACAAATGCACACTAAACAAGTGCTGGCAAATGGGTTCACAGAAGGGGCTTAACATGGCTCCTCAGTGACAGGACCTCTTAGTGCTTCTCCCCCTTTCAGCTTGTTCATGCCTGTGCATGCGCTGAGTGCTCTAAACAGGTCAAACCAGCCTTAACATCTTTTTAACATCTGGTTTTTACAGTCTTGGGGGTTTTTTTGTTATAAAATTGCTGCTGATGCTCTTTGTATTATATTTATGTTTGTTTTTAAGGTGCTCTTCATTGTGAAGGGTTTTAATGTTTAAATTTGTGTTTTGAACTGTGATTTTATTTTGAATTTCTGGACATTTCTTTGTTTGTAAGCCTCGTTGGGTCTCTTCGGGGAGAAAGGTGGGGTAGAAATACAGTAAACAAACAAACAAACCAGCATCCTAATGTCCTATTTTTGTGCCAATTCCTTAAAAGTACTGCTTTCTTCCATTATGAGCTGCTCAAAAGACCCAAAAAATCACAGGTTGAATCTTTAGACTTCAGTACTCATTAATAGTGATGCATTTCTACTTTCATTTAGGTATGCATGGAAAAGGTTTTCACTGTCATCAGGCCATTTAGGTACTAGATCCTTGATTGAATACCAAGCTTTTCATGCTTTCCCCACCTTCTTAGTACTTGCTACTGATTTCTGTGATTCCAGGCTCTGCAGGCTCCCGAAGATCATGCCTCTTTCCAAGCATGAACTCCATGTACTTCTGCCCGGGACATATGAGACCACCTTCATGTGAGAGCAGCTGGGAGAATGGCAGGGGTTTTGACACATCACAGCCTTTGCAGTTTGTCTAACAAACAAGGTACAAGTGCACACATGCCAGCACGAGTGGTCAGCATTCTGTGCCTGCTCTCAGGCCTTCTGTCCCACTGCCAAGTGGAATCTGGCCTTTGGTGCTGTATTGTTCGTTTCATTGACAGTTTTCACTGACACTGGGCCATTTAAAAGCACTTTACTCCTGCTGCCCCAATATGCATGGCTTCTAGATGTCACAGTGCCAGCTTGTCATGCTGGGAGGGCTCCTAAAGCACATTGGTTTTACAGCTCCGCTTTTTAAATTCTTGCTCACATCCTGCTTACATTATTCATCACCACAACAGCCTCTGCACAGTTCTGTAAGCATTTCTGCCATTGAGATCATCCTAGTGCCACAGATGGAGCAGTTTTGGACCTGAACAATCCTAAACCCAGTTGGACCATTGAAACTTGTCAACGCCTACACTTTTTTGGAAGTTGTGTGTGTAAGTAAATGCTGTGGTACTAAAGGCCCAATCCTATTGTAGCTCCACACTGGTGAAACATTTGTTCTGCCAGTGCTTGCTATTGCAAAGTGCCATAAGCTGCTTTGTGTCAGTTCTACTAGCCAGCCTGCTGGCAGAAAAGCTGAAGATTTCCTTTGTGAGCCAGCAGAGTGAAGTAAGCCCACCAGGCCAGGCAAGTCCAGTGGAGGGAGGGCGGGAAGGGAGTTGAAGGGAGAGAGAATGGGGCAGGGTGGTCAGATTGGGTCCAGGAGATGGCAGGATCTGCAGTGCTGGTGTGTGCTGTATCTTAACTCCCTTCCCAGGCCTGATCTGCCTGCATGAATCAACTGGAACTTGCATCGGTGATACTACTGGCACAGGTACAAGTTGACTCATTGTGCCTGCTGGGGCTTACCCTGGGGCAAGGGGACCAATGTCCTTTCATCCCAAGGAGACCTCCAGCAGCTGAAATTCCCCCTCAGGGTGCAATGTAGCCTGTGCCAGTCCCACTTCATCGCCATGCAGGAATTTAGTGGGGATTGGGCTGTAACTCGATTTGGATGTTGGTGGCCAGAATTAAACTAATAGGTCTTGGATGAGATGTTCTAGTTCAGTCCAGTTTCAGGAAAATACATTGTTATGTACCCTGACAACTTGAGATAGTTGGGCAGAAAGTGTAAAAGTACAGAATATGTTTTGATGTCCTAATTAATTTTTTTACCATCTTCAGGAGCAGGACGGGATCATTTTCTTGAATTTTCCCTCTGCCACTGTATATAGGTTTTTGTTTTTTTTTAAATAGCAATATCTAACAATACATACAGTCATAGGGGCCCCTTGAAAAAGCAACTGTATGGAGCCATCTCATGTTGCAAGACATTTTAGTGAAATCACTCCCCAAGTGACTATGCCAATTTTTTACCAGGCAATCACAACCCCTCCGTATTTCTTACTTCCACCTATATAGAAAGCATCTGGGCAGGAGGTCTGGTCTAGAGGGTAGAGCCTTCACTTGCCTGAACATCCGCAGGTCACCAGTTCAAGGCCACCAGCACCGTGCGACCTTGAAGCAGCTGACAAGCTGAGCCAAATTATTCCATCTGCTCTGAGCGTGGGAGGATGGAGGCCAGAATGTTGCGACCAGATCAGAAAGAAACATCTGAATGTTGTGGTTTCTTGAAAGATAGAACCTTCTTTCAAATTGTAAAAATCCCTACGGGGATTTAATTAGCCTGCCTATGTAAAGCGCCTTGAATAATGTCTGAGGAGAAATCTGAGGACCAAGAAAGGCGGTATAGAAATACCTGTACTACTACTACTACTACTGCTACTACTACTACTACTACTACTACTACTACTACTACTATTATTATTATTATTATTATTATTATTATTATTATTATTATTATTATTATTATTTTTGAATATAACTTGCCATGTGCAGCAATCTGTACATATTTGTATTTGAGGCTTCCACACTGCTGATTTGTGTGTGATCTTTTGTACATATTATCCCTTTATGGCTACAAATGTAGTTGAGACATGCAAGCTGGTGTGGTCACATGCAGCACTGCCCAATGGTGATAGCTCCATAAACCTTTGCTCAGCTAAGCAAAAAGGCACTTTTTAAAGTGGGGGGGGGGGGCTCTTATATTTTGCAGGGGAAGAGCAGCAGTTTCCCTTCACCCCAGCATAAAGCATCTTTTCCAGTGGCTGTTTGAGCCCTTATGAGACAGGAAATCATATTTCGGTATATTTTGCTATGTCAACCACTTCATGAACTTATTTGTTGAAAAGCCATATATAAATATTCTTAAAAATAAGATGTTGCGACCCTATTGAAGTACTCCTTTCCATAACTAGAATCTCATAGTTGAGCTGCTGCTACTGAGAAATTAACCACTCAGTCATGTTAGCAAACAAATGTTTTGACTGATTCATTGTGTTTAAGCTATGCCAGGTGCAGTAACTGCCCACTGAACCCTGTTTGTGATGAGCACAGAAGATGCAGTTTGCAATTATACCTTGTGAATGAAGAATGCTCACAGTCACAAACTAGTGTTAAGACTCTGCCCTTTATGTACAAATCTGGGGATGATACAATTGTAATCATACATCTTCCACAAGGGATCTGTACAAATGTATCATATATCTTCCACTAACTTCCATGTTAGCCTGTTGCAGCCAACACAACAAAGAATCTTCTGCTCTGTCTTATTTGAGAGCTTTGTGAATTTAACTACTTGGAACATGCTTGAAAATTAGTTCTGACAACTTTGAAAGTTCAAGATCAGTGCTGAGGAACTTGCTGTGACATGGAGCTTTAACAGTCAGTGGGCCTTGGAGAAATAAATGGGTCCCTGTGCCTCCAGTTGATGTGATTTTTACTCAGTGTTCTTTTATTAGCACGAGTATAGGAGCCTTTGCCTGAAAATCCCAAAAAGAAGGAAGATGGTAGAATGCTAGCTGGTAATACAGAAAGACTCGCTATTACAACCATTTTCCAAAATCCCTTTCCAGTACACCAATTTATACTGTAATTTTCTTCCTATCTCATCTTAAACAACTGCAATATTACATAAGCTCTTGAGATAAAGTGTTTTGTGTGAATAAAGCACATAAAGAACTCTGAGAATCTTTATATGTGTTAAGTACCAATAGATAAAAATTTGCTCTCTCTGTAATTAAGATCTGTTCCCTCTTACAGTTGACCACATTCCATTTTCTTTTCACACAGGCCTGTTCATTTGAGCTTGTCAGTCTTGTAGCTTGTAGAAGTACTCTAGAAGTATGCTAGTTAAGAGTATGACCTTTCATTTGAAGGATCTCCAATACTCAGCAGAAAGGATGCTAATTCTTTCTGAAGCCCATATGCAATAGTAGTGATTATCAAATGGTGGGGTGGATCCACCTGCATGGAAGTTCAGTGAAGGCTATTGTCCCAAAAGTGCCTTTCTGGTGGACTGAATGCCCCTGATCCACATTAGATTTGTGGGATGATTGCACCCTTAGTGCGTCATTTTCCCAATGAAATCTGGGAAGGAGAGAGTTCAGGTAGGGCCACTACTCCATTCTTATGTGTCTTTTTTTCTGTGTGACTTGAGGAGGGGGCTCAGAGAGATCCTGCTGTATTCCAGCATGGGGATACCTACCCCATATCCTACCCCATCCATAGATTCTGACATGCTGCAGGCTATACACACACAACTCTGCACCTGTCTCTGCATGTTGACCTGTGGAACCAATGATTGATACTTGGTTGGCCGGGAACAGCCCAAAGTATGGGTCATGAGCCCAAGCACAGTTGGTTGCGATATGGGCCCTCCTGCCCACCCTTGCATTGGTGTGGCTCCAAATAGGAGCTTTTCCAGAAGCCCCATTACTTACCAAGGCTTCTCCCAGCCTGGCAACCCACTCTACAGCCTCAGAATGGCCCTCAGTAGCCTTTGTAGGTCACTTCCTGTTTGCTTCTGAAAACCAGAAATGGCTTACGATGGCTTCTGAAGTCCATTCTGAGTCTTGCAGAGGCCTGTTGAGTAGGTCGCTGGACCAGACGAGGCCTTCAGTACCCACCAGAGGATGAGGTGGGTTGTGGCACTGCAAAGTTTGGGAACCCCTGACCTAGAAGATAGTATAAGTTCAGCAGACAAGCCCAAGTTCAAAAAGTAAAACAAAAAATACTGCTGTAAAGAGAAATATGTATGGGCTTCTATGAGCTGTGTATTTTCTTTTTTATTATTTATTTTTTATTATAGAGGGTAAATAGTTAGTTGGCAACCTTCAGTCTCGAAAGACTATGGTATCGCGCTCTGAAAGGTGGTTCTGGAACAGCGTCTAGTGTGGCTGAAAAGGCCGATTCGGGAGTGACAATCCCTTCCACACCGGGAGCAAGTACAGTCTGTCCCTGGTCTGTCTCCCTGGCGATGGGCCTTCCTTCTTTGCCTCTTAGCCTCAGTCTGTTGGCCAAGTATCTCTTCAAACTGGGAAAGGCCATGCTGCACAGCCTGCCTCCAAGCGGGTCGCTCAGAGGCCAGGGTTTCCCACTTGTTGAGGTCCACTCCTAAGGCCTTCAGATCCCTCTTGTAGATGTCCTTGTATCGCAGCTATGGTCTACCTGTAGGGCGCTTTCCTTGCACGAGTTCTCCATAGAGGAGATCCTTTGGGATCCGGCCATCATCCATTCTCACAACATGACCAAGCCAACGCAGGCATCTCTGTTTCAGTAGTGCATACATGCTAGGGATTCCAGCACGTTCCAAGACTGTGTTGTTTGGAACTTTGTCCTGCCAGGTGATGCCGAGAACGCGTCGGAGGCAGCGCATGTGGAAAGCGTTCAGTTTCCTCTCCTGTTGTGAGTGAAGAGTCCATGACTCGCTGCAGTACAGAAGTGTACTCAGGATGCAAGCTCTGTAGACCTTGATCTTGGTATGTTCTGTCAGCTTCTTGTTGGACCAGACTCTCTTTGTGAGTCTGGAAAACGTGGTAGCTGCTTTACCGATGCGTTTGTTTAGCTCGGTATCGAGAGAAAGAGTGTCGGAGATCGTTGAGCCAAGGTACACAAAGTCATGGACAACCTCCAGTTCATGCGCAGAGATTGTAATGCAGGGAGGTGAGTCCACATCCTGAACCATGACCTGTGTTTTCTTCAGGCTGATCGTCAGTCCAAAATCTTGGCAGGCCTTGCTAAAACGATCCATGAGCTGCTGGAGATTTTTGGCAGAGTGGGTAGTGACAGCTGCATCGTCGGCAAAGAGGAAGTCACGCAGACATTTCAGCTGGACTTTGGACTTTGCTCTCAGTCTGGAGAGGTTGAAGAGCTTTCCCTCTGATCTGGTCCGGAGATAGATGCCTTCTGTTGCAGTTCCAAAGGCATGCTTCAGCAGAACAGCGAAGAAAATCCCAAACAAGGTTGGCGCAAGAACACAGCCCTGCTTCACGCCGCTTCGGATGTCAAAGGGGTCTGATGTGGAGCCATCGGAGACAACAGTGCCCTTCATGTCCTTGTGGAAGGATCTGATGATGCTGAGGAGCCTGGGTGGACATCCAATCTTGGGGAGAAGCTTGAAGAGGCCATCCCTGCTGACCAGGTCGAAGGCCTTCGTGAGATCTATGAAGGCTATAAAGAGTGGCTGTCGTTGTTCCCTGCATTTCTCCTGCAGTTGTCTAAGGGAGAATACCATATCAGTGTTGGACCTGTTGGCTCGGAATCCGCACTGTGATTCTGGATAAATGCTCTCTGCAAGTACCTGGAGCCTCTTTAGTGCAACTCGGGCAAACAACTTTCCTACAACGCTAAGGAGAGAGATGCCACAGTAGTTGTTGCAGTCACCCCTGTTGCCTTTGTTCTTGTACAGTGTGATGATGTTTGCATCCCTCATGTCTTGAGGTACTCCACCTTCTCTCCAGCAGAGACAGAGGATTTCATGCAGCTCAGTGATGATGATCTTTTTGCAGTACTTTAGGATTTCAGCAGGGATGCTGTCTTTTCCAGGTGCCTTGCCAAAGGCAAGGGAGTCCAGGGCCACGTGAAGTTCTTCTAGGGTTGGTTCACTGTCAAGCTCCTCCAGCACAGGCAGGCACTCAATGTTGTTCAGGTCAAATTTTATGATGACCTGGCCACCACTATCAAGAAGATCCCTGTAAAAGAGCCATTGTTCATCCTCGGCGACTTCAACGCTAGAGTTGGTGCTGATAACAGTTTGTGGCCCACTTGCTTAGGTCAGTTCGGCACTGGGAAGATGAACGAAAATGGCCAACGCCTGCTAGAGTTTTGCTGTCATCACGGTCTCTGTGTCAGCAACACGTTCTTCAACACGAAGCCCCAACATAGAGTCTCTTGGAGACACCCAAGATCAAAGCACTGGCACCAGCTCGACCTGATCCTCACCAGACGCTCCAGCCTTCCCAGCTTCAAGATCACACGCAGCTATCAGGGTGCTGCCTGCGACACCAACCACTCCCTGGTGTGCAGCAGAGTGAAACTGCAAACAAAGCGACTGTACCACACGAAAAAGGAAGGAAGACCTCGCATTGATACCAGCAAGACCTGGGATCAGAGAAAAGTGGAGGAATTTGCACGAGCGCTTGAGGAATCTCTTCCAGGCCCGGTCGATGCAAACGCATCCAACAGATGGGAACATTTCAAGAATGCCGTTTACAACAACGCCTTGTCCATATTTGGCAAGAAGACCAACAAGACGGCAGACTGGTTTGAAGCCCACTCTGAGGAGTTGACACCAGTCATTGAGGAAAAGAGGAGAGCTCAAGCAGCATACAAGGCCTGTCCTAGTGAGCGCAACCTGCAGGTCCTCCGAGCTGCTCGCAGCAAAGTCCAACAGATTGCCAGGAGATGTGCTAACGACTACTGGCTCCAGCTCTGCTCCCAGATACAGATAGCAGCTGACACGGGCAACATCAAGGATATGTATGATGGTATCAAGCAGGCCCTAAGTCCAACACAGAAGAAAATTGCCCCTCTGAAGTCTGCCACAGGCGAGGTCATCCAGGATCGGATGCAGCAGATGGAACGCTGGGTGCAGCACTATTCTGAGCTATACTCCAGAGAAAATGTAGAAAGAGGGTAAATAGTGAAAGGTAAAAAGGGGGGGTCAAGGAAAAAAGAAGGGGAAGGAACTGTTTATTTTCTGAAGGCATTGTGACGAACTCTGGTTGACTTTCCCAACTTATCCTGCTTTACAGTATTGCAGGTCCTCCTATCTCCCTAAAGCAGTGCTCCTGCCTGATCACTTTCCCTTCCTACTCAGTGATGGCCAAATGGCTGAGTGGAATCGTTGACTCTGAACTGCCACCAAGATGAAGGTCTTGCTGGAGGGTTGTATGCTTGGCTTTTTATAGAGAGTGCCATGCTGCAAATACAAGAGTCCTTGCTTGACCATGAGGATGGGGACTGGAAAGATGTGCACGATTTCCTGTTCAGCTGGCTTTTTCATATATATGCTAAGCGGATAGTGGCTGGCTGAGATGCATAACCCATTCATCTTCCCTCATAGCTGGATAGCAGTCCATCCCCCTTCTGCTGTTTGTGTGTGGTTGTGCCAGTGCTTTTGTTCTAAGCCTGAAACTGTAAAGTGCTGATGTGCAGAATTCCATCAGAACTGTACTATAAATAAGGGTAGCAATAAAAACACAGGCACACACCAAGTGAACCCCTGCGTCACAATCCGTCCCTGCCAATCCAACCTCCAGATGTGCAGTAACTGTCAGGCACTTAATACACACCCACCCACCCACCGACCCTTCCACCGCCTCTATACCTGCTATACCATACAATCTCAGATCCCAGACTTTGGAAGCATTATACATTGAACATACAGAAATCCTTCAGCATTTGTACTCCTTTTAAGGTATGTATATCTATGAACCCTGATAATACTGCTTTTTAATTTGCAGTTCAGTATTAATTTTTAACTTTGCCCTGCAGCAATTCTTAGCTGTTTACCTGCAATAGAAAAAAAGGGTGAACAAAAAAGCTAATAAGCCAAGAAATTCCTTGAATGGGGAGCCTCCACCAGGGACAACCAAGTCCTTCAAGTATATCTCCCTTAGAGGAGGGGCTAAGGTGATTCCTCTTCTCCTCCCTCTCAGTGAGAAAGACAAAGATGACATGTACTGAAGACTGTGGAAGAGACAAAAGTTAAGACTGATCTGGGACAGACTGGAATGAAATGGAAGCAAGTGGAAGAACCAACAGCCAACATGCTTAGAATGGCCATAGAGCTGTATCCTTCAGGAGCAAGTATCTGCTCCATTCAATGCTCTAACCCAGTGGTTCTCAAACTCCAAGGAAGTTTGAGCCCCGCAGTAAGTCCTTGCGGGGTGGGGGGGGAGACAGAGATGCGATCGTCAGGATCGCGTCTCTGTGAAGGGGCACAGCAGCTTGGCTGCACTTACCAGAGCCTCCTGCGGCCTCCTGGGGGTGCAGAGAGCCCTGTGCGACCATCCGCAAGGCTCCCCGAAGCTTAAAAAGTTAAAGCAGAGCGATCACGCTCCACCTCCACAAAACTGGAAATGGAGCGTGATTGCTCCGCTTTCACTTTTTAAGCTTTGGGCAGCTCTGCAGATGGTCGCGCAGGGTTCCCTGCACAGCTGGGAGATGGCTGCAGGAACTAGTAAGTGAATGCCAGTCCCTGCAGCCCCCTTAGTGGCGCGATCCTGGGGATCATGTCACTGCCTCCCCCTGCCCCCGCCCCTTTAAGGGAAAGAGGCCAGGGCCCTCAGACTGGGGCATCGCTATGCCCCATTTTGAGAAGCCCTGCTTTAACCTGTATATTTGCAAATAAAACTAATTTTGCAAAGACACCATAAGTTTTACAGTGATTTTTTTCCTCCAAAGGAAACCCAAACCCAAGTTGTGCTGCAACTCCTAGAAATGTTTCACCACAAGCATGTAACAGTGCTATTATATCAGTGGCATCACTAGGGTTTGCATCACCTGGTGTGGGAGGCCAGTGCATCACCCCTATGCTTCCTGCCATGAAGTGGATGGGGGCAATACTCTGGATGATGGGCATGGGGATGCACCATTGCCCCATCCCACTGGTTTTCTGGCTGTAACTTTTGACAGAATAGAGATATTGCATTGCAGTTTGTTTACATTCTGCAAGAAATTACACACTGAAGGATTTATAACATGATGGTATTATTAAAAAATACCAAGGTTTCAAAAATGTTGGCCACTAGCCACACCTCAGTGTGTGGCATTCGGTGCAGCCTGCACACCCCTAGCGACAAAAACTGATTTATGGTCAAAAATCCTATAGAAGTTATACAAAATAGTGTGTCCCTAGATCAAGCCCTGCCTTAAAGCAAGACCATCCAAGCTACAGCTTTATTAAACAATAACTCCTCCCCCACCACTGATTTAAAGCCCGTCACTCAGACTATCTTTGCCACAAAAATAACAGAAAAGTGAGCAAGGTGCCCAGTATAGAGACATCTGTATTGTAACGGTTTCAAGAATATTTTAATAACAAAATTCAGATGGTTTGCCACAGGTGACGGCAACCTTTTTCTTTAAAAGGGCCAGCCGTTTGGCAGTGACATCAAATAACACGCTGAATGTAAAAATTACCAAAACGGTATAAAATAAAAATGAATTCAGACAGCAGCAGTCAAAATACTCTTTAAAAAGAAATATCTGAAATGCCAGCTGAAAAAAGAGATTCTGCCTGTCTGCCAGAAGGTGGGCAGTGATGGGGCCAGGCACGCTTTCTGTTAGATTAATTAAACACCAAGCTTTGATGCCTAAAGCACCAAGCATCACTGAAAAGCCTTGATGTAGCCGAAGGCTAACAAATACAGTTTTCTTAGAAGAAGACTCCAGTCTGTCTAAAAAGAAAAGACTGCCTGTGAGGCCACACCTGGTTTTGACACTTGCTGCACAGAGGAAATTTATAATTCAAATTTCAGGAAAACCTACCAGCGTGGCATAAATACAATCAGTCTGAAAGTAAAATTGACTTCTCTCAGTTCCTCCCTACTAAGAATGTATCTCTGCACCTGGTGTACCTTCACTGTGGCTGCCTGCTTGGTAATTCTACCTCTGTCTCTATATGAAGCCTTGAAGCAGTGATTTCCGACAACATGAATCAGTCACTTCGGGTGGCAAATTGCAACAGAAGCACCATTTTTTCTGCTTCCAACCTCTCTTGCAATTTGCCATTAAAAAAAAAAAAAAGGAAAATTGGTAAAAAGATAATTGGTGTGTGTGTTGTTGAAGGCTTCCTCTGCTCTGCCCTATACCTTGAAGCTTAAGTCCATCTTTTGAAGTAACATCCCTGCTTGGGGTAGTTTGATTGATTGTAGTTTGATTCCATTGTGGTGATATGTGTACCATTGCCAGGGATAGGATGAAATAGATTCTGAATTCCTAATCCTATTCTGTCCTCATCTCAGAATTATCATACTGGTGGTGCAAATCATCCGATGATGTTCAAGGTTTCATGACACATTAAATATAAACCCGACTCTTCTGTGCATCACTCTAGTTTTTAGTGGTAGGAAGAAAGTAAAGCTGGCTATAGTAATCTATGCCTTTGTCACATCTTTGTTTAGATTGCTGTGATGCAATCAACTTGGGGTTTTCCTTGGAGACCTTTCGGAAGCTTGAGCTGATGCAGAATGTAGTGTCCATAGTGTTTATGGAAACCTGATCGTCAGAGCAAGTTCCAGTTGTGTTTCATACACAACTAGCAGTTGTGTTTCATACACAACTAGCAGTAGCTAGTTTGCCTGCAAGTTCAATTCAAGTTGTTGCTTATTACTTATTTTTTATTTTGAAAATATTGCACTCCACCCTTCGACCCCTGCAGGGGTCACCTTGGCAGCTTACAATAATTTACCCTATAAAGCCTTACATGGCTTGGGTCTTGCATACCTGGGTGACCTTGGGCCAGTCACTTTCTCTCAGCTTCACCTACCTCACAGGGTTGTTGTGAGGAAAAAAAAAGAGGGGAGGAGCAGCTGTGTAAACTGCCCTGAGCTCTTTGGAGGAAGGCGGTATAAAAATGTGAAAAATAAATAAATAAATACCTGAATTATCACCTCTTCCCACGTGAACCTGCTTGCCCTTTATATTTGTCATCAAAGACTCTGCTCCATGTTCCCTTCTCTGTGAAATTAACTACCCCAGGAGACCCATCTAGCTCTGCCTGTCTTTAGGTATGTAGTAAAGACATTTCTGTTCAATTTGATTTTTTCTTATGTTCTGCAGAAGTGATTTATTTTATCAGTTGTGTTTGTTTAGGCTGTTCAGTACTTTATTTTGGTTGACTGTTTAATTATTCTATAAGTTACTTTTTAGATTTTGCTGGGATTGCCTTCAATTTCTTATTTTAACTTCACCACCATTGTGAAGGAGGAATATCATTGATTTATTTTTCACATTTTTATTCCAGGTCTAAGTCCAACTCCCTAACCACTACACCAACCTAGCACTCATGTATGGTTTATCTCTCAGTATAGTTTATAAAATAGTTTTGACATTTTGTAAAAAAAAAAAAAAAAATCCTGATGGCCCCTTGAGTGGACCAAAAGGCAACACAGAAATTTCTTAAAGCAAAAATAAATAGCCAAGTTGCAAAAGGTAAGAGGATAGATCATTAAGGCACAAATCATGCATCAGTAATTCCTCTCTTTTGCAGGTGACTTCTCTGATATGCAGACAATCTGGTCTGCTTTAAAATGCTAATCAGATGCTAATATTAGATATTGAAATGCAAATCTTTTCCTCAATATTCTGTATTTTTGTTTGATTTTTTTCCTATGTGTGGGGCACATGCACAAGCAATCCAGACCTCAATCTTGCACAATTAATGGATTGTCATCTGTTGGCAAAATGAATATGTTACACCACAATTGTGAAGGCTATGTTTTATAAACGTTTTTATTTTTCTGGAAAAAAAACCTGCAGCAAGATTTATATATGACATGTACATATGTGCCTCCTTATCCATGGGGGATTCCATTCCAGAACCCCCTGCAGACAGCTGAAACTGCAAATATGGACGAGCACTCATCCCCACAGTCCAGGGGACCACCCCCCTTCTAGAGGTGAGAGGAGCTTGCTCCTCTCCCCTCCAAAGGGGCCTCTGAGCTCAGCAGAGGCTAAGGGCATCTGTCCCCGGCCTCTGCCAAGCTCAAAATGAACTCTGCAGGTAAAAAAATGCTACTTCCAGTTTCACTGAGAAACTGGAAGTGATGTTTTTAATGCCTTATAAGGCATTGGGAGGTTGGGGGAGTCTTCCAGGGGAAGCCTCTAGAAGGGGTGTGCACAGAGGTGCATGCGCTGGGGGGGGGACGACCCTGACCTGATCAATGGATAAGTGAATCCATAGATATGGGATCCACAGATATGGGGGCCCCCTGTACTACACTATGAACCTTTCAGCATATTGTTATTAATATTATTTATATACCGCTTTTCAACAAAAAATTCACAAAACAGTTCACAAAGTCAAATAACTAAATGGCTCCCTGTCCCCAAAGGGCTTACAATCTAAAAAGATGCATAAGAACACCAGCAACAGCCACTAGAAAAGACACTGAGCTGGGGTAAAGAGGAACAGTTACTCTCCCCCTGGACCACCTCTTGAATAAGTGTCTCTTGCCTAAATAGCAGGGGATATGGACTGTAATATTGATTGTTGCTCCGTTTTTATGTGTTTGTGGCACAGATATGCTCCTTCTCTTAATCAGAAGAACATATGACTGATGTCTTCCCTCTTACCTGCTCTGATCCCATATCCATTCTTAAGAGAACCGTTCCAAAATCTTCTTGCAACAAGCACTTGACTACTGCAGACTAAGGGCCAAACTACGTCACGTTAATAACATCCTTTGCCCTGATGCACTTCATTTTCTGGAACCTAAGTAGCAGCTATGGGGAGAAGGAATCTAGATTAGAACCACAGTTGAGGCAAAGGATTAAAGCTCCTCCTCTTCCTGATCTTCCTGATTTAGATTCCCCATTCTTATGGATGCTGTTTAGCTCAGAAAACACTAGACGCATCAGGTCCAAGTATGTTTTTAATATAATGTATAGTTTGGTCCTAAACTCCTTGGATTGACCATTCCTGATTTTTGCTTCATGACCCTGTGACTGTGTCTCTGGCCACTACTATTACCTCCTTTTTTACTGGTGCAAAGTGGAACATTAGAATAAGAAGTGAGAGTAAAATTTTGGATCTGGCTTAGACTGACATTGCTGTTGTCCTTTTACTGCATGCCATGTTCTCCAGAATCCATCCTGGCAGCAGACTCTAATTAATTTATGGCTCTCAAGGCACCCTTCTCTGAGACCATTTACCAAAATAGCTTCTAATGTTTCCTGAGTTTCCTCCACAATGATGTTAAGCTAATTGCTCTGTGATGGCTGAGTGATCCCAGGCGCTGTTGTGTTTACTGCCTTACTATCCTGAGGAATCCACTTCATTGGGGAGCTTGTAAAAAGAATGCTTTTCTCAGCTGTCATACTTTTCATATGAACTTGACATGCAAAGAGGATGTTAATACACTAGTGACCTGATTTTGCATCTGTGTAATAAAGGTTATTCTTTTTTTTTTTTTGGGGGGGGGGGGTTGATCATGTGATTGGTGACAGGGTTGACTTGGAAGTCAAGAAGAACACAGTAGTTTGGTTGCCTAATTCTATTCCCCCACCCTTGGTGCTGATGCAGCCCCACTGGTAGAACACACAATGCATCTGATAGTGTGGGAGGAGCAATTGAACAGCCAGCAGGAGGTAAGTAAAAATATATTTTGCTAACCCCCCATTAGGCTGCCAATTTGCTGGAGTAAGTCTGAAGAGAGAAAAGGGGCAGGGTGGCCAGGGAAAGGGGGATAAGATCCTGGTGCAAGTAGCTGCTGCTAGGATTCTCCCCCTGCCTGCCCCTCCCTTCCTTACCCACTACATGACTCCACCATCAACATTTTGGACCAGCAGAGGCTTTGGGAGCTGCTGCAGCATGTGCTGCACTGCACTACACTGCTGTGTGTTTGTGGCAGCAGGCCTGTGGCAAATGACAGCAGCCCAACTTTCACACCACTGGAAAGCCCCCTGCAGCACAGGGCGACCATTGGATTGGGTGTTAAGACAAGTGAGATGATCTGCCTATTAAAAATTACAGTTATGAAAAGTTTTGGTGGAAGAAATGAATATCTGCTCATTGAAAATCCTTAGTTGATGGAGGAAGCATTGCAGTTAACGTCCAAGACTAAAAATTAAACAATATGTCTAGTGACTTGCCTGTTATGAGGTCTGCTTTAATCCAGGAGCACATCTAGTAAGCTCCTACACACACACACACACACATACACAAGAGGAATGATGATTCTGATTGGGACCTTACCATTTTCCCATATAAAATTACCGTCCTTCCCATGTTGCTCATTATCCCCAAACTGGCATTCTGCTAAGCTAAATTGATACAATCTTATGGGGAAAAATGCTGGCCTACTTTTCCGAACATATGAAACTGCCTTATACAGAGTCAGGCTGTCTTGATCAGTACTATAGCAGCTCTCTGGGCTTTTGGATAGGAATTTTTTCTCTGCCCTACCTGGAGATACCAGGGATTGAATCTAGGACCTTTGACTTGCAAAGCATGTTTCCTCCCACTGTGCTATAAAGCCCCTTCTCCTACACTGAGTTAGGAGTGTCCTGCACCTAAATCTCTTCTTGTAGTTGTTTACATAAGAGAGTAATTGCTTCCAGCAATTTAAGAAAATGTTAAGAACATAAGAACAACCCCACTGGATCAGGCCATAGGCCCATCTAGTCCAGCTTCCTGTATCTCACAGCGGCCCACCAAATGCCCCAGGGAGCACACCAGATAACAAGAGACCTGCATCCTGGTGCCCTCCCCTGCATCTGGCATTCTGACATAGACCATTTCTAAAATCAGGAGGTTGCACATACACATCATGGCTTATAACCCATAATGGATTTTTCCTCCAGACACGTGTCCAATCCCCTTTTAAAGTCATCCAGGCCAGATGCCGTCACCACATTCTGCAGCAAGGAGTTCCACAGACTGACCACACGGTGAGTAAAGAAATATTTTCTTTTGTCTGTCCTAACCATCCCAACACTCAATTTTAGTGGATGTCCCCTGGTTCTGGTGTTATGTGAGAGTGTAAAGAGCATCTCTCTATCCACTTTATCCTTCCCCTGCATAATTTTGTATGTCTCAATCATGTCCCCCCTCAGGCATCTCTTTTCTAGGCTGAAGAGGCCCAAACGCCATAGACTTTCCTCATAAGGAAGGTGCCCCAGCCCAGCAATCAACTTAGTTGCCCTCTTTTGCACCTTTTCCATTTCCACTATATCCTTTTTGAGATGCGGCGCCCAGAACTGGACATAATAATCCAGGTGTGGCCTTACCATAGATTTGTACAACAGCATTATAATATTAGTCGTTTTGTTCTCAATACCTTTTCTGATGATCCCAAGCATAGAATTGGCCTTCTTCACTGCTGCCACACACTGGGTCGACACTTTCATCGACCTGTCCACCACCACCCCAAGATCTCTCTCCTGATCTGTCACAGACAGCTCAGAACCCATTAGCCTATAGGTGAAGTTTTGATTTTTGCTGCCCATTCTGCCAGTTTGGAGAGATCCTTCTGGAGCTCCTCACAATCACTTCTGGTCTTCACCACTCGGAAAAGTTTGGTGTCATCTGCAAACTTAGCCACCTCACTGCTCAACCCTGTCTCCAGGTCATTTATGAAGAGGTTGAAGAGCACTGGTCCCAGGACAGATCCTTGGGGCACACTGCTTTTCACCTCTCTCCATTGTGAAAATTGCCCATTGACACCCACTCATTGTTTCCTGGTCTTCAACCAGGTCTCAATCCAGGAAAGGACCTGCCCTCTAATTCCCTGACTGTGGAGTTTTTTCAGTAGCCTTTTGTGGGGGACCGTGTCGAATGCCTTCTGAAAGTCCAGATATATAATGTCCATGGGTTCTCCTGCATCCACATGCCTGTTGACCTTTTCAAAGAATTCTATAAGATTTGTGAGGCAAGACTTACCCTTACAGAAGCCATGCTGATTCTCTCCTTGGTCAACAACCAAAGTATCTGAACTTCTTGGAGTGCCCCTTCGCAAGGAGGGTTTTTAGATTAGCTCGCTGCAACGCGTTGCCTTCTAAAGACCTACTTGGCAGGTTTAGAAATGCCCCAAAGGACGAATGAGTCTGTAACTGTGGCCTTAGAGAGGTAGACTCTCTTTTACACATTGTTTTGCACTGTGTTAGCAATCAAGTGCCCAGAGACCAGTGCCTTCTCCCATTGTTAAAAACTAAAAAAGGTCTTCCTGAGAATGTTTGCCTACAATTTTTCTTGGCGGGGGATTCTGAACTCGTGACCCTTCCAGTTTCAAATTTTTTACACCTGAGTAACTTGAAACGGGCTAATCTGTCGGTCCTAAGCATCCTGGAGTTACCTTGCAAGTAAATTGTTGTGTTTAACCTTTATCTTTATTTCTCTTTTTAAACATATATTTATACATTGGATTGTTTAGAGATATTATCTGTTAATTTTTATGCCTAATAAAGGTTTGATTGATTGATTGATTGACAGAGTGGATAGAGAGATGCTCTTTACACTCTCACATAACACCAGAACCAGAACACCAGAACCAGAACCAGAACATAATCACCAGAATCCACTAAAATTGAGTGTTGGGAGAGTTAGAACAGACAAAAGAAAATATTTCTTTACTCAGCATGTGGTTGGTCTGTGGAACTCCTTGCCATAGGATATGATGATGGCGTCTGGCCTGGACACCTTTAAAAGGGAATTGGACAAGTTTCTGGAGGAAAACTCCATTACAGGTTGCAAGCCATGATGTGTATGTGCAACCTCCTGATTTTAGAAACGGGCTATGTCAGAATGCCAGATGCACCAGGATGAGGTCTCTTGTTATCTGGTGTGCTTCCTGGGGCATTTGGTGGGCTGCTGTGAGATACAGGAAGCTGAACTAGATGGGCCTATGGCCTGATCCAGTGGGGCTGTTCTTATGTTCTCCCTAACTTGGCTGGTTAGCCATGTGGGCACCCTCCTGAACTTAGTGGAGCCCTTCTTCCTTTGCGGTATACACTTCCGCTGGGCCTTTATTACTGTTGATTTGAACAACCTCCATGCTCTCTGTAGAGACTGAACTTTTTTTACTTTCCCTTTCTACCTCCTTCTAACCAGCCTCCTCATTTGAGGGAAGTCCGCTTGTCGAAAGTCAAGGGTTTTTGTGAGAGATTTGCCGGTTATTCTTCCCCTGATCAAGAGTTAAAGCTCGATCGCATGGTCCCAGTCCTGAGCACTCTACCACCATACTGTTGACTGTTATGGGCAGCCTGAACCTTATGGCATTTTTGCACCACCTGACGAGTAAGTGGCACTGGTGGGGAGGCCTGCGCCACTCTGTTGATGCCCCAGATGAAGCCTCAGCCACCAGTGGAGCAGAGGTAGGCACTGAGCGGTGCAGGGACATGGGGAGGGTGGCAGGTGGGCGGCATAGGGGAGACATTCCTTGGTGGGGGAGGGTGGAGAGAGAGTGGAAGAGGGGGAGGGATATGCCCAGGAGGGTGTTGGGAGCAGCAGAGGCCTTCTCCTCCAAATCCTATCCTCCGTGCTGGGCTTGGAAGCCAAACATGAGGCTTCTCAAGTCTTTGTCAGCGAAATAGCTGGGGATTTTACTTGGGGTAAAGGAAAGGACATCCCCTTCCTCCAAGGAGACCTCCAGTCTGCTTGCATCCAGCACAGGATGCAGCGATACCCCTTTGGAGCCACTGCTCCTATGCTGGATCGTCCCAATCCTTAGGATTGGGCCCTTAGGGTCACAAAGCTACTTCACAAAACGAAACACTGAATGATACCTTTATTTTTTTCTCTCCATAGGGCAGGGGGCTGATTTCAGTCAAGACAACTGCACTGCATGAAGACATAAACCCCGTCCTAACACTTCTGTCTCAGTCTGAACTACCTCCCCCTGCCCTCCTGATGCATTTGCTCTTTTGAAAAAACATGGCAACATTTCCAGTAGCAGATTTCTGCTTTTCCATCCAGTTGTGCCCTTGGTCAATTGCTGGCCTGAACTCCCAAGGTCTAGGAAAATTAATGCTGCCATCATGTAGTGTTCCAAATCCAAACCTACTTCTCATTGTTGTCATTTCTCCAGTTGTCATCGAGTTACGGAATGCCAGCCATTGATTTTGCAATCATGTATTTCATGTGTACTCCTTGCTTCCTTATTGATGATGTCCTGTGATCCTTCTCCTTATGGAATATTTTGTTTTTTTTATAACACCTTCTGTTCAGCTTCTTATCTTCCTGCATCATTAGTTTCTTATGCAGCCCTTTACATTTTATTCTTAGTCAGAACTCAATTTTTTCCCCCCAGGATATTCTAGAAAGTGCAGATGCTGGGAAATCTCACTCTTCTTTAAGCAGCAAAGAATTCAAATTCAAAATAAAAGGCTTTTAAAACTGCAGATTGACCTATCTAAATGACCTTATTGACTGTCAATGTTTGTTATTTCTAGAAAGTGATATCATTTGTGGTCATTAAATACTGTTCTCCATCCTGTTTTACTGCTGATTTTAAAGGCAGTCAGAAGGAGAATTTTACTGTTTATTATAATAAGGCTCTTCAGGGTGATGAGCTGGCATTAAACTGGGTTCGAACTAGTTTACAATCTCTGAATCTTTGCTTTCTCAAGTACCATGGGAAAAAGAAATCAGCACAAGAAGATAAATTCATAGTGAAAAAAAACCAGCACTGCCAAAATACGGCTAATGATCCTCTGAACAAGGTGTTAGCTATCTTCTCATTAGCATTTATTTCCTTTGAGTGGCACAGAGGAAGAAGGAACCATCTTGAAACAGTAGGGTAGTAATTAGCCTTGGACTGTGACTATCACAATTATGCCCCAAGGTCCAGTACTTCATTTTCCCCCTTAATTCACCTATACTGAAGAAAACTAAGGGATACGAATGAATGGATGGATGAATGAATGTGGTGGAGTGAGGACCTGTGTGTTCAACAGGGGGCAGAATTTGTCCCTTCTACCCCAGCTGTGATCCAGTTGCAGCCCATTTTGTCCAATAAAAATCAATAGGAACCTTTGGGAACCAAACCTGCCCCATCTGAATGTCCCTAATCTAATTTTGGATTCTACGTAGTTTTAGATTCTGATTTGGAATGTAATTGGAATCTAATGTTATTGGTCACACTAGAAAAGCAAAAAGTCAACTGGTGACATTTGTATGAAGCCCAGAGTGTGCAATGTTTGTGTGAATTGACCTTAATAAGACACTCTTTTAGAATCAGCCTATTCTTTAAAATACTCAAAGAAGGGGATTTCATAGCATTCCTACATCGATTTCTGTGGGTTAGAATAGTTCTTAAGCTTAGGAGCTCTATCACTCATTTTAAAATGATTGTTCTACAATTTGGTATTGGTTCAATGTTACATGACTACCAATTAATTTTTCCTTTAGTTTTTCTTTTTCTTTTTTTCATAGATGGTCCATGGACCAGATCTAGCCCCCTGAAGTAATTATATATTTTGCTCTTGGTTGCCCTACCAAATATAGATGAAGTTGTGGCAGAAAACTTTGCCCTCTGCTTTGCATGTAAAGAAGAGAAAAATGTTTCCATTTTGTACAAAAGGGACATTTCAAACTCTCTCTTTTGGAGATTGTATGTCATCTGTACTATGTTGATTGACACCTTTATGTAATGTTATGCTTAGACTGGAAAGCACTGACATAAGGGGTTTGGATTGTGCCC
Organism: Tiliqua scincoides; assembly: GCF_035046505.1. NCBI lineage: Eukaryota > Metazoa > Chordata > Lepidosauria > Squamata > Scincidae > Tiliqua > Tiliqua scincoides. The sequence goes on along the minus strand of NC_089824.1, from coordinate 194,054,922 downwards.
GTAGTTTCATTTGGATCAAAGAGCACTGGAAACTTGTGGTGTTTTTGTAATACAGGAGTGCACCATTTAACGACAGGGATACATTTTCTTATCCCTGTTGTTATGTGATTACATCATTAAGTGAACATTCAGTTCAATTGATTGCCTTTGTGGTGTAAACAGACACTCCCTGCCAGACACTAGCTGGCTGCACAGGCTACTGGAGATAGATTGCCCCTTCTTTGCATTAAGAGTCTTTCTGTTGTGTAATCAGACACTCTGCTGTAGGCTATGGGAGACACAATTGCCTCATTAAGAGCATCTTTATTGTGCTTTGACCACTGTCATATATGTGGTCCGTCGTTAAGCAAACAGTTGTTAAGTGGCGCGCACCTGTATGTTTTTTGACAATTTTATAACCAGTGGTTCTCAATCTGTGGTACATGTACCCCTGTACTTTAGGGTTATGCTGGAAAAAAATTGAGTAATGGCAGAAAAAGGCAATTAGCACCCCAGAATGCCTTGCAGGGTCAGCAAGGCATTCTGGGCGCTACCTGCCTTTTTCTAATTGCAAAGTGCAAGAAGCATAGGTTAGAAAGGCAGGAAGTAAGGCGATCATTAAAGCAGCATCACCTTCCCTCAAACCAAAGAGCATCTGCTTAGAATCCTCAAGCCAGCTGCAGAATTTATATTTCTTTCTCCTTTGCTGGAAACATTCTAGCTGCCAAGCTTTCTCTCTCTAATCCTTATCCAAGGAGATGTGAGCAAGGGGCATATCACAAACCCCATATCACAAAAAAATGGTCATTGATGCCCATTAAACAAATATTTCTAGCCATTGATGTCCAGGAAGGAAGGCAGCTAGCTAGTTGTGAAGGTCCCTTCATCTGCAAGTTAGTTTGTGTTTTTTTTTTGGTCATCAGTTTGTGGTCGTCACTGAGCTGCATGAAATCCTCTGTCTCTGCTGGAGAGAAGGTGGAGTACCTCGAGACATGAGGGATGCAAACATCATCACGCTGTACAAGAACAAAGGTGACAGGGGTGACTGCAACAACTACCGCGGCATCTCTCTCCTTAGCGTTGTAGGAAAGTTGTTTGCCCGAGTTGCACTAAAGAGGCTCCAGGTACTTGCAGAGAGCATCTATCCAGAATCGCAGTGTGGATTCCGAGCCAACAGGTCCACCACTGATATGGTATTCTCCCTTAGACAACTGCAGGAGAAATGCAGGGAACAACGACAGCCACTCTTTATAGCCTTCATAGATCTCACAAAGGCTTTTGACCTGGTCAGCAGAGACGGCCTCTTCAAGATTCTCCCCAAGATCGGATGTCCACCCAGGCTCCTCAGCATCATCAGATCTTTCCACAAGGACATGAAGGGCACTGTTGTCTTCGATGGCTCCACATCAGACCCTTTTGACATCCGAAGCGGAGTGAAGCAGGGCTGTGTTCTTGCGCCAACCTTGTTTGGGATTTTCTTCGCTGTCCTGCTGAAGCAGGCCTTTGGAACTGCAACAGAAGGCATCTATCTCCGGACCAGATCAGACGGAAAGCTCTTCAACCTCTCCAGACTGAGAGCAAAATCCAAAGTCCAGCTGAAATGTCTGCGTGACTTCCTCTTTGCCGACGATGCAGCTGTCACTACCCACTCTGCCAAAAATCTCCAGCAGCTCATGGATCGTTTTAGCAAGGTCTGCTAAGATTTTGGACTGACAATCAGCCTGAAGAAAACACAGGTCATGGTTCAGGATGTGGACTCACCTCCCTGCATTACAATCTCTGCGCATGAACTGGAGGTTGTCCAAGACTTTGTGTACCTTGGCTCAACGATCTCCGACACTCTTTCTCTCGATACCGAGCTAAACAAGCGCATCGGTAAAGCAGCTACCACGTTTTCCAGACTCACAAAGAGAGTCTGGTCCAACAAGAAGCTGACGGAACATACCAAGATCCAGGTCTACAGAGCTTGCATCCTGAGTACACTTCTGTACTGCAGCGAGTCATGGACTCTTCGCTCACAATAGGAGAGGAAACTGAGCGCTTTCCACATGCGCTGCCTCCGACGCATCCTCGGCATCACCTGGCAGGACAAAGTTCCAAACAACACAGTCCTGGAACGTGCTGGAATCCCTAGCATGTATTCACTGCTGAAACAGAGACGCCTGCGTTGGCTTGGTCATGTCGTGAGAATGGATGATGGCCGGATCCTAAAGGATCTCCTCTATGGAGAACTCGTGCAAGGAAAGCGCCCTACAGGTAGACCACAGCTACGATACAAGGACATCTGCAAGAGGGATCTGAAGGCCTTAGGGATGGACCTCAACAAGTGGGAAACCCTTTCCTCTGAGCGGCCCGCTTGGAAGCAGGCTGTGCAGCATGGCCTTTCCCAGTTTGAAGAGACACTTTGCCAACAGTCTGAGGCTAAGAGGCAAAGAAGGAAGGCCCATAGCCAGGGAGACAGACCAGGGACAGACTGCACTTGCTCCCAGTGTGGAAGGGATTGTCACCTACGAATTGGCCTTTTCAGCCACACTAGACGCTGTGCCAGAACCACCTTTCAGAGCGTGATACCATAGTCTTTCGAGACTGAAGGTTGCCAATACAATTAATACAGTTTGTGTATTACGAGCGTATTAGATATGGATCAGTGGCTGAAAACCAGTAGAGTAAAAATGCTGAAATATAATGTCAAAAGTGACCAATCACCAAGAATTTCTCAGGACACCTCTAACACTTTCGTGCAAAACAATGAAAAGGCACAGTCTTCAGTTTTTCAAACAGGCACAAAGAGTAAATTATGTGATGAATACATGAAGTGTGAGTTTTCGTATATTGGAGATGAGGACTGTTCTAAGCCCCAGTGTGTAGTGTCTGTGGAAGTATTATCCAATGGTAACATAAAAGCTTTTTTACTCTTGTGGTATTTACAAACATACCAGCTACACAAATAAGGAATATGGAGCTGGAGGAGGAGGCTTTCTCTTCTTTTGCCTTCATAAAAAAACAAATACCATGATAAGCTGAAAGCAGTTCCAAATTTAAGACTGCACCTTACATCAGTTGAAACTATTTGCCTCAAAACAAGGTCAAGGAATCACATTGAAAGTGTGTGTGTGTGTGTGTGTGTGTGTGTGTGTGTGTGTGTGTGTGTGTATTCCATTGCTTTTTAATTCCATTATTGGACCATTTGTTTAGTTACCACATATACATTTGAAATAACAGTAATTATATTAATTGCAAAGAGTTTGCTAATATGAGGGGTACGATTTATGAAAAGGGGCTGCCAAATGATACACAACTGAAAAGTTTGGAAATCAGATATAGACAATATAGACAATCTTACAAGTAGAGCATAAATGGAAGGGAAAAAAGGCTCTCCTACAAAGCACCAGATGCAGTGAACCTTTCCACCCCAGGATCTGCTGACTGCACTGAAATGTGCTTCAAATCATGGCTCTGTCTCTCTCTCTCCCCCTCTCTCTTCTCCCCGAACTGCCAACTGCTGTTTTTCATGCAGCGTATGTACCCACATGTGTGTTCGCCCCTCTCAGCTGGAAGGTGTCACTTTCTCCAGGCACTAAGAAATTCCCCATCAATCAAAAAACTGCCTCCTAATAATTAGCTCCCATTCTGCTAACAAAGGAATATCATCCAGCAGCCATAACAATATATTACCCCTTTAGTGTTTCCTTGTAGGCCTTTTTATAGTCCCTATAGATCTCTGCTGAATCATTTTGAATTTGTCAGCATCCTTCTTGAACTTGGTGTTCTGGAGTTAACTCTGTAGTCGGATAATGACTTACCAAGTCTGAGAGAGACTGTCCAGTTACTTCTCTCATCTTGGATAGGATTATCCTGATGATGCAACCCAGGGTCTATTTGAGGGGGGGGGGTCAAGGGGGTAATTTGTACCCGGGCCCAGGGTCAGAAGGGGGCCCAGGAGCCAAAGGAGGGGGCCCAGAAAGTTCTTGGGATCTGACATTTTCCTATCTCACCTGGATTTGCTGCCTGCGCATGATGCTTGGGTACAACCAGGTGCAGTGCATGCAGTATTAATTGCTGCTGCAAGCCATGCACACCAGGCCCAGGAATGCATCCATGACTCTCCAGAACACAGTGTCAAATCTGGGAGGAAACTGGCCTGCTTACAGTAGCTCTCTGGTTTGTGGATATCATAGTCATGAAGGAGTGCACAGAAGTTCAGGGACCCAGGTGCAGGGCTGCAGCTGCTGCAGGGCTGCAGAAGTTCATTTTGGTCCATTCTAGTGTGAGCCTAAATACAACGATGCTAATTTTCTGCAATGGATTTTCTACATTTCAAAGATTTTAGAGAGACTTTGGAGTGTGTTTGGTTTTCCATATTACTTTATCTAGCTGCCAATGCTGCATGGTCAGGTAGACCTGTGCTCAGCATCAAGAAGTCTAGCAGACCGGGGCTCCAAAGCCTATTGTGGCTGTCAGCACCCTCCCCCTGCCCTATTTTGCCCTCCATTCTACCTGCCCCATTGCCCCCTCCCCCTTTGGGAAGGGACCCAAAGAAACTTTTTACCCCCCAGTAAAATTCCTCTCATAGGCCCTGATGCAACCTAACCTAACGCAACACAGTTGTTTTGATATGTAACAGGTGACATTCGTCCTTGTGGAGTTGCATTTTATTCTTATCAGTCTGACCAGATTTGGGTGTTTTTGAAAAGAGGTACTTCAGCTTTAACTGTGGAACATGTTGGAATCCCATGACTGGGACTCTCCATGTTTTGTCTTTTACCAAAAACAGCCAGGGAGGCAAACTGAACTGAGACCACAGTGCAAAGGTAGGAGGGGAGAGAGGTGCTTTCACTCTTTTTTCTCTGCTGAAAATCACCCAAGTTGCTGCTTGCCCAAACAGGCAAAACTTTCAAGAGTAATGTTCAGTTTGGCCCTAGTTTATGCAAATGCGTATTGTACTACATTGTTTCCCCCAAAAGTGATGTTTTTATTTTCTTTTATTGAGAATGTTTCCCTTTGTTCATGATTTCATGCTAATTACTACTTATTGTTGTTTAAGTACTTGTCTTTCTGACAGCCTTCTCCTTTGTAGTGCATGCTTTCTAGAGCATACCCATAAAAAAATCATAAAAAATCATAAAAAGGAGTCCTGCTAGCTCAGACCAAAGGTAAATCTAGTTCAAAAACTTGTATCCCACAATGGCTATTTAGGTGTTTGCAGAAAGCCTACTAGCAGGAAAGATAGGCAAAGCCCACCCTCAATTCTGCCCCTCCCCCCATCAACTTGTATTTCCTCGGAACATGAGGTTCTATGATTCGCCATCATAGTTGATGGTCCTGATCTGGTATGAATTTGTTTGTATTCCTTTCACTACTTCCTTGCTTCACTGGTCTTTCTGTCACTTCAGAGCAGTGTTTCTCAAGCATTTTAGCCCTGGAACCCACTTTATAGAATGACAGTCTGTTGAGACCCACCAGCAGTGATGTCATTAACCTGGAAGTGATGTCATGGTCAGAAGTGACATCCTCAAGCAGGAAAAATTTTAATAGCACCCATATGACAAATCAAATCAATTAAGAAAGAAAGAAACAAAGTAAATTAAAAGTTTACAATAAGTATAAGTTTAAACATTTATTTAAAATAAAGTACCCTCCTAACCCTCCCAAGCAATTTCTGATCTTTAAAAAAAATTTCCCAAATATCCCAAAGGCTGCAATCCTATCCACACTTACCCAAGAGTAAGCCTTATTGACATCATTGTTAAAAGCATATACAGAGTAGCCTGTTAAAAGTACAGATTTGTAGGATTTCCCCAAATGCAGTCACATACCATGGTAGCATCAAGTCTTATATATTGAAAAGAAAATACAGACTGAAATGAATGGGGACCCACCTGAAATTGGCTTGTGACCCACATAGTGAGTCTCGATCCACAGTTTGAGAAACACTTCTTCACAAAAATTATGTTTTGTGCTGCCCTTTCCATTCCTCTTTCTCTCCTATCTTTTGTGTGTTTGAGCAGACATATTCTAAAATACCCCAAAGGGAGATAAGTATTTCGATACCATTAACATTCATTGGAAACTTGAACAAGTTGATTCCATTGGGTGACTTTGAAGGTCTGAGCCTTGATCATGGAAAAAATCTGTTGTTTCTGAAACATTTAACATGAGAGGAAAAAAAAAATAATCAAAGTCAGTAATCCTCCTTTTGTATTCCTTTCAAAGTGTAACCCATCAAGATGTCAAGAGGCTTTATGAATGAGTGGATTGTGAAGGGCTCTTGAGATCCATTTGAAATAAACTGCAACAGAACTGAAGAATCATGCTGGTCTCTTTGGCCATTTCCACTTCTTAGACAATTTCTTCCAGGATAAATCTGTAGTACTTCCTGCACTACAAAGCTGTTCTCTTGTCCATGCTCGCAAGCTATCTCTAGATCAGCGATTTTCAACCACTGTACCCATGGCACATTACTGAGCCACGCATGGTCCACAGGTGTGCCACGAGATTTTGGGGGAGGATCATTTATTAATAGGGCCACTTGGGGATGTGAGCCCCCCACCAGCAGTACAATGTACCTTGTTAATTGTCAAAAAAACTGACAATTTAAGCGCCTTGTCGGTGCGCCCTGAGATGAAAAAAGGTTGAAAATCGCTGTCCTAAGTGCTACTATAGAAGCCACTTTTCTAGATCAGGGGTGCCCAAACCCCAGCCCTGAGACCACTTGCGGCCCTTGAGGACTCCCAATCCAGCCCTCAGGGAGCCCCCAGTCTCCAATGAACCTCTGGCTCACAGGAGACTTGTTGGAGCCTGCGCTGGCCTGATGCAACTGCTCTCAGCATGACGGCCAACTGTTCAACCTCTCATGTGAGCTGTGGGATGAGGGCTCCCTCCACTGCTTGCTGTTTCAAATCTGTGATGCAGCAGCGGCAGCAAAAGAAAGGCTGGCCTTACTTTGTTCAAGGCCTTTTATAGGCCTTGAGCTATAGCAAGACCTTCATTCTTTCGTATAAGTTCCATCTCTAATATATTCATTTATGTAAATTTTAAATGAATTCAAATTTGAAATGTAAATTAATTCTTTTTTTTCCCTGGCCGCCGACACAGTGTCAGAGAGATGATGTGGCCTCCTGCCAAAAAGTTTGGACACCCCTGTTCTAGATCATTTATCAATCATATTTGCTCTCCATAGTTTATCTGCAGCTGTCTGTTCTGTCCACACAATGCTATCCAGAGCTCCTTATTCTTAGGGCTGCTTTATACCCTATGAAATTTCCTACATGTTTGCTCATCCCAGAAAGACCTCTGGAGATGAGAGCCATTTGTTCTAAAATATTTATATGGCACTTTTCTATCTGAACATAGGCCTACAAGATGGCTGACAACAAGAGAAAATGAGAATACAAATATAAGATTAAAAAAAAAACAAAGCAAAACTGAGCAGCGGTGACTGATAAAGGCACAGCGGGAAAGTTCCTATAAAATGACCTCTCTCTAGCCCATAGATGTTGATGCAATTGCCTCTGCTTCTCCTCTTTTGAATATCTTACCGTAATCCCAGACTTGAGCATTTGCAGTATGATAAATGAAGACCTGAGTGTTGTGTTTTGTCCCAGAGAAGTGCCAATTCTCTTATTCACAAGTGTCTAATAATCCTTATGAAGCTTACAAAGGTATTTGCTTTGGTGCTATCCCATTACTCAGCCTCCATCCAATGTCCCTATAACCTTTGAAAGTGGCTGTAGATTATTGCTATGACCCCACCTCAATTTATTTTGTCAGTTGCTGAGCCACCTCAGCACAATGCAAATTTGAAACTCATCATGCAGCTGAATTTATTTATCCCTCTCAATTATTTTATCCAGTTCTTTTAATCTCTCTGATTTTGTCTTGGATCTTCTCCAGGGCCTGATGACTTTGTAGAACTAGAACATCCAAGAAAGATTAAAATTAACCTCTCTGCGCAATTTCATTCTGTTTGTCATTTCGGCATACATTGCCCCAGGCTTTGTGTTGTGTCTCTCTGTACCCTTGCTGCGTATATGCTTGTAGGAAATAGGGTTGCCATATCCCAGCTTCTGAATCTGGGTAGCCTAATTAACATTTATGCAAATCAAGCACATCCATTGTCTGCTTTCTACCAAATTAGCTTTTTTGCCTGCTCTTGACAAGTCTTAAAAATTGGGGAAGAAGCTGTGGTATGGCTTCCTGTCAGAATCCTATCCTGGCCATGTAGGAAAGGATGGTGCCTCAAATCTGTCTTAACTGCCTTTTTTCTCTGCAAGGATAGCAATGCATGTTGGAAAGGTTTCTGGCCAGATGCTGTGTCTGATTGTCCATTTCTTCAGCAGTACATTGCTTCATATAGGCTCCTCCATTAATGTAGATGTAGGAGGAAGAATTCCTTGATTTTCATCCATGGGCCATTCACTTGCCAGATGTATGCTATAAACAAAACATTCTCTTTCAGTCTGTAGAATTTACCCAAGGAAAATTGTATGTTCTCATAGTCAGTAAAAGATTTAGATGCAATCCTACATATACCTACATAGAAATATCCCACAGATGGCCCAAGAGAGGGACCACCAAGATTCTCCTTCTTGGACTGCAGCTGAGATCCTCCCTTTCCCACCCCTGGCATGATCCTCCCATGAACCACCTCCACCACCACCGACTGATAGGGGAGGTTCTGCAAGGTGGTGACACCTGCATGCAGCCTCCAGCCTCTGGCCTGCAGGACAGGAATTCTCAGGTAAGAAATTCCCATTTTCCTCACTACCTATTCCTCTTTGCAGCTGTTCACATAACTCACAAATCAATACTAATATTTCACCCACTTTAACTTGTGTATTTACGACCTGTTGTACAGTGGGTCTTGATGAGCACTGTGGATTGGTTAGGCATCTTCAATTTTCTTTTCTTTTTCCTCACTTCTGATATTTAGTTGTTCTTTTAGGAGATTGTAAGATAGAAGATATAGAAATCAATTAAAACGTGAAGCATGCTGCAAATTTTAGAAAGGGTAGAAAACACTTGCTAATTCAATTCACTGGAAATAAAAAAAGGATTATTGAAAATAAGCAAAACAATGATACTGTGTCAAAACAGAAGGATTCAGTGATGTAGATAGTTGACTTTATTTGCCAAACTACAATACTAGGAACTGTACTGAAGAACTGTATGCACAATAAAAATGGTTATCCAAAGCAGAAGCAGAAGTTTTCTAATGGAAATGTATTTAAATAATAAAAATGTACAATTAAATTCCTTTAATCCTTAAATAAACTTATGAATTTTGAAATATTTAAAAAACTTATCAACGTTTGTCCACTTCCACCTCTGACCACATCTCACCCTCTAAAGCAGTGTTTCTCAAACTGTGGGCGTTGGGTCAGTAGGTGGGTCGTGAACCAATTTTAGGTGGGTCTCCATTCATTTCAATATTTTATTTTTAATATATCAGACTTGATACTACCTTAATATGTGACTGCATTTGGGGAAATGTTACAGATCTGTAGTTTTAACAAGCTACTATGTATATTCTTTTAACAATGACAGTAAATGGGACTTACTCCTGGGTAAGTGTGGGTAGAATTGCAGCCTAGGATTGTTAAAAATGTTCCTGCTTGATGATGTCACTTCCGGTCATGACATCACTTCTGGTGGGTCCTGACAGATTCTCATTCATGGGTCCCGGTGCTAAATGTGTGACAACCACTGCTCTAAAGCACATGAGGAGCATGGCAGTCCCCTAATGGCAGTGGGCCGTGGGCATGGTAGCCCCCTGCCTCGTTTCCCTTCTGAATAAAAGGGCCCTGTTAGGGAGTGACAGAGAGATTATTGGACTGTAGCCTGCACTATGCAAAAGTTCCATGATGCAGCCAAAGCAGGGCTGCAGGAGTTGGTGTGTGGCCATGGCACCTGGTGATGATGTCATTAGCAGGTGCTGTTGGGTGGGAATGAGCTACTGGCCCACGGCTGATGCCAGCCCTTAAAAGGACAGCAAGGAGGAGCGAGTGGGGGCAGAGGAAGGGAGAGAAGCAGGAAGGGTGAAAAAGGAGGTCCCAGAGAGGAGGTAAGATGATGATGGAGACCACAGCTAGAGCTGGAAGCAAAGACAGAGGGGAGAGGTATAGAGAAGACCTGAAGAAGAAAAGGGCAGAGTAAAGCAAGGAAGAAAGAGAAGGAAGGAGAGACCAGAGGGGAATGAAACTGACCTGAAGAGTGGAGGAGGGAAAGAGGGAGGGAAAGGGAGTAAGAATAGGCCACTTTAACCCTCTACCAGAACAGTCAGCAAGCAAGCGTGTAGGACTGAGGCTGCCAGGGAATGCCCCACTGCATGAGAGGGCTGATTGTCTTGGGCTGCTGCCCAAACTTCTTCCCAGGTGGCAGGATTCTGCTGATATGGTCACTGGAGTCCAGGTAGGCTGAGCCCTGCATAAACTCTGCTGGTGCTATCCAGGTGCTGGGCAATGAGCCTCAACCTGAAGAAAAAAAGACTTTTGCAGTGCTTGAGATTGCAGCTGCATTGGAATTTTGCTGCGAAACAAAATCTGAGTGAATGAAATTTGTTCTGGAGGAACAGGGAGGTCGTGTAATGTAGAGAGACTGCAGCAGCTGCCTGAAGCTCTTGAAGTTTTCATCTGGCAAAGAGCTTGCAACAGGAGCCAGAGCTATTAGAGCCTCGTGGCCAGCTGGGAATGGTAGGTAGAAACTGCACCTCCCTTAAAGGGGAATTGGTGGACCAATCCCTCCTGTATGGGAGAGAGGAAGTTGTTTGCTTAGAGAGGCATCTTCCTTCCTGCACTTCCAAAGAAGGAGAGAATCCTGGGCCTGGGATGAAGTAAAAGTATTTAAAAATATTCCACTTTTCTCTATGCAGGGAACACTACCCCTTCTTGAATGGACAGGGGCATCTGAAGTAGCGAGCTTTGTAGTGTGATTCTGCAGGATTCTGCAGTGTGAGTAGGGGATAGGAGACATACCAGCACTCTGTGGTCCCAATTCAAGGACCCCAGCCCAGCCTCACTCTGTGACAGTTTATATAAGCCTGGTATAGTTCTCACCTAGGGGTGTCAGAGACTCTGATCCACTTCCCTTATACCATTTATTTGTATGAGCATGTTTTAGCCAGGGCTTGACAAATTTGCTTTGGATTTTGGAGCCAGCCTAGACTAGGAGAAACTCTCTTTGGTGAAAGTACTAGGCACCACAATGACACCTCTAGGCACCAGGATGACCTGGAACCCAGGATTTGTAGAGCCCTGTCTCTGACTATGCCTGCACCATCAGCTCCTTTCTTATGCTGCATGCAAATATGGTGCATATTAAGCAAAGTGAAGCAGAACATTAGCACATTCACATCTCTCTGATATAAAGACAAGGTGAGAACTGCAATAGTTCAGACAAAGCCAGGCAGCCCCATCCTAACTAAAACCCCACATGGCGATGCCGTGGTGCCTTTGCAGTTTCTGCTGCTCCTTGCTGCTGGAGGTCTCCTTGGGATAAGGGGACATTTGTCCCCTTGCTGTGGGGTAAGCCCCAGTAGCTGTGTTGGGTGAACTTGGACCTGCATCAGCTTGATCGCTGGCACAAGTCCACGCTGACCCGAGAAGGCAAATCAGGCTGGGGTCTGATCTGCCCAGGTCTGATCCGCTTCATCACCACCCTGATCTGACCACACTGCCCCATTCAACTCCCTCCCTGCAACCCCCTGTGGAGGCCTACTTGCCCTGGCAGGTGTCTGGCACCCACATTCATGTGGACTGGCTGCCTCTGCACCCTTGTCTAGTCATGTTTGCCATGGCTGTAAAGCAGTTTATATCTGCAGAACATGGGTGTAAGGGCCCATTAGGATTGGGCTGTAAATCTCCAGAATGTTGTTAAAAGTTAGTAAATGGGCTCACAGGGTTTTGTGTCAAGTGAGAAACTCTCAGCGTTATGTTCAGCATTAATGTCTGCTCCCATTGTAATAGTGTTGCTATTTAGGAAACTCCTGTGTTATATCTACCAAGATTCCTGCATTGGTACATTAGCTACCCTTGTAGATCCAGAATGATTTCTTCTAATGATGAATGGGTGCTTTAGAGGATTGCTGTAAAGGTTGCTAAGTTACTGGTTGGGTACAGAAAATGCTGCTTCAAATGTAACTGGACAGTGAATTGCACAGAGAACAAATTATTTTTGAAAGGTGTCGCTAACCTTTGTGCACATTCTTTTATACACCATCTTGCAGGCTCTGATTAAAATTGTGTCCTCTTGGATATACCACAGAGGCAAATAGCTTCCGCTAGGCCCATGATAAGGGTTCCCCTTGGAGATATTGCTAAGGGGGGTGGGGATGGACGCTCCTGAGTGCAAGGTCTGTTACCCCCACTTTTTACATGTCTTGTCCTTCCAGCTTCACCCACTATTCATTCCTCTTCCAGTCCAGTTGAGTAATGCTACTCAGGCATCTATTAAAGCATCTAGGACAGTGGTTTCCAAACTGTGGGTCGTGACCTAATTTTGGGTGGGTTGCCAAAAGCTGATGGAAATATCAGATAACTAATTGGCTCATGTCCAGAGACTACTGTTAGAAGTCTATATGTTAGACTTCTATAGACTTCTGTTAGACTACTATATGTTAGAAGCAGGAAACCCGCCAGAGAAGCGGTTGGCCCTCTGGATGGTGAGGGAGGGAAAGGGGAGATAAAAGGAGACTTAGAGATGGCAGAGAAATTAAATGAGTTCTTTGCATCTGTCTTCACGGCAGAAGACCTCGGGCAGATACCGCTGCCCGAACGGCCCCTCCTAACCGAGGAGTTAAGTCAGATAGAGGTTAAAAGAGAAGATGTTTCAGACCTCATTGATAAATTAAAGATCAATAAGTCACCGGGCCCTGATGGCATCCACCCAAGGGTTATTAAGGAATTGAAGAATGAAGTTGCAGATCTCTTGACTAAGGTATGCAACTTGTCCCTCAAAACGGCCACGGTGCCAGAAGATTGGAGGATAGCAAATGTCACGCCTATTTTTAAAAAGGGAAAGAGGGGGGACCCGGGAAACTATAGGCCGGTCAGCCTAACATCCATACCGGGTAAGATGGTGGAATGCCTCATCAAAGATAGGATCTCAAAACACATAGACGAACAGGCCTTGCTGAGGGAGAGTCAGCATGGCTTCTGTAAGGGTAAGTCTTGCCTCAACAACCTTATAGAATTCTTTGAAAAGGTCAACAGGCATGTAGATGCGGGAGAACCTGTGGACATTATATATCTGGACTTTCAGAAGGCGTTTGACACGGTCCCTCACCAAAGGCTACTGAAAAAACTCCACAGTCAGGGAATTAGAGGACAGGTCCTCTCGTGGATTGAGAACTGGTTGGAGGCCAGGAAGCAGAGAGTGGGTGTCAATGGGCAATTTTCACAATGGAGAGAGGTGAAAAGCGGTGTGCCCCAAGGATCTGTCCTGGGACCGGTGCTTTTCAACCTCTTCATAAATGACCTGGAGACAGGGTTGAGCAGTGAAGTGGCTAAGTTTGCAGATGACACCAAAATTTTCCGAGTGGTAAAGACCAGAAGTGATTGTGAGGAGCTCCAGAAGGATCTCTCCAGACTGGCAGAATGGGCAGCAAAATGGCAGATGCGCTTCAATGTCAGTAAGTGTAAAGTCATGCACATTGGGGCAAAAAATCAAAACTTCACCTATAGGCTGATGGGTTCTGAGCTGTCTGTGACAGATCAGGAGAGAGATCTTGGGGTGGTGGTGGACAGGTCGATGAAAGTGTCGACCCAATGTGCGGCGGCAGTGAAGAAGGCCAATTCTATGCTTGGGCTCATTAGGAAGGGTATTGAGAACAAAACGGCTAGTATTATAATGCCGTTGTACAAATCGATGGTAAGGCCACACCTGGAGTATTGTGTCCAGTTCTGGTCGCCGCATCTCAAAAAAGACATAGTGGAAATGGAAAAGGTGCAAAAGAGAGCGACTAAGATGATTACGGGGCTGGGGCACCTTCCTTATGAGGAAAGGCTACGGCGTTTGGGCCTCTTCAGCCTAGAAAAGAGACGCTTGAGGGGGGACATGATTGAGACATACAAAATTATGCAGGGAATGGACAGAGTGGATAGGGAGATGCTCTTTACACTCTCACATAATACCAGAACCAGGGGACATCCACTAAAATTGAGTGTTGGGCGGGTTAGGACAGACAAAAGAAAATATTTCTTTACTCAGCGCGTGGTCGGTCTGTGGAACTCCTTGCCACAGGATGTGGTGCTGGCGTCTAGCCTAGACGCCTTTAAAAGGGGATTGGACAAGTTTCTGGAGGAAAAATCCATTATGGGGTACAAGCCATGATGTGTATGCGCAACCTCCTGATTTTAGGAATGGGTTAAGTCAGAATGCCAGATGTAGGGGAGGACACCAGGATGAGGTCTCTTGTTATCTGGTGTGCTCCCCGGGGCATTTGGTGGGCCGCTGTGAGATACAGGAAGCTGGACTAGATGGGCCTATGGCCTGATCCAGTGGGGCTGTTCTTATGTACTGAAAAATCAAATACTGTAGCTAATAATAACCCTGCAAAGAGCTCAGTTTCTGCAGTTTGCAAGATAGCTGCAAACTGCCCTACAAGGAGCTGAACTCCTACAGTTTGCAAGCATATGTAGAGGGATAAAGTTTGGGGGTCTTTTTTCTGAATACTGCTTAAAAAGAATTTTAAAAAGTTATTTCTTTCTAGAACTCCTTTTTTAAAAGTCTGGTAAACCTAAGTGGGTCCCAGCAGAGTGTCATTTTAAAAAGTGGGTCCTGGTGCTAAAACGTTTGGGATCTAGGACCTTTGTCCCAGATGGTACTTCTGGTATTGGTCAAATGTAGATAGAAAAAGCATCAAATAGGTAATTTAGGAAAGAAAACAACAGAAAATGTAATCCGTCTCTGCAAAATATAATTCTAACATGTTTCTTTTCAACAGCAGTTGAGGCAGTTCCAAAGGTGTTAGAAAATTTTTTAACTCAGAATTGGCATCCTTATAGATGGTGGACAGAATATTCTCCAAATGGGTGATTTCCATCACCCTCTCAGATGAGAAATAATCCCTTTCAAAAAAAAAAACAAAACACTTTTGGGTGGAATTTCCCTTTTGGCCTCTGCCAGTCAGGTGATCTGGCATAGTGTTGCTTATACATTTAGGACTTGTCAATAAGGTGGTTAGCTCTACCATGACCCTTCTGGTGGCTAATCAATTAGTAAAAGCAAACAGTGCAGGAAAGGAATGTATTTGTATAGTCTATATACATAGCTTAAAAATACATTTATGCAAAGTTGTCTATAATTGAAAACATGAACACAAGATACCCATAAGGAATTCTGGACTGGAGTAACTGTATGTCACGACAGATGTGCCATAACTATTGCCTCTGATATGGGTGTCTATCCATATGGGAGGAAGTGAGTTGTGATTATGGTACAATAACCTTCCCCATTATACTGCTTCTTCTGCTATAAGTAATCCTGCACTCTTTCTTGGCCACCTTGGGGTTTGAATTCATAGACAGTTTGGGTATCAAAATATAACTAAGGAAGTCTCTATCACAATATGTTTTCAGTTCCAAGCAGAACTATGTTGATGGTTGACTTCCGATCTGTCTTGTTCGGGCACAAGCACAAGTACTGGTGCTGTGGATGGAATGGTTGTTTCATAAGTAAACACAGCCATCTGAAATGGCTTATATGTGATACAATTTTAAGTGTAATTACTCAGAAGTAAGTCTTACTGATTTCCACAGGACTGACTTCTTAGTAAATGTTCTTAGGATGGCAGCAGACAGCAATTAATTAATTACTTTTAGATTTACCAAGCTGTATTCTACTGAAACAGCCCCCAAATATGAGAGAGGTATCGATACAAAACTTATATACAGGTATTTATATACCGCCTTTCTTGGTCATCAGATTTCTCCTCAGACTTTATTCAAGGCAGTTTACATAGGCAGGCTGTTCTAAATCCCTGTAGAAAGGTTCTATCTTTCAAGAATCACAACATTTCAGATGGATCTTTCTGATC
Source organism: Tiliqua scincoides (assembly GCF_035046505.1). Classification (NCBI taxonomy): domain Eukaryota; kingdom Metazoa; phylum Chordata; class Lepidosauria; order Squamata; family Scincidae; genus Tiliqua; species Tiliqua scincoides. The sequence continues at coordinate 194,038,910 of NC_089824.1, read as the reverse complement.
TGGTATCACATTCTGGCCTCCAGTTTCCTCCCACGCAAGCTGACAAGCAGCTCCTTCATCTCTCACATGGACGGCAGCCAAGACGCTTCTTCGCTCACACCAAAGAGCAGGTGGAATAACTCGGCTCGGCTTGTCAGCTGCTTCAAGGTCTCACCATTCACGGTGCCGGTGGCCTTGAACTGGCGACCTGCGGATGTTGTCTTCAGGCAAATGGAGGCTCTACCCTCTAGACCAGACCTCCTGCCCTTGAACCTTGAAAAGAGTTTCCAGAAAAGTCTGCAAGGAGGTTTTTTCTCTGCTTGGATATCATGTATTTTCTTTCTGGATCACTTGCAATTGGTGCCAGTATAAATTCTACGTTGGCGAAGAGTCTCCTCTTCATCCTTTACTTTACTTGCTTTATCCGGCTTACATCATAATGTGACAGGCTTAAGTGGAGGGTCTGTTGTGGATCCGTGCTGGGCAGGCAGGTTCACAACCTCTGCATGAGAATCATATCTGGCATTACCAGTAGATGCATCTTGTTTTGGCAGACCTCCCAGACAATATCTAGGTAATTAAAATGCCCTTGTGATTAAAGCACCAGCTTTCTCGTGTCCCTCTAATTTCCAGTCTGTGCTGTATAAATGCCCTGCAGGAAAGTGACACAAGGTAAGAGCCACCTGAGTCCCTGAATTGTCCTCATCTGCACTGAGCTCACTGGATTTGCATGCTGTTGTTAGCTATCTTACCAGCCTCCCTCTATTTTTGACAATAATGGCCATGTCATAGCATTTGGTAGCTTTGTATTGCATCTTTAGCATAAATGTTAAGACCAGAATTTGATGGTACTTTCACCATCTGGTATACTGTGAAATACCACCAGTTTACGAGTAATAGTTTAGATCCTGAGACAACCTCCTGCTTCAAACACAACACTCATTGCAATATATGTAAGTAATCAGCTTCTTCAGAGCATTCCTAGATTTGAGAAGTAGGCAACCTCAAAATACTAGATGCCAGGGAGTGGCACCAGGATGTCTGTCTCTTGTTGTCTAGTGTGCAGGGTGACCAGATGTCCTAACTGCAAAAAAGGACAAGGCACCCCAAAATGTAGGACATCCAAGAAAAATGTAGGTCATGACAAAAGCTAAAACACTCATATATTGATTTCATGTGATTAATTTAAACACTGTATTACTTATTATTAAATTTAAAACTATTACATATAATTTATTGCACATAATTTATTAATTAGAAGAAGGCTATGAGTTGCCTGCAGGGGTCTGCTCAAAGGGAAAAGGAGGACAGTTAAGTTCTTTTTCAGGCTACGAGGCTAAAAAAGGGACAGGTACTAGAAGAAGAGGACATGTGGTCACCCTGGTTGTGTGTTCCCTGAGGCATCTGGTGGACCACTGTGAGATACAGGAAGCTGGACTATATTGGCCTTTGGCCTGATCCAGCAGGGCTCTTCTTATGTTCCTATAAGTTGCCTCAGTTAAAGAATTGAGGAGGTAGACAACATGGATGCAAGGAGGTTGGCAGGATGGAAGAATGAACTGGAAGAGTTCTGGTTGACTTGTTAGCTTGCGCATAAGTTGAGCTGAAAGCATGCAAGACTAGCAGTCAAAGTACAAGAAAGCAGAAAGCATTGCATAGATTGTGGTCTTGCAGACAGTGCTCACTGTAGGGCATATTTAATGGGGCTTCCATCTGTGAGGTACCAATGGGAGATATTTATACAGAACACATTATGAAAAATGCTGCCAGGAGAGGCATCTCATGTTGACAGTCCATTCATTTCGGTAAGGTTTGAATCAGTAAGTCTCTTTGTATATTAAACTGTACCTGAGTAGGTCTGTGTATCCAGGTACAATGACTGTGAGACTGTAGATGAGTTATTTACACATTCTATTCAATGCAGTTGCTTTCTGCCTACTATGCCCACAGATTTTTGATCTGTAATGAACCCAGGTACACTGTATACGTCATTTATATAGCAATTTGTACCTGGGTACAGCATGTTGTGTGAACAGTCCTAAAGTTCCACCCATACCAAATCTATACCAATGGCCTCAGAAGGTCATTTTGTAACTACCCCTCTACTCATGGCTCTCTCTCTTCATAGATTCTCGGCCTTCTCACCCACACACATATCTCCGAGCCAAGTCATACATTCACTTGAGTTTATTTTCATTTGTGGTAACTTCTTTTCCCTGTATCAGATTATATACTGTCATGGTGAAGCTGTTGTCTGAATGCTTCACCACTCCAGGACTATCTGCTGTTCATTCACACACATACTCCCAAGTACACTGAACTCCTTTCTACTTTCCCATTGACACTGAGATGTCTTGCTAGTTTTTCTGTGCCTCCATGTAGAATCTGGCCCTTCGCTCTTCCTTTGCCTCCAGCTTTAGCAACAGGGTGGCCTTCAGGACCTGACCTAGAGTTAGCTTCTCTCATTCTCTTCCGCCACATGTCCTGTGCCGAACAGATGATAATCAAAGACAAGCTCTGCATGATCCCAGCTCTGGTGTGTTCCTTGCATCTCCCCAGCTGACTACACTGCCCGAAGCGGCGCACTCACAGCCTTGGTCATAAGTCTCCCCTGCCACCCACCAGACAGCTAATGATTGCCAAGTCTGGTGTCCTGACCCATCTGCTCCCGAAGCCTTAGCCTTTGTGGCTTTCTGTCCCCTCATCATCCACTTAGTAAGAGGCCTCAGGCAGGACTTTTCAAGCTGTGGCTCACAGGGGCCTAGCAGGCAGAAATGCTGCTGAAGAAGGAGAGCATTTCAAAAGAAGTCAAAAATGGTTTGAACGGGAAGTGTCAGAGAAACTGAGCCTAGATAATGATGTTTCTGCTGCTCCCTGATTTATAGTAAAGAGCTAAAGTTGAAGTACCTTCTTTATAACAAAAGCCTTCTTCACAAGTGTGGGCTCAGTTTGTGGTATTTTCTAAATCCCTTTTCTGCTTGTCCTCTTGCTCCATTGTGCTCCCTCTGTTTCTGTTGAACTGCTACTTGAAACCGGCTTGCATTTCTGACATGAGGGACATGATACTAAGAAGTGCTGCTGGGCTTCTTCTGCCTCGAGATGCCAGGGGCAAGTCTGAGGAGCTGCTTAGCAGGCTTTTCCTCTGGCTGGGCAACCTCCGCATCAGTCTAGCTGATATCTGTGTGCCAGTTATCCTGTTCCTATAGCTGTTGTGGACAACACATCAAGCTGAAGCAATGCTAGCCCATCCATGAAGAGGACAATGTGTCGCGGGCCGCAGATTCATGATGCCATTCAACCTGAGTCTGCTACCACTTTCCTTCAGTCTGCTGCTTATGGAACCACATTGATTATTATTATTATTATTATCAACAGCAACATTTATATACCACTTTTCAATGGAACGTTCACAAAGCGGTTTACACAGAAAATCACACAAACAACTAATGGCTCCCTGTCCCAAAAGGGCTTGCAATCTAAAATGATGCAAAAGGACACCAGCAGACAGCCGCTAGAAAAGACAGTGCTGGGGTGAGGAGGGCCAGTTACTCTCCCCCCGCTAAATAAAAGAAGAGCACCCACTTAAAAAGTGCCACTTACCAGTTAGCAAGGGTTCTACTTCTTTACCTTGCTTGATCCACTTCTTTACCTTGCTTCTTTCTTCTGTGGTTCTTTAAATAAAAAAAAAAAAAAGAAGTGCAAGACTTCCTGTTTGGGACCACATGGGGAAAGAAGGAGAAGAGGTAGGGAAGTGCTCCTTCCATGCACAGTTTAAAGTTAATGAGATTGTCTGAGGAAGGAGCATTTCCTTACCCCTCACTTCTCTCTTCCTTCTGTGTCCCCTTTAAATAAAACAGGAAGTCTCAGACTTCCTATTTTCAGAAAAAGAATTGTGCAAGGAGGGAGTAAGATGAAGTTGTAAGGGACTCTTTGGGGGGGGGGGGCTTGTAAATGGCAAAGGTGGTGGTGGGGCTGTTATGTATGTAACAGACATAAGTCTGTTGGCCCAAGTCTGATTGGCCCAGACTTATGGCTGGCCAATTGGGTGATGGATCGAAATCCTACCATCCGATTGGCCCTCTAGTTAAGGTTTCAATTGCACCAATCACGGGAAGTCTGGGTGGAGTTAAAGGCTATAAAAAGTCAGGGATTTGCCTTGTTTTTTGCTAGGTTCTGTTCTGAAGATGGAATAAATGAATTGAGCTGTTATCACTATGCCTTCCTTTATTCGCATGGACCCACTATATAACAGTGGGTCAAGGGCAGCATTGTGCAGCGGGTAGGGTTACAAAGCAGGGACAGAGTGCCTATGCCTTTAACCACTGATTAGCAGAGGGAATTTTGTCAGGTGCAGCTCAACATGGAAGGGTTTAAAAAGCTGCACCTGCCTATATTTCCTCTTTTACAGTGGTAAAAGGTATAGGTACTCTTCCTCACTTTGTGACTGGTAACCCTAGCAACAGGCCAATCCTGATTTGAAGGCTTGCAGGAAGGGAAAGCCTGACCCTGCAGAAGTCATAACAGGTCTGTCTGATCTCGGCTCTAAAAGCTAGATACCCTGCTGCTTTTTGCTGAGACGCTCATGTATTTCCCTTCCCTTGAAGACCCATTTGTCCCCCACACTGGTGACCTTTCACCAGCTGGTAAAGAATTTTTCAATTAGGCAGGCGTTGCAGTTAAATTAATGCCCCCATAAGTGTTTGTCTTTCCTATTAGTTGTTCTTTCATCTCTCAGTGCAATTCTGGGCATGCTTACTCAGAAGTAAGCCCCACTGAATGTAATCAAATGTACTCTTGGGTAAGTATGTACTGTATAGGACTGTAGATTCACAATCACATCCTAACCAAAGTCCTGTGCTGTGATACAGAGGTGCCCGTGCAGTCTCTGCTGCATCCAGTGTGGGAATTGAGGCTGTTCGAGGTCTCCCCAAGGGAAAGGAACATTCAAAATTGCTGGTGCAAGTTCAAACAGCCCCTTGTCAGGAAATCAGGCCCAGGAAGGGGAATAGGATTTGGCAATATCCACTGCCATCATTTCCACCCCAATCTTAGTTCCTGCTAATTCCAGCTAGAAACGCAGTCTCACTTTATCTGCTTCTCTTAAAAAAGTTTTCCCTTTTTTAGTTCAAAACTGCTGCCTGTTTTTTTTTTTCCTGTTCTTTGTTCTAGAGATGGAGTGTTACTGTCTCCTTCTCCAAGCTCTGAAGCAAAACTCATTCAAAGCACTGGAGAGAGGCACCCATCCCACACACACGCACCTATCTCCTGACCTTTATTAGTTCCCATTGGTGAATGACCATCATTCATCCAGGAGACCATCCTGGACCAACCAGCAATACTCATTAGCAAAGAAATGGTCTGCTAGTAATCATAACAATGATATGGACTCCTCCATACCTACCTTTTTTGGAGCTTCTAATAGTCTTTGCTTTCTAAAAATAGATGTTTGGTGGGAAAAGGGGTTGTGAAGGCAGCAAAGACTGCTAGCAATTATGTTTGCATTAAAAAAAATCTAACCTAGTAAGAGTATACTGTTTTCTGGAAATCTAATGCAGGCTTCCATTTTGTTTGTCATGTCTACTCTGAAGATGAAATTGCTATTTAAGAAAGTAAATAGAATGACTAACAGCACAATCCTAACTTGTGTTGGAACAGACAGGCTGACAGGCCTGTGCTATATCCAGCACAAGTTTGGGGCTGACTGCAGGACAGACTGGGCCAAGGGGAAATAATTCCCCTTACCTCAGGTAACACTAATGGGGCTACTTGAATCCGCACCACCTATAGAGGTGGTGCAAATCTGAGCTGTCCCAGGGCTGCCCAGGAACAGGGCTAGAATCTGGCATAATTGCTGGGTCTTGCTCCTACCTCCCACTCCCCACCACCTGCCCACAGGCCCGCCCACCACCAGCCCTCTCCCATCCCGAAACACCTTCTCCTCACATCCTCCCTGCCTCCTCCTGCTCCCCCCATGTGTCGTCCTCCTCCCGTGCCGGCCTGGAAAGGCTGGCACAAACTCACCTGAGCGTGGCCCAGAGCAGTGTGGGGAGGTCAGTGCATGTCCTTGCCCCAGCCTCCCCAACTTGAATGGAGGCACAAACGTGCTTTATGGCATGTTTGCAACCCTCCCTGGCCGGTGAAAAGGACTTGCGTCAGCCCAATAGCACTTTAGGATTGCGCCCTAAAATGACTAGCAGGGGCTAGTGAACATTAGGCATTTTACATCTCCACAGGTTATGAGGTAAAAAAAAAAAAAAGGTTTGTCTACATACTGATGGTTGACCTGCATTAGAAGCCCCTTGCTGTCCTACTCATTTTATCTTACTGTTACTGTAAATTACTGGACAGTCCATAATTTGTCCAGCTAAATATGGATGGAGGTTACAATTTGGAAAAAAAATTATTTGAAATAGGTGGTAAGACCTATGCTTTTGGGCATGTACTGACTACCTTGGCAACTGTCTTGGTGGATACTCTCCTGTTGTCCCCTTGGCAAAACAGAACTAACTCCAAACTGGGTCTTGAGATATTAGTACTGTAAAGGCAGTTGTACTATGGACAGAGTCCAAGTTGTATCTATGACAGGAAGGGAAAAAGCACTGTATTTCCATTTTCCTCAGAGACTTGAGTCTTTCCAAAGTCTTTGTAGTGGTATGCATATGAATTGGTACCAATATGAATGCTAAAGTAGTTGGCAAAATTTAATTGGTTGAATTCAAAGTACTGTATTAACCAATGGACTGCTTCAGTTAGTTTTGCTTGTTTTTAATTGCAGATAAAAGTGAACCTTTTCATTGCATCTTAATTGGAACAGTCTGTGAAAAGATGCTCAGCACTGATACCATTGTCAGCAGTGTAGGGCCTCTCCATACAGATATAATCATGCGCTGCAAGGTGACCAGTGTCCTGAGACAACAGATGGTGATGTGCATCCCCAGTACACTCCCTTTGGAACAAAAACCAGTGGGACACACTTTCCGAGTATATGGGAGAGAGCAAGATGCACCCCCATCTGCATTGCAGAATAGTTGGAATTGCATATCGCTTTCCTAGCTGTCAACTGTGGGTGGTGTCATGAATGCATTGTCTGACTTACATGCCTTGGGCTTCATTTCATACAGTTCCGAGAGTCAGAGTGAGAGAGATGATCCTCTCTCTATCTCTGTTCCTGTGAAAACATAGACTGTTCTAAAGATCTAATAGCCCAATTCTATGCCTCAGAAACAGTGTTCTGGATGGTATAGGATATGGTGTGTGCCCTCAGATGCAGGCGCACCTACAATTGTAGACTCCACCAACAAATGTGCTTTGGTCACCAGCATAGTGCTACATTGACATACCTTCAACACCAGCACAACTACAGCCAGCAAAAACTGGGGTGGAGATGTGAGCATTATTGGGAGGAGATGATTTATGCCATATCCTAAATGCCCTCCAGACAATGGGACATGCCCCAAACATTGCTGAACTTCAGTGCCAACATCAGAGCTGGGGTAGGAACCAAAAAGCATTGAAACCAATGGGGATGGGGAAAGCATCAGAAGATCTCATGTCTGGCCACCCTACCTCAGAGCATAGGAATGCACACAACACACCAGCCGGGGCCTGAACCTTTCTAGCCTGGGTCTCTTTACTATGGGATACCAGCACACTGAGTTGCTGAGTGCCATTGCAGCTCCCGTTGTGGCTCATTCCAGCTCTTCTCCTGGCAAAAGAGTTCTTTCCAGCTGGCTGACTACCCCACATGAACTCAGACTCTTGCTCTGGGGAGGGTTGGGTGTTTATTTCATGTCTGCCCTCTTCCAGGGGAGCTATCCTCCCTCCCTTTGTCTATTATAGTTGAAAAGGTATTTCTTGGAAGTGTATGTTCATGTGTGGTGCATAAAGGAACTTGAAGTCTGGGTGCAGTTCCTAGCAATTATTTGCTTTTCCCTCCTTGCTGCATGTGCTATAGTTGCTCCTACAGTGGGAGGTGCTGTGGCATACTTGTGGGGTTTGTGGGTGCGTGAGATGTCAGGGGGTGTGTCCACATGGACTGTTGTGAATGCCACTGTGTTATTCATTCTTGGGAGTTGCCAGGGAGGAGTTGGCCTGGCAGTGAAGGCTCATTGGACCTAGGCCTGCCACTGCCTTTGCTTGGTTCACCTTGGTGGCACTTCCCTGAATATTGGCACTGGTGGTGGGTGGTAGGTTGGGAAGTTGTGGTGTCTGACTCCTTGTATGTCTGTCCAATGTGGGGTTGATGCAGGGCCATTGTCAACTCTTGATTGGTGAATGGTATCTGGGTTTTCGTGGACATTGGTGGTGCTGCTGGCTGTGCCATCATGAAATTGTGCAGGCCCTTGTCTCCTCTTTTGCGCTGAATGTATATGAAAGACATTGCTTGGACATTGTAGGGATGCAGGTGCTACTTGCTCATAGGATTAAACCCTAAGGGCTCAATCCAAATCCATTTTCCAGCACCGACAAAAGGGTAATGCAACTTCAAGGTAAGGGAAAAAACATTGCCTTACCTTGAGGAGGCCGCTATGACTGCCCCCCAACTGCAGGATGCAACACATGCCCCACTGCCACAGCTATGCCAGTACTGGAAAGTTGATTAGGATTGCACTCGAAGTCAAGTAGATCCATTGTTGGGAAGCAGACTGGGACTTCTTCCGGTTCTGTAGGATCATTTGTTTTGTTAATGCAAAGACTGTCAGCTTCCATAGTTCCTATGTCTAGGACAGGGGTCGGCAACCTTAAACACGCAAAGAGCCATTTGGACCCGTTTTCCAGAAAAAAGAAAACCTTGGGAGCCACAAAACCCTTTTGACATCTAAAATGAAGATAACACTGCATATATAGTTTGCGCTCCCCTCTTATAGGTCCCAGTTATATAATACACTCCCCTCTTAGAGGTCCCACTAAAAATCAGGTCCAGACCCACAGTTGGAGAACAACAGTTTTAGATTGTGCACGGTGAACTGCTTGTGAAGGATACTGTCATTCTTTACTGTCATTTACTTCTATACTTCTGTAAATGCCTTTCCACACAATACTACCTCTGAACAAGACCACTTAGTACTACTTAACACTGTTCACAAAAGTGCTCCTGAACAAACAAGCTAAGAGTTCAAAACTGCATAAAATAAAAGGCATACTAACAGTGATTACTTCACAACCATGAAATATGCTTTGGTGCTACATATACAGTATGTTACACATACAGTATACAAACATATATGGAATACCATCTGGTGCAGGGGTCTCCAAACCCCTTTCAAGTTTCCAAGTGAAGGAAATGGATCAGTGAGAGTGTGAGTGAGTGGGGGGGGGGTGCTGAGTGGGGAGTTTGAAGGCTGTAATCCTGTGCACACTTTCCTGGGAGCAAGCACAATGGGACTTATTTCTGAGGAGACACGCACAGGATTGTGCTCTGAGCTTGGGAGGAGGAGAGAGCAGCTGCACTCAATTGCTTGCTTTTGCCTTTGCTCCCTGGGGTCAGGGCTACTTGTGGGAAGGGGGGATCATCAGGGTGTTCAATGGGACTTACTTCTGAGGAGATACACACAGGCTCGGGCTGCTGCTCCGGCAGGAGGGAACGTGCGGGGGGCTCACTCCGCCAGTCGTTTGCGCCCTCTCCAATGGGGCGCAGCTGCAGCCCGTGTGCTCAGGCTGTGGCTCGGGAACATGCGGCGGTGGGGGCTCGCTCTCGGCAGTGGAGCTGCTCTGCCAGCTGTTCGCGCCCTCTCCTATGGGGCGCAGCCGCAGCCCGTATGCTCGGGCTGGTGAGTGGCGGCTGCGTTGCGGGAGGGGCGAGCCCCTCCCCCGGGATGGGTTGGTCCCGCACAGAGCCGCAGCCGAAGGCTCAAAGAGCCGCTTGCGGCTCCAGAATGGCAGTTTGCCGACCCCAGGTCTAGGAGAAAGGTACCACATTGCAGGGGTATAATTCAATATTTCATACACGTCCTTGAAAGTGAGTACCAAGACCATATTGGTGAGGTCCAAGACCATATTACTTTTGTGTCCTGTTTTGTTTGGTGGGGAGAAACTGTTCTGAAATATTTACAAAAGGTCACTTATATAAAGTATAGCTCCCCCCCCCTTTTTCTTGATACCCATGTATACATGCCTACTAAGAATTTCACTTGATGTTTCTGGTGAAGTGGACTGCAGTTCTCAAAACCTTGTGCTGAAATAAATTGGTCCATCTTTAAGATGGTAAAGGTCTTTGTTGCTCTTTGTTGCAATGGTAATGTGGCTAGTCCCTTGGAAATTATACTGGGATACTAGCCTTGTTATTCCCCAATTATTTTTAAAAGTCTCTGCTGGATTTTAATATGCTATGGTGATGCTGTGTTTTAGGTAGTTTTTATTATTGCTCTTTCTTTGTTTTTGTTTTAACTTGGAAGCCACTTTGTGAAAGTTTTATCTTAAAAGACAAGGTATAAATACTGTAACGATAATAGTGTAATCAAGATACCAAGTAATTATAAAATTTGGGATCTTTTTGGTTCAGATTCACAAGTATTTGGTTTAGTTTCAGAAAAATTGAATGCCCCTCGGTCCAAAAGAAATCTCCTTAGAAATATGTTCCATTGGTTTTTGTTTCGGTGGAAATATACTTCCAAAAGCACATTTAGGATGGAACATGGCAGCTGCATTTTCTGATTGCAATTATGCTCACTCAAGCTCTACTGATTTCAGTGTGCTAATAACAATGGGCTGGGCTACAGCCAAGATATACAGTGCATTTGTATGGGAAAATGGCCTTACCTGATCCATGATCCACATTACAGAGATTCCCTACTAACAAGGAAGTGGAGGTTGGAAGGAGGCATAGTCATTGGGGCACATTGGGGTATTGACTCTTTCTAAGGGCAATAGGTATGTAGATTCCAAGTTACTTCTCATCTCTATTACATACAACATTTGCAGCACAATCCTATGCATGACTACTTGGAAGTAATTATTTATTATTGATTTATTTATGAATTTATACCCTGCTTTATCTCCCTCCTGAGCATTTAAAGTGGCTTCCAGATACAATAAAAAAAAATAAGTATTATAAAATTTTTAAAAAATATTAATATTAAACTCCTAAAATCTAGTAAGGCCCACATCCTAACCCACTTTCCAGCACTGGCATAGCTGTGCCAATGAGATATGTGCTGTATCCTGCAATTGGGGGGCACTCATGTTGGCCTTCTCAAAGTAAGGGAATGTTTGTTTCCTTACCTAGGAGCTGAATTGCCCTTATGTTGGTGCTGGAAAGTGGGTTAGGATTGTGCCCTAAACAACCTAAGAATCTAATTAAAAGCCAGGAGTGATAAAAAGCAGAAAAACCAGTAGCAGGCAATTAAAAAATGTACCATAAAACTAATAAGCATAAAAACCCTGAGTATTTACATTAAAAAAAAAAAAAAAACCTCAAAAGGCTAGAGTAAAAATAAATGTTTTTAGTCTCCGCTGGAAAGCCTCTAAGGAAGGAGTGGTTCATGAACTAAGAGGGAGGGAATTCCACAGAGTTGGTGGTACTGTGGTGGAGAAGGTCCTACTCCTCGCTGCTGCCCCCTCACCTCCAATAAAGGGTACCCATAAAAGGGCTCTCTCCAATGACTGGAGAGGATGAACTGGATTATTTAGAAGAAGGCGATCTCTCAAATACCTGTCCTCAAGCCATATAGAGCTTTATAGGTCAAAACTCCATTATGCTTAATGGGGCTTACTCCCAGGAAAGTGTGTATGGAATTGCAGCCTCAGTTATGCCAGTCCTGTTTGTGTGATAAAGGTTGCCATGTCATGGAAGCAGTCCCATCATACTGTATGAAATACAATAGCAACAGTTATAGCATACCCAGAGCAATGTACTACATAGCAGTGATGTTAGACTGTACTGTACTTTGGGGAAGTTTTATTCACAGAGATTTCCCTGTGCTACTAATCTACCAGGCAGATGCAGGTATGTATTGGGTATGTCCCTGAGTACATATGGGTTGAACAGGCCTGATCAGTGTCCAGTATAACAGAGTGTATGTCTAAAACATTGTCCCAAGCATTTTACGTCATGTAGGGGACCTATGATGGAAAAACTGATTTACAAAGTATTCCAGGAAAAGAAAAAAAAAAAACACTGCAAAGTTATTTAAAAAAAAAAAAAACTTGTATGCTTTCCACCCCAAATGCGATTGTCAGAGTGGCTAATAGCCATTATTTAAAAACATAACAAACTTACAATGCAACCCTAAGCATCTCTACTCTGAACATAAGAACAGCCCAGCTGGATCAGGCCATAGGCCCCATCTAGTCCAGCTTCCTGTATCTCACAGCGGCCCACCAAATGCCCCAAGGAGCACACAAGTCAACAACAGACCTGCATTCTGGTGCCCACCCTTGCATCTGGCATTCTGACATAGCCCATTTCTAAAATCAGGAGGTTGCACATACGCATCATGGCTTGTAACCCATGATGGCTTATTCCTCCTGATTTAGGCCTGATTTAAACTCATCATTGAGTTTAATGATGTTCACTCTAGGACAACTGAGGGACTTACCTAAAACACTGAGACCTTTCACCAAGAGAGGGCAACTGGGGAATGAGATAGGTTTGCTGACCCTCCTTTCCCATTGGTGTGTGTGAACTTATAACAATGTTATTCAGCACACATACTGTTCTTTGAAAACTGGAGAATGATCCCTTATGACTGGTATTCAAACTGGGGTGTCGCGATGCCCCAGCCTGTGGGTCCTAGCCTCTGCCCCCTTTAAGGGGAGGGGCAGCCAGGAGACAAAGGGAAGGCAGCGGCGCGATCTGCAGGATTGCGCCACTCAGGGGGGCTGCAGGGGCTTGAGTGCACTTGCCCATGCCTCCTGCAGCCTCCCATGGGTGTGAGGAGCCCTGCGCAACCTTTGGCAGGGCTCTCCAGGTCAGGAAAAGTGGAAGCGGAGCAATCGCGCCCTGCTCCGCAAAACCGGAAGTGGGACATGATCGCTCTGCTTTCCCTTCTGACAGGGCTGCAGGGACTGGGGTGCACCCTCCAATCCCTGCAGCAGCCGTCCCTGTGTGCTTTTGCGGAGGCAGAGCAGATCGCTCCGCTCTCCCTTTCCCTGACCTGGGGCGCCCTGCAGGCGCTTGCACAGGGCTCCCAGCACACAGGGATGGCTGCTGCAGGAACTGGTGAGTGCATCCCAGTACCTGCAGCCCCCTGAGTGATGCAATCTTGGGGATCGCGTCACTGCCTTCCCCTTGCCCCTGCTGCCTCCCCCCCCCCCGGCACCCGCAAAGACTTACTGCGCGTTTCAAACTCCTGGAGAGTTTGAAAACCTCAGCCTTATGATGACAACATGGGGTATGTGTTTGGAAGATTACAGGATAAGGTGTGCTTGGTACTTATTTTTTTTAATAAGTGAGTTGGTAAAAGAAGAGATCCTTTGGCCTCCACTCTCCCAGCCTTTCATTTCTGCAAGCTGTAGGATAGTCAATGGAATTTACTTGACACTTTGCATAAACAAAAGGACAACTACCAACTCCTGCAAAATTGCATAGCCTTCAGTGAAACCTAATCCCAAACAAGAGACTTAAAGACTGTATCCTATAATTGCCATTTCTACTTTGTGGTTTGCAGATGGAAGGGCTGGGGTGGGGGGGAAGCAAAGAGTTGTTGTCATGGTCATTATTACTAATTTGTCCAGCTGTCATTCTCTGGTCTGTCCTTTGAAACATTCCCAACAGTAGAGAATTTACTCCCCCTTCCCTCTCTTTTTACACATGGTTTAAACAAAAGGAAACATCCTCTATTTGTGCTGGAGTTTTTTTTCCCCGTCCCCACATGCTGGATTTCACCTGCTGAGTTGTAGCTTTTCATTTCAGCCTCTGAGCCTTTTCCCATCTCTAAAAATCAAGGCATTGAGTGGAAGCACTGACAGAGCATCCAATCTAGCAGGGCCTGTCTGTCGCCTGCCTCTTTACATAGCCCGTATCTTCTTGCTAATAACTTATTGAGTGCCTCAGATTTTCTGGTATGTTGACCTTATGCATGATTTAGGTTGCCAGTGGCACAATAATATGATGTGCGGCAGCAGCTTCTGCCCGGCTTTCCCCCTGTCCTAGTTTTCCTGTATGTGTATAGTATTCCAGACTCCTCTACAAATCCAGGTCTGGTTTTGGGGCCTGCTTTCCTCTTCCCCCCCTTCTTTTTCTTTTTTGCATCTCTGCCTTTCTCTCTCTCTCCCTCCCAACCTCTCTGCGCTGTACTCTCAGGGGGATTTCAGCACTGCTGCAGCATCACTAACAACCTCAATCCAGGAGGCTGGGAAACCGAGGCGGAAGGGGGAGAAAAAGCTGAATGAATGGGCATCGCATCAGTGATCATTATAGGAAGAACGGTGACTGCTGCATAGAGAGGAGGATTTTTTTTAAGAGAGAGAGAGAGAGACAGAGAGAGGGGGGAAAAGACCAGGAAAGGAAGAAAGAACTGCCACAACAATTAAGCTGGGCTCCATCGCAAGGCTGTCTTTGGACAAGTGCTCCATGGAAAGGGATAGCGCTGGCTGGAGCATCAGTTGCTGTCCCTTCCATTGACATCCAGGTGAGTCCAGTGCTATGTTCATTCTTATTCTGGCATGCTGGTGAAAAAAGGGAGGGCCTTAACAAATGGCTCACTCACCTTTGGCAATGTAGTATGACATGTAGAGGTGCTTCAGCTGTTAGGGTACCATCTCTTTCAAGTGAAGGCGAGAGGGGGTGGGGTGGGTGGACCATGAATCTGCCACGGTTTGGTGGAGGGCTTGTCCACCCTTCGTATTAAGCTCTTTTTTGAGACACCCCCTTTGCCTCCCATTGCTGGCGATTCATGTAGACAACTTAGCTTGTTGTTTTGTTTCCATCCGTACTCAGCCCTGGCCAGTCTCTCTAGTTCTCTGGGTTACTCTTCCATTGTTGAGACCTTGAAACGTACCTTCTTTTGCTATCAGGCTGCCCTTTGTTGAGGGAATTGCCAGCAGCTGGGAAGGGGGAAAAAATCTCAGGAAAATAGTGTTGGGGAGAAGGGAGCCATTTAATGATGTGCTTGGCAGCAGGATTTGAGTGTTCTGTGTTGCTATTGATTGTATGCGTCACAGAGTCAGATACCATGGTGATGGGCAGCAGTGAGATAGGTGGGTGGCTCATATTCAGGCCCACTAAGTTAGCCCCAAATAAAATCCTAAAAGACAGGCAGCCAGGAACATGGGCAACTAATTTGGTTCTGCTGTTGAAAGGTGGCAGTGACGGAATCACTCAGGCTGTATTTCAACATTGTGTAAGGGAGTAGATACCTGTTTGCATGCAGAAGCATTTGTTTCGGGGCAGGACATGTGCCACTTAGCTAGAGGAAACTTGGGATATTTGCCAACTCACATGGCTGAGACTCATGTTTTTTGCCTCGTACCAATTTCCTCTGTCGTACACTGTGTTCTTCCTGAAGATCATTTCAGGAAAACCCTTCCATCTAAACTCAAAGCGTTAGCACCAATTGAGCATCTGTATCTGTCTCCATTGTTCTCCAATGGCAAACAATGGGATATGCCTGCATGGCAGGTGACTTGACATCTGTGACATGCAAGATGCCTGGGTGTGGGGTGTGTGCATGATGACTAGCCGAGCATGTGGTAGCTTGCTTGTGTGTAGAAATGTGATGAGCCACTGTGTATGTGGCGCGTGTGTGTGTGTGCGTGCGTGTGTGTGTGTGAGAGAGAAGAATGTTGGGAGCAATCCTGTTGCAGTGAGTCTCTGCATGCGCCGCCTGTGTGGAGGAAACCTTTGTCAGCCAATGGTGTTTCCACACCTTGTAGCAGCAGAGTGGGATGGTGAAGTAGGGCGACCGAGTTGGTTGATGACAGTGCTCGTAAATATGTTTCACAAACATTTTCTTTAAATTTATCATGTCCGTGGAAAGTAACGGGGAGGGAGAATGGCTTGACAAAATATGGAAGAACTTCCTGTTTTCCTGCTCCCCATTTCAGGTACTGTGTTGGTATTATTAAAGGGCAGGCCATGCCCAAGCAGTGGGAAAAAGGAGTTAAAGTAGCCTTATGCTTCCTTTCTAGCAAGCGTTGATTGCCTTGTGGTGACCTTGGAAAGTATACTAATCATGCAGCCTTTAGTGGGGCATCTTGAACATGAAACAACATAGAAGTTTGAGATTGGGCAGGTAGGGGAAAGAAGTTTCAAGTAGCTACAGAAGGGTCTTTTCTTTAAAGGTTAACAGTGAAGGCGTGGAAGAATCTGAGTGAAGCAATAAACATGCACATTCCTTTTCCTTTTTTCCCCCCTGGATTGTCTCAATTCTCTCCTTTAGTTTGAGGTTCATATTCCTGTTAGATTCCATTCAGATCTTAATCCTCCCTCTGCTTTGCAAAATGTCAAGTGATCACACGACTTGTGTTAGCAGTACGATCCAAAGTTGCAACTTACGCTTGCAGCATAAGACCCTGTAGCTATTCTGATTTTCTGTATGTTTCTGGTTGCAGCTTGCACTGGATTTTTGTTGAGAATCTGCAGCAGAAGAGAACACATGCTACGGTATAAGGAGATCAGCAGGGGGTGCTGTGGGGTAAAGTGCTATTCTCATCAAAAAGTGATAGAAATAAATTTTGGTGGCTGAGACACATGCAGTCCCTTGTGGGTGAGGTTGTTGAGTCTAAAAAATGGATAATTTCTGAGCATCTGACTAGTCTTGGTCTAGATGTTCAGATATTATAGATTCAGGATTCTTGGCTTTGCAGTCTTTGTTTTTCTGTATTACAGCATACCTGTTTGTACAGCATCTCTGGTAAGCCTGGAAGGTTGCATTGGCTAGTGGCAAAGAAAGTTCATATGATAACAAAAAATAGCATTTGACTGTAACTCCTAGTGCAGATTTGTGGCGAATATGTATCTGAAATGGTACAGTTATTACTTTGTATTAGAGTAACACACAGAGTCTCAAGCTGAGAAGGTTCCCACACACAAATTATAAGTCCTCACTAGAAGCAAAATCTAAATAGGAAACAGGTGGGAGCAAATAAGTATTGTGCCCAAGGTCACCCACTGAGGAGCAGTTCACACAACCAGAGTATGTGGGTTGATTGAATCCGAGCTGCGCTTGGCACATGGTGAAGGAGCCCACATTCACTGCATCACACTACCAAGCCACAGGAAATGGGCTGAATAATGATGCTGTCAGTGTGAGTTAGGTGAAGCAATTGCACAAGTGTTTTGCCACTTAACAATGGCCTAATAATATTATCATATTTACGTGCTCAGGGCAGTAGGACATGTTACTCAACTGTGCCATAGCTGTGCATTTTGTGATAATTATATCCCGACCTTCTTCCCCAGAGCTCAGAGTGTTTACATTAAAATCCACAACAATCCCTTGAAGTAGGTTATGCTGGCTGAGGGTTGATGTCTTGCCCATGCTGACCCAGGTGATTAACCTGGTTTCCCATACCTGAATGCAATGCAATGTACCACACTGATATTCTGCTTCAATTGCTGACTCAGGAGTTGAGCTTAGCCACTTAGTGAAACACATGCATCCATTCAAATAGGAATGTCCTGTATAGCTATAGCCTGCCTAGAGGAAGGGATTTACACAGTGTCTAACTCCCACCCATCCATATGATTCACTCACCACATGTGCTTTCACATGTGCTCCCACGTTCCTCATCAGGCCTAGAGAGTGGTCTCTTTTTGACACTTAGCCCTTGAATACATTGCACAAGTTCCACAAATAGGATCAAAAGCCAAGTTGTGCTCCATCTGACATAATGATCTGTTAAACTTTGCAATAGATGAGTGCAGATAAATCAGCAGCATCCAATTTTATGGCAAAAAAATCTGGAAGTGCAAACAAGTAAAAGCAACTGATCTGACTAGCTTTGTACTTAGATTTAGTACAGTCTCTGCTTGAACACATAGAAATGACATTGCAATGGATTCCAGTCCATAATCAGGGTTTTTTTCAGTCCTCAAAAGGAAGATAGTTTGTGTTTGCAGATCCTTTTGAAAGCAGAGAAAGTCAACTATATGGCAGAGAGAGAGAGAGAGAGAGAGAGAGAGAGAGAGAGAGAGAGAGAGATGATTTGCTTCCAGTGATTATGGCTCTCCTTCTGAGAACAAAGTGCCTCCTGTGTTGGTCTGCAATATGGATTTGGACTCCATGCAGCAAGACATCTTTCTTACATCTGGAACCAGCTGGTCCAAATTAACAACATTCCATTAACTTCAGTGGAATTTTCTAGGTATAGGAAAGATAGATCATTTGTCCTCTAACACTGTGGGTACATTTTGTGCAGTACATACCCAACCCTTCATGTCTTTGAAACGGAGCCTTTATAATGAACAAATTGGCAGAGAAATTCACTTTCTGTGCAGACCATTGCAACTGAACAAAAAAATCTTGTTGGTCTACCTCGAAATCACAGGGATGTGCTGATAAAAAAGCCTTAGAATGGTAGGTAGGCAGGGCTGCTGTTTCAGATTTCAGTTGGCAGGGTTGGAGACAGTAAAGGATTTCAGGGCAAGAGATGTAAGACTTGATGAAGTCCAAAGACCCAGCATTGGATATATGCAAGGTTCAGTTGAATTTATCCCATTTATACAAGCAGTACATTCATGGTCTGCAGGAACATGATACAACCACTTTACTGAAGCTAAACAAGTCTGGGTCTGCTCAGCACTTGAATGGGAAACTTGTGAGAATCCCATGGAATGCTGCCTTGGATGTTGTGAGTGATGAAAGGCAGGACAAAAAAGTTAAACAAAAAAGTATAACAAAAAAGTTAAAGATTCTTTAAATTATATTTTATATATCATAGCGTATCTATATCTATCTGTCTATAGCTATACTGTATAGATATCTTGCTATAGTGATAAAATTTGCACAAGGCAAAAAGTCATGTATTTCCCTTAAAGGGATTTGTGCATTTGCCATGCACACCTAATTGCCACTTAGGGCCCAGTCCTAGCCAGTTTACCAGCACTGATATAGTCTGAATGCAGCCCTAAGGTAGCCCTCCTCCACTGCCTCCCTCATTGTAGGATATAGCACACGCCCCGTTAGTATGGCTGCACCTGCGCTGGAAAATTTGGAAAGGATGGGGCCCTTAATGGTTTATAATCCAAGTCACTTTGTTTGTAGACCTACTGAGCTGGCCAGACTTGCATATGGTGTTTAGTAACACCACAAGTAGTTTTAAACATGGGGGAGAAGGGAGCCATGTGACTGCCTCCTGCCTCTCCTAAATGTTCCCTTTGCATGAAGATGAGACACCCTCAGATCTCAGCCTGTTGCCAACAACTTCAGCCTGTTCTGTGCCATAAGCAACTTTGGGCGCAATCCTAACCCCTGACATAAGCACTGGCATAAGGGCAATGAAGCTCCAAGGTAAGGGAACAAACATTTCCTTACTTTGAGGAGGCCTCTGTGAGTGACACCCAACTGCAGGATGCAGCACATGTCCCATTGGTACCACTATGCCAGTGCTGGAAAGCACTGACATAAGGGGCTAGGATTGCACCCTTAATGTATTAATACATTGGGGGATAATAGTTGGTTGTGACTGAAGTAGCTTTTCAACATTGCTGTGTTTGCACAATGTCCCCAGTGTGGATGATGGCTTTTGAGCTTGCATCCTAAGACCCTTCTTTTTAAAATGTGGGAAGGATGTTTCTGCTCACAGAAGAGCTCTTTTATGCCTTGTAGTAGAGCGTTGTGTGAGAAAAGTAAAATGAAATCTAAAGATGTTCTTTCTCTTGTGCAACTCTTACCTATTATAGCATTGCACAAACTCTGTTTTTCTTTTGCTCATAGTTCTTTGAATCCAACTCATAGCTCTGGGCATGGAGCAGCCGTTGGTCTCTATCCGAATTAGCCAACACACACGAGGGCCCCCATATCTACGGATCCTGCACCCATGGATTCACTTATCCATGGATCGGGTCCATCCCTCTGTGTGACTCACCTCCCGAGGGGCCTCTGAGCTCAGCAGAGGACAGCCATCCCCAGCCTCTGCCAAGTTCAGACTGAGCTCTGAGGCTAAAAAAAATGACTTCTGGTTTCGCAGAGAAACCAGAAGTGACGTTTATGCCTTATGAGGTGCGCATACACACTCGCAGGGGGGCCCATATCCATGGATCCCGTATTCACAGATCAACTTATCCACGGATCGGGTCTACCCTCTGCCAGGGCACGCACCCCCACCCTGGAGGGCTTCCTCCAGCCTCCTAAGAAAGTTGTGGTTTTTTTTTTAAGCCTCAGAGCACAATCTGAGCTCAGCAGAGGCTGGGGACAATTAAAGGATGTGATCACTTTTAGGTACATTACCAAAAATTCTTTGTGAAATGAGAAAATCTCATTTCTGTTGGTCTTGTGACACCAAGAACAGCATGGCTTTATTTTCCAGTCAGCGGCAATTGTGCTGCAGGTTGGGAAGCGAGCACTCTGTGTCCTCTCTAAATTTCTTGCAATCAGGCATCTACTGAGCACTGATTTTGAGCTTGTTTTCCTCAAGGACAATTAGCCAAAGTTTGGTTCCTTCTGTGTGTGTGTGTTATTTCTGTTATCTCAGCACACAAGAACTGCTATTGAAGTAGAGATACTGGAACACTTTCCCATTTCAATAATGAACCAGTGAAAACCAGCACATCCGTAGTATCTATATGAACCGTACCCAGGAGTGCTTTATTGCAGATAATATAGCTTCTGTTCTCTTAACTTTGTGCTTCCATTTACTTTTGGAGCCTTTTCAAAGGGCTGCCTTTAATCTATAAACCTTGTATGGATTCTCTTCTAGCTGACTTTGAGAAATAATTCTTCCCATTCTTTTTCTCATTGTAGGGATACTTGGCAATGGCTGTTCTAGTCACTTTCCTCAGATAAAAAAAAAAATCAAAATGTTTGAGGGAATCGAATGTTCCCCATAGGCAGCTTGCACTGAATTCTTGACAGCTTTGTGGAGAGGCAGGAACCTTAGTTTACTGAAGGTCAAAGTGAGGAGTTTGGCTTTCTAGAACAGAATCTGGTTATTTCTAGAGAATCTCAAACCCAAACTAGAATGTGATGATAGAGATGTGCAGATGTGTTCCCCAATTCCCCCCCCCCCTTTTACTTTTGCAAAAAAAGAGGGTTGATTTGTAGTGTAGGGTGGAGGGGTTTGACCAGGGCCAGCCAAGACCTCCTGATTCCTGAGGTGGCATGCTAAAATGCTGTGCCCCCTCACTCGATGATGGCTTGCCTCTGCTCCTTCCACTCTCCAGTGCTCCAGCTCGGCATGCTCGTCCCCTCCACATTTCCTCTCTGTCCTTCGCTTCCTTTTCAAGTCCAGAGAGTAGAAGGAGAAGGAGGAGCAGTGGAATTAAGTAGGCAGACAAAGGGGAGCATCTCCATCAATCTGCTTTCTGGGTGAATTGTTTCAATGGGCCTTGTGGATGGGCTGGCCCTTGGCCCCTAATTAATTTTGTTGTTAAAAAGCAAATTTCTTACTGTCACCCTGACACAAATTATATTGCAGCAATGGAGCCAGTGTCTATTCATAAATACCCTTGAGCAGTGATTTTCAACCTTTATTGTCTCACAGCACACTCACAAAGTGCTAAAATTGTCAAGGCATCCCATCAGTTTTTTGATAACTGACAAGGCACATCATGCTATTGGTGGGGGACTCACATACCCCAATAGCCCTAATAAGAAAGGACCCTCCCCCAAACCCCCATGGGGTTGACCATTCGCGGCACACCAGTGTGCCATGGCACAGTGGTTGAAAATGGCTGACCTTGAGCCTGCCCACTAGTTCAGTATACCTGACACAAACCCAGCTGCCTGGACATCCTAATCTAGGCATGTTTATTCAGAAACAGGTCCAGTCGATTTCAGTGGAGCTTACTGTCAGGTACATCTGCATAGAGTTGCAGCCAAAGTAGGCCTTACTAGCAAATAAAAATGCATTGGATCACACTGTAAGTAGCTGTTCCTGTAGCTTTCTCTTGTACACCACCTTGCCACCACCCTTAAAAAAATAGTTGCAGAATTAAGACTTCTTTATTGTAAAATCTGTGGGTGTGATGCAGAATTTCAGATCTCTCTATTCCTAGGCTTCTGGGTGAAATCTCGAGGAAGATGCATCTTTCACAGTGCTGTGTGATCATGAGAAAAGGCTGTACTGCCATGTGAAGCTGCTGATGTACCAGCCTCAAATAGTGCACTAATAAAATATTCCCTTTTTGGCTGGTTGTTTCTGGGAATTCAGTCACTCCTGCAGCCACCAGTGTCATTTTGCAGCGTGTTATTTGCATTTCATGCTTTGTAAAAGCTCTTTTGGAGCTTTTTTTTAAAACTCAGTTGGATGCCTCCATGGATAACATCTCTTGTTGCTGGAACTGAAAGGATATGAGCAAAGTCTCATGAATGTCATGTCGGACTTTGCATGGTATATCAAAACAAACAGACCAAAAAAAACAACAACAACCAATTAGAGAAGCTGCCTCCAGCCTTATGCGCGAGCAGTTACAGGGTCCTGTAGAAGCATGAAATTTCTTGTTAAGTTTTTGCTCAGGCGAGCACCTCACCTGGGAAAGTTGGATTTTTTGTATGGTGGCTCATGGACCACTGTGAAAGGGTCTGAATGTAGTTCCTTCAAAGAGCAGAGAGCTAAATATATGAGACTTACCCTATTTCAACATCATGGCCTCAGAGTCATGGCTCTGAGGGGATTAGAACTCTAGTCTCTCAGATGCAAGTTGGGCAGTCCAATTCAACTTAAATCCCCGTGTGGTGATATAGCTGCATCGGCTCAAGCCGAAGGAGGATTTTTGGCCCCTGGAGGTCTCCTCCGGATAAGGGGACATTTGTCCCCTTGCCCCAGGGTAAGCCCCAACAACCACAATGGACTAAATGTTGCCCCACTTATCTGGTAATGTGCCAATTTCTGCTCCTCTCAAATCAACGTCTCTTCTTCTCCACACTTTTGCTTTGTCCCCTTCTTCCTTTTCCAGTCCATAGAGTGAGAGGAGAAGGAACAGTAAAGGAAAGTGGGTGGATGGAAGGGGATCCCCCCTCACCAATTTGCTCTCTGAGCTGACCACTTCAGTTGGTCGCATTGATGGCCCTGCATCGTGTTAAGAGGTTTAACCTAACTTTGGTAAGGAAGATTTCAGCATTCTAGATCTTTGTAGGTGAACTTAAGCACCAGCAAATCTGTTTCTTTCAATAATTAGCTTTAAAATGACACTGATAACACTGATACCGAGTCAGATCATTGATCCAACTGTCTAAATACTTAGCCTCCTTGCCCAGTTATCATGGATAGATTTTCCCCCCATCCTACTACCAGAGATTCTTTAACTGGAGATGTAAAGATTGAACTGGAGACCTTGTACATGTAAATGAGGAAACAAAGTAACAATAATGAAACAAACAAAAAAAATCCACCCATATTCTTCATAGCCTCATAATGCAACTTCAGTAAATGTGAAAGGGAATTCCTGGTAGAAAATAAAAATAATAAAATATAAATATACTAAATATTATACCATATTTTTTATGGTAGAAAATAAAAAACAATAAAAGTAGAAGGTTCATTTTTCAATTCCCTGTTTAAGTGATGGGGGGGGGGTGGCTGCCAAATGGGGAGAAAATAATCATTGATGAAGATAAGGGCATTAAAAGCATTGCTTTTGGTCTGATTTGGCTTCATAATGTCATCAGGGTCAACTCTGTGGCATCATCTGGAAGCCTATTTGGGCCAATCTTTCCTGCCAGCACTTTGATTAAACATCTGAATAGAATGTCTACATTACCCCTACTTAGTTGGGATCACCTAGGGAATAAATTTCCTTTTTTTTGTGCTTTAAAGGCACTAAAGCTACAGTTTGATAAAATAAGCAACTGCAAACAGCTGGTGAAAAGTTATGGCTGCAGGGAATTTATTTACCTGTCAAAAGATTTTGTGGGCAAAAATTTGGTGCCACACTTGGTAAAACTGTGGTCCTGTTAGAGGTCCTACTAGTCATCCTCCTCAGTCTCTTTTGTCAAGAAGTAGGAAATCTTACAAAAATGATAAGGCTCACCAGTGATTCTTGCCCCACCTGTTTTCTGTTCTCCTTTGCAAGCTGTTCAGATCCAGGTGGTCTGATTTAAGACACAGTGATTTAAATCCAATGCCTCATGTTGTAATTCATACTTTTTCAAAATAAGTGTGCATACTAAGGGCCAAATTACACACAGATTTGTGGAATCACCTCCTGGCTAATTTCCAAATGAAAATTTAGCCTTGCAAGGTTGCCATCTTGGGAAAGGAGTGGTGGGGGATGGGTGAGTAACTCATTATCTCTTGGCCACTCTTCCACTCAATACCACCTCTTCCTCAAGCTGCTGCTTGCTCAAGATCACAGCCTCTACGCTTAATGACTAATTTGGCCTTTCTTGGTTGTTATAACAATCAAAACATATTGGTTTGCACTTAGCAAATAAATAGGGCTCTGTAGTACCCAGGAGAATAATTCAAAATCTTTGATTATGCAGCCTACATGCCTTTTGCAGTATAAAATTATATCTGCTGAGAGACCAGGGACTATTGCAAACTAACTGAATTCTGTATGGCTCTTTATATACATGCAAAGAAGCAAGTGGAGATTGCTTACTCAAAGACTATGTCTAGAATCTTCCAGAAAGGGCTGTTAGTTACTGGGTAGAATGGTGTTTTTCCCCCCTCAATGAGATCAAAAGTAAATACCATTTTATATCAACTACTTGAGATTTGACTATACTGCAGAGCTCATGTTGTTGGAAGACCAAAGGTAGAAGTGCAAGAGTATCCAGACAGGAAACAATGGAATGTCCTCATAAGATAATGGGATCTTCTGGGTCCTAGTGCCTCTGATGACTTGCCCTTTTGTCATATAGATCACCCATAGTAATAAACACATGACCTTTTACATGACTTGTCAAATACTTGCTTCCCCCTTTGTTCTTTTAGATGAAATAGCAAACTTTCATTCCATTTGTTTGATAAAGAGTGATGGATTTAGTATGAGATTATATGTGTAGACTTAACACCTGTGTTTGTATTAAAGTCAGATTTCATTGTAAACTAGGTCTGAGTGGTGTTTTGTTTTGACTTTGTATTGATTTTGAAGACAAATTACACTACAGTTCAATTGTTAAAAAACAAACATCTGATTTCAATCTACTAGATGTAATTTTTTATGTATTCGAAATTAATCATGCTGTTATACACACATTCGCAGTTGCATCAAGATCTTGGTGTGCTGAATGGGGACCTTCTACATGGATTCTCTGTAACTTATTGCAACTTTATTTATGTTTTTATTTAATGGATAGCTTTTAACCCATAGATGCCACATTTTACCTGATTTTAACACTGTACTTTTTATTGCTAGCTCATTATGATTTTTATTGCTTATTTCATACATTATTCTTATATGATTTTTACTGTCAGCCATCTTGGGCATCCTCTTATGATAGAAAGGCAGACCATAAATAAACAAATCTGGTCTTCAAGAAAAGCTCTCAAAGTGGTATAGGTAGCTGAGTCAATTTCTTGTCCCAAAAGGGCTCACCATCTAAAATAGATGGAATGGAGACACCAGCAAATAGAAACTGGGAAGCAGTGGCATCACTATGGTTTGTGTCAACCAGTGTGGGAGGCCAGCATGCCATCCCCATGATGGCTCTCCTCCCATGCAGTTGGCAGGATAACACCCTGGGCAGTGGGCATGGTGATTCACTTTTGCCCTGCCCCTGCTGGTTTTTTGGGTAGCACTTTTGAAAAAATAGAGATACTTCAATACGGTTTGTTTCATTGCATTCTGCATGAAATTATGCATCAAATGATACATAACATGATGGAACAATTTGAAAATACCAAGATTTAAAAATTTTTGGCCAGCAGCAGAGTCACCCCTTCCCCCATGTGCATTACCCGGTGTGGCCTGCACCCCTCTAGCAACACCACTGCTGGGAGGGACATTATGATGGACTGGATGGGATAGTTGCTCTCCCTCTGCTAGGTATACACTTTGAAAAGCACCACTGTTCCCAGTTGACTTAAAGTAGGGGTGTCCAAAGTTTTTGGCAGGAAGGCCACATCATCTCTCTGACACTGCGTTGGGGGCCGGGGGGAAAAAGAATTAATTTACATTTCAAATTTGAATAAATTTACATAAATGAAAATATTAAAGATGGAACTTATACGAATGAATGAAGGTCTTGCAATAGCTCAAGGCCTATAAAAGGCCTTGCACAAAGTAAGGCCAGCTTTTCCTTTGCTGCCGCTACTGCATCACAGATGTGAAACAGCAAGCAGTGGAGGGAGCCCTTGTCCCACAGCTCATGTGAGAGGTCAAACAGTTGCCCTCATGCTGAGAGCAGTTGCATTGGGCCAGTGCAGGCTCCAACAAATCTCTGGAGGGCCAGAGGTTCATTGAGACTGGGAGCTCCCTGAGGGCCACATTGAGAGGCCTTGAGGGCCGCAAGTGGCCCCAGGGCCGGGGTTTGGGCACTCCTGACTTAAAGCGTGCAGGTTTTAAGAACAGCCCATTAGTATTTCCTACATCTTATTTCTTTCTACAGTGATGCCTCTGATGTACAGGCACCTGAGCAGAACTTTTAATTCTGCTAGCTGACAACTGAGGGCGCAATCCTAACCCCTTATGTCAGTGCTTTCCAGCACTGGCATAGCGGTACCAATGGGACGTGTGCTGCATCCTGCAGTTGGGTGTCACTCACAGAGGCCTCCTCAAAGTAATGGAATATTTGTTCCCTTACCTCAGAGCTGCATTGCTCTTATGTCAGTGCTGGAAAGCACTGCTGTGCTGGACCATAAACTGACATAAGGGGTTGACATATGGAAAGCACTGACATAAGGGGTTCAGATTGTGTCCTTAGTAATGCAACATGCATTAGAGAAACATAACCCTGTGTTTTCACCCTTGCGGTGCTGAATCTGGAAGATATACTTTTTCCAAAACTCTATACAGCAGTGGTTCTCAAACTGGTGGGTCGCAACCTACCAGTTCATGTAAAGGTTCCCCCTTCCCTTTAAGGGGTGGGGGAAGGGGAGAGGCAGGGACGATACCCAGGATCACGTCCCTATGGGGGGCAAGGGGGGTGCTTTCCACTTTATGTAGGTAGGGCTGCAGCAGGCTGCAGGAAGTGTGGGGAGCCCTGAGCAGCCCTCCGCAGTGCTCCGTGAGGCTTGGAATCTTCAGTAAAAGCGGGTGCAAAGCATTTCCGTTTTGCAGGAGGTGCTTTGTTTCCGCTATTACGGATGCTTCCAAACCTCGGGGAGAGCTCCTTGTGCCTCCTGCAGCCTGCTGCAGCCCTGCCTACATAAAGGAAGTGGAAAGCACCCCCTCACCCCCCCTTAGCAATGCGATCCTGGGGTTTGCGTCACTGCCATATCCCCTCCCCCACAAAGACTTACTAAGGGAGTAAAGCTCCCTCAAAGTTTGAGAAACACTGCTATACAGTATTTATGTTCCATATGCACATTCACAGTG
The DNA here is from genome assembly GCF_035046505.1 of Tiliqua scincoides. NCBI lineage: Eukaryota > Metazoa > Chordata > Lepidosauria > Squamata > Scincidae > Tiliqua > Tiliqua scincoides. The sequence goes on along the minus strand of NC_089824.1, from coordinate 194,011,408 downwards.
CAGTCCTAATGAAATTTTCTCAGAAAAAAGTCCTGTTGATTTCAGTGGCACTTAATGCCAGGCAATTGTGGAGAGAATTTAGTCAAGCCTAAGATTGGTGAGGTCTATAAAATTGCACTACTGCTTTTCTTTTCATGGATCCCTTTGGGGCCAAACATTCGCCTTTGCTTATGTTTGAAATGGTGTGGCTGGAGAAAAGAAAGTTAGCAGGAGTAAAATAATGAATTACAGCCAGCATACAAAATTACTTCTAGGGAAAATTCCATTAATTTCTGGGGTGGTGTTGTACCCCAAATATTTACAGTCAATCCTCACTACCTGTGTGCTCTGTTTCCATAGATTCACTTGTCTGTGGGAACAAGAGTGTAACTTACCTCAAGCTGTCTGAGGTAACATTCTGAAGCACCCACAGAGGCTGTTCAGAAGCCTATATTTTGCCATTCTGAAGCTATCCATGGCCATTTTTTTTAGCTATCTGCTCCATTCTGAAGCTATCCACTTCCAGCATTCCTGACCAAGTTAGCTACCGCTCCCCTTAACCCCACTGATCCCATAGGATCAGTGATTCGGTATCTGCCTATTTGATAGCCACTGGGTTTTCCAGGAACCTAACCCCAGTGAATAACGAGAACTGACTGTATATGCTCATAAGAATGAAGTGATTAATGGTAATGTTAATTCATTTTCCTTCCAGGATATCCTGCACTAGGCAGCCAGTGATAATGTTCACTAACTGTTGAGCTTTTGTAAGCAAAGCACTCCTAGGGTAGGAAGTTGCTTCTTTGAAAAAGGTTGGGGTTAAACAGATATTATTTGTTTCACTTATAACCTGCTCTTCCGTGGGAAAACCCAATGTGTTAACCCAAGTATTTTCCCACCTAGGCACTGATATGATCAAGATTTTTTAAAGCTATTAATAATAGAAGAGCTTTTGCAAAAAAGCTATTCCCGCTCTTAGGTTCTGTGGTCATGCAACTCAATGCTCAACAAATCCTGGGTGCCAGGTTGCCATGGCATCTAGACATTTCATTGTGGCACCTCATATTTTCAAAAATAATGATTCACTTTCTTTCAAATTTTTGTGATTGTAAAACACAAACAGCGGTGATTGCGTCACTCATCTACTTGATTCCAGCAGCAAATCTATACACTGAAATCTTTGTTTAGGAGCATATTTATAATTGTGTGGATCATCGCTATGGTTGGTGGATGTTTCATTTGCATGAGGCATGAAGTGAAGAATGAAGTGAGTGACTTGAAGATTGATTTGAAAATCCATGTAAACATGTGGACTGTAGATGCACAATGAACAGTACTTTATAGTCTTGTGTATTTTGGGCTGTGTGTTCAGAGATTAATATAGTACTGTAAAAATGAAGCATACAGCAAGCACTGGGAGAAAAGAAAATGCGATGCACCTGTCATTTCACATCAGAATATACTATTTTGTGTGACATAAATATCCATGAAGTTCTTGTTTAGATGTAATATCTCATTTTTCCCTTTCACTGGCACCATATGAGGGCTTTCTTTTGGCCATTTTTAAAACAACACTCTGAAAACAGAGTGAAAACATTTTTAAAACAACACTCTGAAAACAGAAAATTTGTCTGACTCCTAAATTTTGGCTCCTAGATCCAAAGCAAATTTGTTAAGTCCTGGTTTAATGGTTATGTGTGTTATATTGAATGCTGTCGTTTGAATATCAAGAGTTTACTAGCATTGAGGTTTATTTGCATTGATCAAATTTTTGCAAATATTGAACAACAGGACTGGAGCAACTCTAGCTCTCTCTCTCTCTCTCTCTCTCTCTCTCTCTCTCTCTCTCTCTCTCTCTATATATATATATATATGCACCACATTTATTATGATTATAATATTTATAATATATTTATTTAAATAGGGTATAATAAAAGCACTGTATTCATTATGATCAACTATGAGTTCTAGGGAGAACCTGTGCTGCACTACATTAGCATCCAGGTCACATCTGTACTTTCCTTCCAGTGACGAAGCTGTAACATAGGATATCAAAGCCATTACATTTGTCTCCCCACCTGTGATAACGCTGTCTTGACATTTTATGTAGTGCTTTTTGAAAGTAATGAATTATATCCCTCTGGGGAATGGTGAACAGAGGAATGTGTATGAATTACATACCTCCGTATTCTGGATCGAGGGACAGAATGTACGGAACAGGGACTGTGTGGCACTGCCAACCTCAGCAGCTCTACAAATTACACAGAGCAGCAGCAATTCCAATCTCTTCCATTTTTTTCAGCAGGATGTGGGGGAACTTTCATGACTTTGATGTAGCATAGTTGGAAGATTAGAGCAATAATGATTAAAACCCCACTCTGTATGCTGCACAGGAAGACTGTCCAGCAAAAGGCATCAAGATCATTCAGCCAGTTTGCTCCAGCCAAGAGTCGTTTGAAAATTCTTGATGTAATGACATAGATTCTGTAGTTGACTGTAGCAGTGACTGTCCACGGGCCTTCGAATCAAAGATTTCCACATGTGTCAAATTCGTCAGCTGTGAGGCTTACGTGGTGTCATCGGCCAGCCTCTGCACCAGTTTTTTTAGCAGCTTCAGCCACAAGTCCTGCAGGGGCTCAGCTCAGCAGTGCCCCCTCCTATCCAGACATATGGAAGAACATAAGAAGAGCCCTGCTGGAGCAAGCTGAAGGCCTGTCTAGTCCAGCTTCCTGTATCTCACAGAGACCCACCAGATGCCTCGGGGAGCACACAAGGCAACAAAATACTTGCATCCTGTTACCACTCCCTTATTTCTGGCATTCTGAGATAGGTATCTACAACCTCCTGGTTTTAGAAGTAGGCTAACACGACTTGTAACCTGGAATGGACTTTTCTCCTAGAAATCCATTCAATCCCCTTTTAAAGGCATCTAGGTCAAACACTGTCACCACATCCCGTGGCAAGGAGTTCCACAGACTAATTACACACTGGGTAAAGAAATATTTTCTTTTGTCTGTCCTAACTCTCCCAACACTCAATTTAGTGGATGCCACACAAGAAGGAGCCATAGGGATGCTTACTGGATGATGGAAGGGGAAACAGCAACCCCAGGGGACTGTGTTCCATATAGCACACTGAAACGTCAGAGAACCAGAAATAACTACCCAAGTTACAGTAATGTACTTTGGTAATTTACCTTGGTAATCTTTAGACCACTTTTAAAACTCAACTTGATGATCCACACATTCACCAAGTATTGGAAGTTTGTGTCAGTGTGTACAAACTATGATAAGAGGCTTCATCTTCTTATACCAGTTACTCTAATCAGGAGAACAGATCTTATGAATGAGCAGCTCCTTTTCCCCCCTACAGTTCTCATTATATTTGTGCTACGGTATGCCAAGATGTTTTGGGTTGGTGTTTTCTTTTTTTTAACCAAACTTCACATTAGCAATTTGTCTCGCGCCAAAAACCTGACTTGGACGGCATGCAGTGATTGATTACTTAGTTTGCCCTGTTTTGCACTGAAATGACCTGATTAACTGTTACTGTGACAGTTTGCTTGTACTGAACAAGTACAGATTTCTAGATTCTCCAGTGAGCAACCAAATGACGCATGGGCAAGGCAGAGGTGCATGGGGAGAGTGCATGATTGAAGAAAGGAGCTAAGAAAATAGAGGGTTGGGAGCATTTATCAGTTATTTGCCAACGCTGCAGAAAAGCTGTAATTATTTACAGCAGCGAAAGAAGTAGTTTTTTCAAATTGTGTATTTCAGTAACAACAGGTCTGGAAAAAGTGCAATAAAATGGAAAGGAAGGTGCAGAAGGGGGATAGCTATTATTTCCTCAAGTCTCTGTGTGCATGTGCATATGTGCTAATCCAGTCATAGTCACATCAGGCAACAGATTGGCAGGGAGTGTCCCTGCCTTCCGCAATTCACCTATCTCTACTGCTTTTCCTGCTCCAACTGGATTTTAGGAACATAAGAGACAGAACAGAAAAGAAACTCTCTCTGGAACGCTAGCCCACCACTCCTGTCTCTTTTTCACTTCCTCCTCTTCCACTCCACTTCTGGCTTCCTTTTTCAAATCCAGGCAGTGGGAGGAAGAAGAGTGTCTGGTGACTGCAGTGACTGGTGTGTGTCACGGAGCAATGAGAGACCCCTCAGGCACTGGGAGGTTGTGGTCAGCCCTGGTGTGCACCCAATTATATATAGCAATGTTTCTCAAACTGTTGGTTGGGACCCACTAGGTGGTTCGCAAGCCAATTTCAGGTGGGTCCCCATTCATTTCAATATTTATTTTTTAATATATTAGACTTGATGCTCCCATGGGATTTAACTACATTTGGAGAAATGTTACAGACCTGTACTTTTAACAAGCTACTATGTATATTATTTTAACAATGATAGTAAATGAAACTTAGTCCTGGGTAAGTGTGGGTGGGATTGTAGCCTAGGATTGTTAAAAATGTTCCTGCTTGATGATGTCACTTCCAGTCATGACATCACTTCTGGTGGGTCCTGACAGATTCTCATTCTAAAAAGTGGGTCCTGGTGTTAAATGTGTGAGAACCACTGATGTATAGATGTGTTTGTGTATATTTTTCTGCCCTCATGTGAGGTGGTCTTAGATGGACAGAGGAGGACAGATGGACAAAGGAGGAAGTTGTATCATGGTTGAAGGAATTGTTAATGTTTTGTCATTTTTATTGTTCACAAATAAAGGGGGAAAAATGACTGAAACTGGAAGTATATGAAGCCCTTTTCCTCCCCCACTCCAAATCGGAATCCTTGACCCTTTTCCCCACTCCTGTCTTTCACAACTGTACCCATCAGCGCTACCATGAAACATTTTGCCCAATGAGATAGAAAATCTAAGTACTCAAATTCACTGTGGTCAAAAATATAGTAATCAATGAAACAACTGACAGTGCACAGCCCTGTAATGGCACTCAGCCTCTGCTGCCTGGCATAGCCGCTTCACTCATGACATAACAAATGTCATTTGGCACCATGATGCAAGCAGTGTTTCTGCCACATAGAGGTCTCAGTAAAAATCACCTCCCTGCCCCTAAACTGCTATTTGCCATGAGTGAGAAGTTGCTATTGACATCAAAAGCGAGGAGTAGTGTTGGGCCAGCCAAGTCGGGCCCTACCTGGCTGAGGATCCATACTCACCAGAGGGGCCCACCTGGCCAGGCCAACTCCTAAAGATTCAGGACCAGTCAAAGTGCCAATTGCACCATCAACAGGCAGGTAGGGGGCATCATCAGGGGCCCAGGGCAGGCAGTGGCATCACTAGGATTCGCGTCATCCTAGGATTCGCGTCAACTTTTGTTAGAACACAGATATTTCAATGTTTGTTTCATTACATTCTGCATGAAATTACGCATTGATTGATACATACATGATGGTATTATTCCTCCAAATTCTGCTTTTAGTGATTTTGAAAATGTGTAGAGTCTTACACACACACACACTCCCCTGTGTCAACTTACTAACAACTTATTGCAGCAGTTCTCAAACTTTTAGCACTGGGACCCACTTTTTAGAATGACAATCTGTCCAGGACCCATTGGAAGTGATGTCATGGCCAGAAGTGACATCATCAAGCAAATTAAAATAAATAATTATAAATAATTAAATTAAAATAAAAGAAATAAATAAGGGGGAGCCGGTCCTGTTCCACCAAGTGAATTTACTTTGAAGTAAGCCCTATTGTGGTCAGTGGGGCTTACTCTCGGGAAAGTGTGGGTAGAATTGCAGCCTGTGAGCCCAATCCTATGCATGTCTACTCTGAAGTAAGTTCCATTGTGGTCAATGGGGCTTACTCTCAGGAAAGTGTGGTTAGGATTGCAGCCTGTGAGCTCAAGCCTATGCATGTCTACTCAGAAGTAAGTCCCATAGTGGTCAATGGAGCTTACTCTTTAGCCTGCCTGCAATACCCCCCCCCCCAAAAAAAAGAATCAGTGATATTTCCAGCCCTCCCAGTGCCCAGTTTAAAGTTCTTCTATTTCAGGCACATCAAGATAAAGACCCTCCTGGCTTCACAAGTGCAAAATAGAAAACTTTCCCCTTACCAGCTGAAGCCTCTTTTTTGTCCTTTTTAGTGGGGGGGGGGGGAGGCTGCCCTCTGGAGCATCTCCAGCTCCATCAGATCGGGACCATTCTGGTGTCCTCACATTCCCCTTTGCCTGACCTGACCAGCAGCCAAGGCATGTCTGCCTACTCACGAGTAAACACGACGTGAGTCTGCTTGCTTTCCATAGGGCTCCATAGACTGCAGCTGGGAGGGAGGAGGGACCTCCTTCTCCCTTTTGTGTTTTTGGGGGCTGCATTCATTGGATTAGGCCCATTCAGCTGCCCTTTCCGACGGACTACTCGCGTGTGAACGCAGCCACGTGGCTTCATTTCAGACTCAGATTTGCAGCTGGGAGGAATGGGACCTTCTCGGGTGTTTTTGGGAGGCTGCATTCATTGGATTGGGACAATTCTGGTGTCCTTGGAGTCCTCTCAGCCTGCCCTTTCCAACGGACTATGGCAAGTATGCCTACTCGCGAGTAAACACGCGGTGCAGCTCACTTTCACTTTCCATAGGGCTCCATTCATTTTTTTCTTTTGGTTTCTTGGCGATAACTTTTTCAATTCTGCTTTTTGCACTGCATTCTGCTGGCCATTCTGTATCCAACGGTCTATGGCATGATGCAGTAGCTCCTAAAGCCACGAAGTTAGTGCATCACCCCCACCCGCATGTCACCCGGTGCAGCCCGCACCCCCTGCACCCCGCTAGCGATGCCAGTGAGTGCAGGATTTTGCTCCAAGACTCCAGCAACCTAGTGCCAGCTCTGTCAAAAGCAGGTCTTCTCCTGGAGTAAATAGCAGATGGGAGGGCAAGGGGCTGAGTTTTCCTGGGATCATGATATACAGGGAAAGGTCTACTCTGCCTCCAATCATGCTGCAGGCCTGATCCAGGTAAGCCCTGCCCCCCTTGTAGCTACTTGCCTCGCCAAAAAAAAAAAAAAAAATCACATCTTTAATGTCATGTCTAGTTTGACTCCTAGACTAATTTGGATAATTCATTCCTTTGCCTAAACTTTGGGGAGGGGGGGCTGACTTGCAGGGTGACCATATAAAATCCACAGGTTTTCTCTCTCCTTTTCTCTCTTGATAGATCCAGACATCACTGCATCAAATTCAGCATTATGGATGCTGCTGGCCTGCAATATAAGCACACAGTGCAGTCCCATCAGGCATTACTCCCACCGTCTGGATTTATTGTTCAGTGTAGCAGCATTAGCAGGAAAGACTCCTCTTGCATCTCTTAACAAAGCAGCACCTTGGGAGGTATTTATAGTCTCCATAATGTTATTCCCTTGCCAAGCTATTACTGAAATAGGCTATGACTATATCAAAGGAGGGGAGATTTTAATGGCGCAGTGTTGTTGCTTTTTGCCATTGGAATTGGAAGCTACACTTCTCTGCTAATGAGTTGTTTAACCCAATTAATCTTTCTCCCAAGCTGGCACCAGAAAGGAAACTTAGGCTGCAATCCTAACCACACTTTCCTGAGAGTAAGCCCCACTGAACAAAATAGGACTTATTTCAGAGTAGACCTGGTTAGGACTGTGCCCTTAGACTGAAATTATGGCAGAAAGCATGGGATTCCATGCATTTTTAACCTTTGCCCCACCTTTCACTTTTCCTTTGCAACTCCAGCTATGCTCCTCCCAGCCAGTGTTCTGATGTGGGTTCACCAGCCTAGTGAAGGAATGAAGTGATGGGGAGGGGTTGCATAGGAAAAGTGGGAGAGGGTTAGGGTTTGACACCTCCACCTGCTGCTGTAGCTCTGAGCATGAAAGTCCTTTACAACCAATTCACTTAGCTCTGTTAGGATGTGTTGATCAACATGATGCATTTCTTAGTGTGTTAGGAGCCCCCAAGCAGGTGCATCCTGTGACCTGCTGTGAAGAGCATAAAGCAATTTTGTGACTAATTACTGAAAAAACATGCTAAAAACAAAGAAAAAGCACTTGGGTGCTTCAAACTCTCAGCCCATAACTGGGTTCATGGAATGAGAAGGGATGGAAAGGGGAGGATTTTAATGGATTGTTCTGTTAGACTTCATATTATGAGGTGCTGTAGGAGCCTCTTTCAGAAATCACAACAGCAGCTGTCTTTCTTTGGTCAGGGTGTAGTAACTACTTTGACCTTAACCACAGTCATACCACTTCCTGTGCCTGTTCCCTGAGGATTTTCACTTGTAGTACTTGCAAAGGAGCCTTTAGCCACTTTTACACTTTTTGTGCCACAGGTGAAAGTAGTTAATGCTGGATGGAATGTGAAATTGTACGTAGGTGTTATATTCATGAAATAGGCCCATCTGAAGCATCATGGGTGGGAAGTCCTTCGCAGGGAATGTATTCCATTTCCTGCCCTTTTCAGAGCCATCACCCACACCCTTATGTCACTGCATCCCATAAGGTAGTGGAATAACTGCGGAACATTGTGTGTGATACACTGAATCTTCCTGTTCATCATCTTAGCTCTGCCCCTTAAGTTGGTTTGATGGGAGCCAACTTGCACCTGCTGTGTAGCAGATTCTCCTGTCATTTCATATGTTGATCGACTGCTCCTTTTTCTTGTCCTTGTTGCTAAGAGATGCTGAAATGTTATCCTTCTCCTCCTGTGGAAATGCAATATCTTATTTCATTAATCAGTTAGGATATTTATTCTGCATTTGCTGAAGAGTGAATCTTTTAGGCCAGTAGTTTACAAATGCGTTAGCAGTGGGACCCACTTTTTAGAATGACAATCTGTTGAGATCCACCAGAAGTGATGTCATTACCCTGGAAGTGATGGCATGTTCGGAAGTGACATCATTGATTTAGGGTGCAATCCTAACCTGTGCTGGAACAGGCAAGCCAGGAGGTTTGCGCTGTATTCAGCGCAGGATAGGGGCCAAGAGCTGCTCAGCCAGAGGCAAGGGGAAACATTTCCTCTTACCCCTGGGAAAGGTGGTCTTTCCCCTATGGGTCCCCTTGTGCCACCTCCTGCGGTGGTATCCTCCTGAGGTGGCATGAGTTCGAGGAAAGTGGAGTGGCTTCAAGCTGCTCCATTCTCCCTGGGAACAGGGGTTGGGATCTAGCATAACTGCCGGATCCCAGCCCCACCTCCCGCTCCCCGCCCACCCCTGGGGCCACCCACTGCCCGCCCTCTCCCCACCCAGGAACACCTCCCTCCTGTCTCCTCCCTTCCTCCCCCCTGCCTACCTTTGGTCCTTGAGTTGGCCCAGCTGGGCTGACACAACCCGTGCGGAGGAAGCCGGCGTGGAGGCTTGCATCGGCCTCTGCAAGCCGGTGCTTCTCTGAGTGCCAGCCCGGCTTCCTCCTGAGGAGGTGCAAACGTGTCACCCTAAGGATTGTGTCCTTAGACTTCGAACTTGAACTGCCAAAGGTCCCATTACACAGTGTGCTTGAGCTGTTATTTTGCATAGCTCAGAATTCAAACATTCCAGCTGGGAAGTCAAAGCAGAACTCAGACTTGGATTCTTCTCCAACCACACAACCTTTTTCCCAGCATCCCATCTTCCTAAATATTCAGGGCAAAGCACCATGTCTCTCTCCCCCCGGGAGCCCGCACTGTCCAGCAGCTCTGTACCCTGTATTTTCAGCTCTGTGTTTTCAGTGGTGGCTGAGCTAGGTGCTATGCAACCCACCTGAAATTGGCTCATGGCCCAGTTAGTGGTTCCCAATTCATAGTTTGAGAAAAGCTGCTTTAAGCTCTTCTCCCCATCTTTACTCACCTATAGCGCCACTAGCTTCTGTCTCTGTATCTTTTAGAATGTTCACCCTACTAGTAGCCACTCTCTTTCTACGATCTAATTCTTTCTCACTGCTCATAAATGCAATTTATGAAGAATGGGTGACTTCAATTACCCTTATACTGATTGGATAAATTGTATGTACAGATTATGACAAAGAGACAAAAATGACTGTGTCAGAACAGTTAGTCATGGAACAGCCTGGGATGGGGGTGTATGTGGCGTGACCCAAGAATTCATCCTGAGTGTGGTGCCTAGGGTCTTTGTGAAGTGTAAGTCTTACCATAATCAAACAGTAAACACAGTGCTATCAAATTCAATTATATAAGTTGAAGGTTGTCCTGAAAGTCCAACATGATCTCATTTAATTTCAAAAGAAGAGACTTCTAAAAAATGAGGGGATTTATCAAAGTGTCAACTATTTTCGGGTTGTTTGGAGATTATATAAAACCAAGATTGGAAAACAGAATGTATGCATCAATTTAGGAAAAATACAGACCACTTGCGGAAGATGCAACATGGCTTTTCCAAACTTCTAGAATTTTTTGAAAGTGTCATTATCAAAATTTTATCCTGGTGATCAGATAGATATTATGTACGAGGGTTGCCCAGAAAGTAATGCACCACATTTTTTTCTTCAACAATTATTTATTGAACACAATGAAACTTACACACAAGAAAGAATGATGTTTCTTCTACACTCCCTATTTTTCCACGTAATCTCCGTCCAGTTCTATGGCCTTCCTCAGCGAGACACAAGGGCATGTATGCCCTGTCGGTACCACTCCTTGTTCTGGTCACGAAGCCATTTCTGCACTGTGCGAATCACCTCTTCGTCATCCTCAAAATGTCTTCTGCGAATGGCATCCTTTAATGGCCCAAACAAGTGGAAGTCTGAGGGAGCTAGGTCAGGGCTGTAGGGTGGATGGGGTAACACAGTCCAACCCTGTTTAGTGATGTGTTCCGAAGTCCTCAAACTTGTGTGAGGCCGAGCATTATCATGTTGAATCAAACATTCACCTGGGTTGTTATGGCGCCAAAGTCGCTGGAAGCGCTTCTTGAGTTTGGTTAATGTCTTCACATAAGCTTCAGAATTAATGGTGCTGCCTCTTGGCATCACATCAATGAGTATGACGCCCTCACAGTCCCAAAACACAGTGATCATGACCTTACTGGCAGAAGCAGTTGCTTTGAATTTTTTCTTCTGTGGAGTTTGAGGATGACGCCATTCCATCGACTGTCGTTTTGTTTCGGGCTCAAAATGGTGAACCCAGGTTTCATCACCTGTCACAATCCTGGACAAGAACGCTTCCCCCTCATCTTCAAAACGTTTCAGCAACTCAGAAGAAATGTTTTTTCTGAGAGATTTGTGGTCCACCGTAAGACAGCGCAGAACCCATCGTGCACACACTTTTGAGTAATCAAGAGCACAGATGATTGCATCCACACTTCCTTTGCTGATTGACAGCTTCAGCGCCAACTGCCTAGTCGTTATGCGTCGGTCCTCGCGAATGAGCACATCAGCAAGCTGCGTCTTGTCAGGTGTGACAGCTGCGGATGGCCGCCCTGAACGCTGCAAATCTTGGAGCTCTGCCGAACCGCCTTCTAATGGCCTCACCCTCTGTGCCCAGTGACCAACCGTACTTCTGTCGACTGCAGATTCTCCATAAACTGTACACAACGTTTGTGAATGTTCCCAACAGTTTCTTTCTCCGCTGTGAGAAATTCAATGACGACATGCTGCTTGTAACGTACATCACTTACAGACGCCATTTTGAAACACTGCTGCAGCTACACTATCTGTCTGAAGAAACCAAAAATTTGTGTGCGTGCTCCTGAAAATTCAAATAATGTATATCTAAAGTTTCGCATTCATACCATTACTGTAGGCTGAGAAAAAAAATGTGGTGCATTACTTTCTGGGCGACTCGTACTTCCTCAAAACTTTTGACAAAGTCTCTTTGCCAAAGGCTCCTGAATATGGGTGGCCCCAAGGGGCAGCAAATTCCACAAGAAAGCACTCAGGATAAAGGAGAATAGAGAAGGTGAGGTCCTCCCTTATTTTCTTGCACACTGAAAGGTGCACTGAGTAGGTGGCAGGCTGGGAGAGATTATGGGTGGGGTTGGGTTATAGGGCACACACCCTGCCAGTTTGCCACACCCTTCAACCCACTGGTCCAAGTGTTCAGTGAACCTCATGGATTGCTGCCCCTGGATTTGGCAGGCATGAGATAAGATTGAGTCATTTTATGGTTTGGAAACTGATTACAGAGCAGGGAACACAGAATAGGAATAAGTGGACAGTGTTCATTATGGAGGGAAATAAAAATGCAGTCCTGCCAAGGATATGAAATGGGATTAGTGCTGTTTAATTTTTTAAAAAATAATCTATGGGTGCAGTGAGCAGAGAGGTAGCCAATTGTGCAGATTACACCAATTGGTTCAGGATGGCAAACACCCAAGCAGACTGCGAAGAACTTTGAAAGGTCACAGCGTGAAGAATTCACAGATTTAATCTCAATTTAAAGAAATGTAAAGTGAACACAATGAGACAGACAATTCCAACTTTCCATAGGTGCTGATTGAATCTAAAATGGCTATGGTCATCCAGGAGAAAGATCCTAGTGTCATGGTGGGTAGTTCAATGAAAACTTCAACCCAGTGTGTAGCAGCAGTTAAAACAGCAAATGTACATCTGAGAAATGTATTGAAGGTAAAATGGCCAGTAGTCATCATGCCTTTATATTAACGTATGCCATGGTCACATTTTAAATGGTATGTACACTTCTAGTGACCACTGTTCCCTGTAAGCTGTGTGGCTTCGCAGGTAAAAGATGGTGTCCTACACTTATCACTTCCCTTTGTTCTCTTATCTCCCTCCCTCAGTGCCATGAAGCCTGTTGGAGGGAAGCCAAGTATGAGTGCAGACCACTGGTAGAAGTGATGCTTCTTTGGCTTCCCCCTCCCCTCCCTTGATGCTGAATCCAGTATAGAGCAGGAAAGATGAAGATGAGTGTGACCATCATTATCAAGGGGCTGGATAGTGAAAAGAGAAGGAGCAGTAGACATGGGTGGTGTGGGTGTCCCCTGCCAACATTCTGCCTGAGGCATCAGCTTCATGGATGAGCTGGCCCTACACCTTTCCTTCATGTAAAGACTAAGGGTGCAATCCTAACCCCTTATATCAGTACTTTCCAGCACTGACATAAGGGCAATGCAGCTCTGAGGTAAGGGAACAAACATCCCCTTACTTTGAGGAGGCCTCCATGAGTGACACCCAACTGCAGGAAGCAGCCCACGTCCCATTGTCACCGCTATGCCAGTGCTGGAAAGTACTGACATAAGGGGTTAGGATTGCGCCCTAAGCAATTTAATTATTTTGAGTTTCAGAAATCAAGATTACTAAGGAGGAGATATTGTATAGGATTATACAATAGGATTATATTATAGGAAGTAGAGAGGAATAAATATTTCTTCCATTCTCATAAAACTAGAACTTTTATACCAGAATCCAGTGAAATTGATGGGCAGTAGTTTTAGGACAAACGAAAGAATATGCTTCTTCCCCTCAGAGCAAAATCAGTGTGAAATTCGCTGCCTTGGGATGTGGTGATGGCCACTATTAAAGATCAGTGTTTTTTTCAGCCAGTGGTACTCTTACTTCAGGTGGTGTCCAGTGGTACACATGGGACCCTCAGACCCTGCCATGTGGCAGAAAGACCAGCAATGCAACAGGACAAGCAGCAGTAGGAGGCTTGGCTTGGCGGGCAGAGCACCAGCGTGCATTTTTTGCACTCTCGACAAAGCCCTCCTGCCCACCCTGAGCCTTTTACTGGTGTTTGTCACACTGCATCTGGTCTCCCAATCCAGAAGTAACTGGTGATGACATCATCACCACCGCCCTCATCACTACCTACCTCCAACAGGTGAACCATGCAAAGTGGTATGATGAGGGACAAACATTGAGAAACACTGGTTTAGGTCACTTTAAGTGGGGATTAGGCAAATTCATGGAAGAGAATCTGTCAGTGGTTATTGGCCATGATATGTAGCTATCATGTATGCAGGCCACGATAGCGATCATGTAGCTATCATCTCCAAACAGGAGACCTGCATTCTGGAAAAGCCTTCCCCAGCATGAATGAAATGCTCCATTCTGCTGGGGAACTTCCTCACCACGCTGCTGATCTCCCCCAAACTGCATGAGGGCCAACCACATCTGCCCAGAAAGCCGGGTGTAAAGCCTGCTGGGGCAACTGGCCAGTGTGCAGTTTGGGGAAAATTGGCAGCATGGTAGGCACTCATGGGACAGATTTTCAACCTTGTCCATCTCATGACCCACTGACAAGGCACTAAAATTTTCAGGGCACATTACTGATTTTTTGACAATTTACAATGCACACTACACTGACTGCTGATCAGGCCTGAGGGACACAGTTTGGAGAGATCTGATGTAGGCCATGTATGCAAGCTCTCAAGTTCAGAAGCATTATACCACTTATACAGCAACATTATACAGTTACTGTGGGGACAAGCAATGGGAACAGTGCTATTACTTTCATGACCTGCTTTTGGCCACTGTTGAAACAGTTTACTACACTACCTTGGTCTTAAGATCCAGCAGGATCTTGATTATGTTCTTAATTGCAAGTATCTCAGGATAGAGCAGCAATTTTCAACACTGTGCTGTGGCACATTGGTGTGCCATGAATAGCGCACAGATGTGCTGCAGGAGCTTGGGAGAGGGTCTTTTATTAGAAGGGCCATTGGGGGATGTGAGTTCCCATCAGCAGTCAGTGTAGGGCGCATTGTCAATTGTCAAAAAACAGTGATGTGCCCTGAAAATTTTAGTGCCTTGTCAGTGTGTCATGAGATGGACAAGGTTGAAAATTGCTGGGATAGAGGCAGAAACTCTTGGATAGTGAAGTTAAAGATGTTCTTCTCACATAGGCCAGCTTGTCTTCTGACTTCCAGCAACACATGGCATGCAGAAGTGAATTCTGGCACTTTAGACATTGTTAGGCAAAAATGATATCCAGATGGTTCCTGCAGACAACAGAAGGTGGTTGTGGAACTGATGGTGAAAACTGGGACTGTACCAGATGGTCCAGAGCCTTCAGCTGCAGAAGATCCCAGATATATTTCTAGTGCAAGCAGCACCTTAATGAAAAGGCAATGTCATAGAGACACCTTTTGTACATCTGCAGGCTCAGTTGCTTATCCTGGATGTGATCAACACTGCATCTTGCTTCGGTTTGTAGCCCCAGCGATACCATTATTAACAAGATGCTCTCAGCACCACTCGCAGGTTTTCTGTTGACATATTAGATTGAATCAACACAAGACAGAATTCAGAGCAGTATTGTATCAGGTAAGGCATTATATTTCAAGAGTTTTTTCACATTAAAAAAAATTGATGTAGAATAGCCTTCGTACATTTGTGAAGCCTTTGGCATGAGTGAGCATTTAAATAGATTAACCCCCCCCCCACCTTCATTCAGAAGTGGTACAGTTCAGAATTACAATTCTCTTCCCCCCCCCTTTCAGTCTACCATCTAGTTATGTGTAATATGAAGAACAGCTTAGGCCTAGGTGAGAACAACTAGGCTGTGAGAGACAAGGAAGAGGTTGTGATGGAAGCCAACAGTAATGTTTGCAGAGGTGGAGATAGATTATAGCAGTGGTTCTCAAATGTTTGGCATCGGGACCCACTTTTTAGAATGGGAATCTGTCAGGACCCACCAGAAGTGATATCATGGAAGTGACATCATCAAGCAGAAAATTTTTTCACAATCTTAGGCTGCAATTCTACCAACATGCACCCAGGAGTAAGCCCCATTGACTATCATTGTTAAAAGTATGTAGCCTGTTAAAAGTCCAGATCTCTAACACAGTGATTTTCAACCTTTTTCATCTCGCGGCACACTGGCAAGGCACTAAAATGGTCAAGGCACACCATCAGCTTTTTGACAATTGACAAGGCACACTGTGCTGTCAGTGGGGGCTCACATCCCCTAATGGTCCTATTGATAAATGACCCTTTCCCAAATTCCTGCAGCAAAGTTGGGGACCATTCGCGGTACACCAGTGTGCCACGGCATAGTGGTTGAAAATGGCTGCTCTAACATTTCCCCAAATGCAGTCACATACCATGGTAACATCAAGTCTAATATATTAAAAATATTGAAATGAGTGGGAACCCACCTGGAATTGGCTCGCGACCCACCTAGTGGGTCCTGACCCACAGTTTGAGAAACACTGGATTATAGGGTTGTGGAGCCTGAAGTATGACTACTGGAACTAACTCACAAGGTGTGTCAGCAGTACCCATTTAAACCAGGTTGAAACTACTTTTACTGTCATATGCTGCACCTGAAGATTTTGGGAGATGTTTTGTGAGGGTGTTGAGATGGATTGTTTGCCTTTGTGCCTAGACATACCGTAAGGCCTGGTTACAGTCATTAGTTGTGCTGCATTTTTCCAGAGGAACTCCAGACTCTGACAATTTATTGCACAGCAAAACAGGAAAAAGTTAGTCTTGAAAAGCCACCCTTGGAAATTATTCAGGGTGAGCTTTTCAATTAAGTTGTCTGTGTGGGTCCATTTAATGCTTGTTGTACTTTGAGCTCTTTAATATAGAATTTTGATCAAGAAAGTTTAAGTGGAAAATGGGTTTTGAAGAAAATAGTTGCATTTTTAAATGGTTTTTAAACTAAAGTCACATTAACAGCAGGTGACATCTCTGCAACTATTTAACTTCACCTCTTTTTAAGCTGTAATTTCCTACCCTAGGACCATTTTTCTTTCTTTTCTTTGTAAAATTCAAAAATTAGTGACTCTAGCATTTTGTTCTTTTAGGAAATTGTCACTGGCTGCCTAGTGCAAGAATCTCCAAAGGGAACTGGAATATCATTAACCATTTCCTTTCTATGATAAAAAAAAAATGGGGTACAACAATACCGCAGAAATTAATGAGATTTCCTATTGGGCCAAGTTTGTACCTTGGCTAAATTTCATTTGTTTAGGTTTCATTTGTTAATCCATGGAGTAAGGACACCTATGTAACATGCACCTGTTCTGCAGAAAATGCCTGTTACCGCATGGATTTCTGAACATGTGATTTGGGCCTTATTCTCTGAAAAGAGACGCTTTTTCCATGCAGTTGGTACTCTACAGTATCATCAATAGTTTGACTTTAGCTGCTGATTCCTCAGGACCTAAGCACTAGTATGCCATATGTAAATGAAACTCAGGTGAGATGCTAGTCATGAAACACAAAGAGCTGGTGCAGCTCCTACTACCACAACTGGCTAATCCCTTTAAGTAGGTGGTCTACTTAAGAACATAAGAACAACGCTACTGGATCAGGCCATAGGCCCATCTAGTCCAGCTTCCTGTATCTCACAGTGGCCCACCAAATGCCTCAGGAAGCACCCCAGATAACAAGAGACCTGCATCCTGGTGCCCTCCCTTGCATCTGGCATTCTGACAGACCATTTCTAAAATCAGGAGGTTGCACATGCACCTCATGGTTTGTAACCCATAATGGATTTTTCCTCCATAAACCTGTCCAATCCCCTTTAAAAGGCATCTAGGCCAGATGCTGTCACCACATCCTGTGGCAAGGAGTTCCACAGACCAATCACATGCTGAGTAAAGAAATATTTTCTTTTGTCTGTCCTAACTCTCCCAACACTCAATTTTAGTGGATGTCCCCTGGTTCTGGTGTTATGTGAGAGTGTAAAGATAATCTCTCTATCCACTTTATCCTTTTCATGCATAATTTTGTATGTCTCAATCATGTCCTGCCTCAGGTGCCTCTTTTCTAAGCTGAAGAGGCACAAACGCCGTAGCCTTTCCTTATAAGGAAGGTGCCCCAGCCCAGTAATCATCTTAGTGGCTCTCTTTTGCACCTTTTCCATTTCCACTATATCCTTTTTGAGATGTGACGACCAGAACTGGACACAATACTCCAGGTGTGGCCTTACCATCGATTTGTACAACAGAATTATAATATTAGCCGTTTTGTTCTCAATACTTTTTCTAATGATCCCAAGCATAGAATTGGCCTTCTTCACTGCTGCCACACATTGGGTCGACACTTTCATCGACCTGTCCACCACCACTCCAAGATCTCTCTCCTGATCTGTCACAGACCGCTCAGAACCCATTAGCTTATATGTGAAGTTTTGATTTTTTGCCCCAATGTGCATGACTACACTTACCTACATTGAAACACATCTGCCATTTTGCTGCCCATTCTGCCAGTCTGGAGAGATCCTTCTGGAGCTCCTCACAATCACTTCTGGTCTTCACCACTCAGAAAAGTTTGGCATCATCCGCAAACTTAGCCACCTCACTGCTCAACCCTGTCTCCAGGTCATTTATGAAGAGGTTGAAAAGCACCGGTCCCAGGACAGATCCTTGGGGCACACCGCTTTTCACCTCCCTCCATTGTGAAAATTGCCCATTGACACCCACTCTGTTTCCTGGTCTTCAACCAGGTCTCAATCCATGAGAGGACCTGCCCTCTAATTCCCTGACTGTGGAGTTTTTTCAGTAGCCTTTGGTGAGAGACCATGTTGAACGCCTTCTGAAAGTCCAGATTTATAATGTCCACGGGTTCTCCCGCATCCACATGCCCGTTGACCTTTTCAAAGAATTCTAAAAGGTTCATGAGGCAAGACTTACCCTTACAGAAGCCATGCTGATTCTCCCTCAGCAAGGCTTGTTCGTCCATGTGTTACTTAACACTATACTTAACAGAGTATATGAATACTCTGAATATTCAATACTCTGAATATTAGAATACTGTCTAAAGTGGGGAGGGGACAACACTGTGATTAGAAAAGTTACAAGGTGCATTTTTTTTTCTAACCATGGAAGCAGCTGTTCTGATGTTCAGTATGCCAGCCACTTCTGACATTAATTTATACATGGAAAAACCTTTCAAAATATCATGTCACTACTTCTCAAAGCAAATTTATTATTGGCTGCTAAGCTGGTTTGGGCATACCACTGGAAAAATTCTACTCTTCCTTTGGTTGAAGAATGACCGATTGGATAGCAGAAAATGGGCTAATCAACTAACATAACCCATCAGAGATGTAGAGCTATCTACATAATGAACTTAGGAGAAAAATGGACTCTCTTTAATTTCTTACTGGAATGCATAATCACATATGGTTGGAAAGGAATGTATTAGTGTAGTAACTTCTGTTGAATTATGTGTACATCAGCACAGACTCACAATGCAGTCATCTTGATAGGAGACTGTTCAGTTGACTGTTCACCTTCTAGCCTCTGTTGCAAAACTTTGGGCACAATCCTAACCAGGTCTACTCAGAAGTAAGTCCAATTTTGTTCAATGGGGCTTACTCTCAGGAAAGTGTGGTTAGGATTGCAGCTTTTGCCTTTTAAATGACCGAGCACTGAATAAAGGAGGCATGGAACCAGCCCTATCACGTCTAGTTTTTGGAGATATAGTATAGCCTCTTTAGTGAATGGTTCAAGTAGCTTCCTCATGAGGATGCCTAACCATGGCTTCCTACAAGCCTAATCATGGCTTCCTCATGAGGAAGCTGCTTGAACAATTCACTAATGAGGCTATACTATACCTCCAAAACTAGATGTGATAGGGCAAAACGGATGCCATTTTTGGAATTAGCACCCCAAATTCATATCAAACCTCCATAAAATTTGGGAAAAACTTTTCTGACCCTCAGTTTTGTAGTCCTGTGTTATCTGACAATTGTCTAAGGAAAGCCCCTGAATAGCTAACCCGCTACCCCCAATTCAAAAACTAGGATCACTAGAGGGATTCCCTGGGCTAAATCCCTCTTCCTTATAGTATAGAGGCATTTAAAGATTTATCTTTAATTTCTTCACAATAACCCCAATGAGGGGAAGAAAAATAAACTCTCAGCTACCTCAAAAGAAACCCAGCCAAGGAAGAATAGAAGGGCTAGAGAATTTAAGATCTATTAACTGATATAAAATGACAAAGAAAAGGGCTCAACCCATTTTTGCCCAGCCCACAGGTATACACATTTGTTTCCTGTTGCACATATGCAATGTTGAACAGAAAGGGCTTGAGGTATGCAGTCAAATAAGGGCGCAATCCTAACCAACTTTCTAGCACTGAGATAAGAGCAATGCAACTCCAATGTGAGGGAACATTCCCTTACCTTGAGGAGGCCTCCGTGAGTACCCTCCAACTGCAGGAGGTAGCACAAGCCCCACCGACACAGCTACGCCAGTGCTGGATAGTTGGTTAGGATTGAGCCCTAAGAGTGCTACAACCATAAGAGGCTCCCAATCCTACAGGACTCTCCCAAGGCAAAAATTTTTGTGAACCTACTGATAAAAGCAACAACAACAAAAGGATGAAAAGCTAACACAATCTAACTACAGGTTGAATCTTGTTATTCACAAGGGTGCCATTCCCAGAACTCACATAGATGGCAAAAATAGTATTAAAGCAAATCAATTTAAAAAACAAAGTGCTAGGCAATTTAAAAACAGCCTTGCTGACCTTTGTGATGTAAGACAGAGTCATTAGGCAATCTATCAATCAGTCTCTCTCCAGGTGCTTAGAAAGGCTTCACTCAGAGCCAGTGACCCCTTCCTTCACCCAGAGTGCAGTGCTGGGAAGGAATGCAAAGGGATTATCATTCTTTCACAGGCTCAGGGGAAGGGAGAGGTTGCTTGCCTTGGAGAGAAGCTGTTCTAAGTGCTTAGAGAGAGAATGATTGGTGGATTGTCAGCCGGCTACCCTCTCTCAAATTAATGAGGCTATTGTTAAATGACTTTTTCCCTTTAAATTAAAGGGCCCTTCTCATTACATTGAGATAAAACCACAGGTGAAAAATCCATGGATAATTAGGTTATACCGATATACTTTTTTGACTAGCCAGAACTACATTAACTTCTATCATCTTCTCACAGGACCAGAGTTGCTAACTCTCCCTTAGTCCTCCTTCACCAGGAAGGCCAAGGAAGCAGCCATTCTCTAAGGAATTTATCCTCCCACTAATGAGGCTAACCACTCTCACCTGAAGTTTTAACACAGGAGGAGCCCTAAAAAGCTCTAATACCAATTTTTAAAAAGTTATAGTATGCAGATGGAAGTGGAATATTTAACTGAACCAGCTTTAAAGAGCAGGTTTCACACAGTGCTTACCTGTTAAATGGAGGGCACAATGGGGTTAATGACAATTCTTTATTCAAGCCCTTGTGGAGAATGCAACTTGTAAAATAGACTCTTTCGTCTGGCTATGCTCAGTTCCTACTTTGGGTGTTAGTTATTGCTAATCCTTTCAAGACAGAAGATGGGGAAGATTTAGTTGTTTTAAATCACAAGCAGCACAAGCAGCACAAGCACAAGCAGCACTTGGAATCCTCAATAAAGTTCTCAAAGTGATGACAACTCCAATATTGGACATCCCCATTACAAGTTCTCTCCATAGTAAGTGAGGAAGCTGATATAATTAGTGCACTCTGTTCTGTATAACTTGCTAAGAATGCCCTTTGCATCATTTGAAGTAGTACCACAAAATGATAAAGAGGATCCTCATTCAGCTGGGTGCTTGTTTCATCAGTGGTTGTGCTATTCTAGCAAACAACCTCTGAGTTCCTTATGATTGCAAACTTCTTTGCACTTGCAGAATGCTTCAGTGCAATAAGAACAATGCTTTACAGAGGCATAAGGGTATGCTGCAAAGCCCAACTGCAGCACCACAATAACTATACAAAAAAATCAATAAGGTATTGAAGCCAACCTGCTTGAATTGCCTAGAAGTCAAATGTATTTTGCTTTCAGAATTTTGGATCAGTATTTTAGATCAGAAGAAAGGGGAAAAGCCCTATTCAGACAAACAATCTAGGAACACTGAACACTTACTAAGGGGACTGGGATTAGAGCCACAGACCCTGCTTCCAACCTCTATGAGTTGAAGTAAACTTTGTAAACAGATCCTAGCAGTATGGTATAGTTATCATGATTAAAGCAGTGTTTTTCAAACTGTGGGTTGGGACCCATTAGGTGGGTCACAAATCAATTTCAGGTTGGTCCCCGTTCATCTCAATATGCATTTTATTTTTAATATATTAGACATGATGCTGCTGTGGTATGTGACTGCATTTGGAGTAACATGACAGATCTGTATCTTTAATTGTGTCTGTGCTTTTAACAATAATGTCAGTGGGGCTTACTGCCAGGTAAGTGTGGATAGGATTGCAGCCTTTGGGATGTTTGGGGAATTTTTTTAAAAAACAGATCAGTACCTGCTCAGGAGAGTTAGGGGGATTCTTCTTTACTTGAAATAAATGTTTAAACTTATTCTTATTGTAAACTTTTAATTTATTTAATTACTTATGATTTGATTTTGTCATATGGGGATGCTAAAAATTTTCCTGCTTGATGTCAAAACTCTTTTCAAATCCTTTCATGTTGAGCTGCCAAAATTCCATTTTCTATACAATGGTTAAAGGTATAGGCACTCTGTTATCCATTGTATCTAGTCACCCTGGCCCTGGTGCTGAAAAGTGGGAATCTGTGCTTTCTGACATGCAGTGTAGTTCAGAGCTTATGGAATCTGAACTTTTGTTGCTTTCATGTATTGCTTGTTTTGCAGGTCTCTCTATGGGCCAGTCTATCAAGGACACTTTGGGTGTGGCCTGTATTTCAAGATTGCAGGGGCCAGATGAGCTCTTGAGGTTCCTTTCAGCTCTACCATTGTCTGACTGTTGTGCATAACTGTAATATATCTCAGAAGGTATTTCACCATGACACACTGCAAAGTTTGTTCTGTCCGAGTTTAGCCCTTGGTATTCTTTGATTCCCATCTTGTAGGAGGTGTTCTTTAAAATGGCAACCTTGTCCAGCTTTCAACAGAGCGAAGAGAGCATTTGACAGGCTTGTGCCCAGCCGTTTTCTGTATCTATGCCAGGCTATTTAGAAAAAGCACACAGTAAGATAGTAAGATTGCTAATGCGCAGATTGATTAATGGCCACATAGAAATCCATTCATAAATCTAGGCACTAAGTGACAGTCTATCGATTTCTTTCCAAAATCTTTCTCTGTACCCTGAAGTGCTTGTATTTTCAAACTGGGCTCCTCCTGCTTTAATCCATAACAAACTGTAGCTGTTTCTAGTTTATACAGAGCCTTGTTCCATGTGCTCCAGTTAATTTGCTCCAGAGGAGAGCTGAAATGCAACATTTTCTAAAGGCCCAAATCCATCATGCCTTCCTTTTTCTTTTTTTAACAATGCTTATGATACGTTTTTTCTTTTTCTTCATTTGAAAATCCCCACTATTTCTGGGCATATGTTTGCATGGATATCATGTAAAGTGAATGACCTTTAATATGGCTGGCAGCAATTCTCATAACTATGGAGCCATTCGCCCCCCTCCCCAAGTTACCACAGACATGAAAGTTGCTACCTGCCACCTTCATGTTTTCCTGGTTCACACATTATGGCCAGGGAGGCACATTAGACCGAAAGTTGGACTTGGCACCGAATCAATTCCTCAGCCACTGGGCATCTGTTAGTGGCTTTAGATTCATCACTTCCTGGTCTACACTTGCAGCAGAATTAGGCAATAGAATCCTGGGATGACAGAGTGGACTGTACCAATTTAGAATGCTGGCAGGAGCTGCCATTTTTGAATGCTGTCTGTTGAATTAAGAAACAAAACTAAGACCCAAATCCTAACCAACTTTCCAGCACTGGCATAGCTGTGCCAATGTGATGTGTGCTGCATCCTGCAGTTGGGTGGCACTCATGGAGGCCTCCTCAGAGTAAGGGAATGTTTGTTCCCTTACCTCGGAGCTGCATTGCCCTTATGTCAGTGCTGGAAAGTGGGTTAGGATTGTGCCTTAAAACACTTCCCTATAAGTAGAAAGCTAGCACATTAGGGAGACATGTTTTACTCTAGTTTGTTTGTTGCTGTGTTAGCTTTGTACTTGCAGAGAGATGTTTATGCGAAGATTACAAATTGTCTCTTCATCCTGCCATCTGCAGTGGTACTGTCCATTCTACTGCCTCATTTCACTTGCTGGATGGAATGAGGCAGTAAATGAGTGGTGGTCCAGGTTTCCATCTAATCTCCTTCTCATAGCCCTTACATGGATCAAATAGAATCATCCCCAGGTATTTCGTCCTGAGCTCTTTCAAAGAAGAGGACAATGCAAATGTGACTGATAGATTTGTCCAAGAGCGTACCTATCTGAAGCTATTCAGAACTGCCGCAGCGGAGAACTGGGTCTTATTCTTAGAGGGGACAAGATACCTCTCTTGCCAATTTGATGTCAAGCAAGCCAAGAGTGGGACTGTAGGCTAGTGCATTTGTTCTGGGCAGAAGGTGGAGGGAATGTGACTGTGATTGATCACTGCAGAACACAGAAAGGAAAACCCATATTTCTTGATAGAAAAAGATAAATTAGATAATAAAGAAAAACACAGTTTAACCAATGACAGGAAGATTTGCAGTGCCTTAAATCTGTGCAGTTTAACCAACTGAAGAGGTTAAGGAATCTATATATCAAGATTAAATCCTTTCCTCAAATGAACATCACAGTTTGAAAAAGGCAAATGAAAACACCTGGACCTATAATCTGAAACAGACATAGTTCAGAAGGCTCCAGATGGCCAGATATTGCTTTTGGTTGCCAGATATTACATAATTGGTTGAAGACAGTGTTTTTTGAGAGGAGCCCTTAGCCTTTTTCATTCAGGACTAGTAAATAGTTTTACAGCTGAATCCTAAACGTATTTACTCAATTTCACTGAGGTCAGTGGGACGTACTTCCTTATGGAGGCTTAAGAATTAGATCTTAATTTGAACAAACAAATAATGTGATGTTTTATTTAGTAAATTTTTAAAACTTGCCTATCAATAAAATATTTTCAAAGTGGTGTACAACATAGAATTTAAACACAGTAATACAAAACAAGCAATAAGCAGCAATTTATTGTATCAGCAGTAGAGCCAGTAATAATAATTTTAACTCTGCAAACCTGTGCGGGTTTACTCAAAAGTAAGTTCGACTGTGTTCAGTGAGACTTATTCCCAGGTAAGGGTGCATAAGCTTGTGTTGTAAACAATAATCAAGAGCAGTAAAAGCCAAGGAAATAAAAATCCCCTGTACCTGATAACTAAAAAATATCAAATTTGGTCACGTGAGGGTGTTGTGAACCCCTAACTTGTTTTGAGAGCACTAAAAATAATTGTTTGCAAAGTTTTTGTACAATTGTATGTCCCAAACATCATAGCAACTTTGGAGCCTCAGTTTGGAAACCAGCACCCAAGCACTGCTTTGCTGGTTGACATGCAAATAGGGAAGCTTAAGTGGTTCGTGGATCATGCTGCTCACATTCATCCAGATGATCTGAGGAAAAAATAATCATTCTGGTTATGATTTCACTTAAGCATGATGAATAATGGGGACCCTCTTACAAGATTGTTTTGTTGTCTTGATACAGTAGGCCTTGAACAGTAGGTCTGATCTGCCGGCAAGAGAGAAGCTCAAATTGCTCTATCACTCTGATTGCCAAGGTACCAATCAGGTGGTAACTGGATCCCCAGCACCAACCCTGATTCACTAGGAACAGTGAACATAAAGGCCTCAGAATGAGGCAGGGAGAGAGTGCATTTCTGGTTGCTTGCAAACTCCTCGAAGAGAACAATTCCAAATGAGGAGGATGTGTGAATACATGCTGAAGCGATCCCTTAGAGCAGCGGTTCTCAAAGTTTTAGCACCGGGACCCACTTTTTAGAATGAGAATCTGTCAGGACCCACCAGAAGTGATGCCATGACTGGAAGTGGTATCATCAAGCAGGAAAATTTTTCACAATCCTAGGCTGCAATCCTACCCTCACTTACCCAGGAGCAAGTCCCATTTATTATCATTGTTAAAAGCATATACAGAGTAGCCTGTTAAAAGTACAGATCTGTAACATTTCCCCAGATGTAGTCACATACCATGGTAGCATCATTCATTGGCATCCTTCAGTCTCGGAAGACCATGGTATGGCGCTGTGAAAAGTGGTTCTGGAACAGCATCTAGTGTGGCTGAAAAGGCCATTTCGGGAATGACAATTCCTTTCACACTGGGAGCAAATGTAGTCTGTCCCTGGTGTGTGTCAGACTGTGTTGTTTGGAACTCTGTCCTGCCAGGTGATACTGGGAGCAAATGTAGTCTGTCCCTGGTGTGTGTCAGACTGTATTGTTTGGAACTCTATCCTGCCAGGTGATACTGAGGATACGTTGGAGGCAGCGCATGTGGAAAGCGTTTGGTTTCCTCTCCTGTTGTGAGCAAAGAGTCCATGACTCGCTGCAGTACAGAAGTGTACTCAAGATGCAAGCTCTGTAGATCTGGATCTTGGTATGTTCCATCAGCCTCTTGTTGGACCAGACTCTCTTTGTGAGTCTGGAAAACATGGTAGCTGCTTTACCGATGCATTTGTTTAGCTCGGTATCAAGAGAAAGAGTGTCTGAAATTGTTGAGCCAAGGTACACAAAGCCATGGACAACCTCTAGTTCATGCGCAGAGATTGTAATGCAGTGAGGTGAGTCCACATCCTGAACCATGACCTGTGTTTTCTTCAGAATGATGGTAGCATCAAGTGGCCTGAGAGCTCTGGCCTCTGCCCCTTAAGGGACAGGGAGGGGGTAAGGCAGCGAGCGATTGCAGGATCGCGTTGTTTTGGAGAGGTGCAGGGCTTGCTGCCACTTACCAGAGGCTGCAGCAGGCCCCTGGGGGTGCGAGAAGCCCCACGCCAGCCTTCACAGGGTCCCCTGAAGCACACTGACGCTAAAAAAAAAATGATTGCGACCCACTTCCGGTTTGCAATTGTGAAACTGGATGTGGGTCACGATCGTTATTTTGAAAGTCTCCACATGTAGGGGAGCCCTGTGGAGGCTGGCACAGAGCTCCACGCACCCCCAAGAGCCTGCTGCAGCCTCTGGTAAGTGGCTGCAAGCCCCTGCACCCCTCCAAAGCAACGCGATCCTGATGATTGCATCGCTGCTTTCCCCCCTCCCTCGCAAAAACTTACATCGGGGCTCAAACTCCCAGCGAGTTTGAGAACTTCTGGGTTATACAATAAACAGGAGAGATCAAGCCAAAAATTTGCAGTGCAAAATGAAGTAGAGAAGAAGCCCTTTCAAGTATGAGTTGCAGAGAAACTCTGTGTTTCACCAACAAAGGAACGTGATGGGGCCAGGTCTCAATAATGATCACAGGCTGAGTGTTCAATTTTACTATTTGAGAAGTTAGTCATTACAGGGAAATGGAAAGCTTGGAGGAAACCTCATAGACATGTTTCTTTTTCTCCAAGATTTTGGTGTTAGAGGTAACTCCTCTTCTGAGCCTGATGGGCCAAAATATCCAGGACTGTTGACAATTGAAATGGTCTTATGCAGGCAGGGAAACCATTTGTGAGTCTTGACTTTGATGTTGGCTGCCACAAAACTAGGTCTTGACTATTTCAGTTTCTCCATCACTTAGGAGGGGAAGATAAGATCTGACTCTATTTTCTTTCCATCTAGTTGGCAACCTTCAGTCTCGAAAGACTATGGTATCGCGCTCTGAAAGGTGGTTCTGGAACAAAGGATGGTTCTTTCCATCAAACTTGACAAAAATAACGTGCTGCCTTACTGTTCAGTCTGTCCTGCTCAATTATGGGGGGTCTCCTTTATCTCCGCTGTCTTTTCAGATCACATTAATGTCCCCCTCCTCAATGTTATTGCGTTTCTGTTCTCAGGTTGACTGAGATGAACAAATCTCTTTGACTCTCTTAAAATGGACATGGAGCACTGCTGCAAAGTGACACTGTATGTTCACTGTTGTGGTTGTGATTGAATAGGCACCCCCTTCTAGACTGTCTCATCTTCAACTGTGTTTAAACAGGGAAAGTAGTTCAACTTCAAATGCAACTCTTTGGTTGGCTACACTTAAGCTTTGGACATTAGTCAGGTTTTACTTGTGGGATTGGATACTTGGGTCACCTGATCTCCTGACTTTCCTGCTCTTGGGAATCAGATGTGCTTCACAGTCCATTGAGCTGGCTCAAATACACTTGGGTTACTAACTGGGTGGGGAAGAAGAAGAAGAAGGACAAACAATAACTATAGGACAAACATGCCTACTACAGCCAAGTGACTCAGCAGTGCCTCCAGAATGCTGGGTCATTAGGGTGGCTGAAAACAAGTGAAAAAATGGGGAAATCTGCAATATTTACCACAACTGTACTCCACCCTCCTCCTGCCTAATGGCCCAATCCTGAACCCGTGTGCGCCGGCTTACCACCAGAACACACTGTCGCAAACGTGCCATAAGCCATGTTTCCAAGCTTAAGAACATAACAACAGCCCCACCGGATCAGGCCATAGGCCCATCTAGTCCAGCTTCCTGTATCTCACAGTGGCCCAGCAGATGCCCCAGGGAGCACACAAGACAAGAAGAGACCTGCATCCTGGTGCTCTCCCTTACATCTCACATAGCCCATTTCTAAAATCAGGAGGTTGCACATACACATCATGGTTTGTAACCTGTGATGGATTTTTCCTCCAGAAACTTGTCCAATCCCCTTTTAAAGGCATTTAGGCCAGATGCCATCACCACATCCTGTGGCGAGGAGTTCCACAGACTAACTGCATGCTGAGTAAAGAAATATTTTCTTTTGTCTGTCCTAACTCTCTTAACACTCAATTTTAGTGGATGTCCCCTGGTCTGGTGTTGTGTGAGAGGGAAAAGATAATCTCTCTCCTGTCTAACCACTGGCCCACCACTGGAGTTAACACTGTGTGAACTTACGCTGGTCCAGCTCCGGCAATGGGCCTGTGTTCTGCTACCTGGTGGTCACCCGGATCGCTGAGTGGTGGAGAGGTGAGTCAGGGTGTGGGGGAAAGGGGGAGGTAGTGTTCCAGGGTGGGGGGAGGCAGGTGGAAGGTGAGCGGAGGGTGGGCAGAGGGTGGGGAGGAGATGTGGCAGGAGAAGGAGCAGGGAAGGAGGGGGTGGGATCAGTGGAGCTTCTGATCCCCTTCTCCCAAGGAGAAAAGTCCCCTTCTCCCAAGGAGGCAGTGGTGGCTGCCCAGAACACACTGGATGCCGCAGGAGCCATTTTGCAGCCACAGTACTCCTGTGCTCCAGACAGCTCAGGATTGGACTGTAAGTTATGTAAGGAAATGTGTTCTGAAAGACTCCTCCAGAATAAGGAAATATTGTTTTCTATAAATCTGGATGTGGATCTTCAAGCTAGAATTCCGTGGTTCTGTTTCCTGGCCTTACCTTTTCTGATCACCCCGTCTTAATAAAGGATTTCATAGAATAGGCAGAAAATGTGCAGAAAACAAAAAAGGCTCAGGGGAATCGGAACATCCTCCCTAAAATCACATCGGGTGGAATCCTAAACCACTTTCCAGCACCAACATAAGGGCAATGCAGCTCTGAGATAAGGAAACAAAACATTCCCTTACTTTGATGAGGCCTCCATGACTACCACCCAACTGCAGGATGCAGCTGGCAGTGCTGTGCCAGTGCTGGAAAGTTGGTTAGGATTTGGGCCTTGGATCTTTAAGTTAGTGGGGATGGTTAGTTTATACAATTTTGCATGGTGTGGTGAAAATGAGTCACAATAACTTTTTTTCTCGTTCAGTACCAGAATTTAAATGTCATCCAGTGCATTGCTTTGGACTGGTTGGCAACCTTCAGTCTCGAAAGACTATGGTATAAGCCTACAGCACCTGGTATTCCCAAGCAGTCTCCCGTTCAAGTACTAATCAGGCCTGACCCTGCTTAGCTTCTGAGATCAGATGAGATCGGGCATGTGCTTTGGACTAAATGCAGGACAAACGAAGCCAAGTCTTGTTTCATGCAGCAGATGTTTTGTGTGGACTGTGTGCAGCAAGATGTGCTGATGGCCACTAGCTTAGATGGCTTTAAGGGGCTAGACAATTTCTTTAAGGATCAGACAAATTCTTGCATAAGTCTATAAGCCATGGTGGCTTGTCTCCTTGGTTAGCTGCTTTGGAAAGTTAGTGGGAGTTTGCTCCCATTTTGGCTTTGGACAAATGGCTTCTCTCTCAAGCTTTATGCTGCATATGATTCAGAATATTGTGAGTAAGAAAATGGTGAGTTTAGCTTGCAAAAATACTGTTTCCCTCTGTTGCCTACTACCATGGACATGTTTGTGAGCAGAAGTAAAAAAAAAAAAACACTGAGAATTTCCATCAATCTCATTGTGTGTTTGGTATCAGGGGATGGCTGAGTAGAATGCCCCAAAGGCTTTCTAGTGTGCACCCAGCTCTGTCTTTCAAAATGGAGAAATATGGTGACTAGGTGGGAATGAGTTAAGACTTTAAGCTAGGTTAGCAATAAGGTTACTATTCAAGGTGCCGAATGCATTAAAAAAA
This sequence comes from Tiliqua scincoides, assembly GCF_035046505.1. Lineage (NCBI taxonomy): Eukaryota > Metazoa > Chordata > Lepidosauria > Squamata > Scincidae > Tiliqua > Tiliqua scincoides. The sequence goes on along the minus strand of NC_089824.1, from coordinate 193,981,184 downwards.
ATATTGGCTGGAGCTTCTGAAAATCTAGTCCTTAACGTAGAGGTTTAAGGGGATAAAATACACATTTAGAGCCATCAACCCAATTTGTAGTGTTAGTACAGAGCATTGTAATGCCATTGTAGCAAGACAATTCAGATTAGGTGCATTCATCAACCATCAGCCAAAGAACAAATCCGAAAACACAGACCGCAATAGTTTGGCCACTTCTGCCAGTCAGCTGCCACACAAGCTTCTCTGGCAAGAGAAACAACCCTTATGGAGGGTTCAATGAGCAGCACCTAAGAAAATGTGACTCAAACACATTGAGGAAGATCAAAGGAACCAGCAAATGACCATCGATAAGGTTAGAAATACTGCCTACAATTGCCAAGAGTGGAAGCATGTCATGAATGATGCGTGGATCCCAGCAGCACCTACAGTAGCATATTGGTTGAGAGGTCAACCTGTTCCCCAAGCACCAGCCAAGGGCGGACAGCCCAGTTCTATCCACACTTTCCTGGGAGTAAGCCCCATTGACTCTAATGGAACTTTCCAATGCATTGGTTTGGGCTGTAAAGAAGTAGTAGTAGAAGAAGAGGTGCAGAGCATTCCTGAAACCCTCTTCAAATACATCTTCTTCTGAAAGTAAAGCAGAACCCCCCCCATTCGGGGGGGGGTAAGGAAGTCTCTGGGCTGCCTAGTGGTGTGGGCTGAATTAATAGCAAACAAATGTGATTCTGAGAGGGTCAGCACTGACATCCTTGGGATGACAATGAGCAAGTGAAGATGTAAATAAAAGCAGAGTTGGGTTGTCATCTGCTTCAGCTGAGACACAGGCAAAAGGATTGACTGCTGCAAATTATGCAAGCCAGAAGGAGAAGGGAACATGGTGGGTTCCTCAGTCACAGGAGCACAGAAGAGTTTTCCCTTACCTACAGCTGAGCCACTTTGGGCCCTATCTTGCACTGGATATAGCGAAGGCCTCCTGGCCTGCCTGTATAATGGCTTGGTACAGAGCTATCCTTGAATGGGATGGGGGGGGGGGAGAAAGGATGTATATCCCTGACTACCATTGGTGAAAGCTGTAGAGCGAAGATGCTTTTGTCAGATCTCCAGATCTGGGAGATTCTGATCTCCCACAACTCCCACTCAGTTGCAAAGAGAGCACTAGAAGGAAGTACTTATTTCCAAAAAAAACTGTTTTGTTGTTAGCGCATTTTTACAGCCAGACCTTTCCAATGGAAATATTTTTCAAAACTGTTAATATAAAGAAAAAAAAAACCCTATTTTAAACACGTTCTAAAAAAGGTCAAACTGATAGTTTCCAAAAACCCAAAGGTAAAGCGAAGCAATGGTTGTTGAGTGTGTTTTATCAATTTCCTTTTTTCATTCAAACATTTACTTGCAGTGCTCAGTGCTGTTGAGCACTTGGTAAGCCCAAATAACTGTGCTTCAGGATCATCTCAGTGGCATCTGCTTTGACTATATATGGTTCAAGGTTCAGTCACTGGCATCCCCAGTTAAAGAGATTGCAGTTAGCAAATAAGTTGGAGAGCAACTATCAGATCAGTCAGATTTAATGGTACTGGTTTAGATCAGGGGTGTCCAAACCCTGGCCCTGGAGCACTTGCGGCCCTCAAGGCCTCTCAATGCTGCCCTCAGGGAGCCCCCAAGTCTCCAATGAGCCTCTGGATATTTGTTGGAGCCTGCACTGGCCCAACGCAACTGCTCTCAGTGTGAGGGCGACTGTTTGACCTCTTGCATGAGCTGTGGGATGAGGGCTTCCTCCACTGCTTGCTGTTTCACATCTGTGATGCAGTAGCAGCAACAAAGGAAAGGCCAGCCCTGCTTTGTGCAAGGCCTTTTATAGGCCTTGAGCTATTGCAAGACCTTCATCCATTCATGTAAGTTCATCTTTAATATATTCATTTATGTAAACTTATGTAAATTTATTTAAATTGTAAATGTAAATTAACTCTTTTCTTTCTGACACAGTGTCAGAGAGATGATGTGGCCCTCCTGCCAAAAACTTTGGACACCCCTGGTTTAAATGAATGAATGATTTGATTTTGTGTAAGTCAGTTTCATGTCCGCCTGTTACTCCAGCCCATCAGGACAGAGTGCCCTATGTAAGTGAATTACAAAGAGGTAGAGTGTTGAGCTTGGATGATCCCTAACATGCCTGCTGGGTGGCCTTGCATCATTTACTATCCTTCAGCTTAGCCTCCTTCACAAGACTGTTGTGTGGATAAAATGGGATAATGTCCTGAAGAAAGAATGGGAAGCATGATTGCTTATGCTCCAGCAATCCCTGTTTACTAAAAACAATCCTTGTTTTCTGGTGCCTGTCACTGCTAAACAGCGTCAAGCACCAGTCTCTTTCTTTTGTTTCTTTCTCTCATCTGTGCCTTTTAAAGATTGCTAGTTTGTGCATAGAGCTCTAGACTTTTACCCAGCCTCTTCCTAGTTCCTTCAAGTCAAATCTCCCAAGAACATCAGTCAGGCAAATGCAGCTTGCCTTCAGTTGTCGTGCACATGAACACACAATGCCACTTTACTGTAGCCCTTCCACTCCTGCACAACTGCTTATCCAAATAGCATGGGATGACCTTATTGTCCTCTGTGAAATGTGAGAGGGTTTGTCATCATACAGTTTGTATGACTGTACTGTACAGAATGCAGTGAACATTTGTAGCAGAGAAGCTGTTGGGGTTATCCAATTGCTTAATTATTTTATTTTAAAATTCCAAATCTCCTGATGATATAAAAATGTTAGCTGACTTATTGGAAAGGTTACCACAGTAGTTCTCCATGTGCTTGAACATTGGGGCCGATCATCTGAGCATAGTACACAAATGTTCTTCCATGAATAATTCAAAGCAAAATCTGTATATCCAAACAGCTTCCTTTCAATTCTCGGTTAGGCAGGGTAGTTTTCAAAGACAAGAGTGAGTAGCTAGACTGAAGTTGCAAGGAAGGAAACAGGAAGAGAAAAAGTCAAGGTGTGGGAGTAGACAGCTCCTCCAGGCATTTTGGAGGTGAAGGCTTCAAGACAGATTGCTCAGCAGTTAACTCAAGATGAATGACTTCTACACTCAGCATTAGGTTCTTCTCATGCCAGGCTGAGCAATTGTGTGCTAAAGACCTTAAAACCAGTGGCCCCTCTAACCTAGCTTCCATTGGTTTGCAATAGAAGTTTTTACCCCATTTAAAAATGGCAGTGGGGCTGTGTGATTGGGATAAAAACCAAAGTGAGGTTTTTATACTCAAGCCCTATACTCCCCCCAATCATGGCTTTGCCTGTTTTGCTATCCATGGTCCTTTTTATAATTAAAACTATGCCTTGATTGTCTAAATAGACCCCTTGTGTCTTTGACTCAAGCAAGACCATGCTTCATTCCCCAGGGGTAAAAATAATGTGGCAGACAAAATGTTTCTCCACCTGTATTTTTACAATGTTCAGAATACCAAATGCCAAGAAACATTTGCAAGAGTATTTTTCTAGAAAGAATGACAGAATATGCCTAGCAGATGTATTTTTAAAAGATCATCAGTGCTGAATTTAGATGCAGAATAATTCATCCAAAGTCATCATGAAGATCATGGCCAAATCTCTTAACAGTTCAAGAATGATTAACTAATGAGTTTTCATAGCTTGTTCAACATTTGTGAACATCAAGGTTTGGACCTTTGGATTGTCATGTCTGCCACCTAGATAATGCATAGTGTCTCAGTTCTCAGCTTCAATGACATCATGTGGAAAGTAATTCCATAGTCTTTCTATACATAGCAGGGTGTTTCATCTGGCCATTATAGAATGCAGTGGGAAGAATCTGTAATTGTGCAATTAAATAATTAGTCTAAAGTAGGACATGGCTCCTTCCCAAATCCCCTTGTGGGAGGATCATGTGGCTGGTTACAAGCAAGCAACCTATCTGTCTTGGTACAATATTTCCTCACTCAGGAAGCAGCATGAAGATTCAGTTTGTCTCCTCTGCCTGAGATCAGTGGGCTAAACAGTTTGTAATTTTGTTAAAAAAAAAAAATGTAACAGCAGCAGAGACTGGAGCCAAGATGCCTCTAGGCATTCAAGAGAGAAGGCCCAGCCTAATAGATGAGGCTAACTTCTCTACAAATCTCTCATCCTAATAAACTGCAGGTCTCAGGAGGCTCAGAGCGTAAATCCAGTGCTGGGGTAGGAGGGCAAATGGGTAGCCTTGTGGCTTTATGGTTCACCTAGTCTCATGAAGCATAAGCAGAGCATCACTGCTGTGTGCTAACGACACCAAAATCACTTCTGAGCGATTTCTGAATGGCTGTTAACATTCGCTGTCGTAAGACGCTCTCGTCTCCTGCTCCTAATTAGTGGATCAGACAGTAATTTGTAATCCTTTGAAACAGAAAGATTTCAGTGTCTGGTGCTGTAAATCGGCCTGAATTTGAACTGTGCATACGCAGGAGCAGCAGTTGCCCTCATGGGCACCAGTTCCTGATATAGTGAATCATAGGGCACACAGAGGGCAAAGCAGATGTAGCCTTTCATTCTACCCAGAAGAGTTTCCACTTGCAGTCCTGCAGTTTCTCTGCATTTCTAAAATAAATGTTATCAGTCAAAATGCTTTTTTAACAAATGTACGTACTTGGTAGAATGGCCTATGTTCTGTGTAAAATAACTACAAGCCAAGTTGGGTGAGATGTGAACACCAGCAGATAGAATGGGAGATTGCAAGTGCACAAGACAGGAGAGAAAACAGTGAATAACAGTGCAATCCAACTGTTACCCTGCACATGCCTGATGTCATCTGATCTTGGAAGCTAAGCAGGGTCAGCGATTAGTACTTGGATGGGAGACTGCTTGGGAATACCGGGTGCTGTAGGCTTATACTATAGTCTTTCGAGACTGAAGGTTGCCAACCAGTGCAATCCTATCTTGTGCTGGAACAGGCAGGCCAGGAGGCCTATACTGTATCCAGCGCAAGGTTGGGACAAGGGGAAACTCTTCCCCCTTACTGCCGGGTAAGCCACCATGGCCCCAGTGGGTGTCCTTGGAAGTCGGAGGAGAACAGAGATGCTTGCAGCCACTCCGTGCTGCTCAGGGAATGGGGTTGGGATCTTGCATAACCGCCTCCCACTCCCTGCCCGCCCACCCCCCAGGACCACTAGAAATGCATAATCGGTAATCAATTGTCTGTTGTTTGCAAACAAAATTAGTACTGTGCTGAAGGTCTGAACGCGTGTAAACAATTCAAAAACAACACAGATCTCAAAATACAGATTCCAGTGGCCATGCATGCTGGCTCTTGGCTTTTTGCACAGGAGTTTAATAGAAAGTACCAAATATCCAACATGCAACCACACCAGGGTAATTTCCTCTCTGTGGCCTTTTGTAAGAGCCTAAAGAGTAATTTCATGAAGAAAAGCACCAGAAAAAGGAGCAAATTAAGCATAGCAAAGAAAGTACAACTGCATTGAAGTCAGCTCTCTATTGTATATAAATGAGCTCATTATCTCAGTTGCTGTGTAATTGACGCACAATGGACAAGCCTAAAAGCAAACTGACCACCACCAGATGAAGCAGTTATGAGCACCCCAACCATGTAGTGCTGCTTTACAGATGGCGCACCAAGACCTGCAAGCTAATATGGCTGTTTGATCAAATTTCCAAAAACAAAGGAAGATGTCGAGCTGTTTTGTTTTAAAGTTAAGGACACTGATTAGCTACTGTAGAGCAGTGATCTTTTATGAGAATGGGCATCAGGGGCATCTCACTGCGGCTAGTTGTCCCAACTTTGCCTGAGTGAGTAGCGGGAGGGGGTGCTCTAAACACTCCCCGTGGCACTAAATATTAACCACTTGCTCATGTTTTGTTATTCTGATGGTACTGAAGACATGCCCCCTGCTATGCTGTCACAACAGATCTCAGAATCATGGGCATGTCTTTTTTCAATCCACATTTATTGAACAAATCAGCATCAGATCCTGGTTTGATAACCTGGTTAGTTTTAACTACCACTGGTTTGGACAATGCCCAATTCCCCATATCAGTGTTGGAGCACCTGATTTGCATTCAGAAAGTCTCATATTCAGTCTCTATCATCTCTTGGTAGGCCTGGTAGAGACTCTTGTCTGTAACCCTAGAAGTTGCTGTCAGTCAGTATAGACAATCTTGAGTTAAATGCTCCATGCTGTGACTTTGTATAAGGCCACTCCCTATTTACCAGCATCCTAAATTGCAAATGGAAGCTTAATGGTTCACCCCATGTGCAGGAAGGAGAGATGAAGGGGAGCGTGCAAGCCTGAGGCTTGTGCCTGCTCATGCACACGGCATGAAGTCATTAAATTAATGTTGCACCTGAACCAGACCTGAGATAAAGTAAATTATCTACACTAAAATACAAATGTATTGCAATTTAAATTCTTTGGCTCCCACTCAAAGATTCATGGTTTGGTAAAGGGGCTGTAAATTCTCTATTACAGTCTATTCCCCCCTGACAGAACTACAGTTCTCAGGATTCCCTTGGCAGATGGACTGATTATTAAATATTACACTGGTTTATGTCTAGAGCAGTGCTTCCCAATTTTTCTAGCCTCACGATGCCCTTGGATCCTGGAAGTAGATGGTGATGACGCAAAATGTGTCATGCGATGATGTCACTGCCACTTACTTCTGGGTTCAGAGGCCTAGTGCAAACCTAGTAATAGCCAGTAAGAGGGTGAGGGAAAACAGGTGGGCCTTCTCAGCACCCGGTTTTTGCACACGGCAGCTCTGCCTGCTGCGCTGAGCCTCCTGCTATTGCTAGGAGACTCGCGCCACAGTCTTGCTGCCAGACAGCAGCTGTCCCACAGTGCTGCAGAGAGTGACTTGTGACGCACACTTTGGGAATGACTGATCTAGAGCAGCGGTCTCTGAACTGCAGACTGCTGTGCCTTCGAGAAAAGCCTTCTGGGTGCGACACAGCAGTGGGGACACCATACCGTTCTACACCGCAGCACCCTATCTTTACAGCTGATCTTTGCAAAGAGTTATTGCAGGTCAGCCACTTCTGCTACAAATCACCCAGAAGGCCCTGCACACTGATTTCTGGGGGGAGCAGCTGCCTCACACAGGTCAGCTGCAAAGATAGGAAGCTGCGGCTCAGTTCAGTAAGGCTCTGCCACCGCTATGCCTGGAAAGCTTTCCTTGGAATACGAGATTCATCCCTGAGGCTGGGGTTTGGCGGCTCCTGGTCTAGAGGGTACATACAAAAAATCAGAGCAGATTATCAACTTAATTGAATTAATATGATCTAAGATTATACTTTCCAAACTGGTCCTTCTTCACACAATGAAGAATGAGATCACACATGTCTCACTTGCTTGAATAAATGCTGGTTCATAAATTATCATCCAAACTAACAGTGTATCCCCTTATATTCTGACTGAATGCTGGGTTACGTTCTCTGGGTATTATGTAAGAATTTGCTTGGCTTCCTTAATACTCTCTCTTGAAGTAGACTGAGGTTGACCAAAGGGAGTGCTGTCTAGTGGTTAGTGCTCTGCACATCCCTTTCTGCCCTCCTCTTCATTGATTTATTGGGTCAATGGCTGAATGAGGGAGACGATGGTGAGTCTAGTCAACTACCATCCAGGCTGAGAAAACCAAACAGAAGAAATTTTCTAGGAAACTCTTCTTTTCTAGGAGAGCATAGAACCCAGTGGGTTGTGCTTTTTTTCCCTAAAACTCAATTGCAGAAGCACCTGCAAGTGATCAGACATGACAAAGCACTGAATTGCCAATTAACTTGGATTAAACATGCAAGAAGTCCAAATATAACAAGTTTATTAAAAACTTAAAATAAAAAGGAATTAAGCAACATGGAGAAGGGGTGGAGAAAAGTGCAACAAGCAGGTTAATGGAAAATGGCTGGACTTGGCTGGATGATCGCAAAGAGCTTGATAAAATTGGATACAGTAAGTAGTAATGCCCTGCAAGGGCAGTCAGTTGCATCAGAGAAAAACCCAAAAAACCCAAAGCTTGCCTACACTAGCGATGTTTGCAAGCTGTCTTGGAATGGAAACAGCAACCAAAACAAAATTAATTTCCAAACGCATCTAGCTAGAAATACAGTCCCTACTGATAGCTCATATGTTGGCCTAGGAATACTCACTTTCTGCATTTACTGAGGAGTAAGAGGGTGTGCCTTCTGTGAACCAACAGCTGCTTTCAAGAGCAGTACTGCCAAAACACACTCAACTGTCCTTGTGCTTGATCTTAAGAGACCTAAGTTTGATTATGTAAAGGGGTTACCAAACTGAATAAGGGAAAAGCACGTAGTCATTAGTGACCTTGACTTGGTCGCTTGTTTCAGCAGTTGTGACAGTTTCAGCAGAAAGGTGGGCTTGGACCCAGTGTCCCTGGAGAAGTGCAGCCAGATCAAGCCATAAGAACATAAGAGCCCTTATGGATCAGGCAAAGGCCCATCTAATCCCGCTTGCTGTACCTCACAGTGGTCCACCAGATGCCTCAGAGAACACACAAAACAACACAATACATGGATCTTGTTGCTACTCCCTTGTATCTGGCATTCAGAGATAGCCCATTTCTAATAATCTACATATTATGCACATGTGGCCTTTTGGGAATGGCATTTCAAACAAAGAATCACAGAGGCACATCCCTGGATGCTGCTGCATCTAGGATGCCACATCTAGGACTTCAGATGCACTCTGTTTGGGAGGTTACAGCATCCAAAGAGGTTCTGGAGTGAAAATTGTCCGAAAGTAAGGGAAAATAGGAGGGAAGAAAGGAAATTCAAAGGCTTGCTAGAGAGAGGATGCTGTGATTGACAATGGAAAGCCATTCGGTTAAGCCACTTTCTTTTCCCAGATTTCAGCTGCCAACCCCCCTGAGGCATATGGAAGCTCAATAGGTTCTCTTGCAGACATGATAGTTGTGAACTGCATTGATGTTTATAGTTATTTTCCCTTATGTGGCTAAGTTTCTTGTTATAATATGAAACTCCCCTGGCTAATTTACAAGAATCTGTTCTTCTTTATAATCTACTTTATTTCCACATGCCCTTTCTTTTGTACCTTGTAATTGCTGTAAGTGCTGGCTCTATTATGCCCTTGGTATCTGCAGTCCTTTCAAGGAATCTCTCTTGTCATGCCTCCTGAGAATAGCACTGCAAAAGCAGGCCCAGGGCGCATAGGATTCGCTTTCCCGGATAATGAAACAAAAGCAGAGACCATTTGAATTGGGCCAGGGTGCTCAAGGGAAGTGTTTTATTTTTAAGTTTAAGGGAAGGTGGAGAATGAGTACCTCAATGTGTAATCATGTGTAACTCTGGTGCCTTAGGATGTAGCACTGCTCTTGAGGATTTTTTTCTTCAGACAGAGAGTAACTCAGACAGTGATTGTGGAGGTACCTATGAACTGTGCAGGAACATCTGCTGAACATTCAAATGAATGTTACTTGGGGGCATTTTCATGAGTTAGAAGCAAAGCTGAGAAGTATTTAAAATGCTCCATATCTAGGAGCCTGAATCAAATGTTCAAGAGCCTGCATATATATTTTAATTTTCTAGGCCAGTATTTTCTCAAACTGTGGGTCAGGACCCACTAGGTGTGTTGCAAGCCAATTTCAGGTGGGTTGCATAGCATCTAGCTCAGATGCCATCGAAAATACAGAGCTGAAAATACAGGGTACAGAGCTGCTGGGCAGGGCAGGCTCCTGGTGGGAGAGAGGCCTGGTGCCTGAGTAGGGGAGAAGATGGGATGCTGGAAAGGGGGGAGGTCTGTGCGGTTGGAGAAGGATCCAAGTCCAAGTCTGTGTTCTGCTTCGACTTTGGAGCTGGAATGTTTGAATTCCGAATTATGCAAAATAACAGAATTTTGTTGCTGGGAGGAAAACAGAATGAGTGAGCAGGCAGGAAGTTTGACCTCACCCCAAACACTTTTGTCCTCTTCAATCCATTTTCTGAAAAATTGATGAAAAAGTGCACGGTTGTCGTTTCAAAGACAATGAAAATGTTAGTGAAATGTACTCTTATTTTAGCCCTGTCCTGTCTCTTCTTGAAAACCCAACTTCCTTTCCACTTCATCGCTTGTATTCTTGATTTGACCTTGGTACTGAGATTACCCATCACAGTCAACTCTTAAAAGGGTTTAATCATTTCCAAGTCCTCCTCAGTTGTGAGTGTGTAAGGCTACACTCCGATTCACATTTCCTAAGCATAAGCTCTACTGAACATAAGGGGATGTATGTGCCGAGGATTGCACTGGAATGCACTAAAGCAATGGTGCTCAAACTTTGTAGCACTGGGACCCACGTTTTAAAATGATACTCTGTCAGGACCTACTTAGGTTTATCTTAGGAAAATGGTGGTCTAGAAAGTAATAATATTTATTTATTTATTTATTTATAAGTAATATTTTGTTTGTTTGCCAGAAAGCTCAATCCATTTCTTATAATGAGGCAATCCTAATTACTAATCCTAATTACCAATTACTAAGCCTCAAGTCTTGAGGGGCTTAGTTATGTGACCCAGAGCCCAATCCTAAGCAGTGCGCACTGGCTCACCACCGGCATGCACTGTTGCAAACATGCCATAAAGCACATTTGTGAGCCCTAACACCGACCCAGTGCCAGTCGGCAATGGGCTAGCAGTGGTGGAAAGCCGGTACTCTGCCTCTTGGCAGTCACCCAAACCACTGGGCAGCAGAGAGACAGGTGGTGGCATGGGGGGATGCTGGGAGGAGGCATACTGGGGTGGGGGAAGGAGAGGGGAGGGTGGAGAGGAGGTGTGCCGGGGGGTGGGGTGGGAGGAAGACAGGGCCGGTGGAGCTCAGTGGGGCTACTTCCTTTACTCGGGGGAAGAGGGTGAATGTCCCCTTCTCCCGAGAAGGCGACGGCAGCTGCCTGGGGTGCGTAGGATGCTGCAGCAGTCATTTTCACCACCGTAGCAGTCCCGTGCTCCAGGCAGCTCAGGATTGGGCTGCCAGTCCTCACCGGCTCCCAATACCTGTCATGGACAGATTTGGGGGGAAAAAACAGCAGAAAAAAAGATGCTCAGACATTTACCTTCCTATATTTACACAAGCTTGCAAACTGCAGGAGCTCAGCTCTTTGCGGGGCAGTTGGCAGCTATCTGATTTTTGAATAGCTTCAGTGCTTGAGGCAGTTATCTGAACTTTCCATCTTGTTTTCTTTCCAACTTGTTTTCATTGGAGGCTCCGCGGGACCCACCAGAAAATGGGTTGTGACCCACAGTTTGAGAAATGCTGCACTAAAGTATCCCATCTTACTAGTGGATAGCATAACATGGTTGACAGTATCTACAATTCCAAAAAGTGATAAATTTTTTCTGCAGTCCCTGTCACACATTTTCAACCAGGGATCAGCTACCAGGTGGTATTTTGCAGTACCTGGTGGACAGTCCTGGTTTTGCTAAATATGGAAAACTAGGGCCTAAAGCATCCTGTTGCTACACTGGAGCAGTGGCCGAATGCTACCATTCAGATGCAAGAAAATTTCTCAGGATAGTATGGTCTCCTTTAGGAAACACAGAACAATTTTGCATGTTCTATAGAAGCAGGAGGAGGAGGAGTTGTGTCTGTACAACATCAGAAGCACTTTTCAGTAGGAGTGAAATGCTTTGCCACACGTAGAGTCCACTTATATTTTTAGTTACTATTTTAAAAAAGTTGATACATGCTTTCCCCACGGTTTGTACCACAAAGAGACTTGCAGCACATTAAAAACATAGAACTTAATCCAATTGAAAGACACACCAAAACCCACAAGCAGAACAAAAGGCATAACTAGGCATCACTACACCATGGAGCATTTTGAAAAGCAGTCTGGAAAGACCACACGACATCCAGGAATAAAACCCAGCAAGTAATGTGTAGAGGAGAGAGAATCAGCTACACACTGACTGCTCACTGCAGATAAATGCTGAGTCCGAAGCTGGAAAGTTGTTTCTTCTTCATTGGCAGTGCATTTTGTTAGTGCTCAGTCAAAATGCATCAGCACAGCCTTTGGCTCTTCCCTATAGCCTAGCGGTGCTCCCTGTTACCATACTTCACTTTCTGACCCAGAAGACATTCTCTTTTGCTCCTACTAAGAATATATTTCCAGTAACTTTTGGTCATGTGGTTTAATGCCCACATTCATTCAGATTGCTTTAGTAGCGAAAATGTTTAAAATACTGCTTTTAAGGACTGAGTGGTCTGTAATGAGAGATGTAGGTCCAAATCTATGCAAACTATAGAGGTAGCTGCTTATCTAGTTCAATACTGTCTGCATTGACTGGCAATGGCTCTACTGGGTTTCAGACAGAGTACAGGGACAGGGTCTCAGCACTCCAAGAGATGCCATGGATTGATCCTGGGACCTTCTCCATGCAGAGCAAGAGCTATGTCACTAACAGTGCAATCCTATCTTGCTCTGGAACAGGCAGGCCAGGAGGCCTGTGCTGCATCCAGCGCAAGACTGGGGTCAGAAGTGGCTCAGCCGGAGGTAATGGGATACTCTTCCCCTTATTCCCGGGTAAACCACCACAGCCCCAGTGGGTCTCGTTGATCTTGCATAACAGCCGGGTCCCAGCCCCGCCTCCTGCCCACCTGCCTGTCTGCCACTGGGACCACCCTCCCCGGAATGCCTCCTCCCTGCCTTCTCCCCAGCTCCTCCCTCCCCTCCCCAGACCACTGTGTCATGTGAGCTTGGCCAATGCAACCCTCCCTTCCCAAGTCGGCCTGGAGGCTGGATACAGCCTTTGTGGGCAGGTGCACATCCCTGCACCAGCCCAGCCAACTCTTGAGGAGATGCAACTCCAGCCAACACTTGTGACCCTCCTGGGCCAGTGCAAGGGACTTGTGCCGGCCTACAGTGCAGTCAGGATTGCGCCCTTATTGATGCCCCATATCATCATGATTACATTAGCTGTAAATCTGTAAACCAGACTTGAATGCCAGGCTTGTAGCCTGGGCAAAGGTGGAATAGGAATCTAATAAATGAATATGAACATTTTATCTAAAGTGAATTTGGGGGTTCTTCCTCAGATGAATTTCAAGAGAAGCCAAAAGGAGAATCAGTCCAGTTTTGAAGCAGGGGCTTCTCCGGGTGATAGGACTGCATCTGCTATGAAAGTTCAGCAAAACTAACTTTAATAAGATTTGCAAAATCCTTTGCATTGAGACAGATGCTTAATATATTCACACAGTTGGGGTGACTTTTTGCCTAGAGCCATATCAAAGCCATATTTATTTGTTTATTGAGATTTGCAATGATAAAACAATGTCACTAGAAATGTATGGGGAGCAGTTTTATGCAAACAGGTTTCAAAGAAGATGAACCGCTCCATGTGATTGCATTTGAAGTGGCCATCTGTGGGTTGAATTTTTTTTTTTTAGGTTCAGAGTCAAAGTAAGTTAGCAGCAAAGCAAATGGGAAAAGGAACTAACAGCCCAATCCTATCCACATTTTCCTGAGAGTAAGAACAAAATAGGACTTACTTCTGAGTAGACCTGGTTAGGATTGTGCCCTAAAGCAGTGGTTCTCACACATTTAGCACCAGGATCCACTTTTTAGAATGAAAATCTGTCAGGACCCACCAGAAGTGATGTCAGGACCGGAAGTGACATCATCAAGCAGGGAAATTTTTCACAATCCTGGGCTGCAATCTTACCCGCACTTACCCAGGTGTAAGTCCCATTGACTATCATTGTTAAAAGAATATACATAGTAGCTTGTTAAAAGTACAGGTCTGTAACATTTCCCCAAATGCAGTCACATGCCATGGTAGCATCATCTAATATATTAAAAATAAAATATTGAAATGAATGGGGACCCACTTGAAATTGGCTCACAACCCACCTAGCGGGTCCAACCCACAGTTTGAGAAAGACTGAACTGAAGCATAGTTTGGTCAAGATCAAGCTCAGAAGGAAAATATATTAGAATTCAGCATCGTGGACATATTTGTACATGCACGTATTTGCAGAGTTCCTGCAAATGAGAGAGTGCAGCTCAATAAAGTCTGCTTTCTTGAATGATCGATATATTGGAAGTGCTTAAGGCAAAAGCAATTAAGTATCCTTAGTGTGCAATGTAGTGGATACCTGCAGTTCCCTACTGAGCTAAGCTGTTCAACAGGGTTGCTCACAGAACAGTGGTTGCTGAATGACTTTGAATTTAAAGAGAAATGGCCAGAGATTTCCCACTAACAACTCAATTATCTTGGCTAGACAGGTATTAATTTCTTTAATCCATTTCAAAAGCTACCAAAATCAGTTTCCCAGTTTAAAAGAGGAGAGAGGATATGTTTGCACAATGCCGTTTTTAACATTTTATTTATTATTTGTTTTATTTTCATATTTTTGTACCATCGGTTGGTGTACATAGTTTCCTTGTTTTTGTCCTCTCAACAGCTCTGCCAGGTAGCTTAGGCTGAGAGATAGTGACTTACCCAAGGTCACTCAGGACGCTCAGGAGTGGAGATTTGAACCTGGATCTAAGTCCAGTTCCCAGAACCACTACACCATCCTGGTTTCTTCCTAAAAATGGCAGATCTGGAGCTACCTTCCTACCTGCTTGACCTTAAAGGCAAAACAGGACACTGTTCTGAGTCTGCCAAAAAGCAAAATCTCACTCATTATGTAGAACTAGTGAGATAGCTGGAAAAATATGTGCTCCTGAGGAATTACGATAAATAGTCTGAAATGTAGGGAGGGGAAGGGGGTGATCCCCTATCCTGGCCACACAAAGCTGTACCCTGCCGTCCGTGATTGGTGCCTCAGTGGCAATGGGCAGCCCAATCCTGAGCTGCCTGGTGCCCAGGGCTGCAGCAGTGCCAAAATGGCTGCCTCTGCATCCTATGGATGCCAGGTAGTCACCAGTGGCTCCCAATCTCTCCTTGGGAGAAAGGGGCATTTGTCCCCTTCTCTCGGGTAAGCCCCACATTAGGGCTACTCAACTCTGCACCAGCTATTTAGCCAGTGCAAAGTAAAGATGTTCCCACCATTAAAGCAGCCCTGTGTCAGGCCTGGAGACCCAACGCAGAGCTACCCAATGCAGATCTGGCGGAGCAGAGCTCCACTGGTCCCGCCCTGCCACGCCTTCCCCCCACCTTTCCCCTGCCCCAGAACACCTCCCTCTCTGCCCTGACCTACTGTTCTGCTGCCTGGCACTCACATGGAGCCCTGGGTGACATCCAGCTGACCTCCAACCAGTGTTGTCCCAGTGCAGGCTTGTGTTGGGTCAGCTCCAGTGCTCAGCCAGTGCTAACTGTCACAGGCATTCTTTATGGCATATTTGCAACAGTGCACACTGGTGAGGGGCTGGCGCAAGTCCATCTTGATCAGGCTTTAAAATTTTTGAAACTCTCTTGTGGTTTTGCATTGTGATCCACTGATCCTCTGGTTCTGTAGTGGTTTCATGAGAAGACTGTGGCAAGGCTAGAATTGAATATCAGCTCTCAATGCCCTGAGCACAGCACCAGCTCTTCTCCCAGGCAGATGAGTCTGTTGTTATTAATGGTTTCTTAGCTGCAGTGAACATTCCCAAATAATAGTTTGCTTGAGCAGGGAGAAAAATACCATATCGGTGGCTGCAAATATCAACTCCAGCCTTTCCTTTTCTTCCAGTGCATTACACTTTTTTTGTGCACAGCTGCACAGACTATGCAGGCAAACCCAGCCGAGTCACTTTTCTCAATTAACTGAGGCAAACAACCAGCAAGCAGAAGTAGGGGGGGAAAAAAACACCCAGAAAATACAAAGTAGGAGCAACAGCCTTCAGTGTTGATTCTGGGATTATCCAAGCACTGTCATGCTTTGAAAGAACAAAGCTGTCCCCTGTGTTACTGTGAGAAACTAACCTGGGAAGCAGACACAGCAGCCACATGTTCTTTCAGGGCTATAACAACTTCTCATTTCCTGGTTAAATAAGAGAGGGCCTCTCTGCAGCAGTCTTTGCTCAAGCAAGAAACGAAACTGACTTGTTAGCAACTCTCCAAGACTTCCATGGACATCAGACATCTATTCTCAGCTGGCAATTCATCCACAAGGGATTGGAGGCTCTTCTGTTTCTGCATGAACTGTAGCAGCAGGGATAGTTATGAAGGCGCAGGGTTGGAATAGGAAGGAATTTGGGGTCACTACAACTATTGTACTATGTACCTGCCCCTGATTCTTCTTACCTACTGGCTTACCATGCTCTTTGTGCACCATCATTTACCACAGTGCAGAGACATCTGAATTCACCTGTTGTAGCCTAAGGTCAATGGAATATATTGCAGTTATTCAAGCAGCACTGTAACTTTGAGAGCAGACTTCTGAATGGAGCTGACCACAATATTTGCTGAGCCATGGATGATAGTGCTCTACATGGATACAATGGTATTCGCACAGACCCTTCCAAGCAGTTGGGAATCTATACAATCTGATTCAGTAAATAAGCATACAAAGCTTATGTACAGAGGTCTGTTCATAACTTCCTCTGAATTCATGGATGTCGGTGGCCAGGCCCACCTTATTATCCTGGTCAAGTAGTGATTTTTTTTTTTTTACCCTAGTGAAAAGGAATCTTGTCTGTGTAAATCCTCAACCATTGTTGAGCCATTGTTCATCCTCGGCGATTTCAATGCTAGAGTTGGTGCTGATAACAGTTCATGGCCCACTTGCTTAGGTCAGTTTGGCACTGGGAGGATGAACGAAAATGGCCAACGCCTGCTAGAGTTTTGCTGTCATCACGGTCTCTGTGTCAGCAACACGTTCTTCAACACAAAGCCCCAACATAGAGTCTCTTAGAGACATCCAAGATCAAAGCACTGGCACCAGCTCGACCTGATCCTCACCAGACGCTCCAGCCTTCCCAGCATCAAGATCACACGCAGTTATCAGGGTGCTGCCTGCGACACTGACCACTCCCTGGTGTGCAGCAGAGTGAAACTGCAAACAAAGCGACTGTATCACACGAAAAAGGAAGGAAGACCTCGCATTGATACCAGCAAGACCTGGGATCAGAGAAAAGTGGAGGAATTTGCACAAGCGCTTGAGGAATCTCTACCAGGCCTGGCCGACGCAAACGCATCCAACAGATGGGAACATTTCAAGAATACCGTTTACAACACCGCCTTGTCCATATTCGGCAAGAAGACCAACAAGGCGGCAGACTGGTTTGAAGCCCACTCTGAGGAGTTGACACCAGTCATTGAGGAAAAGAGGAGAGCTCAAGCAGCATACAAGGCCTGTCCCAGTGAGCGCAACCTGCAGGTCCTCCGAACTGCTCGCAGCAAAGTCCAACAGACTGCCAGGAGATGTGCTAACGACTACTGGCTCCAGCTCTGTTCCGAGATACAGATAGCAGCTGACACGGGCAACATCAAGGGGATGTATGATGGTATCAAGCAGGCCCTAGGTCCAACACAGAAGAAAATTGCCCCTCTGAAGTCTGCCACAGGCGAGGTCATCCAGGATCGGGCACAGCAGATGGAACGCTGGGTGCAGCACTACTCTGCGCTATATTCCAGAGAAAATGTAGTCACCGAAGAAGCACTGAACAACATTGAGTGCCTGCCTGTGCTGGAAGAGCTTGACAGTGAACCAACCCTAGAAGAACTTCACGTGGCCCTGGACTCCCTTGCCTTTGGCAAGGCACCTGGAAAAGACAGCATCCCTGCTGAAGTCCTAAAATGCTGCAAAAAGATCATCATCACTGAGCTGCATGAAATCTTCTGTCTCTGCTGGAGAGAAGGTGGAGTACCTCAAGACATGAGGGATGCAAACATCATCACGCTGTACAAGAACAAAGGTGACAGGGGTGACTGCAACAACTACCGTGGCATCTCTCTCCTTAGCGTTGTAGGAAAGCTGTTTGCCCGAGTTGTACTAAAGAGGCTCCAGGTACTTGCAGAGAGCGTCTATCCAGAATCGCAGTGTGGATTCCGAGCCAACAGGTCCACCACTGATATGGTATTCTCCCTTAGACAACTGCAGGAGAAATGCAGGGAACAACGACAGCCACTCTTTATAGCCTTCATAGATCTCACAAAGGCTTTCGACCTGGTCAGCAGAGACGGCCTCTTCAAGATTCTCCCCAAGATTGGATGTCCACCCAGGCTCCTCAGCATCATCAGATCTTTCCACAAGGACATGAAGGGCACTGTTGTCTTCGATGGCTCCACATCAGACCCTTTTGACATCCGAAGCGGAGTGAAGCAGGGCTGTGTTCTTGCACCAACCTTGTTTGGGATTTTCTTCGCTGTCCTGCTGAAGCAGGCCTTTGGAACTGCAACAGAAGGCATCTATCTCCGGACCAGATCAGACGGAAAGCTCTTCAACCTCTCCAGACTGAGAGCAAAATCCAAAGTCCAGCTGAAATGTCTGCGTGACTTCCTCTTTGCCGACGATGCAGCTGTCACTACCCACTCTGCCAAAGATCTCCAGCAGCTCATGGATCGTTTTAGCAAGGCCTGCCAAGATTTTGGACTGACAATCAGCCTGAAGAAAACACAGGTCATGGTTCAGGATGTGGACTCACCTCCCTGCATTACAATCTCTGAGCATGAACTGGAGGTTGTCCATGACTTTGTGTACCTTGGCTCAACGATCTCCGACACTCATTCTCTCAATACCGAGCTAAACAAGCGCATCGGTAAAGCAGCTACCACGTTTTCCAGACTCACAAAGAGAGTCTAGTCCAACAAGAAGCTGACGGAACATACCAAGATCCAGGTCTACAGAGCTTGCGTCCTGAGTACACTTCTGTACTGCAGCGAGTCATGGACTCTTCGCTCACAACAGGAGAGGAAACTGAGCGCTTTCCACATGCGCTGCCTCCGACGCATTCTCGGCATCACCTGGCAGGACAAAGTTCCAAACAACACAGTCCTGGAACGTGCTGGAATCCCTAGCATGTATTCACTGCTGAAACAGAGACGCCTGCGTTGGCTTGGTCATGTCGTGAGAATGGATGATGGCCAGATCCCAAAGGATCTCCTCTATGGAGAACTCGTGCAAGGAAAGCGCCCTACAGGTAGACCACAGCTGCAATACAAGGACATCTGCAAGAGGGATCTGAAGGCCTTAGGGATGGACCTCAACAAGTGGGAAACCCTGGCCTCTGAGCGGCCCGCTTGGAGGCAGGCTGTGCAGCATGGCCTTTCCCAGTTTGAAGAGACACTTTGCCAACAGTCTGAGGCTAAGAGGCAAAGAAGGAAGGCCCATAGCCAGGGAGACAGACCAGGGACAGACTGCACTTGCTCCCGGTGTGGAAGGGATTGTCACTCCCGGATTGGCCTTTTCAGCCACACTAGACGCTGTTCCAGAACCACCTTTCAGAGCACGATACCATAGTCTTTCGAGACTGAAGGTTGCCAATACAATACAAATCCTGAACAGATAATTTTGGGAGTGGAGCTCAAAATTGTAGCAAGCATTTACAAGAACTAAGAATAGTCATGCATGGTGTACTGTGGAATTTTGGGGGGAAAAGGTTTATCCAAACTCAGCAGTGAATTCATAGTTCTGGCAAAACTGGTAATCCACTGTTGTAACTGGATTTAGCTAAAATAAAATGTTGGTATACCTCCTCAGTTACAGATGAAAGCATTACTAGATGTGTTTACAACTTATATTTAGAAAGTGTAACATCCAAAACTATCCTGGTGTAATACTTATTTGACATTGGGTATTCAAAGTAGGCACCTTAACTGAATAGAGCGAAGGTTACATTTTACCCCTTGTGCCATTGAATATATTTTCACAGAGTGCCATACTATTAAGGTTAGATGTCACACAAAATCCAATTTACGATGGACTGTGGAATTCAGCATCTCAGCACACGTTCCTCTTAACCTTAAAGGCTAAACTAACCAGCCTTAGTTTAAAAAGTCAAGTGGCTGTTCTATCACCTTTCTATGATGCCAGCCTTAGGTAGTACTAGCTCAGGGATGTCAAACGTGAAACCTGTGGGCTGGATATGGTCCCTGGAAGCTCCTTATCCGGCTCACATGATATGAGGGCTCTCCTAGTGTCATGCTTTCAGCAGCACTGCTTTTGCTAGTGCTCTTGGAGGAAGAGACAGAATGTGGCCTGAGAAGGCAAGGGACACTATGACAGATGGCACAGATCAAGAGGAGCAAGAGAGAGAGAAACTGCCAAAGCACTGGGAGAGCTTTTTCAGCAGTGCCACTTTTGCCAAGGTGTCAATGAACTGCAAAGAGACTCTTTGACAGAAGCAGCACTGCTGAAAGGAAAGTCCACTTGATAATTGGCCTCTCCCAGCATGATAATCGGACTCTCACATATCTTGAACATTTGACCAAAATTTGCATATTTTTTTCTTCTGTCCTTTGCAGCTCATGAGTTCCTATGTGAGAACAAAGTGCTTATTTCTGGCCATTATCTTCTTAATGCTGTCACTTCTAGCTTAATGATGTCACTTCTCAGCAGGCACCATCAATGGTATACGGCCCACTGTATGGAATGTTTGACACCCCTGTACTAGCTGATTGAGATGGGAAAATGAAGCCTAGTAGCCTTTCTTAGGGCACAATCCTAACCCTTTATGTCATGCTTTCCAGCACTGGCATAGCGGTGCGAATGGGACGTGTGCTGTATCCTGCAGTTGGGTGTCACTCACGGAGGCCTCCTCAAAATAAGGGAATAATTGTTCCCTTACCTCAGAGCTGCATGTCCCCATGCACAGGAAGTGCATGTCCCCAGCACAGGAAGCAGTGCATACCCCATTGGCATTGCAGCATCAGCATTGGAAAATTGGATAGGATTGGGCCCTTACTCTACTAAACCCTCCTTCTCCCACTCCTCTATTCCATGCCTTCCATCACCATTCCAATCATGTCTATGACAATCTTCAGCTGTTCCTAATTAGATGGAGATGAGGTTGCAATATTTTGTGTCACAGCATGTTCAGAAAGCAAAAGTACCAGTGCAAAAAACTTCCTATGGATTTAGCAGCATGACTAAACCAAAAGGAAATGAGTTGGGGACAAGATCAGTAACTATAAATTGCCTTTCAAGAGGTGGAGATATTTCTCAGAGAAGAACAAAATACTTTCAAGTGTTGTTTCTATGGCAATCCTGTAGGAGGCTGAGCTGTATCAAACCTTTATCACAAGGTGGAAATTCCCCAGTGCTCAGCTTTTCCTGCAGTCCCTCAAATTCCTAATATTTGTGCACCAAGTATGAAACAAGGACACTATCAAGTCCCCTATCTTTTTAGTGTCCTTATAAGCAATTTGTAGCTAGCATGAGGATTGTGAGAATGTGTTTGATAGTACCAAGTGTAAAAATGCACTGTCATTGACTGCAGCAATGAAGTCCTATCATTATGGACATTTGCTTTTCATGGAAGAACATTAACACAGGGCATGTCTTAATTTGATCCAGGGATGGACAGTCAGCTAACTAAACACACCAAGAGTACATTTTGCTCCCTTCTGATATACCACAGATATGATAGCTCCCCCCAAAAACTAAGGGACTGGATTTTTAGAGTCGAAATATTCTAGGGCAGCCATTTTCAACCACTGTGCCATTGCACATTGGAGTGCCTCAAGTGGTCCACAGGTGTGTCACAGGAATTTGGGAGATCATTTATTAGTAGGGCCAATGAGGGATGATAGCTTTCCCCCCCCCACTGGCAGCACAGTGTGCCTTGTCAGTTGTCAAAAACCAGATGGTGTGCCTTGACAATTTTAGTGCCTTGTCAGTGTGCCATGAGATGGAAGAGGTTGAAAATTGCTATTCTAGGGAATCCTGAGCATTGGCATCTCTTTTTAGAAATTAGCCACTGCCTCTTGAGTTCTTTTGATTTTAGGCAATTTATTTTTTATTCATAAGCTCAGTTCAGAGCAAAATGCATGGCATCTGTAATCCAAGATAGCTATCTTTAGTCTGCATCTGCTGGAGTTCACCCTCTTCCTTTTAGAAAATCATGGAAATGAATGCAGATGCACAATGTTTTTTATAGCTGGAACGAGGGAGTAAACTTATTTATTTATATATGAATTTCTAATTGCTGGCTTTTTTTTAACCGTGAAAACGCCTTCAAAGCATGGAACAAATTTTAATCAGTTCCAAATCAGTCTAACCTTAACAACTCCCCCTAAACAACCTTGGAACCTGTGTTTCCATCAGAGTGTGAGAGGTGCCTTTCCTTTTCAGAGAAACATAATTTCCAGTATTTCTTGATTGCAAGTATTGACTGTTAAACACTGTCTGAAGCCGCCTTTAATGTATCAAGGGGACAAGCTTGCATTCGTTCTTTATCCATAGCACAGTTGCAGTTCGTGATACACTGAAACTGTATTGTCCCTTTCATGCCACCCCACTTGTCCTTGAACAGCTCCTTTTATACCCATCTATCTTCATCATGGAATTCCATGGAGTATACATGTATATTGTGTACACAGTATACATGGAATTAGTGGGCAGTCACCCATCCAGGCAGTGACCATGCTGAAACTTGCTTAACATTAGTAGGGCGGCTATGTCATGTGCCCCCAGACCACACCATGGGACCCAACCTTAGGGATCTGAAGTTGCAAAAGCACAGTTGTTATAGATGCCCTATATCAAGCACATTCCTCATGCAGGCTGTCCCCTCTTGTGGCTGTAGACCAAATGGGTCACTCAGTAGAAGAGCCAGCTGAGTGCCTGCCAGCAAGCTGAGCAGACAGCAAGGAATTCCCGGTGACCATTGTCCTGGCAACTGTCACCGGGGCAACCCCTCCTCCCTTACAGCCACAGACACAATGACTATTCCTTCCAAGTCATTAGGGGTTCCAGAGCTGGAGGATCTTTCAAGCCCCAAGCCAGAACTGTGAATGAGTTTTTAGGGGTTTATGTGCAAAAGCGAGCTTCACATCTCAGTGAGCGGTTGCAGTAAAAAGGTTATGATTCCCTTAGAATCCTGGGCATACAAGAGTTAAACAGTTCTACTAGCATGTTTCATTCCACTGACTGCAAGAAGACCTAGCAGCTTAAGCATAAGCCACTCATATTTTCTGGTATCTGCACCTTTCATTTTGCACACAAGTGAAGGTGATTTAAAAAAAAAAAAAGATATTGGTCTGGTAAAATGGTATCACTGTCTCATTCAGAAGAGCTCATTGTAGCAATAATACATATGGATACTGCCAGTGAAACCTCCGGACCAATTTGGACATTATTTACCCCTCAGTGGGAGGCCTCTGTAAGCACATCTGTGTGGTAGCGTTCTATGTGGAGGAGCATAATGTTTGTCGTATCGATCTTACCATGCAGTGAGGCCCATTTGCATGGAACATGTGCACTTGACACATCCCAGGCAGAAGTTGACACAGATGTGAAAACACAACTGGACTGACTCATGCAGCAAGCTCCAAATATATGCCCTGCTATGTGGAGTACAAATAACAATGTATTTCATTGATCTCCAAGTGCAATGGCCAATATTTGAACTGGCCCTCAAAGAGACAAAACACCTGATTTATAAAGATTAGGTCCAATTAGAAGTCTCATGAAAAGAGGGAGATTCAAGGGAAGCAAAGAATTCTACCTTTTAGCACCAAAGTAACAATGAGCTGATTGTGCCTTCCTCCCTTGGCAGTCATTGTCATTGCTTTGCTACCCCTTCCATTCCCCCTGTTGGAAGTCATGCTTCCTAAATGACCCCTCAGTGCAAGGCAAGATTCCCCTTTCACTGTTCATTTTTATTGCTGCTATGCGCTCTGTTGGGCTTGCTCAGGAAATGGCAAACGTTCCATGTGGGCTTGAGGACAAAAAAAAAAACAAAACCCCTTCTTCTTGTGCATCATTCCCAGCTCCTTTTGTTGCACAGATTGTGTTTGTTTCAGCCCAGTGCTCCCATTAGTTTTAAATGGAAGAGTTGATTTGAACAAACTTGAAAGTACAAAAACAACCTTGCCAGGTTCACCAGATGGAGCGAACAGCCTGGCAGAGCAGCCCGATAATGGCAGGCACCCTCAGCCAGCACCCTCAACAGCTGCTGGCTGGCTTCTGAGTCCGCGTCCAGTGCTTCCTCCTTCTGAGCTGCCTGTCTAACCTTAGCATTCTGAACATGTAAATGGCCAGGCTCCATCTGGATGATTAGCAATTGTCACAGGCAGTGCCACGGACTATTAGAAAAGCAATTTGCACTGTAGACGCAAGGTGCGGTTTCGGAGCGACTGACGGGCCCCGTTGACATTACCTGCCACAATTGTGTGGAAAATTTAGGTCAACGGTTGCTAGACTGTCTAGAATGCTTTATTAATTCAATTAGTAAAACCCTTCGGCTTTTATGAGATGCTTTATTTTTCTGTGTCATGGTGGCGGAGCAGAAGATGACGCCTGCTGGGAGGCCTCTTCTCAGTGCAACAAGGATTGTAACTGCAGCAAGTGGAAGGCATCAGCACCCTGTTAGGAAAGTTCTCCAACTTTCAGAAAGTTTGGCTTTCTATTCTAGGCAAGATGTTCGGGGTTGTAAGGGTAGCGGTTTGTCCCTTTCATGCTCTCATGACACAATA
This sequence comes from Tiliqua scincoides, assembly GCF_035046505.1. Taxonomy (NCBI): domain Eukaryota; kingdom Metazoa; phylum Chordata; class Lepidosauria; order Squamata; family Scincidae; genus Tiliqua; species Tiliqua scincoides. The sequence continues at coordinate 193,956,690 of NC_089824.1, read as the reverse complement.
CTGTGCATCAGTGTCAGAGGAGCACTAGGATATGTGTGGTTACTATGGCCTCTGAGCGGCCCGCTTGGAGGCAGGCTGTGCAGCATGGCCTTTCCCAGTTTGAAGAGACACTTGGCCAACAGTCTGAGGCTAAGAGGCAAAGAAGGAAGGCCCACAGCCAGGGAGACAGACCAGGGACAGACTGCACTTGCTCCCGGTGTGGAAGGGATTGTCACTCCCGAATTGGCCTTTTCAGCCACACTAGACGCTGTTCCAGAACCACCTTTCAGAGCGCGATACCATAGTCTTTCGAGACTGAAGGTTGCCAACATGATGATATGTTTTGTACATAAACTAAGACTGGAGCCCCCAGTGTTACATATTCCTAGATGGTAAAACTTTCTCTTGAACATGGTTGCTGCTGTTCCACCTCTCCCTGTGGATCAGTATATCGCAATCACTCTCTCTCTCTCTTTTCTCTGGACATTCCTTCATAATACATCTGCTTCATAATCTCCAATCTGGGTGTGTCAGGGTCTCCTAGGGTGGGCCTGTGAATCTGCTGCCTGGTTCCTTTTAAAAACAGACTTTGACAGCATTCCACATTTTATCATGCTTTGTGTTAATGGTATGCTAATTGAGTATTTGCCCAGCAGTGCTATTGTGTCATCAGAGCTTTGCAGGGACTAAGAAAACAGTTCTGGAAGCCATGACACAACCTTCCATGGCTTTGTGATTGTTTATGCACATCCCAGTCCATTCCCTAAGGCTTTGTAAAACCTACACAAATAATTTAATATTAAGAATTTAATATTAAAAATTGAATATTAAAAATTGAATATTTTCAGTCAAAGAAAGCAATCAAATGGAATTTCCCTACATATTTTATTTTCATGTCATGTTGGCAACCTTCAGTCTCGAAAGACTATGGTATCGCGCTCTGAAAGGTGGTTCTGGAACATTGTCTAGTGTGGCTGAAAAGGCCAATTCGGGAGTGACAATCCCTTCCACACCGGGAGCAAGTGCAGTCTGTCCCTGGTCTGTCTCCCTGGCTATGGGCCTTCCTTCTTTGCCTCAGTCTGTTGGCCAAGTGTCTCTTCAAACTGGGAAAGGCCATGATTTTCATATAATAATAATAATAATAATAATAATAATAATAATAATAATAATAATAATAATAATAATAATAATAACTACTATTTATATACCTCTTTTTAACAAAAAGTTCCCAAAGCTGTTTACAGAAATAAAATAAAATAATCAAATATGAAAACTTGTATTTGATCCTCTGGCTGGGAAGTAGGACCCGATTGTCCTTCTCCTTGCTTCTGTAGCTTTAGGCCAGCGGTCTCCAAACTGCGACCCTCAGTGCACCTGCAAAATGACCTTGGGTGCAGCGCAGCAGTGGTGAAGCCTTACCGTTCTAAGCTGCAGCCTCTGTACCTTGTGCCTGATCCTGGCAGAGAGCCACACTGGGCAGCCGCTTCTGCAGCACATTGTCCCAGAAGGCTCTGCACCTGGATTTCTAGGGGGAAGAAGCTGCCCAGCTTGACTCTCTGCCAAGATCAGGTGCAAAGAACAGCATGGAATGGTAATGCTTTGCCACTGCCACACACTTGATCTGGTTCATGGGCTGCGATTTGGCAGCCCCTGCTTTAGGGGAGGGACAAGTGTGGCGGGGCAAACATAAAGAGAAGCTCACTCTTCCTTCGAGGGACCAGCCTCTCTAGGAACTGCTCTCCTGTTTCACAGTAAGCAGACCATTGTGGTTTGTGCACTGCTGCTTCCTGCAGGGAACACGTTCAAAGCAAAAACACTTTCTTGGCACATAGACATGATTTAAGTTGCCATTCAGTAAAAATATGAGCGTACTGAACAATTACACATACTTAATTCCCTTCAGATTGGAAAAATAGTGCGGAAGAGTATAATCTGCTCCATCCTCTTTATTCAAAACTAAGTAGGCAGAGATATGTCATTAAGATAAAATGTGCTTTTTTCACTCTGTTAGATGGGACCATTTCATGCTGCCCTCCAGTCTCTACCAGAGGTGAAGGGCATCATAGCATATGTCAATGGGGCAGCAATTTCGGATGCATTTATTTACAATAAACCCTGCATTTGACCCATGACGTTGGTCTCGCAATAATTGGGATGCTTGAGATATACTTGTGCCTTAAAGAGAATAATGGGCTTGCTGGACCCTTAGGGTTGTGACATGCTGAACTCCTATTATCTCCCATTAAAATCAACAAAAGAAGAAAGATTTTTAGCACCTTGCTGGGTTAATGTATATAGCTGTTTGTCCAGAGCTATTCTTAGGGTTGTGTTATTCCACAGAACAATGCAAGAAGCACCTGGAGGAGTCATGGCCTGGGGCTGGTGTTCAAGAAACCTAAGATAGATTTCTTCCCATCTGAAGTGTTTCTGCATCAGTTTTTTCTAATTGTATTTCATTTCACCTTTGTTCCTAATTTTGCCAGTCCATGTACAGGTATGCACCACGTAACAACGTTTCGGCCACCAACTGCATATATAATGGTGGTCCTGCTGAACTCACCAGGCTAGCTTCCTTCCCTCTTTTCTTGCCAACCGGCTAACCTGCACTTTGTGTGTTTTCCTTTCACTAGCTAGCTGCCTTCCTTCCTGCTTTCCAGGTCCTGCAAGGCATTCTGGGGTGTTACGCAGCTGCTGCAAGGCATATACCTGTCTAAAATGATAGACCTTGCTCAGCTTTCTGAAGGTCAGCTAATAAGGATTTTGATATATTGGGGCCTCTCCAGTGGCTCCAAAGACATTGGCTTTCTGTGAAGAATGACTTTTCACTGTTGTCATGCCAAATGCTGCCCCCCTTATCAGATGATGTGGCAGACTCTGCTCCTTCTACTCTCTTATGTTCTAGCTCAGACCTCCTCCCCTCCACGTTTCCTCATCCTCTCTGTCTCTATCTTTTCAGTCCAGGGAGTGGAAGAGGAAGGAGAAGCAATGGAGGCAAGTTGGTCACAGATGGGTGCTCTCACCAATCTGCTGCTTGAGGCAGCTGGCTCTATTGGCCTCATAGTTGGGCTGGCCCTGGTCATAATCACTGTGTGTGCTGCCCATGCTACTCAGACCTGCTCTAGCAACAGCTGGTGCAAGTCCAAGTGGCCCAGGAAGGGGGGCAAGGATATTAGCAGCCGCCCACTCACTGGGTATGATCACTCCTCTTCCCTGATCTCTGCCCCATTCCTTCCCTGCCCCATTCAGCCTGTCTCCTTCTCTGTCTCTGTCTCTGTCTCCTTCTCTGTCTCCTTCTCACCTCCCATACTGACTTACCACTACCAGGGGCTAAGGACAGGTTGCAGATGCACAGTCACTTTTGGTGGCAGACTGCACAAAATGGTTTGTTGCATTTTTTTGACAACTGTAAAGGACCTTGCCAGTTCCAGCAGTACAGGGCCCCAATAGAATTGGGCTAAAAATGTTGCACCCTTTCAGGCTAAAGGAGAAATTGAGGTGGCTGTGGAGTTAACAGGAAGGAAGAGGCCAAAAATGACTTTTTAATTGCTCCTAGGTTCTTTTTAGCTGTTTCTTAGCTCTTTCAGTCTTAAACCCATTTGTCTTGTCCCTCCACTTCATGCTAGCAGAGCACATCTGCTTGTCAATGTTTGCTTAGGGCTTTGATCATTTATCTTAATTACTGTTTTAGAGAGCTGTGAGGTGTGTGTGTGTGAAGCTGATACCTGATAGTAAAGAAAATAGACACAGAGTTAGTCAAAAATTCATGCCCTCAAAATTTCACTGATGTACAAGCTGCAGCAATCTCAATTAGGATGGAGCAGCTCCAGTTCAGTTAAGTTGTTTTGTAAGGAAAATGAATTTTATATAAATGTTCTAAATGAAATAAATAACTGTATGTTTAACAAATATAATAAGCTTAAGTACATGGCTTTGAAATAAATGCAGGTTCTTCTGCTGTTTATCTCTGCCTCAATATCCTTCCCCTTCCTTTGCTGTTTCCCCATGATAAATTTTAGAGTGTAAGCCCATCAGGGCAGAGATCTATTCTCTTGGACTTTGTAGAGTATCATGCACACTGATTGCTATATAATTAACTACCGTACTCCAAATTTGAACTGGCAGTATCTGTAAACTATTTAAGAGCTGCTTAGATTTCTGCAAAAATATGCTAATGGCTGAATCCACATGCTAAGTTATACTGTTAATGAGTTTGAGGAAGTCATGACTAATTTTGGTGGTCTTGTTTAGAAGGGATTTTAAACCAAACACCTGTACCTCCCATTGCAGAAAGAGATGACATACTGGAAGATTCCCCCCCCCCCTTTAGAATAACAGGAACAATATTTAATTAGCAAACTTTTTGCTAGCTTTATTTTAGCTGGTATGTAGACTGGGCCAAGTGTGCTGGCTTTGGTGTAGGCACATATGCTGTGATGGAGATGTGTGTATTGTTTTATTGTATTCCTTTTCAAAAATTTAAGTCATCTTTCAGTAACAAGTATGTCAGGGTAGCATGCAGTTTAAAACAACAGATACTGTAAACTCATATAAAACAAAGCAGTAAAATGCAGAAGGAATCCAACTATTAAAATCCAGCACAAGCCACAAGCAGTACTGTCATCAGTCATAAAACATGCTGGAATGCCCATGCAAATTTTTTTTAAAAAGGTTCTTACCTGGTTCCAGAAAGACATCAAATTGATGCCAGGCATGTTCCTCTGTGGAGGGCATTCCATATCTGGATACCCTGAGAAGACTCTTTCTTTGGTCACCACCTACTTCAGATGCCATAGGGAACCAGAGGAGAACTTCAAATGGAGGGTTTGGCCAGGTGCATGTAGAAGATGGCCCTTCCTTTTGTAAATCCCAAGTGGTTTAGGGCCAGTACTTTGATTTGTGTCTACAAGTGGTGTTGCTCTTATTGACAATGTAGCTGTTTCAAAACTGGCAAGATATGTGCCCTATAAGCCACCCTAGTTAGTAACTTAATAGGCTTACTTTACTAACTGTAATTTTCAAGAAGGGCACAATCCTAACCAACTTTCCAGCACTGGCATAGCTCCATTCTGTGCTGCATCCTGCAGTTGTGGGGGGGCAGTCATGGGGGCCTCCTCAAGGTAAGGCAATGTTTGTTCCCTTACCTCGAAGTTGCATTACCCTTATGTCAGTGCTGGAAAGTGGGCTAGGATTGCACCCGAAGTCTCACAAGCACAATCCTATGTGTGACTACTGAGAAGTACGTTCCATTGCATCCAATGGGGCCTTACTCCCAGGAAAATATAGGATTGCAGCCTCAAAAGGTAAAACTCAATTTGGACAGTATGGTTTGGATGTTCCCTGTATCTTATCTAATCACTCAGAAAACTGTTAGTGCAGACTCACTTTGGTGGAATCTTTTATTAATATTAGCCCTCCACATTTTAACGAGACTAGCCATTGTGTCTGCCATGTATTCCCAGTGCCTGGCAGATGGGAGCAACTGACAGCAAAAGGCTACTGTATATCATCAACCTTTCCTGCCCACCACAAACCTAATCAAATTATACATGGTGACCTAAAATCAGGTCCCATGAAATCAGGTTGGGACAGCTGAAAGCGGAATCTGCCCAACTGTACTTCTTTGAAAGGATTTTAAATAAATTAGTAACAACATGCATTCAGTGGCGTAGCTAGAGGGGGTGCAAAGCGCTAAGTTGCATGTGCCATGCCAGCAGCCCCTCCCCTTTGGAGCCTTTCCAGGTGATAGGACCAAATGGAGGCATTTCACTCAAAAACCAGAAGTGCTCTCCAACCTGCAAATCAAAGCAATACAAAGCTTGGGGGAGACCAAAGAGGGGGCTGAGGGCCTTTTGGACCCTTTCCAAGGCCTGCAGACCTCCTCCCAGGTAGGGAGACAAGTCTCTGGGTGCCTGTGGCACTGCAATGCCACCAGGGCATATCCCCCTTCCCAGTTCTTGCCCCCACAAGCACGTAAACAGCAGTTCTCTTAACTCCTAGAGAGTTAGAGAACGGCTGCTATACACTTACCTGGGAGTACTCCCGATTAAACTCACTGGGGCTTACTTCTGAGTAGGCATGCATAGGATTGTTGTTTTGGATTCTACAGAAGAAAGGAAAGACACAAATACTATCAGCCAGTCCCAGCACAGAAACTATTGGGCCAGCATCTGGTAACAGAATAACTGGGCCAATTTTTATACAGCTATAGTCCTATCCACATTTTCTGGGAGGAAGTGGGACTTGCTTATAAGTAAACATGCATAGGGATTCAGGTGTAAGTAAGTAAAGGAATATGCCAACATTGCAGTTAATATAGCTTGATCAGAGGAAAGTTTGCAAAATTTTTCATCTTATGCAAACTTATGCAAGTTTTCAAAGATTTTGTATAATAAAGATACCATCTTCCCTATTTGGTATACCTGACAAAGGGATAACATTGCACATTGTGTAACAACATTCTTTATGGTTGGAACTGACTCCCAGAACACTTGTGTAATGCTTCCTCCAAATCCTTCCCTAACCCATTTCTGCCCAGCCCACAGGTGTACACATTTGGTCCCTGTTGTGTATATGCAAAGTTGGGTAGAAATGACTTAAACTTTGCAAGTTATTTTTCAGGGGTGGGGGGAGCACTTCTAATTTCAGCTCCTTTTTTGCTGCTTGCCTTTAATTTGCTCCAGGGTGTGCCCCTCAAATGCTGCCTTGTCAAACCATGCCCAAGTCTTTCCTTTTCATTTCCCCCCTTAGTTGATTTTACTTGGATTGGGATTCAGCTGACCTTGAATTATCTGGATAGAAGAACCTCTTTCTCTCCGTCCCAGAAAAAAAATAAATAAGATGCATGTTGTGCTTTCCCATCCATCAGAAAGAATTCTCTTTCAAACTGCTTCTTGGGCTTCACCTTCCTAATCCAGCTATCACTTGCTTTACAAACTACTTATTACTGTCGTTGCCAGAGAATGATTGGGAACCTAGAGTTGAGCATCGAAGCACATGATGTTTAAAAACAAATTAAATTACAGCAGGAAGCTTTCTTTGTTTTTTCTCCCTTCTGTATTTAAGAGCCAGCTCAGAAAGTGATGAGGTTTTATCCTCTTCCCAATATGTTGTGTGTGCGTGTGTACTGTATTTTTAAAAATGAGTTAATTACGTGATTTATATACTGCCTTTCTGCCAAGGCATTCATAGCAGGTTATGATGCAAGACCAAAGCCTGGGAGCACTTGCACTCACAGAGGGCCAAATCCTATCCAATTGTCCAGTGCCGGTACAACTATGCCAATGGGGCATGCACTGCATCCTGTGGTGGGGAGGCAATCATGGAGGCCTCCTCCAAGTTAGGGAGCATTTGTTCCCTTTCCTCAAGGCTGCATTTCAGCTGCACGTGCCCTCAAAACTTGGGTAGGATTGGGCCCTGAAGCATTTGCACCCCTTGGTGTATCAGTGGGTGAAGGGACTGGAAACCAAGTCCCATGAAATAAACCTGGTATGTTGAGCCTGGAAAAGAGGAAACTAGGGGGAGATATGACAGCTGACTTCAAGTATCTGAAAGATGGTTACACAAAGGAAGGAGAGGACTTACTTTCTGTGGCTCCTGAGGGCAGTACAAGAACCAGTGGATTGAAACTACAGGCTAGTCACTTTTGGCTAGACATGAAGAAGAATTTCCTAACTGTAAGAACTGTTTGGTCCTGGAACAGTCTCCCTTTGCAGTTGTGGGCTCTTCTTCATTGAAGGTTTTCAAGCAAAGTCTGGACAGCCACCTGGCAGAAATTCTGTAGTATTTGCCTATACTAAGCAGAGGGTTGGACTAGATGACCTTCAAATATATTCCAGCTCAAAAATTCTAAGATTCTGGGCTTTGCCAAGGCACTTTTAAGATTATATTTGCTGCAGCTGCAGCCATAAAGTTGAAATTCTTGGGATGGTGATATTTGTATCCCAGTACCAAATTTCATGGTTTTTCTGGCAGTTCACAGAACCAGAGAATCCATATAGTCCTGCACATTGTCTCTATTAAGGCTACCTTACCAGTCCCAGTGCCTGAGCCAGAACTGAAACTCTCTTTGCCCCAGATCTGGCTCTTATATCCATTGCTGACATTCTAGTGACTCTAGTTTTATCTCTTGCCCAGATACACCATTTTGGAACTGGACAGTAGCAAAAGGCCATCACATGTGATTCCTGTTGCTACATTCTTTGGGCCATAAGCCAAACACAAAGTGGATCCTGACAATGTCAGATCTTGCCAGAGGACACCACAAGCCCTTTTCAGACATTCATGGGGATCTAATAAGCATGCATATAGGGTGAGAAGAAGCATTGCCAGGGTTAACTCCAGACCTCCTAGTATTTGTAGCCTCCTGCCAAATACTACCCAACTTTATCTGGTGATGTGTCAGCCTCTGATCCTTCTACTTCCACTCTTGGGATTGAGAGGGACAGTGGCAGGCAACCCCTCCCAATCTATTAACATAAGAACATAAGAACTATTTTTTTGAGTCAACTCCCTCAGTTGGCCTCATGGGCATTACCAGTGCATGCTCCACCCCAAAGCTACATAAATTTATCATAAGGTGTAGAGAGCACTAGGGCTCTCTCTGCATGAGCAAGAATACTGGAAATGTGACTACCAATCACTCTTAGGTCTCCTGACATGTTTTACTTTAAGTGCGTAGGTGGAGTAGAGCCCATATGTCGCTCCCCAACTTGTGTTCTTTATATCTCTTCTCCATGAAAATTTGAAGAGGAAAAGTCTGAGAAAAGCTAATCCAGGTTAATCTTGTGGGTTTCCTACTTGTAACTGAGTTGTGAAGAACAACTTCCCTCAATAGGGAACAACTTCCCTCGAGTCCTTCCGGGGGAGAAAGGTGGGGGTAGAAATAAAGTTAATAATAAGACTATTTTTGATGAGAATGACTTTCAAGCACTTCACGGCTTCCCCAGTTAGAGTCAAAGGTATGTTAAAAAGCTGTAGAATTTAGCAGATGATTGGCGAGGAGGAGGCTAATGTAGGTTCATTAGATAAAAGAGGATATCACACTTAAGAGACAGATGGCCAGTGCACACAACCCTTTCAGCCTATGGTCGCTGGCAGTTTTCATCAGCTGGTGTTGCCATGGATGCTCAGTCACTGTTGTCACGGCATGAAGTCAGCACAGATTGGATTTTGACACTTGACTGCAACTGCTCCAAAATCTGCTGTCACAGTTAGGTTTACACTTGCAGCATGGCAATTCTCTGTGTACTCCACCAAAGGCCCATTTGCCAATTTAGTACATCCACAGTGCAAAACACAGATATTTTGCACTGAAGCACTTAATTGAGACTTAGGCCCTCAGTGGCGCACTTTTTTTTTTTTGGTTTGCTTCATTACTATCTCGGTCTATCTGAGTCGACCAAAATTTCACCACCAAAATCTGGCATCAATACTAAATCAAGAGTGAAAATATGTAGATCAGCTGTGAAAGTTATTCACAGCACAAATCTAGGCTTATCTACTCAGAAGGTAAGTCCCACTGTGATCAGTGAAACCTACTCCCAGGCAAGTGTGTGTTGGATAGCAGTCTGAGCCATGTAACTGAAAGCATCGTGAAGAGCTCACAAGTACAATCTCTTGTTCTTGTTTCTGCCCCCATTTGTGTCATTTTACTTCAAGGCAGGTTAAGTCCAGCTTGCTGCATTCATTTCCATTCTCTTTAGGTTCAATTTGCCATTTCTAATCTCATTACTGGGTGTACCAGCCTTTGAATGGATGGAAAAACTGTTCTTTTCTTGCATCATCAACTGAAACGTCTGGTATCAGTTATTCCCCCCACCTCCACCCCCACCATCTTGACATAATGGAGCATACACTTGCTGGAGAATAAGTTTGCTTTTTATTTATGCTACTCTCACCTTTATGAATTGGTAGCCTGTTTCATATCCCTCTTTTAATCCCTCCAAGTTTTCTCATTGATCCCTTCCTAGAATTTCATCCACATCATGTGGGACATATGCAAGGTTTTGAAACCAAATTCATTTGGTGAATATAACAGCAACTACATTAAACCACATACACAACTGCTCCTTAGCAACTGTTCCTAAAAGGATTATCCTTTATTCCAGAACCAGAATGTCTCAGCCTAGATCCACTGAATGAAACAGAAAGTACACGTACTGAAATAAATACATATTCTCCCTGTTCTCCAACTTCTTCATTTACTTCCCCTGAATTTTAGTTTGTAAGCTCCTCAGGACAGTGACCTTTTCTTTTACACTCCATTAAGTGCCATGTACATGTTAGTGATGCTAGATAAATAAACATGTCTTCTCTCTGTGGCTTTCTCACTCTTGTTTTTCATTCCTTTCCTAGATTGAAGAGACCATCAGCTTACTCTTGTGTAACCATCCATGATGAACTAGCAGCCTTCCAGGAACTTCACATAGCCAAGTCTCTACGTGGCAAGCCAATGGGTGTTAGGAAACATCAGGGATCTCCTTAAAGCAGTATTGTTCCTAAATAGAGATCCAACTCCTGGATGATCATTTTTATGGTGAGTGCTATATGATGGTTTTTCATACAAGTGTACAGCTAATGGGGAAATGTCTTTCCTCTAGAATGCTCTCTACAAATAAAAATGACACAGAGCAAAATAGGTATGTGAAACTGAATGTTTCTAGGAATTGTTTTGGCTTGCTTTGAGGAGTAAGGATGGTTGTTCTGAATGATAGTTTTGTTCTAGGAAATGTGATATTTACACAGACAAGTGCATAGTGTCTTTCCCTCACCCAGATGAGTGTTTGTGTCATTTTCTGTGGCTGATGTATTCACATGTGAAGCCAAGATTTTCTACAAGAAAAGGTCCAAAATGCCTGCTTCAAAGTCATATTTGCTTTCTGCTGACCCAAGCAGAAACACAGTGCATTGAAAATGTCTGAGCATAAGAAGTTAAGACTGTGTGTGTCTACTAGAAGTACACTGTGACCCCTTGTGTGTATATGAAAGATGGACTTTCTGATTCAATAACACACCAGGCAGCTCCTTAATTTTAGAATAGGTCAGTAGGCTCTATGTTCAACAACAAGGTTTACTTTCCAGTTTCTGTGTCTGTGTCTTTGTGGATTTGAATTGAAAAACTAGGTCTTGGGCTTGAATTGTACTCTATGTATGATGATTGTGAATAGAATATTGATTTATTATGACCTGTTTGTGTTTATGGAATTACTGGCTCATGTCAGTAACGAGGTCCCATTCACACATTTATCGGACTCACAGTGAGTGCTTTAATTTGCTGCACATGTCATCCCTGTGCCTGTGGCCAGCCAGTCATCAATTGCTGCCATGCTCATAATTAAGCTTTTTGTGTGACATTGGCCATTGTGATTACTTGCTGTGGCATGTAACGAACAGCTTAATTCTGTGTTTTTCAGTGACTGTTCGTTATTGTGGGCACAGCAGTCAGAGCCTGCTGTAGCATCAAGCAATTTTTTAAAAAACTCTGTTCATATGAACAGAGTTCATACTGCACAGAGCCATCATGTGTACAACTTGTATGTGTCTAGACCAGGGGTGTCAAACATAAGGCCTGGGGGACAGATGTGGCCCTCGAAAGCTTTTTATCCAGCCCTCAGGCTCTCAGTTACTGAGCAGTGCTGAGGTATTACTGCAGAAAGGGCAGTCCACATGAAAAATTGGGCTGTCCCTTATCTTGAAATATGATAAAGATTTGCATGTTTTCTCTTCTGTCATTTGCAGCTAAGTGAGAAAAAGTGTTTATTTTTGGTTATGACCTGTTTAATGACATCACTTTCTGTCTAATGACATCACTTTCGGCCCTCAGCAGACATGATGAATGCTATTCGTCCCTCTGTATGAATCGAGTTTGACACCCCTGGTCTAGACTGAATGCTCACCCTAGGACCTTGCTAAAAGCTATGTTCCCTGTTATACAGAGTGCACACATACACAACTTGTTTGCATGTAGGCCTTGTGCACAAGCCATTTAACATGGGAAGGTGAGGGAGGCCATGATCTTTGCCATTCATCCAGTATTCCCAGTTTGATCATATAAACAGACTGAGAGCCCAGTCCTATCCAACTTTCCAACACTGATGCAGCTGTAATGCAACACTTAAGTAAGGGAATAAACGTTCCCATACCTTGAGGAGGCCTCTGATACTGTACCCCCCCCTTCCAGGATGCAGTGCACGCCTCATTGTCACAGCTGCATCAGCACTGGAAAATTGGGTAGGATTGGGCCCTGAGTCTCAAGGATACAGTGGGTCCTCCTTATCCATGGGTTCAGAACTCACAAATTTGGCTCAACGCTGGAGCCAAACTCACAGGTGCTGCAGGCCTCAAGGATCTCCCGGATGTGACCAGAAGTATCTTCCCAAAGTGTCTGGGAGCCCTTCTGAGGCATGGGGAGTTGCATGATGCCTCCCTATGCCCCAAAATGCCTCTTGGATGCATCGGAGAGGCACTTCTGGTTTCTGGCATGCCCCTCCCCGCAGATTTAATTATCCACAGAATGGAACCCCCACAGATGCCAAGGGCCCACTGTATTGTACTGTTGCTCTAGTGGAACTGGAGAAACTGTAGCCTCATGGCAATATACTACTACTGACTAACAGCCCAATTCTACTAAATCCTCACATGACTACACAGTAGCATCGGTGTAGCCTCTACTGCATCCTATGGAGGATTTTTGGCTGCTGGAGGTCTCCTTAGGATAAGAGGACATTTGTCCCCTTGCCCTGTGGTAAGCCCAACCGTTGCTATGGGTCAGTTTGAACCTGCACCAGCGATATAGCGCAAATCTGAGTTGATCTGCGCAGGTTAATCAGACCCAGGAAGGGGGACAGGATACAGCACACATTGGCTGGTGCAAGCCAGTGCAGGCAAATCAGGTCCAGGAAGGAAGTTTGGATTCAGCAGATGTCTCCACCAATGAACCCAACCCTCTCCTGTGCTCAATTCATCCCTCCCTGCCCCATCTCCTCCCTGTTCCACCCACCCCGTCCCACTTCACCCCTTGTACTGGGCTTACCTGCTGTGGTGAGCCTCCTGATATTCACCAGTGCGTGCAGGAAGGCTTCAGCCTTCCCACCAGTGTGCCAGCAGCTTGCACTGCTGTAAAGTGCTTTACAACTTCTTTGTGGCTACCTGTGCCAATGGAACACGAATTCCACCAGCATGAATAGGGTTGGCTCTAACATCCTAACTGTGTAAAATTCCAATGTGAAACAGGCTCTAAAGCAACTATTTTCAACCACTATGCCATAGCACATTGTTGTGCTGTGAGTGGTCCATAGGTGTACCACAGGAGTTTGGGGAAGGGTCACTTGTTAGCAGAGCCATTAGGGAATGTCCCCTTTAACAGTGTGGTGTGTCTTGTCAATTGTAAAAAATAAAATAAAATAAAAAAATCTAAAAATGATGTGCCTTGTCTGTGTGCCATGAGATGAAAAGGGTTGAAAATTGCTTCTCTAAAGCAAACTCATATTTGGACTAATACGGAGTATACCCCCTATCAGATGTATAGGTCTGATAGCCTCCCCAAAGTTGGAATCTTGCCTTGGTTGGATAGTTGGTTGATAATATAACAGGAGGCTCAGTGCATCTCTAATAAATTCCAAGGATTAAGTATTTTCAAAGTGAATGACAAGCTGACCTCTCTGAAAATTATCTCATTTCCTTGAGTAATCCTCGCAATGTCAAACACTGTCTCAGAAACCACATGTGAGATCTTAATGGCAAGTATAAAGTCTCAGAGCCTTTAAGACCCATACAGAAGTCTCTTGACATTTCATGAATCAATAGACCTTAAGATCAGACACAGATAGGGGAGCACAGCTCAGTCGTGCTCCTTAAGGGTTATTAAAAGGAAACAAAGGAGAGGGGATTAAAGGACCAACTCCTGTAACCCTTACAGTGTTCTGGATGGGGGAAAAACAACTCTATCGGAATTGCATCTTGACTGCCCATTATAGTGATATGCTCAATTGCGCTTTGGTGAGACTGTTTTAAATTGATATCCCTGACAGCACATAGTCTTTTTCAACAGCTGTTGAATCCAGTATTTTTTCCTCAAGCTATCAGTCGTGGAAAGAAAAGGTAGCGGTTCTTTATCGAAAGCATTCCTTTTTATCACCTTCATTGCTGCAAAATGTTATCCTGGAGGTGCAAACTTTTTTCTTAAAGAAGCACAAGTGTTTTCAGAAAGCTTATTTTTAGTATGTTGAAACAGGTTTCCTTTGTTGTTGCTGTTGTTTTTTAAAAACCAGTTGTGTTCACAACGTGAGACAATTTTTCACAAGCAGAGAAATAATGATGATAATGGGCACAATCTACTGGAAAATTCTCCTGTGTAAACCCCATGCAGTTCTGCAGTTCCAATTTATCTTGTTTTGCAAGAGGACCTCCTGATGAAGGCTGCAGTCGTAAGCATAGCCACCTGGAAGAAAGTCCAAGTGAAATCAAGGTAAAGGTATTTAGTATTGGTCTGTTAGTCCCCCAGAGCTTATCTTGGAGGCTCTCCTGCTTTCCCAGCCTCTGCCCAAGGCTCGTATAATTTCCTCTTTTAAAACCTCTGAAAAAAAGATTTCATACAAAAAAATATATACAGCAACACCTTGCACTTTCATCTTGTTAGGGACCAGTACATGGATGAAAGTCAGAAATAGATGAATGTCAAAGCATAGCCTCATTTAGCTTGCAAATTTATTTTGGCCCATGAAAAGCCTAAACCAGTGATTCTCAAATTTTTGAGCACTGAGACTCACTTTATAGAATGACAATCTGTTGGTATCCGCCTGAAGTGATGTCATTGACCTAGAAGTGATGTCATGGCCAGAAGTGACATCAACAAGCAGGAAAATTTTTTAGCAATCCTAGGCTGCAATTCACACTTACCCAGAAATAAGCCCCATTGACTGTCATTGTTAAAAGCATACATAGCACATGGTAGACTGTTAAAAGTACAGATCTGCAACATTTCTCCAAATGCAGCCATATACCATGATAGCGTCAACTCTAATATATTAAAAAATAAAATACTGAAATGAATGGGCTCATGACCCATCTGAAATTGGCTCATGTCCCACCTAGTGGCCTAAATAACTAACTATATAACCCATGCTAATGCATGTGAAACTGAAATAAAAGAAAAATAAACCTAAGAACACTGACAAACTTCATGGAAGGTTGGATGAAATTGGATTAAAGAGGAAAGCATGTGGATGAAATTTGCAATGTAGTTATAGTTGAAAGTGGTTGAAAGAGCAAAGCGATGAAAGTCAAGTGGATGAAAGTCAATGCCTGTATGCCCATATACGGTGGACCTCCACTTTATGATACTGATCTGATCTAGTGATACCATCCTACTTTGAAAATATTGTAATATTTTCAGTGATACAGAAAGTTTTGGTAATTCATTTCAAGCTCTTGGAAGTCCTTCAACTGAACAGAGCATTCCTCTTGCCCTCCTCCTGCTGTGCAGACACAGCTGCCTTGGAGGTATCCCCTCCTTGCTATGGTTGAATCTTATTGCTCCTCCTTGAGATAGTTGGGTTGTTCAGGATTCAAGGACTCCTGGTGATAGCATGCTTCTCAGACTTAAAACCCCACTGAGATTTAAGGGATTGCTATCAACAGAAGGAAAATCTCTGCATCTCAAGTCTGCCACTGAGCTCCGGCATTCTCAAACCACATGCCCAACACAGAGAAGGCAGAGCCACTTGCAATGCATAGCCAACCACTGCCATTCATTTAGTCTGGTCCCTCCCCATTTCTTTCACCATGAACCCTCCACAGCCACCCCAGAAAGGGAGGTAGTGTTGCTGGCTCCACCATGGCACCATTGCCAGGTAAAGAACAAAGGCGCGAGGAGCTCCTCTTTCTACTCTGCTTAGTCATACAATAACTGGCCACTGTCCCCTCTTCCTTTTCTCTCCTTGATCATGGCAGGGCTTGCTTATCAAAGTGCATACTTTATTGTACTGTGAATGTTATTTTATTATGGAGTGGCCATCGTAAAGTGATTTCATTGTATGCTGAACCAATCATAAAGTGGGGGTTCACTGTATGTTTATTAAAACATATACTCAGAAAATAAAAAATAAACTCAGAAACATGATTATAACACAGTTATGACATTGAAAAATAAGCATATGGTTGACTGTTATCTTGATAATTATTTTTACAAAACATAATAGTGGCCATTTTGCAGGGAAGCTTTCAGTTTCTTTCCTAAAATAACTCCTGGGAAAATATGTTACTTTCATTAACAAAGCTGTATTCCAGATTCTTTTTTTAAAGCCATCCAGAACAAATGTAGACTCTGCAGCTTTTTAATGTGGTTTGTTTCATTGCCCAAACTTTTTCACAGTTTGGAGATTTTTCTCTCCACCCCAAATTGATGATGGGCTCCTTAACCGTCTCTGAATGGCACTAGTAATAAGTTAGTCTTCCTTTTCTTGTCAGGCTTTAAGTGATTTAAAACTTGCTGTCATCATCCCTTTACCCATTTGTCGAGGCTCCCCATGCCTTCAGCCTTGCATCATACATCATGCATTCCAAGCCCTCATTATTCCAAGCCCTCAGATCATTATTCCTGTTGTCTATGCACTTTCTGTGTATAGTGTGGATCAAAACTGTGTGAGTTTCTAGAGGTGAAATACTGTCCTCTAGTTTGTAAAAACAGAGAACCCTATTGCACCTTGGACCAGCATGTTCACATAAGATTTCTTGTACAAGGACACACTTCATCAGATGTGTGAAAGAGATGACGAAATGATTTATCTCTCTCTTTCTCTCTCTGAAGGACCGCCTACTCTTATATCAACCTGCCCTATCACTAAGATGTTCAGAGACCATTTTCCTGCCTGTTTCAGAAATTAGACAGGTGGTGACTAGGCAGCTGAGAACATTTATAGAGACTTGTAGGTTTTGTGAGAGCTCATTGCATCACCCCCGTACAGTACAGAACAAATTACAATATTACAATATCATACACACAACCTACACGTTTTCCAGACTCACAAAGAGAGTCTGGTCCAACAAGAAGCTGATGGAACATACCAAGATCCAGGTCTACAGAACTTGCGTCCTGAGTACACTTCTGTACTGCAGCGAGTCATGGACTCTTCACTCACAACAGGAGAGGAAACCGAACGCTTTCCACATGCGCTGCCTCCGACGTATTCTCGGCATCACCTGGCAGGACAAAGTTCCAAACAACACAGTCCTGGAACGTGCTGGAATCCCTAGCATGTATGCACTACTGAAACAGAGACGCCTGCGTTGGCTCGGTCATGTCGTGAGAATGGATGATGGCCGGATCCCAAAGGATCTCCTCTATGAAGAACTCGGGCAAGGAAAGCGCCCTACAGGTAGACCACAGCTGCGATACAAGGACATCTCCAAGAGGGATCTGAAGGCCTTAGGAGTGGACCTCAACAAGTGGGAAACCCTGGCCTCTGAGCGGCCCGCTTGGAGGCAGGCTGTGCAACATGGCCTTTCCCAGTTTGAAGAGACACTTGGCCAACAGTCTAAGAGGCAAAGAAGGAAGGCCCATAGCCAGGGAGACAGACCAGGGACAGACTGCACTTGCTCCCAGTGTGGAAGGGATTGTCACTCCCGAATCGGCCTTTTCAGCCACACTAGACGCTGTTCCAGAACCACCTTTCAGAGCGCGATACCATAGTCTTTCGAGACTGAAGGTTGCCAACTACTACACACAACCTAAATACAGTGGCATCACTAGGGTTGGTGCAACCCCCATTTATTCACACATCACATCAAGTTGGCCACTCGTTTTTTCGAGTGAACTATTATATATTAACTGAACTATTATATATTAAAATGATCACACAACTGAATATTAGTTAATAGAAAAAAAGAATATTAGTTTTAGAATTAGCTCTGATATGGAAATAAGAGCAGACTCATACTAACACTGTACTGGTTCCCTGCTGTGTCATAATAGCACCTCACTGGCTTTCAGAACAATCAGTCTCATTGGTCAGTTTTGAGTTAAGAAAATCTACTTTTTGTTACAGAAGGCAGTTGTGTTTTCCTTTTCTGGTTATTTGCTAGGTTTCCATTCCCAGAACTCAAATGGGTGGCAAAAATCGCAATAAAGCAAATCCATTTTTAAAAACCATGTTCTTTTTGCTCAGCGATTTAAAAACAGCCTTGCTAACCTTTCTGGTGCATCAAGCAGACAATCAGTCTGTCTCCAAGTGCTTAGAAAGGCTTCACTCTGAGGCAGCTAGCCCTCCCTTCACCAGGAACTGCAGCGTGGGGGGGGTGAATGAAGGAGGTATAATCACTGCCATTTAGCATTCTTTTGCATGCTTAGGGGAAAGGGCGGGTTGCTTACCTCCAAGTGAAGCTGTTCTAAATGCCTGGAGAGAGAATGATTGATGGATTGTCAGCTGGCTGCCCTCTCTCACATTAACAAGGCTATTGTTGAAGGACTTTTTTCCTTTCATTTAAAGGGCCTTTCTCATCGCATTGAGATAAAACTGCAGGTGAAAAACCCATGGATTATTAAGTTATACCTGTACAGATACTCCAATGTGGTTTGTTTAATTGCATTCTGCATTAAAGTACTCATCGAATTATATATAATATGATCTTTTTAATAAATCCTATTGATAGATTTAATAAATTTTAATATTTTTAATAAATTATAGATAGGCAGGCGGAAAGGCAGAGATTTGATAATGAGAAACCCTGTAATGAGAAACTGTGGCTGTCTTGATGTGAAAGAGGAAGCGCAAATCTTGAGTTCCCACATTTCACCCTCCATTTCCTCCTTTTTCATGCCAGAAGGGAGGAGATTGAAAACTTCGACTGACAGTTTAATTTATTATGTCTGAATTTAGGAAGCTCTAGTTTCTTCAAACCACAGTTAGATAAAACAAACCAAGATCAAACTATGATTTCAGATCCTGGTTTCTCAGCTAAGAAACAATTTCCTAAATTTGGATCTCATGGAAAATGGCAGTTTCTTCACTCTGGATGATTTAAATCAAGGAAAGGGGATATGGGGAAAGAATTCTCATGAAGCCATGATTTTCTGTAATGTCTAACTGGACTTGTGTTCCCTTGTGTGCTAACCCACAAAAATGTCTGCCATGATGGCCGGGACTGAAAGAACTGCACAAATGGTTTGGTACATCCAAGGGTGCTTCAGATTTGCATTTTTTAAACAGCAGCCCCAACATGCCACAGCCCAACCCAACCCAAGTCAAATTACTGTGTAGCAATGCAGCAGCTCCAGCGCAGGCCACCCTGCATCCTGCACTGGATTTTTGCCTGCTGAGATCTCCTCGGGGTAAGGGGACATTTGTCCTCTTGCCCCAGGTTAAGCCCCAGTAGCCACAACATGGCAACTTGGACCTGTGCCAGTGATATCGCCGGTGCAAGTTCACATTAATCCATGCAGGCAAATCAGGTCCAGGACAGGGCTTTGGATATGGCATGTCAAAGTCAAAAACCTTGATTGGCATAAACCATAGAGCATGTGCTGGGGCCAGTGAAATGTATGCTCCACCAGCACAGGCTTTTGTTAGGATTGCTGCCTGAAAATAAGAGAACTTTCAAAATCAGTTTTGGGATGTGGGATGAGGGTCTACTTCAAAGAGAAACAATCTCAGTGGCATGCCAAACCCTGAAGTGTGTGTCCAGGGCCAGCCCATCCACAAAGCAGGCTGAAGTGCCTTCTTCAAGCCGTGGGTTAGTGGGAGGTGGTGAACTGGTACCAAGAGGCCAAACACCTCCTCCTCCTTTCATCTTCTACCTGCCCAACTGCTGCTCCATCATCTTCTTGGTTGCACTCATTGTAGAGTTAGCAAAAAGAGGATGGGAGGCTTACCTACACCTTGAGCACTGCTACCAAAGAATGCAGTGTTGGAGCTGGAGGAAGAGGTAAAGAAGACTGCTGCGATCCTGTACCTGTTTACTCTCCAGCAGTCGTTAACAAGATTGTCTCCTCTCCTGTTGTTCCATATCCTCTGGCTGGACAGGGAGGAACTTGGGAACAGAACTCTTAAGATCGCTCCAACCCAGTCTTGAAGACTTAGCTGGTGGAGGAGGGGTTGAGGAGGCAGTGGTGGTGTGTGCACACACAAAAAAACCCAGAAGAAGACTTGTGTGCATGAAGACGTTCCTTGGTCCCCAGCCAATACATTTGCAGGAGGCCTCTGCAGATTTTGCTTCAAAGCCTTAACAAGACATTGGGTACCCTTTTGGAATGTATCCATTAGTGCTGAGTGACAGTGCAATCCTGAGCTCCTCTGGTGTGCGGCTGCCACAGCACTGAAAACAGCTACTGCCACATCCTGCGCGCCAATGGCAGTCGCGGGTGGCACCTCAGGAAAAAAGGGAAGTAGCCCCGCAATGGGGTTATTCATTTCACTGCTGACCAAAAGGTCAGCGGTGAAGTAAGACCGCTGTCTTCGTGTCGGGCGCCGAGCCCCACACAAACGCACAGGATTCAGTGGAGCAGAGCTCCACCAGTCCCACCTCCTTCCCTCCCCACTCCCTCCCCCCGGCATGCCTCCTGCCCGCCCTCTCCTTACCTCCTGCCTCTCCATCATGCCCTCTCTCCGCCCTCCCCCCGCCCTCCTCTCCCCTCCCCAGAATGCCTCCTCCCCGCCTCCCCTCCGCCCCCGCTTACCTTACCGTAGCTCGGCAGTACATGTAACCACTGAGCGGTGGAGGCTGGGTGCCCGCCCAGCACTGGGCTAGCGTTCGTGTTACGCCTCGCAAAAGTGCCTTATGGCATGTTAGTGCACACTAGCAGTAAGCCGTCATGTTGTTTTGCCAAATCCCAAACCACTGGGCCTTGTAAACTAGTCCAATCAATCAGAGTTGCCAATAAGCCACATTACTATCCAAAGTCAGGTTCCAGGTAGGTCAGTCCAATCAGTCAAGGTATCCAAATCAAAGTTCAAAGCCAAAGTCCAGTCACAATCCAATTCCCAATTCCGTAAACCCAGTCAGTCTCCTCTCCTACCTCCAACCTGCACTCCTATCACCCACCACCCTTTCTATCTCAGGTGCTCCTTATATCCTGAGGGATCTCCTTTAGCCTCTAGTGGCTGCAGCTGTGCAGCACACCTCCAGCTACCACCTGGGCCTTAATCCTGCATTCACTTAGAGCAAGGGGCACTGTGGACACCACACCCTATCTCCTCGGTAATATCTTCTGCAATTCCAATACAATCCACCCCTTGGTGTCACAGTGGTTCCCTTGATCAATTGCTCTTTTTTCTTGGACCATCCACCCCTTGGTCTGTTTCATCTTTTCCATACCGGTTGCTGAAGCTCCCATACAGTCCAATCCATTCTGGTGCCCATTTGGTCTATATCATGCCCCATCCCAGAGGGCAGCCTATCAATCCCAGTGGTCCTGCAATTAAGTCCAGAGGCCATCCTATTAATTGCAGGCATGCTGGCTCCTCCACTTCCATCTGTTCCCCTCTCTAGGGCATCTCTAAAACTACGAGGCATTCCCATTCTATTTCTTGGGGAGTCTCTTTCAAACCCCCTTCCAGCAGCAAAGCCCATTTTATTCATCCTGCCAAGCCCCATTCTAGGAGGATAATGGCCCAAACTCTCCATGCCATGGAAAGGGCCTTCCATTCCTCCCATTTTGTTCATCCTAAAATCCAAGCCTTTCATACCCGTTGTTCCAGGTCCCAAGTTGCCTATCTCCAGGCCCTTGGTCAAGTGGTTTGCATTAATAGGTCTCCCTCCTGGTCCCAGCCCCATACCAATGCCCCCAAGTCCATGAGGAAGCTGCTGGGGTTGCTCTGGAGGAGAGCAGTCTCTGTTTGGTAAGGCTCGTTCATCCATCTTCACGTGCATCTGTCTACCAAACAGCAACTGTCCATTGAACATGGAGATGGCCTGGACAGCTTCAATTACTTGCTCAAAAGTGACAGTGCCGATCCCTTGACTTCTGCCATCTTTGTCTTTAAAAATGTCCGCACGGACAACCACACCAGCCATGCTGAACACATCCTTCAGTTTCTTCCAGCCAACTTTGTACTTCAAATTGGCAACAAACACAGTGCTTCCCAATCTGCCAGCCTGAAAAGAGTCAAAGAGGCCCTCTTTGCTGCTCCTGCAGCCCCACCCCTTTATCTCTAGTCCAGACCGGCACTTCAGTTCAACCAGGCGTCCTGCCTGTGCCTTATACAGGCTCTCTGCAGCCTTTATATCTTTCTGGGCATTTGCAAAGGCCTTCACATATGTGAGATTCTTCTCTCTTTCAATGCAAATTAGCCCTTTTAACTTGGCAACTTCCTCCCTCAGAATTCTCTTTTCCACATCCTCCCCACCTGACCCCCTGAGCCTTTTCAGGGAAAGGATGCCATATTTAATGAGTCCACCCATATACTGCACCAGCTGGAAAATGGTCCAAAGAATGCTCAAAGTAGCCCAGACATTCCATAATAGGGCAGGAGCATTTGCTTTCCATACAGCAAGGTCCAGGGCCTCCCAGAACTGCCAGAGATCCATTTGCTTGCTCTCTTGTTACACAAGGAGATACTACTTGCCTTGGGCTTGTACCCCACTCCTGGTACCAATTGTTTTGCCAAATCCCAAGCCACTGGGCCTTGCAAGCCAGTCCAATCAGAGTTGCCAATAAGCCACATTACTATCCAAAGTCAGGTTCCAGGTAGGTCAGTCCAATCAGTCAAGGTATCCAAATCAAAGTTCAAAGCCAAAGTCCAGTCACAATCCAATTCCCAATTCCGTAAACCCAGTCAGTCTCCTCTCCTACCTCCAACCTGCACTCCTATCACCCACCACCCTTTCTATCTCAGGTGCTCCTTATATCCTGAGGGATCTCCTTTAGCCTCTAGTGGCTGCAGCTGTGCAGCACACCTCCAGCTACCACCTGGGCCTTAATCCTGCATTCACTTAGAGCAAGGGGCACTGTGGACACCACACCCTATCTCCTCGGTAATATCTTCCGCAATTCCAATACACATGTTGAGCCCAGGATTGGGCTCTAAAGCATTTTTGGTAGTATAGAGTAGTAATATTAACTTGATTGAGAATAACAAAATGTATTGGGTACCCTTACAAATAAATTTAGTTTAAGGAAGAGCTACTATTGTCTGCTGTGCCTCCATCCCTGCCCCCAGCTCACATCTGTAGCCCCATCTATAGCCTTCTGGGTCTTCTGGTACCCTTCAACATGGAATACAGTCAGGCACAACGGGCTCTGATGTTATGGGGAGATTGGCAAGAATTGCGTCCCTGTCTTTCTGCACAGAATTCTTGTTTGGTGGACAAAGAGGTTAGGACTCAATCCTATGCTTTGAACTACAGTGGGGAAGACGACATTACATAGTCCAGCAAAGAAGGGGATTCTCAGATCGTTTCATGCGGTCTATGCAGAAACCACAAAGTAGAATAAATGTTACGTGAGCTTGCCCAATGGATAGGCTGTTTTCAGATATATATTTTTTAAACATATTTACTGAAATTAGTGCAGAAACAACTAAAAAAATAGATAGGTTCTTTAGAAGATGGCCAGTCATCAAAGTATAGGGTGCCATGGTAAGAACTTGGAAAGGTCAGTGAGTGAAATAGGAGTATGTGTTGAGGGCAAAGGAGGGAGAACCAGGTATTTGATTTCTCTTGCCTAGATTACTTCATCTAACAAATTGCAATTGACTCCTTTGCTTCTTCTAGATGTCATTATGGATGCGAACCAAGTCTGGAGGTGTAGTATTACACGTCCCCCTCTATGCCTGATTCATAGATGGAATCTGGGTCTGTCACAGCTCATAGCTTCAGTCACTCCCCCATAACAGCAATCTATATAGGCATTTGTGCATTTTGCCTGAGGGTGTTGATCCCAGAAAACAAATCCCAATTGTGAGCTATTGTGAACTGATGAGTATATCATAAGAATTGCATTGCTACCTAACGGACGTCATCCATCATTTTTATTTTCCCACAGTGACCAGCTTGATAGCTTGGTAGCTCACAAGCAGGGTATGAAGGTGATAGTAGATACCATGTGTCCCAAGCATCTGACAGTCAGGGGTCTGCTTGAAGGAAAGGGGCTCCTTCAGGCTTTTATGAACGACCCTCCATTCGAAGAAGAAAGTCTGGCATGCTAGACAGCATAACTAGTAAGTGTTTTAAGCTGCAGTCCTTACCTGGAAGTAAGTCCCATTGAACTCAGTAGGCCTTACTCCTGAGTAGACATACATAGGATGGTGCTGCTCATAGCCTTTCTTTCTCGACAATTTCAAGATCTCTCAAGCAATACAAATAGCTTTGTTTTGGGTGAATTGCAAAGCTGATGCACAAAGAGACTGAACTGAATATAGCTGTTTTGCGTACAACCCTAAATATAGCGTTTCCAAAGCGGCAAGCGTTTGACTTTGCAACTTATGTAAGACTGTTTTAAAATAGTTTTGCATTTCAATGAATTAAGTTCCCAATAAAGATCGTATATAATATTGTTCTTTTTTTAAGTAGTCACATGTATTTAAATAGTCACATGTTTATTTCATTGCCTGTTTGGGTATGTTTTGCTTAGCTAAAAACCAAGAAGATTGAACAGAAATCTTTGACAGCCTCTCCTTACATTTGACACTAAGGGCACAATCCTAACCCACTTTGCAGCACCAACATAAGTGCAACGAAGCTCCAAGGTAAGGGAACAAGCATTCCCTTACTTTGAGGAGGCCTCCATGAGTGCCACCCAACTGCAGGATGCAAGACACATCCCACCAGCACAGCTGTGCCAGTGTTGGAAAGTTGGTAAGGATTTGGGCTTAAAGGTATTACATACCTTCAGATTTTATATTCTGGGAAGAATTGCTCATCTTTTCTGAGTGGGATTTAGGTTGGTGTTGCTGTAGCTCTTGATTGCAGTTATTGATGTTGTGATTCCCTGATTGGTATTGGGAGATGCCAAGTGAAAATGAAGGAAGGATTTCTTACTTCTCAAATAGTTTCTCCTTGTTGGCAACTCTTCTGACTCCTCCTCCAGTAATCACACATGCATGCATGTCTTCCTCTTAATTACAATCTCTTGATTTGTTGCTCTGTGTTTTCTGTCTCTCTCTGTTTTTTATTATTATTTAGGAGACACTTGCATGGTTCTAAGCACTTAATTATCCTCCAGGGATGCATTTCATTTATTCATTACCGTCGAGCCATCGAACCGCTTTTGATTTCAAAGCATGCTATCCTGTTAAAAATATTGAAACAAATGAAGTTGGCCTGTGATCAGCCAACCAGCTCCTCTCTAACCACAGCCTCTGTGACTGCTTGGCTGCCCTGGCACCACACTGAGCTGCTGTCTGCTCTGCTGAAGGAGAAGGTGGCTGCGGGTTGTTGGGTTTTGTTTGCTTTTTCTGGCAGACAGAAGCCCCTTGAAAACTGGAAGGTAAATCATGTCGCTCGTTTGAAGCAAGTGTGCCGGCCGCTGACTTGAGTACAGAAAGCCGCATGGAACTAGTGGGGCAGTTGCCAAATGTTCGGCGGCGCAGGCCTTCCAGCAGCCTGCTGCTTCTACTGGATGGAGCTGGCAAACCCCATTCAGGCGCACCTCCACCCTGCTCAAGGCAGGGCAGCAGTGCCACACAGGCCTGAATGGCAGCAGATAGCCTACCCAAAAGCAGAGGGATCACTCCACATGCTGCTTTGTCACCTTCTGTTCCATTGCATTGAGTGACTCAGCTGGAACAGAGAGTGGGAGAATCAGAGAGGAAGAAAATAAGCAGGAGAAAGTCGGGGATCTGGCAAACTGAGGCCTGGACTGGAGTTTCTCTGGATTCTCTCATCTGCATTTTTTCTCCTCTGTGAAGCTGCTTCCAACCTTCAGCGGAATCAAGTGATACAGTTTTCTCAAACTATGAAATGACAGACTCTGTGCTTGTGTGTATGAGTGCGTGTGGGGGGGGGGCAGGATAGGCAGAGGTGGGAAACCCAATCTGCTTTTGCTGTCTTCTAAGAAAACTCTCTGTCAAGCTCTTTAATGTGAGGATGGCTGATTGCAGAATTTTACCAGCTGTTTTTGGTCCATCTGTTAGGATGGTGCATACTGAGGCCATCTAGGGGATCTCTGCATCAGTAAACACTACCCATATAGCGATTCATTCTTAGTCTTCAGGACTGACAATTAATTATAGATAAACTTGACCTAGGACCCAATCCTATCCAACTTCCCAGCACTGATGCAGCCATGCCAATGGGATAGGCACTGCATCCTGCGGTGGGAGACAGTTGTGTTCATTCCCTTGCCTTGGGGCTGCATTGGTGCTGGAAAATTGGATAGGATTGGGCACCCAATCTGATTTGAAATGGGCTCATGTAGAGAAGTTTATTTTCAAAACAGATAAAAATAACTGGTTTTAAACTGGGCCCATTCTAAAGTGTGGGCCTAGTCATGCTGCCAATGATGTCCTAAAGAGGATGATGGGGCACCAAGGTTTCCCTCCCCCATCCTGATTGCTGTTCCCTCCCCCCAACTTGCGAGCCCTATCCCGTACCTCTCCCTTTCCTAACTACCTGGCGGCAGCAGTTGTTGTAGGATTTTTTTTAGGCTCTGTCTGGGCTGCCGGGAACTACAGGAAATAAAGTTTCCCTTATACAATCACTAGGAGCTATGGGAACTATGGAACTGCATCGCTCATGGTTTCTGACAGCCCGGGACACTGCTGTGCATGACCATGTCAGCATTTAGTTATTGTTTAATTAGAATATTTATATTGTATACCACTTTTAAACAAAAAATAAAAGAGGGACAAAGTTGGGGATTTGGGAGGGGGGTTTAAAAACAATTTTGTGCTCTCTTGCTATCACTACCAATTACTCTGCTCAAATAAGCATTAATATCTGCATTGGATACGTGTGGGCCCCAGCAAATGCCAGACATACTCTAACAGCTCAGCTATGTATTGCTTACAGCTCACTGCAAAAAAAAAAAAAAATCAAGGTGTGAAAACTTGGATTAGTAGTGGGGTGGACAGATAATAACACAATTTAATTTAGGACTATCCCTAGTTTCTAGTTCATCTGGGCTTAGGACTGTTCAGGCCCTTGAAGAGATCAGTCAGAGCCAAAACTTGCACAGACTTTGGCTCCAAAATGGAAATGGTTCCTTAGTTCTCTGATGATGATGATGATGATGATAATAAAACTTTATTTTTATCCCGCCCTTCTCCCTAACGGGACCCAGGGCGGCTAACAACATATTAAAAAAAAACAGATTTTAAAAACATTAATACATAGCAGATAAAAACATTTAAAAACACATTACAGAGGCCATAAAAACAGTAGTCAGATTAAAAGACAAAATAAAAGAGCAAGTCACCGAGGAATCAAGCCTGTAAAAAACTGAAAGATGTATAAAAATGTTAAGAAGGCCAGAAATCAGAAGGCTTGTTTAAACAACAGTGTTTTCAGGCCTCGCCGAAAACTCTCAAGAGAGGGAGCCATTCTCAAATCAAGGGGACCTCCTTGGGTGGCGGCACTTGCAAAAAGGCCTTCCCTGATGACCTGAGATGGCGAGCCGGATTGTACGGGAGTAGGCGGTCTCTAAGATATCCTGGCCCAGAGCAGTATAGGGCTTTAAAGGTCAAAACCAGCACCTTGAATTGGGCCCGGAAACGAATGGGCAGCCAATGTAGCCCCCGGAGAAGCGGACTGACAGTCAAACCGCCTGGCTCCGGTGACCACACGGGCCGCCGCATTCTGTACTAATTGTAGTTTCCAAACCGTCTTCAGGGGCAGCCCCACATAGAGCGCATTACAGTAATCTAACCTTGATGTCACCGTGGCATGGATCACCGTGGCCAGGTCTGCACGATCCAAGTACGGTCGCAGCTGGCGCACCAGCCAAAGCTGAGCAAAGGCCCCCCTAGCCACAGCCGCCACCTGGGAATCCAGGAGCAGCTGCGAGTCCAGGAGGACCCCCAATCACCTTTTATCTTGGTGCTTCTTGAATTTGGCTCTTAAAGAGACAGCACACAGTATTTACCTCCGATCAGAACACATTCATGCTAATATTGTAGCTCTGCAAAGACCTCTGTTAATGAATGCTTACTGCTAACTCTTTCTGGAGAAAGGAATGTCAGAATTGTTTACATCAAGAGTTTAAATTGGTAGCCTACATTCTTTTAGTGTATTTGTGGTTTGGTTTTATTTTAAGGTGTGTTTTTTTTCCCGTCAATTTAGATGTTGAAAATTAAAATCCAAACAAGGAAAAACTAAATAAAGCTAAATCCTTTTAAAGCTTTTGCTCTCTTGTTTGTGTAGGTGTGGGGAAAAAATGCACAAGATGAGGGGAGTTGTGATTAGAATGGGCTTCTTGTAGCCCCAGGAGTTGAGCTAAGCAGAGAGAATGGCTTATTCTGAAAATGATTTCTCTGGGATGCACTCGGTACCAATTGCGGGTGAATGAATATTTTTGTGTTACCATTTGATAGAATAGTGATTGTCCTAAACATCATTTTTAAGGAGGCTGTTTTAAGAGGCTGTTTTAAGAGGCTGTTTCTCCAATAACAAGAGGTAAATAACAGGTAGAGATTATAGGTTTTGTTCCCCAATTCCCACAGTGTAAAGAAAATATTTTTTTAATTCAACTCTCACCTTTTTCATGAAACAAGTGCAATGCAAAAAAAGGGACAGGTCTATGCACTTCTGTGTCTCCATGTGTAGCCAATTATCCCTAGGTTTCTTCAAGAACAAAGTGGTACTTCTATTCCAGTAGTCTTCAATCTTCTTAGACCCAGACTCAGTGGCATAGCTAAGGGGGGCAAAGGGGTCAATGCCCCTGGGTGCCACACCTGAGGGGTGTGTGGGAAACCTTTCTGAGGCAATGTTCGACCTCCTCAAGCCTCGGAAGGCCTCAGAAGACTTGCCAGCAGCCTTAGAAAGGCACTTCTGGTTTTTAACAAAAACCGGAAGTACCTTTTTAAGACCTTCTGGGGGGACATTAAAAAATTTGAGCTCCTATGCCACTGCCTAAACCTCACCTTTAACACAACTTGCAAAATGGGAATCAGTTTGAATATCCATCCCTGTATATCCATCTTGCTCCCTAGTTTTTCTTTCTCTGATTTTCCTGTTCTCCCCTTTTCCTCATTCCCTCTTCTTCTGTATCTTTTTCTTAAACAGCAATTATGAAAATAGACACGAACCACCTTGGGTCACACGTGACCCACCTTAGGTCAGAGTGTGACCTAGGTGTGAATTTCAACTCACAAACAAAAGTCTAGTGCAGAGATATTTCCTAGCTTTGTTACTATTCCTGCTCAATCCTATACCCCACTATTACTGACAATGCAACTGCGCTGATGGAGTGCAGGCTGCATCCAGTGGTGGTGTAGTGCAATCAGGTGGTCTGCCAGAGTTGAAATATATTCAAACTACCTCTGCATATGTAAGCTGGTGAATATAGGTAAGCTGCATATATATAGCGGGCCTATATATCCTGCATATGTCCAAGGAGAGAAAAGGGGGCATGGTGGGTTGGAAAGGGGTGATAGGATCCTGGTGCTGCCAACATCCTTCATCTCCACACTGTCTACCTCCACCCTGAAGTTGCCCCTGCCCTCCCTGCCTATGATGCTCCCCTGCCACCAATAGTTGTCTTGGCAGAGTCTCTGAGAGCCTTTGCATGTACGCCATGCCTCTCGCCTTTTGTAGCAATGGCCTGGAAGCATGGGGCAGCAGCCTGTCTTTCACACTACCATAAGAAACTTGTGCTGTCAGAACAGGAGTTCTAGTAGGTCAAGGCCCAGGTAGGATTGGGCTCTTTTTTAAAGCACGTATTCCAGGATTGAGCATGGAGGCTGTAATCTGCAAAATATGTGCGTTATTGTGCTGTGGCTCATCCCATACGTACCATACCACGATGTCTAGTCGGCAGTAGTGATTTGACCATTTCCAAATAATTGCTCAAGAATTTGGGTGAAGGAAGTCATGCAAGACTGCCTCCAACACCAGTGTGGCGCATTCTGGCTGCCTCTTTGCAAGTCACCCTTCCTCTCCGTACTCAATACGTGTCTCTTCCACCTTTTCCCATCTCTTCCTCATCTTTCCAAAGCTCACAAACATCATTCCTTGGTGTGTGACAGAAATCAAAGCAAATGCTTGCAGCAGCTTTTAAACTTGATTATTCAGCAAGAATAAATGGAAAGAATGGAAGCCCGAGGCAAGCAGTTTAGGAGTGAATTATCTTCTGAATCCCTGGAAGGCTTTTACATTTATCAGAGACTTGGGGGTGCCTTTCTCTGCTGGGGTGCATTGCTTCCCCACCCTCTCTTTCTCTCTAGCTTTCGTACTGTGAAGTCAGAAAACCTCAGGCTGGCACTTACCTCTGTGCTAAGAGCCACCATGTCCTTTAAGTCTGTTTCTCTACAGTGGCAAGTGGAAGAATGGGGAGGGGGGATGTCAGACAACATGTGCTATGACCTAAAGCAGTGCAAATCTGTCCATATGGTTGGGGAAGTCTGACATTGAGTGTCCTTTGTCTTGAGCTAAAATCATCAAGAATGAGAAAATGCATGCACCAGTCAGTTAAGTACATGCTGACTTAGTGAAATGATGGTACAAAATCCAATCTTGGTTGGGGGGGAGGGTAGGGTTGAATACTACTGTTGAAAGACCTTACTGAAATGACATCTACCCAGAACTCTTCAAGATAGACAGAATACAGCTAGTTGTGCGGACACAGGGCTCAATCCAGACACGTGCACGCCAGCTCACCACCAGCACACACTGTCGCAAACATGCCTTAAGGCACCTTTGTGAGCCCTTTCCATGAGTCCAAAGCTTAGCTAGCCATTCCACCACCCTGTGGTCGCCTGAACCGTCTGGCGGTGGAAAGGTGAGTGGGAGTCTGAGGGGGAGACAGGGAAAAGGTGTTCTGGGGTGGGGAAGGCAGGTGGAGGGGGGAGAAGGCATGGCGGGGGAGGGAGCAGGGAAGGAGGAGTGCGAAACCAGTGAAGCTTGGCTCCACCAGATCTTAAGCCCCATGTTGGACTGCGTGGCCCAACACAGGACTCTTCGATTCTGCGGCAGCTCCAGAGCTGCTGTAGAATCGAGTAGCCCCATTGCAGGGCTGCTTCCCTTACCTGGGGATGGTTGCCTGGTTGTGCACTGGATACTGCAGCAGCCATTTTGGCACCATAGCAGCCCTGCACACCGGGCAGCTTAGGGTTGGACTGCCTGTCTTCCTATTTCATCCCTGTTTCTCTTTTCTGATCCTTGGGAAATACAAAATTATTGACTTCATACAGTTATGCTTTCAGTCCCTTGTTGGCAACCTTCAGTCTTGGAAGACTATGGTATCGCACTCTGAAAGGTGGTTCTGGAACAGCGTCTAGTGTGGCTGAAAAGGCCGATTCGGGAGTGACAATCCCTTCCACACCGGGAGCAAGTGCAGTCTGTCCCTGGTCTGTCTCCCTGGCTATGGGCCTTCCTTCTTTGCCTCTTTGCCTCAGACTGTTGGCCAAGTGTCTCTTCAAACTGGGAAAGGCCATGCTGCACAGCCTGCCTCCAAGCGGGCCGCTCAGAGGCCAAGGTTTTCCACCTGTTGAGGTCCACTTCTAAGGCCTTCAGATCCCTCTTGCAGATGTCCTTGTATCTCCTTGTAGACCAGCTGTGGTCTACCTGTAGGGCGCTTTCCTTGCACGAGTTCTCCATAGAGGAGATCCTTTGGGATCCGGCCATCATCCATTCTCACGACATGACCGAGCCAACGCAGGCGTCTCTGTTTCAGCAGTGCATACATGCTAGGGATTCCAGCATGTTCCAGGACTGAGTTGTTTGGAACTTAGTCCAGGGTCATACTTGCCCAAGTTATGTTCCGAGCCAATGCATATGTTAGGTGTGGTTGTGTTATGTGATGTTTTTGCTTTGACTTCAGTCCCTCTGACAGGGTCCTGAAACTGATCAGATCAGTCACACTGGGGAAGAGAAATTTAGCCTCTTTATCATCATGCCCCAAGTCTGAAACTCCCCCCTCAGCTGTTGTTATTCCTCACACCATACAGGTACCCCCATTTTCCAGGGTAACAGCAGCAGGGTGGGAAATTTAGATTGGAAAAACAGTGCAAGGGAGAGTATTAACCACACTGTGTCCTGACTGATCCAATTAAATTTGGAGGCTTCTGTGACACTAAGGGCGCAATCCTTATGCCAGTACTTTCCAGCAGGCTTAAACCAGTTTAGCAGTCATTCCCTCTCCCCAGGGAACCCCAACTATATTTCTTTGGGTGGAACTTAATTTGTTTCTGTGGTTTCATAAATGGTGCTTCTGTCTCTGTCTCTCGGTGTCGATTGATTGTGAAAAACCCATGACTTGAATTAATTGAATGGATAAGGATGGCTGGCAAGCATGAAGTAATAGAAATTTCTGCCCATCTAATCACTTTTGCTACAGACCCTGCCTCTATAGCATGCTGCATTTGGGGACAGTCGCTGTCTAAGCTTGATAATTGCACAAGTCACTTGCCTCTACAGCAGGGGTGTCCAAACTTTTTGGCAGGAGGGCTACATCGTCACTCTGACACGGTGTCGGGGGCGGGGGAAAAAGAATTAATTTACATTTAAAATTTGAATAAATTTACATAAGTTTACATAAATGAATATATTAAAGATGAACTTATATGAATTAATGAAGGTCTTGCAATAGCTCAAAAGGCCTTGCACAAAGCAAGGCTCCTTTACTGCTGCTACTGCATCACAGATGTGAAACAACAAGCAGTGGAGGGAGTCTTCATCCCACAGCTCATGCGAGAGGTCAGACAGTCACCCTATGCTGAGAGCTGTTGCGTCGGGCCAATGTGGGCTCCAACAGATCTCCGCAGGGCCATAGGCTCGTTGGAGACTGGGGGCTCCCTGAGGGCCACACTGAGAGGCCTCGAGGGCCTCAAGTGGCCCCAGGGCCAGGGTTTGGGCATCCCTGCTCAGTATTAGTTTGGGTCTGGAGGTAAATAACAGTGGGACTTGTCTAGAATGAAATAGGAGTTGAAAGAAATGGGGGGTGCATGTGCTCCGTCTTGGCAAAAGAGTCACTGAAATGCCTGGGGGTTGGGATAGCTGACCATTCAAGGCAACAGCAACTCCTTGTACATCAATGGACTGAACCATATGGACCTAAATACTAGAGTAGCCTGAAAAGACACAACAGAAGACTTTAAGAAAAACACCTATGGCTTTCTTGTCACTTTCTTGTCCAGGGAAGAGATTTTTATTGGTATTTATATGGCTCGATTTCAAATGCTATCAAACCCAGATTTTGAAAAAAGGCTTAGTGCCCAGTATCGGAACTCTTCATTCAGTAACACGTATCTCCAGAATAAATCAGTATACCAAGTGAGAACAGAAGCTCTTTAAAATACAGCTTTTTGTAACATATTCAGTAAGCATTTGTTTGGTAGGTTTTTTTCCCCATCCATTTTTGTTTATACAGACACGAACCAAGTCCTCCTGCACCAGATGCATATTGAGCTGACTCTGTCTAGCATAAGAAGACTATCTAAGCAGCAGCGTGAGTTATTGCTGTCTATGACAAATGGAGGACAGATTTAGTGTAATATAAATAACTGTCCCTATTAAGCAGGTATCTTCGTAACTGTGGCAACAGTAGTAGTGAAGTCCAGAACACAGTTGCTTAACCATGCAGATGAGCCCTCTTCTGTTTGTCAAAGTGTGCTGATGGCACATAAAACATGTGTGGGCGAATAAGTGAGGATGCGCCTAGATCCAGACCCTGGGTTACCAACTGCTCATTCCTGTTACGTGGCATGAGAAGAGCATCTCTGATGCTAACATGTGAACAATTTAATGCTTAAATTACCTGCTAACAGTTTAATGCTAACAATTACCATGCTTTTTTTCCGAACAATCATTCTAAGACTTTTATTAAGACTACGTATTCATTAACAACATTGGATTTTTGTTTAGAACCCACCACTGTTATTCTGAAGAGCAGGAGGGCCTGCCTCGGGTCTACTCTGAGTAACTGTTATTGGGAGAATGAAACAGGACAACTGCCAGGAATTACTGTACTGTATGTGCCCTCCAAAATTCTCCTAGTCGTTCTTGTTTGTTCTCTCTCTCTCTCTCTCTCTCTCTCTCTCTCTCTCTCTCTCTCTCTCTCTCTCTCTCTCTCTCTCTCTCTCGCTCTCTCAATAATGAAAGAATTATCATGCTCAATAACATCTTAGAGTCAATGTCCTGATACTTATACAGGATTAACTAGGCTAGTTCGACACTGTGGTGTCTGTCATTCATTGTGCATGCACAGAGCCCTACATTGCAAATAATACCTTTGGAGCAACAATGAAACCTGCTGGATTCTGGTGAGCCTCCAAGCCTGTTCGTGAGTGGTTTTGCTGTGGCTGTAATAATGAATTCAACAGGACCTTTTGTCCTGTCCACTCTTTCTTATTTCACACTACTGACATTCTGCCGACAAACACACATTGTGTAATCAAACAGTGGGTATTCTTGATCAGAATGACTGTGGCTGATCAATAACTGATCAATTTATTGCAGCTCCACACAGAAACCTATCTAAATAGCTTGCATATGTGCTAAAAATGGGTGGTACCAGTGAAATCAGAAGGGCTGAATGGGGCAG
Organism: Tiliqua scincoides; assembly: GCF_035046505.1. Lineage (NCBI taxonomy): Eukaryota > Metazoa > Chordata > Lepidosauria > Squamata > Scincidae > Tiliqua > Tiliqua scincoides. The sequence goes on along the minus strand of NC_089824.1, from coordinate 193,922,084 downwards.
AGACCTATAATGCCACATTGCTGTTGATTTGGGATTGTCCTTTCAAAAGGGATAAAGAGTTAGGCCTAATTTTTCTCTTGCTTGAATGCAAATCAGGCATAACTCCCTTGACAGCACTGGAGTTGCAGTTATTATTAATATTATACAGCAGCACTGAGGAGCACCAACTGAGATCAAAGCTGTATCATTTCTCAATTAGACTTTCCACTAGGGATAACTTGTCACATCTCCTGCCATTGCTTCTGTCTATAAAATCCTATTAAGCTCTTGGTCTCAGTGATATCTCGAGGCCACAATTTCCACAGGTTAATTATGCATTCATTGCAAAAGAAAAGAAGGAGAAGGAGACACTCTGTCTCCAGTGCTAAGAAAATATTGTTTTTCACACTGCACTCTTGTAAGATTCTGTGCAGGTTCCTGTAAGTCCTATTCTGCCTGGTAATAGGGATATGCAGTGCTCCCTACACAGTGAATTCTACTGGTATGTATGTTTCTGCGCTCTTGAAATCTAGGCTTCAATTCTGCACACAGCTAGCCCATTGAAGTTCATGAGATTTAAACAGTCTGTGTGCAGAATTGCAGCCCTAGGGTGCTTCCAAACAAACACATTCTTCAGCAACTGCAGCACTAAACAGAAAATGTGGGAAAGGTCTATGTGCTAGGAAGTGGCACCAGCTTACACCAGGTTCAGTGCTACGTTTGGGATATACCACCCACACTGATCCTACCATTTTCTTGGGATTAGCAGTTTTCAGCACAAGAATGAGCAGAGACTGTTTGTTGCCAGCATCAGGCACATGTGCACACCCAGCAGAACCAAAATGTTCCATCAAGAAGCCAATCTGTTTTGGTTCATCCTTCAGATCACAATCACACCAATCACCATTTTTTAAAAAGAGGGGTGGGCTGGGCCCTACCCTAAGATCAAAGGCAAATGCACAATTGGACAATTTTTAAAAAGAGAGAAAATGAGTGTTCAGGAATTAAGAGGAATTGATTTGGGGGTGACCAGGATAGTTAATGAATGAGTGTACACATGAAAGAGAAGTGGGTTTTTTTTTCTTCCCTGAGCCAACAGATGGAGTTTGTTCTACTTACCTGCTACTTTTTATGATAAATCATGGTCTAGACAGGTGGATGGATTTGAGCTTCATTTAAAGGACTTGATGGATGACTGTTTCACCTTCAAAATAAGATGTGCAGGATAATAATGTTTCAAAATACGAGTGGGCAGGATAGATTCTGATACAGAGTTGGAAGGTTTTGAGGGGAGGGATGGACCTGAGTGGATGTTAAGACAGATTTGATAGGAAAGATGTGTGTTCTGACTCATTTAGTTAAGGTAAAACCGAACAGGTAAAGAAGCTCCCCTGTTAATTGACAGGTCAAGTTCCTGGTGTCAGCTTGTAAGTTGTATTGTTCTTAAGTCCAACTTTACTATTATCAATAGATGCAAGGGAGGGCACCAGGATGAGGTCTCTTATTATCTGCTGTGCTCCCTGGGGCATTTGGTGGGCCGCTGTGAGATACAGGAAGCTGGACTAGATGGGCCATAGCCTGATCCAGTGGGGCTGTTCTTATGTTCTTAAGAATCTGTAAGCCTATCATACACACAACTGGAAACCCAGATACCGAGGAGAGTGTTGTTATGTCTGTATCCCAGACTACCTATCAGCCCCCACCAAACCTAGTTGTGGGGTCACAGAACTCATGGGATCCTCCCAGAATCTGAAGCCACATCATGAGTATGCAGCTGAGGGATTCCAGTACAGAAAGAGCCCCTGATGGGGTCCCTGGAACAACCAGCCAGACTCCTAAAATGCCCAGCCAAAGCCCTCCAAGCAACCCACTCACCAATTGTCCAGAATTCATGTTCAACTACCCTTTCTCTCTTGAGATGCTAACAGGACTGCAAAGGGAATACTGATTGCCAGAGGCTTCAAGTCAGAGGGTGACCTCTGTAAAAAATTCATCACTGAGGCTGCCCTGAGGTGGTCTTTGAAGCCAGTGCTAGTATATAGGGTTCAATTCTGCACTGGAAGTTGTCAGAAAAAAAGTTGTTTGCCCAGAAGCTATCCAAGTCCTACAGAGTGAGCTGTCCAAGTCCTTGAATCCAGGTGCCTGCCTTGGCTTGTATTGCTTTGCACAGTTCAGTTTCTCCTCCTCCAGCTCCAGCATGGACATCTGGCTTGCATGATCACTGCCTGCTGCCTCTTTTCTTGCTTCTGCCTGGCTTGATGCCTTGCCCTGTGGGGTTTATCCAGCCAAAGCAGGACAAAGCCACACTTCTGGCAAGAGCATCTGTTAGGAAGACAAGGTGCATTAAATCCAGGTGTAGTTCTTAGTTTCATTCTCTAATTGACAGTGAAGGAATGTGCCATTAACACAAATCATGAAAAAGCATTGCCCTTTCAATCATGGCATTTGTTTTCCACATCAAAGGCATGCTGTTCTTGGCTCTGACTCCCCTGGCAAGGACCTAAACCAAATCTTGCCTCATGGAACTGCATACAATTGGTTTCACACACTTCAACCAAAGAGAGCAGAAGCGCAGATCGTAGATCGCTTTAAAGCCTGAGCTCACTCCATTATAGAGTGGTCTTCTGGTGGGAGTCACCTGCCAGGGTTTCTCCTGCTTTCCAGTGGTGTAAGTGTCATTCTTGGTTTCTGATCCTTTATACCTGAAGTGCTGGATTGCCTTGCAGTCAACTTCCAGGGCTTCATTTGGAACTAGAAGCACTACTGGTCCTGTTCTAAATGAGAGCTGGAACTGTATGAGGCAGCAATCCTAAATGTATTTCCTAGGGAATAAAGTCGATTGAACTCATTAAGTAAACATGCATAGAATTATGCATGGTCTGGAAGAAAAAGACAAAAGGCTCAATCCTATCCAACTTTCCAGAGCTGATACAGCTGTGCCAATGGAGCATGTTCTGCATCCTGTGGAGGGGAAGCCTCCTCAAGGCACAGGAATGTTTGTTCCTTTACCCAAGAGTTGCATTGTTGCTGCATCAGTGCAAGAATGTTGGATAGGATTGGGGCCTAACATGAATATTTTCCAGACTGATCTATTTTAAAAAAAATACCCTCTTCATCTAGTTTCTAATCATCTTAAGATGGCTTAGAACCAAATAAGAATATTTTAAAAAAATTAGTCAAACAACAATAAAACAAAACAACTGTAAAAAAAAAAAAAAACACCAAAAAGCTCAGAAGGCTCCAGTGACCTCTGCTATGAACCAGAGGAAGTGTGGGACTTTCCCTGCCTGGCGCCACCTCTGCCTTTGTGCCCCTGACCCAGAAGTAATTGCAGTGACATCATTATCACCACAGTTACTTCCGCTGCAGAGAGTGCAGCCACTCTCAGTACAGTTCTCCACTGGTCTGAGCGCCGTTCCTCTCCTCCCCTTTAAAGAAAAGGAGGGGAGGAGTGCAGCCCTCAGAGCACCGCGGAATCACGCCAACAGTGGCTGCACTTCTGCACCCACTCTCAGCACAGTTCCCGGCATATCCGGGAGGGTGAGAGGGTTGCTGTGCCGCCCCCAATAGCAGCACCTGGGGCATTTGCCTCCTTTGCACCCCTCTGGGTACACCACTGCTATGAACTTGTCTTTACTTTGTGCCAGAATAATGGCATCAAGATAGCAAATCCTACTTCCTTTGGGAGGCAGCTCCAGAGCTTTGGGTCCTGGGTTTTCAAATGGGAAGGGAACCTAAGCAGGGCATCTGAAGCAAAGAATAGTTACATTCATGTGATAGAAGGCAATACTGAACCCAAGTCATTTACAGCTTGGAAGGTAACAACCATCACTTTACATTGAACCTGGATGCAGATAGGGAGCCAATGTAGTTGTTTCAGAACTGGCATGGTAAGGCTTCTGAGCTAGATAATCAATATGAATTGCCTCACAGTAGGGACCAATTATTTCAGTTAGAAGAGGCAGAAATTCTTGGAGCAATAATTTTGTCTTTCCCTTGGTTGTCTTCAACATTTTAGGCCTTTTAGAGTTGCTTCTCAGTATGCAAAGCCAACAGTCCTATAACTTTACAGTTCAGCTCACAAGGAGTCGCTTAGAGGGTCTATCCCACACCAATTCAAAGAGCCAGGAGAATGGAGAAGCTGCACTGTTGTTACTTATAACCTAAGCCTACCCTGTCACATCAGATCCTTCATCTCACTGCATCAGATTCTGTGTTTGGCATTTTTCTTTCTGTTCATGTATTATGCTGCAACATGGAACAGATAAAATAAAAAGACATTTACTGCACAGCAAAAAGAAGAAGACGGAAGAAGAAAGTGCCACAAAAATGGCATGAGTCTCTATGGAGAAAGAGATCTTCAAAACACACAGCAGAATGAATGCCTCCAAGAAGAGAATGTCAAAGTTCTCCTTCTAGAGCAGCGGTAGTTGTAGGACTAAGTGCAAAGAAAACAAAAGCATTCTTTGATGAACAACAATAATTTCTGAAGCTTCTTGTGGGTGTGCAGCTAGGAGTTTTTTGGACTTAGGCTGAATTTTAGGTCTTTTAGAGTTGGGATCCATACTTTTTTGGGAGTGATCCCCAATGACTATAATGGGACTTACATCTGAGTACTTACATCTGCATAGGATTGGGATGTTAATTAGTTAAGGTATGTGCTTTCAAGAGGACACAAAGGCTTGATTGTACCCCAATCTGAGAAGCTCCACAGGAGCAAAAGGCATGGCAGGGGGTATGCTGCACCCATGCTCAGGTTGTTGCTGGGACAGGTTTCCTGGAGAAAGACAGTTCAGGCAACCTGGGCACTGGGCAGTTGAAACTTCATTTGTTATGCAGTAGTGCTTGCAGTGAAATTCTATCGAGATGGAGCACCCAGTTTTGTAAGATCTTAGAGCAGTAGTTTCCAAACATTTTCAACTGGGCCATTAGCAACAATTCTCCATTAGGGGTACAATTCTATACATCAGTGGTTCTCACAGCACTGGGACTCACTTTTTAGAATGAGAATCTGTCAGGACCCACTGGAAGTGATGTCATGACCAGAAGTGACATCATCAAGCATAAAAAAATTTTCACAATTCTAGGCTGCAATCCTACCCACACTTACCCAGGAGTAAGTCCCATTGACTATCATTGTTAAAAGAATACACATTGCTTGTTAAAAGTACAGGTCTGTAACATTTTCCCAAATGCAATCACATACCATGGTAGCAACAAGTCTAATATATTAAAAATGGAATACTGAAATGAATGGGGACCCACCTGAAATTGACTCATGACCCACCTAGTGGGTCCCAACCCACAGTTTGAGAAACACTGCTATACATTGTACAGGGTGGTGGGTTTTTTGCGAAGATTCCGCAGCTCTGCCGCCTGATTTCTGCAGCTCCCTGGGGAGCCACAGCTCACAGTTTGGGAACCCCTGCCTTAGAAGAAAGGAGACATATGGATATCCCCCAGCACTACAGCCTTCCTTCCCCTTAATGGCTCTTGATTAACATGACCTCTCCAAGAGTTTAACCTGACTCACCCTTCCTCTGCATGACATCCTGGCTAGCTCCTAAAATAGTCAGACAAACCAAAATGGGGTTAGAATAGACCACACACATGTTGGGAAGGAGAGCATGTGGGCAGCACATTGCTGGTCTTAGAGTTGCACCTGTTCATAAAACAAGGTCAATTTAAAACTTGGAGACTTGTAATTTAGTGAATTACTTGCTCTGATTTTTTTAAGATCTATTGGAAAGCAAAGTTGAAGCTGAAAATTTATTCTTGCACAGTTCAATGTTTGAGCCACATCCGCTTCTTCAGTCATCAGTCTGAAGATATCTAGATATGTACATGTTCACACTTACATTTATATCTGTTATTGCAAGAGGTTCAACATAGGCATCTCCTTCTAAGAAAACTGTACTTTGATACACTTTGAAGAGTGTTTTAGCTCCATAAAGTAATCTCGGCAGCTAGAGGTGAGATATCATCTTCCCATATACTTTTTTTCCTGTAGAAAAGAAAATGGTATCCAATTTCATCCAACCTCTGAGCTGACATTTCCAAAGGGAAATATGAATAAACTCATAGAAATAGATTTTGGAAATAAATTGGCCACAGGCTCTTGATACTTTCAGCTGAAAATAACACCTACTGTTTCGTCCTGTTTCGATGAGGGATATACTTTTGATGAATAGCACTTGTGCAGCAGACTGTCCAGCACTTTTTCCTCATTATAAGCGCAGCATAGCAGGTATATGGGAAATCTATTCATTACAGGAAGTTGCTGTATTTGTATTAATTGCATTCAAAGAGCTAGACTGTGGCCATATGGCCTTCTCAAGATGTTGGGGCATCCAAAGAAATGAGTAAAAGGTGCAAAATGGAATGTATCAGTGGACAGGTAATGCAATTTGTTTCAAGCTAGATAAGCTCTTCATCAAGAGATTTTTAATTCTGGCATGAAACCAGTTGAGTTCCCAGTTTTGTCAGTAGATTTCAAAAGACCAACTCCCGTGTCATGGAATGACAGAGATAAATTCAAACCTTTGACATCCACATCACAGAATCAGGCACCAGATGAGGTTTGCCTACCCCTTTGTTCAAAGAGTTTTGTATACACCAACAAGTCTTATGTCCCTAGCCAAACCTGTGACTTGGGGGATAAATCAACTGCAGTCAAGTCCTTTTCTGTGTGTTTATTTATCTTGCTATTACAGGTGGAGCCTATTTATATGCAAGTCTTGCCTCACGAACCTTATAGAATTCTTTGAAAAGGTCAACAGGCATGTGGATGCAGGAGAACCCGTGGACATTATATATCTGGACTTTCAGAAGGCGTTTGGCACGGTCCCTCACCAAAGGCTACTGAAAAAACTCCACAGTCAGGGAATTAGAGGACAGGTCCTCTCATGGATTGAGAACTGGTTGGAGGCCAGGAAGCAGAGAGTGGGTGTCAATGGGCAATTTTCACAATGGAGAGAGGTGAAAAGCGGTGTGCCCCAAGGATCTGTCCTGGGACCGGTGCTTTTCAACCTCTTCATAAATGACCTGGAGACAGGGTTGAGCAGTGAAGTGGCTAAGTTTGCAGATGACACCAAACTTTTCCGAGTGGTAAAGACCAGAAGTGATTGTGAGGAGCTCCAGAAGGATCTCTCCAGACTGGCAGAATGGGCAGCAAAATGGCAGATGCGCTTCAATGTCAGTAAGTGTAAAGTCATGCACACTGGGGCAAAAAATCAAAACTTTAGATATAGGCTGATGGGTTCTGAGCTGTCTGTGATGGATCAGGAGAGAGATCTTGGGGTGGTGGTGGACAGGTCGATGAAAGTGTTGACCCAATGTGCGGCGGCAGTGAAGAAGGCCAATTCTATGCTTGGGATCATTAGGAAGGGTATTGAGAACAAAACGGCTAGTATTATAATGCCGTTGTACAAATCGATGGTAAGGCCACACCTGGAGTATTGTGTCCAGTTCTGGTCGCCACATCTCAAAAAAGACATAGTGGAAATGGAAAAGGTGCAAAAGAGAGCGACTAAGATGATTACGGGGCTGGGGCACCTTCCTTATGAGGAAAGGCTACGGCATTTGGGCCTCTTCAGCCTAGAAAAGAGACGCTTGAGGGGGGACATGATTGAGACATACAAAATTATGCAGGGGATGGACAGAGTGGATAGGGAGATGCTCTTTACACTCTCACATAATACCAGAACCAGGGGACATCCACTAAAATTGAGTGTTGGGCGGGTTAGGACAGACAAAAGAAAATATTTCTTTACTCAGCGCGTGGTCGGTCTGTGGAACTCCTTGCCACAGGATGTGGTGCTGGCGTCTAGCCTAGACGCCTTTAAAAGGGGATTGGACAAGTTTCTGGAGGAAAAATCCATTATGGGGTACAAGCCATGATGTGTATGCGCAACCTCCTGATTTTAGGAATGGGTTAAATCAGAATGCCAGATGTAGGGGAGGGCACCAGGATGAGGTCTCTTGTTATCTGGTATGCTCCCTGGGGCATTTGGTGGGCTGCTGTGAGATACAGGAAGCTGGACTAGATGGGCCTATGGCCTGATCCAGTGGGGCTGTTCTTATGTTCTTATGACTTGTCACAGTTAAGAAAAAACTTGTTGTGCTAAATTCCATAGAGTTACGCAAATGTGCTGCAGCCTGACACTTGCGGCTGGAAGGAAACTAAGGAAGCTGTTATCAATCCCCTCCCCTCCGATACTTCGCCTCCCCCTCCTCCAATCTGTACTCAGCCCTCTCCTTTGCCAGCTGTCCCGCTTCTTTCACAGGTGGGATGCTGAGTGTTTAAGAGTCCAGTCCTATGCATTTCTACTCAGAAGTAAGCCCCACTGTAGTCAATGGGGCTTACTCCCAGGAAAGTGTGGATCGGATTGTAGCCTAAATCTCATGCTTTGCTTGCTGGGAAGACTTGCTTGCTGAGCTGCAAGGTTTCCGTAGGCTGGTGCAGGAGAGCCTGCACCATCTCAGTGGGGGGGGGAGGGATTTGGCAAACACTCCCTGGGTTTTGTAAAGCAATTCCCTCTGTTACTACTGCCCCTGCCCCTGTGTGTGTGTGTGTGTGTGTGAGTGAGAGAAAGAGCAAGAGCACACCACCATGCTCTGGCTACAGAGGTTTTCTGCCCCCCCCCCTTTAGCCTCTTTGCTGGCTCAGGGGCTCCAAGAGTGTTACTGTTCCTTTGCAAGGGGAGCCTCTTCCATGGCTCCAGGGCTATTCTGTGCCAGGCGGAGCCTTTTTGCAGTGTTTTGGGCTGCCTGGAAATGGAGCAGAGGCCAGCATAGGGCAAAGGAGGCAAAGGTGTGTGTGACTTTCAGTTCCCCCCACCCCATTCGAGTTGAGACAAATCCGCAGATAAAAAATTTGTTGATAAATAGGTTGCACCTGTATTTATTTTGCTATGTAAACCATTCTGTGAACTTTTCTGGTTGAAAAATGAAATAAAAATGTTGTTGGTGATGATGATGATGATAATCATCCAAATTAGGAGCTCCTTTAGAGGATTTTGGGGGGAGGATAAGGTAACTGGCCCATCAGATTTTCTGGCTAGAGGAATCTTCACAGCCTTCTTTATATCCTCTATTCTAAATAGGAATGTTATCAAATAGCTAGATAAGTTGGTGCAATTTTGGAACTTTCAGTATCACACCAGTCAAGAGCAGCATTTCTCAACGTTTTCCCCCTGTGGTCCCACTTTGCATGGTCTACCTATGGGAAGTACCACCGGAAGTAATGATGTTGGTGGTGATGTCATCACCAGTTACTTACTTCCAGATTGGGAGGCCAGAAGCAACACTCATAAGAGGCTCAGTGAAGGCCGGAGAGCTTTTCAGCTACACAAAAAGTGCAAGATTGGGCTCTGCCTGCCAAGCCTAGCCTTGTACTGCTGCTTGTTGCACTGTGTTGCTGGTCTCACTGCCAGGCAGCAGGGATCTGGTGGTCCCACGAGTACTACTGGACACCACTGGTGGTACGAGAACCACTGGTTGAGAAACACTGGTCTTGAGCACTTGAAGACAAGAAGATATTTTTATTGATTAGCACTAAGGAGAACAAAAAGAAGGTCTGTTTAACAACACAATCCTATGCATATCTACTCAGAAGTTCCATTGGATTCAGTTGGGTTTACTCCAAGGAAATAGCAGGAGGGGTGGGCTGATGCCAGGACTGCCTGAAGAGCTACACAGAAGAATCTGTGGTTGTGTTTTTGGATGGGAGATGGAATGCCAGGCTGTGACAAGATGCAGTACCTGTTGTGGCAGGATGGGGACACTGTTGAGCTGATTAGCCACACAGTGAGAGAAGGGATTGTGTGAGAAGGCCAGCCCGCAAAGAAAAACCTTGAGGACCTGTCCAGGCTTGATTTACAATTGGTTCCTGAAGCTTGATGTCATGCAACCACAGGAGATAAGCCATGAAGCCACACTGTGAAGGCAACACTTGGTGACAGAGGATTCTGTGATTCATATAATGTATTTATAAAACCTAATTGAAAAATTGTGGTTTAGACTAGCCTGCCCATGTAAACTGCTCTGAATGCTGTCTAAATAACAGAGAGTATATAAATAAATAAAGTGTGTATAGCAGTGGTCTCCAAAGTGGTGGGTCGTGACCCACCACTGGAAGCGAAAACTGGGCCATTCCGCCTTAAGGGGAGTGGCCCAGGAATGGGTCTCTGACAGCGCTGCAATGATCACAGATCGGAAGTGAGTTCTGAGAGCCTGATGGAGCTCATTGCAGCCACGAAGAGGGTCATGAAGGCGACTGCAGGCCTCCATGACCTTCCAGGAGGCTGGAGGATGCCCCCAGGTACAAGGGGATGTCCCTGGGTTCCTACAGCGCCGTAATTGCTGTGATGCTGTTTGGGCCACCCCCCGCTCCCACCCCTATAACAACTTAGTGCTGAAGATTGCAACCTAACGTTAGAGTTAGACTGGTGGCAGCATACTAGTCTGGAGTTAAAGTAGGCATGCCATTCCATTTCATTCCATTTTTGAGATTTAAGAAAAGCCCCTTGCCGCAGGGGGCTTCATCCATCCCTTAACATGGTGAAGGGGAAAGACTTAACCCTTTTCTCCTACATCATTTTCCCAGTGAAAATCCCCCTCCCCAAGAAATCTATTATTTGACTTGGGAGGAGAAGCCTATGCACACAAGTAGCAGCTTCCTTCTGAAGGCAAACAGCAGCAGTCATTTTTGTTGGGTAAATGGCATGAGGGGAAACAGGTTAATATTTCTCACTCCATGCCATTTACCCAACAAAAAGATTTGCTGCTGTTTGCCTTCAGAGAGAAGCTGCTATCATCGACTTTTCCTTTTGGGACAAATAATAACAAATAATGAGTTAACCCTCCTCCCAGCCTGTGTTTTGGCTCCCTGCAACTGCTATTTTTTAATCACAAACTCATGGAAGTGCAGTAACACATTTGCATAATGTCTCCTTTAACCTTAAACTGGTTCTGTAAGAGTTGCTAGAGTAGGAGTCACATCTCCATATGGTAGGCAAGTCTTGATATAATAATAATATGTTAACCACCTTGCGCTTCCTTGTTCAGTTAGAAAGGTGAGGTACAAATGCCTTAAAATATATCGCCAGGGTGGTGTAGTGGTTTGGGAGCTGGACTTAGACCTGGACGATCCAAATTCAAATACCCCCTCAGCCATGAAGCTTTCTGGGTGACCTTGGGCCAGTCACTTTCTCTCAACCTCACCTATCTCACAGGATTGTTGTGAGGACAAGAAGGAGGGGAGCAGCTGTGTACACCGACCTGAGCTCTTTGGAGGAAGGGTGATATTAAAAAAATGTGAAAAATAAAAAAAATTATATAAAAACAAATCAGTTCATTTAAGATGCTGATTTAGCCTCATTCAGTATTAGCAAGACTTTCCAGAATGTGTCAGGTATTGACAGTGCTTCTCATGAAGCAAGCCCTCATTTTGGTATGCTAAAAATATTCGCTAACTGTAGTTCTTTATCAGATTTCAGATTTTAGACAAAGTCATGACATAATCACTGAGAAATTCAAATTTCTGGGAGGGGGAAGGCTGGTGGGGGGTGGAGAGAGGGAGCGCGGGAGGCATGCTGGAGGGACGGCACGGGGAGGGAGGGAGGCGGGTTCGTGGAGCTCTGCTCCACCAGATCCAAGGCGTTCATGTGGGGTTTGGCGCCCTACACAAACCTTTTAGTTGGCAGTAAAGTGAGTAGCCCCACTGCGGGGCTGTTTCTCTTACCTGGGAGAAGGGGACAAAAGTCCCCTTCTCCCAAGGTGCTGCCTGCGGTAGCCCGAGGCGCGCAGGATCCGGCGGCAGCTGTTCTCAGTGCCGCTGAAGCTGGGCGCCCCAGGCAGCTCTGGATTGGGCTGTAATTGTCTTATTGATTTCCTTAAGCTTCATGCACCATAAATGCATAACCTATGGTTCCAAATTTCAGATGCCATTGCACACTTGCATGGAGGGCTTCAGAGATCAATGTGAACCTATGCTGTCATAAGTTAGTGGCCGTGCAGTCACTAAGTTGTTCTGCTTGAGACTAGGGCTGACCTAAAACACCTTCCCCAATTTTACTACCCCATTCACTGGTGGAAAAGTCAGGTGGGGCATTTAGCAACTAAAAATGGAAAAAAGTAGTAAATATTATTATTATTATTATTATTATTATTATTATTATTATTATTATTATTATTATTATTATTATTATTATTATTATTAACTTTATATCCCGCCTTTCTCCCTGCAGGGACCCAAGGCAGCTTATAACAATAATAATAATAATAATAAAACTTTATTTTTATCCCGCCCTTCTCCCTAACGGGACCCAGGGTGGCTAACAACATATTAAAAAACAATAGAATTTAAAAAACATTAATACAAACAGATAAAAACATTTAAAAACACACTACAGGGCCATAAAAACAGTAGTCAGATTAAAAGAGTAAAAGAGCAGATCACCGAGGAATCAAGCCTGTAAAACTAAAAGATGTATAAAAAGTTAAGAAGGCCAGAAATCAGAAGGCTTGTTTAAACAACAGTGTTTTCAGGCCTCGCCGAAAGCTCTCAAGAGAGGGAGCCATTCTCAAGTCAAGGGGAAGGGAGTTCCATAATGTTGGTGCCACTACCGAGAAGGCCCTATTTCTTGCAGCCACCCCCCGGACCTCCTTGGGTGGCGGCACTTGCAAAAAGGCCTTCTCTGATGACCTGAGATGGCGAGCCGGATTGTACGGGAGTAGGTGGTCTCTAAGATATCCTGGCCCAGAGCAGTATAGGGCTTTAAAGGTCAAAACCAGCACCTTGAACAAGGGTTAAAAACATTAATTAAAAACATAATTTAAAAACATATTGGAAAACAATATGTTGGAAAATATCGATTTTCCAAACAATTAGAAAGTATCGATTGTATTGACATTAAGGACATAATCCTGAACAGCACTGAACAGCTGTAAAGCACTGAGCAGGGAGGCTGTCACACGGAGGCCGACGTGAGCCCCATAAGATAAGAGTTAGGCTGGCGCGGGGGTCAAGGGGACATGGGGAGGACAGTAGGGAGACATTCCGAGGCAAGGAGAGGGTGGGAAGTCCTGTGGGTGGGCGGCAGGTGAACAGGGGATGGGCCCAGGACAGGGGTCGGCAACCTTAAACATTCAAAGAGCCATTTGGATCTGTTTTCCAGAGAAAAGAAAACCTCTGGAGCCACAAAACCCTTTTGACATCTAAAATGAAGATATACTGCATATATAGTTTTTTTTTACCTTTATGATCTGCTGCAAGCTCCCCTTCCTGTGCTAACCAGACAATATACCCGTTGTCAAGATAGATATATCTTGACTGAGGGCCCAATCCTATCTAACTTTCCAGCACTGATGCAGCCCAGATGTAAGGAAACAAATGTTCCCATACCTTGAGGAGGCCTCTGTGACTGACTCCCCACTACAAGATGCAGTGCATGCCCCATTAGAATGGTTGCACCGACACTGGAAAACTGGATAGGATTGGGCCCTGAGACGGCACTCTGAGGCACACACAGGGTGACCAGATGTCATAACAATAAAAGAGGACAAGTCACCCCAAAATGTAGGATATTGAAGAAAAATGTAGGACCACAAAATAAAAAATAAAAACACTCATCTATATTGATAATATATTGATCAATACATAGATTATATATTTATTATATATTGTATTATTGATCTCATGTGCCTAATTTAAAATTACTTATTATTGAATTTAAAACTGTATTACATATAATTTATTAATTACAAGAGGGAATGCGTTGCCTGCTCACAGGGAAAAGCAGGATATTTAAGTTCTTTTCCAGGACATGGGGCTAAAAAATAGGACATGTCCTGGAAAAAGAGGTCCTCTGGTCACTCTGGGCATACACTGGGTGTGTGCACACACTGGGATGGTGCATGCTAAGACGGCACCCTTGAATTTAGCACTCTTCATTTTCCTCAGGTCAACCCCCATCTTTCTTGCTCCTGAAAGAGCACCCCTTTCTAAGGCTCCCACAGCCCCATCTCTGCCCTCCTGCTCCCCATGGCACCCCAGAAAAACAAGGTAAAGATGGAGTTACACAGGCAGCCCTTCCACAGCCTCCCTCTTCCCCACCCACCCACCCACCCTTGCAAAGTCAACACCCCCCCTCTCCCACTGCTCTGCCTCACCTATTGCCCTACAAGATGAAAGTGAGGTCATCCCCATTGCCTCACTATGCCAAGCCCCACCCCACAGCTGTGTGCACAGGAGATGCCCACAAGGGGACTGCAGGCGCCTTCTGCCCTCTCCTGGGAGCTGCCCCTGCCTCCCCCCACCCAGGCAGCCCTGCCTGGGCTCCCCCTCCTGCCTCTGCACCCCCCACCGACCCCCCACTGGAAGCCCACCCGCCTGGCGCCTCCACCTCTTGCCAGCCACACTCAGGGTGGCAGGAAGCCAGGAGGGGAGCCTGGCTGCTGTCAGCTACACTCACCATATACAGGACGTAGAGGGCGCACAGTGCATTACGGGGAGCAGGCGAAGCCCCAGCACACCATCTTCCCAGGCAGGAGTGGCCAAGCCCCCCTTTCCCTCCCCTGCAGCACAAAACAATATCCTGCTCCCCCAAGGGGAAAGCAGCAGCCGCCCGTCCTTCCCCTTTAAATCCCAGCCTGCTGGAGCCAGAACAGATAGCTGAAAGCTGAAAACACAGGTTGCCGATCCCAGGCCCAGGATCTGGCACTTATGCCAGATCCTATTCCCATTCCCAGGCAGCCCAGGGCAACTCCAGGGGCTTGGATCAGCACCACCTCTTGAGGTGGCACAGAGCTGAGTAGCCCCATTGGGGCTGCTGCCGCTTTACCTGGGATAAGGGGAAGTGATTCCTCTTGTTTCAGGCTGAGCCACTTTTTGACCCAACCTTGCAATGGACACAGGTCAGGCCAGCTGGCCTCCCCATTCCAGCCCCAGTTAGGATTGGGCTACCCAAGCATTCCTTCTGGTTAATGACAGTAGTTTGCCCCCCTCCCAATTCTCCTGGGAAGGATGCTATGTGACAGTGTTCAGGGGAGATTTGTGAAGGCCAAAACGGGGTGTATCTTTGGGAAGGAAGAGCTGTACTGGTGCTGCTACACAGAAAAATCACCACAAAATAAAGTGAACCATGTGAGTCCCATTGATTTTACTGGGAGAGATTTAACTATAAGTTTCACTTGTGACAGATGCTCCAGTATGTTGTGCAGTAAAAACTTCCTGATGTGGTTTGCATTTAAAGAAGGGCCTGATGTGGAGAAAGTGGAAATCAGATGTTTACGCGCCTGAGTGGGAACTGCTATGAATATTTGCTACAAGTGTTTCAAACTCATGAACAAATCCACTAAAAATGTTTTGTAATGTGATCTCCTGCGGTTCTTCCTATTTTCCTCCGAGTCTCTGAGCTTTCAAATCACATGGAGGTTGTATTTTGAACCAATAGCACAGCTAAGTTTTGCAGGCTCCTGAACGTGCCATGCAAGCAGCCCCTCCCCTTTGAAGCCATTTTGGGCGGTGGGATCAAAACAGAGGCGATTGCTGCCACCACCACCACCCCAGGTGAATGCCTCTGTTTTGCTCTCACTGCTGAGTGATGTTGCAGTGGAAGAAGATTCCAGGGAGGTTAAAATAATAATAATAATAATAATTAGGACAGTTTCCTTACTTGCCTGTTCTACATATGTGTGTGAGAGAGAGTGAGAGCAAAAGAGAACGGAGCATGCAGGCCTGTGCCATCTGCAGCGCACTCCAATTATCTCTGCCTGCAGGCGCATTTTCTTGCCACTGATTTTTTTAATATCCTGTTAGTCTTATGTGGAAGGCAGAGAAAAACTGGGGGGGGGGATCATTTGGAGAGGAGCAGAAAAACAAAAAAGGGGGGATCACTCTGTACAATTCCTTCCCTTAGGAAGATTCAGGAGCAATCCCTGAAGCTGTTTATTGATAACAGTTAGTTTGACGACTACATTATAGCTGGAGTTATACCTCACCCATCACAGTGAGAGCAACATGAAATATCTGTAAAGAATCTTGAATTCAGTCCTCGCATGTTTACAGCTTTGCATTGCCTTTTTAGGCGGGGTCATTCATGAGATGATGAAATTGTAAGGTTACATGCTCAAGGCACAGTTTTTCCACTCTGCTTTGAATTGAATGGCCTTGATAAAGGCCATATTCATTGATACTTCTAGTGTTATGGGGGGCAGGTGGGGAGGCCGTGGGCTTTTGTTCAGTTCCCTTAGTCAGTTTATCTTACAGGGTTAAATGGGTTAATTACTGTATCCATTATTGTATACATTAATAAATCAATTACACCTTCAGAAATTTGCATATTCATAAAATGATAGTCTATATCATGTCTGTCAATCAATTAGTGACAGTGGCCTGTCAGTTGCTTCCAGCAAACCTACAAGCAGAGCATGAAGGCGACCTTTCCCCCTGTGCTCTAAATTTTTGTCTCCAGCATTTGGTATCCAGGTGTTTAGCCTCAAAACACGGAGGTTTTATTTAGTGACCCTGGCTAATACCTATTGATAGATCTGTACTTTAACTGTGATGTTACTTAACACACACAGACACACACACACCCCCAAGAGGCCATCAGTGGATATTCCATTCTAAGTTGATGACATTGATCACAGCAGCTTTTCTCCATCTCAGACATTTCCTTTCCTTTCCTTCCCTTTTTTTTTTTTTTGGCAAATTTACATGGATTTAGTGTTGGATTCATTTTTAGTATTACTAAAAGAACTTTGTATTTGCAATTCAAAACTTGAATATCTATTTCATTTGTCAAATGAGCAAACTCATATTTGCACTAATTATACAGTACATGTAAAGCATGAAAATGATGTTTTCTGTGGACATTAGCCCCTGATAACTAGATATATGTCTATTCTACTAGCTTGCTAAACAGGCACCTTTTAAAGTGGTGGCTTTCTTGTATTTAGCAGCGAGAGAGAGAGAGCGAGAGAGAGAGAGAGAGAGAGAGAGAATTGTCCCTGTCCATTCCATGATAGCATCCTTCAAGGGTTAGTACTGCTGGTGTCTCCCTTGTGTTTCTTTTTAGATTCTCAACCCCTTCAGGATAGGGACCATTTTCTCATTTTTTCCCCAATGTAAACTTCTTTGATAACTCCTCTTGTTGAAAACTATTTTATAAAGCTTTTTGATGATGGTGTTCATTATTCTCTGTTACAGGATTTTCAATTATTAAATAACTGAAACTGTGATTTTCAATAACATTTTTGTCTCATTGACTTTAAAATCCCCTTCTGGTGATTTGGGCGGTGGTGTAGCTAAGGCATCTGCTACCCAGGATCAAAGAAGATTTTGTAACACCCCCCCCCCCAAAAAAAAAAAAATCAAATTTAATTTATTAAGTAAGTAAATAAATAAAAAGTTTTCTGGTTAATTGGCCATAACTTTTGATAGAATATTCCAATGGGGCTTGTTTCATTGCATTCAGCATTAAATTACATTTCCAGTGATATACGAGTTCAATACCCTGCAAGTGCAGAGGATATCGTATAACTTGATGGTATTATTTGTACAAAGCAAGGTTTACACAATTTTGTGTCCATCTCAGCTTGTTGCTCTCCTAAAGTTTGTTGCCTGGTGCAATTGCTGCTCCCTGTGCCCCGTTAGTTATGCTACTGGATTTGGGGTGTTTGCTGCAACTTGAGATTTTCACTAGTAAGTTGTTTTTAAATGACTGGTAATTTAAGATGGGAACTCTCTTTGAGGTTGCTTCCACTTAACATAAATTTGTTAAAGCTGCAGATTCCTGTATGTTTGAATGTAATAATATAAATAATAATAATAACAGGTATTTATACACCGCCTTTCTTGGTCTTTATTCAAGAAGGTTTACATAGGCAGGCTTATTTAAATCCCTTATTAAATAGGGATTTTTACAATTGAAAGAAGGTTCTTTCTTTCAAGAACCACTACATTCAGGTGTTTCATTCCGATCTGGCTTCACATTCTGGCCTCCATCCTCCCACGCTCAGAGCAGTGGAATAGCTCGGCTTCAGCTTGTCAGCTGCTTCAAGGTCGCACGGTGCCGGTGGCCTCGAACTGGCGACCTTGTGGATGTTATCTTCAGGCAGACGGAGGCTCTACCCTCTAGACCAGACCTCTGCCCATTCAGACCTCCTGAATGTATCCAATATGAAATGTGCACACATGGGAGGAAGGAGCATTATAAGCTAAACTAACTCAAAGGGGCACCTAGACAAGGAAAAGACCTGTTAGAATGTCCTCATTGGGAAAGCTTTCACCTAACTTGGAATGATCTCACTGAGAAGCCTTTCACCTCCAGTGTGAGCAAATACATTGTCGCATACACACATGCTTTCAAATCCTAAGTGACAGTAGCTCTTGTTGCTAGAGCCTACGATTTTGCACCTTAGGCTTTCTGAGCGAACAAAGCAGCTTATGTACATATATTGTATAAATCGGATTTTTTTTTGCCCTTTTCATGAAAGTCCATTACCTCCTTTTTCCTTTACTTTTAAGAGACATAGAGTTGAGAGTCAAAATAGAAGGCAGTTTGAAAGCATATGGTAGGATTAACAGTTTATCTTTGCCTCCTAGCTATGCATGTGTTCCTCTGCTGTTCATGCCATTAGCTTCGAGAACCCAAAGTGGTAGATTAAATCCAGTCAGCTGTGCAATGAACCTCATTGCTGAAGTCAGTTTTAAGGATTATTGTGAATTATGTAGATCAGGATCAAACTGCAACCCTGACAAGGCCCAATGTCTCCGGGGGGGGGGGGGGGAATACGGCTGTAACATTGCTATTCAGAAGGTTTACTCTGATCTAATTAGATGTTCAAACAGAGGCTTGTTAGCCTCCCAGCTATTTCACTGCAGAACACCCATATTTACTGTTCTGTTCTATTGAGTCAGGTTTGCGGAGACTATGTAAACAACCAGTCAAAGTTTGGAGAAGCAGCGACAGATAAGTGAGTCCTATTCACAGCTGGGATCAGATCTAAGCTATTAAAAGGGCCAGGAAAAGCCCTCTTGAAATGACCTCACTTGAAAGATTGATACACAGTGGATCAAAATCTAGTTTTGCATGCATTCCTTGGTGCAGGCCAGTCATGGATAGCTAACATGTGTAGGCATAAAGAAAATCCAATGAGTGCTTGGGTCCCATGTTACTACTTGCCCATAGTTTCTGGCATATACAATCTGCCCTTCTCCTCTGCACTTGCAGGATATTGAACTGTCCCTTAATGACTTCATCTTTGCTGCTAGTCTCAAAACAAGCTTTAAATCAGTTGAACTTGAGTCACCTTTGAGCAAGAGAACCCAAAAGAACTGAACAGACTGTTGCAGTAGTTAATTTGGTTTAGAAATCTGTCTTCGTTACTGAGTTCTAATGTGCTCACCTTTCCGACTTCTCTCTGCGTGACCCCTTCAGACTGTAAACTAAACTTTTCAGTAGCTTAATCATGGAATAGGGTAAATTTGCAATAAAGTGTATTTGTATGATAATATAGCCTGTTAGCATTCACCTGTATCAGAAACACAGATTCTCTTAAATGAGAAATATATTTCTTGGCTACAATGCACAAGAGAACATGCATTTACAATCTAATTAAGAAATGAGAATCATTGCATTGAATCTCAGCTAGTTACCCACACTAAAATATCATTACAGACAGCAATTATAGTTACTGAAGATCCAGCACCAGGCTTAGTTTGCTTCTAAAATAAGAAATCAGTTCCCACTTGTGCCTTCTCTGGGAAAAATGCAGCGGTCAGACTTGTCCAATTGGTGATCACCTGTGGGCAGACCAGCCTCTACCTTTATAGGAAAAAATCCTTACCTGAAATCATAGAGATCGAAGGAATACCAACAGGGGAAACAGTGATATCAGAGAAAGTTTCTCTGTTGAAGGCTGCCTATATAGTTTCAGAAGATCAAATTCCACAGTTTTGCTGTAGCAGAGCATGTTAAGCTTTGAAATGCTCTAGGCACACCTTATCCTACAATCAGTGCTCTCTCTTTTTGTTTTGATGTTATTCATTCTCTCTCTCTCTCTCTCTCTCTCTCTCTCTCTCTCTCTCTCTCTCTCTCTCTCTCTCTCCTTTTTCTGCAGTTTGACCCATTGTTGGGGTTAATCATTGATAGGTTAATGGATGAACATGCCTTAGATGGCTTTCTGGATTAAGAAGTAAATTTGCACCCTGTAAATGTAGATCTTACGAGATCTGTAGATCTCGTATGTTCATTTTGTAGGTTCCTTATTATCTGAAACTGCAGTATTGAGCCAGTATTGTTAGAGATGCCATTGTTATGGCCCATGACTAAAATGGTGCAATTTAATGATTAATTTTGCAACAACCAACTAGGCATCTAAGTACAGATGAGACCATAGGAGGAAGGAAGGAGGTTTGTCCAATTCACCCTTGACTTTTTTTCCCAGCACCAACTGTCTACACAGGCCACTGGAGACTTCAGGCCTGCCTTTTCTTCCTCATTAGCCCAAGTGCTGATGTTTATAAACTTGTTGAGGCAGTCAGTGCATCTGCCTCCCCATCCTGCCCCTGGAAAGTGACCCAGCAAGAACACTTGGGTTGCTCTAGCATTGTGGATCTCTCTCATGACATTCAGGTCCTTGGACAAATAATATCTCTGTTTGGTTGGGGTGTTTGCTGTTTGCTGGCTAGCATTCCTCACCTCCGCACGGTTCCATAAGCATCAGATTTATATTTATATTTGATCTTATTATTGTTGGCTGGAAAGAATTCAGAGGTTGTCCCATTCAATCCTTTGTCTAAAGTACATATCAAACCTCATATCAAACAATAATGTAGCGTTCCCTATAAAAATTAGTCCATGATGTCTGGACTGTTGTATCACCAGCAGAGAGCAAGGGCAGACAATATTCCAGCAATGTTAGCAAAATTACCAGGAGTAATTTTAGCAGCTGGTTCGGTCAAGGACACTAAGTGACCGATCATAAGGTAATATTGTAAGCCATTCTGGAATGGTAGCCATAACATGGGAATCAATATACTGCTTCCTCATAGTGGCTGACCAATTCATGCATTCAAAACTGCTTTGCTCTAGCCAGTGAATGGGAAACGGGTCACAATCCCTGTATCTGGGGAGGTCCTTACAATCTTTATGCCTTTTTCAGAAACATCTGGATGCATAAGGAAGTCACAGCCCAATCCCAAGCTTCCCAGTGCCCAGGGCTGCAGTGACGCTGAAATGGCTACTGCTACATCCCAAGGGGCTGGGAAGCACTGCCGAGTCTACTCGGAGTAAGTTATGCTCCCTTACACCATATAAGACCCAGGTGGCCCTGATGGGTCTCCTTGGATCTGCACTATTAAGTGGGTGCAGATTTAAGGAGACCCATGTCAGGTCTCCCAGACTGGGAGGAGGGTCAGGATATGGTGGCAGGGCTTGCCAGCTTCCACACCTCCTTCCTGCCCCACTCCCTCCCCTGACCCAGAATGCCTCCCTCCACCCAGACCTATCTCTCTGCCACTTGGCACTTGCCCGGAGCTCCAGGTAGCAGTCCTCTGTCCACCGGCCAGCACTGGCCGGGTGCAGGCTCATGCCGAGCCAGTCCCACCCAGCACAGACTGTCACAGGGATGCCTTATGGCATGTTTGTGACAGTGTGCACTGCGCTGACGTGCATCGCTCAGAATTGCGCTCAGTCTCACTAATCTCTGCCCAGATTTTTTAGAGAGACTATTTGCATATCTCATTCTGGAAAGAGGAAATAACACACACACACACACACACACACACACACAAAAGACACTACTTGTAACAGTAAGCCCATGGCTGGGACTTGATGCCCCTGAAATGGTGAGGGAAAAGTGATTTGCCTTCGAATCTTTAGTCAAAATATTCTTGAGGTTGAAATTTTGCTTTGGAGCTGACACAAAGGATACATAATGCACAAATGCACAGGGGTTTCTTGACAGTCACTGTAAATGAGGATGAGCCCCTTTCCATATGAATATGTAAGAATGGAGATACAGCAAGGAGAAGGCACTTAACCCTTTCCCTCTTGTATCATTTCTTCAGCTTGAAAACCCTCCCAAGCAGCTTTTGCCCCTGTGGGAAATAGAAGCTAGGAAAAGAGGTCATAGACCTCTCCCACTGCCTCTCTGGTCCTAATTGCCTACATAAGAAATGGAGTGCCCTCACTGAAATGGCCTCTTGGACTGCTGTTACTCATATTTGTGAATACTCTATAGCTTGGATGTTAGCCAATAAAGTCGCTGAAAGGAATTCCATTATGTTTTGAGTGGCTTGGAATGGATACTTTCTGTTCTGAATCAACACAGAGCAAGTTAACAAGGCTTTTCCTTGCTCTTTCCTACAACGTTTATTAGCAAATGTTCTTATTACAGTCATTTGGGCATTTATTCCGGAGGAATTTTGTCTGTGAAAAAGGTTCTGGGTATAATGGCTTATAGGTTGTAATTTCCACAGTAGAGCATTGGCTCCCTGACTTTTCTAAATAATTTTCATTTTTGTTAAAATCAAGTCTGATTAGTCACAGGAAGAAAGGGAAGAAAGAGCACCCAAAGGATATTTAAGCCAACAGAATCGATAGTCAGTTTGGAAAGGCACCTGATTTTAGTTGCCTGTGAATAGGCATGAGCCACACCATTTGCAGATAAACCTTAAGATAGAGGAGGGTTTTTTTGCACACTGAAGTTGCTTCCTGTTTACTGTAATGAAAATCTCCACAGTGATGTAATTGTTCAATTCCATTTGTGCTGATTATTCATTTTCCCAAATCCAGCCCAGAAGAAAGGCATGACTCTGTTTGACAGACTATTCTGCTTTCTCCATTAATAATAATGCTGCAGGCTGAGATTGGGGCAGACACTGTGCTGTTTGCAATAAATTCCTTGCTGCAGCTAAGGAAATGCTTATAAAAACAAAGGATTGCATCCAAGTTTTAGCTCTGTGGAAGGAAGGAGCTTCCTTTCATGGAAGGAGAGCTAATCTCGCAGAAGCTTCTTCCGTTCTTGAAACAAAAACTTTGGATATGGCCCAATGGATTGCTAAGTGCTTAGAGTACTTTTATTGTTGTGTGCCATTTGTATAGTACCATCAGTGTACATGTCACTTTACAGATGATAATGTTAAGGATGTTTATATTCCATTTTTCAATGGAGCAGTTCACAAATGAACATGCTCTCTACCTACTGATGCATCATCATTATTTTTGACAATGGGTTATAGCAGGAAACAACACGTAACCATTCAGTGGCAGACCTGCCATTAACTAAATGGGGCAAATGCCCCAGAGTCCTGTGCCCCCCAGGACCACGTGGAAGCCTCTCTGAGGCTCCTGATGCCATCAGAAACTGTGCTTCCAGTTTCTGGAAGTACAGATGTTGGAGAAGCCTCAGGGGGGTTCTCTGATGCATCCCGGAGTTGCGCGAGGCTCCACAATGGTTTGGTGAGTGTGTGGGGGGGGTGGATTTCTGCATGGACGGACAGTGGCATCCTGTGGGGGCTACCATCGTGGACCTTTGCCCCAGGGCGCAGGGCTGGAGAGGTTTGCCACTGTAACCATTGCTCAGAAAATCGCATTTGTCTAGGAGTGTATGGATTCTCTGGTATGAGAAAAATGGCAGCAGTGCCATTGCTGAGAGAATGAACAGTTTTACTCCATTTGCAAAGGAAAGAGTTCTGTTTTTATAACTAAACACTGGCAAGCATAAAATCACAGGTGACTTGAGGAAGTGAATACAGACATGTGCCACTTAACAACAGTTTGCTTAACGTTGGACTGCATATACAATGATGGCCAAACACAACAAAGAGGCTCTTAATGAGGCAGTCAGGACTCCCTTAGCTTGCAGCAAAGTGTCTGTTTACACAACAAAGTGGATCATAATGCAAAGAAGAGGCAATCTATCTCCAGAAGCCTGTGGAATCAGTTAGTTATTGGCAGGGAGTGTCTTACACAACAAAGGTACTAGATCGGGCTGAAGGTTCGCTTAACAACCTAATCACAGGGATCAGATAACATATCCCCGTCGTTAAGTGACGCACACCTGTATATCTGACACCAGTAACAGATGTTTACTCCATAAAACCAACTCCAAATATTGATGGGACTATAACAGACCACACTTTCATTTTTTTGACATTTCATTTTATGGTATCTGTTGAATTTTTCATTATGCCGCTTTCTTAAGAATCTGATTTTTAAAAGCTGGCTCTAGAAGAGAGTAGGAGAAAATTGCTCACAGGTGTGATTCATCCCCAGAGACAGGACACACCTACTGTGTCGCCTGCGAACCTGTCTCAGACCCCTTCTCTCTCCCCAAAGCAAAAACTTGTGGCAGCCATCAACACAGAGCAACAAAGAGGGAGGGGGAGCAGAAACAAAGACAGGAAAAAGCATGAATTTAGAGGAAATTTAAACTTACTGCTTTGCTAAATCTTATCACTAACAGACCCTTTTTGCTGACAGGCTAACAAAATGCCTTACTAACCGCAGCCAGACACTTATAAAATTAGAAAGAGCAAGCATATGCGAAACGGTCAAAAACAAGACTTCCCTTTGAGAAGGTGGGGGCAAGTGCAAGAGAGACAGTGAAGAGGGCGGGTGCATGAGAAAGACATTTGGAAAAGTTACGAAGGGAACTTCCCCTTTTTGGGAGATGCTTTGTTTGTTTGAATGACGCTTTGTTTGTTTGAATGACAACTGAAATGTATAAAATGTGACACACCCCAATGGAGGGGGCCCCTTCTGGATTTGAGCGGGAGCTCCCAGAGGTCACAGGCATGCCTTGCTGAAACAATAAACAGCCTCCTAGCCTTCCACCTTTCAGTGTCTTGTGTATTTGGTCTCAGCGGCACTGGACAGAACCCACCCCTGTCTACTAACTGGCGCTGCCCTTCAGGGCAGGGGCTACAACAACTGTATATGAGAATTTTGACAGAGGGGTTATTAACATTGAAAGGGTCCCTATACTAAGCTGCTTCCTAATGTACTTTCTGGACTTTTCTCAAAATATGTGAGGACTAATACAAAACAATTAGGTTAAAGGGGATATTCATTTGTCCTGCCTATCCAGCAAGTTGGGGGCAGATGGAAAGCTTCAGAGGAGAAAGGGAATTTAAATCCCCTTACCATTCCATAGGTCTCCGACTCTGCAATGGGTCTCCTCGGACCTGCACCAGCAATTTCACTGGGGCAAGTCTGAGGAGACAAATGGGGTTAGAAGGCTTGAAGAAGATGGGATAGGACCTGGTACACACCAATGCCACCAGATCCACCCCTCCCACAGCCTCCCTGTCCCCCATTTTACACCCCTCTACACCCTGTTTTGCCCCCTCTTTGCCCCGTCGCTGTCTTACCTGCTCTGATGGGTGCTGGGTGATCCAAGGTTGGTCAGGGAGTGCTGCCGCCTCTTGAGGCAGTGCTCCCAAAATGACAGCTGATGGAGCACTCTGTGCTCCGTTGGCAGCCATTTTATGATTGTACATCTGCTGTTGTAAAAACCCTGCTGTTTTTCTGTATTTTACTGTTGTGAAGCCCTGCACACACCAGCCCAATTCTAAATAGGATTGGACAATTAGTTTTTCTGGTACTGTTATTGGTTTTAAACTAGATAAATTTGATAATATCTTCCATTTCCTGTAAAAATATGGAACATAAAACTCATAGTACAAGCATAAAACTGATGGTATCTGCCAGCTGTAATGGTCTCAGTGTGAAAAAGCCTCCTGAATTTTTTTTTTCTCTCACTCAACTCAAAATGACCTTGATGTATGAAGAAAATATGAATTCTAAAGTGTTAGTACCTCCTTAGCTTATCTGATACATCAACATAAAATAAGTATTCCGGGGTTGTGAGTTTTCACCATGTTCAGGTCACTTATATTGCCCAACAAGTGGAGTAGCTAATGATCATGTAGCCCGGTGCTGAGCTCAAAATGATGCCCTAGAAGTGATGTCACAGCCGGAAGTTATGCTTCTGTTTTCTGGTTAATTGGCCATAACTTTTGATAAAAGATATTCCAATGCAGTTTGTTTCATTGTATTCTGCATTAAATTACCTTTCCAATGATGGTATTATCCATACATACCAAGGTTATCACAATTTTGGCCACTAGTGTCGAGCTCAGTTTGTTGCCTGCCTACAGCTTATTGCAATTGCTACCACTACACCCCCACTGCTGCCCAGGATCTTGCCCGGGATGTACAGCATTTCATTATTTCCCATTAACTTTAATTTGAATATTACTTTTTACTATACTATTACTTATTACCAATTGATGCAGTCGCCTCAGAAGGCAGATTTGGTGGGGAGCGCTCATCTCTGTCTGGCTGCTTGACTCCACTGCTCTTCCTTCCCTTCCACTCATTGAAATGGGAAAGGAGAAGGGGGACAGAGGAAGGGAAATCTGGAGGGGAGGAGCTGAGCTGGATGGAGGGACAGTGTCAGGAAGTATTGGGCAGCCCTGTTGACGCTGCTAGTTTCTTATATGGACCAAGAGTTATGGCATACAACCCCTGTGGGACAGACGAGCAAAAAGACCAGGAAGGGATGGAACAGAAGGGAAAAAATGTCGGCTATTTTGTCTCCCACTTCACTGAAGATTTAAAAGGTACAGATTGTGACATGGCGGCCTTTTTTAAGGAATAAATTGTTAGCATTTGGGTTTTCATTCTTTTTGCCTTTAAAGAAGACTGATGTTCAGTTTTCTGTCCATCATAGGTACTGCATCAGGGTTGAGGAGAGGAAAAAAACTGTGCCTGGAATGACTGAAAGTGTTCACAATGTGCATGAATGGAATTGTAAAGCCGCTGTGCCTTCCTGCCCCATTTCATAGTGCTTTAGGGACTGGAAAAGAAGGACACTGAATGGAAATCCTTGCTGGTTTGCAAAGCCCTGGGTGTCTGACTATTGTCCAGGGCCATCCATTGGTGATCCATTTTTATCCACTGCTTGGCTGCTGCAGCTCTATTGAGATTAAATAAAGAGAGAGGCTTCCCAGGTACCTTTTTGTTGATGCTGTCATTCTTTTTTAACAGTGAACTTTAAATTGCTGGCCTTGGCTCAGCATACAAGACCTGTTTTTGTCTGTATCCCTGAACTGTTGCTGTCAAAGACAGTTCTACAAAATATGGATATTTTATATTTAAATTGTGACCCTCATCTTCCATTCAGACACTCCATAAGACACATTCAGATGCATTAAGCTCCATAAGCCTTTGTTGTCCATTTTCGAATGTTTATTTATATCCTACCTTTCTGCCTCTGAAGAGGCCTCCAAAGGTTACAGCATTTTTCAAAAAGTACAATACAATAACAAAATTCTAATGTCTGTGCTGGTCTCTATAGGAGCTGGTGTTATATCCATCCAACCTGGGGCACCTCTTCTTCTGATGCTCATCCTTATTTTGTGCCAGTAAAGAAGTAACAGTGATCTTTCCATGAACACAAAACTAGACACCGTTTCAGGCTGGAGCTCTTCATTACCAATGATGTGAGGTTGTTGTCCAGTAGTATGTAAGGATAGTGGCATTGTTAGGTCATTTCACACCCAGGGCCTATAAATTTTTAACACCCCCATAAACAAAATAAACTGATATTTTTCACATTTTTATACCACCCTTCCTATAAGGAGCTCAGGGTGGTGTGCCCTTCTTTTATCCTTCTTTTATCCTCCCCTTCTTTTATCCTTACAACAACCCTGTAGGTGAGGCTGAGAGATAGTAATAGTCATGACATGAAACAAATAATAATATTGGCCAGAAATTAAATGCAGTGGATATTTCCCCACAAACAATGGTTGAATGTCAGTGCCCTCCCCTGTTATTGCTCCCCTTCACAGAGTACTCTGTGACATACTGCCCCTGCTTCTGGGGGTTCAATGTAGCCATCATGGTTACTAACCACTGATGTACATGGTTACTAACCACTGACTATAGTCCACCAGGAATGTTCAGAATCCACTTGAAAAGTTACCCAAGTCAGTGACCAACAACACCCAACCTTCCCACCAGTGGCATCACAAGGGTTATGTCACCCCAGTCTGGTAACTCATGGTGTCATCCACACTAACTTTACTTATTTGTACAGGTCATCCAGTCAATCCTTAACCAACAGAAAAACAGTGGCCAACATGATAACACTCTGATAACGTGATAACACGGGATAACACGTGATAACAAATGAATACAAGTCTGAGTATTAGCCCTGATACATGGAAAAGGGAGCTGATTCATAATAACATCTTATTGGTTCCATCCTGTTAGCTCATTAGCTAACAGCCTGTTAGCTCTCAGAACACTCAGACTCATTGACCAGTTTTGAGTTAAGGAAATTCACTTTGTTACATAAGGCAGTTGTGTTTTCTTATTTTGGTTACAGCTATTTCAATACGATTTGTTTCATTACATTCTGCGTTAAATCACACATTGAATGGTATATAACAGGATGGTATTATTTCTTAAAACCACAATTTCCACAGTTTTGGTCACTACTTGTATCACCTCCCCCCGAGGGGGTCGCCTTACTATTACTTTATTGGTTCCATGCTGTGTCACAACAACATCTCATTGGCTCTTCAAACAATCAGTCTCATTGGTTCATTTTGAGATTTAAAAAATCTACTTTTTGTTACGTAAGACAGTTGTATCTTTGTTTTCTAGTTTTTTGGCCATAACAGTTGATAGAATAGAGATATTTCACTCCAGTTTATTTCATTCCATTCTGCTGTACATTACACATCGCATGGTATATAATATGATGGTATTATTCCCAACAACTGCGATTTTTGTGATTTTGGTCAGTAGTGGTGTGATCACCCCCAGGGTGGCACCCAGGGCAGCCCGCCCCCCACCCCCGCTAGCTACGCCAGTGTGTAAGGATAGTCAATGTACCAGTCCCCATGACGGAGCCAGTGAATTGCATTATAACCACTGAACTATACCATGTCATGTATTTTGTATTCTAAGACAATACAGGGGAGAAAGGAAGAGATGTGTGATACTTTCCTTGTTTACGCCAGCCATGCGCCTGCTGTGATGTCTAGCTCTGGTCTGAGCAGTGGCTATATTCCAGGAGGATCAGAGTGTTCCCTCTAGGCCTCAGAGGGCTGGACTCCACTGTGCCACATCTCTCCATTCTGCTGCCACTTTGCTTAGTGACATCTGAAACATGTTGAAGCGCCTTCAGTGCAAAGATCTACAGACGCTAAGCTCCCCATCATCTGTGGTTATTTTCACTGTCATTATTATTTCCATTATTTGCAAACTTTAGCTGGTCCAGGATACAGCTACTTTGCAGTCAAAAAGCATTAACAACAGGGAGCGTGTTATGCAATTTCTCTGCAGCCTGCACCCATTTCCAGTTTGATGCCTGGAGCAATTCAAGCATCGAGATTAATCGCTAAAGCGCCACATTGTTCAGGAGCAGGTTTGGAAGTCACCTCTCTTATTGTGTGCTATCATAGGGCTCATCAGCCAGAAGCTTCTTAACTTTTCATACAGCAATTCCATCTTCATAGAATGTTGTGCAGGGTGGTTTTCAGAGAGGGAATGCCTTTGCCTGCTTATGTTGACCATATTTCTGATTTATAGATCTAGCAGGAAACAGAGTAAAGTGGGCTTATTTTGTGAGTTTAGCTACTCTGTCTGTGGTTTAAAATGTATAAATTTTCATTTAAAAAATAAATCATGACTGTGTCTTATTATGTTGCACGCATCATGAACCCTTTAAGGGTCCAATCCAGATGAATGTGTGGACTGCCTCCAGGCACTCTGTGAAACACTGGCTGGCAAAGAGGTGAGTGGGAGCATGGGCAGACTTTCCGAGGTGGAGGGAGGCGGGGAGAAGGCGTGACAGGGGAGGGAGCAGGGTAGGAGGGGACGGCACCTGAGGAGCTGAGCTCTGCTGTATCCAGAGCCCCATGTTGGGCCTCGCGGCCTGCCACGATGCATCTTTACTCTGTGCCTATGTCCCCATCTTGACTCTCAGCTATGTCCCCTTCCCCCAAGGAGCCACCAGTGGCTGCTTGCTGTGCTCAGGATGCCGCAGCAGCCATTTTTATTTATTTGTTTGTTTATTTATTTATTTTTCACATTTTTAGACCGCCCTTCCTCCAAAGAGCTCAGGGCAGTTTACACAGCTGCTCCTCCCCTCTTTCTTGTCCTCACAACAACCCTGTGAGGTAGGTAGGCTGAGAGAAAGTGACTGGCCCAAGGTCACCCAGGAAGCTTTGTGGCTGAGGGGGGATTTGAACCTGGATCATCCAGGTCTAAGTCCACCTCCCAAACCACTACACCACCCTGGCTCTCTACAGTTTTGGTGCCGCTGCAGCCAATTTGGTGCCATGGCAGCTCTGCGCGCTGGGCAGCTCAGGATTGGGCTGCCCGTATGGTGGTGGTTTCTTTTGTGATAAATTTATTATTTATTATTTCACATGTATTTTAATGGAGAGAGTGAAGCACAATTGGGATCTTGTATATAATGAATGAAGCTTGATCATATGGCTACAGTGAGATTGGGGCTGCAGTCCTGTTCTCATTTACCTGGTAGTAAGCCCTATTGACTATTATGGGACTTACTTCTGAGTAGATATGGATAGGCTTGGGTTCTGGAACTGATTGTGAGGCTGTGCTCCCCCATTCATATACTGTACTTTATTTTTATACGTACTTGGAAGTGTGGGGTCCAAAGTGTGTTATTTCTTGCAGACCTCGCTATGCCCATGAAAATTCAGTACAACTATCTTCATATATCCTATGTGCATAATAATGCAGCATGATTCTATACTTTTTTCCTCAGATGCATGTTCAGTGGGCATCTGAGTTAAGCGTACATCGATTGCAGCGTTAGGTGGTTACATTGTCTTTCTAAATGTCAATAGTTCTGATATCTGGTCATTCCAGGAGGGTTTGCACAATCTAGGAAAAATGTTAGCAATCAGAATAATGATTATAGCACCCTACTACAAGCATAAGGAGAGTCTCTGTGCTTGAATCATATTTATTTTCCTAGCAGCTACCTGCCGTTTCAGGACTACCACTACTATCCTGCATGCCCCTCGCTCCAAGATCTTTGTGTGTTTGGATTCTTGTGTTGATGGTTGTGGTCTCTGATTCCAGAGTCCAGGGTTCCAAATGTTTTCGTATTAGTTCTAGATATGGTTCCTGCCATCTTAGCTGTTAAAGATACAGCACCCATTTTCTTGAAAACTTCATGTTCCACCCTAATGTGATACACAAATTATGCAGGTCCTGCCAAAGCAACAATTCCATCCATTTCACATTTTGTGAGCATTCAGGCCTCTCAGTAGTACCAGGAGAGAATCAATAGTCGAGAGGGAGGGAGAGAAGAAAGCCTTTGGGTGAATAATCTTTGATCAGCGAGACTGCAGTTTCTTCTCAGCTACCTCAAGATGAGGTCCCAGTCAATTTAATAAACTCCACTAAAATGAGGGCAGAATCAGTGTATTTGGGGAAAGTCTTCCCCTAAGAGGTTTAAGAATAAATTGCTTTCCTGTTGTTTTTTTTAAACAACAAGAAACTTTCCTTAGATTATCTGGCGTAGCATCACCCAGACAAGACTGTGATGCCGCAGAGGGACGGATGTTTCATTTCAATATCCAGAAGAAGTTCAGGCAAAGGTTCAAGGTGTGGGTCAAACTTAATAAATGAATGTGCAATATGGGCTTGCTTCTTGCTTTACACCAGCTGGAGAGGTTCATCAGGAAGATGATTAACTTTCCCTGCATAAGAGAAGCTGCGGACAGAGTGGGCCAACAGGGGGAGGGAGCTATGACTAAATCCAGGACACACACACAGGGAAGAGCAAAGCTCCTCCAGCTTTGGTTAATTTTAAAGGCTCTGAACAAATGGGTGACAGATGTAACATCTCCATGACAACCCCCACAGCTGGCTAGAAAGGAATTAAAGGGCAACACACTTCAATGAAGTGTCAGTGCTCTTGCATTAATCTCGCACTTGTAACGTCGGTAATTACAGGAGGAAAGAAAAATGTTCCCATTTAGATGCATTCCATTTTTAAGCTTTTTTGCAGATCTTGCAAGAATCATTTATTTTAAAGCCTACCCAGTTGCTCCCAAATTGGGTTTCCTTGAAGCCACTGGCTTGGGCGCTGATGCTTGGGAATGGAAATGATGAATCCCCATCTTTTCTGGATGGAATGGAATGCATTAAAATGTTGTACAGGAGGAAGAGGAGGACAGCTTATCATGTCTGCACATGGGGCCTTTGTTTCCTCTCCATGTGTTGCTTAGTAAACTGGTGGTTTGCAAAGAATATGCTGGATACCATACCAAACAATTTAGCACTGCTAGGTATAGAACAATTAAAGACAGGCGCAATGTATAAGTATCTGAAATAAGGTTGAAAATTGCACTGTAATTGAAGACCTTCCACTACAAACAAGAACTTTTGCTACATGTTCCACTACAAAACTACTTCTTATGGACTCTTCACAGGGGTGGTTGTGTGTTTCTTTGGTTTTTTTTCCAAACTCACATTTGTGGTTCTTTGTTTTTTTCCCCCCAAACTCTTGCAGCCCTACTTATGGAAGACCTACACATGGAAGATGTCTTTCCACAGAGTTAGTTCTCACAAACAGTTATTTCAGATTAAGGAGATCTTAGCATGAAAAATAATACATCTCAGTAGACACAGGGAAGCTGGAGGGACACTCTCTTCTTGGAAAAGAAGTACATACAGATCCAACCTTGTTAAACACAGATTTTTTACACACTGATTTGACTCAACACAAATGAGTCAAACTGAAAATGAGAAGGAGTGTGCTGATCCCTGTAGAAGGGGAAAATGCATCCTTAAAATCACAGTTTTTTTAAAAAAAAACTGCTTTTCTTACCGTTGCAGAGAGATAGTTGTGCGACTGATCATTCCATTCTTCAGCTAAGCCAGGAAAAGGCAAGTGGTCCTTTTCATTTCTAATTGCTGACTGCCTCTCTCCAACAGTAAGAAAAGCTGTTTTTAAACCACAATTGTACACACTTTTTGATTTTTTTATAATTGCTTTTATTTAACACATTTTATGGTATCAGCAGGGAGTCCCAGAATCAAACCCCTGTGAATGTTGATATATGACCTTATTAGGAGCAAAGGAGGGGCAAGAAACCTGGAAGTGGGTCTTTAAATCTTTTTTTCCACTGTTTTTTATCCACGGTTTTTTTAATCCACTAGAGGTTCTGGAATTGAACCCCAGCGGATAACAAGACACAACCTGTACTCATAAATCTGTTTGTGAACATTACCACAGGCTCTCTAGTCTATATCTTTCCCAGGGTTCCTGTCCATCAACAAGAATTTCAGGCTGTAACTGAACTGTATACAATTTCAGGCTATAACTGAATAACTCCATGTTTGACTGTTTCCTTATAAAATAATAAAACTTATTGAACATGCAAACTAGATTATCAGGGAAAGGTCTAGGCTGAACCCTTCTCCCTGATGTGAGTCTTGTATATGTATGGAGCTTTTTAATGAGCAAGCATTCTGATGCGCAATCCCTACCTGCAGTCTAACAGCCCTATCTTGAACTGCCCAGTGCACAGGGCTGCCTTTGCTCCAAAATGGGAGCCACAGCATCCTGAGCACACCAGGCAGCCGCCAACAGCTCCTCAGAGGAAGGGGACATTCATCCCCTTCCCATGGGTAAGTAGCCCCACAATGGCGCTACTTGCCTCCGCGCTGGCTATTTAGCCGGTACAGAGTAAAGGAGTCCTGTGTCGAGCCAGGACACCTAATGTGGGGCTCTGGATCCAGTGAAGCTGAGCTCCACTGGTCCTGCCCTCCTCCTGCCCGCTCTCTACCTTCCCCCACCCATCCCCCACCACAGAACACCTCCCCCACCACCCACCCTGCCCTGACTAACCTCTCCGCTGCCTGGTATTCACCTGGAGCACTGGGCAGCACTCCACTGGCCTCCAACAGGCACCAGTCCAACTTGGACCTGCACCAAGCTTGCTGTAACACTGGACCGGTGATAACTACTGCAAGCATACCTTATGGCATGTTTGCGACAGTGCACGCCAACTCATTGCCGGAGCGCACTGTTCAGGATTGGGCCCTAAGACTGGAATCCTGCATATCCTTAATCTTGCAGTTTGATCAGATGGGTTTTTAGCTTTAGCCATAAATAATGAAGGGGGACAAAATTGGCTGAAACTGTGATGTGGGCTGAAGGGCTTTAGTAGTTTTTCTCTGCTGTGATTTGGATCCCAATCATCATCGTGCTCTGAGGCATTTTTAAAGTAAGAGAAAAAAAATCCATTGGCTTGCCATTGAAGTCCCCCCCCCCCATTTCAAGTCCACCATGTTTTCCTCTGGTTTCCTTGCTCCCTCCTTGCTATTTATAGTTACACATTGCACAGTTAGTCTTTGCTGCACATCTGTCCTGGGGACATTTTCCATTACAGGACCATTTTCTTTGCCTTATGTGATTAAATGATAACTTTTCCCATTCTTCCTATCATAGCCCTTTAGATACAGTAGTTACACTGTGTTAACATATTCCCCTTTAGAAATTGTTTTTCTAGGCTACCTGTGTTAAATTCCTTCAGATTCGCCTCAGAAATCATCATTCTCCAATGCCTGCATCTTTAGAGTTCTCCTTTAAAACAAATTATTTCTGACCCTATGATGTCTGGTTTCTTTTTTTATTGCTGTTGTAAGATACAAACAGAAAAACTGAAAGTGGCGTTTTATGTATGCACCTGCTACGCCCAGATAAAAATGCTCTTAGATGCTATCTCGCCCAATGGGCAATCCCTCTGTCTACATATATCACTCAGATTTGGCTAAGGTTTTCAAGAAGGCAAAGTCAGCCTGTGATCCCATTGCCTCCTTACTGTCAGCAATTACTGCTTTTTGACTGCTTTGTAAAGTACCAACTGGTTATACCTCTGCATGTTCTTAGGCCAGCCTTCTTCTTTTTCTTGAGTGGTACAAACCTTGGTGTAAATCTTTTATGAGTTACTTACTTTGACAAGAGCTGACTCCATTCATAGTTGCTGCAGGTGGTTTTTGTGGAGGGAGTCACATATCCTTCATCCTGCTGTTGCCTATGTTAGGAAAGATTGGAAAATTCTCTTGCAGTCTGTCCCAGGTCACCTTCAAAGTGGCCCTTCGTCACTCATCAGCCAAGGATAACAGCAGTGTGTTAGCTGCTGAACAAAGAAGAGTTTTACTTCTAGCCTGCACATTCTCAAAAGAAGGATGGCAACTTCCCTCTCGCCCCTAATTTATCCAGTAATATATCTATACTAGAAACACATCTGCAGTTATGTGCCAGTTTAAGCCATTTCAGCCCAAAGTTGCATATATGCAACAGGGACCAAATGTGTACACCAGTGGGCTGGGCAGAAATGGGTTAACTTCCTTGGCCTCCCCATAGAGTCCTGGGAATTAGATTTTTGGTGAGCTGTGAGTGTGCTGGGAAGTCTCTTCATGATCCCTAGTTCCCCTTACAGGACGACAGTTCTCTGAATAGCTTCTTTAGTTATCTGCTCCTTCCATGCCCTCATCTCAAAAACATAGCTAACAGTGCTTCCCTGTTTTGGAAACCGGATGAAACCCTTTTTTATTAGAACATCATCTTACATAGCAGCCTGTCAAAGAAACATACACTGCAGAAATATGTTGCAATATAAAGTATCCTGAATTTTTGCAAGATAGCAGAATCACACCCCAATCCCATCCAGTGCCAGCCTGTACAATACAGGGATGCTGACACAGCCCCCACAGCATCTTATGGGCCTGCTGGGGACCAGACTGACTGGGACACTTAATATCTACTCACCTCCTCTGCTGCTGCCTGAGCCCCTGTGGGCTTACTCAGATCCACACCAGCTATTTTGCTGGTATAGATCTGGACCATCACAGGGTGTGTGTCAGGCCTGGAACAGGGATTCCAGATGTGGCAGATGTTGCTGCCAACTGAGGTCTGGCCCCATCTCATCCCAGCCCAATCCCCACCCTGATCTACCCTTGCGGCCACCTTACCTGCGCTGATGGCTGGTCTGCAGCCCACTGCTGCCAGGGCAGGACTTACCTTTTCCTCCCCATTGGCAGTGAGATTCGGAGTTGCTCTAGCAATGGTGGTTCGCGCAATACTCTGACGGATCATGCAGATAATAAATAATAATAATAAATCATCTGTATAGTGAGAAATCATGTGCTAATAAATCATCTGTTTAGTGGTACTAAAAGTGCTGAAGCTATGAATATGAGACACCAGTGTTGATCCAGACTCTGGGCTAGGCAGCGTAGGGGGAGCCAAGGGCTCTTCTGTTGTTGTTGTTGTTGGCAGCCTTCAGTCTCGAAAGACTATGGTATTGCGCTCTGAAAGGTGGTTCTGGAACAGTGTCTAGTGTGGCTGAAAAGGCCAATTCGGGAGTGACAATCCCTTCCACACTGGGAGCAAGTGCAGTCTGTCCCTGGTCTGTCTCCCTGGCTATGGGCCTTCCTTCTTTGCCTCTTTGCCTCAGACTGTTGGCCAAGTGTCTCTTCAAACTGGGAAAGGCCATGCTGCACAGCCTGCCTCCAAGCGGGCCGCTCAGAGGCCAGGGTTTCCCACCTGTTGAGGTCCACTCCTAAGGCCTTCAGATCCCTCTTGCAGATGTCCTTGTATCGCAGCTGTGGTCTACCTGTAGGGCGCTTTCCTTGCAGGAGTTCTCTTTCTCTCAATACCGAGCTACACAAACGCATCGGTAAAGCAGCTAAGGGCTCTTCTATTCTGCTAAATACTTGAGTATGACCTAATGGAGAAAATTTAATGTAAAACAGGCTATATAAGCCGAAAGCCTCCGGCCATCCATGACTGCTGCTGTAATTTTGCCAAGAGTCCTCAATTATGGGGATAGTTTCCACTTTCCACCTCATTGTCTGTTGCATAATCATTCTCCATATAGTAGATGATTATGTGGAAGAGTTTTGCAAGGTGAACCTGCCCCTGGCTTCCTCTGTAAGTCAAGGTGGAAGCAGGAAATACTTAACATCCAAAGTTCCAGAACTACATAGTATTATAGATAAAGAGAACCTGATTCGATTCTCACCCAGGTTTTGTTTCAGACTATGTTGTGTAAAGACAGTCACTCAAATGTTCCATTCCATTCCATGTGCCATTCCATTCATAGACTGCATGCAAACTGTTGATCTGTAAAAATAAACCCAGGTTCACTGAACCCAGTCATTCACATGGGAATGTGTGCCCAGGTACAAACAGCTAGGTAAGGGCATTTTGTATCTTGCATGAACTTCACTTGTTAACAGCCCTACTGTCAGTTCCTATGGAAACCAGCACTGCTCAGAGAAATGTTGGGGCAGCCTTCAACCACCTTCCCAAGGGCTACTTAATATCCATGTATCCTGAGGAGGGACAGCCCAGGCCAGGGAGCTCCTACCATCAAGCTCCTGAATGACGGCCTGAGACAAATCAGTTGTATGTCTTCTAATGTTTTTTGTCATGTCAGAGTTTTTAGTTGTTGAACATGAATTTGAACAAACTCCAGAAGTCAGTGGCAGAGAGGGAGGCCTGGTGTGCTGTGGTACATGGGGTAATGAAGAGTCGGACATGATTTAACTGAACAACAAATTTTTAGTTGTAAACCACCTTAAATGTCAAAGCAGGAAGATGGTAAAGAAAAAAAGAAAGAAACAGCCTCTGGGACAATTGAAGAGGGACTATCCCAAAGATACTTCCATGATATTGTTTGTCTGTTCAGGAACTTATGGTATGACCAACCTGACCTGGGTGTCTCCTGCCTCATCTAATTATTATTATTATTATTATTATTATTATTATTATTATTATTATTATTATTATTATTATTAACAGTATTTATATACCGCTTTTCAACTAAAAGTTCACAAAGCGGTTTACAGAGAAAAATCAAATAACTAAATGGCTCCCTGTCCCAAAAGGGCTCACAAGCTAAAAAGATGCCAGGGAATACCAGCAGACAGCCACTAGAACAGACAGTGCTGGGGTGAGGTGGGCCAGTTACTCTCCCCCTGCTAAAAAAAAGGAGCACCCACTTGAAAAAGTGCCTCTTACCCAATTAGCAGGTAATATATAATCATCTAAAAGATATGCATTTCCATCTAATAAAGGCTTGCTCATAGTGGACCAATTTGATCTTGAAGTTGCAGCCTGCTCTGAAATCAAGGGGTGGGGATGAACTGACCTATGGATCTAGCTCCTCCTGTCTTACTCTTCTGTGCAACAGAAGAAGCATAACCTGCAAGAACCTGTCCTGTCACCTTATCTGAACCTCATGTTGCCTGGCTTGTTCTAGTAACATTTGTTTGTGTTCTGTTAAGCCATCTGCTGCTCTGGATACTCCGCCGTAATTACCTCCCCAGAGTTGGTGGAGAGTTTAGGTCACTTTCACCAACTTGGTGCTTCCGAAGAGTAGGTCATCCTCAGGTAAACTTCCCATCCCAGGGAGATTTCAGTGAGAGACGGGAACATTTGAAGCAAGACAGTGAACAGAGAATTCAAATGTTGCTTTAATCAAAGATATGTTGGTTGACCTAAGAATTTCATGACCGCGAGCTTAAGACTACTTCGACATTTCCATGTACAGTCAGTTCTTCTTATTCACTAGGGTGGGGGGTCCTGGAAACCCTAGTGCAGTGGTTCTCACATAGCACTGGGACCCACTTTTTAGAATGAGAATCTGTCAGGACCCACTGGAAGCAATGTCATGACCAGGAGTGACATCATCAAGCAGGAAAATTTGTAACAATCCTAGGCTGCAATCCTACCCAGAATTAAGTCCTATTTACAATCATTGTTAAAAGCATATACAGAGTAGCTTGTTAAAAGTACAGGTCTGTAACATTTCCCCACATGCAGTCACATACCATGGTAGCATCAAATCTAATATATTAAACATAAAATATTGAAATGAATATGGAACCACCTGAAATGGGCTCATGACCCACCAAGTGGGTCCTGACCCACAGTGTGAGAAACACTGCCCTAGTGGATAGTGAATTTGCAGATAATGAACTATTGATCCTATGGGGTCAGTGGGGTTGGGTACAAGGGTTACCTTGGGAGGGGGGAGAGGTACCTTCCCTGCCATCAGAAGAATTCAACAGAAACCCTCAGGAAGCCAGCAGAGTACAGCAGGAAGTGCCAACATTTCTCAGAATGCTGCAGAGACCCTCCAGAGGCTACGGGGACCTTCAGAATGTCACCTGCAACCATTCCGAGATGCCTTTAAAATGACCAGAAGACGCTTCCATTGGCCATTTCAGAAGGGTCTGCGCTGGTCACAGGTGCTATTCTGAAGGTCCCTGCAGTCTCTGGAAGGTTTCTGCCTAGTGGATAATGAGAACAAAAGCATGGATAACAAGCGCAGGTTGTAATTCTGCCCCTCATAAGAACATAAGAACAGCCCCACTGGATCAGGCCATAGGCCCATCTAGTCCAGCTTCCTGTATCTCACAGGGGCCCAACAAATGCCCCAGGGAGCACACCAGATAACAAGAGACCTCATCCTGGTGCCCTCCCCTGCATCTGGCATTCTGACATAGACCATTTCTAAAATCAGGAGGTTGCACATACACATCATGGCTTGTACCCCATAATGGATTTTTCCTCCAGAAACTTGTCCAATCCCCTTTTAAAGGCGTCTAGGCTAGATGCCAGCAGATTCACAGATAGTGAAATCACATACGAAGAGAACTGACTTAAATGGTGTACAATCAGCAGCATGCCAAAGAGCCAGGGTGGTATGAGAACCGGCATTATGCAGTGAACAGGATGTTGAATTTGGTCTGGTTTTAAAATCCTGCTTGGCCCTGATTTTCATTGGGCGATTTTGGAGGACATGCTCTTTGTCAGCTACATATTAAGATTTTCAGTACGACATGCAACATGGTACAGGGTTCTGCTTTTCTACAGTGTGATCCAATTTTTGAAAAATACGCAAGTGAGATTATGTTGCACAGAAGCCTGTGCTATATTTTCCCCTTTCGGTCACAGAGGACTTACAAACTAAAGGTATGTGTTAGTGCAGTGATGGTTTAGGAGGTGAAGCAGACGCTAAGTGACCAGTGCCAGTGACAATCAAGTAAGAAGAGGGGCTCCGTGCTCTCACTGTTAATAGCAGGAGTAGCACCATGCATCCATGGGACTGGTGAACAGTAGTGTTGCTCGGGGTGACGGGGCTACAGGCCATACTAGGTGATGTGCATGGGGGGACATGACACCACTACTGGCCAGATTTTCTAAAATCTTGGTATTCTCGAATAATACTCTCATGTTAGATATCATTTGATGCGTAATTTCATGCAGAATGCAATAAAGGAAACCATGTTGAAATAATCTCGATTCTATCAAAAGTTATAGCCATAAAACCAGTGAGGGTGGGGCGATGGTGCATCATCGTGCCCACTGCCCAGGATATTGCCCTGCCCACTGCATGGGAGGAGGTTCATCATGGGGGTGACATGCTAGCCTCCTGCGTCTGGTGACGCAAGCCCTAGTGACAACGTTGCTGGTGAATGACCAGAGCACCCAGGATGAGCAAGGGCCAATGATGCAGTTTGCCTATCCTGGGCCTCAGTTGCACATTGTCTTTGCCACCACCAAGGTTGCAATCATTTGCCATGCAACGGAGGCAGTGACGCTAACTACCATTCACTGCACCTCATCAGCCATCTCTGGTTAAATGAAAGCATATGCTGTGTCTACCTTAAGCATTTGCACTGATTATGTCGCTGCTTCTGATGATAGTGTCCAATCAGTGTATTTGTACTAAAATATGTTAATTCACTAAACCTCTCTTAACGGCATGTAAGGAACATATTGTCTCGGTGGAAAGCTTTACTAAACATGTGGTTGGTCTGTGGAACTCCTTTCCACAGGATGTGGTGATGGCATCTGGCCTGGATGCCTTTAAAAGGGGATTGGACCAATTTCTGGAGGAAAAATCCATTATGGGTTACAAGCCATGATGTGTATGTGCAGCCTCCTGATTTTAGAAATGGGCTATGTCAGAATGCCA
The DNA here is from genome assembly GCF_035046505.1 of Tiliqua scincoides. Lineage (NCBI taxonomy): Eukaryota > Metazoa > Chordata > Lepidosauria > Squamata > Scincidae > Tiliqua > Tiliqua scincoides. The sequence continues at coordinate 193,881,034 of NC_089824.1, read as the reverse complement.
GATGCAAGGGAGGGCACCAGGATGCAGGTCTCTTGTTATCTGGTGTGCTCCCTGGGGCATTTGTTGGGCCGCTGTGAGATACAGGAAGCTGGACTAGATGGGCCTATGACCAGATCCAGTGGGGCTGTTCTTATGTTCAGTCTTACTTACACGATTAAAAGCTTCCTGTGGAGAAAAGAGCTGATACATTGAATGACTGCATTTTGGTTTATTAATATTTGTCCTCATAAAATTAAACTCTGGCTTGTGTTCTGCGCACTTTTATTAACGATACAAAGCCAACTTAAAACTCATAGGTAATAGGATCTCTCTCTCTCTCTCTCTCTCTCTCTCTCTCTCTCTCTCTCTCTCTCTCTCTCTGAGTTTCTGCAGACAGGGGAAGCAAGGGGTAGATAGCTCTAAAAGAAAGATGTTGCCCCTGGCTACACTGATGCACTTTTTACTCAGTATGTCTCTGAGGACAGAGCTGAGCTATGGAATTTGCCATTCACAGAGGTTTATTTCAGACGAAATGGAATATGTTCATCTTTTTGATATTGAATGGTTTCTGCAGTCCATTTTCTTCCACTGTGATTAATCTGATATCTCAACACAGGGTTCGAATGCAATTTCTCTTCTAACATTTTCTGCTCATATCTGCACACCAGCTCACCCAGTGAGAAATGCACAGTTGACACAGGGAGACATAAACAGAAGGAGAGGAACATAGAAAGCCATAAAAAAAAAAGGATTGGCATATATTGACCTGTGCATCTTCATACAGGGCAAAATAATTACCCTCCGGACCATGAGAGGGAGATTCAGAGAGACAAATAGTGATTTGCAGACAGATGGGCTGGCCATGGCTATCAGTGGTGGAGGAGCACTCCAGTCCTGTCACATTCCTGATGAAATATTTGAGACAGTGAGAGGGAACCAAGATTAGACAGAGTTATTTTTGAATGCTCATTGAATGTCTGTGAAAATAATGTGCTTTACTCATACTGAGTCAGAATTGGGAGGGGGGAAGGCAGGTAGTTTGAAAAGTTAAAGTGTTGCTTGAGTTATTTGATTTTCATTTGAAAGAAATAATGAGGTTGAAGTAGATGGATAGTGTTTGCTTTCAATAAACCATAAGTTATCTTAGCCACAAAAATGGTTCCTTGCAGAGGGAAATTATCCTGTAGTCTGAAGTATCGCACCGTTTTAGTAGATGTGGCATTAATTAATTGATCAACAGTGCAGGCTGGAGAAAGGAAAGGTACCCGTTTATTAGAAGAAAACAGCGCTGGGTCAGTTCCTTCCTAGTGCAAGGGGAGCCTGACCTCAAACACATGGCTTAGTCACTCCTTATACTTTCCCTGAACAAAGAGATAAAAGGAATTGTTTTGCTCCCATCACCATAAACATGCCTTGAGATAAGCTGAACAGAGTGCCCTGATAGCTTTTCTGGCTCCCTGTCTATTGTACCCAAAGCAAGTGTGTCCTTTGCCCTTTGCCCTTGCTCTGTGAGCTCCGTTCACACATCCACAGGCATTCTTCCTTTCCCACAGCCTCGTTTATGGCTCCAGTTTGGTCATGGAGGGATTAAATCTGGTTAGGGATTAAATGCAACAGGGACTCTGAGGCCTACAAAGACCACTAACTCTGTCTAAGCAATTCAGGCCACATTCTCCAATAGTCAAAATTTCCCACATCACTGCTGTTGTAAAGGTCAAGAGGATATATAGAGCTAGACATGGGTGCACATGTAGTGCTGTCACCAAGTTAATGTTATCATTGATAATCCTGCACATTCCTGATCTCGTCTGATCTTGGAAGCTAAGCAGGGTCAGACCTGGTTAGTACTTGGATGGGAGGCCACTTGGGAATACCGGGTGCTGTAGGCTTATACCATAGTCTTTCGAGACTGAAGGTTGCCAACCATTTTTTGATAACTGGAGACTGAATGTGAGTAAAAGCATTGAAAGCAGAAATTTGGGAACCATTTTATACCTAAAGTATCTGCAAGGCAATAGGAGTGGTTTGTGGGAGTTCACACATCCACTTAAGCTTTCATGAGTGGAGAGTGATTAATTTTAAGCAGTTACATAGACCAGTGTGGCCAGCCTTCAGACTTTAGGGCTCCTGGACCTTTAACAAGTGTGTAGAAGAGCTAATTTCGGCAGGTGACAAGCTGTACCTGCTGAAATTCCCTCCTCTACATATTTGTTAAAGGTTCAGGAGCCCTGAAGTTTAAAGGTTGGCCATCCCTGACATGAACATAGGATTGACTGTCTGATTTTATAAAAATCAACAGAATAGATTGTGATCAGTCAGTAGCCTTTATTACTGCATAAAAGACAATTTATGATATGAAATAGCTTTGACCCTATGCTTTTACTTGGGAATTTTTTGTGAATATACTTTTTGTGAGTCTGCTACTTTTGGTGTTAGGAACAAGAGTCTTGATCATACTTAATACTAAAGATACCTACTATTGCCAATATAATAATCACTGTCCATTGGAACCAGTGCTTATTGACTAACCCCCTGCAGTATATTATTTTCCTGATATTTAATTCCCACATTCTCAGAAATAATAAATACCCCAACCACTGACTACCATTCAGTTCAAAGTCACCATCTCTTTCCAAATTATCCATTGACACCTAGAGCATATTGTATATTCTAGCCAATGGGAAGCAAATTTAGGTCCTTTGCAGGCTGGTGAGGGTAAGAAGAATGCCAGATGCAGGGGAGTGGTAGCAAGGTGCAAGTATCTTGTCTTCTGTGCTCCCTCAGACATCTGGTGGGCTGCTGCGAGATACAGGAAGCTGGACTAGATGGGTCCTGGGCCTGATCCAGTAGGGCTCTTCTTGTGGTCTTATGTCCTTTTGATTGTGATGATTCAGCTAAACTTTGGGTGAATCATACATATAATATTAAAGTCTTGCACAGCCAGGGTTCACCACAAAGAGCACCTCTCCTTATGTTGTTTCCCTGTCTACTTTGATCCTCTTCTCAGGCCCTACCTTGCTATCCAGTTCTTTGTGAAATAAAGTATCATGCAATAAGAAGCAGATACTTCACAACATTTAAAACTATAGAAAACTGTGGAATTCCAAAAGTGTTGGAATTGCTCCAAAATTTCCCCTGCCTCCTAAGGTCCACATGTCCTCCTCTTTCTTAGTCTTCCTGAAGGATGCAAAACACGCATCTCTCTACTATGGCCTTTGGTTCAGTTGGCTAATTCATTGTTTTGGGGGTTAATTTGTTTGACTTTGGTATCTTAGTTTCTTTCTCCCCACCTCCCTCCTGCCCCATATACAATCCTACCTGGGGTAGCAAGTATCCTGCGTCTGTTGCTGTGGCCAGCCTGCGCACTCTAAAGTGTTGTTCGTTCCACAGCGCAACTAATGCTGTGAGTCATAGGGGTCATTTTGTGCTTACAGTGCAATCTTGTACATTGTGTTCAGTGGAGCTTACTTCTAAGAAAATGTGTATTGGATTGTACACTTAATGGCTGAGTAGGGATGTTGATTGATCACCTGATAACTGCAAGGTGTGTACAGGGGCTGGGGAATGGATGAGTCTGCCACTTATCTCCAAAGAAAGGCACTAGAAGAAAACAGTTCCAGCCCCTGCTATTCACCTTCCGTTTCCAGAGCTCTTTTTTTTTTTGGTCTGCTTATATTATAAGCATTCTGTAATGTCACACACACAAGCGTCCTCTGAGAAATTGCTCTCTCCCTTCATGATTGGCACCAGCACACATTTCATTTCACAAGTCCTGCTATCAAGAAATATCTCACCAAGCATGACAAACAGATTGCAGAAGATGAGTTAATAATACCATTGTACTTGCAGCATTCATTTCAACAAAACAATTGTTTTCCTAAGCATGTGTGGCTTCCCGGGCGACACAAGACATTTACTCTTTTGATGTGTGTTTTTCAGAGGGCACCACATGGTTAATTAAGTGCAAATTGATTAAAACTCTCCAGAAATGCCTGACATGCCAGACTTGTGTTTCGGGGACCTCAAGCTTTAAATTCACATAAACAAAATTGCAGCGCACGGAAAGCTGCTATTGCACCAATTCAATGCAGTCTGTGTCTCCTTTTGTCATGTTCTTCTGAGGAGTTTAAAAGGGATTTTGACTGGTACACCCTTTCATGTGTATCAAAAACTCCTGCTTTTAAAAAGCTAGTCGGGCTTGGGTGATTGTAGGACTGATGTAGTGGCATATAATGGTGCCAAACGAGGGCAATGCTACAAATGGAAAATTGATGGCTGTATTAAAATCTTCTGAAAGTAGAAGCATGTATGGACTAAACAGATTCACCTGCTCATAACCCAGTTGTGTCTTCATTTCAATTTTGTTTTATCGTCAGAGATCTGATATTGAGCCAATGTTTAAAAGCAAATCATTTTAATTGCAAGAAAAACTTATGAACCTCTTATTTGCTTTGTTGCTTCCATCCTTCTCCTAACCATCCACTAGTTATTTGGTCATATTTAATTTGACATACTCTCTTAATGCCCTTGGAGAGGTTTGAAGCTGCTGGAAAACAAAGAACTGTCTTTTTGATGTCTCCTGAAATCTCCATGGGAGAATGAAAGCGAAAGAGTTTCATCCTCAAGCAAAATCAGGCTGTTTTTATTGACAAGGTTGGATGAAAAAGGAAATCTGTGGAGCATCAGGCACCCAGCTGCTGAGAGAGAGGACAAACCATTCCATAGGCTTTGGAATGTCTTCATCAGATATGCAGTAACATATTCATAGGTGTTTACATGACAGCTGTTCAGCTTCCCTTAGAAAAACAGCCAAAGATATTTTAAGCTCCTGCAAGGCTCACGGGCTTTGGTAGGAAATGCACATTCTGAGATCAACAGGGTTGAAGGTCAACAGATCTCCCCCACCCCACCCCACCCCAGTCAGCGCAGACAAACTTAAAATAATGTGCAGTCCCAGATTCTCTTCTAAAGACTTTCTGACAAACACTCTGTCTGAGGGACTGAATGCAACAATTGCTTTCTGGCAGAGGGAATAGCCCCATTACCCATTCCTTCCAAATTAGTTAGACCTCAGGGATCTCATGAAAGCAGAAGAACGAATACTCCTAAATGAGAGGGGGAAAAGATCAGGTTTTTTCTGCAAGATTAGGGCAAAATAATTAAGAGTTTAGTTTGTATAATCTGATATTCCTTCATGGGCACATTACATGAACACAGTGGCGTAACACAGAGGGGGTGCAAAGCACTAAGTTTTGCAGGGAGCCTCACCGCAGCATGCATGGGGCCCCTCCCCCTCTCCTTCAGGGCCACTCCAGGCAGTGGGAGCAAAACGGAGGCATATGCTTAGAAGGGCTTGCACGCTACCGTGAGGCTATCTGCCAAACTTAATGCTTTGCACCCCCTGTAGCTACACCACTGCATGAACATCTGCCTATTTGAATTATTCCAGATTTTTGGAATGCCCACCACTCATCAGATGCATGTACTACATGTGTGAACACTCAAACATTGTCTACACCTCTAAATAGGGCACATTACCTCTGAACGTACATGGAAATGTGCTGTTTGGATTAGTTAGGAAAAAGAAGGTCCAGTTCAACTTGGAATGAGGAGGAGGACAGGAAGAGGAAATAGCTTGCCTTCTCTTAATTATACCTTTGTTGAGGACCTATTGTTTTAAATTGAATACATAAGGAATTATTGTTAGGCTCAAGTTAGATGTGAAAGTAAATGTGTCATCTTTTTGATTTTTTTTTAACCCTTGAAAAATAGCAACTGCAGAGCCAAGCCAGCTTGGGACTGTGGTACTGGAGGACAGGGTTAACTTTTTCCCATGTGCTTGGTCCCAATCCAGATTAGGACTACTATTTACTAAAGAAAGGAAAGTACCTCTGGTTGTAAATATGACTTTCCCTTCTGGGCAAAATTGCAGGTTTAGGGAATCTACAGCTGTCAAAGAATGTCTAGAGACCACACTAAATGTAGCAGTGAATTGTTTTTATTGAATTTTTATGCAGCAATAGATATAAATGATTTGTATGAAGCAGTGGAATATATTCATTACGCATTCTGGTAATTCAGAAGAGCAGCAAAATAGCACTAAGCTCCAATCACAACAGTGTCAGTAATCATAATCTCACACACTTGCATACAGATCGAGTGGCCAACTTGGTTTAAAGCAAGTGCAAATGGAAGACCAAGAAGCTGAAGGTGTACTGAGCCCTTACTCCTTGTGCCTGATGGTGAACAATTCTGCTAAATGGAACCTTGCTTGCTGGTTTTATAGTCCTCTGTACATCGCCTTTTAGGAATAGGAGCTGAACAGCCCAATCCTGAGCTGCCTGGGGTTCCCAGCCTTGGCGGCACCGAGAACAGCTGCCGCTGGATCCTGCGTGCCCTGGGCTACTGCAGGAGGCGCCTCGGGAAAAGGGGACTTTCGTCCCCTTCTCCCAGGTAAGGGAAGCAACCCCGCAATGGGGCTACTCACTTTACCGCCGACCAGAAGGTCAGTAGTAAAGTAAAGGCGCTCGTGTAGGGCACCAAGCCCTCCATGAGTGCCTTGGATCCTGCAGAGCGGAGTTCCACAGACCCGCTTCCCTCTCTCCCCCGGTACGCCTCCAGCCCGTCCTCTCTCCGCCCCCCACTGGCCTCCCCCCTCCCCAGAATGCCTCCTTCCCGCCCCATCCCCGCCCCCGCTTACCGTGCTGCGGCTCGGCGGTCTGGGAGACCACCGAGCCATGGAGGCCGAGCGACCACCCCGCGATAGCATGGGGCCTGATGGTGAGGCTCGCAAACAGGCCTTATGGCACATTTGTGACAATCTGCTGCAGCACTGAGCCGTGGCACAGAGCTCAGGATTGGGCTCTAAATGAGCAATGGGGTTGCTACAAACCTAGGGGTTGTAGACTGCACCAGGTGATGCACTCAGGGGAAGGGTGACACCACTACTGACCAAAACTGTAAAAAATCTTGGTACTTGAATAATACCATCATGTTATATATATATTTGATGTGTAATTTAAAGCAGAGTGCAATGCAACAAACCAGGCTGAAATATCTGTATTCTATCAAAAGTTTGGGCCAAATAACCGGAAAAGGAAAATACAACTGCTTTATGTAACAAAATGTGAATTGGCCTAATTTAGAACTGACCAAGGAGACTGATTGCCCTGAAAGCCAATGGGGTGTTGTTATGACACAGCAGGGAACTAATAAGATGTTACTATGAGTCAGCTCTCATTTCCATGGATCAGAGCTCATACTAGAACTCTTATTCAACTGTGTGAGTATCATCAAGTTGGCCACTGGATTTTTGTTGGTTGCAGATTTGCTGGGTGACCTGAACTGTTATATATTAAAATAAAGTTAATGGGGGTGACACCAGTCCTAGTGATACCACTGCATTTAGGCTGTGTACATGATATTGTAATTATCTGTATGGTCTGGTACAGAGGAGGTCCATCATGGGGGTGATGCAATGATCTTGCATTGGGTGATGCAAACCCTAGTGACACTTCTGTATGTATTAGGCTATAGCCCTTTAATAGGACATTTCTTATGCTGGCCCTTTACCTAACTGGCCCTCATACTGTTTCATATCTATTGATTCTACTGGGGCCACACTTGGGCAAGAACATTTGCATAGACTGCTTAAAATATATTCGTTCCAGTTATTCGTCTTTATCAAACAAGTTCCTCTTTTCCTATAGCATTGTTTCAGGTCATTGTGGTCCAGATCATCATGTTGGGGTCATCATTCCTCTAAGGCAGGGGTGTCCAAAGTTTTTGGCAGGAGAGCCAAATCATCTCTCTGACACTGTGTCAGGGGCCGGGGGGGGGGGGAAGAATTAATTTACATTTAAAATTTAAATAAATTTACATAAGTTTACATAAATAAATATATTAAAGATGAACTTATATGAATGCATGAAGGTCTTGCAATAGCTCAAGGCCTATAAAAGGCCTTGCACAAAGCAAGGCTGGCCTTTCGTTTGCTTCTGCTACTGCATCACAGACGTGAAACAGCAAGCAGTGGAGGAAGCCCTCATCCCACAGCTCACGCAAGAGGTCAAACAGTCACCCTTATGCTGAGAGCAGTTGCGTCGAGCCAGTGCAGGCTCCAACAAATCTCCGGAGGGCCAGAGGCTCATTGGAGACTAAGGGCTCCCGGAGGGCCGCATTGAGAGGCCTCAAGGGCCGCATGTGGCCCCAGGGCCAGGGTTTGGGCACCCCTGCTCTCAGGACTTAAGCTTTTGTACACTTCCTGCATTTCAGCCTTCTGAAAGTAAATCTGTTATTAAACAATTCTCAGTAATTCATTCTGATGACGGCGTGAGCAATAGGATGTCAACAGCCATGGCAGACTGGCCGGCCCCAGGAGGGGAAAACTTTACCATGGCCCAGGAAAGCCACTGATGCCACCTGTAGAGGATGACAGAGATGCAACCTCAACTCCCTGCCCACATATTCTGTAAAGCCAAGGAAATGTACCCTATAACCCCTCTGTTTTTGGAAGGGCTCATCAATCCACTGCCCTGCCTGTGGGGGAGTGGGACCCTGTTGGCCAATTCTCCTTACATTGCCCAAGATCATTCCTCTGTTCTTGCACAGTTCCCAGCTATTTTGATGTCATTTGCAGAAGATAATTTTCTGATGCTCCAAATTGCTAGGAGACGAAACTGCTGTAAAACTTGCTTATTATGTAAGTCTCTTTGGACCTTGTTGACTTCTCAGTACAGATTTCAAGAGATGTTCCAACTCCAACTAGACTGAATTGAAACTGAGGTTTGTCTTGGAGCCGTATAATGTCAGGGATCAGCCATACACATGTGGAGCAATAATAATGCCTTCTCAAGGACACGATGGCCATGCCCTTGAGTAGATTCTGGCTGCTTTTTCTGCACCACTGAATAAGTACAATCAGATATAGAACTCAAAATCTGAGATAAGAGGTTCCAAGTAAGAGGAATAATTTCCTTGACTTGAGCCCCAGTATGTGCTGTTTAGAAATACAAAATTGCCTGTATCCTACACACACACACACACACACACACACACACACACAGAGAGAGAGAGAGAGAGAGAGAGAGAGAGAGAGAGAGAGAGAGAGAGAGCGCTCACATAACTTCTGTGCATTTATCTGTTAAAGGAATGGATAATCAATCTGCAGAACATTAATCTTCCACCTGTAGAAAATGGCTTGTATATTGAGTAGTCTTAGTGCCCATTTCTATCCTTTCACCCACAGATGCAGTGATGCCAGAAAGCTGCATCCTGTGAAAGGGGGCAATCGTGGAGGTTCTCTGGGTAAGCCTCCATGGCATGAAGGGGTCTACTTGGACCTGCACTAGCAAAATTGCTGATACATGTCTGTATGGACACAGGCCACAGGACCACATCCAGGAAGGGGACTAGAATTCAGCAGCCACCACTGCCACCTAACCTATTCTCATCCCAGAGTTTATCCACCCTCTCCTGCCCCTGTTCTGCCTCTCCCACCCCACCTGCTGCCTAACTTGCATTGGCAGGTCTGCAGTGGTCCTCTGCTGTGTGGGGGAAGACTCTGCCCTTCATGCTGTGCTCCAGCAGCACATGCCTTCACGTACTGTTGGAGTGCCTTTTGCAACGGCTGTAAGGCAGAACACTCAATCCACCAGTGCTACAGCCCAGTAGAACTGGGCTGTTAGTATGTTAAGTTAGACTTACAAAATACCTATGGACTCTCTGTTTGCCATGGTAGATCATTGCAGCCTACTTTCTCACACATAACAGTGTGATTAACAAACACCAGGTAATAAATGTCGAGCAACAGCAAATTGGGAACATATCCAATCTCATAATCAGTGCAACATTTTAGGAAGGCAGCAATTAAGAAAAATACACAATAATCAGAGGCATTTGAAAAGATAATCTACAAATGGTCCTGACATTACCTAAAGGATGCATATACTAATCATAAGTTGTAAATAGTAAACATTTAACAGTAATGGCCTGGTGCATTAACATACATTCTGTACGAATCCATCATCCAAGTCTGCAACACAAAACTGATATTGAATCACTTCGAATCACGTTTCATTCTGTCCTCCAAGTCTCAGTTTCATACATCAAATCCCCTTTGAAATCTAATGTCCAAGCACAGGTAGGAAGTGATTAAAACCAGGCAGGTAATAAGATTGTGATTAGTTGAAATTACCTTCTTTCTATTCCCCATCAGACCTTGTGAAGTGCAGTATTTACAGCACAACCCTACGTATGTTTATTCAGAAGTAAAGTCCATTCAGTTCTTGAGATTTACTCTCAAGTGTGTTTAGGATTGCGGCCTAAATGATTTCTGAGTCAGGAACATAATGAACATTTTTACTGAAGAACTACAAGACCAGCTGCTGTCAAGAAAACAACTTCTATAAAAACCATGTAATATCAGGTCACTTAAAGCCTGCTGCTGGACAAACTCATAGGAAAGGACGAAGCCAGAGAGGACAACCTTCCTAGTTGTTCTCCTCCACCATATAATAAAATGGTTCAGATGGTTCCCCAATTCTTTCTTTGTCTGAAACTTTTTAATAAACCCATTTCTGCCCAGCCCACAGGTTTACACATTTGATCCCTGTTGTGTAAATGCAACGTTGGGCAGGAATGGCTTAATTGGAAGTGGAAGAAACTAATTGGAACTTGGTAGTATTGTATGCTGCAAAATGTGTCAACTGTATGAGACAGATCAGCATTATTATCTCTAGATTTCATATGGGTACCTGAGGCAGCAAGAGAATTACTTGCCAGGCTGCCCAGTCCTAACCTGTGCTTTCACTGTATCCAGCACTGGTTATAGGGAGGCTGGAGATTTACTCCACATAGGCAGATATTTATTCCCTTACACCATGCAGCACTCCAGCCTGCCCAATGGGACTACTCGGATCTGCACCACCTAAATTGCTGGTGCAAATCTGAGCAGCTCCATGTAAAGCTGGACCTTCAGAGGACCTCCCCTGCTGATTCCACTCCTTCCTGTTCCTGTACTACCTCTATTCTGTCTTCCCTGCCTTGTGACACCCCTTCCCTGCCTCTGTTCCACCATTCCTCACCAATGCACTGCTTGGTGGAATATTCACCTTCATGGTCAAAGATCAGGATGCAGCACCAGCAAGCACTGGTGCAGGCCTTTCCGCTGGTGCTGCTTGCACAAGAGTAGTCACAAACATGATTAATGGCATGTTTGCTACACCCTAGGTCAGTGCAGCAGCCGCCAGTGCTGGTGGAAGGTAAGTGTAGGATTGCACTGAGAGTTGTGGTAGGAGGTTCATGGTAGAGAAGATAAGATTTGAACCAGGAACTGATAGCTTAGTCCAGGGGTGTCCAAACATTTTGGCAAGACGGCCACATCATCTCTCTGACGCTGTGTTGGGGGCTGGGAAAAAAGTATTAATTTACATTTAAAATTTGAATAAATTTACATAAATGAATATATTAGAGGTAGAACTTATATGAATGAATGAAGGTCTTGCAATAGTGCAAGACCTATAAAAGGCCTTGCACAAAGCAAGGCCGCTGCTGCATCACAGACATGAAATAGCAAGCAGTAGAGGGAGCCTTCGGCCTGCAGGTCACATGAGAGGTTGAACAGTCGCCCTCACTCTGAGAGCAGTTGCATTGGACCAGCAAGGGCTCCAGCAAGTCTTTGGAAGGCCAGAGGCTCATTGGAGACTGGGGGTTCCCCATGGGCTGGATTGGAGGTCCCTGAGGGCCGCAAATGGCCCCTGGGTCAGGGTTTGGGCACCCCTGGTTTAGTCCCTTAGCCACTGAGCTACATTACCTCTCAACATGAGAATTACCTCTCAACATAAGAATAGGACAGCAGTGATTCTCATATTGCTGTCAGTTGTTTGGTGGCTACTAGACTACACTGACTCAGGGCCCAATCCTATCCACACTCACTTGGGAGTAAGCCCCATTGACTACAATGGGATTTACTTCTGAGTAGACAAGTATAGGATTGGGCTCTCAGAATCATACCATTAAGTACTTTGTGTTCTGTGTTTGGTATCAGTGATGAATTTTCTTTCAAAGAACAGCTGATTGATGAAGGCTTTTATCTACCCCCTTAGAATGTCTCATGGTTCATTGCCTCAACCCTCCCAGTTTGTTTTATGAAACCACTTCACCCAGCTGTCTGGAAGCAGGTGTAGGGCTGACTGAATCACACATGCATAACTGACTTGTGGAATTCATTGCCACAAAATGATGACCACTAGATATATGACTTTTAAAAAAGGCTTAGACAAATGCATAGATATTAGTCTGTCAACAGCTATTATGCTTGGTAGTTAAATGGTACTTCCATACAGCAGCGGACCTCCCCAGCCCCACGCCCAGCGTAAAGGTCTGCGATGGCACCCCCTGTGGGCTATTGCCCCCCCGTGCAAAAATCCGTCCCCCCCTCACCTGAGGCTCACGGAACCTCTCTGAGGTTCCCCAATGCTTTGAACTGTGCTTCCAGAAAACTGGAAGCAGTTTCTATCCCCGGCTTCTGCGGGGCCCTAGCGTCTCACACCCAGTGCTTTTGCCCCATTGGTCCTTATGGTAGGCCCGCAACTGCTTCCACATTCAGAACTTCCAGACAGGCAGTTGTGTTAGTCTGTTGCAGCAAAAACAGCGAAGTGTCTTGTGGCACGTTGTAAAGCCTAAATCAAAACAGCTGAATAACATGATCTCCCAGTTATTTCAAGACTGCAGATTTCAAGGGCTGTTGCCATTGTCTCTGTGAAATGTTATCTCCAAAACCTGTTTGTTAAATAAATGAATTGGCTTATGATAGAAGAGTTTCTAAAGATATTTGGCAAAGTAAAAGAGCTCTGTTCAAGAGGCCACCTTGAGGTAGTGGTATATATCCATTCATTACAAAGTCATAGGAAGGCTCCTAGCAATAGAACAAAGACCATTTAATACCAGATATGGTGTTGGCTAGTAAGCTCTTTATTTTCCTGTCACAGATGCAAGTTACATGCTGAATCCAATTAAATTTTACAGCCAACTAACAATTTAATTTATCTCTAATGTCCTTTGCAAAATCCACAGGCCTTATAAATATTTTATTCTCACTGAACAAAGATGGTTCGGAACAATTAAGGAGAATCCTGATTTTTTTCTCATTCAGATACAGGCTGGCATAGTTCTTAACTCTCTCTTATACGGTTCTCAGCACAGCTACAGGGATCACAAGAGCAAGCAGGCCTCTTTCTCTGTTACAGATGCTTTCTTGTACGATTTGCAGGATATGCTTCCATAGAAAGTGGCCAGCCTTCATATGACATATGGCACCGACTCCACTGTAGAATCTCTGTGGGTTAAATTACCAGGCTTGTGCAGCGATGTAATACTGGGGGCGTGCTATCGTCCTCCAGACCAGAAATCGGATGGGGACCTTGAAATGAGGAAACAGATCAGGGAGGTGACAAGGAGGGACAGGGTTGTAATCATGGGGGACTTCAATTATCCTCATATTGACTGGGTCAATTTGTGTTCTGGTCACGATAAGGAAACCGGATTTCTTGACGAGCTAAATGACTGTGGCTTAGAGCAGCTAGTCACGGAGCCCACCAGAGGACAGGTGACTCTGGATTTAATATTGTGCGGTACGCAGGACCTGGTTAGAGATGTAAACGTTACTGAGCCATTGGGGAACAGTGATCATGCTGCCATCCGTTTTGACATGCACGTTGGGGGAAGAATATCAGGCAAATCTCTAACAAAAACCCTTGACTTCCGACGGGCAGACTTCCCCCAAATGAGGAGGCTGGTTAGAAGGAGGTTGAAAGGGAGGGTAAAAAGAGTCCAATCTCTCCAGAGTGCATGGAGGCTGCTTAAAACAACAGTAATAGAGGCCCAGCAGAGGTGTATACCGCAAAGAAAGAAGGGTTCCACTAAATCCAGGAGAGTGCCCGCATGGCTAACCAGCCAAGTTAGAGAGGCTGTGAAGGGCAAGGAAGCTTCCTTCCGTAAATGGAAGTCTTGCCCTAATGAGGAGAATAAAAAGGAACATAAACTGTGGCAAAAGAAATGTAAGAAGGTGATACGGGAGGCCAAGCAAGACTATGAGGAACGCATGGCCAGCAACATTAAGGGGAATAATAAAAGCTTCTTCAAATATGTTAGAAGCAGGAAACCCGCCAGAGAAGCGGTTGGCCCTCTGGATGGTGAGGGAGGGAAAGGGGAGATAAAAGGAGACTTAGAGATGGCAGAGAAATTAAATGAGTTCTTTGCATCTGTCTTCACGGCAGAAGACCTCGGGCAGATACCGCTGCCCGAACGGCCCCTCCTGACTGAGGAGTTAAGTCAGATAGAGGTTAAAAGAGAAGATGTTTCAGACCTCATTGATAAATTAAAGATCAATAAGTCACCGGGCCCTGATGGCATCCACCCAAGAGTTATTAAGGAATTGAAGAATGAAGTTGCAGATCTCTTGACTAAGGTATGCAACTTGTCCCTCAAAACGGCCACGGTGCCAGAAGATTGGAGGATAGCAAATGTCACGCCTATTGTTAAAAAGGGAAAGAGGGGGGACCCAGGAAACTATAGGCTGATCAGCCTAACATCCATACCGGGTAAGATGGTGGAATGCCTCATCAAAGATAGGATCTCAAAACACATAGACAAACAGGCCTTGCTGAGGGAGAGTCAGCATGGCTTCTGTAAGGGTAAGTCTTTCCTCACGAACCTTATAGAATTCTTTGAAAAGGTCAATAGGCATGTGGATTTGGGAGAACCCGTGGACATTATATATCTGGACTTTCAGAAGGCGTTTGACACGGTCCCTCACCAAAGGCTACTGAAAAAACTCCACAGTCAGGGAATTAGAGGACAGGTCCTCTCATGGATTGAGAACTGGTTGGAGGCCAGGAAGCAGAGAGTGGGTGTCAATGGGCAATTTTCACAATGGAGAGAGGTGAAAAGCGGTGTGCCCCAAGGATCTGTCCTGGGACCGGTGCTTTTCAACCTCTTCATAAATGACCTGGAGACAGGGTTGAGCAGTGAAGCGGCTAAGTTTGCAGATGACACCAAACTTTTCCGAGTGGTAAAGACCAGAAGTGATTGTGAGGAGCTCCAGAAGGATCTCTCTAGACTGGCAGAATGGGCAGCAAAATGGCAGATGCGCTTCAATGTCAGTAAGTGTAAAGTCATGCACATTGGGGCAAAAAATCAAAACTTTAGATATAGGCTGATGGGTTCTGAGCTGTCTGTGACAGATCAGGAGAGAGATCTTGGGGTGGTGGTGGACAGGTCGATGAAAGTGTCGACCCAATGTGCGACGGCAGTGAAGAAGGCCAATTCTATGCTTGGGATCATTAGGAAGGGTATTGAGAACAAAACGGCTAGTATTATAATGCCGTTGTACAAATCTATGGTCACACCTGGAGTATTGTGTCCAGTTCTGGTCGCCGCATCTCAAAAAAGACATAGTGGAAATGGAAAAGGTGCAAAAGAGAGCGACTAAGATGATTACGGGGCTGGGGCACCTTCCTTATGAGGAAAGGCTACGGCGTTTGGGCCTCTTCAGCCTAGAAAAGAGACGCCTGAGGGGGGACATGATTGAGACATACAAAATTATGCAGGGGATGGACAGAGTGGATAGGGAGATGCTCTTTACACTCTCACATAATACCAGAGCCAGGGGACATCCACTAAAATTGAGTGTTGGGCGGGTTAGGACAGACAAAAGAAAATATTTCTTTACTCAGCGTGTGGTCGGTCTGTGGAACTCCTTGCCACAGGATGTGGTGCTGGCGTCTAGCCTAGACGCCTTTAAAAGGGGATTGGACAAGTTTCTGGAGGAAAAATCCATTATGGGGTACAAGCCATGATGTGTATGCGCAACCTCCTGATTTTAGAAATGGGTTATGTCAGAATGCCAGATGCAAGGGAGGGCACCAGGATGAGGTCTCTTGTTATCTGGTGTGCTCCTTGGGCATTTGGTGGGCTGCTGTGAGATACAGGAAGCTGGACTAGATGGGCCTATGGCCTGATCCAGTGGGGCTGTTCTTATGTTCTTATGTTCTTATGTTC